>NC_059338.1:128615183-131597683 GCF_018350155.1 Leopardus geoffroyi | reverse complement strand
CTGCCCATCTCTAATATTTTTAATTGTTTTCCCTGATCCTAATATTGTTGCTCAATTTTTTGTATGTGTATATATACACATTCTCTTGTCACCCGAGTACACGGTTTGGGCATGGGTATTGATAGCATCAAGGATACATGCTGTGAGGTGCCTATCATGTGCAGGTACAGTGCAGGTGCAGAAAAGGTGGGGCCAATAGTTCCTCGCCTTACAGAAACCAAACTTAAAATGAGAAATACAGATTTTCTTACTCTGTTCAGATCTACCGCCCTGTAGTGAGCACTTCACCTAAACCAGCTCACTGAGTCATCATGATACTGCCTGTGATACCGTAGATACTGTTATCCTCATTTTGTACAGTAAGAAATTGAGACTCGGAGAATTTAAGTGATTTACCCAGTCATTGTGGCTCTTCTTTATTTTTGTAAAAATAGGTATTTTGGGGACCTGAGATGAAAGTATTTATCTACTCAAAATATTTCTGTCACTATGTAGTTGAAAAAACTCTCAAGTCAACTGTATTTATTGGCCAGATATGAAATACTTCTTATATAGTCCATCTACTTTTTTTCCACAAATATGACTTGTTTTTATTTGAGAGGATACTTGGCTTCCAGATGGAGAAATAAATTCAACTCACAGGAGTGGAGAAATCAGAGACATTGCAGACATTGGTGTGTATCTTAAAAGAGAGTTCTAATTATAAGGACCTCTTAAATCTGAGAGTTTTTCCCTTTGGTATAAAGGCATTGACTGTGAAACATGGTGTTTTGCATTACAATTGGTGTTTTGGAGGTATTGCTTGAAACTCCATGATTTTCTGCAAAAACATTACAGGGCCAGATCAAATAAGAAGATGCTTGCTGCTGCAGATCAAAATAATAGATCAACAAGAGGGAATACTAGAGCAGTAGTGTCTTAAAGAATTAGGAGAAAAGAGCTGTGGAACAAAAGACTACAAACACAAACACATATACACACGCACACACACACATTCTGACATATACTATGCACACACAAATATATACATACACAACATGTAAATAAACACATTTTAGGCAAGTCATTCAAATAACCCCATTTATGCATTTTTCTGGCCATATACATTAGCCCTACTTGGTCTTTTGTCAGCTGTTTTGTGGAAAACAAAGAATTGATCCATTATTTAACATTTATTAAACCTTCACAATCTATGAGCACTGTGCTTCAGTGACAAGGATACAACAGACAAGATACTTTTTGTCTTTAAGAATTCCCCATGTCCTGTGGGAAAGGTGTTATTGCAGTGGTATGATGACATAGAAGTGACATTCACAGAGCTTCATGATCCTAGAGGAGGGATATCATGGAGGCCTTTTTTGGAAGATATGATGTCTGAAATGGGTCTTGAAGAGGAAACAGCAGTTAGTCAAAAGGAAATGGGAGGGGCGCCTGGGTGGCTCAGTTTGTTAAGCATCTGACTTTGACTCAGGTCATGATCTCCTGATTCCTGGTTTCGAGCCCCACATGGGGCTCTGTGCTGACAGCTTAGAGCCTGGAGCCTGCTTCGGATTCTGTGTCTCCTCTCTCTCTCTCTCTCTCTCTCTCTCTCTGCCCCTCCCTTGCTCACTCTTTCTCTCAAATAAGTAAATAATAACAAAAACCAAAGGAAATGGGAAAGCTAGAAGCCCTTGCAGGACGCAGCATGAAGAAAGTTCCAGGAACTTGAGACAGAAGGATGTGTGTAGTCTGGGATTGCTGGAATATAGTGATGAAGGAGAGATGAGAGGTGAGGGTGGAGAGGTAGGCCAGATCTAATAAGGCTAACTGAAATTTTATACTGCTGAGAATGATGAGCCTTTGTAGGATTTAAAGCATGGAAAGGTCAAGTTTGTATCTTAGCAGATCATTCTGGTAGCTGTATGGAGAATGGTTTTTAGGTTGACAACACCAGAGTTTGGGATCCAGTTTAGGAAGCTGTTGTAGAATTGTAGGCAAGAGATGCTGAGGGTTTGAACCAAAATCATGGTTCAAGGGTGACAGGCACTGGGTAATGGTAGTGGAGTGCTTAAGCAATGTTTAGAAGGTACGGTTGGTTAAGGCCTGGTGCTTATTAGGATGTAGACACATGGATTAGGATTTCTCAGAGTTTAGCTGGGATAGCTGGGTGTGGGTATGAGGAGAGCCAGAAATCTGAAATGGAGAAAGGACAGGAACTGGTGGGCAGGTTGGAGGTGTGGTCAGTTTAGTTCAAGGTGTTTGTGGTTCATCTAGAACGAGCTGTTCAACACAGATATTTGAGCCTAGAGCTTGAGAAAGTGGTCTCTGGTGATAAATTTGGGAGTTGCCAACCTCTAGATGTATAAAATCAAATGCACAGCCTCTTCTGTGTGTGTAGTGCATTGTTTTGCCTTTTCCTCTTTTCTCCTATCTTCAGGCAGAGATTCCTATCTCCATCAATACGTGATAATTAATACCATATTTACCTCCTGGTGGTGCACGAACAACAAAGCGATCCCAGAGAATGGGAAATGCCTTAGGAAAGTGGAAGTAACTGAGTGATTGTTGCTTTTTTCCAGTTGTGTCGGTGGACATGCCTGCCTCAGAGGGATATCACTTCAGCTGACCCTCCCACAGCTCAGACTTTTTGAGGATCCTGACTGTGTGGCTTTGCCCGGTTCAAAATGGCAGAAAAGGCTCCCCCTGGCTTAAACAGGAAGACTTCAAGATCAACGCTCTCCCTTCCGCCGGAACCTGTGGACATCATCAGGAGCAAGACGTGCTCGCGGAGGGTGAAAATCAACGTGGGGGGCCTCAACCACGAAGTGTTGTGGAGAACGTTGGACCGGCTGCCGCGGACACGCTTGGGGAAGCTCCGGGACTGCAACACGCACGAGAGCCTCCTGGAGGTGTGCGACGACTACAACCTCAGTGAGAACGAGTATTTCTTTGACCGGCATCCGGGGGCCTTCACTTCCATCTTAAATTTCTACCGGACGGGGAAACTCCACATGATGGAAGAAATGTGTGCACTCTCTTTTGGCCAGGAGCTCGATTACTGGGGGATTGATGAGATCTACCTGGAGTCCTGCTGCCAAGCCAGGTATCACCAAAAGAAGGAGCAGATGAACGAAGAACTGAGGCGGGAGGCCGAGACGATGCGAGAGCGGGAGGGAGAAGAGTTTGACAACACCTGCTGCCCGGAGAAAAGGAAGAAGCTCTGGGACTTGCTGGAGAAACCTAACTCGTCCGTGGCTGCAAAGGTATGAAAAGCGGGGTGTTGCTTCCCTGTGTGTGGTCGGAAAGGTGTTGCCTACTTCCCAGAGAGCGCGATTGTCTTCGTTTTAGGTGTTATGTGGCTACAGGGTGAAAGACACTTTCCAGAAGCTTAGAGACTCAGAGTTATTCTTCCCATGTAATGTCATCGGATGGCATTGCTCTTTCTTAAATATGGTTATTGGGTAGGAACAGGCCTGGGCAACAGAGGCTTTGGAAGGGTTCTGGTTTCCATGGTGCTGTGTGGTGGTGGTGGCTAGAGTTTGAGGAGACAGCCCTCACTGGGGCCATCACATGCAGAGTCCTGCAGAAGGCTGGGGCCTGAGCCCCTTGGATAGAGGCACGGTGCTGTCACTGAGGTTGGAGGAGGTGCCTCCTGGTCTGGTTCTTTAGAGGATCATGGTAAAGAGAGAGTATGGCCCGGTGTTGTTGAGAGGGCTGCAGGAGTAGGGTGGTCCATGCGTGAGGAAGAGGCCATCTTATGAAGCTGTGCAAGGTCACACAAAGTCAGTGTCCAGAATGCATCCGTTTACCTCCCTTGTGAGGTCTACTCTGGCAATAATGTTTCCTACTGTTGGTGTATCGTTTTTTTCCACAACTGAGGCATTACTCTACCTTAGAGTTCATCCTGTTTGCTTAAAATGAAGGTAAATTCATGTTTCCACTGTGCCTGCTTATGTCTAGATCTCAGAGTAAGTTTGTTTTGTTTTGCCATGAATTGCAGCATTTAATTCAAATGCATGATTCTGTTTGTCTAATTTTATTTAGAGCTTTGGGGGTTAGTGCAAACTGATTTTCATCCCATATATTTAGTACTGTATTGCAATATGAATAATGAATAAAGTGTCAAGAGTCATCTTTAGCTGCAGAAGCATAGTATTGGTATTTTGTGCATAATAGATGAAAATGGAATGTGGAATAGAGAAAAGAAAAATAGCAGAAAAACGTATCATCATATGAATTCTTTGAATTACTTAGAATTTTTTCAATTATTATTTCTTCAAAACAGTAAAGATTATGGAAGTATAATAGGCCATATGCACCATTTGGCTGGAAATTAAGATCCTATCTGATAATCTACAACATGTAAATAGTGTATACAAATGAACTGAATGCGGATGGTCATAAAACCGCCTTTGCATTGTTTGATATGCCTAGTTTTGCATCTTGTTTTCTTCTAGAAGTGTTTTACCTTGTGGCCAGGACATGGAAATAAGTGAAATAAAATAGAGTTCTGTTGTATACGATGAGGAGAATGCACCTCTTACAGCAAATGGACAGATTTCAACTAGGTCTTTTTGTAGTTATGAATATTTTGTTTTCTTTTATCTGTAAGAAAGAAATAGATGTGCTACACTTGTGGGTTTTGGTTGAGAAAGGTTACTGCTCTTTCTAGCATCAAATATTAGGTTGCATATTTGAGTCACTGCTGAAAGTATGGAGTGAATTTTGAAGATGAATGAGATTGTTTGGAGGTGTTAAATGAACTCTTTCAAGCCTGTAAGCAATTGAGGTCAAAATCATCGTTCCATCAAATGTTCCAGAGGGTGGTAGCCAAATATGTAAAAATAAGCAACTAAATCACAGAAAATTTGAAGGTTAATATGGCTTATTTGCTTACAACAACATTATTAACAATTAGGTACTGTTAATAGAAAAAATCTTAAGGTACACACATTTGTTTTTCTGAAGAATTTCTATTAAGGATAGAATAGGGTCAATAACCTGATTTCCCAGATGAGGGAGTTCATTTAATGCCTAAATTTTAGACAGCCATCTCTTCATCTCTAAGAAGGTAACGTTGATAATGGCCTATTACATTATGCTATTGTATACCCCTACGCATCAGATAAATTGTTGAAACTTGCTTCAAATTAGATATCAGATAAGATATCTACCTACACATTATACCTAGCAGCTAAGGACATTGTTTTGGAAATTTTAATGTAGTTATAAATAATAAATTTGTTTCCAAATTATTAATCAAGCTAAGCAAATCTTTGCTAACCTGCGTAGATTCTTTACTAAACTTTCATAAAGGGGTTGTATTTGTTTATTTAAATATCTACATTTTCCTCTCTGTTTGAATGGAGAAACATTATGGAAGTTATTTACATTTGATTATATGGTAGTTTGTTGAAAATATTGTTCATTTGTCTGAGGTTTGGAACCTTTTAAAAACAGCTCTGCACGGTGTCTTATATAAACCACTACCTTTTCCTGTACTCTTCTCAAATCATATAACTTGTTATTTCTCTAGAATAATTCGTGGTGAGGTGAGTGCTATGTGTGAATAGTATTTTTACAACTTAGGAACAGTTTGTTTTGTTAAAACTGCAGTAGGATGATGCTCCAGCCCTCACTGTTTGTGTGATGGGTACATCAGGATCCTGCTTATACTATGAAGCTCTTGGTTGGAATGCTTGGAATCTATGTCTTTTTCCTGACTTGCTCAGGAGGTGAGATATCTTTGGAGGAGAATCTGTTCACCTTGTGATTACCGTGATTGCTTGTTCAGTTTGATAATTCAGTTGAACATATATAGAATTCTCTCTGTGGGTTACACACATTAAAGTGAACATGTAGAGGGGCATCTGGGTGGCTCAGTTGATTAAGTGTCCAACTCTTGATTTCAGTTCAGGTCATGACGTCACTGTTCCCAGGATCAAGCCCCATGTGGGGCTCTGAGTTGACAACATGGAGCCTGCCTGGGATTCTCTCTCTCTTCTCTCTCTCTCTCTCTCTCTCTCTCTCTCTCTCTCCCTGTGCCTCCCCAGCTCTCACACACATATGCTCTCTCTCAAAATAAATAAACATTAAAAAAATAGTAAAATGGACATGTAGAAAGACACACTCTTTTCTTCAGAATTTAAAAAATAATCTCTTAGCTTAACAGGTATTGCATATCCTTGAAAGTGGTTTTTTTTTCTCTTTTGTTTTTTCTGTATTTTATAATTAATATTTCTATAGTAAAGAAAGTTTAAAAGTTATGAGTTTACTTACCAAATCCCTGGCATAAAAGGAAAAACTTGACCTTTTATGTCAAATATTCCACAATAGGTTAAAATATCTATTCAGTGACACGGAATAAATATTCCATAATCACTTCAGTTATCATGCCATAATCCATGCTATGTGCATCCACTGTGATACACAGCATCACAAGGCCCATTGACCTGTTGTATTTTGTCTTTGGGCATGACCCTGAAGGTAACAATTTGGCTGTTAGAGAACATTCTTCCTGGTGTCACTTCTGTTAATTGAACTTTGTAGTACAGTAATCACTGACAACCATGCCAAAGCAGAGTTCAGAAGGATGGTATATTTTAAATGTCTATATTTAACAAATAGACATTTTTACACATACACAGCATAACACGGAATAGAATTGTACTTTTCACAAAATAATAACAGGGCTAATAGAAATTGTTATTTCATAGTTTCCTGTGGTGCGGTATGATCTGGTACTGGATACGAGCTTATATCTGTATGATGGACTTTGTGTTCTTTCGGTCTCATTAGTCAAGTACCTGGGTAACTGTATCCCCTTGCATAGAGATAGGGGACAAAATTTAACCTTGAGGCTGTTTGTGAATGTAGGACCCACCAAATGGATGTATGGGATGGTTGGCCCAAATCTCTGCATTACCATGACATGGAATCCTGGTGCTGGCATGCCTTTCATGGGAATGTGCAAGGGGAGAAGATGGGCCTTGCTGGCTGCCAGTTTCCTGGGCAGTGAATTGGAATTAGACTTGATCCTGTGCCTCTTCCAGCCCTGGGCAATTTAGGCAGCCTCTGCCTTGGAAACATTTTTCTCCCTTCTCTTTGGCCTTTTCCCAAATGGACTGCAGGAGCTGTTCTCCTTTAAATTTTGCACTAGAGAAACTTTAGTCCAAGAGGTGTTTGAAAGCATTTAAGGGAGGTGGATCCTATGGCGGGTGGTATTGGCAGCCTTTGGGATGAAACAATAGCCAACAAGGAGCATGGCCCACCTGAGAGCCGAAAGGAAAGAGGCTCAGTACTATACAGTGCCTTCACTTTAGATACCTGAAGAAGGTCAAGGACAAAGGAAGTCAGCTGTCTTCAGGCAAAGCCAGTTAGGAAACGGCTGAGCCTTTGGAGGCAAGCGTCAGCCAGGGCACATAGGTGTATGTGGTGCTCAGGACAATGCCGGCCAACAGACCCATCTCAAGAGTCAGGTCAGGAAGCTGGACGATAAGCAGCTCTTATTAGATAAGGACAGTATTAAGGCTGCAGAAAGAAATTTCTGTTCATCTGAACAAGTGCAGTGAGAGCCACCCAACAACCCTGTTGGGCAGGGTTCAAGGTCGAGTGGGGGCAGGGCACCGCTTATCATCTGCTTCCCCTTCTCACTTTTCCTATGTATCTACAGCCACCACTTACTTACCTAAGGATTCCTCCCTCATCCTCTTATGTTGTTCCCATTCTCTCCTTCTCCATCCTGCCTCCTTGCCTCCTCCCTTCCTTCCTCTCTCCACTGCTCCCTCTACCTCCTCCCTCAGGAAAGGGAAGCAATTGACTAGAGAATTATTTCTCAACCTTTTTTTGTTAATGGCCACCCTGCGGAGAAAAATTAAGTTAAATTTAAATTCTCCCTAAAGACAGAAACTAAATACTAAGGAATAAGTTTTTGTCAGGTAGGGTGGAGCTTGGAGAGCTACAGACTATTGTAATATCTAAGATGTTTTTTTACCCTTGCCCACAAGGACCAATTTTCTCCCTTTGGCAGTGACATTAATCCCATGGAGAATGCATGCAACAGGAGAAAGGAGACTGTGTTTCCTGCCTCCAGCTCATTACCTCCACACATGACCTTCACCACATGACCTTCACCATTGGCATGGCACAGCACGGCACCTAAAGCAGGCATGGGGAGGACTGGGAGACCATAGACAGTTTTGGGTCAAGAGGGAGGCCAGTAGTAGCAGATGAAGAGAGTCTGTCCCTGGAACTCCAGCTCTCTGGAGAGCCAGAGGTCAAAGTTCTGAGTTTCTACCTTCTAACTGAATTAGAGTGTGGGCGTCTCGAGTCACAGATACAGTCAAAAGAAAATAAATCCAAATAAAATTAAAACTCCTGTGTACTCACCAACGGGAAAAGAATGCATGACATTGCCATTCTATTTCTTTTTTTTTTTTAATTTTTTTTTCAACGTTTATTTATTTTTTGGAGGACAGAGAGAGACAGAGCATGAATGGGGGAGGGGCAGAGAGAGAGGGAGGCACAGAATCGGAAACAGGCTCCAGGCTCTGAGCCATCAGCCCAGAGCCTGACGCGGGGCTCGAACTCCCGGACCGCGAGATCGTGACCTGGCTGAAGTCGGACGCTTAACCGACTGTGCCACCCAGGCGCCCCATTGCCATTCTATTTCTAGTTTACAGATCAGTTATTCCAATGCTTTGGATTAAAAAAAAAGAAAGATATTGGAACAGTACCACCAATTATTGACTTTTAGTCCAAGAACAAAACTTTCGTGTGTGTGTGTGTGTGTGTGTGTGTGTGTGTGTGTACGTGTGTACATACACAGGTTTCCCCCATTATCTGAAAATAGAGCATTCCTATGAAATCTTTTGTAAGCTGAAGTGGCATAAAACAAAGAAACAGCATTTCATAAAAGTGAAAAATTCTATTCCCATTTTCTCTCATTGAGTGAAAACAGGTACTAATGTGGGTCTTTCATAAAAGCAAAGTGGCATAGGGCTGCCTGGGTGGCTCAGTTGGTTAAGCTTCTGACTTTGGCTCAGGTCATGATTTCGTGGTTTGTGAGTTTGAGCCCCATGTTGGGCCCTGTGTGGACAGCTCGGAGCCTGGAACCTGCTTCAGATTCTGTGTCTCTCTCTCTCTCTGCCCCTCCCCCGTTCACATTCTGTCTCTCTTTCAAAAATAAATCAACATTAAAAATCAATTTAAAAAAGCAAACTGTCGTAAAGAGAACCTACAGATAGCAGGGGAAGCATACAGTGTATGTGTATATATAATATGTGTGTATATATATGTGTATACACACACACACACACACACACACACACACACAAACACACCCATACACAGAGTCAGGTGAACAATCTGCCCATACATAGCTCTGCATTTAGCTTTCTGATGAGCGTTTTAGTGATACAACAAGAGTAGCCATTAAAACCCTAAGAGGACTCCCAAAACAAACTGATGCAGTGTGCGCACACACGGAAATCTCCCTTCATCAGGGCACCTCTGTGGACTGTGCGGTTCCCTGGTTCCTATCTAGGATTGCCAGTGGCCTAATTAGTGTGCCAGTCATGCTGTTTCTGTGTTGTTTATGGTTTTCTCTTCTTGCCCTTTCCTTTCCACAGCCCAGCTGTACAGATTATGTTGTTTCTGCTCTTCCCATAACATGGCATGAGAGTTCAGACAGGATAGCTTAAAAGAATTTTGCCAGTCTGTAGAGGTTCAGATTGGAGATACATGTTTTTTTTTTTTTTTTCTTTCTAAAATATATAATTCATGCAGACTAACTGGTTGAAAGCCTGGAATAAATTAGACATAAAAAAATAAAACAGATAAGACAGAAAATGTTGGGTTTTGATTAAAATGTCTCCAATATTCCATTCTTTAGCTCTAGTGGTCCTATTTTGAGATCCATGCTTCTCCACTTTCCCTGAAAGGCTGTCCTGAAATTGCACCACTTTTTGTCCACTTGACCTCATTTGATCAGGGAAAGGATGGTGAGAACAGAAGAGGAAATTGATAAAAATCTCACATTGCACGTTCTCTTACCAAGGGTGCCATAGGCCCTGGTTTTACTGAGAATGCCCTGGTTAATGCCTTTTGTCTGATGCTAATTATTAGCAGCATCTCCTTTCACTCTTAAAAAATGTCCCAGTTTGGGCAATAAACTAAATGATTACCTGACATGTGAATATTTTTGGAAAAAAAAAGAAATTACCCAAGAGTCATGTACTTTTTCTCTTTGCTTCTTTGTTCCATTCGAGGAAGGCCTGTCTTAATTTTCAAGCAATTTTTCCATCTCTTTTGAAAAATCATTGGTTTTCATTAACATTAGAGTAAGATTTTCAGATTCCCTTCCAGCTTGGTTTTTAAACCTCAATAAGTAATTATAATTTTCAAAGTAAAAAAAAACCCACAACAACAACAAAACAAAACTAAGGAGTTCTTTCTACATTATCTAATTTTATCACAAAACAGAGTATGTTGGCAGTATTTAAATATTCTGGTTTTGAAAATTCATGTACACTTTGGTTATTAACAGATTTGTTTTCTTTATTTCAAGTGAGAGACTTTACAAAGTGAATGATGTACTATTTCAGGTAAGCACAATTATTATGAAGGAATGGTCACAATAGTTAACACTTCCCACTTTGGAAGACTCTGGAAATGTTTGAATAATACTTCAGATTAAGTGTTCGTATCTGAGCTCTATCAATGTGAATTGACCATTCTAATGAAGAAAGATATTTTCAATATAATTAACAAAGTTGATTCTAAAAGAATTACTAGAATAAAAGTTCCTTTTTGATCAAAGCATGATCACACAGGAAAAAAAAAAAACAACAACAAAACAAAACCTCCAGCTGCTGATGCATAATTCATGAAGTAACCATAGGTTACAATAGATTTTTTTTTTTTTTTTTTTTTGGTTTTGGCACTGATTGAGCATTCGTGGTTTTGTTCTATTTGAGAGCAACCTCAGAGTTCTATGACATTCAATAATCTATAATGTGCTGAGGCATAAATCTGAATTCCATATAATATAAAATTGGTTTGTTGGAACTAGTTGACTCTGATAGAGAGTAAGCTTAGCTGGTCACTCAGAACTGTTAGCTGAAACCCATTTTTCCCTTCTTATTGTTACATATACCAACTTTTATTAAATTTCCTGTATTTTATAGAGATTATATGGTACAGTAGACATTTACAAAGCCCTCATGACATATTCCTCATTAAAAATACCCTAGTTAGGTATTCCAAGAGTGACAGAAACTTTTTAAGGTAGCAGCCAGCCTGGAAATTATTCTTGCCCACCAACAGCCTGGTCATTAAAACCCCTCCTACCTCTGTACTGGACCAGAGAAGGATAGAGGAGTCTACAGGCCAAGAGAGATGGCATGTTCCACAAGCCACACTTTATGTATCTATCAGCAATATTCAGCCCTTCACCCAACCTACTGTGTCCCCACATCTCCTGGGATAGAGTTGATGAGGACTTTATAATTTACCATCAGAACTTTGAAGGACTTGAGGAGACTGAGACTTCTCTGTAATTGCTATGTCAGCCTTCATCCATACATATGACCAATCTAGAGTAAAGTAGCTAGACATGGACCAATGGGGAGAAAAACACATAGTGACTGGCACAGAGACATGTGGAAGAGTGGAAGAGGAAGATATTTGCTCTCATCCCTCCAAAAAACCTTTACAGGATTCACTAAAAGCTAACATCAAAACTATATCAGATTTTGCATCTATGTATTAATTAGTTTTGGCTGTGTGTACATCTATGTTTGCATTAACTTCTTTGCTATGCATAAAGCAAATGTATTTCCCCCTTAAATCGTAATGTCTTTATAACGCTTTAAGTGAAAGAACTCTGGATATTACTAAAGACAGAAACCCGAAGTATATAGATGCAACTAACATTTGTAGTGAAGTTTGTGTGTCTAGGGTAGGTGAACCAGGTAATATCAGTCTTCACTGACTGGGACCTGAACTAGGTCTGTTCTTGTGTGTCTGTGCGTGCGTACGTGCGTGCGTGCGTGCGTGTGTGTGTGTGTGTGTGTGTGTGAAGGGGTGGGGAGTACCTGTTATTTATATACACTGACACCTCTCCATAAGAGCATATTATATTAAAAAAATCCACCTGCACAAAAATACAATGAACTTCAATGAACATTTGGTAACTTAGGGAAGATGCAACTTTGTCATCCAAGTAAGACAGCTATTCAGACTTTTGTGATAACCTGATCGGGCATGAAGTCCATGGAAAGTACTCTAATGGTCCAAGAATAGCAGCAAGAAGTATTTTCATTAGTCTCCTAGGATTTTGTTTCAGGATGCTAGAGGTCATTGCCACCCTAGATTTCACGCTTTTACTTATGTCTCGTTGAGTCACTCCTGACACAACCACAAGTGTTGAATGCCACTTTAAATAGCTTCTCTCTCCTATGCCACAGCACTGCCAAGGACAGCCAAGTATCCCCTATGCAGCTATGAATGGGGCTGCTTGGTTGTGGTACCCTTCACTGAAATAGACCTCAGGATATTTGCACATGAGTAAAAGAACTCCTAGCCTTCCAGTCATTGTTTTAGCACTAATTAATATAAAACTGAGAGCACAATTTTGGATATTGAAATGCACATGTCTTCGCTGGTATCATCTAAGTTAAATCCTCAACTATATTTGTTCCTTGAATTAGGTTTTTTTCTTCTAAGCATTCAAATTTCAGTTTACATACATCTTAGAGTTACACTTATCTTTGGTAACATTTTAGAACTTACTTTTACATTGGTATCCAAGCATACGGTTTCAACCAGAATTTGGTTGGATTGAAAAATAATTCATTGCCGCTATCTATGAAGGATAGCAGCATATTTGTGCTGTGAAAACTTAGGTGAATTTTATTAATACAGTGGAAATGTTCACTTTGGCAAACTAGCAGGGGGCCTCACGTAATATCCTTAAGGTGAGCAACCTGTTCCATTTCAGTGCAGCTTTTAGTTTAGAGGTAGAAAAACATTGGTGGGCAATCCTGTTTTTTAAAAAGTGACAATTTATCATACCACGGCTGCAATGGACTACAAATGCAATGAAAGAAAATATGAAATAGTTGGCTAGAATCTAGTATAACATGAACTTACTATTATATATTTGCTATGTAAAAAGTCTAGCACATTTTATTATATTTCTTAAGTGAATTCTGCAGGTGTGAAAATTGTATTATGTAAGTAAAAAGTAATTGCATTATGAGCAATATTAAAATTCAAGGCAAAAATCTGTTTTTTAAGCACTGGTCTTTATTTTTCAAACTCTAGCTCATGAGCCATTATAAATAATTTAAATTACATGGAGTATTTGCAAAGTGCTAATCACTCTTTTTTTTTTTTCAAAGTTTTATGTATAGGGTATACATGAGGTATTTTAAAGGGTACCAAACTGTGTTGATAGGCATATTTTAATAATATGTGAGGTACATGTATGTACTTAAAGAAAGAAATGTTATGTTTCAATGGAAAAAGATTGTTTAGGGTTCTGTGTTTTCCATCATTGTTAAATCATCTGTCATGTGCCAAAGCCAATGCTTTTCTATTCTGCCACACTTTGATGCACACATCTCAAGTTGAGTCTGAAAGTTAGATGACAGGTCTCTGCTGTTTATTGGGAATGCAAAAGAGAACCTGTCCCACTGCCCACTTCACATACAGCCCTGCAGGTGCCCTCATGAACCCTCCCCATCAGGGGATGTTTTAGTTCCACTTCCCACAACAACTGTTTTTTTGTTTTTTGTTTTTTAAGTTGAGGTGCGGTTGACATACATTACATCAGTTTCAGGTGTACAACATAACGATTTTATATTTATACATATTGCAGGATTATGGCCACTATAAGTCTAGTTAATATCTATTACCATACGTGGTTCATACATAGTTACAAAATTTTTTTTTCTTGTGTTGAGGAGGTCTAAGATCTATTCTCTTAGGAACTTTCAGATATAACAAATACAGTGTCACGAACTCTAGTCACCATGCTGTACAGGAAACTATTGATTTTCCATTTAGTTCCTTAGGCTCAATTGGATTTCACCGTTTTTAAAGCCTGGTTTTAATTTTTTTTTTTTTTGAGATGATATCTACTTAAATTTCAGTGGAATTGAATTTAGTGAAGGTGGATAAACCTGAAAAAATACAGACTTCATTTTGTCTTTAGCTTATAAACAGTCATTTGTTTTCTTTTATCCCAAAGCATCAGAGTCTAAGAGTAGGTAGACTTTTTTCTTCTAGACACTTTAAAATCAGAATCTAAATAGTACTTTTCCTCTCCATTGGAAGGAATCTGTTTCCTTACCCATCCTATACCCTTCCTTAATTCATGAGCTCTGGCTGCTGAAATTAAGCTGCTTTTTCTTTCCACTCCCTGATAATAGTTGTCAGTATCCCCAGAGCCTTCTGTTTTGAGCAGAAATTTAATTCTGGGGGAAGAGACTGGTTAATTGATACCTGATACAGTAACAGATGCTTTTTGCAAGGCTGTATTAGCTAATGTTTTCAAAGTCCTCTGTGAGGTGTAGCTATAACTTCCTGATATCATCAGAGTGTTCTTGCAACACTTAGCCTTTCTTCTTATTTTAAGCCCAATTCTCTTCTAACAATACTGCTTCCTTCACTACCTGGAAAAAATGAACCTTGTTCCCTACAGCCCAGAGTCCTGAAGTGAAGGCAGTATTTTCTCGTCCCTTCGATAATTAGTGTGACCTTCCTTGAAGAGCAGAAGGGAAAACGTTTATATTGAACATCGGCCGTGTGCCGTACATTGAACTCTGGGGTTTTCCACACGAACCCTTTACAACACAGGTCAGCAAACATTTGCTCTAAAGGGCCAGAGAGTGAGTATTTTCAGCTTTGTGGGCCATACGGTCTCTGTCACAACTATTCAACTCTGTCTGCTCTTGGAGTGCGAAAGCACCCGTAGACAGCACGCAAACAAATGAGCACAGCTGGGTTCCAGGGAGACTTGACTGCCGGCTGGAGTTGGCCCTTGGGCCCTGGTTTGGCTAGTGTTACTTTGTGTCAGCCCTTTGCGGAAACATCGTTTATCCCATTATACAGATGAGAGAGGCTGCAGCCCAGAAATAGCACATTTGTGTCTCTTGTCCCTCACCAAGAGGCATATTGGAATTTCGATCCCATCTACCAAGACTTCCCCACAATTTTTCTTTCTGTCCAGTTGTATTTATCATTCCTTTCCCATCACTATCCGGTACTCATTGGAGGGTTTGGTGTGTGACAGCTAGTCATCTGACTGCTGCACCCCCTTGCCATCCCGCAGGACAACGAGCTCTTATAAATCCCAGCCTAAACGTTTCCCATCTTGAACTCCAGCCGTGGACGAAGCTGCTCTCCTTTTGGAATCTGGAACTCTGATTCCACTGCCCACCAAATCTGTACTCTGTCCCTATTGCAGTTGCTTTTGCCTCCTTTTCTCCTCACTTGGAGCCCTGGACCCACTGCCATAGGCGAGGCTATGACCACCTCATACTTGGGTTGGGGCGATGTCGTGAACTGGGCTTTATCCCCCTCCCGGTTCTAATCTGTTCTCCACGTAGCCAGAAGAATTACCTTTTGAAACGTGATTGGGTCCCTTCTGAACTGTGAGGCGCAGTGATTTCTCATCGTCTGTGCTGTAGGTCAAACTCCTCAGCCTTGCATTTGGGATTCTTCCCGACCTTCCTATCCAGTCACATGCCTTTCCACCCCTCATACATATTGCCCCGGTTATTCCAGATTATTAACCATTTCTGAAGACAGGACTCTGCTCTAGACAGGTTGTTTACTGCACTCAACAAGCAGTACTCTTACGTGGCTACCTCCATCCAGAGAGGACATCTTTTTTCTAAGTTGCACGAGGACAACTTGTAAACTGGCTGCAGCCACACCTGTATGCAACTAACACGTTCGTGGCTCTGTGGCCACACTGCTTTCCTGACCTAGAATGCCCTTTGCCCCTTTTCTCTCCTTCCTTGTGTCTCAGTTTGTGTGTCCCTCTTCCATGATGTCACCTCCTCCTCTGTTTTTCCCTAGCTCTTTCCTCATACTTGTAATCTGGATATTCTATCTGTGCTGGGCTCGTCTCGCCAACCGGGTTGTACCCTTGAGGGATCAAACCACGTCTCTTCATTTTCAGTTCCTGATACCTAGTGCAGTTCTCGGCACATACCAAACACTCATTACTTGCCACCAAATGGCACCGAAGGGTAGAAGTAAGAGAAAGAGCAAATATTTCACAATACTTCAATTTCTCTGTAAAAATTAAACGACACAGATAGAGATTGAATATCTCATCCCCGTGTTGAGACCAGAGTAATGCTAGGTTTGTTTTAGGCAGTTTAAGGAAGCTGGATATCTTACTCATTTTAAGTGGCTTTATGTTTTTGAAATAGGCTAAGAGCCATAGATGTGGGTTTTCCATTTTTACATTGTATAAATTCTTCCTCTAGAATAGCGTGTAGGCTGCTCTGTATGCCACAGAGTTTATGCAGAGAAAGGCGTCAGGTACTGCTGAAAGGCAAGCTTTCAGATGCTTTGCTTTGTTAACATTGCTCATTTTATCTGAACTGCAGGTTCTGAGAACCCTTGTGACAGGGAAAATGTAGCTGTGTACGAATTGGGGAGTGGGGAGAAGAGCTTGATTGGGCCCCCCAGTGGACGTGCAGTCCTTCCACGCCCTCTAGAGGCTGGAGAGATCACTTCTTCACATTCAACCATCCAACCTTTGGAAGGACCTTGGCCCCAAGTGGAACAATCCCATTACTCAGAAAAAGTCACAAAAAGGGATGAGCCCCAGATTTGAATCCAGGCAGAACTCCAGTATGGCGTCTCTTTGTAGGAGTAAGAAGAGAGTCTGAAGAAAATAAATTCTTAATGGCATAATGTAAGAAAAGGAGATCAGAAATCTATTTTTACTACAAAAGCTAAAAGAATCCTAACGTTTTCAACTTAGGGGAACTGGCTTTTGTTGTAATCCAAAAATATATTTTCTGGAAACTTGTAGTTTGAGTTTGTTTGTTTGTTTTTACATAGAAATTAGGCATTCCTTTTTAAGCTCAGTATTGCTATCTGCATGATACTTGGTATGTTCATATATTATTCTGATACTTTAGACTGCACTGATCATTTGGGTTTTCTCATTTGGATGGGTTTTTTAGGAATAACCTTAGTCAACACCTTTTAAAAATTCCCAGTCACTTAGGAAGTATTTTTGACGTGTTTCAATTTAATAATTCATAAAATTAAAGTTTGAAGACAAACCTCTCAGCTTTCTATGTGCCTTCTAAGAATTTTCATGAGGTGGCTGCTAAGAGTAAAATCATTTTCATTTGTTAATTCTTTTGACCTTGTCATATCTCAGTTTTTAAGTTTTTAGTGGTGTTGTACTGTAATTTAATTCTTTTGATTCTACTGCAAAAGGAGACTGTCAAGTTAATGTATACTTTGAGTTCTGCTGTTCCAGTTATTTGTGCACTGACCAGAGGAGACATAATCTTTGAGGAGATCTTTAGACTTTATGGGAGACAAAAGTGATAGGTATAAAATGATCAGGAAATGTCCTTAATACAACAAACTTAAGTAATCTTCCATTTTATATGGCATTTAGAATTTCAGAGGAGGGATCTAATACTGTGAATTTGTAGCAGGTAGGGACAACTTTGTAAGTGAGAGGGAACCAAATCGGAGAGATAGGAAAATATTTTGAGAAGAGGGAGGAAGGCATAAACTTAGGAGGAAAGAAAGGGGTTAGAGCGCCCCGTGCATGCATGGGACATTGGGGAAATTGTCCGTATGAGGAATCGGGTTGGAAAGGTCAGGGAGGGCCGTGTACTGACCCAGCTTGAGTCCCTGCTTGAGAGTCTACATTCCCACAGAAGGTCATAGGTGGGTGACAGTTGGGCCTGTAGCTGTGTGTTGCCGGTGGGAAGCTGCTAGGGAGGTGGGGCAACACAGTGGTGGGGAGCACAGGCTCAGGGGTAACACAGACTTAGGGTGGAGGGCTGGTTCTGCAACTGCTGATTGGGGACCTTGCTGAACTGCAGATCCTCAGGGATAAGGGAGAGGCTACGAATTTGAACCTAATACAGTTATCATGCGGACTGAATGAACTAGTTAGCTGAATGCCTAGTACAGAAGCACACCTAGAGTATTTTACATAGTAGTGTTATAATTCTTATTACCATTATGACTCAAAATAATTCATTTTGAACTATCACCAAGAGGATCTCCTCCCCCCCCCCCCCGTAAATATTTGATATTCTTCTGTTGCACTTTGAATTTTATGAGACTGTGTAGGTAACATCAATGTATGTATGTAACATCAATGTATCAAAGTTAGTTTCATCTCATTTTTAGAACCAAGCTTCTTAGAAGCAGCTAATGAAATTGACGTTTTTCGGTTTGTCCAAGTTTTCACTATAGTGATACCTTAGTAATGGAACCTGGAGTACAGATTAAAATTTAAATCTTGAAAGGTCTATTTTTGGGAAATGGATCTTGATGGAAACAGTGAAAATAAAAAGAATGAACTGACCATTCCAAAGTTTGATTACAGTGTAGCATTTGCATTCATTGCTCTTCTGATGGTCGCCCTTTGTGTTAATCACCGGTATTAATATAACAGCCTGGAAGTTGAGCAGTTATAAATAGCTCTATTCTTGTTCACAAACAGGGCCTTTGCCTTGAGAGAGGGAAGTGATCAGACTGTCACTTTGTGCTTTCCGGTTGGGCTCATTGGCTCATATTTCTTATCTAAGTATCTGTTAGTAGGGTATGAAATCGAACACAGATCATTGACCTTCTAAATCCCTTGTCATTATGATACATTAACAGTAATATGTTTGATTGCAAATAATTACTTGGCTCAGAAAAATTGGATTCAAAGTAAATGTAGACTCAGCCATAAAATTTTCCATGCCGAACCTCAAAGACTCTCAAGTTTGTTAGAAATGCTATAATAACTCAGAAGTGTTTAGAACATTTTTACTCATAGAAAATAAATAGTTTTGTAATTAGCAAGTTTTTCATGAAGAACGACATTTTCTGAATTTAAGATTGAGACAGGTATTTAGCACAGCACTTGTTTTTGGATGTGTAGATTTAAAATAAATAATAAATGTTGTCAGAATCAAAATATCAGATTTTAAGATTGAGATTAGCATTTGGAAAAATCATTTTCTTGATTAAGGACATGTATTACTAGACCTCATTTCTCTTAAATTATTTCACTGCACCTTACATAGATATATAACATGACAGGATGAGAAATGCCTGAATGTACTGTAGATAGGTAGGTAGATAGATAAATGGACTCCATGGAAAGGTAGACTAAATAGAAAGCTAGCCTAGATAGATGATAGCTAGCCAGCTAGCCAGCTAGATAAAAGACAGAAAGAAAATATGGATAGAAAAATAAAGAGGAAACTGGGAAGGTTAGCCTATAAAATATTCGTGACACAAATGCCTATTATAATTGGTGAAGGAGGGTAACAGGCTTTGAGTGTTCTTGATGCTAAAGCAAACAAGAAAAAATAAAAAGAATAAAATTACATAAAATATGGACTTTGCAGGCAGGACTTGTGGTCCATTACTGAGTAGGTCTCTTGGAAAGGGAAGAGGTGTGTATAGTTAGCAGTTCGGACTTCCATTCATTGACTGAACAAGTTTATGGAGTACAGGCTCTGTCCTAGGTGACGGGTATCCAATCTCTAACAGAATAGGCACAACCTACTACCGCCATGGAATTTATGTTCTAAAGGGAAGAGACAGATAATAAACAAAGTAAGTGAGTATATGACATATATAAAAGCGATCAGTGGTATGGGAGGAAATAATGCAAGAAACAAGGTTAGGGAGTGACTGAGGGTTGGTGGTTTCATTTTAAAAAAGGCTTTCCAGGGAAAGCTTCGTTGGAAAGGTTTTTGAGCAGAGTGCCAAAGGTGAAGAAGCCTTGTGGATGTCTGGGGGAGAGGGTTCTGGGCAGTGGTAGACGCATGACTGGCAGCATGGCTCTTGACCTGGGTGACTTTGTCCTTCAGGGAACATTTAGCAATGTCAGAAGTTCTTGGTTTTCAACTTTGGGGGAGGAGGTGCTGCTGTGATCTAGTGGGTAGAGCCAGGCATGATGCTAAGTATCTGCAGTGAACAGGACATGCCCTGTGACAAAGAGCCATCAAGTTTGGACCATCTAGCCCCAAATGTCAATGGTGCCAGGGTTGAGAAGCCCTGTTCTACTGCAATCTGGCTGCCGGGCAGTGAACCTGAAGGAGTGTTGTAGGACATGCGGTGAGAGACAGAAAGGGTGTTCAGATCCAGAAAGGGTGTCCAGATCCTGGAGGATCTCATTACCTCCTACCTGGGACTCTCAGCTTTTCCTTGAGACAGAATGGGAGCCACGGGTGACTTCTGAGCAGCGGTGACCGGACCCACAGTGTAACAGGCTCAGCCTACCTCCAGTGTTGAAAATAGATGTTAGCTAGGGGAAAAGATGAAGCCACTTGGAGCCTGCCATAATAAATACATTCAAGGCTAAAATGATACAGAATGAGTATGTTATTTATGCAGCACAGTATCATCCAGAATACTTACATTTTGTGTCTTTCATCTTAAAACTGGGGTTTATGGATATGTTCTTTTAGTTACCCTTTTTTTTTAATTATAGAGAAAAATTGTTGACTGTCAAAACTTAGGCTTCAACAGAGAGTAGAGCATCTCAAAACCCAAAACAAACGTCTTTCATATGTATAAACCAGTGTAAGAATGTCAGTAATGGTAGGTTTGTCTTCAGCAGTCCTTATAATTAATTAACTTGTTCGGTGCAGTCTAAAAAGAGGAACATTTAGAAAAAAATAAAACCAAGCACAGACAAATCCAGATACCTTTTTAGGGGCATCTAAAGAGGATTGCTTTTTTTTTTTTAAAAAGTCTGTCAGAGAAGATTGATAAATACAGGTAAAAAAAAAAAAAAAAAAAAAAAAGAGGCAAATCCGGATGCAGGTAATCACGAGGAACTACAAAAGCAGGGAAATCCAAAGTCAAGGAAATGCTGTAGACCTTGTTTGGCTCCGTGCTTGGAGTGGGGCTCCACGCTCACCTTCCTGCAGGCCCCCTCTCACGTCAGCTCCCCAGGGCTAATTCAGGACAAGTAGAGGATGCACTTTTTTTCTCTTCCCTTTACTGAAGATAAATACATACTTATATTTATGTATACGAATGCATATATTCATAACATTTCATTAATTATAAATAGCAAGACTGATTTACAGTAAGTGCAACAATATTTTTTTTAGAATTTAGGGCACATCGAGACTATCCTATGAAGCTCCACCAACTGACAGCATTATAAGCCATTCCCCAACTCTGTGCGAAAACATGAACTATCTCTCAGGAGAGCAGATACACAGCAGATATCTAGAATCTTGAGCAAGTAAAATATTGCTGTTCCTATGGTATGAAAAAGGCATGGTCTTACGCATTTAGAATATTTAATATCACAGAGCACACTTTGGGGTTTGCTTTGTGGTTACCTGCTATTGGCAAACACTGCCATCAGAAGCCCTGATTTGAGGGGCTGGAGATACAAAAGCCTTTGCCCCTTTCTCTCTGCCAGTCTCTCTTGGCTCCCTTACCCCAGATTATTAGAAGGCACATGAGCTGGTGAAGAGGGGCCTCTGGAGCCTCCCCCTTGCACATCGTGGCTGTGGAACTCAGGGACACGTTAGGCGTTCGTGCAGGTAAGCACCTTGTTCCATATGCTCTTTCTCTGGAACACCGGGTGGTCACAGTCCTGGCTCACTGGGTCTGGCTGAGGACTGACTGGCTTAATTCATGTGGCTTTGCAGAGTATCTGGTAAATCGAAAGCACCAAACAGGGGGGTTTGTTGTTGTTGTTGTTGTTGTTGTTGTTGTTGTTGTTGTTGTTAGTTTCTGTCCCTGGCCAAGTGGCAGTGTGTAGGCAAAAGATGCCATCAAGCTTTGTGAACAACTCTCAAGTAATGGGGAAAATTTGCAAGTAATTCCCTAGGAATTGTTCATTGTATTTAAATTGATAATGCTTTCTTTTAAGAAATCATCATGCATTCAGTTATCTGTTTCTTCTTGAGTTTTCTGTGTATGTGTGTTTATATCCGCAGTTAGATCTTAAACTCTGTGAGGGCTGAACTCCTGTTTCCTATTTCCCTCTCTCTCTAATACTCCAAGTCATGTTTACAGTGCGGTACAAAGCATTCAGCATGTGATCAGTAAATGCTTAGTTTTTGAACATTTTCTTTAAAAACAAGTTACATCAATGGTGACAAAAGGGGAAAAATAAGATTTTACTTAAAAAATGATTATGATAGACCATGATTTCTTGCAACAGATATCTACTGGGGTTTTCTTTTTTTTTTTTTTTAGTATAACAATACTTTTATTGCTCTGATTAAGAATTAAACATTGTTAATTTTTTATTATATCTTATATTTTTCTTTTTTTTTTATAATATATGAAATTTATTGTCAAATTGGTTTCCATAAAACACCCAGTGCTCATCCCAAAAGGTGCCCTCCTCAATACCCATCACCCACCCTCTCCTCCCTCCCACCCCCCATCAACCCTCAGTTTGTTCTCAGTTTTTAACAGTCTCTTATCCTTTGGCTCTCTCCCACTCTAACCTCTTTTTTTTTTTTTCTTTTTTCCTCCCCCTCCCCCATGGGTTCCTGTTACGTTTCTCAGGATCCACATAAGAGTGAAACCATATGGTATCTGTCTTTCTCTGTATGGCTTATTTCACTTAGCATCACACTCTCCAGTTCCATCCACGTTGCTACAAAAGGCCTTATTTCATTTTTTCTCATTGCCACGTAGTATTCCATTGTGTATATAAACCACAATTTCTTTATCCATTCATCAGTTGATGGACATTTAGGCTCTTTCCATAATTTGGCTATTGTTGAGAGTGCTGCTATGAACATTGGGGTACAAGTGCCCCTATGCATCAGTACTCCTGTATCCCTTGGATAAATTCCTAGCAGTGCTATTGCTGGGTCATAGGGTAGGTCTATTTTTAATTTTCTGAGGAACCTCCACACTGCTTTCCAGAGCGGCTGCACCAATTTGCATTCCCACCAACAGTGCAAGAGGGTTCCCGTTTCTCCACATCCTCGCCAGCATCTATAGTCTCCTGATTTGTTCATTTTGGCCACTCTGACTGGCGTGAGGTGATACCTGAGTGTGGTTTTGATTTGTATTTCCCTGATAAGGAGTGACATTGAGCATCTTTTCATGTGCCTGTTGGCCATCTGGATGTCTTCTTTAGAGAAGTGTCTATTCATGTTTTCTGCCCATTTCTTCACTGGGTTATTTGTTTTTCGGGTGTGGAGTTTGGTGAGCTCTTTATAGATTCTGGATACTAGCCCTTTGTCCGATATGTCATTTGCAAATATCTTTTCCCATTCCGTTGGTTGCCTTTTAGTTTTGTTGGTTGTTTCCTTTGCTGTGCAGAAGCTTTTTATCTTCATAAGGTCCCAGTAATTCACTTTTGCTTTTAATTCCCTTGCCTTTGGGGATGTGTCGAGTAAGAGATTGCTACGGCTGAGGTCAGAGAGGTCTTTTCCTGCTTTCTCCTCTAAGGTTTTGATGGTTTCCTGTCTCACATTCAGGTCCTTTATCCATTTTGAGTTTATTTTTGTGAATGGTGTGAGAAAGTGGTCTAGTTTCAACCTTCTGCATGTTGCTGTCCAGTTCTCCCAGCACCATTTGTTAAAGAGGCTGTCTTTTTTCCATTGGATGTTCTTTCCTGCTTTGTCAAAGATGAGTTGGCCATACGTTTGTGGGTCTAGTTCTGGGGTTTCTATTCTATTCCATTGGTCTATGTGTCTGTTTTTGTGCCAATCTACTGGGGTTTTCTAAGCACGTTTGGGAAATACCTTATATTTCAGCCAAATAAAGGCAGCTGACATTCGTTTGAACTTGTCATTTGATGTTTTTTAAATCTACATTTTCAAAAAAGAAAGGAAAGCGACAGTTTGAAAAGGCAGTAGTCTGAAACATTTTAAAGGGTATGGCATTTCTGTCTACTGAGATCTCTTCCAACAATTAATTGCCATTTCGTGTATTCTCTGTCCCACTAAGTGGCCTCTATTAGCCCACTGGCATTCCTGAAAAGTGACATACTGATGTCTCTCCACGTGGAGCAGAAGAAAAATGTCCACCCTGCCAGAGATTAGGCTTAGCAGAATGAAATCCTGCATTTCTGTCCCCTGCCTCCTTACTGCAGATCAGAAAAACTTTTACAGAATTAACTGCTTAGAAATATGAGGGACTGGTTACCAGTGCAGAACGCATTACTGTGCTTCTATTTTGAAGGACCATCTCTGAGGCATGGCAAGCAATGGTCTGTTTGTAGCTGCTTTTTTATCATTGAGGTTTGAGCTGGGGTTCCAGGTGCTACTTAAATTAGGATTTCTCTTTTTATACATAAGCTCTAGGTCATGGGACTAGTTCACCAAAAAAGACAATAAAATGTATCAAATGATATCATCTTTGAAGCAAATGTGTTGAGCTTTTTGTAATTTCTGCACTTAGTTTAAAAAAAAAAACTTCATAGAAAGGAGCTAAGCAAATTGAGGAGCATGGTGATAATGCAGAAATGTGAGATGTCTGGGAAGGAGATGAACATTAATTATCTACCAGAATACCTTTCACATTTTTCTATTTCGGCCACACAGTAATTCTGTGAGTTGGGTGCTTTTATTCTTGCTTTGGAGGATGAAAAACTGAAGCTCTGACAGGTTAAGAAATAAGATTGGGGCATTTTCCAGGCACTTTGGATCCTGGTTTGAGTGACTCTATCACCTGTACTGCCAAGACAGTATAAGTCATCCTTGGATAAAGAAGGCAAACTGCAGTCAACAATCTGACCACATCACATTTATGAAAAATCGCCTCACCTCCTAGAACTGGGGTCATTTCTGGAGTTCATTTATTTGATTTTCCAGCCGTCAGGAAATGCCACTATTACCCTCTACACAATAGGTGACATATATTATCCTTTCTCAAAGGTTGCTGGGTACTCTCAATCTGAGGTTAGCATCTCTGAGTTTGTTATTAAAATATGGTCTATGGAAAGCAAAGATAAAATCTTAAATTTTCCATTTGACTAAGTACTTACTACCAGTGTATTGCTCTCAAGAAATGGTTCTTTGTTGATGGTGTTTTCCTGGAGTTTGCTTAGTGTGTACAGACTAGATAGTGAAGAAATTAAAAAGTCTTGACTTTGTAAGTTTGCAAACAGTTCACCAGCAGAGCCTTAATAGGACAACTTTACCCCATGCTTGTTAGATTCACATGCTTTTTCACAGAGGGCCAATCTGTGTGTGTCAGCCTGTCTGCCTTAAGAGACCGAGAACTTGTTGAAGATAGGGATTATATCCCTTAGTTCATTATTTCCAGCTTCTGCTAGTGACAAGAAAATGGTAAATTCTCTGTACATGATGGCTTAGTGAAAGAATGAATGAAGGACTCTGTTACATCTAAATATGCTGATAGAGCATTTAGTATAAATGTTGCAAATGTAAACTTCAAAACAGGATGAAACTTTATTTTTAAATCACTTCTTATTGAGGATTGTTATGCCTTGACTACATTAGGACAATAGGACTAAGTGTTACTTTTCATGAGCGTGTGTATAATCAGAGTTAACTTGATGAAAATGGTTCATTTAGGTGAGGAGACAGTCTTTTCCCCAGTGTATATTCTTGACTCCTTTGTCATAGATTAATTGACCGTATAAGCGTGGGTTTATTTCTGGGCTCTCTGTTCTGTTCCATTGATCTAGGTGTCTATTTTTGTGCCAGTACCATACTGTTTTGATTACTACAGCTTTGTAGAATGAATAAGTCACAGGAAGAAAAGCCATAGCATGGGGGATATAGTCAATGATCTTGTAATAGTGTTGGTGACAGATGGTAGCTATGCTTGTGGTGAACATAGCATAATGCATAGAAATCCTGTACGCCTGAAGCTAATGTAGCATTATACTCAAATTAAAAATTTTTTAAACTAAAATGATTCATTTAAAACCCGAAAGAGAATAGATTTAAACACCCATCCACATATAAGAAAAAGGTTAATGTTATGCTCTGTGTGCACTATTTTTGTGGAACGCTTACTGAAAAGCTATTTTCCTGGTTGTTGGATTAGAACAGAACTGGCACGTGGACACATGGACATATCTTTCAAACCTGAAATTTCTGTCTTTCTCATAAATTTTCATAATGACACACATTAGAGTTTATGATTTTAAATTTCTAAGTTTTCTTCCAATCTAAGGTGTCTGAGACTCTCTGGGATGATTCTCCACCTTAAAAGAGACTCTTGAGTATCATTCATGTCCATTCACTTGGACCGTGGGACCCACGATAACAGTGAGCACCTACTCCACACTAGGTACTAAAGTGCTAAGCACTTTAATGGATTAGCTCACTTAATCTGCACAACAAACCAAAGATACTGGCTTTTTTTTTTTCACCCTATTTTACAGGTGGAAACGTGCCCTGAGTCACAGAACTGTTAAGTGGCCAAGCTGGGTCTGAGCCCGTAGTCCGCTCCCAGATTCTCTGTACTGACTTGCTGGGCACACTGCTCTACTCAGGAGGCAGTGCAAAGATATGCAGAAACCAAACCAACCAGGAGAGGACACCCAGCACTGGAAGGGGGCGTAGCTCGACTGAGCCGTCCACCGGGGTCAGCACCAACAGTGTATTACTCAGAGGTCACAGCAGTGTTAGGTGACCTCTGAATGTATGAGCGAACATTGCTACTTCCCTGGGACGTATGAGATGGACACGGCAAAGAAATCAATTAAATTGAATCGTTTAGAAGGCTTATTTGTAATTTTAGACTGTACGTCTGTTGTCTGCTTTGAGTCAAAGTTTGTGGTATGGAGAAGCCTCTAAAAACATAGATATCTAGCTTTTCAACATAAACTTTCCTTTTAATATATAAAGTAGGACAGTGATTCTTCACAGGGGTGACACCTCTCCCCAGGGAGACGATATGTGTAGGGGGAGGTTGTCTTAATGATTGTGGTGCTGTTGGCACTTAGGAAGTGGGGGCAGGGTCCTCAGCCTCTGCTATGCACAAGGCCATCCCATCCGAGGAAGAGTTGATAGATTTGGGAAGCCTGTCTAATTATCCGATCCTAGAACCTAACACTGTGATGTATTTATAAACCCAGTTTTAATCAACGGTGTTTTTTTCAGGGACCGAATAGAAGTGTACATCTAAAGACAAGTGTACTTACTTACCCTCTGATTTTTACAGGATGTTCGACATTCCTAAAATCACATCACTGGTAGCCACGCTGCTCATGGTATTTGAGGCACTAATGGCACACATTTGCAGATACCGTGCGGCTTTCGTGGTGATTATATAGCTAATAGCAGGCAGGTGGTTGTTCCATTCCAGTTGTCCAACCTGAGAATTTACATTATAAAAATACAGATTACTCTATTATAAATTCGTTTCCTTTTATCTCTTTTATATTGCAGTTAGATTCTGATAATGATTTTTTCTTAAAAAGTGAATGTGTAGGTAAGTTAAATTACCCATTTCATTTCATTTCAATATAGTAAATGAGACCACACAAAATGATGTTTCTGAAAGGCGATGTTGTGAGTGATAGAACTGAGAATCCCTGGGTTCTATTCCATGTAGAGCCATAAACACCCAGAGTCATTCATTTTACTCTTCAAAATTTGTAGCAACTTTAACTGTAGGTAATTTAATCACCTCAGAATTATCTCCTTTTTAAGTACCATGTAGTACGGTTAACATATATATACACCCTGTATGTGCTTTGTAATTTGAGTTTCACTAAATCCAAAAGCAATGTAAGAATGGAGGTGTCTTCCTGAGATGGTTCTCCTCATTTCCCTGGTGCTGCTTCTGTTTTTTTGTTTGTTTGTTTTCTTTTTCTTTTTCTTTTTATTTTTTTTTACCTCTTCTCTGAAAGAACATTGGAATCAGACAGAATACAGCTAATACCATTGAGCAAAAGGGCAAAGTTACTTCTTTTAAAAGAAAAGCTCATTTTTCACCATGGTAACCAGCATATCCTATGACACACACACCACATGGCCCGTGAAATATGAACCCTTTCAGAAATAAATTTCTACCAGAGCATAATGAGCTTTCGTGTTAGCGTAGCAAGGACTGGAATAAGGTGACACTTCGGGTTGATTTGGGTCAAATGATTCCTTTTAGATCTTGTAGCGTTTCTCTTGCAGTTTGCGAGAGGGAACACTAGCATTTAATTTTTTTAAAAATGCTTAATGAAAGTGAATCATATGCTATGAACACAAGATAAAAGCGTTACACCGAGTCCTAGATACGGCACGTTCCATTTCCTGTGAGCATTAGGACCAGGAAAAGACCCTGAGATTTCATCTTGCTTCAGTTTCTCAGGATGTGTGTTTGTCACTGCAAACTCAAGTGAAAACATCAAGAAAAGTTAAAAATTGCAGCCGAGCATAGTGTAGCTAGGGAGCTACTGCTCTTTCTTTTAATTATGGTAGCTAAAACCCTTGTTTCTAATTTAAATTTATGGTGCTTGACCAATGACTCACAAAGAAAAGGAAGAAGAAAACCTTTTGTAGGTATGCGTCACATCTTGGGAGCGGTGAAAATGAAAATGTGTCCCTCAACTTTCAGATATCCTTTTGCCCTTTTTGCTTGGAAGCACCTTTTGTTCAGTCAGCTCTTTCCAGTTAATTTCTTTGAAAATCTCTTCTAACCATAGTACTTCCTAAGTGTACTTTCCCAGTGCTGGGACACTTTATATTCAGTTGAGCTAGTTTCATAGGCATTCAGAAGCTTCACAGGTACCTGAAAGCTCTGGGTAGCTTCAGATCCAATGACTCCCAGAAGCACAGATTTCTACTGATCTGTCCCTTTCAGGGCATCCAATGGGTTATTAGTGGTTTTGGGACCAAAAGATTTCTTTTCAAGTATATAAATCAACCAAAAATATCTTGATAGTCTGGAGGAGAGCTGGAAGGTGATAGGAACATAGAATAAGCTTCTTCTGAAGGTTACTCAGAAATGTAATAGAAATTAAATATGCTATCTACTTATATGAATAGATGCTATTTATTCTAGTAATCCTAATGGCAAAGTTATAGAGTCCTGTAATATATTTGGTCATCAGCAAAGAGAAAAATCAGGAGTTATATTTCTATTTCTTAATCCAATTCCTTCTCCTCCTCAAATTTTCCTATCTGCATAGACATGAAATCACAAGCTTTTAAGGAGGGGATGCAAGAAAGATAAGATTCTTATACACAATGGAAAAAATTCACTGTAGGGTAATCAGACCAGATTATCAAAGGATTGAATATCATAGTCCTATTTCATTCAACTTTGGATCCCTTGTAGGTAGCGTGGGGCTTAGTAGATACTCAGTAGATGTTTGGTGAGATAAAATTATTTTGGTTATTATTTTATGTAAAGCTTTTCCTATTATAATGTTAGCCTTTTGAATTATAAGAATAGTATCACTGAGAATAATCTTATATAAGCTTATGTAACTAAGAGCTAGATAATCTCTTGAAATGAATATTTAGCTACATCAAAGTATACATCTGAAACTTAAAGCATAAGAAATTTACATTTTGGCTTTAGAGATTCACATTATTATTGAATTATGCTATGTCCATCTGCTCAAGTACTGGATATATTTAGGCTCTAGTGAGCCAAAATGAAAGATTCAATGGATTATTCATCTGCCTCATGCTCTGAAACATAGAAACCTTCTGATTTGTAATTTTACCCAAAAGTTGTCTTCTCTCTTAGTTTCATGGTAAGGAAATTATGATATGCATACTTGGGTTAAGAATGACTTTGTTATTTTGTTCTTCACTCTGCAAGAGAGAAAATAGAGTTAAGTACAGTAGAGTGAGTGCTTGCATTGATGCTGAATTTGAGAATGGCTTTTCTTTTTCTTAAACTAATATCACATGCAAGTGTGTGTGTGTGTGTGTATTTAGTACATATAGTATAATTTAGGATATAAATTAAGTGTAAGTGGTTCATTTCTGGGTGCAAGTTCTACCTAAAATTGTGGTTGTTATTAGGACTGTTCACAAATATGTCTTTCAGGTGCCATGGCCATATGACTTGCACTGGCCAATGAAATGTGATTTTTAAAGTGGATGTCACTTCTGGGCAGACACTTTAAGATTCAATATGTAGGGGCGCCTGGGTGGCGCAGTTGGTTAAGCGTCCGACTTCAGCCAGGTCACGATCTCGCGGTCCGTGAGTTCGAGCCCCGCGTCGGGCTCTGGGCTGATGGCTCAGAGCCTGGAGCCTGCTTCTGATTCTGTGTCTCCCTCTCTCTCTGACCCTCCCCCGTTCATGCTCTGTCTCTCTCTGTCTCAAAAATAAATAAAAACGTTAAAAAAAAATTAAAAAAAAAAGATTCAATATGTAGATTGTCCATTTCTTTTTCCTGTCTTGGTAAATATGGAAGTGTGTATTGAGATGGGTCTTCCATCAGCCAGGGTCTCTTGGTGACTGTTGAACAGAACACCCTGAAGGTCCATGTTAGTCCCATGCCATGTTAATGAGAAAGAGACTTTTGTGTGGTAAGCTTCTTGAGATTTTGATGTTCTGATTTTGTTTTGTTATAACAGAATAACCTGGCACACTGAGGCAAAACCTAAAATACTCATCCAGATCATTTTTGTCCTATATCCTTAAGGTAAAATGTAGGTTTGTGTTTGTGTAGGTATAAGCGTATATAAGAGAATCTGAGGGAATAAAAATAAATAAAAGAGTTCTGAATTTGAGCTACTTTGAAATTTATAGACTTTTATTTTAGGCTTCTTTTGTAGAGTTGTCGTAAGAGAAGAGAACATGTAAAAAGAAGTTTTCTTTGATTACATTGAGTATTTGGCATGCTGGGTGGTTCGTGGTTATAACTTAAATTAAAAAATAACAACTACTATAATTAGTGTTCATGGTTGTTTATAGACATCTTTTAAAGTTTGTATAATATTTACATTTAGAAAGATATGCTGAGCCCTAAATATCTGTGTAGAAAGATACAAAATACTATAAAAGAAATATGACTTATGGAAAGAGTTCCATTAAATTCTTTGTGTTCTCAAGGTAAACTGGTTTTTGTTTTGGGAAATACAGGCACACTACTTGGAGATGTGTTAGATCTTCCTCTTTGGCTATGGAAAAGGCAAAAGAAACAGGCTCTGGGATCTTTAGTAACTAAAGAGAAAGATGTCAAAAATTCAGTGGGAGAAAATCTAGGCTTTTACAGAATGTGTCACTCCTGAGGTGTGTGTTACAGAAAGGAGGGTAACTGCTTTCCTTTCCTTTTTGTGTTAATTCCTGGACAGCTCCAGAGAAGTAGTTGAGACTGGATGTGAGGTCAGGACTATGCTCTGACAACTTTCTCATCGTAATCAGTGTTCAGGAGACGGTGTCCAAATTGGGACCACAGGAGTTAGGGACCACTTCAGGGTCTGCGTGAATTTCCAATAACCCCTTCCTGATCTGGAGCCATAATCTTTGCCATGGCTGAATCGGTTATGTGGTGATCAATTGTGAAGACCATTGTTGTGGCATCTAAAATGATTGAATCTGCTGGGTTATGGTTCATTTTATAAATATTGAATGAGGTACAGTCTGCCAAATGGCTTTGCTCTGTTTATTGGGCTCATAGGAAGCAAATGGAAACGTGTTCATTTTTTTTTTTTAATGTTTAGATTGAAGAGGATAGAAAATCTCTGTGTAGAATGTTAGTTACTACAAATCTTTTAGTAAGTTTCAGTGAAGGCTGTTTTGCTTATCTCTACTCAACAGTAATTAATTGAATAAGACATTATGCTAAACACTGTAGGGGATAGAAAGATGAGAAAAGTTAGCCTTGATTTCAAGGAATTTATAGTGTAACTGAGGAAATGCTAATCTAGTTACATACCTCATCTTGATATTTCATATGAGCCAGCTCCATTGATATTTGTGATAGCCTTTAAAGAATTTGAAAGTAGAAATAAGAAGATAAAACATGTTCCTTATTATTAAAAATGTGAGGTGTTTTCAATTTGAAAAGTGTCAAAAATTTAACTCTACCGCAAGAAGCAAAACAACTTGGTTCCCCCCTTATCCTTGCTACCCACCGTAATTTAAACGCCTGTCTACCACATTCTCTGGTCCAGATCACAGAGAATATATTTTTCAAATGAAATCAAATCAGGCAGAAGAAATTTAACATGCTTTGACTTGTGATAAATAGCCTTGGAGGTATGGCTGAGGATGGGGGAAAAGGTAACATTTCTTTTTTTTTTTTTAACGGCATTATGGTATAACGGCATAACGGCATTATGTGGTATAATCAACATACAGTTGACTACATGTATTCAAAATGAACAATTTTATGTTTTTTTAATGTTTATTTATTTTTGAGAAAGAGAGAGTGCAAGTGTGGAAGGGGCAGAGAGGGGGACAGAGGATCTGAAGCTGGCTCTGTGCTGACAGCAGAGAGTCCGAGGCAAGGCTTGAACCCACAAACCATGAGATCATGACCTGAGCCAAAGTCAGATACTTAACCGATTGAGCCATGTAGGTGCTCCGAGGTAACATTTCAAGTATATTTTGGTGGTTATGAAAATAAGAAAGTAGAGTATTTGAGTTTGGTGGCTGTAGCCTAGACTTTTCTTTTGGTACCGACCCAAATTTCTAGACAAATGTGTCAGTAAAAAAGCATACACATTTCAGCAAGCTAAATGCTCTTCATATGGCAGTACTTTTCTTTACCTGGGGATCATTGACTCAGCAATTCCGACTAAGGCAACACAGGTGGCGACAGAGCCCTTCACCCCTGTCCTGCATGCTATTTATGAAAGTTCAGTTAGCCCACTTACTTTTTTTTTTTTTAAATAAAAAACTAAAGCTTTTGATTAAATAGTTTTAAATATTATAACAGACTAGAAGTGGCAAATGAGATTAGAAAAATCTCATTCCTCGGTGTACTCACGTTAGTCAGAAGTGATGGTTGACAAAGAACTGGACAAGTGGAGACAGAAAAGCTCTGAAAACCGGGTACAAGAACAAAGAGCTCAGCAACCTGGGACCATTTAGGGGAAGGGAATTAATTTTTCATAGGTCAGCAACCCCTGAGGGTGCTGCTGTTTTACAGACGGGACCACAGTCTGATTCTGTCACTCTTCTGGGTAAAACAGCAACCTCTTCCCATTAGCATCAACTCAAGACTCATTCACAGAGCCTATCCTGTACTAGCCCTGTCTTCCCCTGCCCACCATCATTTCCTGCCCTGCTCCATCCATTGAAAATCTTCACCTCAAATGCTTCATGTATAAATCTTGTCTCTGGGCCTTCTGGTTTGTTTGTTTGTTTGTTTGTTTGTTTGTTTGTTTGTTTTTCCTGAAGTGCTTCTTGCTAATTTCTACTCGTGCTTCGATTATAACCTCATATGTCACTAGCTCTGAGAAGATGTCACTGATCCTCCTAGAATAAGTGTCCCTGCCATGTTGGTTTCCCATAACATCCTATATGCACTGTATCCAGCTCATTCCATGTTATATTGTAATGGCTTGTTTCATGGTCTTGATCAGGGGTTGGTGATCAGGGGTTGGCCCATGGACCAAATCTAGTTCCTGCCTATTTCTGAAAATAAAACTTCATTGGAACACAGCCATGTTTATTATTTTTTTTTAATGTTTATTTATTCTTGGGAGACAGAGAGACAGAGTAGGGGAGGGGCAGAGAGAGAGGGAGACATAGAATGTGAAGCAGGCTCCAGGCTCTGAGTCTGCCAGCACAGAGCCCAATGTGGGGCTCAAACCTGCAAAGTGTGAGATCCTGACCTGGGCCAAAGTCGGACGCTCAACCGACTGAACCACCCAGACGCCCCCAGCCATGTATATCTCTATGGCTCTTTTTACACTGGCAGAGTTGAGTAGTTGAGACAGATATTGTTATGTCCCACCAAACCAAAAATACTAACTGTTTAGGACTTATACAGAAAGTTTCCTGACTCCTTGTCTCGAGAACAAGGAATACATCTACCTTATTCACTACTGAATTTCTAATGCTTGGCACAGTGTGTGTTTGTACAAAGGAAGTATTCCATATGTTTTCAAGGAATGAACTAACAGTAAATACAAGGAAAGTGGTCAAGGAAAAATTAATTATTTAGCATCTTCTGTGTGCTAGGCACTGTTCTCTGTGCTTTATATATATGCTTGCATTATCCTTACAGCAACACTGTGAAATAGGGGTGGTTCTGCCTAATTTGCAATTAAGATGCTGAAGTTAAGAGTGAATAAATGATTTCCTTAAATGTCATGAAGCAAGTAAAAATGGCTTAGCTGGAGTTTGAACTCAGATTTTCTTCATGGTAAGGTGCTCTGTCTAACATGGAAAGACTGTCTAGTATACTGAGGTGGTAAGAGTAGAATCTGGCACTAGAATGCTAGATTTAAATCTTGGCTCTATCATTTACTGCTTTCATGATCTTGTTCAGGAAGTCACTGAACTGCTCTGCACCTCATTCTCCACAGTTGTAACAGGTTATTTAACCTCTCTGGCCTTTGTCCCTGCAGCTGATAAATGAAATGATTTTCACATCTCATTTGTATGTTGTGAAGTTTAAGTGAGACATTACACATAGGTGCTTTGAGGTGCTTTGAGGAAGCATTGAAGACATATTAACCTTTGTTGTTTTATAAAGTTGCCTCAAAATCATTGATCAGAATTTTCAAGAAATTCCACACTGTTTACCACTTACGTTTGCCTAATTTCAAAGAGGATTTGCAGCAGTATTTTGCTTTGTGTTCTGTATACTATATTAATAAAGGTAAGGAAGTGGTTCGAGGGACAGCTTATTACAAGCAGCACAAAGTATTATATCTTATTTTCTCTGAGGAAGTAAAGAAATCAGGTGCCATTGCCACTGGCATTAGCTGTGCCTACTTTTTGGAATTTTCCAGATATCATATACATGCTGTCAAAATGTAATGCCCAAATCAGCGTGTGGTTTACCTCCTAAGGATTTTCTGTTTGATGTTATTGACTGTGCTCTTGGCCCCAGCACTGCAGAAGCACTGTATGGCAGCCAACTTATTTCCATTGCACATTGCCTGAAGCTGATGTGTTTTCCTTTTATAAGGAAAGGATCAAACACCTGCGTCAAAAAACAGAAGAAGCCTAGCATCTATATACAGTTTTTGAGGTCTTTTCATTTGTTTGGTTTGTTTTTTAGTTAAAGCATCAATGGGTTATCAGGGCACCGTAAATTTTCGAGAGCATTTTGTAAAAGCAAAAATCTAGCTACTCAGTGAAAGTATCTTTGCCCAGGCAATATAGGAATTGTCTTTGCAGTCTTGATTCAAGTCTGTCCCAGCTTCTTGAAAGTTCAACCTAACCCAGAGTAGACTATTTCCTTCACCATCATTGTTAGAAAGAGAATTAAGTTTGTTGTACAGAAGGGTAGACTTCACCTCTATATGGTTAAGATTATTTGTTCTGGCCTCATATGAAAATATGAAGCTGTCCTAGATCCATGGTTCTAGAATTTATCCCCAACTTTACCAGCCAGTGGGTCCCAACTCATAAATACATAAAAAGAAACAAGGATAATATGTTTTAGTCACAAGGAATCCTGAATTTTGATCTTAAAATTGTAGTACTACCTATAAAGAAAGAACATCAGCAAATTTGTTAATTGTCTTTTAAATATTTTAGTTGGTAAAGTAAGAGCATTTCATTTAACTTTCTCTTAATCATAATTTTAACTCTCAGAAGGAGTTGATGTACTTGAATTTCACCATTTGTGTCAATTACATTGGTCTTATAGTTGCCAGCAAGGGATTATCCTTAATAATCAGCATTTTTCCCCACAAAATAATTCCAAAGATAAGATTGTAATAATCAAGCTGTTAATACACGTTCCATTAAAAAAAAAGAAAAACATTCCAGCGGGAGTACTATCCTTAGACCTCTATCAGTTAGCATTTTGCTTCCTATGACAAAGCCAGGGGAGGAGTGTAAGCCATGAGTTTGAAAAAGGAAGCAGAATTAGAGCCACATACTTTTCATCAAGCAGTAACATAGGAAGTTCTGGTTCTGAACTTTATTGGCTTCTTATGAGCAGTGATATCTACATGACAAATTAAACTTCTGTAGGTTGAACACCTGACTACTTTTGTGTGGAGTCGAATATTAAATCTTGCATCAACCACTGGATAGTGATTTGACTCATTGTAACTCAATCCACTTTACTTCCACTGTTATGTGTTGAAGGGGCAAACACTCAGGCAGGCTACTGAATACTGGAAATGGGACTATTGTCCTAGTAAGGTAAGTCTTAACTCTTGAAACAGGTGCCGATGTGGTTTATTGACCTGAGTAGCTTGAAATGCCAATTGAGTACAGGACACCCTAACACAAAAACTGTGTGTGGAGAATATCACTGGAGCACTATTTGGACAGCCCTAAATAATGTTGGCAGGCCACGACTGAGGACAAGAAGTCATGCACTGAAGCCCCAGAGGCATGCATACATTTGCAAATGCATTTTAACTTGCTTAGGTCCTCAGAACTGCAGCTCAAGTCTGGTCAGCAATCAAGTAGTTGAAGTCTTGTGTTTTTCCAGACAAGCTCTATTTCTGTTCACTCTGTGTGTGTGGGCAGAAGCCCTGGGAAAGCTTTGTTATCATTCCTGAAATGCAAAGTGTTCTATTTAGCTTAGAAGCTCTATTCTTGGTACTAATAACTGATATTAGGCAGCTCCGGCCATTTTTAAAACTATTAAGAGAGAATGAACCTTGGTATTTAATTTCAGAACATCTGTATTGGTAACTAAGTGGTCTGTCATGATTGTACCAGACTAAATTTGGGGAGGAGGCCTCAAGTTTGCCTAAATTCCTCCCCTTCCTTTGGGTGGCAATAACACAATAAGTCATTTTTTTCCCACTGATATACACTACTGAATCGCTACTAGAATATTCTGCTACCCCACTGAATTTTAATCATGGGGTAAAAGTGCATTTTCAATTACCTTAATTTCTGTCACCCTCAGTATTTGCTAATTTGGCTTTACAGAACATCTCTGTGAGACTAAATGAATCATGCTGCCTCATTTTACTCGGGGGTTCCAGTTCTCTTTCCCAAACGACCCCAAAATGTAGTGGCTTCAGCAATAACTATTCATTTTACTCTGACTCCCAATTTTACATACTGGGAATTCAGGCGGAGCCATGGCCTGGCAGTTCTGTAGTGTCAGGCACCATCATCTGAGGTCCACTGGTGGAATTCAGCTGGCAGCTGGCTGGTCTTCGCTCACAAGCCTGACAGCTGCCTGGGAGCAGCTGGAAGGCTGGGCTCATAGGGGTTTCTTTCCTTTTCCATGTAGTCTATGGGTATTTCCACATGATATCTTCAGTAGGATAGTCAGATTGTTTACATGGCAATCCCAGCTTACTAGAGGCCCAGGTGGGAGCTGCAAATCTTCCACTGACCTAGCCCCAGAAGTCCCAAAGCATCATGGAGCACCCCTAGAACCAAGGAAAGGAGACACAACGGAAGGGATATCAAAGATTAAGCATGCCAAACAAAGCTACTCTGTTAGTAACTGACCATGAAGTCATATCTCTTACATGCATACAAACCTGATGTATATTCCATCCTTCCCTTACTCCCGAAAACCAAATTATCATCTTGAATTTTACCTCTGGAATTTAGTTTTTGGGCACCTCTTGTATTGTCTCCCAACAAATAACCCTGTCTTTGCTGCATCCTCTCCATTACTGCCAAAGCGACGTACTAAAGCACACGTGTGATGCATCACTCACTTCTCATTGATGGCTTCAAGTGGTCTGTAAGGCAAAATCCAAATGTGTTAGCCTGATCCACAAGGCCCTCCATTGTTTGGCCCTAGTCTTCTTTTTAACCACAGCACCCATCATTTCATTCCCAACCTTCCCCCACCACTGCTCTCCACCCTTCATCTTTTGTGTACTCTGGCCATGCTGTTTCTCAAACAAAGCATGTTCCTGCATGATTATATACCTTACTTAGCAATTGTTTTCCTGAACACTTTCCATTCTCCCTATATCTTCCTACTGAAGGTGAACAGCCTATTCATCTTTCAGTATTCAATTCGAATGTCACCTGCCCTCTTCCCATAATACTATGTTGCACCCCTACACTACCAATGCAAGAGTGGATCATGCTTTTGTCTCTTTTTTTCTTTGTTCATTTGTTTTGTCCCTTAAATTACACATATGAATGAAATCACACGGCATTTGTCTTTCTCTGAATGACTTATTTCACTTAGCATTATACCCTCTAGATCCATCCATGTTGTTGCAAAATGGCAAGATTTTTTTCTTTTTTATGGCCGAGTACTATTGCATTTTGCGTGTGTATGTGTATACAACTAGACAAAAAGACATATATATTTACATATATATGTGTGTGTATATATATCACATCTTATTTATAAGCTATTTTTATGTGTTTATGTGTGTACCTTCCAGTAGGATGGAAATCGTGTTCTGTTTTTATGCCTTATTTTGAGAAGCAGTGTGCCATAGCAGAAAGAGTCAGTGCTCAGAAAAATGAACACCCTGAGTTCAAGTTCCAGATATGGTATTTCAAAGTTACTCCATGATTTTGAGCCTGGCTCCTCATCTGCAAAATGAGACCAATGAAACCAATTTTGCAGTGCTGTTGTGGAAATTAGAATTAATATATGTCTTATACTTAGTAGGTCCTCAAGTAATAGGAGAGCTATGTACTTTCCCCAGAATCACTTAGCAAAGAGCCATGATTATACTAATTGCTCAAAAATGCTTTGCAATTGGATGTACTAATTAATCCCTTTTACCTGTTCAAATGAACATTTTTGGCAATTAATTTTGTAGTTTTTGCCCAAATATTTTTATTTTTATGGTTTTAAATTTTGTGTCCTTTCACTTAAACTCCAAAGGTCATCCCTATCAGGGATTAGAATGCTGAATGGAAGCACATGATTCTTTTAAGCTGTATCTTTCATTATTTTATGAACTAGCCATCAATCACACCTTCTCTTCTGTTTTGTGAAGGAGCAGAAAATGATTTTAACATTCTCGACAAGCTTTCCACGACTGCATCTTGATGCCAAGTTGGTTTTGTCTTGTTCTCATAACTTTATCAGCAGCCTTGCTTAGAATATTTTATTTAGTTCCTGTTGTGCTGTCACTTTTGAGACAGCCAATCAACCTAAGTGTGGTTCACCATTGTGTGCCCCTCAAATGTGCAGTAAGAGAGCATTTGCAGCACAAGGCTAGGAGATGAAGTTAATTAATAGAAGGAGGCTGTAAAAAGTCGCTTGGGGGAATGTCAAAAAGAAATGCAATGCCCCATCGCATTGCTGCTGTGCTCGTTAGCAAGCCTGACACAGCACAGCTGGGACGTGGTGGTGACAACAGTGCCCACACAGCCATCTAGCTTCTGGGCAGCTGGCTGGTGTCTTGGCCACCCTGAGGGCTCTGCCCAAGACATCATTAGGGGTTTTGCGGTGTTGGCAGCTTTTGATTTTGTTCATGGGGGTCATTGTTACAAGTCTGAGACATGAAGACTTTTAACTAAGGGGAATACTATTGTATGGCCTTAAACAGTTTTCTTAGAAGACAACAGGATTTAAAGAGAGCCATGTGGTCTTATTAGAGCAGCTGACTAAGTCATTGCTAAGGAAAGAAACATCTTTCAACCGTTAGATGTTATAGCCACACACAAAGAGAGATGTATATAAGTAGAGTATTTTTTAGTGCTTTGAAAACTACTCTAAGAAAATTGTGGTAAGCCTTTTATGTTACACACAAAGTAATTTACTTGCAGACCAATCTCATTGGAAAGAAATATTCCAAATGAATCTTTTTTTTCCGATTTTCGCTTTGTCTCTGTCAAGATGTGTGACTCAATAAGGATGCTAATGATGGCATGTAAGCATAAGTGGCAAAGACAAGTGGTAATTAAATGGAATTTATTTTTATAGGAATATAAAAATCATAACTTTTATGCTCATCTTTCAGTAAAAACTATAAAAATGTCATATCCTTAATATTTTCCCAACCAGAGGAAACAATCAAAAAAAAAAAACAATAAAAAAAAGACAATTTACAGATTAGCCAAAATATTACCAAGGAAATATAGATTGGAATAGCAAAATCACTTAACAAATTGTACAATGGCAAAGATTGCAAAGATTAAAAAAAAAAAGAGGACTCAGTGCTGGTGATTATGAGGTGAGACAGGTCCCCAGTTTAAGCTAAATTAGTATCATTTTCTGGAAAACAGTTTGGCGGCATGTTCATATCCTTTGACCCTGTAGTTTTATTTCTAGGAATTGGTCCTAGGGAGTAATAAGAGACTCACTCAATATTAGGTAAAGTACTTATTTCATAGAATTATTATAAGAGGAAAAAACTAGAAACAATTCTAGGGGAATGACTAATGCTAGAATGACTAGTAACAAATCCATGGAATCGTATACACGGCTGATGAATATTTAATAATATCTGAACCTGCTCATGATTCAAACAAAAGAAAATACAGCCTTGTAGATGGAATACCATACCATTGCATAAAATTTATAATATTTTAAAAGAGAAAAATGGACAAACTCTTAATGATTATCCATGACTAACAGAATAATGGTGAGTTATGATTTTGTTATTATTAATATTTATCTTATTGATTACTAATTATTATTTTACAATCAGAAAGAAATGGAACATTAAGTGTTTAGCCTAGAGGCGTCAAGAGAAAGGTCCCTTGCTTCCTAGCCCCTGCAGGGGTTTGGCCCTTTATGAGGCTATGAGTTGGTCTGTTTGGCCAGTGTGTGATTTTCATGAAGGGCTGGTAAGCCATGGAGGAGAGAATAGACCATGGTGAATAGACCATCAGGGATGCTCCCCATGGAAAAGAGATCCAAACAAATAGAAACGGATATCTACCACTTAACTGCTATAGCCTGTGGGCACCAAGTAAAGTACCATCTGCAAGACAAAGCAAAAGTTGAGGTAGAAAAGTGTACTCTGGGTTCCAGGACCTCATTGCTAGGAATGAATATTTGCCAATGGGCCGAATCCTAGAAGGAAACTGAGATTGGTGTCTGGGAGAGCAGGCCTAAGGAACCAGAGTTGGGGCCTGCGACTGAGGTCGTACGGCTGAGGGTGCAGTCTGCCTAGAGGAGAGCTTGAGGACAAAGTCAGTTTTAGAATGATGGACTGTATTGTGTGTGGATGGAGGGAGAGAAGGTAAGTAACCGGGTTAACTACCTCAGCCACTGACTAGTGTTCGCCAGGTCCCTCATTGCTTCCTTCCAGCAGTGTTTGGGGCAACGCGGGCAGTGGTAATGCTGAAGAGGTGTAAGTGTCAAAGGCAGCCAGAGAAGCAGCAGTCACTGGAGTGGGGAGAAGGTCAGGGGTTGGGTGGGGACCAAAACAGAGGCACATGAAGAACAGAGGAAGGAAGGTGGGCTTCATAAAGTAGAAAAGACTGTCCTTAAGAGTGTTGCAAGGCACTCTAAGAACCCCTTCTTCCAAATGCAGTAATTTGGGGAAGAGAGATGAAGGGCTGGGATTTTCACAATGCATTTATTGGAGACTGAGCTAGAGAATTTAACTGTGTTACTGTTATAGTGACTCATTCTTCACTACTGCATTCCCAGGCTGGCGGGTCCTGGCAAATGTGAAAATATCGAGATGTATGAAGAATAATGAGGGTAAAACACTTCAGTTTCTCTGTGACTAACAGTAATACAAAGAGCAAGAAGATATGATTTTGTGATTTATATTTTATGATCTATTTAAAAAATAATCAAGTTTTTTTAACTTTCAGATATAGCTATAGAAAATTTGCCTTCCCCAGTCTCTGAAGATTTTATCACTTCCGTACTAGATAATCAGTCTTAGGAAAGAAGCCTATGTATTATAAAATGGAGAAGATCTATAGATGCACATCATGTAGAAGTGAAACAAGATTGGATAGGAATATGGGGGCGCCTGGGTGGCTCAGTTGGTTGAGCATCTGACCTCAGCTCAGCTCATGATCATACAGTTCATGGATTTGAGCCCTGCGTTGGGCTCTATGCTGACAGCTCAGGGCCTGGAGCCTGCTTTGGATTCTGTGTCTCCCTCTCTCTGCCCCTCTCTCGTTTGTGCTCGTGCACTCTCTCTCTCTCTCAAAAATAAACAGTAAAAAAAAATTTTCTTAAAAATATTGGATAGGAATTTGAAATATTTTTAAAAATTGTAGTTGATCTTGGGTCACCTGGGTGGCTCAGTCGGTTGAGCAGCCGATTTCCACTCAGGTCATAATCTCGCGGTCCGTGAGTTCGAGCCCTGCATCGGGCTCTGTGCTGACAGCTCAGAGCCTGGAGCCTGTTTCAGATTCTGTGTCTCCCTCTCTCTGACCCTCCCCCATTCATGCTCTGTCTCTCTCTGTCTCAAAAATAAATACACGTTAAAAAAAATTTAAAAAAAATGTAGTTGATCTTTCTAAACACATTGGAATATCACATGTTTACTTATAAAATTAAAATTAGCATTATGAAAGAAAAGTGACACTTAGACTGGGTCAGTAAATGAAAAGGCAGAATTCAATCATTTGTCATTATTAAGCAAACATTTATTGAGCATCTTCTACGTGTCAAGCGTTGTTCAAAGAGTCTGTGTTTCAGTGTGAACTGAAAAGACAAGATCCTGCTCCAGTGGAGCTTATATTCTCATGGGCGCAGAATGGCAGTAACCGTGCATATAGTGATGAACTGTTCAGGGATTTTAAAGCAGAGCAATGGGATAGGGACTTCCGGTGGCTACTGTAGATTGTGTAGTGGAAGAAAGCCCCTTGGAGAAGGAGCCTGCCACGTGTATACTCGCAGCAGGATGCAGCGGGCTTTCCCAGCAGAGATGGGAGTGGCTGGGATGGAGAGGTAGGAGTGAATGAGGAGGTGGGGAGAGGCCAGGTAACAAGAGCCCTGTTGGCCAGGGAGAGGTGGCTGGACATGGTTTTAAGTGCAGGGGGCAGACATTAGTTGGTCTTAAAATCAGGGGTGTGGTGAAATCTGATTTATATTCTTTAAAAAATCACTCTGAAAAAAAAATCAGTCTGTCTGCTATGTGGAAAGTGGACTGTAGGTTGGCAAGTGTGGAAGCGGAGAGGATATAAGTTCAAGACGCCTGTTGGTGTGCACCTGGCAGCTATAAGGTATAGATGGGAGGGAAGGGAGCCCGGGAACCAGGCCTTGAGCACTAATGATGTTGAGGGTGAACAGAGGAAGGGGAGGCAGCACAGGAGGCTAATAAAGACTGACAACCTGAGTGTGGTCTCTCAGAAGATGAGAGGGGAAAGCGTTTCAGAAAGGGAGGGATGAGACATCAGTCCAGGGGCTGGATGACACCACTGTGCAGATCAGTTAGCTGGAAACCAGGAGCCTACTCAGCCTCACCACCTGGCCCAATTTACAGTTATGATAGAGATGTTAACCTTCCAGAGATTGTGTCAAAGGATGGCCGTGAGGAGGGGCACCATGAACAAACACGTGATTTCACTCAACAGCTCATCACATGGTGCAGTTGTATGTAATAAGTAATTTTCTCTGATGGAGGTAGAACTTTAAGAGATGTGGTGGGGAGTGGGTGAAATGTTTCATGGAGTGTCAGAATGAGAAGTCTCTGATTAAGTCTAACGCCCCTTTCATTTGACAGATGAGGAAATTGAGTCCCAGAGCATTTAAGAGAACTTGTTTAAGATCATATGGTTAGTTAGTAGAAGAACCAAAGCTATAACCTGGGTCCATGTTTCTTAGGCCAAATAGCTCCCCCCACACATACACATTTTCACACATACTCACAAGTACATGCACACATATGAGCACATGGTATTAGCTGATAGTTATTTGCTTTTAAAAAGTGATTTAAAAGAGTAATGCTGAAAAATAATGAACTCTCCTGGAGCATTTTTAAAGGTTTGATTCATAAAATTTCAGTGAATACTTCTTTTCCATGAAGTTTCTTTATAAACTATGTTGTATTTGCCCTCTAAGGGAAAACAAAAACAAAAACACTTTATTCCTTCTAAATCAAAAATGTTAGCATAAGAAATCTCTGCATCAAGGTTTGTGATTTTACTCTTTTTTATTCACTAGGTACAAGAATTTACCCATAATAAATATTATTAGTATTTTCTGCTGTTCTTTTATGTGTGCTTGAACATAAACTAGAGTAGACACAGATCAAATGAGATTTGGAATGTACTACAAATTCTGATATTAGGCAAAAAGAGCAAGAAAGAAATATTTAATATTTTATGGTACAATGTCAATTAGGCTTGGTTTACTATAATTTTATTTGCGGTTCTTGAAAGATCTGTAAAATATTTGAGGCCATCCAGCATTATGCACATGTGCATTTACCTAGACATTTTTCTTTATGGTCCTCAACTGAGTCCGGCATCATCACCGAGACATCTGCAGCGGGGCCATGCTGGCAGCCAGCTCCAGGGCCCCATTCACCTAGAACCTGACCCAGGGGCTGCTGTTCACAGGGAGGGAATATGTTCCTGGCTCTCAGAGGCTTGCACAAAGTGTGGCCCTGGGTATCTTCTTTTTTCTTATATAGAGGATCCTGACAACCAAAAATAGCTTTTTCTTGCTCCTATTAAAGTACAATAAAATAATAGTATTTGAAAAGAATTTGATGACTTTTCTGACCATAGTGTTATGATAAGGCAACAGAGAAAAATCTACCCGTCAACGAAAAGAAAAAGATCAAAGTGAGAAGTTGTTGGAAGAAAAAGATGATGACTCTTAAAGCACTTCAAATCACTTCTCTTGAAAAGTAGACGTCGTACTGAAATATAATCCCCTCGGCTTCAAGGGTTTAGCATCCCAGTCTTCCTGCTTAAATCAGTGGGATTGCTTCTTCCAACTGATGTACAGGCAAACTGAGCTCCAAGCTAGGAACCAAGTGGAAAATAAAATCCAGACTTAAAGTAATTGAATTTACGATGATACGAAGATTTTTTTCACTTTTTTTCTTATTTGGCTTTATCAAGCATTATTTTTAAAAGCCTAGACATGCAATTTCTTTGTCTCTTTCTTAAATTTCCTTTTCTTTAAAAAAGGTATATTTATTTAAATTCAAGTTAGCTAACATACAGTGCTGTATTGGTTTCAGGAGTAGAACCGGTGATTCATCGTGTACATGTAACACCCAGAGTTCATCCCTAGTGCCCTCCTTAATGCCCATCACCCATCTAGCCCATCCCCTCACCCACCTCCCCTCCAGCTGAAATTTTAAACAGATCATGCCTAACAAAAGGATAAGGATGTGATCTCCTACGACATATTCAGTAATAATTACACTGATAATCACCAAAAATTATAGGGCACTTTACATATGCAAGGCACTGTTTTAAACACCTTGCCAAGTATATGAACTCGGTCCTCCCAACCAACCATATGATGTAATGTCCATTATTACCTCATTTTAAAATGTGGGTGAGGAATTAAGACATTATTAATTTAAAAATGGAACCATTCCAAAGGCAAATGAAGACAAATCAACGATTAGATGGGGTAAATTCAGAAGATAGTTTACATAACACAGGATTTTGGTATTTTAAAACATGTAAGAATAAGACAGGCAGCTTGGGTCATGAAAGGGATAACAGGGTGACTTAGGTCAAATCCAATGAGATCAGATTTGTAGGGAAATGGTGTTATCTCAAATGAGTACTGACTGCACAGGCTGGGCCTGGGTTGAAGAAACCATCTTTAGAACAGTGCTTTTGTCACTGGTACTGATTAATAACCGTTATGCTCAAAGAATCAAGGTGTGTATGGTGAGATTACTATAGACTCATGTGTCTGTCATTTTGTAGGGCGTAAGGAGCATTTCTAAAGGGAAAAGATGTATGTGCTATATATCTTTAAACTGAGGCCATATTTCAATTCTCAGCATATTCTCAGTATTTTTAAGAAATTCCTGAAAATTATGCAAATAATTGATCTTAAAATGTCATTTTAGAAGGTGACTCAAAAATGATAGCTGTATTAATTTTGTCAATACCTTTACCAAGGTAACCAACCTAGAGAAATCTCTTAAATAGGGATGGGGTCACCCTGTTTCCAAATGCCACCTGGGATTAGAGCTGGTCTGATCACCGGTAAGCTTGCAAGTCTTGGATTTTTGTGACCCTGGTATATTTTTTTCAACGTTTATTAATGTTTATTTATTTATTTATTTGAGAGAGACAGAGACAGCATGAGTCGGGGAGGGGCAGAGAGGGAGAGAGAGAGAGAATCCCAAGCAGGCTCTGCACTGTCAGCACAAAGCCCGACGCCCGGCTTGAACTCACAAAACCGTGAGGTGGTGGTGACCTGAGTTTAAGTCAGATGCTCAACCGACCAAGCCACCCAGGTGTCATGGCCCTGGCATATTGCAGTCCCCTATTTGAGTCTGTCAACATCTCTCATATTATTTCAGTAACAAAATATTACATTTATATGGTGCAGTATATGATCTTTTGCTGATCTATATGCTTCCTGTGACAAGAAAGGTTCCCTTGCCATGTGAATTGCATATGACCTGTTTGGCAACCTTAATGGACATGCGTAGCAGTTTGCTTTGCTGCACGGCACACTGGCTCTTCACAATGGACTGTGGAAGGAACACCTCCTAGTGCATGTACCTTCCACACTGCAGCACCTAAAGATGTAAATAAAATATGGTTCTTTCAATTTCAGCTTTTTGCCTTATGTTAGTTATATATGGGAAAAGAAAATATCAGGCCTCCAGTTAGGACTTCATATCCCAGGTGGCCCACTTGCTACCTGACTTTGAGGAATCCATTTATTTTTTTCAGATTCTCACTTTACTCATTTGCAAAAAGGGACAATAGGATTGTGATAAGGATAAAATTGGTACCAATTAATTAATAAATGGGCCTGAAACATGTTTAACAACTCACTAAACCCTAACTGCAGTATAAATAAAAGTGGAAAAGTAATGCTAGCTTGCCTGTTACAGATTTCAACTAAAGCACATAAACCTTAAAAACATTACACAAATGTCAGATACTCTTAAATAATATATCCCATGCAATGTCATTATCAGCTCCACATTTTTCTTAAAATTCTTACTCATAACTTCTGTGACTCTTCTCAATTCATTGCTGTTCCAGCAACATTAAGGATTAGCATAGAAAGCCTGAGTATTGCCTCATCCCAACTTAATTCCTTAACAAATATAAATTTATTTATTGTTCTAAGATTGCAGGATTCAGCAATGCTGGGTTCTGGGTGAGTCGTGATGTTTAACGCGATCACAAGTGACTAAAGATTGGTTATACTCAACTTTGGCAAATGTAAACATAGGCAATATAATCTTTGAAAACACTAGGAAATAAAAGCGTGTTGAGGACTTGCTGGAGACTTTTTAGAATGAGACATTCCTTCCAATTCTTCTTTGTCATTTCAGACTGATGAAAATTTTGTCCTGCTTTCTTCTTCCCTGAAGTTTTCTATCTCTCTTAAGCAAATTGTATCATGGAATATGCTATAGGAAATAGAAACAGGTGCCCCTGAAAATCTGGTTCTAATGGGAATATTGTTAGTAAAGCTCCACACATTGAAGCAGACAGTGCCAGGAACCCAGACATTGGGGTCAAAGTCTAGAACAAGATAAGTAGAAACAGTTGCCTTGGGCTTTGTGGGGGGTAGAGTGGACATCTGAATGCTGCTGGATGAAATAATTGCTTTTTTCCTGAGGCAAGGATTATTGTAGTCCTTAGAACTCCTAGGCTTTTTCAAGTTTTAACATACAAAAAATTATTTGTTAATGTAAAGTGAGGTGTGAGAAAATAATCTGGAATGTTCTTTTCAGTAGATTTCATAGTTAGATTCCCTGTGTTCTAACACTTTTTTGGAAAATTAAACATAATGGTATTGGTTAGAAGATATGATCCCCTGTTGACATAACCTCTGTAAAGTTAATGTCAAATGTCATTTTATTCATTCTCACACATGCACACACGCACTCACACGCCCCTGGACACACACACCGTAGAATAAAAATGGACAACTAGTTAACAGTGGATTAAGAACTGCTCCATAGTTACATATGGACTAATTTGTTTCTGTCCTGCTACATCATTATAGGGTTTTCCACACTATGGCCTGATAGAGTGAATCTGAATTTAGACAGATAAGCTGAAAATAAAAATGAAAGCAGTGGATTTCCAACAGGCAATTATCTTCCAGCTGAATTCAATCATAACAAGCAAAAACCGGATTATCACATTTGGCCTCTGCAAGTCCTTAGGGAATCTGCTACTATGCCTATGATAACCATGAATTTATGTTCCTTGGAAAGGAGGTTTTAAATTCCTTTTATACACTGTTATCCGATCCACATCGAGTCACTGACTGTGAGATCTGTGGTATAAAGAATATTTCTGGGGGCGTCTGGGTGGCTCAGTCAGTTAAGCGTCTGACTTCGGCTCGGGTCATGACCTCACAGTTTGTGAGTTTGAATCCCGAGTCAGGCTCTGTCTGTTCTGACTGTTCAGAGCCTGGAGCCCATTTCGGATTCTGTGTCTCCCTCTATCTCCGCCCCTCCCCCGTTCACTCTCTATCTCCCTCTCCTTCAAAAATAAATAAACATTAAAAAAATTAAAAAAAAAAAGAATATTTCTGATCAGTGCCATATTTCCTCAGCATTTGCCTTAGAGGAAAAACCATGTAAAAATAAAATCCCTCTTATGCTGAATCAATGTTTTGCTATATATTAAGATCTGGCCATCAGTGGAGTGTGCCCAACTGGTGATAATTCATGCCTCAGTTTAGTCTGTGCTGATGGAAGTGAACTTCAACCCACTCTGGCCTATTCCAGCCACTTCTGGGACGTCTGAGAACCATTTCCATGCATCTAACACAGTCGCGTTGTAACTCCGATGTGGTTCAACAGTGGACTTGTCAGCTGCTGCCCGTTGGCATGTTGAACATTTACTTAGCCGAGTTCTTTCCTCCACTGGTAAATTCTGAACGGTCCACGTTTAAAATTCATCCCCAGAACAAAGTAGTGCAGAAGCGTGGTTTCTTGAGCTCCTGCAGTAATTTAGACTGAGTCTTATCCATTCTCAATACGCAGAGATGATGGGTTTAAACTCCCACACTGCCGCTGGGATAATGACACCAACTCAAAGCAGAAGCGTGGACAATCTAATTTCAGTCGGGTGGCAGTGAATGCGCCTGTAGAAATGCTGCCTGTCATCCTTCTAGGAGGGGTGGGGAGACGCACTGAGCCACACCATTGAGGCCAAAGCTAGTTTTGCTCTTGTAAGAGTGTGATGTGTGGTCTGCACTAAGCACCTCTTCCTTCTGACACATCCTAGGCTCTTCTCCCAGCACTGTTGATTTGGTAAAAAGAGTTGAACTGGGCATTGATTCAATTCCAAAGAGGAAGGAAAGACCTTCTAATTTATTTCTAATATATTTCTTTATGTTAGCTCCTGCCAGTGAAGGATTTTGCTGTTGTTGTTCTGCAGGGTGAATGCATGATGGTAAGTGAAGAGTCAGAGAGGCCTTGGGTTTAAATTCTAGGTCTGCCCTACTAGCCCTGTGAATGCAGGCAACGTTCTTAACCTGTACGCTTGAGTTCTTTTGTAGTTAAATGAGTACCCCCAACCTGCCTGCATTATTCTTACAACTGCATGAGGTCACGCAGTAAAATAGAAGACCAGGCAGAATAGATGGAGACCAGTTCATGACTGGTACAGTTGTTCACATGTTTATCCTCGCTCTGTGGGCTGGACAAAAGGTGTTTATGAGGGTGTGTGCTCAGGGTGCCTGGGTGGCTCAGTCAGTTAAGCATCCAACTCTTGATTTGAGCTCAGGTCATGATCTCACGATTCAGTTAGTGAGTTCCAACCCTGAGTCGGGCTCTTTGCTGGCAGTGCAGAGCCTGCTTGGGATTCTGTCTCTCTCCCTTGCTCCCACACACACACACACACACACACACACACACACACACTGTCTCTCTCTTTCTCTCTCTGTCTCTGTCTCTCTTTTTCTCAAAATAAATAAACTTAAGTATATATATATATTATATATATATATATAAAATATATATATAAATGTGTGATCTTGTATGGCTTTTCCAAGGAGAATTGCTTCACGATACTTTAAATCCCCCACCTTATGACCAGATGCTCAGAGTCTTTGTCTCCTCCTGTAGGTTCTGTCCTTTCTGAAAACAACTTACATCATTTCTTGAATAATTTTCTGTTCCTACTCCACCTGACAGAAAAGTTCAGAGGTGGCATGGTTTCCATGGAGACCTGGAGAGATGCCGTAACTAGGTGATTGAACGCCGAAATAATTTTGAGGAACCAAAAATATCAAAGAAGCAAGGACTGCTCGGGTTGTTGTAACAAAATACTATAGACTGGGTGGCTTTACCAACAGAAGTATATTTCCTCACAGCTCTGGAGGCCAGAAGTCTAAGACCAGGGTGCCAGCATGTTGGGTCCTGGTGAGGCTCTCTTCCTGGCTTACAAATGGCACCTTCTCACTGTGTCCTCACATAGCAGAGAGAGAGAGAGAGGGAGAGAGAGCACAGGCACTCAGGCGTCTCTTCTTATAAGGACACTAATCCCATCACGAGAACCCCACCCTCATGACCTCAGCTAAACCTAATTACCTCCCAAAGGCCCCATCTCCAGATACCATGACATCTGAGGCTGGGGCTTCAACATATGAATTGATGTGACAGTTCAGTCCACAGCAAAGACTATGTATTGTTTCTAAGAGGCCCCGTAATTGGGTGGTAGAGGCGGCCAGGGCAACAGTAGCAGTCCACCACAGTGAACAGATTTCTTTCCAGCTAGCACTGGCTGCCTGAGATATCCCTTGGACTTCACATTTGCAATGGGTGGGGGAAATTATGGCCAATAATCCAGGAAAGAGGAACATGGAACTCCTTAGAAGACCTAAAATCCAGCCCCAGGTCTGCCTGTTGCCTCTTGCTAGCTACCTGTGTTGGGCACATCATTTGGGGTTTTTTTTTTTTTTTTTTTGAACCTCAGTTCCCTTATCTGTAGAATCAAAATCAAAAGCAGGCTTACATACAGGCTCTAGCTGGAGAGCAAAACTCTCAATAATGCTGTGCAGTTTGAGTTTTCAGTTGCATGAGAATTACCCAGGGTGCTGGTTTAATATATAGATTTCAGGGCCTCACTCCATGCGTTCCTAATCTATTTGGCCCATAATAAAGCCTGGAATATGCATTTTTACAAACATGCATGTGATGGTTTGGATAGAGCTGGACCTTAGGCCGGATTTTGAAAAATGCTGTTCTGCCCCATAAAAGGGGCAAAACCAAAAAACTGAATGAGATAAAAAAGATTTCTATCAATCTATAAATTCGTTTTTCTTGGCTCACGTCAGGCACACGCATTTTTTCAGAGCGAATAAATGGATGAAGGAAGAAAGAAAAGATTCACCCTCGCTGGAGTACTTCAATTCACAGCTTCAAGTATCAGAATTTGTTTTAAGAAGTTTATAAAGTCAGTGGACAAAAGATAATTTAAGTTTAAAACATACAGAAAATAAGGTATTGCTTTTGAAATCCCAGCTCCCTTGTGCAGGATTGTGCCAATTAGGAACCATCCCTAGATCATGAAACCCAAGGCTAAAGGAGAAAGCCTCCCTGAGCTACCTGAAGAGTCAGACATTTTAAAGTTCATGGGGAACCATCATGTTACCCTTTCTCTTTTACTTTTAAATGTTTTATTTATTTTTGAGAGGTGGGGAGAGGGGCAGGGAGAGAGGGGGACAGAGGATTCCTAGCAGGCTCCGTGCTGACAGCAGCGGGCGATGCGGGGCTCGAACTCAGAAACTCAAGATCACCACCTGAGCCAAAGTCCCACGCTCAACTGACTGAGCTACCCAGGTGCCCCTCCCTTTTTCTTTTAAATTTTGTGTTAAAGGATTCCCTTTGAACTTACACATTTTGTTGGAATTAAGTGTAGATCCTTTCTGAATTGTCACCTTCTGTTTCCTGGCCATTCAGAGTTTTAAATGGAGATTTGGAATAGCTATAGAATTAGATCTGGGGTGGAAATACAGCAGTAATTTTTAAAGCAGTATAGATTTTGGTTGTGCAAGCAGCATGTTTATGAGGTATGGAAGCTAACAACAGAACAATGTCATATATAATGTCCTCCGTGTTAAGGGTCGCTTGCATGAGGCTTTTTTTTACCCCAAAATTTTTTGAATTTTTTGAGTCACCAAAGTCAGGCATGTTCCTGTACATCTTGATGTGAAATTTTCCAGTTTTTAGGCTTTTTTTTCAATCAGACCTTGTTAGAAAGGGGACAGTAAAGTATCCTCTAGACCAGGAAGATACCTTGAGACCGAAAACTGAGGCAAGTTGGTCCATACTGTTTACACAGAGTTTTATTCAGGGTAACTTACTGACAAGGGGCATGCGGTGGGTGATGATCCAAGCTCTGCACAGCTATTCTCTGCAAAGTCCAGGCCTTAATCCCCAGATTTTATAGCATCAAGGGACAGGCACAGGTCATTGTGCTGAGGTCAAAGGGTCGTTAATCTAAAGTGGAGCCATCTGCGCTGCAGAGGGACCATCAGAACAGGCCTTTGTGTACTCAGTCAGGGAATACATTAACCTCCAAGGGGCCTGGAACATGTACCCCGAGGGAGGTCATTGCATGGACATGAACAAAACGGAGGGCCAAAGATGGAGTCCGCATTGTCAGCACCCTTACAGACCTCCATTTAAATATTCAGTGTTGTTCTGAGTCCATCACAAACTACGCCATACAAAGAAACCCCTCCCTGTTCTATCACATTACTTAGTTTTATTTTCATAGCCTGTAGGGCTCTCTGAAATTTCCCTATTTCTGTATCCATTTGCTATCCTCCCAGAATGTGAAGTTTATGAGAGCAGGGACTTTTGTCTGTCTAGGCTACAACTCTTTCCAGTTCCTAAAACTATACCTGTCACACAGACAGAAGCTTAATAAATATTTTTTAATGTATGGAGAGGAGGCTGATATAATGCGTGCAAATTCCACAGAGGCTCTGCATCTGCCCTTTGCCTTACACTGAAATGAGGAAGGAGGTTTGGAGGGGTTTAAATGAATCACAGCTCTCAGGCATTCTTTGTTAACTTCTAGAATTCCTTCCTCTCCCAGAGTTCTCTGACTTCACACCATGGGCCAGGTTCCAGCTTTCATGTGGTTTATGTGTACAAATTTCAAGTAGCCAGTGAACTACTAGTAATTGGGTAATTAAGGATCTACTGTAAAAATGCCATGGTTTATTGTTCATTTTGGGGTTTCCATTCTACTAGTCTACGTTAAACACATGTGCTGGTTCCTGTTTCATGTTGGAAGCAAGGTAGGGATCAAATGGGAATCTCAGGAATGAAAGCTGAATCTGTCCCTCAAAGATGAAAGTCCTTCAAGTCTGTCTACAGTTAGAAGGAAGAAGTAACAAAACCTGATTTGGGCCCCACAGGCCTGCCTTTCTAAAATGATATCCGCCTGCCTTTATTCCACATCCTTCCTTTGCTCTTTCTTTTCCTTCTGAAACATACATCACCAGACACATATCTTTGTTTTTGGAATCAGAAATAAAGATGTTTTGTTCTGAAATACTGTTCAGAAGCAAGGTTAGAACCCATTATTTAGGAACAGCTGGAGGGTTAGAGCAACTTAGATCATTAGATTACTTGTTTGTCAGTGTGTCTAGCCGTGGGTGGAGCTTTAAGTTAAAGCTTGATTAGTCAGGCAGAGGGAAGGTTTGGAAAAATTGAGGAAACAAAGTGACATCTACAGAATCAGTCCAGCATAGGCACACAGGTTGCAGATATAACAATATCTCCTAGTTAAGAAGCCTGGAGGAAACAGAAGGAAAGGAAAGGAAAGGACACAGACCAATTTCCCAAACTCACTGACATGCCTGCAACTACCCTACTTGTCTCAATTATCTGGGTTTCATGCCTTCTTCTCATTTCGAAACTCTCCATCTCGTGGTTTCCCCAGACACTAAATTCCCCCACACCCTTCGAAAACATAAGAATCTATTAAAAATAGAGCAATTTTTTGGCAAGTGCTATCTGCAACCTTTTCTTTTTTTCTTTTTTAAAGAAAACACACACCATAATATTATCTAAGCATCTTGGCTCTTCAGCGAGGGACGCACACGTGTGGGAAAGCGACTTTTGGACTCACAGGAGAGAACATCAGCAATGACACTGAGAGTCGTTCACCCTCCTGTTGCTCTGCAGCTTCCCACGCCCCGGTACCCCACACACTGCTGCTTCCCATACAGCCCCTAGTGTTGCTGCACCTGTGTGATGGAGATGCTAAAAATACCTGCCAAGATGGCAGTGTAGACTGACGTTATCTCACAAGCTTTTCCAGCTACATGACATACATAGGAAAATGATCCCAAAGCACTGGCATCTTGAATGATGAATCTAGGATCAGAGGAGTAGGTCTAAGATCAAAAACAAATAGTGCCCCCAAGTAAGTTTCGAGGTCTCTTCCCCTTAGCAGAGAAACTCTCCTTTTTCTTTTTTCTTGCCAGTTAATTCACCCTGAATATTAACTCAAAAATAGGTGTCTTGCTGTGTTGTCATGCATCCTTGTCACCGATAAAACTAGATTTTAATAGAAGATGATTTCAATAAAAGTATATTTTTGTTTTGCAATTGATATGGAGACAAGAGCAGCAGGGACAAGCTTTACTTATTTTCACTTTCAAAACATTATTTTAGTGTCTTGAAATATTTGCCCTAAACCTTAATCCCCGCAAAAAAATTTTGTTCCACATATTCATGGTATACAGGCATAATCATTTTAAGTGACAATTAAAACAATCTTCGAAACCACAACAAAGGAAGTGACGTGTGAACAAATTTTAGAACCATTTGGTCGATATTAAAGGATTTAGTTATTTATTCATTGGATGTGTTAATACTTAGAAGTGTGTTGTCCAATATGGTAACTACTGAACACTTTGAAATATAATCTGAGGTAAAGATGTGCTGAAAGTGTAGAGTATACACTAGATTTTGAAGACTTAGTCCAAAAAACATGCGAGCGATCTCATTCAAAAATGCTTATATTGATTGCATACCAGAGTGATAAATTTTAACATATTGTGTTAAATAAAGTACATTATTATTTTAAAAAAAAATTTTAATGCTTTTTATTTATTTTTAAGACAGAGACAGTGCATGAGTGGGATGGGGCAGAGAGAGAGGGAGACACAGAATATCAAGCAGGCTCCAGGCTCTGAGCTGTCAGCACAGAGCCTGATGTGCAGCTCGAACTCACAAACTGTGAGATCAAGACCTGAGCCAAAGTCGGATGCTCAGTCGACTGAGCCACCCAGGCGCCCCTAAAGTACATTATTAAAATGAATGCTACCTGTTTATATTTACATCTTTAAATGGTGTATAGAAATTTTAAATGACATGCGTTTCTGTTGGACAGTACTGCTTTAGATAAGTAGTTTTCTGGTTAGTCTACTGGGAAACAGTAAAAAACTATGTTGTCATGCAAGAAGAAATATAACAATTAGTTTATATGTTCTGCCCAGAGAGCTGACCAGTGCTCTTCTAGAAGAAACGAGAAAGGCACATCTGGAAAGAAACAGGCAGGGTTATTGTCTGCGCTGATTCAATCCTGAGTTCCTCTTTGGCAATGTCAACAATATGAATTTGTGCTAACTAGAAGTTACTAGATCTTAAACTTTCTGGAAAGAAAAGTTTTCAAATGCACAACATGTGCAGTAGAGGCAGGCATTTTAGTGCCCTCTTAAATTTGTGATAAATCCCAGTGTCCCTTTCTAGCCGAAGTATATCTCTTAGAACCATTTCTGTCCAAAGATGTTAGGTCCTGCAACATCATATTTTAGATATGTTGATTCAGTGGATTATCTAGGCCGTTAGATATAGAAGTCTCTGGAGTTTTTCATTTTAATCATGTGAAATGCACATTACATAAAATTTACCATCTTAACCATTTAAAAAAATTTTTTTTTTAATTTTTTTTTTCAACGTTTATTTATTTTTGGGACAGAGAGAGACAGAGCATGAACGGGGGGAGGGGCAGAGAGAGAGGGAGACACAGAATCGGAAACAGGCTCCAGGCTCTGAGCCATCAGCCCAGAGCCTGACCCGGGGCTCGAACTCCCGGACCGCGAGATCGTGACCTGGCTGAAGTCGGACGCTTAACCGACTGCGCCACCCAGGTGCCCCTAAAAAAAATTTTTTTTAATGTTTCTTTATTTTTGAGAGAGATAGAGCAGGGTCGGGGAGGGGCAGAATCTGAGGCAGGCTCCAGGCTCTGAGCTATCAGCACAGAGCCTGACACGGGGCTCGAACCCACAAACCATGAGATCATGATCTGAGCCGAAGTCGGACGCTTAACCGACTGAGCCACCCAGGCGCCCAATCATCTTAACTATTTTTAAGTGTATTGTTCAGTACTGTCAAGTGCATTCATGTTGTACAACCAATCTCCAGAGCCCTTCATCTTGCAGAACTAAAACTCCATCTGTACCCATCAAACGACTTCCCATTCCTCCCTACTCCCATGGTAGCTGGGCTTTTGTCTTTCTGAGACTTCTGTTCTTCTGAGAAATGTAACCAGCTTGTATGTGACTGTCCTAGAACAAGAAATATTACTATGTTGTGATTAGTATAAGTGATTCTGTACATATGGTTCTTCCTTTTTGATATAAGAAATAAGACTGCAAATTCATGCAAATGTGTTTTTCAGAAGAATCCCAGTTGAAATTGCATCTATCTTAACCCTTTCCGATCTGAATTTCTTATTCGGTCAGAATGATTTAAAATTTTTTCTTCTTTGAGTATAGTTGACACACAATGTTACATTACTTTCAGGTGTACAGCAGAGTGATTTGACAACTCTAGATGTTATGCTGTGCTCACAAGTGTAGCTACCGTCTGTGACAACACCTCCCCATTAAAATACCATCCGCTAGGGGCGCCTGGGTGGCGCAGTCGGTTAAGCGTCCGACTTCAGCCAGGTCACGATCTCGCGGTCCGTGAGTTCGAGCCCCGCGTCGGGCTCTGGGCTGATGGCTCAGAGCCTGGAGCCTGTTTCCGATTCTGTGTCTCCCCCTCTCTCTGCCCCTCCCCCGTTCATGCTCTGTCTCTCTCTGTCCCAAAAATAATAAACGTTGAAAAAAAAAATTTAAAAAAAAAAAAAAAAAATACCATCCGCTATATTCCCTATGCTGGGCCTTTTATCCCTGTGACTTATTCTGATCCAAATGATTTAAACCAAAGCATGTCAGGAGCGACCTCCCATCCATACCCAGTAGCTTCTGCCATCTGGTGGTGCCCCTGGAAGACACGACCGTCAAGACCCTCAACATGGTCACATCACTCAGTCCACATCCCGGCTTTCAGATCTTTCTATGCAAACAACTAGAAAGGCAGAATAGATCATCAGTTCAGCCAATGACTCTTTTGCTTCCCAGGAAGTATTTTGCTTGTTTGTTTGTTTGTTTGTTTTGATATAGTAGTAACATTAGTTGCTCAAATATTTTCCTTCATTCATTTATTAATCAGCAGCAGAGTTTTTTAATAGAGATAATCCAGTATAAATACCAGAGTTTTAATAAAATTTAGACCAAAATCTTAATTAATTATAAAAATATAATAGAGATCTAATGAAATCTAGAGCTTAGCTTAATCACATTTTGAAATTCCTTTTGGAAAGTGATCTCCTAGTTAAATGTTGAAGGCTGATATTCACACATCTGATGTGTTTCTGTTATACAGAGGCAGCGTTTCCCTCATAGTGCTGTTTTGTCAGCTATATTTGACCCTTAGACAAACTATTTAGAGTTAACAGTTTGCCTTTTAAAACATAAACTTGTGTTGCTTATCTATAATCTAATAACTCATTCTGTGTATTACTGCCTGGTTACTGAGTATCTGCAGTGTGCCAAGCCCTGATTGAAGTGTTGGAGATACAGTAATAAATAAGTTATCATTCTGATCCTCATGAAATACGCAGAGAAAATGAGCATGCTTTAGACTTTTCTTAGGGCTTGTTTTGTTCTGTGAAACAAGAAGAGAAATATTTGCCTGGTTTCAACATATGATAAACATTTTAAAAATTATTAGCAAATGATTTCAGAAGGAGAAAAGCCCTACGCCTCTGTAACTGGCCTTATGAATGATATCTCCCCACTCTGTCATCATTAGCTTAGAGTATTAAGACTAATTGAAGCATTTCTTGATCCTCCAATAAGAGGAGATTCAAACATGTTACTCACATGATCTGTCATTGTACACAATAGCTGAAATAATGTGCTAGTAATCATGATCCACTAGAAAGTCTAGGAATAAATATTACCTTGATGACAAGCAATTGAATAAGCATCCTGCTACATGTGCAGAGTGGAGTGGCATTTCCTCTTGTCAAGCCTCCAAAAATGTCAATTTATTAATCAGAGTAGTTCAGGCAAGTTAAAAAAAAAATAGGAATCTAATGAAAAGGAGCATGAAGAATCTACATGATGAAATCTTACTGTGCAGTGTTCTTTAAAAGTTAGCCTACAGGGGCGCCTGGGTGGCTCAGTCGGTTAAGCGTCCGACTTCGGCTCAGGTCATGATCTCACGGTATGTGAGTTCGAGCCCTGCGTCGGGCTCTGTGCTGACAGCTCAGAGCCTGGAGCCCGTTTCAGATTCTGTGTCTCCCTCTCTCTCTGCCCCTCCCCTGTTCATGCTCTGTCTCTCTCTGTCTCAAAAATAAATAAACGTTAAAAAAAAAATTTAAAAAAAGTTAGCCTACAGTTAATGCCATAAGAATCTGATAAGACAACCCTAACGTTTGATTGTTCTGTCCTATATAGAAATCTTCACTCAAACGTAGTTTGTATGCAGCGAATTTGATTTGAAGTGGGTTCATATTGGACCCCTATATATTGAAGTGCTCAGCGCATCTTCTAGTCAGAGGTACCTGAAAGAGAGTCCCATGGAGCAGCTCCAGGAGCCCAGGATCTCAGCACTTCCATACCTGGGATCTATTCCAACTCGTTCTTGAACTCATTGTGTGGGCTTGTGTGAGACACTTAATCTCCCTGAGCCTGAATTTCTTCGTCTACGAAACAAGGGGGTGGGCTCAGCATTCTGATTTTACAAAATCAGAATAATATAAAAAGGAAACTGGAGGCTTGTAAATGTTATTTTTGGTGTGTTTTCATTGACTGGCTGGTTCATCATGATGCCATCTCATAGCAATATTTCTATTGTAAAGAGTTCTGTTCCAGTCAGCCAGAGTCAATCAATGTTGAGGTTAACTTTCTCTGACTGTATCGATCGGGTGAGATAGTTATCCCCGAAGGTGGAGGAAGGAAATAAATTCCTTCTACCAACTTAGGTCATAAAGATGCCCATCACGATTTAGTGGCATTTCTCATCCTTTGACCTTCTGAAGTTGACATGACTCAGGAGTGCAGATACCCAACTTCAGCCTGGAGGAGGGCCAGTCAGGAGTTGTGGGAGTCATCTCAGGGCCTTGGGAAGCCCGCACTGAGGAAGGGGTTGGGGAGAAGACTGAGGCGTCATTTACTGAAACAGGGAGGGTGGAGACAGAAAAGGCAGCAGTGAAGGCTCTGGTATGCAGTTACAGGTTTTTTTTTTCTAATGGAGGGCTTTAGAACCCCAGCCATTTGGACACATTTCAGGGGACAGCGAAGAACCCAAAATGTTTTACAAAACATTTTGGAAGGAAGGTTGATCGGTTGTTAGGGGAAAGATGAGTCATGACTTTTTGAATAAACTGAAGGAGGGAGGCTTCTAGCACACAGGAAGCTTAGACCAGATTTCAAAGATTACCCATTTGTAACATTTCAGAACAGACAGCCTGCATTTCATTGTTGATTTGGAAAGAAAAGGAAAATGGTTCTCAGTAGTAGTGTATTCATATGGCTTCTTCTGAGGTTATCAAAGTGAATTTACAAGCATCTTTTTTTCTGTTTTTCACGTTTCTGTGAAAGAAAGTATTTGGGTGCAGTGCGATCCGTTGAATAAGTTTTAAATCTGTTTTTCTAAAAAAAAAGTATCAAATCCTACAGCTAACATTTATTTTCCTGGCTGTATTCTAAATGAATTACCTGTATTAACTAATTCTTACAACATCCAATGGAGGTAGGTCTGTTCGTCTCCCTATTTGATGGATGAGGAGAAGTCATGGGGAATTCAGGTGCCCAAACTCTCAGCTCTGAAGGGTCACACTCAGGCTGGCCCGTGAGACGTGCTTCCATTTCATAAAGTGTCCCCTCTAGCCACTGCTCCCTGAGTGTCCTCATGATCACCCCTTTCTTCTCACAGACAGCCAAATGTTTCAGGGCTAAGTGTTCATCAGCACATAAGCCTATGTTCATTAGGTAGAGTGGTTTATCTGGTCCACAGCTAATCCTATAAATCACTAGGAGACACAGAGCTAAAAACCATGCCTCCTCCCTTTTTTTGTCCCCTCCACCCTACTATTTAAATACTCTAGCTTATGTGATGTTCATATTAGTAAAATATTTAAACATGAACTATTCTACAAATGCATGCTAACTTCTTAAACATCTTTATTCTGCCCGATGCATGCTTCACTTTCTGTACTGGTCTGTCAGTTAAAGCATATGGAACTAGACAATTTTGAGGGAAAACTTCTCCAGTTATCTGTATGTTCAGAAAATCTGGGAGAGCAGCCTAAAACAGGAAGCACACATTCAGTGCCTTTCCCTTGACTGAAATGTCACTCAGCCATGGTACATAGTCCCTTTGTGCCTGTGGAAACACTCTTTTAAAAAAAAAAAAATTTAATGTTTATTTTTGAGAGACAGAAACAGAAGATGAGTGGGGGGAGGGGAAGAGAGAGAGAGAGACACAGAATCAGAAGCAGGCTCTAGGCTCTTAACTGTCAGCACAGAGCCTGACGTGGGGCTCGAATCCACAAACCGGGAGATCATGACCTGAGCTGAAGTCAGATGCTTAACTGATTGAGCCATTCAGGCGCCCCATGGAAACAGTCCTTAACAACAAAAAATATGATACTGTTATGGTTCCGTGGTACATTTACAATCTCCTATACATTTTATAAGCCTGAGATGGCTTTTAAAACATTTTTTTTCCCCTCAGAGTTATGTTTTTTACATGCTGGAGGCTTCAATTCATCTAAATTATCATTTCTAAGTACAACGTTCACTAGCTTTAGCTAAGTGAGAAAGAAAATCTGAATTTACTCAAAATCTTTGTTGTCAGTGTGGTAGGTATTTTCACATTTGAGGATTTTGTTTTCGGTCCAAAGGAGAAAAAAAGTTATTCTGAATAAATGCTAGTATTGAATTACCAGATGATACTATTTTTTTTAATGTTTTTTAATTTTGTTTGAGAGAGAGAGAAAGAGTGTGAGTGGGGAGGCACAGAGAGAGGGAGAGAGAGAGAATATCCCAAGCGGGCTCTGAGCTGTCAGCACAGAGCCTGATGCAGGGCTCGAACTCACAAACCGTGAGATCCTGACCTGAGCCGAAATCAAGAGTCTTACCACTTAACCGACTGAGCCCTCCAGGCACCCCCCCCCCCAGGTGATACTATTCAAGGAAAGAACATGGGGACAGCACTGTCAGCTGCAGAGAGAGAGTTCTGTGGGGACTTCAGCTTCAGGATCAGAACTTTGCAGTGTCCTGAGAATGCGGTCACACAGTACATGTAATCTTTTCAAAAACAAGATACTTAAAAGCTTAAACTGCCAAATGTCACCAGAATCAAAAAGCAATTTCAAAATCAGCCTAGCAATTCTATTTCTATAGAAAGGCTACCACCCAAAAGAAAACCTAGAATCATTCAGAAGATTGAAATCACATTTGTTAATGTGGCACACACATTAGTTCTGGTGTCTGGCCAGAGAGCTAAGGAGGGCAAGGGCTTGGCTTGAATATCTGCACACAAGCCACCTGGCCCAGTGTGCAGCCCCAGAATGCCTGGGCACACAGCCCACAGCCCACCCTAGGTCATCTGTCCACAAGTTTTGTGCTGCTAGTCCCTCGGGGGACCAGGAACCTGTCCTTGTTCAGCAAACCACAAAGCTAAGGCCACATTTTACGGCATGATCTTAAGTGTCTTTTGAAATTGATAAATAATCCATCATATTCAGAACACCTTTGGGCTACTTATGTGTATAATGTGTTGCATACAATTAAGTGACTAACCTCTGTGTTGGGTACAGAGGGTGTCCATAGAGCCAGCTCGTATTGAATTCCTGTTATTGTTATTAATAACATGTATTGAGCACCAGCTCTGTCTAGACAATGTGCTGGTCCCTCTGATATATATTTAATATAATTTTCTTAAAAGGATCATCATCCCCATTGTAAGGATGAAGCGCAGAACCTTGGAAGCAGAAGAGACATACCTAAGCTCCAACCAAGAGGGGTGGTGGGGTCAAGACTTTAATCCACATGTTCTGATTGTAGAGTGGGTGCCCTCAATCATCACTCACACTGCCTTCTGTTGATGTGGCAAATGCAATGTCAGAAACCACGTTCTTCCACTTGTCCCTCATAAGAACCCTGTGAAAACTTTTTGAGGATGGTGAGACGCACCTTGAACAACTCTCTTAAACAACTGGTATAAGGAGGAGCCATCTATACATCTATAAGATGTAGACATGCATGTTCTGATGCCATAGCCACTCCTTAAACAACCAGGATAAAGTGGGTACTGAGGGCTATTGTTCTGGGTAGATGACCTTTACATGCTATTTATGAAGTATTTAGAAGACTGCTTTACCTCAGGTAGCAGTTCTCCCATCCGTTTGATAATGCCTGACATCTGAAAATACATGCTGACTTCCTTTACTTTACCTTGAAGTTTTGATCACTATAAAAATTTTTCCTTATCCTTTTTTTAAAGTGTATTTATTTACTTGGAGAGAGAGAGAGAGAGAGGGAGAGAGAGGGAGAGAGAGAGAGAGAGAGAGAGAGAGAGAGCTTGTGCATGTGAGCAGGAAATGGGCAAAGAGAGAGAGGGAGAGAAAGAATCCCAAGCAAGCTCCATGCTGTCAGCTCAGAGCCCAACGTGAGGCTTGATCTCACAAACTGTGAGATCATGACCTGAGCCAAAATCAGGGGTTGGACGCTTAAGCATCTGGGCCATCCAGGAGCCTCTGTTCCTTCTCCTTTAACCTTATCAGTCACATATAAGTTTATCACACTTTTTCATGAAAGCAGATTTTCATGCAGAAAAGGACACAAAAATAGAGGATCCCAGGTGCTAAGTCTAGAGGTCGCTAAGGAGTGAAGATAAAGGGCAAGAGGGGTTTAGCCTAATGATTAACAGATGCTAAAACACTTTCTGGGGGCGCCTGGGTGGCTCAGTCGGTTAAGCATCTGACTTTGGCTCAGGTCATGATCTTGTGGTCTGTGAGTTCAAGCCTCGCGTCTGAGCTGTCAGCACAGAGCCTGGAGCCTCCTTTGGATTCTGTGTTTCCCTGTCTCTCTGCCCCTACCCCCCACCTCAAAAATAATTAAAAACATTTAAAAAAACACTTTCTGGAGGTTTTAAATTTGGATTTTCCTGTATATCTAATTATTTTATAAATCAAAGAGAACCTTGTTTCCAACCTAGATTCAGTAGAAAGTATAAAGTCAAAAATCAAGGTACAGTCAGTTCTGCTGTGTGCTTATTTAGAAAATACATTTGATATGTTATGGGACAGTTTGAGCATAACAGAATTTCTTGTTTTCTTATGCATGATTTGGTCCATGATAAACACTAATGAATGCATAAAACTGCACCCAGCTGAAACATTAAAAAAAAAAAAAAAATTAAACGGGGCGCCTGGGTGGCTCAGTTTGTTGAGCGTCCGACTTCGGCTCAGGTCATGATCTCACAGTCCGTGGGTTCGAGCCCCGTGTCGGGGTCTGTGCTGACAGCTCAGAGCCTGGAGCCTGATTCGGATTCATTGTCTCCTTCTCTCTCTGTCTCTGCCCCTCCCTCGCTTGTGCTCTCTCTCTCTCTCAAAAATAAATAAACATTAAAAAAAGAAAAAACTGCACCCAGCTGGAAGGGTGAGCTGCACACATCTCTAACATTCGCCTTTTTTATAGCCACTTCAGCTCCCTGTGTGTGTTGGGAGCCACACACACCCATATCTGGGGTTCCAGTTTGCTTCCTATGTTCGGATCACCCTCCACCACCCCCCCCCCCTTCACAATAACTCACAAGCTGCAGTCCTTCCAAAGCCCACTTCCATAAGCAAACTGCAGGTCGTTTCAAGATAAAGTGTTATATTTATTGCAGTATTTATGTATTTCGGAACCATTTAACATGCATAAAGTTTTGCTACCATGTTTATTAGGTGACTTTTTCCCTAATGTTTCACTGCTGTGGTTTCTAAACATCCATTTTGCTCATGAGCCCTGTGGTTTTTACTGTGCGATTTTGCATAGCATGGTGCTCTTTCGAAGCCATGTGTAATGCTATAGCAGAACTAACTGTCTTGTGTCTTATTGTGTGGACTGTGTCCCTGTTGGGGAGTGTGTGTGCTATGCACCGAAGGAGTGGCCGACATTATCTGAAGCACTTCTTTTCACAGTGGTTTAGCAGGTTAGCAGGTTTCTCCCAGGAAGAGAGTGCTAACCAGGCATCAAAATCACACTTTTTAGGAGAGTTTGTAGAGGATTGATTCTTTAGATTGGTATCTCAAGAGAACTCGTGCTAATAAGTCTCTGCAGTGCGTTGAGAGGCAGCTTTAAGGTAGGAAAGTTTTCACCTTTGCATTCACCCTTTTATCCTTGATAATATTGGGAGTTGGTGGATTTCTCCTAGGGTCAACATTTGGGAATAGGCCTAGCCCTGTTCCGTGCACACATGTGTTGTTGAATGTGCTTTTTGAGCTATGTCAACTCCAGAAGGAAATGTAACTGAGGAGAGTCAAAACCGTTGTCAGGAAGGGAGTGGAAGACAATCACACCAAGGACAAAAACATGAAGACATTTGAAGCACTGTGCCACAACAGCTCTGACATAAAGGAAAGCCAGATGTGGTAAATCTAGGTAGGGTAAGTCCGGGACTTCTGAAGAACAAATTGCAACTCATACTCAAACAGTTAGAGAAGGTTCAGGTGTTAGCAATGGGAAGAATCCCATTGATAGGAGGAATAGATTCGTGGTGTTGGTAACTCCTTATTTAGAGAACTGATGTCACCAGAGGTTAATCTCAGTTCTGTTTTTATCCGTCTGAGGCAGGCTCTCTCTTCCTTAGAGTTCTACAGCTTCCAGAAGCTCCAAGCTTCTATAATATCCTCTTAGCAATCCCAACGGAATACAAATTTCTCTATCCCAGAGTCCACAAACAATAGTAACGGTAATGATGATAACTGAACACTGGGCTATATTGGTCTGGTGTGAATCACGCGCTGACTCCTCGGTTAAGCATAATAGGTAGTGTGGCAAGGGGAATGTGATGCTCTGATTGGTGTTCAATTTTGAGCCAGGAAAGGAGTAAATTTCACTTGAATCACATGAACTGAAAGTAGAAGATAAGTTCCTCAAAGAAAATGACAGTGTTGTCACCAGAAGGGGATTGGGCTCTGGATATGCAAGTGTAGCAGATGACCACTCTCAGAGCCTCCTAAGCCAGGCATTGTGGTAGCCACTGAAGCTAACCACGGGCAAGAGAGTGCATTTACAGTGAGTTTACACTGGTTTAGAGAGTGGGAACATTAATTGAATGAACACCCAGACGAGGAAACTGAGGCCTACAGCGTTGACTTCCCTCCCTTAACATCACACAGCTAGTTAGAGGCAACACAGTGTCTAGAAACTTTGGAATCACTTCAATACCAAGGTGCTATCTTGTCCTATTCCTCACAGAGGGCTAACCCATTTGAAGCATGAGTGTCTGTCAAATGTACAATCATGTAAGTTAATATTGTTATAACCAGTTGTATTCTGAACCTGGCTTGCACCTGCTGGTGAGAAATGTCCTTACTAAGTGTTCAGTGAAATAATACTAATAACTTGAAATCAGCCATGGCAGGGATAGTGACACCATAGAAGTTGACAAACATGAGAAACCAGACCTCTTCCCCCAAAAGCTGGCTATCAAACATTTGCCCCCACACCATTAGTTATAATGGCTGTGAGAAGTTAATCTTAAGGTAAATTATTGTGCATAGTACTTAATAAAATTCCCATAATTGTTAACATAGATGGAGAGAGATAACAGGGTAGGAAGTTAATAAGCTGTATAAAATTTTTGTTTCTTTTTCTTTTCATTCTACTCCAAATCCAGAGGTCTTCAACTTTACACACTTGGTACAATTGATACTTCATTTCTACGTTTAGTGCATGGTGATACGACTGCCCCTGTCTAGTATCTAGGCATCTGTAGACAGCATGTATGAACTTCCAGGTACTGACTTGACCTCACGAATGTTGATTTTTTTAACATAACAAATAAAAGGGCCACACTTTAGGTATGTTCTTTTTTAACAGTGCAGATTGGTAGCCAATCTCCCATGCTACCAGATTTGTTAGCATTGCCCTTTCTACCACCAGGCAGTTATTTCGATAAATGAGGAGAAAGAAGATACATAGAGATACCCCTTTATATCATAACTCTGATGGGAATAAAAAGGCATTTGTATTCATTTGCTAGGGCTGTCCTTAACAAAATATTACAAACTAGATGGCTTAAACAACAGAAATTTATTGTCCCATAGTTCTGGAAGCTGGAAGCCCTAAATCAAGATGTCAACAGTGTTGGTTCCTCCTGAGGTTGTGAGGGTAGAAATCTGTCCCAGGTCTCTCCTAGCTTCTGGTGATTTGCTGGCCATCCTGGTGTTCTTTGCCTTGTACTGAATCATCCCGATTTCTTCCCTCATCTTCCTGTGTGCAGGTCTGTGTCCAAATTTCTCCTTTTCATGAGGATATTAGTCATATTGAATTAGACCACCCTAGGGGCGCCTGGGTGGCGCAGTCGGTTAAGCGTCCGACCTCAACCAGGTCACGATCTCGCGGTCCGTGAGTTCGAGCCCCACGTCGGGCTCTGGGCTGATGGCTCAGAGCCTGGAGCCTGTTTCCGATTCTGTGTCTCCCTCTCTCTCTGCCCCTCCCCCGTTCATGCTCTGTCTCTCTCTGTCCCAAAAATAAATAAACGTTGAAAAAAAAAAAAAAAAAAGAATTAGACCACCCTAATGACCTCACCTTAATTACATCTGTAAAGACCCTATTTCCAAATAAGGTCATATTCTGAGTTACTGGGGGGTTAGGACTTTTATATATCTTTTTTAGGGGGTGGGGGCATAATTCAACCCATAACAACATTGTAATTAAATTGTTAAATTGTCAGACATTAATATCAATACATGAACAAACGTTCTTTGTCAAGCTAGACAAGAATGAAATAGAAATAAATATTTCATTCTTTCAAAAAAAAAAAAAAAAAAAAAAAAAAAGATGTTCCTGTTGAGTTGACTTCCATATTATTCAGAATGTCCTGAAGGAGTTGTCGATCCAGCCTGGCCTTTAGCCTTGTGCCGGTACCTCCTTTGTCCAAGCACAGCCTTAATTTTAGGACTGGGGTCAGCTGACTTTAACCTACTGCCTGTTACTGTATATGGTCTCCCAGCCTAGAATAGTTTTCACATTCCTGAAGTGCTGAAAAAAAAATCAAAAGAAGAATATTTCATGACAAAAGAAATGCAGATTTTGGTGCCAAGAAAGTTTTAATGGATCACAGCCTCTTTCATTCGCATAGTGTCTATGGCCTCTTTCACACTACACTGGAGGAGTTGAGGAGTTGCGAAAGAGACCATTTGGTCCACAAAGCTTAAAATATATACTATGTGGCCATTTACGGGAAGAGTTTGCTGATCCTGCTTTTAGGATGCTACTTCTGTGAACTACACCTCACACAACTAATTGCTGCCACTCCTGCATAACACAGCCTGGCCACCCTGGCAAATAAGTTATGATGGTGCCAACCTTCATGCTGTGAGGGGATGTTTTCATTCATGAGTGATAACACCATCATGATTTGGCCTAATCTGTTACTATGAGAAGAATTATGCAGTTAATTGGTAAGCATGTAATTAAGAAACTGAATCAACACCCCTATAATGGGCATGCTGAATGTTCCATTGACAAAATTAACTCCTGGAGATCAAAAAATTGTGTTCATTTTCACTTCTAGCCTTCCCCCCAATATGGCAGCATTTTGATAAACATAACCTCCATGTGTAACTGTTATCTTGGAATAATTCAGTTCAGCTAAATTCAGTGGGTTTGTGTTTTTATCCTTTTTGTATTAGTTTTTTCTTGCTGCCCAAACAAATTACTACTAGTGGCTTTAGACACATGAATTTATTATCTCAGAGATCTATGGGTCTGAAATTCAGTAGGTTTGACTGACTTCTCTGTTCCTGCATTCCTCGCCTGAGTGTCTATAGTCAAACTACCAATGGCATCTCAAATCCTTCTCAAGCTTCAAATCTCTCTGACTTCTCCTTCTGCCTCATCTTGACCACTCACAGACAAAGAACATTCTCTGCTTGTAAGGGCTCATGTGATTAGACTGGTCCCTTCAGACAATCCAGGATAATCTCCCTATTTTAAGGTCTGTAACCTTAATTACATCTGCAAAGTCTGTTTGCCATGGAACTTAACATATTTAGGTTGCAGGAATTAGAGCATGGGTATCTCTGGGGAGCCATTCTGCTAGCATACCTTCTTTGGGTACCATCTTTCTAACCTACACATTCTGCGTCTCTTTGTTCCCCTTGGAGCCTGGGAGATCAGCACTTGGCCCTGATGACTGCACTCCCTCACTTGTCTAAATCTGGTTGATGTCCAAGTTTGGAAGAGTTCTTAGACTTGATCCAAATGTGTGAAAACTTGAAGCATTCTGAAAGTTCAGTCTCAATTATAATTTCATTTAGGAAGTGCTGGATAGCTAACTGGGAGGGATTCCCAGCAAGATGGAAGGGGAAATAGTCATGCTGTACTTCTCTTTCTGTTCAGTGACTGTGATTGCCATACTGAGAGAGAACTCAGAGAGAATATAGACCAGGGCTTCCCAAATGCTAATGTGCTCATGAATCAGCTGGGGACCTGGTGAAGGTGCAGATTGTGATTATCTGGGTCTGGAGTGGGATCTAACCCTCCACATTTCTACCCACTTCCCTGGCAATACAGCCTCTGTCAGTCCTTAGGCCACACTTTGCATGGCAAGAATTTAGACTGTGAACAAAATGAATGAGTTTTTTCCCAAAGGGTTGTTTCCTTTCCTATATGAATTGTGATGTCTAGATTAAATATATTCACATTACTGGGAAAGTTAAGTGGCCCAGTTTCATTATTTTTTCTTGGCTTCGGGATTTAAATATAATTCTAATGATGCCTTATTCCCTCAGTCGGGAAGAAGAACAACCATGAGGAATGCCATTAGATCTAATCAACTCAAATCTAATTAAAGAGAATAATAAGTTTATCAGAGAATACATCAAGTTAAAATTTGGGCGCAAATAGGGTCTTGATGGGGTTAGCATAAGGAAGATAATGTCTTTAAAATGTTTTAAGTATAATTGGGGAATGGAGACAATACGGTCCAATAATTTGTGTTGGTGGGGAGACATTGAGGGCTGGGCTGAAATATTCCCTTCATTCTCTCCCTCCCCTAAATCTCTTCTAAGCCACCTGGAATTCTCAAGGAAGCCCAGAAACATGCTAGCTTCTGTCGTCTTGGGAGCTGGTCTAGGCAGTGTGAATCTGAAATCCTTACCACTAGTTGGAGCACCTGGGTGGCTCAGTTAGCTAAGCATCCGACTTCAGCTCAGGTCATGATCTCACAGCTCATGGGTTCAAGCCCTGCGTCTGACTCTGTGCTGACAGCTCAGAGCCAGGAGCCTGCTTAGGATTCTGTCTCTCTCTCTCTCTCTCTCTCTCTCTCTCTCTCTCTCTCTCTCTCTCTCAGAAATAAATAAACATTAAAAGAAAAAGTTTTTTTGAAATCCTTACCATTAGTGTAACTGCCCAGGTCTGGCCTGGATGGATATAGCACAGGCTCCGCTTTCAAACCTGTGGGGGAAACCTAATCCCTTCGTAATGCTTTGTGATTCCTGATGCTGGGCATGAGGGCTGGGCATTCCTGTCTGTGTTTGTTGGCAAGGCTGGACCCAGATAGGCGTCCTCTCCTCTTTGGCAGTAAGCTGTAACTCCTGGCTGAAGGTAGGCAGGTGAAGCACCCAAGAGGCAGATGTCATCTCTTTGACCTTCAGAGATCGAAGGATTTGAGAGTGTTTCTGAAGCAACACAATTCAATTCATGTGACATTCTGAAGCATCAAGATTAGATTTGGTTACCATCAGAATGAAGGAATTACCATCCTCCTGACTTTTTATCCTGTCACTCAGCTGAGTTTGCCTGATTGACAGAAAAGCCCCAGAGGAATTCCATGGGATCCTTCTTGGGAATATGGAGGCCAGAATTGATTGGACAGTGCCCTTATCTCTGCCCCTGAGATCTCACCCTGTGACAAGAGGAAATGTTCCTGGTCTTCCCTTTTATTCTCTCACCTCCGATGTCATTGGGTTTGCCTCTGGCTGTTTTTGTAGATTGGAAGTACATGACAAAGGCTGGTAAATACACTGCGTTGTTAACTATGAAGAAAGGTGCTGAAACTTCATTTGGGGCATGAAATGTAAAGGAGAAAAGGTAAGAGTCTGTGTCAAAGAAGCATCTAAAAAAACTCCCAGCTGCCTGCCTTCTGACCAAAGGCATTTTATAATCCATGAGTTTTCTGTGGCATGGTGGTTAACAGGACAGGCTTCAGAGAGAAATGGTCTGGTTTTGCCTGGCACTTGTGTCACTTTGGACAAGTTCCTTAATTAATTTTCAGTTTTCCTAGTCTATCAAATGGGAATAGTAGTACTCCCTTCATAGGGTTTTTGTGAAAACCGTAAGTTTACATATCTGAGTGACTAGAACGGTATCTGACACACATGCGTGATCAGTGAAGGTTAGCTCTTGCTGTTGTCAGTTTTCTGATGTTCAGAGAACTTGAGGCAACAGCAATGGAATCAGAAGACACGGGGTCAAATCCTGACTCTTGGCACTAATTTGAGCACTATTTCACAGTGTCTCTGAAACTCCTTGTCTATAAAACAGGGAACACAGTGTTGTCTCCTATGCTCATACCAAGTAGAAAGGATAATTTACATGAAGAGTCTGGCATGCATTTGTCACTTGGAAAGAAGTGGTTGAAGTCCAAATCATTATAGCGAATATGTACTACTAGAAGGTACTCAATTAACCGAGAGCTAGCAAACTAGCTTTTTATCTAAATTAGAAATCTGTTTGCAGATGAGTATCTATTATGAACTATGGAGCGGATTGCAGTTTTTCTCTAGTTAGCTCTAATCCTTTCATTTTGATTGGATTAGGTTGTAATCATGAGAGCGCCATTTATTAAATGCTTTACATGCTTTATCCCATCTGTCCTCACCACGTGAGGCAATATTATGGTAGTGAATATTATGATCCTTTTTTTAAAAAAAAAATTTTTTTCTTTAATGTTTTTATTTATTTTTGAAGGAGAGAGAGACAGAGCATGAGTGGGGGAGGAGCAGAGAGAGAGGGAGACACAGAATTCAAAGCAGGCTCCAGGCTCTAAGCTGTCAGCACAGAGCCCAATGCGGGGCTTGAACCCACAAACTGTGAGATCATGACCTGAGCCAAAGCCGTACGCTGAACCGACTGAGCCACCCAGGCGCCCCTATGATCCTTGTTATACTACATATTAAAATCTGCAGCTCAGAGGAGTTAAGTAACTTGCCCAAGGCCACATGTTACAGAGAAGCAAAGGCAGGGCTGTTACCCAATTCTCTTGGACTCAAAAGACAGTGATGTTTACAACTATGATGTTCTCCCTTAACTAAGTCAAGTCTTGCTTTCCTGGAGCAATCTTTGTCATGACAGTTCAAATTATAGAAGATCAGGTCTTAATTTTATTTCAAAGTAAGAAGCAATGTAGTCAAAGGAGAAGAACAAAAAGCCATAAAAATTAGGTGTTAACCCATTTCTGCCTCTGACCAACTCTGACATGCCTTAAGACTGAATGACTGCCCTCCAGTCTTGAAATATCTGCTTCCCAAATCATCTCCCCCAGGAGGACCCTACAGGCAGTAATGGATTGCAGGGGGAGGGGTGGTGGTTGGTGCTCTTGCGTCCAAGGTGCATTTACTGAGCAAGCACATGGTTTGTATTAAGGTGCAATGCTTGTTGGGATAGTTTGACAAGGTTGATAGAGATTCCGGAGCTAAAGCCCTTCTGCCACCGTCACTAGTTGATGCAAGTCCAGGGACTTTGACTCAGTCTCTGCTAACGATAAGCAAAAGGACATGAGCATGAAATGGTCTGCTGCACCATATGGCCTGGGGGAACCCAGAATTTAGCAGCGTTACCAGATTAAAGCCGGCTGCAAAGAACAGTCCTACTCTAAAGGAACTCTGTAGTTTTTAATAGCCTGTATTGAGAGAGCTAATCTGTTTTTGCTTGGCAAATTGTACTAAGGGATGTCAGTTTAGCTCATTGCTTTTATAAACAATGCTTTCCTCCTCTTTCTGAACAGATCGCTTTTTATAGGGAAATTAGAGCTATCAATCCATCCAGAGTGATATAGTCACTCTTTTCCAGTTACTCTTTCCAGTTATTCTTTCCATCAGATGATCCCTATTAGCTAACGAGGAGCATGTGTATAGGCTACAAGACCAGGGGAATGAGGAGGAAATGTGTGCAATGTTGCTGGTGACGCTAATGAAGCAAAGATAAGCTTCGGTGCTCATTGTCACTATTAGGTTCGTCCTCTCTCTTTCTCTCCCCCTCTCCCTCCCTTTCTCTTATGTTTCTTTTTAAATAGCTAATTCTTGGAAGACCTCTCCAAATCCCTCTTCTTTCATATCTTTTACATAAAAATTCCATTTAACAGATAAGCTGCCCCATTTGTTATGAACTTGACTGAAAGACTGTTAAACCTACAAGTCTTGAAAGACTTGTCATCAGCCAAACATGAGAACAGAAATCAGAGTGGGTGCTAAAAAGCCTACAAGAGACCAGATTAGAAGGTAATTGAGTGAGATAAAGAAGATAAAGAAGATGAAGAAATGGGTTTTGAAAAAAAGAAAAAACTGCAAGACGTTGACCAGCTCATGTTCTCATCTGCAAAATGGGAGAATCATAATGCCTATCTCATATAGCTATGAAGATTGATTGAGAAAGTGAATGGAAAGCAGTTAACACATGTTAACACTTACATCTATCCACTATTGTTGGAATTCTCATTCTTTTCCCCAACACTAGTAATTAGAAATTCCTACCACAGCCATTCAGAATTCTGCAAGGGATCATTTAAGGTCCTGTGGGCTTTGCAAAGGCTCAGAACTCATTCTGTCATCTCTTCTTTTTGCCTCTTTGTCTTTCACAATGCACCAGACGTAGAGTGGGTGCCCCGAGGTTTCCCCCTTTAGATACATGGAAACTTATACAGGGTTGGCACACGATCGTGAAATTCAGCCTTTTTGTTATTTAATCCCCAGAAACTATTTACACTGAGGGCATGGGCCACCATGCGTCAGCGGTGTGGCTAATTCTTTGGCTTCTCTCCAAAATAACTTCATGCCCGTCTCCTTTACAGCTCCGGAAAATCCTCTTACAGAAGCTGAGTTCTTCTTTTAATGAGTATTTCTAATTGTGCACTTTGCTTGTAGAAAACAAACACATATATTTTCAAGTCAGCCTTAAAATCTTGACTATTATCTAGTTTCTGCCTCTTAAACAAACCAAAAACACACACATCGCCAACAGTGCCCCCAGACTTCTGCAAAATCCAGTTTCAATAAATTTATAGCCTTTTATAGCTGGAAGAAACTCAGAAGCCATTTGATGCCATTTTCTCCACTCTATTGTTGAAGAAATCATATTGGAGAGATTGGATGACCTCCTAGGCCATGTGGTTGTGAAAGAGCCTAGAACTTTCCCCTCTGCACCACATTGTTTCCCGCCCCAAAATAGAAAAACTCCTAATAAAAACACCCTTGGTGCCTTTAGTCGATAAATTTCTGAAGCAAGTACTTCTGAGGCCAACTTTAGACAGTATTCAATCTATCATCCAATTTAAGTAGATTCATTGCAACTTCTTTGATTTCTCATTATTAACTCCAGTCATGCCCAGTGTGCACAAATTATCACTTAGAAAGTTCCTTCTTTCTATCTCCGATGATGGCGCAGACTAGCAATATAAATTGGTTTTATTTTTTATTTTTTATTTTTTTTTTAACGTTTATTTATTTTTGAGACAGAGAGAGACAGAGCATGAACGGGGGAGGGTCAGAGAGAGAGAGAGGGAGACACAGAATCTGAAACAGGCTCCAGGCTCTGAGCTGTCAGCACAGAGCCCGACGCAGGGCTTGAACTCACGAACCGCGAGATCATGACCTGAGCCGAAGTCGGACGCTCAACCGACTGAGCCACCCAGGCGCCCCTATAAATTGGTTTTAAAAACTTGAGGTAATTTCATGGCTAACAAACCCATCATGATATAGAGGAAGCCAGGATTTGGGGGATTAGGTCCCTGATCTTTGAAGCCAATGAAGCACACCTTCCCCAGCGTGGTCTTTGTTACATCCTAGGAAATCCCAGGGCTGCACAGCTCCTGACTCTGACTTAGCCTGACTGTTCGAGAGCTGGCTCTACCACCCACAGGGGAAACACAGAAATATAACCAGCAAGCTCCAAATCTATTGACTAGACATCCACCAGCTAGGTTACTAATTACCAGCTCCTCAACCTTCGGGCAGAGAAACATGTTTCCAGCTCTCATTCAGTCATTTATTTTATTGATTTTAAAACTCTTTAATATTTTGCATTTTCTTTCTTTGGTTTTAGATTTCTCTGCCTCCCTCTGTGAGGGTTGCCTTGTGTTATTATTTGACAAACAGAGGCTGCTTCATTTGGCCTCTCTTCTGCCTCCACCCAGAGGGAAGGAGAGCACCCCCTCCTACATAGGGTTGTCCAGGGATGCCAAGGGATGTGTGATTTCACCCAAGTTTGGCTCCTCGGGCTTCATCATCACCAGTAGAGCAGGGTTTTGGAATCCCAGCTGTTTTCTAGAATCACCAACAGAGCATTGAAAACTAAACTTACTGTGGAAATCATTTTGCATTATGTGCAGGTCAAGTCATTATTCCGTACATTAAGCTTATATATAGTGCCATCTGTCAATTATATCTCAAACTGAAGGAAAGGAAAAACAGAAGGCTCTGATATGGGTCTATTTTTTAAGCTCCCAAGTTATCCTAGTGTACAGCCAGGGCTCAGAACTATGAGAGTTTTCCTTAGAGAATAAGACTAAACATAGAATAAGGAATGGAAACCCAAAAAAAAAAAAAAAAAAAAAAGTGGCACAGTGTCAAACAGAGAGCCCATGGCAGAGAAGGCAGGAAGAGGAGTGCATAGGTATGTCCTGGATTTTTTTTCACTGTCTTTTCAAGAACAGTTGGTCAAATGCATCAGAGAGTATGTCTAGAGCCATAGCCTCAGGGTGATGTGGCAGTCATCCCACCCCACGATGAAGGGGCTCTTTCACCCTATTAGACAAGTGGAAGTGGGAGAAAAGAGTAGTGTGTGCTCTGTGCAATGAACAGCAACTGTTAACTCTGATTCTGGGTTTTGCTTGCTAGTGTGATACTGACTATTCTTTGTATATCAGTCTCCTTTAAGACAGTGACTTCTCCAGTAGTGGGAACGTGTCTGTCTCTAGTGCCAGACACATCACAGCAGCTCTAGATGTGCCTGAGGAACAAATGAATCTGGGAAGAATGAGTGAATGAACAGCCAAATTGTACCTATGGGGCAATCCTCTGTTTTGCTGGGTTTTACTGTGGCCGTCAATGATCTGATGTCAAGGCATATCATGGAAATGAAGTAACCCATATCCTGCTTTATCAGAGTGAAGTCCTTTAGAAAATTATATCCTGATCTTTCAGAAAGTGCTGCTTTCAGTGGATATCTGTAGTAGCCCTTAATCCAGTGTGCTGGAAATGCTAATGCTGGGGAACATCAATTTAAAAAAAACAACTTTGTTAAAAATTCCATTTTTGAGCTCTATAAAATCAGATGCTAGGTGATAAACTATTAGGAAGTCCATAAAACAACTCATAATAAAAAATAGGAAGAAGGAAATTAATTACAATGTGTAAACTGTTAATATTACATGGGGCGCCTGGGTGGCTCAGTTGGTTAATCATCCGACTTTGGCTCAGGTCATGATCTCGTGGTTCATGGGTGCGAGCACCAAGCTGGGCTCTGTGCTAACAGCTCAGAGCCTGGAGCCTGCTTCAAATCCTGTGTTCCCCTCGCTCTCTGCCCATTCCCCACTGGTGCTCTGTCTCTCTCTGTGTCTCAAAAAAATGAATAAACGTTAAAAAAATTTTAAAACTTTTTAACATTACAATTGACTTCAGTATGGGCCAGTTGACTATTCATGAGTTTGGCGAAAAACTTTACATTCTGAACCCAAGGTCTTTTAAATGATGCTGTTATCAGCTAAAGAATTCATTCAATTTTATATTACAAATGGTGCCAGATGAGTCTTAAGGAAAGGTCTAAAAGCAAAAGAAGTTGGTCTTTGGTGCACTCCCCACCATAATCATGGACACTTACATAGTGTTTATTCTATACAATGTTCCTATTGGAAGAGGAGGTCGGGGGAGGCGGGGTGGAGGAGATCAGTAAAAGGACAATGAAAATTTTTAAAATGTCAAAAACGGAAGCAGAAGCGCAAGAGATCGGGCAACAGCTTCCTTATGTAATCATGCCATGGATGCAACTGCCTAAATTCCTTCTCTACAATCTAACAGCACTTTCCTATTTAATAAAAATTTTGATGAATCAAAGTACTGTCACATGCTTTAATTTGGGGCTGATTATTTTGATGGTAATGGTTCTACTGGTAATATACTTACTTGCTCCCTGTTTGTAGATGCATTCATTTTTTCACATCCCCCAAACCTCATTTTACAAAGCACCTTCCAATGTACTTGTTTTTCTGTAACTGCCTGGGTGGGTTAAATCAAATACATATCATGAATTCTTCACTCTCCGCTCGAGACAGGGACTTACTGTGTGTTTCTATGACAGGCAAGAGAAATGGACATTCAAATATATTGGCACATACTTCTTTTCCTTGCTTAGTTAGCTTTTGTTACTAACGCTTCCAGTCCTTTTAACTTTAGTTTTTATATCACGTTAAATTAGAAACCGAAGAAATTGTATACCTTTGGCTGTCCTTGAGTCGTCTGAATACCATGCGTGCCTGGTGAGTAGCGTCCATCAGAACTTTGTGCTCAGGCTGTCTAGACTTGAATCTTGATACTGCTTCTTACTAGCAGCATGATTTGGGCCAGCTACTTAACTAAGACTCCGTTTGCTCCTCGGTAAAATGAACACAATCATACCTCAACGAGACCTAAAAATTAATAAAATAATATATGTGAAGCACTGAACACAGTGCCTGGGCCAAGGGAAGAACTGGATGGGTGCTAAGTACCAACACCAGATTATTTTACGTGCAGTCATGACTGCTATAAGCCAGAAATACTTATTCAGTGAATTTTCAACTACTTATTAATCGTATACTCTGGACACAAGGACAGTGTTAAGCCCAGGATTTGAATTGAGCCTTGAAGTTTAATTAGGTAGGATTTAGTTAAATATATAGAGAGGAAGAACAATCTATATACTATCTAATATGGTAGCCTCTCATTCCATGTCGCTACTGAGCACTTGAATGTGACACATCTGAACGGAGATGTGCTGTGATATATACATGATTTTGGAGACTTTGTGCAAAAACAGAAAATTTAAAATATCTCTTTAATTGAGATTGATTATGTGTTGAACTGATAGTATTTCATATATATTACACTAAATGTGTTACTACAGTTAGCTTCACCCATTTCTTTATACTTTTTAAGAATATGACTCTTAGGGGCGCCTGGGTGGCGCAGTCGGTTAAGCGTCCGACTTCAGCCAGGTCACGATCTCGCGGTCCGTGAGTTCGAGCCCCGCGTCGGGCTCTGGGCTGATGGCTCAGAGCCTGGAGCCTGTTTCCGATTCTGTGTCTCCCTCTCTCTCTGCCCCTCCCCCGTTCATGCTCTGTCTCTCTCTGTCCCAAAAATAAATAAACGTTGGGAAAAAAAAAAAAAAAAAGAATATGACTCTTAGAAAATGTAAAACTACCTATGTGGCTTACATTTTATTTCTAGTAGGCTGCACTGTTCTAGATGGTACAGCCCCTCATTAAAAAGAAAATAGTGGGGTGGGGCACCTGGGTGGCTCAGTCGGGTAAGCTTCCGATTTCAGTTAAGGTCATGATCGAATGGTTCGTGAGTTTGAGCCCCACGTCAGGCTGTGTGCTGACATCTCAGAGCCTGAAACCTCTTTCAGATTCTGTGTCTCCCTCTCCCTCTCTTCCCCCTCCCCCACTCACATTCTGTCTGTCTGTCTCTCTCTCAAAGATAAACATTAAAAAAAAAATTTAGAAAAGAAAGAAAACAGTGGGATGGGAAGTGACTCAAACAACTTGTAGTTTAGAGAAAGGAGACAGTACTAATACACACGAGAAAAGAGCCCACTTTACCTTACGTGACCTGGTTCAGAACACCTGGGGTCTTTGAGGTCACCTGTATCTTTCGTGTTTGGGTGGAGTTGGTGGACAGAGTGGTGGCAATGACTGACCTCCTCTGAAAACCCACCTAAGCAACAGAGGAATTTTCCTAACCGTTTTTGAGAACTTAACAGCACCCTGTTTGTCTGCAAAAATCAAATAGCAAAATAGCAAAATGAAGGTAAAATAGCTCACTGATGGGTCTGCAGCCTTAAGAGCCTCTTTGTTCAGCAAACAATTTTTTTTTTTTTTTTTTTGCATTGGTTTATGTAGCATTTTGGCCAGTAGAGTTGAGACATATTCTGGAGTACTTTGTTGAAATAATATAAGATGGGAAGGAAGTAAGCTTGAATCTAGAGGACTTGAAACCAGAGGCAAAAAGGCACATTCTAAAGCTCTTAGCCCTGTCAAGAAATAGCTATTTTAACTTTCAGAGAGACAACTTTTGAGCCTGCCAAGAAAAGGAGACAAAATTTCTACTAGCCTACCAGAATTTTCCTTTCCTTTTCATAATCTGCAGAATTTGAAGTAGCTGCTCTGTGCTCTAGTTCAAGAACATGCTTTCATTCTGTTTCCAGGACCACCCAGTGGGTTCACTCCAGGTATCCTTTCTACTCACAGTCACTAAACACAAAACATCTTGCACCTTCAAGTTTGGAAATGACAAAGGGAAGGATGAAAATAAGGATGGAAAGAGCAAGCCCTTTATGGAGCTTCTTCGTTAGGCCAGGCACTGTGCTAGGCCTCTTCTCTTTTAATCGAGGAGGTGTGAGATGGGCTGGAACTCTCCGGGAAGTGATGTAATGTGTGGAATTAGAAGCTCCCTAGTCATCCCAGGACAATGGTGACTGTATAGCATACCCCCAAACCTGCGTCAATCACTAATCTAGACAGAGACCATTTAACAGTTCCTTTCTGTCCATTTTCCATGTCTGACTCATGAAGTGGCCTGAAATCCCAGATTCACCAGGGGGAGGAAGATCCCTCTGTGATGTGTAGAATGAACCATTTACTCTGCTGAGGTGTGTTGGTCTGCCACTTTTTTTAAGATTTTATTTTTGAGTAATCTCTGTACTTGATGTGGGGCTCAAATTTACAGCCCCAAGGATCAAGAGTCTCAGGCTCTTCTCACAGCCAGCTAGGCGCCCCTGGTCTGCCTTTAGGTAAGAATGTGGTGCACATTTTTCAGGACTACTCATTTCCTTCTGAGTTGCCATCACTTTGCTCACTGGTAGGTGTTTCCTTCTGGGAAATACTCTGTAATCCCAGGAATCCCTAATGGAAAATATAGACTCTAGACACGTCCCATCCAGAACTGATTTTCAGAGGACTTCTGCATGAGTAAGAAGATACATCTGATAAACAAATTCTCTTGTCTCTGAGGAGAAGCCTATAGAGATAACTTGTTAGGAGAATACCAACCATACTTGAGGAAAATAACAGCCCTGCAAAAACATGGAGAAAGGGAGTTTAAACCGACTTTTCTCTCATGTTCTCAGCAATATGAAATTCACTTAAATGGCACAAATCAAAAGAAATAATCTTTGTTTGCCAGTGGGTTATAGAGCTTTGATCGTCAAGGGAAGGAATGGCCCTTCATTCATTGAAATATGTGTGTAGGCAAATAAGTAATAACATTATGATTGGCAACCCAAATTTGTGCATAATATGCCCATGTTCTTTGGAAGCAGATTTTGTGCTGTACATGAATCAATTGTTTTTGGGCTCTGAAAAACATAATTCATACCAGAAATTTAATTACCCATGTGTACCGTAAATTATGCCAACCACATTAAACCCTGATTTTTAGAAATCCTACACCTTCTTCTCTTCAGATGAGTGCTATCTGGAAATGAAATAGTGTTTTTGTTTTTGTTTTTGTTTTTTTTTGTTTTGTCCTGACTTATACCGCTTGATGATGAAGTAACTGCTTGAGGTAACTGGTTACTTACCAGGTTTGTGTCCCATGCCAATTGCTAACAGTTTGGCCAATTCTGATGGTATACAAGGGGGATTCTTTGCAACTAAAGCAAAATAAGCAAAGAATGAACATTTATTCAACTTGCAATGCAGTATGGTGGTGCCACATACTAGAACCCAAAAGTAATAATACCCCTTGCTCCTGCAGTAGTAGGACAGACTTTGCCAAATTGGAGCTGCCATGTTGTAACTGCACGTGTCTGTCTATATATAGAACATAAACATAATCTTAGAATAGCATCTAACTAGAAGAACTCTGGATATAAAGTAGATAGCCATCGCTTTAAGTGTCATTTTTAATATATGCCAGGTGTTTGTTTGGATCTCTAGCTGTATTAACTCATAATGCAGTTAAGATTTGTTGAGTATTTTCCTTATACCCAGAAATACGAACTGTTCGTATTATCTCATTTAGTCCTCACAAAGGTCTGTGAGCTTATTTCTCTTGCCTATAAACCAAGAAACTGATGTCTAGAATTAAATGGCTTGACCAAAAGAAATGAAAGTTAGACTCAAATCCAAGTCAGCTGATCCCAACAAGCCCACTGATAGGCTTGTTGGCCAGGAGCCAATGCTGAAGGGCTAGAGACAGGAATGCCCCAGGTTGCAATAGAGATAAAGCAAACGATGCCAGGGTTTTCTTTTAGAAAATGAGAAAAATTGTATTTGTGATCTGTGGAATATAATTGAGTCACAGCCCTATAATGCAGTCTGTTGCCAATGAGCACTGAGAAGAATGTAATCAGTACCACACCAGTGTTAACCATGTCTAATATGCAATGATGCAAAATCCTAGAGCCCGTCTCCCACCTAAGAACCATGTCTTTTGGAGGTGGCGATTCACTCCCAGAACTTGGTGTTTCAGGTTCTGGATATGTACTCCAGATATCTGCTACTTGCTGCTTTATATAGGCTCCTGTTAGAGACCGTATGTCCCATTATTGGAATATGTCTTGTTTTCGGGAACATCAGAGTACTCCTGAACTCTTCATATGAGCAGCTACAAGATGGCGGTAGTGCATTTTATGTTCTCAAGTGCATCTTTTACATATGTATTTATCACAACATCAATTCTCTTAGCTAGGCCTAGTAACAAAGCTGCCATCTTCCTCTACTGCTGAAGGCAGCCCCAGAGAAAGTATTATATATAGTTCACTTTGATTCACTTGGCTTGGCTCTTAGTGATATCAGAGCTTCTGGGCTCCTATTTCAGATTAAGTTATGGGTGACCGTGTTCCACTGAAGCTCAGAGAGGACATGGGGCAGCTTTAAGTTCAATCAGCTAAACTGCCTGGTGATCTCAAAATTGAACCAAATACCAAGTTATGTACTGATGCTTCCAACTGCCAGCCTTAAGCACTTGCTGAACCACACCTACTCGAAGATAAAACTCCAAAAGGAAACGTGAACAATTTTACTGCCTTTATTGGTTTTAGATACTGATCCACCAACACTATCACCTTCTCATTAGATGACAGAGGGCATTGATGAGTCTTTGCAGCTATTGTCATTGTTACTCAATAAATATTCTGTTTCACAAATTACAAATTGGTACATCACTGAAAATGTCACCTGCTTGCAATTAGTTTTATCTTTTCTTCTTCAGCTTTTTCATTAATGTCGACAGCAAAAATTTTCACCTTCATTTTAAAACATGGACAAAAGATCCACCAGGTTGAGTTAGGGAGTGGTTTTGAGTTGTGAATCAGTTATACTTTCACTATTTTTCTAGGTGTATGTAAGTTTAATATAATCTGATGTACCTATATCAGAAATACTTTATATCTTCAAATAGTACAATATATTTAAATATAATATATATGTTAAACATGTATACATTAATATTGCCATTTGGATTGCATATTATTTTGTGTTTGCATTTTTGCTGATATTTAGGGTTGAATGTATTATAATTCATATATTATCAGAAGTCAAATTAAGAAATATATTTTTCCTAAACTCTTTATTTCTTCTGAGAGAATATAGTGATAGTTCCTTGGAGCTGAACCCCTCCTTCCTTTCTTCCTTCCTTCCTTCCTTCCTTCCTTCCTTCCTTCCTTCCTTTTTTTCTTTCTTTCTTTCCTTCTTTCTTTCATCTTTATTTTTGAGAGAGAGAGAATGTGAGTGGGGGAGGAAAAGAGAGAGAGAGAGGGAGACACAGAAACTGAAGCAGGCTCCAGGCTCCAGGCTCTGAGTTGTCGGCACAGAGCCCAATGTGGGGCTCAAACTCATGGATACTTAACCAACTGAGGCACCAAGGTACCCCAGAGCTGAACTCTGTCAAAGAACTGAAGAGTTGGTTTATAAATCTTCCAGCATCTATTGCTGATGAAAGAAAGACAATTTTCACACAAAAAATCAGATCAAAAAGTAATCTGTATTTAGCCTTTAAAAGGAAGAAAATTCTCAGGGCACCTGGGTGACTTATTTGGTTGAGCACCTGACTTCAGTTCAGGTCATGGTCTCACGGTTCATGAGTTCAAGCCCTGTGTCAGGTTCTGTGCTGACAGCACAGAGCCTGCTTTGGATTCTCGGTCTCCCTTTCTTTCTGCCCCTCCCCTGCTTGTGCACACATACCCTCTCTCTTTCTCAAAACTAAAGAAACATTAAAAACAATTTAAAAATAAATAAATAAAGGAAGGAAGGAAGAAAATTCTTACCTATGCTACAACATGGATGGACCTTGAAGACATTATACTAAGTGCAATAATCCAGACCCAGAAGGACAAATGTTGTGTGATTCTATTCCACTCAAATGAGGTACCTTGAGTTAGCAAACCCTTAAAGACAGAAAGGACAGTGGTGGTTACCAAGACTTGGGGGAGAAGGAAATGGGAGCTAGTGTTTCACGGGTATGAAATTTCAGTTTGGGATGGTGAAAATGTTCTGGAGAGGGATTCTGGTAATGGTTGCACAACAATGGGAATGTACTTTAATGCCAGTGAACTGTACACTTATATATAAATGATTAAAGTAGTACATTTTATGTTATTTTTATGTTATGTGTATTTTCCCGCAATGTTTTGAAAATGCCCTTCTGACACGGTTTCCCTGTTACCTGAGAGTGTGATTCCCCGAGTCCTGAGGGGTTTGCAGACAGGAGAGAATTGGCAGGGGTGGGTGATGCAGCACACATTTAACGCTGTCTGGTTTGGGGGCATATAGCTTTTCTTACTTTTCAAAAGTTAGTGCAAGAGTTGGAAAAAATAGCACATTCTTCTATTTACCACAACTCTCAATATTCCTGAAAGAGGTGCTGCTGCAGTTCTGGGAAAGATGATAGAGATGCAAAAACTAATATGTTTTTATTTAAAAACACACACACACACATTTTGTTCCTGAAATCTTGTAAAGAAAATTATGATGATTTATATTCTTGGCCAAAGCTCCAAAATAGAAGAAGGTTAAGTAACCTCCAGATCACTCACTAAATAAATGGAAGAGCTAAAAATGGAACTAAGGATTCCCCCGACTCTTGGCGTCTTGATAAACACGCTCACATCCTTCTCTACAGCAGCGAGGTTGGCAGGATACGTGAGGGGCTGGCAGCATGAAGAGAATCTTCCATGTCTTAAAATAGTTTTTGAGTTCTAAAAACCTATCGTGGCAAAGCAGACTCTCACAAATGCTGACTCTGCATCCCAGCCCACCACTATCTACTAAGGGAGAGGAAAACTTGAGGAAGTAGCTTTTTTTGAATAGCCATGTTGTCATTTCTTGATGAATCCCTCCTATCTGGATGCTTAATTGTTTGGCTAATTTTTAACACTGTTTTTCCTCTTTTTATAAAATAACATCCATCAAATTTGCTAAAACTTTTTCATGCCAAGGAAACCAACGGGAATTTAAGAATCACTTCAGTTTCAACATATTACTCTTCAATTTACTCTTCAATGAAGATAAACTCCATTCCTCATAATAAGGAGCAGCCAGGCCTCAAGTAGAGTCAAAGTTAGGATTCTTACTCTCCTGCGGGAACCGAGGGCCTTTCCCTCCTCATGATTACATTTCAGAGGAATGACTTTCAGGTCCTTGAGAAAGACACCCCTGAGTTGTAGGATATACGTTTCCATCTCAGATGGACAGAGGAAGGATTCACATTGTAAGTCCTCTTTAGTAAATACTCTAAGGAATAGAGTTCAGGGGCCTACCTCTTTAGGTGTGGCTGAAAGAACAGTAAATTCTTTCGACAGCCTTGAGCCTTTCAAGACAAGAATTTAGAAGGAGGCTGGGTCTTCCCAGGGGCACCACATTGGGCTGCTAGAAGCCATGCTTAAGTTCGTCAAGGATCTTAGTGCTGGAGTTTGAATGGAGTGCTCATGGAGAGAGGTGTATGCAGTTCTCAGTAGTCATGATACTATGTCTCTTTAGAAAAGAGTATAGTATCTGATTCAGAGAGTGCAAGGAAAAGCTAGGTTTGAAGCTATGCTTTAGTTCTGTGTAAGGTTAGGTATGAGAATCATGAGTGAGGTTTAACTTGTCTTCAGTAACGTCTTGTCAATGGCTGGTTGCCTTGGTTTACTTTAGGATGAAAGGAATGAGATTTAGCTTTTAAATTACACAATAATATTTTTGCATCACATGCATTACAAATTCCAATAAATTCTTACTGTGTTGTGCATATTTTACATTTCAGTTTTCAAATAATAGAAATTCATAGTTTGAGTAAAATATTAACAAATTAGTATTAATGAATGGTTATTCAATTTCCCCCAACTTCTAGCTCACAAGCCAGAATGTTCCTGGTTAGGTAGGATATAAGATTTATTAGTGTATCTAGGGGTGCCTGGGTGGCTCATTCGGTTAAGTGACTCAGTTTTGGCTCAGGTCATGATCTCATGGTTTATGGGTTTGAGCTCCATGTCAGTCTCCACTGCCAGTGCAGACCCTGCTTGAGATATTCTCTCTCTGCCTCTCTCTCTCTCTCTGCCCTTCCCCTGCTTATGCTCTCTCTCTCAAAATAAATAAACTTAAAAAAAGATTTATTAATCTATATATAGAAATCCAGGGGCGCCTGGGTGGCGCAGTCGGTTAAGCGTCCGACTTCAGCCAGGTCACGATCTCGCGGTCCGTGAGTTCGAGCCCCGCGTCGGGCTCTGTGCTGATGGCTCGGAGCCTGGAGCCTGCTTCTGATTCTGTGTCTCCCTCTCTCTCTGCCCCTCCCCCGTTAATGCTCTGTCTCTCTCTGTCCCAAAAATAAATAAACGTTGAAAAAAAAATTAAAAAAAAAAAAAAAGAAATCCATATGGAATAATGCATATCAGAAAAAGAAGAAATTACTGTTTCAGAAATTATACACTATCTGTATAGATTTTATAGCAAGTAAAAGACTACATTATTCACCAGACCAAGTAGTGATACCTAAGAATCAATAGAAAATATCTATAAAATAGGTTACTTTATAAGAACTATATTTGCTACTAAAGTAACTTGACATTGTCTCTCAGATTTTACATTGTGCAGTTTTTTTTAATTGGCTTTTTCTTGCATTATGTACTTTTCTTTATAGATATGTACATAATACAAAACTATGGTAGATATGTACATAATACAAAACTATGCTATGTTTTTATGTTAAAGACATATTTATTGTCTACGTTTAAAAGAAGAGACTTCCTTATTTCTGATAACCTAAGAATATATATATTTTTTCCTATTATTCCTCTGTATTTTACAGAATGGAATAAATTGTGCTTATTTCAAAATTTTCTCACTCATAGTTTCCATAACTATACCATGTTGGATTTATGGATATGGGTTTCTATTTTCATGTTAATTCATCGCCGAGAGTCTGTTGTTTGTCTTGTTCTAAACTTCTCTGAGAGGATGTCGGAACACCACCTTCCATTCACTTAAAGGGTTTGACATCATTCAGTTTGCAAGAGGGAGATTGAAGGATGAGTCATGGGGCCTTTAACAGCTGTATTTCCTACTAATCATCAATGAGAATAGACACTTCCATGATAGAGATGTGGGGTCACAAATATCAAGCAGGGTACTATGAAAGTCTTCCCAGGCCTCCATCATATACTAGATCCCATTAGAATCTTAGTGAATTTCTAAGAACGCTGATCTTCTCCTCCTTGTGGGAATTCTTTTTTTTTTAATGTTTTTTAATGTTTGTTTATTCTTGAGAGAGAGAGAGAGAGAGACAGAGTGTGAGCAGGGGAGGGGCAGAGAAAGAGGGAGACACAGAATCCCAAGCAGGCTCTAGGCTCTGAGCTGTCAGCACAGAGCCTGACACAGGGCTTGAGTTCACGGACCATGAGATCATGACCTGCGCCAAAGTCGGATGCTTAACTGACTGAGCCACCCAGGCGCCCCCTCCTTGTGGGAATTCTTAACAGTTGCTACACGTCCACGTTGCTACAAAGGGCCATATTTCATTCTTTCTCATTACCACATAGTACTCCATTGTGTATATAAACCACAATTTCTTTATCCATTCATCAGTTGATGGACATTTAGGCTCTTTCCATAATTTGGCTATTGTTGAGAGTGCTGGTATAAACATTGGGGTACAAGTGCCCCTATGCATCAGTACTCCTGTATCCCTTGGGTAAATTCCTAGCAGTGCTACTGCTGGGTCATAGAGTAGGTCTATATTGATGACCTTTGTCAGGGCCAGAGATCCCCACCAGCCAGGTCCCTCTTGAGGCCACCTGGACATCCCATATCTCAAGATGTAGTCACCCACTGGTGAATGAGTGTATCTTTAATAGTCTGCTGGGAAAAGGGTTGGTTTGGGGATTTATAGGGTATTTTTTGTTGCTTATTTTTAAAGGGAAAGTCACCATTTATCATGCTTTCTAGAGTTACCTGTCAATGTCTGATGAAGGCATAAGCTCTGATGAAGACATAGAAATAAATACAAAGATATAGAGATAGAGAAAGAGAGATAGAGGTAGATAGAGTTAGAGGTAGAGATAGATGTAGAGATAGATGTAGAGATAGAGATAGAGATAGAGATAGAGATAGAGATAGAGATAGAGATAGAGATAACCTTCCCCCAGTAAAATGACTTTTAATCTCCCCAGCAACACTTTTGTATTTACTATCTGGCAGCCAAGACCTATTTAGTAGACTGATACATTTGGGAACTTCAAGATAGCACTGGGTGTCAAAACTGACATTAATTTTCCAAACCCTAGAATTACTGTGTCACAAGGCTGTGGGAAGCATTGGAAAAAAATGCCTTTTGCTGTGCTGTGCAACATCCATTGAGAAAACTTTGGTGAAGAGAGTATAAAGAATGAAGAAAAGACAAGGCATAAGCCTAATGCTTTTCTTTCAGTATGAATATGTTTAGAATTTACTTACATGAGACATAGAAAGAATTATGACACAGTTATGTGTCATCTTTCATTTTCTACAAGCATTATCACAATCATTTATTAACTATTTTCTCTTTCTATTAATATCCAGTATGACATACAGCTGATTAAAGTCATTATTTCACATAAGTAAATAATCTTTCAGTTAAGGGTCAAGGGAGGCTGTTTGGGCAAAGGAATAATAAACAATTTTCTCTGGGGAATCCTTTCCAAAGTTGCATTTCAGTTCAGATCGTGTTGGATAACAAAGGCAATGTGAAGTGGAATTATAGATTTGAAGTACTTACCATCCAACACTAAAACAACTCATTAAACTCCTACTGTTAAAGATTACTTAACATTAACATCCACGGAGACTTTCTGCCCCCCAAAGTCAATGAAGGCAGTGCTGAGCCACACAAACCAGTGATAAAAGGCTCAGCAGTGACTTGGCTAGAGGCCCAGATGTGGTTCATCCACTATAAATTTTACCGGATAATCACAATCAATTCCAAGCACCTTTTGGAAAAAAAAAAACAAAAAACTTTTTTTTTTTGTCTTGAACACTAGATACACATACAGTTTATCCAGTCAACTTTACACTATGAGTAGGAAATATGACATCAATTTATTACTTTATTTGAAGATACAATAATGCTGGACAAGAGATGATCGAAGTTAACCCGTAATTTAGTATGTGCAGCTGTCTACTAGATATCTTTACTTCAGTGTTTAACAGGCATCTCAAAGGTAACAGGAAGAAGTTCACCCCACTGCACACAAATACCCTACACACCAGATGAGCATTACCCCATTTGCCCCATCTTGGTAAATTATATCACCCAGTGACTCAAATTGAGAATTTTCTCTCACGCTCACTCCCACAGCAGCAAGGCCATCAATTCTACCTCTATAATCTACTTTGAATTTGACCTCTTCTCAGTACCTTGTCTCTAGTAGCCCAAGGGCAGAGCATCGTTAGCTCTTGTGCAAATTTTAAAAACGCATCCCTTTCTTGGGTCCCCTGGGTGGCTCAGTCGATTAAGCGCAGACTCTTGATTTTGGCTCAGGTCACGATTTCACAGTTTGTGGGTTCAAGCCCCACATCGGGCTCCATGCCAGCAACTGCTTGGGATCCTCTACCCTTGCCCTGCTCGTGCACATGCTCACTCGCTCACTCTCACTCTCTCTCAAAAATAATAAATAAACTTTAAAAAAATGCATCCGTTTCTCAAGACACACTGTTGGAATATTGCTGTTCTGTACTGTTTTGCTCCAAAGAAGACATATCACTGGATATATGCTGGAAAACTATTATATATATACATACATATACATATGTATGTATATGCCATGTGACAAAATATACAGTGTTCAGGCTGTGTATGGCACCCCTGGGATTGTGCTGTGCAAAACCTGTGGAATTCTATAGCGCCCAGAATCAGGCAGCCATTATCTGATGCCTAGACTCCTGCAAGAGCTACCTACTATCCTACTTCCTCTCTTGCCTTCCTGCTACAGTCCTCTTTTTCCACAGAGCATTTAGAATGATCCTTTCAAAATCAGATGTCAAATCATGTTCCTCCCCTACTCAGAACCTTCCACAGACTTCCATTTACACTCAAAGTAAAATCGAAACTCCCATGACCTTCAAATCCCAGTGATATCGGGCCTCTGCCTACCTCTCCAGTCTTTTCTCTGAACTCTCAGTTGGAAATGTATCAGTATGTACCAGCAGGCTTTAACAAAAGGCTTCTGTTCTGATTGGTGGTGCATTTGTCATGTTCAGCCAGTAAACACTTTAAATATCTATCCAGATTACCTCTTTTGGTTCTGCCCTCATGGCTGTAGTTACACTGGTTTTGCTGTTCCTTTAACACACCAAGCATATTTCCATCTGCATTAGTTTCCTAGAGCTGTCTTAACAAATTACCAGAAACTGGGTGGCTTAAGATAAAAATTTATTCTTTCACAGTTGTGGAGACAAGAAATCCAAAATCAAGATGTTAGCAGGGTTGATCCTTTCTGGAGGCAATGAGGGAGAATCTGTTCCATGTCTGTCTTCTAGCTTCTGGTGAATGTTAGCAATCTTTGGAGTTTCTTGGCTTGCAGCTACATAATTCCAGTCTCTGTCTCTGTCTTCTCTTGTCCTCTACCCTCTTTTCTCTTTGTCTGTTTCCACTTTCCTCTTGAATAAGGCCTTGCCATTGGATTCAGGGCCTACTCTAATCAGGATAATCTCATTTCAAGGTCCTTAACTTAATTTCATTTACAAAGACCCTTATTCCAAGTGACGTCATATTAGAAGGTTCCTGATAGCCATACCTTTTGGAGAGCCATTATTCAACCCATTACACTATATAACAGCTCTTTCATTTGCAGTTTTTTTCCCCCCCTAGAATTTCTGTTCCCTTGACGGACATGGCATTATTGCTCCTTCATTTTATCCTGGTTTCTTTTCAAGTAGTCATTCCTCATGGTGGCCTTCCCTGACTTCTTCTCCATTCCCTCACTCATTACTGTTTATTTTCTTATTCTGTTTCTGTTTTTCTTCATGACACTTTAATACCATCTGCCATTTCATTGTGTATTGTTTGTTTTTTGTTTATTGGTTATTGTCCCCACTAGCATGTAAACTTCATGAGGTCAGGAATTTGTCTCATCTCAGTATTACCTAGCATAACAGTCAGCAAACTGGGTCCCACTTGCCAAATCTGGCCTGCTACCTGTTTTTGTTTTGTTTAAGTTTCACTGGAATACAGTCAAGCCCATATGTTTACATGTTATCTATGGATGCTTTCGTGCTATAACAGCAGAGTTGAATACTCGTGACCCAAAGCCTAAAATCTGTACTATCTGGACCTTTAAGAAGAACTACATGTGTATGACAGATGTGTCTGGCTTATAGTATATATTTATTGATTTACATTGTAAAGAGTTATTTCTAAGCAGAGAAATTAAATTTTGTCTTAGGGTTGACACTCTGAAAAGGAAGATATCTGGGTTCTTTTATTTCTGTTTCTAATTTAAAATAATTTGGGTAGTTAAAAAAGGAAGAGGGAATTCTATTAAGATAAGAGTACAGAATGCACTTCTTAGATCACAAATTACTTTGAAGACTGTGCCATCTTGTTTAATTTTCATAATTACACAATTAGGTCAGTATTATGCTCTCTATTTCATAGGTAGACAAAATGAGATCACTCAGCCAGTAGGAGGCAAAGCCAGGACCCCACCTGGACTCTAACTCAGAGCTTTCCTTTCCTTTTTGCCTACACTAAATGTTATCTTCACACAACAGCAAATCCAGATGCTTCACTAGGGCCACTTCATGCTCTAAACAGTCTCTATGAACATGTATACCATCATGAGGCATATCTCCTGCTTCCCAAATCATAAGTATCATCTTACATGTTAGTGTAACACTTAAAGATTAAAGGTGATCAACTACCTCAGAGCATAAGTAATGCTATGTATTTTTTGTACCCCCACAACATCTAGAAGAGTACAAGATACAAACTGAGGTAAGTAATAAATACTTAGTGAGTGAATGTAATTGGATTCTGATACTCAGTACAAAATAAAAAGAAGTGATATTTAAAGGCTTAATATTTTTCTTGGAAATATTTCCTTGAAATTTCAATTGGCCATACAGAATATAAAGTAATAGGTATGTGGGTTTGTTAATAATTTAGACTTTCTGTATCATTAACTGCTTTTTCAAGTTCTTCAACCATTTGCTTTAAAAAGAAATATTAAATAAAAAGACAGTTAATATCAGAATGGATATTAAGTGGGTAAACCTAGTGAATAAGAATACTAACTTCAATAATTGTCCTAGAACATGGGGCAGAAAGATAAGCAGGGAAAACTGAGAGAAAAGGCAAAAGATATGGAAGACAGAGTGATAATTTCACTCTATATAATAGGAGTTTCAGAAGGAAAAAAAAAAAACAAATGAGATGAAGAACAAACTACTGTCAAGCAAAATCTTGAGAATTAATTAGAAAAGGCTTAGGAATTGACAGGATTAATGAATGAAGAAGAGATATAGCTATGTTCTGGGAATTACTGATTTCCAAAGTAAGTAGAGTACCTATAAATCAATAATAGGCTGCCCGTAAAGGAAAGGCAGTCTGGCAACAGACATATTTTGACCATGATACATTTAGGCATAATGCTGGTTGTTAAGCTGTTTGCAAGGTTATTGAAGGGGTCAGAAAGTACTCCTAGTCATGATTAAGACTTTGAGTAGAAGGGTAGAAAATTTCACCAATCATTTCATTCTAAAAGATAGGATGGATATAGCTACCTCAGACTTAGTCCTTTCTTGTTTTTTATTCATTCATGCACTTCCCAAAGGTTCTGAACACTCAGTGCCAGATGCTGGTGACACACACCTGAATAAGGAGTTCTACTCACATTCAGGGAGCACATAACCAGGTGGGAGACAAACAATTTCAGTACGTATGGCATGGGAGAGGTCAAGGAAGTCTTCTCAATGGAAGAGACTTCTGAACTGGAGATCAGGGAGGAAGGGCAAGATGGGCAGAAGAACCAGCATGTGCCAAAGTGCAGAGGCAAATGAGTTCTAACTTAATTCTCATAGTCACGTTCTCCTTTCCATTTCTTCACGCTTGTACTGTCAGTGTTGCAACACTGGAACACCAGACTGACTATTTTCGGAGAATGAACGTCTTCATTCATTGCTTCAATTATCTTCTCCAAGTGAAAAAGTTCACAAATGAAGGCAAAAGGTTACAAAGGGTAAAGAAAGAAAGGACAAGTGTCTTAAAGACGTAGCGACTTATACCTTTGAGAGTTAGCTATATCCAGAGTTGAGAGTTTTAATATGAAATATTTTTCCCATCTAATTCATTCAGTAAGCCCCAAGGCAGAAACCATGCTTACTCTATGGCTTATGCAATGCTGAATTGTCTGTCAACATTCAAATCATAAATAACAATAATGGCACACAAAAGCCAGGCAGTGCAAAAGTGAAGGCTTTCGCTGTAATGTTAACTCATCCAAATTGTACACATATATTGTCTCTTAGTATCTAGATAAACTTTCCAGGGTTGTTTTATTATATGAAAAAATGTGCAATAAAGTCAAGTTAAGTCTGTAATAAGAACCTTAGATTTTCACAATTTGGGCCTTTTCTAAGCATTATGGCCCAAAGCGTTCACATTGTGTTAGCAGGAAGTTTCATATTAGGGATTAAAGGGGCTGCCCTTCACATTTGCAGGTAATTCTTCCCTGCAGGAGCAGGAGCACATGTGCTGTGGCAGCTATTTTTCAGCAGAAGTCATAGATTTTCTTGATTAGCTTTGTACTTTCTCACCAAAACCAGTTTAAGACTAGCAGTTTTCTTCCCCTTGTCCCCAGGGATGCCTGAGGGGAAAGGAAGAGTCATTTTGCCTGAGATAGAAAAGCTGATAGTCTGTTCCTGTAAGCACACATGTGGGATAGAACCCCTGGCCTCTTAATGATCACTAGCCACAGGTTTCTGGTGTACTATAGTAGAAAGCCACTCAGTGTGTTTTCAAATTCACTTTACTTAAAGTGAGTTTAATTCAATTTTATAAGCATCTATTGACCACCTTTGATGTTCGTGTGTTTAAAACATGCACTAGTTATGCTACAACACACATGGGCTGAAACAAACTACATTCTCCCACACGCACAAAATCCCAATCTATAGGAACAGTGGTCAATTAGACAAGGATTTTGCAAGATAGTGTACAATTAAAGTGGCTCAAAGTACTTTGAGAATTTATAGGGAGAAATTATAGAAAAGAATCAAAAACAAAATCTTAGCAAGGAAACCACCAAGTGTAAAATTTTAAAGATGAACAGGAGTTTTAAATTGAGATTTTATAGTTAAATATGGTAATCTTGAGTAAATTCAGCCCTAGTTACACAGAAGTAAACTTTGAGTTTCAAATGTCTCCATTTGCAAGTTTGTTTGTGTAAAGCTCCTAACTATAGTTCACAGTAAGGAGAACTTGTTAAGCAGCAACAACTGGAAATTTTATCCCTAAATTACTTATGAGAAAAAGAAAAGGAAACATTTATCCATGAAAATCACTTTATTTAAAAAAAATTTTTTTTGATGTTTATTTTTTAGAGAGACAGAGACAGAATGCGAGTGGGTTAGGGGCAGAGAGAGAGGGAGACACAGAATCCAAAGCAGGCTCCAGGCTCTGAGCTCTCAGCACAGAGCCTGACGTGGGGCTCAAACTCATGAGCTGTGAGATCATGACCTGAGCCGAAGTCGGACACTCAACTGGCTGAGCCACCCAGGCACCCTCAAGAAAATCACTTTAAACTATATTTATAAAACAGTCTCCTAAGAATTATATTTAACCTCCATTGAGCAACTTGTACAATCAATTAACTATAGCAGTGAAACTAAATAAGAAATTCAAAACTACTTTAGAAGAAAAACAAAAAAAGTTTCTGTATCAACAGAAGAGATTTGTTAAATAGTTGTAACAAAAATACTAAGACTATCTAAAAACCAAATAAGGTAGAGGTGCCTGGGTGGCTTCCAAATCTTGATTTTTGCTCAGGTCATGATCTCACGGTTTGTGGGTTCGTGAGCCTGCTTGGGATTCTCTCTCCCTCTCTCTCTGCCCCTCCCCGACTCATGCACACATGCTCACTCTCTCTGTCTCTCTTAGATCAGTAAATAAACATTTATAAAAAATAAAAACTAAAAACCAAATAACATATAAACCACTTATTAATAAGGTTTCCATTTATATAATGTATATCTGTAAAACCTTCTCTTAAGAATGACAGTCCTTTCAAGATTCCATTTGAAATATTGTATTATTACATAATAATAATAAAACCAAAATCAAAATTATATTAGGAGAAATAAACATTTTTTTCTGTCTCTGGATGATTTTAATGGACTTAACAACCATAAAAAACTGTGATTATGCTACTTACACATAGAATTACAAAGATGTAACTAACCTGTAAGATTCACATTTCAATAATCCACAATTATAAATTATCCTAAGAATTATAATTCTCTCAAGCTTCCATTTGAGCCATAATCACTTAATGGCAGTACAACTAATGGAGAAAATATCAAATTATTTTAGTCTGAGGGTGGGGGCAAAAAACTTCTTGCTATGGTTTTGAATCTTCAGAAGGAGGCTTATTAAGGTAGGATCAACTTGGAAGGTGACTCACTCCTATTTTCACATTGTGTGGAGGAAGACCAAATTTAGAGCTTAGTGTGGAGATACCTCTTGTTGCTAGTAGAGTGTGTTCTGGGCCAGGAAAGCCCCTCAGTAGTGAGAGAGAATTCCTAGGAGGTTTGTCCTTGCTTTCACAAATAAAGGAAGGAGGGGTGCCTGGGTGGCTCAGCTGGATAAGCGTCTTCTTTGTTTCAGCTCAGGTCATGGTCTCATGGTTCGTGAGTTCAGGCCCTGCGTTGGGGTTGGTGCTGACGGGGTGGAGCCTGTTTGGGATTCTCTGTCTCCCTCTCTCTCTGCCCCTCTCCCCTTAAAAATAAATAAACATTAAGGAAAAAGAATAGAGGAAGGAAAGGGGGTTCTTAGGAACTATCTCCTAAATGCCCTGGATAACATCTGACCAGTAATGAGACCAAGAGATAGAGAACCAGCACTGTGGCTTGTGGCTTCCCATTCAGGTGGGAGGGTTGAATCGAAAGTGCCAGTGCACAGAGCCCCAGGAAACGTTCTGGCATGCCCTCATGGAGGATCCCCTATATCAGTAGGGAGGTGGCCTCATGGAGGGATTCTGTCCCAAAGGTTCTGGCCCTCAATAGGATGGCATCTGATGCATATGAGATGCTGGACCTGAATCCCTCCACCATCACAACCTTCTTCCATGGGGATCTGGTCATCCAGAGGATTCTCTGGTGCTCTTTGCAAGCTTCTGCCAAATACCCCGTTTCTGACATAAAAGATATAAGTATATTGTTCTAAATGTTTAAATTCTTCCACAATATTTTTTTTCCTGATGTATGCCTTTTCTCTCCTTGAATAATTGAGATTTCTTTCTGCCAGTAGGGCTCTTAAACACGGACTCATCTTTCATGAGCAATGAACTGGCTTTGATAAGAGTTTGTGACTCATTCAGAGTTTTCTGAAAGAATTTTGGCTTATATTTTAGAGATGTCCAGCATGGATGGTATTAGCTTTGGAAAGATTCATGTCTGTTTTTGTGGAATAAATTAGTTCTCCTTTGGGTATTTGGTGAAAATTCATTTTTATTTAATTTAGTTCAGAAAGGACCTAAAGTTTCTATTGGACTTCCCGCAGTGGTTTTTCTGACGGCAGGAAAATTTTTCTTAGTGTGGAGACATCTAATGTCTTTCAGTTCATTTGTTATTTTATTTTCTTCAGTTAATTCAGTGTACATTTCTTTCTTTTTTCTTTTCTTCAATATGTATTTGACTCAGTTGTATCAGTCGGTTTCTTCAAAAATTCCTGTTTCAAGAGCTCTCCAGTTGCTGGTGCATTCTTTCTTCCACTTGCAAGTTCCCACCACCCAATTTGCTTCTTCATGAACAGCAACCCAGTCTCTCTTCTTCAGCAAGAGGTCCTCCAAAGGCTTCATTTGACTTTCTTGGTCATTTAAACTTGTCTCATTGGTACTTCAGCCTCTTCTGCTACTTTATTTTGACAGGTTTGTTTGCTCATGCTTCCATTCCTTACATTCTTATGAAAACAGCTTATACTTCGTTGAGAAGTAGGATTTTCATCCAAAGCATCTTTTAGTGCTGTCTAAAGTTGTTTTTTATTTTTCTGATGTGTTTCGAATGCTGTTTCAGTGGTGGCTACTTGAAAGTGGATGTTTGTTGATGCACCTTCTGAAGACTGAATCTTGAAATGTCAGGCATCAGTTCAGTCTTTCTAAATGTTTATATTTCTCCTCTCGAAGACCTTTTAAATCTAAGTAAAGAGCTGGATGCCTCCGCTCTTCCCTTTCACTTTCAGTGAGGCTAAGCTTCTCAAGAATTTGATGTCATTTCTCCTGAAGGGCAGAATTTCCAGTAGCCAGGAGTTCTTTGTTCTACCTGCACAGAGTAGACTTTTGATGGTGAAGACTCCTACCGTGAGAATCAATACCGCCACTTGCATGGCAGTCGTGGGGCTCTGGTTCTGGTCTCGGGCCCTGGTAGCACTGCTACTGCCTGGCACAACATCTCCAGGTGCAGAGCATCGTGACCATCTGTGGGTCCGCCGTGGCTCCAGAGGCCACTGCTGACATGACTCTGTTTTCCAGAACCACAACAGACTACAGAGAACACTGGTGAGCCTCCCAAAACCAAACCCGTGCAGGGCAACCTGCACAGATGTCCAGGGAAGGTGGGGGAAAGAGGACGGCTCCTCCCAAACTTCCTTACTTCACGAAATGCGAAGATAATGATAGCCTTGTGTGGTGTTGGGGGCTATAAACTGAGACTCTAGAGGATGTGGATGATGTCCTGGAGCCAGACCTGATGACCCCAGGACTAAGGGAAGCAAAGACACACCATGATACATTTAGTGTCACCCCTTACACAGCTTTACTATGGAGGATTTGCAGGCCCCCAGTTGGCCAGCACTCTTCGTTTCCACTCTTCCTGTTTCACGGTTCTTGAGACCTCATCCTGCTCAGACGAATCACAGAAAACTGCTCTCAGGCCCTCCTTAATCTGCATCTAGCCTGCTTTGAATAGCATGAGGAGGAGGGCAACAGGATTTTGGGTTTTTTGCATTAATTTCATTGTTAAAAACTGAGGAAGAAATAAGTGGGATTTTCATAGTCCACACATTCCAAGAATGTGTCACCAACTGTGAGCAAGGAAAGCACAGTTTTCAGACTCTGTTGGGTGACATGGAAGGCTTCAAGCCGCTGATGTTCAGAATGAGCATCTTAAAGGGTATTAGAGCTCTTTTTGAAGTGGCAGGAGTGCTAGGCCACCTGAGCCTCTCCCCCATGTGGAGGCTGTTCCTGGGCATGGGATACTCACCAACATTTACGGGGCATTTCTACCATCCAGATGCTAATTGCTTTTCATGGGGTTGCTCATAACAACATTATGAGGTAAGTAATTGTGCTTTCAACCCTTGTAGGTGGATTAACAAAGGCTTTTAGAGGTTCTATAACCTGCTTAAGGTTCACATAACTAGGAGGCACTTGATCAATCCAGTTTTTATGGTATGAGACACTGCAGAATGAAATTGAGGGAATATTCCAAGTAACGATGACTAGGATGCGATGGTTTAACATGCGATAGCTATTGCATATTGAGAGAGAATAATAGAAAGGTAATTTGGGGTCATGATTTGTGGAAGATCTTGAATAGCAGAGTGGGGGGAAAAACTATTTAATCTTTTAGGCCAGAGTCTTGGGAATGGCTCCACGGAGCCCAAATGTTTGTGAATATGTGTGTGCAGTGTTTGGTGGTGGTGGGGATGTGTTTAAGAACCTGTCAATTGGTTTATACATTTTCTGTCCCACCCTACTTAAAGCAGAACATTTCTACTTTTATCTGTATTACATTTTGATATAACCCTTATTTTTAAGAAAGGGTTTTATTGCTTAATTTTAAAAATCTCACCAACCACTGTTTTAAACAATGAAAAGTCACTGTGGATATCTCAGAGGGAGTAACATGATCTAGGCTGAACTGTGGTAAGGTTAAGATGTTGATAGAAGATGGATTGGAGGGGTGCCTGGGTGGCTCAGTTGGTTAAGTGTCTGACTCTTCATTTCAGCTCAAGTAAATGATCTTATGGTTGGTGACTTTGAGCCCTGCTTCGGGCTTGCCCTGACAGTGCAGAGCCTGCTTGGGATTCTCTCTCTCCCTCTCTCTCTATGCCTCCCCTGCTCAGGTGTGCGCTCTCTCTCTCTCTCTGCCTCTCTCTATCTCTCTCTCTTTTTCAAAATAGGTAAATAAACTTAAAAAAAGAAAGAAGATTGGAGTAGAGAGAGATGAAGGATAGAACACTCAGGGTGATTTTTACACAGATAAAAATAGTTTTCATATTTCTGCATTTTTATTGTTTGTGTTGTAAACAAAGACATTAAACATGTTAAAGTATTGCTTCCAAAACACAAGTACAGTTTGTCGATCTGTCAATGCAACATCAATGTCTCATTATAATTTTCTTTCCATAAATAAATGGGCCTCCTTTGTGGTCTTTAGGTGCAGCCCTGCCTGAGATGAAATTCTCTTTGAATTTAAAAGTTAGGTTATTTTAGCTTTTTGATATGCTCCAGTTTTATGATTTCTGTTAAGGGAAAAAGGGGCATTTGTTTTTGCTCCAGGAATTACATGACTCACCTGGGCTTCCAAAGCTGTAAGTTCCCAAGGGGATAAGAATGAAACTTGCTGACCTCTCTCTTTCCAGGGGTCAACTGTTCCACCCTGTGTCAGCTTTGCCTCCTGACTCAGTTCCTCTGCAGCTTCCTCCCAGATGAAGTTGCACATGGGACTCTGTGCAGGGCTGGCCCAGGGCTTAGGTAAAGGTAAAGTGATGGCATCGAGGAAGGAAGAGTTCTACTGCATTTTGTGCTAAGGGCTAATCTGAGATCAAATGAGCATTCATATATTTCTGTGCTGAGGATAAAATTCCATAAACACATCCAGAGATCGCATCTCCAAATGCCTGTCACTCCTCCCAACCAAAGCTCTAACACTTTCCGTCACCTCTGGTTTGACTGATGGTCTTGTTGCCGAGGGTCAATATAAAATGCCTCCTACATCACAAACACACTTTTTATATTACAGGGACCACTTCAGTATAATCTCTTATTTCAGAGGATAGACTACACTTCCTGATTTGGAATAGAAAAAGCATCTCTCTCATTCTAACGTTCATTCATGTAACAAATCTTTATTGCATACTAGTGCTAGACACTGTTCTGGGTCCTGGAGTTACAGCAAAGGAAAACGAAAATCCCTCCCCACCTGGCACTGCTTTCCAGTGGGCAGAAATAGATAAACTAAATAAGTAAAATCATAGTATGTTAGGAAACAATAACTGCTGTGGGAAAAAATAACGTAGGGGAATGGTTTTGGAATCATTGGGGGATTACAGGTTGAAGTAGGGTGATCAAAGAAGGGTGTGGAAGCAAACCAGTTAGCGTAGGCAGAGGAACAAGGACAAAGGCCTGAGGCAGGAGAATGACTTCAGTGTTCAGCAGGTATTACACACTAGGGAGGCTGATGTGCCGAGAACTGAGGGAAAGGGCAAATGAGGAGTCCAGGAGCACACATGAGGAAACAAATCCAGAAAAACCTTGTAGACTGGCATTCACTCCATGTGAGCTGGGAAGCCCCTGTAAGTATTGACAAAGGTGATGTGTTGCCATGAACTGACTCATTTTTTAATGTGATGCCATGGTTGCTGTGCTGAGAATAGGAGTAAGGGGAAAGCTAGGATTGGGTAGGTCCATCCTATGTCAATTGTGATCATCCAAACAAAAGGATCTCAGTAGTTGCAGGAGAGATGATGAGAGCTGGGTAGATGCTGGTGAGAAAACCATCTTTGAGACTCTGAGAGAAGACAAGGATGTCTCTAGACTTTTCCCCCAATGTATGTATGTATATATACATTTATTTTAATCTTATTTAAATTCAAGTTAGTTAACATATAGTGTAATAATGGTTTCAGCAGAATTTAGTGATTCATCACTTACATATAACACCCAGTGCTCATCCCAACAAGTACTCTCTTTAATGCTCATCACCCACTTAGCCCATCCCCCTATCAAACATCCCTCCAGCAACCCTCAGTTTTGTCATTCGCTAAGATATGGGAACTGCAGGGGGAATGAACAGGTTAGAGAAAAGAATAGAGAAACCCTGTGAAAAACTTGTTGCTTGTCCTTCATATCACCATTTAAAAAGCTAAAGGTATATGGGGCACCTGGGTGGCTCAGTCGGTTAAGTGTCTGGCTCTTGTTCTTGGTTCAGGTCATGATCTCTTGGTTCATGGGATTGAGCCCCATGTTGGGCTCTGTACTGGCAGTGCAGAGCCTGCCTGGGATTCTCTCTGTCTCTCTCTCTCTATGTCCCTCCCCCACTTGCACTCTTTGTCTCTCTCTCAAAATAAATAAATAAACATTTAAAAATAAATTTAAAAAAAGGTATAAAACCTATTTACAAAAAAAACATATATATGGGATTCCCAAATAGAGATTTTTAATCAACATTATAAAAATATTATACAGGCAGATCATCAGATTATTTGGGGGGAAATCTCTTATTCACTATTGTATTATATCCTTACAACCTAAGATGCCCTGATGCAAGGTACTCAATGGATATTCGTTGAATTCAGTTAAGTTTGCTACTGTGGAAATTAACATAGGTAAATTTGTTTTTTTAAATCATTCCTGCTTTTAATGGATGTTTACAAATTGTAAGATAGAGTTTGTCCCAGCCAAAAACTTAGTTCCATCCGGATGCTTATGTTTTATTCAACTATAAAAGCAACTTAGACCCAGCCAAAACAGACCAGTTGCCTCCCATCAAGCTAATCATTAAACACAGTAAAACTCTTCCCTCCTAACCAGCTGCCATACTGTGAAAATAACCTGGTTACTGCAGCGACTAAAGAGGGTAGAGTTGTGTGCACTCAGAGAGAAGGGGAACTCGCTCCCCGTGTCCACGTGGCGGTGGTTTGGAATCCCTTATCCTTTTATGATTTGCCACAGACTACAACTATCTCTCTCTCTCTCTCTTTTTTTTTTTAAATAAAACCAGAAAGAGTATTCCTCTTCAAGATGACATTTTTAAAAAATTGCCTATGAATATCTTCAACTTTCTTTTTTTTAACGTTTTTAAGTTTTTTTTTTTTTAACGTTTATTTATTTTTGAGACAGTTTTATTTATTTTGAGACAGAGCATGAACAGGGGAGGGGCAGAGAGAGAGGGAGACACAGAATCTGAAATGGGCTCCAGGCTCTGAGCTGTCAACACAGAGCCCGACGCGGGGCTCGAACTCACGGACTGTGAGATCATGACCTGAGCCGAAGTCGGATGCTTAACCGACTGAGCCACCCAGGCACCCCCAACTTTCTTTTTTTCAAACAAAAATAATAATAATACATTCACTACAAAGAAAAGTTATTATACAGATGCTTCCAGCAGACCTCATACCTGATACCAGCCCCTGTGCTAGAAAATTACATTTTGGATCCCGTTTTTCTATCTCTATCTTTATTCCATATATAATCCACCTAGAGAGAATGTGATTTTGTCCATTTTCTAAAGACTTTAAGAGAACAGTGATTACCAATATCTTTAACACTTTGCCAAAACAGTTTTGAGTATATTTCCAAGTGTAATTTTCTTACCATGGTCTTGATTTTATAGATGAGCAAATAAAAAGCTTGGATTGAATTCTGAATGAAAGGGTGTGGAGAAATATGGTGTTATGCTTTTTATTCATTTGGTTGCCTGAAATATAGACAATTTTCTATTTTCTTTGGTGACTTTCAAAAAGGAAGTGGAAAATTTTCTATTTGGTGACTTTCAAAAAGGAAGTGAAAAGACCTTTTACTTTAGTGATAACTTTTTTGTGTGTTATTTTTCCTGATCCTGGAAATTATAACTACTAGAAATTCCTTCAGTCCTTGCCTGTTTTTTTCTTTTTATTTTGTTGTTTTTGTTGTTTTCCTTTCTATTTATGGCACTGAAGTAGAACGAAATACCATGGGTTTTGGAAACAGATTTTGGATTCTGGTTCTTCCATGTAATTGTGTATTTATGGGGAAAGAGGTAGTGGGAAAGATACCACCCGCACACACACACACACACACACACACACACACACACACACAGAACCTGAGATATTAAGTTATCTGAACTCTGAATTTTCTACATCACATTTCACACCTCTAAAAAGTGGGAATAATAATTACATTTGTGAGGATTAGCTAAGTCAGCTCATGATATGTAATAAGGCTGCCTCTTCATCCTCTTCCTGAGTTCTGAATGTTGGAGGTTCTCAGGGGTTAGTCCCGGGCCCTGTCTCTTTTATATGCATACATTATCTCTACGTGGCCACATCCATTACTGTAGCTTTAAATATTATCCATCTACCTATCTGCTTTCACCTGTCACATTTATGTCTTTGGTCCTTTCCACTTAAGAGTCTCACAGCGACCTCAAACTTTACCTGTCTAAACCTGAACTTTTGGCCTTTCCTTTATCCTACAAACTTGTCCTTCCTCCAGTCTTCTCCATTATAGTGACACCTTCATATAAGCAGTCAGTTAAAACAGAAACCCAGTAATAGTGTATGATTTTTCCTCCTCAACCCTCTTGAAATACAGCCCACCACAAAGTCTGCTTCCTCCTTATCCATTTTATATCTCCATTGTGTGTGTGTGTGTGTGTGTGTGTCAATTATATATCTCCAATCTTCCAGTTTTATTCATCTCCACCACCCTCCCTACCCCAGCCCAGTCTAAGTTACCATCATCCCCGTCCTGGACAGCTGCTTAATCCCTCTTTCTCCACCATACAACACTCAAAACCTTTTTCCACACAGCACTCATTGAGATCTTTGGAATATGTAAATCAGATTCCATGCCCTTACTTAACACCCTTCACTGGAGTCTTGTTGCACATAAAGCATAAAGTCTGTAACCTTTAGAATCTCCATGTCAGAGATGCCTCATGATTATGTGCTTGTCACTCACTACCCTCTGCTCTTAAGGACTGTGTTGAGAGGCTCCAAGACCACTCTCAGGTTCAGTGATTCACTAGAAGGACTCACAGAACTCAGACAACCTGTTGTACTCATTGCAGAAGGATACATATTAAAATAAAATTTATAATAAAAAAGGCACATAAGTCAGAGTCACAAGAAACCAGCCATGAACTTCCAGTTCTCTCCCGTTGGAGTCGTGTGAATGAATAGCACTTAATTCTTCTATCGGTGATGTGTGTATGTGACAATATATGGAGTATTGTCAACTGAGGAAGCTCACTTTAGTGTTAGTTACTGGGGGTTTTACCAGAGACCAGTTGCGTAGGTGTGGAGCACCCATGTGGCTGACCTTGGTTACTCAATGTCCGGCCTCTTCAGAGACCCAACTGATACCACATGTCCCAAGGTCCCCATCATGATCAGATTGTTAACATAAACTATACATATAACATAACATAAATATAATACCCCTTTGCTTACTACAGCCCTAGGTAAGCAAAGGGGGTATTACAAGGGTTTAGAGGAGATGGTCAAAGACCAGACATTTCTTTGTGATGTGCAGGGTTTGGAGGACCCAGGCCTGTCAAGTTAAGCCTGTATTACACACGGATCACCTGGAACTTTCTATAGCAGCCAATCCCTTTCCCTCTCTGGGCTTTTGCACCTGGTACCTCCTTATCCTTCAGATCCTACATTAAATATCACTCTTCAAAGAGGTTTTTTCTGACCACCAGACCTAGGTCATTACATCCCCTTTATAACTCTCCATCACAGAACCCTCATCAGATCCTTAGTAATACTTATTTCAAAGTCATGATAATGTTTGTTTGTGCTCATTTACTTGCTTATTGTCTGTCTCTCCAACTAGATTTGAAGATCCACTAGGATAGGGACTATGTTTGCCTTGTGCCTAGCACATCATCTGAGATATGGTTGTTACCCAAAGACATTTTTGTAATCACGAGAGCTATTTTTATGTGCGTATTTGTCTCCTTGGTTTTTATTTGTAATTTTAAGGAATGTTTTATAAATCATTCTAATCTGTCAGATCTAAGGATATTCTAGTTGCCCTATCTGTAACCTCTTGACTTCATTAGACTAACCTAGCTGGTCAGGCAATTTGTATTTTTCTGCTGGCTCTTCAGATTTGTGTTTGCGAAGCTGCCCACTCTGTGAAAGAGGAAGAGAGGGAAAGCTACTTGTTTCTTCGTTATTTTTTACCAGAACCACAACACAGCTCAAGATGCATTGTAGCCCATTTGATCATGTCTCTATTTGCTTTGTGAATTGCATGTATATGACATTTACATTTTAACTAAAACACTACTAGAGAGTTCGGTAGAATTAAGTATCATAGTTCAGTAAATGTAAAGAATGTATAACACATTTTGAATTTAACGAAAATATTTAACTAATAACAATTGTGGAAATAAATGAATAAAAGTACCTTTTTCAGTTCAAAGAAACTTGACACAGAAAGAGATAAATACATCCAAAAGATTCTGATTCATAGCGATGTGTGTAATTTTAGAAATGCCACTATAATAAACAGAAACTTCTCTCAGTTTTGAAGCTTTTTTAAAAATCTAATTGCCTGCGGCAATTTTCAGAAAATGTATTCTTTCATAGTAATGAAATCGTGTGACATGTATTTCATTCAGATTTGGTACAAGAATTTAAGGTAATACAATACTTTTAAATAAAGCACAGTTGTAAAACCCTTCCATGATATCACATTTTCTATTTCAAGGGATTTCAAATCCCCTAGCTTGTCATATAGGGTCCTGGAGAAAAGGAAGCAGCTGATATTTATAGCTTCCCCTTCTAATCACAGAGATCTACTCCATACCAGCCTTACCATGCTACCCACTATATTCCCTGTCCTCAAATATTTTGTAGTTTAGTCAAAGATCCCATGGTTGAGAATATTGACTTAAACATATGAACGGACATGACTGTGCCTGCATGCTAATTAGTGTCATACAGAGGGCACCAGATGAGCATGGTGAGGAGAGCTGGACTTTGGTCTCAATCCTAATTAGCTGCATCACTTGACTCACTGAGCCTCATTCATAAAATAAGGAGATTGTACAAGATAATCTCTAAAGTGCTTACAGCTCTGAAGCCTGGATTCTGTCTTCCTTGGGTTGATGGTTTAGAAGAGTTCATTAGTTATAAAGAGATTAGGTTGTGCTCAACAAGCCAGGTGGGTAGTTCAGCCTATTGAAAGGTGAATGACCAGTGAAGTGCTTCTAAGGGTGGTTACTGCTTTTGGTGATAAATCAAGTTGAGCTCCTCATGACTCTCGTGATGCTTTCAAGACTAATTTCTGTGACAAGGATCTCTGTCTTTGGTAAAACCTGGCTGTGGAGTAAATTCATTGTAATAGAAAGTTTGGAGAAATTTTGAGGACTGCCATTTACTGTAAGGTATATAAATTTGGCATATAATTTGACCGACATACTATGAAAAAAGATTCAATGAGCAAGATGCTGGGCTATTACTCTTACCCACAACCCTCTTTCTTTCAGATTCCCCACTCTCACTGCCATCTTTCTAATTCAGATCCTCATTATTTCTCACCTAAACAATTTCAATAACCTATGAACTTATCTTCCCACCTCCTCTTCCTACACAAGGCAGTTCTGTACAGTGCTGTCAGATCAGTCTTTCTAAAGCAGGTATGTCTGCAGAAATAAGTACTAATTCAGTTTGCTCCTCAAAGCCATAAACAATATAGACCCAACCTGTGTTTCCAGGTGTATCTCCTACCAATTGTCTACATTTACTCTTTGTTCAAGCAAAATTGGATCACTGCCTGTCCCTCATTATGCCGACCCTCACTTAGCTGTGCACCTTTTTGTCCTCCATTGGTTTTTTTTTTTTTTTTAATTTTTTTTTCAACGTTTATTTATTTTTGGGACAGAGAGAGACAGAGCATGAACGGGGGAGGGGCAGAGAGAGAGGGAGACACAGAATCGGAAACAGGCTCCAGGCTCTGAGCCATCAGCCCAGAGCCTGACGCGGGGCTCGAACTCACGGACCGCGAGATCGTGACCTGGCTGAAGTCGGACGCTTAACCGACTGCGCCACCCAGGCGCCCCATCCATTGGTTTTTAAAGTCCTACAAGTCCTTAAATGTTCTCTCCCCCATTGTCTTTATTTTCTGACTACAAATGAATATGACCTTTTTTTCCTTTAAATTAATCTATTATTCTGGATGCCTTTCTGCCTTCTATTATTTTATACCTAAAATAATAAGATTGTGGAATTTCAGAGCTGAATAAAACCTTATAGATCATTCTCATATGAAAGATATTTTATGCATCCTACAGAATTCTACACAAGGATGGAGTCTGGTTTTTCATCTCTCTCATTGATTTTTCACTAGAGAGGTATTCACATTCCTGAGTTCTCATCATAGTGTGTTGTATAAAAGAGATTCACATTTCGTATTTGTTGGATAGATTGGATGCAATCATCTCAACATGGAAACATAAGTATACATGTACAAAATCACCAAATACACATTTGTCTTCTGTTAATACTGTTACAAGTCACTACCATGTTGAACACTATAGCCTGTAGAACCTTTCCTTCTTTTTTTCAAATTTTTAAAAATTTTTATTTTTATTCTTATTTATTTTTATATTTTAGTTTGTTAACATACAGTGCAATATTTGTTTCAGAAGTAAATTCAGTGATTCATCACTTACATACAACATCCAGTGCTCATCACAAGTGCCCTCCTTAATACCCACCACCCATCTAGCCCCATCCCACCCACCTCCCTCCATCAACCCTCAGTTTGTTGTCTTTTGTCAAGAGTCTCTTGTGGATTTTTTCCCTTTCTTCTCTTCCCTCCTCTCCCCACATGTTCATCTGTTTTGTTTCTTAAATTCCACATATGAGTGAAATCATATGGTATTTGTCTTTCTCTGATTGACTTATTTTGCTTAGCATAATGCATTCTAGCTCCACCCATGTTGTTGCAAATGGCAAGGTTTCATATTTTTGATGGTTGAGTAATATTCCATTGTATGTATATATCACATCTTTATCCATTCATCACTCAGTGGACATTTGGGCTCTCTCCATAGTTTGGCTTTCATTGGTAATGCTGCTATAAATATTGGCGTGCACATACCATTTCAAATCTATATTTTTAGATCCTTTGGGTAAATACCTAATAGTGCAATTACTGGATCATGGGGTAGTTCTATTTTTAGTTTTTTTGCAACCTCTATACTGTTTTTCGGAGTGGCTGCACCAGTTTGCATTCCAACCAGCAGTGCAAGAGTGCTCCCCTTTCTCCGCATCCTTACCAACACCTGTTGTTTCTTGTGTTAATTGTAGCCATTCTGACGGGTGTGAGGTGGTACTTCATTGTGGTTTTGAGTTGTATTTCCCTAATGATGAATGATGTTGAGCATCTTTTAATGTGTCTGTTAGCCATCTGGATGTCTTCTTTGGAAAAGTGTCTATTCATGTCTTCTGCCCATTTCTTAACTAGGTTGTTTTATGGCATTGAATTTGATAAGTTCTTTATAGATTTTGGATACTAACCCTTTATCAAATATATTATTTGTGAGTATCTTGTCCTATTCCATGGACTGCCTTTTTGTTTTGTTGATTGTTTCCTTCATTGTTTCCTTTCCTTCACTGTGCAGAAGCTTTTTTTATCTTGATGAATTCCCAATAGTTCATGTTTGTTTTCATTTCCCTTGCCTTTGGCTGTGTGTCCAGTAAGAAGTTGCTCCAGCCGAGATCCAAGAGGTTGCTGCCTGTGTTCTCCTCTAGGATTTTGATAGTTTCCTGTTTCACATTTAGGTATTTCATCCATTTTGAATTTATTTTTGTGTATCGATGATGTGTATGTAAGAAAGTGGTCCAGTTTCTTCTGCATGTCACTGTCCAGTTTTTCCAACACCATTTGTTGAAGTGAATGTCTTTTTTCCATTGGATATTCTTTCCTGCTTTGTCAGTGATGGCATTAACCATATAATTGTGAGTCCATTTCTGGGTTTTCTTTTCTGTTCCATTGATCTGTGTGTCTGTTTTTGTGCCAGTACCATACTGTCTTGATGATTACAGCTTTGTAATACAGCTTGAAATTCATAATCATGATACCTCCAGTTTTTTTTTTCTTTTTCAGGATTGCTTTGGCTTAGGGTATTTTCTGGTTCCATACAAATTTTAGGATTGTTTGTTATAGCTCTGTGAAAAATGCTGGTTGTCTTTTGATAGGGATTACATTAAATATATAGATTGCTTTGGGCAGTATAGAAGTTTTAACAATGTTTGTTCTTCTAATCCATGAGCATGGAATGTTTTTCCATTTCTTTTTGTCCTCTTCAATATCTTTCATAAGTCTTCTATAGTTTTCAGAGTACAGAGCTTTCACCTCTTTAGTTAGGTTTATTCCTAGGTATCTTACTGCTTTTGGTGCAATTTTAAATGGAATGGATTCCTTGATTTTCTGCTGCTTTGTTATTAGTGTATAGAAATGCAGCAGATTTCTGCATGTTGATTTTATATCCTGTGGCTTTGCTGAATTCAGTTTTTTTGGTTGGAGTCTTTTAGATTTTCTATATAAAGTATCATGTCATCTGCAGATAGTGGAAGTTATTGTCGATTTATATGCCCTTTATTTCTTTTTGTTGTCTGATTGGTGAGATTAAGACTTCCAGTACTATATTAAATAGTAATGCTGAGAGTGGGCATCCCTGTCTGTGGTCTTCTTCTTGACCATAGGGGAAAGGCTCTCCGTTTTTCCCCATTGAGGATATTAGCTGTGATTCTTTTGTATAAGGCCTTTATGATATTGAAGTATATTCCATCTATCTCTATTGTTTTTTTTTTTTATCAAGAACGGATACTGTATTTTGTCAAATGCTTTTTCTGCATCTATTGACAGCATCACATGATTCTTTTCTTTTATTAATGTGGTGTATCATATTGACTGATTTGCAAATATTGAACTAGCCTTATAGCCCAGGACCAAATCCCACTTAATCATTGTGAGTAATTCTTTTAATATACTGTTGAATTCAATTTGCTGGTATCTTGTTGAGAATTTTTACATCTATGTTCATTAGGGATATTGGCCTGTAATTCTCCTTTTTAGTGGGATGTTTTTTGGTTTTGGAATCAAGGTAATGCTGACTTCATAATGAGTTTGGAATCTTTCCTTTTATTTCTGATTTTTGTAACAGTTTGAGAAGAGTAAGTACTAACTCTTCTTTGTCTGGTAGAGGGGCTCCAGGGTGGCTCAGTCGGTTAAGCATCCGACTTGGGCTCAGGTCATGATCTCACGGTTCGTGGGTTCAAGCCCCACATCAGGCTCTGTGCTGACAGCTCAAAGCCTGGATGCTGCTTCGGATTCTGTGTCTCCCTCTCTCTCTGCCCCTCCCCTGCTTGCACTCTGTCTCTCTTTGTCTCTCTCAAAAATAAATAAAGATCAAAAAAATTTTAAATAAAATAAAATAAATAAATGTCTGGTAGAATTATGCTGGAAGGCCATCTTGCCCAGGACTCTTGTTTGTTGGGATATTTTTGATAACTGATTCCATTTCTTTGCTGGTCTTGGGTCTGTTCATATTTTCTATTTCCTCTTGTTTCAGTTTTGGTAGTTTGTGAATTTCTAGGAATTTGTCCATTTTGCCCAGTTTCCAGATTGCCCAGTTTATTGGCATGTAATTTTTGTAGTATCTCTTATAATTGTTTGTTTTTCTGTGGTGTTAGTTGTGATCTCTCCTCTTTCAGTCATCATTTTATCTATTTGGGTTCTTTCTCTTTTCTTTTTGATAAGTCTGCCTGGGGGTGGGTATCAATTTGGTTTATTCTTTCAATGAACCAGCTCTTAGTTTCATTGATCTGTTCTGTTTGTTTTCATATGTTTTTCTTTTCTGCTCTAATCTTTATTATTTCCCTTTTTCTGCTGGCTTTAGGCTTTATTTGCTCTTCCTTTTCTTTCCCCTTTAAGGTGTAAGGTTAGACTGTGTTTGGGGAACTCTCTTACTTCTTGAGATAGGCCTGAATGGCAATATACTTTCTTCTTAGGACTGCCTTTGCTGCATCCCAAAGGGTTTGGACTCTTGTGTTTTCCTTTTCATTTGCTTCCATGTATTTTTTTTAATTTCTTCTTTAATTTCCTGGTTAATATTCATTCTTTATAGTTGGATGTTCTTTAACCTCCATGTATTTGAGGGCTTTCCAAAGTTTTTCTTGTAGTTGACTTCAAGTCGTATAGCCTTGTGATCTGAAAATATGCAAGGTATGATCTTGATCTTTTTGTACCTGTTGAGGGCTGATTTGTGACCCAGTATGTGATGTATTCTGGAGAATGTTCTGTGTGTACTCGAGAAGAATGTGTATTCTGATGCTTTATGATGAAATGTTCTGAACATATCTCTTAAGTCCATCTGGTCCAGTGTGTCATTCAAAGCCATTGTTTCCTTGTTGATTTTCTGCTTAGATGATTTTCTGTCCATTGCTGTAAGTGAAGTATTAAAGTCCCCTACTATTATTGTATTATTATCTTGAGTTTCTTTGTGTTTGTTATTCAGTGATCTGGGGGCATAAATATTTATAATTGTTAGATCTTTTTGATGGATAGACCTCTTAATTATGATATAATGGCCTTCCTTGTTTCTCATTACAGTCTTTTAAAAAAAAATTTAGTGTTTATTTTTGAGAGAGAGAGAGAGAGACCGAGAACGAGCAACAGAGGGGCAGGGAGAGAGACACAGAATCTGAAGAAGGATCCATGCTCTGAACTGTCAGCACAGAGCCTGATGCAGGGTTTGAACCCACGAGCAGTAAGATCATGACCTGAGCTGAAGTCGGATGCTCAACTGACCAAGCCACCCAGGTGCCCCTCTTGTTACAGTCTTTGTCTTAAAACCTAGTTTATCTGATATAAGTATTGCTACTCTGGCTTTCTTTTGACATCTGTTAGCATGATTGATGGTTCTCCTCCTTCTTTCATGAATTCATTCATCCAGCATTTATTGAAAAGCTACTCTGCATTAGACACTGGGTTGAGTTCTTACTGCCCTATTTACAGATTTGCATTATACTTGCTATGGGACTTGTGACTGAGCCAAGAGAAAAAGAGCCCTGCACCAGAAACTTTAATAAGAAAAATTCCATCACAGCCCAAATATACAAAAGTGAGTGTGGTTGGCCATTAGCATTAATGGCTCTATCTTTCATCCCTCTTTGTATCCAATTTCTTTGTCAATGTAACTTTGAAGTTTCTCCCTTCAAAAGATGAAGTACATTTTACTACCTCTTGATTATGAATTTAGTCATATGCACTTTGTCAGTATGATGTTAATGGTTGTGCCACAGTCAGAAACTTGAAAATAACACTTGCCTGTCTCTGTTTTTGCTCTTACTTCATTGCCATGATCACAAGAACACACCCAGGTTAAGCTTGCTGGAGGATAAGACAGGGCCACATCTCCCATATCATTTGAGTTTGGCTGTCCTGGGTCAGCCAATAGTCAGTTAACACCTAAACATGTGAGCAAGTCCAGTCCTCTTCAGCTAAGTCCCAGTCCAATCAGCCCCTATAGACTCATGGGCTAAATGAATGGTTATCCCATTCCACTGAAGTTGAATGGTTGTTCGTTATGCGGCATTGTGCTGGTAGATGGCTGATAAAATGAGAGTGAGGACAGTCCTCAGACTCTTATAGTCCTTAGCAAGGAAGTGACAAGTACTGTAAATGTAGTGGAGGTTTTATTGCTTATACATCTAAGGACAGCTTAGATCCACTATTCATTGAATACCCAAAGGTGTTCTGGAAAGCTTATTTTGCTACAAAATTATTGTTTTTAATTGAGTTAAATGAATTAGAAAAATAATGGAATCTCTATTTAGAACCATAAAAGATGATATTCACCTACTTCATTTCCCTCAAACTCATTAGCATAGACATTTTCTCTATGGTTTGCAGCAAATTAACATGGGCTATTTCTCTTTTCCAGCAATTACCAACATGTTAACATGTCCTGAATTATGATTGGTTTGATAAAATTTGAAACAATGGCACATTACTCTTTGAGGGACAAATCTAGGGGCACGTTGTGGCTTTGGGAAAATTTGATCAATTAATACAGTTTATTTTTCTTATAATTGCCCTGCTACTTATTCACTGATAACTGTTTCTAGTGAAAGATCAGTTTATGCTGTCTCTTTATTTTTTATTTACTGATATCTGCTTCCAGCTTATCTAAAGTCAGTTTATTGAAAGGTTTCTGTTTCAAATGCACTGATATTTCAGGAGTGTAAATCTCAATCTCAAATACAATTCTGCTCCTCCTTACAGTGGAGATCTCAAGACCACTAAAAATTCTTCACATTCTTATAATTCTTATCTTACACACTGTGATCCATACATTGCAAATTAAAAATCAGTAGCATTATTAAAACAACAGAAAATAGCAAGTGTTGGCAAGGATGTAAAGAAATGTGCACTGTTGGTGGGAATGTAAAATGGCACAGTCATTATGGAAAACAGTATGGCAGATCTTCAAAAAGTTAACATTGAACTACTGTATGATCCAACAATTCCACCTCTGAGTATATACTCCAAAGAATTGAAAGCAAGGATTCAAACAAATATTTGCACACCAATGTTCATGACAGCATTATTCATAACATTATTCACATCCTTTTGGTGGAAGCCACCCAAATGTCCATTGGCAAATGAATGGATAAACAAAATGTGGTATATACATACAATGGAGTATTATTCAGACTTAAAAAGTGATGAAATTCTGATACATGCTACAAAATAAGTGAACCTTGAAAATACTATAAAAAATGAAATGACCCAGACACAAAAGGACAAATATTGTATAATTCCATGTATATAAGGTACATAGAATAGTCAAATTCATGGAAACAAAAAGTAGAGTATTGGTTACCAGGGTCTTGGAGAGGTGCTGAATTGGGAGTTGTTTAATGGGTACAGAGTTTCAGTTTGGGATGATGAAAAAGTTCTGGAGATGGATGGTGGTGATGCTTTCACAACATTGTGGATGCACCTGATATCACTGAACCATATACCTTTCTAAAAGTGGTTAATATGGTAGATTGTATGTGATGTATATTTTACCATAATAAAAATATAAAATAAAAATAACTGTTAATTAGTAGCTTAATATGATATGTCCCACAGTCAGCTTGAGGATATATTTCCTCAGCCTCTGGACTGCCCACCTTTGCAGAAAGAACTAGCATAGTGTGGTATCATATGGATAAGGTTACAGGCTATAAAGTCAGATGCATGGGTCCAAATCCCAAGCACATCTCTTATGGCTATGGGGCAAGTTAATTAACCTTTTATTCCCCTTCGTTTTATCTTCTGTGAATGATGATGATAATATCTATCTACAAAGCTTATTTTAAAGAATTAAATATCTTAGAATTCAAAAGTCCTTCACTAAGGATTCTGATTTGCCTTCCTTTTGGTTTGCTAAACACCGCTTATGTTAACAACATTTTAAGTTATAGGTTTCATCAAAGATCGAGGTGCATCAAGGTTCACTTAGGTTTTAGAAGAGGAGAATGGTGTCGTGAAAATAGTTATTTCCCATTTGCAACTTCAGGCTTTTGAAGAGGTAATGTACAATAATCAGACTTTACAGACATAATAGTTTTCATTCATCAATACCACTGGCTTAACAAAGAAAAGTTCAGTGTAAATAAGAGGATGCTTTTCAAATATTGTCATGGGAAAGATCATAATTCTCTTTATTAATAAAGACAATGTGAAGTCATTTGCTTAAATCACTGGTGATGGAAGACATGCCATTTGTGTTTGTAACCCTAGCATTGGCACAGAGTAAGTATTTGATAAATGTTTTGAATGGAAAGAAAAGGCCCTAACTTCTGACTCATAGAGAAGGATTTTGCAGGTTGAAAACTACATACAGTAGTGTAACTATAAAACTGCTGGTAGCACAAAGACATAAGAGGAAGATTGGATAGTTGAAAGGGTTATTGGAAAACTTTATCTGTTGCTACTGTAGGGCACTGGATGAAGTCATATCAAATAAAAAAGAAGGATTTTTTTTCTTGTATAAAAGCAAAAAAATGGTATTATGTGGGTATGAGAGATCAAACATGCTCCTGAAACAACCCAAAAGTAACTGCTGTGGTTTCACTTTGTTGGATAGATTGACTATTTGTTCTTTTAGTCATTTGCTGGCTTATATACAACTAAATGTACAAATAACTAATGGAGTCTTTAAGACCAGTCAATGAATTTTGGGAAAGAACAATGTGAAAGAAAAAAAGGACTGTTTTTATCAAAAAGCAAGGTTGTATATGCAGGTACATTGGGGAAAAAAAGTTAATAAAAAGTGTTTAAGTATCTTTGCCAAGAATTTTTTTAATCAAAGCTTTTATGTTTATGAGTTTCCTGATGGAAGCAATGAGCACAGTCTTTGCTCAATTTGTTTCAAAGCAATATTGAGGAAAATTGAACAAAATATGCAATAAGAAAAAAATTCTGTGCCAGTCCCCAGGGTATGAGCATACTGACAATATAATAGATGTTTTCCATTTCCCTGTGTCTAGAGTTCTAGGTGGTTGCGGGCCATATTTTACCCTTGGTCCACTCCCACCATTTGCACTGACATTAATGGAAGGCCTGTTACAGAAATAAGGCAGTCTGCTGTCCTATTTTTATATATGGAATGAGATCATTCTATCTGGTATAAGAGCTCCATTGCCCCTCATTACACACTCAAGATAGACAAAAAATGCTAATAGCAATTATGTGAGTGCTTGGAGGAGAATTAAGCCTCAGAAAAGTGTAATGTTGGAAACATTCATTTAAAGCAGGGATGTTTTCACTAATACAGCAATAGACATTCCAAACAGGGTGCATTGCTTTTGTTCACATCTGTCTCCTCCACCTTCCAACCTAACCTTCACATATGCTTGGAACCTCTTCAGAGTTGCAGATGAAAAGTGTGGGGAAATGACAATGTTCCTTTTGACAAGGTCTTCACTGCAAAATCAAGTGCAGTAATTGATAAATGTGAAGAGCTTGAAAGAGTTCGTTTAAATCATAAAGTTATTGAGGTCAATAACCAATGCACATTCACCTCGATTCCCATGGATAGTGAAATTGTTGTACCTCTGTTCCGGGGTTATTAAAATCCACATTAAAATCCAAGAGCATCCTGAGAAAATCATCATATTTCTCCTGCCTTGAGGAAGGCATCTGTTTTTGATCTGTTCCTTCTGCTTCCTATACTCTTGGGCTCATTATCTCCTCCCATTATCCGAAGTTTATGTAACCATTAACCCACCATTCTAGTTAGTATTAGAAACTTTTTCATATTCACACTAGATCATAACACCTTAATTTCCTAAATCATAATTGCAATGGGAGCTTTGCTGAACTACATACGCTTTTTTTTTTTTTGTATAGTAGATTTCACATTTAAACTTAGTGGGACTCATTTAAAATTTGAGTAGCCAGTATTCAGCAGAGGGTTTAAGTTAGTAGGGCAATCAGGGGTTAACCATAGGATGTTGACATTGCCTTTTATTTCACTGAGAAAATAGAAACAACCAGGAGAGACCTCTCACGAGTCCTGCCACTGCTGCTAACCCTCTTTCAGCATCAGAATCCATATACATCCCTTGGCTTCCTCCTATTGCAAACACCAGCCTTTCCGCTTTGCATTGGATCCTATTATGAGTTGACTTGTGTCCTTCCAAAATCTCTGTGTTGAAATCCTAGCCCTAGTGCTCAGAATGTGCCCTTATTTGGAAACAGGGTTGTTGCAGCTTAGTTATGATGAGGTCACACTGAATAAGGATGGGCCCCTAATCTAATATGATTGGTGTCCTTATGAAAAGAGAAAAGTTGGACACAGACTCACAAGGAGAATGTACAATGAAGATTAGACTTATGTAGCCATAAGCTAGGAGAGAGGCCTGGAACAGATCCTTCCCTAACAAGCTGAGGGAGCATGGCCCGGCTGACACCTTTAGTCTTGGACCTCTAGCCTCCAGAACTGCAAAACAATGCATTTCTCTTGTTTAAGCCATTTAGTTTGTGGTACATTGTAGCAGCTCCAGGAAGCTGATACAGATCTTGTCCAGGTCCCCATCAAGCCACTGTCCTCACCATCGTTAGTAAATCCTCTCCTCCACTTGGACCATCAGCACACAAACACTCTGTAAGCTCCTCCACCTAGGGCCCATAGCTTCCAGCTCCCTCTTACCAAAAATCACCAAAAAAAAAAAAAAAAAAGTTTTCCCTCCCTGAGTCTACCTCTTCTCCATTCTCTTTGAAACCAACTCCATTCAGACTTTTATCAAAACTGCTCTTGACCATGCCTTATTCAATCCAGTGCAAGTATCTGAGTACATATTTTACTTCATCCGTCCGTAGCATTCACTTGGCCTCCAGGACACCATTCTCTTTTTGTTCTCCTCCTAACTTACTGGCCTCTCTTTCTCAGCCCCCTTTGCTACTTCACCCCATTTTTCTGCCCATAAACATTTGTGTTTCAATTATATCTCAGTAAAGATGTTATAAAAACAGACCGGTAGAGTGCTTCAGGTCTCCGTTCCCAGACCTATTAAGATGCTTTGATCTACACTCATTTTTTGATGATCTTACTCAGTCTCTCTGCCTTTAAATAAAGTTATCACTATGCTGAGACTTCTAAGTTTGTCTTCAGCTTGGACCTCACCCTGGAACTCAATAATTCTGTATCCAACCACTAGTAGGCATCTCTAATGAACATCTCAAGGTAAAGCTGTCTTCCCCAAACCTCTTCTTCCCCAATCTTATAAATGGCAACTCTGTTCTTTCTGATATGTGAACTAAACATTTTGGAAACATCCTTAACTCCTGTTTTTCTTATAGATCATGTTCACTATGCCAGAAGATCCTGTTGGCTTGACTTTGGTAACATTCAGAGTCCAACCACCATTCACCACCTCCACTGCCTGTGCAAGCCATCATCATCTCTCACCTCATTTATCACAAGTGCCTCCTAGTTGAAAACTTACTGTGTTAATAATTGGCCTATAGTCTACTCACCATGTAGCTGCCTGGATGATCCTTTAAAAACAGTACTGATCACATCACTATCTTCAGTGGCTTCCATCTCAGTCCTTATCATGACCCATGGGCTCCATGACCTTTGCTCCTCACTCACTCTGGCCTGGCTTTTTGTTTTGTTTCATTTGGTTTCCAAGCATGCCAAATGCAATCCTGCCTCAGGGCCTTTGCATTTGCAACTCTCTCTGGTTTTGATGCTCTCCTGCTAGGTGGTTACCTGGCTCTCTTCCTCACTCCCTTTAAGTGCTCAGATGTCATCTAACTGGAGAGCCCTCCCTGCCAAATCCTTGTCTGTCACCCTCTATCCATCTTACCTTATTTTATTTTTAAAGAACATAGTTTATGACATCAGGAACTTCATTTTGTATCATTGTCTATTAAAACAGGTCCTGCCATACAAATATATACCGAATGAATTACTGAATGATCCAAGGTTAGCCTGGTAAGGTTACACTACCAAGTATAGCCTGGTATCTCTGTAGTTATGATATGTCCACCAAGGATCCTGCTGTGTATTCCTGTGTGGATTCTTATGGTAATGCCCTCTGGGGAACACTTCTGTCTTTATCTTTATTTTCTGGTGTCTAGATGAGTGCCCATCACATGGTAAATGGTTCTGAATGACTTAAGTGCATAGTTGGTTTTTAGGCCTTAGATTTTTAATCCTGAGCTATAATCCTGACCCAAATTGATTCCGCAATAACCTTGTTCCATGAAAGATTTGTCTTAAAGGGATTTAGATTGCACATCTTCCACAACTTGATAGCTAAATCATGTTTTAGAAGATCCAGGGTACATTCTGAAACCTCACTTAATAAGCTAAAGCAATAAAAGGAATATCATGGACAATGTTCTTATTGCACACAGGTTCACAAAATGTAATTCTAAACTTGTTTTTTCACATATGTATTAATGGAATATGATCTTTATGTCTGGCAGGAGCCTTTCATCACATGATAACAAGATCACTGGGTCTTGGTCCGCAACACTTATTAGCATATTACATCAGCATTTCTCAAGCTTTTCTATTGAAATATTTCTAATATCAGAGGATAGCAACATGCACTCCCAAGAGTCTGGCTGCACAAACCAAAGGAGTCAAATTCAGAAGTGGTTCATGTTTTATTATAAAAACAGTGTGGAATTTTCCATTCTATTCTATAATAAGCCCATGGAGTTATTATGTTTTGACATAAAATATTATGAGATATTTAAAGTTTAATTATTTACATTTTTTCCTGAATCCTCAAAAGTGAATTAAAGATGAAACATGTTTATCCTGTGGCTTTGAGTAGCCCCTGGGACCTGGCATCAGTTTAAATCCCTGATCTGGGACTGACTATATGATCTCTAGAGAACAGCAGAATTGACCATCCTTGTTAGACATGGCTCTGACAGCTATTGAACCAACCCACTGCCTAGGAAGGCTGCTCTCTGATTATAAGGCTGGTTTGGCAGCTGATAACTTCCTGTCTGATCCAATCTTCATCTCTAATGGATGGCGCATCGCTGTGTAATGGGTCCTGTTTTATCCATCCTGTTCTGTTAGGCCAAGATCAATAATGCAGCTAACATCCCAAAAGCTCGTATTATACCCAAGTTTCACTATAATATCGCCTCCTTAGCATAAAACTTGATTTAATAATATTGATTGCTTAATAAGACTTTCATTACCTAAATTTCTAGAGCACTATAACACACTTTCAGCTCTAATATATTTAGGGGTTTACCCAGGCCTGTACTCCAGGGAATGAGGCCTTAGAGTACATCTAGAAGAGCTTATAAGTGAAGGGTCACAGTTTGGGTAAAAACATGGAGGAATAAACAGGATGGGTTAAGGAATGGAGATCCCCAGTGTAAGGAGCCATAGGAGGTCAAATGAGAAAGGTAAGAGAAGTCAGGTAATGGAGGAGGGCTACATCTCACATGGCTTTTAATGCCAGAGTGATGAATTTGGAATTTCTTAAATAAAAGCAGGCATTCAGTGAAGGGGAGGCCTTTGGAAGCTTTTGACTCAGGAAGTGATACGATTAATGCAGTGTTTTATGAAATTTAATTTGGTGATCCCATCGGGGCTACTGTGGAGTGGAACAGCAGGGTTGTCCCATAGTCCAGGCATGGGGAAAGGAGGCATTGCAGGGTAACAAAGAATGTGGATTTTGGAGCTACTTCCTGGCTCTGGGGCCACATGTATACAGTGAGGACATGACCCAGCTCACAAGATCTTACTGATAACTAATGAGATAAGAGATAACAGTGTTTAGCTGAGTGTCATGCCAGGGAGTACTAGAGGCAGAATGGCATAGCTTGGACTCTGGAGCCTATGGCCTGGGTTTAAATTTTGGCTTAGCTACTCTTTGCTGGATGGGGCTTGCTGCACAATCCTTAGCTTCTCTGAGCCTCATTCTCTCCTCTTAGAAGATGGGGATAATTATAAAACCTACCTCAAAAGGCAGTTGTAAACTTGTAAAGATTAAATATACTAAGCATTCAACTCCTGTTCTCTGTAGTATCCCCTCTGCCCTCTTATAGCCTCTAGACTGCGTGCCAAAAGAAATCAAGGAGCAGACATGGCAAAGGTAGCCAAGAACTGAGAGCTGGTTTTATATAAAGAGTGATACAAAGATTAAGTCAAAAACAACCTCAAAATGGTTAAGACGACAGAGAAGGAAATCAGGAAGTGGAGTGAGTCTGATTTGGGGGATGAGATGATAGAGTTGGAGATGTTGAACTGGAAGTAATGGTGTAACTTCCCACTGGAACTATTAGAAGAGGTTTATTGTTAGGCCAATGTCAAGTTCAAATGATGAACTTGTTATTGGAGCAGTGTAATTTATTTTCACTACATTGAAGTTGGTTGTTAATATTTTCATGAGGTTCTCAACCCAAAGTTGTCAGTTGTACTTTCTGGGGTGCAGTGGAGCTTCATAGACTTTCCCATACTTTCCCATATATATGTGTGTGTGTGTGTGTGTGTGTGTGTGTGTGTGTGTGTGTGTGTGTGTGTTCCCCCCCACCAATGAATTTTCTAGCTGGAGGGGATCATCTGATTCAACCCCCTCATTCTTTGGCTGTGAACCCAAGGTGATTTGCTGAGGGACATACAGCCACTACGTGGCTCCCCTTGCTTGCTCTTGGGATATCTTGCTGCCTTTCAGACCTAGCTCTCTACATATTCACTCTACTATTATTGGGTAGATGCCAGAATTAAACAACTAAAAAGTTTTTTATTTTTTTAAGTTTATTTATTTGCTTTTTTGAGAGAGGGAGAGAGACCCTGAGGGGCAGAGGGCAGAGAGAGAGTAAGAGAGAGAGTCCCAAGCAGGCTTCGCGCTGTCAGTGCAGAGCCCGATGCAGGGCTCAAACTCACAAACCATGAGATTATAACCTGAGCCGAAATCAAAGAGTCGATGCTCAACTAACTGAGCCACCCAGATAGCCCAACAAAAGTTTCTTTAATCCCCTAGACTAACTATATAGATACTGACTACTAATGCCAGAGCAAACTGCATCTCAGGTATGATACTCTGTGGGAATAGATGTTGGGAGAAAAGCCCAGTATAGACTCTGGGATTTCATAAATGAGATTTCTTCTCATGAAAATAATTCCATCTTTGATTCTGGAGGAGAACTGTGTTTCCTTTCAGCAGGAGTTCACCTGTCAACAAGCAGAGTTTCAAGACAGGAACACATAGCCCTTGAGTGATATTTTACTTTTCCATCTGAAGTGCAGCATCACTGGATGAAGGTACCAGTGGCCACAGAAAGAAAGGTTTGCTCTTTCCATGTTGCAATCCCCAGTGAAATGCACCTTTATTTACTTTTAGCGAAATGGCCCCTGGTGTCCATGAATCCCTCCAAGCTCTGGCTGAATATATGAAGATAGGGATCAGTCAGGTTGAGTTTTCTGGGAGCCTCTGCATTTCTGGTTACCACACGGGCTGCTCGTGCTCTCCGCTGGTACAGCCTTGATGAAAAAAGTCCAATGCAATGGACTCCTTTGCACAGTGGGTAGAAATGTGGTTCTTTGGGGGCGCCTGGGTGGCTCAGTCGGTTGGGCATCCGACTTCGGCTCAGGTCATGATCTCGTGGTCCATGAGTTCGAGCCCCGCGTTGGGCTCTGTGCTGACAGCTCAGAGCCTGGAGCCTGTTTCAGATTCTGTGTCTCCCTCTCTCTCTCTGACCTTCCCCCATTCATGCTCTGTCTCTCTCTGTCTCAAAAATGAATAAACATTAAAAAAAAAAATTTTTTAAGAAATGTGGTTCTTTGGTCTCTTGTTGTACCACCTCCTTGCTGAGTACAGTGTTTGTGCCCCTGTCTTTTAGGTCCAAGTTGAAGGTCTTAAATCTGCTTCTGCTCAGGATGTCATCGTCTCTTCATTGATATTGACGAGGTCTCCCTGTCTGTCTGTGCTTTCCAAAAGTCTCCGGTGATTCTGCACCTTTCCCGAGGGCCTCGGAAGCCTGAGTTAAGCCCCATAGGTGCCGTCCACCTTCAGCATGTTCTACTTCACCCTCAATTATCCTGCTCTTACTCATTCTCAGTCTGTCCAAAAGGGCATGCACGCTCGCCCCTTGGAAAGTCAGGCAGCAGCTCGCTGAGAACAGACTTTCCTGAATTGCAGATACCTGCCTGTAGAAATGGTGTATGTTTGGGGTTGAATCTTTTCCCAAAGCCTCAGAGGAGAGCAGTATCCCTGTGCCACAAAAAAGGGCTAACCTTTTAGCTGAAGAAAAACCTGAGATGAGAGACAGTGACTTAAGATCTCTGATTCTTCAGTTAGAGCCTTTTTGAAAACTTGTCTGAATCTGGGGGTTAAGAATTATATTTTAAAGCCTTTGTTTCTCATCAATTGACCAAGACATTTTACTTCATGGGCTCTAATGAGAAGGGTTTCAATTTTCCTATTTTCTTGACCTGTATATTTAGTTTTCTTGCGATAATGTGTTAATGTTACGTGATTATCTGGCTTCTATATGAAACATAATGTCCTTTTAGAAAATAACTAAGGCTAAGCTTTTCAAATATTTGTATTGGGTTCAGGCCATGATAAATGTCCTCTGGAGTATGGTTATCTGCTATTTTCCCTTGAAAACTCACCATGATTTACTTGGGAGTTATAGACCAAGGCAATGGAATATCTTATACTCACATAAATTATATATATATTATTATATTATATGTATTATATGATATTATATTCTATTCTATAATATTATATATTATATTATATATTATATATTCATATATAATATATATTTATAATTTATAATATTATTTTTATTTATAATTTTTTATTATAATTAAATTATTAAATTAAATTATTATTTAATTATTAATTAAATTATTAATTTAAATTAAAATAATTAATTTAATCAATTAAATTAATTAAGTTATTAATTAAATCAAATTATTGTATATAATTAAACTAAATTATAATTTATAATATATATAATTATATATATATCAAATATATAATCAATCAAATATATAATATATATATATGATTGTACTGTGTCTTCTGGAATTGAAGAAGCCTGCTGACTACTATTATGAAGAGGTTGCTAATTGCAGTATTAAGATCACCCTGTTCACACACGAATTTCTGTAAGCTCTAAAGTCAATTCTAGTAAATTCTAGAAAATCCCTGTATTTGATTATGGCTCTCTTTCTCCCTGTGTCACGTGACTCGGCCATGGATTCTTTCTCACCACAGTTGCCCAGGTACTCATTGGCACGGGAGCTGAATTCCAGTTGTCACCTGGGCAGATTTGATAAAATACCATCATTGAAATAAGATTGCTTCCAAATCCTAAAAGTCACTATTGTTTCATATTTATTGTGTATCCATAACACATTAAGTGGAGAGAAAATCAAAAGAATCACATGATCTAGTGCTGATGAAATAATAAGGTAGATGCTTGTGAACATTTATCCTGACATAATGAAAAAACTCTCTTATCATTTCATTTGTAACATTAGGAAATATGAAAGGACAGTACTCTGTTGTCACCACTGAATGGTGTCAGCTCCTTTCCATTGCTTTTGACCCATTTTTTTTTCCTGTTTCCTCTCAAAGGTTCTGATTATTCATGTATGAAAGCATTAATTAATTAATTCAATAAATGTTTATTGAGTTCTAGGCACTGTGCCAGACCAGTATAGGAAGAAGAATAAAGCAGTAAAATCCATTTTTTTCCAAGAGCCTTTTCAGTTAGGGTCATGTGTGTGTGTGTGTGTGTGTGTGTGTGTGTGTGTATGTGGTTTGAAGAGGGCAGTGTGTGCAAGCAACTTAAAAAAATTTAAAGGATCAAGAGAAAAACTAAGTTTTAGGAATGCCTAGAGTGAGGATGACTCTTAGGATCTAGATAATGGAATTGGTGGACAGTCCCACCAAGGATGGTCCCTGCCGACGTGAATCAGCTCCACCTCTTGTCCATTTGTGGTCATTCTACCCAGTTACAATTCCGGGAAGAGCTTCAGCTGGCCTGGCTTAGGTGAGGAACCCACCCCTTGGGTTTGATTAACAGGCCCTCCCTGGAGCCCAAATAACTTCAGAGTCCTGCTTCCAAAAGAAAGAGAATAGACTGTGCTCCAGAGGGGGGTCACCTGGCTACAATTCTTCCTACAGTGTGAGGGATGGGCAGGGTGCTGGGGGAGCCTAGAGGTGGAGATTTTGGAGAGAAGAAGGAAATTCACATATCAGAAAGCAGCTAAAGAGGAAGTTGGATAGACTGGCAGGGGCCAGATCACAAAGGGCTTTAAGTGGTGTGCCCGTGAATGTGTACTTTATCGTGGGAATATGCGTAGAGATTGAAGGATATTAGCATAAAAACATGAGTTTAGAAAAATTACTGTGCTGGTGAGTCAGTGGGCAGACCAGAAGGTAAGACCAGGATGGAGATCATGTATTAAGAGAAATGACAAGCCAGGAGGCTGTGGTATATAAGAATTTAGTGAGGAGCCCAGATGTCAGGCCTGGAGATTGGGCAGTCAGCAGTATATACGGGTAGTAGCTGAGCCCTTGATGCAGGCAAGATTGTCCAGGGTAAGAGTGGAAAGAGATAAGAAAAGCAAACTAGAATCCTTGGGAATCACCATATTTAAGAGACAGGAGGAAGAAGAGGGGGCATGAGGAGAAAGGAAACGTCGTCCTCTGTCCCTGGCTGACCCCTACGTACCCTCAGACTCTAAGTAGGTTTGATCAATCTGTAGAGATTCAAATAAACCCTTTTCTCTAAAAAAAGCATGTCTCTAGTACAGTACATCCTGGTGCCATGGGGAGCTTTGAATATGTGAGATTTGAAGAGAATATTTGATCAGTGACCAAGAGCTGAAAGCAACCGTCACTAAGAACGCTTTGAATTTGTTAAGAACCGGACAGACAGAATTGTGTTCAGAGTGTGCATTAGAAAGCCACTGAGTGCACCGAGGAGATGTGTGCACCTGCTCTGAGGTATTCATACAGATGTATTCGAGTTTATTTTAGGAGGTCCACCCAACGTGGTTTGAATGTCACCCTTATTGTGCTTCTACCCTCTGAATAAACACAGTCATTCTTGTTCCTTTACACTCTTCATCCTTCATCTTTAAATAACTTATGTCAAAACAAATGTAGGAGGTTTCCAAGCAATGAAAAAAAATTATAATTTCACTAAGGTCGAGGAGAGCAAGAAACATTTCTCTGAGGTATGACAGGCCTCCATTGCTATTCGGAAACACGTATGTTCGAGTGAGTACATAATATGCCCTTCTTAAACATCAGAAAAAAATGTCTCACGTGCGGCTATTGTGACAAGCCATACTGATATGTATATAACCCAGAAAAGAATGACGCTGGGTTGGGGACACCTCACTCTTAGAATCAGCACCCCTTATTCTTAAAAATGTTTTATGGTATTTTTGACAATCTTATTTTTCTCCTTCTAAGTTTTAAAAACGTGTACAAAGTGCATGTTCATAAAGACTGGGGGGAGTTAATTAATTCATGAGCGAATAATCATTTGAGTTCCTGCTCTATGCCATGCCTGTCCTGGGAGATGGATCTACATGGCTCCTGTCTTCTTCACTTGCTGTCTAGACAGAAAGGCAGTGCATGGTATTAAGCACAAAGATGGTGGGTGCTCTGACCCTCCAGGCCCAGAGAGTCGTGGGAGCATACAGCAAGAAGCTACTTATTGGGGCTCCAAGAAAGAAACCCAGGAGAAGAGATGTTCAAGCTGAAACCTGAAAGTAAGTGACAGAAGAGGTAGGGAAAGATCAGAAAGGGAAGACAAAGGGAACTACAGTGTAAGAAGGTCCAGATGCCAGAGAGAGCATGATATCTGGGTGTGTTTGTAGAAACAGAAGAGTTCAAGATGCCAGGAGGGCAGCATGTGAGAGGGAGAGTTCTCCTGATGCTGATTCTTTTTATTTAAAACTTTGTCTCTAAGATTATATCTTCCCCATTCGAAACACAGAATTTCTCAGCGTATTACTCTATCAAGACCTTAACCTTTTGCGTAGAAAAATGCTCTATCCTAGAGATGGAGTCTGTAATGTAAACCTATTATATCTAACACAAATGTCCTAATATTAGTCTTAGAAGCTCTGTTTGGGCTTCTCCAAGGCAGCAGTGTATGATCCTTCTTTTGGGGGGATTTCGTATCTAAGAAACTTGAAAGAGAATGAGGAGCAAAGCTACAGGGCATTAAGGTGATACACACGAAAAAAGCAGTCAATAAATTATTTTGCCAGCATGGTAAGTGACCTAAAAACAAACTTAACCTCAAACACAGTACATCGTTGAGTGTCTTGTAGTGACTTCTAAGTCACTTCTAATTGTTTCTTGTCACTAGGTGGTGAGTAATGTTCTGAGGATGAAAACGATTGTTCACCCCATGGTAGAATTACATATCCTGGGTGATTTTGTTTCGAAACAGAGCCCTGAGGCACAGAGCTGAGAGATTAAACCCGTATCATGTTTACAAAGATCAATACTTAGAATTAAATGTATGTCCTAAATAGCCATCTTAAAATTACTTTGCTCTCCAGAACAGTGGTCTTCTTCCAGATTCAATGGCACAGAATAATGAGGATGAGATATCCACCAAATTTCTGTGGAATTCCCTTGAGTGGTCTGATCCATGTGAGTGCTCACCTCCTAACATCGGTTACCCACTTGCTGTGAAGTCACTTGGAATGGGTATTGAGAATAATGAAAAGCATCCTCTCTCACTGACAGGAAGCTGATGAGGTCTTCGTAAATCTTTGAAATGAATGAAGATGATTCAACTCACTCTTTGATGTTAATAGTTCTTGATAGTAACATATTGGAATATCTGTTCCTGAAACCAAAACCATTTTTTAAAAACCGATTAATCAGTATAAATGTTTCTATAGTATTTTCTCATGGCATGGTGAGCATTTTGGGGAAGAGTATTCGTGTTTTTCCTCCCAGCTCTATTATCATCAGCCAAGGCAAATTTTAGGCATTCTATGGACAATAATAGAAAGTTTTCATCACTGAAACATAATTTTATTTTGTGTGTGTATGACATTGAGCCTGTTTTCAAGCCTGACCTGTCATCTTCCTCCCTTTGTGAGTGATGAGAATGCTGCCTGAGGAGATTTATTCTCTGTCATTTCCAGCAAGTGTGCTGCCTTGGGGTGGGCATGTGACTTTCTCTGTGGGGGTGGGGCTGCAACAATGGAACTCATTAATGATAAGACTACAGCAATGAAAATACGAAAATAAACCATGATCTAAGTATTGTGCCATTAAACCTAAAGACACAAGCTATGTTGTTCCAGATAACTTAAGAGTTGGTTCTTTCAAACCAAAATTTTGTTTCAGGAATTTCATTTTGACCTTAAACAGTGATGGTTTTAAAACATCATATTCTAGAAGGACACAATGGCCTTGGAAATGGAGACATTAGTTCATATTATTTTATCTGAATATCTTTTCAAATAAGATTTGTGAATGACACCTCAGTATCCTATGTTACAGAGGCCCATGGGTGGCCTGCCCTAGGCACCTCACGAGGAGCTGTTGCCGGGAGCTGGGTGTGTCTGTGCCGGAGGAAGAGTAGGAATTCCCATGCAGGGCAGCTGGAGAAGTTTTGACTGCAGAGGGCAAGGCAGGCCAGAGCCTGTGGTAGGAAGTACAGAAGCGCCAGAAGCCAGCTGAAGCTCTGGTTACTGAAGATGGAATCACAGTCTAAAAGCCTGGACGCAGAACCCGAGAGATGGCTGAGAGCACCACTCCTCTGGAAAGGGGATCCTGTCTGTTCTCCACACTCACATTGAAATGATCTTTCTAAAGTACCCAACTGATTTTCATTCACCAGCTTGAAACCCTTCATGGGATTTCAGATTCAGAAATCTAAGACCCTTTCTGCAGTCATTAGCTTGCCATAGTAGGTCTTTTCTGAACTGGCATTGGTTCTCCATTCTGGCCTTGTTTTCTGTGGATACTGGGCGAGCCCTAATCACCTTACTCTGCAGAAACTACACAAGTTCCCCAAGTACATTGTGCTCTTTCTGCCTCCATGGTGTTCCTTCTGCTGGAATACCCATCCTCCTTGAGCCATGGTAGCTAATTCCCATGTAATATTCTTGAGATGGCTTGTTGAAAATCATCTCCCCTCCACAATATCCAATATATGCCTTTGTCATGATATTCACCACATTTTACTCTAATTCTTTATTATTTTCACTACACTACATGTAAGCTTCTTGAGGGCAGAGACCAGGGCTCATTGTACTTTGCATTTCAGTGCTTGGCAAAGTGCTTTATTTAAACTTAAATAAATATTGAATAAACAAATTAATTTAACTACTTGAAAGTATAATAACCATAGGAAAAAGAAAGGAAAAATGGCAATTCACTCATTCTTTAATTTGTGGTGCATCACATTTATAAATTATAAAGTTTGAGCCAAAATAGATATATAGGTGGATACAGAGGTAAGTACAGAGAGAGATAGATTATACTTTAAAATTTAGTTATTTCATTTGTGTAATTGCTCCTCAATACATATATGTTGAATAGCTGTTATGTTATTGCAGTAAAGTTTACGTACCATAAAATTCACCTGTTCTAGGTGTACATGTCAGTGATGTTTAGTGTGTTGACAGAGTTGTGCAACAATTACCAGGTCCTAATTTTAGAACATTTCTGTCAGTCCAAAAAGGAAGCTTGTGTACATTTGCAGTCACTGTCTATTCCCCTACCTAGCCCTAGGCACCACTAATCTACTTCCTAGATCCATAGATGTGCACTTTCTGGACATGAACATAAAAGTAATGACACAGTATATGCTCTTTTGTGTTTGGGTTCTTTCACTTAGGTGTATCCATGTTGCATAGATTATATCAGTACTTTATTTCTTCTTATTACTGAACAGCATTCCACTATATGAATGTTCCACATTTTGTTTATCTGTCCACCAGTTGATGGACATTTAGATCGTTTCCCTTTTTAGGAATAGTATGAACTCTGGAATTAAAAAAAAAAAAAAAAACCTTCTGATTGTGAGTCTTGCTTATACTTTGCATTTCTTCTGTAACATCTGTCTTTTACATTTGGTAACCAGAGTGGGACTAACTTATTTGGTGACAGTAAAACAAAACTATTACTTTATCTAGGATTATTCATTCCATGAACAAATCTGTGTTAAAGCTTGTTCAAACCATGAAAAAAAAAAAGTTCAACCTCTTAACAATTTAGAGCTATACAGTCATAGCAGATACTGTAAGAGAGAGTGTTCTGAAGCCAACCTGTCATATTTTCTGAGTTCGTTGAGCTTTGAAAGATAGGAAGAACATCATTTAAGTCACTCACTCCCATGAATGGCTGCTGTGTAGAAATGATATGAGTGGAACATCTTGATTCCTCAGTCCACATGAGAGGAACCATGTGGTTCGATAATTACTGTTTCCTTCTCTCCCAAGAAGCAAATCGCTGTCATTACCAACTGTCCTCAATTAAGTCAACTATCATCTCAGTGTCTGTAGACCATTTGAAGATCCCCTTTTTAGAGGAAAAAAGCCAAAAATAAGCTCTCGCATTTCCCAAAAAGTCTTTCTGCCTTTTACATGGTCTCCACACATGCTTGTACCTCTCATAGCACTTTGCACTTTCTATAATTCTCAGTTTGTCTGTCACGCTCACTAGACTGCAACCTTCTTGAGGACAGCAACCAAGTCCTACCTGGCCAGGACCATCATTTCTAGAAATGCACAATTTCAGATTTTGACAGGACCTTTAACAATCTGTCACAAAAATTATATATGACCATTCTATTTCATTGTGGTATCAGATGAATAGCTATACATCCTTAAATTAAAACTGTAAAAGGATACTATGGTTATCTTTTTTTTTTTTTTTAATTCAGATGCCACGAAGCATCCAGAACCATCTGTTAAGTTATTTTCATGCAGCAGGTAAAAGAGGAATCTCACAAATACCCTCACATTTTAGGATCAGAGAAGAGCAGTTGACTCTCACATTTGCAAGAGCTTCAGGTTCTATTCTTTGAAAAACAAGGACAACTGAATTTGTAGAAGCAGTCTTGAGGGTAGCCAGATGCTTGTCTTATTTGAAAGATCCATGGCAGACCTTGAACTTGCTACATTGATGGAGCTGAGTGTCAAGTCAGGTTGGTGCCCGTTTCATAAGATGGGCTGGTTCAGCTCCCCCAGGCTGAGGGGACATTTAATGTTTCCCTTTTGAATTAAGTGTTTATATAACTTGATGTTTTAAAAAATAGGCCTAGTCTTCCCCAGTGCCTGCCGTTCCCCATAATACTCTAATTTGAGCTCTGGCAGCAGACATCACTGTGTCTCCCTGTGCACCTACCTTTCTCACAGAATAAAAATGAAGTGTCATAACTGTGAGGACACATTCTGTCACTTTGGACAAATAACCAGTTGACTTAAATCCTCTTAACAGCCAATGCTGAAGTTGCAGTAAAAAGAAAAGTCTTACATACTTGAACTAATGCCATTTTGCTGCACAATGGGAAACTCCTTCCAGTTGATAATCGGTTTTAGATCCAGAAATCTCAGAAGTAGTAAGCCTTATAATTATTCTAGTGAACGTAACTGGTAGTTTTTATTCATGCCTAAGGAGCTAATGTGTTTGCTGCAATAATATTCAACCTCTGCAGGTGCCACAGGTTAATTATACACCGTAGTGCGTGTACAGCAGCTCACTAATCATTGATATCCTTAAAATTCTCCAGAGATCCTCAGGGAGAACCTGCACATTTCTTGATTCTTCAAAGCTGATCATCATGGAACTCTAATGGCAGCTTATATTTTCATGATGTCATCATCTTCCCATTAATATCTACATGCTCAATTCTATCTCCTTTCTATCACTGCCTTTTTTCTTCTCCAATTTCAGTATTTCACATGAGATGACTAAAGATCCCCAACTTGCTATTTTGATGCTACCTAAAGTGAGTTGTTTGTCAGTGGCCCATGATGAGATAAACACAGAAATAGAGAGTGAGAATTTATATATTACAGTTGAACTGTGTCTGCTGAATCTAATTATAAAAACTGAGGGGTTGTGTGTTTTATATTTTTTATTTGTTTTTCTATTAATTGATTTGTATTGTGTTTTATAGGAGTATCAATCTGTGAAGAATTGGGGTGGGGGAAGCAGATCCTTTACCATAGATAGTTTGAGAAATAGCATCCTGTTCTAGCAACCCCTGGTTTCTGGGAACAGTTGACAGGTCCCCGTGTTTCCCACCCAACAACATGGTTTGTTATTATTAACGAAAGAGAATAGGCAAGTTCTTCACCTCCAGTGGTCTGTGTTGTCTTCTGTCTAACATTATGCCAACATCCAAGGATCTCACTGTGGGATCAAGAGACACTTGGGTCTTGAATTCACCAAAGTGAATTCCAGGCTTGTATCCACCAAAGTGCTCCCTGTGCACACATGGCATATCATCCCACACAGGTAATCTCACAAATTAAGTAAAACAGGTTTCTGTTTTATTTCTGAAACTGCATTCCATATTACTGAGGTATTTTTCTCATTTGGAGGTTATTGGTACTTGATTTTGGATTATTCACTGGATCTTAAAATACAGTGATGTCTTTCCTAATTCAGGATAGGTTTTGTTCAAAATGTGTGAACTAGGAACAAGCCTTGGCCCTTGAAAAATCTCAAGTCAAATAATACTGCTGGTGATGTGAGTCTCATGAGTTTTGTTTTCAGGCTTTTTGCTAATGGCGAAATTATGCAGCTTGCTTTTGATAATGAAGAAACTCGAATACTATGATTATAATAATATTATGATATCATTATCACTGACAACCCTCTTTTGGTCACCAGAATTAGCTGCCTTGTCTAATTTGAACAAATGAGCAATTGAGTACCTTTTGCACTCCCTCCTTCCGTTTGTGACTGGCCGATTTTCATTCACAGCCAGATTGTGGATGATGTCTGTGTGGATCCCTGTTTACCCAGGAAAGGTGCACCAGGGCTGGGGCTTCCCACAGCCCCTCTCTCACCCCCGATCTGTTATCTGTCCTCTGCACAAAGTGAGACCACTCTTCTGAGGCCTAGATCTTATTTTGCAAAAACACCGCCGTAACACGTATTGTTGTGTCTGAAAGTACACCTCCTTATGAGAAGCTTTGTCCTTCCCGTGCCCTTGTACAAGGTTCTCTGGGACTTGTTGAGAGACCATGTCATACAAAGAGCATAAATCCTACTGTCAGTCAACCTGCACGTCCACCCCACAGCCAGAGAGAGGGCAAGCTCTATGTTCTAAAAAAAGCAACAACTCCCTGTACAGAATGTCACTCATGCTGCCTGGGATTTGGGCCCAGGCTCAGAAATATATAGGCAGTTCATAATATTCCAGAAATATTCTCAGAATGACTTAAAATTTAGCCAGTTTAACCTTATCTAAGGAAGCCTGCTTCTCCCAGCGGTAGTAGGGTTCCTGTTCAGAACCCAAAGAGAAGAAAAAGAAGCAGAGAGAAACAGAGGACCAGGGCAGGGAGAAAGTAAAAATGTCCCTTGTCTCTATCATCCTCTGCATACAGGAAGCATCAAATCCACTCACCTAAAAATCAGCAACCTAGCCCAGACCCAGCTTTCCCCCTGACATGGCTACTGGGCCTCACCGTTCAATATTCTGTCTTTCCTTTTCTTGAACAACAGGAAAACTGGCATTCAAATTGGCCATTATTCCAAATATAATGTAAGGTGTTTATCCTGAGGATGAAATAATATATGTACATTGGGAAGGAAAATGGAAATGTAGTATTAAATGTGTGCATTTTTATGCCATCTATTGTCCTTACAACAGGAAGAGGAATAATTGTAGCATAACTAAATTATGAACTATTAAAGGATATGGAAGTGCTTTGGGCCTAATTTAATTTTTGCGTGTTTATTCTGCAAAGGTCATTTCTTAAAATATCCTCTGACAGGCATGCAAAGCCCTTTCCTTTGCATAAGGTGGCTGGGAAGAACTGGCTTTTGGAGTCCAGTCGCCAAGTTTGCATGTGTGACACAGCCACATCTGTTCCCTCTCTACATGTATGCCTTGCCTTTTGTCTCTCCCGCAGTAAGGCCTCCACAAGACTCAGAAACACCGGGATTTATACACTGGGTGCATTTGCTCCATTTACGTATTCCTGCATTTTAAAGAGAAACCTGCCTTAAACAACCATTCTAAAGACCAAAAATAAATCCATCATGTAGCAGCAGTTTTTAAATAACAACATTTTTTAATGTGTATGGAAAAATTAGATCAAAGTGTTCTAGAAGATGACAATTCCTATAGAGACATGGACATTAAAAGACAGTATTTTCAAGTCTTGTCCGATATAACAAAATAGATGGTATTTTATACCGATGCATGAGTATGAATGAATTTTTTAAATGGGAGTATAGTGTGTTGCCTCTCGTAAATGAATTTTTTTAAATGGGGAGTATAGTGTGTTGCCTACATTATCAAGCTGGATCAAGCAATAAGTAACAGTAGTAGCAGCAATTTTTAATAAAAAAGCATTATGGCGTCTGTATATCCATCCTTTCTCATTAGAAAGATAAAATCCAAGTTTTTAAAACAAAACTAGTATTTTCTTTGCTCACCTTGTTGAACTTTATGTATGTTTCAGGCACTTTAATTGATAATTTCCCCCTGAGAAGAAGGACACCTAAATCTTTGCCCCAGTTAAATCTATATATAAAATTGAAGAGTTAACATTGTCTTTTTTTTTTAATTTTTTTTTTCAACGTTTTATTTATTTTTGGGACAGAGAGAGAAACAGAGCATGAACGGGGGAGGGGCAGAGAGAGAGGGAGACACAGAATCGGAAACAGGCTCCAGGCTCTGAGCCATCAGCCCAGAGCCCGACGCGGGGCTCGAACTCACGGACCGGACCGCGAGATCGTGACCTGGCTGAAGTCGGACGCTTAACCGACTGCGCCACCCAGGCGCCCCGAGTTAACATTGTCTTTATGAGCCTGTCTCTCCTTATCTGTAAAATGGGCTCAGTTTTTGAGGGGACTTTTGAGTAATAAATGACATAATCAACATCGTGTAAATAACACAGTGCTTGGCATCAAGTCAGTGCTCAGCATATTCAAGTTGTCATTGTTAGTTACAATGAGCTTTCAGCCTCTTTTCTAGTGTCTCCATGATTTCTCTCCTCTAATTTGGAGAAGGAAACGAGGAAATAAGAAATTTCACCTTTTAATGAAAACAGAATATATAATGATGATTCTTCTACCTGAAAACTTCAACCCTGTTAGCACAGGAAATAATTTTCTCAATACAATAAAATATCTGCTTCAAAAGGTAGGGACTAGGTATTCAAGGATGGTATTTACTGAGAGAGTGACAGAATTTCCTAAGTGCACATGATTATGAGACTCTGGTAAATGTTTTCAAAGATGATGGATTTTTAAAAGTTAATTGAGTGATCGAACAACTGGGCATTTTTTAAAGGAAATAGCAGCCTTCTTAATCTGTATTGGATATCTCCTCCCATTCATCCGTAGAAAATCTTATGTTCAGAGGAAAATGTTGCTTTAAACAGAATTGTCAGCAAATTAAACCGGAACATTACCAAATACCCCTTTTTTCTGGTATAATTTTTCTATTCTTGACTAATTAAACTCATCCGATGTGTTTCCTAGAACGAATTTTTGATGCATCAGTATAATTCATTACCCCTGAATGAATCACGGACAGAACTTTGATCATTGTTTACCACAGACAGCCAAATCATTAAAACAGTTTCTTTGTCCTAATTGCTTAATACTTTCTGGGTCTGTTTTGTATTTTCTAAGACGCTTTGCACATTAAGTATTAGCTGTACAAGGTGACACATTAAATTAGTGGCAGAGATAGAATATAGATTGGGTTGAATCGTGGTCCTAGGTTGTAGTGGGTGAACCGCACTGAGAAAGTGATTTTTCTAAAGTGATTTAGTAGCTGACACTTGCAGAGTCATCCATCGGAGGCGGTTTGGCGTAACCTTGTCAGCAGACGAGGAATGAATCTGATGGTTTTTGAAGTTTCCCTCCCTGCTTTCCTACCTTGATTCTTTCCTTCCTTCAGTAAATATTTATTAAGGGCTTCCTTGGTGCTAAGTGCTTTGGCAAGAACCCAAGGGTGAATCAGGCATGGATCCTGCCCTAAAGGAGTTTATAATCTAGTTATAAAGCAGGAATAACTAGAACACATATGCTAAATAGCATGAGTGTTGCCTAAAGTGATAGGATAATTCACAGGAGAGATTATTTCCATTTGGGGAATTAAGCAAAACATGAATCTCTTGCAGAACCTGATAAAGGCTATAGACCTTCATAGACCAGAAAAATATACCTCCCATTCAGCATGTATTTACAAAGAGTTTCTGGAACCACTGGAGGTATGTGTGTGATGTGTAGCATGTGTATGTGCAGTGTGTGTGCGTGTATGTTATATGTGTAGGATGTGCATGTGGTGTGTGTGGTTGTGTGTATGTGTGAGGTATGTGTGTATGTATGTGCATACGTGCGTGTGCAGTGTGTGGTATGTGTATGCATATCGTGTATGGGTATGTGTGTGTGCTGTGCAATATGTGGGCTATGAGTGTGTGCAGTGTATGTACGTGCAGTGTTTGTATATGAGGTGTGGGTGCGTGGTGTGTGCATGCAGTGTGTGATATTTAGGGTATGTGTTTGTGCACGGTGCGTGTGTACACAGTGTGTATTTGCCGCTGTGTGTGGTATGCGGCATATGGAGTATGCGTGTGTGCAGTGTGTGATGTGTGATATGTGGGGTGTATGTGTGTGCAGTGTGTTTGTGGGTGTGTATATACAACGTGTGGTGCATATGTGGTGTGTGTGTAGTGTGTATATGTGAGGTGTGTGTATGTGTGTGGTACGTCTATGTGTTTGTGATATGTGTGCATGCAGTGTGTGATATGTGTATATGTGAAGTGTGTGTGTGTGTGTGAAGTATCTGTGTGTGGTATGTGTATATGTATGTGGTTTATGTGTGATGTGGTGTGTGATATGTGGTGTGCAATATGTAGGGATATGTGCATTCAGTGTAAGTGCAGTATGTTGTACATGTACATGGGAGAGGGTGTGGTGTGTGTGTATGGGGGGAGAGGGAGGTGCTAGGCCGTAGGTGAAGAATCTTCCTGACTTTGGGGTGCTTGGGTCACTCGGTTGAGCCTCTGACCCTAGATTTCAGCTTAGGTCATGACCTCATGGTTCATGAAATTGAGTCTCACTTTGGGATCTGTGCTGACAGTGCAGAACCTGCTTGGGATTCTCTATCTCTCCCTCTCTCTCTGTCCCTCTCCTGCTTATGCTCTCTCATTCTCTCTCTCTCTCAAAAAAAAAAAAAAAAAGAATCTTGCTGACTCAGAGAATGAGCATTTGACTTGACCCTTCAAGTCAGAATCGGATTGGCTGGGGAAGACGTAATGAAAGGATCTCTGGACAGAGAGAGCAGCAGGAGAAAACCAGGAACCAAGAAGGCATGGGGATCAGAAAGGATCAACTCATTCTGGTCCTGGATTCTGCTTTCTTATTTGAGGACCAGTTTTCTGCATAAATCTCCCTGCTAAAATCTAGGGACCTTCATGGGCCATAGATACGCCAGAAGTTTCTAGTTTTGATAAGATGCTTTCTCTTCATCAATGCTTTAACTATCACACTTTCAGTCATCCCAGTATGAAAAGCTAAAACGTACTACCTTAACAAATTACTGCTGAGTCACTGTAAACAGTGCTGCTGCCTTATTGGTAAAGCTTATTACATTGTCCTTGGGCATTGTTGGGGGGTGTTTCAAGGTCCGTATTCAAAATAAACAGACTGGTACAGCAGACAACTACATAAACAATTCCCTTTCCATGGCCTGTGAAATATGCCTCAGCTTTCTCATCTTAGGGAAAAAAATGGGATAGACCCAGTTTCTACAAGGGAAGTGCAGATTGAATGAGGTAATACTCAGTACGGTGCTTATGAAATTCCCAAATTCAGAATAAGTGCTTAGTAAATGTCAGCCACTGTCATCATCATCATCCTCCTCATCACTGATATTTTTACTTTTACCTCAGGTATTATATGTGCCGTTTTAATACCTGATTCTCCAGCTAACCACCTTGCACATGCTACTCGGCAAAGATTTTATACAGGGAGCCTTCTAGTAATCAGATTTGTATTAGAAATAAAGGCCGCTTAAAGTCCATCCATTTTCAGAAAATTTCAACTTACAAAATAGACCATTGGGGAGCAACTATCGATATATCTCTTGGACTCTTTTGGGCTGCTCTAACAGAATATCCTAGACTGAGTGATGTATAAACAACAAAAATTTATTTCTCACAGTTCTGAAGTCCGGGAAGTCCAAGATCAAGGTGTGGTGTCTGGTGGGTGCCTATGTCCTGTTTCATAGGCTCCTGTCCTCTTGCTGTGTCCTCACGTGGCAAAAAGAGTGAGGGAGTGCTCTGGGTCTCTTTTACAATCACTTCCCGGAGACCCCCACCTCCAAATAGCGTCACTTTGGGGATTAGGTTTCAATATATGAATTTGGAGGGAGCAACCAAACATTCAGTCTATAGAAACATAAAAAGTGATTTTTTTAAACATGAGGCACCATTTGAATCAAAACACGAAAGTTCTGCAGATTCTTTAAGTTTTCAGTAACTTTAGTTTCCAAAGTCTGACCATGACACCATCAGTATCAGCATCCCTTGGCAGTTGTTAAACATGTACCTGCTCAAGCCTAGTCCCAGCCTACTGTATCTGAAACCCTGGAGCTGGAGCTCAGCCTTCCATGTTCTAACAAGCCCTCCAGGTGATTCTGATGCATGCTAAAGTCTGACAACCACTGCTCTCACACATTTCAGATTAAAACTAAACTTGTTTGTGGACTAGGCACTGTTAGTTGCACATTAAAAGTGTTATTATAACCATTTTTCTTTACATTCATTATTTAAGAGATTAACCAGTTGCATTAAAGCAAGTGCATCTCATAGCACTGGAAATCATTTAGTGATAAGTTATTTATTAGTAACACCAGCCTATCTAGCATTTTTACTGCTCTGCATCCCACAGCATGTTGATACTGTAGAGATGTAGTCTGAGCCATGGTCTGTTAACATTCCACCTGTCCCTTTATGTAGGTTTTCTTTAACATCCTCCTACTTGCATTTTATCATACTTGTTGACTAGATAAGAGGATATGATGGAGTAGACAGAATTCACATTAAAGGGACCTTTTTCAATACTATTTCTAAGAATTTATCCTGAGGAAATGCTCATGCATGTGTTTGCATGTGCAGAGATGCAGCTACAAGGACATTAAGGATGGTTATCACTGCAAAAAAATGGGAAACACCTAAATGTCCAATAGTTGGGGAAATGGTTAAATAATTTATGGGACATATATACACACACAAATAATTTATGGAACATGCAACTATTTATAATGATATGGACATATAATTTATTTTTAAATATTTTTCATGTTTGTTTATTTTGAGAGAGAGAGTGAACACAAGTGGTGGGAAGGGCAGAGAGAGGGGGAGAGAGAATCCCAAGCAGGCTCCGCTGTCAACACAGAGTCTGATGCAGGGCTTGATCCCACAAACCTCGAGATCATGACCCCAGCCAAAGTCAAGAGTCAGATGCTTAACCTACTGAGCCACAGGCAACCCCCTGTATAATTATTTTTTAAGCTTATTTATTTTTGAGAAAGAAAGTGAGCAGGGGAGGGGCAGAGAGAGAGGGAGAGAGAATACCAAGCAGGCTCTGCACTGCTAGCACAGAGCCTGATGTGGGGCTTGAACTCATGCCCCATGAGATTCATGACCCAAGCTGAAATCAAGAGTCAGGCACTTAACCAACTGAGACACCTGGGTGCCCCTGGACATATAATTTATTAAGTGAATGATACTTACAAGGTAGTACTTTTTCACATATAATATGTGTATATAAAATATCATGTACACAAGCATTCTATATGTTATCCAAAACAATAACAATAATTATTTCTGGAAGTGAGATTATATGTAATTTTAATTTTCTTCTTTTCAATGACAGGTCTTTTCTGACTTCTCTACAATGATTATTCTAACTTGAGTATGAACTGCCCAACAAAATGCAAAGCATTAGGCAGACTTGCCTCTTTGCCTTTGTTATTGATGATGAGGTCACAAGCCCACCGCAGCACTGTATCAAAACATGATCTCATCAGTAGGTACACATAACTCAAATTAAGTTGACATCCCTGGATCACATGTTGTGTACACACCTATTTAAGGATGGAAGAACTCACTGAGCAGCTGCTGTCGTTTCCAAAGAACTCGGCTTTTTCCCCACCCTCCAGCTTGTCATCTTCCAGAGAATTCCCCACTGAGACCAAGAGTTTATGAACACAGAAATGTTCATCTTCAAATAACACCAAACAAATTGGGCCAGCAGGATAGAGTTGGTACCACTTTCTATCGTCAGTGTCCTAAAATTATGTACACAATCTGTTTGTGGCCTGGTTGCAGGTCTGTCTCAGGGAGAAGTCTGGTTTTGTTTTTGTTTTGTGTTTTCTCCCCCAGAGCCTAGAAAATAGGGCATGCAGTCAATTACTTTGCTAGTGGCCGTTGAGAAACCTTGGACTCCCAGCACATCAGAGAGGAGGGGAGGGCTGACCTTTTCAGGCCCTCACTGTCTCAGGCCACCGCTCTTCGAGGGAAAGAAATGATGTGGAGAAATTGAACCATGATGCACCATTTGTTTAATTTAAAAGCCAGCTTTCTGCCAAGAATTTGCTAGAAAAATAGTGAGCTTGAGCTGTTAAATGTTCTGCTCTATTCAGCCTGGTTGGGACACAGCTCTGGATAAGAGTTGTGATGTAGGTCTGTTGTTACACCAGAGAAGAGGTTTAGAAAGTAGCTGGAAGGAGTTTGGGTCACCGGGTTTAGGGGACAACTTTAGGGATCCTCTCCAGGTTTCCGAATCCATTCCCCACAGCCATGCTGCCCTGTATTTGGACTGTTCTTCCTCCCACTGACCTGGCCCCATCTTTGGGCCAGCGGGGAGCATTAAGGAACTACTTCCCTGGCCTGGTTCTACCAAGGAAGCTTTTAGGTTTGCTTCTCATCTTGCTGGGGCAGCAACTGAGAGCTCTTATATAAATATCAAAAAATGCTCAATCCTAAAGCCGTGAGAGAAGAGTATGGAAGTTCAAGACCTTTCTTTTTCTAGCTGCACCATTTTTTCTGCAGTTTTAAGCTCAGTTGTGGTGCTGCCAGAGGGAGAGAGCTTAGCCATCAGCTTGCACAAGGAGTTAGAGGCACTCCTCTTGTTAGGAGTTGAGGGTATTGAGGTCCAACTCTTGTGGAGCATCTCTGAATGGAGATTCAAAAGTGCCACCTGGTTAGGAAATGCCCTTGGACTCACCATCTGTGTGGGAGCATGGAGAGCAGGACTGGGCAGAGGAAGTAGAGCTCCGATGTCACCACCTTGGCCTCAGATGATCCCACAGGTTGCTCAGGAGCCGGATGGCCTTCCAGACTTGTCAGCAGTGGGGATGATGAAACTGGGCCTTTATACCTCTACTTTGATCACTCCTTGGGCGCAGGCTGTTCCTGGGAAAGAGGCATGATGTTGAATGAAATGACTCTTCAGCCTCACTCTCTAAAAAGGTTCTGAGCTGAGAGCTGCTGGCTGCTAGTACTTCCAGTATCTGAGAGGATGAGGGCTTTGTTCCTGAGGTCAAGGTCAGGGATAGCCCTCCACCCCCAAATCTGAATGTAATAAGTAGTTAAAGTGGCTTATGGGAGCAGTTCCGGGGCAAGAGGTATGATATCATTGAACTCCCTAAAAGCTACCCATGAGAACAGTGTATGCTCGGGGAGGAAGGATTGAACAGCTAGTTATTCATGGAGAACAGATAATGCTTCCAAACATCATCCTATTAATGTCACTCTAAGAGTATATTGCCTTTGATTCTCTGCTTAAAATTTAAATACAGTAGTAAATTTTCAGAACTAGGCCAAAGACTGATGTCTGCGTTTGAATTCTCAATGTACAGCTGCCAGAGGGTAAGCATCCCACATGTAAACCTTACGGCTCAAAAATCCATTCTTGGATAATGTCAGTGACCATGAAAAGCAGACCTTTGCTACTAGAGTTAATTGAGGGAGTTCAAGTCCAAATTACTTTATCAGTCATTTAGTCAATGACATTTATTGAGCAAATAACCTTTTATATAAAGGTTGTAGGGCACTACCAAAGTGGAATGGAAATAATTACTAACATTTGGCTCATTCTTCATTGTCTGTAGAATATTTTAGCTTAATATTATCTCACTTAATGAGTTGTGTTAGTGTCCCCATTTTATAGATGAGGAAAGTGAAGTTCAGAAAAGCAAGCAAACTGCCCAATTTCAAGCAGCTAGTGATAAGTGGTATTGTTACCTTAAAGATTTGCCAGGAGTCTGCAGTCCAAAAAGAGTTACTGAAATGGCACAGCTATTACATCTCTCTCAGAGACAGGGTACCAGAGGAAGCTGGTTGTGTGTGTAAAACAGCCAAGCAATCCTGGACTTAGGGTATCGATAGAATGTCCTTGAAACAGTCTCAGCCATCAGAAGGAATCTCCTACAAGCACCAAAAAATGTGGCGTAGGCTTCAAGATAAATCAAGAGTTATTCTTTTGAATGATGTCTCTATAGATGAGGAATCGATCAGCGACTCCAGATCTGCAGATGTGAGAGGTAACAAAACCAAAGGTGATTTAACTCTTAGTTAATTCAGAGGGCTCTTTCTGTCTTTACCAGTGAATCCTTTTCACATATTTTCTCAATTCCTCAATCTGTCTTGTATCTAATCATCTGTGGAGCCTGAAGCTCAAGCTATTTACTAGTAAAGTGATTTAGCTGAAGATGTATCATCCCTGGGACCTATTTCTTTAGAAGGCCCCTCTCTGTTGCCTATAGCCGTGTAAGGTTATCCAAGTCCTACCTGGTTATCCTCTCACTGGATTTTATAGGCAAGAAACAGCCCCCATTTACCAACTCCATCAAGGAATTCCCACATAGAGTCTAACCAGTGTTTCCAATGGAATGTAAATAAATGTAAAATGCAGTGTTCGAAAGAATTCAAGTTAGGTCGTATTAGTGGAGAGAAGGGAAAAAAAGACTAGGACCCTCTGAGATACTGTGAAGAAATAAATCTTACTGTCAGGTCATTTTAGTTTCAGCAAAGATGGACATGATGGGCATGTTTCTCTTATCTGCTGAAACACTAGGTGTGGTAGTGGTAGGGTGGCTCAGTAGGCTGTAAGAACCCACTAGAAGTGTGGTTTTTTTGAGGGTGGAGGAAAGCAATCAAGACAGGCAGGCTAGAGTACCCATGGGTGTCAGTAGACAATGTAAGGTCCAGACACATGTAGAGGAGGGATCCTAAGAGGCATCAGAGTTTTATTTTGTCTGGTGTGTGGAGTATGGGAGTGAGGTGTTTCTGACCAGGACGGCTGGCAGCAGATAATGGCACCCAAGTACTCTCAATGAGGAAATGGGAGTCCAGACAAGAGGTTCAGTCTTTAAAGACCCAGGCAGATTCAGACTCAGAGGGACAAGGCAGGGACCCAGTTCCTACCTGGGAGACACTTTGGGATGGAAGACTGGAGTAGAAGGTTTACTCCTGGAGCTGTAGTTTCCCAGCCAGGGGGAACCAAAAGCAGACCCACTGGACAGGAAGAGATGCTAGATGGAGCCTCCTGGAAGAGGGCTTCCATGGCCAGGGAAAAACTGAAAGACAGACTGCCAGATTCATCTGAAGAAAGCTGAGAGAGAGCTGGGCTGGACAGGGAAAGGGGACTGAGAGAACATGGAGTTGCAGGTGGATGCTGAGCATCCTGGGAAATGGAAAGGTGGAGGGTCAGGCTGAGAACTTCTGTTTAGTTAAAAGGTGAACACATTGGTGTCTACATTTCCATAGGGCCAAAAAGAGGACTGATAAAACCTTTCATAAGCATCCAGCCCAAGCTGAGCCATGACTGTGTGTCTGGTCAGCATGGGATGAGGAATTTATCGAAAGCAGTCTAAGTGCCATCTCCTCTCACTAGCTGGAGTCCTGAGTTTCCACAATTAAAAATAATATGTAGCACTGATCCAATAGCTAAATATTGATACTTGTCTATGGATCCATAGATGGAAGTGCCTCAAGGGTTTTGGCTCAAAGTATTGGTTTCAAACCACTAACCACAATTTTTTGAAAAGTGAAAAATAAGTAAGTATAGTCCACCAATGACCCCTATTGAATAAAATGTCTTTCCTTTAAGGTGACTGTGAATTCTTCAGGCATCAGGATTGCTGTTTCTTTTACCCAGAGAAGTAAATTATCAATTAGTGCTATGACGCCAAGTTTCTCCTCATGCATATAGACACAGGGATTTATTAGTTTGGTTTGTTTATTTTTTTAACTATCCCCTGAATCATATTGTTTCCATCTCTATATAGTGCTGTGATAACCGCTCCATGAGTTAGGAAAATAAACATGATCTGTCTTTTCATTGCTTCCTGTGTAATTATAAAACAATGCTTCTAGTTTTTGTATAATTAATACAAGGACGCTTTCTTTGAAGGTGAATGATGAGCAAAGTTGCTACGAGTTTGTTAAAATAACAATTTGGTCACACCTCCTCATAATCACATACTTCTCAAAAATTTTTCAAGAAATGGGCCTGCGTTGCCATTTTGTTGCCCACAGCTCCAGTCTTTGCTCATGAACCTGTGTTTGTTTAGGATGTATGCTGCTCATTGCCCCTCTGGTTCTCTGCTGATTCACTCCCACAGGTGTCACCTGCTTCCCATGGTCAGCTGTACAGCTTCTTTGTTTAATACTAATATTGTATCCCTTTCTGTCATTACCTGGTAAATGTTGGTGCTTTCTGATTGGTATTTTATCGACTAAGAAGGGACCTTGAAAGGTTATTTAATCTCAGAGCTTGCCTTCAGAGAGAGTCAGAATGAAACCATCCCAGAGAAGTAAGCACCTAAATTTCAAAGACATCCAGAGAAACTAATTTCACAGCTTTCTCTACTAAGACACTTCAGTGATTTAACAAACAATAACCTTCATAGACAGAAAGTGACTCCTTTTTAAAATCTCTAATTTAGGTTCCTCGTGTTGCAATTAAAATTCTTGGGAGCCCAGAAGGAATAGAGAATGGTTGGTTGGATGCTCTTTATATTCTGAAGGAGCTTCCTAATTGTCTTTATATTTCTCTTCTCCTTTAGCTACCTGATCATTTATCTTTAAGCACTGCTTTTTTGCTCAGTTTGGTTGCTTGAGTTTTTGTTTTGTGTCTCCATTTCACAGAATGCAGAATGCAACAAGAGGAGGCATGATGTGTCGTGACACGAGCTGGAGAGTATCACAAAACCTGACCCCATTCTCTCAATCATGTGTCGCACCAGCACATTAGTCCTCACACGTGCAGAAGTGCCACAAACATCTAATGTCCCATCTTTATCCAGAGCACAAGAACTAAAAGGGCCACATCCTGTAACTAAGAAGGTTGAACGGATACGGTTTAACATTTTCCTGTTCAGGGTTATCTTTCTCCCACTTTCCAGATCATCAGAATGGAGCCCAAGAAATACATGTTTTCACATTCAAATAAACTATCAATCAGAGCATCAGCCAGCAGGAAACATCACACAGCACACTCAAATCAGGGTAATTTGAGGAGAGTGTAATAAATGTACTCCTTACAAAGGGGGAGCCAAGTGAGCTGGTAATAGTAGGAATCTGTTCCCATCTTGAGGCCTGAAAAGTTAAGGAAACCAGAACCCAGACCCAGAGGCCTGTGTGGACAGAACCTCTGAGAGAAGCAGGATTCCTGGGTGACAGATGTAGCCAAACCCCTGTGACTCTGTGGCTCGCTGCAGCTGGTCTCCTGCCAGTGTACCCCATCAGACAATTCCAACAGGAAGCAGGGGGCGAGGGAACCTATTGCTGTGGTCCATTTCAGTCAGCCTTCCAGGGCCCAGAGAAGAATGGAGAAATGTGTAGAATGGACCTGTGGGTGAATGAGAGACTTTCAGCATGGATGGTAAGGAGAATTTTGTCTACTTATGAAAAGTGGAATGTAGGTTATCTGTTCAGCTTAGTTTCTTCTTTCTCTGGAAAGTACATTATGTCAGCAGGGTGATTGTAGAAGAAACAGCTAAGTGCTAGTGGAGGTGAATCTACAACTTTGTTCTTATTTGCTGAGATCATCTAAAATGACTTGTCCTGTACAATAAAGAATCAATAGCTGCGTACGGACTGGAAGTTGCCATTGATTTTGGGGAATGCCATCTTCTGGTGCATTATCTTACAGTTAATGCTTCTCTTATCAAGGGTTGGAATAAGCCTCAAATCTTTCTACAAGCTTCTTTGTATCAGTATTAAATATTCAGACACTTTACCCTTTAATAGTGGTAGAAGTAATTACTTCTCAATCTTTGACCTTACTATCTTTACAAACCTGTCCTTCCCTCTCTCCCCTTAGTCAGGAAGCAAATACAGAGTTGTTTTGTATCAGAATTTTATGTTTTGATGTGGTTTTCCCAGTTCCTTTGGACTTCATAATAATGTTTTTTTTCCTCTATGTTTCATAAAAGTGGAAGCAAGATGTTTCTGAAAGTCTGACATAGTTTAAAGAATAAGAATCTGGCAGAAGCTTATTCTTATCTCCATCCAGTTCATGTCCATAGACTGACATGAGAGATTTTAGAAATCAAGCTCTCCCAGGATTGCCTTTCTGCCGGGTGGACATCAGTAGCCTAATGTGTAATCTGGATATCTGCCCTGCCAGGTTGTTAAGGAACAGCTAATAAAAAATGGCAGGCAACTGGAAAAAGTGACACATCATTTACCTTTTGATAATATCGCCTTCTCCAAGTACTGACATTATTTCCTACCCTTTTACATATTTCCCTCAAGTAGCCAGTGATTTGAGCTTACCTTCTCTGGTTAAATATGTGTAGAACAGAAAGAGGAATTCTGTTTTTTTCTACTGAAAGCAAAAGAAGAGGAAGGTGGAAGAGGAGAAGGAGGAGAAGGAGGAGGAGGAGAACAGAAAAAGAAAAAGAAAAATCTCCCTAATCTGTAACACTTCCACTGTAAAACAAAACAAAACAAAATATAAATTTTCATTGGCAGGCAGTAAAGACAAAAGAATATCCCCAAAACAAGTTTTTAATTGTTTAAAATTTGGTTAACCTTCCTAAATAACCAGATTCTTTCAGTCTTTCAGCTATCTTGTCAAGTATGTCTCTGTTTGATGGTAATGGAACCACTCAGTAAGTTACTTTGTACCCAGAATGTTCCATGGTTTTTACATAAATGCCTCTTATAGTCCCATGAGTGCTCAGCCACAAGAAAAAACTTTATTGAGCCTGGATGAAGCTATAAAACGGAGCCTTTGAATTTACCACCTCTTGCTCTGTGAATAACCCAACCCCTAAGTGTTCATGGCCTTCAGTCTATGCTTACCTGTCCAGGGAGTCTATCAAATCCCCTCCACACCATAAAAACATTTTATCCCTTGTCCCACTGCTCTCAGGACCATTAGCTGGCAAGGTGTTTGAGGACAGTAATTAATTTTAATCCATCCCCAAATGACATACCTAAATTTCATAAAGGACTCTCAGAGACACTAACACAAAGGAATGTTGGCAATTTGAGGGCAGTTATGCCTTCTGGATCCTTTCAAATCATATGACCCACAGGATGTGGCTAATACTTTGTAGTTCTACTTTGTGTCTCGTATATTATCTCTGTTAAGTTTCATAATAACTCCCAAATAAGAAACCAATACTTGGAAATGATAAGTGAATTATCCAAAGACAGATAATTAGAGCCAATAATAAACTGATACAGGGAATATGGTCTTAGTTATTGTGTAGTCTCTGCATTTTTTGAGCTGTAAGGAAAAATGAGTGTGTGAGTGTGTGTGCGTGCACACGTGCACATGTGCACGCGTGCGCTTTGAGAAAGAGCAGAAACTAAAGGAAAAGTGGTTGGGAAGAGCAGTGGGGGCTATCCTACCTCAGTGATGGTGAGAATTGGCCTCAAACTGAGCTGAGTTACCAATGACTTGGGCACAATATATCAATACCAATAGCATAGTGAATCCACAAAATACCCTTCAGTATTGCCAAGGACACTTTATATGTCATGCCCTTGGTTAGATACAAAGAATTCCCCAACCAAGACATGATTAGATATCCAAATGTATTCTTGGTAATCTCTAGAGATTCTAAGAGACTAAATTTAAAGCATGGTCTTCCCCGAAAGAGAAGCAATGGCTTAGAAGGTCTCTCAAGACTATTAAAGCAGGTAGAGAGGCCAGAGTGCTATTCTTCTTTATTTGTTCATCAGTATTGTGGACTTCATGTATTAGGATGGGCTAAGTTATGCTAATAACTTAAACTCTTAGTTTAAGCTGGCAATAAACAATGCCAACATCTCGTTGGTCTAAAATGACAAAGATTTGTTTCTTGCTTGTGCTGTGTGTACATCACAGTTGGCTGGGGGTTCTGCTCAGCTTCATCCATCCCCAGGATCCACACTGATGGAGCACCTACTCTCTGGGAACTTGCTGGTCCCATGGCAGAAGAAAAGAGAGTTAGGCAGGTCTTGTTCTAGCAACTGATTGTTCTAGCCCAGAGGTGACACCCTTCACAACTAATTGGCCAAAGCACATTGCATAGCCCAGCACAACCACAAGTGGGCCAAGAGGTACAATCCTAGAATGTGCCCAGGAGGCAGATAGCGAGGAGTATTTGTGAACAGCCCTAATGACTGCTGTGCTGCTTACAGGTGCCGGGCTCTCTATAAAGTCCAGGCTTAGTTTCTCTTCTGGCTCTCTGTACATTCACATTGAAGAGTCAGGTACATAAACAGGCAACTTCAACAGCATTTCATAAGGTCTCTGAAAAAGAGTGCACACATATCTAAGGGGAGCTAACTTATTCTTAAACTTAAGAAACGTTGTTGAAGAAATCATATTTATGATGCATGCTGAAGTGTGAATAGATTCTAACCAGACAAACAAAGTGGGTGTGTCTCTCACCATTGTTATTCAAGATAGTATTGGAAGTCCTAGCCACAGCAATAGCAATCAGACAACAAAAAGAAATAAAAGGCAACCAAATCAGCAAGGAAGAAGTCAAACTTTCACTATTTGCAGATGGCATGATACCATATATCGAAAACTCAAAAGACACCACCAAAAAATTGCTAGAACTGATCAATGGATTCAGCAAAGTCTCAGGATACAAATCATGTACAGAAATCTTTTGCCCTTCTGTATATAAATAATGAAGCAGAAGAAAGAGAATTCAACGAATCTATCCCACTTATAATTACACCAAAAACAATAAAATACTTAGGAATAAACCTCACCAAGGATGTAAAAAATCTGTACTGTGAAAACTATAGAACACTTATGAAAAGAAATTGAAGAGGACACAAAGAAGTTGGAAAAACATTCCAGGTTCATGGATTAGAAGAACAAATATTGTGAAAATGTTGGTACTACCCAAAGCAATCTACACATTTAATGCAATCCCTATCAAAATACCACCAGCATTTTTCACAGAGCTAGAACAAACAATCCTAAAATTTACATGGAACCACAAAAGACCCTGAATAGTCAAAGCAATCTGGAAAAAGAAAAGCAAAGCTGAAGGCATCACGGTTCCAGACTTCAAGACAGACACATAAATCAATGGAGCAGAATAAAAAACTCATAAATGAACCCACAACTATATGGTCAACTCATCTTTGACAAAGCAGGAAAGAATATCCAATGGAAAAAAGACTGTCTCTTTAACAAGTGGTGTTGGGAAAACTGGACAACGATATGCAAAAGAATGAAACTGGAACACTTTCTTATACTACACATAAAAATAAATTCAAAGTGAATGAAAATCGAAATGTGAGACAGGAGACTATCAAATCTTAGAGGAGAACACAGGCAGCAACTTCTTTGACGTTGGCTATAGCAACTTCTTACTAGATATATCTCCTGAGGCAAGGGAAACAAAAACAAAAATAAACTATTGGGACTTCATTGAAATAAAAAGCTTCTGCACAGTAAGGAAAACAACCAACAAAATTAAAAGGCAACCTTCAGAATGGGAGAAGATATTTGCAAATGACGTACTGATAAAGAGTTAGTAAACGATATCTGTAAAGAACTCAACATGCCAAAAATAAATAACCCAGTTAAGAAATGGGCATAAGACATGAAAAGACATTTTTACAAAGAAAACATCCAGATGGCTAACAGACACATGAAAAGATGCTCAAAATCACTCACCATCAGGGAACTACAAATCACAAGTACAATGAGATACCACCTCATACCCGTCAGAATAGCTACAATTAAAATACTTGAAGCAACAGATGTTGGCAAGGATGCAGAGAAAGGGGGACTCTCTCATACTGTTGGTGGGAATGCAAACTGGTGCAGCCACTCTGGAAAACAGTATGGAGGTTCCTCAAAAAGTTAAAAATAGAACTACCCTATGATCAAGCATTTGCACTAGTTATTTACCCAAAGAATATAAAAATGCTGACTCAAAGGAATATATGCAACCCTGTATTAATAGCACTATCAACAATAGCCAAATTATGGAAAAAGCCCAATGTCCATTGACTGATCAATGGATAAAGAAGAGTGGTATATATACATAATGGAATATTACTCGGTCATAAAAAAAAATGAAATCTTGCCATTTGCAACAACATGGATAGAGCTAGAAAGTAGTATACCAAGTGAAATAAGTCAGTGAGAGAAAGATACCATATGACTTCACTCATATGTGAATTAAAACAAATGAACATAGCAGGGAGAGAGAGACAAACCAAAACACAGGCTCTTAACTGTAGAGAAAAAACTGAAGGTTGCTGGAGGGGGTGGTTAGTCAGGAGGATGGGTTAAATAGGTGATGGGTATTGAGGGGGTGATTGTTGTGATGAGCACTGGGTGTTGTATGTAAGTGATGAATCACTGAATTCTACACCTGGAACTAATATACTGTGTGATAAATAACTGGAATTTAAGTAAAAGTTTGGAGAATGGAAAAAAGAAAAGCCTATGGGGGGGGGGGAATAAAAGAAGAAGGTTGGTGTGTGGTAATCCTGAAAAGGAACACCATATGCAAATGCCAAACATTGGGCTCTTGAGAGGATTGTTTAAGAATTTAATTAACTTGACTTTGTCCTAATTGATTATTTATGTATTAGAATTACTTATAATATTCTAAATATATGTTCAAGTATGCTTTTATTTGCTTTTATTTAATAACTGGTCTCCATAAAAGGAAAAGCAAATAATTCATAATCGTGTTTCATTCTGTAGAGTCATCTAAACAAGTTCAATCTAGAAGGGGAAGGGAAAAGCAGAAAGGACAAGGGGAAGGAGAAGAAGAAGCACATTTTTTAAGGCATGCCATGTACCACATTGGGTATATAATGTCCCCCCAGTCTTGCTGACGGAATAAGTAGTAGTGTTTTACTCATTGATTCTTTGCAGTGGCAGCTTTTTTACCCTTTTTTATCCTGTGATATGCATTGTACTTGAAAACCATTGGCCTAGTGGCTGAACTCAGAATGCCAAGTACCTTCCTGGACTGGTCCTATGACCTGGGCTGACATTGAGTTGGATAAAGTGATTTTCTTCTGTAACAATAATACAGCAGGGTGCCTGGATGGCTCAGTTGGTTAAGCATTCAACTCTGGATTTCAGCTCCGTTCATGATCTCAGGGTTCATGAGATCAAGCCCTGCATTGAGCTCTGCGCTGTCAGCACAGAGCCTGCTTGGGATTCTCTCTCTCCCCCCCCTCCTCTCTCTCTCTGCCCTTCCCCTGCTCATGCTCATGTGCACACTCTCTCAAAATAAATAAATTAAATAAATAAATAAATAAACATTAAAAAAATAATACAGCAATAGCTATCACTTATTGAATGGTTATTAAATATTAGAGATGATAAATATCAGAGATGCACTATACTTTATGTGCTTTAATGTTCTGATGTTTAGTAACCACTTGGTCAGGAAATTATTCATTATTATTATGATAAAATGAGTATTCTTTTTGTGGGTATTCCCCTACTTTTTTACAAATTAAAAAAACAGATTCAGAGATGGAAGTAAATTGGTAAGATCATAAGTTGAGATAATCTTTTTTCCTTTCAGTAGATTTAAGTACCTCAAATGTTAAGATGAGCATTATGGCAATGAGAGGAGTATGAGATATGAAATGTGGGACAGGCATCAGTGTTCATTGTCTTGGATGATACATCTTTTACATGGAACAATGCCTACATATTGAGAAATAAATGGAACGGTCTCTCTAATCACTGTTTTCGACTCCTTTTGATTTTACCGTCAAGCTCTGCATAGCCCATGGTTTCAACAACATCCAAAAGTAAGAACTTAGCTCCCAGCGATGTCTGACACTCTTCTAGAAACCATGGAAGCATTAGGAAGACATGCCCTTACTTTTCTATTCCCTGGAACTGAATTTTTGAAGGGATTTCAGTCTAGTTTATTAATCCTTTAAAATGTAGAGGATAGGGGCGCCTGGGTGGCGCAGTCGGTTAAGCGTCCGACTTCAGCCAGGTCACGATCTCGCGGTCCGGGAGTTCGAGCCCCGCGTCAGGCTCTGGGCTGATGGCTCAGAGCCTGGAGCCTGTTTCCGATTCTGTGTCTCCCTCTCTCTCTCTGCCCCTCCCCCGTTCATGCTCTGTCTCTCTCTGTCCCAAAAATAAATAAACGTTGGAAAAAAAAAATTTAAAAAAAATAAAAAAATAAAAAAAAAATAAAATGTAGAGGATAATGACATTCCTCTCATCTCAGATCTCTTCCGCTGAAAATATGCTGTTGTGTTTATTACTAAATACATTTCTTTAACAAACTAAACACTTGTTTTGTTTATAGAGTAGTTGGGGTCTTTCTTTAAAATATATTTTCTTTTTAAAAACTGTAAATTATCCCTTAATTTTCTTTTTTTTTAAATTTTATTTATTTATTTTGAAAGGGAGAGAGAGAACACAGGCAGGGGAGGGGCAGAGAGAGGGAGACAGAGAGAGAGAATCCCAAGCAGGGATTCTAGATGTGGGGCTTGAACTAACAAACTATGAGATCATGATCTGAGCTAAAATCCAGAGTCGGATTCTTAACCAACTGAGCCACCCAGGCACCCCTATCTCTTAATTTTCTTTCTAAGTAATTGTGAATGTCCTCCCACAGATTTCATTTTAGTTGAAAAGTGGAAAGAAGCCTTGGGGCCTGAGGGTTAAATCTCTCCCTTGCTCCTGCTCAGTCATTTTATAATAAGGGAGAAATTATGAGTAAGTGGTGAGAGCTGGCATTTGTAGTAATCTAAAGATGAAGGGAGGGAGGGAGGGAGGGAGGGAGGGAGGGAGGAAGGAAGGAAGGGGTAAAAAAAAGAAAGAAAAAGAAAAATCAATTCTAATTGAAAAACAGCCAAAAAGACAGAACGAAAACCCTGGGAAAATGGATTTTATTAGAAAATTTAACAGGAAAAAATGGTTTAAAAAATCGTAGAAAAAATGGCCAGGCATTCCAGTCTATATTCTGAAGGAAACATTCAGAGGCTGTGAAGCATTCAATGTGGCAATTCTTGATGTTGAAGAAAAATGGAGGCCAAACCAGTGAGTGACCAAGCTGGGCTACTCATCCATTTCATCTTCCCACGTGTTTCAGTGTGGCCTTGAGAAACTGTACCCTAAGCCAGATATTCTCTTTTTAAGCATATTTTTGTGCTACCTTTTCTCCAGAGATGAGATTTTAGTTATTGAATCTCTAGATACCAGCACACACTCTGTTCTACTTAGTTGTTTTCACATTTCTCTCCCCTGTCCAGTCATGGGTCCTGATCTCTCAAGGTTGATTATAATTGGTGCTTGTAATGGGGCGCCTGGGTGGCTCAGTCAGTTAAGCATCTGACTTTGGCTCGGGTCATGATCTCACAGTTTGTGAGTTTGAGCCCCATGTCAGGCTCTGTGCTGACAGCTCAGAGCCTGGAGCCTGCTTTGGATTCTGTGTCTCCCTCTCTCTGCTCCTCCCCCACTCATGCGTGTGCTCTCTCTCTCTCTCTGTGTCTCTCAAATAAATAAAGCTTTAGAAAAAATTTTAATAAAAAAAAAATAATTGGTGCTTGGAAGAAGACACATTAGCTGCCAGGTTTTCTGAGACTAAATTGGAAGGTGTCAGAGAGCAGAAGATAGTTGTCATGTATAGATGACCTTTATCCTTCCTTCTTTTTTTCTTCTCTGTTGTGGAGAAATCCTATTTGGATCTCAGCCCTTGCTGTGTTGCTAATTCTTCACCTAAAAATCATTTACCTTAATTTCCATCAGAACATGTCTTTCCCAGCTTCTTTCAACTCATCTTCAAATCTTCAAATCTTCCTTCCAGAAGTCCTTCATGGCCAAGTTCATCTTTTCCCAAAACATTTCCCACTTCCACTGACCTCCCCACCATATTTCGTGGTTTCCCTTGCTGTGCTCCCATCATCCTTTATATTTACCTCTTGTAGCCTTCACCCCACTCTGTTGTACTTAGTTGTTTTCGTGTCTCCCTCTCCTGTTCCATCATGATTCCCATTTGTCTGCTGCCCAGAGCCCAGCACAATGACTGGCACATAGTGGGTACTTGATAAAAATTAGTTGAATGAATGCATGAACATAGGTTGGATTCAGTCATTCAACAAACATTTTGAGCATCTCAATAGTATATAATATGGCCCAACTCAATTACTGTCAACCTTCAGGTAATCTAAATACTTTTTTTTATATAGAAGTGTTATGACTTTCCAAATATTTATATTGTAAAGTTGCTGAAGGTTTTTTCTTCTGTTTCTGTTAAGTCTTGACATGATGTTTTGTACCATCTAGTAAAACTAATTGAGTAGGGCCTTGTGCAGAAGAGGCAGAGAGAGGTGAAGTTCTATTTGACCTTAGTCTCAAAGTCACAAAGGACCCCAAATTTAGACTTCATTATTATCTCCAAGGCTATGTCTACATGAGAAGTTCACTGGAATACTTGAAAGAGGGGACGTTCGTCATCCTGCCGTAAGCCTTTTATCCCATTCTTGGCTCATACTGCTTCTGGTGTGTAGACTCCTATTTTTATGACCTTCATTTTCGCATTTCTTCATAGGGTCTCAAGCATAGTCTACACTACATAATCTGTAGGTTATGTCTTTGCCGGTGAACCCTTCTGATGAGTTACCATGTGGGAATGAGTTTGATAGAAGTCTTTTCTCTTTTCTCTTTTAAAATAGAAGTGTCATGAGGGCAAGCACTTCTTCCTTTTGTTCCAGCCATGCTCTCACTATCTAACACGAGGTATGGCAGTTAATAGTTCCCTAATATTGTTACGTCCCTGATGTCTAAAAGAAGGTGAGAATAAGGTAATGGATGGAGTAGATGTCAGAAGAGAGAAGTGAAATGTCCGAGACTGAAGGAATGGAAGGATAACACTGGTTCAATGATCTGTAAGAGCCATTCAGCCTTGGTATAGGACTCTGCAGTTGACTGTGTGCCTTCATACATATGAGGTCATGTAACACAGACTTCACCCTGCGTCATTAACAAATGAAGAGCTGAGACTGAATCGATATCTGGGTTGAAGTCTTCTGTTCCGCTGGCTCCTGCCCTGTAGAACAAACATGCACCTTCATCTCTGATGCACCTTAGGCAATAGAAACTTGAGCCAGTGATTTTTATGGGCCTTCTCTGAGCTCCAGATCTGTATATACAGCCATCACCTGGCCAGATTCCTCTGGATTACCCAGATACACTCTTCTCCTCATGCTTGGTCTGTTTCCAGGTTTCGCTGTCTTAGTGACAAACATCTTGGTCTGCACAAATGAGCAAGCAGGAAACTGCAAGACCCTCTCTCAAAGCTCCCCTCACTGAGTCTGTGGCATCTATCAGTAGATCCTGTTGATTTACCTCCTCATCACTCCCAAATATGACCACACCTTCTCTACCATCATCACCTGTCCAAGCTACCCGTGCAGCTTGTCACCACGGCAACATTGCCTCCTCATGAGCCAGCCTGCATTCACTTGGGCCTTCCCTCAATCTGCTCTACACACTCTTGGCACGGTCCCTGAAACACAGTAGATGGTGATCAAATAAGTGGACCAAATGGGTCGAAAATGGTTAAAGCAGACTTTGTTCTAGACATTTACACTCTAAGAAGAAAACAGTTAAGAAGTCAAATTAAAATAAACCTGCCTATAGGAAATGTAGACAGTGGTATTGCAACAGGGTTGTGTACTGACAGACGGTAGCCACACTTGTGGTGAGTGTAGCATGATGTATAGATGTGTCCAATCACTATGTTGTATGCCTGAGAGCAATATAGCATTGTGTGTTCAACTATACTTCAATAATAAAAAGCAAATAAATAAACCTGTCTAGATAGGTGTCAACGAAGTCAACTAAATTAAATACAATATTATTAATTAAATTCAACAAACTCATTTTGTACCTGCTGTAGAAAATGCCAGATATTGTATATCTGCTAAGCCCAGTTCACACCCTCCTCATCCAGGTGTCCAGAAAACTCCGTTTGTTAGAGGACTTCGTTTTCTCACCAGTCACTCCAAAATTAAATTGCCCAAAGCTTTTGGAAGAGCCAGCTTCACTTTTCCTTTTGACATTAGTGATATTATGGAAAGCACATATCATTGCGTGGAGAATTTATATTTGCCTGAGTGGGCTAAGAAGCATTTAATTTGGGTATGTCCAGTCATTTGGAATTTTGCTTTTTATCCTGTATAATTATTAAAAAAATGGTTAATTCTCAATTAGACTGGGAAGTACACAGAACAGAAATTACTGTTACTCACTTTCTCTGCCTTGCTTTAAGTGCTGAGAGCATGCTTTGTATGATGTGTTTATTTCAACTGAAACATATTTTAAATGGGGGTAACACTAGAGCTAAAGATACTAAAAGCCATAGTATCCATTCAAAAACCGGGCCCTGCTGTCCCAAAGGAATTGATTATCCTTATTTCTTCAGGGTCCAGTATGATAACAATCCCTTTACGAACTGCAGCCTACACGCCCTCCTCCCAGTCTTGCAGAACATCATCAAATTGCCCTGGCCAACATCATGGCCTCCCCGGAGCCCAGAATCTTGTAATTACCACCTGGGGAGCCCAATGGGCTATGCCTTCTCTTCGATGGCCGCCTTGCCTTCTGTGTGGCAGCCCCGCCTCTGCCTAATAGACCCCTGGCACACACTAAGCCTCAGATACCAGACAGGATTGCTTCCCTGTCCTGACAACCCAGAGACCCAAAACACATAAAGCCCAGAATTATGGTCATGTTTTCCAGTTTCAAATCAGTTGAACAAATGTTCTTGAGCAAAACCAAGAGATGGCAGAATTTCCCATGCCCACCCTAGGACATTTGCTCATGGAACATTGTAAACCAAACTTTTCTGTCTGGCAGTTTTCTAGAGGCTGAAAGGCTTAGCTGTGACTTGTTAGCAAGTTCCCTGTGTGCATGCATTCATACCATGATCACTCCTTATATTGATTCACGTGGGCATATTAGGAGTTCCTCTTCATCCTGTCTGATTACAATTCTTGCATGTTGTGCCTGAGGAGTAGTACTCTCTTTCTGCTTCCTTTGTTCAGGTGCTAAGTACCTTTCCCTTACAAGTTAGAGCTTTTTCCTTTTCTGCTCCCAATTAGCCTCTTGCCCTTTTACTTGCTCTGCCTTCTTGTCATAATGTTATGGTTCTATTTCATAATCTTGAGAATATCTCATGTCATTGTCTGCTTTGTATTTCTATTGTGTACCCGCAGTTTCATAAATTAAATATGAGTGAGTGGTTATGGCCAGGAAAATCAATCTTTAAACAAATTAATATTTCAATGCCAGTTGTATAGCTATTTCCCCATTTAATGTGTGCCTTGGCTTAGAAATGGAAAACAGTGAATGTATCATTTTGGAAAAACTTAAATCAAAATGCAAAGAAAGCAAGCCAAATATGCCATAAGATTCTGAAACTGAATGTCAGAGGAGAGCTAATGCCTTAATTTGCAGAGACCAGATCTTTTAGGACAAACAGTGGCACCTTTATTTGATTTCTCTCCCGGCCATTTCATTTCCATAGTATGGAAAGTATAATGTGAATCACCATACCTACCCCGTTTGCCAAAAATATATATAGAATGCCAAGTTAAATTTGAATTTCAGGTAAATAAGAATTTTTAGTATAAGTGTGCCCCACATATTTCATGGGACATATTTATACTACAAAAATAGTTGTTGAATATCTGAAATACAAATTTAACTGGTGTCCTGTATTTCTGTTTTTTGCTAAATTGGATAACCCTACCATAACTCTACAACTGTGAGAAGTAAAAGCAATTTCTTGAAATAATAGAAACAAAAGAATCTAGCATAGTGCCCAATACACTTTCCTTTATAAGTAAGTGTATGACTTTCCCTTTCTTTTATAAATGCAGAAGTCATAGGTTATCATTCTGACAAAAATTCTTTATTGTTCAGAGAAATGGTTTAGGTTTGAGAGCTTGAGCACCAATGACATGTTGCTTTTCTTCTCTCTTTTTTTTAACCCTAGACATGTCACAATTACTTCCCTAAATTGTAAAATTTAGTTCTCTTAACACCTCTGGGAAATCCACCACTCTCCTCCATTAAAGGAAACCATATTTTAGAAAAGAAAATTAAACTTTTAGTTGCATCAGTGGTTTTCCCCTCAGCAGATTACTCCAAAATTAAAATGTTAGGAAGAGATATTAAATATTTGGAAATTTTCACTTCATAGTATTTTAGAACAGGGTGTCTTCTTTGATATCTCTGGAGTGGTTCTAGTTACTGAGCCAGCAAATTGATTACTAACAATTTTAGACAAAAGCAGTGGTTTCAGTGATGTGGCCAACGAAAGTCATGAGGACACAGTGAGCAGTTGCCCGTCTACAAGCCAAGAGGAGAGTCCTCACCAGACCCCTAGCATGCTGGCACCCCAATCTCAAACTTCCAGCCTCCAGAACTGTGAGAAAATAAATTTCTGTTGTCGAAGCCACACAATCTGTGGTATTTTGTTGTGGCAGTCAAACCAAACTAAGACAATATCCAAGAATAGAATATTGGGTAAAGAAATGTTGGTAAATCCATATGTAGATGATTTTGTAGTTCTAATCATTCTTTAAAAGACTTATGGTATCGGAAATTTTTCGTTATACTTAGGTGAAAAAGCAGACTATAAACAGTATGTATGGAGCTGTTTTTTAAAAAACTAATACAGGTACACACATACATACACAACATATACAAACTTCTGAAAAAATGCAAAGTCATACACTAAAATGTGAATAAATAATCGTCTCTGAGTGATTGAATGGCAGGTTATTTTTTTGTAATTTTTCTTTGTGCTTTACCATGTTTTGCAAGTTTGGGGTTGTGAATATATTTGACTTTTGTAATCAGAAAAATAAATTAAGAGATTTCCTTTAGTTAATGAACTGAAACCCACCTTGGAAAGTGACACTGAAAATCAAGAGGCAGTCTCGGAGATACGTCCTTAGACCTGGGGGTCTGTCCCCATGGTGGTTGACAGCTCCCAGTTGAAGCCAGCAGCCTCCTAATGTATTAAGCAACATGAACCCCACCTAATGAAAATACTCTCAATTTTCCTCTCTTTGCTTTTAATCTCATCACCTTTCATTGCCAATATTCCTGATATTTATGCTCACTGGATGAAAAGACTAGTGAACTAAAAAGGAACCAGGAAATCTTTAACAAGTAAGGAAAGAAAGATTTTTTTTTTAATGAGCTACAGAGATCTTTAGAAATTGAGACAAAATGAAGAGAAATGTTTCAAACAGATACTAGTTGTTTCAAAGGTATCACTTGGCTTCTCTATACCTCCCCCTGGACCTATTTTTAAATCCCCAGTGCATTCACCCATTTACTTCATCAGTGCACAATTTGAAAATTTTTCTAGCTATCAAATATTTTAGCAAATTCAGTAATAGGGGTATCTGCCTTACCTTCCTTTGGCTCTTACAGCAAGCTCATTAACCAAGACTTGTGCTCCCCTTCTGTGGCTTCTTTTTGTCATCCAGCTCGTTATAATAGTACATCTATATAACTGTGTTCACTGTTAGAAAATGGAAGCATTTTTATAGCTTACAGTCAAAAGCCAGGTAAAGCTGCCAATGTATTCATTTACTAGGTGACCTCCAACCCTTAGCATAGATGAGGTCCTTATTTCCTGGCATGAAATATTGGCAAAATCTGTACCTAGTTAGCAAGTCACAATTGAAACCTTCCATAGAGTAGTTAGCCTTGCTCTCTTGTGTTGTCACAGCTATATGTAGTGACCATGAGCCTGGAGAAATGCCTGAATTACGTAGACTTTGTGTGAATGGCTGGTGGCACACAAATTCATAACAGACTGTCACAAGGAAGAATAGGCCAGGGATCATAAACCGTGACTGAGAATATACAACAGAACACTGAAGATGGGTCAGAACCATGATGTAAGGAGGGTATAAACATGATTCTGTAAGTAGCTCTTTTAAAGCATAGCTTTACAGACTGCACATAAGTGATGATCTTAGCAATGCTTTTTAAACATTTTAGACTTTATTTAAATACCAAGATTATTTATCCCCAAATGCAAAGAAAACTAAGTAACTTGGGAAGCATGAAAGCCAGTTCAAAACTGTAGGAAACAGAACATGGTCTCTTTCTTGGGGAAGTTGGGATTGTCCCTCCACCAAACTGCATTGCAGTTGAGAAACCATGCAAAGTGACTGAAGTCAACTCTTCTCTTCCAATTCCAGGGCTTCCGAATATGTCCCTGAGATACCCTATTCTCAATATGGCCCTGTTCTTCTGACATTTCTGCTCACTTTTTAAATTGGGAGGGAGTAAGTAACCATTAACTCCAGGTATAGTTGACTAATTATATGAGTAAAAATGCGTGTGATTTATAGTGCTTTCATTTAGCCTGCTGGTGTGATACTTAGTTATTCTTCACAGAGAAGCTGATCAAGAAGTGTCACAAATGGCACTGCTCCCCGTGCCTGTTAATACCGATTTCTGGTCTTGTTTCCGTGGTCTGATTCCCTGCTATTCTATTAATGTCCTGTGTTTTAAGCGCTAGATGAATGATCATTCAAGATTAGTTTTGAGAAAGACAGATGTTTGGTTCAACAAACCCTTAATGAACACCTACATGTATTGCATTTCAAGCACAGTATTCTCTTGGAATACAAATATGCAGGAGCCCTTGACGTCTTCACCGTCTGGTGGGACCAGAGGTAGATGGATAACCACAATATAATGTATAGTGTGATACTTGCTGTCATGGAGGTATAAAAGAGCACTACGGGAAAATTAATTATACCTTAGTTAATATCTTAGTTAATAATTTTTTTACCTGTGAGGTAAAGCAGGAGGGGAGGGAAAGTAATGCAAAATTTGTAGAAAATAAGTAACACTTAAGCAGGGCCTGGAAGTATCATGAGTTTGCCAGATAAAGATTTAGTGCAACAAAGGCATTGCAGGAAGAAGAGCAAACTGTCTATTTATATCTGATGTGACTCTTCAAAGAATTTGAGGTGAATACCATTCCAATGCCCCATTTTCTATTTTTAATTTGCAAACATTTCTTGGGGCCTCAGCTCCAGGATTCTAGAAATAGAGGAACCTGATGGTGAAAGAACTGACTCCTAACTGCACACAGATAGGGAGGCTGTTACCCTGACCAGCCATGGGTACTCTGTGTGTTTCCTTCCACTGAGAAAGATGAATTTTCAGTGAATTACCATCCAACGGAGTCTTACCTGACATCAAGATACTCTTGGACACCCCGCTTCCCTGATCAGATTTCTCAGGGAAGAAAAATTTCACGAATTACAAAATGCTCAATAACTCCATCTCCTATGAATATATGGATCTTAATGAGGGTCAAAGAATAACTTTTAATACAGTAATTTCAGTAACCAATAGGAGAGAATTTTCCTGCTAGTTCTGTGACTGCTCTTAGTGTTTTTGATGTTGTTTAATCTAGCATTCCTCTTTGATGCCCCTAGTCATTGTCCCAAATAAGAGAAGCCACCAATTCTGGATGCTCCTGAGAAAGACCCTATGCTATACATTAGTAGCAAATCTTTCAGATTTGCTAGGTGGTGGGGAAGGAATGGGCTGGCTAGACCCCACAATACACTCATGGGTTTACTCTTGACACATTTCTCCTTCAGTCTGTCCTTATTTTTTAAGCAGTCACCCACCATTCCAAACTTATTGCAATATATTTTAAACTGGATGTCTTCAGGAGTGCCTGTTTGCTCAGTCAGTTAAGCCTCCAACTTTGACTCAGGTCACGATTTCCTGGTTTGTGGGTTTGAGCCCCGCATCAGGCTTTGTGCTGACAGCACGGAGCCTGGAGCCTGCTTTGGATTCTGTCTCTCCCTCAGTCTCTACTTCTCTCTCTCTCTCTCTCTCTCTCTCTCTCTCTCTCTCTCTCTCTCTCAAAAGTAAATAAGCATTAAAAAATAAAAATAAAAAATAAATTGGATGTTTATAATAGCCTTTCACGAAATTGAGATTGATTTGTATTAATTTCAAGTGAAATGCCAATTGAATACTAAAACCATGTTAAGAAAGAACAGAGTACAAAGCGCATCTTAATGATTGATTAAATTTTACCTGTTGTGATTGGCCTTTTTTTAATCCAGCAAAGTCTTACTGAGTGTATAAGGTAATAACCTGTGAACTAATTTGTTTGTCCTGGCCTCTTCAAAATCAGTGTCACCTTTTTTGTTTTTCCTTTCCAGTGAATAGTGAAATTGGAAGAAAAAAAGCAATTAGCTCTATTTTAGGTATTCTTACTTTCAGTCCTGTACCTCCAAAGGTAAAATGGCAGAGGTGAACCATCTACATAAAATACAGTATGTGTAGAGAGAAAGAATATATCGTATCTTTTTTTAAAACATCAGAATCATAAGGTTATAATCAAGCCCAAGTTTGAACTTCTATAGACCAACCAACTTAGCCCATTTCTTAAAATCTTATTATGAAGAAATTATTTAGATAACTGTCATCAAAACAAACCAGTTTGGACTCTAAATGATTGGGAAATTTAATACAAAAAAAATGTTACTTTTACAAAATAATGATGGCAGATGTAGCTCTCCTGACCAGCCGTATTCCCCTGACCATGAAGCCCTTTCCCCATCCCCTCCTTTCTCTTGAGTACCATCCCAATTTGTCTAGAAAATAATTGCTCGAAATGAGATGTGGATTTTTGGCGATTCTGGTGCAATGCTCACACTACAAAGAATAGGGTTGTAAGGATGGGTTGGGTAGAAAGGTGGACGAGTGGAAAAGGAGAGAGTAAGAGGGAAACATCTTGAATTGTACATAGATTATCCTACATTTTAAAAATAATGTTTATTTATTTTGAGAGAGAGAGAGAGCGTGAGTGGGTGAGGGGCAGAGAGAGAGGGAGACACAGAATCCGAAACAGGCTCCATACTGTCAGCACAGAGCCTGGTGGCGGGGCTCGATCTCATGAACTGTGAGATCATGACCTGAGCCAAAAACAATAGTCAGATGCCCAACCAAGCCACCCAGGCACCCCTAATTACCCTACATTTTTAGAGAATGGAATATTTCACTTGCACGAAAGACAAAAACCCACATTGGGCAGAATTTCGTTTTCTTTTGAATGATTCAGAAGACATTTCAGGATCTTGCCATCCTCATTTTGAGTATCAGTCATCATTGTATGTTAAACATGTAAGTATCTGCCAAGAGAATTTGCCATCAACCAAGTGTTACTATGTTTTTAAAAATACTTCACAAACAAGATGAAGGCAGACGCTTCATAAAAAGGTACCAGTTTAGGACTGATTTGAGCAAGGCCCCTTGCTCAAGGATAAATATTGCAATGCAGTACAGCACTTACAAGTAAGAGGCTGTGCTCCATCGGAGGGTGAACACATCACTTAACCTTTCTCAGCCTGTTGGCTCTTGGGCATCATGGGATGAAAAGGTGAACTCCTTTGAGGACAACTGTGGGAAAAGAGCTAAGAAAAGGAGAAAAAAAAAAACACATTAGAAATCAATGTATGTCATAGAACTTCTAATAGAAAGTGCTCTATGTTTGAACAGATAATTGATTTGAGAGACTCTGATTCTTTGATGTCATGCCTGGTAAGCTGGATCCTTTCTGTGGCAATCTTGCCAGTCTGGGGCCACTTTGCCTTACTAGGAACCAGCTGCCTAAAGACAGTCTCTGCTAAAGTCACATGGCATCTGGCAGTGCTTATGAGTTTAGCTAATTCATCTTCCCAGAGAAGAAGAAGTTTTCACAGTTAGATTTGAGTCCCTTGCTGATTCTTCTTTCCCTTCAGATGCCAAGAGGATGCATCAGTTGGAAGTCACTGGAGCCACACTCGTGGAGTTGATTCTGTCTGGTATAGGCTTTTTTGTCTGTTTTTCACAAAAGGTGTTTTCTTCTTTTTTTTTCTTTTCCTTTTTTTTTTTTTTTTTTGGTCTTGGGAGTCACTTCTTCACTTGTGTCCACAGTTGTCCATCTACTTACTATATGTCAAACTGCAGGTCTTTTGTTGGAAAGTGCTGTTCCATAGCTAGAACCCATGGACACTACAGATCATGAGTCTGTCTGCTCCAGACTTTACAAGTGAGTGTGAGGCAGAGCTTACTTTGCGTGACAAGCTGTGATCTTCACTCCTATAGCCAGTCCACTCTGACCTGACCTCACTGCTGGGAGGCAGCCCATTGGCTTCTAGGAAACACTTGGCAACATCATGCTGGTCGCTCTACCCTTTAGACATTTACACATGACAAGAAAGTAAGATGAGTAGATTTGAGATGCCTACTAAAGAGCTAGATTTTTTTTTTCCAAAAAAAAAAAGACATGTAGGAATATCTTGTACCTCTCTGACAGTACTCAATGTGATATCCCCATCATAAGATGTCTCAGCCTGTACCCACCTGTGACTTATCTGTCTCCCCAACTAAAAAGTAAGCACTTTGAGAGCGACAGTTGTATCTTTGCATCTCTTGCATCCAGCACTGTGCCTGGTGTGTTGAAGGCGCTGAAGAAATAATTGAAGAGATAAAGGCATGAATAAATAAATTAATCTGTAAAAGGGAACCTAGGGAGGGGAAACTAGAGACAACGAGATGGAAGAAGGAAAGAAAGAAGTGGGATCGCTCTGCAAAAGCTAAGGCTGTTGTTGTTTCGCACAGACAGATGTTATACTACGAGTTAAAACTCTTATTTAGTCTCTTTGAGCCATGTGTTCTCATGGTGTATTCCAAGTTTTGACAAAACTCTATCCCATTGTTTCTTTACTTTTCACTTATAGCACCTTTTTAAAACACAGGTCAGCGAGACTCAATAATTTGAGTTTTGGTTTGGGGAGGGGAGTGATATGTGGCTAATTGACATCCTCCCCCTTACCCCGCTGCCCTGTAAGAGAGCACTAAACCTGTAGGTGTGACCAGACGGGCAGCTCAGCAAAATGGCTGAAAGCAGGGTTGAGAATCTGCTCTATCACCAAGCAAATGTGTGCCCATGGACAAGTCATCCGAGCCACCATTTCCTCACAGAGCTGTTGGAGGACACAGTGAAGTCCTGCATTAAAGCATTCAGTACATTGCGCGACACCTTGTACATACGTTCTGAACGTTAGCACTAAAACGTCACCCTTCCCAGGAAGGTGGTTGTTAGAATGGCGAGGTGGAGGAGCGTGCGGGAGCCAGCTACCTCATGCCGCGGCTTCCGATGGAGCCCTGTGTTTGGTGCCCATGACTTGAGGGCGCCTGCTATGGGCGCTGAACGCACCATAGAAATCGTTTAAGGAGCTGGAGGGGGCAGGGAGGCAGAGTGGTTGGTGGGGAAGCCTGACACTGAAGTGAACTAAATCTGTACAGGTGGCTATTTTTGTCAGCCCAACCACAGTGGGGGTGTGATGGGGCGTCTACTTTTGATCCAGGTCTTTTTATAGATGCTGATTTTTCTTAAAGGCGACTGTCCTTTCCCAGGATGCTGAATTGATTTGGAAGACTGCTTATGGAGTGTTTAGCATCTGCAATCTGGAGTAGACAACATTTAGATTAGTGATTAGATACTCCTTTAAGATGTAAAAGTCTCATTATGAACACTAGCATAGATTCAGCATAACAGTGTTTTACCCATCAAGACTGCAAAAACAGCATTACCATTTCAAAAGTGCTTCAGACTAGTGGTATGGGCTCAACCTATATAGGCAATTTTGGTGAAAACCAGAGCCAACATCAGTACACCACAGCAGCCTATCCACTTTACCCTTTGAACTTGAACCATTTCAAAACATTATCCCATTATTATTACTCAGACTGGTTCAACGAGTGCTTCCCTGTGCTTCCCAAGAGTGTGTATATGAAGTCACAAACTGTCTGATACAAAAATAGGATGTCTGTGTCATTTGGTGCTTTTAAAATATTTTTTAAAGAGTGGTCTGAACACTCCCTACCTGTATCACCATACTGAAAAGTTATTTTTAAGAGCCTGGATGCAACTATTACCATCCCAACACTTTAACCACAGAATCCATAATGGGGTGCCAACGCATATATACGTGTGTGTCTCTTGAGGAAGAAAGCTGAACGAGACTCATTGCCATTGCCTCTGAGACTTCAGTACCTAACATCCAGACTGAAGTAGTGACCTCTTCAAAGAGGAAATGAGTGTCATTCTGCTGGGGTGTGCTCTAGGGGGTTACCTGGCCACGTGGTACACACAGCATCTCACTGTAAGAAGGAAGATTTTCAACAGTTTCAGATAAAGGTCAGCCATTTTAGAAAAATGTGGACTTTTTTCTCCCTTGTACTTTGCTCCCAGAGCCAGGCAGGTGGTCCACGCAAGCTTGTGCTAATGAATTAGGCAGCTTGTACTGTGCAAAGTGCATTTTCATTACTGTGAACAAAGCAGGCTGTGGGGGAAATCTGATAGGTGGCTTCCACTCAAAGGACAAGATGCATTTATCTGAAGGCAATTCAGTGGTTTATAATGGACAGCGGGGCCCTTTTGTCTCCTTGTCACAATCTTCCTGTGAGCATCACCGTGATTCATAGTCAAATTATAGTCACTTTCTACCACCCCAGCTATTTAAATCGCAGACTCCCCAATCTACGATCTTCACAATTTTAAATAGCATCCAGGAGTGCAGTTCCATTTTTAACACAATATTTTGCATTTGTACAAGTAAGAATTGGTCACCAGGAAGTGACTTTTGATTATTTCTTGTGCTTTGCTATAGATAAGTATTGAGTCTTTTACAAGTACTTTGATTACAAGCAGTTGGAATCACATCATTTCCCAGCAAGACTTATTATTTTACTCATGAAAGTCATTGTATATCTTACCAAAAAAAAATGCCAATAATTTCCCATTTCCCACAAGAATCTGTACGTCAGCCTTGATACTTAGCCTGGATAAAGGTCTCCCACACATGAAAGTCATGAGGTTATAACATAAGGTATTGTCTAGATGAGGGGTTCTCAAACTTGACTATGTAGAGTCATCCAGGGAACTTGCTGAAAATTCAGGGTCTGGCCTTTGTATTCCTTATGGTCCCTCCAGGTGCTAATATACATTAGACTAAGTCATTTCACTTCTTTAGTTTGTTAAGGAGAGGAACAACTATACACTGTCTTCTGGGAGCAGTAATGGCACTGTGGGTCTAAGAATACACATAGGGTATGCGTGGTATGCAGAGTAGTCATTTAGTAAATAGATTGTCAATCCCTTAAGCACATGGTTTGCTCAAATGCCAACAAGATTGTTCTTAATGGATGCCATTAAGATGTATTACAGAAGTTGGACAGCGCTAACTCAAGTTCAAATTTCACAGAAATTACAGCTTGCCAGTAAATCACACTGCAAGTTGATAGACAAGTTGTTTATTCATTGCTCCTGCTTAGAGAATATATATGCTAGAAAATAATTTCCATGCATCCATACAGGACCACCATCCTTAATTTACAATTCCAAAATCCTACTGAAGACTGAAAGACTGCCCAAGTTTTGCACCAAAATTCACTTGACAACAAAATTTGGCTTAAACTAGCATGACGCTATTAATAGCCTTTGCTTATTCCGTAATTACATAACTTAGTGTAAATATTGAAATCTTTTACTGCAGAAATACCTGTTGCACATGTTATGTTCTAGTCAGTGTATACCCCCATTGCCTTTCATCATTTAATTTTTTTTTTTAATTCTGAAATACATTTGGCCCCAAATGTATGCCCATGGACAAGTCATCCGAGCCACCTTCTGGTCTGGTTGCAGATCAGAATTATATTATTCCATATTTATGATGGAGAACTGGGGACTTGACTGCTACCTTGACTTAGTCTCAAGGGTTACTACTGATAAAATTCAACAAGGTAAGATTCATTTATTCAAACTTGAAATTATTGCAAATGATCAACTCTTTCTATTGAAGGACCATGACAGATGTTAATGCTCACTCTCTACTGAGCCATGCATTGTCCTTACATCTTTCTGACAAAATGCCCTACTTGAAACAAACAAAAAGAGTTTGTTTGGATTTTAGATTCATATCCTACCATCCTATACCTACTGTAGTCTTCTTCTTTTTCTCAGACTGCAACTGACAACATTCTAGGGATAATATGTTCTACATTAATAAGACTGAAATCTGAAATGGAGGTAAATAGGATGGTGAAAAATGGGCCAAATTAATCATATATATGGTTATTTCTGATTAATGTCAGAGATGTCTGTGGGAGAAATCTGCCACAATAGACTTTAGCATCTGGGAAACCCAGTATCATTCCTGCTGCAACAAACGTACTAGCAATTGCTTGGAAGATATGCCCTTGAAAGTATGTGTGTATATGTATATATGTATGTAATATTTATTTATATACTTTTATGTAAACATACAACATATAACCTACATATTAACTTAAAGAGTTTCACAATTGTATAATATTTGGAGCATAGTTGCTATTATTTGTGTTTTTGTGTTGTGGTTGTTTGTGCTTATTTATATGATTAAGCATACAAGAAACCACAGTTACTTAAAATATATTTTATAATAGTAAAAAATATTTTTCTCAGGATATTTAAGCTATTATTTACGTTTTGTGAAAGAATCAAATGACACCTCCAGCTGATTCCTAACAGAAGTTTGGGTTATAGTTGAGTTTGCAAATAATTTCTCAACTAAATAAACAGCAATGTGCTTGCTTTACAAATAAGGACTATTAATTGTGATTTATAATGTCTGGATTTTGCCAACTATATTAAGTAATGAGTGCTCCTTATGGACAAAATCAATTGCCTGTTCTGCCTAAAATCTTGGCTCCAATTCAGAGTCACCATGGGACAAGGTTACACCTTCACAGCTTGTAAACATGCCTACTTAGCCAGCATTCATTAATGCAAATTATGCATTAGTGGAAGACAAATTTTTTCAGTAACAATATTCAAAGAGAATGTAGATTTCTTCTGTGATGTTTTCCAGAAGATAGCTGGATCCAATGTTTAGTTTCAGCTATTATAATTGCCAACTTTATGGCAGCATGGAAGGTATAGTGACCTTTAATAGTGAGCCAAAGATTAGGGCCTCTGCGATAGGATGGGAAGATTACTAAATTAACTAGTACTAACTAGTAGTTGGGTATGGAAATGTGGGTGAAGACAGAGGACAGTGGAGGAGGACTGTTCTGCTTTAGGTCAAAGAACAAACAATAGTCTAGATTCCCTCTCAGAAGAATATATAAATCTGAGTACTTGATTGTTACATAGCAATTTAGCAATTATTTTTCAGATTCATTAATTTTGGTGATATTTTTACTGAAATTTAGAAGTGCCTGTATCAGGTGCTGCTAAAAAACTTGAATGAGATGAGGGATTTTCCTGATTTTCAACATGGCAGCCCAATACCCACTACAGACCTGCCCCACATAAATAGAATCAAGAATTTTCAGACTATTTAAACCCAAAATAAATCCCCTTACTCAAGTTGACACATTCTAAACAAATACAATCTTCAGAGATTCTTTAAAGAATTCTCAACTTGAGGGGCACCTAGGTGGCTCAGTCAGTTGAGCATCGGACTTTTGATTTTTGCTCAGATCATGATCCGCAGGGTCGTGGGATCAAGCCCCACATCAGGCTCCACACTGAATGTGGACCCTGCTTAAGATTCTCCCTCTCTCTGTCTCCCTCATTCCCTCTCTCCCTCTCCCCCTCTCCTCCTCTTCCCCACCCCCCAAGCACTCTCTCTCTCTAAAAAGAAAAAAAAAAGAAAACTTAGGAGTTCTCAACTTGAAGGGATCTCTAAGGAGCGGGGACAGGTTCTGTATGTATGGGAATTGTATGTTTTCGTGAAATGTCCACCATGTCCATCAACTTCGCAGAGGCTCCATGACCCCTCAAAAAAAGGGTAAGAGCCCTCATTTTAGAGAAAATAACAACATACAGTTCCTAATCTTAAAAGCGTTTATCTTTCTGTTTTTCATTAGAAGTGTGTACTGACTTGTACAACTCACCCCGTATTCTGACCCTGGACAGGAAGTCCCCCTGGGAGTTGATTGCCACATCATTGCTCGATTGCTCATTCTATCAGAAGTGACTTCTGTGATTGCTTCCTGCTTCCTGCTTAAAGGGCAGTTGTCTAAGTTGTCCTCTAAGGGAGCACCTGCCAGCTCCAAGTCTGTTTCCTCTTTTCTTGGCTCTCCCCTATGTTGCCTCTCCATTTCAGAGCCAGCCCCTGGCCTTGGGTACACAAATACATCACGGTGGATAGTCACAAGCAGCAGTGTTTGCCCTCCACCAACCAGTCTCTGGGAGAAAAGCAAACCACCCAGCCCACTCCTTGCTGCCTGCTGTGATTGTACACAGCTGGCATATGGTAATTAAAATTAATTGGTTGCTCTGGCATCATTTTGCAATTCAGTACCAGGGCAAAAAGAGTCAAGTCTGAGTATCCCTGGCAAAAAAATAACACACTGAATTAAAAAGTAAGCTAAAAATAGTTTTATCATATTATGTTACATCTATGGTCTAGCCAGACAGAGTGTTTCTTCAATAAAGGCATCTAAGAACATTATGGCATAAGATGTAGTTTTTATCTTGACATCACACTACAGATAAAAGGAAAGATGTAACCTTAAAATACTGTTTATGGATAACCATCCCTAACTTTAATATTTAAAAAAATATTCATGCATTCCAACTATACCACTTGTTAGTATTAAAACATCCATTTAAAAAAAAAATGTTTTCCAAGTATGGAATGATTGGTCTCGGCTTTAGAACATATCATGGGATTTAGTGGATAAGCTTATCTCACCTATGTCCTGTTGGTTTCATAGGTATCATTCCATAACCACTCTACCCTATTGTACTCCATAATTTCTCTTTTAAGTTTATTTATTTATTTTGAGAGAGAGTGAGAGAGAGCACATAAGTGGAAGAGGGAGGGAGGGAGGGAAGGAGAGAGAGAGAGAGAGAGAGAGAGAGAGAGAGAGAGAGAATCCCAAGCAGGTTCTCCACTGTCAGTGAGGAACCCAATGTGGGGCTCAAACTCACAAACCATGAGATCATGACCTGAGTCAAAATCAAGAGTCAGACGCTTAACTGACCGAGCCACCCAGGCAGCCCTATTTTTTCCTTTCTGATAGTCACATATTTCAACTCAATGGAAGAAAATCTACCTGCCATCTGCTTCCCATCACTATGTTGGAATTCATTCAACAGATATTTATTGACAACCTATTTGTGCCTTGGTATCACATCACGTGCTATGGACACAAGTATAAATGAAGGACAGATCTTCATCCTCATTTCATACCTCACAAAAACTAGGTAACAAGTGAACTAAACAAACATATAAGAGATTTCAGTCCAATGTGAAATTGCTATTATATGGTTAAATACAAGCATACAATGGAAACAAATGGGAGCGGCACAAAAGTTTTTAGAGATTAGGGGAAACTTCCCAGTGGAGTAGACTTTTAAATGGATGAGTAGGAATTAAGCAAAAGTGAATGGGAAGTACCTTTCAAGCAGAAAGAATGGCTTTTGGAGCAAAAAAAAAAAAAAAGAAAGAAAGAAAAGAAAAGAAAAAGAAAAGATAAATCTGGAAAATTGCATATGATTTGGTGGAGCTGAGTCTTTGGGTTCATGAAATAAAGTGCCAGAAGATGAGGCCAGAAAGATAAGCAGAGAACCAAATAGAAAGGGTTCCCTAAAACTGGAAAGGATTTGGATCTTGTCGTGAAGATAAAAAAGGAAAAAATGGAAAGCAAATCAGTCATCAGTTCTATGAGTACCTCACAATTCAGCCTTTAATTTTTTTTCCTGATTGTTTCATGGGAATTTTATTTCTCCAACTAACCAAAAGAGTAGAACCACATCAAATTGTGCCTTGTATAATAGTGTACACAAAACAGGCATTCAACAAATAAATGCTCATTGGTTGATTGGGTCAGTACTGCTGCTTCTAGATAACTCTACTTTGGGCCCAGCTTAGTGATTTCATGAGTATCCTTTTGTTGTAAATATTCATCTTCTGAAGGGTTCGGACTCTGCCTTTAAAAAACAACTGCTGGGGCACCTGGGTGGCACAGTCGGTTAAGTGTCCGACTTCAGCCAGGTCACGATCTCACGGTCCGTGAGTTCGAGCCCCGCGTCAGGCTCTGGGCTGATGGCTCAGAGCCTGGAGCCTGTTTCCGATTCTGTGTCTCCCTCTCTCTCTGCCCCTCCCCCGTTCATGCTCTGTCTCTCTCTGTCCCCCAAAAAATAAATAAACGTTGAAAAAAAATTTAAGAAACAACTGCCTTGTGAACTCATGTTTTTCCTCTTCTATCTAAATGTGTTAGATATCGGTACTCTTTGAGGCTAGATAATATTCAAATGGTGGATAAATTTAGAAAGAGTTGAAATCAGTCTATTTGATTTCTTTAATTTAAAAAAATATATATATTTATTTTTGAAAGAGAGACAGAGCACATGTAAGGGACAGGCAGGGAGAGAGGGAGACACAGAATCCAAAGCAGGCTCCAGGCTCTGAGCTGTTGGCCCAAAGCCCGATGTGGCCTCGAACTCATGAACCGTGAGATCATGACTCGAGCCAAAGTCAGATGCTTAACCAACTGAGCCACCCAAGCACCCCTATGATATTTGAAATTGTGTCCTTCTAGTCAGCTACTATTTTCACTGACATTGACCCAGAAGAGCAAATAGGATATCATTTTCTGAAGCATAAATTTAGAAGCAGATTTATGTCTAGAACTTTTGTGTTGAATACTAGAGCTCTTGGAATGCCCCAGATCAAGATTCACCTCCTTACCTAATTAATAATGCCTCATGTTCTTCAGTAAGAAATTTATTTTATTTTTTAAAGTTTATTTATTTTTGAAAGAAGAGAGGGGGTTGGGGCAGAGAGAGAGAAAGGGAGACAGAGGATCTGAAGCAGGCTCCACACTTGACAGCAGAGGGCTTGACTTGGGGCTCAGACCCACGAACCATGAGATCATGACCTGAGCTGAAGTCAGATGCTTATCCGATTGAGCCACCCAGGCGCCCCTCTTCAATAAGAAATTTAAACCCTTGTCCCCTACCACAAAGTGGGTATGAGAGGGAAAGACCCCCTATTTAAGCCTTAGCAGGCATTCAGACCTAATATGAATATGATTATAAAATCCTTCTCAAAGAGCAAGTTCCCCTGAGGAAAACATGATGCCCAGGGACCAATGGCTGCCAAAAGGAAAGGATAGAGCAAAAGAAGGCTCATATTAAGAAGCACAGACTCGACCCTCTCTCACAGTGGACTTGGCCAGCCCACATTCTCCTTTCAGTGCTTGCATCTCAATTACAGCTAAAGACAATCCCTCAGCCTATCTTTAAATCCTAAATACCTACCTCAGTCCTCTCAAGATCTTTTATTTGACAGTTCTCCCAACCAAATAAGACATTTTGGAATTTATGTGAGAAGTATTTGTGAATCTAGACAGGTGGCATTTGTAGCAAGAGGGAAGTGAATTCTAAGTTGTTCAATGGGCTATTGCATTTTGAGTATTATAACTTTAATTGATTTTAATTGATGTCTTCATTTTCTCACTGATTTTAATCAGTGTATTTTTCTCTTTTCAAGATATATTCACTTCTCAGGTCCATTCCCTAACTGTGAGTTGAAATACCGTTGGTTACTACTACAGAAAATAGAAAGAAAACAAACAAACAAAAAAACAATAAATGAGAAGTTTCCTTCCAGTTGAATACAGTCTTAGGGAAATAAATATCCATGGGAACTAAAGGAAAGGAAATGAGCTGAGATATTTTGAAAATGGTACAATTATTATTTAAAATAATCTTGTCAATAAAGCCTCCAATAATGCAAATTGGTATTATTTCTAACATTGTGTTTAAATTCCATATTTTTTCTATATCTCCCTAAGAGTTCTGGTTAAAATCTGACGTTTCATATGTGCTGAGTTCGATGACATTGGTTTGAGAGGAAGAAGACCAGATTTAGCACCCACTTTTCCAGACTTTATTTTGCTGCTTCCCAACAAACACCTGGTTTGTGTGATACTCTGTGGGAGTTTTACCTTTGAAAACAGCCTATTCCTCTCATTGCCTGCTAAATCCCTACTCATCCTTTGATCCTCGGTTAAAAAGTCATCTCTTTCTTAACTCCCCTGACAAAATTAGTGGCTCCCTTGTCTGTGCTTATATTTCAAGTTGTTGATATTTTTGCTGCCCTGTTTTCACATTGCATTGTGATTATGTTTTCGGTTTGGGCTTCTTAGATTTTGCCATGGTTTAAAAGTGTATTTGTTCACCATTGATCCTTGAGTCTCATTTCCTCCTTCTGTATTCACGTTTCCTTTTCTTGATGTACATTCTCTAATAATTATTACAAATACAGATCTGTAATGATTAATTCTTGTGGTGTCTGTGAAAATGTGTTTTTCTCTCACAGCCTGAAAAATAGTTTAGCTACATCTTTGCTTAGGATTCCTAGCACCATAAGGGTGGTATAAATTAAGACTTTACACCTATGGTTGGTGAAGCTTGGGGATTTTTATTTATCCCAGGAGACACCTCCCACCCTACCCTTCCACATTCCAGAGCTAGGGGCAGAAATAAGCTGGTCTGTTGCCTGTTGATGATCCCTGCCTCCCAGCCTCAGGCATCCCGATGGCCTCTAACTTTGCACACCACACATAATTTAGCAATGAACATCTTTGTACATGTCCTCTCTGTCACTTGTATGGGAAGAATGTTTCCTGTTCTCCCTTGCATGGAAGGGGCATGTTTCCCCAGGGTTCTGGCTCTTGTAGCATTCTCTATCCTGGTTACCACTCACACCTGTTCTTGGGGAGGAAGTCGGGGTTCAGTACATAGTGGGTCCTCTAGTCAGCTTATGACTTTACCAAGCTGATGATAACCTCTTCCTTCAAATTTGGCTCTGCATTTTTCAAAAAAGATGGTTACATTTTTTGTAGCATTTGTATGAATGCTTGCCATTGGAATTGGGGTAGAATCTGTATTAGCTCAGTCCATATGTTTCTAGGACTGGAAACATGGTATGGGTAATGTGTCATTCTACCAGGAGCACCTTTCAGACAGGTAACAAATCTTAGTCATGTACTTTTAAATTTTTTTAATGTTTATTTATTTTTGAGAGCTAGAGAGACAGAGTGCAAGTGGGGGAGGGGGAGAGAGAGAGAGAGACATACACACACACACACACAGAATCCAAAGCAGGCTCCGGACTCTGACCTGTCAACACAGAGCCCGATGTGGGGCTCAAACCCATGAACTGCGAGATCATGACCTGAGCCAAAGTCGGACGCTTAACCGACTGAACCACCCAGGCACCCCAGTCATATTTTATTTTTAATGAAGTGCAGTCTATGTCCATAAATATCTGTGGAATGAATAAATGAGGACATGGGTACCAGGTGAGACCTGGTGCAAGGCAAGGGGGGTCGTGGGGAGATTTGTCCCTTGAAAGTATTAGAATGAAGGCCTCTGTCTGCTCGTTTCTAAAATGAAGTTCTTAAATTGCAACTAGACACTCTAGAAGGTCTCTTACAGCTCTAGTATATTCTGATCTAAGAAATACTAAGATACTCCCTCTAAATATTAGGCATTAAAGTTGCCTATCTAGGGGCACCTGGGTGGCTCAGTCGGTTGAGTATCTGACTTCATGAGGTCATGATCTCAGGGTTTGTGATTTCGAGCCCCGCATCGGGCTTGCTGCTGTCAGTGCAGAGCCTGCTTCAGATCCTCTGTCCCCCTCTGTCTCTCTACCCCTCTCCCTGCTCATGCTCTATCTCTCTCTCAAAAAAAAAAATTCAAAAAAAATTTTTTTAAGTTTCCTATCTCTAAATGTGGCACTGACCTAAGAAGTTATGGTCCAGTGAAGACACATGACTGCTCTTGTTTCTGTCATCCCTAACCATGACCTGTACTTTATCTAACATATGTTGAACATATTTTTGTAATTGCATCTATTTATCTTGAGGGTAAATAGCCCAGGGAGGTTTTGTTCCATTTTTCAGATAGAATGCCGATTTTCCTTTAAAAACACACCCTCTATTTCAAAGGGTAGTATTGGATGGCACTTAAAAAGGAATTGCAGCTGGTTAAATTTAGGGTGTTGAACAAATTCCAATCCAAGAATATTCCTTGGCGCTGGGCCTATGGCATTTTTAAATGATTCTAAATTGGATAAATTTTAATTCATTTTAAACTCCTTGCTTTCTGTATTTTTTCCTTCTGAGACAGACAACCAATCGTTGATTTTTATTCTATCTTTAACACTACAGCTAAATTATGACATGTTGTATACATACTATCACATTCCCTATAAATTTTACTTGTTATCCAACTACCCTTTAAAATTTATCTGTCACATCTAATGAAATCTCAGTAAAATGCCCTAAAAATAATATAAGAAAATAATCACACTTATAAGTCTTCTTCCCTTATTTAATATGGCCTTATATTTCATGGTATAATTTTAGCATATTTTGAAGTCCTGAATCTTACTTTCCTCTACATTTTTTTTCCATTTTTTTGCCTCTATTTTATGTTTCCTGGGAGGCAATGTTAATTTTTTAAAAACAAGAGAAAGAAAACAGGCCTATTATATTTTGCTAAGACCATATGGAACAATTTAGGAATCAGCCACATAGGATACTATTTAAAGTGTGGGCAGGTGGGGGCGCCTGGGTGCCTCAGTTGGTTAAGCGTCAGACTCTTGATTTTGGCTCAGGTCACGATCTCACAGTTTGTAAGTTTGAACCCCATGTCATGATCTCACACTTTGAGTTTGAGCCCCGCATTGGGCTCTGTACTAATGCCCAGAGCCTGCTTGGAATTCTCTCTCTCCCTGTCTCTCTCTCTGCCCCTCCCCTGCTCACACTCTCTCTCTCAAAATAAATAAAAACATTAAAATTTTAAAAAACAAACAAACAAAAAATAAAGTCTGGACAGGGAGAGGTCCATGAAGCAGGAAAAAGAGAAAGCCAAGGGCACAATCTTGAAACACACATTAGAAGCAGCCACAGAAATAGCTGGAGTTCTCTCCTTATGTTTATGTGCCTCCATTTCTCAGGTTCCTTAAAAAGGAAACCAGTCTTACACATTTCCTGCAGTTCTCATACCACTTTCCACAGTGAGAGCACCCGATGTATCCTTTCATTCAGTCATTCATTCACTAAGAGCTGCCAGTTACTGTTCCATGGGCCAAGAATACAGTGTCAAGAAGATCTGCAAAGCCCCTGTCATCTGTGTTTATATTAGAGTTGTATGTGTGGAAAAGGTAGAAATGGGAAACAAGCTTGTAACCAAATAAATAGGTAATATAATATCTGTACCAACAAGTGCTATAAAGGAAATTCACCAAGCAGTAGCCTGGGAAGGAGCTTCAGCATGGGGCTCAGGGTGGTGGTGCTTTACCAAGAATGGTGGGGGTACCTGTGGGAGGAAGTGACGTTGGAGATAAATGGTATGTGCTGAGAAGGAGCCACCATATGAGTTGCTGAGGAGGGAGCATTCCACAGAAAAAACAAGGACCTGAAGCAGGACCTAACTCAGTTCTTGGGGGGTAGGAAGAAGGCCAATGTGACTGGAACCTAGTACACAATGACAGGAAAAAGTCACAAAGGTAAGCCAGTCCCGAGGCCCCCTTGGCCATGAAAGGTGCTGGAATTCGATTCTGTTTGCCCTCCTATTATAGGCGAATCCACTTGATCCTACCAGTTTGCCCTTGTACTGCTAGAGCTCCTGCCCATATCGTCTAGCTCTTTGGTCCTGTCTCACTGAAGAGACGTGGAACGCAGGCAAAAAGAAGGCAACACTTTGCTACCACAGCTTTCTCTTTTACCTCCTGAATTAAATGTGCATATTGGGCTCCCTTCCCCCCAACCCACCCAGAGAGATCTGGTGCCAACCACCCACCCACCCTGAGAAAGAAACCAAGCATATCCCTGGCAAGATTAGAGTGAAGTGAGCAAGCTTAAAACTGCATTAATAAAATAAATGTTAAGATAAGGAGTTTTCTATCCTAAAAATATGTGGAGTGTTAATTAGGAAGGAGGAAATGAGAGAGAGAGAGAGAGAATGAATATGGATATTTCAGGGCTTCTGTACTCCTAGATGCCCAGAGGTTAAGGGCACAGTCCTCCACAGACTGGTTTCATTTCAGACAGCAGCCACAAGTTTGGGAATCCCCAGGGCCACCCTTACTTCTGACCAGCTGGCCGCAAATTCGGGCATTCCCACTACCCTGTCAGGTTTGATAATTCACCAGAAAGACTCACAGAACTCACTAGAAGCACTGTGCTTATGATTACAATTTTGTTATAGCAAAAAGATACAAATCAGAAGAGACACACAGGGCAAAGTCTGGCAGGATTCCAAACATGAGACTTCTGTCATCATCAGGAATGCATTACCCAGTTAGCACATTGATATGTGACCATATGCAGACAATTACCATCCAGGAAAGCTCACCCAAGCTTCAGTGTCCAAAGCTTTTACTGAGGTTTCATTAAGTGGGCATGATTGATCAGATCATTGGCCAGGAGGCTGAACTCAATCTGCATTGCCCCTACCCTCTCTAGAGGTGGATCTGATATTGTCTGGCTCAAGGCTTCCACCGTCTAAGGTGCAGTTGGTCTTTCTGGCATAGTCAGCCCCCATTCTGCCTCACCTCATTAGCATAAACCATCAGGTGTGGTCTCCGGGACCACCATGAATAACAACAGTGACACCCTTGTCACTCTGGAAATTCCAGGGGTTTAGAGGCTTCCTCCCCAGAACCGAGGACAAACGCGACTCAAATTCTTTATAGTTATAGTTATAGAGTGTACTATAACTCTTAAATCAGATTTGTAATCAATCCCTTATTCTGCATACCAGTCCTGAGTATGATTCAGATTGCTTGGGTAAAGAAGAAGCAGTACGCGTTGTTGAATTTTGTAGCAGACTCCAGCTATGGAATTTAAGGCATCATTACACAAGTATTACAGATTCACATGGCCTCACACTCTCCTTTTTCAAGCATTTCTTTATGCTACCTTTCTAGCTGACAGTTGTCACAACTCAGCTCTATCCTCTGCTGGAGCACAAGTTGGATATTTGCCGATGGCTGACAAATGTTACATTGCACAAATGACATAAATATTATGAAAAACAGTGGGGAAAAGGCAACAACTCTGGCTCACCCTCTTGTCCAGTTGAGATTGGTCATTAATAGAACTTTGATGTCTTTAACATTTAGAATCAGCGGCAGCTGTCAACTTTTCAAAATGTTCTTTATCTACCAGCAAATAGCACACACACACATACACACAGACACACACAAAACTAGGTGACTCAGGAAGATGGTGTAAAGAACTTAATGTCTTACTGCATCATGAGCGAGGGGATGTGTGTCCTTATGTACTGATTTTCCAGATGACCTTGAACAATACACAGAAACTCTGCATTTCCCAACATGTGTGACAATTGTGAGGTGTAGCCTGAAAATGATTACACCACTCTTTGAAGGAGCTGCAATACATCTTTCCATGATTGCTAGGTCTGCGCTGACCTGAAGAACTTTGTGGAAGCTGACGATCACATGACAGCTGACTTCTAGATGGAAAGCTACAAAATTGAATCACCCAAATGATTCTAAGTATTGTGTAGACTAACCATCCAGAAAACTGAATTTTCTTCTAGCCAAATTTTATTATCTTGGAGACTCAGTTTCATGCCCTCTCCACCATTCCAATCCATTCCAAGTAAAGGTTTACTTGACCACAATTCCAGGGAAAATGTGATATCATCTTAATGGGTTAGTGAGGTATTTTAAACCATACCTAGGATTTGTTTAAATCAAAAATGGTAAGACACGCAGATGTGGAAATGATCGTCATGAAGGAAGATTACTTAGGTTCTGGTTTTATAAACGAAATCCTTTGCATTTGCAAATCCAAAGATGTTGAAACCAACACATTTTGGGGAGAATATAGAGGTTATTTTTAAAAGCAAAGGAAATTATCAGGATGATTATCAGCCTACTATAATATTCTCATGCTCAGTAGAAAGCTCAAACATAGATGATACACTTTTTCTTTTAGAAAGCCATTGAAATTATATATTGAGACATTCAACTAAAGCAACTGCAATTTTACTCTGTTTAGGAACAATCTGGTACTTCCATCTTCAAAGCTGTTATTTACATATCAACAGCTTTGTTCAGCTCCCCTGTTCTTTGGTCAAGTGTGAAATTGCAATGAAAAGTAGAGAATAGGGTGACATTCACAGACAGCAAGATAAAGAAAATTCAAGGAAGGGGTAAACAAGAATATTGGAACAAATAAACAATACTGATTAAAAGTTCAGGTAGGTTGTCTTAATTTAAAATGAATTGAATTTTTTTGTCACAATTTGTTAACGTCCTGGATATTTATTTCATCATCCGTTTACAACTCATGAACTTGCAAAATACAAAATTTTGTTTTGTTTTGTTTTGTTTTTACTATTAAGAAAATTGCTGAAGTGACAGTAGCAAGTAAGATGATTTTATGTCATTCAGCATATTTCTATCAGAATAGCTTCTACAGATTCTTACAACCTATCCCTGTGCTGGACAATTGATCCCATACCTAAATCCATTAGAAGAACAAACTGTCATTGATTAGGCTTCTAATATATTATTATGCCATGGTAGATTTTGTGCTATTTTTATTTCCAACCCTACAGATCTTTGAAGGGATGGATCTTGGGGAAGAGCAATCAAGCTGAGATAGATAGATAGATAGATAGATAGATAGATAGTTAAAGAGTTTTCCTGATTTTTTTGATCCTACTGAATTTATGAAGTACCCAACCCATGATTTATTTTAGCAATCGGAAGCTAAAGAAATAGGACATGAAATTTTACCATAATGGTTTATTCTGATACATATCTGTGCTTGGCACTTATCCCACAGCCTTTTCTGGGTCCATTCATAGATTCTAGCATGACCAATCATTTTCTCTGGAATTTTGTGAAAAAAGTCATTTTTAGCTGATAAATATGTGTGTTTTATAGCAATAAATGATCACTATATTTTTCTGGACTCGATAGGTAATATCATTCCCCCACATGCCAGGAAATGAGCCAAAAACTGTGTTTAAGTATCAATATAAATACTTAGGATCCAACCCATTTCTTATTGCCTAGAACTATTCAGATTAGGGAATTAACATTTTAGACTCCCAAACCATGATACAGCTTAAGAAGATTCTCCTAATAAGTATACTTGGTACATACAAAAAGTTAACATGAATATATATGTTAAAAAAAATGTAGTCATAAGGACCCACAAACCCACCAACCAATTCAAGATCTAGAACATTAGCAGTATTCTATTTGAAGTATTATTTGTGTGCTCCTTTCCTGCCTCCCCACACTCACAGATAGTGAATTTTGTGTTTATCAAAGGTCTTATCTATATCCACATCCTCAAACCACACACTGCTTGTATGCTTGTTTTGAGCTTTACCGAAGTGACATCATACTGTACAAAAGCCTTCTGCAACTTCCTTATTCTTCAGCATTGTGAATCTAATATTCAACTATCTTGTTGCATATAGTTGACCTTCATTCTCTCTCCCTGTTATATAGTATTCCCTTGTGTAAACATACCACAATTTATTTATTCTTCTAACGGTGGACATTTGTGTTGTTTCAAGTCATTTGCCATTATCTTAGTAGCAGTGTATGAGAATTTCTTTTAAATACTTGGGAGTGAAACTCCTGGGTCACAGGATATGCTTATGCTCATCTGCACAAGAGAATATCAAATTGTTTTCCAGATTGGTCATACCTCCTCTATCAGCCGTGTATCTTATTGTCCTTTGCATATCAAACTTAGAGATCTAAAACCATCAATGTTTGCACCACTGAAGTGATTTGAAATGATGATTTCTGAGTTAATTACTTTTCCAGTTTTAAAGAGGGCCTGAAGGTCTCAGTAAGGTGATTACAACACATGAATTTTGTCTTCTAGGTTTTTCTGCTTAATTTTAGTTTAGTTGCTCACAGATGCCCCTTCCAACCAATACACCAAGCCCTTAGTCTTTACTTCCATAATTAGTTCCATCAGAAGTATCTGTTTCTTGCTTTCTGAATAAATACACATTAATGGCTGCATATTTTGCCCTACTTATGCTCATATTCATTGATGGAGAAACTCACGAAAGGATGTCGTCCATGTATTGGGCCCTGACATGGGGGTCATCAGAGGGGAAAGGAAACTGTTGGAGAAAGGACATTCAGCTCAAAGGTATGGAGGTAGGAGGTAGGAGACAGAGATAGACAGACAAGAGATGGACACTTATGTTGCCTCATTTAAGTGCAGCAGCTCCACCACGGGAAAACATGGTCCACTGGAAGCCAGACTCACCCCTTTGATATAGCTCGTTTCTCTTCCTGAGGAAGAAATGAACTGCTGTGTTAAGCACTCCATATAAATTACCTCTCTTAATCTGTCCAACATCCCTATGTGTAGATATTAACATTTCATTACCAGGTTACAAATGAAGAAACTAGGGGAGCCTCAGTGGCTCAGTTGGTTAAGCATCTGACTTCAGCTCAGATCATGATCTCATGGTTTGTGGCTTTGAGCCCCGCGTCTGGCTCTATGCTGACAGCTCCAAGTCTGGAGCCTGCTTCAGATTCTGTGTCTCCCTCTCTCTCTGCCTTTCTTCTCTCTCTCTCTCTCTCTCAAAAATAAACACTTAAAAATTGTTTTAAGTGAAGAAACTAAAGGATTAACAATCTTGTAAAGAATTTCATCGCTAAAAGTGGTAGAGCTGAAATCTGAACTCAAGTCTACTGACTTCAAAGGCTAAAAGCCTGGTCTTACTCATTCCTATACTGCATCTCCTTTTATCAGGAACCCTTTGGAGACCCAGCGCTTTCATTCAACGTAGTAACTGTGATAATATCAAGTCCTGGCACAAGGGCAAGTCATAGGGACATGCTTAGGACCGCTTGGTTCCAATTAAAATACACATTGTTCAATCAACCCTGACTTTGGGATTCCAAATTTGACACTAAAAATCTAGCCTAGTAATGTTTCCACTTAGACATTTTGATACTTAATTAAACAAACAGCCATATGAGGCTTAATATGTGTGTGACACTCTTTTGGGTGCCCTGTGAGCTCATACCACACATCCAATGAGAAAGCATAATGCCTGCCCTTAACTTGAAATCCAGTAGAGGCCAGGAGGGAAGAGATCTTTCCTGGGAAGACTACACTTCTGAGATCTTATATGAGTCAAAATGTTGAAGGAGAGATTGAGACTGAAGGTGAGACTCTGCCCTGAATGTGTCAAGACACTGAGGAAGGATGCTGTAAGGTTGCTAGAATTTCCTCTTTAAGGAGTATCTTGAGAGCAAACTTGAATCTTTGAATAGGATATTGATTTGGGCTAGTAGGAGTCATGGTGGAAATCCATCTTTTCCCCAGAAAATTAATCTCCACTAATTATTCCCTTTGACTTAAAGCCTTCTTTGGTTCTTACTGAACATGAGTTTATGTCGATGAGCACAATCTGCCATTAGATATATAACATAATAATCATATAATAATGACTTTAGCAACATCACTTGTATAACAGTGCAATTAAACAGATCTTTGCTTAGCAACTTCTGTGCCTTGGGAAGATAGTAGTGAATCAGGCAAATACAGTGCCTAACTTTATGGCGCTTATAGTCTAGTCCAGAGAGTCATTTAACAAGTAGTTTACAGTTGGCATGAGGGTTGTACACACTGAGAAGTACAGATTTCATGGGAACCTATAAGAAGAAGATATAACCAACTACGAAGCTTGTCAGTTGCAGAGTTTTATTTGACACTGTCTCATTCTAAGGCTAACAGACTTAATAAGCTTAATTGACTTGCCCCATAGCTAATAAGAGTCCAAGACTAGAATTAAGTCTTCAGTGCCAAATCCCAAGCTCTCTCCACTATATCAATGCAGAATAACAAGAACAGTTTAGATCAAGTTACTCATAAATGTGGATAAAAGGGAGAACTGGTTATTCAGCCTACCAAAATTCTGCCTTAAAAACGCTTCCTGAGATTTTTGGTCTCTAATCATCCAACAGAACACTCATTAAGAAAGATACTCTCAGTGCTTTTCTACTTATTTAAACCTGTGAGAACTGGAATTGGGAGCCCTGCTACTTTGTACCTGTTAAATGTGGGGAGGAGTCTGCAGGTCAAGTGCTACCCCCAGGGAGCCTAAGAATGGCCCAGAATTCTCCTTTAGACTAATTCAAGCCCACCTGGACCTGAAGCTATAAAGCCTGGGCCACATGCATGGAGCCACTATTAGAAGACTCTGCAAAGTGAATGGTAGCAGGCAGATTGGGGAAGAAGGTTAGAATTTGAAGCACCATCAATGGCAACAAGTTCCCCATTTCCCTCTAGTATTCTACAGCCCAGAATCAAGGTTCAGACTCAAGATGAACCAATGGGACTACTTACAGGTTTTTCCCTCAATTCTGTCATGGCCCAGCCCCCAGCCAGTTCCATAGCAGCAGCTGTGCGGGCTCTACAGGTGCCTAAAACCCTGAGGAAGAATAACCTTTTTCTCTGGTCTGAAGAGCTGTGGTCCCAAAGAGGTGCTGAGAACCCACCTCTCTGGCTTCCCTCCACTTAGCCTGGAACGTGAGTGCAGTTGCTGAAGATGGAAGTGAGTAGAGCCCCAGCTTTCTGGCTTTCTGGAGGACTGATGATGGAGAATTTGGAACTCAGTAAAATTTAAAACCTTTGCTAACAGAAGCTACTATTAAGAGAATAAAGAGATAAGCCAGCAACTGGGAGCAAATATTTGCAATTCATGTATCTGACAAAGGATTTGTATGCAGGACATCTGGAGAACTATTAAAACTCACAAGTAAACACTCAATTAAAAAATGGGCAACAGCAATAAAAAAGAATGAAATCTTGCCGTTTGTGACAACATAGATGGACCTTGAGGGTATTAGACTAAGTGAAATAAGCCAGACAGAGAAAGACAAATACCATATCATTTCACTTATATGTGGAATCTAAAAACAAAACAAAACAAGACCAATAGATACAGAGATCAGACTGATTGATGGTTGCCAGAGAAGGGGGTTGGGAGTAGCAAAATGAAGAAGTACAGACTCCCAGTTACAAGACAAATAAGTCATGGGAAATGTATTGCACAGCATGAGGAATATAGTCAATAATCTTATATTAACTTTGTATGGTGACAGATGGTAATAACTTACGATAGTGATCATTTTGCAATGTATATAAGGGAAGAATCACTGTGTTGTACACCTGAAACTAACATGATATTGTATTTCAATTATACTTCAATTAAAAATGTACAAAAGCAAAATTCTACATGATGTATGTAGCTAGTCCACTCTCACGGAGGAAGAGTACAACTCTCCACTACTTAGGTGCAAGCTGCACATAATGACTTCTTCCCAAAGACTACAGTATGGAAAGGAGAAGGAGTGGAAAAACACTACCTCAACCAGGTGAGGTGATCCAGGTTAACATCAACATAGATAAGCCATGTTCCACTATGCTATGATACGATGAAAATAGCATTTTTCCCTTTTTTGTCCTTGCTCCCATAAAACCAGAACCCCAGTCTAACCATGAGAAAAACATTTAGACAATCCTCAACCGAAGGATGTTCTGCAGAATACCTGACCAGGACTCTTGAAAACTATCAAGGTCATCAAAACCAAGGAAAGTCTGAGAAACTGTCACAGCCAAGAGGAGACCAAGAAGACATGGTGACTAAATGTAATGTAGTATCCTGGAATAGAAAAGGTAGTTTTTACACAACAGCTTTAGGTAAAAACTAAGGAAATCTGAATAAAGTATGAGCTTTAATTAATAATAATATATCAGCATTACTTCATTTATTGCAGCAAACCCACCATACTAATGTAAGATGTTAATAAAGAAAATTGAGTTTAGGATGCATGGGAACTCTACCATCACTGCAATTTTTCTGTTACTCTAACTGTTCTAAAAAGTTTATTTTTAAAAATTACATTTAGGGGCGCCTGGGTGGCGCAGTCAGTTAAGCGTCCGACTTCAGCCAGGTCACGATCTCGCGGTCCGTGAGTTCGAGCCCCGCGTCGGGCTCTGGGCTGATGGCTCAGAGCCTGGAGCCTGTTTCCGATTCTGTGTCTCCCTCTCTCTCTGCCCCTCCCCCGTTCATGCTCTGTCTCTCTCTGTCCCAAAAATAAGTAAACGTTGAAAAAAAAAATTACATTTAAAAGGCAAAAAAAAAAAATAAGCAGACATTTCAGCAAAGAGGATATAGGAATGGCAAAAATCACAAGAGAAGATGCCCAATGGTGTTGTTAATTAAGGAAAATACACATTAAAACCACGATTAGGTACTACTATACACCTACTGGAATGGCTGGAATAAAAAAATTTAGATAATATTAGTCCTGGTGAAGATGTAGAGAAACTAGAACTCTTATACATTGCTGGTGGGCAAGCAAAATGGTACACTGTGGAAAACAATTTGGCAGTTTCCTTCAGTGGGTACATGACTAAGCAAATTATGGTATATCCATACGGTGTTAAAAAAAAAAAAAAGCCATACAAAGTATTGAATGATTGAAAGACAACAGGTGTTGAAGATATGGAGAAATTGGAAACTTTGCAAACTGTTGATGGAAATACAAAATATTTCAATCACTAAGGAAAACAGAAGTTCTCCAAAAATTAAAAATAGAACCATTATGTGATACAGCAGTTCCACTTGTAGGTATTTGCCCAAAAGAACTGAAATCAGAGATATTAATACCTGAGATACTATCGTCTCTTTGTTCATTGAGACGTGGCCAAGACATGGATGAATGGATGAATGGATAAAGAAACCGTGGTATATACATACAATGGAATACCATTCACCTTTAAAAAGAAAAAAAGAAGAAAATTCTATATTATATGACAACAGGGATGAACCTTGGGAACATTATGCTAAATAAAATAAGCCAATCGTGGAAAAACAAATAACTTCATGATTCCACTTACATGAGGTATCTAAAATTTATTCAAATTCATAGAATCCAAGAGTGGGATAGTGGTTGCCAGGGGCTGGAGGGAGTGGGGAAATGGGGAATTACTAATCAGCAAGCATAAAATGTCAGTCAAGGGTGAATAAGCTCTAGAACTCTGCTGTATGACATTGTACCTATAGTCAACAATACTGTATTGTACACTTAAAAATCTTAGATCTTATGTTAAATGTTCTTTCCAAAATAAAGTAAAATAGCCATCTATTGATACATGCAACTTGGATGAATCTCAAAGTTATGCTGCTGAGTGAAAAAAGACAGAATCAAAAGGTTACATACTATATGGTTCTATTTATAGGACATTCTATAAAAGGCAAACTGTTAGAGATCAGCTCAGTTTTGCCAGGGGCCAGGGATAAAGGGATGGTGTGACTACTAAGTGGTAGTATTGGGGGGATCATGGAGTTGTTCTGTATCCTGGCTGTGGTGGTAGTTCCATGAATATACACATTTGTTAAAACTCATAGAACTGATCACCAAAAAAAACCTCATTTTACTCTTCTTAATTTATTTAAAAACATTTTTTTAATGTTTATTAATTTTTGAAAGAGAGACAGAGCATGAACAAAGGAGGAACAGAGAGAGAGGGAGACACAGAATCCAGAGCAGGCTCCAGGCTCTGAGCTGTCAGCACAGACCCCAATGCAAGGCTCGAACCCTTGGACCATGAGATCATGACCTGAGCTGAAGTTGGAAGCTTAACCAACTGAGCTACCCAGGCACCCCACTGTTCTTAATTTAAAGTAAATAAAAAGAGGAGCACCTGGGTGGCTCAGTCAGTTGAGCAACCGACTTCGGCTCAGGTCATGATCTCACGGTTTGTGAGTTCAAGCCCCGCATCGGGCTCTGTGCTGACAGCTCAGAGTCTGGAGCCTGCTTCTGATTCTGTATCTCCCTCTCTCTCTGCCCCTCCTCCACTCATGCTCTGTCTTTCTCTGTCTCAGAAATAAACATTAAAAATATTTTTTTAATTAAAAAAAATAAAATTTAAAGTAAATAAAAAGAGGGGTGCCTGGTGACTCAGTCAGTTGAGCATCCGACTTTGACTCAGGTCATGATCTCATGGTTTGTGAGTTTGAACCCTGCCTCAGGCTCTACACCGACAGTGCAGAGCCTGTTTGGGATTCTGTGTCTCTCTCTCCCTCTGCCCCTCCCCTACCCCTTCTCTCTCTGTCTCTCTCTTTCAAAAATGAGCATTAAAAACATATATTTTAAATAAGTAAAAATAGAGAGATCCTAGAAAACCTGCTCAACTCTGTTAAAAAATAAATGGGCCTTTCTAGAGAATTGCCTATCTGAAAGCTGGAAAATCTGACTCTCCATGAATGTCTACCTCCTGCATAAAAGAAGCAGAAGATGGAGACTCATCTGTGGCCCTGATGCAGGGATATCATCCTTCCCGCAGAGGCTGCTCAATGACTATAAATTGTCACAGATTATGAGTCTAGAGTTCTTTCTTGTCCAGCAACAGAGCAGATGCAGAATTGAATACAAGAGAGGCTAATGTTTGGGAGGAGACAAGAGCCCTGAACAGGCATTCAGTCTCCGTATTTATTGATGAACAGGGATTCCATCTCTGTATTTATTGAGATCACAAGATAGTACCCACATGGTGAACATGAAGAAAACAATCAGACAGTACTCATTAATGTATGTGGAAACAAAGGGTCTGGGAGGCAAGTGGCGTTTGTGATCAAGGTACACTGGCATCAGATAGAAAGTAATTTCCTGAAGATGTTATAACATCCCACTATACTATCTCCCTAGCTAACCTCGGGTGCTTTCACTCTGTGGTGAGGGCTTTCTGTCCCAAACTTTCTTCTTTTTTTTTTTTTTTTCAACGTTTATTTATTTTGGGACAGAGAGAGACAGAGCATGAATGGGGGAGGGGCAGAGAGAGAGGGAGACACAGAATCGGAAACAGGCTCCAGGCTCTGAGCCATCAGCCCAGAGCCTGATGCGGGGCTCGAACTCACGGACCGCGAGATCGTGACCTGGCTGAAGTCGGACGCTTAACCGACTGCGCCACCCAGGCGCCCCCAAACTTTCTTCTAACTCATTTATGTAAGTATAAGGAATTCTTGAACCTATTTCCCCACAATAAATGACATCATGGCTGATTTTTCCTTTGGGGGATATTTGGGTCAGTGAAATTCCTAGAAGAAAATTTTTTAACATTCAAATATCAACTAAAAAGTGTGCAACCTCATGCTAAGATGGTTTTCATGAAGTCATTATTCAGCTAATAAATCAGACTCTTTAAAAATGTAGCGGTTGATTTCACAAAGGAGTTTGATCCGGGCATTTTAAAACTTTATGCAAATTGTATATCTGTTGAGCTTCTGTAGAAAGTAAACCCTGGTAGGGGTGTCTGCACTGAATTTTGAAAGAGACCATACCAGCATATGGATATGTAATGCTTAACCTCATTTCTGTGTTGGTGCTGAAAATGTGTGACTGCGTGTGGATTCGGATACAGGTATTATACAAAATAAAATAAAGGGGGTGGGGGTGGACGTGTGACTATGGAAGCTGTTCCCTGGGAAAACTGCATTATAGCATCCATATTATTTGGATTATTTGAACTGCCACAGTTTCTAGACTAATTACAGACTCACTGGTCTGGATGGCAGTTAAAATATAAAATGTCTATTTGGGATTTTTTTTTCAGTAAACTGGCTGTCTTGGGATTTTTTTTTTTTTTTTTTTTTTTTTTTTTTTTGTATCCATCAGATACATAATAGACCCAGACTGTCAAGAAAATAAAAAGAGGAATAGTAGCGCCAGGCTGGCCAGGCCTGGATTCCTTAGGAAAGGGTGCCCTGGGCCCACTGATAAAAATGGAAGGAACGAAGCTGGAGTCAGGATGGCATTTCTGTCTTCCCCATGACATTACAGACCTATGAAGGACAGGAGAATCTTTCCTGGGAGAAAATATTTGCAGATCATCAAGTCTGGCAAAGGATTTGTATCTGGAATATATAGAGAATTTTTAAAACTCAACAGCAAGTAAATATATTCACTTAAAGAATAGATGGAGTGGGGCACCTGGGTGGTTCAGTAGACTGAGCATCTGACTTCGGCTCAGGTTGTGATCTCACAGTTCATAAGTTTAAGCCTCACATTGGGCTTTGTGCTGACAGCTTAGAGCCTGGAGCCTGCTTCAGATTCTGTGTCTCCCTCTCTTCTGCCTCTTTCTCTCTCTCTCTCAAAAATAAATTAAAAACTTAAAAAAATTTTTTTAAAGAATAGATGGAATGGAGAGAGTTTGGGTCCCTCAGGCCTACTGTAATATCTCAGTTAAGAAATGTTGGTTGGGTCAATGACTAAGGTCTCTGTGAATTGTTTTATAACTCAGGGTGGGATCATGGCTCATTCATCAAGTAGAACAGCCATCAGGGTGTCCCAGCTTGAGCAAAAAGCCTGTAGTCACCAATTAGTTAGCAGACAGATGCCCACAGAGTCCCTGCTGCTAATATCTGAAGCAAGATCTGCACCACCAAGGGTCTGAGGAACTTACTGTGCCCAGGAGGCAGCAGGCTGTGGTGAAGTTGGCAAGGCCTTAGAGACCAGGTTGGCTTGGGCCAGACTCCAAGGCCTGCCGTTTCTTAGCTTTCTACCTTTGTGAAGTTAGTGCTTCTGAACCTCAGCTTCTGTATCCTAAAATGAAGATATTACTACCTATGGCATAAGGTTATTGTGAAAATTAAAGGTTATAATATAAGTGAGACCTAGTACATATTAGTCAGGCATTTAATGGTAGCTAGATAATTCATAAGGCAATGGCCTTTCCTATCTGCAGAAGGTAGTGAGGAAAGCTTTGAACCTGCACAAAGAAGCGAGTAACTGATGTCTGCACAGAACAGCCTATGGAGGATGGGAATCAGGAGAGGTTCACATTACTGAACAATACACCTACCTCCAGACAGTCCTTGGGCTAGAATGCATCCCAGAGAGCCTGCGCCTCTGATGATCGATAGTATTCTTGGTATATTAGTGTTCTAAGGCATAAGTTTTCTAAGGGGTATAATAAGTACCCCAAGCTGTGTGACATAAAACAAGAGAAATTCATTTTTTCACAATTCTTGAAGCTAGAAGTCCAAAAGCAAGGGCCATGCTCCCTCTGAAACCTGTAGAAGAATCCTTCCTTGCTTCTTCCTAGCTTCTGATGGTTTGTCAGCAACCTTTGGCATTCCTTGGCCTATAGATGCTTCTGCATTTCTGTCTTCATGTGGCTCTCTCCCTTGTGTCTTGACAGTGTTTACCCCTGGGATAGGTAATGTGTCTGGGATGGGTCTGTCTCTGTGTCCAAAATTCCTTTATTTTTATAAGGATGCCTGTCATATTAAATTATGGCCCACCCTAAAGACCCTATTTCCATTTGACTACCTCCGTAAAGACCCTATTTCCAAATAAGGTAACATTCTAAGGTAGTGGAGATTAGGACTTTCAACGTATCTTTTCTTAGGGGACACAATTCAACCTGTAATACCTGGTTAACATGAGTTAGAGGTCTTGGTTGTCATTTTGTAGCAATGTGGTGACAAGTAGGAGATTGCTACTTGCTTTATAAAGCAAATGTTCTGACTTTCTTGAGCCAAGAGAAAAATTCCATTTTTTGTAGCTCAGTGAGAAGGACAACTTCCTCCACCATGCCCAATTCTTTACTTCCTGCAATAACTCCATGTCTGCAGTAGAAGGGTCGGGAGGAGTATGGAACAGGCAGCATCTTCCTCCTATAGAGGCCAGCTGAAGAAGCATGTCCAGGAGTCCTGCCAGCTGGGGAATGCTGCCTTCTGCAGCCTTCAGCAGTACGGGTGATGTCACCTTCTAGCCAGGGCTGCCAGAAAATTCTAGATCTTCTCACAGTAGGCTCAGCCTAGAAATGGACAGTATTAAGGCTCACATGCCAGGACAAGGCCCAGCCCATAATTGGCTGGAGGCACTACATGGGCTGTGCAGTCAGAGGCTTGCCCTGAAGCACCTGAAAGCAGGTAGCAACCTTCTTGGAGGCAGATGTTCTGTGACATTGCACACACAGGCCAGTGGGTTTCTGGGGCTGATGGCTCCCCCTTACTTCCTGCCATTTCTGCTTTCCCCCTTTCTGTAGATCTATGTTCCCATTCCATAACTGCACCCATCCTGTTATCCTCACCCATCCTGTTATCCTCACCCATCCTGTTATCCTCACCTGTGGGATATCTTAATACCAGTCTCCTATATGCACATAGACTGGGTCTTTACATCACAGAACCACAGGCAGGGCCACAGCTCTCAACCTAACAGGTACACTTGAGTCACCTGGGGCATTTTTTTTTTAAATCTCAATTCCTAGATCTTCCCCAGACTAATTACAACAGAATATTTGGGGATTGGGATCCAAGCATCAGTATTAAAGCTTCCTACGTGATTCTCATATTTGTCTAAAGTTAGAAATGACTGATTTTATGGGAAGCAGGGAAGAAAAAAGGAACCAAGTTACTATCTGGCCCTTCCTATAACCAAGTTAGAAAGTTACTTCAGTAGATCAGGTAAGAGAGGACAAGAGCATTTAGGGATGGAGAGGTGAGGCAGGTTCAAGCAATCATGAAAGGCGAAATCAACAGAGCTTGAGGAAATGAGACAGGGAGTAAGAGGGAAGAGTCTAGATAAGGCACAGGTTTAGGGTTCTGTTAAGTCAGTATAAAAAACACAGAAAGAGGGGAAAAATTATTTTGGTTTCAGACGTGTTGAATGTCACATGGTATGTTAGATGCTTAGGATAGAGGGGGACCAGAAATATCATTTAGGAATCATTGTCATAAAAGGATACCTGAATCCTTGGGAGTCAATGAGATTGTCTTGGGAGAACAGGTGGAGGTGGGCACCCATGTGCTTACCACTAGGGCCAAGGAAAGTGGGCCAGCAAAGCTGGGAGCTTTGACCTAACAGACACCTTTGTTTTATTTTTTTTGTGAGCCCAGAGAATCAAGGAAGAGCCCTATAAGGAAGGATTTGTTATAAAAACATTTTCATTGGAGCTTTTCCTTGGAGGAGGCCAGGGTTGGTGCAGTGAAGGCTGATGCTGGAATTCGGGCACTGACAACAGAGGAAAAATGAGATTTCCAGGAACAGAAGGAGCCAAGGAGTGAGTGGAAGCTAAATCCCAAGAAGTGCTGAGTCTCAGTCAAGGAAGTCAAGAATGTTCTTCTAGTTAAAAGGTTCAGAGTGGGGCCAATACTACTATATTAAGCCAAGGTCAGGTGTCCGTGAGATGTGCATGGTTTGCAGGGAAGAATCAAAGATAGTAAGGAGAGTCCTGAGAGCTGATGCTTTCTCAGCCACCACCTGGGTCAGTCATAAAGTTGCAAGACTGCCCACCTCAGACCTGTTCTTTCTCTCTTCTCTGAACAAAGCAGGGTTGGTGGTGTGTGTGGAGCAAAAGGGAATAAGAGTGTGGTAAGGAGATTGCAGGAGAACAGTAAAGCTTTGGGATGGCCACTAAGGAGAATAGAAAAGGAAGCTGATGAAAGACAAATGAAAGAATGGTCTGGTTAAAAATGGAGACGAAAAATTTGTAGCAGCATCGGCCCTTGTGGTTGAGTTGTTGAATTATTGTCACCTCAGCAGCCCAGGTGTTGCAGCAGACAAAGAGCCTTGTGAAACTGACCTGCCAGGCAGTTGTGGCAGAAGTCCAGGCCTGGGCAGTTGAGGGGGTGGGCAGAGAATGAGCCAGATAGGTGCAAAGGCTTATAAACACAGGTATGAATACAGCTCTACAATTATATAGCTAATGAATGGCTCTCACACTTGTCAAAATTAACCGAGGCCCATTTTTAGATGGCACTTGTCTACTTCTAAGAAAAGTCCCTGGTTCTTTCACTCAAGGAGATCACCTTGCTCCCTGTTCTCTCCACAGAATTCTGTTTCCATCCCTCTGGAAAGGAGGATGTTTTACTCTCTCTTATCATTGTTGCAAGTTATCGGACAGACAGAAAAGCAGCTGAAGTTCCAGAGGTACTTTTGCAGGGAGTACCTAATATTTAAATAGTGATTGAATTGGCAGTCACTGAAAACTCAGGGCCCACAGTTCCATGCTTTTTGAAGAAAGAACATTGGTTATTTCCCATGGGCATCCCATTAATGGAGAAAAAGCAGACTCCACAAACTAACCTGGTTTGACATTTACTTAAAATATGCCAAGTGCTATTTATCCAGATTACTTATTACATGCCCTAGCTCTGCCAGATAATTAAAGGGCAGCTGGGAATGAGGATAAAATTGTGCCGATATTTTACAAGAACTTTTAGCGGTTCTCGCACCTTTGTTTAATGAACTTAGTCTGAACCAGTCAATGGCTGTGATGTTGGGGCCAGTGTGGGGAGGATACAGTGGGAGCAGAGGGAGGAATGTTACTTCCCCTCTTGTTTTACAAAGAGCCTTGTTTTTCCTGGTAAGTAAAAGAGTCAGCAGGATAGAAGGAAAGGTATGAATCTTTTCAGTTTCAACAGAAGAAATTTCATTCTTGGCTCATTTATTCTGTTTTGTGACATTCTATTGCATTATAAAATATGGAAATGAAACTCACTCTGAGGAATAAAGAATGCCACCTTTCTATATTTTTACTGGAAATTAAAGCATAAAATATGTCTTAATGAGAATTTATGGGGGGAAAAACCTGGATCATCTGGGAAGAATCCTGCACAGGAGCATAGGTCCTGTAGACAATAAATATTAATAGATGGTCATGAGAATTTAAATCTGGTTCCCTGCTCCAACTCTGCTGGCTTCTTTCTCCTACCACAGTTACCTAAAATTATGCAACCACGGCATGCTAGGATTTCAACAGAATGTGTATTTCTGCCTTTGTGTGAAGTGAATTAACCAAACTATAACACGGCTGATCTGGAATGCTATGACCCACACCATTTATTACAAGTGACAAAATTACCATTCCTGTTATTTGGAAGAGGCCAAGCTAGGGAGGGTGTGATGGGGCATGGGGTTTTGCCCCAGTTATGAGGGGCACGATCTTAGGCAGGTGGTATGGCAGACGATTATATTCATGGGAGGATTCACCAGGAACCTTTGCAAGATAAGCAGGTTGTTCAGAGGTAGTGGTGGTATCTTGATACCTGAGTGAGACCAGATCAGGGTCAAGGTCTGGGCAAAGCTATAAGAATTCAGATAATTTTACCAACGTTTCAGGCAGAAACAAAGAAATTCAGCATGGCTGGGGTGGAGCATCCGGAATTTGGACATCCTCTGCCTAAAATAAATGAATCCATGGTCCATGTAATCAACTCAGATGTATGCCTTGACATAGCCTTGCTTTGTCCTCTCTGGAAGCCCTGCAAGATACCCTTTACAAGGATGAAGGCAAGCTGGTGTAAGGAGAGGCCTGGATGTCATACAAGGTCTAGAGGTTTGGAACCAGACCAACCCAGATTGAATCTCAGCGTGAGCACTTACCATCTTCGTGAGCTTAAAGCAAGTGAACTGACTTCTCTGTGCTTCCATTCTCCTGAGAAGTGAGCGTAAAAACCTGTCAGGTTGTTGTAAGCATTAAATGAGGTAATTTATGAAAGTAACTAGGGGTGCCTAGGTGGCTCAGTCAGTTAAGCAGACAACTTTGGCTCTGCTCATGATCTCGTGGTTCACGAGTTCAAGCCCCATGTAGGGCTCTGTGCTGACAGTTGGAGCCTGGAGCCTGCTTCAGATTCTGTGTCTCCCTCTCTCTGCCCCTCCCCTACTCGCTCTCTGTCTCTCTCTCTCTCTCAAAAAAGATAAACATTAAAAAAAAGAAACTATGTAACACACAACAGTTTCTGAATAAACATTACTCTCTTTCCCTTTAATGAGTAAACATTTGAACAGCCTAAATAATGGAAGCCTGTGTTCAAATCCTCGTTTTTCAAATAGGGTAAAACAAGTCATTCCCTTTGCCCAAGGTCTGGGAAACAAATGTAGAGCTCATCACCTTGCTGCTGCATGAATCCAATTCTTTTTTTTTTTTTTTAAATAAACGGGAAGATTACTTTTTCCAATAATATTTTATTATATTTGACATATAACCTTGTGTAAGTTTAAAGTGTACAACATAATGATTTGATATGTGTCTATATTGTGAAATGATTAGCACAATAAGTTTATCTCACACATTACATATTTTGTTCTTTTGAGAAGTTTTGAGATGTCTCTTAGCAACCTTCAAGTGTACAATATAGTATCGTTAACTATAGTCATCATGCTGTACTGCGCGAAAATGCTTCTTAGTGGGCACCTTCAACCCCTCTGCCCTTCCTTTCCACTGTTATTTGGTGACTGAATATCAAACTGGCCACTGAGTACCCTGGGATGCTTTCAACTATTGCAGAGTCTCAAAAATAGTCATGACCATGAGCAGTCCAGAGAATAAGCTCCCAAGAGGCCTTGATAGTTCAGCCTGGGGATTGTGAGGAGTGGGGGGTCAATCTGCCATTTCTGACTCCCCCAGTCTAATGTGGAGGTGGAGCTAGAGGCACGCTGCCCTGACCTCACCCTGAACCCAGTCATGCAGGCCCTGACTGGGTGCTGCCTCACAGTGCACTTTGAAATGACTTTTCACCCAGGGTCCGTCATGCTTTGGATTAACTGTACACCTGCTTCCTCTCCCTCACTGCCCTCTTCTATGGAAGAGAAAAACAAAACACAGCCTTGAGCTTGTTGAAACACATGCATTCACAAATGAGCCCTTTTCAACAATGCCCAAGGAGATTTGGAAAACAAAACCAGCTTTCTCTCTTGTACATACAGTGGCCACCAAAGGATAAATGTTGTTCTGTCAAGGTCTAACACTTGCCAGAGTGATTGCTGGAATCTTCAGGGAAGAGGGGTTGTGTTTATAATGAGAGGAAAGTGGATTAATCAAAACTCTAGCCTTCAGCTGTCAGCACTAGAATACAGTATGTCATTTGGAATATGAGGTGGCTTTGACAAGAATACCGTCTTGCTTGCTTTAGTCAATCCTATTTGGAGCAACCTGATGGAAGCAATGACTTTCTCTGCAGCAGATAAATGCATACCAACAAAATCCATTAGCTATGAAAGTTATGGCATTGATTTTAGAATAAAATGCTGTTGCAAAAGAAGGAAATCATATTCTAGTATCTCCACTGCCGACAGCCTGTATAAGCCTTGGGAGAGATGTACTTGCAAAAGTATAACCCTTTAGTAAAGCACAAAATAATGTGTCTGTCTCAATCAGGAGACTACTGGAGTCCATAAGATCCCCAATAGTTATATTTAAGTTCAACATCTGAAACAAAAAATTGGCTTAAAGTGATATTACTTCCTGGGTTTGTAGATATTCATATCTCGATAGGTTCTTTATGGAATTCATGGCGCTTCCAATGAAGAGTTCTGAGTAATGCCTTCCCCTTGCCCTGAATGAACATAGGCAGTCATGTCACCAGAGTTACATTAGGAAGTCACTGCAAGTTACCACCTGCTTCACAGCAGATGGGATTTTCTGACACAGAGAGTGTCCAGAAGAGGGAACTTGTGAGTTGGGGTCCTTAAAAGTTTTATGCATAGCGTTTATATTTTCCAGGCGGGAATGATATGATAACTGTACCCATTCCAATACAGTTGCATGAGCCATCTTAAAGTGATCTGCCCACGTGTTGGGACAAATTGGCTTGGTATGCCTCAAAGCCAAAACTGATAAGAATATAGTTTTTAGTGGAATCCCACTTAGAATCCACCCTTTCAGAGTCCCCGTCACCACTGAGCGTTTCCAGTCTCCCCAGGGTGCCCACTGTCTTCACACCATTCTGGACCTTACTTCACCTCATAGGGATTGTTGCCCTCAACTTCCTTGTATGTAAGATAATATACACTATCCGCATTCATACCTATTCATGGGGTTTTAGAGAATTAAATGAAAATAAAATGTATCGGTCTATAGAAAGTGCTCAATAAATGTGAAATATCATTATTATTATTCTGTTTATGCTTACCTGCTCCAGGAGATGTAAGGATAGATAATTTAGGGTTTATATTTCTCAGTTTGAGCACTGAAAAGTTGATTTTGTTTCCTGGTGGCTAAGGAAAAAAAGGAAGTGAAAAGCAAATAATAGTAATAATAAATATGTGTATTTTTGTGTATATGAACATAAAAGTATGTATATGTATATATACAAAAATATGTATATTTTTATTTTTTTTTTTAATTTTTTTTTTTTAAATTTTTTTTTTTTTCCAACGTTTATTTATTTTTGGGACAGAGAGAGACAGAGCATGAACGGGGGAGGGGCAGAGAGAGAGGGAGACACAGAATCAGAAACAGGCTCCAGGCTCAGCCATCAGCCCAGAGCCCGGCGCGGGGCTCGAACTCACGGACCGCGAGATCGTGACCTGGCTGAAGTCGGACGCCTAACCGACTGCGCCACCCAGGCGCCCCTATATATTTTTAAATATACACATACATACATACAATGGGTAAAATCTTCATTTTGATAGCAAAAGAAAGCGTATAAACTTATGCGGAAAATCCTGTTTTGAATTATGTTCAGTATGAAGTAATATGTGGGACCCCTGTACAAAAATTGTTTGGTAACAGCAAATGATATCTTCAACCAGGGCTTTGCAAAAATGCTCTTAAAAAAGCTGTTCTTGAAACAGTGCTGCCCTAAAGCTGAGAGTCTGATATCAGGTAGTCACTCAAAAAGAATTTTTCTCTAGGGATTTTCTCATTGACGACATGTGTTAGGTCAGAAGCAGAGCCTGTGGAATCTAGAACAGTGCATCTGAGGACACCGCTTAGTAACAGTACCCACTGCTTATTAACATTCACATTCCCAGGCCCAACGGAGACCTGAGAAATCATAACTTGCCGAGCAGCCTGTGAGTCTGCATTTTTTAACACACTCCCCTTCCCCAAGGCAATGCTGACTTTGATACAACACTGAACTATCAGAAACACTAGTTTATTGTCATCTCTGACAAACTGTTGGCAAACCTGCCTCTCAAAATGGGCATTTGGCAGATTCTGAACACATTAAACCTGTAATTGAGTTCATATGGTAGGGTCTGCCATATGAGCGTCCGAGTGGAGAAGTGAAATGGAGACCCATGTGCTTAACATAGAGCCCAAGGGGGGAGAGGCACCATTTCGCTGTAATTATTTAAAAAACCAAACTTCTGGGGCGCCTGGGTGGCGCAGTCGGTTAAGCGTCCGACTTCAGCCAGGTCATGATCTCGCGGTCCGTGAGTTCGAGCCCCGCGTCGGGCTCTGGGCTGATGGCTCAGAGCCTGGAGCCTGTTTCCGATTCTGTGTCTCCCTCTCTCTCTGCCCCTCCCCCGTTCATGCTCTGTCTCTCTCTGTCCCAAAAATAAATAAACGTTGAAAAAAAAAATTTTTAAAAACCAAACTTCTGTTTCTCAGAAACAGTTTAGCATGGACTTGGGAAATTGGGTATCTACAGGCAATGCCAATAGTTGCCGGTGAATTAAAAAAAAAAAAAGAATCCTTTAAACACTTACCCAAGTATATGATTGAGATAGTGAAGTTTGGTATTGCCTAGCACAACTCAGATATCCAGTAAGTTTATGTTAAATGATTGAATGGCAAAAATAATGTATCGTAGACTTAAATAAGTGCTGTTGTAAGGGCCTACATACGCACTGTTGGAAAACAGACACAGAAAGCTTTCTGGAGGTGAGATTTGAGTGACCCCTGAAGAAGATGCAGGACTTTGAGACGAAGAATGGCATCACGGGCAGAGGAAACAGTATGTACAAAGGTATGGACATAAGGGAGACCTTGTCTTGTTTAGTAATTCCAGATAGTTCTGCATGGCAGGTGTGCCACAGGTGCAGGGCCAATGACTAAGAAACCATGATCCAGCAAGATGATTTCAGAGGTTGAGGTGGAAAGGAAGACTGGTAGCTAGATGCAGCTTCCTCCATAAAAGAGATGTGACTCTAAGAGTCGGGAGAGCACAGGGATGGAGACATGTGGAAGGGATGGGTAGAATGAACCTCTCTGCCGGGTGATAGAGAACCAACATCTGAACAGAACGATGGGGGAGAGTGTGCCATCTTTACTCAAGATCTGGCAAGGGAGAAAGTCAGTTTTCACTAAAGGTGAGGAAAGTGGAGACGACATTCCAGGAAGAGGTTGAAGATGTAGGGAAATTGGATTCTGAAGGGCAGAATAGGCATGGCCAGGAGGGAGGATGGTTTGGGTAGGGAGAGCTAGAGAAAGAGGAAAAATGTACAGGGCTCATAGTTCAAGCAAGTGGTGCAGGTTCAGGAAGCACAGCAATGGGAAAGAGGTGCTTCTGTCCTCTTGACTTCCAATTCTGAGTAGAGATTCTGTCCTGGGCCCCAAATTGGTTGTCGGATTGTTGATGAGATAGGCAGCTCACTTGTAGATTGAGGGTAAGGCTGCTTGTTTTGCCATTGTCTCTAGTTTTAAATTCCATTTGCCTATGTTCTCTCTTAGTTGAGAAAATATGCGGTAGCAATCACAGAATAAGCCTACCCAACTTCTGTTAGGAAAGTATGTTCTCAAATTTATCAAGGAGAAAATGAGCAGTAACAGGCTAATTTGCTTTTGGTGCTTTCCTACCCAACAGAAGAGTAGACCAGAGTTAGTGCCTATTGTGTAGGAAATATATCTATAAAACTCCCTGGAAGAAATTCCCTGGAAAGCAATGACAGGGGTACTTCTCTCAGCACAGAGTCTGAACTGACTATGGCAGCTGTTGTAAAGGGGAGGGTTTACCTTTTAATACAGAACAATATAATTTAATACAATTCAACAAACATTTTTAATAAAGTTGATGGCTCTCCATTAGGGACTATCCCAAGAATCTATAAAGTAGGAAGAGACTCACATAACCCTCAATAATTGAGAGGAAGTGTCTGTCCAGTCACTGGCAAGCATTGTTTCTGGATCCTCATTTCCTGTGGGAAATGACATCCTAACCCATTCATTATTGTCCCCTACGGAGTAGCCCAACTTCCACACCATTTAGAGAGATGGACTCTCTTACCCAGGGCTGTTTGTTGACAGTTTTGTTCCATGGAGGAGGTAATTCCTGGGAAAAGTATCTAAGCTTGGAAAGACCTCAAATGGGATTATCTGGGGGCGTCTGGGTGGTTCAGTCAGTTAAGCATCCAACTCTTGATTTTGGCTCAGGTCATGATCTCAAGGTTCATAAGATCAAACTTTATGTCAAGCTCTGCACTGACAGCACAGAGCCTGCTTGGGATTCTCTCTCTTTCTCTCTTTCTGCTCCTCCCCTGCTCACATGCATGCTCTCTCTCTCTGAAAATAAATAAACATTTTTTTAAAATGAGATTATCTGATTTCCATTTGTTTGTTGTGCTGATATATATGCCATTCGTTTCACCACCACTGTCCTCTCTGGCAGATTTTATTAAACCAGATATAATGGCAAGATCTCTGCTGGTTTTCAGTCAATATGTTTTATGTTTTTTTTAACTAAAGAGGATATTTTTCCCAAAATCAGTGTGAAGGATGGTCATATCTAAATTTTTGTCCCTGGGAGGCATCTTATTCAGCTTTAACCTTCTTCTTCCTCAAATATAATTCCAATTGTGTTTTGTTAACTATTTTGAAGGTCAGAGTAAGTTTAATGGAAAAGAGTCCCTTCTAAAATAATCTGGGACCTCTATCTGTACAGTTGAGATAAGCACAATCTGATGATTATATAATCAGTAATACTCATTAGTTTATTAAAAATGTATGTGTGATTGATTAATGCTACAGCTTATCCTGGCAGTTCTCAAACTTTAGAATACAGCAGAATCACCTTGGAGAGCTGTTAACACAGATTGCTGCCCCCCCCCCCAACCCCTTGGAGTTTTTAATTTTCTAGGTCTGAGGTTGGGTCCCAGTTTTTAAATTCTAGCAAATTCCAAGGTGATGCTGACTGCTGGTAGTCTGGAATCCACACTCTAAGAACCATTTTAAAGATTCTGTCTGTGGTGGTAAGTTAATTAAGCCAGATATTTCCCTCTTTCGTTTATAAAGCTGCTTCTTGAAGTATGGTCTAAGGACCACGTATATCCAAATCACTTGGGATGGCTGTGACCACTGAGTGGGACCTGACCCAGACTTCTAGATCAGGGGCTGGTGTGATGAACGAGCTCCCTAGAAATAGGGATGAGCTGCCCTGCAGCAGTGATTCTCAGCCTTAGCTCCATCTGGGAATCACTCAGGGGTTGGGGGAAGGGGGAGCTTTAAAAACACAGATTACTGGGCTCCAACTACAGAGATTGTGATTTAATTGATTTGAGTGCAACCTGGACCTTGAAATGTTGAAAAGCTTCTCAGAGATTCTGCTGTGCAGCCAAAGTCAAGAACCACTGCCATGGAAAGATAGCCTATGGATAAACTCTTCCAAGTTTGTCCTTTCTTAAACTGTGTTCCTCAAGAGAATTTGTGATCCAACAGATGTTTGTAATTATTATCTTTTTAACCTAATATCACCAGGGAACACTGCGTTAAACCAAGTTATTAGGTCGATTTACACCAGGACTCCTCAGGGCCCCTGCAAAACCACTCTTCCACATGACAGGTCCCAAATTATTTTACCAAGGAACATTTTTTGAGGAACACCTTATTAACTAGGTTTTGAGTTTCAGAAAACGTCCTAAAATTGTGTGTGTATGTGTGTATGTTCAGGAATTGACATATCCATTTATATGTGTTCTGGAGAGAAGGTCCATACTCTTCACCAGACTTTTTAACCAATTCTGAACATAATCCCTGAATGGTTAAAACTCACTCACCTGGAATATCAGATCCTCTTTGGGGTTCTAAGAAGACTACGAGAAGCAAATAAAAGAAGCAGATAATTTTTCCTTCATGACCTGAGACATGGGATGTCCATGTCTTTGCACAGATCCTTGGATCTTTAAAAATCTTTTGGATCTTTAAAAATATCTTTATCATTATATAATTCACATACCATAAAAATCATCCATTTAAAGTACACAGTTTAATGACTTTAGTATACTGAAAGAGTTGTCCACTCATCATCACAGTCTAAGTTTACCACATTTTCATCACCCTGAAGAGAAATCTCACACTCATCCAAGAGTTACTCACCCCTTCCCTCCTCCCTCCTCCACCCTAGGTAGCTATTAATTCACTTTCTGTACCCTAGTCCATATAAGTGGAATCATATAGTATGCAGCCTTTTGTGACCGGTTTCTTTCACCTAGTATAGTTTCTTTATTTTTTAAGTTTATTTATTTATTGTGAGAGAGAGAGAGAGAGAGAGCAGAAGCAGGGGAGCATCAGAGACAAGGAGAGACAGAGTCCCAAGCAGGCTCTGCAACATCAGTGTAGAGCCCAGTGTGGGGCTTGAACTCACAAACTGTAAGATCATGACCTGAGCCAAGATCAAGGTCAGATGCTTCACCAACTGCACCACCCAAGTGCCCCACACTTAGTATATTTTCCATGCTCATCCATGTTGTAGCATCTATCTGTATTTATTTTTATTTTCAAGTGATGTTTCATTGTATGGATGTACCACATTGTATTTATCCATTCATCCATTGATGGACATTTGAAGTATTTCCACTTTTGAGCTATTATGAATAGTGCTGCTATAAACATCCATCTACAAGTTTTTACATGGATGTGTTTTCATTAGTCTAGGAGTGGAATTCTTGGTCCTATGGTAACTCCATGCTTAACATTTTGAGGAATTGCCAAACTGTTTCCCAAAGTAACTGCACCAGTTTGCATTCCTACCAACAATGAATGAGAGTTTTGATTCTTCCACATCCTTACCAACCTTTGTTATTCTTTGTCTTTCTTATTATAGCCATTCTGGTGGGTGTGAAGTGTATCTTGTTGTTTGAATTTTCATTTTCCTGGTGGGTAATGATGTTGAACATCATTTCACGTGTTTTTTGGCCATTTGTATATCTTCTTTGGAGAAATGTCTATTCAAACCCTTTTCCCAATTTTTAACTGGGTTAATTTTGTATTGTCGAGTTGTAAGAGTTCTTCATGTATTCTAGATAAAGATACACTGAGGGGCGCACGGTTGGGTGGCTCAGTCAGTCAAGTGTCTGTCTCTTGATTTCAGATCAGGTCATGCATGATCTCATAGTTTAAGAGATCGAACCCTGCATCAGGCTGTGCGCTGATGGCATGGAGCCTGCTTGGGATTCTCTCTCTCTCCCTCTCTCTCTCTCTCTTTCACTCTCTACTCATGTTCACTTGCTCTCTCTCTTTCTCTCTCAAAATAAATAAATAAACTTTAAAAAAAGATACATTGATAAGTCCCTAATGAAATATGTGGTTTGGAAATATTTTATCCCATTCTGTGTGTTGTCTTTTCACTTTCTTGGTATTTTTTTTTTTCCTACTTTTTGTGCTGTATTATTTGTAGCACAAAAACTTTCACTTTTGATGTAGCTCATTATACCTACTTTTTTGTTGTTGTTTGTGCTTTTTGGTCTCATATCTGAAAAACCATTGCCTTATATCCAAGGTCACAAAAGTATGCCTATTTTTGTTTAGGAACTTTATAGTTTTAGCTTTTATAGTTAAGACTATGATCCACTTTGAGTTATTTCTGTGGATGGTATGAAGAAGGGACCTAGCTTCATCCTATTTCATGTGGGTATTCAGTTGTCCCAGCATGATTTGGTGAAAAGACTGTTTTTCCCCATTGAATTATCTTGCCCCCCTCCTCATTCTTTTAAAATTAAGTGACATAAAAAGATAAAATACTGAGATTTTCATAGATTAAAAGATCCACTGAGAATAAGATAAGGTAGATATGTATGCTGAATACTGTTAGTGTCCTGGAACAATTTAAGAGCCTTCCTCAGCATTCACTGGGCACTGATTAAACACTTCCTATGTGCTAGATTATGAGAAAGAAAGGTGAATTAACCATAATTTCTGTACAGTCTCTCAGTCTACCTGGAAAAATAAGTAAGCAAACAAATATAGCAATATGCTAAATGTTCTGATAAGGAATATGTACAAATAAAATAGAAACAGAGTGGCCTAGTTCCTTACTCCGTTTGGTGTGAAATTTGAACTCAGCCTTGAAGGTGGGAAGGGCACTCCTGGAAGAAGAGAAAGGACAGTGGAGTGGAGAGAAATGATCCATAGGGAGTTCTCTTGGACTGGAGGCTTGGAGTGTGTGTGGAGGATAGAGAGTAGTTAGAGATGAGATGGAAAGGCAATCAGATTGTGAAGAGCTCTGTGTGCCCTTTTGTGGAGTTTGGGCCGCATTCTGTGGGCAAGAGGGAACCACCGAAGGACCTTAGGCAGAGGTAGTTCAGTGAGTTCCTGGGAGGTTGCCAGACCTTCTTTGGGAATCTGGCTTTGGCAAAAGGTGATCCCAGGTTTGACATCACTGGCCGAGATGAATCATAGACCTTTTATTGTCTCCAAACCTTGCCATAGGTGCTTACATTTCTCCTTAGAGAGTAAGTATTTCAATTCAAGGATTCCAGTCACAGCTCAAACTCCCTTCTTCATACTGAAGCTCTGGGCCCAATAAAAATGAAAGCCTAAGTAAGATAAATAATAACTTCTCCAAAACTTAACAGTATCTAATCAGAGGCCAACCAGTCCTCATCAATTTGGAGTATTTCATCTTATTAGGAGAAAGGGACTAGCCCTTGAAGCCATGGAAACACCGTAGCTCCAGAAACCCCATAGCTTACTCTTAATGACTACAACAGCTCAAAAATACCCCTTCACTAACAGTCCAGGGATAGCTCAGTAAATAATAAAAAGCATTTTTCTTATGCTAATGGAGCCAGAACACAAATACCTACCTGTAACTGTCTGCCCATGTGCCATCTATGTCTCCAAAGACCTTAATGGTTTGTTGATTCCCATTAAGACATAAGCTGTGTGTGTGTGTGTGTGTGTGTGAATTGAAAAGCCCTCTTAAGAGAACAATCTGTAATGGCCAACTTGAGCTCCAAGGAGGAAAGTCTAAGTGCTGTTATTTGTAAAAGTAGAGCAAGAAAATGTTCCAAAACACTGTAACAGATAAATAAAATCTTCAAAATTAGTGGGAAGATAGGTAGTATAGTAGTGGAGTATTGAGGCAGTCATACTACTGTATTTAAACCCTATGTCTCTCACTTACCAGCTCTGTGATCTTGGACCAGTTACTTCTTGAAGCTTTAGATTCTTGATCTGTAAAAGAAGGATAATGATAACACCTATTTCATAAAGCCACTGTGGGGATTAAATGGGATAATCATGTAAAAAGCTTTCCTACCTGGCACAAATTAAGTGCTCAATAAATGATCTCTGCTGTTACCATTAGGGCCAGAGAGATTCCTTATTTCACTTCAGAAATCAACATAGATACAGTACACTGAAAATAATGATGTATATTCATTGTGTATAAAAGTTTCTGAACTGAGTTCTTGGCCAAACCACACAGCCATATGCATATTAACTGTAAGCAACATTCATTAACTTCTGAGAAAATTGTACTATTCTTCTGTCTGTCCACATGATATTTTTTAAACATTCCCTTGTGATAGGAATCAGCTACATTTGTTTATGATGATTTGTGTCTTGTTGAAGAAAAAACTCCCAGCTATTGGGTGACAGATATGCCCAGAGCTAGATTTAGCTGAAGTCCATGGTTTCTCCAGAAAAGTCATCTGAGGTAGCAATTACTACACAGGAGATGGACATAAAGTATATAATTAAGGAAAGGATACATTACCAAAAAGTTTATGGTGATAAAAAAGGGGAAGATGATATGTAATTAGCTTTTCCAACAGCTAACATCAGTGGTTACCTAAGCCTCTTTTCACAGAACTGCTGTCTTGAAAAGCATCCAGTTTTGCTGTGGCATGTTCTTAAATGTTTAATTTACCTGCCTGCAGATAAAGTAATTTCCTTTCTGTTTTTTTTTTATTGAGCTACAGAGTTCTGCTTTCACCACATCAACATTCAAAATTGTATTTTATTAAATGAATAATTTTTAAAGGAGCTGTTTTTTCTCTGGATTCTCTAAATATAAACTAATACCTGATAAATATTAGTCATGAAGAGGTCAGCCTAATGTTTCAGTATTATTGAAGGATTATCTTGGGATGGGGATTTTCGGTTCTCCAATAACCAGGTCTCAGTGAGTCAATGATAGGACAGGCTGAGCAGAATCAGAGAGCCAGGGGACCTGGGATTCTGGGCAAGTACAAGCAGAGGGTATTGGGGAGTTTTGGTCCAAAAGAAGTCTAGCCATCATCAAAAGTCAGGTATTCCAGGAACCAGGCAGAACAGACCATTTGGTATAATCTTGTAAACAGAAAGCCTACCCTGAAACCTCAGAGGTAAGCATGTTTATTCAATCCTTATAGTCTTCAGGAATGTCCATGGGGCAGAAAATGAAGCAGATAAAGTAGTTGGCATCAGGAAGATCCCATGGCAGGCCACAGAGGCCAGGCCCAGAGTACTGGAGTGCAGGACTAAGACTTTAGTCCCTAAAGGACTCAGATGAAAGTTAAGCCCACACAGTTCCTGGTGAAGCAGGCATAACATCAGTCAGGAAATTAGAGGAGAAGTCAGTGATATGGGTAGGGAGAGAAAGCAAGGACCAGGCACCAGGGTTAGGAGCAAGGCTGATGCTCTTGAGCCACTAAGGTACTGGCTAGTGGACCCAGACCAGAACCAGCATTAGCCCAAATCTAAGGCAGGTGGTACCCATAGCTAAGAGTCAAGTCAGGGTTTCTCGGCCTCAGCACCGTGGACATTTTGGACCAGATAATTCTTTGTTGTGGAGGCTGTCCCGTGTGCTGTAAGATGTTTAGCATACCTGGCCTCTAGCCATCAGCATCTAGTTATGACAATCAAAAATGTCTCCAACCATTGCTAAATGACCCCTGAGGAGAAAAATCTCCCCTGGTTGAGAACTGCTGGGTTAAGTGGGCAAGGCTACCCAAGTTTGAAGAATACCAACATGAAAAGTCAGTAGGTGATTAGGCAGTCACAACTTCTGTTTTGTTGTTGTTGTTTATCAAGTTTGTTTTCTTCACCTTCCCTATCTGGACTTCCTAGAGGAACTTCCTTTTTGTTCTTAAGCACCAAGTCCTTTCTGCTCATATTTGACGTCATTCTGGATTCTTCTGTAGTGTGCTAGTAGGAAGTAAATACAGTATTCACTATTTACCATAGAAGCAGTTACATACCTGCGTAATTTACAAGGTTATATTACAAATACATTGGCTTGTCTGTGTAATATAAGTACCTAGGTGGGGGATGTTCTGTCCAGAATCCTTGTTTACACTGTCCATATTCAGTGTCCACTATTTGATGGAGAACTCCACACTTGCTCCAGTGGATGTGTGACACTGATTTCCAGTCAGTTCCTGTCTCTGAGATGTCACATAAGGCATTCTGAAAAGTCCACAGTTCAAAAATATCCCTTGGGGAGCCTGGGGAGCCCAGTTGGGTAAGCATCCAACTCAGAGCATGATCTTGCCGTGCATGGGATTGAGCCCTGCGTCGGGCTCTGCGCTGATAGCACAGAACCTGCCTGAGATTCTCTCCTTCCCTCTCTCTCTCTCGCTTTCAGTCTCTCTCAAAATAAATAAGTAAACATAGGAAAAAAATATCTCTCTTGCTAGCTGGTTACTAATGTTTGAAATGGCCAAGGGAATGGTCTGGCCCTTGCTGCCCACTGGAGAAATTTTGCATAGCCTTTTTCTTCAGGCAGTTCTCTCAATTAGACATAGTCAGTGAATGGAAGGACCATACTCATGTTTTAATCCAGAAGGGTAACTCAAAAGATATTAACAATTTCTGCATCTTTTCTGGCCCAGGCATGTTCTAGGTAACACTTCTTAACAACGGCCAAGTGCTGTCTTTGATCTATAGGAGCCAGTCACTCTGCTATTGCCATGTTGAGCTGAGCATCATGAAAATTTACCCAGCCTGCTTTGTATTGCCCAGACCTACCGATTACTCTGGCATCTTTGAATATGTGGTAAAAATAGGCTGAGTTTTTGTTAGGGTGGAAGAAAATATAATCTCACCTGGTCTTGCCAATGATAATTAATAGGTTGTTAAAGATCTTCATGAAATCCCACAGAAAAACCTGTCAAGGCTATTGGGCCACCTGAGGAGAACATGATGCAAAATTTACCATTTGATTATTCATTCAATTTCTTATTAACATATATAGGGTGGCTCCAGAATTTCTCCATAAAAGGGGTATAGAGATTTTACTTAACTGATTATTTTTTTTTTAATTTTTTTTTTCAACGTTTATTTTTTTTTTGGGGGGGGACAGAGAGAGACAGAGCATGAACGGGGGAGGGACAGAGAGAGAGGGAGACACAGAATCGGAAACAGGCTCCAGGCTCTGAGCCATCAGCCCAGAGCCTGACGCGGGGCTCGAACTCCCGAACCGCGAGATCGTGACCTGGCTGAAGTCGGACGCTTAACCGACTGCGCCACCCAGGCGCCCCATTAACTGACTATTTTTGATGTGACATGGCTTTCAGGGTGCTGTTGGAAATTGCGAAGTGGGGCTAAAGTTTACCCAAGCTATTCTTTGCAATGTTAAATCTTATTACTAGAGTATTGTCTGGGATGTTAGGTAAAAGTCTTTCAGCTTTTCAAGTAATTTAAGCTGGTCAGTTTTCACTTTAATTTTCCTGGAGTTTATTCACCTTCATAATTAATTTTGTACCTGAGAATTTTAAGAACTAAACTGTAGACCTCTATGCTAAAATATATTTTTTTGCTAAAATATTTAGATAAAGTATTAGGCAAATCACCCATTCATCCCAAGATCTGAGCTGTGGTTGACATGAAATATAACCATCAGTGAGAAATTCAAGAATCTAGAGTGGTAGTCTCATAAAGCTTCTGAAATTCTTAAAAGGAGAGTCGTGAAGGTCAAGTTGTTAAGTTGTACTAAATAGTAACAATAACAACAATAAAAAATTTATCAAGGGCTTATTATGTGCTACTGTATCGAGAACTTTCACATGCATTTCTCATAAAATCTTTTTATAACCCTGTAAGATTTTTACTATTATCCCCATTTTATAGATAAGGAAACTGAGGCATAGTAAGTGACTTGCTTAAGATTAGTCACAGGTTTAGTGAGTCATGAAGCCAGCATTTTAACCCAGACAATTTAACTCCACAGAGTTTGCACTTTCGTGACTATACTATTCTGTCCATTTCTCTTATGTATGAACCAAAGGATGCTGTTTTTGTAATTATACTTTCCACTTTTTTTCACATTTATCTCACTTTCCATCATATTATAGATTTTTTAAAATCCTGTCAATCATAACATATAAATAAGAGAGTTCCCATGCCCTAGTATACATTTGTATGTCCCTGAATTATAGTTGGCAGTGTGTTTAGGGCAACGGAACGCTAAAATGATGAGGTATAAGTAATAATATCTGATATTAAGTCACTCCAAAGCCTCCTATGTAGAGACCTGTTGAAATTCTTCATCACTGTCGTTCAGGGAATCCAACTTCCTACAGGTTCTGGAGGCAAAGAACAACTCTAACCAGTTTGCATTGGGAAAAGGTGGGGGAGAAGCCCATTAGCGATTGGCTGAGTGGAGGCATCTCCGTGTGGAAGAGGTGCCAAGGGACCAGGGAAGTCGCAGGTCATCCCTCATGGTGACACCAAGGTAGAGAATTCGTGACACAGCTCATACTTCACTTCCTACCCTGAGCTCAAAACTGTAAATTCCCTTGGACAGAGCAGAGTGAGGAGGAGGCCGAGGAAGGGCCAGGAAGGTCATCCTCCCCTTGCACAGTCAGAGCCTTCACAGCCTCCTCTCCGCCCCCTTCCACCCCCCAGAATAGATGGCACCTGAAAGCTCAGGCCTTGAGGGGCTGGCCCCTGCTGACAGGCATCCGGACATGACGATGGACCCCAAAGAGGAGAGTGTGTAGGCAGTGTTGAAAAACATGACAATTCTAATTTTTTTTTAAATATTGCACCTACAGAGAAAAACCCTGTGCGACCAGATTGTGGCCCCATGCTACCAATTTTTGACCTCTGTTAAATGCTAACCGCCCATAATGAGAAGGCTCAAGGAATTCCTTCAGAACAGAAGCAGTTTGACCTAAGAGGAACTGTGGCTCTCCCTTCCATCACAAGATGTGTGCATGTATTTTTAAAAGCATGTTCTTTATTCTCCCTTAAGGAAATAGATATTTAAAAAACACAGATGCGTGACTTTACTTTGTGACTCAGAGTAAACAATCGAAAGGCAACGCCCCTTGGCCTTGGAGCAAAAGCAAAAGAACACTTTGTCTCTCTCCCTACCACTCCCCACCCCCACCCTCACCCCCACCCCCACCCTCGTATCAATAAAGAGGACAAGTTTAGGTGGGCCGTATTAATGACCTTTTAAAAAATTACCTACAGGTGAGAACAGCCAGGTAGCTCACACTTACACTACAAAACCCAAGGCTGTGTCCTTCTTTAAAAACGATTTGTTTCTTGTGTTTTTACAAACACATTGCTCTTCATTCATCCTCCTGTCCTTATTTACGTATGTTTGCTTTATGTGGGCATCAGGCTCTCCGGAGGAGGTTATCAACTCCACTGGTGAATATTTTTGGCTTTTTCGGTGTAGAACTCCTCGTTCACAGCATCTTGTTTGTGTTTCTATGATTGTGGCTGACCAGTATCCTTTACAAACATCTGTGGGATGGGAACTTGGGGCCTGAGGGAGATGAATGTGACAGGGCCACGAGAAGGGTACTGGGGTGATCATCATGATATACAGTGCAGAGATCAGCATGCGTTAATCCAGGTTCTGTAAATCAGTTCTAGATCACGGCATCGGGTTAAGGGCCTGCAGAGCAAAGCCCCAGGGAGAGAGGAGACCCTGTGCCAGCAGAGTGATCTTGGACCTAAGCTCTTACATGCTCAGCTGGGAAATGAGAACGAGGTTGAATGACTTCAGAGATCCCTTCCAGTTTTAACACTCTGTGACTCTATGATTTGTTGTGATTCTTTGATTTGATGCTGTGTGTGATTTACATGGAACAGATCTCAGAAAAATTCACAGGGAATATAGAAACCATCTTAAAGCAAACACGATGAATTCCCTTATTTAACTAAATCTGCATTGCACCGGGACATTAAAGAATTCTCATGTTAATTAATTTAAGTAGCATCTGATTTTTTGCTGCCTGGCACATTGTTTTACAAGTACCTGGAGGCGAAATAGTGCTATATAAACATGAAGCTTAACAGACTGCTGAATAATAACGTATTTTTGTTATTTTAGCCTTCTGTATTGCAAAGTATTACTAAGTCATTTTGTGAACCAGTTTAGTGTGGCCTTTGGCAAATGAGACATTGAGACTCTGAGATTTGGGAAGGGGCTGGAAGCAGTGAAAATTTCTTGCCCGTCATTGGAAATGATGGAGATTATGAGAAGATTGAGCTGTGGTGACTCAGCAGGCTGAGTCATTTTAGGCAGCCCCCTAGGGCAGGAAGTCAGGGGCACATGCATTCAATGTGCCTAATTAGGAAAGTCACCCTGTCTCCCCTTCTTTATAAAATTGATGTTATAAAGAGCATTGTCTCCATTCATTGTTGCCACCATGTTTTTTTCCCAAGAATTTCCAGAATCCCAGATTTTCAAAAAGTGATAAATGAATGTACAATGTGGTCCTATTATTAGAAATACTCTTTTAAAATAGTTTGTGTGTGTATATGTGCGTGCACAGGCACACGTGCTTAAAATATCCAATTTACTGCTTATATTCAGGTTCAGCGGTCACAGAAGTGAAAGGAAGCGTAGTATCACATGACATTCTGCCTGATTTTAAGACAAAAAAATATGCATACAGCTCTTCAAAAAACAGTTGCCTGGTACAATCTTTGGGTATTTTACATATCCATTGATTGGTTCCTGAGCATGTAATTTGTTACTTCTCCCAAAGAAAACTCCAGTACTGAACTTCCTTTTGAGGTCTCCTCCTCTACTAAAAATAATATTATTCCAGACATCTGAAATAAAGCTGGCCTTTTTTCCCCCTGCTCTCTTTTCTTTAGCACAGGATATCAGAAGTGCTGCTGTTTCCATGCTTTTGTACTCATAAACTAACGTTGGACTAAAAATGAATTGTCTAAAATAGCATGTATGGAGAGTTAATAGCTCTTGTGGGCGGGCCATATAACTCTGCCATCACTTGCTGTGTGATATTTATAATTAATACTCTCTCTTCTGTAGCCAGTAGTTATGCAGCTTAGTTTTCTAATTATGGAAACAAAGAATGAGTTTGCACACAGAGGTATTATTGTTTTTACTTCCCTGGAAAATGAAGAATTATGAAGAGAAACTAATTTCCCTTGGCCTCTGGCTTCCTACCAATCCTTATGTTCAGTTGTGTTACCTCACCTCCCTCCAAGGAGGTTAAGAATGCACATCTCCTTGTTTGGGGGATATTCAGTGGTAACCAGATTTTTAACATCTCCTTTCTCTAGAAATCATTCACATTCAGTGAGGTTCACAGTAGCAGAGTATATATTCTAATCCCAAGCCAATTTAGTAGCCCAATTTCCTCCTGGGTCACTTGGAAAGTGTAGGGCTTGGCTGATGCATTCCCTTTTAGACACAGCTGCCAATGTTACCTGCAGAGCAGGTGGTGGTAAGAAGCCAGGTAATACCTTGCTTGGCAGCCGGTTGTCTGTGGTGATTCCCTGTGCCCCAGTCAGCAAGTACAGGAACTGCTGGAGAGGATCCAATACCTGCCTGGTTTATGGCTCAGTCACAGCTTAGCCTGTTGCTTTCTGAGTAGAAGCCAACCAAGACTTTGGTATAGGAGGCTCAGGAAGAGAAAGGTGGGCTTTATCTTCAATCTGCAAAGCAAAAGATAGCACAGTGTTTTCATCACTTCTCTATTCTGTAGTCCTTGTAAAATAAGTTTTGCCTCCGTTAAATGAAGGCAGTGGTCTCTATTTAAGAGAGAACCTTTTCAGCGCCCCCCCCCCCTTGTGCTGACCATTGGAACAAAGGATAAAAAGCCAGCCACACAGATTTGCATGCAGGACAACTTCAACACAGAATGTCCCTGTTTCTTGGGCTGAATGGCCAGACAGGCCGGCCTGTCTGAGGCTGAATTAAAACCAGACACCTGCCTTTCAGTAGCGTCTCCAGCCTTTTTGTGGTACCCTGTTACACCAATGAATCAAGTACCTAGAGGCGAAATAGTGCTGTATAAACACAAAGCTTAACACACTGCTGCACACTGCCTGGTGCCTGATTTCCCCAATGAGGACACGAACAAGAAAAGTGTCCAAGTGCATTTGACACGGTGCTCCGATGCTGATCCTATTAATTTTCATTTACCCTTTTCCAGAATTCAGTCCGTGCATTTGATTTGAAAGTCCTCGATTAGCGAATTGTAGGTCTCTTAGAAAATCTGACCATCTCTGGCTGTGGAGCACTTCTTTTAAAAAGCAACTTGACAATTTCAGAATATAAAATTACAGATAAATGAAGAAAAGGTGCCAGATCAGAACACGTAAAACCACAATGACTGAATGATATAGAGGGTAAGTCAAGCTGAATGTTCCTATCCTCAGCTCGGCACAAAATTGAATATATAAGAGCTGTATAAAAATGGACTGCTGCTTCCCAGTGACCCAGTATTTCAATATCCTCCACTACTTTTCAGGATTATCCGTTTAGTTTGAACATGTTATTGAGATTTATTTAGTACCCTTCTTCCAATTACTATGCACAGTTCTTGGACCAGACGATGGGCCTACCCATTTATTCTGAGCAGCTGCTATGGATAAAGCTGTGCTATAAAGCCACCATTTCGCTGTAAATCAAAGCCTCTATGTCTGAAATGTTATTTAATAATTTCCAAAGCTCTAAGTGGAATCTAGTGGTTCAAAATCAGAGCTAGGAGCCAAATACTTTTTGTTTCCCACTCAGCCCAGACACCTTTACTGTATTGTATGACTTCCAGCCACTTCTGTGCTCAGAGGGAATTGAAAATCTGAGGCCAGCTTGACAAATAAAGATCAAAATATCTGCAAGGTCCTGAAATTGAAATCATGTCATCTTAAATGATAGGGTTAATATATGCATCCCACTGTGGTTTGCATTATTCCATTTCTGTTTCTTCTATGACTATAAGTATCTTCTAGCTGCTGAAAAATGTTAATATTCTCAAATAGAGGGAGAGCTCTAAACTTAAACCATTCAAGACCAAAGAGCTTCCCAAACTTGGAACCAAATTTAAACCTGTTTCAGTTTTTAAATTAATTGTGTAAATCTCAAATCATTAAGAAATTATCTTTTTTTCCCCTTAAGACTAAAGTTCCTTAGTGATTAGCATTGTGCTTAAATCATATTAGGAAAGTCCACTCTTTCCAAATAGCATTTTGGTATAAAATGTCAAGAAGTTTTTGATTGCACTTACTCCCAAGTGTCTACTCCTCACGTTATTAAGAATTCCAGGGCAATCCATTTAATTATTTAACCTTGTTCCATTTTGACTATTTAAACCTCTTAGAAGACCCCAAGCCTGGAGTGTTTTATTATAATCCATTGCTTTTATGAGATGGCCATCCTTCCAAGTTATTCATCCTAAGTGGCTCTTTCCATCTACTTTTTCTGGCTAACTCCTGAATAAGACCCACCTCACATAAGTGATTTTTCCCAATATTTGTCTTGCTGGCTAGTAGTGAAGTTCAAGCTGAAGTTCAATTTCATATTGAAAAATTTCTGTTGACCTTGAGAGAGTATTTGAGGAAAGTGCTTAGCTATTAATTTTAAGTTTTTCTCTCTCTTGGTCTTGTAGTTTTCTGCTGTACATTTGATTCCACTACAAGTTTTAGGGGTTTCTAAAGTGTTTATTTATGTATCTGTTTAGAGAGAGAGAGAGAGAGAGAGAGAGAACCCCAAGCAGACTCGTCATTGTCAGAGCAGAGCCTGATGCGGGGATCAGTCTCAGGAACCATGAGATCATGACCTGAGCCAAAATCAACAGTCGGATGCTTAACCAGCTGAGCCACCCGGGTGCCCCTACTACAAGGTTTAGCTTAAGAATCCTTCAAGTAGATATTATTGTAACTTAATAGAAAATGCTTTTACTATGCATAATAATGGGGATGGATTCAGAGCGAATTAAAGTTGTAAGAAACTTTAATATTTACCTTCTGCAACATCATCTGATGCTTGCATCTACTCTACGATATAGATAGGTCTCATGGCGCATCTTACAGAACTCTTCTGCGATAGTTCTAGAAACTTTACAAACATCTTATGGGGATCCATTTGTTTCCACTTTACAAAATATTCAAGCCACCATCATTTCTAGCCTCCTACAAGGGGCCCCAGCTTCTACTTTCCAAGTCCTTCCCTTAATTTATTCCCCACGTAGCAGCAGTTGTGACCTTTTTAGAAGAACATACATCAGCTTGCAGCCCTTTACTCCTTGCAGGGGCTTCCTGTGGAATCTAGCCCCTGCCCTGAGCTTCAGGGCCCTTCAGGACTGACTTTGGGCACACTGTGCAGTCTCCTTTCCCACCATTTTCTCCTCTCCTCACTATTCTGCAGACAAACCACTCGTCTCTCAGGGCCTTCGGCATCCAGGTTTATCCCTACCCCAAACCTCTTGCAATGCTGCTCCCACTGCTTGGGAAATCTCTTTCAAAGAAATCCGATGTTCTTCATGGTTCAATGTCGCCTCCTCCAAGAACCTTTTGCTGCTGACTCACTGTCTAAAGAGGTCTGCCCTTCCCACATCCCCGGACTCTCTATCCCATTAACCTTTTTTGTTTGCTTCACAGAATCTGACGCTATCAGAAGTTACTTGTTTGATTACACTAGGTGTAAGCTCTTCAGAGCTGAGGCCTGCCTCTCATTCAGTGCTGTAAGCCATGCACAGAGTCGTTTGGACAAATGAGAAATTATGATCCACGTTCTTCATAAAACTTGCTGCCAGTCACACTATGAGTAGGAAAAAACTCCTGTTGCTATGAATATGCCACAATATTTCTGATTCCGTGACCTTGCTCATATTCTGTTCTTTCTCGAAGATCGTGGGTCTTCTGGATGGGCTCTAGCATGCTTTGATACTAGTCCAGCTGCCTGCCACTTAGGAAGCCTTCCCTCACCTCCTCAGGCTGGTGAGGTAACCAGTTCTCTGCTCCCAGTAGTCTCTACCATTGTACTTAACACATTGTTTTAGCATTATGGATTTGGTTTCTGGGCTCTTCCAGACCAGAATCTACTGCAGGGAGGGGACTGTTCAATTCGTTTTAATTTTCCGCCAAGAGCATGCCACTAAGCACACGTTCAATTCAAATTTGCTGAAGGAGACCAGAATCTTAAACCAGGGACTGTGGTTGATTGTATTGCCAAAATACATTGTGTGTTCTACAGATGGAAACCATCAATATCTCAGCCCACATTTCATTACTTACAATTATTTAGTTAGACCTTCAGAGTTAAAAAACAAAAATCACCTCATAATCCAATGCCACTAGATTTAAACTGTTTTCAACACAAGGGGAATGTGGCTTACTGCTATAATTTTAAAAATAATCTGAGTAGTTGCTAGGGATAAATTAAATCCACAGATAATCCCCAAACCTCATTGTAGAAATTAATCACACCAAACATTTGATCAAAGTTGATAACCAATAAGGAACTGTATTTGATATGAGCTTAACTTCCTTACATTTATTTTCCTATCAAAAACATGTGGGAGAAAGGGAAGAATAAAAGGAATTATAAACAGCCCACATGCTGGATAATGAGCTCCTGAATAATTGAGAGCTGCCTAAATTTGTGTTAGTCATTTCTTGCGTTTCCCTCGGACTGTCAGGTCCATCCCAGGGGGTGATGAGAGCCACTGAGGAAATAATAAAATGTGTTTTGCTCCTTTTTTTCTTCCTCAAGGAAGTAAATGACATTAATCCAGTTAACAATTCAGATACAACCAGAAAGAAGAATGGCTCAGGTTTAACCATGTTCTTAATTAAGAGACATTTTTTTTTTTTTGCCATAAAGGAAGATGATACCATTAATCAGGTATTTCTCTGACATTCTGATTTGTGATTATAGATATCTTTTGTGAATAATAAGTCATTTGTTTTGCTGATGTATGTCCAAAATTTCTTCTTGGGCAAAGCAACTTTGTCTTCCATAGACCTCTTTTCCTTTGCCAGTGATTTATATAGCTTCTGAAACTTGATATAGAAGATGTGATTCATTCTTTCAGTAACTATTGAGCACCTACTGTGTATCAGCCATGGCTCAGGTGCCAGATGAGATACATCGTGGGGTTTATATTTAATGAGACCTTTCACTATAACCAGCATATTGAAAAGGGCAATTCCATTTTTAAATTCATAAGTATTTCCATATCGAAATGTGGATTGCAGATACAAAAAGGTCACTGGTTTTCTGCAAAAATAAAATTGTTCATAATTAAATGCAAAGGGGGAAAAAGTCCTGAAAACAAAAAAAGGCAAGAAGGCTTTTCTCACATCTTCACAGGCTCACTATTTATGTGTTTATAAAATCATAAATTAGCCTCGATTTTCATGTCAGATATTACAAGCACAAAAATAATATTATAACTGTATTGTTTAAAATACACAACATAGCCATGTTATTTAAAATACATACACTCATCCCCAATGACATACAGAGCATTGCATTTATCAAAATACGTTGCGTGTTATATAGATGGAAACCTTATATATGTATATGTCCATATTTCATTACTAATCATTATTTAGTTAGATCTTCAGAGTTTAAAAAAAAATCTTCATTTTGCTTATAAATCCCTGTAATCCTTAAGGCTTTGTATAGCAAATTTATTTTTAGCTGCAATTTTAGAATGAGTAATCTATAAATACATGTCTTATCAGAGGTTGCTCAGTGAGTTTGAGACATTTTTAGGAAGAGTACCCATGTTTTAAAAATCTACCCAACACCTTGCTCCTTGTATACATAGAGAGGATACTTTCCTCCCTTGCCTGGGTTACCCATGCTCAGCCTTTGTCAGGCTCTGTGTAGGGCAAGACAGGGTGCAACGTGAAATTTTTCTGGAACTGCAGGATTTCCCGTGGGTAATATCTCCTCTAGCCATACCACTAAATAAAGAGCCGTGGCTTAGCTCTGAGGTCATCGATTATCACCGTGTCCTGCCAGCTCCACTCTTCCTCTGTTGGATTCATTAGGCAGATTGTTTTACATGATCAGACAGTTCATCTGGGCATCCTTAAGACCAGGATAACTTGAGGATATCTTCTGACAGCCTTGATTTGCTTAACTCCAAACATCTTAAATTGGTTATGTCTACCCTAAAATAAAAACAGTCTTTAAGGGACTGTAATACAAACAGGAGAGAATAATACTCAATCATTTGAAAAAGAGACTCTTTAAGAAGAACAGACATCTCATTTCCCATTTTCCTTTCACCATGAGCACCTCTCCTGGAGCTCAGGGATATAGTATTTCATATAAATTCACAAGTGAAGGTGATAAGAAATCAATGCCTAAAGATTATATTTCATTGCTACATGCTAGTACTTCCCACACTAATCATTTGCTGACTCTAAACTATCCCATTCCGCTTGTGACATACTTGTCATTTTTGCCTTTAATCATAATTAGAAAATGAGTCTAATTTTCCGTCAACCTATGAAGTAAATCATGAAATGATAAGTGCTTTGCCCAAGAACAGCAAGTCACATCATGAAAACACTGAGATTACAACCCAAAATACAAAGTTTAAATGAATGTTGAAACCATTTTCCAAAAGTACCAGTGGGGAAGGGGTGGGATACATAATCACTACAGCAGAGGCTCTCTTGACCTACTTCATTTAATCAAGTACCCATATTAACCAAGGCTCTCCGTTCCCTTCTAACATACACTGAATGGTTCCAGAGCATACTGACCACCACACAGGGCTAAGAGGATACCCACTCACTTTCTGCTCCCTCTAGACTCAGTGACTTACTGCTCAGAATCTGTTGTATTTGCTCCCCAACCTATTTATGCCAGTTGAGATTATTGTACTTAGGCGACTTAATTTAATAGTGTATAAAACTCATGAAATACAAGCACAATAAAAAAATGGGTTGTTACTTTCATGAAAACTAAAGTGAGTATTTTAGAGAGATAAGTAAGGGTGTGTGGCTCTATACAATGGAATGTTACTGAGCAATCAAAAAGAATGAAATCTTGCCATTTGCAATGATTTGGATGGAACTAGGGTGTATTATGCTAAGCAAAATAAGTCAGTCAGAGAAAGACAAATATCATGTAATTTCACTCATACATGGAATTTAAGAAACACAACAGATGAACATAGAGGAAAGGAAGGAAAAATAAGATTAAAACAGAGATGGATGCAAACCATTTTATATAGAGAACAAACTGAGGATTGCTGGAGGGGAGGTGGGTAGGGAGATGGGCATTAAGGAGGGCACTTGTTGGGATGAGCACTGGGTGTCGTATGTAAGTGATGAATCACTGGGCTCTACTCCTGAAACCAATACTACACTGTATGTCAACTAACTTGAATTTAAATAAATGACTTTTTTAAAAGTTCTTTTGAATTACGTGTGGGAATGGCAACTTTCAAAGACTGGGGAGAGGAGGACAGACCAAGGCAGATATTCACACAACTTGCTTAGCAAGAGATTTTGAGGATCCATTCCACTTTGAAGTAACTAAAACTGGAGATTGTCAATATGCATTTCAGAGTAGGCTTCTGGAAGAAAGATAATACAGAATTCCAATAATGCATATCAAAGAAATAAGCATTGCTTTGCCTCTTCTTCTTCCCCCAGGTAAAATATTGGCAAATGAATGTTCATTTTTTTCATTGTACATTAAAATGACATTTTAAATTACGTATTATATTTTTATTGATTTCCTCACTTTAATTAATTTTTTAATTAACTACTAATATTCTTGCTCATGCCAGATAATTTGGTTTTACTACATAGCATAGTGGTAAGTACATGGGCTCTGGAGACAGACAGCCTGAATTCCAGACCTGATGCTTTTTGTTATTTGTTTCTTTGGGCAAGTTGCCTAACTATTCTGATCTTCTGTTTCCTCATTTGTAAAATGATGATAAGAATAGTATCTACTTCTTAAGTTTTTCAAGAGGATTTAAGAAGATAATGCATATTAAGGATTTAGCATTGTGTTAGTGTCTGGAACATAATATCACATAATATCATAATAACATAATATCAATTTATATATTTTAATGATTATAGCAAAAATTATAACACAGGTATGTTAGTCAGCTTGGCTGCCCATGACAAAATACCACACAGTGACTTAAACAACAGAATTTTATTTTCTCACAGCTCTGGAGACTAGATGTCCAAGATCAAGGTGCCAGAAGTGTTGGTTTCTGGCGAGACCTCTCTCCTCAGCTTACAAAATGGCTTCTTCTCACTGTGTCCTCACATGGCCTTTCTCTGTGTAGAGAGGCAGAGAGAGAGAGAGAGAGAGAGAAAGAGAAAGAAAGAGAGAGAGGAAGCTCTGGTATCTCTTCACCTTCTTAAAAGGGCACCCATGATATTGGATTAGGGCCTCCATCCTTATGACCTTGTTTAACCTAAATACTTCCTTAAAGGCCCTGTTTCTAAATGTCATTATATTGGAGGTTAGGGCTTCAACATATGAATTTTGGGTGCACACAATTTAGTCCATAACGTCAGGTAAATTTGTACTCTACTTACAATGAATGAAACCTAGAAGTAGCTTTGGGATGCAGAAATGACTTGGCATGTAGGATGAATCCCAAAGACAGAACATGTTTCAGTCCATAGTGACACAGATTCAAAAGGGTTAGAAAACCTTAGTTCCATGCCTACATCTCCTGATCCACTGTATGAAACTATAGTTGTTCATTTCCCTTTTACCTAGACCCAGATCCACATATAAAATCAAATTATGAATGAGCTCATAATCTACTTGCTTCATGAGAATGTATTAGGACTAACGTGACATTGTTCAGTAATGAGTCTGAGATTTCTTCATAAAGTAAATGCCAAGGGGCAAAACAGGCTTGTTCCCCTTGATATTACATTTACTTGTTGTTCTGTTCACTGATTAAAGATGTATTGATTACCTACTGTGTGCCACATAGGGTTCAGAGGAAACAGTTTCTAGAACACAACCCTAAAGTAGCTCATGGGCTTTTGAGAAAGGCAGACATATATAAGTAAGTCAGAAACATAGTGTATACTTATTTTCTGTAAAATTAAATGCGATGAAAATGTAATAATAGATATCATTTACCAGGTGCTTACTTTGATATTCCAATTATCATGCCAAGTGTTTTATATTCATTATCTCATCTAGTATTTACGGAAATATTGACCTCTACGTGGTTATTGTCAACATTTTGCAGATTTAGAGACATTACGTGTTTTGTCCAGTGGCTCCTAGTTGTGAAGTTGTACAGCAAAGAGGAGAATTAGTGGTATCTAATTCTAGAGGGCGTTTTCTTAACTATAATCTGTCCTGCCTCTTTGTACCAGAAGTACAGAAGAGTATCTAAATCTCTTTGAGTCATGGAAGATTTATTAGAAGAAGTTACTATTAAGCTGGATCTTGAAAGATGAGCAGAAGTTGTCAGGTGGTGGAAGAGGAAGCAAGAATGTAGGAAGACTGAGAGAGGTGAAGGAACACAGCTTCCTCAGAAATGGAAGGTAGGACATGTATGTATGGCCCTGTATGAGACTACTTTGAGGACAACTGCTCAAGGACCTAGGAAGTCATGCTTTATCTCAAAGACAGGAAAGGACCTCAGAGTTTTTTTTGGCAGAAAAGTAATGCAAAATGAGATATGCTTTCTATTTTGTTAGGTCACTCTGGTGAAGATGTGTATGCTGAGTTGGGGAGGGTGGTATAGCAGAGGGTTGCAACATTTAGAGAGAGGAAGAGCAGTTTACAACTGGAGTTGTCCAAGCAAACAGTGGTTTGGATCTGAACTGAGGAGGTGGGAGTAGAGCTCGGAAGAAGAATTCTGAAAAGATATAGGTAAAAGAAAGACTTGTAGTAGTTTGTAGTTAATCAGACATGAGAAATAAGGTTGAGTGAAAAGGCAAAACTGACCTTCAGGTTCCTGGCTCAAAGACTTGGGTGAAACACCATGTTCTGAGGCTAAAGAGGGAAAACAGGAGGAGGAGGGGCTCAGACTGGATGGCAGGGTTTCATTTAGGATGCCTTACTTTGAGATGTTTGTGGGATATCTAAGTGAATGTCATCTATAGACAATCAGAAATGCAGTTCTGGAGCTCTAAGAAAAGAAGTCAGGACTGGAAGTGATGATCGGGAAGCTTCCATCACATTGTGAGTGACAATTCAAGTCAGACAGTAAATGAAAGCCCCCAGGGGAACAGGTTAGGGAAAGAGAACCCTTTCAAGGTCAGCTCCCAGAGGAACGTAGAGTAGATTAGGAGACCCTGGGGAGGTCAGAAAGGCAGGAGGAGTAGAAGTCTTGAAGCCAAGAGAATTCAAGAGGGCAGGATTCAGTGCTGCAGAGGTTAAGTAAGGAGGATTTCTTAAATATCCATTGAATGTGATAATTAGGAGGTCACTGGTGACATTGCTGAAGTATTTTCAGTGGAATGTAAGGATGAAAGCCAAATTGTAGTGGTTAATGGAAGGTGAGGAAATGGACGCTTCTAATAAGAAATACGGTTTCAAGAACTTTGGCACTTGGGGGAAGGATTGTTCTGTGACAGGAGCCAGCGGGGAGGCAGGATCAATGGAGTGCTGTTGGGTTTTTCCCCATTACATCTAATGTTTCCAATAATATCCTAACTTTTAAGGATCAAACAATATCCTAGCTTTTAAGGCCTTTGAAAAACACCTTACAGACCTTCTTTTTTAAGTTTCACTTCATTTGGTAGTGATAAATAAAAATTTGTTTGTACTTGAAATTTGTATATAAGATTTTCCTATGCTTACTACATGTCTAGCTGACAAATAAGCCTTAACAAAAATATCTTTGGTAAGGAGTATCAAATTCAGGATACTTTTATATTTGCTTTTTCTGGCAATGTCAATAAAAATTACCTGTAAATCTGTGAGTTATTTGATTTATCCTAAAATATGATCAGAATAAAGAAAACATCCCATATGAGCATTTCCATGAATAAGCAAAGACCAGGTAGGGGAAGAATGAGTAACCAAATGACCCCTCCCAAAGATTTGCATATTTGGGGCACTGAAAGGGAGAGATCCCCAAAATTTGGCTGAAATGTTCCAAATGTTCCAGTCCTTCTGGGCTGCCAGAAGGACACTGATCAGCAGTAGAGAGGACTTGGGTCCAGGCTGCACTTAGTCCTTGGAGGAAACAAAGTAGCCTGGATGGAAAGCCATCTTCAATGGAATGACAGAGCTCCCATCAGCCGCTCATCTTCAAAAAATGCTGACTGATAATCATTTGAGAGCAACCAGCATATTCAATAATCTTTCACTCTCCAATTTTTCTGGCTTGGTTACCTGTCCCAGAGACACAAAAGTGATCCATACATTCCTGAAAATGAGGGAAAGGAAAAAGTTAGAAGAAGATGTTTGAGATAATACCTTTAGGGCTTGAAGTATAATTTGTCCACATCAAAGAAATTGAAAAACAGTAACAGACATTTCAGACACTCCTTTTCCACTTAGGGTGTGCCAGGCACAATCCTATTGATAGATGTACTTGTAATTCAGAGGGAGAGAAAAGAAAGAGAAAAAAAATTACCAAGAATGACACTTTACATACATTAACTATGTGTAAACCATAACAGTCCAGTAAGGAAGATGTTAGCATCCCATTCTGCGGCAGAAATAAAAGAGGCTAAGAAGAAAAGCTCAGTAACTTGTTCAGGGTCACAACTGGTAAATAGCCAAGTAAGTGTCAAATGGAAAGTTCTCACCCTGAGGCCTAGTCTCCATTGCCCCCAGGCTGCCTTCTTGCAGCCAGATAGTTGAGCTAACAAAAAACCCTGAGTCCCTTTCTCAATAAACTGCACATTCTGCATTTGTCTGGCATTATCAGCATTTTAAAAATATTTTTCCATGGGGCGCCTGGGTGGCGCAGTCGGTTAAGCGTCCGACTTCAGCCAGGTCACGATCTCGCGGTCCGTGAGTTCGAGCCCCGCGTCGGGCTCTGGGCTGATGGCTCAGAGCCTGGAGCCTGTTTCCGATTCTGTGTCTCCCTCTCTCTCTGCCCCTCCCCCGTTCATGCTCTGTTTCTCTCTGTCCCAAAAATAAATAAACGTTGAAAAAAAAAAAATATTTTTCCTCAAAACAAAAACAAAACTCTATGTGTTTTCTTTTTATGAGCACTAATAGCATTTGTGACTTTGTAAAGCAAGATGATGGAATAAAAATCAATGCGTTTCAGGGTAAAAACTGAACATTTCTCTTGTCGGCAAAGGATTTCTCTTATTGGGGATATTTTCTACCTGTGTTAGCATATTTAATAGGTTTTTTATTCCCTTTCCCCACAGGCCAAATTGTGTTGACTGTCAGCGGCTCTAAAACCTGACTGCATAGCAGAATCACTTGGGAAGCCTTAGAGAAAAAAAAAATTAAAATATTGATATCAGGGCCCCATACTCAGAAATTCTGTATTAATTATCTTGTAGTGGAATCCAGACATATGTGTACTTTAGATTCCCCTAGAAGTTTCTAATTTCCAGAGTTGGAAACCACTGAGCTCCACCATTATCAGATGGACCCATAGCCTCAGAGCCAAATCATGTGTTTATAGGACAGCCAAGAATCCTCAGTTCAGTGTCCTGCCTTAATCTTTCCATATATCATCAGCCAGATGGTGGAAGATAACGTAATGATGGATCAGTAAAACATCACTAAAACCATTGGCTGCAAGAAATTTTTTATTCTTACTGATTAAATATCTTAAAATTTAAGCTGTTGGAACATTTGGGGAAAAAAGAACAGTAACACCTCTTCCTTCTCCCTTCCTCAAACCAAAGATTTATGCTTTAAACCTAAGACTGCCTATGCAATTTTTAAACATTCTAGTTGTTAAGCAACTAAAAAGCCCTAGATCTTCCAGGGAGGTATGAGTTTCAAGTATTCTTTCATTTTTTTCTCATGATTACATGGATACCACATTCATTTGTTCATTTATTAAATATTTGTTGAGAATCTATATTTTAAGTACCGTGGTTAGTTCCTGCTTATATCAGACCTACAGTCTAAAGGGATGTGCAGGAATGAACAAATAAACAGACTAGAAACAACCAAGGCTAGGACAAAAAAAAACAATTTTGGGGTGTGACAGAGACCAGTGGGTGGCTACCTGAAGAGTTACTGACTAGGGAAGCCTTCTCTGACGAGGCTACCATGGAGCTAAGAACCGAGTGACATTTATCTTTTTGAATTAGTGTTTTTATTTTCTTTGGGTAAATGCAATTCTTAGTGGAATTACTGGATACAGTATTTCTATTTTTAATTTTTTGAGGAACCTCCATACTCTTTTCTAAACTGCCTGTACCAATTTACATTTCCACCAATAGTGCACATGGGTTTCCTTTTTTCCACACTTTCACCACTTGTCATTTCTTGTCTTTTTGATATTAGCCATTCTGACTGGTATAAGATGGTATCTTTCTGTAGTTTTGATTTGCATTTCCCTGATGATTAGTGATCTGGTAGATGAATGTATAAAGAAGGTGTGTGTGTGTGTGTATGTGTGAGTGATGGAATGTTATATTACTTGGCCATAAAAATGAATGGAATCTTGCCATTTGTGACAACATGGGTGTATCTAGAGAGTGTAAGGCTAAGTGAAATAAATCAGATAGAGACAAATACCATATGATTTCACTTATACATGGAATCTAAAAAATAAAACAAACAAAAAAACAAACTAAAACATTCTCATAGAGAACAAACTGGTGGTTGCCAGAGGGGAAGATGTGGGGGAATGGGTGAAATAGATGAAGGGAATAAAGAGGTACAAATTTCCAGTTATAAAATAAATCACTGGGATGACAAGTACAGCAGGGGAATATAGTCAATGATATAGTAATAACTATGTGTGAGGACAGATGATAACCATATTGATTATCATGATGAGCATCTCGTGATGTATATAGATGCTGAATCACTGTGTTGTATGCCCGAAACTAACATAATATTGTATGTCAACTATACTTCAATTAAAAATGTTTTAAAAATAACTGAATGAAACTGAATGACAAGAAGGAGCCAACCTTGTGAAAATCAGAGGGTAGAGCAAGTCCCAATGGCAGGAATAGGCTTAGTGTGATGGATGCCACTGGAACTAGAACATGAAAAAGGACAGCAAGTACCAGAGAAGACATGGACATAGAGGTAGATGACCATGGAAGCATGGTTTCAGCCCTATCTGTACATCCTGGGGCATTAAGAAGAAAAAACCCAAAGCCTAGGTCCACTGCATATCTATTTATTCAGAATCTCTAGGGTTTCAAGATTAGTTTTCTATATGAGTTCCTAACGTGTAGAAAGGATTGAGATCCACTAAGCGAGGCCTTAAAAGCCAGGGTTAAGGGGTTCACCTGGGTGGCTCAGTAGTTTGAGCATCTGACTCTTGATTTCAGCTCATGTCATGATCCTAGGGTGGTGGGGTTGAGCCCTATGTCATGCTCCACACTGAATGTGGAACCTGCTTAAGATTCTCTCTCTCTTCCTCTCTCTCTCTCTCTCTCCCTGCCTCTCCCTCTCCCTCTCCCTCTCTCCCTCTACCCTACTCCCTGCTCATCTGCTCTCTCTCTCTAAAAAAAAAAAAAACAAAAGGAAAAAGGAAAGCCAGGGCTAAGAAGTATGGCATTTTATTCTACATAGAATAAGAAGTAACTAACTGAATAGTTTTACACAAAGAAATGACACCACTTACTGGAAAATGGACTGGGGTAGGCTTAGCAAGATCAGAAAGAAGCAAATCAATTAAGAGGTAATTGCAATATTCCAGAATAGAGATGATGGTGGTTTGTCCTCGTCTTGAACCAGTAGAAAGAAATGGTCAGGCTTGGCATGTTAAAGACATGTGGTATACAGTCAACAACATTTTACTGGATTGGAGGTGGGATTACTCCTAGGCTGAGGTTGAAAAGCAGTGTGGATAGAGGTATTCTTTACTAAGAGAAGCCTGGAAGAGGAGCAGGTAAAGGGTGGATGACTAAAATATGAATATGGAGACCCTAAAACTCGTTTAGCTTGTCTGTTGGTCAGCTGAATGATGATATCAAGGAGGCAATTGAATAGATTATTCTGGGGCTCAGCTCCAATTTGAGGCCAGAAAAGCCCCCATTGTATTAAAACTACATAAATGACCCCAAAGTCATGAGAACTGCTTGAGAGTGGATGGAGAGAAAATAGTCAAAGTAAAAAATGTTTGAAGAAGACAGAATGACCAACTGGTGCAAATGGTACTGATCCATAGAGACATAACCACTGGAAAAGTCTCCGCCGCAATTTAGGGTTTGGGAAATACCGTCACCAAAGGTAACTCTGTTAGTAACACTAAGATTCTTGCCACAAATTAATGGGTACATTTGGCAAAATAGATCTAGATTGAAAACATATAGGTGAAGATGTTAAAAGTGGATGGGTGGGTGTGTGGGCGTGCTTCTTATGCAAGACAAGTGCAAAATTAATGCAAACTCATTAAGAGATAAATACGATTTAGAATTTTAATACCACACGGAAAAAAAAGCATATGTATTACACTTCTTTCTAAAATAGAGTAGGCCGATGCATTCCAAAGTAGACAAACAGTGACTCCATAAATTTTACATATTTTCTACTTTCCTTTTTCTTTAAAAATTCAGTAGGACCTAGGAGAGTTGATGTGTAAGAAACAACAGTTTGGGGCTAGGCTCAAAATTTCAATTGGTCAAGTGACCTACTTTGCGACTAGAAGGAGCAAATTTACAAAGACCCCTCAAAAAATAACCTGAACATTTTCTACTACTAGTCTGAGATTTCCGTTGAACATTGTATAATGCAAATGCAGTACTAAGTTTTTTTTTTTTAAGCAACCTTAATTTGTTTAAAGGAGAGTGCAACACACAAAGTAATGCACATGCCACAGGAGTCCGCTGTTTCAATGACTACAGGAAATCAAACACATATTAGTTACCATGAGCCTAGTGATTTATTTATCAGAGATTCTCATTTCCAAAATCAAACAAACAAAAACACTGGAACTAAAATTTCTCCCCTCAAACGTCCTAGAATGTTCCATATTAAGGTGAACTGTGAAAAATTAAGATAATGCAAAATCTCTGGACATGACCGTAACCTCATATCAAATAAAGCCAGAAACATTTGCACAACCACTATTCATATTAATGATAATGAACAGCATATTTTATTTATTCTTCATACAGCAAGCACGCAGGCAAGCTTCTGTCTCGAGAGATGCATGTCTAATGATGCATCGATAACTAAATTAGCTTCTGTAATTTTAAAGAGTATGAAAGAAGGTAAGTCTTTTGTTCCAGGTGACTGAAATGTGAATACGTAGCCTTAAGAGCTGTTGTTCATCTTGCAATTTAGTGTGTAACACCCAGGAAAAAGGTATACCCAAAAGGTAAAGCTCTCTTCTTTCAGTAATAAATAGATCATAATAGCCACCGTTTTAAGTCTCCATCTGGCATGCCTTGCATTAAGCAGCCACATTTATGTCCCATGATCTTTTAGATCACCAGAAATATTTACCAAAGGAAATATTTGTTCAGGTTTGTTTGTCGTGGGGTGACCACCTGTGCAGAGCTGTTGGGATAACCAGTGCTCGAATTAGCACAGGCTCTCGATTGCTGTTTACAACAGAGATGTAACATTTCTCGTATGTTCCTGTGTCTTCGTCACAAATACAGAGAAGCTAAATAAAAGATCCTACGTATAAAAGGATTGGAGAGACAAATGTTTGCCTTTTTTTAATTGAGGCAAACAGCTGGCTAATGTTAATTGTAGAGTTAGCAATTTGGTAACTTCCCAAAGATTTAGACAATACATTTATTTCATCACTATTCCTGTGACTTTGGGACAGTTTCAGAAAAGTGAGTCATGTCGAATGTAAAAATTTTGTTTTTCAGCTTTTCACTAATGCTGTGGGAGAATATAAACATTCAGGGAGTTTACTGAGATAATAACATTGGAATTTACACACCTATTCAGTCTAATCAGATTTACTTTAACTTACTAAAAATTACAAAATCACAAGGCCCTTCTATATGCCTCTGGAAGTGAATACCAGGGAAATAGTTTTTAATCTATTGTGCAGAATAAATAAGCCAAACAGAGATATTTTAGATCTTATTGTGGCTAAAGTAATCGTATGAGAACTTTGATTTGTCACCAAATTCTTACCAACTGTATACCAGAAAGGATGCTCCTGAGTGCGTGTGTCTTCCATAGAGAATTCTAGTTGCACTTTGCAAGTGTCCGGAAAATTATTTTCTGACAGTTCTTGAGCAGAGCATTTGCTAGATATTCTTGGAAATGTTTTTTAGGTGAATCTGATGACCAGTTGGGATCAAGCATGTGAAAGTACTTTGTAAGCTATAAATAATTCTATTTATTGTATGCATCATGACCTCCATGGGTTAATAATGGTGATAATATATATATCTGTATGACAATAATGAGAACTTCAGATCCCTCTATACTCCTCATTTCATGATTGAGGTGATGCTGATGATGACATTTGTAACCTCTAAGGAGAATATTTGTTTACCTAGATTTGTGAGGATTATTGTCAAATTTGCAAGGACTGGGGTGCCTGGGTGGCTCAGATCATTGAGCCTCCGACTCTTGATTTTGGCTCAAGTCATGATCTCAGGGTTGTGGGATCGAGCCCCACTTAAGATTCTCTCTCTCCCTCTTCCTTTGCCCCTCTTGCTCGCTCTCTAAAATAAAAGAAATTTTTTTTCAGTTTTTTTTTATATATAATTTATTGTCAAGTTAGTTAACATACAATGTATATAGTGTGCTCTTGGTTTTGGGGGTAGATTCCCATGATTCATTGCTTACATACAACACCCAGTGCTCATCCCAACAAGTGCCCTCCTCGATGCCCATCACCTATTTTGCCCTCTCCCCCACTCCCCCCATCAACCTTCAGTTTGTTCTCTGTATTTGAGACTTTTATGGGTTTGCCTCCCTCTCTGTTTGAAACTATTTTTCCCCTTCCCTTCCCCCATGGTCTTCTGTTAAGTTTCCCAAGTTACGTTAAAATAAAAAAAAAAATTTAATTTGCAAGGAGTATTGTTAAAAAGTGTCTTAAAAGACTATCAACACAGTGCCCACAGGAACTTCTGAAAAGATCGTTTTACGGTGGAATGAGTCTTCCTATTTTATCATCTCAGAAGCCTGAAGTTCTGGCTTCTATGCTGTACATACATATGATTGACAATAAATTACCTCAAAGCTATGAGCATAATAAAAAAGTAACCTCGGTTACAATGGGGGAGTCAGCTGCTGAACTCCCCCAGGCCATGTCCCAGAGGGGGCCCCTCCAGCGGTTACGTGCATGTGCTAGAGACCATAAGAGTCAGCTGTTAATGTCTATCAATCTGATCGTTTTATTCTTGCACATATATTTTTAACTTTATTGCCAAGAAAATGTGCTACAAATGGGAGTAGCTTAATAAAATGAAATGAGGTTTGTGGGATTCAACATCTAGCACCTGCCAGGTTTAGAGCATTTTCTCATCCATCTGGGATAACCCATGCTGACAAAGCTTAGTTCTACGAAACCAATTATCCACATCGCTTACAGTAATGTGGCCTGAACTATATTGCGGTTATGCCAACTGTTGCGAGGACATGAGAGCTTCCAAGGGGTTGTTTGTAATGCTCTTAGGACATATCCCATGCATGTCTTTTGGGGAGTCGGGGAGGAAGAGATGGGCAAACAGCAAGAGAACTCCCGCTGTCTTCCAATTTTTTTTAATGGTTTCTTATACAAAACTTTCAAAATTTTATGTGTCTAACCATTTCCTAGATCCCTTTTTCTACCCCACTTGCCATCTACAATTTTGTTTCCTTGTCCTTTTATCTAACCCTCCCCCGCCCCATCTTTTCCCTTCATAATATGTATACACTGAACCCTGTTCTCCAAGGTACTTTCATTAGGATGTTTTAGGATGGGTCAAGGTTGGAAAATGTACAGAAGTCTACATTTGCCCTTAATCCTGAAAAACAATCTATATCTTTTGCATGTTTATAAGTTTGAAGAAAATAGCCCCCGGCTTGAAACTCTGCCAGCTCTGCCTAAATGTGTGATACCCATGGGAACTTTCTTAGCTATGCCTACAAAGAGAGAATTTTACTCCAAATCTCTGCATCTCCATGATTTGCTAATCTAAACCAGACACGCAGTTAGTTCTTCAGTGACCCAAGCATGAATGCCCTGATACACCCACTGAAACTTAAGCCCTTTTTGAAGCCAGGCTCTCTGTGTATTTTTTTGTATCATACCTACCACTGCACTGAGCATAATACCTTACTCATAAGTACTCATAAGTACATGAAAGTGGATTTTTCCTTTATCTGTTCTGCCCTTCTACTGCTGGAAACCTCAAAATAACGAATGGTAAAGCCAGCTCTGCCAACTTGGGAATCCTGGTGGTGAGATATGCTAATAAAAGATGGTCTTCTTTTTGATGGGATAGAGAAGGCCTGCTTTCCCTCCTACCTGGCTCATTCCCCTCTTCCCCCCATGTACACGGACCTTTTGGTATTCCATTTCTATTTCCCTACTTCATCCAGCCCCATTAGTACAAAATAACTTATCTTAATTGTAGAGACTGCCTGCCCTGTGCTGCAGCTTGGTAGGTTTCTGGCAGATTACTTTGGAGGCCAGGTTCCTGTTAAGAATGGTCTTTCAGGGGAAGAGACACTGGATGAGCATATTCCCGGATGACTATTTGGTCGGTCAAGGAAGTGATAAGTGAAGAGAATCTCTCACTGTCTCTCTTGCAGCATCTTGATGAGTGGTGCTTCTCTAGGACCATCTTTGCCAACACAGCACCATCTCTGGGGGACCCTATCACTGTGAAGTATCTCCAGTTGGAGTCTTAAGGCACAGCTCTTAGTTCCAAAATGCAGACACTCACACTCCATATAACCTCTGTGAAAATAATGAGAGAATGGCTCGTTATCATCTCTTCAACTCTTACCGATGGCCCTTTAGTCAAATCGTCACACTTGTTTTGCACGATTCAGAGGGCTATGTGACATGTTCTAGAGAATATCTCTCCCAAGTTCCAGTCTAGGGCTGACACCTTGAGCAAATCAAGTGCAGCTTCCTTAACAATAAAACAGAAATAGCAATACTTTCCTCTTGACCCCCCAGTCTAAAAAACTAAATAAATAACAAATAAATATGAGTAAAGGACTCAACATTTGTCAACTAAAATACACTGCCCAAGAACACATCACTATTATTTTCCACAATACATGTTTGGTTTTCAGAACTTCACAAAACATGGTACTATTGAAACAAAAATAACACTTTCAAAACACTGATGAAAACAATTGTCTTAGCTTTCCATATGTTCTAGAAAATGAAAAACAACGTGACTTATAAAAAAGAGTAGACGATTAGACAAGAGAATAACCTCCATGACCATAGAGTCATGGAATGTTAGGCCCATCAAGTATCTAAAAAGATGGTAACCTTATACTCTAGATTTTGCAATTAGGAAAACCCAGGAAGAGGACAGTGACATAAAGCAGCAAATATGTATTCAGCACCCATGGGCCAGGCACTGTGCTGGGTGCTGAAAAAGGGAGGTATCTCAAGACATGGACATACATAAAACCGAAGGAGAAATTTGAATTTGTGGGAGGTCTGAGATTAACTTTAGTCAGAAAGGACTCTTGAAAGAAGCTGCATTCAGTGTGAACCTTGAAGGGTAATAGAATTTCAGTAAGTGGAGCTATGAATACCACATGCTCATGGCAGGAAAGTTTGTATGTTGGGGTGCTTTCCGGGAATGCCACACTCCATTTGCCTGGTACATTGGTGCAAAAGGGAGAATAAGGGAACTTCAAGCTAGCCTCATGTTGAGGCTAGTGCAACATAAAAACCACATTAATGAATCTGAGTTTCATCTGTTCCCCTTAGACTTTGAAAATTTTTAAGATGGGACTGAACGGATCAGAACTATCTGTATTTAGGTGTTTTTACTCAAGGCTTGGGCTTTTACTCAAGTGCCCACGGAATACCTTGAGGGATGTGTGTGTGTGTGTGTGTGTGTGTGTGTGTGTGTGTGTGTATGCATGTGCCCACACTCAGAGTTGTGTGTGAATGTATTTTGTTTTGCTTTTTGTACTGTCTTCGTAAGATGAAGAGGGCAATTTAAAAAATGTTTAGAAGCCTAGCTTGGCAGAAACATGGTGTCATTGGAATATAACCATCCTCCTTCAAGAAAGCAGTCCAGTTTATTCAATGGAAAATACAGCAGTCTGCATTTCTACATTTTATTCAACTATAACTCATGAATGTTTGCAGAGTTCAGCTGCTAACTATGGGACACTATGTCTCTTGGCCAACAAATTTTGGTTATTGAATAAGTTTGAATTTTGTATAATAAAAAGATCATGAGGTAGCATGTTTATTCCTGAACAAAAACCTATGTATGTTTGTAAAGAATCCCCAGTGAGGCTAATAGCTCACTTGAGTTAGTGCCTCTAGTTCCCTAAGGCTCCATATTTGAGAAACTATGGTCATTACTTTAGAACCCCATAAAAGGCCCAATAACTAATTTGTCTGTTGGGAGTCAATAAATAAGTTTTGCCAGCGACACAACCTCTACTACTTTTTCATAGATTTCTTTTTGTCACACAGCCCCCCAAAGGCAAGGTTGCAGTTGGCCGTGGTTATGTTTATTATTGTAACAGAATTTCAGATTCTATTTGAAGTGACACTTTGTAGAGTGATGTTGCTTTTACAGTTACTGATGACAGAACTGGCCCCTAATGTGCTGGTGTTTGGCTTCCAATAATAAAAATGCCAACTGAGTCAAGCCTTCCTCGCAGGTCCAGAGTCTCCCTAAAAGAGTGAAATGTTTGTTCCATCTGACGTTGGTGCAAGACGCTCTTTGTAAAGTTTCCCTCTTGTTATATTCTTTCTGTGTCCTGTTTGAGGTGGTTCACCATTGGCTCAAACCATGAAAGGGAAAAACCTTGACTTGAACCCTGAGATTCATGTTCCCCCCTAAGGAGGACAGTGCCAGTTAAATCCCTGTTAGACCTGGAAAGAATGGGTCCAATACTAAGTCCTGCTAGAGTCCTTTGATTCAGAAGGATGCTATTGTTTGACTGAAGTAAAGTTTTCTATAGCATACTAGGGCATCATATACTGTCTTTCTTAGATGCTTGTCCCAAAGACCCGAGATACCTTTATTGACAGCAGTGTCCCTCTTCCTATGTTCGTAAAAAGAATAGAACATACTCACTGATGTCCCCGAACCCTATTTTGGTGAGCCCTCTTGGGAAGATGGGTATGGTACCAACTATAGTTTATACTTTAGAATCTACACTTTGAAGGTCAGATAATAAGACAACTTACTTTTGTAGATCATTCTGTTGCCTTAATATTTTCCAGAATCCTTAATTTTTTTCCTGGAGCACTTCTTGATTTCAAAATACATTTACTATGCATGAATTTAGGCAGGGGATATATAAGAATAGATAATACAGCCCCTGCCCTTGAGTCTAGTGAGTCTAGTGAGGAAGACAGACTGAGCGAACCCCCCTGTAAAGTATTGTATAATGACAGCTATAAAAGAGGTAGGATCAAGGCAGTAAAGCCACCAAGAAGGAGATTCTTTATCCAGGCACATCAGAGAAGGTATCTAAGAAGAGGTAGCTTGTATTCAGAGCTTGGAGAGAAGTTTTCCAGATGAACCAGGTGAGGGCTGTGAGAGAGCCAAAAAGCAGCCACTTGTCCTTATCTCCCATTTTACACATTTGCTAACACAAATGCAGAATCATTTAAGTCACTTCCTCCAGCCTCCAAGGAGGAGAAAACTTAACATTTAAGGAAAAATTAAGTAACTGTTTTGCTTATTAAAACTCTCTGAAAGATGAGTTTATTATTAGTCCTATTAGCCTGCCCAGATCTGTTTGGATAATTACATTCCTCCTACCTAATTCATCCCTGTAGTTTTAACTGGTTTCAGAATTCAACTGCCCTTCTTTTCAATTGTTGTGTAGTGTCATTATTTGGTATCAAACAGCTGTTACGTTCTACCACAGAGCCGAATATTCTTGTGCAAATTGATGCAGTGATTTCAGTCCTGTAGGGCAAATAAGGCAATTTGCAAGGGCTTTGAGATGACAAATAATCCCTAAATGCCTAGATGCGTGGCATTAATTATTGATAGCAGTGGTTACTACTCATAGAGTCACTGCTCTTAGAATAACCCAGAGCATCATCTTTGGTTACAAAATCACATATGCAAAGAAAAATCCTTGTTTCTGTAGATATTGTCTCTGGGTTGACCTATACTCAAAAGTGTTGATGATCTTCTACTTTGCTGAGATCATATTGGCTTTAATTAAATATACCGCAGTGTACTAAGAACAGATGTTCATTTTGTTTTTTAATCAACTTAGAGGAAGTTTGGTAGGTCATTTCTGTGTTTGGCAACGTGCTGTGTAGCCATTCTCCTTTCAATCATTTGTTTGTTTATATCTGACTGGGGATGACAAAGATTGAAAAGTCTGCAACTAAAAGCTACTCTGAAGCCTGACTTCAGTGTGTTAATGAATTCAGTGCTCCTCTTAGGGACCCACATTATTGCCGCTGCTGTGGTGAAGTGCCACGTTTGACACCCCTAATGGAGATGAGCCGTCTCTGCCATCCATTATGGTTTTCACTTTTGGTTAGCATTCAAGCCCAGGGTAAGTAATAATGACCTAATCAGTAGAAATGTAGACAGCTTCCTTTTTCTATCTTTCTCACATCAGAAGTTTTTTTTGCTCTTTGGATGAATATAGTACAGCATCTGAAATATCATCCACTAAGAATTGGTGTTCACTAAAGGATGTCATTTCTACCCAAATGTCCTTAAACGTTATCACTCAGATCTTTGCAGTCACATGATCTAGTAAATGTGGTCACCACTGAGATGCACATACTCACCGCTGACAGCCGTAGCTCTGTGCCAGTGGCCTCAACCTGTAGAAATACGTAAGACAGGAACCTCTTCATTAGCTTTGGGGGGCATGTGACAGGCAAAGGCAGCACAGAGCAGCCAGCATCTGCACCAGGGAAGTCAGCACAAGCGGTTACTGCCCTAGGCCGGGACTGCTAAGAACTAGCCAGCCCCATGGTCTTTGTCTTTCCTGGGCAGTCCATCCTCATAACATTTCCTGTATTGCCTGCTGCCCTCACACCTGACCCACATCAGATGTGCATGTTTTGATTTGTGATAATAGCATCTCACCAGTATTTGCCACATCTTCCCTAGTGGCTGAAAAATCCCTAAAGGGTGACCGCCACTCTAAATAGTTAGGAACTACGTACCCATGGTAGCAACCTATCTGCACCACCAATATCACAGCTCCGTAAGTCGGGGATAATAATACTTTCACAACATCTGTGAAAACTAAAAGGCATATCAAGCTTTCAGAGAAATCCTGGCACCTAGGATTATCTAGCAGATACCAGTTCCTGCTCCTGATTCCTCCCTATAATCCTGAGAGTTCACTCTGGAGGAGAAGGAGCAAACGTTGAGTTCCTATAGACAGTGACACCAGAACCGAGTGTCTCAGAGATAAGTTTTTGTGCACAGACAGGTGGACTGTGACAGAAACATGAACAAGAACCAAGGTACTGGGGCTTGATGCGGGTGTCTGGCAAAGGCAGAGAAAAGCAGGAAGCATGAATGAGGAGTTCCAAACAGCACTTCTAACAGGCTGCTGTGATAATGGGGTTGGAGGGCCAGGACAAGGTGGGAAGGAAGAGCCGAGTAGGTAGGCCTGGCTTTGAGCAATAGCTTTACCTTTCCATCCTAAATGAAGAAGGATATGTGTGGGGGCAGCAAGGCATTTTCTATCGACACGACTCTGTGCAAAGGCATATGAGGGTGGCATGTTCCAGAAAAACAAAACAAAAAACCATGGTTCACTGTGGCCAGAGAGAAGAGAGGTGAGTGGACACAGTAGGGTGGAAAGTCTGGAAAGGAAGTTGAACCTAGCTGTGAGCCCTGTGTATATATGGAGTCACCCTTATCCCCAAGGCAGTGGGGGCTGTGAAGGGACTTTAATGAGAAGAAGGGTGATGAGATCAAACTTCTGTTAGCAGAATAGTAGCATATATACTGAAGTGGGGAGAGATTTAGGGAAGCCAAAAGAGTGTTTTACGAAACTTCCTTGTAGTCCAGGGCAACAGCTAACAAGAATAAGTATACCTGCCTGTTTCTTGCTTTTTGTTTTCAAGTCTACATATGACTGCATATCATTGTCTTTACTCACTGTTGTGATGGAATATGGAACCTAGAAAATCTAGTCTGTTTTGTGTCATAAAGTATCACTGGGACATAGAAACTGCTGATGCTGACTTACAAACGGGATCCCAGTGGGAAAGATTGAGTGCCTAGGGACAGCAAAAATGAAATAAAATGAGTCTTTTGATGAGGATTAGCATTCATATTTGACCATGTCCCACTAAAGACTTTAATCAATATTGTCCTTTTTTTCCTACTTCCTTGCTCTCCACACTGACCCCATCCACACAGGTTAAGCCAAATTAACTACTAATTAAACCATAACATTTGAAAATGACTTGTGAGGCTTTGCTTTATTATTAATAGAAGGAAAGGAAAGGCAGTCAATCAGTTTGGAAAATTCATTCGCTCATTGACAAACACTATTTGAACATCTGTTATCTGTATTTGTCAGCTAACAATTGGCAATACCAAAGTGAAAAACAGTGTCCCTGCTTCTCAGAGCTGGAGCAGAGGCATGAAGAGGTGACCAAAGATCTGGTCAAGTGGCAGCTTTGAAAGAGGAAGCAGGGCTTCACAGGGAAGTGGATCTTTTTGCTCCTTAGAGTAAACGTTACAATGAGAGTATCAACTTCAAATCATGAGCTTAAAAGTGAGATGCAGTGACCGTGTGGCTGGGCACTGGTGCCACTCTGCCTGGGTTCAAATCCTATCTTCACCACTTACTAGCTCAATTCCTTCATTGGTAAATGGGGGGGGGGATCGTCACTCATAAGGATAATTGTGAGGACCATATAGGCTGGTACCTATGAAGAGCTCAGAGCAGTGCCTCACACACTGTAGCTGCTCAATCCTTGTTATCTACTATTATTACTATTAGGACCAAACTCCAAACAACTTACAATAACAAAGTAGAAAAAGTTTAACAGTCATTAGTCAAATATATTATGAGAGAGACGTTTTCCCCAAATATCTGTCCTCCCTCTACAGAGGTAAACTTTCTCCTTTGGTCATGGTTATTTAAAAAAAAAAAGTTTATTTATTTTTGAGAGAGCACAGGTGAGGGATGGGCAGAGAGAGGGGGACAGAGGATCTGAGGGCTTGGCACTGACAGCAGTGAGCCCAATGTGGGGTTTGAACTCACGAACCACAAGATCATAACCCAAGCCAAAGTTGGATGCTCAACCTGGCCATGGTTCTAATCAGAGAGTTATCATCTCTGAAACCAGACAAGCACAAGAAGGATATTACTGTTGTTCTTGCTTTCCAAGGATGACATAGCAGAGTGTAGGGCCCCTAAGGGAATTATAAGATGGAATTTAAGAACATTATCTTAGAGTACAAATCTGTCTCCCTGCATATAGCTATGTCTTCAAGAGTTATTACTGCTGCAAATAAAGATCTTGAGGAAACAGTGATATATAGAGTTGGCCCAATCTATTGACCCAGTAGTGTTTTAAATTACCCCCTTTTACCCTTCATTTACCAGATTGATTCATGCTCCTCTCAACTGCAAACCCATTTTCAGTCTCATTCTTTAAATAAAATAACAACTCAAATGCTGGTATTTGTTTCCAAGGTATGGGACCCTACCGACGTTATGACGTCCTTCTGAGTTTACAAAGTACTTCTCAGAATACTTTCTCTTCAGTCAATGTGCATGAAGCCCACAAGGGTAACCTTTGTGCAAAAAAAGACTGACCATTGGAACCTTTTGTATATCATCCTTCTCTATGAGTGATTAAGTTGTGGTAGGAAAGGCATTTGGCTGGATAAGGAAAAGTGACCTGGCTGTCATCCTGACTCTGACCTCAGAAAAACCACAACTTCTAGGACTTCAATTTCATCATTTGTAAGAGGGTGGGAGTAGTCTATGTGAACTCTGCGGTTTTAATGTATCTTAGGTTCCCAACTAATGAAAAGCAATAAAAGTTTTGGTCAATGATATAACTGAGTGAAAGCCCTAATAGAGAAATGTTACTTATCTCAGTCATTTATTCAACAATAAAATAATTTATTGTTATTTTAAGTGAATTATTTAAATTATGTTATTTGAAATGAATTATTTATTGTTATTGCAACAGTTTTTGAATGCCTGGTATATACCTGGACCAAGTACAGTGCTTGGGGCATGGTGGTAGCAAAGATAGGTCCCTACCCACTTGGTGCATATTTTCCAATGGGGGATACAGACCATAAGTAAAAAAATTATCAAAATAATTTCAGATCGTGGGGCACCTGGGTGGCTCAGTTGGTTGAGTGTCCGGCTTTGGCTCAGGTCATGATCTTGCAGTTTGTGAGTTCGAGACCCACATCGGGCTCTGTGCTGAGGGCTCAGAGCCTGGAGCTTACTTCAGATTCTGTCACCCCTTCTCTCTGCCCCTCCCATGCTCATCCTCTGTCTCTCTGTTTCTCAATAATAAACATTAAAAAAAAATTTTAAGTAATAATTTCAGATTGTTAGTACTCTGAGGGAAATAACCAATTAATGAAGGAATAGCAGAAGGGGGCTCGTACATCTAGAGAGAGTGCTCATGGATCTCTCCCCACCCTTCTCTCTGTCTCTCCGTGCTCCCCTCTCTGAGGCAGGCACATTTTAATTGTGACCAGAATGATGAGTCTGCCACAGAGGAAAAGGAGGAGAGAGAGGTTTCTAAGAGAGAGGACAGCCCACTGCAAAAACCCTCAAGTAGGGAAGATATTTGGGTCTTTTAATACAACTCCCAGGCCTAAATATGCACATAGTAACAGCCAGTGGGAGATTTATAGCTGTTTTTGGAAACTGTAGAGATCTGGTTTCACAGCATGCAGACCGTGCAAGTTATGTCGTATATCTCAAAACATGCCTGCTCCCAATAGAGCTCTTAATATGAAGCATACGAACCATATATTGTGTGCAAGCCAACACGAGCAAGCTGTTTTCTGGAATCCAAGGTTGTTGTGAGAATCATACGGTGTTCTCCTAAGTGCGTAAGCCCTTGTAAACTTGAATCACCCTGCAGGTGTGAGTTATTATTATGCTTACTGCTAATATAGACCTTGCAGATGGCTTCTGGAAGCACTGTTCTCTTCTAGACATTCAGCTTGGTTCTTTGGGCAGCCCTGTTCTTTCTTGCCTCTGTCTTCCTTTGCACAGACCCGACCAATCTTGCTTGAGATCCTGCTCATAGTGTCACAAAGGTGAGGTCTGACCTATAATTGCTCATACAGACAGATTTGTGTTGGATTTGCTCACAGAATCCCAGGGAACTGCTCAGCAGCACGAATCAGAAAACAGCATCTCGATGGCACCTGGGCAGGGGAGATATAGCCACTTCTGTATCACACAGATGTGAGATAAGAGTAAAGTTCTGTCTCAGTCTGAGTCCACATGTCTTCAGTAAACAATAGGTGAAAGAAAGAAACCTAGGTAAAAATGAGCCAAAAAAAGAAGCAGATGCTTTTCTAAATCCTCTATTGAGTTAGTAAGGGACTTTGGGAGAAATAAAAAACCAGAAAGAAGGAAACAGAAATACTATTTAAAAGACTGAAAAATTGCTAAAATATCTGGCCATAACAGTTTTCCTGATGCTAACCTTCCCAGCAGTTTCAGTGCAAGTTATACAAGAGCCAGGAATCTTCATATTACAGTGCTTCTTGGTTTGGCCAAAAATAGCCTTCCACTTGACCTCACTAAGTCTTACATGGCCAGGAATCTGTTCTGCTCTGAAGTACAGTCTTCTAATATGAGTTCTGGTGCCATGTAATTGGATGAATTCTCTTAGCAATACCTGCACATTGTTGATATATTTCAAGATATGTGCTTTAATCAGTATATCTAGATCTGTGCAGTAATCTCACAATATTTCTTGATGTTTCACTATGTTCCTAAAGTAGAATATTTAGATGACAACAAATGCTTGGGCCATCAAGTGGTTCATTTCATATCACAGTTTAAATAACAAACAAACAAGCACCTAGTATGGTGCCATACTATATGCCCAGTATGGCGTGTATGGGGCAACTCAATAATTTTCTTAAATGGAAACTGTAGTCTTTTTGTAATGTTTATTTATTTATTTATTTATTTATTTATTTATTTATTTAATTTATTTTGAGAGAGAGAGAGAGAGAGAGAGAGAGAGAGAGAGAGAGAATCCCAAGCAGGCTCCATGCTCAATGTGGAGCCTGACATGGGGCTCAGTCTCACAACTGTGACATCGTGACCTGAACCAAAATCAAGAGTTGTATACTTAACTGACAGAGCCATCAAGGTTCCTCTAAAGTAGAGTCTTTACCTCTAAGAAATGTCATTGTAGTCTAGCCCCATACTAATCTTGAATGTGAACTGGAATCCATATGCTTCAATTATGAAGTGGAAAAAAGTTTTAAAAGATGTTTATAGTTAGAAAATATTAGTCACAACACACTTTTAGTGTCTTTGGGAGAAATTTTCTAATACCATTGAATATTAGATCATTTAATGGGAAAATAGACAGGGACCCCCTGTACTGGACATATTCCCTCACCCCATCCCAAGCCAGCTCATTATCAAGGTAATGCCTATTTATCCTCCAGACTATGAGTCCTATCCTAAGGGAAGCTTCCTGATCCTAAATTTGCACTGGATCTCCTTTTACACACGTATAGCTCCAAGTACATGACCTTGAAATATTAATCTTGCTGAGACTTGTACTCACAACATCAAAGGTGAGTCCTCTCTAACTGTTCACACAATTATAATTTTGTATCTGTTTGGTTCATTACTTGATTCATGCCTGTTTTGCACATTAGACTATAAAGTTCTTGAGGACAGGATCAAGACAAATGTTGCTTGCTATTCTAGCACAGTGTCTGGCCCTAACTGAGTGTCCAATAAATATTTGTTGGATAAATGTATGAAGTGTTTTTGTGTCCAGGACCTGTGTGGCCCATTAGTCATCTTAAGTAATCACAAAAGCAGCCTTTAAATCTAGTAAATTAAAATCCAGCATTTTAGTCTGAATGCTTGGCTCGACGTGATGATGTGGGGATAATACTGTTCCAGGTGGAGATAAAGTTCTGACATCAAATCCCCTGTCTCTTTTTCAAGACCAACCTGTTAACCAATATCCCTAATCAATTTTTCTTCTAATATATGAGAATTAGTTGTCCTTTCTTTTATAAACCTTATTTGTACCCCCAAAGTATACATGGCATTTACAAATTATAATCAAATTAAAATTAAAATTAACAGAGAGAAAACCGAACTTGGAGTAGCTCTCGCTCCTCTCACTGTCAGCTCCATGCAGCCAGCTGCCATTACTCTGGAGAATTGAAAAAGGTTGATTACCTCTGGGACATTGGTCTCTAAGATAAAGCAAGGCTTCTCCCTCAAACCTTACTAGAGAATAGAGAAATACTTTTCAAAAATGAATTCCTACTGCTACTATTGCCCCTAAATAGCCTCTATCACTTCTCTGGCAAGGATAATCAATATGCAAAAATGCCTCTTCCTAAGGAAGCCCCAAAGATCCCAAATGCTGTAGATTCTCCAGTATATTCAGTGCTTGCCATGGCTAAATCAGACCTTATGCCTTAAAATTTAGAAACAAAGGCCATTCTTAAATTGTAACCCTTTTAAATTCTTTTGAAAGAAACAAAGAAATACCGTTATATAGGAATGTGTTTTTATGGTTTTCTAATGCTACGATAATGCAGCATAACAAATAACCACAACATATCAGTGCCCTACATCAATAAACATTTATGTTTTGCATGCGGGTGCACGTACGTGCACACACACACACACACACACACACACACACACACACACAGAGAAACAAAAAGGAAATAATCACCTAATGCCTTTTCCAAGGGTATTAGCCTTTGCTTATTATTTTTCTTTATATATTTTTTTGTTAGTCTTATCTTAGTATCCTTTACCCTAACTACAGTTACCACACTCTTTTAATTACTCTCAAGGGGACCAGAATACTAAAACCCCATTGGCTTAAATCCCTCTCACCTTGACTGCTTCTTGGGTGGTTTTTACCTGTAGCATCAAGCTGCCCTCTGGCCTAGAGCCTAAGTAGTTGTGGGGTGGATGCATCACTTGCACTTGAGATGCCATAAGAAGGAGGAATATTGTGAGATGATGCCAGTCAAAAATCAGAACAGATCATCCAAACAGTCTGAAGAAACTCAGCAGAGAAGGGTCTACACCAAGGGGACAAGGATGAGAAAACAGATGAGACATAGAGGGCTGATGGTTTAGGGACAGAATACCCATATAATTTATCATCCATTTTGTGTTGAGAATGAAAGGAGACACTATAAATAGTTACACCACAATGAGAAGCATAAACCTGGACTGTCCCTGATATAAGCCAGATGATGGCCATCATCAGGGAAAAAGGATCCAGAGTAATCCTGCAGGTTCTTCTATGACAGGGACTTTGTCTCTCCATCCTTCTTTGTCCAGATGTCCACTTCTGGCCAACTGCACTCTGATGGACATGTAGATTCCTTCTCTTGTTTAGATAAAGAAGTACCTTCAGTCAGGTGTAGTCAAGTCTTGTCTTTGTACCACCCAGTGTCTTTAACATGAGTGTTGGTTTTATAATATAGCTACAGAGGAAGGCAGACTTATGTCCTTTATTTTCAAGTTTTTGAAGAATATTCTCCAATATAGTTAATCCAAAATTTTTCTTCCATTTATTAGAAGAACATCCATTTAAAAAGGAGGTATTAATTTTCAAAGTTTTGGAACTGGACATCAAGTAATTTGGGGACTTGGAAGAGGGAAAACATGGGATGCCCCCTGAACATCCCAACCTAAATCCTACATGTCTTTGGGTGGACACTCTTTTTTTTTTTAATTTTTTTTTTTCAACGTTTATTTATTTTTGGGACAGAGAGAGACAGAGCATGAACGGGGGAGGGGCAGAGAGAGAGGGAGACACAGAATCGGAAACAGGCTCCAGGCTCTGAGCCATCAGCCCAGAGCCTGACATGGGGCTCGAACTCGTAGACCGCGAGATCGTGACCTGGCTGAAGTTGGACGCTTAACCGACTGCGCCACCCAGGCGCCCCTGGGTGGACACTCTTAAGTATTTAAGATGTGATAAAGTGTATCAGAAGGGCATGGTATCAGCTATGTAAGTTGTGATATGTAAATTATGGCCCAGTTTGTTATATAACTGTCATAGTTGTCAAGCTAGAGCAGAAAAGCAAAGAGAAATGATGAACATCATCATCTCATGAAAAGAGACCTGTCCAAACTATATTTATGCTATCTATTATCCTACCTTTTCAACCATTTATTGTTCAGCTGACATCTTGCTTAAAGCTTCAGTTATCTAGAACAAGTACACACGATGACAGATAATGAAGGGATTTCCATCTCTTTTATTTTTGTTTTTGTTTATTTTTTTAACCTTCTTAATTTTGAGTGAGTTTAAAATGGTTTTACCTATTCTGAGATTATAAATAAAGGTATTCTGTCATTTTTTTCTATAACTTTTATGCTTTCATTTACTGGTAACATTTGTATCTTTGACCCATTTGGAATTTATCCTGTGATAAAAAGTGGATCCAACTCTCCTTTTCCATTTGGCTAATCCCCTATCCCAAGGATGCCACATTTATTCTAAATACCTATAAGTGATGGGGTCTATATTTTTAAATCTTCTGCTGTTGGTCTATTTAAGTACTTATGCCACATTGATTTAATTATGAAGGCTTTATAGTGTGTTTCAACAAATGGTAGGGTTAGTATCATGTTATCCCTCTTCTTTCTCATAATTTTCCTGGCTTTTTGCTTATTTGTTTCTCCATATGAACTTTAGAATCAACTAGTTTGTTTCTTTAAAAACCCATGGATATTTTTTTAATGTTTATTTATTTATCTTGGTGGGAGGCACAGAGAGAGGGAAAGAGACTCCCACGGTGAGCATGGACCCTGACATGGGTCTCCATCTCATGACCATGAGATCATGACCTGAGCCAAAATCAAGAGTCGGAAACTTAACCTTAACTAAGCCACCCAGTTGTCCCCAGTTGATATTTTTATTAGGATTATGTTAACTTCATCAATTCCATTAGGGGGAATAACCGCTCTCTCTTGCCACATATTCTGATCCCAAGTCTTTTCATTTGCAAAAGCCTCATATTCTGTCCTTCAGAAATGTCTTAAAGTTTTCATATGAGTTTCCACATTTCTCATTAAGTTTGATCTTTGGGAGGACTATTTTAAATGGGGTCTTTTCTTTCATTATATCTTCTGACTTGTATTTGTGTACGAAGACTATTGATTTCTAATTCATGTTGTGTCTTACTGAATTATCTCATTTGTATGTTTTTGTGGTTGATTCTCTTGGATTTTCCAATTAAAAACTCTTATCCAAATACAGTAATAGATCTGCTTCCTCCTTTTTTATACTTTTTTTATACTTTATGGTTTCGTACTTCTAATTCCTTTTTCTTATCTAATTTTATTAAAAAAACCACAGTAGTAACTGTGAGGGCCCTTGTTTCATCTGTAACATTAGCAGGAATGCTTCTTATGTGTCTTCATTAATTTTAATGCCAGTTTTTAGTTGTCATGGATGATGGATGGATGAATGGATAAAGATATAGAGATATATTTATCATATCAACAATTCTTACTTTAATTGATGTTGTTTAAAAAAAAATAGTTGCCGGACTTGTACAACTACATTTTCTGGGTCTGGGGACATGATCATATGTTTTCTTTAAGTCTAAAAATATGATGTTATATTAACACATTTCCTAATAGCAATCCATTTATTTCCAGAATAATCTTTATTTAGTCATGAAGTTTTATTATTTTAATGCGTTGCCAGATTCAGGTTGCTACCCTTTGATACAGGACTTTTATACTGATACGCGTAAGTTTCATTCAGCTGTAGTTTTCTTTTCTGTTCAGTGATTGTCAGATTTTGGTATCAATGTTGTACAGACACCATATAAAGAATTTTGAAGGTTTCTTTATTTCCCTATGTCTTAGAAGAGTATAAATTGTGTGGGAACCAGATGATCTTTCATGATATGGTAAAATTCCCAGCAGGCTTGATTGATTGCCTACCCTACGTCGAACACAGTGCTTGGTCACTGGAGACAAAGAGGTGAATGAAAGATAGTGCTAGCCTTCAAGGAACTCGTGGTTTAATGGAGGTGATAAGCATGCCAATAATATGTTACAAAATGGAGTAGTATGTTTCTATAATAAAATTATGTAGAGGAGGTGCCATGAGACTGTAAAGAATGGTTAAGAAAATGCCAAACTGTGTGCAGTATTGGCTTGCTCATGAGGAAGGCAAGCCTAAGCCTAACCGGTATGATTTCAAAAGCACTATTTCCACCCCCCTGCCTCCAAACCTGCCTTCAGCTCTGAAATTCACTTAACTGGTCACTTTGTATTTCACATTAGAAACATTGCAAGGCTTAAAACACAGCTACTCCTGAGGAGGTGAAACACCCATTTAATTTTACACTCGGAAGGAAATGATTGATAGACATTTGTTCCTGATCATAATTTCAGTAGAGAAAAAGAAAGGGTAGAGATTGTAAATCCCCCCAGTCCAATGATGTGAGATGAGTGAGGAGGTCCCAAAAGAGAAAGAAAGTGGCGTCAATGGTAGACTTTGTTGAACTGGCTCATTTGTCTGAGTCTGTTACCTCTCTCTCTTTCTTTCTCCCTCCTGTTCTGTCTCCTTGGAAATTTTTATTGAAGAATTATATACATACACAAAAGTACACAAATAAAAACTAGATAATTTGATTAATTATTACAAATTAAACACCCTCCTGTTACCATCAGCCCCTTCAACCATCTGCCAAGGGGGACACTCCTGACTATTAGTTGGCCTGATTTCCAACTTGATATAAATGAATCTTCTAGTAAATTTTTTTTGTATCTACTTTCTTTTGTTCAATATTTTGCCTGTGACATTCAGCCTTGTATAATGTGTACTGAAATTCTCAATTCAGTATAGTATTACATCATATGAGTACACCACAGATTATTATCCATTCTAATACTGGTAAGTGTTTAGATAGTTTCTGGTTTGGAGAGATTATGAATGCTCATACTGCTGTAAGCATTATTCATGATTTTCCATCATCCTTCTTGTGGTTATGTACGTAGGAGTAGAGTTACTAGGTCACAGGATAGGCGTATATTCAGCTTTCGTAAGTACCTCCAAACAGCTTTCCAAAGTGGTTGTACCCACCCGTTTTACACTCCCTCCAGCAATGTATGGAGTTTAGTTACTCTATATCTTCATCGAAACTTGTTAATTCTCCTCATTATTGTTTTAGCCATTCTCTGAAAGCCACACATGAAAGTGAGTTTCACCGCTGAGTAGATCTTTGGCTAATTTTGATGAAAGGACTCATTTAAAAAATAAATAAATAAAAATATAGGAAGAAAGTTTTTTGGGTTTTTTTTTTGGTTTTTTTTTTTTTGTTTGTTTTGTTTTGTGGGAGAGAGGAGTAACACTGTTAGCATGGTATATGCTTTTACTTTTAACCTGTTTATGTCTATATTTATTTTTTTTTTCAACGTTTATTTATTTTTGGGACAGAGAGAGACAGAGCATAGACGGGGGAGGGGCAGAGAGAGAGGGAGACACAGAATCGGAAACAGGCTCCAGGCTCTGAGCCATCAGCCCAGAGCCCGACGCGGGGCTCGAACTCACGGTCCGCGAGATCGTGACCTGGCTGAAGTCGGACGCTTAACCGACTGCTCCACCCAGGCGCCCCGGAAGAAAGTTTTTAAATAGACAAAGAGTTTATTCATTCAAAGGGTAAAATCATTCTGCTGAAGCCATTTTCATTTAAATCAGTACTGGGCAAAGTCCTAATATTAGAAGGATGCACTCTTTCAGACTTTTTAAATTTTTTCCAGTGGCCGTGTTGCTACTTTATTCTGCACGCCATGTTGTAATAAATGACATCTCCAAGTATGGGGAATAATAATTGTTCTGCATAAATAATGCAAGATAATGAGCCAAAAAATAGTGTCTGAATTACAGAGAAAACAGTGGGATGAACTATCGTAATTACTGGCAAAATTAAAGAAATCTATCAGAAGGTCAATAATAGGTAAAGAGGAATTATGCAGAACAGAGAAAGGAGACACATTTTTTTTTTGAGGTTGGAGAATTCCTTGCAAACTGGTAAGTTAAAGGTCATGAAGAAGGAGTTGCAAAAATGTGCACTTTAATTGTAGGATGTCTTCTCCACCATGATCCAGGATCTCTTTAACAAAATCTCCCCAGGTAAAAGTCGGCTCTACCCATTAAAACAGATACTGAACGCATCCTCCTTTTATACTGAGGAATGAAGAAAATGGAAATGAACAAGACACAGGCAGAGGAGTTGGAATGTTCTGAAATGGTTGCTGATGGATATTTTAATTTTTTAGTGCAAACTATCCCCAGAATGTACTCAGACATAAGGGCTAAAAAGATAGGAAAATCCTGTTTTATCTCTTCCTATTAATTCTTAAAGATAAAGTATTAAATATAAAATAATAACGTGCACTTTCCCCTTCAACAGCACTTATCAGTGTTATACCTGTTTGTTTGTCTTTTTCCCCCATATGCTATACAGAGAACGCAGGGACCTTTGACCCTTCGCTGTCCTCTATTTGTATCTCTACTGCTTGCCATAGCACCTGAACCACTCAATAAATGCCTTAAATACACGAATGAATGAACAAAACAAATGGGGACTGAATTCTAGTTAACACACTTTCCTTTGTCTTTTATTGACAAATCCCCAGATCTTTTCTTTCGTAGCTTATGTTTCAAACTGAAGGAGAAGGTTGAGATCTAGTCCCATTATACTAAATTTCTTGTCCACAAAGAAAATTTTTGCTGAAGGATTCCAAAGAGTGGGGGAGAGAATTAAAAGCCCACCTTTGTCCTTAAGGAAGGTCAGGAGAGGGTAAAAAGAATTTCCTAAAACTCTGAGAACAAACCCCAGAACGAAAACCTTAATATTAAAAGTTTCTGAGAATCACATGAGGGTATGGAGAAACAGACATAATAGAAAAGACAAAAAAAAAAAAAATTGAATACAGTTATTTTGAATTAACTATAAAAGACAATCATGGGAAAAGAGAGAAAATAGGAAAGATAAAGATGTCATAATTGACTCAAAATTATATCACCATACGTAGGACAAACTCTAGAATATTTTACAAAGGGGAAAAAACTTACAAGCAGTAATGCATGAGACAGGAAGGGAAGATAGATCCCTTTTAAAATGAAAACAGATTTCCTTAAAGAGGGAAGATTGGACAGATTTCTGCAGAATGTGAGTAGTAATGCTTATCACCATGAGAAGTTAGTGAAGATAAGCTTCTTGGATTTAAGCTAGATCCCTGAACCTAGGTCCTTTGCAAATTGCACAGCTGCCAATGCATCAGCTGGGTTTTATTTTAACAACATTTACAATTTCCCTTTCAGTTGAAGCAAGGCTGGGGGACCATCTGAACAGATAATGAAATAACTGTGAAAGTTCAGAGCATGCTGAACAAAACAAAATATGTTTTGCCTGATTTATGCAAACTAAACATATTGTCAAGGTTTTGAAGCAGTTAGTCCAAAATATGCACAAAATACAGCAATTTCTCAAGTAGCCTGGCAGCAGATGAATTAAATGGAAATGTGCTCTGAAACAGTTTAATCAGACTGTATAGATGTGCTGAACATTTTGATAGTTTCACAATAGAAATTCATGAATAATGCCTTTTCCTTAGGGATACCCTACCAAGTTTACCCTAAAACCACAACTCTTGATCCTTATTAATGGAGTTCTTCCATTACGGGTTGTAAGAACATGTTTATTTTTTAAACTTCTGCTAAGGAAGAAATGAAATGAAATAACATTACTTGCTCCTTTCCCCACGGTAAACAAAAGAGATCGATGGTGGACCTCCATTGCTGGTGCTTTCACAGGGAAAAGGTCCAGGACCTTGACTATCTGTGGAGGGTTTTTCTACCCCTCACCCTGGCTGCCGTGAAGAGGTCAATGAATTCTGCAAATATCCAAAGCCAGAGAATTCCTAAACACATTTGTACATCCTGCTGTGCAAGATCCTGAAAGAAAACACAGCCTATAGAAAAATAATCTTCCAAGAGGAAAGAAAAACATGGTCTCCGGAGAAGACTCTAAAGCATTTTGAATGAATAAAAGGGTTTCTGCTTATGACAACTTCTCAATGGTTTTGTATTTCTGGAGCAAACTGTGATTCATAGGGCAAAACCTTGGTGAGGGCTGTGGCAAGCAGTGCTTAAAATAGCCTTGCCCTCCTGTCTCCTAATGTTCCCCCTCACCAGGCAGGTTCATGCACAGTCTAGCCTGTAGAAACTGAAAACAGGCAATGCCTACTCTCACTGACATCTTTAAAAGATGTGATAGAACACCCAAATAGTCATTGATTTTTCTGTAATGTCTTTGGAGCAAGCAGAGTAATCAAACTTTTGACTCAATATTATCTCAGATTTTGGTGTGAAGCGTTTCTGCTCCTATGAAAAGCAAAATGGCATCATTTCTCAAGAACTTTTAGGGCTATGGGCCAGATTTCTAAGGCCTTTGCTGTTCACCTTACCTCGTTGGATTCTGTAATAGTCACTCTAGATCTAGAACATTAACATTTCTTTCAGTAAATTTCTCACCAAAAACCCAAAGAATTGTTTCTCTTAGACATAATGGTGACTTACCAAATCTACTCTCCCCCTTGTCAGCCTTTCTGCTCGGTTTATTGTTAGCAATACCAGCATCCAATTTTATTGGGGATTCTTCAGTAACTATTAAAAGTGAAGGGGCGCCTGGGTGGCGCAGTCGGTTAAGCATCTGACTTCAGCCAGGTCACGATCTCGCGGTCCGTGAGTTCGAGCCCCGCGTCAGGCTCTGGGCTGATGGCTCAGAGCCTGGAGCCTGTTTCCGATTCTGTGTCTCCCTCTCTCTCTGCCCCTCCCCCGTTCATGCTCTGTCTCTCTCTGTCCCAAAAATAAATAAACATTGAAAAAAAAATTAAAAAAAATAAAAAAATAAAAGTGAAGACATGGGGCACCTGGGTGGCTCAGTCAGTTAAGCGTCCAACTCTTGGTTTTGGCTCAGGTCACAATCTCATGGTTTGTGAGTTCGAGCCCTCCGTCGGGCTCCACTCTGGCAATGTGGATCCTGCTTGGGATTCTCTCTCTCTCCCTGTCTCTCTGCCCCTCCCCTGTTTGCACTCTCTCACTGTCTCTCAAAATAAATAAATAAACTTTAAAAAATAAATAAAAGACAATTAGAATGTCTCACAATTCTCTCCACATAGAAATCTTTACATTTTCTCATACTGTACTAGTGGACATGTTTTTATTCACATTCTTTATAGTGTTTTTAAATTCAATTTTGTTTTTAAAAATTTAAATAGGTTATATTAAACTGTGTACAAATAAAACATTTTATAAACATCATGGATGTCTCCCCCAGCACCAAATAGGAAATTTTAGTCTGGGAGGAAGGACTGACTAATAATATTGTTATTTTACAAATGTAGAAGTGTGTAAAAGGAGGAATTTGATGGATATGTATAGCTTTGCCTCATAGTTAATGGCCTATAACTTAATGCCAGATCCATAGCCTTTGAATTTCATCCTTAAAGCATGCTGCCCTTTCTAACTCAAAGTGGAAAAAAAATCTTGCCATTATTCTATTTGTAGGCAAGTGAAATGTATTATCCTTTAAGAAAAATGAAAAAAAATTAAATGCCAAGACTTACCATCCTGTATGCAACAAAAATATTATATAATTTCTTTAATAATGTCAAGATTTTTTTTCCCTGACAATCAACTTGCTAAATTTAAATCTGTTACTCCTACTAAGATACATCAAGACTCACACCAGGTCCAATACTTCTTGTACCTTAGGAGAGAATCTGGTTTGGAATAGTTATATAGGGGGCAGCAACCCTCGTTCCCCTTCCCCCTTGACTTGCTCTGTGACCTTGAGAATATCATTTGAACTTCCTAGGACTCACCTGGAAAATGCATAGTCATACCTCCTTCACACATCGCTATTTTAAGGACAAAGTAATACGAACTAACACTGTGCCATGCCAAGTGGGTGGAAAAATCTTTTAGGTAATAATGATGTAAGTTTTCAAATTAACTGATATTGAGTGAACATAGTTTATGCTGTTTTTTTAGAAACTATCTGCTTTACCTTCTTAATGCTGATCATTAGGATGTACATTTCCCTTCATTAGCCTAAAATAGAATTCTTCCTCTCCTGCTCCTCCCGATGTGCTCCATAGTACACCTAACTGTGTACCAAGAGACAGTGTGGTTAGTGACTTCCCTTTCATCGCCCACATTTAATCACCAAGGTTGCCAGTGCTTTCATTCATGGCTCACTTCTTTTCCACCTTATCTTCCAGTTTAGACCCTCCCGGTCTCACGCCTAAACAACTGAGCATTCAAATCCAGGCTAGACTCCTTACCAGCAGCATGGACCATTCTTCTGTGTCTCAGATTCCCCAACTATAGAATGGTGAGAGAGTAAAACCCAGGAGGAGAAAGTAAGACTCACCCTGGTAACCCTCGGGCTGTAATAACAGACAAAGTCAGAGACAAAGCCAACACAAAACAATGATTCTTCCGAGGTCAGCTACAGCCACAAAATGTCTTGCCTCCTTTCTTTCTTTGGAATAGTGATTGCTCTCGTATCAACAACTTCCCCGGCCCCACTTTGTTCCTGAAAAAAGATTGCTGAACTACCCTCACTGCATGGCAGCAACAGCCAGGCAACAGAACAGGAATGGCCTCCATTCCTTAGCTCATCTTCACTGTCATTCAGCCACACCCAAACCCTGCAAAAAGCCCCCAACCTCCCCCTTCTTCCCAAGACTCTCCATGACTTCCCATGAGGTAGGCTCTCCCTTGTTGCAGCAAGTTGAATAACCCTACCTTGCGGGACTCATTGTCCCAGGTGTGTTTCTAATTGTCTCTATTACCTGGGATCTATCAATAGGAATGACATCATTCCCTTAAGGATGCTGAGAGAATTTATTGAGATGATGCATGCAAAGCAAAGATAGGTGGCACATAGTAAGCACCGAATAAATTCTAGCTGCTCTTTTTGTTACTGTTATCACCGGAATTATTATAATGCCCTCCTTACTGGTGTCTGCCATCAGTCTCTCCCTCCCAAGCTAGCCTGCATGGGGCTTCAAATTATTCTCACCCATTTATACCTCTATTGTGAAATTTTCAGTGTTTCTCCATTGCTGTCAAATAAAGTCTAAACTTAGTCTAATATCCAGCCCCTGCTATATGGACAATAATGACACTCGTCTTCGTGTTGTCCTACAAGGAGCCTCCATTCCAGGAGGCTGGTGTTTTCCTGGCTCCCAAAGTAGGGCTTATGTGTGGCCTGCACACTTTTACTCAAGGCAAATTCCCATCTTGTGGTGGCCCCCTGACTTCCTTCCCAACTCGCCCAATACTGCTCACCCTTCAGCCCACTGCAAAGCCCTCCTCCTCCAGCACGGACCCTCCTTGAGCTCTCATCCCTTCTGAACCACACAGAGCCTTGCTGTTTATTCTACAGAGTTGTCGCATTTTGTGGTTACTTGACATGGTTACTGTGGTGTGCTCTGGTTGGATGGGGGCTGGAGGCGGGGGTGGTGAAAGAATTCACCCAGGGCAGAACAAAGAGATGGAAGTTTAGTGAATACACTGTATGCTGTAAAGGAGCGGTGGGCAGGACAACAAAGGAGAAGCTGTCTGCCCTGACAGCGGTGCTGAGGGACTCTACATCTAGGGTGGAGTGAGGGACTATGGGAAAGTTTGGGATTTTCCCTCTTCTGATAATCTTAGGAACTGTGCCTGGTTGTAAGTAGCCCACTGGTCAGTTAGGGTCTATGGCTGTCTTGAGGTGGGTCACTTAGTGAGCCTGTTTTCATCAGCTCAGTGGTCACTGTGGGCCCTTTTGCCTTGCTCAGGTCTCCAGTGCTCAAGCCTGTGGCCTAAAAGTGGCCTCCACAGTTAACTCTTCTCACAAATATATTTTTATCTATATTGTAAGCCCCCAGGATTACTGGATTATGTATCTCTTTGTATTATAAATAATTTTGTCATAATAAATTATATCCTTTGAATAAATAGCTTCACAAATCAACCTTTCCCTGAATAATATATTTATTCCATAAACTCCTTTCCGATTAATTTGCACAACGAATTTCTCCAAACATGTGGGCCTTCCAGGTGAACTCCTCAAACATGTTCAGGGTGGGATTTTCAACTCCAGACTTCAAAACAAACACATAATTTGCACGTAATCACATTGCCTTTATCTGTCTCTCTGTTGCAAAATCCTAGCTAGAAATCCTTGCCTGGATCCAACCTATGATTTGTTTTTGGCTCTGTGGTGGTTTCCCTTTAAATTTTCAATTCTTTTACTTTATGAAATAGCATCATTGTGGATTTTGTAATTAATTTTAATTCTGTCCCCCAAATTAAATTAATGTTATTTTCTTTACTTCCTGAAGCTTTCAAAACTGTTCAACATATCCCCTCTAAATGTATAACCTCACTTTTGATTCCCTCTGTCAGATCTTTTTTTTTTTTTGTCAGATCATTTTATAACAGTCTTTCACTTCACTCATTCTGATTTATTCAGACAGAACATCCTATTTTCCTTAAACTCATTGGTTATGTTACTTTCTTCTCAACATTTCCTTGGAGACTCTCCTGCTACCAAGTCCATGGCATGTTTCCATTCTTACTCATTCTTGTCATACAAGCCAAATGTATTCTTTTCTAACCTCCTCGAAAAGAACTATAATCTACTAAGGTTTCATTATGATATTCTTTAGCATGTTCTAGCATTCTTTGCCTAGAGATTTAAATGCCCTTATCCAATGAATTAGGATTATATTTTCTTCCACAATTTTCATTTATCAAAGACAATATTTGCTAAGAGGAAAAATAAAGAGGTTAGTCACTTTGTCTTCTTATGACTTGCTTTTAACCATGAGTATTCATTGACACCCCCCCCTTCATATTCTTATCTGGTGCCAAGAACCATCATCCTGGTTCCTGTGTACTCATGAGGGGTGCTGTTAAGGATTGCTGAGCTTTTCTGTGAAATCTTTCCATCTGCTTTTTAAAACTACTGAATAAATATGTAGTATTTATTAATAATAGGACAAATTATTAGTCCTATTATTCTGTTAGTCTTCTAACACATGACTAAAGAAGATCTGCAAACACTTGTTGTGGAGGGGACAATAAATTTAGATGTAAAAACCTAAAATTGGAGTCCTGGCTTCGACCCCTTACAGCCAGATGACCTTGGATGACATTTAGCTGCTCTGAATCTCAGTTTCTTCCCTGAAGCTGAGATAATACAGATAACCCTTAAGCAATGCAGGGGTTAGGGGCGCCGACCCCTGTGCAGTCAAAATCTGCATATAACTTTTGATTTTCCCCCAAATTAATTACTAATTGCCTATGGTTGACAGGAAGCCTTACTGATAACAAACAGTTAACACATGTTCTATATATTATATGTATTATGTACTGTATCCTTATAATAATGTAAGCTAAAGAAAAAATGTTGTTGGGGCGCCTGGGTGGCTCAGTCGGTTAAGCGGCCGACTTCGGCTCAGGTCATGATCTCACGGTCCGTGAGTTCGAGCCCCGCGTCGGGCTCTGTGCTGACAGCTCAGAGCCTGGAGCCTGTTTCAGATTCTGTGTCTCCCTCTCCCTGACCCTCCCCCATTCATGCTCTGTTTCTCTCTGTCTCAAAAATAAATAAACGTTAAAAAAAAAAATTAAAAAAAAAAAAAAAGAAAAAATGTTGTTAAGGAGGGGACACCTGGGTGGCTCAGTCGGTTAAGCTTCTGATTCTTGATTTCAGTTTAGGTCGTGATTTTGCGGTTTATGAGATTGAGTCCCACATTGGGCTCTGCACTCAGTGTGGAGCCTACTTGGGATTTTCTCTGTCTCTCCCTCTACTGCTCTCCCACTCACACTCTCTCTCTCTCTAAATAAATAAATAAATAAACTTAAAAAAAAGAAAATCATAAGGAAAATGCATTTATAGTACTATATTGTATTAAAAAAAAAAAACCCTCATATAAGTGGACCTGTGCAGCTCAAACCTATGTTGTTCACGGGTTAACTATACTAAGTACATAATACAGCAGTTTAAATTTTATGTAAGTGTGAAGTATCAGAATCTGTTGAAGAATGTAAAGCTAATGATCTGTATTTTTACCCATCCCAAGTCAGTTTCTACACTCTACTAAACTGATTACTCCGTAAAACGAACGCACGTGCACACACACACACACACACACACACACACACTGAGCCCCACTATGCATGGAACTGGAAAAACTAGACAGTGATTAATAAAATGTAGCCCATGAAATTTACCTCTTATAAGCAGTCATGGATATCTCTTTACAACAACAGTAGAATTTGTTGCTTTTATAACAAAAATGAAAGGAACCAAAAGCAAGAGAAGAGAAGTCATGAGTCATCTTTTCCTCTTGTTTCTTCCTTGGTGCTCCCCCCACCATCCCCTCCATCCAGTCAGTTACCAAGTCCAGGGGCTAAAGTGGCATCCACCTCCTAAATGTATCTCACATTCATCCCCTCCCCTCTGTGTTCATCCTCACTTATCCCGCACGAGATCTCATCTGAGGCTACTGCACCTGTCTGCTAACCAGTCTGTCTACACCATTTTTGCCTAGTTCCAATCCATTTGCCAATCTGATGGAGTCACCATCCTCCATGAAACTCTATGGGGACTTTCCAGGTCATTGTAAAGGGTCTTTCTTCAGGGAATAGTTGTGTGCTCCTGTGCCTGCTGCCCTTTCTCGTCTAGCAAGACTGGTAGCTTTGCTCTTGTGGCACTTGCCATATTCTGTATTGTCTGCTGGTTAATTGTGCGTTTGCCTTATGTTCCTTCCAGTCTGATGAGTTCCCTGGTGGGGAGGACTAATGCCACGCACATGGCAAGTGTTTGGTGTCTCTGTATTGAACGATGGGCAGAGACAAGTTGCAAAGATAAGACACAGACATAAAAATGTGGAGAATGACTTAGAGGCAATATTTACTGATTACGTACTACAGGCAGTTAATGTAAGTACTGCATGGGGTGTTCTTGTCTTGCTTGCAGAGTAGCAAGCACATTCAACATCTCTCACTTACTTTCTTTCCACTTCTACCACCAAGCACCATCATCTATCATTCGAATAATTCAGTCTCTTTCTGATTCCGTCCTGCCACCCTGCCTGCTACCTACTACTGGATTCAATCTCCAATAGCAGCCACAGTGATCTTTTTTAAGTAACTATAAATCAGATTACATCACTGGCCTGTTTAGAACTCTTTCATGAGTTTCTATCACACTTAGAATAAGGTCCAAAGTTAGTACAGAGTCCTCCAAATTCAGACACTTCTTTAGTTCTCTGGCCTCTAGCTCTTCTGTGTGGCTGGTTTGGTTTTCCCATGTCCTAGATACTTCCTGTCATTCACATCTCACCTTCAATACCCCCACCCCATTTTCTCAAGCACCCAAAGACTCTCTTCGGGTGGCAGTTATCACTGTGGGTAACTTCTGGCTTATTTATTTATGTGTACATGGCCTGTCTTCCACTGTGCCCAGGCCCTCTTGCTAGAGAATGGCAACCTGTCCATCTGGCTCATCACCAATTTCCAGGTGCCTAGATCAGTACCTGGCTCCTGAAAAGCAGGTGGCAAATATTTGTTGACTTCATGAACACTCCCTCGTATCCTGAGCAAGTCGTTTTGCAAATCCTTCCTCTCTGCTTTCACGAACATGCCTTCTGCCTCAGAAGATATCTCTGTAACTTAGGAACCTCTTTTACTACCTGTGTTTGCTCAGCATTTATGATCCGGCAGATAGCAAGAAAGAGAAAGCCATCATGAGTCATGCTGTGCAATTTCGAGTACCTTGAGAGCAGGTGATATTTTTCACAGTGTCAGCTGCAATTCTTTGCAAGTGCTTCCCTGTTGCCATGGTAAAGGCTTTATGAAGCAAATCCAGCCAAAGAGAAAGAAGCAGGTTCTCCACTGTTCCTGAAATCTCTGCACAGGCACCATCCCTGAAACGGACCCAGCAAAGGACCTTGCTCGCGGTAGGCCCCCTGTTAGTGTTGATCTGAGTTGAGCTGAGACTTTGAAACCTGATATTCTGCTTCCAAAACCCCTTGCCAAATGCACAGTTCCAGGATTTCAGAAAGGAAGGCGATATTCTTTGTTGGAGACTGAATTCTCAAAAGGCAAACACCCATAATTTTTTTCCAGCCCTAATAATAATTACAGCTCACGTGTATTAAGCACTTACTTTCATTGTCTCATTTAATTAAAAAAACCATCAAGGTGGCAGATATTATAATTAGTTACATTTTACAAATGAAGGAACCGAGGCTCAAAGAAGTAAATTATCACAGAGAACACAAACATAAAACCAGAAGAAAGCCCAGATGTTGCCATGGGGGCCATTGACTTTCTTTTCACCTCTAGGGGTTCCTGCATCAGTTCTTTACGGACCCTAAGGGAACCTCCATCTTGTAGCTGGTCATGGTTAGTGATCAAAATGCAGCTACATTTTTGTCTCCTGCTGGTCCTCTGAGCTCTATGCAATAGAAGTGATATTCCTCTTCTCCCATAACTTTTCTCCTCACTCAGTGGTAGCCACTTCATGGGGCAGTCTTAATTGAGACATTTGAATGTATACAGTCCAAGGGATTAGTTGAAACTCAGAAAGTTGATTGAATCTGCTCTCTGTCCTTGGCTTGCTTTGGGCCACCTTGGCTTCACCCCTTTCTTGTGTCCATCCCCCTCAGATGGGTAGGGAGGCAAGGAAATAACTGTTCTTACTTGAACCATGGCTCCTGAAAACCAGCTCCATGCTCCCTGGCCTGGCAGATGTTTAAAAGTTGACTCTCTTGCACCATGTGCCCATGAGTCTTTGGAGGACCCCTACTGAATCTTCCTGTCCCATGCCTTGGCCCTCCCGCAGTGGCCCACTGGTCACTTCCTAGGCTTTCCTCATCCGCCAGACATCCTGTAGTGTCCTGCAGACCATGGCTGCTGAGGTACTCTTGCCCTTGAGACAGGCCTGGTGGGTGGTATCTAAGAAAACCCAACAACTCTCTCTCTACTTGGACCATAGGCACACTCACATCCTCTGTCCCTCAGAGCTCTGCAAGTGCCCATCTCAAAACAGCAGTCTGTGGTCATAAGACCAAAGCAGGGAGTCTGCCCTTCTGTAGATATCCTGGGTATCCCAGTTGCAGAGTCAGCCCATCCCCTACTAGACCTGCAGTGAAAAAGATAGCGACCCCCCGAGATGAGAAAAGAAGATGGAGATCCAGGGCAAGCCTCTTTTAGCGAGCCTCTTCATAACCACCCTTCTCTCTCTCCTACGCTCTGACTTCTGTTTCTACTCTGATAGTATATACATAACATAAATATTTACCATTTTAACTATTTTTAAGTGTACAGTTCCTGTGGCAAAAAGTATATTAATGCTGTTGAGCAACCATTACACCATCCATCTCCAGAAATTTTCATCTTCCTGAATTGAAACTCTGTACCCCATTCCCGCCTCCCCACAGCTCCTGGCAACCATCATTCTACTTTCTGTCTATGACTCTGACTACTCTTTGCACTCATATAAGTGGAATCCTACAATAGTTATCCGTTTGTGAATGGCTGATTTCACTTAGTATACTGTCTCCAAACTTCATCCATGTTGTAGCATGTGTCAAAATTTCATCTTTTTTTGAGGCCAAATAATATTCCATTATATCTATATACCACATTTTCTTTATCCTTTTATCCATTGATGGACATCTTGGTTGCTCCCACCTCTTGGCTATTGTGAATAATGCTACAATGAATATGGGTGTACAAATATCTAAATCTCTGCTTTCACTTCTTTTGGGTGTATGCCCAGAAGTGTAATTGGTGGATCATATGGTAATTCTGTTTTTAACTTTTTGAGGACTCATGGTAGTACCTCATGGTGTTATCCATGGTGGCCACACCATTTTACATTCCCACCAACAGTGCACAGAGTTCCAGTTTCTCCACATCCTATTCAGTAATTATTTTCTGTTTATTTTTAATATGATAGCCATCCTAATGAGTGTAAAGTAGTATTTCACTGTAGTTTTCATTTCATTTCCCTAATGACTAGTGATGCTCTCGTGTGCTTATTGGCCATTTGTATGTCTTTGGAGAAGTATCTATTCAAACCCTTCCCCCATTTTTAAATTGGGTTATTTTTATTTTTGTGGTTGTTGAGCGGTAGAAGTTCTTTATATATTCTGAACGTCAGTCCCTTATCAGATACAAGCATCCCTTGGAGCTATTGCAGATTCATTCCCAGACCACTGCAATAAAATGAATATCACAATAAAGCAAATCACATGAATTTTTGGGTTTCCCAGTGCATATAAAAGTTATGTTTACACTATATTGTAGTCTATTAAATGTGCACAGCCTTATGTCTAAAAAACTGATGTGCATACTTTAAAAATACTTTATTAAAAATGCAAACCATCATCTGAGCGTTCAGTGAGTCATAGTCACTGATTACAGATCATAACAAATATAATAATAATGAAAAAGTTTGAGATATTTTGAGAATTATCAAAATGTGACAGAGACATGAAGTGAGCAAATCTATTGGAAAAATGATGCTGACAGACTCACTCCACTCAGGGTTACCACAAACCTTCCATTTGTAAAAAAGCACAGTATCTATAAGCGCAAGAAAGCAAGGATACTTTTATGTGATTTGCAAATATTTTCTCCTGTTCCGTGGATGGTCTCTTCAATCTGTTGACAGTGTTCTTTGATACACAGAAGTTTTTTTTTTTTTAATTTTGATGGAGCCCATCTCATCTATTTTTTTCTTTTGTTGTCAGTGCTTTTGGTGTCCTATCGAAGAATTTATTACCAAATCCAATGTCACAAAGATCTTTCCCTATGTTTTCTTCCAGGAGTTTTATAGTTTTAGCTCTCATTTTTAGGTCTCAATCCATTTTTGAGTTAAGTTTTGTATATGGTAAGGTAGCTGACTCCTTTTTAAAGGTTTTTTTTAATGTTTATTTTATTTTTAAAGAGAGAGTGTGTATGCATGCAAGTGAGGGAGGGGCAGAGAAAGAGGGAGAGAAAGAGAATCCCAAGCAGGCTCCATGTTTAGTGCAGAGCCTGACACGGGGCTTGATCTCACACCAATGAGATCGTGACCTGAGCTGCAATCAAGTGTTGGATGCTTAACTGACCAAGCCACCCAGGCACCCCAACCCTTTTTAAACTTTTGATCTGCTATGGATCAGGGGTTTTGTTTAGAAATCTCATATGCAGGTTTTCCTTACACTTTTTCCAGTATTTATCATATTGATACTTTAGTCAGAGCTGAGTCAGAAGAATCTAAACCTAACATCTGTATGGTAGGAATACAGGAAGTAAACACTACGTTATCAGCTGTTCCCCAGTTGGATTCCATGTGGCAGAAATCCTACTAGGACAGCAGGTCTGCACTTGGAGTTTCCTATCCTAAGAAAAGTGAAAACTGTAAAATTTTTGGTATCTATGAACAATAAGGAAAGGCAAAAGGAGTATTCAACTTAAAGAGGAGAAGACTTGAGAGGTGATAAGAATAGTTTGCAAGCATATGACAAGGGTTGCAGACAGCTGTTCCCTTGCTTCACTGAGGAAAGAATAAAAGGAAATAAGTTTAAATTGAAGCATGAGGGATTAATTTAGATATTTCCTGAGAATGTGTATCTAGGTTACCGAGGATGGTAAATTTCTTTCTTTGGAGATTTTTCTTTCTAAAGAAAATAAAGAATGAGTGGGGGTGGGGTGAAATAAAGGGCTTCTTAAAGTCTCTTCCCTATTGGGAAATGATATTGCGGGGGGAAAAATACATGATTTGAAAGGAATTAATTTCCTTATCTGACTAGTTAATAATTCTGAACACTAAGAATTAAAACCTAAAGTGCTCTCAGATATAACTTCCACATATGTTGCTGACTATTCCCTTTATACAATTCCTGTGCCATTTATGACAGCTAAAATGTAAGCAACAAAAATAGCATCTTTGTGTTACTTTCGCTTTTTCATTCTCTGCCATATTTGTTTCATACGTGAGCATTGCTATTAGAGTGCCCTGTTAGCTGATCACTTTAGCAAAGGGAACCTGGCTTAAATATCTATAACATCAAAGAAGCCAAGAATCGGTTTTGTTTAGAATATATCACCTGATTCAGCAGAGAAAGATTGACCTTTGTATCATAGCTGAATGGGAGGGAAGCTGAATGATAGTAATTTTTTTTTTTTTTTTTTTTTTTTTTGCATATCTGAACACATACCAATGACTCAGGAGAAGAAGGGAGAGGGAGAGGGGGAACTTGGATGTATCTTGGGAGTCATTTCAGCATTGAGATGTTTTCCGCAGGGAATTCGTTAACTAAGCACACGTGAGCTGACCTAATAATGGCAGCATTCTCAGGCCTCTTTTTTTTTCTTCGAAAATTCAAGGAATCCTCACTGACGTTGCACTTAGGATGTTTATCTTCCCAGTCCGGGACCAACCATATCACTGCATTATTACTACTTCCTTCCTTCCTAACGGGAAAAGTGAAGCTGTCAGATGTTGCAGAGTTATAGTTGGCTTTTCCCCTGTAGCTCATCCCTGGCTCTAACCTTTCCTTGCCAGTCTAGCCTCATCACCCACCATTTCCCCACTCTGTCTCAGCCCAAGCCCCTCCCCCCAAACAGAAATCCTCAAGGCCAGCCACATCGCACTATGTAGCCTTTCTTCTGGGCACGTTGTGCTCTCTCATGTGGCCATTGCTTTGCCCTGAACACATAGTGATTTTATCGTTCAAGCTCTTCAAAGCTTTTCTACTTCTTGAGCTTAATCCAGGAAGAGTATCAAGGGTTTCCCCTATCACGGAAGTCAACACCATGTAGTTGTCCATGTATGTGGCAGCCCCAACATTCTCTACACTCCTACTAAGCTTCTCAGTGAAAGGAATGTGACCTGTTCACCCTTGAAACCCTTGCATCTGGCATATATAAATGTTGGTAGTAATTAAATGAATAAATCATTATCCCAACAGTAGCTAGAATTTCTAAAGCATTTAAACAGGTATTTGTAGCTATTGGATTGTTTTAAGTCAGGAAACAAAATCTACCCTTTAAAATACATCACAGAGGGTTGCCTGGGTATCACAATGGGTTGAGCGTCCAACTCTTGGTTTCAGCCCAGGTCACGATCTCACGGTTCCTGAGTTCAAGACCCTTGTCAGGCTCTGCACTGATGGCAGAGACCCTGCTTGGGATTCTCTCTCTCCCTCTCTCTCTGCCTCTCTCCTTCTCATGATCCCTCTCTCTCTCTCTCTCTCTCTCTCTTTTTCAAAAATAAATAAACATTTTAAAAAGTTTAAATACACCATAGAGACCTTTTAAACCTTTATACTCTACAATGGTAAAATATTCCAAACAAATAGTTCCTTAGCCGTGATCTTAGGAGAAATGAGTAAATTAAGGACACGTGAGGAAAACACGTTTAACTGCTACACAGCACCTAAGAATTGTGAATAGATCCTAACCTCCAATTATTTATTTATTAATTCACTTAGTCATTCAGCAAACATTGATGAATACCTACTTGATATTTACAAATAGATTACAGTGCCAACACTGGCGATATAAAGCCTCAGAAAGGCCTTATTTCTTCCTCACGTTCTGTTCTGTGCATTCAAAATCCAATAGATATTGTTCTTTCTTCAACAAAATATCTTTTTAAGGGGCACCTGAGTGGCTCAGTCGGTTAAGCAGCCGACTTCGGCTCAGGTCATGATCTCACGCTCCGTGAGTTCAAGCCCTGCGTCGGACTCTGTGCTGACAGCTCAGAGCCTGGAGCCTGCTTTGGATTCTTTGTCTCCCTGTCTCTCTGGCCCTCCCCCCCGTTCATGCTCTCTCTCTGTCTCAAAAATAAATAAACTTAAAAAAAATTTTTTTAATATCTTTTTAATTGCAACCATATAGAAAAAGAAAGAGTTGATATAAGGAATAATATGAAATATGTGACCGATGAACAAGGTCAAAATATAAAGTTTATTTTTAACCAGTTCTCTCAGGACTCAGCTTAAGGATTGACTATTGAAAAAATATAATCAAAGTTATTACAAAATTATTCATTATATTCTCTGTGCTGTATTTTTTGTTCCTGTAACTTATTTTATACCTGGAAGTTTGTACCTCTTAATTCCCTTCTACGTATTTTACCCATCCGCCTCTGCCACCAATCACCAGTTTGTTCTCTGTATTTAAGAGTCTGTTTCTATTTTTGTTTTTTATGTTCTACACTCATTTTTCTTGTTTTTGAGATTCCACATATACGTGAAATCCTGTGGTATTTGTCTTTCTCAGTCACTTAGAATAATGCCCTCTAGGTAGGGCCATGTCGTTTCAAATGGCAAGATCTCATTTTTTTTTATCTCTGAGTAATATTCCAGTGTGTTTGTGTGTGTGTGTGTACCACATCTTTTTTTTTTCCGTTCATCTCTTGATGGACACTTAGGTTGCTTCCCTACTGTATAGCGATAGATGGTAACTATGTTTCTTCTGGTGAGCATTTCATAGTAAATACAATTGTTGAGTCATTATGTCATACAACTGAAATTAATATATGTCAACCATAATTCAATTTTTAAAAAAAGAAAAAATATCAAAACGTATTCAGGGCCTTAAATTATTACAATATCTTGTTAACTAATGTGATGTAAGTATATGGGAAATTAACCTAGTTTTTACAGTATTTCAGTATGATTTTCTATTTGGTCTAATATCCTGAGTGCTTGGATTGTTATAGTAATAAGCATCTTAGAAGTACTTATGCATATTTTCATCAATAAGAAATGGATTAATGCCCATGCTCTGAGACCATTTATCATATGGCCCTAGCAGAGAAGTTGGCAGGAGTTCCTAGATTTTTTTTTTTTTTTTTTGATGTACGTATTTGATTAGACCAGCTCTCCTGATCTCCTAGGATTTTGTTTGAGAAAGGACAGATTTACGCCTGCAGGGTTTCAGCATTTATCCAATTTTAAAACCCTGGACATGTTACAAAACAGCACATGGGCTTCCATCTGTTAGCTCTTTCTATGGATCTATTTTTTGGAAGGATTGAAAGGATTTATTATGCTAAAAATATATTCTATTCTATAGTTTTCAAGCCAAGATAAGATCATTCATTTTCCAAACCCTCTAAGAATGAGGATGCTATATTCACCCATTCCTAATACTTTAAGCCTAGAAAGTCCCTAGTACTACTTTGAGCAAAAGTCTCCAAGTAAAATGTAAACTGGTAATAATGCTTGTGCCTTTTCTCTTCTAGCACTCAAAGAAAGCTTGACACTTTAGATAGCTTGAAAATAGCACATTAGAGTTCTTGTTTCTGTCTCGTTCAGAATACTGTAATAAGATCTTATTAAACATAAATGCACGGGTGCCATACCTGCACGAATTCCTCATCTCCGGGGTAATGATCTCTGTTCAACTCTAACTTTGAGGCCCCTTGAGGCAAGCTTCCTCCTGCAACTCATTGTCACTTCATTTGCCTCCTCATGGTTCTGCCCAGAGAAGATTTTGAATATTTGCCCTTAAAGACTAAATTTTACTGCTGAAAAGTGAAATGAAGAGTCAAGCCGGTAATTTATTTGCCTGGAAGTATTCCCCAAACTTAAGGATGTGGGAGGCCTGAATTATTGTTACTAATGACCGTCTTACAGTACTTATGTACACAGACATGCTCACAAAATACATTATGTATGTAATCAGATTCAGTAGTTATCCAACTCTGCACATTACTTTGGAAAAACAGCCTACCACAGATACAACTTCATCAGTAAATGGGCCCGACTGAAATCTTCAGAATGAACGGAAACTTACTAATATTGTCACAGTGGTGTTCTCTGATGCAGTGCTAAAACAGCCCTGGTATAAAAGAGTCTATGGAATAATAATGAAGAGGAATGAATATTTTCACAGTTCATAATTTCCAAAGACATTTTAAAAGAATATTTTCTCATAAATCCTCACAACTCTCTAAGAAGGATCTTGTTTTTTACCACTTTCCCGATGGGGGAAGTGAGAATTATAGAAATGAGGTAACTTGCCTCAGGTCACATTACTAATAAATGTGGGTCAGAACGACAACCCAGATTTGGCACTTCTAAATTGCACGTTCTTTCTGCTTTGTACAGTCCAAATATTAGCTCTTAATATACTGTTCTATTTGGCTTTGTAAACCCTTCCCCAGGACTTGATGATTTAAAACAAACAAAGCAAAAATAATATATCTGTCTGAAATGAAAATGTCTTAATAAATCTTTGTATGTGACTGGCCTTTTAACCACTGGTACAGGTGGCTATGTTTATATAAATATTGTGAGACAGTGAGAAATCGTGTCAAGAATTCTTATTCTTTGTTACAGTAATAGCAAGGTAAGGGTAATAGGAAGAGAAAGAGAGATGGAAAAAAACTGCTGCCTAAAACAAAACAAAAAAAGCCTAGTTATTCCATAATTGGTTGCTCAAAATTGCTACTCTTTGTCAACTGAGAATATCCAGTGTTGTTCAAAACCGTATTTCTTCTGCTGTTCACTATTTCTTCTGCTTTTAGTGTAACACAACCCACTCCATCATAGTCTCTTTGCCTTCAAATGACATACTCCCACACATGTTGCTATAACCGTAGAAATTCTTAGAGCTGAAAGATGTCTTTATAGATATTTGCCAAAAAGGAAGGGAGGGAGGGAAGGAGACTTCAGCTTTCCTGTTCAGAAGGTAACACAAAAAATAGGTTATCCTCACATGTGAAAATATGCTCACTCACCCATAGGGCCTGCTCATCAAGATGTGACTATTCAAAGAGAACCGCATAGGGCCATTCAAAACCCATGCTAGTGCTAATTCACACCGAAAAATAAGGACCCTTCGGACATTGTGTATAAATAGAGTAAGCCACCCTCGCCCATGTAAGAACTACTTGTCAAGTTCTCATTACTACCCATCCCACCCATTCCAGAAGTAACTTCTTCCATGTTTCATTTAATCTCCTAAATCCAGATGCATGGTAACTTTACATCTTAATATCTACTGATTGTTTTTCTTGGTTATGGACTATTTGTCTGTCAGCGTTTGTGTGTACTCGGGCAGGCATCTGGCTTGGTGTCAGGTAGGCATGCATGCCTCTGTCCTCTGCGTCATACCACAGCTGAGAATCAGTGCCTGGCCTCTCAGTGTTTCGGACACTATTTGAATCTCATCCAGATGTTTTTTTTTTCTTTGCTTTGCGACACCAGGCAAAGGAAAGCAATGAAAATTTCGGAGCCACTCTGTATGCTCTCCAGGAGCCAGACAAAGGACTTTATCACTCACAGCAATAGAAGTACCTGTGGTATCAGCATTTTTGTGTACTTGTTCCCCGAGGCCCAATTCCCACAGAGTGACATAGATGAGTGGGTGATACCTGGATTGCATTATAGTAGAGTAAACCTACGTTTAAGGATCCCAAATCTTTTGTAGCGAACAGTAAGCAAACTTACCCTTTGCTCTGAAGGGAAATACTATCTCTGTCTTCCAAGGATATTTGCTATCCAAACATCCTTGGAGAAGTAGTCCAAACAAAGGTAGCCCTGCCTCTGTTCATAGACATGCAGAAACTCAAGAGACCCTTGGAGAATTGTTTCTCAACAGTAGGTAGAGAAGTTGTTGGTGGAAAGGGAAATATTGATTACCATAAAAGATAAATAATTAATGGCAAGTTTCTAGAAGAAGTTGAAAGAGCTAGAATTAAGAATACTGAAGGAACCACTGGTTTGGGAAAGGAGAAGAGATGGTTTCTATCTCTTAGGAGACAGATATGATACAGCCAGAGAAGAATAGGTATATTGTGGTAAAATATTAAGGAAGAGAGGTGGAAAGCGGCAGGAACTTTGATCAGAATGCCCTTATCTTGGGAGGTAAGGAAGAGAGGAGGCCAACTGTGAAGACCTACCCAGGATGGATCAAGGCTGAGGGGAGGGGGAAGGTGAGATGAAGAAGATACAAAAAAGTTTCATAGATTTTAGATAGCTGCTGTGGAGCACGTGACATGCTGCCAACAAGGAATGAATAGCAGGGCTGCTGGAAGTAGTGAGGGTCCAGCCAAGGAGAGAGAAATTGTGGGACTTCTTAGTAGGGCAGATCAGAACGGTTGGTGTCTTTGACCTGCAGCTCCGCTTTATGAAAGAGGAACAGAAGCAAATGGTAGAAATTATTTAGGGTGGGAGTGGCGGAAGTTCTGGCGAGGGGAAGAACAATGTATAAGTAAATCAAAATTAGTGACAAAGACAAGGAGCCGTCCATCAGAAGTATGGAAGGACAAGAGCTAGAAGGTAAAAAGGTTGTGGTTGCAAAGGAGTATGAACTTTGACGGAGGAGCAATTCTAAATAAGAGGGGGATTTAGGAGTGGCTGGTTAAAGTAGAGTTCAGATGAAACCATCTAGAGATGAGGAAGCTAATAAGGAACTGCACATTTGGGAGGAAAAGGCCTGTCCATCAGTTGAATTATTATGAAGGCAGAAGAAAACTGGGTGAACAACGAAGGGATCCACCATCACTTCCCCTTAATTTTGTGTCTTTTCTTAAAAAAAAAAAAAAAAAACAAGGTTTTTAAAGCAATGCTAAACTGAGAAAGACATACTTGTGGCCTTGTGAGTCATTCAGTTTTCTGTATAAACTAGTTATTTCTAATTATCTATGTATTTATACATCTGTGTGAGACAGCTTTGTAAAATGTTTATTTATTTATTTTGAGAGACAGACAGACAGAGAGAGAGAGAGAGAGAATCCCAAGCAGGCTCTGTGCTGTCAGCACAGAGCCCAATGTGGGCCTCGATCTCACAAACCGTGATGAGATCATGACCTGAGCCAAAATCAAGAGTCAGATGTTTAACTGACTGAGCGACCCAGGTGCCCCTGTGTGAGACATCTTTTAACCTGTATGGGAACCATGTATCCTAACTTTTAAACATTGCATCGATCCATAAGCATCCTTAAGTTTCTCCCTCTATTGGATGTCCAAGCGGCAAATTATTTCATGATAATGATAAGGAAAGATGGCATGAAGAGACATCTGACCCTGCAGTTACATACTATGAGGTGATTCTAGAATTTTAATTAGCAAGATGTTTGGAGGAACATTGGTAGAGGAAGAAGGAAGAAATTCACTGGAGAAAACAACATCTGGAGTAGGCAGAGCATGAATTTGGATTAGGTCTGAAGAGATCAGAGGACCAGCCTTGACACAACCTCCTGGGAAACACTATTCTGAGGGACTCATGATCAAACCCAACTTGATCATGGAGCTCACAAAATAACTGAAAGTTTTTGATACCCACTGCAACCAAACAAAAATTCCTTGCCGGAAGTCCTCAGACACATACTCCAAGCCAGTCCTGGAACAGTCTTCCAAGGAGCTGTGACTTTCCTAAGATGTCTTCAGTCTGCCATTTGGTTCAGGACTAGTGAGGTGAGCTCCATGGCCAGAATACTGCTGGACCCAAACTAGTCGTGCCTTTCTAAGTGGGATACAAGGCAAGGTGCCCCCACAGATATTTTAGGGAAATCATTACTATGATGACTGTAGAAAAAAATTAATCACCATCTTTGAGTATAATTCAGGGAGTCACGCCAGAAATACATACAGCATTGCCTTCTCGTTTCTCTCACTCTGCATCAAGCCCTGCACACAGGACAACTGATTCCTCCAGACCATGCCAGTGCTCATGAATGGAAAACTGGCAGAACACAGAAAATCGTGCTAGTCCTCTAGTGAATATTCCTGTAGGGAGGCTCATTTCTCATGTTCCAAAAACAATTGTACCTTTGAAGAGTGACTCAACGTACACATGATTTGGGGTTGGTGGTGGGGGTGGGGGGGATGAAGTGAGTGAAACATGCATGCAGGACAGAAACAAACCAGGCACATGCTAACCAAAGCCACTTTGTTTATAATACTTCAGATTATAAGATTGCTCCTAAGACTTCACATTAACGCTGGACATAATAGAGTTTTCAGATGTTTTAGCCTAATTTGCAAATAAGACATTTTATTATAAAAAGAAGTAGTACATCTCACCATCCTTAAAATTAAGGACTCGTCAGAAAGAAGGAAGCAGTAGAAAACAAAACAAACAAACCAAAAACCAAAAAAGCAGTAAAGGCTAAGCAGAAACTCCAAGATGCTGAAAGAAAAGATGGATAGTGCCCACGGTAGAGCATTCCTAGAATCGTGTCTTCTTCATTACAACTCTGGCAGGATAATCTGCGCACTAATAGCCTCTGTCTTTTACGGTTGGCATTGTGAGTTATGGAACTGGACTTGACGGTATTTACAGTACTTCGAAATCAAAACCTGCACTTATTCTGAACTTCCCCTGCAAAGACTTCCCAGATGTGTGGCTCCCAAGGATCCTGGTGGTGTGAGTGAACTAGGAAGCACAGATCACACCTTAAAAGTCCAAATCATTCATGGCACAAGTTGAAATTTCATAAACATCTGATTGATGGATTGGTAGACAGCCAAATTGGATAAATCAGATTTAAAAAACCTACCTCCTGCCCTAGTCATTGCAAATTCACTTCTAGAAAACATCCATTCATTCACATACTCATTTACTCCTTCAGAAATCCTATGAATAGTCATTATATTCAAAAGGGTGCTGAGCTAACTGTGAACATTAGCAGAACTCCAAGTATACAGGCATCGACATTTGGCTTTTTGGGTGCATGTCGTCCTTGGATTGGCCTCCTTTTTCTTTGTCCCTTCATAGCAATTCATATTTAATATTCTACCTTTTATTAATTTTGGAGTATAGCAGCAAAATTTCAGTTGGGCTCCTTTGCTGTAGATTTAAAGTTAAAATGTCAACACCAGATCTGTTCCACTTGTGTTCACCTGCCATGGTTTCTCTTCTCTTGAATTTGCCAAGCACGTGCAAAAGAAGTAAGAGAAACTATTGTTCAAAAAAACATCACCAATGAGATATTATTCAAAGCTATCATACTGAGGCTATAATTTTGCTTTTTTTAAAACTGGCTACAGTGTGCAAAGTAAACTTTTTATTTTATTTTATTTTATTTTATTTTATTTTTCTAAGTTTATTTATTTATTTTGAGAGAGAGAGAGAGGGAGAGAGAGAATCCCAAGCAGTCTCCATGCTATCAGCGCAGAGCCCGACACGGGGCTCCATCTTGCAAACTGTGAGATCGTGACCTGAGCCGAGACCAAGAGCCAAATGCCTAACCAACTGAGCCATCCGGGAGCCCCAAAGTAAACTTATTTTAAAACTAGCCTATTTTGTCATCAATTTATATTAAATCGAGTAATGAGAATGAAAAATCCAGATGTGTTTCTTTGGGGAAAAAAAATCTAAACGTGGAGATGCTCTGCAAGAGGCATGACATCCCTGTTACCGCGGCCGGCAGCAGGTAGATGCTCATTGCAAGGGGTAGTGCGAAACTACGTTAACTCTTCTCGGAATTTTCATTGTTTCCTAGGAATTTTACAAGTTGGAGCATCCCTTTCACAAGTGGCTACTCTGTGCCAAGGAATGTGGAAGTTACTCTGTTGCCTGTTAATCGCCTTAGTCTACGTTCACTACCCATAACGTTATCAGTTGCTCTCTCCCTTTGCTGAAGTATTTCAGATACAAGGTGGACCACAAAAAACACTTCTCCACACTGGGCACTGCCACTTAAGGTCAGAACATTTCCCCAGATGGTGGCTTCTGATTCTGTAAAAAGGAGTTTGAGCCCAATTGTATCAATTCAGTGTATTTAGAATCATACATACATAGTACGCTTCAGACTACAGAAATCTTTACTAATAACTGGTCTCTGGGCTGCAGCTCTCAAGAATAGCACCCTATAGCTGCCCTTCTCTCTCAATCAAAAAGGCCCCCTGAGGTTTATGGGTCTTTCTCAGATGAGCCACATCCTCTACATTTTACCTGGAGCTTTGTGCCAACTGGCACTCCAGGGGTACCTCCTCCAATTCGGAACTCTTACAACTGTGCTCGTTGACTGAAAAACTGTCATGCCTTCGATGACTAACTGCTGGGATAACGTGGACCCTCTTGGTTTCCAAAGATATTTCTTAAAGACCTGGATTTTTTTAATTTTATTTTTTAAATAATCTCCACACCCAGTATAGGGCTCAACCCCACAACCCCAGGATCAAAAGTCTTATGCTCCACCACCTGAGCCCACTGGGCACCCCAGGACCTGGATTTTGTCCTGGATTACCAGTGATCCAGTGATTACACTGGATTACCAGTGATCTCTCTCTAGAATCCCTTGGTACCTGAATGGATTCTTAAATGAGACTGATGAGCACTACACTTAGAAGTTGCACCATTAGAGGTTGAGTGTATGACTCTTGATTTTGGCTCAGGTCATGATCTCAGGGTTGTGAGATCGAGCCCCATATCAAGCGTAGAACCTGCTTAAGATTCTCCCTCTTTCTCTCTCCCTTTTTCTCTCCCTCTTTCTGCCCCTCTTTCCGGCTCATTCTATCTCTAAAATAAAATTTTTTTTAAAAAGTTGCTTTTTAAATTGGTCGGACTTTTCCATTGGTCGGATGATTTCTCAATCTTCCCTGAACATAGGCTATTTGAGGGGAAGTTACTGAGTACACATAGAGGGGAATCTGTTTAATTCTAATCCTATCAGTAAGGAATCATATTATTTTTACATAATAAGTCTTTAAAGTCTTATCATCTCACACTACCTGGTCAACAAAATGTTATTGAATTAATTAATAGCATAAGAAGATCTATTAATCCCATAGCAATTATTCCCATAGGAAGGGCAAATGTTACACAAACCTTTTCAGGCATTTTAAAACATTTGCTCTGCTAATTTCAAGATTAGTTATTAAAGAAGTAATTTACTAAAAACCAACCAAGATTATAAAATATTATATTAGCAATGTTTGGGTCTGTACTAATATTTAAAAAACACAGATAAATTTCTTTAAAATTATTTATGGCGGGGCGCCTGGGTGGTTCAGTCAGTTGGGCGTCCAACTTCGGCTCAGGTCATGATCTCACAGTTCATGGGTTCGAGCCCTGCATCAGGCTCTGTGCTGACAGCTCCAAGCCTGGAGTCTGCTTCAGATTCTGTGTCTCCATCACTCTCTGCCCCTCCCCCACTCGTGCTCTGTCTCTTTCTGCCTCTCAAAAAATAAATTTAAAATGTTAAAAAAAATTTTTTTAATTATTTATGGGGTTTGATTTATACATTCCTACTGGCATTCTCTTTTAAATTACATTAATTAGGCTGTGGTGTTAATATTATTATCTTTATGAAATGCACTCATCCAGCATACTCTCTTAAATTATTCATTAACTAAGTACTTGAGTAAATGTTGTACATATTATAGCTATTTTTCTGGTATGGTAACTTCACATTAAAATTGTTGGATCTAAACTGTAACATATATCTAACTTTAAGTCTACATATACAGCAAAGTGGATAAAAATAATACATAAAATGAAAATTTCATACATGTGATTTTTGTGAAATTTTAAAGAAAAGCAATCCTTGATTCATATGAAATTTCCAAATATTTTGAAGCCAACATGAATTTAGGATATTGAATAAACAAGATATCCTTTTCCACTTTTTTTGTAAAAAAATAATTTTATAAGTAAAACTTATTTTCAGCATTATCCTAATTTTTTTTTATTTTTATTAAAAAGGTAACCTAATATAATAAACTATGTAAAACAACAAATTAAAGCAACACATTTTTACATATATTTATCTGTTTGTATATAACAATCTATTTTTATATTATTTAGTATGAATATATAAACTAATATATAAAGATAGATATAACATGTATTTACATATGTAAATTTGTAACAATATATTCCATATATCTTAATAGTATATATACCATATACTTATACTTCAAATAATATTTCCTATACATAATATTAGTAAAAAGTCACTCCTTATAATAAGATGCTCATCATTCCAGTACAATTATTTATCATTTTGCATTTCTCTTATGTTTCTCATTATCAGATGTATACATTTTTTTAGGTAACTCATGATTTGCATAATGTTTTTCTATTTTTTTCTGAATTCAGTATTTTCCACATTTTGTACATAGTTATTTGATTTTTAATATTAAAGTTATGTTAATGGTTAAATACCATTTAAATGGCAGAAAACAGGGGCACCTGGGTGGCTCAGTTGGTTGAGCGTCCAACCTCAGGTCATGAACTCGCAGTTTGTGAGTTCAAGCCCCACATCAGGCTGTGTGCTGACAGCTCACAGCCTGGAGCCTGCTTTGGATTCTGTGTCTTCCTCTCTCTCTGCCCCTCCCTTGCTCATGCTTGTCTCTGTCTCTCAAAAATAAGTAAATGTTAAAAAAATAAATAAGTAAATGGCAGAAAACAATTTTATAAGAGTTGTCCTTTTTTTAGAAACCTTCACATTGTATCTTCATTCAACAAACATCTTTTGAACATCAGTTGTATATTTTGCCACATAACTAGTGATTACAGTCTAGCAATGAATAAGAGGTTGTCTTTGCCTTTCAGGAAATCATAATTTAATATGGAAAAAAACACACCAAAAAAAAAACTCACCAATTCCTATAAGTGCTATTAAATAAAATACGTTTTTCACTTGCAAAGGGAAGGCTAAGAAAAGTAATGAACAGTGATCCTTCAGCTGAGTTTTGAAATACTCCCACATTAAAATTTGAAATGATTCCATGAGTTGGATTAGGATTCCACTCAAGAAACAGCATAAAATCAGCTCCCTCAAGAAGAGATTGGGTTTAGAAGCAACCTTGAATGTTTTGCAGTGGCCAAGCGCTCCCCCAGTGCCCTTTACAACATCGCCCCCAAGTGGCCTTTCAACTTGTGGTTGAATGTGGGACCTCCCAGGAGGCCAGCCTTCCAGGCATCTTTCAGTCTTACTGCTAGGATTGCACAGTGCTTCTATAAACAAGTTGCTTTACAGCTTCCAGCCCACGGTGGGTGCTACTTTAACTGTTTACTTTCCTAGATATCTGTTAACATATGCATAAATTCAGTATTCTTGCATGGAAATGATACTTCCTTTTGCATCTGTATAGCCAGTAAAGAGTGAGAGCTCACTTTGAATATGTAAAATATGAAATTATAATTTCATTTGACAGAATCAAATACTGCTAATACTGACCTAGGAGTCCTTGGTTTTTCTGAGACATCACCAGGATTTTTTATGCTCAAACTAAAGAAAACACAAATTAGAAGAGATTGTCCAAATAAGGCAAGGCACAAAACAACATGTTTGTTTGCCACAGTATCCTGGATTTTCCAGGTAGATCGTGGGTTGAGGGAATCCATCGATGAATGCTTCCCCCATGTAGCTCAGCTAGTCATCTCCTTCCCATCTTACTATAAATAGACAGACACACCCACCCCCATATTGGCTTCAGCAGGATAGCGAGGGTAGAACAGGTCTCTGTGGGAAGTAAATTCAATTCTCTTCCTAAACATCATTCTTCTCATCATATATTACAAGCCAGGCCTGCTCCATTGCATAAAGCTTTTCCCTTTCCATGTATTCCATGTGTGTGTTTCTTCCTGCCTTGCATTGTTTCTGGCATGAATCCTAAATACTGGTGTTGCCAAGGAGGCTGTCATTTACATCAGTGAGGCTCCATTTGCATTTGGAATATAGAAAAATAACCAGGTCTGTTTTCATTTTATCAGTAAAAATGGGTCATAAAATCAAGCCCTTAGCTGGAAGATTTATCTTTTTTCCAAATATGAAAGCTTCAAGCTTTTGGCTCTAACAGTCCCAAGGCTTACTGGCTAATTGTCTTATAAACTGTGGTTTCCTTATCAGTAAAAGAGGGGATTGTAGTACATATTTTAGGGCAGTGCTTCTCAAACTCTCTGCTAAAGGATTCGTTTCTGGTTCATTCTTTTTGGGTTTTTTTCGCAGATTCCAATTTGTTAAGCACTGATACTTTTATAAATAACAATAAAAAACATAAATTGAGATAAACATGATCATGCCCTTGGCTGTTTGGGCAATGTCAAATTGCTATAAAAATAAAAAATTCTCACTGTTTACTAACATTTCCTGTACCTATGTCATCATGGATTGTTATAAACAATTGGCAAATGTGCACAGGTCCACATACCACACTTTGAGTAGTACTACCTGCCTTAGAGGACTGATCTATGACTTACTCTGTAAAGCACCTAAAACAAGACAAGGCATAACGCATATTAGGTCTAAATAATGTTATTTTCATCTCCTTTCTCCCGAATTCATTCTTCAAATAATTTATTAATTGAACCATCCACCTATTATTCAACAATTATTTATTAAGCACTTATTTAAGTTTATTTATTTTGAGAGAGAGAGAGAGTAGGTGAGGGAAGGAGAGAGAGAATCCCAAGCAGGCTCCACGCCTCCAGCACAGGGCCCTACTGGGGGCTCAAAATGAACCTTAAGATCATGACCAGACCCGAGATCAAGAGTCAGACGCTTAAGTGACTGAGCCACCCAGGCGCCCCTAGTAAGCACTTATTAAGAGTTGGGCACTGGGGCATCTGAGTGCCCTGGGGCAACTGAGCTCAGTCAGTTAAGTATCTGACTCTTGATCTTGGCTTGGGTCATGATCTCACAATTTGTGAATTCAAGCCCTGCGTCCCATCAGGCTCTGCGATGACAGTGCTGAACTTGCTTGGGATTTTCTCTCTCTCCCCCAGCTCTGCTCACTCACACGCTCTCTCTCTCAAAATAAATAAACTTTAAAAAATACAAATAAATAAAAACGGTTTTTAAAAAAGAAGAGTTGGGCACTGTGCTAAATGCTAGGGATACATTAATAGACAGAGCCCCATTTCCAGCCTCAAAGAACTTACTACTGGAAATATTTTCAGTAGAATTATCCAAAATATTTGAGATTAAAAATCTAACGTTATAAAATTATTATACATTTTTAACTTTTATTTCTAACATTATTTTTAATTTTTTCAGTAGTGTCATCTTTGAGATTAATACACACCCACAACACACACACATACACACACACACACACACACATATTATTTATTTTAAGGCCCAGCAAAGTATTCATTATTCTCATTTTCTTAGCCACAAAAAGAGGGTCTTTGCTCACCAGCCTTGCAATTCTTTATTACAATATGCAAATTAAAATTTCTTTCAGTTTCATTGGGATTAGTTCTAGCAATCTTTCTAATTCTAAGCATGCATATGATAGAACTATAAAATCCATTTTTCCTAAATACAATTTCTCTTACTCAGAGTCTGTCAATCATCATTTAAAATAGAGCATATAAACCATCACTCTGCTTACTTTTTAAAATCCTCTCTCCATTGAAAATGTATAGACCTTTAAAATGAGAAAGTTAAATCTGTTTAATGCTTTGGAGAAGAGCTGGCCAAAAATGCTCTTGAAATGCAGATGCTGTGGTGGGATTCATTTTTTAGTCATTCTTCAATAGTACAAGATATCTTTTTTTCTATAATCACTGCTGTGAAATATGAGGCTTGGGAGGTAGTCTTCAAAAACAAAATGAGACTTCAAATTGGCAACCTAACATCCAACAATGCTGTGTGTTTGGCAATTAATACCCTGCCATCCAAGGTATGGTGAAGTCTAGTTGTCTACCCGGAACTTTGTCGAACAGAAATATATATGTCCTGAGGACAAGGATCATACTTAGCCTGTCTTTATTATCCCAACATCAAGCACCATTGTGACAGTCAGTAGAAACCAAACAAATGTTTGTTGAGTGAATGCTAAAGGCAGTAATAGCACATTTTCAGTTATGGTTGTACATAGATTTAATTTTGCATAATCTAAAGGCTGTACATATTTAAGATTGTTCTTATCATTTACATTTGATAAATTGGAAAATTCCTCCCTGTCCATGGGTGCCAGATGAGTAATTATGGTGCAAAACTCAGATTCTGCTTTATAAAAAAATTATTTGATGGAGACTTTTATGAGGTACAGTAGTCTCCATACAATCTTATAAATCCCAAACTCCAGTGAATGTGTGAGGGCGGGAGGAGAAATTTTAACAGAACAGTTTTGTAACCCTGGTGAATGAGATGTGGAAAGTTAATGCACGGCATAAATTAGAAGAGACTAATTATTCAAATCACTTCCCATTTGTATGTGTGATTATAAGACAGGACTTCTTTGTGTCAATCTTAAAAATTCCTTTTTCTACAGTCATATGATCTTGAGACAGTCATTTTGATTGTCATGTAGTGGGAATCCAGTATTTGTGGTTGTGTCTAATTCTGTATCCCATTTGGCTCCTAACGTCATCCTCCAGTATCTGTGTGCAATGAGTAACTCTCCACCATGATTGGCAATACCTAAACCACAACAACACAGACATGGACACTAAACTACAGCCTGTAAAAAGGAATTGATAAGGAGTGCATGGGTGTCTCAGTTGGTTAAGCATCTGACTCTTGATTTTGGCTCAGGTCATGATCTCACAGTTCATGGGTTCGAGCTCCACATCAGGTTCTGTGCTGACAGTGTGGAGCTTGCTTGGGATTCTCTCTCTCTCTCTCTCTCTGCCCCCCCCCCAACTCGCACTCTCTCTCTCTCAAAAATAAATAAACTTAAAAGAAAAAAGAATTGATGACCACCAAACTTGATTATTTTCCTAGAAGCTAATACAGCGATGCCAAAAAGTATATGAACATACTGAGCCTTTCTATAGAATGAAGTAGAACATTTCCCAAAGTGAACTACAGAAAATTCCACCTCTCCTTATTTCTGCTGACATCTAAACATAGGAAATTCTCAGCATCACTGCCTTATATCCTCAAGTACTTAGGGAGCTCCTCCTGTGAGATTAGCCCCGAGACCTGAGCACAATGGGGTTGCAATGAAGTCTAGTTAGGAAAAACAAAATATGCCACCTAAAACAGTAAATAATACAGTGTCTGCACTATATTAATTAGCACCCTGTAACATCGTACGCTCATTTTGCATTATTTCTGTAATTTGAGATTCAAAAATTAATTTTGATGTGGAGAATTTGAAATGACCTTAAATCTCTCTTAAAGACTTGGACACGAATACCAGAGCCAGATCTCTTCTCCAAAAACGAAACTCGACACACCTCTCAACTGAACTTCTGTCGCGTTGTAGTAAGTGGCACGAACCCTTCCAGAGCACGTGAGTGACTTCTCTCCAGGACTCCCACTGAACACCTATGTAGTGAGGTCCCACCGCTCTAAAATGTCAGGTGGCCGCGTGCGAGGGAGGAGAAGATTCCAGCAGTACCATTGGTGTGATGTATTCACCAGGCATTTGTGCGGCCCGGCAGCTCTACCGGAGGAGCGGATGTTCACCTGAAGTGAGCAAAGCGTTCTTTCTTTTCCTGTCCTTTCCTTATTTTTTCTAAATATGGGGGCTAGTAGAAAGCCACCTGCTGCTGAGTTCCAGAACTTTCCCCCACTGTCTTTGCAGACTCTTGATTAGATATGAGAAAATTTGATGTGTATATATAGAGAACAAAAAAAGGGACATAGGAAGCAAAGAACTCATTTCTTTTATCCAGTATTGAAAGAGTGTATAGCTAGCACTCTTATTTTTGAGAAAGAAGAGGGGTCTCTTAAGTTTAATGCCAGCAGGCCATGCCTCTGTTCTCAAGAGGCCAATACGGTAGCCACTACCTACATGACTACTGAGCACTTGAAATATGGCTATTTCACACTGGGCTGTGCTCCAAGGGTAAAATACACACCAGATTTTGAAGACTACTTGAAAAAAGAGAAGAGAATTTTAAATACCTCTTCAGTAAATTTTATATTGATTATATTTTTAAAATGATAATATTTTAGATACATTGGGTTAAATAAAACATATTATTGAAATTGATTTCACCTCTTATCTGTGACTACTAGAAATTTTCACATCACACCTGTGGCTCATATTACACTTCGGTTGGACGGGGCCACTTTAGATAATGTAAGTTAATATGCAGTTTATTCTGGAAGATTTTCACTCCCTCAGTATCTCTTCATTGTTGGAATATAGTCAGGAAAACCATGGGAAAAGATATTAATTCTGTCAACAATGCTTAATGCTTGCCATACACCTTAAAATCTCATTCTCCAGATAGGTTTCTCTCTGCTCCCTAAAAACTGAATGAAGGAAACCTGTTTCTTTTGAGGTTCCCTAGTATGGCACTCAAAAACGGTATTAAATGGGGGCGCCTGGGTGACTCAGTGGGATAAGCATCCGACTTCGACTCAGGTCATGATCTCACAGTTCGTGGGTTCGAGCCCTGCATCGGGCTCTGTGCTGACAGCTTGGAGCCTGCTTCAAATTCTGCATCTTTCTCTCTGCCCCTTCCCCCATTCTCTCTCTCTCCCCCCCCCCTCTCTCTCCCCCTCTCTCAACAATGAATAAACTTAAAAAAAAAAGTCTTAAATGATTTATACTAATTAAAAAGGCTGCCAGTTCTTACAGATTTAGCTTCAGTGAAGACAGTTTTTAAATGTTTCTGAAGTTTTTCTTCCCAGATATATTCTTTAGAACAGATTTATCCTTCTTTTACTATTGCACCATGCATCCCATAGCCATTTCTACTGCTTTTCTACTAATCAAAAAAAAAAAAAAAGGATTTATATTATTTATCGGCTATATTACATGCTCTGTTATATTTACTGCCTTGTGTATGCTCGTGCTGCTCTGGTACAGACTACAGTTGAAATATTGCAGGCCCTATAGTTCTATTACATTAATCTTAGTTTTATAGCAGAACGTATGATTACATATTCATGTGGGATGAGAAAGCAATCAATACCCATATTCTACAGTGGGTAATCTACAACTGAGTCGGTTCATCTGTAATCATTTCTCTTCACGAGATGGTGGAGATACTCCAGTAGAATTGGGCAATTAATTTCTCAGTCTTATTTCTCTTACAGAAATATTATAGAATATTCTATACATGAATGCGCAACAACAGTAAGCAAATATTAACAAATTATTTAGTCACCAGTGGTTTTAGAGGCTTGGTCGTTTGTATTTTATCAAGTTGAGCCTTTTGTTATATAAGGTAGCCTTTTAGGTGATATGGATGATTCACTTCTGGATCTCACATGCCTAGAATTCGGAAAAGAAGCCTATGATCGTAATGCGTGCTCATGAACACAGTATAATGAGTAACAACAAAACTGACTACTCGGAGAGCTAATCAATTCTACCTCTGCATATAGTAATAGGCCTTTTTTTTCTTTTTTCTCTCTCTTTTTTTTCTTTTTCTTTTTCTCCCCCCCCCCCCCCCCCCCCCCCCCCCCTTAAGTGAATCACTGGTTTCTATTCAATTCTATTGAAAAGAGCACTAAATTTGAAATCAGTAGGTTTGGATCCAAAGTGTACTTGATGCCTATTATCTGAGTAATCTTGCACAGTCCACTTACTGTAGACATTGTCCCTCAACCAGATTCCCTTTACTGGGTCAGTGCACCCATCCTCGATTGTGCTAACAGAGCAGAGTTGTTCCCTACCGGTGGAAGGCCAGGAGGAGCCGCCTTGCTGAGGAATTTACACATCCTACCTCATGTGCTCCACCCAGGACAGGCTGCAGCCAATGGCTGAGCTGGCACAGGGTAGAAAAGGCCACCCCCCTTTCCTTAAGGCGGGATCAACATACCACGTGCTTCAGAGCTCCTGTGGGCTCAGGCTGAAGCTGATGTCCCCCTGAGGCCGTGTTCTTGCAAAGCTTTTTTCCCTTGTTCCCTCCTGCTCTCCCCACTCACCTGCTCCTGAAAACACTCTCCCAGTTCATCATTGAACAAGAAAATCCGTGTCTCAGGTTCTGCTTCAGGGAACCTGACCTACCTAAGTTTTATCGTCTAAACTGTGAGCCTCAGTTTCTTTAACTGTAAAACGAGAATAATAGCTGACTCAGGGGATCATTGTGAGAATTACAGTGGTATGTCATTATATGGAAGTGCTTTGTAACCTGTGAAGAATTAAACAAATGTTAGCTATTGCCATCTTCAATGTTATTACTTAAACTAAGGAGGGGCGCCCGGGTGGCTCAGTCGGCAAAGCATCTGACTGTGGCTCAGGTCATGATCTCACAGCTCTGTGCCGACAGCTCAGAGCCTGGAGCCTGCTTCAGATTCTGTGTCTCCCTCTCTCTCTGCCCCTCCCCTACTGGTGCTCTGTATCTCTCTCTACCTCCTTCTCTCTCTCATTCTCAAAAATAATAAAAAAAAATTTTTTTAACTAAGGATAATAAGCTGATTTTTAAAATTCTCTGGGCCTTACTATTCCTCCTCTCCCAAAATGTGTTATAACTGCCCTTTCTGGGTGCATCAAAGGTGACACATCTTTCTCTGCACCTTCACATAAGCCTGATTTAAATGAAGAATTTCCCAGTTGCTTCCCAGTTCTACTTATTTTTAAATTCTAAGTGGCATTTTTCCATGCAAGTGGATATATACTTCTGCAATGTTCAGCTTTCTTTTCTTACCCTCCTCACTATCTGTGGGATATTATTCTCTTATTAGTGTAAATAAAAAAGAATTGAGAAGTCATCTGTAAGTCTAAGACATTTCTTCCCAATTAAGTTGGAAACATTTTAGAACTATTTTAATTACTTTGATGAGATATTTACTTACTTATTTATGGGATATTTACTTATTTATAGCATCTGATTGCTTCCTAGACTGGTCAGTCTTCATCAGGAGTTATTATGGCATTCCCTAAACTGAATCTTGCTACCTTTTGGTTATTATGCGTTTTTCTCTAAGCAGAAAAAATAAAATGAAAATAAGTAAAATCTCATGTTCTTCTACACATACTTAGCAAATACAACTCAGATAATATGCAGTTGTCAGTCATATATATATATACATATATATATATATTTTTTTTTAAGCGTTAGGAGAAGACTATTTAAAATTTAGCTTTTAATGTCTATTTTCAGCCAAGGGATTGTGATGTTCCATAAAGGCTGACCCTAGGATTAGTACTTTTTCAGATTTTCACAATGTCTTGAAGAGTTAGAATTCATTTGTCTGCTTGATGTTTATCAAGTTTCTTTTTTTTTTAATGTTTATTTTTGAGAGAGAGAGCGAGCAGAGAAGGGGCAGAGAGAGAGGGAGACAGAGGATCCGAAGCAGGCTCTGTGCTTAGAGTGGTGAGCCCTACATAGGGAAGGAACTCATGAACCATGAGATCACGACCTGAGCTGAAGTCAGACGCTTAACCAACCGAGCCACCCAGGAGCCCCTCAAGTTTCTATTAGGTGTCAAACACTGTGCTAAAAACTTGATAAGCAGAAACATGAATAATGCCTGCCCTCTTCAAATGCACCGTAGATAGCAAGGCTGACTTTAATCAGAGAATGAGCAAAGGTAACCACTAGAGGTGCCAGGAAGAAAGTGGAAGTTGAGCAATTCCGAGTATCAGAGACTTCCCAAAGAAGTGATCATTAAGCGGACATTGGAGAAAAAGTAGAAGGAAGTAGAAGAAGGAAGAGCATTCCAAGGAGAGAGCACAGTATGTGCAAAGCCACTGTGGCAGGAGGGAACATGACCAATATGTCACAGGTGCGGTTAGAGGGCCTAAAATGATAAGACAAGCATTAAACCTAAGAGCAATAACCCAGAGAAGCCAAGTACAGAATTGAAAAAGAGAAGACGATCACTCAACAAGGAGTTGTATCAATCCAATTAAATGTATTTTGTGCCCCCTACATGCATGGGGCCATCCTCACTTTAGATCCAGAAGGCCTTCCCAGTGAGGACCCCATGAACACCTGTCAGCACCATTGCACTGGTCCCCTCTCCTGCTTTTCAGAGGTCACCCTTGGTCAATCTTGAATTGTTCTTGCACCAAGGCAACTAACAGCTGGTACAGCCTTATCACACAGCTATATTTATGAAGGCTAAAATCTATTCTCCACTGTAGCTTTTTAGGTAATACGCCTGATGTCTCCATGCTTTAAACCTTGCGTGCATGACACAGTTAGATTTTGCAGAGAAAATGCTTCAAGACTGGACTCTCTCTCCACCTCTCTCTCTCATTTCTCCCAGCACAATTACATTTCAGCAACTCCAGACTGCTTTTGGTTTCCCCAAGGTTCTCATCAAAAGTGGAACCTACCATAATATCTGAGGCCTCTCGCCCCTACTCTCCTTCAACATTCAGCTCAGACAACCTTCCTCTCCAAGGAAGCTTTTCCTAACTCCTAACCTCTCACTGCCCTAACCCAAACTAGTTACCTGACCCTCTCCTGTGTTCCAATATCATCTTTCCATATTCTTTGTTGAATTTTCCTAGCTATTAACATTATTCAGTTATATAACAAGAACCACTCCCCACTAGACTAGACTTTGAGTTCCACAAAGTTGAATACATTATCTGTTTTGCCTCTGTATCTCTAGGGACTAGCATAATTTCTGGCAAAGCATAATCAAGATTTCTGGACAGAACTGAGCAGGCAGTGGGTCAGCTTACTCTCCAGACCCATTAAATCAACTGCTGGGAACCTAGACTAGCACTGTCAAAAGGAGATATAATAATGCAAGCCACATTTAAAATTTTCTGATAACCATATCAAAAAAGTCAAAATAAACAGGTGACATTAACATTACTACTATATTTCATTTAGCCTAATATATCCAACATATTATCATTTTAACATGTAATCAACATAAAAATGACCAATACTTTACATTCTTATTTTTCATACTTAGTGCCAGAAATATAGTGTGTATTTTACACTTGTAGCAGGTCTCAGCTTGGTCTCATCACATTTGACATCCTCAATAGCCACATGTGGCTGGTGGACAGTGCAGATCTAGATAGTTAGTATCCAGGTAAGGCCAGCAACAGCAATAACCAAAACAAAACATAACAAAAACAACCTGAGAACAAGTTGAACAGAATTGATTTGGGACTCATTGAAAAGACCTTGAAGGAGACAATTGTCTGAGAATTTAGAGGCTTGAATGATCTGATTTGGCTTTCTGTGCTGCTGGAATAAAATGTTTCCACCAGTTTCTACATAATGTCTGGAGATAGTTTAAGTATTATTATAACTTGCAAAAAAAAAACCCAGTATTTCCTCTATTCTTTATGGATCACTCTTCTTGTTTCTAAAACTACAAACACATGAAATGGTTGGATGCAGTCAAGGAGCATTATAAAGTGGTTTTAAAAATTCATATTTCGGGGGGGAGGGAAGCCAACAAGTGCAATATTTTGCCTAGTAACAACATTTCTCTCTACTCCCCAGAATTGGCATTATAGCTTTTCTCCCTTGGCCAATTTATTAATATTACTGAGTGACTGAGATTCAGCAAAGTATCTTGCCTCCCCTCCCTCACCACAGAAACATATGAAAACACTGAAGTAGACTACAGATAGAAGGACTGTGATTCTCTTTACTATGTCTATTCATCCTTTGTATCCAGTTCAAGGACTGGCATGTACTTGAGAAATATAATCTTATTTCCATCATTCTTTTACTCATTTGTTCACTAAATACTTACTGAACACTTACGTGCACACCTTGTGCTGGACTCTAGGATGACACAATCACTCCCTTCAAGGAGCATGCATCCCCTTGGAGAAGTTAGATCATGGCGAAAGGTGATATCCATGGTGAAAGGTGTGAAAGCTCGTAGATGGGTGATGGATGGATGGAGAGCTTTTAGATAGGTAGATGGAACCTGGTCGAGGGACTCAGGGAAGGCCTTCCCAAGGAAGAGTCATTAAGTTGGGAACCGTGAGAGGAATAGGAGTTGGCCAGTTGAATTGAAAGGAGCAGATCAGCCAGACGAAGGAAAGAGCATGTAGAAGGTACAAATTTAAGAGAGCATATGGCAGTCTTGGCTCCTTGAAGCAAGACTTTCCAGGAACTGGAAGAATCCATTGTTAACGAAGGGTAGAACTTAAGGGCGGGAGTGGGCCATTAATGAGGCTGGAGGAATCAGCTCAGAAAGAGCTAAAATTGTTCCAGTTGCAGGTGCCTGAGGGATGGCTGGTTCAATTGGTTAAAATGACTGGAAACAGGGAAGGAGTGGCAGAGTGGCTGGAAGTAGAGGTACATAGATGAAATGGGAACAATAGGGCAAGACAGCAGGCAGTAAATAGACAAAAGGTAAAGAAGAATGAAGGTTCAGAAAAAAATTAGAAGACATCATTAATCACAGTGAAAGATGAAGACTGGATTTGAACCAATTACCGAGATGCAGTAACCTGGGAAGGGAGATTCATTCATCAAAAAACTTGGTATTTTCAGCCCTGGGCACATATGATTTTATTTAATTCTTCCAACAGTGTATTTTGCAATGAAGAAACTGAAGCTCAGAGTGGTTTTGTAAACTGCCCAAGACTATATATTAGTAAGTGGTTCGTAAGGGGTATAAACTCAGTTCTGTCAGACCACAGTGTCCTCGCTTTTTCCGTGACGTTCATTAAAACAGGCAATCTTAGGTGGTGTTTAAAGAGTGACGTTTAGAGTTAAAATGATGTGCACGCTCTGACATTAAAAATTATATAGGAAAAGTTGTTAAAACTTCATCTGTTTGGCCTCAATGTTAAAACTGAGAATTTTGCTAGTTCTATTACCTTTCTACATTCACAGTCATAAGGTAATATATGAACTAGCAGAAAGGTGACACATATTAATCCACACGTATTATCGCATTTCTAAATCATAAAGCTCCCATTTTAACAAATTATCACTTGTCTTAAAATATGTTTAAAAAGATTGGCCAAATTAAATTGCACTGGCCCAATAATATTTTGTGAAACGTATTTTATAATTTTAAGATATGTCTTAGAATGAGACCATAACCACATCTATTAAAAATAGCACTACGCTGATTTTTATAAAAAGAAGAGTGCTTTTACAATAAAAAAAAATACACTTAGATAAAGGAGTAACTTTACTCCTTTGCCATAATGTGCAGTGTAGCCATCTTTGTACTGCAGTTGTTGAATTATTTTCCACAACTGCCTTTTTGAGGTGTTCAGATACAGAAACGAAGCAGGAACCCCATTTTGCAGGGCCGAAGTGGCAGCACAAGTTCACGGCTCTCTACAGCTTAACACTGAGGTTAAAATCAGTTTTATCGAAAAGAACTTTGGAAACAAGGTGGGCAATATATGAGGTTTCGAGATAGTTGTCACTATAAATCTATAAGGCTCCCCCATGGGAACCTGTGATGATTACCCGTGGCCTCACAAAGTGACTACAGGATGGGACCACCTGGGAATCCGGCTTTTATCCTGGCTGCCTCTCCTCCTGAGCGCATATTGTCTTACGCTGTATGAGTTGCTCCTCTGCCTGGTAACTTTCCCTGAATACATGCAACTCTCCAAGGGGAGTAGTGTTCTCAGTGTTCTGCACCCTTTATCTCGTGTAAATTACTCTTGCCTTCAAGAATGGAGCTTTTAATCTTGTTTTCCTCCATTACAGATATAAGATTACACAAACGCTAAGACTGTTGCTCCTGCAAAATGTCCTTATGGGTGAGCCCTAAAACCTTTCGTTTCCACACTAATGCCTCCAATTTTGAAGCATGAGTCTCCTTAAGAAAAAACAAATCTCAGCGTGAATCGAGGACACAAAAGTGTTGTGTCTCACCAGGTCCCCATGAGGACAAAAGGGGAGAGTGGCTTGCCATGGTTATTGCCATTTTACAGATGGGGAAGCATCAAAAGCGGTTAACCTGGGATTCCTCAGGGATAGCAAGCAAAATTGAGAATTCAGGTGTGAGTTATTATCAAGCAGTGCTGTTTTCTTTATAAGTTGTCAATATGCTTTGACGACTTTTTAAATAAAACTTTATTGAAATGTAATTCACATTCCAGTCAACTCATCTGTTTAAAATGTATAATTCAGTGGTTTTTAGTGTATTCACAGAGTTGTACCTCCACCATCACAATTTTAGAATATTTTCCAAATATTCTAAAAGAAACTATGTCAATCCCTTAGCCATTATCCCCAATCTCTCCATCTCCTTTGGCAGCTCTAGGCAACCACTAGCCTGCTTTCCATCTCTATTCATTTGCCTATTCTGGGCATCTCCTATAACTGGAATCATACAGTATATATACTGTATATATACTCTTTTGTGACTGGCTTTTTTTCACATAACATAATAACTTCAAGATTCACCCGTGTTGTAACATTCTTTTTATGGCCAAATAATATCCCGTTGTATGGATATACCATGCTTTCTTTATACATTCATCAGCTAATGGACATCGGGTTGTTTCCACCTTTGGGCTATTAATGCTAATGCTGTGATGAGGGTTTGTGTGTAAGTGTTTGTGTGGACATAGGTTTTCATTTCTCTTGGGTATATATCTAGAAATGGAATTTCTGGGTCATACAGTAACTCTGTGTTTAACCTTTTGAGGAACTGTCATACTGCTTGTCAATAAGGCTACACCATTTTACATTTCCATCAGCAGTATATGATGCATTCCAGTTTCTCTTCCTCCTCACCAATACTTGCACTTATCTTTTTGATTCTAGCCCTCCTAGTGGATGTGAAGTAGTAGCTCATTGCGGTTTTGATTTGCATTTCCCTGATGGCTGGTGATGTAGAGCAGTTCTTCGTGCGCTTATTAGCCATCTGTATTGATGCCTCTTTTTAAACCTATTTCTTTGTTGGGTTTTAAAATACCACTTAAATGCCAGGTAGTGAGTGGCCAGAGACTTTCAAATAAAGGATTGGCTCTTTGGGCTGTACTTTTTCTACTTGTATCTATAAAATTGTACTTCCATTCCCTGGAGATGCATGTCCTGTAGCAAACTGGCCCTTTACTGGTGTCTGAGGGCATATTTTTAAAAAGAAGACATCATTCGTACCCTCAAGGTAGTAAGGAAATTGAAAGGCCAAATACATTCCCTTTCCCTTTTCTTAATCCATTTGCAAACAGTCAAGAACAGATGAGTATTTCCCCAGATATTTTTCAAATGCATGATGCATCTTCTTGAAGGATGAACCAATATGACTCTTAAAGGAAAGACTCTGTTTACCTGGAAAATGGTCAACTTCATATGAACATACAGTTAATTCACCTTTGCTCAAATCCAAAACCAAATAGCTTAAATAATTGATGGAAAAGTATTTAAAGTTAGGGTTTGGACGATGGTTTTCTTACATGGTTTTCTTACGTGGTTTATTAAGTTTGAATGTTGATGTCTGTAATATGTGAAATTACAAGGGTACACATTTTTCTAAGTGTCAGAAAGCTGGAAAGGACCTAGGCTCCTCATTTCACAAATGGGGAAAAGCAGAATCAGACATTGAAGGACTCATCTCATATGCATACATAATAGTGAAGGTGGGGGAGCCTGGGTGGCTTAGTCAGTAAAGTGTCTAGCTCTTGATTTTGGCTAAAGTCATGATGTCACAGTTCATGGGTTTGAGCCCCACATCGGGCTCCACGCTAACAGTGCAGTCTGTTTGGGATTCTCTGTCTCCCTCTCTGCCCCTCCTGGAATGGAACCAGGACCTACTTGTCAGGTTCCCCAGTTCAATATATTTTTCACAGCACCAGACCCTATCTAAGGTCCCTGCTGGTTCTAAGTTCTATCACTGCCTGTGAATGACTTCAAATTTATATTAGGAAAATAATGTTAAGGTTCTAGCTTCGTGGAGATGAATTATGAATCCAGTGTCCTAGAAGAGAAAAGCCATTTCCTATATAACTCAGACTGAGGAAATGACTGGACTTAATATATTCATTTATACAGAGCTGCCCCTAAGCCAGTGGTTTTCAAACTTCAGGTCTCAATCCAAATGGGGATCATCAAATCAGAGAGAGAGAGAGAGAGAGTGAGCACATGCGTGCATGCAGGCACACATGTGCATGTGTGTGTTTTATAGTATAAAAGTTTCCTTAAGCAGAGACAGGGAAGGATATAGTCACACACATGAGGTTATCTTCAGGGTACCAAAAGGCTCATGAACCACAAAGATGTCTCTGCCAAAGTGTGGGAGATTGATTTCATTTCCCCAGTCTACAATTTGGATTAAGCTATTATTGGAGTAACAACAGACACATTTATTAAGCACTTAATATGTGTGAGTGCTTTACACGTATTATTAACTCCTTAATCCTGTATATAGATACAAAGGTATCTGCAGAGTTGTTTGCAGTCACACCACTAGTTAGTGGCAGTGGTAGGATTTGATCCCAGGCAGACAGACTGGTTCCAAAGTCTGCCTTCTTAACTACCAGACCACACTGCCTCCAAAACCGCTGCTTACGGAGCATGTGACTACTATGTTACTACTGACATGAATTAACTGATTTAGTTCCTTATTCCAGGATGCTAATGGCGCATCTCCTTTCCAATGGTAGTTTATTGGCAGCTCTCTCTATAAATGGATTTGGGGGTGGGAATTTGGTTGAGGGATGGGACCTTTGACAATTCTTGAAGCTACATGTGCGTAGAAAGAACACTGGTTTAAACCTAGCTTTATGTTTCTTTGGGTGGCTTTGTGGGTAGGCTGGTGGAGATGGGGTCACTCTACTATTGGTGTCCAGAGTCTAGGATATGGGGTGACCCTGCCAAATGGGGAGTAAGAGGCAAGAGATGGAGGGCACAACAGTGAAGAGTCCCTGGTAGCCCAGGGCAACCAGTTAAGTGTGAAAGAGACTCAAGAGAAAGAAGAAGGGTGGGAAACAAGTGTTGCCCTCTTCCAAACCACACCTAGAGGCAAATCCAACTGGGCATATAGAGCCAATTATTACCTGCTGTAGATTGGTCTAGTTAGTGGGGAAATAATCGATTACATGGAAAGTGGGCGACAGAGGCTAGAATCCATGTTTAACTTTTAAGAAAAAAACTACTACAATGCTAAAATTTAGGGACAAAAACAAAAATCTGCCTGCACAAAGTATCTGAGGGTGTATCGTGCCCGCCGAGCAAACAAAAGTTCTTCTTTCTTGCACAAGTGTAATTCTGCTGCCAGAAAATTGTCTCTGGAGCCATAGGGCCAACAGCAGCACACAGGCTACAGTTGTACAGGCAGAGCTGAACTTCGAGATAAAATCTGCAAATAGAATTCCTTGTAACTTCTGGTGTCCTTCTAGTGTCCATACCAGTACTCCCTTTCTGAGAGGGTGAGAAGGGTAAGAAGAATGAGGCTGCTTAGGATATCCCTTCCCTGCTACCTCCTCATGAAAGGAACTTGCCAAAAAGCTTAGGAGGGCTCCAGACAGGTTTTGTTTTCCTGACTTAATTCTGGCTGTTATCTCTCAGCCCTGGCTCATGCCATTCTTCTTTCCAGAAGTGCCTTCACTGCTTCAATCCAACAGTGTCTATTGTTTCCTTTAAAACTTGGTATGAAATTTCTTCCTCCTCTGAGAAGTCTTCTATGATGATAAAGCCTTTCTCGTATCATTGTGTTCTCTCTGTTCGCTCAGCATTTGAATAAAAATTTTTTTATCACTACTTAAAGACACATTCACACAACAGAAAACAAAGCAACAGTACTGAATGTGTTAGATGATGCTTGAAAATATGCAGTCTTTAAGAACATTCTAGAGAATGTTTTGAAACTGTTTCCTTCCTAACCAAAAGATTATACATTTACTTTAGTAAAAGTTGGGGAAAATTTTTTATTTATATCATCATATATCAAGCGTATTGTAGGCTTTAAATCCATATCATTACATGTATTAATTACATGTAATTAATGTATTGATACATGATATATCAATGATATATTGATCAATGATCAATCATGTATTGATACATGATATATCATCATATATCAAGCGTATTGTAGGCTTTAAATCCATATCATTACATGTATTAATTACATGATCACCTTTCAAAATATGTAATTGCTGTTTGGTTTTTGTTGGTGGTGATAAGTTTGTTTTTTTGGCGTTTTTTTAGTCATTTAGATACAGTAACCAGTGGCCCAATATAAAATTTTTTTATGTATCCTAACATATAGTTATTACTGTCTGATGTTAGCTTATCCATATCATCTATAATTATACACCAGTTGTTTTGTTATATGCATCCATGTATATACTGTATTATAAACCACTCTAAATTAAGGACTGTGTTTTATTTTTTAATGACACAAAAGAACCTTACAAAATGCAGAACATACATAGCTGCTCACAAATAAGTACAGTAGTAAGTGAATTATCTAGTTTAGAAGAATCTACACATTAAACTCACCTAAAAAAGCTAGAAGGACACAAGAGTTTCCTTCCCCATACACATTTATTTATTTATTCTCAAAATAGTACAGTCCATAATGAGGAGAGTGACTTTTCCTCCTTTTCAGCTTAAGTGCTTGTCTTGTCTGAGCAGAGGCCATTTATGACGTTGAGCTCCTACACATTTGGCTAATGTCCCCAGTGGAAACGAATAAAAATGATCAAATTCACAAATTGTGATTTTTCTGTATATATCTAACCTCAAAGCCATTATGTCACTTGGCATAATGCAATTTGGGTAAAAATAAGCCTTTGCTCATAGCCATGCAATTTGAAGCCAAGAAATGCTTACTAACTCCTCTTACTTGCAACCTTTTCAGAGGTAGTTTACAGCACCTCTCCCCAGAGGCTGGTCCTGAGGTGGTCAAAGCTCACCAGAGGAGCCTGACAGTTCAAAATCAAATGCATTACATTAGAGTCAGGGGTGTCCTTGTGTAGAGAATGTGGGAGGGGGCTAACCTGGGTTTGGCATTGACCCTTCCTGTGTCAGGACTGGACCGGATGCTCCCTGCCAAAAGGAGAATCTCAATTTGCCAGACCTGGAAGACAAAGCAAATCAAAGTCTGTTTCACAAAATTTCATTCATCTTATTAAAATAAATGCTGTGCTTAAATCTTACTGTTAATTAAGATGATTTCTTAATGTCCCATGAGTGCTCTATAAAACAGGGATGGTTTATGTCTTTTGTGGTCAAGATTATCTTTGGTAATCAGAGTTGTTACCCAGTCCAAATGTTCGGTTGGGTTTTTATTTCATTGAGAAGCACTAAAATTTGAAACTCAAAGAGATGTGTGAAATGACCACCATTTTTTATTTTTTCAAGTCTAGAAACAAGCCAGATGTAATTTTTTTATTTAATTCGTTAAACAAATCATTAATTTTCAGGTATAAACAGAGATATAAAGAGGAATAAAAATCATGAGCTTGCCAGTGTTTTTGCAAGCTGTGGACATTAATTAAAAGTGGCCTTTAACTATATAGTCAATCCCTTTCTTAATGCTCTTATATGAAACCTAAGACCTATAAAAAATTGAAACTGCTGTTAAATATTTAAAACCTATGAAAATTTCCAAAATATTTGTATTAAAGAGATTTTTATGAATTTTAAGATAGCATTTTTATTGAAAATCTTTTCTTTTCTAATTCTAAGCCACTAAACGTAACACTAAAGTTATAAAAGACAGAAGTTGCCACAGTTTTTTCATCTTTAAAAAGAGGATTCTGGGGCGCCTGGGTGGCGCAGTCGGTTAAGCGTCCGACTTCAGCCAGGTCACGATTTCGTGGTCCGTGAGTTCGAGCCCCGCGTCGGGCTCTGGGCTGATGGCTCAGAGCCTGGAGCCTGTTTCCGATCCTGTGTTTCCCTCTCTCTCTGCCCCTCCCCCGTTCATGCTCTGTCTCTCTCTGTCCCAAAAATAAATAAACGTTGAAAAAAAAAAAAAAAAAAGGATTCTGTCATAACTGATACTTAGTAAATGGAAGCTATTATTTTTACTATTATTATGATCGAATTGCCATTCTTACTTTCTCTCCAGTGAGTGAGATTGTATTGTATTTCTGTAGAGTCATATTTTTACCTCTCAGACCCAAAGGCCATCTAGATAGCAACACAAGAGGCGCCTGTGTGGCTCAGCTGGTTAAGTGTCAGACTCTTGATTTTAGCTCAAGTCAGATCCCAGGGTTGTGACATGCAACCTCACATCGAGCTCCCTTCCCCACTCACGCTCCCGGTGTGTGTGTGTGTGTGTGTGTGTGTGTGTGTGTGTGTGTCTGTCTCTCTCTCTCTCTCTCTCTCTCTCTCTCTCTCTCTCATTAAATGAATGAATGAATGAATGAATAAATAAATAAATAAATAAATAAATAAATAAATAAAATTTTTAAATAAAATAAAATAATAGAAACACAAATGAGCCTTTATTACATGCTTACTGGTTCTAATAGCGTTATATGGAACTGTGGTATTTTCACAATAACACAAGGTCAGTATAGAAGCTTCACTTTGCCTACAAGAAAAAGGAGTGTCAGAGAGATTAAGCCACCCCTCCAGAGTCACCAAGATAGTTGAATGAAAAGGGCTGTGATGCAAATCCAGATTTGCTTGATTCTCAATCCCATGTGTTTTGCACTATTCCAAGTAGTTTTCCTTCTAATTACAATAGAATGTTAAGAAGTGTAGTTTGGGTTCTCAAAAACACATACAATAACTCAAATTAAGCCAATTCAGTGTTGCCTAGTAGGGAAGATCTGATTTAATTAACAAATTCTAATGGTTTGTAAGCAGCATGTCATTTGTTTCTATGTAAACAGCACTCCTACAGGGCTTGTCAGTGCTGAAAACAATTTGTCCTTTAAGTATTTTAAACATTCCCTCTACAATCTGGTTTGCACTATTAATTTTACACTATTAAGAAAGTGTTTTACCAAGCAAAAAATAAGCCAGCCCAGCTTGGTCCTGTCAAAACGATAATAAATTCTGAATTAGTGGAATTTTTATTTGGTGTTTGTATATTTTAATGGATTTCAGAACTCATACTTTTGATTATTAGCCAAAAACCCATCAGTTAATGCATCCAAAAAAGGGGGTTTTGTATCAGCTTCACCGTCAGTATCTCTTCCTTTTAGCAGGAGTGCCACCTGGGTTGCCCACCATCAATGTTGTCGTCAGTGGTCACCATTCAAAGAGTTGGCGTCTCTACACAGAGGCTGTTCCTTTCAGGAGCTATAATGGTCCCCTCTGTGGGCCTCCAGCCTCTGACACAGTGTGGAGCCCCCATGGAAGTCTGCCAACTTGTGAAAGTGTGACAGTACACGCAATATCTCTGCGTGCTCAGTCCAGGTGGCAGCGTGAGGGGAAATCACTGTCTTCTAAAACCCAATTTGAGCCTGCCTCCTCACTGCCTCAATTGATCCCTGATCCTAGTTCAAATCAGTTGTAGCTCCTGTGTAGAATGGTGGGTGATGGATATGATTATGGAATCAGAGCTTAAATAATACAAAAGTCATTGAACGAGCTATAAGTCTTCATCAGGAGTCTGGCGGTCTGGGGCACCTGGGTGGCTCAATCTGTTAAGCGTCCAACTCTCGATTTCTGCTCAGGCCATGATCCGTGAGTTCGAACCTCAAGTCAGCCTCTACCCTGGCATTGTGGATCCTGCTTGGAATTCTCTCTTGCCCTCTCTTTCTCTCCCCCCCAACTCACTGTGTCTGTCTCTCTCAAAATAGATAAATAAACTTAAAAAAAAATTTTTTTAAGGAGTCCAGTGGTCTACACACTGTCCACCCAGAGGACCAATGTCAGCCCTTTCACGCTCCTTAATCAGAAAAACAAAAACAAAAACATGCTAAATAGATCTATGAAAACATGAAACTATTGTGCTGTAAAGCCCATCTTTTGTATCCTTATAGTGGGCTATTTATTCTACAGATGTATCTTCTCTTTGTCTCTTCTGGTTCATAAGAACAGGAACAAAAACCAAAGCAAAAAGCCCTCTGTGAGTTCTTTTAGTAGACACCTTCTGCCTGCTGTAGAGGAGGTATAAATAATTTATTGAGTTTCCATTAAGGTCAGCCAGAGTGTATATTATGTCCAGTGTGTATGTGTCAGAGGAGTGTGAGCCCTGAGCTAATGATCAAGGATCAAGATAGGGAAGGTTTCTTTTGCTTTCAGTAAGTACAGTTGTGTCCTGACATGTAATTTACCAACACAGATATGAAAAATAACAGGCAGACAGAAGATAAATGTAATAGGATTCTATATATAGTATGTAACGTGGAGCCGTGCTGAGCACTCACTCTTCTTTCATTGCCTGGCTTGATTCAGAGCATTTCTTTCTTTAAGAGCATTTGTAAAGGAATCGGAATTGCTGGTGGCCAGCCTCTATTAGAGCCCTGCTTAATTAAGTCTCTCAGAAGGGATTCTGTTTGGTTTGATGAAATGGTTTTAAGAAGGAATCAGAATCAGCATTGTATGAAATGTGTTTGTCCTGCTGATGCCTCAAATCAAAACCTCTACTATGGAACTCATCATCTCCCCACACCTCCTGCCTGGCCCACTTCACCTTCCACCTGTCTCACCCTTGTCTTCTCCCCTCTATCTGTGGCCATTCTTCTGGCCTTCAGAGTCTCTTCCTAGAATTACTGCAGCTGTCCCCTGGCTGGCCTCTGAGGACCACCCTGGCCCTCTCTTTCCTTTCACTTCACCCCCACTGTTGACAGAGTTATAGCCACAAAACTATCTGAGTTTGTCTCACCTCCACTCAGAAATGCCTGACCACTCCCGTCCTCATCCCCCATCTCGGCAGCCAACAGTTACCCATTGCCTGGTCCCTAGGTATCACTCTGACCAGCTACCAGGTGTCACTCTGCTAATGTAAGAATGCTCTGCTCCAAGACATCCAGTCCCCAGGATGTACCATCCTTTCTTCTCTGCCTTATTCTTCTCAAGCTTCTTTCAGAAAGACTGGAATGCTTACTCCAATGCATACTTTATTGTATAGATTTTGTGAGGAAATATATGTTGAGTGCCTATAGCATAGCATTTAGCACTCACTAAATAATCAATAAAGAATAATGATTATGATGATTTTATGATTATGATTAAATAACTTAGAATAATCCTTGACACATAATAATTGCCTAATAAATGTTAGTGTTTCCTCCTCTTCAAATTGCTTACATGTAAGAGACATTCACAGACTCCCCGAAATATGACAGATTTTCCCTCTTAAAAGCTTCTAGGAATACATGGCTGGCTCAGTTGGTAGAGCATTCAGTCCTGATCTCAGGGTTGTGAGTTTGAGCCCCATGTTGGGTGTAGAGATTACTTAAAAATAAAATCTTTAAAAACAAACAAACAAAAAAGCTGCTAACTTTCAGAATTATGACGTACTAAACTCTTTTTTTTTTACTTTTTTTTTAACGTTTATTTATTTTTGAGACAGAGGGAAACAGAGCATGAATGGGGGAGGGTCAGAGAGAGAGGGAGACACAGAATCTGAAGCAGGCTCCAGGCTCTGAGCTGTCAGCACAGAGCCCGACGCGGGCTTGAACTCATGGACCGCGAGATCATGACCTGAGCCGAAGTCAGACGCTTAACTGACTGAGTCACCCAGGTGCCCCATAAAGTCTTTCATGCATTTTTGTGGAATGCTTGTCTTCCCGCTCCTCAGCTTGCTGCCTCTGATTTACCCTTTTGGTCTTCTCCAAAATGTCACCATCCCTGACCATCTCTAAGGAACCTCCTCCTATCCTAACTTCACTTTGTCTCACTTCTTCCTGATGCTCAACACTACTTGTAACAATCTGTTGGCAGTAGTTCATGTGTTGCCATCTGCCTCTCCCCTTTTCTGTCGGGTCCCTGAAGGCAGAGGCCGTGGTGTCTTATTCACTGCCGTATCTTCAGCTCCTGGTACGAGACCTGTCCCATTGTGGTCACTCCATAAATATTTGTTCAGTAGTATCACTTTCAATCAAAACCACATATGCAAAATTTACATGTACATTCAGACAATGAAAATGAGGACTGCAAAGAACTTATCAGTAATGACAAAAGCTAGCAAGTAAGTCTGACTATGCCGAGAATGGCTTAAAAAAAAAGACATTCGCATTGTGAAACTTGTCCCGTGTTGCTCCTGGAACATGCTCCCATCGCTTTTCCCATGTATGGCTTGACAAGCCAGTTTCAGTTAATACTCAGAGCGTTCTGTTGGAAAACAGAAACGTTCCAACCCAAACACTGAAGGGCTCCTCCCCATTCAGTAGAGTCTCCTCTATGAAAAGTAGATGGAGCGAAGCTCGGAAGATGGGAAAATGCCCTTTAAGTGTATTTTGCACAGATTTATTTTTACCTCAGTGTCAATTACCTAATTTAAATTTCTACCGAACACTTTTGTGTAACAAGTACAATATAGACACGCATAGAATCTGAAAATTACGAAGTTTCCCCTGCCAGAAGTACTTGACTTGGTGAGTTAAAAAGCTTAAAAAGGAAGACTCGGAATATTCTTGTCATTATAGTCGCTCTGTTTGAACACATTTCACACAGAACAATCCTTTTTTGGAACACACTTTTGTCAAGATAACATTCTTGAGCCTGTCAGAATTTACTTGCAGGGATGTTCAGAGAAGTAGGTGTGCTTCCTACAAGCAACCACAACTGCTCTAATGACACTTTGCTTCATGAATTATCTTTTTTTGTAAAAAAAAGCCAAGCTATCATGTCATTTATTTTAATGCTTTGAAGCAGGTCAGAAGGTATTACTTTTTTAAAGGGTAGGACTCCCAGTGAAATCAATTGCAGGCTTGTGCAATATAACTGTATTGCACACTATCACAAAAGACACACTCCTTCAGGACAGGTACTGTGTCTTTCAGCTCTGAATTCTAAGACAGTTCTGTCTCCCAAACTATGTACCACATTCTGCCTGGCATAGAGTAAGGGCTTAATAAGTAATGATGAGGGAATGAATGAGTGAATGAACAAATGAGTTAGTCAAAGGCTTGGAGATCGGTTAGTCAATTGTTCATCCATTTATTTTTTTTTAATGTTTTTTATTGTTTTTATTTATTTTTGAGACAGAGAGAGACAGAGCATGAGCAGGGGAGAGGCAGAGAAAGAGAGGGAGACACAGAATCGGAAGCAGGCTCCAGGCTCCAAGCCGTCAGCACAGAGCCTGATGCGGGGCTTGAACTCATGGACTGCGAGATCATGACCTGAGCCGAAGTCGGACGCTCAACCAACTGAGCCACCCAGGCGCCCCCCCTTTTTTTTTTAATGTTTTTTTATTGTTTTAATTTATTTTTGAGACAGAGAGAGACAGAGCATGAGCAGGGGAGAGGCAGAGAAAGAGAGGGAGAATTGTTCACCCATTTATAAGCTGCTTTATTTTACTCTATTTTAGACCTCATTCTATCTATATGAGTAACACCTGATTAAATATCACTGAATATACCATATTGTGAAGCATATGGCTTAATATGAAAGGTCATGTAGCTCCAGATGTGAATATTTACTCAATTTATAACAAACGGTTCTTTTTTTTTTTTAATTTTTTTTATTGTTTATTTATTTTTGACAGAGAGAGAGAGAGACAGAGCATGATTGGGGGAGGGTCAGAGAGAGAGGGAGACACAGAATCCGAAACAGGCTCCAGGCTCTGAGCGGTCAGCACAGAGCCCGACGCGGGGCTCGAACTCACGGACCGCGAGATCATGACCTGAGCTGAAGTCGGCCGCTTAACCGACTGAGCCACCCAGGCGCCCCTATAGCAAACGGTTCTTACCTATGTTCTGGACAGTAAGTACCTTAAAGCTGCAGGCCACAGATTTTCTTCTTGATAATAAATAATGGCTCTTGTTTAAATTTAAATTTGTCAAATGAGTCTGTGATCTAAAAAGAGACCTTTATAAAAAGTGGTCCACAGTGGTACAAGCTACCTTTCTCATGAACCTAACTAGTGAGCTGGGACACATTTATTGTTCCTGTTTATTGGGGTTTCAATAAGGCCAGACCAACAAATCCATAATAGACAGGTGTGCCCTGAAACATTCATCTAGTGACAACATTCCCATTTCAAGGTCTCTTTTTCTTATATATCAAATGAAGATGGCATTTCTACTGTTTTCTAGATCAGAGCAGAGGAGCAATGGCCACTTGCTCTAGGAATATTCTAATGTTCCTTGACTATTATCTTTTACTCCCCCCCCTTTTTTTAAATTTTTTTTAAATGTTTTATCTATTTTTGAGAGAGACTATGAACAAGGGAGGGGCAGAGAGAGAGGGAAACAGAGGATCCAAGGAGGGCTCCACGCTGACAGCAGTGAGCCTGATGGGGGGCTCAAACTCATACACGGTGAGATCATGACCTGAGCCTAAGTCAGATGCTCAATTGACTGAGCCACCCAGGCGCCCCACTTCTTCCCACCTTTTACCTCACAAGGATGACATAAGGATTCACAGGAAAAATTCTGTCCAGTTCTTTGAAATGAATAACATAAACATGGCAGATATCCATGTCATTGGTCAATGAAATAATAGTCTACAAGCCAGTGGAGGCTGGTTTCCATTTTATTCTAGTTTTTTATAAATGTAATTATTGCACATTCACGCGTTCCGATTCAATAAGGACCTTGTTATTAAGAGATTCTTTGAAGTTTGTCTATGTTATAAAGTGAACATTTAAAAAATACCACCTTAGTTTCCAGAGTTACAGCCCAGACAGGAAGATGTAAAATGCATTATTCTGAATTGATTTGGTGAGAAAAATAAAAGCACTCAGAATAGAGGGAGTATCAGGGGAAGAATGTGTTTGGGCTAAAGATGCACATCTGCATCCATGGACAATGTAAAAGTGCCTCTTCCCTGTGTCCCAATATTGCCACCATCCATCACTGCCATCCACCCTTCCATGGGATAGTGTTTTCTTTCTTCCTCCAAAGTCCTCATTTATGAAAATCGGAACTAGGCAGGTGGCCAGAATTGGGGGCGGGGGCAGGGGGGTGGTTATAATATGGGGTAAAAACAATTGATCGCCCAGGAAGGTGGGCCTCCAACCCTAGCTAGCACCTGTTCCTTCACTGCCTGCTAAAGGAGGGGAAAAGCCATTCACTCAGGAAGCAGCCTGGAGGTAAGAACTGGACTGTGTTTCAGTTGTCTGTCCTGTGGGTGATGACAGTAACAGGTTTAAGTGACTTTGGAAAGCAGGGAGAAGTGAGTGTGTGCCTCCAAGCTAGCTAGGATTGGAGGGAGAGACAAACACACGGAAAACTCACAGACTCTCTTCAAGGGTTTATATACACGAGGAAGGGAGCAAGGCAACAGGGCTGCATTTTGACTTTCACAGACCCGAGGCACTTCTGTGTTTGTGGTCGCTTCCCTTCATGAAAAACACTTTTTAAGGGGCACCTAGGTGGCTCAGTCAGTTTAGCATCCGACTCTTGATTTCAGCTCAGGACGTGATCTCATGTTTATGAGATAGAGCCCCGTGTCAGCCACACTGACAGCAGGGAGCCTGCCTGGGATTCTCTCTCTCCCTCTCTCGGCCTGTCCCCCATTCACTCTCTCACGCTTTCTCAAAATAAATAAATAAACTTTTTAAAAAAAACATTTTTTAAACTATATTTTATGTCTGCATTGGAATGAAGATGAATATAATCCAGGCTGGATTCATTATTACGTATTAGTTGCTATGTTCATTTTTTCTTCTGATTTTAGATGAACTTAAAATGAGAACATTTAGTGGGCTTCTAAAGGTATCATTGTCCTGGGCACAGTGCAAATTGCACCTAAGAGACAAGGCGGCCACATCAGGGAGGACCTGAACATTGCTTATACTACACTCTCATCAGAAGGAAACGGGGTGTCTGAGAATAGAAAATGTCATAGCCTAATGGCTCTAATGTCACTTCTACCTACGAGCTGTATAACTTAAGCAAATTAATTTATCTGAATCTTGGCTTCCTCATAAATTGTAATTTGAGTATTTAAATGAGATATATACAAAACAATTTGCCTACTACCTGTTTCAAAGCACTAAATTAATGGTAGCTATCAATAGTAACAGCAAGTTGGTGATAATATAGAAAAACCCTTTCAGTGGAGTCAAAAGAGGTAGCTTCTAGTTCTGGTGTTTTGTTGTTGTCGCTGTTGTTGTTTTGCTGTGTGACCTTGAGCCAAGCACTTAACCTTCCTGAGTCTCGGTTGCATCATCTATAATAATATCTGCCCTGCCAAACTTATAAGATTGCCTGAAAGAACAAATGAGATAATGGATGTAGAAGCATGTTTATCACTAGCTAAAAGCATTACATATAGGAATTATTATTACCAAAGAAGTTGAAAATTCTGTAGGGGGACGTGTCCATTGCCTGGCACACAAAAGCTATTTGGTAGATGTTTTTTGAATGAATGGATGCCTCACAAAGCTTTCAACATTTGGAACACTAAAATCACCACTGGTGTACTTAATGGTGAAACGCATTGCAAAGGCAGCTGGAGAGAAAAATGACAAATCATTTCGTTTGAGGAGATTGTAACTAATAATTCATAACGATAACCTTCACTAACATGTTAAGTGTCTTAGATTGCAGGCTTTGGGAAAGTACACATGTCTTGTATTTTTGTAGCCCCAACATTTCCCATCCCATTGTTGATACACAATAGGCATTCAGCAAATGCTTGGAAATTGAATTGAATTGGAATTATCCAACAAGACTTGCTCTGGTAGCCAATCTTAATCTCTCTCCACACTGAACATTCTTAATTCCATTCTTTCCCCCAAGCGCTTCCTTGGCTATTTGTATTACTAAGACTCTCAAAAAAATTTTTTTGATAAATATTATCGAATGAATAAGTAAGTTTCCCACTGTACATTTATTTTAAATTTGTGTTGCTAACCGTATAGCGAGCAGATGCTTGAGAAAGTACACCTTTGTACCGTAGGAGATACAATAGAATAGCTTAAATTCATATAGTACTTTCATCAAATTAGACTTCAGAATCCCATTCATGATTCTCGCTCGTATAAATCATCATACGAATCCATTATACCTTGGAAGAGAATCGTGACCAAATCTAGGAGTTTCTCATTGATGGGACCAGCCCTGCATACTCTTTTCTCAGTCCTGGAGGGTGGCCCCTCATTGTTCAAAAACTACGTGCTCAAGTGTACAGAACTCTCATGCCAGCTTGCCAACATCACACAGCCTGCTGAATCTCCGAAGCTGTGACCACTTGCCTGTTGCAATAGAGACTTTCTTTGGAGTATTAGTGTGTGGTGCACTTTGTGAAAATTGCTCCTTTTGGTAGCGTCTGAGTTTAAATTGGCATCTCAGCGGTGCAGCTGTGATTATAATTGACTGAAGTTCTCAGCACAGAAGACACTGACCATCTTTCTCAGGCAGATACCTCTGTCAGAAAAGCCCCATTGCAAACATCTCCCGATCATCCTTTAAAAGATACATCTTTCGCTGTCCCTCTTTGATGTGCACCTTCTACATGGTTGTGTCCTTTCCCCATTAGTCCTAATGTATTGTTGTTGTGTGTGCAGTGGGAGAGTCCCTAGAGCGTTGTTGGATGTTAATTATCTTTGGTTCTGGGGGGGGGGGGGGGGGACAATGGAAGTCTTTAGATTCCACTTAAACAGTTTGTGGAGGTTTATGTGATTTACCTCTGTACTGAAAATGACCAGGAAATTTTCAAGAGTGGCACCTAACAGTTAACGATAGCAAGATGTTCTACATGAAACAAGCTTTTCAAAACAGAAACTTTTACCTTTATGTGAAAGAAGCATAAAGCTAGAGATGTGGCCCTCAACGGGTGTCTAACCTTATCTCATTAGCATAAAGCAATTCAACTCTCAGGATGAAAAGAAAGTCCTGGCACTTGGTCTTGTAAAATACTTTAGGGGGTTACCTTATCGGCCTACCACAACTTCTGCATTTCTCTGGATGGGCCAGCTTGGTCCTGAAACCGTTTGAAGAGTTGTGTCTCCTCCAAATAAAGGCTGTGTGTGCATATTCCTTTTGAAGCCGTGCACGCAGTGGGAGCTTAACAGAGTCCTTCGGCCGACAGAGTCACATAGACCCATGCACGTGCCCTGGATCAGCAGCACTCGCACTTGGCCTAGCAGAGTCCAGTTCTGCCCTCTTCTAGATCCCCTGGCCCCTTCTGCATCCCGCCATGCCCCCATGGGGTGTCTCAGTGATGACATTCGTCTTCAAAACCCCAATCATGAAAATCCAAACTTGGAAGTAAGCCAGAATGGCCAGTACTTCAGTGTAGTCATCCGCTCTTACTCCACAGAGGGTACCATGCAGGTGAAGGCTGCCTCATTCATTTGGGAACCGCAGAGCAGCTCACAAATGCAAGGAACCACCACCCCTCCACTGTTGTGCAGAACCAAGAGAAAGGACACTAAGAAAGAAAGGACACTAAGAATCCATGTGACTTTGAAACCTGGCTCTGACGTATATGCCGTGCACATATGCATGCATAAATGCAGCCTTTGATTTAAAAAACAAACAAAAAACTACAAAGAACTTAACCTAAGTTTTGTTTTCCCATGGTTGGAATGAATGAAACGGTGCCCCGCCCCCACCCCACACTCACTGGAGTGGGATTAGGTGAGGCACTTGAAAGCACCTGGTACAGAGTAGTTTCTCAACGAAACTTGGTTGTTCTTCCTAAGAGCCCCCGGCAGGGCCAGACTGGGCAGCAAGGGAGCAAGAAACTAGGATCGTAGGTGATGAGTGCATGGCAAAGGAGAATAAGGCATAATTTGGTGTGCCATGTTTGTGTGACAGCAACGGGGAGGCAGAGATAATGATGCAGATCCGTGATCCTCCACAGGGGATGCCTCCTACAAGAGGCTTCCCATTTAGAACAAAGGGACACCCCTGTCTTCCTCTGCAAGTGATCATGGTGGGACAGCTGGGGATTGGGAGGCTGGCAGCATCCACACCCAAATCATACCTGTTAGCTCACCTACCTTTACATGAGCCCACCTACTTCTCCCCGTACAGATTCTCCCCTAGCATAGCTTTTCCTGAAACTCCTGTTTTCTCGTAGCAGATAAAGCATTGCTGACAGTTGTGACAAATTTGGCATTCCATGAAATATATGTAGTGTATGTAGCACTTTCCTTGTTTCCGGAAGAAGCATCAATAGGCAAGTGTGGACTTGCCTACTCATGCCCATTCATATCTTCAATTTCAATTAAATTAGGTTATTTGCTCCTTTGTCAGTTGAAGGCCATGTTTTCTTTTAACTTTTTTCCCCTTAGTTTCTGTAGGACATAATTCTCATTAAAATAAATATCCATAGGGGCACCTTGCTGGCCTAACCAGTAGAGCATATGACTCTTGATCTTGGGGTCATGAGTTTGAGTCCCATGTTGGGTATAGAGATTACTTAAAAATACATACTAAAAAAAAATCTTTACCATAGCCCAAAATTATTTTTTTAAGTTTATTTATTTATTTTGAGAGAGAAAGAGAGAATGAACAGGAGAGGAACAGAGACAGAGAGGGAGAGAGAGAATCCCAAGCAGGCTCCGCACTGTCAGCACAGAGCCCTGTGTGGGGCTCGAACTCATGAACCATGAGATCATGACCTGCGCCAAAACCAAGAGTCAGTCGCTCAACTGACTAAGCCACCCAGGCACCCCACCACTGCCCAAAATTATTAGGAAGAATCTTGGGTAACGTGGCTTTGTCCTAGGGAGTGATCAGAATTACTTGGAGACATTCCACAGTAATTAAATGTGTCCTAAGATGAGGCCCAAAGGCTCCGTTTTATTCCAGACACGGATGGATATGGACGTGCCAGAGGCTTTCACGGCATGCTACTGAGCCAGATTCACCCACTGGCGTGTCCTGACAGACTATGGGCGGGTGGGGTTTCCAGCCAGGGCGGCATCTGGGGCTTCTCCAACTGCTCATAAATAGCAGGCAGGGCCAGCTTGAGGGGAACACTGTAACCCCTGCCTGTTGAAAGCTTAGCATCTTTAACGTGGAAAGGTGGATGCAAAGACCTGTCACAAGACAGTTTCAGAGCAGCAGTGGGACCAGCTGAATACACGAGACGTTTACCTTGCGGATGGGGCTCTTGCTTGGCCGTTGGAACCGAACATCCGCCGCGGTCCTGTGGGGCCCACAGGCCCTCATCTCCTCCATGTCAGAAATAGGAGGGGGCGGGCCCAACTGTGACACCATCTGTGTGCCAGGGATGGGGGCCAAAAGGCCTGGCACCCAAGGGCTTAATTTCACTCCATCCAGTCTGCAACAAGGAAAATCCTGGAACAGACTAACAGCATTTTCCTCCTCCTCTCACTTCCCTAACCTGCTACGGCCACAAAGCAAGCACAGGGCTGATACTTTCCTGCTTTCATGAGTCCAAGGAGCTTCTTTCTAGGACACCCCCTGACCTCAAGCTCACCTCCTCCAGAGCTGCTGTTCTGAGAACAACGACTGCTGGCAGTGTCATCTTCCTCCACAAAAGAGCACACGTGTCCCCCGGGGCCCTTGCTGTGTCAGCCACAGCCAAGCCAGGGGCTTCTCCCGGCAAGGCTCACATGACAGATTATCATCCTGGGCAAGAAGAAAAGGCATATCCTCAGAGTGAAGAAAGGGAAGCTGCGCCCCCCACCCCACCCCTTCTCTTAGCCTTGACCTCCCTTGCTCCTGAAGGTGCAGTTCACGGGCCAGGAACATCAGTAGCACCTGGGAGCTTGGGAGCCCTGCAGCATCTCAGATTCACCCCCACCCACACCACGGGATCAGCATCTGCATTTTTAACAAGACCCCCAGGTGATTCCTATGCATGGTCAGGGTCAAGAACAGGGCTCTGAGTCTTATGTTAACGATCAGATGTATGGTCACTTTATATTAATGCCAAGTGGAAGAAAATCTCTGCCTATTCCAAATCTTAGAAGGAAAAGTAACAAAGACACTCAGACCTCTGCAGATTGGAAAGCAGGGCTACACAGATGTCGGCTGTTGGTATTGGCAATGTTCCAGAGAGGCCTGGCCACCTTCGCCCTGCCCCCAGCTCAGAGAGGTTCCTGAGAAGAGAAAACAGCCTGTGCTGACAGTTTGTTAAGTAGAAGCACCTAGACAATGGGGAGGGAGTGTTTCCTCTGACTGCCTGTCTGCCCTCCGAGCAGGGGAGACCCAGACCCGCACCTCCACCTTGTGCTACATGCAGAGAAGAGCCAGTGAAAGCCACTTGGAACTTCCCTGTCACTCAGAGGCCATTAAATTTTCACAAGATGAAAAGTACTTTTTCCAAAAATAAAACTCAGAGTTATCATTTCAGTAGGCTGGGGAAATGTACGGTGTCTTTTTATAGCTGCAAATAAGAGCAGTTCTGTAACAATTCTAAATGTCTTCCTTTGATTCTACAGTCTTCTCTCCTTAGCAGGAAAAAACTGGAGTAAAACACACAGGTGTCATTTTGGCCCTCAGGGCACTACCTGTGCCCACAGAGCACGCTCACATTCCTCCACGGCAGGGACAGTTTCTCTTGATGTAACAGTACAGTGCAGCCCTCGTGTCTCTCATCCTCGGTTTCCCCTTTTTACAATAAGCTGTTATAAAAGCTCAGATGCCATCAGGGGCCACCAAAGGAATGAAAGTGAATGAGGGGTGAGGAAGGGACCGTGCAGCAAAGGGAGAGTGTAACAGGAGGTCATGGTAGGGAATTTCCCTGTCTCCTTCTGGCTCATTCAGGGGTCTAGTTTGGAGTTCACAAAGTTGACCTGGCAAATCTTTGCATTATTTTTGACTATACCAACTCTTGAGGGCATGGGGAGGGGGGGGAGAGAGAGAGACGATTACTGCCCCCAACTGTCATTCCTCTACATTACGGAGAAGTAATGGAGTGATGCGACCCGTCATGGCTCCCAGCAGCTGGTGCTTTCTCTGTGAACTCCAAACAAGATAGTGTGCTAGCAGAGATCCCCAAGGAGCGTCTTGCTTATGTCTTGTTGCTACTGTTGTTGTTGTTTTGTCTTATGTAATTTTTTTAAATGTTTGAATCAAAACATTTAAAAATCAGGAAATTTCACTTTTCTTTAATCCCTATTTCTGGCCTCCTTTGACTTGGAAAGTCTGATGACACTCACCCGCATTTCCATGTGGCAAGAGTCAGCTTAACTTGTAGCCACTTCCTACTTCAGATGCCCTTTCCCATTTCCCGCGGTCCCCCTATCCCCCCACCCACCCCACCTCGCCATTCCTGCCCATGGCTGCCTCACTCTAGGTTCTGACCTACCTGGTCCAGGAGGGCATTTCTGACTCCAGCCCCTTTTTGCTGGTCTGACTCCAGACCCTTTTCCCAGTCAGGGCCAGGGTCTGAGAGGCCAGATGGTTGAGAATGTGGCTGATGGGAGGGTCTACTTCATTTGGTTTACAAAGCGCTAAAATGTTTCTTTGTCTTAGAACATCAGATTTTTTTTTTTTTTTTTAAGGCATGCATTGAAAAGAAAATGAGGAAACTGTGTGATGAAACTACATAGTGATTAAACAGGGCGCCAGCCTAATGGCAGTTTAACTAGCAGGTTCCTATTGCTGTCAGCCCTCCTCTGGGCATCTCTCTGGCTCAGCTACTCCTCAAGAATGTTCTGCCATCCAAGCCATGTATTATCTGGGTGCAGGCCCTTTCATTCTCACTGACCTGGCTGCAAGGAAGCTATCAGTCTCTGTTTACTCATCGCCCCTTGGTGCTGCATTTCACTTTAATCCTAGAAAAGCGACTCCTCTCTAACCATTCCTTTGTTTTAATTTTTCATTGTCAGTTATTTCAGATATGTAGAAAAGAACTGAGGACAGCATAACTTATCCACATCCCGACTTTAGTGAAACCTAACACATTGCCACAGAAGCTCCATATTGTTTTTTTCCTAAGGAATAAAATAGTACAGGTATCCCACCCTGCTCTCATTCTCTTGAACTTCCCAGAGGTTACCAGCAGCCCAAATTATCTATCTTACATTATATAAAATACAGTTTTTAGATTTAACTATTTGATACAGGTTCCTTTATAAGTGCTATGTGGGGTTCCATGGTAAGCTGCACCACGATGAATTATTGTCTCTTCTTGATGGACATACAGATTGTTTCCTACTTTTTATACTACCAACAACGCTGCAATAAATGTTCCTGTATCTGTCTTCCTGTACACATGTGCACAAGTCTCTTTATATGCCTGGAAGTGGAATTGTGAGTCACAAGGCAGCACTTCTTTACCTTTATGTTATTGCCAAATCCTTCCCCAGAATAATTGCCTTGCTTTAGCTCTCTCAGCAGCCATACATGAAAGCCTCCTCCTACCCGCCCCCCGCCCCCCATCTTTTCCACTCCTTGGCATGTTAGGGCTCTTGATTTGGGCCAATTTGAGAATGAAATGACATCTTTTTATTGTGTGACTTTTTCTCTGATTCCAGGAAAGGCCGAGTATTTTTTTTTTATATGTTTAGGGGCCATGAGAATTTCTCATACTGTGAATTGCCTGCTCACTGGTTTTGCACTTTTTTTTTTTTTTTTCTGTTGGGTTACCTTTTTTTATTGACCTGTACGCATGTTTTCTAATTCTAGTAAGAAATTGGAAGTTGTATGCATCACAGATTTCTTTTTCATTGGGGGGGGGGGAGGGGCACACCCATGCAGATGTGTGTGGGGGTGTGTTTTATGTGGGGTATTATGTTTTACAGACATTTTGAACTTTAATATAGTATAGTGTTAATATTTTTCTTTATGGTTTATGCTTATGTCTTACATAAGAAAGATTTTCCTACCTTGCGATCATACATACATTTCCCTACGTTAAAAAGTTTCTTTTAAGTTTTAAAGTCTTTTCTAGGGGCACCTGGGTGGCTCAGTTGGTTGGGCAGCGGACTTTGGCTCAGGTCATGATTCGCAGTTTGTGAGTTTGAGTCCTGCATCGGGCCCAGTGCTGACAGCTCAGAGCCTGGAGCCTGCTTCGGATTCTGTGTCTCCCTCTCTCTCTCTGCCTCCAGCTCGCACTCTGTCTCTGTCTCTCTCAAAAATAAATAAATGTTAAAAAAAAATTATGTTTTTTTCTAAAAGTTTTAAAGTTCCACTTTTCACATGTAAAGCATTGATCCCTCTGGGCCAATCTGTATATGTTAGGAAATAGGAATCTTACCAATTTCCCACTTTCATTGAAGACTTTTTTTTCTCCCCGTGCTGATTTGCAATGTCACCTGTGTCACAAGTATATTTTCATATATGTTTGGAGCTGTTTCTGTTTCCCTGGTCCTTTCTAATATATCCCACACCCCTACCATATGACTTCCTTACCAAGGAAGCCTTCAAGTGAAAGCAAGTCCCGCTATCTTTTGTATATCAGACTTAACTCTTTTTAACCTTTGGTTCCTCTGTAAGAATTTTAACATCAGCTTGTTGTGTATCTTGAGAATCTCTTTTGAGACTTCTTTTGGAATTGCAGTGCTATAGATTGATTTGGAATTTTGTTTCAAAGAGCTATTATCTTTTATCAGGTTAAGGAAGTTTCTCTTTATAAGTAGTTTGGCAAGAATTCTTAACCTAAAGGAGTATTGAATTCTATTAAAAAAAAAAAAAAAGTTCTGTGTCTATTGATATGATCATATGGTTTGGGACATCATCTCTTTTAATCTGTTGATTAGTTTCATTAATATTTCATTAATAGGTTTTTAATATATTAAGCTACGTTTACATTCCTTGAATATATTGTCTTTGGTCATACATACCGCTGACCTAATTTGCTAGTATTTTACTTAGGGATTTTTTCAATCACATTCATTGTTGAGATGAGTCTGTCATGTTCTTGTACTTTGTATTCACTTTTAGTTGTTAGCCAAACGAGCTGGGTAGCTTTCTCTTTTCCTAGTCTCTAAAATAATTTATATAATAAAGAGATTATTTTTTCCTTGAAGATTTGTTAAGCATCATGTGCAAAACCATTCAGGCTTTGTGCCTTTTGATTACTGATTTCAGTTTCTTTAATGATTGTTATTTTTTTCAGACAGTCAACTTCTCTTTGAGTCGTTTTGGTAACTGATGGTTCTAGGAATTTATCCATTTCATCTTAGTATTCAACATTATTGCCACAGGGAGACACATCATAATACTTCATGATTTTTAAAAATTTTGACAGTATCAGTAGTTATAGTCCCTTTACAGTTTCTATTCTTTTCTACCACTTTTTCTACTCCTCTGTCTGTTCCGTCATTTCTTTCTCCTGTCTTTTTCATTTTTTCATTTACACATATCACAAAGCACAACTCTGAAAAGTAATTCCTTCTGCTACAATTTTGAAATTATAATTGATTTCTGAGATGGCAAGTAGGACTATTTCTAAATACTCATGAATTTAGGTAGAATGTGCTGCCAGAAAGATTGTCTTCTGGTAGTTTCATCTCCTGTCTTCCATGGCATTTTTTAAATTCCAACTAAAGACGTCAAAGTTGCAACTTGGAGTATAATCAGACCCCTTCCCCCCCAACCCTGAGACTTCCAAACTAGCTGCTCTAGAAGAAAAAAAAAAAGTAATGGCTTATCCTTCCCTGCCTTCATACCCTCCAAATGATTTTTCGCTATGTCAGAAATAAGTTTAATTGCCAAATTTTATGTATTTTAAGTTATTTCAATTAAACTTATTGAAGAAAAATACATTCTTTTTTAGATATTCTTTCATATATCCTTGTGCTTAACTACAAAGAAAGCCCACGAGCTTCTTCATTTGCCCCCTCATCTTCGCACCCTGCCCTCCCACACCTTACCCCCTTTCCTCAAGCCGTGCATTATTACCCTTGCAGGATCTGTGGACTTGTTTCACCTCAGAGACCCTGACATGTTTTTATTATCCCAAGGGCTGCTCTGTCATAGTCTCTCTTTCTCTCTGCCAGATACCATGAAGAAAACCAAATCAAACGGAGGGTGGCATAGCATTCTTGTGACAATCTCCTGGCTCCTGGCCAGAAGTTTTACTTCGAAAGATCTCCTCCTCCTTTCCTAGATAGTCTGCCTCCCTCAAAGAGTTAGATGTAAAGCATCTTTCTATCTGGGAAGAGTAACTCCCCACCATCTAGTTTTCTCTGAGCCGAGAGGGGTATTTTTTTCCAAAGCAGGTTCCTTCAGGAAGGGAGAGAGCTGCCTGCGCCCCTAAGCTCATTAGGCCTGTCCCCACAAAGCCCAGGGCAGCGCCAGCCCTGATGGGGCAATTGCCCTTGGCACAACCCCTGGCAGTGTGGTTCACAGAAAGTTTCAAGTAGCCCAACTCTTCCAGCGAAACAAAATAGCAGCAATTTCAACACATAATCAGCTACTTTCATCACAGTGGCAGCTGGTACATTGTGAACCTTCAGTAAATATTAATCAATAGCTATCCAGTGGCACTGAAGAGAGACAAAAGCATAATCTGATGGCTTAACCAAGGTCACACTAAACAAACGCTGGGCCTTAATATTCAAGGGGATGGTACATGTTCCACCAGCTAGAGCTGCTCAGGCCAGGAGAATCTGTCCAATGCCAAAGCACTTTGCATCCACTTGCAAGCTCTCCAGGACAAAGGACATGTTCTGCTTATGGTTGATCTGTATTAGTGAAAGGAGATTAAGAATACCCTAAGCCAGCCTCATGAGAATTTTCTGTAACTGTGTTCTGACCTGACCCATCAAGTGAGGGAGCTAAGTTAGATCTTGACTGTGGACCTTAAAACAAAACCACAGCATTAACAAATGCCTCATTCCACCCCAAAATGACCTCTTTGTCTAATACAAATGCAATCAGCATCATACCGTACGCAGTTTCCTATATCTAAAAGTTGGTCACGCTGGCGATGGCACTTGACTACTTAGTGGACAACCTTCCAAGATCTAAAACAAGATGGAAAACACAAAGAGAGGGAACTTTGCCAAAATACATACTAAGTTTAGTCTGTTGGTTGCATGGATGGGGGCTGACATGGTTCCTGGTTTTCTTGGATGGTCCAGTCTTCCCCTTGTTGAGCATATCAGAAGGTTGGCCCACTCTCTAGGTAAGAATAGGGAGAGGGCTTCTGATCAAGAGCCACTGTCTAAACCGACAGTGCATTTGCCAGAGCAGAGCAGAAGTCTTGTGGTAAAAGGCTTCCTTCCAGGGCAAACAGTGGCTCCCAGGGATATTTCCAGCTCTATTTTCTTAATTGCTTTTCTCTCTGACCTAACTGGTCATCCTTCTTGGATTTTGCTCCCCTCTGCCCTACACCCATAGGCAGGACCCACCCCAATCCTGCCCCAACTCCCCTCACTCCATCAAGACCAGCATTGAAACCCATTCCTAGCCCAGGCCATAGACTTCCTCCCTGCCCAGATGGGGAGCTTGGATGTGAAGAGGCTCCAGGGAGGGAATACCCCATCACAATCCTTCAACCTGCTCCCTGGTTCCTGGAAGTGTGCAATTTGGAAGACACACCCCATAAATACGGTCTGCCTCATGCCATGTGTATCTTGTCTCCACCAGATTTTAAGCTCCTTCAGAGAAGAGCCTTTATGTTAATCAAGTGGTTTGCACATGTCAGTCTCCTAATAGAGATGTCTTGATTGGTTTCCAGTCAGTTAATTTTCTAATCTACCTATAATCATAGTCATGATTATAAAAGCTATTTTTTAAAGCTACTCAGACTTCGCTTTTGATACATAAAATTCATGAAAAGCCAGGGATGAAGTGATTCCTTAAGCCCTTGACTTGACCTGACTGTTGCTTTTGACACAGCCATACGTTTTACAAGAAAACCTTCCACAGACATAAAGGTAAGCTACACGCAGCACCTTGCCATCACTGAAGCCTCGGACTTGAGAAAACAACAAAATCAAGCTCCTTGTTCTTTAGTAATAGAGGCTGATGTTATGACTCCCCAGTAAGACTGTGGTACATAAAGTGCTGCTGCCTCTCAGCAGAGGGGCATAAAAGCCAGTCTCCTTTGTAATTATTTTATTTAGAAGGCATGGAAGAGACATATAGAAAAAAAAAAAAAACAATGTGAAGAGCACAGGGAGAACTCATTTCTTGGAGCAGGTTTTAAATGAATTAGAAATGTATTTTCACCATCTGCTGCTGCTACTGCTCTTATGAAATTTGGGAGTCACAGATTGCAGTTTGTATAACACCGACTGTGGGACTCGGAAAATCTACTCGGGATCTGTAGCCTGAGGGAAATGTTCTGGATGACTTCTGCAAGCTCTGGTGCACGAGGAAGAGCATGCTCTCTGCAGGGCTTCCCCAACATCTGACAGGCAGCACCACGTGCTCATCAGGGGAGAGGGAGGGCGACAGCAGCGTAGTACTGGGTACTGTCCCATATTTCATGGTGGAAAATCCTTCGCAACATTTGCTGTGACTGCTCCCGGCATCACTGAATATAGAGATCCTCATTATCCACCTAAAACGACATGCTCACTGAGGCTAAAAACCAAGGGCTAAGAAAAGAATGGAAAGGTACATTGTCACGTCACCTCTCTCAATGAGGAGAGGCTAATCAGAAAGTTAAAAAAAAAAAAAAAAACCTTGAACAATAAATATGAAGTGATAAACGCCAAACTCCTCATTTTTTCATCTTCATGCTTCGTTAGGTTGGAAAGTAGAAGGAAAGATGGGGATGGAGAACAAGTTCTCTAATCATCTATCAAAGGATCAGATTCAGATTCTGCAGTTCTAGAACATTCTCTGTAGCCAAGTAACCACAGCCAGCCAATCTACCTAATACAAATACCTAAAGGTCAGTTCACTCATTCTGCCAACAGTGCCAGGCAGTGGGACCACAGAGGTGAAAAGACAAGGCACAGAAGGCGCTTCAAGTCTAGTCAGGGGGTGAAGACACTGGCAATCACAGTAGGTATGACCATGCTTTTATGGAGGAAGGTATAGAGTGTGGCGGGGCAGAGACAGGGTGCAGGACCAGTAAGTCTCTGTCCACCAATCCAGTGTTCTCCATACCTGTGGAGCTCAGGTCCCCTCCCCCACCCCACCACCCTGAAAACCACCTGCCACCCCTGTTCCCACCTGTCACTACATGAATCACGGCACCAAACTTGTGCGGGGAAAAAGTGGATGCATGTGAATTTTGAGCACCTATTTTCTACAGAGGCTGTTATTTTATTTATTCCTCACCACAACCTTATTTTCCAGACGAGAAAATGGAGGCCCAGAGAAGTTACGTGGTACCATTATCAGAGAGTAAGAATCGAAGGAGCCACCTCTGCCCTCAAAGACCACGTTCCCTTTGTTACACTTCACTGCTCCCACTGCTATTGCCCAAAAATAATTGCAGACAACAATGATGGAGATAGCCCTGTCTACTCAGTCTAGTTTCTTTCGTGTAATTTGCAATCCACGGCAGAAATTTAACTTCCACCAAAGGTGGCTCATGATGTGCACTTTAGGATTACACTGAAGAATTCTCAAGAATACCAAGCACAGCTCTCCTACCATGAGACTGTGGGCCCAAGCCACATTGTCCTCAGGGCCAATACAGTTATGTACAGGGAGCCTGCATCCATATGACACATAGTTCAACATGAGCAGGGACCAGGACTGTCACCTCCCTTAATTCTAATCACGTCAGTCTTACCTATCATCTATAAATAAATGCGATTAAAATAGAACACCAATTTCCTGGCTTGAGACAAAAATCTTAGTGGCTATAAAAGCACAGGCTGCTTACATATTTTCAGTATAAAATACAATTTTTTTTCCTTGGAACTGTAAACACTGTGGCCCTATGTCATGGTTAAGCAGCAATGACAGAAACAAATTCAAGGAATACAGAAGTAGAGCTGGAGATGATAACGTTTACTGCTTCCCTTTGCAACATGGTTACAAGGTCCTGCATAAAGTTTCATTGCTTCCTTAAAAATTATCATACATGTTTACGTAGCAAGAACTGGAAAGAAGGAAGATTAATAGCAAAAGGATAAGCTAATAAAATTATTGATGGACAGAGTTTGTATGATGCAATTGTCTGAAATGGTAACTCTCCCACTTAGAATATAGAAGACTTACGTCCTTTCCAAGGTGTGTATCAAGAAAGCCAAGGCTAGGGGCACCGGGGTGGCTCAGTCTGTTGAGGATCTGACTTCGGCTCAGGTCATGATCTCACAGTTGGTGGGTTCAAGCCCCACGTCGGGCTCTGGACTGACAGCTCAGAGCCTGGAGCCTGTTTCAGATTCTGTATCTGCCTCTCTCTCTGCCCTTCCCTTTGCTCACACTCTGTCTCTCTCTGTCTCTCTCTGTCTCTCAAAAAACAAAAAAAAAAATGAATAAACGTTAAAAAAATATTTTTAAAAAAGAAAAGGAAAGAAAGCCAAGGTTAAAAATTTGGGCAATCTGGTGTCTTGTAATCCACTTTAGCACTTACATACAGCATCTGAAATGCAGGCAAGCACTCTGATGAATAAATGACTGATTGAATGAATAATTTCATTAACCATCTACTCATGGTTCATAAATCTTTGCATTGTGGAATATTTTCTGACATTTTCCTAAAGCTGATCCTGGTCAGACAGAGCAGGTGATGCTTTAGCCTAATCTAAAGAGATGCTGTGGCCAGAAGTACCTAGGGTTTTTTTTTTCCTTTTAATAAACAATGAGGTCTCAAAAAACAAAACAAAACAAAACACAAAAAACCAATATGCTCTCAGGAGTTAACACATCACATTCACTATCAAGCATTACTTCTTAGTGTAAATAATTTAATCAAATGTCATCTTTTTTTTTATTTTTTATTTTTAAAAATTTACATCCAAATTAATTAGGATATAGTGCAACAATGATTTCAGGAGTAGATTCCTTAGTGCCTCCTACCCATATAGCCCATCCCCCCTCCCACAACCCTTCCAGCAACCCTCAGTTTGTTCTCCATATTTATGAGTCTCTTCTGTTTTGTCCCCCTCCCTGTTTTTGTATTATTTTTATTTCCTTTCCCTTATGTTCATCTGTTTTGTCTCTCAAAGTCCTCATATTTGTGAAGTCATATGATTTTTGTCTTTCTCTGACTGAATAATTTCGCTTAGCATAATACCCTCCAGTTCCATCCATGTAGTTGCAAATGGCAAGATTTCATTCTTTTTGATTGCCGAGTAATACTCCATTGTAGATATCTATACACCACATCTTCTTTATCCATTCATCCATAGATGGACATTTGGGCTCTTTCCATACTTTAGCTATTGTTGATAGTGCTGCTATAAATACGGGGAGTGCATGTGTCCCTTCGAAACACCTGTATCCCATGGATAAATGCCTAGTAGTGCAATTGCTGGGTCATAGGGTAGTTCTATTTTTAGTTTTTTGAGGAACCTCCATAGTGTTTTCCCACGTAGCTGCACCAGCTTGCATTCCCATAAGATGTCATCTTTGTAACGGACAGCTGATCAAATGGGAGTTTAGGTAGGCTCTGAGTGGAGAGAAGAGAATTTGGGAGCTTGGCAGTCGGATCTGAGGTGTGCTCACAGATCTGAGAAGCCAGAGCAACCTGAAACAGGAAGAGGGTTAGAACCTGGGGGAAAGCCAAAGATACCATGTCTACACCGTCAGTTTTCCTCCATTCCCTTGCCACTGCTCGCTGAAAACAATGGTAGGGGAGGAAATCTGCAGTTGTTCCCTCGGCTTTATTAGGTTGTCCATTTTAAACTTCTTTCCCTCTGGGAATTATTCACGATCAGTATTTTCCCACTATTGGGCTCTCACTATGTGATTCCTAAGGTGCAGGACACTCACTGTTGTTCCCTCGTGAGAATGGAGAGAGAACACAGCTGGGGTGTGGACAGGGGTGCCGGGGGCAATGACCGCAGGACAGGGCCCCACATCATTGGGAATGGCAGCCAAACAGGAAGCTGCCAGCTGGGCCACCACCATGGGAAATCAAAAATGACCTCTTCGGCGAATTAAAAGGCCCTGGCACAAACATCTAAGCCTACTTCATCCTTTTCTTTCATTTTTGCATGGGACAACTGGCTCTTCTCAGTTAATCCAGAGACTTTTACTAGGTACCCAGCACATATCATGTGTTTCACATAAATTACCGCACTGGACCTCCAACCTCCTGAAAAGTTGGCAGACCATCCCTATTTTATAGATGAGGAAACTGAGGTTCCAAAAGGTATCACAGCTTGCCCAAGGTGTATGTCACTGTAAAGTGACCAAGCCAGAAATCAAACCCATATACAGGACTTCCCAGACTTTGCTCTTTTCTTGCTCCCGCACTGCCTCATATCCTAATTCTGTATTTCACTCAATTCTGGTTTAATTTTTACTAAATCTCCTAAGAAAATTGTTGCCTATGAAAATTTTTCTGCTGTCTGATGACTCTGGACACAAAGCCATTAGGTTGTAAATCAAATTAAATCACTGTTCAAACGAGTATGCAAAATAATCTTTAAAAGCAGCAAATGTGCTTAAGGAAATGGCCGTGATAGCATCTCACTTCTGAGACCATGAGCTTTGCAGTTTCAGCTGATCAACCCTCGGGAATATTTAATGATTTTGTCCCGGACTACCGCACAGCCAGAAAATTCAGTTGGACCTTAGGATGATGAATGTGTGTGATCTAGATCTGAGGGCTGATAAAAGGAAGGAGGTTTATGCAAGTTGACAAAAAACAAGCTGGCCATGGCTCCGTGTGATTTGCTCTTTATGAAGAGATTCTGTTTGCTTTTGTGATAGATTTATCTACCCTGACATTTATTCTGCTTATTAAAAAAAATTCACACTCATCAGTTCGCTATCTGGGAATGGTAAATACATTTCCTGTCCCCAAGTCCTATTACTCTAAATTTATTTTCCATTCCAGCATTGGGAAGAAAATATATCTTTGATTTGTTCTTTCCAAGTCATTTGAGTACTTTATCCTGTGATTTTATATCAGCATTTTATACTTTTAGATACTTTACTTGCACTTCTGGGACTTCTACCTGTTTTAACATATTAAGCCCACAATATTAGTAAACATAATCAAGACCTAAAGTTTATTTAATTTTTTCAAGTTTAATTATTTTTGAGAGAGAGAGAAAGTGAGAGTGTAAGTAGGGGAGGGGCAGAGAGAGAAGGGAATTGAGAGCGAGAGAGAGAGAGAAAGAGAGAGAGAGAGAGAGGATCCTAAGCACTAAGCAGGCTCCTCACTGTCAGTGCAGAGCCCAACATGGGGCTTGAACCCACAAAACATGAGATCATGACCTGAACCAAAATCAAGAGTCGGATGCTTAACCAACTAAGCCACCCAGGTGCCCCTGAGACCTAAAGTTTAATCATACAACCTTTCATAGTAGCACTAAGTAAGCTGTGCAAAGTGGTTTTTATATATGCATCAGCTTATTCAATCTTTGTGTATATTAATTACCAAAAATAGCTGAAATAACTAAGATTAAATCACCTCCTCAGATTATTATCTCACTTTTGGGAGGTCACCTAGCAGATACCACAGAAAAAAATGTTGAGGTTTGGGTGATGTCTGCACAACGCCAAAATATCTAATGAGTTTTTTTTTTTTTTTTTTTTTTTAATCCAGGGGTCTATTATACAAATTTAAAAGCCAGCTAGTTTGATTGAACTGATTTGCTATACGGACATTTATTAGAAACATTCACAGAGAGCAGAGAAAATTCTACAACACTGTAAAGTCAGTTTTGAACGTAGATGTGTGCCAGCCCAAATGATACCATAACAAAGTCATGTATAAACCCAATTGCACATTCTTGCATGTTACCCGTAATTGAGCCCCTTCTCTCTGCCAGGCACTGTTCTGGGCACAGAGGATACAGCAGTAAGCCAGATTGGCACCTACCTTGTTCTCTTGGAGCTAATTATCTAATTAACAAGAAAAATCTCAGAGTTGTGATAGCGCCGTGCCAGGAAGTGAAACAAGGAATTGGGGTAGAGAGATGACGGAAGTCTCACTAAGGAGGTAACATTTCAGTGAGGTCTGAATGACAAGAAGGAGCCAGAGATGCAGCAGTCTGCAGGACAAGCACTGCAGGCGTAGAGACCAGTGAGAATGCTAAAAGTGAGGAGGAGCTTGGCAAGAGGCCGGTGATCAAGGTGGAGAGTGGAGGAGATGAGGTCAGACAGACCTCATCTTTGTATGAGATGCAAGGCCACGCGGGGCTTTCCACGCCTAGGCAGGGAGTCTGCATGTCATTCTCAATGCAAGAGGAAGCCATTGGAGGATTTCAAGAGGATTTTTTTTTTTAATTTTTTTTTTCAACGTTTATTTATTTTTGGGACAGAGAGAGACAGAGCATGAACGGGGGAGGGGCAGAGAGAGAGGGAGACACAGAATCGGAAACAGGCTCCAGGCTCTGAGCCATCAGCCCAGAGCCTGACGCGGGGCTCGAACTCACAGACCGCGAGATCGTGACCTGGCTGAAGTCGGACGCTTAACCGACTGCGCCACCCAGGCGCCCCTCAAGAGGATTTTTAAGAAGATTTACATTTTTGAAAGTTTTCATTGCGCAAGTTAGCACTGTGACGTATACGGATTCTTAAAGAATGAACAAATTACCTGTTGATCAGGTCAAATTGCATGACATCACATCACTTCCTCACTTCACTTCTCTCCGTGCAGCATGACCATAAAGAGGCCATATTTGACACGCTCACCAGTCTTTCCAAGGGCTTCTCCTGTGAGGCAGGAGTCTCCTTCCCAGTTCATCTTGCTTCGATGTTGTCTGGTCTAAACTCCCATTTGCCGGTAGCCTTACATGTGTAGCCTTACACAGTGGCCTTACACGCAAGCCTCCATCACTTCCTATAACTTTATGAAATCCTGCCTTTCAAGAGTATTAATTTCACTTTACAACAGATTTGCATTGAATGTTTTAGAGCTCGTGGACACTCAGTGAGGAGTCAGTCATGGTGGCACAGATAGACACTAGACTTAATGGAGGGACATTTGAGAAGTATTGTAAACATTCAGGTTAAGCATTTTTGTGCTTTGTTCCAATAGATCCCTTAACTACAATGAGTGAGGTAGCAAAAACTCCTGTGATCCACTAGCCTTGCCCCTAAGGCCCTTAGAAAATGGTCAGGAAAATGGACCAACAGTCATGAAGCAATCAGTGAGCACAAAAGAATGATACTGAGTGCCTTGGTGGCTCAGTGGGTTAAGTATCCAACTCTTGATTTCAGCTCAGGTCCTGATATGGTCGTGAGATAGCTCCCTGTCGGCTCTGCACCAGGTGTGCAACCTGAATAAGATTCTCTTTCTTGCTCTCCCTCTGCCTGTCCTCTGTGCGCTCTCTCTCTCTCTCTCTCTCTCTCTCTCTCAAAAAAATGATACTTATTAGCCTTCTATAATAATGTGATAGGCAAAATGACACTCCAGAAATGTCTATGTTCCTAGCACATGTCAATATGTTATGTTATATGGTAAAAGGCAATTGTGGCTGCAAATGGAATTAAGATTACTAATCAGCTGACTTTAAAATAGGGAGATTATCCTAGAATATCCAGGTGGGCCCCATGTAATCACCAGGGTCTTTAAAAGTAGAAGAAGGAATCAGAATAGAGTCATAGGAACTTGTGACAAAAGGAGAAAGGCATATGTTGCTGGCTTTGAAGACAGAGGAGGGGGCCAGGATCCAAGGAACTTGGCCCTGAGAAGCTGGAACGAGCAAAGAAATGGGTTGTCCCCTAGAGCCTCCTAAAAGGGACACAACCCTGTCAACACGCTAATTTTACCCCAATGAGACCTCTTTCAAACTTTTGAACTACAGAATCGACAGATAATAAATTTGCATTTTGTTCAGTTGGTAAATGGTTACCACAGCAACAGAAAAGCAGTAAGTAGAATAAAGCCCTACATCGTGGAGGAAGTGAGGAAGTGCAAGAAGTGAAGACGGGAGTGATGAACGAGAGTTTCTCACAAAGGACACAAATCGTGGTCCAAAAGTCCTGTGATAGAGAACCTTCTGCAGAAGACAAGACAAACAAAGCTCTTAACGTCCTCAGGGCCAGCACTCATGACCAGCAGCCTGACTAAATTAATGCGGGGTACCGAGTGTTTTTGAATGATTTCTGTATAAATTTTAAAATGTTTGGGCTAATTAATATGGCTGCTGATTAGAGGATAGATCTTGTTCCTAATTTTAAAAGTCTATATTTCATAACCATTTAAGTTGTCATTTACTGCTCATAAAATTAGCAGGGCATAAAATCCTAGAGCTTTTATTTTTTTTCAAGTTTCTAAAATAAGTTTCTGTAAACTTCCTTGGATCTCTGAGAGGCGTTATGATGAAGCATAATCTATACTCTGGCAGAGTTTTATTTTGCTGAATGTTCCAGACTAAGAGAAAGTTAGCTCAGAAAATCCTCTTAAGTGCCCATCGATATTTAATAAGCTCGACTCTGATGACAAGTGTCAGCCGGTCCCTCTTCTAGAAAGTTGATACTGTCTGTGTTTGTCCGTTACATAAGTCAGTTTGGGGAGGAGACCATCACCTGCGTGCCTTGCTCTGGGAATTGCTGTGGACTTGACATTTGTCTCTCTCTAAATTTTCTCCTCCCTTAGGACAGATGTAACATCTATCTTTCACCTTTGTGTCCACCCACCTACAAGCACAGTACCTTTCACAGAGTCAACATTAAATGATACTTCATGAATAAAATAAAGGAAATATCCTATTATAGCTGAGATGTTGATCAAAAAAGTAGCCTTTTTAGATTCATAATTATGTATGGATCTACATGCTTACAGAAGAAACTTCTGTATTTATACATTTGTGCAGATATGTATATATGGAAATATAGCAAGTTCATCCTAATACATCTAATTTTGTCAGCTGCAAAGTATCAGACTATTGAGCCCTAAATTATTAGGTCAGAGACACTAACTCCAGTGATCCAGAAAATGTTTCAAAAGAAAGCATTTGTATTTAACAGTCAGAAATTCTCTTTCTTGCCATACTTTTTCAAAATGACTGATTTCGATATAGTATCTTAATTGAGGGTTCTTCTGGATCCAGGCTCTGTTGCTAGAAAGAAAAAGCCAAGATATGAGTCATTCAGAGAAACTCATGTTGTCAGCCTGATAAAGACATGAAGGCCAGAAAATTCTTTTTCCCTTTTGTTGTCAATATCTATTTACCCCTAATGGGCATTTTTAAATAATATTTTTGTTGTTGCTCTGGACTGCTGGGAAATCGAATAGCCTTATGGAAAATATAAGAATGGTTGTGCCTACAAATTATCTAAATTGAAGACAATTCCAGACCAAACTTTTTCATTACAGCATTACAATATTGGAAAATACCTTGATCTTTCCTGTACATACCCCTATATTGGGACAGAGACCACACTAATTAACGTATATAATGCCTTATGTTTAGAACACTGTGGCCCTCTAAATTTTTGTCGAATGTCACTCTGCAGATAATAGGAAACTAACAAAACAATGCAAAATCAAGTGAAAGTAAAAACTTATCTAATTAATGTTAAAGTTTAATGTGATAATAATAAAACTGGATAATTAAAGCATCCGTACCCTAAATCATTCAATTTAGCAGGATAATAGGGAACTTAAGAAATTACGTAAACATCAAATTTTGAAAAACAACTCTTGCTGCTACCGAGATGTTTAAAGTATAAGTCATCTTCATCACAAATTATCCATAGAATATTCCAATCCCCTCTCCTTGTTTTGCATATGTACTCATAGATCAAGATTAAGTGTTTTATTTAAGAACCTATTTAAAAGACAGGAGTGGCTAATCATTTAAAATTAGCTCCTTGACCAGAACTACACAGCCATGCAAAAACAAAGCTTGGGGTTTGATCCTAATTATTCAGATTGATTGTCTACTTCTCCCAAACTCATTAATTCAGAACTCCTGTTTCTAGCATTCTCCCTTCTTTGCACTGTCTTGATCTCTCCTTTGAAATCATTATTGCTTGGGGAGGAAGGATGACTGTTGGAAATAAATCCTAAATATGGGAAATCAATATAAAATCCCATCAAGTAAAAGAGATTCTCACCCTGATATTGTATTCTTCATTTGCAATTTGACTTCTTGGATACACCCTATTCTCAGACATGGGAGGACTTGTGTGCCTTAGAAGAGAATATAACAGACCATGATGGAAAGACAGGGGCACCCTAGACATTTACACAGGGCGCCCTGTGTGCTTTGAGGGCAGTCACCTCTGATAGCTTTAGAATTTTAAGGATTGCTTGGGCTTTCTGAAAGCAGCATGTGGACTCTGGGAATTGTCTTACCTGTCTTTCGTTTCATCCTTCAAATTCTGGGTTTTTTTTTTTTTAATGGGGATTTATTTCCCTATGGAATTCGAAAAGATTTGCATGTCTAACAAGGACTAATATATTTGGAGGGAACTAAGGAGTCTTTTGTAACCACTGAGGTGTCTACAGATTACAACTATAGGCAAAAAAACACCACTGATGTTGAAAAGCTGACCGCCTATTGTGTCTGGAATAGTAGTTATTCCCTGGACTGCATTATGGAGGCCCGAGCAACATTAGCCTAAACTCTACTTACCAAGTGTATTGAAATTAAGCCAGGGCTCTTATCAAACCAAGCCAGAAGTTTCCCTTGCTCTTTCACATTTCTTTCCACTTTTGCTGAGCTACCTAGAAATTTATTTTAAGAGGTTGTTTCTTCATGGGCTAATGAACATTACTTTACTTTTCAGACAGCTTTACAAAAGCTATCTAATTCAACAAATATTCAATAACTATTCCCTGGATATTCACTATAGACCCAGCACTATGCCAAGTCAATAGAATTCCAAGGGTTTCTTTCACATGTACCAATGAGCTTGGCTTCTGATAAATTTATTCTAGACTTACTTTAATTTACACACTTCTCTAAGTGAAAGCCTGTCAGCTTACTTTATCTTTTTTGCTCCAGGAAAGTGATTTGCCCAACCGAAGGGCACTTGCTTTAACTGAGAACTTCTGTCCTTAAGTACAGGAAACAACAAAATACAGTTTCCATTTTTTTTTTTTTTTTTTAAGAGTGAGAGAGTGTGAGGAAGGGTTGGGGGTGCAGACAGAGACTTACGCAGGCTCCGCACTGAGAACAGTGAGCCTGATGCGGGACCAGAACTCATGAACTGTGAGACCATGACCTGAGCCGAAGTTGGAGGTTTAACCGCTTAACCAACTGAGCCACCCAGATGCCCCTAGGTTGCATTATATACATAGTAAGTTTAGTAGTCCTGAATGCCTATAGGTTGCTTTTGAAACCATCATTTATTTTGTAGTTTCGGCCCTCTGCATTGCTCTCGTCTAGAAGTGGTAGGTCAGAGAGGGTTGTGGGAATACAGAGCCAGCCAAGCAAGGACAGAGAGCTGGAATCTGGTGAGAGAGGCACAGACTTGGGCTAGAGGGCAACACTGGCAACACAGTGAGCAGGGTGCTGCAGGGTATCCAAGCAGAATGACAATCTCAGGCGCATTTTAGCAAGTGACTGGCAGGAAACAGTAGCAGAGTTTCCAAAAACTGTAAGAGTCAGAGAGCCACACATTGCTTAAAAAAACACACACACATAAGCAAATGTGTATATAGATTCCCTACCGTCACCACCACTTTTATACCAGAAGTAGCATATTGTAACTTTTCTCCTACGCCTTGCTTTTTCCACTGAATGAATGCAGAAGATCACACGGTTATAGTCTGTGGAAGCTTCCGTGTGGAAAGCTTCCACCTTTCTTTTTTCCAGCTGCATGGTGCTCCATGGTGGCTGTGCCATTGTTTATGATCCTGAAGGACACTTGGGCTGTTTCTAAGCTTTTCTTCTCACAAACAGTGCTAGAATTAATAGCCTCATGCATAGGTCACTTTGTGTTTTTGCCATTTTATCTTTGAGATAGATTCCTAGAAGTGGGTTTGCTGATTCCAGGTGTGTGCACTCTTGCCAGATGCTGCCAAATCCCTTCCATACAGGTTGCACCATTTTGCATTCCCATCGGCAATGAAGATCAAGTGCGGATGATGAGACACTGGAGAAGCAGATTCCTAAACCAGACACTTGGAGCCTGGTGCTTCTATTTTCTGTTGAGATAGAAAACAAGGTCATCAGTGAACAGAGAAAGGTGGATGTGGAACGGGTGTCTAGAGGGGAGCGGGGAAGTTTCTGAACAGCCAGGGAAGGAGCTAAGCAGCAAGTTGGATAGAAGTGTCCAGCAGTGTGGAGGGCTCAGGGCTCAAACTAGACTCTGGCCTTTTGAGTTTCTCCTAGCATCAGTCAGGCACATTTCTTCAGCAGTGGTGCATAGGCCAAGCATAGGACTTTAAAAAGATGAATGGTTGGATTAATCTGCGGCAGGGTTGGAGTGGCAGAGAGTCAAGGGGTCAGTCGAATTGGAGGTATTGCCAAGAGAATGGAGTCTCAGCTAGATGGGAAGGAAGTGAAGCTAAACAAGGGCCCAACCAGGAAGGCGTTACAGGACAGAATGTCATGATGAAGAGTCAAAGACAGGTGTTGTGGGAGGAGAGTAATGGGAAAGCCAGCAGGATGCAAGCCTGTGATCAGAGTGTGCAATTTTAGAAGTTGAGATCTCAGCTACGGAGAAGTTCCAGGTGACACCAAGGTCCTGGTGAGACCACGGAAGTTGACAGAGGAAGTGGAAGGGAATTGAAATTAAGAAGATTGAGAAGCTGAGAAAAGATTTAGAAGGGGCTTTGATGGAAAACAGTATGGAGGTTCCTCAAAACACTAAAAATAGAACTACCCTATGACCCAGCAATTGCACTACTAGGCATTTATCCATGGGATACAGGTATGCTGTTTCCAAGGGACACATGCACCCCCATGTTTATAGCAGTGCTATCTCCAACAGCCAAAGTATGGAAACAGTCCAAATGTCCATCAATGGATGAATGGATAAAGAAGATATGGTATATATATACAATGGGGTATTACTCAGCAGTCAAAAAGAATGAAATCTTGCCATTTGCAACTACATGGATGGAACTGGAGGGTATTATGCTAAGTGAAATTAGTCAGAGAAAGACAAAAATCATATGACTTCACTCCTATGAGGACTTTGAGAGACAAAACAGATGAACATAAGGGAAGGGCAACAAAAATAATATAAAAACAGGGAGGGGGACAAAACAGAAGAGACTCATAAATATGGAGAACAAACTGAGGGTAACTGGAGGGGTTGTGGGAGGGGAGATGGGCTACGTGGGTAAGGGGCATGAAGGAATCTACTCCTGAAATCATTGTTGCACCATATGCTAACTAATTTGGATGTAAACTTTAAAAAATAAAAAAATTAAATAAAAAAAAAAAAAGAAGGGGCTTTGAAATCCCTGGTAACAGGAATTGACCAAATTATGTGATCGATGGAGAAAATGTCTATTATCATTTCACTCTGATAGAGCCTATTGCCTAACATACAGCTGAAGTTCATAAAATAATTGTAAAATGAAAAACCCAATTGCTGTAGAAAAGACTTACCAGCTTTGGGGAGACAATCTAGTTTAGGGATATTAGTGACATTTGCCAGTAGTATTTGGGATGGCATTACTGACTTATTCTGTGATTTTTGAGAGCTGACTAGTAAGGGGAATTAGCGTATTTATTTCCCTATATCTTATTTTGCTCTATCTGTGAAGAAATACATAGTAGAAAGAAGTATAAAGGATAAATTGGGAAATCAGAGTTTTGGTATGATTGTTGTACTCCTTACCTGTTACCTTGAACCTTCATCTTCAGAAATAAGTATTGTTCTGGATACTCTCTTGATTCCCTTCTAACTCTGAAATTAAGATTTCTGGGATAATGTAATTTGAAGTAACTCAGAAAGTAAAGTAAAAATTCTTCTTATATTTACATATCTAGTCTGAAATTTTTTGGTTTCAAATTATTTTGAAGGTATATATTGAAACTCTTGAGTTAACCTTTTAAAATTACTTAAGGGAAACAATGCCAGTTTTCTTGCCACAGAATGAGATTCAAGATGGTGAAAACATCTCTCAAATATTCCATGACCCTAAATCACAGGTTGGCTCTGAAAAGATGATCTTCCCCATGAAATCTAGACATCTGAGAAGCCGAATCCCTCAGTCTTGATTAGGTAAATAACATGTTTCTCTTTCTACCTAGTCTAGATTTAACAATGAAAAATATATTTCTCTATTCAACCAAAACACAATTTTGTGTAGTGGTTGGATGGATAAGACATGGCTCTTTGCCCTTGAGGAAATTACACACGAATAGGGAGATAAAAACACATGGAAATATAAACAAATAATCACAGTCCAAAGCAGGCCAAATCCCATGTGAGTAGTATAAGTAAAAATAGATTTCTAGATGGGGCGCCTGGGTGGCGCAGTCGGTTAAGCGTCCGACTTCAGCCAGGTCACGATCTCGTGGTCCGTGAGTTCGAGCCCCGCATCGGGCTCTGGGCTGATGGCTCAGAGCCTGGAGCCTGTTTCCGATTCTGTATCTCCCTCTCTCTCTGCCCTTCCCCCGTTCATGCTCTGTCTCTCTCTGTCCCAAAAATAAGTAAACGTTGAAAAAAAAAATAGATTTCTAGGTTATTTTTTAAAGGTGTTCAGAAGTGGGGCGCCTGGGTGGCTCAGTTGGTTGAGCCTCCGACTTCAGCTCAGGTCATGATCTCAGTCCGTGAGTTCGAGCCCCACATTAGGCTCTGTGCTGACAGCTCAGAGCCTGGAGCCTGCTTCGGATTCTGTGTCTCCCCCCCTCTCTGCCCCTCCCCTGCTCATGCTCTGTCTCTCTCTGTCTCAAAAATAAATAAAAACATTTTAAAAAAGGTGTTCAGAAGTACAGAGTACTTGAAATATTTCCATTTCTCATTTTTATACCATCTTTAATCTATTTTCAGCTCTTTCTATTTTTATCTAAGTGATTTGCTCTTGTATACAGAAGTTGGCCATATTGCCAATTATTTTTATTCAGTGTCAATGTGCTTACAGGTGAGAATGGATAGCATTACTAAGATGCACAACCACAATGCTACTTTTAAGTGTGTATAAATAGGTTTAGACTCTTGCAATTTAGTTATCCAAAGTGGATTATTCACTTTCTGTTTAATATTAACTTCTCCCTGTTTTTCTTCACCTTGAAACAATCTTAGACATTTCAAAGATCACTTTGTATTCCGTATACCTTAACAATTAGACAAGAGAAAGAAACAAAGATACACATTAAATTAGCTTAGCTGGTTGCTTCTAAGTAGCTTTGGTATTTTAAAAAAATAATAAAGGCTTCTTCGTTGATATCCTCATAACACTTTATGTGAACTTATACTTGAAAATTTATCACATTATACTGTAAACCTTTGCTCAGATGTCTCCCGTGACCTCCTCTCCCTTCCTCCCTCTTTTCCTTCCTCCCTCTTTTCTGTCACCAGAACACAGCATCTAGGAACCTTGTCCTATTCACTTTGTATTCCTTGTACCTTATACAGAGATAAACACTGGGTGGGTGTTTGGAAGGGTGGGTGGATGGATGGATGGATGGATGGATGGGAGGCAGCAACAACTGAAATCTTCCACAAGATCTGGAGAACCACTCATGATTGTCTTTCAGCCATGAAATACCTGCCAGGTATCAACCTCACCTTCAACGGGATTCTGACTCCAGTTATATCAGATAGTGTATTTAAATGGAAAAAGAACCAATGTCTTTATAAGTTTCTCAAAAACTTCTGCAAGTTAAGCTTAGCCTTTGAAAACAAAGATAACTGAATATTTTTAAAGCTCACTGCAGACTGATAAAATGCGCTCTTAGCTGAATTCACAGAGCTTTATTGAGGATTCTCTCCTCCCATTCTTTCCTCCAGGCTGGCCACCTAAAAGATTCCCAATTAACTGGATCCTGCAGTTCTCTACCTCACTTTAGCCATTCAGATGGAACGTAGAGACGCTTGGAAGTGTAATTGCAGAAAATAAAAGTAAAACTCAGGACCTAAGGGAAGATGCTAAAATGATAGGCAAATTAGAAAAGTGTGAATTTTAATGATGTGAGGCATTTTTTTTTACAAGGAAGACAGCTTTCAGCAAAAGAGGAGTGACAACGTGTGCAGAGTGGAGGGGATGCTCAGGGCAGCCGACTGCAGTCCTGTGCTGGGGACACTTGCTTCTGATAACTTGAGAGCACACACACAGCAATGCCGCTGACTGTCCACCAAGAAGTAGAACATTTCAACTGTTCTACGTGTGACACAGGCTTGATCCTAGCAAAGGGCCATCAGTCAGATGCCTGTCTGTTGCAAAGGCCCCTGCTTGAACCCTGAACCCACTAAGAGGCTTGAGAGATTGATTATCCAGCTCAGTCCACAACTCCTGCAACATATTGTGCTCGGCAAAGCCACCAGACCATCAGGAATTAATATGCTATTTGAGATGCAAATCAAGAGTGCCAGTGAAGGAGTGTAGAATCCCATAGGGCCACTGCCCATAGCAGGGACACCTAACTCCAGGCCAACTCCATAGGATTAACCCTAAACAAGACCTTTCGCTTCTACCATCAAAAGCAAGCCAGTATTCAATTTTCTGTCTTCTTCTTCTTGATGTTTTTGTTAAGTTGTCAGGCAGCCCTGGGGCTGCCATCTTCATTTGCACATGAACACCTTAGGGTTCAGTTCTGCATATAAGTAAAACTGTGCACTGTATCTAAGGAAGTTTTAGGGGAGGGGGAAAAAGACAAAGCAAAGTGAGAACCCTGCATTATGCCTTTTGCACTTTATTCTCCATTAAAAAAAATGATTTCTGATACCTTATTTTCTTAAGCTTTCTACAGTTGTTAATCTAAGCCTCACATTTTAAGAAGCCAATGAACCTTTTGCTTTATATTCCTCTCTAGATCTTACAAGGTTAGCTAGTATCTCAAACATTTCCAGGGAGAGACTTGGATCATCTGCATTAGTCCTAGTATTGGGTAAAATTAAACAAGATAATTTTAAAATTTGGAAAAAGTTCTTTGTTTCAGTTTCTTTACAACAAAAACATCCAGTGGTTTAAAAAGAGTTTAAACAGGGGCGCCTGGGTGGCGCAGTCGGTTAAGCGTCCGACTTCAGCCAGGTCACGATCTCGCGGTCCGTGAGTTCGAGCCCCGCGTTGGGCTCTGGGCTGATGGCTCAGAGCCTGGAGCCTGTTTCCGATTCTGTGTCTCCCTCTCTCTCTGCCCCTCCCCCGTTCATGCTCTGTCTCTCTCTGTCCCAAAAAGAATAAATAAACGTTGGAAAAAAAAAAAAAAAAAGTTTAAACAGCCCTCTGTAGAATTTAAACCGTATACTGAAAGAAAGCTGCTTAGGTGATTTTATGTAAAAATCTTTTCCTCTGTTAGAGTAGAAGAAGCTGGTTTGCAAATTAACAAGGTGGAGCCAAAATAGAGAATTGCATTGTAAGAGAGTGACTCAATGTTTTGACTTTTTAAAATATATCCTTCCAGACAGCAAAGACTGCCTTGTCATTTGATTGCTTTCCAATTAATGTTAAGTTTTCCTTTATAAATATCACACTTTTGCCATCAGAGCTACCAGTTGTGACCTCATATTACCTGTCCTTGGAGGACGCACGGGTCAATTATGACTGTGGGTATCTATCATTACAAAGATGTATCTCCTCATATTCTAACCCTCGGTGTGGTCCAATCAGCACCACCATAAGATTGCGTCTATTAATTGCAGAGAAGCAAATCAATGTTTGTTTGCTTAGAAGTAAAAATAGGTACTTGCTGATAAGTATGTGTTCCTTGCTACTTTTATTTACAAAGAATTAACCAACCATTAAGTGTCCTCAATAAATAAAACTAACCTGCAGTCTTCATAAGCTATTTAAAATTATAATTTTTACCAAAGAAAGCTGGACATTATGCAAAGTAGATAACAGATTGACAAAGTCACTCCAAGGTATACAATATGCCCAGTAGAACAGAGCCTACTTGAAGTTCCTGACTAAAGACTTCATGAAAACGTAGAAGAATTTGACCTGGAGAAATACAGGGACCCATCTGGATTCTCTGAACACAAAAATATTTGGAAATGGAAAATTAAAGCTGTTTTTAAAAGACTCCAAAGTCAGAATGTGCCAAAGGTAGGGCCTGAAAGTGTCAGTAACTCTGTCTACCTGCTACCCACCGTATTTAGTAATTTAGGTCCTGGTGGTGGGGATGGCCTCCCTACTGTGAGGGTCTGTGAACCCAATGGACAAAGTTTAGCTTTGGTACCTGCTGAATGTTATGTGATAAGGTTTACATCCTGACTTAATCAGTTCTTACATTTAACTTCCAATTCATTTTTTCCTTCCTACTTGAGATAGAGAAGTAATTTTTCCCGGCCTCCTAAGACACTGGTACCTGTACACCTGTCTACAGAAACTGTCATCCTCCGCTTGAAAAAAGACTGTGTGCATCTCTCTTCTGGCACATCCTAGAAACTCCCAGCATAGCTTGGTTTAAAGTCCTCCTCCATCATAAGGTCTAAATTGACTTTTCCTCAAGTGGTTTTTTTTCCCCCACCATTCCTGATCATTCAGCAGGTATTTATTGAGCCCCCTTTTTGTGTCATGCACTGAGGGAAGACTTTGCAAGGTGAAGGAGTATAAATTTTTCTCCCCATTCTACACTTACCTAACTCTTCTTTATCCTTCATATTAACCATCACTTCCTCAGAGAAGCACCTCTGATCCCCAGTCTAGGTCAGTCTTCTTTGTTGTATAGAACCTCAGCCTTTCCTTCATAAAACATGTTTGTTTGTAAATAAACTCATTTATCGATTATTTTACTAATGCCTGTCTCGCGACTTGAGGACAGGAATCATGTCTGATTTTTCTCACCAGTTTATTCTAGTGCCTGGCACACAGTAGTGCTCCATTACTTGGTGAAATGATTGGTGGGGAACGAATGGATGGATTGATAAATGAAGCATAGTTTCTTTTCCAAGAGCTCATAGCGTCTCATAGGGGAATAAGTCTAGCGGGGCATGGAAAAAAATGGGTTTGGGGTAAAATTAAAAACAGCCTTGTTATGGTGCTTCAACATGATCTTACAGGCAACGAGAAGCCAACAAAGATGTTGAAACAACAATGATTAAGTTAGCGCTTCAGGAAGCTCCCAAAGGTGGCAGGCTGGAGAGCAGCCAGGGAAAGGGGGAGTCAGTAGGCAGGGACAACCAGGGAGGTGCTGCAGGGGCTCAGTCATGGATGAAGAGGTTTACACAAGAGCAACAGCTGCAGAACAGCAGGAACAGAGGGGTTGAGTCACAGTGTCTCAGACATCCCTCTACTTTCTTAGGTTAGTATGCTGTGCAAGGGATATCCTCCAAAAGATGAATCCCCTGCTATAGAGAGAGTAAGACCTGGTTTGTAAAAACTTCCTGACCCAGGGGATCCACATAGCAAAAAAAAACGTCCTTGAACCAGGGGCTAGTCCAGACTTGGATTTGACAGCTGGGGCAGTATCAGCCAAATGACAACTTGCTATGTTTCTTCCTGGCCATTTCTCACTTTTGGGGAAGGTTGAAAATCCGGGTTTAGCCAGACAGACAGTCTACCAGTATTTATAAATCATTGGCCATATACCAGGCAGTGGGGATAGAAGGGTAGAAAGATGGACATGGTTATGGCCACTGTCCTTGCAAAGCTTAGGGACTAATGAGCAAAACAGCAAATGAGCACGTGTGGCTCAGTGTGGTAAGTGTCCTGATAGGAAAGGCACAGGGTGCCGTGACATATAAGAGAGTAGCACCCAGCCTAGTCCCAGGGGATACACGGTCCCAAAGAACATGTGATCGAAGTTGCAAACTGAACGCCAAGAGGAGTTCCTCGGTGGAGAAGCAGAAGGACATTCCAGGCAAAGGGACTACCATGTGCACAGACCCATAACAAGAGAGAACACAGCACAGAGAGGGAATGAGAGGAATTCTAGAGCATGGGGTGCAGGAGACGAGGTGGGGGTGGGGGCAGCAAAGGGGGCAGGAGGTGAGGGAAAGCCTGAAGAGTTAGGCAGGAAGAAGGGCACACAGTGCCTTCTAATCCATGGCAGGGATTGAGTGTCTCGGTGAGAGCAATGGGAGGATGGGCTCTGCATTTCAGAACGCTGATTAGTTACAGTGTGGATAATACACTTCATAGGAGCCAGACCTGGGGAGGAAAGACAGTTCCAAGGCTGAGGCATCAATCTGGGCAAGAAATGACAGTGATGCGCTCAGGGAGGGGTAAAAGGGGTGAAGAGCAATGGATGTATATGAGAGATATTTAAGAGGTTGATTCTTAGGCTTTGGGGACTGACCGGTGAGAAAGGAGGAAGAGAGGTATCGGGGATGCTGGCCTCACTTCTAGACGTTGGGGCCTGGCGCTGTGCCATGACACACAGAAAAGGAATAGCTTGAGGTGACAGAGGAGAGATGAATTCAGTCTGAGGTGTGTTTGGGCAAAAAGTATCCATAGAACATCCCAGGGAAAATACTCAGTTGTAAGTTGGACCCACACACCCGGAACTAAGGACAGAGATTTCATTCATCATTGTGACTTCTCTTGCCGATCTTTATTCATATGTTGGCAGCATAGTCCATAGTGATAGGGGCCTTTGAGTCGGGGGGAGACCCACACATACGAGGTGTGCGAGTTCGGGCATTAAGTTATTAAGCCTATTTCTTCATCAGAAACCAGGGCAATAACATAACCTCCTTCACAGAAAATTGGGAGAAATAGTTGAAATAGTGCTCGTAAAGCACTTAACCTCATTAAATCTTTATTGGTGGTGGCTGTAGTAGGAGGATCATCTACCCTAGAAATGTAGGCTTGAGAACTACCAGTGTTGAGATGTTTGGAACCACTGAAAGAGATGTTGAGAAGAGGAAAGAGTAGGTGAGAGGAGAGAAGAGAACATCAACCCTGAAGGGCTACATAAAGGACAGAGACAGCCAAGACTGAGAAGTAGCCAGGGAGGTAAGAGGAATAGGAAGAGAGTGCCATAACATCATGGAAACCAAGGGAAGAGAAGGTTTCAAGAATGGAAATGGTCAGTAGAGTAAAATCCTACCAATGGGTCAAGAAAATTAAGGGCTCAGGACGCCTGGGTGACTCAGTCAGTTAAGCCTTCGACTTTGGCTCAGGTCATGATCTCATGGTTTGTGTTTCAAGCCCCGCGTCAGGCTCCATGCTGACAGCTCAGAGCCTGGAGCCTGTTTTGGATTCTGTGTCTCCCTCTCTCTCTGCCCCTCCCCCACTCTTGTGTGTGTGCTCTCTCTCTCTCTCTCTCTCTCTCTCTCTCTCTCAAAAATAAAATATTTTTTAAAAAGAAAGGTAAGGGCTGTAAAGTGACACTGAATTCTGGGACAAAGTAGGATCAATGACCCCTGAGACAACAGTTTCAGTAGAAGGGCAGGGACCAAAAAGCAAGATGTCAGGAGCTTGAGAGAAGTGGGTAGATATGGATCACTATTTAGTATGTGAACACTTTTTATTAAAAACAGCTCGGGGCAGGGGCATAAAAGAAAGTTAAAAATGTTTTCTGACTATAGAAATCTGATTTTGCCTCGGGCTCTGGTTCAATGTTTAACAAAAAGATCCTCAGGGTCTGGACGTGGATGCCCCATTCTAGGTTTTTATCATGCATTGTCAGGTGCTGGCAAAGGAAAGGGAAAATAATAATTCTAAAATCATTTCCTATAGAGGAGACTTCTTGAGTACACCATCCAAGCATAATGTGTTTATTCTGTTCTCAAGGCTTTTTTGAAAAGGAATTAAACTGTATGTAGAATGAGTAGCAGTTTTCTGCACTGCGTGCGTATTCACTGGGAGAATTCATTTTCCATTTAGAGCATTATACGGTCTCTATTGAGCAGAAACTCTGACAACAGCCTACATCTCTAGGCCCCATTTCAGGGTCTTCTCGGTAACTTTTGTGGATTCAAAACCAGCCTTGCCTCCCCAGCGACACTAACATGAAGAACACACAGATTCGGCATTCACACTCAGGATTTACTTGTCCTCGTGTGGACGTTGAATGTGATCTGTGTTATGGCCTTTACCCTCAAAGCAAACCAACTTAATTCCCTCCAGACACATATGCACAAAGAGGCACACACTTTCACTCATACACAGGTGCACACATTCATACATGCACACATACAGACCACTCAAAGCCGTTTACCTGCAAATAGCGTTTAACAGACAAGGCGACTGAGGAACCCAGAGATTCATTTTTAGACACGAGTGCTGAGGCATCACTAGTCACGCTGGAGCAGAACCCTTTTCGTGAGTCAACACCACCCACACAGCCAGGGTTTTCCAGGCAGCCACAGGAGTCTTCAGTTTTGAGTGTCATCTCAATGGGATAAGTTCCTGCAGGTGATTCTCACTGGGCCACCTCAGGTTTGAGAACTGCTGCACTAATTCCCTCCTTAGCAGAGCCCTCTCTAGAGCCACACTGGCTGGGTTCAAATCCTGGCTCTGCTGCTTACCAGCTATGGGCAACTAGTGAATCCCTCTGTGCCTTGGTTTCCCACTTGGTATAATCAGGACAACGGTCCTATCAGCTGAGGACAGTTGTGGTGGCGAGGACAACATGGATTAACGTATGTCATATATTTAGCACTGTGCATGGCCTGTAGCCATTGGGTCTTTCCTCCTCCCCTCCGTAAACTAAGGATGATAATAGGGTCTACTTAAAATGTGTTTGAGACACTGGCATGAGTTGATGCATGGAGGTCTTTAGTTGACACTAGTAACCATCTCCCTCTAATTAGTTTATGTCCTCATCAAAGCTTGCTTGGAAAATCAGGATAGCTTCACCCAAATTTTTGTGCATCTTCATGGTGGCTCACTGCCCCCATTGATTTAGTCCCTATTTATATCACTCACTTCTCCATTTTTCTAGTTGTGTTTGTAACAAAAGCTTGAAAGCATGAAACCCAATGCCACATGCAAAGGAGCTTCCTGGGTTGTGACGGATGGAAGGTGTCTGGTGGCTCTTTCCTTATGAAAATACATGGGTTGGTTGAAACAGCCAACTTCAGGGAACACCTCCACAATATTTAGTTGCATTATCCTAACGTCCATATTCTTTGAGAGACCAATCGCCAGGAAGGGACACATATGCCCAACAGTAACCTTGAGTACAGCTATGCCAAAGTGGGAACTAGCTTTTATTTTTCACATATATGATATCTGTTATAAAAGATATATTAAACACATAAAAGATATTTATGTAACTGATTACATGCCATGCAGTGTTCTAACCACTTTATATAGATATATTTATTCTTTATAACAACTTATCAGGTAGTATTCATACTACCATTATTTTAATATGGGGAAACAGAAGCACAAAAGGAATGAGTAGCTGAAAGATCAGTCCAGTAATGAGAAGCAGAGCCAGGATTTGGACCCATACAGTCTGGACTCAGAGGCTACATACTTAAAAACTGTTATACTGCCTAACCCATCTCTTAATAATTAATACCTGTGACAGCTCCAGGGGCTGCTCAACCCAGGGCTTGGTTTTATGGGCAAGGAAATAAATGTTCAGGAGAAAGAGTCTGACCTTTTGAGCAGCCTCACATACCTAGAAACTTAGTTATTGCTGTTTTGCTCAGAAATGCACCACTGATTCAAGTGAGATGAAGCCTAGCAACAAAGCTAATCTAAGTACCAAAAAGTGAAAAGGGGGTTTATCTTGAAAATGCTCTCCGACGTTATCGGCAACCAGTGCTGCAAAGAAAGGCCAAACTCAGAATTACAGTGAATATAAATAAAAAGAGAAGTCATCTTATATCTTCTCTTTAAAGTATACCATTTCTAAAGAAAAGATACCTTTTATGTAACGTCTGTATTTCCAGGGGAAACCTAGGGGAGTTTGCTGGACAGTGTGATGGAACAGAGACACCTACTGGTGAGAACAAGCCTCACTTCATAGATTTCTATCATTTATTTTATGAATGACAGCAATTCTCATTATTATTTGAAATGTATTTGGTATTAACCGAATCTTCCCATCAAGATATTACACTTTAAAAGGAAAAAAATCAGATGTATCCAACTAGTTATGTAATGACTCAAGCACAGCATCTCTATTGTCCCTTATAGGAATACCAAGCTACTTTTTAGGATCCTGCATCAATCAGCTCTGTCTGGGGGAGGCAAACACCAGGCTGGGTGCTAGGTCCCTTGGGACTTTCATCACTCTCACTTTGAGTCAACAGACTCTGATTGAATACTTTCATTCCAAGGATAGGTGAGAGAGCAGCCTATCCCACAATGCATTCCCATCTCAGAAGGCAGGAGCCAAGATGCCCATCATGCTAGACATCTCAGGGTGGCCCTAGACAGGAGCTCCTCATCCAGTCTGGAGCTCCCAGAAATCTGACCTGGTCTGATAAGATCAGACATTTTCATCTCCTCTGGGGCACTCAGATGTTACTTTGCTTCCCCAGAGATGACACTCTTCCCTCAAAAACTTCATGAATGGATAGTCATTTGAATTCTTTCCTATACCATGTCAGTTGGTTGGAGTTGCAACTGTACTTTTCTTGGGGCACCTGTGTGGCTCAGTCAGTTGAGCGTCCGACTCTTGATTTCGGCTTAGGTCATGATCTCATGGTCTTGAGATCAAGCCTCGCATCAAGCACTACACTGACAGTGTGGAGCCTGCTTGGGATTCTCTCTCTCTCCCTCCCTCTCTGCCCCTCCCCCAGCTTGTGGGCACTTTCTCTCTCTCAAAATAAATAAATAAACTTTAAAAAGCATTTATTAAAAATGTTTTTAAGTGTACTTTTCTTTTTTTGATTTTTTTGTTTATTTTAGAGAGAGTGCGTGAGCGGGGGAAAGGGGCACAGAGATAGAATCTTAAGTAGGCTCCACTCTCAGCACGGAACCTGATGCGGGCTCAATCCCACGACCCTGGGATCATGAATGGAGCCCAAATGAAGAGTTGGATGTTCAACCAACTGAGCCACCCAGGTGCCCCTGAACAGCGTACTTTTCTTTTTCCTAAGAGAAGGAGTTTAGAAAAACTAAATGGATGGAGGAAAATGAAGTTTAGGAGAGGAGAAAACTTTGTAGGGAGATGGGATTATCACTCCTCTTTTGCTTTGGTTCCATTAGTTAAAACACTTTGGATTCCGTTAACCTTCTAAACTTCCTAGCAATAACCATGTATATAATTGAAAAGTCTTGATGGCTTTAGGAGAAATAGTCCTCAGTTGGGTTGTTGGGATGTAATAGTTTATTTTGCTTTGTTTTAGTTTCGAGGTGGAATTTGGAGTTAAAGTAAGAGAAGTTGCCTATCTGAAAGTGCAATTGAACGATACAAAAGTGATTAAGGCACCCAGTGATCCAAACACGGTAGTTTCATGGGGGAGATGAGAGAATTGAAAACAAGTTAATGAGAAATGTGTATATTGACATTGAGAATATAGCCAATTATTGAGATGTACCACTAACTATTAAAGATAAATTCGTGAATACTATTAACTAGATTAATTACTGGTTAAATTGTGTTTATTGAGCACCTGAGTATAAGCATTATGTTTCAAACTCTAAAGAAAACAAATTTCAGTCAGATCTGTCGCGACCATTGAGGGGTTGTAATCCAGAGGGAGAGATGAGACAGATGACTGATCTCTAAGACCATAGGAAAAAATCCACTGGCAGCGTGAAAAAGATAAGAGCGAGGAAAGCATCCTGTATTCTTTGAACTCCTTCCCTCACATCTATTTCATCCCCAGACAGAAAATAGGCAATGCAGGAGGTAGTTGAAACAATTGGAAGGTTAATGAAATTGTTTAGGAAGGAAAAATTAAGGGGCTGGGAAGGGGAAAGAAGAGATGGATTGGAAAAATGGGATGAATGAATAGAACTTGAGGACTTGGGTGTGGAACCTGAGGAAGAAGAGTTGTACGTAAACATAGACATACAAGTACAATATTAGAACTGGGAGGAAGTACTTTAACTCCTGGGTTCGAAAAATGAAATAAAAGCCATACTGATAGAAATAGAAAAAAATCAAGAGGGATTTGCTGCAGGTAGGTGGGGTGGAGGGTGACATCAAGAGCTTCCTTTTTCAACCAAGATGGACCAGTGGATATGCAGGTGGAAATATCACCTGGGAAGTTGGGAACTTTATAACTGGTCTCAGGAATCTATTTCTAAATCAGGATATCTGTGGCAAGAGTCTGAAATCTTGTGAACCCCCTGAAACCTGGTGCCTAGAAATTATATTAAATGATTATATTAGGGGGTAATTTGAAATCACTTTCCCTCCCATGTGCTATTGTAGAAGGTTAGTTCAATATACAAGACTGTTCATTATAAAGGAAGTTTCTAGACATGAAAAGCAATAAATCATTCAGCTAAGAAGGAAAATTTTCCTTGTGAAACTTTTTCGATGATTACTGAAATTGAGAAATGATTGAAGTGTTTAGTGAGTGAATAAAATGAGATAAACCCGTCTATGGCTAAGAGACACCAAGAATCAAAAGGTTGAAGTTAGCACCAACTATACTTCCAGTGGAAGAGAGTAAATACTATTATCAGTTGCCTAAAAGCAGTCATTAATATGTGAGATATCACCCTTATTATATTGTTCAGATAAAAAAGCCAAAAACAGACAATGGAAATAAGAGGGAATTTATTTATACTATCCTTAAATGAGTATATGGTCATTTTATTAAAAACAAAGAATAAATTCCAGAGTTCAAAACCTGAGATCTAATCAATAGGTCAACTCTACTTAAAATGTCCTTAATTGGTAAGTGTATGTCACGTGAATAAAAGCAAGTATCTAGGTCCAGTTCAAGCAGAATTTTTATTCTGCCAATGGGGTTGAGACTAGGAGAGAAAAAAAGCATTATATACCGTTTATTTAAGTGGTAAATTTTTTAAAAGAATGATGACTCCTTGTACCAGAATACACTTCTCCAATAATATCAGCCTTATAATTAGGCATCATAGGTGAATGGTTTGTGGTATAACTTAAAAGATTCTAGAAATCGCAAACATCTCCATTGCCTGAAATTCTACGATGAGGACATATTCCTTTGGGTCAGGATGCAATCCAGCTCTCATAGTGCCATCAGGTTAGTAGAACACAAGCCAGAGTTAAAGGCTGCTGGACAGATTATTGCTACAGAGAACGGGGACAGTGGAAGGAAGGGGCCTTAAGAGCCCTGCTCAAAGCCCTGAGGAGCCCCAAAGAGGCTGAGAACTTGATGCTACAAGTCAGGGAGTAGGCAGGAGTGTGAAAGGTGCAGAGGAGAGAAGTGGAAGCAGGCTGAAGAGAACCCAGGATAAACAAAACTTGCCCCACAACATTTCCCAGGCTAGCCCGGAATGCCAGTGTACGGTTGGGCAATTATGTTCTCATTTTCAACCTACCTCATCATGGTTTTGCAGAGAGCAAATTAGTTCTGTTCAAGCCATTTCTATTGTGTTTTGGTGTTCTTTGCTTTTATGCCAAAGATGTGGTACCTGACAGTCTCCCAACCATATCATTACGATGAGAACTTTAAAGCAAAAGGATCAAGCGGCATAAAAGTTATGTCTTTTGTGGCGGTGCTACACCATCATCTGTCTGTGCTTTGTTCTCTTATCTGCTTAGATTCTCAGAAGCAAAAATCTATTTATGCAATGAGAGCATGGGGCTGTGGGAATGACACTGTGAGTTTTTATGATTATTTTTATTATATTAACTTTTTTATTTATATATAAAGCTTGGAATCTGTTTTACTCAGCTTAATATCTTAGGAAATAAGATTTAGAAGCCCTAAGGGCCACAGATGGTATTTGTTGGATTTGCATTTGCATAAATAAAAATCTGATGAGATAACACACGTCTTCAACGGGCATTTTTAGGTTGAATACTCAGACCTGGACAAAATCCTAGAAAATGCTTTTTAAGGAATTCTAAGCCAATTTGCACATAATGTGGCAAAATGAATTTTGTATATTATGTTTATCTAAATGATCCAAAACCATAAAATGGTACTCTGATACTATGAGAAAACCAATGATTCGGTCTCGCCTGGAGCCCAAACCTCCCGGCCTCCTAGAGGCTATTTAATGTGGTACAGCTGGCCGGTGACAGCCAGGCCTCTTTGGATTGCAGTTTTATGTGTTATCTTAATATAATGTGTTAGTCATGCCCTCTGCATGTTTGGGGAGGTCAAATTTTAGCTTTTTGGCATATATAAAACTGGCCTGGCACACAGAAGACCTAGAAGTCTAAAAGACAAAGCTGTCCTCTGTAACCAACCCTGCGAACAACAGCTGTGGCCACAAATAAAATAGTCAGTTATTTGTGAGTAAAAAGTGTGGAAAGTCTTTTGGTCACACGTAGGTCTTTTCCAGCACATCCTCAAACATAGGAGGCAATATTAATCTGTATTTTCATCTCCAAAGGAGAGATAGAGCTGTTTGTGTATATAAAGGCATGCAGTTGTAGGTGTGCATATGTTACACCATGAAATTAAGGTCGTTCTATGAAAAATGTCCACCTCTTCACATGTGTGTCTTAGGCACCATATGGAAGGACAGCATCCCCCATAAGTAACCAGGATAGGGTTCCCATTGCCCTGTCCACTAGCTCCTCTTTCTACAGTGGCCCCTTAAGGCATATCAATAGAACACAAAGTCTCCAGAAAAGCCATTTTGAAAACCAAAGAAAGAAGTGATCCTCACTATGGAGATCAAGAAAGATCTTAGAAGCCATGGCATTTAAACTGAGCCTGATTCAAAATAGTCGTATACCACCCAGAACATAGGCTTCTGAACAGACACTCCTTCCTGCCATGAGAAGGACAGGGATGTGTGGTAGCCTTTAGACCTGACCTTCCACCTCTCTTTGTAACTGGTGAATATTTTACAAGCTGTAGGAAATGAGCCATGGCCAGAGGCTGTGACAGGGTGACTATGTGTAAGTCAACAACTGACAAACTTCTACCTAAAAAATAAGAAATTCAGACATGAGGATGTTTAGGCTGTATATGAAACAGATCTGAACATTTGTCATTATATAATCTGTATATTTTTATATGTAGATACCTGGGTGGTTGAATTTTGCATTGCTAACCAGGAATCACTATAGACATAAGTCTTCGTCTGTAAACTATCTGTTGAATATATACAAAACAATAGCCACTGTTAAATGAGGACCTACTGGATGCTGTATATATTTAGGCTCTAATCTTGATCTTATCAGCTCTGTTACTCTGAAGAGTGGATGCCTCATAGTTGTATGAGTGACAGAACTGGGATTTGAATCCAAAACGTGACCTATAAACTAAGGTTGTAGTTTAAAATGATGGAATCAACTATTTTAATATTAACTATGTAAGTCATATGTAACTCTTATGTGATAAATCTTTACCTAATCAAAAATTGGGCCTTTTATTTTGAGACAAATCATATAACTGAAAAACCCACATGATATTTAGAAACCAATATAAATCAATGGTCTGTGTCAATAATACCAACTTTTATTCAATTTTGAATTATTTAATTCAGAGGTTAATAAAAAAATGTCCCCAAATGGCAATAATCACCAAGCATGACTTACTATATGACAGTTCCTTACAACAAAGGTGTATAACCTTATGAACTTTGTAACAATGGTTTACAAATGGATTTACTAGTTATTAATGAAAATTTATCACTCCAGCTTTATCGTAGAAAATATTATGAAGTAAACCACCTGGATCCATTTAAAACCCAAATAGCAAAAGAAACACAAAAAGTGGTAAATAAAAGGCCAGAAATCTAATTGTCAGAATTAAGAAAGGGCTAATATGAATATAATACAGAAGCTATATATAGATAACTCATCGAAGTCCTAAGTCACAAAGTAATATTGAAAGAGTCTGGGGTGCCTGGGTGGCTCAGTTGATTAAGTGTCCGACTTCGGCTCAGGTCATGATCTCACAGTTCGGGAGTTCGAGCCCCGTGTCGGGCTCTGTGCTGACAGCTCAGGGCCTGGAGCCTGCTTCTGATTCTGTGTCTCCCTCTCTCTCTGCTCCTCCCCTGCTCACACGCTCTCTCTAATAAAGATTAAAAAAAAATTATAAAAAAAAAAAAAGAAAGACTAAGGGTTTGTCCTTTTTGGGAGGTGGAGAAAGTAGCCTTCCTTCTCTCCCATTGATAAAAATTATCTAAAGCTCAGCTTTGGAAACATTAGGATCATGTCAGCTTCATATAGGTCATCAAAATAAAGTAGTAAGTATAATTTAGTAACTATTATTATTGTTACCATTATATAGGGGTAGGAATTATGGGTCAACAAAACACTCTATAAAACATTACTCACCTTCCTGATATTCTCTGTTGTATTTTCAGCTATTTCACTTTTTTTGAAAAGTGCTGGTAATAAAGGGCACGTGGGCAACTCAGTTGGTTAAACATCCAACTCTCGGTATCAGCTCAGGTCATGATCTCACAGTTTGTGAGTTCAAACCCCACGTCGGGCTCCGTGCTGACAGCACAGAGCCTGCTTGGGATTCTCTCTCCCTGTCTCTCTGCCCCCCCTGCCCACCTCGCTTGCTCACTCTCTCTCTCTCAAAAGTAAATAAACTTAAAAAAAAGTTTTTAAACCTTAAAAAAAAATTGCTGGTTATGAGTCAAAGAACTGATTTATGATCCACAAAGGGGTTGCTACTCAGTTTGAAAAATGCTATTCAGAGGAGCTGTACATGGGTGCCTGGCTTACTCAGTAGGTAGAGCCTGTAGCTCTTGATCTCAGGGTTGTGAGTTTGAGCCCCATTTGGGGGTAGAGCTTCCTTTAGATAGGTAGATAGATGATAGATAGATAGATAGATAGATAGATAGATAGATAGATAGATACAGATGATAGATATAGATGATAGATAGCTAGATGATAGATAGAGCTTACTTTAAATAGATAAAGTAAGTAAGTAATTTTTAAAAGGAGCTGTACACATGTAGCTATTTTGGTAGGACCTGCTTACCAGGGACTTAAATAGCAGAGAGACAGGGATACACAGTACACTTACTGGTGCTTTTTATGTAAAACTGGTTTATCTAGACAGCAGCATGAGAATTCCCCAATACTTTTATAAAGCAACACTACAGAAAGTGTTTTAAAATTGGGTTTTTTAATTTCCTAACATCAGAGAAATTTCTTGTTGCCTACTTTACCACTTTAATGTTATTTTGTAGTATTTCCTTATTTATCTTTCTCCTGCATGTTGCTGGTATAAGTGACTTCCACAGCTTCTGGACCCACATGTTCTAACTTATAATGGGCTGCTATTTAGAATGCAGGTGTTAATTACCTACTTAACAAATCCTAGCTATTTACTTCCAACAGTAAATACAACTTAGTTTCTCCCAATTAAACTGTTTTTCCTGCTGACTAAGGTTCCAAACCTCTTTGATTTTCCTCTCCTTTGCAAATAACATCAAATCCACTTTTGAAGAGAATATATGGAATGGCTTTAAGTGTTCTCAGCTCTGGGTGGCTCAGTCGGTTGAGCGTCCAACTTCGGCTCAGGTCATGATCTGACGGTTTGTGAGTTTGAGCCCCACGTGAGGCTCTATGCTGACAGCTCAGAGCCTGGAGCCTGCTTTAGATTCTGTGTCTGCCTCTCTCTCTGCCCACCCCTGCTCTCTCTCTCTCTCTCTCTCTCTCTCTCTCTCTCTCTCAAAAACAAATATATATTTTTAAAAAGTTCTTTTTCAATTAAAAAAAAAAAAAGCATTCTCAGCTCTAACACTAAAGATTGGACCCTCTCATTGAAGAACACAACCTGACTATTCTAGTTTCCTAGCGTTTGGGTGACAAAAATACCACAAACTGGATGGCTCAAAACAACAGAAATGTATTCTGTCACAGCTCTGGAGGCTGGAAGTCTACAATCAAGGTGCGTGGGCAGAGCTGTGCTGCCTCCAGAGGCTCTACAGAGGAATCCTTCCTTACCTTGTCCTAGCTTCTGGTGGTTGCTATCAATTCTTGGGATTCCTTGGAGCCATACCACTCCAGTTTCTGCCTCCACTGTCACATAGCTGTCTTCCCTTTGTGTGTCTTTCTGTATCTCTCATGGCCTCCTTATAGGGACAATAGTCATCGGATGTAGGGCCCATTCTAATTGAGTATGACTCCACCTTACCTAATTGCATCTGTGAATAAGGTCACATTCTGAGGTTCTGGGTGTGCATGAATTTAGGAGAGGAGAGCATGATTCTTTTTTTTTTTTTTTTAAGTTTATTTATTTATTTGGAGAGAGACAGAAACAGTGCAAGTGGGGGAGGGGCAGAGAAAGAGAATCCTGAGCAGGCCCCCGCACTCCCAGCGCAGAGCCCAATGCGGGGCTCAAACCCACAAAGCTGCGAGATTATGACCTGAGCCGAAACCAAGAGTCAGATGCTCAACCGACTGAGCCACTCAGGCACCCCAGGAGAGCACTATTCAACCCAGTATGCTGACTTTCCAAAAGGACCATTTATCTCTACCAAACTTACTGAAATTAGGCAGCAACATCCAAAGAAATGAGCTCAATAGCAACTTTATGGGGAAGAGTGTGCCAACTTCAAACAGGAAGTTGTAAGAATAAAATTGTTCTACCTCTAACACTATATACTAGCTAATAATTCTGTCCGAAACTCTGTAGTCCATAGGAAAAAAATGTATTTGGTTAGCGTAAAAATATTAGCATTTCAATGGAATTGTATGACCTCCGGAACATTCTCACACGCACTATATAATGTCATCATCACTACAACCCAATAATGTAGATGAAATTGTCATGAGAAACCCCCAGGCTACACAAGGAGAAACAGTGGCTCCCATCTTGACTCAGGTCATGCGGTTAATTTACTAATGCAGACCCAGAGAGAAGGTCAAGTTCTCTGACTCCTAGCCAAGCATTCTTACTACGGTCAAGCTGAATTTTATTATGTGAAAGTGTTTAAAGCAATGGCTGTCGATTGCAGGCTAGACAGGAGGTCAGGGAGGAAATGGAAGCCACATCAGCATCACCTGTAAGACTTTTTTCTAGTAACTACACCTGCCCATCCCAGAACCCCTGAACAGTGTTGAAAAGCCCACAGGGCCTCACAGCCCACCCTGGTTTCCAGAACTGAGATCCACTTTAAAAATCTGTAGAAGAGCCTCTGAAGCTGATTTTTTTAATGGCATGGTTTTGTGCCTTAGGTCAGAGCTGCTCAAGTTTAAATGTGCACATGAACCCCTCATGAAAACAGATTTGGATTCAGTGGGCCTGTGATGGGATCCAAGATTCTGCACTTCCAGTAAGCTCCCAGGTCATCCTGCTGGCTCAAGGACCACCTTCCGACAAGGCCTTTTAGCCTCCCGACAGAGAATACCGGAGCGACTCTGTACAGATAACAGAATGTATCTAAGGGATTGTAGAAAATGACCACACCAGACAGATATAAAAAGCAGGATCCCTCTGCCCAATAAACACCTCCTTAGTTTCTAATAAGTACAGATGTGCTTGAGCCCATTCCCATCATTCCCTGATCAGTGCTGTCAAAACAAGCCAAACAGGATTCAAATAAAGGCCCTTGTTTTGGATATGCTCTGCTTCCTGGCCTGAAAAACACCCGTCATTGTGCAAGAGAAGCTGCTGCTCCTTTCGGACCCCAGACCGCACAGCAGCCTGCCCCCAGGATCAGCTGTAAAGTGAATCACGCAAGTTTGATGCAGGCACAGCCTGATTGGCTCTCATCCAACAGTTCCTTTGGCAGAGTGTGGCCCTCACACATCTTCTGGCTTCTGGCATCCTGTAATGTGGTCTCAATGATGTTGACCCCAAAGTATTTTTCAGAAGAGCTTTACTGCAGAGATTCATTAAAGGGAAAAATAATGATTGCATTATGGCTTTTTCTTTTCTTTGAAACTGCTGGGACAGTCTTTAGATACGGGGATAATGGTGGAAATAAACCCTTGCATTTCTCTGTCCATGATGATGGATGAACTGATGAGGCCAACGAGGTGGCCAAGGAACAAAGCCAGGTTTCAATGGTGCTTTAATTCGGGAAATTTAGAAGACTTCCTTGGAGAAAGTAGAAGTTGGAGTGGTTTCTCAAATGAGTACGCTTTCAGGGAACAGCTGATATAAATGGGTTCCCCCACTAGTCTTTGCCCTGTGTGATGTCAGAATGTACACGTAAGGTAAAATTTTATAAAAGAAAATAGCTTTGGCAAATAACAGTGTGTGTCTCATAATGTTTTCATGTACCAATAAACTGTTGTTTAATTCTAAGAGATTTTTCTAGTTCTGTTCCAAATGCTGAAGTGCTTGTTAGAATTTTTTGATTTGAAGAAATACTGTTTTCAAAGAAAGTGCTGATTTAAGTCAAGGATCACTCTGGGTTTTCTACCAGCATGAGATACTCATGGAGATAGGTCAGAGCTGCTGTCTTCCTGGTAAACTTAGTGGTAAACACGGTGCCGGGGGCGGGGTTCCTAGACTAGTCATCTTTGCAGCAAGTGAGGTCGAGATTCCACCCTATAAACGTAGTAACATACTTCCTTCTTGAACCCCTTTCCTCCTGCCACTGCAGTAGAAACTTCTCTTGTTTTCAGTTGCTCTCCTCCTCCAATCAGCCCTACACACTGTAATTAGTGATCTTTCTACAGTGCAAATCTGAGCATGCCGGTCCTCGCTTAGCTTTTTTTTGTTTTGTTTTGTTTTGTTTTGTTTTTACTCCTTCCCGCAGTGCCCTCAAGCTTTAGCAAGCACCAGAATCACCTGGAGGACTTGTTAAAACATAGATTTCTGGGCCTCTCCCCAGAGTTTCTGATTCAGTACTATGGAGTGGGGCCTGAGAATTTGCAATCCCAACAAGTTACCACATGATGCCCATGCTGCTGGTCTGGGGGCCACACTTGGAGGAAAACTGGCCTTTGGAGGAGGCCCACCAAACTCTTCATCAGTGCAGTCAGTGCCTTTCAGAATTTGTCCATTGTCTGACTTCTGAGAAGCACGCAGCCCCACTCATCTCTATATCTCCACCTGCATCCAGTCATACCGTACTACTCAGTTCCTGAAATCAGGGTTGTAGGAAAGTTGTGAAAGTAGCACACTGCACAAATGATGGAGGCATCACTCACACGGTCTCTTTGTTGATACCCTCTGGCGTTGCGTTGACTAGTGCACAGCCTACACCCTTACATGTAGCAGCCCTGGAATCACCATGGACTCCTTCATGCCGTGCCTCCTTGTAGATATCCCTACCCATACAAAGTTACTTGGAATTTTCTGAGCAAACCATATGTCTTGGGCTTCAAAGCCTTTGCCCACCTAGTCCTCTCGCCCCATAATGCCCTTTATTCCCTTTTCTGCATTGGCAACTTCAATTCATCCTTGAAGTCCTCCCTCTCAAAGAGCAGATTTATAAGTTAGAATTGTCCTTAGAGCAAAGGAAACATTCTTCCAACAGGAAAAGGAAGAATGTTCTAGAATTTGGATACAACTGTAAATACTCTAGTGTCCAGAACATGCTAAGTATTCAAAATCTGTTTTTTCTCCTTCAGGATTACATGAATTATTTTTTTCAAAGAACTAGAAAGTTGATAAGGAAAAATGGAGGGAGGCTTATTTCCATTTATTTTGTTCTAGTCTGGACATCTCTAAGATGTGTTTTTATATGACATAACAATAATAAATATTTTTTTAAGTTTATTCATTTTTGAGAGAGAGAGAGAGAGAGAGGGAGCATGAGCGGGGGAGGGACAGAGAGAGACAGAGACACAGAATCCAAAGCAGGCTCCAGGTTCTGAGCTGTCAGCACAGAACCCAGTGTGGGACTCAAACCCACCAACCGCGAGATCATGACCTGAGCCGAAGTCAGTCACTTCACCGACTGAGCCACCCAGGTGCCCCAATAATAGATAATTTTTTATTATTTTAACAAATTACTTTAACAAATAAATTTGTATTTTAACAAATTACATTTGTAAATAAACATTGCAAATCGAACGTACAGCATTCTTAAGTTTACACCTTTATAAAGTTTTTTACTTCTTTTCTGTGATGCTTGACTTTTGATTACACTGATGTGTGTGTGCACATAGTGTGTACATATGAGTGTGCGCATGCATGTGTACGTATTTTTGAAGTTAAAGTATAATTGGCCTATAACATTCAGTTTGTTTCAGGTGTCAAACATAATGATTCGATATTTCTATACACTGTGAAATGAAAACCACGGTGGGTCTAGGTAATATCCGTCACCATACTTAGTTACAAAAAAATTTCTTGTGATGAGAATTTATAAGATGTATTCCCTTAGCAACTCTCACATATGCCACATAGTGTCACTAACTATAGTCACCATGCTACACACCACATTCCTATGACTTATTTTCTAACTGGAAGTTTGTACGTTTTGACTCCCTTCACCCATTTCTTCACCTCTGGCAAACCACCAGTCTGTTCTCTGTACTTGTTTTTTTTTTCTTTTTTTTTGGTTCTGCTTTTGTTTTAGATTCCACATATAAGTGAGGTCATATGATATTTGTCTTTCTTGTGAATGTTTTTTAATGGATAACCTCCATTATTAATTCTTCTCTGTGGCTTAACGTTTTATTGCATAAACCTGAATCTACCCTGGATCTGTACATGGAACTATCACTTCCTTTACTGGTTGAATGAACTGCAGATTCCAAATCATACTCAGCAAAAAATGTGACATAGAATAAATACAGCACTTTTCTTTAATAAAACGTATCCTTCTGTGAAGGTGAAGCCCAAAGCTAATATATAGTCAAAAGCAGGCTTCTTGAAGAATAAGATTAAAAAAAGAAAAAAGTCTGCTCAACATGATGAGAAAAGAAAGGATTAGTAAAAAGTATAACTTAAACCTATAAAGAGATTATGTTGCTGAACTTGTAAAGCTGGTCTGTTATCATATACATATACAAAGTGATCTATGTATAATACATATACAAAGTGATCTATGTATAATATGAATTTCTATTGTTAAAAAAATGCTATTGCTGGTTAAAGCTTTTAGGTTGACACTGGGCCACATGGAAGCAATGGAACATGACTAACAACCTGTTTTATTCTTCTGGGTGTTCTGTGGTAGGCACTGTAAGAAATTTTATGAAAAATAGGGAGTTAGTGCCCTCCAGAATTCTAAAATTTTGGCCTGAGAAACAAAAATATCTCCTATGAAATTGTCAAATGATTATTTAAGAAAGTACTGTCCCAAGTACTGTCCCAAGAGACTCCCCACGATTTAAATTTGTCACTCCTCCTCCTGGAGCACTGCTGTTAATGTGACTCCATCCCAGCACCTCCTAAGCTCTCAGTTCAAACTTCAGACTTCCGGGAGCAAGAAAATCTGATCAGGCAAGCCTAGAGCAGTGGATTAACATACCAAAGAAGTAAGATTGCCAGAGCAAATACAGAATGCCTTGTAAATTTCATATAAACAAATTTTTGTAGGTTTTTTTTTTTTTTTTTTTTGAGAGAGAAAAAGCATGAGTTGGGGAGGGACAGAGAGAGAGAGAGAGAGAGAGAGTCCCAAGCAGGCTCTGTACTCATAGTGCTGAGCCTGATGCAAGGCTCTAACTTACGAACCATGAGATCATGACCTGAGCCAAAGTCAGACGTTTAACCGACTGAGCCACCCAGCCGCCCCACAAATTTTTCTTAGTATAGGTATTCGCGTACGAAAGTTTGATTCAAATATAACAGCATCCTGTTTTCTGTTTCCTAAGTCTGGCAGTCCTCCTGGGAGGCACCTCTCTGAGTACAAGCAAGGCTGCCAAGGGAGACCATGTGAGTCCAAGTAACTGCAAGATGTGTCCTCTATACCTTCTGTGTATCTGGTAAACCCAGGAAATCAATGCCATAAGCATTCAGGAGAGGCCACTGTAATGTGGAGTGCCAAGGGAGGATTTCTGGAAGGACAGATGGAGGACAGTGGGATGAAGGGGATGATGTACCCAGGACGCATATAATATATGGATAGATTCAATAGATGATAGATAGATAGATAGATAGACAGACAGACAGACAGATATATAGATAATGTGTGGAGAGAGACAGAAACTATATATGTAGATATAGAGGTATATAGTGAGACACACAGAGTGGTAGCCAGGAGTTTTCCAGACTCTGTCTTGCAAACAGCAGGGACCAGCCATGGTGCGGTAGTCAGTGCCCCAGTGGTAAGATAAGTTTAAAATAAATGCTAATACATTATGTATACATAGACATAGAGATAGAGAATGGATAGATAGATAGATAGATAGATAGATATTAGAGATGTGAGAAAGAGATTATGAGAGAGATTATGTATGCAGCTGACCCTTGAACAACATAGGGGTTAGGGGCACCGAACCCCTGCACAGGTAAAAATCCATATATTACTTTTGGCTCCCCAATTCTTAACTAATAGCCTATTGTTGACCTGGAGCCTTACCAGTAACATAAACAGTTGATTAACATGTACATATTTTGTATGTTATATTTATTATATATTGTATTCTTACAATATATAAGCTAGAGAAAAGAAAAATGTTAAGAAAATCATAAGGAAGAGAAAATACACTTATTGTCCTGCACTGTATGAAAAAAAAAAAATCTGCATGTAAGTAGACCGATGCAGTTCAAACTGTCAAACTGTGCTATCCAAGAGTCAACTGTGTGTGTGTGTGTGTGTGTGTATATATATATATATATATATATATATGTATGTATGAGAGAGAGAGAGAGAGATTAAGGAAGTAACTAACACAACTGTGAGGACCAGCAACTTTGAAATCCATACGGCAAGACAGCAGTCTAGAAATTCAGGTAAGAGTTGATGTTGTAGTCTTGAGTCTGAAATCCACAGAGCAGGCCAGGCAGACTTAGGCAGGATTTCTGTGTTGCAGTCTTAAGATCAAAGTGCTGCTTCTTTGGGAAACCTGTCTTCACCCTTAAGACCTTCAACTGATTGGATGAGGCCTATCCACATTGTGGAGGGTAACCTGCTTTATTCAGAGTCTGCTCATTTAAATGTTAATCACATCTAAAAACATGTGATCTAAAAAACTAAAAATCTAAAAACCTTCACCACAACTTCTAGACTGGTGTTTGACCAAACAACCAGATACCACAGACTAGACAAGTTGACCCATAAAATTAACCATCAAGGTCCTCAAAACAATACTGTGTAGCTAAGTGAAACAAGTATTTATTTTCCACATTTTCTATATGGGAATACAAAGTCCCAGAAAAGCTAATCATAGTGCCCATGGTCACAAAACTAGTAAAGTATATCAGAACAGGTTTCAAACTCTAACCTTTCAACACTAAGCCCTATATTGTCACCACCCCCTCTCCACTTCCCAGGAACTTATGAGGCTCCCTGAATCTTCATTTCTTCCTCTATACAATGAGAAATGGAATATTTCCAAATTCTCCTCTAACTTGAGTGTTCTATGATTTGTTTTTACAGCCTAGTATCAAGTTAAATGAAATCTGTTCCAAGGATAAACTCCACTCATTCTCTTCTTGTGTCCCTCCCCCCAAATCCATCATTCATTCACAGACTAAATGGAAGAATCTAAGCATTTGTGTTGTGCTTTCTTGGGGAAGGAGGGGAGGCGAAGCAGTCTACAAAACCGGAGAGCGATGCTCGCTGCCCTTGAGGGGTTAGGAGGGGCAGGAAGTTTGTGCTCAGCCCAGCTTGGCCAGTCTCCATTTTCACTCTCTGGCTCCTGAAGACTTGCAAGAAGGAATGACCTAAAAAGAAGTTACCCAATGGTTGGAGTGTGTGTAAGATGAAAGGTATCTCCATCTTTCTGTTGCTCCTTTCTCTGCAGAGTTACTGTGAATAAAATTCAAGTTTCCTTCACCAGCCTTCTACCCAATCACTTGCTTCCTAAAACCTAACCTTTTAAAATACAGAAACATATCATCATGAGTAGTGAAACAAAGCTTATTCCTGGAGATACCAAGAAACTATTAAAACAGTGTCTTCAGTCAGAAGATAACCAAAAACTCTTCTCTCAAAGAATCGGTTTTGTACATGAGAATAAAAAAATTGAAAGAAGAATTCGATAGTATGTGGAACTAGAATGTTTCTCACACCCTTCCCCAAATGAAAGGCATTATACAGGCTGACTGCTGACCTCAGTTTGAGCATGGATGACTAAGTCTTTTCAAACCCTCATTGAACAGCACACGAATGGAGGTGGTGGAGGACTGAATTCCTGGGTTCCTGTTACCCACAGGGCCAAAATAACGGACAGGCAACTGAACTTTTCAGTGATGCACCTGCTTTGCATGTGTCATGCTCACATCAGTTAGCACATAAGGACTTCATGCTAGCATGTGCAGATCAGCAGAGGGTACTTAAGCACAGATTCCCTTTTGTCCTGGGAGAGCCAAGGGAACATTCTGGAGAAGAAAGAGCTAGTAGTCAACTGAGGACCACCAGTGTAGAGGACAGCACCAGGTATTCTAGGAATATGAGAAGCTAGAACTGCAAATTTAGATGGTTCTTCCAAAGGATTTACTTTCTGGTTTGCTTTTCTTAAAACCAAAGGATTTACTTTCTGGTTTGCTATGGTTGATAGTGTCTTTAGAAATAGGATATCTGCTCTCTCGCTCTCTCTCTCTCTCTCTCTCTCTCAATGAATAAACATTAAAAATTTTTTAATAAAATAAAAAAGGGGCACATGGGTAGCTCAGTCACTTAAGCGTCCGACTTCGACTCAGGTCATGATCTCACTGCTCATGAGTTCGAGCCCCGTGTTAGGCTCTGTGCTGACAGCTCGGAGCCTGGAGACTGCTTCAGATTCTGTGTCCCCCTCTCTCTATCCCTCCCCTGCTCATGTGCTCGCTCTCTCTCTCTCTCTCTCTCAATGAATAAATGAACATCAAAAAAAATTTTTTTTAAAAAGTAGATCAGTGGGTGAAATCATGATATTCTAACCAACTTCTAGTCTCTTCCCTTGACAAATGGTTTAAACTTTAGCTTATGTGTTCATGCCTTGTCCTTTTTCTGAAAGTAGAAAATTATTTATGCTCCTAATAATGTTTGTCACAGGATTTTTCCTTCCTGTCAATTTAAATAAGCTGGTTCAGAAAATCCTTTTTTTTTTTTTTTTTTAAAAAAAGAGTTCTTCTTCTTTTTTTTTTTTAATGTTTGTTTATTTTTGAGAGAGTGCGAGCAGGGGAGGAATAGGGAGAGCCAGAGATACAGAATCCAAAGCAGGCTGCAGGCTCTGAGCTGTCAGCACAGAGCCCGATGCAGGGCTCGAACACACAAGCCATGAGATCATGACCTGAGCCGAAGTCAGACGCTTAACTGACTGAGCCACCCAGGTGCCCCTCTCCTAAAAATTCTTATCATCACATTCCCCATATTGTTTTCTATTTCTGATAAGTTTTGTTTTTAAATGTGTTCTATCCCGCTAGGAAGAGAAAGCCCGTATGCTATGTAGTTCAGAGCCTGAAACTCAGTTTCACCTTCCAGTTTATATTCATGAAGGAAGGAAGAAGAGGGTAGGGAAGAGGGGAGAGAGAGAATGTACCCACACTGACCTTCAGTGCAAAGCACAGACGTTTCCATGTGCTTTTGTGGACTATTGGACATCAGTGAATTTAAAGCAGATATGAAATTGTATCTAAATGGGGGATAAACAGTCCAAGTATATTTCATTTCCTCTTGATGCTGGCCAAAGACTGTGTCCAGACACACGTCCAGCATTCCTTGCACTTATCTGACTTTACATTTTATAGGTTGCTTCATGTGCATTATCTAGTTTGATCCTTACTGACCCTGGGAGGCAGACAAGACAAATGTGGTTCACCTCATTTTACGGATAAGGGACCTGAAGCTCAGAGAGGCAGCCGGCTTGTCCAAGTGGTCCACAGAGGTAGAGGCATGTGTTTTAATTCCCTGTCTTGTGTTCTTTCCACCACAAAACACCCAGTAACACCATTATATCCCTTCAAAGGATATCACATCAACAAGTTGGTGCAATTGAGGCAAGTCTCCCAACTGCCTTACTTCCTCTCACTGATATCAATGCAACCAATTTTTGGTACCTATTAATGCAAGTGTCAGGGGCCCTAATCTTAACTCCGTGTGATCCTCTGAATTTCTGTGTTTATGTGAAGAATTAACGTCATTTTCCAGGTGATTCAAAATGAAAGAAAAGTTTTTTCCAGAAAGACTGTCTATTCCCAGTAACCAAATGCTTAGAACAGAACAGGGCAATAGTTTTCAAAGTCTTCTCATCTGACTTTTTATTTCTTAAGCAACAAAAGTATATTTTGGCCATTCAACCAAATGATAGGATCAGTTGCGATTTGTCCTTGGTATAGATGGCACACATGACTGGTATTAGCAAAAGGTGGTGGTTTAGAAAGAGAATCGTCACATGTAAGAGGTGAAGGGGACTGTGGAGGGGCGCCTGGGTGGCTCAGTCAGTTGAGCGTCCGGCTTTGGCTCAGCTCATGATCCCGCAGTTTGTGGGTTTGACCCCGCATCGGGCTCAGTGCTGACAGCTCGGAGCCTGGAGCCTGCTTCAGGTTCTGTGTCTCCCTCTCTCTCTGCTCCTCTCCTGATCGTGCTCTGTCTCTCTCTCTCTCTCTCTCTCTCTCTCTGTCAAAAATAAATAAACATTTAAAAAAATTTTTTTTAAAGAAAAAAAGAAAGGGACCGTGGAGATGACCTAGTCCATATCTCCAAGGGAGTCGGCCAATATCGCACAGATAATTGTTTGGAATTTCTGCATTTCCCCTTCATTTGCCATGTGCAGACCTAAGTCTGCTTGGTAGAGCTGAGATACACAGCCAGCTCTGGAGTCCAGTTGTTGGAGGCGACAGGAGTTCAACATCTAACTTGTGCGTGGTTAGGATAAAAGAAGTAATGCCTAAGTGCCATAAGGGTTTGCTATACTAAAAAATATCCATGTTTAGAAGTGTATCCTGTAGCTTAGACCAAAATGCCACATTTATTATATTTATTTTGTTAAAACACTACAATAAAACAATAAGCTCGCATTTGGCTTATTGCACCACACATCATCTTTGGTATATATTGAATAATTTATCTAAAGCGCTGTCTTTCTGGGAGAACTCCAAGCTTCACAAGATATTTAAAATAACCATTTCTCTAAACTGAGAGCAAATGGATTTTGACAGATTAAATTTGAACATGAGACAGAAAATAATGCGCTTCAGTACCTATGGTTTCTTTAATATGAATATGGGGTTGCTAAGAGCTTGAGTGTTTGGTATTTTTAGTCATTCTTTTCCTTCAAGAATGTACTCCAAATCACATTGGGCATGTGCTGAATTTACAGGTATAAAGAGCAGCCGTGTTTGTTAAGTTGCCATCATCTGGCCTATAGACTGTATTAGGACTCTACAGTGTTTCATTAGTTCCCCAAGTTAGCTACTGAAGTCAAATGAATTACAGTCAAAATGTGATTGTGGAGCCAAGGAAAACTGAAGGTCCACCCTGGACCATCCAATTTTGCCCTTTGTCCAAAAGGTTGGAAGATAATGGAATGGCTTCATTTGTAATTCTACTCTTCTCCTTGATCTTTGAAGTGACAGTCATTAGTAAGATGCATCCAAAATGGGCAGGTGAACAGATAAGATATAGAAAACCTAGAATATGGATTAATGTAAGAATGATGGCAGCAACCCCAGTACTTAAAATGCCCACTTAATATAATATATTTACTAAACAACAGTGTGACTGCCTAGAAAATACAGAGGGACTGGTTACTTATGGTAAGAGCATAAGAATGGATGGGACCTGGCCAGTGCTCCCTAAGGAATCTTGTAGTGACAGAATTTTGTTAGTGCCGCCCCGCCATTGGCCTCTGCGGGTGGAAATTTGAGGTGAGCATTCCCAACTTGCCCTTAAGAAACCCTCTGAACCCATTATCCATGGGTTTATCTAAACCTTCTAGGAGGATGTCTAACTTTAGCCTCCACAACCTCTTAGAATAGGATGAATAGAACCTTTTTTCTACTGCGATTCATTGACCCACATTTTTAAAGGAAATTCTGAAGGATACTCAAGTCAAAAGTACTTACTTTAGTTTTGTTTAAGAAAAAGATTTAAAACACTAAGAGTAAAATACTGTTCTTTAAGTTAAGGAAACATACATCTTTATTCAATATCTGTAACACACTCTTACATATGTTATACTGTGGTGTTACTTGAGAGAGATTTGAGGAGAAAGATGGAAGCTGGAAGAACAGGAACAAAAAAACAATGAAAGGTATAAAGGAGGCATAAAAGAATGGGTAAGGAGAGTAACCCAGAAGTAGAGAAACTGACAAGGATAAAGAGAAGAAAATGGAGGGAGAAAGATGAACAAGAGAAGACTCTTGTTTAGAAGTCCTGATGTCAGAGACAAACTAATTTTTTCATGATCTCAGGTTTACTGCGCTGTAGGGTCTCAAGCTGCTTAATCATCGTCCTTTGAAATATTTACTTGATGCTAAATCTTTAAATTAAATGGTCACTGTCAGGATATTTTTCTTGGAGCTGCACATAGTAACTGAGACCAATGACAGCTCCCAAGACCATTGACAAAAGTCAGATGAAACCAAGCAAGCCAGGCCTAATCTAGGTAAGAGAGGCTTCCTATATCACCAAGAATTGTGTGTCCCAGATGCACCATCTTTACAAACCAAAAAAGTGCTTCCTCCTGTTGCTCTCAAACTTTCGTCTTCATTCTCGTCCTTATAAATCTAGAACACCAGCTTACAGTAAAGAAGTCCCTACTTGGGCTGCCTCTATTGTGCATGGTTCCACAATTTCCCACATACCTGTTCTTGGCCTTTGTCTTCCCAGAAAGATGCTACCAAGTTCCCCTATTCATTTCAGCCTCTAATAATATGGGTACCTTTCATTTGTTTAGCAATATTTGTGTGTCATGCAATTTTCACAACCACCATGTAACAGCTATGACTGCTGTCTTCATTCTACTGCTGTCTTTCATTCTAAAATTTATGAGATTTTCATTCTATGACTGCTGTCTTTCATTCTAAAATTTATGAGATTTTCCTTGACTAAATTAAGCTAGCTCTAATCTTCCTTTCCCACATGATGCTGGCCAGAAGTCCGCACGTCCCAGGATGAAGGCTGTACTGACTTGGTTCTGCCATCAGTGCTTACCGCATAAATGGTATCTGTTGTACGAGAAGCATTGTTGTACTGAGTGCCATAGTATCTCTCCATGTGTAGGTCTGCATTCGTGGTTTTAGTTGTAGACCAAAGCTTCTAGAAACCACAAATTCTGTCTAGCCTATTGTACCTCTCAGGCAATTTCACTTAAAGAAACACAAACCGGGTGGTTGAGAGAGAAAAATAACCGACAACTAAGAGAGGAGAGATTGCTCCCCAAAGTGATTCCAAAGGGTGGTTACTGACACAGGTGTGGCTCGGAGCAATGGCAGGGGTGAGGGAATGGACTTTTTTCAAATTTCTTAGGCCCTAGAATTTAAATGTTTACTGTGCTGGGCTTCTAAGTGAGATGAACTCATAAAAAGTGAAAGTGTTTGCATTGGTTAGGGAATTTTAGGTTGTAAAATTCCCTTCTTGCAATATCTTTGAGCAATCCAGATCATTTAAAGAACGGGGAACCCATATGTCTCCCAGCTGCCTAAGCAACTAAGAGGATTTGCTAACTTGGACTTCCTTCTCTTTTCCAGATCTTGGCCATCGTGTCTATCCTGTTCATCGTACTCTCCACCATTGCTCTGTCTCTCAACACTCTTCCAGAGCTGCAGGAAATGGATGAATTTGGACAACCCAACGACAACCCCCAATTAGCACACGTGGAGGCTGTGTGTATTGCTTGGTTTACCATGGAGTACCTTTTACGCTTCCTGTCCTCACCAAATAAGTGGAAGTTCTTTAAAGGCCCACTAAATGTCATTGATTTGCTGGCCATCTTGCCATATTATGTCACCATCTTCCTCACGGAGTCCAACAAGAGTGTGCTGCAGTTCCAGAACGTGAGGCGCGTGGTTCAGATCTTCCGGATCATGCGCATTCTCAGAATCCTGAAACTCGCCAGACATTCCACAGGCCTGCAGTCTCTGGGGTTCACCCTCAGACGGAGTTACAACGAATTGGGCTTGTTGATATTATTTTTGGCCATGGGGATAATGATATTTTCCAGCCTGGTGTTTTTTGCTGAGAAAGATGAAGATGCTACCAAGTTCACCAGTATCCCGGCATCGTTTTGGTGGGCCACCATCACCATGACCACCGTAGGCTATGGTGACATTTACCCGAAGACATTATTGGGGAAAATCGTGGGAGGCCTCTGCTGTATTGCCGGGGTCCTGGTTATTGCCCTTCCCATCCCAATCATCGTGAACAATTTTTCTGAATTTTACAAGGAGCAAAAACGCCAGGAGAAGGCGATTAAAAGGAGAGAGGCTCTTGAGCGGGCCAAGAGGAATGGCAGCATCGTTTCTATGAACTTAAAAGATGCCTTTGCCCGAAGCATGGAACTGATAGACGTGGCCGTGGAGAAGGCAGGAGAGTCAGCCAACACGAAGGACTCGGCTGATGATAATCACCTCTCTCCAAGCCGGTGGAAGTGGGCCAGGAAAGCTCTGTCAGAAACAAGCTCCAACAAATCTTTCGAGAATAAGTACCAGGAGGTTAGCCAGAAAGACTCCCACGAGCAGCTGAACAACACTTCTTCCTCCAGCCCCCAGCATCTGAGTGCCCAGAAACTGGAGATGCTGTACAACGAAATCACCAAGACCCAGCCTCACTCTCACCCGAACCCAGACTGCCAAGAACAGCCCGAGAGGCCGTCTGGGTACGAAGAAGAGATAGAAATGGAAGAAGTGGTCTGCCCGCAGGAGCAGCTGGCTGTGGCACAGACCGAGGTCATTGTGGACATGAAGAGCACCTCCAGCATAGACAGCTTCACTAGCTGTGCCACCGACTTCACAGAGACGGAGAGGTCGCCCCTGCCGCCACTGTCCGCCTCTCACTTGCAGATGAAGTTCCCGCCCGACCTCACAGGGACAGAAGAGCACCAAAGAGCCAGGGGGCCCCCATTTCTCACACTAACCAGAGAGAAAGGGCCTGTGGCCAGGGATGCCACCCTGGAATATGCTCCGGTCGACATAACTGTGAGCCTGGATGCCAGCGCTTCCCAAAGCGGGCTCCACGGCCCTTTGCAGTCTGACAGTACCTCCGAGAGCCCTAAGAGTTCGCTGAAAGGCAGCAACCCGCTAAAAGCCAGATCCCTCAAAGTGAACTTTAAGGAAAACAGAGGCAGTGCCCCACAGACCCCGCCCAGCACTGCCAGGCCACTGCCGGTCACCGCGGCTGACTTTTCCCTCACTACCCCGCAGCTCATCAGCACCATCCTCTTAGAAGAGACCCCCTCCCAGGGAGACAGACCCTTGCTGGGCACCGAGGTTTCGGCACATTGTCAGGGACCTTCCAAAGGGCTGACCCCTCGGTTTCCCAAGCAGAAACTCTTTCCTTTCTCGTCGAGAGAGAGGAGGAGCTTCACGGAAATAGACACTGGCGAAGACGATGACTTCTTAGAGCTCCAGGGGCCAAGACAGGACATGCAGGCCGACCCCAGCCCAAACTGCTGTGCAGATAAACCTAGTGATGGAAGAGACCCTTTAAGAGAAGAGGCCTGTGTGGGCTCTTCCTCCCCCCAGGACACAAGTCACAACTGTAGGCAAGACATTTACCATGCTGTGGCTGAAGTAAAAAAGGACAATAGTCAAGAAGGGTGCAAGATGGAAAACCACTTGTTTGCCCCAGAAATTCATTCCAACCCAGGAGACACAGGTTATTGTCCCACACGTGAAACCAGCATGTGACTAGTTACAAAAGCAATAAAAAAAAAAACTTGTTTCTTAAAAATGAGGTAATAATGCCCGTGAACTAAAAAAATGGGAAGCCCCCCCCAAAAAAGTGCATAAAATGTTATTTTTGCATGGCATGAACAGTTTAGTTTAAGTACTGTTTAAATAAAGAGTCAAGACTGCATTTTGTAACAAACACAAAATGACTGAGGAACGGTGAACAAATAAAGAGAGCTCTATTAGGAACCAGTATTCTGCAATGTCTGACATTTTTGATCCTTTCATTTCAAATTGTAGACAGATTTTCAACTTTTTGCTTTTCTGTTACAATGAATTTTAGAATTTGCACATGAAAGGATGAAATGTCACTGCATGTATTCATAATTATGAGGATCAAGGTGCTTTGAGCTTGCAAAATGCCTAACTTTGTAAATAATGGGACCTGGGATGCAAAATTGTCAAGAACATACGGAAACAAGTTTCTGAGACACAGGTACTTCCTTTACAGCTACTGCCCCGAGGGGCTGTACAGACTTCTTGTTGCGAAATTGCAACCTCTTCTTAAACCATCTCACATATCTTGCTTTGGGTCATAAAGCTCTTATAAGTACATTTGTTTAAAGGAATACAGTATTTTTATTGTGACATAATTCATAGGGTGCATTTTTCTTTTGTGCTTCTGCTTACTCGTGGCATTTGTGATTCTATTTATAAATCATGAAAATAGGCAAGATTTAATGACCAGACATCAACAAATTTGAAATTTAAGCTTGAAATTTTGCCAATTATATATCCTGCCACAGCCTAAAAACCTGAAAATATTTCAAAGGCTATACAACTAAACTTTTTTTTTTAATGTCACTCCACATTTGGAAATCACTTTCTTTTTTCTTTTTTTTTTTTTTTTTAGTTGTATGTTGGCCATCTAAAGATGATTGTATTTTCCACTTGTATCCAACATCAACTGTTCTGTCTAAAGAACTAAAGATAGAATGCAGATATGCCAAAGTGGGAATTCCAAACATGATTTTTGATGAACTAAAAGCAAAGCTGTTTAAGTAAGACTGCCACCCCTCTCATAGATAGCTGGGTTCAGAAATGAGTTACCATAAAAAGAGCCCTGGCCTGGCAACAGGTCACCCAGTATTTCCCAGTGGGGAGAGGGACGGCTGCCGCCTGGGGAGGGCTCCAGGTGCCATAGCACCTGCCAGTAAGTGCAGCAACTGGAAACACCCTCACGTTTCCAACGTCCCCAAGCATCGTCAGGATCACCGTTATTGAAAGCCACTTCCAGCATTTTCCACTGAAAACACTGAAATCCAGAGGACTTAAAACACTTGCTGGTGGTTACCCTGCTGGTGAAGTCTGTACTAAGAACCCAGGTCGTTTGAATGCATTTTGCTTCGCAGGAAATTAAGGCTCTGATTCCAGATCTGCAACTACCAGATGTGTGATGCTGGACAAGCCTTGTAAACTTCTCAGTTTTACGCCAATGAAACCCAGACAAAACTATTTCTAAGCTCCCTTAAGACTCCAAATTAATATGATTTTTGGTTTCTCAGGAACGTCCAAGTTTTGCCTCAGCATAATGCATTTTGTATGTATGTGTGTGCATTGTGTGTGTGCGTGTGTATGTATGTGTGTGTGTGGTTCATGGAAAGAGTTGGAAAATTCTGGACCAAATTTAAAGCACAACTTTTATTTAAAGTAAAAATGCTAAATTTTATTCTGTTTTTCAAATTATGATAAAAACACTGGAAAAGACAACCCACATATTTAGATCATCAGGCTTTAAGGAGTAACATTTATTAGCAGAATCTGGTCATTATATCTCATATAAGAAAACAAGTTAGATGCTTAGTTGAGATCCAAGCATCCCTACTGCTAAAAAACAATTTTAAATATTTCTTTTTCACTGTGCTTAGAATTTCTTAAGGTTTTCATGTTTGTCTCAAAACACAACCTGTCGGGTTTGTGGTCATTAACTATTGATATTTACATTATTCATACTTATTTCAGTGTCTAAAGCAAAATGTTGATCTGTTTTTGTAAATCTAGAGTGTTTGAATTTTCTACCTAGAGTTTTTTAAGTCAGTCACGTCTGCTGTTAGAAGAGCAAATGAGTTATGAAAAGCATTTTCTTTACATAGTCTCATGAATTATTTTTTAATGTCTGTTATTGAACTAATTTTTTTTTAATTTATCTGTATGCACAGGTGGATTTGTCTTACTGCCCTGATGGTTCACAAATGCCCACTTTCATGTGTCCATTAGGCTTTCTACTGAGAACCTTGCTCCAGAATGCTTAATGTTAGAAATCTTGCCTAGATAAGGAATCCTAAACATTGCACCCTGGAAGCATTTTCCCTAAAAAGTTTTTTCCCTTTAATATTTTTTTTTAGTTTCAAAGAGTTTTCAAGAACATCTTATAGAAAGCTTGGCCTTCACTTCTTCTTAGCCCTTCTGAGCCTAAAAGTCTTCAGCTAGGAAAGAAAAAAATGCTCCTCTAAAAAAACAAAAACAAAACAAAAACCTGACTTTGTTGTTTCATAGGGAGGCAGTTTGGGAACTAAGGGATCCCAGAATGCACTTCTGCAGCACTTGCTAAACCTTTTCAAAGAACTGCACCTGACTCCGAGAATGAACGTGTGTATGCCTGAGATGGTCTGCAAATATACCAAGCACAGAATTCTTTCAAAGTCTTATTTTTACATTAAAAATTCATGTAAATGCTGCATTTTACTGCATATGTTTCAATATAAAAGAAATGATGTTTTATATTGCTTATCAACTAGTAAAACTGATACTCTTATAACTTCATACACCTCTTTTGTACCCCCCTGGAAAATATATCCCTAGTTTAAGAAGCACTGCATGGATGACAAGGACATAGATTGGCTCCTTGAGGACCCTGGGAAGTTTCTGCTGCTAGGAAAGTGTCCTCATTGGTAGCTAGCTCAGTGACCAAGGACAAACTTCAGTGAGTAGAGACTATTTGAATGAATGAAAAAAGAACACAATCTCAAGAATGGTTAACTTGATTCTTCTAGCTATCTCAACAACCAGTGAAAATTGCCACAAGATCATCTTAGCTCAAAAACTGAGATCAATCATAAAAGTATAGAAATGGGAACATGGATAAATGTCTCGGGTTGGATCGCAAATACAAGAGTGACATAATTGAGTGAGTCCCTGGAGTTGACCTAAATGGTCTCTAAATATTTCCACTAGAAATTTCTCCACTCTGGCAAAACCAACTGCTTTGAAGCCAGCATTCAGATCAAACATTATCCTGATATGACTAGATCTGGTTACAAGGAGAATTTATGCCAAATGTCTGTTCCCATTAATTTCTTGTCAAAACAGTCTCACTCTCATGTAGACACAAGCTGGGGAAAGCCAACAATTCAACTATTTTCACTTGGAATTTGAATATCAAAAAAAAAAAAGCCTTATATATATAGAGTACCTTCTAGTTAATTTCTTGTTGAACTTAATCCTCACGACAGCCTTCTGAATTAGCTATCATTTATCAATAAAGGACCAGAGAAGTTATGCATTTTGCTCACGTTGACACAGGTCACTGGTGAATAGTAGAACGTGGCCTCATCCATGTCGTCTGGCATCAAGTTCAGCATTCCAACATACGATAGTATATTTCATTACGGTTTTTCCTATTAATATCTGAAATTATGTAAAAACAAACAAAAACAAAAACAAAAAAAACCTAGAAGTGCATTTACAGTCCTGCAGTTTGCTTAAAGCAGCAGTGGGTCATGCCAAATGGTAATGACTAGAGATAAATGATATTGACTGTCTTTAGTACATACGTTTGACAAATTTAGAATTCTCGCTTTAAGAGCCACACGCCTGGGTTAAAGAAAAGAATCCATAGCTCATGATGTAACATGACATACTTATTAGGCAGAGGGCTCAAGGAAGCCACTTGATTTTCTGAACAAAAACAAGTAGAATTTTAGAACTGCTTCTAGCCTAAGTTCAAATATTTTGTCTACTTGAATTTGTTATTTCATTGTTCGTTCATTCGGCAGATAACTAGGTGAGCACCCCGATATTACTAAATACTAGGTATTACACCCGTGAATACTAGGTGAGCACCCCTGTATTCCATAGAAGGTACTGTGCTTGGTGGTAGAGTACAACCCTTAACTTCACGGAGCTAACTGCCTGGCCTCATTTACAACCAGGCTGAGGATCATTTGGGTCACTGAAAAATGTCTCTTTCTGAACATGGAAAAAAAATCACTCAATTATCAAACCAGGGAAGCATATGACCAGAACAAGTGAAATACTTTTCCAACAAACTGTTGTCCTAAGAAACAGACAAGATGGTATGAATGTAAATCTGATACGTAATTATCTTTGAATCACAATTTACACGTGAGACAAATTGTTAACCTGATTGAGGTTGCTATCCGTATTATCTGATAAATAGAAAAATAATTTTTAATCGGATATATTGCTTGTCAAAATAGCTAATAATGGTCTAACACTAATAACTAGAGCAAGATTTAATACCAGTGAAAAGTCTATAACACATTTTATATTTTAATAGTTTGATGATGGTTATGCAGTTAAAAACAACCATTTTAAAGGTTTTTCTTAATTCCCATTAACTATAGGCAACATTTTAGCAATGTATCACTATTCTCTGTTTAGCCCTCTAAGTTTCTAAATGCAGGATATTTAAAATTCAATTATATAGCTTGACTCAAAGGATTTATTCACGAGGTCCATGTAAATTTGAAAATACATTGGGTATCTTTCCATTGTAATTGTCCTCACCCAAACAGAACTAAGAAAAGAAAAAAAAAGAAAAAGAAGATTCTACAATATCCAAGTAAAAGTGGACACATTCAAAGTCCCTGCCCTGATAAGAAAGAGGAAAGGCCCCAACTCTAAAACCATGGTTCTATATTACTGAAGTTAGTTCTTACTATAAGAGAATGCCACCCTGCATTATAATGCTGTTGGTTTCAATAATCGTTTCTTCTACTTGCCTTTTTTAAAAACAGCCTGAGTTAATTGCATAAGTCCTATTTACCATTACCATTAATGCATAATCTCTTCATTATTAAGTCTCAAAAGGTTTTAATCTATAAATACACATATAAAGGCAAGTGGGGGAGATTCTCTTAGTAATAAGACAGCCCAAGGTCAGCAAAGGATACAAGTACCAAAAAAAGGAAGAAAGGTAAAGAAATGTGTGAGTAAATTAAAGAGGTTTTTTAAGCATAGAAATGTATATTAGGTACATGTATGTACTTTCATAAAATTTAGACTTACTATTGACATGAAATTCATAATTGAGACCATAATTCCAATTTTAATCTCTGTCCTGAAGAATTTGTTTCTTATGATTTAACAGATACTTCCAGATTGCTGTGATAAAATATTTAATTCAACTAACATTGATGCTCTACCATGTGCCAGAAATTAATTTATGCACAGTTTATCCCTCAATTTTACAGCCTACTAGAGATTTCTATTTAAAAAGATTATATTCCCAAGCGAAATCCAATTCCACAGGGAGGGCTGGAAATAGTATGTTTGAGTTTATAGTCTGAAAATTCCTATAATCTATTTTTATGCTCCCTCAGAATCAAATGATTTCATTCCCCAATCTAGAATCTGAATGACCACCACATACACTTTCTAAACATACATGCTTAAAATTAGAGCTAGCTGTCTGAAATCTAGTGACGGTGTATTTCAATGTAGATATTGCCCTCTTCCACCAAAGGAAACACTATTCTAGCAAAAATGATGTTGAAAATCATTTTTATACTCACATAACTGTTTCATTTGACTTTTTAAAAATCTTAGCCTATATGCTGTGCCAGAAGCCATCACAACCTGCTGATCTGATGAAAACGTAATGCCGATCTGAGCAAGTAGTTTATCTCCCATCCACTATGGGCAGTGCTGGCAAACGATATGCCTAAATCGTTCTTCTTTTAGTTATTTTTGTTTCATCTTAACCTAAAAATATTTTGAGGTGGCATACCAACCAATAAATATCTACTTTCAAAATTGAGATTCAGGGAAACAGACACAGAATAGTGAAAAGAGTCCAGAGGCAAACACACAAATTCAGAAAAGAGGTCACGGGCTGCCCTCTGCTTTTTATTCTTCATGTTTAGCACCTCCTAGTGGTCAATCTGAGAGAAAGTGGAATTCTCTATTTGCCTAGAAAAGAAATGGTAATGAGAATTTGAAAGAAAATTTTCTATCACTTTACAACTTCCATTACATACGCATATAGCCAAAATCAAAACTACATCCTAGACATTTTTGGAGACCTGTTTTTCAGTGGTCATTTCTCAGTTTTTCTTATTCCAAAATATCTGATAAAACTGTTGCTACTTTCTGCAAAGCGCTTTCAGAATATTTCTACCTGCCGCCTTCAAATCAAAATAGAATCACAAGTTTCGCTCAATATTTAGCAGAGCCCCAGTGTGGACTCTGGCTGCACAGTAAATGCTACTTTGACCTTTCCACTATGAGTGGGAAGCTAGAGAGAATGTGAAAGAGTGATTCTTTTTTTTTTTTTTTTTTTTTAAGAATCATGAACCTGTGAAGACAAAGCCACTGGGTTAACTCCAAAGCCCACAGTCTCCATTTTCCACTGTCTGAAGATTACGAATAGAACCCAAACTGCCCCTGAATTTACCCTGGTGAAAAAAAATAGATGGTTTCTAAACTCCCAAGAGACATCTGTGGGTGCTGGCCAGAAATTCTGTTACAGCCAGATTTCTGCCATCTTTAAACCAAGAGGCTTCTAACATTCTTATTTATAGCGTATGGGTTAGGCTGATTTTAACCTGCAAATACATCATAATGTTTAATTGAAGTCAGGAGGATTTTTAGAAAGAAAACACATATATAGCAAGTAATATGTACTGGGGCTCATTAGGTTAAGCATCCGACATATTGATTTGGCTCTGGTCATGATCTCAGGGTAGTGAGATCGAGCTGACAGCGTGGAGCCTGCTTGGGATTCTCTCTCTCTCTCTCTCTCTCTCTCTCTCTCTGTCCCTCCACCCCCAATTAAAAAAAAGAATTGGCAGAATTTTCCTATTTAGTTCAAGACCAAAGAAAGGAAAAAAAAGAAAACCTTTAATTTACAACACATTCAGGTTTGTCGTACAATAGCCACATTTCAAATTTATGCAACTTTAAAGAGGTATTATATTAAACCATTAAAAATTCAACAGTGAGTGTAGAGAAAAGGTTTATAAGCAAACATAAGGTACCATTAGCACACTGAAGCATTTTTAATAATCTTTCATTTGACTGTGTAATGACTATATCTTGCTCTTAGCACCTTGTTTTCAATCCGAAAGCTTTTCTGTTTTATATCGTTGCTTGAGTGTTTGCTTGCTTGCTTTGTTTTGTTTGAAGAAGTGAGGGTAAGTGGAAAAACGTGTTCAAGTGGGAAGTTACTGGACAACTTATTAACATCACCTACTGTGCCCGGGGTTACAATGGAAACCATTTATAGAAGGGACTTGACCTCACTCCCTTCTACTTTCCTCTCAAGTTTCACGATCCTGTTTTGGAAACAGATTCTTTTGATCAAACTCAGATCCTGCTCATCCAGGTTTTCAATTTCTCTCCTGTCTGTAGTGCCCACCAGTAATCCTTCCCTAGGGTCTGCCTGATTATGGTACTTCAGGTATCAAGTCAAGGGCAGGACCAATTGAGCCATTAGCAATAGCAACTTGAAGCCCATAGCAAAGAGTAACAGGAAGCTGTCCAGTGGTCAGAGAAGCCTAAGGACAAAGGAAGTGTCGACACAGGGTGATGATCCAGTTGACCCACAAAGCAATGACACTATATATCTCTCTCCCTATTAACAAAAGAATCATTTTTAAAGCCTCTGGTAAGTTCTTGAACTTCAAAGGTAAATAACTAGGTTGATGAGAAAAGTGGTGTCTAACCCACTGATTTGTTACCAGGTATCATCCTAAATGCACATTCCACTAAATTTCTGTGTGCAACCAATTAATGTGTCTGTTTTTAGGGCAGTATCCAAAAAGGAAAATACCAATATAACCCTGTTTTCTTTTCAATGGTAACAAACATTTCAATCAGGGAAAACAGGTATTATTCTGGTAGTTTTTATATGCTTCTTGGCCAAAATTGTAATAGTAATTTATAGAACTTCAGCCAAAGATATTAGGGGTGAAGAAAAGGCCATCTTGAAATAATGTACTTTGCTGTACTTCCAATTAGAAATAATTCAGATTTGGATTAAGATTTCTTTTTAAGTTCTTTGTATAAAAATATCTTTAGGTGGTCATTTGAAATTAATATTTCCCCTTTTACTATGAGTTTCTTAAAAAAGGCTACTATAAATTAAACTAGATAGTATATAGTTAACCACCTACCACAAACCTGACAGGAGGTATTTGTTTTCTTTTTTGAAACTATTCCAAAAGAAATCATTCAACTTGCATTTGTGTGCTAATTATTTAGTCTTCTAAAATTTTTCTGTGGCTTTCTAAACAGTCAAAATCTTAAATGTGTGTGAGTATAAATATAGATTTTCACTCAAAATGTGTGTGAGTATAAATGTAGATTTCCACTCCCTGTTACCTTAAAATAGAGAATATTTTATTTGCTAAATTACATACATATGTATCCTACTTGTTTATATATATATATATATATATATGTTTATGTGTGTATGTACATATATACATATATGTATATACACACACATATACATATACATATATATATATGTACATGTATATGTATCTCCACCTCGTGTGGCTTTAAAAAGAAATTGACATTATTTGGACAAATAATATGCTATGAAAACTTAGGTAATGCATTCTTTTTTTTACTTAACAGCTTTACATTTTTAATGTTTAATAGAAAAATGTCAATTTCTCCTAAAGAAAAATCAGCTTCCTACAATTATAAGACTTTAGCTTTATCTATCTGAAGATTCTTTTACACTCTCCTTATTACCAAAAAATTAAACACACTTAGTCATGTAAATATTCAACATACTCTTGCATCTTTATGCTTTAAATATTTGTAAACATATATATATGTATATATGTGTGTGTGTGTATATATATATATATATATATATAGTAATTCATAACCAAATTTGGTTCTAGATTTACCATAATTGACTATTTGCCAGAATAAACTATAAAATGAGAATAAAAGTTTTCAGTGTTAAAAAGAATTCTTTATTAAATTCTGTTTTCATATTCTGAAGGATAGATTATCATTAGGTTTTACCAGAGACTTTTTGTTTTGCCTTTTTGTTAATGTTAAAATTTTACTGATGAAGAAAGGTAACAGAGGAGGAGGTTCATTTTCTATTTCATTTTATTTAAAATGCCATGTCACAAAAAATTTACGTAGAACCCAGTTTTCCTACAAGGAGCTTCAGAGCTGAGTCATGACCAGGGACTATATATGATGCAGCCTGCTGCAAAGTCTTTACACTAAGTGCAACGACTCCAAGCAAATTAGAGGGAATCGGAGGGTGCAGCTATCTCCAAAATTAGAGACAGACTGACTTGGGGAAGACCTTCCACTGAATCTGCAAAGGAATTTCCAAGATACACTAAAATCTCACCTTCAGATATCCAGTATCCATCACTGGTAAACTGAAAATCGTATTTTTATTTTAATGGGGGTTTTGTTTTGCCTAGTAATTTTATGAAAGCTTTAGTATAATATATTCCTTAGTTTGGGGTTTCAACCAACTTCTGATGCTTAGAAAAATAATTCGTGTTCTAAAGCAGAATTGCACGACAGCTTAGGTCTTACTATTTAGTTATAGCCTAACGAATACTGTGTTCCTACCTGTTCTCGCAAAAACTAAAGATCCTAGCTTATTTAAATAGTATTCAGGTAAAGCACTATGCCATCCGACCAGCTCACTAAATGTATTTATTACCTGTCTCTACATAGCTTATGTAAAAGCTCGATGTTGACTGTCCATGTCTGCCGCATTTAAAAGCTGCCAGAGTGATTGTCTCATCTAATTATGTCAACACACTGTGTTACAGTGTCCTGTACATAGGCCACAGAACAAAAGTGACTACAAACTGCTTACTCAACACCTAGCCCAAAAAAGGGCTGAGGCAGTACAGTAATGCCTTTAGTTAAAATGGCCCACTGAATCATTTCCATCTGTGCATTTTTTACCATAAATACTGAAGTAGTATTTTTTAACTGTCTTTTCAGGCTTGTAAAACAAATCTCTATATCACATCTACATAGTCTAAATATGTCGAATAATTCAGTTTAAAAAGCGTTGCCTACTAACTAAAGAAAAATAGCTACCAATTTTCCTATTTAGTTGCCTAAATCATTTTCCATTGCCATTGTAGAACTGCCTTAAATGGTTTCTTTCACCACTATTATGTGCAAAACAAAAGGAGGATTTTGTAGTGCATTCTCACCTGTCTTACATTAGCTGTTTTCACTAGTCCAAGGGTAGACATTCCTCAGGAGTGACCCATGTAGTGCTGTCCAGTAGTCAAGAGGATAACGTTATTTTCACTTCGGTCTCCAAAAACTGAAGTTGGACATCTACAAAATTAATATATATAGACTTTCAAAGGCCACATCTTGGGAGGTGGGAGTGAAGAGGAAGGAAGAAGAAGAGAAGGGAGAGGGAGAAGAGAGAAAAAAAGAAAAGCTAATAGAAAAACGCAAACCTGCAGCTGAGTTAAATGGGGGGAAACTAAAGTTCACAGTGTATATTTTTTGAAAAGTTGATTGACTTTTGGGAAGGCTGTATGTATTTGTACATGTGTGCATGTGAATATGAGTGTGTTTAGGATCAGGAGGGAGAGCCTGTATCATCCATTGCTTTTTTGGTTAAATAGAGTCATATATTAGTAAAAAAACAACTATGTCTAACTCCCAAATTCATTCATTCTATGTTTAATGTTAGAATTATAATCTTATTGTTAAACTCAGGACAACTCTGTGAAGATTTACAAAGTAAGTGTATGAAACCTTATGGCAAAACTACAAAGCTATCAGTAATTAATGCACATAAAAAGCCTTGCTGGGAAAAATCATGGGTGATTTCCCTACAAAACAGGTTGACATGCAACCTATTCTTTTTTGTTTCTCAAGTTGTAGAGATTTTAATAGTTTCTATTAAGTCCTTAACATCTCCCAAATTAAAAAGACTGAAAATTATTTTTAAAGCCTAAGGAATATAGAGTAACAGACATTACAAGTTAAATGAATAGTTCCTACAATTGCTGTGTACATTAAGTAATACAATTTCATATTTCCATGTTATTACACATGGTATTAGATTTATAGGTACAGTCGCATGAAGCATCATTCACTTTTATCAACTTCAGTGTTTTAGAGGGTTTTCATACTACTCTATGAATGCTCTGAATGCTGCAGAGAAAAAGAAGCACAATCAGTATTTTATGTTCTAAGATTTCTCAGTTGGGTTATCCTGTCCTGCCCACACACATAATAGCATTAGCATTTCATCTTATACTATGTTGAAATACTTTTAATACAAACTCTCGGTAAAAGCTAAAGCTTACGCATAAGTGGTAAGTCTCGTCTAGTGTCATTCACTGCATCAACATGCTTTATTTCATCATATTTGCACACAAGGTGTTTTGATTTCAGTTTTGTGAAGAGATACGATTTAGCATACGCGTGTTTGTTCAGCTGTCCATCCTGCACCATTAATACAATGCCTTTCTCTCCCATTTAATGGTGTTTGTATCAATGTCCCCATATCTGCTGCATTTTAACTCCATAAAAAGAAAATGTGATTTTGTATTAGTAGTTTTGCTGATCAATTCAGTATTTCTGCACCAATCAGCATACTTATATGCATGTAGTAGTCTGTACAATTGTTCAACATCAAAATACTTGTTTACTTTATGTCAAAATGTCTATAAAATTGCTGGCATTGTTCTCCATTTCAGTCTGGTAGAATAAGCAAGATAGAAAATAAATGTGTAAATGAATCATCTGTGTCATTTCACTTCTCTGCATGAAGTCACTTCACATTAAGCATGACGCACACACCCGCCACCCAACAATCCATGGTTTCTTGACACCTCATTACTGACTGTTGAGGCAGGTAGCTTTTGGATAGAACCGCTCAGCCTGGGGAAAAAAAAAAAAAAAAGGTGGATCCCTTACTCTCCTTTTCAAATGAACCCTCTCAGATAGCCTACAGATGTATGTCACTTGGTTTATATTTTTTAAAAATTCAGTGCAAAGCATCTTGCTGAAACCCGGGTAAGCTCATCAAAGATTTTGGAGGCAGTCTCCCAACTGCCATTCCTGAAACCAATTCAGGACAGCCCTTGTTGGGTAAATCAAGTCTTAACTCCTGCCCCCAAGGTCAGCTGCATCCGTACATGACCTGGGCAGTTGCTCAGGGTACAGACACATTGAACGGCCCACACTTAATTTAATGCCCTGCTTTTGCCATCTTGATATTCTTAGTAACTTTTGAGCCAGGGACCCTGTATTTTCATATTGTATTAGGCCCCACAAGTTAGATACCCAGCCCTGCCTGACCAGCGAAGCAAACTACCGATTGAGTCAGGCTCTCCAAAGCAAAAGGTTAGCGGATAGTGAGAAGAGAGGCTTATTTATTTAACAAACTCTTATATTGCACTTACCATGCACCAAGACCTATACATATATTTGCTTATTTAATCCTGACAATAACATCCACCATTTGACAGAGGAGGAAACTGAGGCACAGAGAAGTTAAGTAGCTTGCCCAAGGTCACAGCTAGTAAACCCAAAAGTTTGAGTCAGGCATCTGGCTAGTTTGGACACCTGACTGTCTAGGCCAGTGCTGGTTCCTTGCTTTGCTATGCTGCCTTCCCATCAAAGAAAATTTCCTTACTTTGTTAGAGCACTAGGGATGTGTCTTAAAGACCTTTGTTGAATAGTCTAAAAGCTTCAAGGATGATACCTTCCAAGAAATTCCAACTCTCCACAGCAACATTTTCCTGCTCTTAATGCCAAGGGCACTTGCCTGAGTTAAATTAATGAGATGATTATAAATATTGAGTAAAGTATTGCCAGTATATTTGTGGCCCAACACAGATGTGACTACAGAGTGCCCAGACTCTCGATGTCCAACTCCTGTACTGGTGACAGAGGGGAAGGGAGTGACGAGAAGAATGGGCTGACCTTGGTCTTGATGACGCTTTTCTCCATTCAATCCCTCTGCCTCCCTAGCTCAGGTGCCACCACACACCTTCCTGAAAGCAAGAGGGCCCCATCTGGCTGTCATTTCACTCAAAAGAGGAGGAGGCACACATAAAGGATGCAATCTGTATGGACATAAGAGGTGATGTAGAGAAACTCAGTGCTGGATTCGAACATGAGACAAGGAGTAATGTGTTCACTGCTCATCAGTCTACAAGAGCCCTTCTGGCTCTGGGCTAATGCTCAAGATCCAAAACCATTGAGGAGGACAGAGGGATCCTCAAAAGTCTGCTGTATTCACACTCTCCAGGCTTAACGGTACCACCCAGGAGCAGCTGGGTCAGTCAAAACGTCCATAGGATTCTCTGGTCATCCCAGAGGGTCAGCAGCCCCTAGGGCAATGGCAATCTAGCCACAAGAGGAAATGTAAATCTTTTCCCACATAAGCTTCTCCATTCTATCCCCCACAGTCCGTTTCCAGAATCCTCCTTTTCAGAAACTTCAAGAGACACAGACTAAGAGAGAAAACAATGGGGAGCTGTCAGGGGAAGGGTCACATTCCCAGAATTCCGTCTAACCTAAAACAAATGGAATAAAAGCGGCACTCGGCTCCTCCCCCTGTTGACCGAGGTGAATACAAAATTCTTGCTCCTTTGATACGGTCTCTTCTTTCTGCTCCAGTCTACCCCATTCACCCTCCACCCTCAGCCCTAGAAACACAAATCCTACATTGCATAGATTGGGCCACAAAAGCATGGAGGTGGAAGGGGAATAATATCATAGAATCTATGCTAAGAGAACTAAAAGGGATTTCCTTGCTCCCTTTTCACCTTTTCTCATCTCCGACCTCGAGTAAGCAGACGGGTTTAACTGGTTTAACTCAGGCAGCTTTGGAAGAACAGAGAGAGTCCTGGATCCCAAACAGTCCTTACCCCAGCCCCACGGTTTGCATTCCTCAACCCTGATGACTCTTCTGGTTGTCTTCTAGAGCGAAAGATGATAAAGCCCCCTAGCAAGAACTTTAGAGGCCGATTTGCAAACTGGCCAGCAACTCTGATCAGGGCAAAATTTTGCATGGAAGTCTCTGATTCTATTAGCCGAAACACTGTGACACCTCACAAGGCTGTCAACTTTATCATTCCTTACATGCACACAAAACCAGTGTGATGCCAGGGAGCATCACCACAGAGCATGAAATATCAGAACTCAACACAATGCTCAAGGTTGTAATGAGACACAGAGTCTAATTCTGGACTCTACAACTCACAAAGAGCCTGGATGAACTTAAAGCACCTTCAGAGGAGAGTCACAATGACCCCTGTGTCCAAATAAAAGAGAATGGAAAAGATGAAAAAGAGAAGGTTGACCTGAGAAACAGCAATATGTTCAAGGTCAAATGTTTTAAAGTTATAAATCATATTGAAAGACAGGAATAATACTCATTTATAACGTAAATATTTTGTCGAGTGGTTTTCATAATAGTCAACACTTAACTATTCAATTCATATTGTGTCTTTTTATGCTCGGCACTGTGCTAAGTCCTAAAGACCCAAAACTAATAAGTTGGGGTTCCGGCCCGCCAAGAGCCTGCGGTCATCATCATGGGGATGACAAACAGCTGGCACCAGTGTCACCATTCCTTCTATGCCCCCTGCCATCCCCTGTGTCAACCATTAATCATGCATTCCTTTCCCCTGAGCCAGGAGGCAGCCTCGGGATACGACACCACCAGGCAATCAGAGCAGCTAATCCCCAAATCACCTGACGTTCCTTTATCACCAAAGACCCTGAGGATAATCATGATAATTATTATTATGGCATTAAGAGAACCCATTATGTTCCAGACCCCATTCTAACCATTTTATACCCACCACCTTCTTCAATCTCATTTCTCTGAAATGGTTGGTTCACAGAAATTTTATGTGGTCGTCATTGAAGACTCATTTAAAGAAAATGGGATAAACTCCAGTATGAGGAAATTAGATGTCCTTCAGACAAATTTTCCACAAGTGATGGATGTTTCACATTAGCAATAACGAGAAAGCTGGTGAGTCCTCTTTCCAGGATGTCTTCAGAATTAGGATAGATTCTCACCCAGCTGTAATGAGAAGTGCAAACCTGTCTGAATGAAGAAGGACAAACCAGATGACCTTTCAGTGTTCTTTTCATTTCCGAGATTCTACAATTTGTGGTGCTCCAGAATCAAATTTATTTTTTACTAAAGTCTGTGGTAAATTGTATTCGTTAAATTGTCTCCACATCCACTTAGCACAGATGACAAATTAGCGAAGGGGGGAGGCAAGCAATTTGCAAAAACATATTTTTAAACCTCTATTAATCACATATCTACATTTTATGCTGAAGCACACATCCTGTTTAAAGAATTACTCTCAAAAATATCTCAAAGGACACACAAGACATGATGCAAAGGTAAAGTCCTAGGAACCCAAGCAAATGAATCACTATAAGTTGTATGAATAAATTAATTTGTGCTAAAATGTCTTCTTTTAGGATGGATGTAATTTCATAAACATTTATTCCTTGTAGAAACAGATTCTGAACTACACTCACAAATAGCCTGGATGAACTTAAAGCACCTTCAGAGGAGAGTCACAATGAACAGAGACTTAAAAAACAGTGACTTAAAAAACAAAAGCAGTAACATTAGATAACATTTTTCTATTTTAAGAATTCAAAGTTTTCACTAACTCTAATACAGGAAAACATAATTTGTTGCATCTGACTTTAGCAAGAAATTGTTTTGTGATGCTTCAGAGTAGAAGTCATTTCCCAAAGAAGTTAGAGCTTTAAATAAGAAAATCCCATTCCATTTCTCCCCTTTAAATAAGGCCATCCCAACACTACGTGCTATTACATAGAACCATCTGACTTTATCCATTCTTAAACCCTTGTCTATAGTGTGAAGTCCTATCTATTAGGCTCTTGGTTCCCGACCCCACCCTCCCCGCAGAGTAAAGATGACATAGATCTTCCCAAATAAATTTAAATTCCAGGTTCCACTGAATAACTTAGGGACAGAACAAATCACATGCCAGCTGAAATGGAGAGAAGAAAAGGGACACAGGAGAAAGGAGAAGCTGGAGGAGCAATTTATAAACTTCAAGATCATTGTCAAGTCAAGAAATACGGCACAAGAAAACATGCGAAGGCTTCTTTCTCTTAATGGAGAGAATTGTTTTTTTGTCTTCCTTTTTTCGTTCCACACCGCATTTTGGAAAAATCAGAGGGAAAGAGAGAGTCTAGTGTATCATGAGTCCTGAGTACTGCAGCCCTTTAGAGACTTAACTCAGCCCACAGCCAAATGCCAGCCTCGTCAAATGAATGCTTCCACTTGAAGGGCACAGACCTTTCTGTGGCCTCATGTGTGGTGGTCACATCACAGGGTGCAGTGTCAAAAAGGGCTGCAGGACCCGGAGATTCAAGAAGGGCACATACCTCACACGAGGAGCTGAGCCACTGTTGAAGACAGAATCGTTCGTCACTAGTCAACTCCGGACATCTAACCATCTAACCATGATGTTCTTTCTCTATCACATCTCCCTGATCTACCTTCTTCACACCTTGTCTTACTCTGAAATGTTCTCATCCATTTATTTATTTGTTATTTATTATTCCCACTCCCACCACCCCTCCCCAACAAGGGTGAACATTTCCTGTAGGCAGAAGCGAGTGTACCTGCTCGTCTTGATAGTGCACCTGGAAAGTGCTCCAGAAATATATATCGAATGAAACAGTGTCTATCCAAAGAGAAAAATGAGCGCGGAAAGAAAAGAAAGAAAAGCTGATACCCCAGAAAGATGAGAGCAGGAATAGACATAAGGAAGTCACAGTAATTGGCTCAGAAACAAACAGTATTAATGTGGATGGGAGCCAGGACATCCTTTTTTAAGGAGGTACCTGAAAAGGCTGATGTCTTCAATGAGCCCTGCCAAACTGGGCTCCTTGTACCACGCAGATCTTTTGGAGCAGCAGAAGCCACCTCTGCCCAGAGGGATAGCCTGTGAATTATCATCGATTAAAAAAAAAAAAAAAAAAAGGGAAAAGTAGAATAAATACTAAGACAAAATGCAAGCAGAGCACAGTGGTGCTGCAGGGGATACAGAAATTAGATGTGGAGATCTCAGAGGGCTTCTTTAGCAAGATTCGTGCTAAAGAGTTTTTGAGAAGCCAAGAAAGGAAAAGAAAGTGCCCAGTTTGAGGGACACCATGAATAAGGAGATGGAAGTGCCCAGTCTGTTCCAGATACAACAAAAACCTCCCAGAGTGAACTGGGGTTATAGGTATAGGACCTTGAAAGTCATGCTAAGGAATGTCACCTTTACTTAACAGGGAGTGAAGATTCCTTCAAGAGGAGAATAACATGATCTGTTGTGAAGCAAATAAGGCATTCAAGCAAAGGGCAGGTGGGGGGCCGTGGACCTGAGAGGGGAAAGCTGTTATAAGCAGTTGTTATTAGGTAAAGAATATGCTACTGTTCTTTTGTGCCTAATCTTACATAATTATTGTAATAACCATATAAGTGGGAAAAGTGCTACTGCTACCCCCACTTTATAGAATGGAAACTGAGGTTTAGAAACTGAATTTTGGCAGCAGGAATATTCTTTTAGTGATTGCGATGAGAGGGGGATGGGCAAAATGGGTGAAGGGGCGTAGGAAGTACAAGCTCACGGTTATGGAATGAGTAAGTCACGGGGATAAGAGGCACAGCATAGGGACTACAGTCAATGGCATTGGAATAACGCTGTATGGGGACAGATGGTAGCTGCACTGAGCTCAACATATACAGAAACTGAATCACTGTGCTGTACGCCTGAAAGTAATGTAACATTGTGTGCCAAGTATAGCTCAATAAAAATAAACGACTAGAGGCGCCTGGGTAGCTCAGTTGGTGAAGTGTCCAATTCTTGATCTCGGCACAGGTCATGATCTCATGGTTCATGAAATCTAGCCCCAAGTCGGGCTCTGCACTGACAGCAGGAAGCCTGCTTGGGATTTTCTCTCTCCCTCTCTCTCTGTTCCTCCCCTGCGCGTGCACACGCGTGTCTGCGCACTCATTCTCTTCCTCTCAAAAGAAATAAACTGTTAAAAAAATGAGTAAATGCGTGAATGAATTAACTAATTAAAATAAAAGATATTATAGCCCCCCCAAAAGAACAATTAGATGAGAAATGAGAGTCTGAACTAGGACCCAACAAGATCCAAAAGGAACAAAAAGAACGAATGGTATTTTAGAGAATTGCATTTTATATGCATTGTCCACTATTGTTTGTATTTGGAGATTTTGTCTTAAAACAAAAAAAGAGAAAAGCTCACAATAGCTTCAGTGATAAAAGGAGCCTGTTGGCTCAGAATGTGAAGACTCCAGTGCTAGTAATAACTTCAATTGTGACCTATTCAGCGTCTCAAGCTGTGAGACCAAGCATCCAGATGTTCCCTTTGTCTACCATTGCTGGAGTCAACTTCAGCCACAGTCACTTCACAGGACTCTGGAGGTTAGTAGTCGATCCCAGTCAGCTTTAAGAATTTTCTTGAAAACCTGCATCTCGGGGCGCCCGGGTGGCTCAGGCAGCTGAACGTTCAACTCCTGATTTCACCTCAGGTCATGATCTCACAGTTCATGAGTTCGAACCCCACATCAGGCTCTGTGCTGACAAAGCCTGCTTGGAATTCTTTCTCCCCTCTCCCTCCTCTCTCTCTCTGCCCCTCCTACTCTCTTTCTCTCTGTGTCTCTCAAACTAAATAAACTTGTTTAAAAAGTTAAAAAAAAAAAAAAAAAAAGGAAATCTGCATCTCTACCTAATTTCAGATACTTTGGTCATATCAGGCTTTCATAAGACCACGCTTTTAGTCACCTTGTTAAGGTCATTTTGTCCTCATGAAAGGACCTTTCAGAAGTCTTAACAAAAGCTATGATGGCTATATCTCTGATTTGGTTATGGCCCTGTGGTGAAGCTTTGTAAGACTTTATTTTTTTTTAATATTTATTTTTTTGAGAGAGACAGAATGTGAGCAGGGGAGGTATGTACAACTAATACAATCATATGGCTTTTTGGATTTGTCTTTATGATAAAAATATAGTCAAGATATGCATTAAAGGAAATGGGAAAAATTCAATAGCTACTTGATAACTAAAAAAAATATATAGCTACCTGATCATTAATAAGAGAGCTTCAGGGATGGCATTTCATTCACTGGCCTCACTGGCCTTCATATTTATACTTACTTACCAGAACTTGTAAGTGCGACTTTATTATTATTATTATTATTATTTTAATGTTTATTAATTTTTGAGAGAGAAAGAGAGACAGAGCACAAGCAGGGGAAGGAAAGAGAGAGAGAGGCAGACATAGAATCTGAAGCAGGCTCCGGGCTCTGAGTTGTCAGCACAGAGCCTGAAGCAGGGCTCAAACTCACAAACCACCAAATTATGACCTGAGCAGAAGTCAGACACTTAACTGACTGAGCCACCCAGGTGCCCTATTCTAACTCAAAGGATTTCTAAACTTTATCTATTACTGCTTGGAGATTTTTTTTTTTTAATTCCATTTCTCAAGCTTACATATTTCAGAATTTCTGGTTCCTCTACAGTCCCTCTCAATTCTGCCTGCAAACTAGCCGGTTCATTTCTGAGCTCATCTATTTTTTGTAGCACCTTATCAAATGTAACTGTTACAACCAGTTCTTGGCCTCAACATTCCACCTTGAAACCTTGTGATGAGGGAGTGTGTGGTAAGCTGAGGGCAAAATACAAGCTAACAACACCTGCCTCTCCTGCCCAGGGGAATATGTGTGATATTCCTCAGACACTCCTGGCTACCCATGAACAGAGGAAAGGGGTTTACATGCTTGCCATGGTAATGTGGGAAACTAAGGCAAATGAAAACTTAAATTCCCTTACTGCCTACAGCCCATACACAAGTCCTTGAAACCAGAGGAGTGACCTCCCTCTAAGAGCTCAGCTGCCTCAATAATGACACTTTGCTAGGGGCAAAAGGGAAGTAAGTCTACTTCCTTTATCCCAACTGCCCCAAGATATATTGTGGCAATCATACTCCAAGCTTATAAGCCCCCCAGTAAACATCTAAAGGATCTCATGACTGAGGTTTTATTAAATGGTAATAAATGGTGTTTTCCTAGCAACACCTAGCCCCTCAAGGTCCTGAAAATCTTGCTTCCAAAATACCTTAGATACTTACTCTATCCCTGACCCCCTGCCAACCTGAGGGTATATAATGAGTTACCCGTCATTACCCCAGTGCAGCTCTTCCTGCCCATGGGTCCTGTCCCCATGCTTTAATACAATTACCTTTCTGCACCAAAGACATCTTCAAGAATTATTTCTTGGTCATCGGCTCCAGACCCCCCCACCATCACCCCAAAATTTCATCACGTGTCCAATGCCATGAGTTCACTGGGTACATTTTCCTTCCATTTTAAGATAGGCAACACTACAGACAAGGACAGCTATCATGTTTTCACTCATATGTGGTCTTGAGAAACTTAACAGAAGATCATGGGGGAGGGGAAGGGAAAAAAATAGTTACAAACAGAGAGGGAGGGAGGCAAACCACCAGAGACTCTTAAATACAGAGAACAAACAGGGTGGGGGGAGGGGGAGGGGGAGAGAGGAACGTGGGTAATGGGCACTGAGGAGGGCGCTTGTTGGGATGAGCACTGGGTGTTGTATGGAAGCCAATTTGACAATAAATTATATTTTTTAAAAAGATAGGCAACACTTTTATCCAATGTTTCTCCACTAAATCACATGGGTTACCACTTTTTTAATACCCTATTTCTTTCCTGTTCACTGCCTGGCCCAAAGCCAATGCCACATGCACTGAAGGCAGCACCCTATGACTGATACCAACAACTTTACCATTCTGCGTTCAGTTAAGAAAATTGAGTTGCTATAAAGTATTATAGAAATCAAGCAATTTAATATATAAATTCATAGAATTTTATATAGGACACACAGAGTGTGGGAAGAGCTGGGGAAACAAAGGGCAGGAAGGCTACAACCTGACTCCAAAGAAAATGGCTCACAAATCTCACCAGCAAACTACCACAACTCCTGAGTTTCTCTGAGGAAGCTTCCACCAACTCTCTGAGTCTGCAGCAGTGAAATGTGTACTCCTTGAGAGGTATGAAAAGCTGCAGCACCCATCATCAAAGGCCTCCCGAGAGTGATGGCCTCTCCTCACCACTACCTTCCAAATCTCACACAAATTCCTCTCCTCACCACTACCTTCCAAATCTCACACAAATTCCTCTCGATGGCAAATTCAAACTCAGAATCATTCGGGAAAGAAGATTCTGGGAAGTGTACTTCTTGGCAGAGGAGACCATAGAAGAGGGGTGTGGTGATGGTGTAGGGGGAGAAAAGTTATCTCTGGTGAGAGCTCTCTTTCTGAGCCAGCCTCCTCTCTAAATCCTTTCAGGTAGTTAAGGGAGAGGTAAAGTTTTTTTTTGTTTTGTTTTGTTTTGTTTTTCTTGAATCTGCTACGTCTTGATTGCCCTTAACTCAAAATAATTCACATGCCAAAGTGGCATATTTTGGGGTCAGACGTCCTGCTCCCCTTCAATACAAAGTTGAGAACAGCCAGTCCAGCACAGAGAATGAACCCCAGTCTGGAGCCACACTCCATGCCTTTAATGCGTGGCTGGAACTGCTGCTTTCTCCCCCAGTCTCCAGAGAACAGGAGCCTTGGAAGGGGATGCCTACCTATGAGGGACCCTGAGATTTTGGTTTCATGAACTTTTTGGTAAAAACAGCCACTGGGATTCATAGTCCTCACCATCAAGGAGCTCATAAGCCATACTTTTTTTGTATAGTTTAAATGTATCAAATGCCACTCAAACACACACATGCACAAACACATGTTTAAAAACATGAATGAAAGCCAAAACCTAATTATTGAAAATGTTATAAAACGATACATTTGGAGAGCTACAAGAAAACTTAGAGGTCACCGAGCACCTTTCCCCTTAGGTATGAATTGAAAATAGAAAAAAATCTTGAAAAGAAATACATACAACAGTACCATAAGCAAAGACGGATGAGGTCATGTATAAAACAAAAAATTCACTTTTGAGGTTCTAGGAATAAACAGTAGGTGTGATTTGACCAGGATTATTTTAACAGACACTGGGAGGAGGGAAAAGGGAGTATGTTCTATGATGTGATGTCAAAATGGAAGTTAGTTATTGTTTTCACTTTTTCCCCCTTGAAAAATTATTCCACCCACTAGATTAAATGGAGGGTAAGCAGACATTCCTTAGTTTTTAAATTCTCTAGATGTCAAAACAGAAGAGCAAGATTTAAGTGATTTAGAGATAATAATCTGGTTAGTTATAAAAGAGCACGAAGGCAAGCAGAATTTGCCACCCTAAGATATGCCTCTTTGACATAAACGGTTATTTCAGGCTGATTATTTTTTTTTATTAAAAATTTTTTTAATGTTTATTTTTGAGACCGAGACAGAGCATGAGCGGGGAGGGGCAGAGAGACTGGGAGACACAGAATCCGAAGTAGACTCCAGGCTCTGAGCTGTCAGCACAAAGCCCAATGCAGGGCTGGAAACAGTCAACCGTGAGATCATGACCTGGGCCGAAGTGGGACGCTCAACCAACTGAGCCACCCAGGCGCCCCTAGACTGATTATTTTTAATCAACAGCAGACATAAGAAAACCCTTTTGTAAGAGACACTTACATTTATAAGGGAAATGTCCATCTGTAAGGGTGTCTCCCTCTCTCTCTATAGGAAGTTGGGGATGAGTAAATCTCTAGAGAAAGCAGAGACTTAAATCTGCATAATAACCATACCCTCCTTTACTGTGCTTTGCCTGAGAACTTCCCATCATGGGCTGCCCACCCTACCCCCAACATCTTTTTTCTTTAGCTGGAGATGGTATTTAAGGTGATGGTTTAGGCCATTTGGGGGGAATTACTCAGTTTTCCTGGGTATCCTCCATAATATGGAGATACAAGAAGTACACATATTATTAAACTTTTGTTTGGTTTTCTTCCTGTTTGATCTTTTTATTATGGAGGGGTTTCAGCTAAGAACCTAGAAGAGTGGAGGGAAAAGTATTTTTCTACTCCTACAAGGGAAATAAACGTATGCATGACAACAGACATGAATCTCACAGTGGGCTAATGCCCCAGGTTAAATAACTATAGCCATGGTGATTAGTATGCTAAAAATTCAACTAATTAGAATTCTCAAATGAATGGAGCATTTCTGCCAACACTTTGAGGAAAAAGAATCAAATCAGAATGTATTAAACTCAGAAACAAGCATCTTTCACTTCTGTTTATCAAATGTTTGTCAACCTCTCTTCTAGGTTTAGGATCCATTCAGCCCTATTTTTCTCTTATCTAAACCAGAATTTCTCAACCATTGACATTTTGGATGAGTTATTCTTTGTTCTGGGGGGAGCGTCCTGTGATTATTAGAACATTTAGTAGCATCCCTGGCCATAACCACCAGATGCCAGTAGCACTCCCCAGTGGTAACAATAAAAAGTGTTGCCAAATGGTTGAGAATTAGTTATTTGGCTAATGACCAATAAGAACTGAGATTCAGAATGATGAAGCTGAGTTGTTATACCTTGAATCTCTTTTTTTTGGTAAAGATTAAATAAAGTTCTTCTTTATGAAGAGATGGAGATCTGGAGGTACACGTTATTAAATTTTTGTTTGTTTTCCTCTTGTTAATCTGTCTTTTATTACAGCCAAGAACCTACATGGGCAAAGGGAAAATTATTTTTCCTCCCCTACACTATGTTACTCAAAAAGATTTTGTCTCTGGTTAATTGAGAATTAACTATACCATTATTCTTGGGTGTTTCTAACTATGTTTTCACTTTACTAAACGATCTTTGCATGTAATATTCCTCTTGCCTGAAATATTTGCTGGAACCAGGTGAGGTTTAAATAAATCAATAAACTAAATAACTAACAAACATTGGAATCTCATGTGAGTAGTCTTGTTGTTTTTTAATATGGTAAAGATGAGATTCACAAATGCAATTTCCTGTGCATATTACATGACCCATTTAAGTGAAAGAATTAAATAGATTTCTAGCATCTCTACATTTTTACTTAAATTTCTATGATCAGATTTTGCCACTCATGGTAATTTCCAACAGAGGAACACTTGAGAATGTCCAGCTATGTCTCTTCTCTAAGAGCAGAGAGATGCAGAAAAGAAGTTGGAAGCAGGAAAAGAGTTAGAAAAAGACCTAGGAAGGAGGAAGGAGGGAATGCTGTACTCTGTCAAATGTTGTATACAGAATGAGGAGTCGTCACTGAACTTGATGATTGATGAAGTCCTCTTCATTAATCTTGATCACAAATTCTAGAATCGACAGAAAGAAAAGGTTGATCAAACTGTAATAGAAAAAGACAGGATTCACTAGGCAGAGAGAGAAAGCTTGGGACCTGAGGTCCCAGGGTGGGGCAAAACACATATTTTGGAACAGTTTTCGGAGTGTCTGACCACAGCAAACCCCCTTCGGTGGAAGGTCCCTCTTAAGAATGTAAAAGACACATTGGGGCACCTGGGTGGCTCAGTCGGCTGAGCATCAGACTTCGGCTCAGGTCGAGATCTCGCAGTTTGTGAGTTCCAGCCCCGCGTTGGGCTCTGTGCTAAGAGCTCAGAGCCTGGAGCCTGCTTCTGATTCTGTGTCTTCCTCTCTCTGCCCCTCCCACGTCACGCTCTGTCTCTCTTGCTCTCAAGAATAAATAAACATTAAGAAAAGCTTAAAAAAAAAGAATGTAAAAGACACCACCTCCTCCCCCTCTGGTTCCCTGTGGGAATTTGAGAATCAAAATACCTAACTAAAAAAAGGAAACCATAAAACTTATGTTACAGGAGGAACAGTATGACCAGTCTGACTCTTCACACAATGGAATTGAGGCAATTAGGAATGGACAACCCAGCACCTAGTGTTGCCAAGCCAATAAGAATAGGACCTGAGAAGGAAGGAGGGGAAAGAGAAGGGGGTGCGGGGGCAGGATCAGAACCTTATAAAACAAGGACCCTTGCCTATAGTCTAGCAGGCATTCACTTTCGAATGCCCCCTCTCTGTTAAGAGAGCTTTCCTACTATTCTTATTTTCTGATCTTATACTCCAGTAAACCTTTGCCTGCTGCTCATTTTGTGTCCACCTCTTCATTCCTGGGTATTGTGGTAAAAAATCCTGCAACAAAACTGGCAACATAAACTTTAAAAGATACCATATATAGATTTGAAAGACAAATTAAGAGCTGGGAAAATATCTTTGCAACACATGTAACTATAAAAGGGCTAATTTACTTAATTTACAGAGAGCTCCTCCAAATCAGGAAGAAAAAGAACCACCCAATAGAAAAATGGGCACAGGCCTTGAAGAAACAGTTAACAACAAGAATTCCAAAGGCCTTTTAAATGCCTAGAAAGTACTCAACCTCATTCAACCGGAATGCAAATGAAACCACCATTAGATATTATTTTTCGCCAATCAGATAGCAAAGATTTATTTTAAATAACACAAACTATTTGGCCATTGTGTGGGAAAATAGCATTCTCATACACCGTGGGAGTGTTAAACTGCTGTAACTTCTTTGGAGGAAAACCTAACAATATCTGTTAAAAGACGAAAATTTGATTTGCCGTGGCAATTCATCTTTCAGGGATTTATCTTAAAGAAATGTTCCCACACAAGCAAAAACATGTTTGCCACAGCTTAGCTTAAAAAAGCCACACTGAAAAAAACCCTAATTAATGTCCACTGTAGAAGTTCAGGACATACTGCCCCACAATGTGGGGCTTTGATGTGTTGATTTGTTTTGAACCGCAGGCACTTGAAGAAAAGCAAATGCAGGGATAGGCTTTCTCTGACCTCCTCTTTTTTGCCCCAAAGATACATTCTCCATCTGTCATGAATCAGGGAAGATTGATTCCTATGCCAAGAGAGAAGACTAGAAGTGGACACCACACCCAGACAAATTTTGTCACAAACCATCATACCTCTCCTCTATTCTTCTAAGTGCTGTAGGGGCCAAGGGCAGGCTACCCCAAGATGGGCCACTTGGGCATGAACATTATTTTTAATTAAAAGCAATCAAAACCCAACAGATTCAGGAAAAGCTCTTTACCTCCCTCTCAACTGCCAGCATGTATAGGAAGAAAGCTATTAATGGAAATTCCTCTTTACTTTATCTGTATTACAGGGCAATCTCTGTTGCCCAAATATCTCCTTTCATCTTTCTTTTTTAAAAAATTTTTAATGTTTATTTATTTTTGAGAGAGACAGAGACAGAATGCGAGTGGGTTAGGGGCAGAGAGAGAGGGAGACACAGAATCCGAAGCAGGCTCCAGGCTCTGAGCTGTCAGCACAGAGCCCCATGCGGGGCTTGAACTCACGAGTCATGAGATCATGACCTGAGCCGAAGTCAGACTCTCAACTGACTGAGCCACCCAAGTGCCCCTCTTTTCACCTTTCAATTGTCTTTCTTCCTTTTGTATCCTCGGACTCCTACCCCTCTCCTCAGCTCAAATAAGCATCACACAGCATCACTGTCTTTGTAATTTCTGTATCTTTGTGAATTCCTTGTATGTATGCTATTACATTTTATTTTCTCTGGTTAAACTGATGTCAATTTGATTCTTAGTCTAGCTAGAAGAACCTTGAAGGGCAGAGAATATTCTTCCTTCCCAACAGGCTGATTCATCTGTCCTAAAAATCATTTACTCTCCCCCAAGAGGTTTACAGCCCTCCTCCCCTTCTCCTATTAAGATATAAGCTCTCAAATCTCATGGGGTTTTTTTTAGGATATTCACTCTTTTTTCCTGTGATGCCCCTGTGCATGTACTACTAAAAACACATTTGTATACCTTTTCTCTCATCAATCTGCCTGGTGTCAGCTTATTTCATAAACTCGGCTATTTTTGAACCAAAGAGGGTAGAGAACGTAAAAAAGGAACAGGCCCAAAATGGAGTCACTTGGTCCCACAACAGGGAGAAAAGACTTAATGGCACTGTCACCCACTCCAGGAATGTGACTTTTTTTTTTTTATGTTTAGTCATTTTTGAGAGAAAGAGAGACCTGGGGATGGGCAGAGAGAAAGGGGGACAGAGGATCTGAAGTGGGCTCTGAGCTGACAGCAGTGAGCCCGATGTGGGGCTCAAATTCATGAACCATGAGATCATGACCTGAACCAAAGTCAGACACTCAACCAACTGAGCCACCCAGGCACCCTCCCAGGAATGTGACCTTTAATTGTCAATCTGTAATTACCTGGTCAGCACTTATGAGGTCATCGGCATGATAGACCCCCACCTTCCCACAAAGGAAAGTGTGCCTGAAACAATCTTTTCTTGCACTTATGACTTCCTTGTCCCACTCGCTCCACCCCCCACCCCCTGTGAAAACACAGCTCCTTGGAGCTTTTTCTGTTTGCTAGATGGGATGCTGAATCTTTGAATATAACCAAGTAGATCTTTAAATTTACTCAGTTAAATTTTGTGATTTAACCAGAGACAATTTTTTCTCCCCTACACTGTCAATAAGGGGTTTTACTAACCCTAAAATAGAGAATGGAATTCCATGAAATACCAGTATCTCCAAGACAAGTCCTCAACTGGAAAAAAGTGAATGGTAACCATAGCCATCTCTGTGAAAGAGGGTCAAGGGCTGGATCAGGGAGGAGATGTAGCACTTTCTGCTATAAATTTTTGTACTATTTGGATTTTTTCCTACGTTTGTAGCTTTTTGTTCCAAATTAAAAAAAACAAGTTGAAAAACAAAAATGTGGTCATAACATTTTCATTAAAACAGGAGAGACTGCAGCTGGAGTGCACAGGAATTAGGGGTAATCTAAATGGAAAAATCCATGAAATGGAGCATCTGGGCTCACCTTCCCTTCCTTTTAGTTACTCTGGATCATAGCCCACTCTGTTACTTATCATGGATTCAGGGTTGGAGAGCAAGACTAAGGGAAGTATTCTCAAAATAAGAAGGGAAGATAAGCAAGAGAAGGCGAGGTGATGAATTCTGTACTGGGCACTGCTGACCCTGACCCTGACGTGGCTGTACAGAATCATAGTTGCTTCCTCCCGGCAGCCCACTGCCTGCTGAGAACACTCTGCTTCCAGACGAGCCTCCTAAAGCACCTCCTGTGAACATTCTTCGGGGGACGGGACTCTCTCTCAAACTTGTTTGATATTGCCCTGGCAATCTCCAGATACTGAAGCACTGAAAGAAATTTCATAAACAGACTAAAAATTCTTCTTTGTGGAAATGGAAAACTTTGCTCTCACTGAACAAGTAATCAACCATTATTCTCCAAAGAGCCATTTCCCCCTTTGTGAGCAGTGATGCCCATTTAGGAGTTTTCATAAATGTAACTGTTTTATAAATGAGCAGCCATCAAAAGAACCACTCCACCATTAAAGATGGAAGCAGCAAGCCAGGAAATAAGGGTCTGGTAATAGAAGAACAATTCCTTTAGCTCTGAGAAATTGTCTACATTGCCTTTTAGGCTGCAGTGTTTAAAAACGGGCCAAGCAATTCCAAAACCCCAAGTATTATTAATAGTTTAATCATCAACATAAAAATCAGGCAGATTTGAATTTGTGAGGGAAAATATCACTTCAACAAGAATAAAACTCTCCGTTTGTCCAGATGAACCAAAATGCAGGGTTAAGATGAAGTCAGCCGCCATTTTTGCAAAATATAAAAGCAATACAATATAGAATTGTCACAATTATAAAAAAGATCTGGAGCAATTATCTAGTCTCTATCAAAAGCGGGTGATAGTGGTTTCTAACCTTTTTGAAGTCCAAGCTGTCTTTTAGAATTGGATAAAAATGCAGATGGTTAAAAATCCAAGTCCAAAAGTTAGATGGGCTGAGTGAAAATTCCTGCCCACCATTTATTACCTTTGTGCCTTAGGCTACTAACCTGGCCCTTCCAAACCACAATTTTCTCACCTATAAAATGGAAAGAATAATAGTAACTGTTTAATAAGGCTGTCTTGAGAAATGAATGAGATAACCCACATATGGTTCTTGCAGCATTGCCTGATAATTAAGAAGCACTCAATAGGGGCACATTGGCGGCTAGGTCGGCTAAGTGGCTAACTCTTGATTTCAGCCCAGGTCATGATCTCATGGTTCATGAGATTGAGCCCTGTGTCAGGCTCTGCGCTGACAGAGCAAGGAGACTGCTCGGAATTCTCTCTCTCCCTCTCTCTCTGTCCCTCCCACGCACACGAGTGTGCTCTCTCTCTCTCTCCCTCTCTCCAAATAGATAAATAAACTTTTAAAAAGAAAGAAGCACTCAGTAAGTGTTCCCTATGTTTATAATCATAGGGACTCAAGTAAGTATTCAAAGACGCAAGGATTTCTGGCTTTAGACAGGGCTGGATCCAGTGACTCAAATAATGCCCCCTGCCCCCCTGCCTTCCCTGTGATGGGTTCCATTCTCAAGCAGGCTCTCCCTAACAGTGTATTCTATCAGAAATCTCAATGCCTCCTTAATATTCCCCAATTAGAGTCTTGGTGCCCAACGCTGAACTGTGCCCAAGGGAATGCACAGCTCTGACTGGTCTGGCCTGGATCAGCCAGGATAGAGCGGATCAAGCACAGGCCTGCACAGAGGACCTTAGAGGTGAGTGTTCCCCTAAGAAAAATCAGGATGTCATTCATTCCTGTCACTCATTCCTAAGAGTGAGTGAAAGCAGAGAAAACCTACCTGGGGTAGGTAGATAACCACCTACCCCAGGTTAATTGCCTTTGTTTTGGGCAAATACTTCTTCAATTATTAGGGAAATTGAAAAGATTCCACAATTTCATCTTTTATCCGTTCAATGCTTAACAGTTCTGAATATGAAGAAATTTCTTCTTTTGTTTAGCTTTGAATCTTTAAGAGAAAGTAAAACTCATTTTCTCTGAGACTCTAGAGTCATTTTCAAAAAGAAAACTTGTTCTTACCACATCTTGACTCTGTGGTGTTTGGTTTCCTGGGTCTTGGTTACTTTGTCTGTAAAAATGAAAGGGTTGGCTTGGATGATCGCTAAACCCCCTTCTGAACATCTGTGGTTTCTAAGAACAATCACAATGACTCAACAGAAAATTTGCTTGTTACCATCAATTCTATGTGGCCTAGAAAAGTCTTCCTTTCATCTAGGCTGCTTCTTCAGAGCTCATCTCTAAGTAACAGATGGTGTTGTGAATGGATTTAGAGGGAAGACACTGGACCCAGAGGCTTATCCAAGTCCTACCTCTGTTCATTATAGATGTGTGACTTTAGGCAGCTTGCATAACCTGTTTCCTTATCTATAAATGAAGGTAATAACAGACCCTAACTCACAGGGCCGTGTGAGCCTTAAAGAATTTAATCCATGAAAGTGTCTGGCACTATTATATTAGTAAAGTACAGTTAGTGAGAAAGCAACACCAACATGAGTGAAGAAAGATAGTGAGGCCCCAACGACAGGCTTGATATTTTTCATTTAAATATTCCATCTCTCCCTCCAAAGGCCTCTTCCGCCCTTCCAAATTATAAGGATACTATTTTCCTTTGCCTTGAGTTTGTCAAAAGAGCATCTGACATTTTAAGTAGCTAAACAAAAGTTTCAAATGAAGGCTCCTTAGCCCAAGTTATATCCAAGAGTAGAAAAAGAACTATCCAAGTTCACTATATTCGTGCACTTCAAGCTACCAAAACTTTGATTTGGTGTACCCATACCACTGAGGTCTCAGGCATAGCTGAAGGTCCAGCTATATGATGAAAATCCTGCCACATCAGGTAAAAGGGTCTAAGACCCACATTAAGGTCAAACAGTTAAACTTTTAAATTCTGATGTCTTTAGAGAATCTGAAAAACAGGAATTATCCAAATGAAAATACAGATGCTATTTCCAATATATCAATATACAGTAAGGACTATTTCAAAAAGGAATAATGTTAGATGCTTACATTGTGAGGTTTATCAAGATCTTACAAAAATTAGACTTTAGTAAAGAGAAGAGACTAATTATTAACAATGAAACTTTTTTCTAATTTAAGCTCATCTGGGTCCAAATTTACAATGGCAGCACTATGACATTCATTAACATAACAGTTTAGCATTAAGTAAAATCTGATCTAACATTAGAGTCCACCAATATATATAAGTTTCTCCAAACTAACTTTCTATCTTTTTGAAACATTTAGATTCTATCCAGGGATTTTTATCCCCCAAATATTAAATACTCCAAAGGGACATCAGACAAAATCTAATCATCAAACACCAAATGACAAGTGGAAAGTTCAGTTAACTCTCTGTGCATTTCCAAATTATCTTCATGTTTTATCTGGTATGTAATTGATTTTCTTCATTTTTGTATGAATTCACAGAGAAAGGGAAGGTTAAGTAACTAGTATATTTTGTGAATGTACTCTTTTAAAAATAGGGATTTATCCCACACACCCTTCATTTCCTGAGACCAAGTACTATAAAATTTTATTTTACCATAACTCATAGCAAGAAATACATTTGACAGGGGCGCCTGGGTGGCGCAGTCGGTTAAACGTCCGACTTCAGCCAGGTCACGATCTCGCGGTCCGTGGGTTCGAGCCCCGCGTCGGGCTCTGGGCTGATGGCTCAGAGCCTGGAGCCTGTTTCCGATTCTGTGTCTCCCTCTCTCTCTGCCCCTCCCCCGTTCATGCTCTGTCTCTCTCTGTCCCAAAAAAAATAAATAAACGTACAAAAAAAAAAAATTAAAAAAAAAAGAAATACATTTGACATTGTGACCCAGCACATACATACATAGAAATACATCAAGATTCATAAGCAAAAGTTCAATGAAACAATATTTAAAAAGTATAAGCTGAGACTGATATTTCTCTACTATCTTATTATGTTTCTTATTTTTAAAAAATTCAGAGACCCCTTAAATATATTTCAGGACCTACTACTGAGTAGAATTTTGAAGTTTAAAATAGTCAGCCTTAGAAACACCTGGATGGCTCAGTCAGTTAAGCCTCTGACTTTGGCTCAAGTCATGATCTCATGGTTCATGGGTTCAAACCCCACATCAGGCTCTCTGCTGTCAGCATGGTGCCTGCTTTGGATCCTCTGTCCCCCTCTCTCTCTGTCCCTCCCCAACTCTCTCTCTCTCTCTCTCTTTCAAAAATAAATAAACATTAAAAAAAATAAATAAAATAAAATAGGCTTAGAGAATTCAGGTGGTGCATTAAGGCACTTAATAAAAGGATAGCCACAAGGATAACTAAAATGAAACTAAAAAACTATGTTTTAGTTAACTGAAATTGTCTACCAATTAAGACCTTCTTAGTTTCCTTCCAGCTAGAAGGAATTGCAGCCTTCTAGTAAACACATAGACTTGTTTTCTAAATCGGCCTGGTCTATTTTCCAGCTGTGCTATGAACTCCTGAGAATATAGAAACTGTATTTCATGTGGTAATAAGATATAGTAGGAAGAGCTCTAAATTTGAAGGTGGAAGATCCATGTTTGAAGTTAGCACTGCGATCTGTAAGTTGGGTTTTTGGGGGGTAAGTCACTCAGTATCAAAGAGTTCCAGTTTCCTCATCTGTAAATTCAGGATAATAACAGCTACAGAAAGTCAACTAGAACTTCCAGTTTTAGCTCCAACATGTAAAGAGCTTGAAAGTTGCCACTCCCATCCTTACAACAACAAAAAAGCCAAATTGAAAATCAATGGCTTTTCTTGGACCCATCAGAGAAATGAAGTCACCTGGCAAACTGCCATCCATAAATCTGGAGAGAGAGGTTGACTACAGAGAATCACGGCCAAGACCTGCTTACAGAGGGCTGGAGGGGAGGGGGAGAACTCCACTGAAGTTACAAACTTGTAGGAACATTTTAACAGTAATAGTGACAAATAGCTAGAGGCCGAGTATGGATGAACATGAGAATGACAAACTCCTCGGAACTGTAGTGATAGGAGAACCCTTACACTTCCATGGGCTTTACCTCCAGGAACTCTACCATGTTTTCCCAGTGAAAAGCCAGGAAAGATCCCTTTGTGGCTCTGGGAAGAATGGGAGGGTAGTAGCCCTTTTGAGATACAATCAGAGCCCCAGAACATTCCCACTAGCAAAGGCTCAGTCCCCAGGCAGAAAGACTTCACCAGAGCCTATTCCACCAACAGAAAGGGCATCTAGAAACTCCAATCCATCCAGCCTTCCTGTCTCACTTAAGGATGGAAAAAAAAGAGCTCAGAAACATTTGTGAAGTTGACAAGCTAGGGACACAGACCCACTAGAAGACTGAGATTTAATCATATGATTGTAGAATGCTTTCCTCCCCCACACTGACCACCACAACAGCAAGGCTCCAGTATAATAACTGTGCTGGAAGAGTTGTAAGACTCAGACTGTGTTTAAGGAGGAGTCCTTAGGGGAGCTGAGTGACAGCAAGGGAGGCAAAAACAAGGACACTGGGTTAATTTGATATCTGTGGCAATAGCAAACATTAAATGTAGCTCAACTCTTAGCCAAATTAACATAAAACCCCATACTAAAGGCCTTTACCCCATTCCTTATTGCTTGATACAACATACCTGGCTTTCAACTGAAAAACAATTTGCAAGATATGATAAAAGGCAAGAAAAAATACAGTTTGAAGAGACAAAGCATCATCAGAATCAGAGCCAGAGAGGACACAGATCTTGGAATTATCTGACAAGAAATTTAAAATAACTATAACTGATTTGTTAAGGACCTTATAGGAGAAAGTAGATAACATGGAAGAACAGATGGATAGAGTAACCAGAGAGATGAAAAGTTTAATAGAGAATCTAAAGAAATGTGAGAAAGAGAAAACACTGTGATAGAAATGAAGAATACCTTTGATGGACTCATTGGTACATAACTGGACATAACTAAAGAAATGAGCTGAAGATATGTCAATAGAAACTTTTTAAACAGAAAGGCAAATAGATAAAAGAGCGAAAGCAAAACAAAACAGAAATGAACTGAATATCCAAGAATTGTAGGGCAATTTGTGACATATGCATACTTAGAATACCAGAAGGAGAAGTGTGAGCAATGCAAATGAAATATTTGAAGTCGTGATGGCTGCAAATTTTCCAAAATTAATGGCAGACACCAACTCACAGGTCCAGGAATCTCAGCAAACATCAAGCAGAATCTACATCCAGGCAAATCATATTCAACCTACAAAATCCAAAGACAAAGAGAAAATCTGGAAGCCAGAGAAAAGAAAACTTTACCTAGAAAAGAATAAGAATGGAATTACAGTGGACTTCTCATCACAAACCAGCCATGCAAGAAGACAACGAAGAGAAATATTTAAAGTGCTGAAATAAAAAGGGATTTAGGAATACTGGTTACACAGGAATACACATTTGTGAAAAATCCATGGAATTGTACCTTAAAATGAGTGCACTTTATTTTATTAAACCAGAATGCTCCCATAATAAACTCTACCAAAGTTTACCATAGCCAATTACCTTGAGGGCCTAGGAATTTTTAAAAAGGGGGGTTAAAGCATAATCCTTACCTTTCATGACTTTAAGGCTGAAAGACATAGGCATGGAGTATGTAGGAATGATTTGTGCAGTGAATTAAGTAGCCTAAGAAAAATATGAACAAGACCCCAGAGAAGCCAAATGATAAGCACTCAGCTGTACCTGGCAAGGTCAGGAAGGTCTTTAGAGGAAGTGACTTTTGGGCTAAGACCTGGGGAACAAGCAGGTGCTTACAAATGTTTTCCTTTGCCTATTCTTATTGCTGCCTCCGGTTACCATCATATAAACCCATGCAGCATGGCGGTCTGAGGAGTCTCTCCTGAATAACCAACCCACTCTCCCCCAAGAAGCCTTTTGCTAGGAAGAGAATTCTGAAATTTCCCTGCTGGTTCAGGCTGAGAAAAGACAACCAGGCTGAGTGCTGCTTTGCAATTTATTACTTTGAATCCTCTAGAGTTTGTAATTTCTTTCCCTTTAAGCTTGAAACAATAAATGTCCAGGATACAGTCAAATTTCAGCTTATAAGGTTTTACTATGATTTAGAATCCTTTTCCAAAAAGAACAAAATTACATGCAGAAAAAATTGTCGGTGTCAGAAAGATTCAGAAGGCCATTTTTCACTTTGTCCAAGTTTTGTGTCCAGGAGTGAAATATGCCATGCTGTTGTTACCATTACTGTTTTTCTAAATGTCCCACTTGCGCTATGACTGAACATTGGAAAATTAAAAAGAGAATATTAGTCAATCTTTGTTTTAAAGCAGTCTTCCTGTATGATTGCTTTCTCCCCATTCCTCTCTGCAGCCCTTCTTCCCATGCACCTCTCTCTGCTCAGCAGAGCCCAGGCTTGCAGTTCATCCCGCCCCAGGAGGATCCACTTTCTGTAAAGGAGCAGCTCACTACAAGGGCCCCTTCCAAGTCCCTGAGGGAGCACCAGCTTCAGGCCACACAAAACCTGGATCTGCTCTGGGCCTATCTCGTGTGACTTGAACCTTCCTTAATCTGGGGACTGCTGAGGATTTTTACAGTCACACTCCACAGCAGCTCCCAGACTGAGCAGAGGAAGAAAGTTATCAAGGGACAAACCCAATCCCTTCTCTCTCCCCCCTAAGTCAACTTATGGGTGACCACTGTACTCATTAGCTATGAACAAACCTTAATAATCTAATTAAACATATATCACCACTACTTTTCATTTTGTGTGTTAATGGGGACACATACAGTAACAAGTAATGTTTCTCATTAGAGAAAGAACAAAATTAGCATTTATGGGTTCTAATTAAATGTTGGCTTCCAAACATGATGTTTTTTGTTTTTTGCTAAAAATAGTGAAACTTGTAAACTAGAGCAGGAAATAATAAAATGCTCAAATAATTAAAAGGAAATCGATGTGTGTAGCACCATTTTGTTTCTAGAGTTTCATGAACCATGGGAAACCCAGACTGACCAGCAAGACAAAATAAGATTAAAAAAATAAATAATAAATGTGAATGTACATTGAAAAAGGCAAACATTTCTCTTAAATATTATTTGTTTCTTATTATTGTTGTCGCTGTTGTCATAAAAATACTAGCCCTTGGGAGTGGAAAGAGAATCTGCATGGACACAGAATACTGAATGAATAAAATTGAAAACATTTATCACCTTCAGTTCTGCCAAGGTCAGGAATATCAGAAGTGGTTCAAAGCTTAAGAAATAAAAGCCAAAAATAATTCCATGTGGAATGGATGGTTTAAAAAAAAAAAAAAAAAGGCACTTGGAGCAGTAAGAATTTCACCTGGACCTTGTATAGCACACTCAGACAAAATAAGCCTTTATTTTCTTCCAAAACACTCTGCAAAATGCCTACAACTGCCTAGTTACTACCAACAGAAGATGTCTCCTTCTATTTTGGTGGCCCTGCAGCTTTCTCTCCCTAATTAGAGTCTCCATATTGTCTGGCCATCTGCTTCTGGGTTCTGCCCAAGCTGTGGTGATGGAAGAGGTATTTTATGATCTCATTCTTTTAGTGGGAGGATAAACTCCACATTAGTCTGATCAGGACAAAATGCTTTTGGGGAAGATACATGGACCCCCTTGGTGTTTTCAAGGGAACATTCCCTCTGGCTGCAGAGGTTACAGGGTTTTCTGTTTAACCACCTCACAGCAAGCTAACATGGTAACACTGTGTCCTGAACGTATTCCACCTACTTTCTCCACCATTATCCTTACGCTGTCTCTTTCTACCCGATTTGCTACTTGATAGAAATCTTTGTATTTCCTCTATGTATAGTTGCCTTCTCTTATGTTGAGTCATTCTGACTATAGCTACAATGTGTTTGGGTAGCCACCAGCCTAGATGAACCCTTTGACCCTAGCTTCTCATTTTCCACATTCAGTCAAATACTCTGGTACATAGTTCACAAAGAGAGCCTTCAACAGTTCCTTTCACCCCTGTGCAAATTACGTCCCTCCTCCTATCAAGAGGTGAAGTCTACTTGCCCACCATTTAATCTGGGATGGTCTCATGGCTTGCTTTGACTGAAAAGGCAAGGAAGAAATGACACAGTGTGGCTCTGGAACTGGGTCATGAGAGGCTTGAGTATGTCTGTTCTCACTCTTGGAGCCTAGCTGCTATGGAAAGAAGTTCAGTCTATCCAACTGAAGAGAGAGGCTTTGAAGACGGCTCTAGAGGACACACTATGTGGAAGGAAAGGCCACGTGGAGAAAACCAAGGAGCCAGACATACGCATGAGCCCAGCTGACACCATGAGAAGAGAGAGGCCCAGTCAGCCCACACAGATGCCCATCATTTGAGATATCCCTGATGAAATGCCAGACATGTGACTGAGGCTATCTTGGGCCCTTCAGTCCCAGCTAGCTGTCCCAGTCAGCACCACGTGGACCCAAAACAAGCAAGCCCCATCAAGATGTGCCTGAGTTCCTGACCTACAGATTTGTGAGCAACCCCTAAATTTGGAGGTGGTTTATTATACAGCAGTATATTCCTGATTCAGAAATACTATGATGATAGTTATAATAATGGCCCCCCAAACATTATGATACCCTATGTCTATTCCCCCCTTGTCACACGATACTGCTATATCTCTTATCAAGCAACAGGTGGAAGCCTGTGACTCCCTTTGCCCAAAAGAATCTGCAAGTCCTAGGGCCTAGGCCACAAGAAACAATGCAGCTTCAACCCTCACTTTTGGAACCTGGAGATCCCTACACTGGAAAAAGCTTAATCTAAATTAGTGGAGGTGGAGAGGCCACCTAGAGAAGAGCCAAGGCACTTCAGCTAATGGCCTACACCATCAGCCAGAAATGTGAGTGAGGCACCTAGAACCCAATCCAAGATTACTGTGAACATATGAGTAATCCCACACAAGACTATCCATGTTACCAACCCATGGAATCATGAGAAATAACTGTTTAAAGCCACTAAATTTTGGAGTAGCATTCTACATAGCAAAGGATAATTAGGAAAAATACCCACTCATGTGGCTCTTGGCTGGTTCATCTGGCCTGGCTTCTCCAGGCTCCCCACTCCAGTACTAAGTCCAAGGACAGAGAGCAGCCTAACAATGCAGCCAAGCTTCTGCCTCCATTTGATGGCTAGAAGCATAGAGAAATGGTCAACTGCATGGGCTCTAAAATTACACTGCCTCCAGTTAATTAGGGCTGTGCCACTAATAAGATGAGCAACCTGAGGCAAGTTATCCTGTTTGTTAAATAGGGATAATAATAGTAACACTCAACGGAGTTCTTGTGGACATTTAATGTGATAATCTACATGGAATATACTCTGAAATGTTAGACAGCCTCATTTTTCAAAAGCATGAGATAGGTTTTTATGGAAAGTCTTTACAAGTTCTGAAATGAAGTCATATCCTTTAAAATCTTTTTATAAAATGAAACTGAGAATGAAAAGCCCACATTCCATAGCCCTCCAAACCTTCTTCAGGGAGTTGTCATGGTAGTACTGGAAGGATTAGAGAAGAAATGGTACAGGGCATTTTTCACGGGATACATCTGTAGGAGGGAATACTTCTAAATGATAACTTAAAATATTTTGGGGCAAAGCTTTAAGCTCTGCTTTAAAAAAGAAAACTGCTACTTCCAGTTACTTCTTAAATGAAGATGTAAAAAAATTGCAGACTTCTTGTCAATATGAAAATAGGCATCTAATATACTTACTTATTTTATTCTGATGCTGCACAACAGAATCACTGATAAACCAGAGGAAGTACACAAAAATGTGACTCTTGTTAGGTTTCATAGAATACAGTAAGGGGTTTCACTGAGACCATACAACAGTAGAAGCACAGAAAGTAAATCAACAGCCTAAAAATCAGAAAATAATCAATAAAGATTGAAAACTAATGAAAAATTATTATGCTTATGTGTCACAAATTTGTAGCCTGAGAATGCCAGGCAAAATAAAGGTAAATGCTCCAATTTCTTGGGCGATAATGCAATTAAATTAATTTAATGATATTAAGGGCTTTCACCTGGAGCATTGCTCCATATAATTGAGATGTTAACAAAATTTCCAAGATGGTGCATTCAAAATGAAGCATCTTCTTTAATAAGAACAAATAATATGAGAATTCTGTACAGCCAGAGACCACACCATAGCTCTGGAATATCTGTAAAACTCAGCACAGAAAAATATGTAGAAAAAATTTATACTCTTCAGTTGTGTTAGTTCGGGATGCTGTAACAAGATACCATAGAGTGGGTGGCTCAAACAACAGAAATTTATTTCTCACAGTTTTGGAGGCTGGGAGGTCCAAGGTTAAGGTGTCATCACTTCAGTTCCTGGGAAGAGCCCTCTTCCTGTTTTGGTTCCCGTGTGGCACAGAGAGAGGAAAGAAGCCAGCTCTCTCCTTAAAAGTCTCTTCTTATTAAGAGCACTAATCCCACCTAAGTGCTCCACCCTCATGATCTAATTACCTCCCAAAGACCCTATCTCCAAATACCATCGCACTGGGGATTACAGTTTCAATGTTTAAATTTGAGGGGAATACATTTAGCCCGTAGCATTAATTAAAAGGCTACCATGGCAAATTATATTTTCCAAAAATGGCCACAAATAATTTTTGTCCTACATGCTCTTCCAAAACCTTGCCGTTCTCCCATAAACAGATGGAACCTGAGCAGGCCTTTGTGACTGCCTCAAAAAATAGAGCAGTGGTTTTTACCTAGTGGTGTTTTCAACTCTAGAGAACATTTGGCAATGTGTGGAGTCATTTTTAGTCATCACAAGTGGTGGGAAGGGTGCTACCATTGCTGAACATCCTAAAATGGACAGAGCAGCCCCACAACAAAGACTTATGTGGCCCAAGATGTCAATAGTGTGTACACGAAGCAATTCTCTAACAGAGTATGGTGGAAGTCATGCTTTATACCTCTCCAGGCCAGGTCATGAATGGCCATATGACTTCTGCCTAGCACTCTCTCTATGGGAGATTCCTTTCCTTTGGAAACCAGCCGACGTGCAATGAAAAGCTGGCACCAGCTGCAGACCACATTCTGAGTAAGTAGCACTGACGGAGTACATAGCATGGATGCCTCCTTCCTGAGAATATCACTTAATGAAGATATTAAATGTAGAAACCTTAGTCTTCTCAGTGGAATATTTTATTTGTGTATTTGTACAGTCCAACGAGTCATTTTAAGAGTGAAAAGAATAAGGATTTGACATCAGCGCACGTGGACTCTAAGCCTAGCTCTATCACTTGCTAAATACATGGCGTTGGTCAGGTTATTTAACTTTGTGAGCTTCTATTTTCCACACTTAGAATATGTGGATAACATATGACAGGGACTGTGTGAGGATTAGCACGATGATGTTGTAAAGCATTTAGCAGTGTCTGCAATGTAGCCAAGGAGCAATAAATAATTGTTCCCATTTTTGTTTTATCTTGAAAAACAGGTTATTGTTGTTGTTTTTTTTTAAATACATCTAAGTTGTCTTTCTAGCACCAGATGCTGCAAGAGGGTTTCCCTTGGGTGATATTTTCTCATAAGAGTCCAGCAACACTAATAAATTGGGATAATATAATCATCATTTGATATTTCCCAAAATAAAAGGCAGCACTGATATTATTTAAATTTCATATAAGATTAAAGGCATTATAAAATAATTATTAAGCAACAGAGTATTCATTTTGACTGGCCCCAAATTGTTAGTGTTTTTTTTTTAATTTTTTTTAATGTGTATTTATTTTTGAGAGAGAGAGAAACAGAGAGTGAGCAGGGAAGAGGTAGAGAGAGGGAGACACAGAATCTGAAGCAGGCTCCAGGCTCCGAGCTGTCAGCACAGAGCCCAAGGCAGGACCCGAACTCACAAACCACGAGATTATAACTTGAGCCAAACCGATGCTCAACCGACTGAGCCACCCAGGCGCCCCTCTGTCAGTGTTTTTGACCAATGTGAGACATACTTTCCACAAAAATCCATGAACTTGTTTCAAGATGAGAACAACCACAAAAGTAGGATTGTAGCTATTCCTGCTTTTAAAAAAACATAATGTATGACCATCCAGATTTTCAAAACAAGTAAATTAGAAGATAATATTTGAATCACAAAAATTCTTTGATTTAAATTATTTTACTATTCTTAAATTTGCAAAATATAATGATAAAGAAAACATCCTAAAAGTATTAAGACAAAGGAAGTCCCTAACTTACAAGGGAAGATCCATAAGGCTAGCTGCAGATCTCTCCACAGAAACTTGGCAAGCCAGAAGGGAGTGGCATATTTTCAACATGCTGAATGAGAAAAATCTGCAGCCAAGATTATTCTATCTACCAAGGCTATCATTCAGAATAGAAGGAAAGATAAAGAGTTTCCCAGACAAACAAAAACTAAAGGAGTTTGAGACCACCAGTCCTGCAAGAAATATTAAAGGGGACTCTGTGAGTGGAAAGAAAAGATCAAAAGTGACAAAGACTAGAAAGGAAAAGAGAAAATCTCCAGAAACAGTGATAAGACAAGTAATGAAATAGCACTAAATAAGTATCTGTCAATAATCACTCTGGATGTAAATGTTCCAATCAAAACACACAGGGTATCAAAATGGATTTAAAAAACAAGACCCATCTGTATGCTGCCTATAAGAGATGCATTTTAGAACTAAAGACACCTGCAGATTGAACGTGACGGGGTGGAGAAACATTATCATGCAAATAGATGTCAAAAGAAAGACAGAGTATTAATACTTATATCAGACAAACTAGGTTTTAAACCAACAACTGTAACAAGAGATGAAGAAGAGCACTATATCATAAAGGGGACAATCCAACAAGAAGACCTAACAATTGTCAATATTTATGTCCCCAACTTGAAAGCACCCATATATATATAAAACAATTAATAATAAACATAAAGGAACTCATTGATAATAATACAATAATAGTAGGGGACACCCCACTTACATCAACAGAAAGATCATCTAAGCAGAAAATCAACAAGGAAACAACAACTTTGAATGACACACTAGACCAGATGAACTTAACAGGTATATTCAGAACATTTCATCCTAAAGCAGCAAAATACACATTCTATTCAAGCGCACATGGGACATTCTCTAGAACAGATCACATACTAGGTTACAAATCAGGCTCAACAAGTACAAAAAGATTGAGATCACACCATGCATGTTTTTTTTTTTTTTTTTTTACCACAACACTATGAAATTTGAGGTCGACCACAAGAAAAAATTTGGAAAGGCCATAAATACATGGAGGTTAAATAGCATGCTACTAAACAATGAATGGGTCAACCAAGAAATCAAAGAAGAAATTTTAAAAATTACATAGGAACAAAGGAAAATTAAAACATGACGGTCCAAAACCTTTGAGATGCAGCAAGAGCTGTCCTAAGAGGGAAGTACATAGCAATATAGGCTTACTTCAAGAAGCAAGAAAAATCTCAAATAAGCAACCTAACCTTACACCTAAAGGAGCTAGAAAAAGAACAACAAACAAAGCCTAAAGCCAACAGATGGGAAATAATATTTTAAATCAGTTTTTCTCAATGGAGGGCAATTTGCACCCCCTACCCCAGGCATTTTTGGTTGTCACTACTGGTGGGGGGTAGCGGGGAGAGCTACTGACATCTAGGGGGTAGAGGCCACACTGCTATAAACACCCTAAGGGCTCAGGACAGCACCCCACAATAAAGAATTATCTGGTCCAAAATGGCAATAGTGTCGAGATTGTGAAACCTTGCTTTAAATAAATGCACTCTTTTTTGTGTGTATTTAAGTATTTGAAATTGGTATATTTAACAGCACCAATCATGACTTAAACCAAACTCACCTACTTTTTTTCACTTCATCTTTCTTCTAAATGAAATTTAAAATGTGAAATTTTGTTTCATTTATTTCATTTATTTTACCCCAACTCTTGATGAAAATTACTGCCAAATCCCTGACTTTATTGTTCTTCACTCTTAGGTCCTATCATCATTGTAATGCGCAAATACAGGCCAAATACAGGAATTCCAATGTTTAGTCCAGAAGGTTAATCAAAATTCTGAATTTGATTTAGGGTCTTTTCTTCCCATAGCTTGAGTGTGGTTCAGGGTGGAAGCATGGTATGCAATGGGGAATGGGGACTTGGTTGGCATCTCTATTTCTCTGTTCCCTTACCACCTAAGTGTTATGCCTCCAGGGCTGGCACAATGGAAGAGAAGAACAGGAGAAGTAGGAAAGGTCTTACTTGAACTATTACCATCATCAGCTGGTTTTTCACATTTTGGACCAGGCAGAAGTTTCAAGATGACTCTGCCTCCTGTTGCTTTCATGGGCTCTTCAGAGTTTCCCACCGAACCTTTTACCGCATAATAATTTATCTTGTCTTTGTCCCAGTTTCCTGGCAGTTTCTAAAAGCCCTTGGGATTTCCTGAATGGTAAGAATCTTTGTAATGATAATGAGGTGACTATTGGTAGGCCCAGGGATAGGGACTGGTCACCAGAGAAACTAACCATGAGATTAGAGGGTTTGGAATTTTGGCCAGCCAGACCTCTGGGAAGGAGAGGTAGGCTGGAGATTAAGTTCAACCACACAGCCAATGATTTAATCAACCATGCTTATACAATAAGACCCAAAAAGAAACTCTGGAGGGAAGCTCAGTGGAGCTTCCTGATTGGTGAATACACTGATGTGTAGAAAAGTGGCAGACCCTGACTCAACAAGGAAAGGGTGTGGAATCTCCACATTCTTTCCCAGACCTCACCTTCTGTATATCTTTTATAATAAAACCATAATCATAAGTACAGCACTTTGTTGAGTTATGTGAGCATTATAGCAAATAATTGATTGAGAGGATAGTGGAAACCCCCAAATTTATAGCTAGTTGGTCAGAAGGACAGGTGGATCTGAAGTAAAAGCAGTCTTGTTGGGGAGGATGCCCTTGAACCTGTACAGTCTGACACTGACTCCAGGTGGTTAGTATATTGCAATATACATAGTACTCCCCTCTTCCCTTGATAAATTGAAGGAGTATCTCTATGAAATATGGGTCTTTAGCACTGCTGTATCTTCTTGGCATTCACCTTCAGCTTCTTGCTGCTGAGACCCAGACCACCCACACCGACTCTGTTGGGTGCTACTCACATCTGGTCCATGAGAAGCACCCATACCTCCCTTGCCCTAACAAACTCCCAAAACATTATTTTTTTTACACTCCCATCAAAGTAAGACATAGCTCTTCCCTTAAACTCTACGTTTTCTGAGAAGGAGTATACCTCTCTCTACTATGCCCCCAACTGCTGGGCCACAAATTAAGATCCCGGTATGAGAAAATTCACCAGCTCTCTGTGGAAGCTTCATTAGACTTGATAAGGACATCGAAACTACTCTCACACCTTCCCCAGGGAAGAGGTGCAGGATTATAATATGACGACAACTCTGTGCAAAGAAATTTTTCATAAAATCACCTTTTCCATTCTCTAGACAATTCTACAACCTTAAAATGGGTAAGGAGATTAGAATAGGCTCTAAACTATTTCCTCTGAAAAATGTAAAAACCTATGGTGATTTGTGATCTCTCATCTGAAATTTCACATTTATTATTTCCTGATGGCAACTTCCCTGGCATTTTAACATCTATTACATATTTCACTGAAGACTGCAAACAAAGATGAAAAACTAGATTAGACAGAAACTTAAAACAAAAATTACAGGAAAAAGAAAGGCAATTCTCAATTAGGACAAAACCATCCTGAATTAATCAGTCAATAGTAGGAACACTAAACTTACAAAAAGTGATCTACATGAAACTTTTCTGGAAACCTCTGTGTTGCTCGATTGCTTTGAATGTTTAAAAATATACATTGTGATTTGTCATTTCACAGCGAACCCTGCTTTTGTCATGTTGCTAGAGAGGTTAGAGAAGGCAAGATAGAAAATGGGTTCTGGAAGTTCACAGAACTAAAGGGTTTCCCAATAGCTACATAGCTCACAGCTGTAAAAGGTAACTCATGCCACTAACATTATCTCGTGTGGGGGGTATTTGTAACATTACCTGTATCCCTCATTAGAGAGGGCCATTGGAGTAAATGTTAGCTTCTCTGCCACTTGCTAATTTAGGCAAGATATACCTCTGTGGCTTTAACTTTCTTGTATGTGATATGGTCAAAACAAAACAACAAACAAACAAACTTACCCATTAAAACAACTCAAGTTTATAATGGTGATTGAACATATTCTTATCTCCTTTCTGAAACTTCCCTAAAATGAAAGTCAATGAGTAAATAAATAAATTAAAGACAGAAGGCCTCAGTGACATAGAGACTAGATGGGGAGACAACAGTTAGACAACAGATGTCCACAAAATTATGGAAAATAGCTAGATTAGTGGTTTTTAACTTTGCATAATACAAAAACTAAAGTCTGGTAATGAGGGAATTCTTAACTCTAGAAAACCTAAGAAAGGAGAAGTAGGGACCTCTGAAGGCAGAGGTGCAGCATGAGGCTGAAAAAGTGTGGGTAAATCCCAGCTATTTCAACCACCCACGCACATGATTAGATTCATCAGCCATATACTCAGGTACACAGACCCAGCTGAGGTGAGCTAGGGCACTGTGCTGGAAACAGGGGTTGTCCCTCGAGAAACCATCCAGCTCAAGAGAAAACACCTATGGATGCCGCTATGGACTGAATGTGTGTCTTCCCAAAATTCATGTTGAAGCCTGAATGCCAATGTGATGATATTTGCAGGCAAGGCCTTTGAACGGTAACCAGGTCATGAGGATGGGGCTCCTATGAATAGGACAGGAGAGAATTTGCTTCCTCTCCCCCTGTCCTCCCATGTCAGTATACAACGAGAAGTCAGTCATTTGTAAATCAGGAAGAGGGCCTTCACCAAGAACCTGACTGTGCTGACACCCTGATGTCAGACTTGTAGCCTGTAGAACTGTGAGAAATAAATGTTTGTTGTTTAAGCCACTCAGTCTACGGTATTTAAGTTATAGGAGCCCAAACTGACTAAGAGATCATAAAAATTGGCAAAGGTTAGGGGCTCTCATGAGGGATTCCGGTCTTCCCAATCATTCTGTATGTGGCCCACAGTAGACAAGTCCCACTAACATATATGGTTGCTAAGTTCAGAATGAGTCTCCCCAGAATGTGCCACTTTGGCATGCTGATTAGTTTTGAGTTGAAGATAATTAAAGCCCCAAAGATTCAGGAAGAGCTTTTGACCCCCTCCTCAACTGTCTAAAAGAATTTAGATAGAGGGCCTGGTCCAGGAACAGAGCTATCACCAGAGATAACTACAAAGAGTATACGGGCTCTGTGTGCTAAGCTGTGGGGGAACTTGGCAGGGCCTGTTTGTTCAAAATCTTCTCTTTGAACATTGTCTCTGCATGACATGGCAAACATTCGTTTACCAAACATTTGCTCTTCCTATCTTCTTGTGAACTGTCTTCCTTCTCTTTGGAGCCCCAGACCCCTGTCCCTTCTCCTTTGTTCATGATGGCATATAAGCCTCAATTGCTTGGCTGTTCTTTGAGACGCTCAAATCTTTGTGGTGCTTCTCTGCATATGTAATTAAATTTGTTTTTCTCCTATGAATCTGTCTAATATCAATGTAATTAATAGACCAACCAAAAGAAGCCAGCAGGGTAGAGTAAACATTGTTTCTCCCCTACACTTCCAGTTAGGTGCTTAGTATTCCATTTCCAGATATAAACGAGGATTTTGAGGCAGTTGAGAAAAGCATTTAATATATTTTTTATTTTTTTTAAGTTTATTTCTTTTTGAGAGAGAGAGAGGCAGAGTACAAGCAGGGAAGGATCAGAGAGAGCGGGAGACACAGAATCTGAAGAAGGCTTCAGGCCCTGAGCTGTCAGCACAGAGCCCAATGTGGGCCTCAAACTGATGAGCTGTGAGATCATGACCTGAGCTGAAATCGGAAGCTTAACTGAGCCACTCAGGCACCCAGGAAAGCATTTAATATTAAAGAGAGAAACCAAAACAAACAAGCAAGTAACAAAGACATCAGATAGAAAACATAAGTAATCATAGTAAAGACAAACCATAATATATATCCTATGAAAGATAAAAGAAAATATGGCATCTGTGAAACAAAAACAATAAGCAACTTTTAAAAAGGAATATTCCAAGGAAAAGATAGAGCTCTTAGATATTAAAAAATAAGTTAACAGAAATAAGAATTTCAAAAGAAATATCTCAATTGAGAGTATTTCCCCGAAAGTAAAACCAAAAAGATAAAGAGACTATTTTTATAGAGAGAAAAGACTTTGAAAATGACTAAATTAGTCAGAGGGTCATTCTTTATTAGGAGTTCTAGAAAGAGAACACAGAAAAAAAAAATGGAGAGGAAGAAATTACCAGAAATAATACAGCTTATCACATATATGAGATAGGACTAAAGGACATGACTTTCTAAATTCAAAGTAATCACCAAGGGATTAGTACAATAAATAAAAACAAAACTACATTAAGAAAGAGTATCATGAAATTTCAGATGACTATAAATAAAGAAGAAATTGTAAAAGCTTCCAGACAGGAAAAAAATTTCCAAACAGAGATTAAAAACTTTAATTGCTGGGGCGCCTGGGTGGCTCAGATGGTTAAGCCTGCGACTTCAGCCTACGTCATGATCTCACCATTCCCAAGTTCAAGCTCCACATCAGGCTTTGTACTGACAGCTCAGAGCCTGGAGCCTGTTTCAGATTCTGTGTCTCCTTCTTTCTCTACCCCTCCCCCACTTACATTCTGTCTCTCTCAAAAATAAATTAAAAAATTAAAAAATTAAAAACTTTAATTGCAACAGACGTCTCTATGGTATTCCTGGAAGCTAAAAAAAAAAAAAAAAAAAAAAGGAACAATTATCTCCCAGCAATTCTTTTTTTTTTTTTAACGTTTATTTATTTTTGAGACAGAGAGAGACAGAGCATGAATGGGAGAGGGTCAGAGAGAGGGAGACACAGAATCCGAAACAGGCTCCAGGCTCTGAGCTGTCAGCACAGAGCCCGACGCGGGTCTCGAACTCACGGACCGCGAGATCATGACCTGAGCTGAAGTCGGCCGCTTAACCGACTGAGCCACCCAGGCGCCCCTCTCCCAGCAATTTGTAATTGTGCATTCTGTATTCAAACTATCCATCCAATGAGAAGGGAGAATTAGTATATATTTAGGCAAGAATAGTAAGGTCCCATACATAGAGTAAGGGCACACTTTTACAGATGTTGGTTGCCAAAAGAGGAAACATAGTAAACCACATTGATGTATGTTACTTGTTTTTGTGCAGAAGATTTCAAACCAGCTTCACACATCTCTGGCCCCGATCCCACCTCACATTCTACCCTCTTGTATGTTGGCCTTACAAATAAGCTAGTAATAAAGAATATGACAGATTTTTTTTAAGACTGAAAATCTTTGCATGAGGGGGCATTATATACTATGTATTCTATTGTTTACCGGAATATTCCATTAGATAGTGACCTCTGCTGGGAAGAAGAAATATATCACCAAAGCTGACAAAATAAGTAGTCAAATTCATCTCTTTAATCAAGGAATTGGTTAATTTGGAAAGGCAATGCTGGCCAAATCTGTTATTAAGAATTGTTAAGGGGGGCCCTGGATGGCTCAGTTGGTTGAGCATCTGACTCTTGATTTCAGTTCATGTCATGATCTCATGGTTCATGGGACTGATCCCCGTGTTGGGCTCTGTGCAGACAGCATGGAGCCTGGCTGGGATTTTCTCTCTCTCTCCCTCTCTCTTTCTCTCTGTCTCTACCCCTCTTGCACTCTCTAAATAAATAAATAAATAAATAAATAAATAGGAATTGTTAAGGCACAACTGTGCTCTGAATATCTTTATTTCAAAAATGATTCTATGAAAATGAAAAATGATTCTATTTCAAAGTTGTGTAATATAGAAAATAATATAATAAACACATACCTGTCACCCACCCTTATCAAATCTTAACATTTTCCCATTTTTTAAGTAAAATAATTACATATATGTGAGGCCTCTTACATCCCCCTTCCTGAAAACAGTTCCTTCCTCCCCTGTCAAGGGGGCATTACTTAGTATTCATCTTTCTCATGAATTTTTTTCTCCTTCATATGAAAGTATCATATATAACATAGAGTGTAATGTGTGGCAGGTTTTAAATTTTTTATAAAACTGGAATTTTATAAAAATGGGATTACACACACATTTCTTTCTGAAATTTACCCCTTTCTGCTGGTTGAATTGTCCTGTTAGTGTGATCTTGTCCCCCTCCCTTGGGGAAAAAACCCAAAACACTGAGACTTAAACTGATACGGAAAACGTGATTCTTCATAATAGAGGTAGGTAAGGTAATTTCTAAAGGGATTCTGTACAACAGTGTTTGAATATCAGGACAAAGGAGAAAACCAGGAGGAGTTAGTATTATTGAGCACTTACAATATGCCAGACAGCATTTTAAGTGACTTCGTTGGTTAAGTAATTTGTCTCATGGCAACTCTTCCTCAGGGACCTCCACTTTTCAAAGGAAGAAACCAAGGCGAATAGAAGTTACCTAGTTTGTAGGTATCAAGTAGGTCACACTGCTGAGCTGCAGGCCAGGAGACCAACCCCCCTCTGACTCTCTGTTCTGAACTCTGATACGTAGATAAGGCTTATAAAGAATTCTAGTGTACTACTGATGTGGATGCACTTGATTTCTACCACGTTCCCTTCCTTGTGGCTTTCTGAGACCCCCAGCTGGGCCCCAAAGGGTGGTGATAGTGGCTCTCTTCTCTCTATTCTGAAATTTAACTGACCAGAAATTGAGCATCCTCCTGTATGCAAAACCTCTTGGTCCCCTGACATGAGAAAAACTAAGACCGTGGTCCCTTGGCATGAGAAAAACTAAGATTGTGGTCCCTTGGCATGAGAGAAGCTAGGATTTGTTCTTGACTTCAGCAACTGGGACTTGAGATGAGTCAAATATAACAACTTCTCTGGATCCACTCTTTTAAACAAGGCAAAATATTGTCCTTTTCCATTTGAAATAATCTTGTTGTGAGAAAGAATAATTTAATGTGCTGTGACATCCTGAGTCATTAAATAGGAGCATCTAGCAGTGCTATGCACTTATTTGCAAAAGTTGATATGCATGAGAGCTTTTGGCTTTAATTCTTTAGCAGAGAGAAAGGGGAAGTAGACCTCCAGGCCTAAGTAAAAGTGACAAAGAAAATCGACTCTGGTTCGTGTCTGCTCCCCTATAGGGAAACTTCTAGGGATAAGCGGGAATAGCATGGGGTCACAGTACCCGGTTTCAGGTCCTGGGTCCCTATCTTACTAAGTAGCTAGCTCACCTACCAGTCATGGGTGAGTTAACAACCCTCTGTGCTGCAGGCCCAACCTCTATAAAACCATAGGATCATAACAGTATCTCCCTAATAAACTTGCTGGAAGATTAAATGAGACCATGCATACAATGCCCTTAGGAAAGTACCCAGCACCCATTAAACATGCAATAAATATTAGGTATGGTTGACATCAACATCATCATCATCATCATCATCATCGGTATCTAGCTGATGGAACTTGCTCTGACCTCCTGAAGAGAAAGGGGGTAAGGACAGAATTGGAAGGCTCTGGGTTTTTTCTGAATACATGCAATAAATGTTAGAGTATTATTTACTACTTAATAGCTGAAGTTTTCAAATTCTATAAATCTCAATGGTAAGAATGTTTTCTATTCTTTTGGATATCAATTTCTTCTAGTCATGTCTAAGAAAACTGCAACATACATTGACTCAATAAGTACTGATTGAACACCTACCATGTGACAGGGATTTTTCTAAGCATTAGGAATACAGTAGTGGACAAGACAGACAAAATACCTTCCCTCATAAATCTTATGTTTTAATGAAAGAAACTGACAAAGGAAAACCTAAAATACAAATACGATCAGTTAGTGATACATGCTATGCAGAGTATTGCAGATGAGAGATATTTAGATTGGTCAAAGATTGGTCAAGGAAAGCTTCTCTCAAGTCCCAATAGTTTATTTTTGGTTTTGTTTCCCTTGCCTCAAGAGATGTATCTAGTGTGGCCGATGTCAAAGAGGTTACTGCCTGTGTTCTCCTCTAGGATTCGAATGGTTTCATGTCTCACATTTAGGTCTTTAATCCATTTTGAATTTATTTTTGTGTATAATGTGGATGGAGCTGGAGGGCATTATGCTAAGTGAAATAAGTCAGTCAGAGAAAAACAAACACCGTATGAATTCACTCATATGTGGAATTTAAGAAACAACAACAACAAATATGATCACAGGGGAAGAAAAGATAGGCAAACCAAGAAACAGACTCTTAACTACAGACAACAGATGGTTAGCAGAGGGGAGGTGGATGAGGGGATGGCTTAAGTAGGTGATGGGGATTAAGGAGTGCAATTGTTGTGATGAACACCAGGTGTTGTATGTAAGTATTGAATCACTAAATTGTACACCTGAAACTAATATTAGTTCACTGTATGTTCACTGGAATTTAAATAAAAACTTAAAAAAAAAAAAAAAAGAAAGCTTCTCTGAAGAAGGTGGCATTTGAATGACATGGGTTACCAAGAGATCTATGCAGTTATTTGAGAGAACAATCAGGTCAGAGGGAACAGCAAGCGCAAAGGCCCTGAGGCAAGAGTGAGCCTGGCTTATTTAAGGAATAGCAAGAAGACCAGAATGGTTACAGCAGAGTGAGCAATGGGCAGAGTTCGCAGGAGCTATGGTTAGAAACGTAAGTAGAAACAAGGTCATATAATGCATCTTAGTCCTTAGTAAGGAGTTTGGATTTCACTCTAAGAGTGACCACAAATCAGGGGTGCCCGGGTGGCTCAGTCAGTTGAGCGTCCGACTTCAGCTCAGGTCATGATCTCACAGTCTGTGAGTTCGAGCCCCGTGTCGGGCTGTGTGTTGACAGCTCAGAGCCTGGAGTCTGCTTTGGATTCTGTGTCTCCCTCTCTCTCTGCCTCTCCCCTGCTCATGCTCAGTCTCTGTCTCAAAAGTAAACAAAAATTTAAAAAAAATTTTTTTTTAAAAGAGTGATCACAAACCATTATAGATTTGAGCAGGTGGGAAAACAAAAGATTGGGGTAAAAGCAAAGAGATCCATTGGGAGGCTACTGGGGTCCAAATGAGATGATGACTACGTAACTGAAGGTGGAGATGAAGACTATGGTTAGTCGTCACAGTCTGGATCTATTATGAAAGTAGAGCTGAGCAAAGCTATTGAAGGACTACAAGTGTTGTGTGTGGTAAAGAAAGGAATTAAGGATGAAGCCTGTGTTTGGGGCCCAATTAATTAGCTAAGTGTGTGGAACTGCCATTTACTGAGGGGTAGGGGAGGAACACTCTTCTCTCCTAGTTTCTTTGGCTGTTCTAATAATTAAATTGACATAAGGCAGATTAACAGGAGAAAAATTTAATCTTGTACGTGCAGGAGCTCACAAAAATAGGACAGAGAAGTGACCAAAGTGGGCATCTTTTAGACAAAGAAATAATAAATTTGTGAAAAACTGACAAGACAAGGAGTTTGGGCTTGATGGAGGAAATTGATAAAGAAGTAACAAAGTTTGTTTATACAGCCTTCCTGGTCCTGAATTCCCTATCTCTGGCGATAGGGATACCTCGTACCCTCCGGGTGCAGGAGGGTGCCCTTCGCATGGGAATTTATTTCCTACTTTTAGGGGAACAGAGAAGGGTCAGAGTGTCCTTCTTGTATCAGCTGTTTCTTAAGTAACTTTAATTTTAAATAATCAATATCAATCAAAATAATATCAATAATCAGTAATCAAAGTGGCATATTTTAGGGTGGCCTGCCCTGAAACCCACCAGGGGGAAGATGAGGGGTGGGTCTTGTTTGATAGAGTGGGGATATATACAGATTTGTCAAATTTAGATGCATGCAATCCAACCAGTGGTATGGGGTAGCTTAGCAGAAATGTTGGGGAGGGAGACGTACGTCTGAATCTCAACAAGATCTAAATGACCTTAAACAACAGGAGGAAAAGGGGCACCTGGGTGGCTCACTTGGTTAAGCGTCCAACTCTCAGTTTCAGCTCAGATCATGATCTCATGGTTTCGTGAGTTTGAGCCCCGCATAGGGCTCTGCACGGATAGTGTGGAGCCTTTTTGGGATCCTCTCTCTCTCTCTCTCTCTCTCTCTCTCTCTCTCTCTCTCTCTCTCTGTCCCTACCCTACTCACGGTGTCTCTGTATCTTTCAAAATAAATAAATAACCTTAAAAAATAAAACAGGAGAAAAGGAGATCAACAAGAATGAATATAGTGAGAATCAAGAAGAGGTTCAAAGCTGAGGATGAGGTTTTTCCAACATTTAGAGTTTAGCAATACATGGAATAGCCAACAGGAACACTGACAAGTGGCTAGTAAGTATGAGGAAAACTAGAAGGGGATGACAGCCTGCAAGTCCAATAAAGAAAATGTATCAGGAGGAGGGTGTGATCAATTGGTCTGTGATGCTGAGTTTTCCATAACTCTTAGGTATCACAGAATAATCTTTTTTGTTTGTTTTTGTTGAGAGAGAGAGAGAGAGAAGTGGGGGAAGGAAAAGGGAGGGAAAGAGAGAGAGAGAGAGACAGAGAGAGAGAGACAGAGAGAGAGAGAATCCCAAGCAAACTCTATGCCTGGTGCAGAGCCCAACACGGGTTCCATCTCATGAACCATGAGATCATGACCTGAGCTTGAATCAAGAGTTGGACACTTAACTGACTGAGCTACCCATGCACCACGGGTATCAGGAAATAATCTTAATAGCTGGTATCTGCATATATCTGTATGGCAGTTTACAGTGGCAAAGCATGTTTGTTGGTACAATAATTATACAGAACATCCTGTGAAAAATGAGTGCAATGATCAATTATGAGACATGCTGTCTGTGATGTTTCACTCAGAAGTTCATAGTCCACATTAATGCATGCATTTAGTATGTGGCTCTGAGAAGTTAATGGAAAAGAAAACTGCTAACTTTTTTAAAACCAGGAATTTCCCAAATTGTTTTTTTTAATTTTTTTAATGTTTTTATTTATTTTTGAGACAGAAAGAGACAGAGCATGAGCAGGGGAGGGGCAGAGAGAGAACGAGACACAGAATCCGAAGCAGGCTCCAGGCTCTGAGCTGTCAGCACAGAGCCCGACGGGGGGCTCGAACTCACGGACCATGAGATCATGACCTGAGCTGAAGTCGGACGCTTAACCGACTAAGCCACCCAGGCGCCCCTCCAAATTGTTTTTTTAATTGGGATTTTGGGGAGTAATTTATAAGCAGTAAAATCCAACCATTTTAGGAATACAATTTTATGAGTTTTTATACAATCATGTAACTACCACCACAACCTAAGTGATTTTATTTTATTTATTTATTTTTTTCAACCTAAGTGATTTTAAATCACAAATTGGGCCAACGTGGAATGTCTCTAGCTCCACTTTGGGAAATGTTTATTGAGGGTTTGTGAACATTTGCACATATATTATCCCACTTAACCCTCATGCCAGCTCTCTGAGCTACACAGTGATGGGGTTCAGGACACACTACCCCAAAATGTGGCACTTGGGCACGTTAAATATCTTAAAAACTTTTGTGTAAATGGCAGAACCAGGAAGGTCACTCTGGCCTCCATCACTCTTTTTCCCTGAAACAGGCCATAAAACTCCCATGTGAAACGTACCCTCCCTACGCCAGGAGGAGGGAAGACATCACTAGAGACCAGGAATTTTGGGCCAAGAAGTCTATATAAACAAACCTTGTTAAACTAACCTTTATCTTCCTAGACACTTCTTCACCATCTACTACCTCCCACCCAAACTTCACAAAATGACTGTTTCTTCATCTAAAAGGTATAAAACCTTCCTACTCTGGTCACTTCTTTGGCTCTTCATTCTCTTGTGGAGGCTCCCCTGTACACGTAAAAATTCAATGAAGTTTGTATCATTTTCTCCTATGAATCTGTCATTGTCAGTTTAATTTTCAGACACAGCCAGGGACCCTAAGAGGGTTGAGGAAAAACTTTTCCCCATTTGCAATACCATTATTTCTCTGTAAGACAGAGAAAGAAAGAGGCACAAAGAAGTAAAGAATCATGCCCAAGGTCTCACAAACCTCCTCAGTGAAAGAGGTAGATTGAAACAGATCCTCTTTTCACTTGGCATAGTGGGAAAATAACGGATAAAACTACCAACAACTAAGACTATTTACTGAGTCCTTGATTCATCAAGCATCTCTTTAAAGCAGGTGTCGTAATTCTTAACATATAGGAGTTAAGTGTTGAGGGGTTAATCAATTTGCTCAAGGGTAAAGAGTTAGAAATTAGCAGAGAAAAAATTCAAATCTAGGTCTTTCTGAATTCAGAGCCTGAAATCCCAGCTGCATCATACTGTGCTGTCCTATACAGTAGCCACTAGCCATATTCGGCTATTTGAGAACTTGAAATGTGGCTACTCCAAATTGATATGCGTGTAAATGTAAAATATACATAGAATTTTGAAGACATTTTAAAAATATAAAATATCTCAGTGATTTTTTATACTGATTACATGTTAAAACAATATTTTGGATATATTGAATTAAATAAATTATCGTATTAAAATGAATTTCATAGGTGGCTCAGTCGGTTAAACATCCGACTTCGGCTCAGGTCATGATCTCACAGTTCGTGGGTTCAAACCCCGGATCAGGCTCTATGCTGACAGTGCAGAGCCTGGAGCCTGCTTCAGATTCTGTGTCTCCCTCTGTCTCTGCCCCTACCCGGCTCATGCTCTGTCTCTCTCTTTCAAAAATAAATAAAGATAAGAAAATAATAAAATGAATTTCACCTCTTTTTACTTTTTAAAATGTGTCTCCTAGAAAATTAAAAATATGTAGCTCATACACTGCTTTAATAAATAGAAGCTGACCAAACAATTTATTTCTTAGTGTTGCAGTCAAGAGATTTCCCCTTATTTTTCCATCCAGGGTAGAACACATCACCAGATACACTGTTTTATCCAGAGTTGGTTTGTTTCTGGAGGAAATAGTTAGAAACAGGATTCTTCCTCTGGTCCCCAGCTGTTTACAGTCATTTTCTTTTGCACCCACACAAGTTATTGCTTTCACTTTTGGTAGATTCATTTTTATTAAAAATATTAGCTAACCAATGACTTGTTAAAGACATACACCAGAAGGTTGCTTTTTTTTTTTTTTAATAAAGCAATAAAATACAATGATCATGGGGCGTCAATACTGGACATTCAGCATTTAACCCACTGCATTTCCTTGCAGGGTGAACTAGCACCTGGGTGATGCCTGCATTCTGTCAGTCATGTCGCACGCTAATCCTGAAAAGCACATAATACCTCCTAAAATATCTCAAGGGGTTAGAAAGATCTTCTAAATATTTTTAAATCTCTAAAGAATAAGAATTGCCTAAAATATGTTCCTTCCTGAAACCTGCTTCATTTTAGTTCTAAATATTCTTTTAGTCCTTGATATTAATTTGATTCTAAGGAAGAAGTCTTCATAAGAGTGTGCTTCTTTACTGGAATTATAGTGTATGTATATATGTGTACACATATATAGTACATATATATGTGCATATGTGTGCACATATATATGTATACGTATATGTATACATATATGTATACTTACATATTTACCTATAGTGCCCACTACCTCCAAGTGGAGTCGAAATCTGGCACTTATCTATTATCATTTTATTTGTGTGGTTCAGTAGCTATCAACCTGTTTCTGTATTGGAATCAACTGGGGAAATTTTGAAAAACCCAAATGTTCAAACCTTGCCCCTAGAAATTCTGAGTTAGTGAATATGAAGTTTCCCTCAGCCCAATGAGAAAATCTGACGCACAACTGAGGTTGAGAACTATTTGTGAGGACAGTAAAACTAGTGTTTTAGGCTCCCTAAACTTACTTCTTTTTTTAATAAATATTTATTTATTTTTGAGAGCATGGGAGAGGCAGAGAGAGAGGGAGACACATAATCCGAGCAGGCTCCAGGCTGTCAGCACAGAGCCTGATGCGGGGCTTGAACTCAAGAAACACAAGTTCATAACCTGAGCCGAAGTCAATGCTCAACTGACTGAGCCATCCAGGCGCCCCTCCCTAAACTTACTTTTAAAAAAGAAACTAGTTTGCACCCAGATCTCTCTTCTGTCCTCTGTGCCTGCAAGGATACTAAGCACCTCTGCTCAAATTTCTTACCAAAATCTCTTTGGCTTACATGCTTTCCCTCAACCAAACGCCTACTAGGGTTTTTATAAGCATCACTCATTAGTCTGATGTTTATGTACAGTGGGTATATATGTGCATGAGTGTGTCCCAACTGGACTATAACTCTTTAAGGAGAAAGATAACACCTTTATGTTTACCACACCCCATTTTAGGCAAATGCACATCACACACCAGGTACTTAGTTTAAAAAAAAAAAAAAAAAAAAAAAGGATGTTTCAAAAGTACCTACAATAATCCCCAACTTACAGTGGTTTGACTTACAATTTTTCAACTTCTTGATGGTGTGAATCAGTGGAAACCATACTTTGAGTTTTGACTTTTGATCTCTTCCCACTAGCAGTATTTGATAAGATATTCTCTCACGATACTGGTGGCAGCAGCAAGCTGCAGCTCCCCGTCAGCCACATGATCACAAGGGTAGACAACCAACATACTTACAACTGTTCTGTTTTCCACTGTCAGTACAGTATTCGGTAAATTGCATAAGATATTCAACACCTTATAAAATAGGCTCTGTATTAGATGATTTTGCCCAACTGTAGGCTAATGTAAGTGTTCTGAACACATTTAAGGTAGGCTAGGCTATGCTGTGATGTTCAGTAGGTTACATGTATTAAATGCATTTTTGACTTACAGTATTTCCCACCTATGATGGTTTTATTGGGGCATAACCCCACTGTAAATAGAGCAAGGTCTGTAAGTAAGATCATGATGTGCTCTTAAGAACATCATAAAACAAATCAAATCCCTCCCCTAATAAACAGCCTTTTAACTGAAGATAATTGTAGCAGTTATGGATCTCAGTCCATATACTCAAGTTTGCAAGAAACATAATCTTCTAATATTACCCACACTCATGATTTTCTCCCCACTCACCCATTCCTTTACCTCAGATTGCTAGAATCCATCACCTTGAAAGCAGTCCCGAAGGAAATGATACATTATGAACTTTCCTGCCAGAAAAAAAGAAAAAAAGCACCATCTCAGAATGTTTACGAATTGCATAAGTTTTCCTGAAATGCCATGTGTTTGAATTATCTATCATACCATTAAATTAAATATGGCTAAAGTGTTATTGGGACTTTATGTATTATAAGTTTTATTGTAGGTATTTCATACTTATTACAGCAGAGTTTTCTGATCATAGTGATGTCAAAGTATTATTTACAGGAACAAACCTACCATCCATGTTGTTGTTGATGGGCAGGTTTAAAAAATTAAGAATTTTTTTTTTTTTTTTTTCTGAGAGACCTCCTCCTCCAGGCCTATTTTCTGGTCCACAACCCAATAAAACTCTGTATTACTGACTTTCTGTTGGGATAAAATTTTAAAATAACTTTTGACCCACGCTATTAGGCCAGCGCTTCTTAAATTCTCTTCAGTGAAATACCAGCAAGGGAAGAAGACAGAGAATGCAGTATATAGCTGGATGTAGCCCCAAACTAAAATTTTGTTGCTGATTAGGATTAAATCTTAATGAAATTCTTCACCTCACTTCATTATACACCATTGCTTTAAATAGTAAAAAATGTTTCACTTCCCTGAATCTTTCAGTAAATTGATTTCATAGAAAAATATGTTTACTTTGTGGCTTTGAATAAATTGGCGATACACTTAAGAATAACCCTTAACTCCAGCTGGGAAGAAGAGGAGGCTTGGAGGAAAAGGAGAAGCAGGCTCCACGTGAGAGCCTTGCATGGCAAAAAAAAGTTTCAGTTTGGAAACCCAGTGTTTGTTTGCTATGTTCATAATGTACCTTAACCCTTACTCCCTTAGACCCTGTTCCCCATTGTTTGCAAGCAGGACTCACCTTCTATAGGGCCATTAGAGCTTGAAGGTGCATTCCCGTCTGACTCATGATTCTCTTTCCAGATAGTACAAATGCCCTGCTTTTCCAGCTAATATTGAGCACTTATTATGTACCTGGTTTCGTTTTAAATTCTTTATATTTGTCAAGTCTTTTAATCTTCCCAACAAGCCTTTGATGAGGCCATTATTATTATACCCAATATACAGAAAAGAAAATTGAGATATAATTCCTTCAAGGTCACCCAGCTAGTGGATAACTGGTAGAGGACATTCCAATCTAGGCATTCTTAACCGCTGCAATATTGTGCTTTAAATGACTCAACATTTAAACTGTGTGTAAAATTAAAACACATAAAGGATTGATAATGTTGGATGTGTTATAAAGGGTTTTAAAGTAAACTTTTTATTCATATTGAATATTGAAACGTGCATAAATCATGTTCAAAAGTAACTATCACCCACATAGAGAAACAGAACATAACTAGAGGCCCCCCCATCACCTCTTATGCTCTAAGTTTCAAAGTTCAAAATAATCATTCACTTAGTGTTGTACAAGCTGAACTCTATATCTATTTAAGACCCAAATTAAATTCATTTCCATAGTAATATACTCTTTCTAGAGTAGTGATCCTCAAAATGTGGTCCCCAGACAAGCAACCTAGCATCATCTGGGAACTTGTTATACTTGCAAATTCAAGGACCTCCATCCAGACCTACAGAACAGAAACTCTGGGCGTGAAGCTCAGCAATTACGTTTTAACAAGCCCCCGAGCTGATTGTGATGCACGCTAAGGTTGGAGAGGCTTGGATGTAAGTCCGTTGTAACGGTTTTGGTTGGTGATCACGTATTGTGTTAAGTGAATACTATCGCCTAAAGTGTTAGGCGTGGATAACGGTGACAAGTTCTAATCACCTACCTTTTTGAAGTACACTGCGGGTAAAATGCTTTCTATTTTAACTAACCGTGTTGTTGTTGCCGTCAATGTCGCATTTTATCAGGAGTATAAAGCAATGTTGCCTTTATCAGGCTCCTCACCTCCCAACCTCACTAGTCGCCCAGTCCGTAGTAGTCCAGTTTACCAACAAAGCCCGGCTTCAGCGTGGCGGGGAATTCAACAACCTGAAGCGGGAGCAGGCCTCGGCCAATCAAATGCAAGGTTTAAGTCGCTCGCCCACCCTGGCGGTGTGATTGGTGGTTTCCCGCCGGCGGAAGAGGCCTTTCGAGGCACCGCCCAGGGCCCTCCCGCACTAGCCAATCGTCGCTCGGCGCCTCGGGCGGGGGCGGACTCGCGCGAGTGATTTAACATGGCGGAAAATGGTGTCTTGGAGGCTCCGAGCCCGCGGGGGCGTGCGGATGGGGAGGACGCGGAGCCCCCGGAAAAGCGAATGGCAGAAACGCCGAGAGATGATCAGGAGCAGTTTGAGTGCCAGGAACTGCTGGAATGCCAGGTGCAGGTGGGGGTCCCAGAGGAAGAGGAAGACCCGGGCCTAGTGGCCGAAGCTGAGGCGGTCGCTGCTGGCTGGATGCTCGATTTCCTCTGCCTCTCTCTTTGCCGGGCCTTCCGCGACGGCCGCTCTGAGGACTTCCACCGGACCCGCGACAGCGCAGAGGGTGAGTGCTGGGCGCGCCCGGTTCGGGGCTGCGCTGAGGCCGGGGGCGACGACGCGGAGCGGGGCGGGAACCTCTGCGAGCTGTCAAAGCCCAGTTTGCAGCGCAGTACCCCTGGGGGGTCGGGGGACCCGGGCTGCTGCGGCGCAAGACCCGAGGCTCTGAGTTGAAGTTGGTTCGAATCCCGCACCCGCCTATTTGCAGCTTCTCAGTTTTTCTCAGATTCTGTTTTTCTCTTCAGTAAAGAGAGAATTAGAATTAGACCGCCATTTAGAATTGATGCAGGATCAAACGAGTTAAAATGTGTAAAATTGCCCAGCGTCTCAAGTCCTTTTTCTCCTTTAGCGCTTGTATTTGTTGTTTTTATCGACTCAGGTATTCCTGTGATGGCATTTATAAAGCGGTCACAGTGGCCTCCAAGTGACCCAGGCATCAGTGTTTTCTATTAATTTGTGAGCTTTTTAAATCTCATTTGGCTTGGTTGCCTGCAGAATAAAAGTAACTGTCAATGAAATTTACTGCCTGCACAACACAGTCTGTAAGCGATGGACAAAAACAGATTCAGAGAAGACTGGCTTTTTCAATGAGAACAGAAAGATACGCTGGTATTTAATATAAAATTAAACACTTCAGAAAACAGTATCGACACATTTCATCTTCATGGTCATCCCGTAAATTAGGCAGGTAATCTTAGTTTATAGAGGAGTGGACTAGCCAAGCAGTCTAAAGTGTTGGTAGGTTAAAAGGAATGTTCCACACCTGTGCCTTATCTTCTGCTCCAAGAACCTTTCCATATACTGACTGTGTCAGATAGCACTAGAGCCATGGTTAACTACCATTAATTAGAAAGTTAAATCCTGAAATGAAGCCAGTTCGTTATACTTAAAATTATTTAAAAAGTCCACTTTGGGGAGAAAGGTAGGATTATCTGTGTATTAATGAATTTGAGTTGGAAACATTAGTATCAGCTCCTGTTTGGCTCAATACAGGCATAAATGGTGTTAAGAAACATCATTCATTGGGTAAATTTGTGGATCCAATTGGCTTTATTAAACAATTTCATGAATTGGGCAGCATCCCACCTAGCCAAGCGGGGAGGAGGGTGGAGAAGTTGTACAAAATGGAAGATTTTTATAGGAAGGAGGGCAGGGCAAGAAAGTTATAAGCAAAAGAAAAGGTTTGTTCCAGTCTAGGTCCATTCCCTTTAGGAGGAACAGCAGGCGTCTTACGCAGATTACCTCATCTTTCTTTGGGGGATGGAGAAGGCCCATTTGGCAGACTTTTTGGCTCCAGTCACAAAATTCCTACCAACCGGTTTAGACTATTTGGGAAAGGTTGAAAGTGCAGCCAGATTTGGTGGTAAGCCCAGTTTGGGGACTTAGCCTGAGTGACACCATTTTGGGCCTGTGGTTTTCTTTTAACAATGATTACATATAGAAATGTTTATGCATATTTCTATACATGTTTAGACACAGGTTAGTTAGTATATATTCATTTACTTATTCTGTTAGACGAAAGGGCACAGAAGCAGTGTAACCCTACGTAGTAACCTAGCACTGGAGGCTTGGTTTCTAATACCATTCCTTAATAAAGGGAACCAGCGCTCTTTGGAGAAATGGCCTGAATCTGACACTGGGACAGGAGATAGGACAGATGAACCTGGAGCATCTTGTGCCAGGAAGTAAGGAAGTGCTAACAGCAAACCCCCAGACAAAAAGAACTTTTGGGGGTACAAAGGGAACAGGAGCCAGCTGTAAGAGCTCCCAATGGCCAGAGCAACTCGAGCAAGAAAATAGTTTGAATTCTAACCCAAAGGTAAAATATTTATCTGTGAGCCCATACTGATGTAAATAAATGATGGAATAAATAAGGGAATGAGATAAGAAACAAATCTCCTGCAGAAGAATTCCAAGTAATTTATGAAGCTACTATGTCGTCAAGGAGGTGAAACCTAACACCCCACTCCTTAAGTGTGGGCTGTGCAGAGTGACTTTATTCTGAGAAGTACAGTATGGCATTGAGGGAAGGATAACTTTACAGTAGAGAAGCCTAACAAAGATTAATTCACACCTAGGTCATCAAGGTCAACAGGAACGGTGACAGTTTGTCATTATATATACTTTATATGATGTATTCAATATGGAACTTTACCTCTTTGATCTTCCTCCCAAAACTTCTTAACTCCAATCAAATTGTGAGAAAAACATCAGACAAAGCCCACTACAAAATATCTCAAAACTGCGAAGGTAATCAAAACCAAGGAAAATCTGAGAAACTATGATGATGACTAAATGTAATGTGTCCTGGGTGATATCAGCAGAAAAAAAAGGACATAAGTAAAAACTGAGGCAGTCAGAAAAGAGCATGGACTTTAGTTAAGGATGTATTAATATTGATTTATTAATGTAACCTGTACCATACATATACAAGATGTTATTAATAGGGGAAAGTGGGGGGAGGGTATATAGGACTTCTGTCTTCACAATAATTCTATAAATTGAAAATCTTTCTAAAAATTAAAGACTTCTTTTGAGGTTCTAGGTCAAGACCCGAGGAATAATCTAGGCCACCTCTATTATTTTTAGGATCAGGGCACAGAAAGCCAGAGAGAGTAAACTATTTTTTAAAGTTGCACTGCTAGTCAGTGACCTATAAATTGTGAACATAGTGTTGTCTCTGTATTTCCATTTTGACTGAAAGGACTTCCTTTTATCTTTTATAGGATTTCATTTACTTTTCAAAACTTTTCAAAAACACACAACTCTTGATGCTTTCTAGAAAATTCTTAGCTCTTTCATTCTGACTCACAATTATTCTCACACCTCACTTAACTTAGGCTGTTTCCAGACTAGGAAGCAGTTTAAGATAATGATTAAGAGCATCGGCTCCGGGGGACACCTGGGTGGCACAGTCCATTAAGCATCTGACTCTTGATTTTTTTCTGCTCAGGTGAGGATCTCAGGGGTCAGGTCATGGGATATAGTCCGGTCTCTGGCTGACGCTGACAGCAGAGCCTGCTTGGGATTCTCTCTCTTCCTCTCTCTGCCCCTTCCCTGCTCACTCTCTATCTCAAAATAAATAAATAAACTTAAGAAAGAAAGAAAAAAAGAGCATGGGCTCCAGAATAAATTGTCTGAGTTTGATTCCTGGCTCTGCTAGTTTGTAGCTGTTAGACCTGAAGCAAGTTACTTACCTCTTGGTGGGTCAATTTTCTCATCTTTTTATTTGGGGTGGGGGGCAGAGAGACAGTGAGAAAGCCCAAGGAGGGATTCTCCTGTCTGTCAACACAGAGTCTGATGCGGACTCGAACTCAGGAACCATGAGATCGTGACCTGAGCCGAAATCAAGAGTCAGACACTTAACCGACTGAGCCACCCAGGCGCCCTCAGTTTCCTCATCTGTAAAGTGCTGATGATAGTATCTACTTAAGAGAGTTGTTGAGAGAAACACATGAACTGATAGATATAAAGCAAGGTTTCTCGACGGCCTCAATACCGTTGACACTGTGTGTTTGCACCACATGATTCTTTGTTCTGCGTACACACGAGAGTGGAGGGGGGTGAAGGTGAGGGTTCTCCTGTGCTTTGTAGGACGTTCAGCAGCGTCCCAGACCTCAACTACTAGACGCTAGCAGCATCCCCCTTCTACTCGTGACTTTCAGAATTGTCTCTAGACACTGCTGAATGTCCCTTAAGGGACAAAATCACCCCCATTTGAAGACCACTGGTATAGAGTGCTTAGAGTAGTGCCTGGTGTTAGAAGTGCTTAAATACAGTGGCTATTGCAGCCAGTCAGTAGATCTCCCTAACGTGTTTCTGTCAGCAGTGTTTGGTTACAGGTGAGGAGAAAGCAAATAACCAGGTTCAACCAGGGGAGGTTTTCATTGTTTTTATTTTGTTTTTTGGCTAGCAGGTACAAAGAACAGAAAGGCAGTGGTATTTGTAGGTACTGCATATGGACTAAATTGAATATGGAGGGAGGTGAGATAGAGGTCTGACTTTCTTCCCTAGCATAGAGTAGATTCTTTTGTTTTGCTCCTATACCATACTTAATCTTTGTGGCATTAAAATTTTAATGAATCACTTGCGTAACTTTTGGTTTCTGTCTTTAACATTGGCTAGCAGTAGCTGTTAAGTAAGTATTGAACTGTTTAAATTTTATATTAATTTTGTGCTCTCTCTGAATCTTGTTTAATTAAATTGTAGCTGGTTTTGGTCCAGATAAGCTCTGGTATAGCTTAAGATTATGCTATTTTAGAATTGAGGAAATAAATACAAGTCAACGTATTTGTCTTTTATCTGCTTAGTAGCTGCAAGACCACTTTTTGGTTTTGCTAGTTGATTTAATCTTTATATACACCAACCAAGCCCTGGGTGAACTGTAACTGTGGAACCTTCAGGTCTTACTTTAAACATAATTTCCTCAGAAAAGCTTTCCTATCTCCTTCCTCCAACTAGCTACTAAAACATATTCTAAGCTTTCTTTGTTATATGCATCCATAGCATTCTGTACTTGTCTTTTTCAGTTTTCTCCACGTTTTTACTTTAATTGTTCAATCATTTGTCTTTCATTGCTACATAGTAATAAATTCACTGAGATCCAGGATTATGGTTTACTCCAGCATCATACTCAATGCCTAGCGTAACATCTGCGCGGGCATTCAAATATTTGGAAGACTAATATTAATAAATTTTTTTTATACATCTGCAGTTTTATTTCTTCTTTGGGGTTAGGGTTGAGGAGAAACAGGTTTTGGCTGAGAAATAAACTTTTTTGCTGAAATTGTACCCTGAAAGTTTTAAATAAGTAGCAGAAGAAAGGGAAGATAGGTAGTTGGTAAACTGAGGCCTAAAGTTGCTGCCCCCTTTCCGTGTCTGCCCCTATGACTTCTTGTCCCAAACCAAATTACAATAAAGGAAGTATTCTGCTCTTTATTTTGCTCCGGTAATGATCTAGACTGAAGACCAAGAGGGGATTGCCACCACAAGTTCCCAAGAAGGAGCGCCACAAGTTCGTTTATACTATGGTCTGTGTCTGAGACACGATCCCTAAAACATCTATCAAAGAGTAAAAGGTAGCAATGTGGACTTGATTTGTTTCCAGAGCTTTTCTGCCCAGCTCTCACTGATGAACACAGCGAACACCAAGGGCACGTCTCTGACGGCCCCTTCGAATTTCTGGAATAAGTATTGTTCTACTGGAGCTGAGCGGCAGCTTTTGAACATTCCTCTTAGATGAGCTGCATGTGATTTTTCTCCACATACCCTGTGGAAGCACACTCAGGTGGTTTTAGTCTGGAATTCACACACGGAGCACATTCTCCTGCCACCGCAGGGTCCTCCACCAGCCGGCAGGGCAAGCCTGAGGTGCTCCCTGCCATCTCTGCCTGCACAGGGGCCACTGCTTGCTGAGCGTTGAGGTGAGAGCGCAGAACCACCAGCAGAGGGGGCTCTCCGCGCCTGTAAGCCTGGGGCGCTGGGTGGCGCACCTTTCGGGATAGGGGGACCAGCTTGACTGGCCTCGTGCCTCAGTGGAGCACTCACACTGCAGCCCTCCAGGAGCTCCAAGGTCAGGGCTGCGGAGTGCCAGAGCTGCCAGCTGCCCCGGCAGAAGCTTTATCAGGACGTTCCCATGGCTATGGCGAGAAAGCCAACACGCTCTTGTTGGATCAGGCTGTACACTCACTTCTTTGGACCCACAAGGCTTTCTGGAAAGGCCACGGGGCCTCGGGTGCAGCAGGTGGCCACACCTCGGGCCGTCTCCTCGCTGCCAGCTTGCCCCAATAAATAGGTTTTTTAAATCTTTGTAAGTTTAACAGACTCCCTAACTGAAACCTTGACCAAAATAATATAAAATATTTCCTATAATATTAGGTAGGAGTTTTAAGGTATAAAATAAACTTCCAGCTAATGATTAGACACATTTTACAGTTTGAGTCTAAATCTCCCTTTTTGTTAGTATAGAGTGCTACCTGTGAAAGTACTTTTAAGTATTTATTATTCTGCATGTGAAAATCTGTTTTTATTTTACAAGAAAAGTGCTCATTGCTATTTTTCTCATTTTTAAAAAAATTGCCTATAAATAAAAGCATATAGCTCTCGGTTTATGATTTTTGCATGTTTATAGCTTATTACTCAACCAACCACACAGAGGCACTGCTGGGTCAAGTTTGGCTTTTTTTTTTTTTTAATATTTTAATAAAATTCATATCTTTTCTTTTTCAGCTATTATTCATGGGCTGTCCAGTCTAACCGCTTATCAGTTGAGAACTGTATTCATATGTCAGTTTTTGACAAGAGTTGCAGCAGGAAAAACCCTTGGTAAATATGTGTTTTTATCTTATTTTGGAAATGTTTTAATCTATGTCTAAAGGTAAAACAATGAGAAGAAACACATGGAAGCTGTTAGTTGTTTTTGAGAGTTTGCACTATGTATTTGGCATGTACATCTATACAAGCATTTTTAAAGGAAGTAAAAGAAATATAGTTCTCATCTCCTTAGAGCGCTGGTTGTCAAACTTAGCTTGCTTCAGAATTATTAGAACACTTGTTAAAAAACAGAATGCTGAGTCCCCTTCCCTACCATGAATTCCTGATGCTATAGGATGGATGGGAGGGGCCCTGGAGTTTATATTTCTAATAAGTTCCCAGGTGATTCTGACACATGGGGAGCCACGCTTCATGGGCTCTCCTGGAGATTTACTTTAAATTTGACTATGGTAACTTTGTGGTGACTCTTCCACACACATTCTGTTTTTTACTCGCAACTATGATAATTGAAACCTTTTATTTGAACTTGATTTCAGTACTTATTTAGATAGGTGAATATGATTTATAGCTATAAAAGCTCTCTCCTTTATCTCTACAGGTAATTTTAGATTGTAATGGGCAAGCCTGCTTCAGTTTATTAGTAATGGGTGATAGTTACAACATGGTCACTTAAAGGACCTTTTGCTACAAATAATTACATATTTATGTTGGTGTTTACAATTTACACAAATGCTTTCCCAACAGTGCTAAGTGGTGTAGGCAGTACTTAACATGAAACTGTTTACTTATAATCCTGTTGTAGTATGGAAAATCCCAGTGTGTTAGTGCCACTCTCGTGACGTTCACTGTCCAGCTCTGGCTCATACAGTATGCTGCATGTTGGGGGTAAGACTAGGGCTGCAGTTAATGCCATGACCATAAGTGACTAGGACTAGAAGCAGAGTAGATATGGGGAGACAGAACTATAGGTAGTCTGGGCCTGTAGCTAAAGAAGAAAAGCATCTGGATGTGGACACAATCGGAGAATTCCTGACCATGCGGACAATAAGTTAACATGGTTGTTAACAGTTGTTTTGTAAATTAAATATGACAAAATATTCTAAAGTGCCCAACTGTGTTTCACGTGTTAGCAGTTGTTCAGTGGATCTTAACTTTCTCCCGGACGGCCCTTCCTCTAGCCTCTCCTTTCTTCCTGGAAAGAAATGTAGAATGTGTGTGTGGCGCCATGGTTTAATCTTGAAATTCACCAGGATCCCCCTTTGGGTATATCTTAGACATGATAGGCCCATGTCAATTATCAACAATCAATGTATTTCACCATAATGGACTCAAGTGAGGCAGCAATTAAAATTTTATTTTAATTTATATGGTAGACTTTCAGCTGTATATATAACTCTTCCTTTTTTTTTTAAAGTGGTTGCTCAACAGCAGCACTGCCTAATAGAAATACAATGTGAGCTATATATATAATTGAAAAGAAATAAATGGACTTAATTTTGGCAATATCTTATTTAACCCAATATTTCTAAAATACATAAACATATAATCAACATAAAACATGTTAATGAGACATTTTACCCCTCTTTTTGCAGTAAGTCTTTGAAATCTTGGGTGTATTTTATACTTAAAGCACATTTCCATTTGGAACTAGCCATATTTTACCTGTTTAACAATTATGTATGACAGTGGCTACCATATTAGCTTTAGTCTCTGCCCCACATAGCTTTGAAATGTGGCAGATGTCTTGAAGGGCAAATGTTTGTTTATGACAGGTTCCATTCTCTCATGGGACTTTATTTTTTAAGTTCTGTACAGCTCCGGGAGACTTCCCTACCTTTCTACCCCAGCTTTCTGAACTGCCCCAGAACTCAGCAAATGTCCTGAGGGGAAAACCAACCATGTGTTTTCAGTTCTTCTATCCAGTCCACCAAGCTAGCCCCAAGGAAACCGCCAGAAGCTTTCCTTGTTGCTATTACCCCAGTAAAATCTCCCTGCCTGGAATGCACTTACTAAATCTTCGCCTTATAAACAAATGAGGCCAGGGAAGAAAAGCTGCCCCTCATCACCTCCCCTCAAAAGGATTCTCTCCCTGGAGATGTAGTTCATCTAGTTCTCTCTGCTTCCACCACTATCCCGTGCCTTTAGCAACATGCTTTTGCAATTTATCCCACTTTTTTCTAGCTGTAATAGGAATGTTGGCCTACCACAGTATCCTACATTCTGCCTGAAAGTGAAAGTCTACTCTAAAGTTTTTGAAATTAAGATTTAACAGTGATACATTTTTCCCCTACATCTCACATTTATGAGAAGGAAGGCAGATTAATGAGATGGGTTAGATAATGTCCGTCCAGAAACCTAATAGAAAATATAAATATTGAAGTGAGTTTTTATTTTTGTAAGTGTTTATTCTGAGAGAAAGAGAGCACTCACACAAGGGTGGGAGGGGCTGAGAGAGAGGGAGAGAGAATTCCAAGCAAGCTCTGCACTGTCAGCTGATGGGCTCACTCTCATGAATCATGAGATCATGACCCGAGCCAAAATCAAGAGTCGGACACTGGTGTGACTGAACTGCCTAGGCACCCCTGAAGTGAGTTTTTAAAAGAAAAACAAATGTGAAATTAGAAGGATTAGGCAATCTGCCTTTGCATTTTCATCTTTCATGCTTTCCAGCATGTACTCTAGCCTTACCAAGCATCTTGTTATTCCTGAAACACACCTTTTTTGAGACAAAGTAAGTGGTGTTTAAGTGTTCTGGAGTCTGCTTCTACTACTTGTTAGCTGTGTCCCCTCTCCAAGTCTCAGGTCCTACTTTATAAAAGACAAAGTTGATAATGTTGTATACCCTTTTAAAGAAATTGCGTGGATAAAGGAGCTACTGCATGTTAACCACTTAGCATAGTGCCTAACATGTAATAGGACGTTAATATGTGTTGACTATGAGTGTGAATATCTTTTGTACTCCTCTGCCTTTTGTTCTGCTGCTGCCTTCCTGAAATGTTCTCCTTCCCATCCTTATCCTCTTCACTTGGTTATCTCCTATTTATCCTCAGTGTCCCAGTTTGGATTGTTTCTCTTCCATGAAGGATTCTCTTCTAGTATCCTTTCGTAGAGTTGATATTCTATTCCTCATATACACTAGACCCTCCTAGAGGGTTTTTGGGAAATACAGATGCATGGGCTCTACCTCGTACTAATTAAATCAATCTCTAAAGGATGGGTCTAGGTTATTTGCATTTTATTTTGTATATTTACTTTGAGAGAGAGAGACACCACACAGGGGTGGGGCAGAGAGAGAGAGAATCTCAAGCAGGTTCCACGCTCAATGCGGAGCCCGACTTGGGGCTTGATCTCACGTCCTGACCGTGAGATCATGACCTGAGCCAAAATCAAGAGTCGGACTCTGTAGAGGCATCCCTGTAGTTTTTTAAAGCTCCTCTGATGATTCTGAGGTATAGCTAGAGCTGAGAAGCGCTGGCATAATACATAATTCTAATAAAGTACCAGTCACATCAGTTTGTCTTTCTTCATAGCTAGCAGTCGGGTTTCATAAGGGCAGGAACCATTTCTTCTTCCTGGTCGTATCCTAAGTACCTGGCACAGGGCCGGGAATATAAAAAGACTTACTCTACAAATTAATAAATTTTTATGTTTAAAATGTTGGAGGGGTGCCTGGGTGGCTCAGTCAGTTAAGCGTCAAACTCTTGATTTCAGCCCAGGTCATGCTCTCACAGTTTGTGGGATTGAGCCCCACATCAGGCTCTGTGCTGACAATGCAGAGCCTGCTTGGGATTGATTCTCTGTCTTTCTCTCTCTCTCTCAAAATAAGTAAACATTAAGTAAATTATCAAAATGTTGAAGACACAATTAGAAGACAACAGGAAATAAAGTAGAAATCGTTGAAACTCCTAACATTTAAATTGCATGCGCCTTCAAATTTTTCAAAGGAAGAAAAGGAAATTAACTTGAATCAAATCACTTGCCTAAACTGTTGTGTACAGGAATACTGCCTAGCACAGAGTATATACTCCATAAACATTTAAAGAACTGAATTCATTAAAAATTGACCAAAGTAAAGTTCTATTCAGCTTCCTTAATTACTTATTTTTGTTCTGGTTTTAAAAGATGCACAGTTTGAAAGTGATGAACGAATTACACCCTTGGAATCCGCCCTGATGATTTGGGCCTCAATTGAAAACGAACATGACAAACTTCATGAAGAAATACAGAATTTAATTAAAATTCAGGTATGAGTATTACTTTATTATTATTATTATTATTATTATTATTATTGTAGAATCGAAGCACACAACATCTAGAGCAATTAAGAGCTACTTAATAGAAGTTGGGCGGTAAACCCAAAGTAAAATTTAATATACTTACTCTCTTCAGAAATTTGACCTCTGGTTTATATTCTTTGACACAAGCTCTGAGAGTTGGGACTTAATGTTTGCTACCTAAGTATGTATATATATATTGCCCCCACTTGAGAAAATACACTGCATCAGTTTAAAGATCACAAAGCAACTTTCAAAAATCAGTAGTTTGTACTGTCTCAATTTCTATTAAAAATTACAAATATGAAAAACAGAATATTTGATAAGAAATTCATAGGTTTTTGTGAATAAGGGAATGTAAAATTTTAACTATGTAGAGGGAGTTTTAGGAGTAACTATTAAAGAGTGAGAGCCAAAAAAGTCATTCAAAGATACAGTAGCAGGGAAAATATGTTTTGCTAACGGGCAAAGCAAATACTAAGGATTGTTCTAGTTAAATAAATTTTTCCTCAGTTTTAGAAAATTATTTTATGGTTGGGTAGGAGAAAAAACTCCAGATGAAAGCTCACCTTCCCAAAAATGAATTATTGTTAGTGTGTTGATTGCCAAGTGGAATTAAGACCAGAAGAGAACAGGCAAAAATATAACTGCTACTTTTAAGAATTTCAGCCTGGGATGAAGAGCTTTGTCATGTTATCCCAGTTTTTGGAGGGGATTCTAGAGGAAGCAGGCCATCATTAATATACTAAGGTAAAGTTGAGCAGGTTACCATAAATTCATACCAAATATAATATATTGCTTGCTATTCGTCACGTACTATTCTAAGCACTTTTCACATAGAAGTCTAATCCTTACAATAGCCCTATGATATAGGTACTATTATTTACACTGTTTTACATACAAGGAAACTGAGGCACATGAGGTTAAATAGCTTGCCAAAGTTTACAAAACTATCCAGATGGTAATAGTAGTCCCATATCTTACCATAAAGTATCAGAAAGGCCAGTTTATAAAATGATTATTCAGAAGCATCTGGTTTCCTAGGTTTCTATTAGAGATTTTTAAGGATCCTAACTAATTTTACACATCCTAATCATCAGAAACACCATCCACCTCCTCTCTCATTTCCCTTTTGCTCATATTAATATTTAGGTGGGCCCTAAGTGTACATAAGTGTATATAATGTACTAATTTATTTATTTATGTCTGCTTTTTTGGTTGTTTATTTTATTTTAGAGCGTGTGAGTGGGGAAGAGGGGCTGAGGGAGAAAGAGAGAGAAGCTTAAGTAGGCTCCATGCTCAGTGCAAAGCCCAGCGTGGGGCTCGAGCCCACAACGCTGGGATCATGACCTGAGCCGAAATCAAGAATCCGATGCTCAACCAACTGAACCACCCAGGCACCCCTTAATGTCTGCTTTTAATTGGCCTAAATTCGAAAGAGGTAGAATGCTGGGCATTTACTAGTAAAGATACAAGGGGCCAATGAAAAATTGTTACATCCTTTTCAAACCACAGTTACTTCATCTTTGAAAAGGTATTTTAAATCATTTATCACATTTTTTAGTGAAGTCGTTTAGATTTAACAGGACTTATTTCAATATTAAACCACAATTATACGTTTTTAAAAAGCAGCCTAAAGTATGTATTTGTCATCCTATCTCTTTTAGGCGATAGCTGTTTGTATGGAAAATGGCAATTTTAAAGAAGCAGAAGAAGTCTTTGAAAGAATATTTGATGACCCAAATTCTTATGAGGTAGTTGGTCAAACTAGAACCATAATTTTCTTTTCTTTTCTTTTCTTTTTTTTTTTTTTAAGTTTATTTATTTTGAGAGTGTGTGTGCATGAGCCAGGGAGAGGCAGAGAGTGAGGGAGAGAGAGAATCCCAAGCAGGCTCCATTCTCAGTGCAGAGCCCAACACAGGGCTCCAACGGACTGTGAGACCCATCACCTGAGCCAAAACCAAGAGTCAGACGCTTAGCCAACTGAGCCACCCAGGCGCCCTACAATCAGAATTTTAGAACTGTCTGTATGGAGTGAGGTAGATTCAAAGAACACTGGAGGTAGACGGGGATGCTTTCTCTTTTAAACAGGATAGAACAGTGCTGTCCAAGGGAAAAATAATGCAAGTCACATATGTGTTTTAGTAGCCACATTAAAAAAAGTCAAACGACTGAAACAAATTTTAATATTTCATTTTACCTAGTATATCCCAAAGCATCATTTTCAGCATTTAATCAACATAAAAAAATATTGACGGGATATTTTACACTCTCCTTTTTGTACTGACTCTTTGAAATCTGATGTGTATTTTATACTTATGTCTAAATTCAGGTCTCACATTTCAAAGGCCCAGTAGCTACATTTGGCTGATGGCTACCATATTGGGTAGCATAGGTATAGGAACCATAATTATTTTTTAGAAGTCTCTTATGTGATCATTAGTAGTTTTTGTGTGTATGTGTAATGTAATGTTAAAGTCAGTAGAACTTCTCTTTCAGTATTACAGTGTTGGAATAAATTAGGTTTATTTAAAGAAATAAAAGATAATTATGTTTTTTTTTTGAAAAAATTTTTAATGTTTGTTTATTTTAGAGAAAGAGAGAGAGTGAGTGCGCGAGTGGGGGAGGGGCAGAGAGAGCGGGAGATACAGAATCCGAAGCAGGCTCCAGGCTGTCAGCACAGAGCCCAATGCGGGGCTCGAACTCATGAACCGTGAGATCATGACCTGAGCCGAAGTCAGACACTTAACTGAGTGAGCCACCCAGGCACCCTGTTTTTTTACGTATTTTTTTAGTGAACTTTTTATTGAACAGTAGTATACCTTTAGTAGCATACATATACCATCAATGTATAAATAGATGTCTTTTCACAAAAGAAACATGCTAGTGTGATGAGCCCCTATATCAAGGAAAAGAACATCACCAGCACCCTCCAGTCACTATCTTACCTTCTCAAGGATAACCACTACCCTGACTTGTAACATCCAAGATTAGTTTTACATGTTTCCAAACTTTATATATTACAGTCATATAGCAAGTTTATATAAGATTGATCCATGGTGTTGCTGTCAACAATATTTCATTTATTTCCATTGTTCCATTGTTGGAATATGCAACTTACCCATTCTACTGTTGAGAAACATTTGAGTTATTTCCAGTTTTGGGCTGTTACATTCCTTTCACACGTCTTTTGTAGAATAAATGTATGTGTTTCTGTTGGGTATATACTTAAGAATGATTTGGTGGGTTATAAGGTATGCACATACTCAGTTTTAGTAGATAACTGCCAAATAGTTTTCCAAAGTGGTTATATCAGTTCCTTCAGTAGTGTGCAAGAGTTCCAGTTGCTTCACAGACCTTCTCTGTTGTTTTCCTTTTAGTATGCTGGCAAATATGTAGTACTATCACGTTGGGTTTTAGTTTCTCTGTCTCTCATGAATAGTGAAGTTGAGCATCTTTTCCTATGCTGGTATAGAGTAGAAGAGTGGTTACCTTAATCCACTCGAGGGACTGAGCTAGGTCAAGAGTAGGTTGTAGTTTTATTTAGACTTAGTTTTTCTCTAATTTGGCCCTGTTCCTAGGGTGTAACCCTCCAGAGATCTCAGCTGAAAGCCTGATATGTTTATTGAGTTTCCTGCCCCCACTTTTTTTTGCCTTAGCCCTGTGAGGCTACTGAAAACTCCACTCTACCTCACAGAAGAGGAAACCTTCCTTACAACCAGGAAGCATAAGAGGAAGCACTTAAGCTCACTATCATGAGTAATCAAGGCAATCCCAAGTAATATATTGAAATAGTATTTCCTATACCTCAGACTGGCAACAATTAAAATATCTTAGAATACCAACAGCTGGCCCAAAGAGTGGAGAAATGGTAAGGCTGCCATACCTTTCTCTCAGTGGTGTATGTAAATTAGTACTTAAACTTAGGAGAGCATTTTAGTAAAATCTGTAAGTATGCATTCCAGCAATTCTACTTCTAGATAAATACCCTGGAGTAACTTTTTATTTTTACTGCACATTTTAAAAGCCATGAAGGTTTGTTTAAAAACAAACAAACAAAAAACAGGCCCCACTAAGACAATTGGTCTGGAATAGAGCCTGAGAAGTAGAATTTTTTGAAAGCTCTCTAGCTTTAATTGTGCAACCAGCCTTCATAGAACTGATGTCTAAGAAAAACTTGTAATGTGCGCAAGAAGACATGTAGAGAAATGTTTACCAGTGCTGCAGTAATAGAAAATAGCCTCTAACTGCTTTCAAAAGGCTGGAAGAATGAATGAATAAATGGTATTTTTGATCAGTGGAATATTGTGCAGCAGTAAAAGTAGCTAATTCTATAAAAATATTATCAACATGAATAAGTGTCACAGAGCTGAGCAAAATATAGCAAGTTTCAGAAAATACACTATGCTAAACAGTACCATATATTTATGGGTGCATACATACATAGTGCAAGTTTAAAGGAATGCATGAATATGTTAAATTCTATATTCAGGATAATGGTTACCTTCAGCAGAGGAGAAGCTGGAGGTGCAATCATTTTGGTAATAAACAAGAGCTTTAGTTGTACAGATGATGTTTTATTTCCATAAACTTGGCAGTGGACATTCAGGTTCATAATTTATTTTTTAATCTTTTTGTTATGTGTGTGAAATACAATGTAGTTTTTTTTTTTTTTTAAGTAAGAAAAAATATATTGGTGGGCAATTTGAAACAGAATTTTTTTTTTTTTTTTTTAATTTTTTTTTTTTTTTTTTCAACGTTTATTTTATTTTTGGGACAGAGAGAGACAGAGCATGAACGGGGGAGGGGCAGAGAGAGAGGGAGACACAGAATCGGAAACAGGCTCCAGGCTCTGAGCCATCAGCCCAGAGCCCGACGCGGGGCTCGAACTCACGGACCGCGAGATCGTGACCTGACTGAAGTCGGACGCTTAACCGACTGCGCCACCCAGGCGCCCCTGAAACAGAATTTTTTAAAATCTCCTGTATCCCTGAGTTTATAATGTGACTTTTTTAAATTAAATAATATGTGACAAAATTTGTAATATCTTATTTGTGATTTATGTATTAATATGTTTTTCCTGTTTTATTTAGCCTTTAAAAAGGAAATTGCTTATGGTAATCTCTCAGAGAGATACATTCCACTCCATTTTTCAGCACTTCAGCTACAACCACATGATGGAGAAAATTAAGAGTTATGTGAATTGTGTAATAAGTGAAAAATCATCAGCCTTTCTTATGAAGGTATGCGTATTTCAAAGAGACTCGAATAAGCTAAGGATAAATTGTTATAATAAAGGAGAATACTTGGAATAGAAATCCTTAAAAACTAATTGGAATTTTATTTAGTGATTTTGTAGAAGAATGGCAAAATGTTACAATTAGTGAATCTCAAGAGTTTATCGGTGATCTTCGCAGTATTTTTTAAATTTTTTAAAATAAGAGTTGGGCAAATTTTTCAAAATAAAAAGTTGGGAAAAATAGGTTAAAGAAAATTTTTGCATTTTTTTGTAAAAAGTAAAATTGGACTGAAGAAAGGCCTTTAAAAAAAATTTTTTTTTTTCCAACGTTTATTTATTTTGGGGACAGAGAGAGACAGAGCATGAACGGGGGAGGGGCAGAGAGAGAGGGAGACACAGAATCAGAAACAGGCTCCAGGCTCTGAGCCATCAGCCCAGAGCCTGACGCAGGGTTCGAACTCACGGACCGCGAGATCGTGACCTGGCTGAAGTCAGACGCTTAACCGACTGCGCCACCCAGGCGCCCCTAAAAAATTTTTTTTGTAACATTTTATCCTCAGTGGAGCAATGAGTAAGGGGGTTTTGTCTTAAAATATCTGGAACTTTTATTTATTTATTTTTTTAAGTAACCCTTTATCTTAATATTGCCTAGCAAGCATTTTATATATGAAACACATGTACAAGGAAAGACCTTCTCCATAAGGCTTAAAAACCAAGCAGGTAACTAATGCAGCTGCTATTGATATCATACTTCCTGGAGAAAAATACAGCGCAGTCCCTTTATTGACCTGTCAACAGATACTTTGGTTATGACTGTCAAGGAATTAGAAGGCTTAATTTTAATGCTCTTTGTTCAAAATGGCTTCATGGATTCCTTCCTCTTTCACAACCCCATTTTTTAAGGCAGCAGCAAAAGTAGTGGAAAGTAAAAGAACAAGAACAACTTCTCAAGAGAAACCTGATGGTAACAGTATTGAAATGGAAACTGAAGCTAATTTGGATGTAGGAAAAAGGTTTGTAAATTCATTAATATATTTTTTGTCTCATGGATACAATATCTTTATGTGAAAGTGTTGCTAGTGAGCCATTTTTAACAAAAATTATTATTATAGAGGGTATGTTTTACTGATTGTTAACATTTGGATATTTGAAGTACTGTACAGTTACTTCATGTTTTATGTACATTGTTATATGTGTTAAACGGAAATAGTACAGTTTAAATGGTATGAGTAATACCATTTACCATTCTCAGGCAACGTGTGCTCTGGAACAGTGTTGAAGTTGGAAACTTGAATCATCTGCACCCCTTAGTTCTCAGATCCCACATGCCTTCATCATGTGACTCACTATCCTGAGGATTATTCTAGTATTTTAAGATACCGTTCCTACATCTTTAACCTTAAGCTAACCACTTCATCTGGTGCTCAACTGAAGAAATTGGGATTTGCTCCAACGCGGGAGGGAAATAGGCTATGTTAGTCCTACACATAGTAATCCCCCTTATCCATGGGAATGTGTTCTAAGACCCCCCAGTGGAGGCCTGAAACTACAGAAAGTACCAAACCCTAAATATGCTATGTTTTTATCTATACATACATACCTATGATAAAGCTTAGTTTATAAATTAAATACAGTGAGACATGAACCACAATAATCTACTGAAACAGAAGTTATGTGAATGTGGTCTCAAAACATCTTCATGTACTGTACTTCCCCTTCTAGTGACGATGTGAGCTGATGAAATGCGTAGGTGATGAGGTGAAGTGAGGGGAATGACGCAGACACTGTGATGTAGTGTTCGGCTGATAAGATCCTCAGGAGGACGATCATCTGCTCCCAGATACAATTGATCGGGGGTAACTGAAACTGTGCAAAGCGAAACTACAGATGAGGGGGACTACTGTATTGAAAGACAAGTTCAGTCTCCAAAATTATGTTTTAGAGATTTTCAAGGGTAATTTTTACCTTTTGTCTTGGCTTTAGGAACTAACCTTATTGAAGAAGATACACTCTACCATGATAAAGTTCTTTTCTGTTGAACTTATGGTCCATTCCCTCTATTCTTCCACCCTTAACCCATGGCCAGATAGTCATGTGGTCTCCAGATGGATGTATTTTGCAACGGATGTAGTGTCTCTCGTTTTGGCGGGGGGGTAGTGGGTGGGGGGCTGGCCATCACTCGAATGCTGCAGGTTCCTCATCTTAACTACTTATTTAGAGATGGGGATTGGGGTTCAAGTTGGACAGACCTCAGGACTAAGCTTAGTTGTCTTATAGTACCTGCTTCTCCCTACCTATTAATGTGATCTGCTCCCTTACTGGTTCATCTCCCTAAAAACTCTATTAGTCTTATGATTTTCTAAGATCCATTTTAAGAAGTAGATCTTTCTTTTTTTTTTTAATTTTTTAATGTTTATTTTAGCCCAAGAGAGTGAGCACAAGCAAGGGAGGGGCAGAGAGAGGGAGACACAGAATCTGAAGCAAACTCCAGGCTCTAAGCTGTCAGCACAGAGCTTGATGTGGAGCTCAAACCCACAAACCATGAGATCGTGACCTGAGCCGAAGTCCGGCGCTCAACCGACTGAGCCACCCAGGTGCCCCCTAGGTCTTTCATTTTTATTGGCTCATTTATTTTATTTTGTTTAGTATATCACAGTTTAGTGATAATACTGAGACCCAATACATTCCGGTGGCCTAGCCTTCTTGCTCAGGCTAGTGCTGCTTTAAAATAAAATTAAAACTTGCCGTGATTTATGCAGGTGATGAATACATTTCTTCTCGTATAGTACTATCCACTTATTTCAAATGTCCTCTTACACAAGACAGTCTAATCATTGTGTGTAAACAGAACTCTTGATATTCTCATCTGTCTCTGTACCCTGACTCTCCTCATACATCCAGTTAACTCCCCAAGTGTTATGAATCCCATCTCCATGCTTCTTTAATATATTGTTTATCACTTGTGTCCTAGGTTATTACTTAGCTTTGTACCATACAAATCCATCCTTGACATGATTTCTAGAGTTAGCATCCCATAAAAATAAATCTGTTTAAATCACTTTCCAGCTTAATACTCTCTTTTGGCTTTCTGTTTTCTAGTTAGAATTTATTGCCATGGCTTGCAAAGCCTTACATCCCCCCACTTTCTGTTTTCTTCACATACAACCTTACCCTTAAGCATTAACCTCTCCCTGCCCACATACATGGTACTTTCTAGCAACACAGAACTTAGTCCTGACCCTCAAATATGACAAGCTTTTTCATGCCTGGTCTCTTGCTTTAATTTTGAATTCCCTTCTTTCTGTTCTCTCCAAGGCATGCCCTTAACTTGCCATTCTAGTTCTAGCTCAAAACATCACCTGATCTCTGGATCAGTTGTCACTTCTGTGCTCCCACAGCATTGAGTCATATCTCTGTAAAAGGACTTATCTTGGATAGTAACATACCTATTTACTTTTCTGTATTTCTCAGCAGATTGAGGATCCTTTAAAGGTTCTTAGTTAGCCTTGTATCCTTGGTATTTAGTTCATTACGAGGCATACGTTTGAACTTGCAATTCACTAAACATGGGGAGCAAAACTAAAACTAGGGATAAAATAAAGATCAAGAACCAAGCAATTATCAAAACCATTCTAGAAGCAAATAGGATCAGAACAAGTAAAACATCAGATTTATCAATATGAGGACAAAAGTTAGCAGAACATAAGTGAACAAGGATAGAATCAAAAGTGTGATTGTGAAATCAGACAAAAGATGAAGCCTTCATGTTATCAATGGTAGATGCCAACTTTGCTTTGATAAAGCTTATAAACTATTTCAAGGCATTGAAAAGTACAGACATGAAACACGAACAGTACCTAGTTTGTTGTTAAAATTTATAGATAGACTTAAATGCTAAAGAAGTTGAGATGGGTAGCTTCAAGGAGGGGTGAGCATTGAGCAGGGCCTTGAAGGATAGTTAGGATTTTTACAGTTGGTTGAGGAGGAAGTGTCATTTTAGGAGAAAAGAACAGTTCCAGTGAAGACACAGAGGTATGTAAATGGTCATGCTTTTTTTGTGGAAGCTTAAGTTTAACTTCAGCAAAAGAGATGAATTTGTTAAAAAGTTCAGTTGGAGACTCATGGGGAGGGCGAGAAATTATACTTGCATTCATGGAGATAAGGATCCATGGGAGAGTTTTTGAAAGTGACATGAATGCTGGAGTACATTAACTTTGCTTGACGTATGTTTATGAAAGCTTGATTTAGTATCTATCTGGTCTCATATCTGGGCAGAAATTATCCATGTTGTAATGGACTATCTGTGTGTCCTAATGTTACCAGGGTTTCTTTTCAAAGATATTTTGTATAAATTGAAGTATGACTTGATTATATAGTATTATCCTTGTGAAAAGTTTCTTTTGTTTATATTCTTACAAATTTTCTTTTAAAGTGTTACTACTGACAAAAAGTCTGCTGGAACTGAATCCTCAGAGGGTACAGTATCTTTCTTGAGGTGAAGTAAATTGACATTTTTCTTCTCTGTCTTTAAAATCTTTGATTGAGGCACTTCATGCAGACCTAAATATGTTATAACTGTCATATAAATGGTGTGATTTAGAGAATATTGCAGGTGCCTGCTTACCTCAACAGATATTCAAGACCCTGACATGTCTTGAAATTCAAAACTATAGAGACCTGCCTCTGGGATCCTGGGTTGTCACACATTGTTTCCACAAGGCCATTTTTGGTAGACACATATAGGGAGTGCTTGAACTTAAAGCAGATGTTTAACAAACTCTTATTCTGGCCCAGAAACAAGGATCTGTTGCTAGGGGGTTGATTACATTTCTGATGAATATCCCAAATTCTGATTTTATGAAATTACTTGAAAATGTGTGTTTAATTTACTAGAAATTTCGTAACAGACAATCTAACATATTCAGAGAGCAGAAAGTCTACATGAATGATTTCAGAGATGGAGCATTTGGGATGTGAACACTGAAATAACATGATAAAGGCATCAGTTGGGGGTAGAGAAAGATCTGTTAATGATGGGAAGTGCTTACAAGGATAGTGAATGATCCTGAAGAATGGTAGCAGGTGGTACGCGTCAGTGGCCTGAACTGCAAGGGCTAAGGTTTCTATGGAAGCAGGCATTCATTAGGAAATGAAAAGTATAGAGACCCATCTCTGGGACCCTGGGGTCATAGAAGGAAGAAGATTAACCCTGCTCTACTTAAGCAGGCCTGCTCCCCAGCTTTGTTGCAGCCAGGAGGCTGGGCACCAAAAGGCTGCCTCCTAGCCCTTTAGGAGCCAGCCCAGTCTGGAGGGCCTTGGGGTACCAGAGCCCTCCCTAAGAGGGAGCTAGTTTTTAGACAATGGGGAGAGGTGGGGGAACTGGTGAAGAGATTGAAAACAGCATTCCAGAGAGCACAATAGAAAGTTCTGGAAGGGAGAGAAAGGATTAGCAGGTTGCGGGGTAAAAATAGAGATTTTAGGTGGTGATAAAATCATTTCCTAGGCTTAGATGAGCTACTTTTTTCATCTAAACTAGCTCCTTTATAAAACTGAAATAATAACAACTTTGCAGGGTTGTCAAAATATTTTTGCCACATTCTGTATTTCCAGCCTTCCTGTCAGAAAAGCTCTCTTTGGAAGCTATAAAGATAAGTGATACCTGCCATTATGTGTAAAGGAATTTTGGAATTTCTCTTTTGGGAAATAAACTTAAAAGGCATGGGAAAGAATGAAAGTTCATAGCTGATAGTCTGAGGTGTTTTTTTTTTTTTTCTTCATCTAATTAGAAGGCCAAAAGAATCTAGAGTTCTAAGTAGATGAGATGGAAGAAATAAGTGATGGGAAGAGAGGGAAGTAAAGACAACAAAAATCTTAAGAGGCCAAGGTTAAGATGGGGCACTCAGCAAGGAGAGCACCAGAGGAAAAAGGCCAAAGTAGAAGGTCCTAGAACAGAGGTTAAGACCAATCATCTACCCTTTTTATAGCTTTTCTATGCTTTTATGTTTAATTTAGGTCTCACAAGAATCTCTTTCTATCTAAATGGAAACACAGAAGCCGACAGCAAGATTTTAATAAGAAAGAGGAAAGAGTGGAAACTCTTCAAAGTGAGTACTCTTATTACAGTTTTTAGAAGTGGAGAATTGAGGTGTCCTTGAAAGTGATCCAGCCTTTGACCTTCCCACCACAGCACACAGACACACTTCAGAAAACTGAAACAGAGGATTAGATGTCATAACCTCATAGAGTTAATTTAAAAAGTTAGTGATTAATTTAGAAAGTTAACCGTTCTGATTGCCTAGTTTAATTTTGCTATGCTGGTACACTGCTTTTCTACCTTAACTTTATTCAGGAACTTGAGGTAGTTACTTACCTGAAACGTATAGTTGTGATCATGGTAGTTATGTTCTATGAAGTCACCATGATTAGTGAATACTGAACCATTACAGGGGAATTACAAGACCAGATTCTTTTGAGCTTCTTGTCACCACAGTTTTGTTACCTGGTAAATATATAACCTTCTTCAGTGTGTTTATATGTTTCTGTTTAAAGACACTTTAATATATAATGTTAATGCATTAACCTTGAACTCACGGCCAGTAGCACCGTAATTCATGCCTGGATGAAGCTTACCTAATACACATATTTTTTCTTTTGGGAACATTACAGTCTTCTTGCACTTAGGAACTCTAGACAGCACTTCCACAATGCTTTTGGGAGCCATTTTTAAACAGCAAAATTACCCAAAAACACAAAATGTAGCATTAAATAGAGTGTAAAAAAGACAATTATTTATAACAGAGCTAAAACATGAAAGACAGAGCTTCACCTTGCTTAACCTCAGCTAGGAACGTACACTTCAGGGGAGTTAAATTTTTTGTTGTTCTGCAGTGACCACAAAAGCACTCTACGTATTGATTTTTGAGTTACAGGTAATTAGTAGGGAGGTGAATTCACAATTACAGAACCCAGGAATAATGAGGATTGACTGTAGAATCTAGCTACCCTCTTCATTGCATTTAGAATTTATACTCAAAACAGGCATCGCTGGATTTAAAAAACAAGCAACAAGAATCAAAAAATCTTGAAAGCAGTCCATAATTATTTAAATTACAATTTGATTGTAAGTTTCTTCTTGGTATATATTCATTCAGCAAATGTTTATTGAACCTACACTATGTTCTGGGTACTGTATGAATGAATGCAAGGATATTTAAACTGTTGCTGCACAGTATTGTTTACTGATCCATATAACACTAGTAGATGTGCCAGCTTGATGCCAGGGACAGAGTGGGGCTGCAGTAGGTACTAAATGGATAAATTTATTCATAGCTGATGGCTGATGACAGGGCTGGTATTCATTGATATTTGTACATTGCAGCTCTGAAATGTTTACATTCATAGATACTATTATCATCCTCATTTTAAAGATGGCAAAGTTAAACTCAAAGAAATACTTGCTTCATGTTGTTCCAAAATTGTTCTGCATCTATTGCTGCAAAATAGGAATCAATTATAAACTAAAATAATTTGGGATTCTGGACTTTTAATTTCATAATACAAAACTCAAAGAAATGGAAACATATACTTTTTTACATTCTAAATAGTTGATCAGTGGCTAAACTCTGAGAACTATAAATAAATAACCTCATTGCAGAGTGGTTTGACAGTGACTGTGGATGTTGAGCCTGGAAGATCTTGTGAGTTTTTGTACATTTCTTGACTTTTTGTTACATTAGTAATACATACATACATACACATTTTTTTTTTTTAACCTTCCAGTTTGGTTAAAAGGCATGCAGTATCCTCTCTTCACAGTTAGAGGATATTAGTTTTGTTTGTGCTAAACAGTTTTTTTCAAAAATTTTTAAAACACCTTTTTAAAAAATTTTTTTTTTCAGATTTGTAAAACTGCCATGTACTTGTAAAAAATCAAGTGATTCAGAAAACTTGAAAGAAAAAAAATCCCCTAAATTCTTTCTGTGCAGAAAAAACTTACCAGCATTCAGTGAGGTGATGATTAGTATTTGAGTTAAAAGCTTTCTGTATGTAAACTCATTTAATTCTCAGCAGTCTTACAAGTGCTTTTTTTTTTTTTATCATCCCCATTTTACAGGTGGGGAAGCTGATACAAAAAGAGATTAAGTAAATTGCACGTGGTCACAGAAACAGTGAACAGAAATAGAATTTGAAATTAGACGTTCTTTTTTTTAAGTAAACTCTGTGCCCAATGTGGGGCTTGAACTCATGTTGCCAAGATCAAGAGTTTCATGTTCTTACCAACTGAGCCAGACAGGTGAAATTAGACATTCTGACTGAATAGCCCATACCTTTAATTGCCGGACTAGACTACTTCAGTGGAAGGATAGCCAAATAAAAATTTAGAAAAATGTGATCAAGTTACATGTTACTTTAAAATATATTTACATTTAGTTTCAGGGGCACCTGGGTGGCTCAGTTGGTTGAATGTCTGACTTCGGTTCAGGTCGTGATCTCATAGTTCATGGGTTTGAGCCCCTCGTCAGGCTCTGTGCTGACAGCTCAGAGCCTGGAGCCTGCTTCAGATTCTGTGTCTTCCTCTCTCTCTGCCCCTTCCCTGCTCACACTCTGTCAATCTCTCTCTGGAAAAATAAATAAACATTAAAAAAATTTTTTTTAATTTATTTACATTTAGTTTCTAAAGAATGAAACTGAAAAATTCACTGACTTTATGTAAGAAGTATATCAGTAATCTATATGATTCCTCCAAAATGAAGGATAAAGAATATGAACTGCTTCGAGAGGTTGGGTCAGGTTGCCTCTGTAATCATAGATTTAAACTTTAGACTGTTGATTGATTTTTATTTAAAAAGGGTGAGATTAGCAAAAAAAAAAAAAAAAAGATCTCCCCCAGTTACCCAGTTTTTCTTAGTTTCATTTCATATGTTCAAGGTTTGTAGCATTCTTTTCTAGCCATAATTCCCAAAGTAGTTTAATCTGTATTTAAATTGATTTATTGCTTACTACTGACCCTTTGACCATGATGTCCCCATTCCTTAACTCTTGTTTGGCTATGGTTTTTTAATCTTTATTTATTTTTGAGGGAGAGAGAGAGACAGAGACAGAGCGTGAGTGGGGGAAGAACAAAGAGAGAGGGAGACACAGAATCCGAAGCAGGCTCCAGGTTCTGAGTTGTCAGCACAGAGCCCTATGCAGGGCTTGGACCCACAAACTGTGAGATCATGACCTGAGCTGAAGTCAGATGCTCAACTGGCTGAGCCACCCAGGCACCCCTTGGCTATGGTTTTTTAAAGATGGGATTATAGGTGTTATAATTTCTAAAGATTTACATCACTGAGAATGTCTCTTCTTTTTTCATTTTGGGATGAGAAAGGGAATTTACTTGCTCATGATACTTCTAAGTTCAGATATACATCGCCTTCAGGTGTGGCTGGATCCTGCTCCTCAAGCATTTTCATCAGACCTGCTTCCTCTGTGTCTCTCAGCTCTACTTTGCTCTGTTGGCCTCCCCTCTAGGAGGAACTCTTTTTTTTAATTGAAATATAGTTGACACAGAATGTTACATTAGTTTCATGTATAGAGCATAGTTATTATAACAACTCCACGCATTATGCTATGCTCACCCTAGGGGTAGTTACCATCTGTCCCCATACATTGTTAGTGCAATGCCATTGACATAGGGATCTATGCTATATCTTGATTGTGTAGTGTTTTTTGCTTAAAGGGAAATTTGGCTAAATGTAATATTCTTTGGAAATAGTTTTCTTTATAACTTTATGGATATCAATTCATTATTTTTTTACTTTGTGAGGGCTGCTGTGGACAAGTCTGATGCCAACCTGACTTTCTCCCCGCTTTGTATATGAGTTGCCTTTTATTTCTAGATTCACAGATCTTTTTTAATATTTGCACTTAATACTATAAATTCCCCTTTAATTACTGCTTTAGTTTTATCCCACAGATTTTGAGATGTTGTTTTTTCATTTAGTTCAAAATATTTTTTCATTTCCCTTAAGACTTTTTCTTTGACTTACGGCCTATTTACAAGTTCTTTGTTTAATTTCCAAATATTGAAAGGTATTCCAGATAATCTTTCTCTTATTGCTTCCCAATTTAATTCTGTTCGGGACTGAGAAAATACTTTGTAGGATTTCTTTCTTTTTTTAAGTTATTTGTTTTATGGTGCATAATATGGTCTGTCTTGGTGAGTGTTGATGTACACTTGAGAAGAATGTGAATTCTGTTGTTGAATGGAGTGTTGTAAAATGTCAGTTAGGTCAAGTTGGTTCATAGTGCTGTTCCGATTTGGGTATGCTTATTTTTGCCTACTTGTTCCACCAGTTTCTGAAAGAGAATACTGAGACCTCCAACTGTAATGATTAATTTAGTTATTGATCTCTGCTAATTTATTAATTTCCTTTTTGTTTTTATAGTCCTCTAGCACCTGTTTAAACAATTTGCAATAGGAAAATCTCTGTTCATAACTAGTGTGTTTTCCATTTTCCTGGTTGGAGCCTGACTAGCATATACGGTCTGTTCCTGCAACAATACCATATTGTACCAATTACTGTAGTTTTATAATAACTCCTTATGTGATAGAGCAGTTCCCTTCATCTTACAGAAATACTTTGACTGTTTTCGGTGTTTTGGTCTTCTATGTTGTCAGGAAAAAACCCAGCTTCATAGAGGATTCTGCAGGTGCCACAAGTAGACAATAAGACCTAACAAGTCAGAGCAAAACAGTTTGTTATAGCACAGCAAATAGCATGGCGTCCACATAGTTGTGCTGATTCCTTTATCCCAAGTCCCATAGACAGTGTAATGGCCCCAGATAGACACTGTGCAGGCAATGGGTTGTATGGTAACTGAGGAACTTGATGCCAAGGGCCTAGCACTTTTTGAATAAGCAGCAAAACATGATAGCAAACAAGCTAGCTTCCCCCCACCCCCCTCCCAGCCCAAACACCCCTGCAGGAAAGAGTAGTTATGTGGTGCTCAGGCTGTGGTTCCTTTGACCTACTTAGGTGCCTATTTGACTACCAAACTGCTTCGTATCAGGAAACAAAGAAGCCTTGTACATTCAGCAAAAACTGAAGGGATGCTCAGGACCATTGGCGGACTACTTCTCATAACACATATAATTTTAGAATAATCTTGTTAAGTTCTACAAAACACTCTGTTAAAATTTTTATTTGAAGTTGCATTGTAGGGGCACCTGGGTGGTTAAGCATCTGACTATTGATTTCAGCTCAGGGCATGATCTCATGGTTTGTGAGGTGGAGCCATGCATCAGGCCCTGTGTTGACAGTGAGGATTCTCTCTCCCTGCCACTCCCTTGTTCACGCAGGCTCGCATGCTCTCTCTCTCAAAATAAATAAGTAAACGAGAAAAAAATATTTTAGGGGCACCTGGGTGGCTCAGTCAGTTAAACATCAGACTCCGGCTCAGGTCATGATCTCACAGTTCATGAGTTCAAGCCCCATGTCAGGCTCTGTGCTGACAGCTCAGAGCCTGGAGCCTGCTTCGGGTTCTGTGTCTCCCTCTCTGTCTCTCTGCCCCTCTCCCACTCGCTCGCTCGCTCTCTCTCTCTCTCCTTCAAAAATAAATATTAGAAAAAAATGTTTTAATAAAAAATATTTTAAAAGATGAAATTCCATTGTAAACAATAGATACTTTTGGAAAAAATGGACACAGTTATTATATATTAGTGTTAATTATAGACTTTAGTTATAGACTATATTAATTATATGAAGTCTTCCTATGCAGCATATTTCTCTATTTAGATTGTCTCATATATTTTCTTATAATGTGTAGTGTATATATATACACATACATAGTAAAGCTTTATAATTTACTATATACATACAGATCTTGACTACTTTTGCTAGATTTATTTATAAGAATATTGTATTTTTTGTTACTATTGCATATATTATCTTTTGCTTATTTTAATTAAGTATTTTAACTGTTGCTAATAAACAGAAATACTATTGAGCTTTGTTTAATGATCTTATATCCAACCATCCTGCTAAACTCTTTATTTGTAGAGATTTTCAGTGTTTTTACATAAACAGTTTTCTTTCAATAGTTAAGTTCTATTTCTTTTCAGTAACATGTACATTTATTTTTGTCTTACTAAACTGACTATATGTAAAAAAGAAGGAATGGGGAAGGGTTACAATTCTTACACTAGGTCAGATATTCCTTAAGCATTATCCTAAGTAAATTTCAACAATCCTGTAAGATAAACATTACTCAATTTTTTTTTTTTTTTTTTTTAGCAGATGATGAGAAATGGTTCTGGGAGGTAAAATAACTTGTTTAAAGACATATAAAAGAATCAGCATCAGCATTCAATACCCCCTATGATTTTCGGGAACTGATCTTTGCATTGTACCGTGCTGCTTCCAGATTCAAAGGGGAAAAAATTAAACAGCCAGAATTCTTTTATTTAAAATAGCTAAATACTAGATAGGAATTTCATGGTAACCTTTAAAAATATAATCCCCTTTTTTATTTTAATATGACACAGTTTTTGATGACTATATTTCTACATTTAGGTAGAGGAAAGGAAAAAAACAGACAAACCACTGAAAGCAAGAGAAGACACATTTTGAACAGTCAGCCAGTAATTTCCAGAAAACGTCGATCTAGGAAAAAACAGGTATTCATTATATTTCCTTATTTTTGTCTCCCTTCCTGTCTTTGGTTTTCCCTAGAGACTCCCTAGTAAGAATTTGAAGCAGCTTTTCCAGCCGAGGCAGTTGTTTTACAGGAGCCCAGATACCATGGTGAGATGCAGGAGGAGGGGAAGTATTCTATAGTTTTGTGACTTTTCTAATTCGTTGACTGAGTTGTGTCCCGGGCTAAAACCATCCAATGTGCTTCTCAGCTTTTATTTCCTCTAGAGGGGGCTGGAGTTGGCTGGAGATGAGTTGGAGTTGTGGGCACCTGGAGTTTTTTAATTCAAACTTGTCCACAGTGAGTCTCCATCACTTCACCCATCATAGTTACGTGTTTCTATCAGTACTGGCTCTAGCTGTGAGCTTCTTTTCCTGATAAGCTGTGATTCTCTATATCGCCCTTTTTGTTTTTCTAGTTTTTATGTTAGCACTTTGCCTGTTGGTGTTAATTCTCTACTGGATCTACAAAGAGTCGTTGACTTTCAGTTTAGTTTTTTTCTTTTGAGAACTGGAGTGATCTTTCCAAGCTTTTTATATGTCCCAGAACTAGAAGTCTCAGCCTCATACATTTTTTTTTTTTAATTAATTTATTTTGAGAAAGTGAGCACAAGCTGGGGAGGGGAAGAGAGAATGGAAGGGAGAATCCCGAGCAGGCTCCCCACTGCCAGCACAGAGCCCCACTCGGGGCTTGATCCCATGAACCACGAGGTCACAACCTGCGCTGAAACCAAGAGTCAGACGCTTAACCAGCTGAGCCACCAGGTGCCCATCTGCCTCATTTTTTTTTTTTTTAATGTTTATTTTTGAGAGAGACAGAGTATGAGCAGGGGAGGGGGGGACAGAGAGACAGACAGACAGACAGATGGACACAGAATCCGAAATAGGCTCCAGGCTCTGAGCTGTCAGCACAGAGCCCAAGGCTGGGCTCGAACTCGGGAATGGCAAGATCATGCATGACCTAGGCCAAAGTCAGACGCTTAACCACCTGAGCCACCCAGGCACCCCTGCCTCATGCTTTTAATTGACCTTTCCCTGTAGTTCTTCTGGCAACAATTCCAAATGAGATTGTACATGTTATTTATAGATATATATAAAAAAAAAAAGTTTTTTTCTTTTTTTGGTATTTTAAAAAAACACGGGTTATCAACTACATAATTTAAATAATAGAACATAGATGGTATTGTCTGTCACTGTTTACTATTGCCAAAAAAGAATTCTTTGGCTATCACAAGTACCTCATTTTATTTTTAGCTTTCCACTGTTGGCTTTTTGGTGGGACAATTTTTTTCAGTTGAGTGACAGATTTCATCTTATTTTGTGGTAACATTTTCATTCTTTAAAAAATTTTATTGCAGTAGTCTGTACCTGATTGGACAGATTCTCCTTGCTGCATTTGTCTGTGAAACAGACAAAGGTATTTCTGCCTGCCTCATCACAGTTTTATGGGTTTTTGAGAGAGAGAGAGAGAGAGAGAATGCACATGTGCACAAGCAGGGGAGGGGCAGAAGGAAAGGAGAGAGAGAGAATCTTAAGCCAGCTCCACACCCAGCACAGAGCCCCACTTGGGGCTTGATCTCCTCGATCTCTTTGATCTCGTGACCATGAGATCATGACCTGAGCTGAAATGAAGAGTTGGATGCCTACCCTCAACTGAGCCACCTAGGTGCCCCATCGTCACAGGTTAAAAAGAGACTTCCTTTTGTAAATTTATTCTATTAAAGAGTAAAAGTAAATGTCTTTCAACAACAAAGACTTTTTTCCCCAGAGATGGTATGTAATGGGAATTACTGTAACTGGGGGCTTTTGGTACTATAAATAGTATCATTTTAAGGCATTATAGAGCATTGGTTTTTTCTTCTGAAAGACATTAAAAATGACAATACGATTTTCAAATATAAGTTACATAAAACATTTTTAACCATAGGAGAGAAAATGGTGTGTTTTAATTTGTTATATGCTCTTTATATTTTGCGGGTTATGGGCTTGACCAGGGTTGTTATCATTTTTTTTATTGATTCTATGTATAATATTTCAAGGAAAGCAGGGGCGCCTCAGTGACTCGTTTGAGCATCCAACTTTGGTTTAGGTCATTATCTCAACAGTTTCATGGGTTCAAGCCCCACATCGGGCTCCACACTCTGTGGAGCCTGCTTCAGATTCTCTCACTCCCTCTCCATCCGCCCCTCACCCACTCATGCTCATGCGCACATGTGTTCCCCCCCCCAAAATAATTAAATAAACTTAAAAAAAAGAAAGCAAAAGACAGAAAAGCACAAGGAATACAGATTTTTTATGTCCCAAAATGTCATCTTAAACTCTTTGTTTATTATATGATATTATGAATGGAATCTAAGAAGTCAGATATAGAAAAAGAGTAAACGAAAGAGTAGACTCAAATGAAATTGTACTGCCCTTGTGTTTTCTTTTTGTTCTGACACCGTGAAGCCAATTGTGGCATCAACTCCTTTTATAGAAAGTAGGAGTGGGCCTCTTTAAACTTTTAAAGATGATGTTATTATTTGCTGTATGATCACATGTTCCATATGATGTTTTGCAAGACCCTTGCCTTTAAATCATAGATGAAATTAAGTTTGCAAGATTCCAAACATTCAGATCAAACAAAAGAAGGCATAAACAATCACAGAGTAATAATGCATCAAATTAAAGTTACTCTTTTTCAAGAAGAAAAAATTAAATACTTAATGTTAAAAACTGAGGTTAACCTTCACATGACAAAATTGTAACTAACTTCTAGGTGAGAGGTTGGCAAACTCTGCAAGGGCCAGGTAGTGAATATTTTAATAGGCTTTATGGGCCATATACTGTTTCTGTCACATATTTTTTTCTTCTTTAAAAACCTTATTTTGAAATGTAAAAATCATTGTTAGCTTCTGGTCAGTGCAAACAGCCTAAGGCTGGAGTTTGGCAGTAGCTTGCTAACCTCTGCTGTATGTGATCCACTGGAAAATACTGTTTAAATTTGTACCCAGAAACCTAAAGGGGATTCAGGCAGAGAATATTAATTTATTTTTTAAGAGATCTGAGCTTTTGTGTTGTATCAGGTACATCTGTGCATTCTATTAAAAGTAATTAGCTCAGCTTAGAACAAGAAAACTGTGGTGTATATCTGAAATTTGCATAAACCAATGACTACTTTTTTTTTTTTCTTTATTTTTTTAATGTTTATTTTTTTATTTTTGAGAGAAGGAGTGCACACATGAGTGGGAGGGGCAGAGAGAGAGAGAAACACAGAATCCCAAGCAGGCTCCAGGCTCTGAGCTGTCAGCACAGAGCCCCACACGGGGCTCGAACTCATGATCCGCGAGATCATGACCTGAGCTGAAGTCCAAAGCTTAACTTACTGAGCCGTCCAAGCACCCCCATACTTTTTAAAACCAAACAAAACTGGAGTGCCTGGGTGGCTCAGTCAGTTGAGCATCCAACTCTTGATTTTGGCTCAGGTCATAATCTCACGGTTTGTGAGTTCAAGCCCTACACTGGGCTCTGCGCTGACAGCACGGAGCCTCCTTAGGATTCTGTCTCCCTCTCTCTCTCTGCCCCTCCCCCGCTTGCTCCCTGTTTCTCAAAATAAATAAAAATAAACTTAAAAAACTGAACAAAACTGTAGCAACTTCTTACATAACGGAAATTCTTAACTTGGGGATTGTAAAAGTGATAGATTTTTTTTTCCACACTTATTTTTTTTTTGTGAGAGAGAGCGTGAGCAGGGGAGGGGCAGAGAGAGAGGGAAACACAGAACCTGAAGCAGTTCCAGGCTCTGAGCTGTCAGCACAGAGCCCAATGCGGGGCTTGAACTCACAAGCTGTGAGATCATGACCTGGGCCGAAGTTGGACGCTTAACCAACTGACCCACCCAGGCGCCCCATGATAGATATTTTAAAGGGGAGTCTAAGTAGCCTCTGAAATGTTATGTAAAATTTTGTATACCTTCTGTTGTCTGTGAAATGGATCCACAGCTTATAAGCTGTTACAGAAATCTAAGAAATGTACATGCAAATTCTTCCTCCTTTAGAAACTTTAATACTGGGGTGCCTGGGTGGCTCAGTTGGTTAAGCGTCCGACTTTGGCTCCAGTCATGATCTTGTGGTTCGTGAGTTCAAGCCCCATGTCGGACTCTGTGTTCAGAGCCTGGAGCCTGCTTCGGATTCTGTGTCTCCCTCTGTCTCTCTGTCCTTCATCTACTCACACTGTCTCTCTCTCTCTCTCTCTCTCTCAAAAATAAACATTAAGGAAAAAAAAAGAAACTTTAATATAATTTTAATTAAAAACAGTTGGATTTATAGTATGTTCTTTAGTTTTTTAAAGAATTTTATTTCTGTGAATAACTGTTCTATATTTTATCATAAGGCATGGCTCTGGGAAGAAGACAAGAATCTGAGATCTGGTGTGAGGAAATACGGAGAGGGAAACTGGTCTAAAATACTATTACATTATAAATTCAACAACCGAACAGGCGTCATGTTAAAAGACAGATGGAGGACTATGAAGAAGCTAAAACTAATTTGCTCAGACAGTGAAGACTGAACGTGTTTGTAAAAGCTTGGTAAAAGGGCAGTTAAATAGTTTGATCACGGCATTTTGTTTGAAACCGGTGGTCACTGATGTGTCTTAAAATTCTTATCTAAAGCTTTACAGTATGATTACAGTGTCACTTTAATCTGAAGATTGATGCTATAAGAGTAAAATTCTATGCCATCATTGCATTCTTAAAGAATATTTTTCCTTTGAAAAAATGTAAATTTGTTGAACCCTGGTGCTTTCAATAATCTTATCCCCAAATCCTGTCCCCCCGCCAAAAAAAAAAAAAAACCATGAAAACCTGGTAAGAGAAAAAATGTATTCCTGTTAACCTATTCTGCGTCTGTAGGCTGACTTCACCTTGGTAACACACATAAAAGTAAAGTTTCTCTAAGACTTGATTTATGGCCTTAATATATTAGTTACTAATATGCTTATTTATAGAACGTACGAAGCAATCCATGACTTGTAATATACTTAAATTTTCCTTACAGTAGTTTCATATAAGGGAGAAAACTTAAAAATACTAATATCCATACAACAAAATTTGTACTATTACCAAGAATAGCTTCATGTCTCATTTAGGTACATTTAACTTTGTTTCAGTGTTAAAAAAATCTGCTTTATAATATGGTCCCATAAATACCAGTTTCTATGATATTTTCATTTAATACATCAGTATTGGGCCTAAGTAGTATTCTGTAAATGCTTAAATTGGTATTAACCATGATTATTTGATGTCTGTGTTAAATGCTAAATAAACAATGTCATTATACCTTAACAATTTTAAGTTCTCACCAACCTTTTATTCTTTAGAGGATTTAGTCATAAACCAAGAGCATTGTTTGATATTTGGAGTCACATGTGCTTTATTTAATGAGTGAAAATATTGAAGTATTGGTGTACAAAATTAAATGGGAGTATTTTGTAATCTGTATTTCATTTCTTATTAAAGTTGCATACATTACTTTCCCATTGTTCCTGAATTTATTTTCTTATACATCTAGTAAACGGAAATGTGGATAATTACTACATGCTTCTTGACTGTCCTTTACTAGTTACTGCCATTGCTTATTACAGACATTTTGATGGTTTGTGCCAAAGCTAGCGACAAGAGCCAAAATGGACCTGTAAGTAAACCTCATTCCAAACATACCATAAATCATCAAATTCTAAGTTTCCATTAACTGTGAGATGTTCAATTATTTTATGTGCCACTAAAAAAGATCAGTGTGTTTATGCTATACTATGGTGATTTCTTGAGAATTTTATTTTACTTATTAAAAGAACTATTTTAGTTTAAAGATAAATTCTATAATATGACTTGTGGATATGTAAAAAGGAGAAGCAAAATAAGTTGAATAATGTATTTCTAAAACTTCATCTTAAATCTGAATTTTTTCTTTAAAATTTTTGAGATAATTATAGATTCACATGAAGTTGTTAAGTGATACAGAGAGGTTGCTTGTACACTTGTTCCTCCAATTTTTTTCCCCACAATATTCATAAAACTACAGCGTCTCACCATCAGGATACTAAGACAATCCACCAGTGTACTGAACATTCCTCGGTTTTACTTGTACCGTATGGTGGGTGTGTATTTAGTTCTAAATAATTTATCACTTGTGTAGGTTCACGTCTTCACCACCATAGGCAAGATCCTGAGCAGTTCCACCACCACAGGGCTGCCTCCCCTTGCCACTCCTCTCCCTGTTGGCGTCATTCCTCCAGCCCCTGGCGGCCTCCATCTCTAAAGTCTCATCTTTCTAAGATGCCATGTAGTGACATTCACCGAAATGGTGGAGTAGGGAGCTCCGAAGACTTTTCCCTTTACTGAGGCAACTATGAAGCTGGCGAATACTGAGAATCTAATTTTTGAAACTCGAGAATATAATTAAGACAACTGGAGGAGTGCTTAATAAAGAGGCTACTACATCTCGCATGAGAAATTTTTGGTGTTCCTGCTTTCCGCAATTGGGACAGTGGCTGGTTTTCTTGGTGTGGCTTGATGGTGCCGGAGGGGCACCTCATTCTCACCACACTGTTGTGTTTTGACCTGTCTGGCATTTCTCTGAGAGTTTAATCCAGAAGTTTCCCTTTGTCTTACCCCTTTTGAACTCTCAAGGGGCTTTAAAAACATTGCCTACAGCTGCCTAGAGTCAGGAATGGCACACAGACTGAAAAATCTGGGGAGCAAGATACGTGGGTGTGGGGAGGTGCACAGGAAAGGCGCTTTGAAGGACTCATGTAAACCGGAATCCAGAAGGCCACCCACGTGCCCAAGACAGCACAGTCTCAGACCTGGCAGGACCCTAGGCCTCTACCTCTAATCTTTGAGCTTCACACATACAGGAGGTGGAAGATAAAGCAGAGTGGTAAGTGATTGGCTGAACGTTGAACGAGCCCCAATTCAGCCAATTTGCAAAGGCCAGGAGAATGTCTTGTTTCTCTTTTTGACTTGAGGCATTTAAACAGATTAAATGAAACAACCAATTTTATGGTGTTTTTTCTTTCGATTCATGGATGTAGCTGTAGTTTGTTCATTTTTATACAGTAATATATGATTATATCACCTTTACTATGTTGAATCTTTGAGTTGTGGAGATAAAAACCACTCAGAAGTGAGGACAGGCTGTTTTCTTCAAGGCGTGTTATAGCGAGGGAGTCAGCCACGACTACTTGTGTTTTGCAGAGACACAGGCCGAAAGAAGTTTGTAAATGGGAAAGCTTTACGGTGAAAACACAAAGCTTCAGGCATGCTCTGTTTGGAAGCCATTGGCATGAGGAAACTGGAGCCTGGCCAACTAGCAGCAGGCATCTTATGTGATTGTTTTGGGGAACATATTTGGCTTACTCGGATTGGTCCTTAGTTTGGACAAAATATCAGGATGTTGGCAGTCATCGACCAAGTCCTGACCGTTCTGGGTGGATTGCTACAGACGTTTCATTTGGCAACCTAAACTGGTTGCTGCAGAGTTTGTGGGTCAGGGTTTGTTGTCATATAAGGTCTGTAAGGTCATATGAGGTCCATTTTTATATTCAGTCTCAGAATTGCTTCAGTTTATTGCTACAAGGCTTTTCCAATTTACATGAAGTCTAATATTAGGAATAATATTGATTCCTAAATAAACTGAATAGTTAGGCATGATATTGTAACTCTCAGGAAACCATGTTAAAGAACCCAAATATATAGCCAACAGATAAAATGGAATATTAAAAACTATTCAAATAACCCAAAAGAAAATGAAAGGTGACTGGGCGGGGGGGGGAGGGCAGGAAGCAAAAACAAAACCACAGGGGCAAACAAAAATATGGCACACTGGAATCCAACCATGTCAATAATTATATTAAATATCAATGGTCTAAGCCAGAGGTTGGCAAGTTTTCTCTCTAGAGGGCCAGATAAAATAGTTTAGGCTTTGTGGGCCAAACAGTGTGTCAAGTCTTCTTGGAGTTAGCCATACACATAAATACTGAGTAGGTGTGGCTGTGTTCCAATAAAACTATATTTACAAAAACAACCGGCAGCGAGATTTAACTTGCAGGCTTTAGTTTGCTGACCTTTGCTTTTGAGTTCTAGATTTTGTTTTCTTTAAAATATATTGGACTTTGTTCGGTGAGCAGTTACTTCTGAAGCTGGGAATGTCTTAATTCTCTCTCTTTTTTTTTTCTTCCAGGTTTGGAAGTTTCCAAATTTAGAACCACTTTTAAAGTAAGCTAACAAAATGGGGTTTCTAAAGACCAGCCTGGTAAGGAGAATTTGGGGCACAAATCCACAGGACAGCAGACTGTGGTGACAGAATTAAGCCAAGGTAATGCTCCCACAATTCCTTAGGGAGAGGGGGAGAGTTTTGGATTTACTTCTGGTTCAGTTTTCCTCCAAGAATACAGTCTTTTGGGTGTCCCTGTTTAATTAAAACCCCACTTCAGTGTCACGTTGGGCTTGCGTTCTGCCTCCCTTGCTGAGGAAGGCGATAATGGAACTTCTGAGTGTAAAATGGTGCCCCTTTCCTCTGCCCAATGGCGGAGCACAGCCCGCTGGAGGTGAAGAAACCGGCAGAGGGTGCAGGTGGTGCTGCCCTGGCAAAGCAGCCCACCATTGCTGGGCGGTGTGGGGAGGCTGCAGCTGGAACTCTACCACAGAGCTAGCACGCTGGATAATAGGATCTCTGGAAGGAAGGGCGTGGGCTGCTGTCACTAGGAGTTATTCCAGCGCCCTCTGTTGATAAAGCTTAACTATTAGGTCAAGAGATGTTGGCTGAGCCCAGCTCCAGAATCACAAAGGAGGGCAAAGGAAGAGGGAACTGCAGCCCAGAGCCAAAAACTTGTTTGTTTTTACTTACCCTTCCCCACCACATACCCCTTCATATGTCAGAATACTTCAACGTTTAAAGTAAGGCTTCATTGAAATCTAATCTGTGTTGAAAGAGCAAAAATAGAAGACAAATTTGACATAAGAAATGCGATGCTTTGTAAAATCTACAAGTCTCAAAGGAAAAGAATAATACTTTCTCAGTGTTTTTGTTTTTTACAAGAGAATGATTTAAAGAATGTTTTCCTTTTCCACTTGAGTCCTTGAGGCGCTCACATCTGTCTTTGTCTTTTTAAATTTGTGAGTGCTTTGCTTTGCATGGATTATAACTCTTACAAAACCCTGATGAGGTGCAACAGTTTTAATAATTACAGGTCACCGATGAGGAATCGAGCTTCAGTTATTTTGACTTGCACTGGCAGAATTGCATTGTGAGTGACAGAACTTGTGTTGCTGATGGCCCATCATTAACACTTTTCTCTATCAAAAAAAAAGAAAAAAGACCGAATTCTCTCCCCTCTTTAGTCCATGGAAGTTGATGTCCCTCATAAAAAAAAGCCCAGCTCACTGTTCTCAATACCAGTGGAAGTCAGCAGGAGCAGCAGCAAGCATAACACACAAGGATTGCTCAAAATGCGCCTGTAATTGAAGTGTATTTTTCATTGTCAAGTACTTTTTCATTATTTCAGAGATGCTTTTTTTTTTTTAAGCATCTAATTCTAAGGCTTTGTACTACTAAGTGGTTAAAAACTACAGTAACAACTCTGCTGAGTTGTTAGCCAAGTGAATCCTGTGATGAGTCATTTTGCTTGTGCTTCCTGAGTACTTACCCTGGGCTGTTACTATTAACAGTAACTGCCTGATGTGACACAGGAGACATTTAACTCCCCTCCCCCCTCCACTTTCCTCCCCTCCCGGTGCTCCTCCTGAGTTGCGTTCAGTTCAGCGTACTTCTTTGAGTTACTGAAGCTCCTCTTAAGCCATCAGCTTCAGACAGGATTCCTTGGCTCCATGATGTAGGATGAGGAAATCAGGACCCCTAAACTCTGCGTTTCTGCTCTCCCCAGCTTCCCACACCCTTCTATTACTAGCACATGGTCAAGGGCTCTGTTTGGATTGATTTGGTTCGTTTTTAGCCTTCAGTCTAATAATTATAATGGAATATTTTGTGCTTTAGATATGGGTTGATTCTAAAAAATCAGAAACCAATAAACCTGTATTATGATTATAGAGTGACTATATTATTCACATTAGATCCTAGAAGTGTGACTAACTCAAAAAATGTAATCTTATAGCATGAATTTATGCAATTCAAAGAAGTGTCAAGGTAAATTGTATTGTCTCTCTCTCTCCATTCCCCCTTCCCCAGTAGCTCAAAATCATGCCATATTTTAGTTTGCTTCACATTTTGACCATACTTCCATTTTCAATTTTTCCTTGGAATTTTTATCTCCAGTTTTAAAGTAATCCATGTTCATAGTTTCAAAAGTAAAATTTTAACATGGGGCTTAAAATGGAAAACATTCTGCCCTTTCACTGCCCCCACAGTTCTCCTTAAAGGTGACCAACCATTCTGAACTCTTTCAACTCTCTTCTCAAGGATTGATTTTTATAGTTAATAAAAATATGCTTATACTGCTGTTTGTTATTTTCCAGTTGGAGCTGTTAGATTATTGACCCTCCGCTATATAGGATGAGGTTTTTGGGTCTCTTGCATGCTCTGCCCCGAGTTCCCACAAACACACACATTGCACCATACGCATGCTTCTCCTCCCCGGTTCTTCCAGGGTATTTGTACACACATTTGGTTAAATCAGGAATCAGTGTTTGTATTATTACAACTCTCCGTTACACCTAAGCTGTATGTACCCATCATTTATCATCTCCAAATTCTCTGACCCAACTGAAAATCTCTGAATACATTGAAATATGTCAGACATTCTGTTGATTTCATTGTTTTCTTAATGACACCCTTCCTCCTGCTCTCTTGCGTCTCGTCGCCCTCCAGGCCTGCCACACAGCTCTCAAGCTTATCATCTTTGCCCTGGGGACTCCAGTCATCTCTCCTGCATTGGATTTCCTATTTCCTGGATCCTCTTTCATGGTTTACACTCTCATTTAGGTACAACACCTCTTTCTGTACCTTCTCAAGAAAAAGATGCATAGGATGGAAAATTATTACATCTTGCATGTTTGAAAATATCCTTATTCTATCCTTATATTTGACCGATAATTTTATGGGATATAGAATTTTAATTTGGAAAATACTTTGTCATAGAATTTCAAAGGCAATGCTTTCTTGCCTTTGTTGCCAAATACTGCTTTAGGTAGTCTGATAACCATTGTGATTACTAATCCTTGGCATGTGATCTACATTTTTCTCTCTGGAAGCTTTTAGATTCTCTTATGTCTCCAATGATCTAGAATTGCATGGTAACGTGCTTGGATGTGAATTTTTTTTCTTTTTTTCTTTTTTTTTTTTTTTTTTGAAGTTTTATTTATTTACGTAATCTCTACATCTAACATGGGACTCAAACTCAGCCCTGAGGTCAAGAGTTGCATACTTTTCCAACTGAGCCAGCCAGGCGCCCCTGTTTTTTGTTTTTTGGGGTTTTTTTTAACTAATAAGACAGACACCTAGTGGCTTTGGAAATGCATATGCCAAATTCTGAAAAACGTATTATTCTTTAGTAATCTCCCTTCTAGTTTCTTTGTAATCTCTAGAATTCCCATTATCCAGATGTTGGGTCTCTGATCTTCTGATTTTTTATCTTTTGCCTCCTAATTTCTCTGTGTAATTTTTTTGTTTACTTTGTGGGGGAAATGTTGCTAAACTTCCAAATTTTACAATATTTATATATCTCCTATCAAACTTTTTAATATCCAAGAGGTTTTAATTCTCCTTTTTAAGGTTTTAATGTTCCCTTTTCTAGGCATCCTGTTCTTATTTCGCGACTGATATTATTTCATCTCTTTTCATTCTGGCATTGCTTATTGCCTCTGAGTTTGTTCTGTTGTTTGTTTTCTTTTTAATTTTGGTTTCTCTGTTTGCTAGTGGTTTTCCCCAAGTGTCTGCTTGTCCTGGACTATTCATTTATATTTATGAGTGAGAATTAAAAAGCTGACAGGAAGCTCTGTGAGCACTGATGGACACTCCCACGTCGAGATCCAGGCATCCCTGGATAGTGATCGGACAGGAACTCGGCTATTTTAACTGTCAGTACCTGCAGTCACTTCTCTTGGATGATGGATTTCCTCAGAGAGGAATCTAACATACTGCTGCGAGCGAACGGGAGTGGGAGTGAGGGAGGGAAGCATATGCCCCTGCTTGCAGTATCTCAGAGAATGTGGTGGAGAGACCTTGGGGGTGGGAGGTGGGGGGGGGGTCACAGTTCAGAAAGGAGACTCACTCAGTTTCTGTTCTCAGTTGTTTCTGGCATTTCCAATCAGGAGTCCCTCCCAAGAGTAGACCTGTGAGGCTGTTGCCTGGCTGCAGAGAATCTAAGGCTCTGTCTCATGTGCCAGTTGTCAACCATTCCATTAAAGGAAGTATCTGGAACCTTTCCAGGGTGCTGTAAATTACCTTGCTTGCTCAGATTAACTCCAGTAGGCATTTGGCTGTCTCCTCTCTTCTTAGACAGCCATCTGCTTTTCTGGTCCCAGAATCTGGTGGCCATCCCTTTTCTGCTATCTTTTTCTCTCTTGAGCCTCTTATCATTAAATTTTTTATCTTAAAAAAAAAATTCTTGGGGCGCCTGGGTGGCGCAGTCGGATAAGCGTCCGACTTCAGCCAGGTCACGATCTCGCGGTCCGTGAGTTCGAGCCCCGCGTCGGGCTCTGGGCTGATGGCTCAGAGCCTGGAGCCTGTTTCCGATTCTGTGTCTCCCTCTCTCTCTGCCCCTCCCCCATTCATGCTCTGTCTCTCTCTGTCCCAAAAATAAATAAACGTTGAAAAAAAAAAAATTAAAAAAAAAAAATTCTTTAGCTGTAAGTTTATTGGGAATTGGGAGGCAAATAAATATGTTCAACCTGCCATGTTTAAATGGAAAAAAAAAAAAAAAAAACCCTATTTAGGACCCTAATAAGGCTTCTGAATCCTTGTACCTCTGGAAGTCTTTATCTTGCCTTCACACTTTATTGGTAGTTTGGCTGATAGAGAATGCTAGTTTTAAAATTATTTTCCCTTAGTTTTTGGAGGACTTATTCCATTAGACCTCAAGCATCCACGAATACTGATGAGATGTCCAGGTCTCTGTTTTCTAAACAACTTGAGTTATTTATATGAACCTTCACTAGAATATTCTTAGAGGGTAGAACCAGTTTTGCATCGTTTTATGCATACCTAGATATGATGGCTACATTATTGCTGTTGGTATTCATGCTTAATTATTTATAGCAATCGCAAATAAAAGCATCCCAAGAAAAATCGTAAAAAGAGAATAATGTGGTTATAGTTTACCTTGATCCTTTTTCTTTTTTTCCTCCCATCTCTTCTTTTTCATGCTCCCCTTCTGAGTGATCACCATTCCTAATTCTTTCCTTTGTCCTTCCTGAGTGGGTATACATATTTTTTGGTATATTTATTTTTGTTCAAATTACTTTCCACATACACTTTTGAAAATCAATCTGTTAAGTAATTCTACGATCTACACATCGTTGTAGAGTGTCTGTGGAAAGGACCCTAGCTGTATGATACTCACTGAGAAAGTATACTGAAGAGGTCTCAAATACTCTGATCTTTAACTTTGAAAATTGAATTGTTAGGTCTTCTTTAGTCCCTTGGACTATAAGTTTCAGTCGTGAATTGTTTCCTTGGACTCTGCTAGAATTAATAACAAGCTTCTCAAAACCATTATTTAATACTTAAGTCTTCTAGCCTATGAAATTCTTCTCAAGAACAGAAATAACAAAAGTATAGTTTACTGTGGGGTGCCTGGGTGGCTCGGTCGGTTAAGCGTCTGACTTTGGCTCAGGTCATGATCTCACGGTTCGTGGGTTCGAGCCCTGCATTGGTCTCTGTACTGACAGCTCGGAGCCTGGAGCCTGCTTTGGGTTCTGTGTCTCCCTCTCTCCCTACCCCTCCCCCGCTCACACTCTCTCTCAAAAAATAAACATTTAAAAAAATAAAAAATAAAAAGTGTACTTCACTGTGAAAGTAATAAATGGCCAGCACTAGAAACTAAATACATAAGGTGAAAAATGATTTTATACAACTCAAATATGTTAAATGATAGAACACATCCTGGAACTATAAATACAGCATAGCTTTACCGCTGATAGTCTTTATATGTATGCCTATCACTTCTGAAGGATTTTTTTTAATTTTGTTTTTGGTGAAATTTTGTTCATTCTCTGACCAGTCCAGAAAATTGGGGTATTTTCTAGTCAAACAAGTCAAGACCTCTTAAAAATGTGAGCAGAAAGTTTATTAACTGGTATAAAAATTTTAAGTAACATTAAAATTACCCAGGAAAGCTTCAAAAATCTTGCTTTACAAATGTTAGAAATGGTCTTAAAATGTTAATACTGAACTTACAGTTTAAGTTTCCTAACCTTGATGAGACTCAAATTTTTTATTAACTTCTGAAGAATGTAATTTACCATAAAAACAACTCTGACAGTTAAATGAATATATAGTCAGAAATATTGCTACTCTCAGCATCAAATATCGAGGAATTTTTCCATCCCTAGTGATTTGCTATTGTCATTCTGTCATTACATGATAAGTACCAAGAAATACGTATTTTAGTAAATCATTTGTTAGTGAATAATATCTTATACAAATGAAACCAAAGAAGTTTGAATTTTAAGATGCCGTTCTCCAGAGAAAATATCCTAGGTTTAGAATTTGTTTCAGGATTGTGGAAAGGGCTTAGCTTTCACGGCTGTCTTTGACATCATCTGGCTTTTCGTCACAGCTGAGTCTGGCTGAGAGGCAGAGATTCGGCTCTGGGGCTGCCTGCCGAGTGACCAGTCCTCCCGGGTCCTTCAACAAGCCACCTTGCCTCTGCTTCACTGGTTTTCCAATTATAAGATAAGAAGACTAATACTTCTCTGTGTATGTGTGAGAGCATCACATTTGTAATAAAGTCCACGTCTTCCATCATGTTTATACCTCTGCCTTCCACCCCAAAATGTATGCTGTAGAAAAAAAGCAGTAAGCCTACCTTGATTAAACTTGAACTTAGTTTGAACTGAAATCTGAAAGATTATTTTAGTCAGCATCAAGTTTTAAGCCTTGGAAATCATCTTAGACACTAATGGTAAAATTTTCGCACTCAAAGCATGGTTTCATCCGTTGGTGCCAAAATTCTCCTCGTGAAAGTTACCGCATTTAAGGAACTTGTGTGGACCTAGAATGGACATGTGATTGGTCTTGTCAATTAACGAAAAACAATTTCTTCTTCAAAAAAGCATTTTTAACTTAGCTGTTGGTTTTTCATTACAAAATGCTTCCTAAATCTTAAACGACATGTCCTGTTGAAAATTACTTGTGACTGTTTTCTTGAAATTATTCTTTCACAATTTATGGAATAATATATGGGCAATGTATATGTGACCATGGGCATATACACCTGTATAACATATTTTAAAGTGAGAAGATTTTAAGAGATTACAGAATAGAAAGAAAGAATGCGACATTCAAAGCATGGATACCTTAAATGACAATTTAACCCACCAATACATGGACCATGTTGTAGTAATTTTAGTGCAAAGAGACATGTATTTTGTATTGTGTGGGCCACCTCTTGAATGAGACTGACTCTGCAGAAGGCCAAGGACCACAAGAGCCTCGGTGTAGCAGAAATGAAAATAAAGGCACTACGTATCTTCGGAACTGGCCCGTAAATTTTCTTTCTCTTCTTCAGAGTGTGGCAATGACATGTGTTCAGGGACTTGGGCCAAACGGTTTTTGAAGGTTTATGTAGCACTGAACATGACTTGGTAATATTTGGCATGTTTACAAACACATTCTGAAATATTTACATCGCCATCTATATAAAAATAAAGCTGTGAACAGCTGGACAAGAGCACTGATCTACTCGCCGAACTTTTTTCCAAGTTCCTTGACATCGAGGATTGCCAATTGCTTGCCAGTGGAGAGTTTGATTTCTGAAACGATATTTTGAAAATGGCAGTTACGCTAAAAGCAAACCAAAGAGAATTCTAATTTACAGAATTATAAATTGAGGGGTTTTGTTGTTGTTTAAAGAATGATTGTATTTGGAGTTTTGAAGTGCATGACAAATTGAAATTTAAAAAAACAAAGTGATCACAAACTGAGTTTCCCTTCTTTGGGTTCTGTCAAAGCAAGTTACAAATTCATCTCTATTTGAGGACGCCCTCGTTGAGAGAGCAGTTTGAGGTTACCGTGTTCATTTCTCTCACTTGACCTGAATATATGAAGTGTTACACAGAGGAAAATGGCTCCCTAGTTCATGTGTATTAAAATTGGAGGGCTCTGCCCAAACGATCTTTTGTAATCACCTCCAACTCTTTGATTCCATAATGAAAAAAACGGGAGAAGGGGGAAGAGCGAAGCCAGATTATTAAAATTATTTTTTTTTAAGGGCACTGGAAATTCAGCCAGGGTTCAAGGTACTTTATGGATACAAATTAAATTATAAGTTCATTTAAAGACAAAATATAGATGAGATATTCAGAAAAATTTAAGTCTAAATATCTGGTTTCTTACCCACTTTACTGCTCATGTCGTGTACTCCTTACAAAGGCTATTAGGCACAAGTGACTAATAAACATAAATTCAAGTTATTAAATATTAAAATACACTTTGGGAGTAATGACTAGCTGAGAAGGTTCACATTTTACCTTCTAATCTGTACTTTTACCAGTTCCACCTGATATACTTAAAACTGTAATCTACATGCGACCGAAATTGGCCCTTGTCCGATAGCTGACCAGCATGAGGTCTACTCTTCTCTTGGTTAGGAATAGTGCCATTGGATTTAACTGATAAATGAGTACAAGACTGGGATAGATATTCAGGGTAATTAAATGTTTTCAGGGTCAATTCTTTTGGCCAATCCATAGGTTTCTATCAGTTTCTGATCCTGCAAACCTGCGCCCACCACCGTCTCAGCCGTGGTTTTATGACCACCCCACTGAGCATTGGTTCTGAAACATCACTGTGGGAGTGAATCATCTGGGCAGGGGTCAGCAAACCACAACCTATGGGCCAAATCCAGCCTACCTCTTGTTTTTGTGTGGTCTGTTAGTCAAGAATCGTTTTTTGTTGTTTGTTTTAAAAAGTCAAAAGAAAATCAAAATAATATATCATGACACAGGAAAATTATATGAAATTCGAATCTTCGTGTCCACAGATACAACGTTAGAACAGAGCCAAGTGCATCTGTTCAGAGTCTGTGGCTGCTTCCATGCCACGATGGTAGTTGAGTAGTGAGACAGACCATACGGCCCCCAAAGCTGAGAGTATCTACTCTCTGCCAACTCCTGACCTCGAAGATTGTTAAAAATCCACCCCCAAAGACTCTGATTCCATTAGGCTCACGTGGGGCTTGGGAATCCGTAGTTTTTAAATCAGCATCCAAAGAGGTTTGGATTCAAGTGGTTTTCAAAACACTGCTTTGGAGTGATCATGTTTTCAGTGGTCATTTGGCAGCATGGTCCGAACCAAGATCCAAATTTACCCATTCATCACTGATACAGAGCCTCTGAGTCCTGCAGTGTAAACGGGGCCCTGGATTCAGGAATTGCTAGACAGAAGATTCTCCTTACTTGGGTTTTGACTCCCAAATCATGCCCTGATTTGCTGTTCAGGACACAGGACAAATATCTCCAAATAAAAACCAGAAAGACCCTTCAGCGAATGTCTCTCCCTTACCCATCCGAGTCCAGGCCATCTCCAGAACAGCGAAGGCTCACAGAGTTCATAGCTGGGGGTTGGCAGTCCACGCACACTGTGTACCCCTCCCGGAGATACTGCATCCATCGAGTCAGGGGTCGGTTTTCCAGAGCACAGTGATGAGTCAATGACTCAGTCTTGAACTCCATACAGTATCTAGAGCCAAAACAAAAACAAAACCAAAAACCCACAAGAGTTGCAAGTGCTGTCATTAGCGGTAGCCTAATGCCGCAGAAAGTCTCAGGAAGCCTGCAGGCGCCAAGGATATGTGACAGACTGGAGAAGGTAGCGCCGGGCACTTTCCCAAGCTACGGCACCAGTCACACGATGCCTTGTCAAGCCTCTCATTTGCCGAACAAAAACGATGGGTGATGTCCGACTGGCAACCCCAGTGAAGTGTGTGGTGCTTTTCCAATCCATGATCGAATGACCTGGTCAACGTGAATTTGCAGAAATTTGGATATCCTGTATCCCATCTACTCTGACCACCAAATTGTGTGTAAAAAGCATATTTCCGTAGGAAAATGGCCCTCAATAACTTTGCTGATATCTTAGAGAATGATAGAAATCGAATAAGAACTGGCTTGAGCTTGAAAACATGTAAGCCCCCGGAGAGCTTGCCCTCGATGCCCCGAGCAGCACCCAGACTTTTCTGGCCCCGCGGGCCCTCCCTACGCACCCCACCGGCTCACCTATGTGATTGGCAATGACGGTGAGTTTAGACTCGAACCCAAGCATCACAAATTGGGCATCACAGATATTGGGCATCACAGATAAAAGGAAATGGGAAGCGGAGATGTTTTTCTGTGACAGAGGCTCGTGTCGCCTTATGCTGAACTGTGGAAATCTCTGCGTGACTGGACTCCAAAAGCCCGGGGGGAGCATCCAGACATGGGTGAATATTTTAGGGCCTTGTACTAAAAAGCAACATGATTTTACAATTCTTCAGGGAAGCAAAACATATTAAAACTCCTGCACGTTGCATTTTCAGTTCTAATTAAGTAAGCTACAATGGGCTAGTTTCTTATCCATGGAATTATGAGCTGTCCTAGGTTAGATGGAAAGCGACTGGAGAGTCTGCTTCAAAGAGCTTTAACAGTGCTAGGCCGTTTATTAGGTACCTTTAGGTCCTGAGGTAGGAAATTCTATGACGCAGCTTCAATCAACTTTCAACAGACAGCTTAACCCAGACGTCTCTTCATTATTTTCTCATTAAATTCTCCTAACAACGCCATGTGGTAGGCATTAATATTCTCATTTTTCAAGAAGAAAAACCGAGGTGGGACAACATCTCCAAGGTCTTACGGCTAGTGAGTGGCCGTGTGGAGGTCTGAACATACAACTGTCTGGTGTCCCTATGCTGACAGCTGAAGAGCAGACTGCAAGTAGGCCCAGAGCTCCCTCCCAGCCTGTGCCTGCCTTCTTGATAAAAACCCTCAGAGCTGAGGTGTGGGCCACATTCAAACACATGGGTGCTGGTGTCCGTGTTCCCGTAATGACTATAAGAGGAACATCCTTAGTATGATTGAGAAAGTGATATCCTCATTTTATATAGTGTGTTTCTTGTTGATCAGACCTCAGAGACAAATCTTTGCAGCCCCACAGAAACAGGGCCCAGCCCTGTGGTAAAGAATCACATTTTATCCAGAGTCAAAGAACAAGTAACAGAAGAAAACCCATCACAGCTACTTGACCTTTATGGGCTGACTTGACCATACACTGGAAAAGCAGTAGCTGAAAAACTCAACCCAAACAATACAAAACAAAAACAGCAAATTACCCGCTGTCCTCTGTGTCTGTAGACCACTGTGGAGATGTGGATTGTCGTGTTCTCTCCTTGTTGAATGCAGAGGTAGTTATGAAGGCAGGGACTAGAAAAGAGAGAATGGCATTGCACACGTGCAGCCTAAAGCCCTCAGAATGACCTTTCCCAAACTTGGCGTCTGTCCTATCGAGAGCCCCCCATCCCTAAGTACAAAGGTCCATGGCACATTACCAAGGACTGAGACGAGGCCAAGGTACAGTGTCCCCAGAACCCAGCTCAAAGACCGTGTGCACACAGACGGGCAGCTACAGGCAGGCTTGTCCACGGTAACAAGTGACACTGTGTGAAAAGGGGGCCAGGGGTAAAAAAATACAAGAGGAAGCCGTAAAAGATGCAGAGGAAACCAAAGGGAAAAGGGGAGAGAAGGTTGTTTTTTTTTTTTTTAAATGAAAGGAAGAAAAAGAGAAAAGGGAAAGATAGGAAGAACAAAGTAAAAGAAGAGGAGGAAGAAGACAAAAGAGAGAGAAAGGAGGATGTAAGGAGAAAAAGAGACAACCAGAGAGAGAGGACATGTGAAAAGGAGAAAATGGAAGTAGCAGAGGCAGGAAATTTAAGTGCCCCCCAGGTCTCTGCAACAGCAGCCTGGAAGCCTCGCTGCCTGCCCCATGGTCTCAGAGTGACTGCCTAGTGCCGGCCAGCACATCGTCCTCCCCATGCCAACCCTCAGCCTCGGAGAAGGAAAGTCAGTTTGGCCCTCTCCTCCTTCCTGTCCCCAACCCCAACCCAACTCACTGCTCTAGACAGGAGAGAAGAAAGGGAGCCAGGAATCCTCGCCTCCCACCTCTGCTCTCTTCTTTCACTGATTTTGTTTGTGCGTCTCCTTCCTATTTGCTGCTAAGTGTGGGGAGGCGTCTGTTCCTATGTACAGTATAGCACCGGGAGATAACCTCCCGATGCCGCTCTGCTGTCACCTCAAGAAAGACAAGGCTTTGCCCTTTCCATCCCTGTGGTCCTCACACGTTTACACACTTAGCAAGCATGAAGGCAACGAATGGTGGCTTGGTGGGTGAATGATGTCACTGAATCGCCACTGGGACACACAGATCCTACTTCCCTGTGGTCTTCTGTTCCCACACTGAGCCTTGCGGCTGAGATGGCTCAACAATCCTTCCTCCCTTTTGTTTCAGAAACTGGACCATCCCAGGAAGGGCAGACACCAGCTGATGTTGGCTTGCGCAATGCCAGAGTCATCGTGAGCAAGCTGGACGAGGGTACCAGCTGGAAAATAGATGCCTCGAGCCGACATGCTCACTTTACCTGGCTCCTTGTTGCCACAAGATGGCAGCCCTAATTCTTTTTTAGATTCTCTTAAGGAGGCTTTTTCATATTACTGGGGAACGGAACGCAGGAGTGGCCTCATACCCGGTGGCCTTTTCCTCCTACGAGTTGCAGGTACTGTTTGTGTCCTGGGTGCTTTGGTGCTCAATCTCTTCAGTCCCATCTAGCGTGAGCCTTCAGAGTCTCAGCTGTGAGGCTCTGTGGCTGCGCTAACGTGTTTCATTGTTTTCCAGAGAACACGCCCCTCTTTCTAAATGTGACCCTGGCTTTGGAACTTCCAAAATCCACGGAGAGAATTGAAAAGAACACGTAAGCGCGTGTATGTTAGGATCCTACCGCCTCCCTCAGACCTCGTCATCCGAAACACGAACATCTGAAGGATGTTAGCTTTCCCACTGGTTGTTCCCGTTTCTGTCTTTCTGCCGCGTTTCCCAGGTTATTCAGTGAGTGGACGATTCAATTGCTGCTAAGTCCACGTGGCCTTGTACCAAACTATGACATTTTCGGGATGTGTTTCTTTAGCTCAAAACATTTATTTGATCTCCTCATTTGTACTGCATGTTTTATTACAAAAGTTCAAAGGCAATGCACCTAATATATAGCTAGGGTGGGGTGGTGGGGAGTGCGCAGGGAATGAGGTTAGGAAGGAGAGGGCAAGAATAGGACTATAATATCTGATATCAAATCCTTTAAAAAAGCGCTGTCATAATAATAATGATGAAAGTGAACAGTGACACCCTTCTAGGTTTCCAGGCATAATGCTGAGCACCTTTCATGTGTTAATGCCTTTGACTCTTACAACAGCCCTCTGGGATAGGTGCTATTATTTCCCCCATTCCACAGATGGGGAAACTGAGGCACAGAGAGGTTGAGGAGCATGTTTAAGGCTCCCGTCTAAACATGGCAGGGTCAGGCGGTGTCTCTGAACCCACGCTGTCACTGCCTGGAGACTAATGTCATGTGGATCACAAGGTTTCACTATTTTATGCAGCATATTTCCTATGAATTGCTTACATTCTGCTTTATTTTCCCTTTCCGTCCCTAATCGCTATCTTTAACATGAAGTAACCTTTAAAAGAGGAAAAGAGGGGGCCCCGGCTGGCTCAGTCAGTCGGTTGAGTCTCCAACCGACTCTTGGTTTCGGCTCAGGTCATGCTCTAACAGTTCAGTTAGTGAGTTCGGGCCCTGAGTCGAGCTCCTCTTGAACAGTGCAGACAGAGCCTGCTTAGGATACTCTCTCTCTCTCTCTCTCTCTGTCTCTCTCTCTCTCTTCCTCTATGCCCCTCCCCCACTCACACTCTCTCTCTCTCAAAATGAATAAACTTTAAAAAAGTAAATACAGAGGAAAGGGGACTTGGTGAGCCCTTTCCCAAGTCCCCTCAGGCCCCAGGAGAGAGGGAGGGGTGGCGTGGGAGCTGGAGGGGTGGGGCAGGCTCACGGCAAAGATTAACGCCTGCTAGGACAGCACCTTGTATGCTCACAGCCTGCTTATTTACAAAGTACCTTCTCCTCATGTGTCACTGGTCTTCACAAAAGCTTTATACAGAGAGGTGCCACGAATGAGGTGCTCTCGGCAGAAAACTGAGGCTCGGACAAGTTAAATGAAGGGAAAATACATAGTAAATGATGAAGCAAGAACCCCAACACAGGAGATAGCTTCTGGGTCTTAAGATCTACCGTCCACATTCAGTGTCAAACCTCTGAGGGTATGACCCATCATAAAAGCAAGCCAGTGGGGCACCTGGGGGGCTCGGTCGGTTAAGCGTCCGACGTCAGCTCGGGTCATGATCTCACAGTTCGTGGGTTCAAGCCCCGCATTGGGCTCTGTGCTGACAGCTTAGAGCCTGGAGCCTGCTTTGGATTCTGTGTGTGTGTGCGTGTCTCTCTCGGCCCCTTCCCTGCTCATGCTCTTTCTCTCTCTCAAAAATAAAAAAAAATTAAAAAAATTTTTTTTTAATAAAAGCAAGCCAGTAACTCTGGGACTTGTCTCTTCTGTGTCCTAGCCCCTCAAGACCTGGGCTTGGTTTGGTGGCACATTTTGCAGACAGGGGGCACTTTCTCCCCACATGAGTCTTCAGAAAATAGACCAGGAGCCAGATTGCCTGGAGGTCTCTGACCCAGCACCGCTTTTTAATATTAATTTAATTTAATTTCCATTACTTAAGAGTGGTAAGTAATTTAGAAATTATTTTTGCCTTCAGTTCCACTGCAGCTTACGTGTGGAAGAACGTAGCCGGGTGCCCGGGGACAAAGGCTCTCAATAAAAGCTAGTTCCCCCTCCTTTCCCCTTCCTGGCAACAATATTCAAATGTAATAGAGTCTTTGTTAAGAGGCTATTTGCCAACTTTTCTGGCATCCTTTCAGCCTACCATTGTTCGGTTTTATAACAACTCGACTTCTAAAAGCGTGGCGCGGCACATACTTACTTTGAACATGAAAGTAAATTGAATTTGCTTAGAAAATTTCATAAAGTCCTCTGACACAATGGGGTGTCCCCAAAGCAGGCTTAGAACCACTGGTCTGTAGGTACAGTGTAAACGAGGACAGAAGGAGAACATGACAAAACACCAGCCTGGACACATACAGGTTATGATACACATCGATCTCCTTTCAGAAGGAGTCCATATGTACAACTAATACAATCATATGGCTTTTTGGATTTGTTTTTATGATAAAAATATAGTCAAGATATGCATTAAAGGAAACGGGAAAAATTCAATAGCTACTTGATCTTCATTAATAAGAGAGCTTCAGGGATGGGGTTTCATTCACTGGCCTCACAGGGCCTCCCTATTTCTACTCATTTACCAGAACCTGTAATTGCAATTTTATTTTATTATTATTTTAATGTTTATTAATTTTTGAGAGAAAAACAGAGCGGAAGAGGGAGACACAGAATGCAAAGCAGGCTCCAAGCTCTGAGCTGTCAGCACAGAGCCCCAACGTGGGGCTGGAACTCACAAACCACGAGATCGTGACCTGAGCTGAAGTCGGACCCTCAACTGACTGAGCCACCCAGACACCCCTATTTTATTATTATTTTCTAAAATTTTTATTTATTTATTTTGAGAGCGAGAGAATGCATGGGCAAGAGGGGAGGGGCAGAGAGAGAGAGAGAGAGAGAGAGAGAGAGAATCCCAAGCAGGCTCCATGATGTCAGCACAGAGCCCCATACGGGGCTCGTTCTCATGAACCATGAGATCATGACCTGAGCCAAAACCAAGAGTTCGATGCTTAAATGACTGAGCCACCCAGGAGCTCCTATAACTGCGATTTTAGCTCTAATGATAACAGGAACAGCAAAGCAATATCAGGAAGAAAAACCCTGGGGCCCCTGGGTGGCTCAATCGGTTAAGCATCCGACTCTTGGTTTCAGCTCAGGTCACGGTCTCATGGTTTGTGGGATGGATCCCCGCATTGGGTTCCATGCTGTCAGGGAGGAGCCTGCTTGGGATTTACTCTCTTTCCCTCTTTCTCTACCCCACCCACCCCCACTCAAAATAAATAAATAAAACATAAAACTTTCTCTCAAAATAAATAAATTGTGTTTTGTTTTGTTTTTTTTAAGAGGGAAAACCCCACAGGATTTAGAGCCCTGAGATCCAGGGTTAGATTCCAGAAGTCCTTCACAAATGCTGTCACCTCCCTGAGCTCCAGTGTCCTCTTGGTTTCAAGGATAATGATGCTATTCTACCTCCAAGGTAAGAAGAATAATGGCCTTTCAAAGGTGTCCACATCCTAATCTCCAGGACCCGTGAGAATATTATGTTATTTCATCAAGAAGGAAAGTTGCAGATGGAATGAATGGTCGACCTTAAAATGGGGAGATTATCCTGGATTTTCTAGATGGGCTGAATCACAAGAGTCCTTCAGAGAGGAAGTCGGAGGACGTTACTACAAAAGGAAGCACAGAGAAATGCAACGCAGCTGGTTGTGAAGATGGAAAAGGGGGCATGGGGAAAGGAATGTGACAGTCTCTGGATGATGGAAAATGCAAGGAAATGGACTAATTCTCCCCCAGAGCCTCCAGAAAGGAACACAGCTCTGCCAACACCTTGATGTTAGCCCAGGGAGACCTGGGTTGAACTTCTAGCCCACAGAGCCCTAAGATAATAAAGTTGTGTTGTTTTAAGCCACTAGGTTTGGGGTAGTTTGTTATAGTAGCCACAGGAAACGAATAGGCTCTCCTACAGGATTGCTACGAACACTGAATCAATAATGTCTATAGGAGCTCTCTGCCGTGAAAATGTGAGGGATCACTACTCCATGCACCAAAGGCTCCCGCTCTGTGCATAGAGTCTAGTAGGGCGCGGGGCATAACAGGTGACCACGCAGCAGGACGGAGAGCCCCCGGGGGAGGTGGGTGCTCCTTCGCCACACTTCCACACCAATCTGAGCATTCTTCTATCATGGCACTTGTCATCACCCTGAGTTACAATTAGCCGTGACGTGTTTGTTGTTCGAGTCTGTTTCTCCAGACCCCAGCACAGTGCTGGCTGTTGTTAACGTTCAGTGGATCTTAAGTGAATGCATAGGAATCACGGTGACACAGGGCTTAGGGCAATCCACCAAATTCAATTTTCATGTCACTGCTCTCATTTCCCTTTTGTGGCCCATCATTTTCCAAGGTGTATTCCACAGACGCTAATGATTCACTGAGATCCCCTTGGGAAAAGGGTCATTAATTTTTTTTTAATTTTTTAAATGTCTATTTATTTATTTTTTAAAGAGAGCGAGCAGGGGAGGGGCAGAGAGAGAGCGAGAATCCCAAGAAGGCTCCATGCTGTCAGCACAGAGCCTGATGTGGGACTCGATCTCACAAGCCGTGAGATCATGACCTGAGCCAAAATCAAGAGTCGGAGGCTTAACCCCTTAACCGACTGAGTCACCCAGGCGCCCTGGAAAAAGGGTCATTTATTCAAATAAAGGGGGAAAGCAGCCCATACCGTATCTCCCTCTTACAGAATGAAAATGGTTATTAGCATAATAAAGCCTCTGAGAAGTTCTTCCATAGAGAAAACTGTCCGATTTATCCCACATTTTCCTGACCTACACCCTGTTTTGCATTGGCAAGCTTCTGCCTTCAGGAAAGTGTCATTTAAGTGATCCAGCCATGAGTCAGGACTCAGGGAAGAACCACTAGCCATACTTGGGCAAGAGCAGTGGTTCTGGAACCTCAGTGAACAGCAGAATTCCCTGCAAGCCTTGTTACAAGCACAGTGCTAGGCCTGGCTCCAGCCATTCTCATCTCGTGGGTCTGGGTGGGGCCCTGGGAACTTGCATTTCCAACAACTTCCCAGGTGAGGCCGATGCGGCTGGCTGGGGACCCCACTTTAGGAACCACCAGACTGGAATATTTGAGGAGTCCTGTCCCCCCTGACGAGCTTGTGACAGCGGTCATCATTTCTAAGACATTACAACAGGAAAGTGCATCTCAAGGACCAAAGTAGGGCTGCAAATGCCAGTGCACCTGGCCCAGGTAGAGATTTCGCCTCTCTTCCCAAACTGGATTTCACCTTACCTTAGTAGGAAAGGAGGCCACCGAGTCCAGATTTCTCCTGTTGGTGTTAGTTCAAAGTCACTAACACTTTATGGGAAGTTACATATGAAGACTGCTGCTTTAGAAAGTCCTCTTACTGGAGTTCGGTGGGAGGGGTGAGAGACAGGGAGAGGACATGAGGAGGAGGACAGGTCTGTGGGCTGTGCCAGAGGACAGAGGAGCAGCCACCTCCAGGCAGAGAGGAGACCCCCAGGGGGCAGGGGGCGGGCTCAGTGCTCCCTGGTGCCCTTGCTCCATGTTCCATAGCCTTCCCTTCCCTGGCCTTCCTGTCTGTCTTCCTGTGACCTGAACTAAGCCGAAGAGATACGGAGAACCGGGCTTCGAAGCGGTCTGTGGCAGCCTGGTGAGCACCGAAGGGTCAAATGTACTTCAGAAATACTTTCTACCAGCCAAACCCTGTAAATGAGCAAAGTGGCTGCTTTCCTGATACACCAACACTAGGTTTTAAGAGGCATTCAAAAAATCAGTAATGTCCTAGAGCGACTTCCTCCCTGAGCATTTTCTACAGTGCTTCTGCAGAGCTCACGAGCTGAATGTGGTTTTGTTCCATGACCGCGTCTGTGAACACTAAACTATTTCCCTGGGAGTCGAATCTGACTGCCGTATCCATGAGAGGCCGCCGCCCTGGCCCTTCCGCTACCCACTCCTCTACCAGACCAATAGTTTCTTTTCTTTTCTTTTTTTAATATTTATTTGTTCATTTTTGAGAGAGAGAGCGTAAGCAGGGGTAAGGCGGGGGGGGGGGGGGGGGGCGGACAGAGAATCCCAAGCAGGCTCTGTGCTGTCAGCGCAGAGCCTGATGTGGGGCTCAAACTCAGAAACCATGAGATCAGGACCTGAGCCGAAACCAACAGATCGACACTTATCTGACTAAGCCACCCAGGCGCCCACAGAGCCATATTTTCAAATCACAGCTCTGACCACAGCAGAAAATGCTACAGTGGCTCTTAAGATAAAGACCAAAATCCTAAACAGGGAGTTCCAGGGCCCTGTACTGAGGGGGATGTCAGTACAGATGCTTCCTCTCTCAATGCCAGCCTCACTCTCTGTGCTCCCCAGACTCTGGCCTTCCTTCAACTTCTCAGATGGGCCCTGTGCTTCCTGTGCTTCCCCACATTATACAAATGAGCCAAAGAGGGTCCCTAGGTTGTTCACTTGCTCACAGCAGGCTGAGACCTGTTAGCTCCAAAGCCTCCTGGCAGCAAACTCAAATTTTTATGCATCCAATTGTTTTTAAAAAGTGCCAAACAAGCAGATTTTTAGCCATTTAGGCCCTGCCTGCCTTTCATACCCTGTGAAACTACAGCTGGCACCTGTGGGCCATTGATGAGCTTAAAACCTTGTAGATGTAAGACCCCAAGCTGCTCCCACCCTTGCTCTTTGAAACTCTGCCCCAGACACTCCACATCATGCTGGAGTTGACATCACTTAGACACAGAGCCCTGGCGGATTCCTCTTCTCCCTTGTTGGATGGTGGTCCCAACAACAAAGCCTCTGCACTCCCCCTTCTCCTGCAACACTGTCCAAGCACTGCCTGATAAAGCTTACTGCCTATTACCACCTCTTGTGGTCATTTTCCCTAGATCAACCCCCAAATCCCTTGAAGCCCCTATACCCGATATCTGGTTCACCATGCCAGCCTCTGCCTGGAAAACTCTAGGCTTCTCAGCCTTACCTCCCCATGCTTAGGGAAGTCCCTTCCCCTCCCCCTCCTGTGGTTCCCCTCCTCCCCCAAGACCAGAACATCTCTCTTGCTCAGAACATCTCTCCCTTGTTTGGTTCCAGTTGCACCAAATTGCAGCTGTAATTTTCTGGGATTACTTTCCTAAGATCATCTGATTATCATTTTCTCCTGCCACCAGACTGTGAGCCACAGGACAGCATGCTCCAGGCCAGCGTATGTCACCAGCGTAGCCCTGGCACCAAGCCCAGTGCCTGGTATCAGGCAGACTCTTAATAAGTATTTGTGCATAGAATGAAAAAAAGGGCCAAGATGGCTTGATGAGGCCATCAAACGTTGGCCTCAACGTATGACGTTGGCATAAAAACGTCCAGGTCCCTATGAAAAACATACAATCTTTGTGATCCTGAGAAGGCAGTGTTTACCCCCATCAGATTCAATCCAGATCAACACATGGTCGGTAGCCCTTTGGCTTATTTCTTTGTCCGCTTCCCATGGCTCCCAACTCATTTGTGAGTCGACTTCCGGTCCCTCCATTGGCCACACCACCAGTAGCATGATCTTGCCAAATCACAAATCTGATCACAACAGCCCCAATTCAGCCAGCTTGAGGGGAGAACTGGGGTTTTAGGAGGGCAATTTGACATTGTTTAGAAAGTAATCATTTTTCTACTACCTTCACACGTGTATGATGAGTGTACCTGACGGAACAGGAATTAAAAGTGCAAGATGGATGGTTACCCTTAAGGGGCACTTACTCCAGTGCCAAACGCTGTCATGCTCCCTGAAGTCGCCGCCTTGAGTTTGCTACAAACCACAGTGCACATGTCCTTTACCCCGAGCGCGCACAGAGAGGAAGGGGCCACCACTGGGTTATGAAAACACCGAGGGAGGGCGGCGTGGCCTAGGGAGGCACCGATGCAGCTGACACTCATTCCTTTATCAAGCATTTCCCGAGCTTCCTGCCTACTCCGGGCGGACCGGCCCAGCCCACTGCCTGCAGCGCACGGAACTTTCCCCGCTCCGCTCAAGGCCTTTTACGGGACAAGACATGGACAGTCACGACAGACAGCAAAGGCAGCCACCACCGCGAAAACCTCAGTACCGAAGGAGTGCCCGCAGTCCTGGCCCCGGGGCGTCGAGTAGTCCAGGCAGCCGGCTCTCTCTTCCAGGGGCGGGCAGGGCGCGCCGCCGTTCCGAGGCTCCTGCCGCACCGGGCGCCTCCGCACGCGGGCCGCCGGCTTGCACTGGTCCCCGCAGCCGCTCCAGGGGCTCCACTCCCCCACGATGCAAGGGCGAGCTGAAAAACAGCACGGTGGGATGGGACGCTCACCTGGGTGAACCCAGCGGCCTCCAGGCTGCTCCCGCCAACCTCCACAGGCCAGTTCGGCCCACGCAGGCCGCGCGCTTTGCCTGCGCCCCGGAGCAAGGAGGGACACAGTCACAGCGGGGGCTCAGATGACATGGCCTCCACCCGCCCTGATGGTTAGCTGATAACCGGCACCTCTCCGTGGCGGGCCGGCAGCTACTCTGGGATCCTGACCGTGGCTCTGAGCCAGGAACGCACCCCAGGTAAAGAGTGACGCCTGCCTTCGGGTACTTCCTCATACTCCTTGGGCTTAGATAAGATCTTTGCTTCTGTTTTTCCTAGATTTTCATTTCATCCTCCCCTGCCCAGAACATTTTCATTGTAACAGCAGTACATGTTCATTGTAGAATACGTAAAGGGAAAAAAATAAAATAAAATTCCCAAGTCAATTCTTATCCCCATCGTGTGTCCGTAAGACATGGTTTAGGGCCACACCAAGGGACCTCTACACTTGAGGCTTCTCTTAGGTGCTCTACTATCATCCTTTATGCCTCTTAGACCCCAAAACTGTGAGGGCTGGAGTTTAAGGAAGAGCAACCAGAACCCACAGAAGTAAATAGTATTCATGGTCACGCATGACGAAGCAGAGTCGGGGGCAAGAATTTGGCTGTGGGGACAATGCTCTGGCCAGGACCGGAAAATCAATGCGGTTGTACATTTAACTTTCCCATTTAAAGTCCTAATGAAACTTTTAAAAGGACTCTAATGAGTTTTTAGGTGGCTTGAAACTGTAGCTAAGAAAAGAATAAGAAAACAAAAGATGTACCTATGAACTAGAGATGAAAACTCTTTCTTACAAAATGTGACCCACTTTCCCTACTATGTTCATACTTTCAAGCTTACAGCGTCTTCACCAAGAAAGCACTGTAATCTGAAATCTGGATTTGGACTTCTCACAGCTTGTACTTGAAGACTAATTTGGACCCACAGTGCTCTCCAGTTGAGGGTTCATGGATGTGGGAAGACCGATCGTTCGGCAGCACATAGCTAACCCTGACATGAAAAGGGTCACATACAACATAAACATGTCAGTAATTCAAAAACTTCAGACTGTTGTAAAACATGCATTTATTCATCATCTAAAAACTCATAGGCACCACATGTTAAGTACCTCAGGGAGCAAGAATGAAGCACATGAGACTGGTTCCCAATCCCTGCTACCCGCATATCCTTCAGAAAATCAGTAACAGTCCACTTCCTGCTCCGGTCATTTCTTGTGGATTCCTCCCCTTTTATTTTCACGATCCCGTGATTTAATTGGGCCATAGAGCTAGCAGGATTTAAAAGAGTCTGCCGGGCTAGGAGCTGACTGAGAAGGACTCCTTCTGTCCTTAATTCTTCCAAAACTCTGTCACCCAAATCTCTTCATCCCTGAATCTAGTTAGTCTTGCCCTGATGTGTTGGCCTTGAACGCTTAATAATGCACTTTATCTGTTTTTTTAAATTATTTTTTAGGGTTATTTATTTTGAGAGAGAGAGCGGGGAGGGACAGAGAGAGAGGGAGAGAGAATCCTAAGCAGGCTCCGTGCTGTCAGTGCAGAGCCCAATGTGGGGCTCGAACCCATAAACCATGAGATCTTGACCCAAGCTGAAATCAAGAGTTGGATATTTAACCGACCCAGACACCCCTAGTAATTCACTTTAAAAAACAAAACACTTGGGGCACCTGGGTGGCTCAGTCAGTTAAGCGTCCGACTTCGGCTCAGCTCATGATCTTGTGGTTTGTGAGTTCGAGCCCGGCACCGGGCTCTGTGCTGACAGCTCAGAGCCTGGAGCCTGCTTTGGATTCTGTGTCTTGCTCCCTCTCTGCCCCTGCCCTGCTCATGCTCTGTCTCTCTCGGTCTGAAAAATAAATAAAACATTAAAAAAATTTTTTTTATAAATGAAAAACAAAACACTTATTTCAAAGATTAACATTGGACATCACTATAAAATAAAAATTTGCCATGGCATTGGCTCAGAATTTAGTGATCTGGCCTTGGTTTGAATACATGCTATCCATATTATAAAAGATGACATTGGGAACACTTTTCTGACTGAATTTAGTTTCCCGGTATCTCTTCAGCATTTGTGTCTCATGTGCAATGTTTAGTTTGACCCATAGTTAACATCCTCAGATCACAGAATCACTGAATCAGTTGTTGTTCCTGTCAGTTCAGGTTTGACTTTGGAAAACACTATGTCTCTGGTTTCCAATCCACTGGTTTCCAATCCATGACGTTAACAGCCTCATAAAGAAAACCAGAAAGTTCTGGGTCCTGAACATCATCTCGATGGCTTCATTGTAAGATAAAATGAAAAAAGTTCACCTAGTAAAAGTTCATGACTAAAAAGGTGTTCCGCAAAATATTTTGAGTTGGAAGAGGAATCTGAGATATTTATTCCTATTCTGCACAAAAGATTATATTCATGATTAATTTGTGAGCTTTAAAAAAAATTTTTTTTAATGTTTATGTATTTTTGAGAGAAAGAGAGAGACACAGAGAGACAGAGCATGAACAGGGGAGGGGCAGAGAGAGAGGGAGACACAGAATTCGAAGCAGGTTCCAGGCTCTGAGCTGTCAGCACAGAGCCCAATGTGGGGCTCGAACTCACGAACCTGGAGATCATGACCTGAGCCAAAGTCGGATGCTTAGCCGACTGAGCCACCCGGGCGCCCCTAATTTGTGAACTTTTGATTGTTTGGGTTGCAATTCATCATAGATCATGAGAGATCTTTGGTCACGGAGGCCAGGGGAAGTACGGGAATTTCTGACAGATTTATCATTTCAAGTCATATATTACAACTGCATGACACAGGTTTCCTGTGAACTCGTCCATTAGTATTCACCTCTATAGCCAGCATATCAAAATATTCTTTCTTAAAATCTGACTTTCTCAATCTTCACATTTCACTAGCTGTTACTGGAGGTCAACAGACCTGGCGAGCAACATGATCGTCTCTGACTCCAGGCTTGTCACAGCTTCCCAATGTCCTAATGGTTAGAGTTTAACGACATCATCCCACCCCTTGTACAATAAAACAAAGCTTAGGTTTAGTGGATGCCAGAATGCTGGGCAAGCCGTTTTCTTTCTTCCTTTGTTTCAACTCCATGGATTTGAATGCAAGTAACTTATTTGGGAGGTGGTCCCAAGGAGTGTAATAAGAACAGAGACAGAGAAGGAGACACTGAAGAGAACAGAGACATAGACCCCCTACTTTAGGCCCAGTGGGCACCCCTGACTCCCAGCACCCTACGAAGTGGGATAATGGATAGATCCAGACTCAAGGATTATCAAATCCTTCCTGAGGTACCCTCTCCTCGAGAGCTTTCTGGTTATCAGATGTTCCTACCACAGCCACAGGGAGAATGGCCAAGAACAGTGAAGTGAGTTATATATTTCAGCAAGGAATCTGCACAAAAAAAGAGTTGAGCACATTTCACATGTCCTAACAGGGGTATCCAGTCATTTCCAAGTACAATTACCTTACCAAAGATACCACTAATCTTTAAAAATATAATAATAACAATAATAATAACAATAATAATAATAGTAAATGGCTTTTTAAACTCTCTTAATGGTTTGCTTTTGAATTTGGAGTAAAATCAAACTCTTTGCTGTGGCCTACAAGGTGCTGTATGACCCAGCCTGTCCCCTCCCCCGCTCACCCGGAGTTGCCCCCCCACCCCCACCCCACCTCCACTCCAAGCTCCAGCCACGCTGGCCTCCTTACACCAAACTCTGTCACAGTCTGGAAGCTTGTTATGTGTTCCCTCTGCTGGGATTGTTCTTCCCACATTGGGCATGGCTGGGGTCGGTTCATTCCCTAGGTCCCAGATGAATTATTTCCTTTTTTTTTTTTAATGTTTATTTTTGAGAGAGAGAGAGAGAGAGAGAGAGAGAGAGAGAGAGCACAAATGGGGGAGGGGCAGAGAGAGAGGGGGAGACACAGAATCCAAAGCAGGCTCCAGGCTCTGAGCTGTCAGCACAGAGCCCAACATGGGGCTGGAACTCATGAACCGTGAGATCGTGACTGAGCCAAAGTTGGACTGTTAACCAACTGAGCCACCCAGACGCCCCCAGATGAATTATTTCTTTTTCAGGGAGTCCTTCTCTGGCCAGTTTATCTAAGTACTCTCCCAGTGCCACCCCCAGCCTTCCACTTGCCACACCACAAAATACTTCCTCTCAGAGCTCAGTGTTCCCTGCCTTATAATATTTCCATGATTCATAATTATATAGCATACATGTTTATTTATTGTATTTATTGTCATTGAGCTTTTCATTTCATGCCTCGTGCTTGGTACTTGGTAGCTGCTCAATAAATATTTGTTGAATGGATGGATGGACAGACGGACAGACAGACGGATGAAATAGCATTGGACAAATTCGTCCTCTTTCCTAAACAATTTTCTATGTTGAAACCGATTCTGGTTTGCTCGTATCATTAGTTAGAAGCCAAAGAACTGACTCAGGCTCCAGAGTGGGAAGGAAAGCTGGTGGAAGGACAGGAGCAAAACCAGAAATTCCCATAGCCAAAAATATGGGAATTCTTTTTTTTTTTTTTTTTTAATGTTTATTCACTTTTTGAGAGACAGAGACAGAGTGTGAGCAGGGCAGGGGGCAGAGAGAGGAGACACAGAATCCGAAGCAGGCTCCAGGCTCCGAGCTGTCAGCAACAGAGCCCGACGCGGGGCTCGAACTCACCAACTGTGAGATCACGACCTGAGCTGAAGTCGGACGCTCAACCGACTGAGCCACCCAGGCGCCCCAAAAATATGGGAATTCTTAACCTGGGCAAGAGTTGTCTGAGCTCTGCTGGCAAAGGTGCCCCCAAAGGGTGTTGCTGGTAGGAGCTTGGTTTTCTGTGCCTTCAGGTTACGTAGCTCTTGGCTTCTCCTGGCAGCCGCTAGTCCTTCAAATCCTTTCAAATCCATTTATATCTCCTGTCAGTCCCACATCTTGAAAATAACAAGCTTCTTTCATTTTATTATCAGTGGCATGGAGTGGTATTTCCTTTAATTTGATCCAAATTTCCCTCACTCAAGAATTTCAGAATATGGAGAAAAAATATCTATGTTTATCTTATCCGTGCGGCTCACAGACTTAACGTTTCAGTGATTCGCCGTACCTCTAGCATGGACTTTTCAGGTTGATGACTCCAGCTGTCGGACCCATCTTTCTATAGACACTCTGCCCTCTCAGAATGACCCCTGGGCCTTCTCCAGACCCATTCACAGCCTTGGTGAGTGGGGGCACCCAGAACTAGACACGCTATTCTTAGGCACCAAAAGGTAACTAAAAAAAACATATTTCTAATGTTTCTCTTGTTATGCTACACAAGCACACATGAACACACACACACACACACACACACACACTGAGCTGACAGCCAGAGTCCTTCATTTCATAAATATAGTTTGGGTTATTTCTTCTTAATATAAAACCTTGCTCTTATTTTCATGCAGTGTCTCCTTGGTTAATCACAGATCTGGCCCTGCCTGCTTGGCTCTTTGCCACCTAAAAGTTCAAGGCCACCCACGAACAAGTGCTTTCTTCCTCATGTTGTTAAGTTCAAATAGTCCTAGCCATTCCTGCGAAATATTCTTTTTAAAAAAATTTTTTTTAAATGTTTATTTATTTCTGAGAAAGAGAGATAGAGTGTGAGTGGGGGAGGAACAGAGAGAGAGGGAGACACAGAATCTGAAGCAGGTTCCAGGCTCTGAGCTTGTCAGCATAGAGCCCGGCGCAGGGCTCGAACTCACAAACTGTGAAATCAAAGTCAGAACTGAAGTCAGACCCGAGCTGAAGTCAGGTGCTTAAACAACTGAGCGACCCAGGCACCCCGGAAATATTTTTGTAATTTACCCACAGCAGTACCATTACCACATAGCATTTGTTTCCTGACACTGTGTGGGAGAAAAATACAGCATCCCCTTTACCACACACACACACACACACACACACACACACACACATCTCATAGTGACACAATTTTAAATGTTATAGGCCTTTCTCTCTCTCTTATATATACCTTTTTCTGAGAAATCTTGTCAAATCTTCTCTGAGGGTCAAATGAGACTACATTGACCATGTTCCCATTTGCTCCCTACCCCACCCTCCCTGGAAAGCTCCAACAAAATGATCAAGTATTTTTTTTTCATCTTGCATAAACCATTACCTGGCTACCCGTGGGTTTTTTCTTTCTTTTGAGACATTAACTGGTCAAGTTCATGAAATGCTAGCGAGACAATAAAAAGGACTGCCTCATTAGAAAAACAGAATTTTAGGGGCACCTGGGTGGCTCAGTTGGTTAAGTGTCTGACTACTGGTTTCAGCTCAGGTCATGATCTCACAGTTTGTGAATTTGAGCCCCGCATCAGACTGTGCATTGACAGCATGGAGACTGCTGGGGATTCTCTCTCTCCCTCTCTTTCTGACCCTCCTCTGCTCTCTCTGTCTCTCAAAATAAATAAACTTAGAAAAATTAAAAAAAAAAAGAAGAATAGAATTTTATATACCATATAAACGCAGAAAAAAAGGTATACAAATCAGAAAGATAATTGTGCTTTTACTGGGTAGTAAGTTTCCAGGGGAGTTGTTTTCTTCTTTTGTGCATCTCTGTATTTTCCAAATTTTCTGCAACAAGCATATTTTTCAGTGAAGGAAGGAAAATGTTATTTTTGAAAGGACAGGTGGCTGGGGTAGATAACATCCCCTCGGTGGAATGACGGCTCAGGTTGTTCTGACAACCACGAGAGCTGTCAGGGGACTGTAAAGAGGGGCAGGACACATTGTTTGCCCTTGAGGAGTGAGTCAAAGGAGAGAGAGGACTCACTCACTCCACCAGTATTTATCTGGGGCCTACCCTGCAAAGTACACAGCTTCTCATAAAGCCTCATTTCTCTGAGGGTCCAGACATCATGTTTAAACATGTGGGCTCCAGACTCAGAGTTCCTGGGTTCAAATCTCACTCCATCACTTATTAGCCGTATGCCTTAGGACAAATTGCCCAACCTCCCAGGGCTCTGCTTACCATGGTGGTGGGTCGTGAGACCTAAGTAAGAGTACAGCTATGAGGTGCCTGGCACAGTGTAAATGCTGGAGAAGAGCTGACAATTTCACCCTCCTGCACTGAACACCCAGGGCTGCAGCCCAAGCCTGCAAAGTCAAGTCATGTTGAATGCTGGCGCCAGGCTCTGCTCATTTTTCCTGCAGAGACAAAGGCAGGGGAAGCCACACGCTGTCTCTTGGGCCGATATGGTTCCAGGAAAGCCTCAACTTTCTAAATCACCGTAGACTGTGACATCCTTTCCTTGGGTAAGCTTTGGAGCCCATAGTTTCAAGGACATTGCCCCTTCTCCTTCCAGTTATGAAGTCAGCAGATATGGGCCAGTTAGTTTCCTAGATTCCCCATAAATCTAGGAGAAGAGACTGCCTCACACAGGCTACTCAATTTTTTTCCTGCTCCACTTGGGTTAATTATGACCTTTTCCTGAACTCGCTCCTTAAAAATCTACAGCCTACTGTTTCTGTGATCTTAGAATGCAGACTCTAGGACCACAAGTGTGGTGAGCCTGATATCTAAGAAGTTCTTCCAGAGCAGGGTATAGATTTGTCCCTCCTCTACCTCTCCCACCCCTGGTCTCGCACAGCCAATGGAGAATTTTTCTATTCTTTTGTTGGGGGGGAGGGTCAGTAATGGAGGTATAGAATTGTTGTTGAAACCTATGCCGTCACTATAACGAGATTTTTCTGAGATGATTCGTCTCAGAAATTTCTGGCAGTTCAGCAAATCCATAGGCCCAATAACATTTTTATTTTTACAAAGTAAAAAAAATAATAACTTCCTATTTAGAAAGAGAAATTCCAGGATTTCATCTCTTAGCCACACCAAAAAAAAAAAAAAAAAAGTGTTTACAAAGAAGAAAAACATCAGAAGGAAGAGAAGTAAGGCATTCTTAGTTCTACAGACATGGCTCATTTTTGGTTCACATATAATGTAATTTCAGTCAAAAAGGTTTCAGACAGCATCATTAGGTAACATCACATGGGGTAAGGAGAAGAGATTCTAAGGGTCTTAATGGTTCTATGTATGTGGAGTGACTGGCAGGCCCTGAGCTGCTACACCGTGACGTATTTAGGAGTAAATCACAGCCATGCGCCACAGATGTGGCAGGTGGCAGCCTGAAATCAGGCACAGTGGGTTCAGATGTCACCGTGCTGCCCATTCACGTCCACTTAGCAATGGGGGAGCCCTGGGAAGGCCCCAGCTCCCTCATCTGTAAGCCGCTCCCACAGGCCCCGAGAGTCAGCACAGTTATGACGCTGGCGTGGGCCTGAGGCACTGAGCATCTTAGCTCCGTGGTGCCCCTCTCACCCTCAGCTCTGCAGGGAGAGCAGGCTCCGTCTTCCAAGTGGCCCACTTCCAACTGTGTCTATTTTCTTCCTCTTCTCCCAAAAACTTCAGGCACAGAGAATTTACCAACTAGGAGCCTTTTAGGTCCTGTGTCTGCTTCTGCTCAGGCCTGCGAGGTTCTCCGCTAACTCCCTGGGGAAGGGCAAAAGGCTGAATATGCTTTTTAAGATTCTTTTGGGCCCCTTTCTTTGTCTGGTTTCAGTTCCCCATGCCCACTGTTCACAGCTCTTGCCCAGGCACCAAGTTGCTGTGATTTCTTTCTGAGCCCTTGCCAAGGTGATAAGGTCATCTCTTCTCTGCTCCTACGTACCCAATATATCCCCACTCCCAAATGACAGACTCTTTGTTTTAATATTTCTACCTCCTGGACCGAGAGTAAGGGATTTATTTGACCACGTACAGACAACTCCTCATAGCACTGTAAGGCTTCACTGGAAAGTTCTTTTCATGACTCTGGTCTGTCCTTCCCCATGCCTCTTCTGTGCCCGAATCTCTCCATATCTAGCTGCGTTCACTGTCTGTCCTGCTGGCCAGGGCAGCCTCAGGGCCCCGCCTAGTTCCCGGCACAAAAGGCAGACACCCACAGGTAACTGCTGAATGACCATGTGATACTTTCCTGCTAGAATTCCCCTTCCCCTTCTAGAGACTACTTGCTCATTCTCCAGGACTATGCTGGCACATTACTTCCTCTGGAAGGTCTTCTGAGTTTTTCCTTTCTTGCCTCTTGGATCCCTTATTTTGGCATTAAGCACGTAGCAGGTGGTTCGCAGGTGTATTTCCCTGCTTGACCGTGAACTTGTAGGGAGCAGAGACTGTGTTTTCATCTTCTTTGTATCCCTGTGCTTACCACAGACTAGGGCACATTATCTGGTCTTCAGGAATTCTGTATTTACCATGTAAGTGAATCACTTGTGAGAAAGTGATTCTGCCATAGTGACAGAGGCTTTGCTTGAGGGACCTAGGTAACTGAGGCAAATGGGAGTTCTAGTAGGATGCTCTGCAGGGGCGGGGCAGGGCTGGGGACCCTGGACACTACATTTCCTAAATAACTGACTCTTTACCTTACTTCAGTAGCAAAATACCGTGGCCTTGGAGCAGAAGAGGGAAAGAAGCTTATCAAAAAGAGAATCAATATTCACAAGTAAATCATTAGCTTTCAAGCAGGGTCAGGGAAATCTTAATGTTTTTCCATCGTGTTCCTTCAGTCCCAGGTCTGGGTGATATCTTGCCATGGGCCAGTGGCCTCTTCCAGCAAGGCGGAGGCAGACAGCGCCCTCCCCCGGTTCCCCGAGGAATGACGCAGACCCGCGGGTTACTCTCCCAAGAAGATGCGGAGGAAGTCACAATGTGGAAGTCCTTGAGGTCAAACCCTAACGTACACGAGGCATTTTGGGTGATGAGATTAACAGGAAACAAGGCTACTTTTATTTCTAGAGCTGGCTTCTCTCAGGTAAACCTTGTTCTTTAGAACCATACTCCCCATTTCATCTTTTAATTTAATTAAATCAACATCTATTGAGCCCTTAACCAGGGGCTGTGCTACTGAGGGAAATTTAAAGATGAAAAAGGCGGACCCTCAAGGAAAACCAGTAGGATTAAAATATAATAGGAACCCCCAGAGAAAACCCTTTATCGTGCTAGATAGAGAAAACTGAACGCAAGGAGCAGATCAAACTCCTCTTATGAGAAAGCGGCTGTGCTACTTGCTGGAGTCTAGAGGTGAGGACAACTGTGGTCCTCCAAGAACTTGCTCTGCACAAGTACTCTACCAGAGCAAGCCCTTGGCTCTGAGCAGGAGAATTACACACCCCTTCCCTTATCACTTGTCACAAGTCACTTCAGATCCCTGAGGGTTAACAGAATGAAAATGGTGGAGCCTGGCCCAGGGGCATGCCCTTGGAACCTGGCATGCCATCTTCCCAGGTAGGAGGTGGCCCCACCAGACTGGGGTTCCTGAGCCCCAACAAGCTTCCAGGAGAACAGATGGCTCCAGGCCCTTCCATCCAGGTTCCGGTGGGGAGAGGTGCTTTGGAGTGGTTATGTCCACATGGAGAGCACTGCGAGATCCCTGGACGCAGGTGTAGCTGAACGGAAGGGACTGGACAATCTGTGCCTGGACACAAGGAGCTGGAGGACCCTAGGATGGAGGGAGCTAGATGTACCTAGGTGGAGGGGTCACGGGTAGGCCAGGCTAGACGGTCTGGACACGCCAGGATGGCAGGATGGAAAGAGCTGGGGTGGGGGGGGGGGGGGGGTCCTGGCTCTGGGGCCGCGGTCCTTGCTGTGGGACCCTGTGCCCTTCGGCTGCTGGTGAAGGGCCGACGCCCCACCCTCGGCGCCGCCACCCACCTGGGCACGCCCTGGCGTAGTCGAAGCAGCAGTCCCCCGTGAGGCGGCAGGCTTGGTCGCAGAAGCACGTCCCGTAAACCCTGTCCAACCTCCAGCCACGCACGAAGCAGGCGGCGTCCCGGCCCGGGCAGCAGCGCCCCGCCTCGGCGCAGCCGGCCAGGGTCCCCGGCCACAGCCGCGCCAGCGCGCACAGCGCCATCCACAGGGTCCTCATGGCCAGAGCTCCGGGCGGCGCCTGCCGCGCCGCAGACCTTCGGAGCGAGCGGTGTGCTCCTCGGAGAGCGGCGGCCCGGAGCAGCCCCAGCGGCCCGCGACGCGCAGCCCGGCCCGGCCCTGCCCCGCGCCGGGCCCCCGCCCTCGGCGCCGCCCCTCCCCAGCCCTGGCGGCGCGCCGGTCCGGGCGCGGGCGGGTGCCGCGGCTTCCCCCTAGCAGGTGGGGAGGGCGCCTCGCCCCGAGGCGCCCCGCAATCGGCGCCCCGCCCGCCGCGAGCCCGCGCCCCTAGACCGCGGGAGCGCCCCGGGAGAGAGCGGAGCGGCAGGTGCTCGGGGATCCCGGCGACCCAGGGAGCGTCGGAATCGCCAGCAGCTCGGCCAGGGCGGCCGCATTCCCAGCCTCCAGACTCTGCTTCCTAACACCTGGGGTCACGTTCATGAGTGGGCATTTTCAGCAACAAGCCTGGAGACGAATAGCGCTTGATGCGCAGCAAACGGGTCTCAGCGGCACAGTGTGAGCGAGGCACCCTGACTTCGCCCAGGAAAACTCAGAAAACCCCCCCCCCGCCCCCGCCACCCCCACACCAGTCCCTGAGGACCACAGCGGCCCCTTAGAAACGACGGGATAAAACCAAAGAAAGCATCCTTTCTTTCTGCTATATGTCAGATGAGACTTTCCTGCCCCAAGGAAATGCCAGTTTGCTTCACTCAAGAGGCAACTGATGAATGTTAAGGAAAGGATTAAAAAATAAATAAACTGTGCTCCGCTTTCTGTGAAAGCCGATTTCCCCCCGAAGAAACCCTGTTAATGATATCCTAGCAATAACGCCTGCTTTAATAAAGCGCCTGTCTAACTTCTCATACATTTCCTTCCCCTTTCTCTCCAAATTTATTGCATTTTCTTCACCTCACTCTTTTTGTTAACCAAAAATTATCATGGAATTTTCATTTGATTTTATGTTCTCAAATCACTTAAACTATAATGGTTTTGATAAGAAACCGGGAATATAGAGTTTTCTGTCTGTGAACCCAAGATTTCTAATGAATTTCAGAGACTGATTTTCTTCCTTTTTCATGTAGAGATTTCTTATAGAGGAATTTCCTCTACGCTTTAGAGAAACAAGTGACAAAAGTTTTTTAAAAAATCCTTTAACAGTAGTAAGACAATGCAAAATAAAACGTTGTGAAGTGAAAAGCCATCTCATACATTATAAGAAGTGTATCTTATGAGCTCTACGGGACCCTAAAGTCAAAAAGAAATTCTTTCTTTGTCGTTATTTACATAAAGAAATCTCAAGGTTGCAAATTCATTTTTGTTTTACTCTTTAGTTAAGTCTCAGCTTTGCAATTTAACCAAATAATACACAGTTTAAAAATGTTTTATTTTTTAAGTTCTTGGTGGTTGGTACTAAAAATCTTTGTCAGCAAATTACACCCTTTGACTTTTACCTGTGTTGTAGGTTTTATTAGCAGCTTTGTACGAACACATTCATGTAAGTTATCCCCTCTTCTTCCCTCAGGCTGTCTCGTTTATGGAATGCCTTTAGCTGGAGGCTTATTCTGTAATGCCACAAGAATCTGGAATTGTTCCAGAAACAAAGGAAAGGAAAATGATCCACTAAGTTCATTTTCAGGAATAAAACATGAAATGAAGTGACACAGAGAGTGGAAGAACATCACCTCTGGTTTACAAGGATTAAACATATAATGTCAAATGTCTGCTCAAATACCTTCTTTTCCCCCCACTGCCCTTTTCCTTATACCTAGACAAAACCAAAACCAAAAACCAGAGCCAGGAAGGTCAGGGGTCTGTGCTCAGGAAGTTTCGGTCCAGTTTGATTCTATGATTTCTGACCGATCACCTCAGTGCTCTCATCTCAAACACAGAGTGCTGTGCCTTTTAAGATTACTGTGAGATGTCTACAGAAATGAGGGGATGTGTGTAATGAGCACACGATAGGCATTAATACCTACTAGCGTCCTAACGTCCCCTTCCACTCCTACGACCAAGTAAAAGATAAACTCAGTTTTAATAGTGTGCAAAATAGAGGCAAGCACAATGTTGAAAAGAAGAAGAAGAAGAAAACCACAAATAAATGATTACTACTTTAATGTCAAATATAAAAGGGAGCTTGCCTCTGGTAAATAACATTGAAAAAAAATTCACAGTCTCAAGTTAAAGCTTGCACCGTCTTGCAAACATCAAGATAAGACTCCCCTAACAGGCCCAAGCAAAGGAAACAGTTCCTACAGGACGGGACAAAGCTGGGGACACTGACATTTAGAGCATTTGAGTCCGCATACTTATTGGAGACTGGGTGCAGTCAAATGTAACAATCTGTCACTTTGTTTCCCCTGTCTGGTAGATGTTTGGAGAGCAGGAATCATCCCAGTGATCATGTGGGTGAATATAGGAAGTAATCAAATGCACCTTAAAAGTCATCCTTTCTTCTGAAATGTTGTCTTTGGAAGCTGTCCAAGATTAGTAAAATTACAGAGGGGAACAGAGGTCTTTCTGTTCATCAGATTCCAGAATGCAGTAATTTTAAAGGACATCCACATATATGATCTCACTCAACCTTGCATAACTGTGAGGAAAATATTGGCACCCCCATTCAGCAGATGACAGAGATTAGACATGTAGCTAATTAGTGACAAAGGGGACTAGAACTAAAATTATTCTTTCCAAAACATTACAGAGTTCTTCCCATTACTTAAAGCTTGCTGCTGGTGGTGGGATGGTAATGGAAAATAAAGACAAGTCAGATTAAGTGCTATGCTAAATACTGTAACTAGTATAATATGTGGAAATGAAAATACAAATAATTTCCCAAACAATTTGGATACAAATAAAATATAAGATAGTGCCTGGGTGGCTCAGTCAGGTGAGTGTCTTGATTTCAGCTCAGGTCATGATCCCAGGTTTGTGGGTTTGAACCCCACATTGGGCTCCATGCCGAGCCTGGAGCCTGCTTGGGATTCTCTCTCTCTCCCCTGCTCATGCTCTGTCTCTCTCTGATTCTCTCTCTCTCTCTCTCTCTCTCTCAAAAAAAAAGAAAAAGAAAAGAAAAAGAAACCAGCACAATCTTAAAGAAAAGAAAATGTGAGATGGTTAGAGAGTTATTAAAGGCATCCAGAATGCTGTCAAGGATGTGGAGGGACCCTCCTGAGGTTGACAAACAGAACGGTGGGTTCTGAGGCTGGTTTGGGGGCATTTGTCAGAGGCAGAGTCACGTGTTGTTGACCATCAGACAGCTTTGATTGTAAGAGTCGCCATTATCTCATGCAGCACTAGAATATGGTACGTTAAACAGAAGGAAAAAAACTACCATTGAGTAAGGTATGGTGCATATTTATGCATGGATTGCAGGATTATCTCAGTCTGCTTGGCTGCTGTAACAAAATGCCATGGACTGGGTGGCTTATAAACAACAGAAATTTATTTCTCACAGTTTTGGAGGCTGAGAAGCCCGAGATGGAAGGGCTTGCAGCTTTGGTGTCTGGTGAAGGCCTGCTTTCTGGTTCCTAGACAGTGCCTTAGAACTGGAACCTCACATGGCAGAAGGGGGACGGGGGCTTTTGTGGGGTCTTTTTTATAAGACCACTGATCTCATTCGTGAAGGCTCAACCCTCATGGCCTAACACCTTCTAAGGATCCTATGTCCTCATACCAACACCTTGGGCAATAGGGTTCTGCATATGGATTTGAGGGGACCATACATGTTCAGCCCATTGCAAGAATGGATCTCAGTTTTAGAGATGTTAAAACAGGGGAAAATGTGCAGCTTAGAATCAATGAAAAATTTAAAGAGATAGCACTTTCCTCACTTTACATTTTATAGCCCACTTTTTGGTTCATCCTGTGAGGCGGATGTTGTTAATTTTCTCATTTTGTTGAAGGGGAGGTTCCCAGGAGCTACACAGCTACCCCAGTATTCCATGGGCACAAGCCCAGCTCTCTCCTCAGAGCCAGCACTGCTCTCTGGGATACAGGCATTTACTATCTGTGGGACAGATGCTTCTCCAGGCTGAAAACCAAAAATGGGTAAAAAATGGCCCTTTCCTAAGGAGACTAAAGTCTAACGGAGACACCAGACATGTAAAGTTATTGCGGTTTGTTGCGACGAGAGTGGTCCTGAATGGAGGCAGACGGGGGGGATGTTGGAGACACTGACATTGGAACTGGCCAGACAAGTTGGAGACTGATTTATGATGAATTCTTAGAGACAAAGACTGAGTAGTTATACAATTCCTAGTTATAAAGAGTAGCACTGGGTCACCATTAGTTCCTTTACTTTCTTCCTGGAAAGTGCGGATTTAGCCACTAGGAAAAGCTTGAATACTTTTGGGGATAGGCTCATATATATTCATTCAACAATGCCAAAAATGCAGATAAGTATCCAAAGAAGCTTGTTTAAGATTGGTGTACTCAATGTGCTGTAGCAGTTCTCCCCTTATCACCTTCCAGCGAGTGGTCAAGAACACAACTGCCAAGGTTTATGCTGCCAGTTTTGCATTTTTGACAATATCAATTAAATAAATGTGGAATGGTGGAGAAAAAAATACAGAAGTAGTAGAGAAATTCATTGGTTGATCAAAAAAACATTGATTCTTCGGCCGCTTGGATGACTCAGTCAGTTAAGTGTCCAACTTCATCTCAGGTCATGATCTTGCAATTCGTGAGTTCGAGCCCTGCATCGGGCTCTGTGCTGACAGCTCAGAGCCTGGAGCCTGCTTCCGATTCTGTGTCTCCCTCTCTCTCTGCCCCTCCTCTGCTCTCTCTCTCTCTCTCTCTCTCAAAAATAACCATTAAAATTTTTTTAGAAAACCATTCTTCCCCTCTTCTTTTTCTGAAGCCCTCAGATTTTCTTTCATGGAGGGAGCACCCCTTCCCTCCTAGCGCCAGGGATGAGCTCTGAGGGTTAATTCCACCCTCAGCCTGTGGACCAGTCCAGGAATTGCCCAATCAGAGCTCCAGCATTGGGATACACATTGTTCCATACACGATTTGGTTTCACCTTTTGCCCTTACTGGATGTGGATGAGGACACAGGATGGCCTATGTGAAGCCAGCTTGAGATCTTAGCCAACAAGCCCGGAAAGGCAGAGCCAGGAATCACAGGGTTTGGACTGAATGATGCTTGAAGTCATACTTCCTCTTTTCAGTCCCCTGTCCCCCATCCTTCTTATCTGTGCCAGTTTGGGTTGTGATTTCTGTGGCTTTAAAACAAAAGCACCCAAAAGACGTGCCGTGGAAAGTGAAGAGCTCAGATTTTAAAAAGAAAAGTAGATTTGAACTGTGACTCTATCACATATTAGCTATGTAACATGAATAAATTATTGTAAACTCTTCAAACCTAGGCTTCCTGATCTATAAAGTGGAGATAAATAAGGAAAGAATTAAATTCTGCAGTGTATGAATGCCTGGTAAGTTCTTGGTATATAACAAAGAGTGGGCAATTAATGGTAATTATTGTATTTGTTCTCTGGACTTTAAAACAAAAGGTACACTTTAATTACGAGTAGTAACATACTTTTACATAAACTACTGTGTCAGGCAATATGGTACAATGCAAACAGCTCTGTACTGGGAGTCCAAAGACCTGGTTTCTAGATCCAGAAGTGAGTGGTTGTGGGTAGTTCATTTAGGCTCTCTGGATCTTAATTTCCCCCCATATAATTTTATGGTGTGAGCCAAGAAAATCTCTAAGGACCCTTTTAGCTCAAAATTTTTAACATTTAACTTAAGTAGCAGCTTAAGTCATGAGAGAGGTCTCACTTGCTATCCTTGACCCTAAGAGCAGGTTGCAAGCAACAGCTGAGGAAGTCATTTTGCAGCATCCAAGTCTCTCCCAGTTGAGGTCAGAAGGGCTAATGTGGAGACAGACATTTATGTCCACAGATTAATTACAAGTTCATCATAGAGGCTTGCATGGATGTGTGCAAGTCATGGTAATTATTGAAGAATGACATGTTTTTTAAAAAAATCTGATTTAGGTGGGGTGCCTGGTGGCTCAGTCACTTAAGTGTCCAACTTGGGCTCAGGTCATGATCTCATGGTTTGTGGGTTCGAGCCCCGCATAGGGCTCTGTGCTGACAGCTCAGAGCCTGGAGTCTGCTTCAGATGCTCTCTCTCTCTCTCTCTCTCTCTCTCTCTGCCCCTCCCCAGCTCATGCTCTGTCTGTCTGTCTCTCTCTCTCAAAAATAAAAATAAACATCCAAAAGAATTTTTTAATCTGATTTGGGAATCAGGAGATAGAGATTATAGTTTTGTCTCTGTAACTCACTAGCCATATGACTTTGAGGAATGTATTTCATTTCTCTGTGCTTCAGAATCTCAGCTATAAAAGGAAGCACCTAGAGAAGGTCTATAAGGTCTCCAGCAGCTCTCACACTGATTCTGTGACTATAACCTTTTAGTTCAGGGATAGACAAATTCTGACTATTTTCATATGGCCTGTGGGCTAAGGAAAAAAATTCCAAAAATTATTTTGTGTTGTGTGAAAATGAAACGAATTTCAAATTTCAGTGTCCATAAATAAAGATTTATTGGAATACAGCCATGCCCACTTGCTTACATATTGTCTATGGCTACTTTCATGCTACAAGGAAAGAGCGGAGTAGTTGCAGCGTATAGAAACTACAGGGCCTGGGGGCGCCTGGGTGGCACAGTCGGTTGGGCGTCCGACTTCAGCCAGGTCACGATCTCGCGCTCCGTGAGTTCGAGCCCTGCGTCGGGCTCTGGGCTGATGGCTCAGAGCCTGGAGCCTGTTTCCGATTCTGTGTCTCCCTCTCTCTCTGCCCCTCCCCCGTTCATGCTCTGTCTCTCTCTGTCCCAAAAATAAATAAACGTTGAAAAAAAATTAAAAAAAAAAGAAACTACAGGGCCTGTAAAACAAAAAAATATTCACTACCTGGGCCTTTCCAGAAAATGTCTGGCCGACCCCTAGCCAATACATCTACTCGAAAATTCTGTGAACTAATGTCCATTAAACACTTTGTAAACTACATAGCATTCATCCATATGTAAGGGGTTCATATAAAATGCAGTTCTGAAATTAAAAAGGCACAGCCAGAAAGCTTCTGCCCTGCAATCATTGTTTATGACGGGTGAAGCTATGGATGGTGCCAAGTTAAGCCTGTGCTGCTAAGAAATACTGTGGAATTGTAAGCAAAGCTGAAAAAAATGGAAAGGGGAAAATCATCTGGATGACATTAAAGAAGTCATGTAACTTGCTCCTTTTACGGTAAAATAACCTCCTCCCATCCACGGCAGGGACCTTTATAGCAAATTGTTCTTGCTTCCTACATTCAAAACTCCCACTTAGTCAGTGCAAGGCACAAAGCCCTGAGAAGTGCCTGACATGTGACAAGCCAGAGAGAAATGTGCCCCTTCAAGGCAGAGGAATGTTGCTACCCCATTTAGTTCTAAGAAGTGGGAAGTGAGCACGTTCGCTGACTGCCCGGCAGCCCTGTGTGGGTGTCAAGTCTCTCCGTGGCTGCGTATTATGACTTTGACCTTGATCCTAGTCATTTGCTTGAGCGAAAACATGTTCTCTGCACACTAGACCTCCAGATACTCTCTCATTTATGAGGAATTATGGAGCTACCATTTATAAAGGACTATTGGATTCCAGGAACTACATTAGAGACTTAATGCATCTTATTTTTTTGAAAGCTTACGAGGTCAAGTATTACTGTTTATTTTTGACAGTTAAGGAAATTATAGTTTGATGACGTTAAATAACTTGCCCAAACTAGAGAGATCCAAACCCGTTCTGTGCAATTTCAACAGCCTACATTTTTTTTCCTACTCACAGCTAATTATATAATTAACAAGTGGACTTCTATTAAAATTTCATGGGCTATTTATGATAAATATCTTGACAAATAGCACATAGTTCGATCATTAAAAACTGGGGACATTAAACCGTGTGGTGTAATTTTCTATTAACAGTTCCTTACATTCTTTTTTTTAGTTACAAACTCTTGAGATCTACTGTCTTAGCAAATATACAACATAGTATTATTACCTATAGTCACCATGATGTACGTTATATCTCCATGACTTATTTACTTTCTAACTGGAAGTTTGTACCTTTGACCCACTTTCACCCATTTTGTTCTCCCTCCACCCTCTACCTCTGGTAACCACCAATCTGTTCTTTGTACCTGTGAGTTCAGTTTTTGTTTTTAGATTCCACATATGAGTAAGATCATAATATTTGCCTTTCTCTGTCTCACTTGTTGCATTTAGCATAATGCCCTCAAGGTCCTTCCCTGATGTTACAAATGGCAGGATTTCTTCCTTTTTTTATGGGTGAATCATGTTCCATTGTATATATGTATGCATGCCTATGTATACATACATACATATCACAACTGCTTGATCCATTCATCCATTGATGGGCACTTCTGGTTGTTTCTGTGACTTGCAAATAATGCTGCAATGAACATGGGGGTACAGATATCTTTTCTAGTTAGTGTTTCCATTTCCTTGAGATAAATATTGAGAGGTAGAATTAATTGCTGAATCATATGGTATTTTTATTTCTGAGGAACCTCCATACTATTTTCCAGAGTGGCTACACCAATTTATGTTCCACTAGCAGTGCACAGGATTCTCTTTTCTCCACAACCTCACCAAAACTTACTATTTCTTGTCTTTTTGATAAGTAGTCATTCTGACAGGTGTGGGGATATCTCATTGTGGTTTTGACTTACATTTTCAACAGTTGCTTAAATTCTTAAATATTTAAGCAATGACAGAGCATATTGAATCGGGGGTTGAAAGTACGAGGTTTGGTTTTTCTTCTGCTACTCTCTACTTGGGCTTAAGTTCTAGGAGTCTCAATTCTTCTCATCTGTAAAACAGGCCATAAAGCCTGTGGTAATGACTTCGTGCAAAAGTGCTTTGTAAACACTTGTTATTATTTCTTGGTCACTGTTGGGATTCTTTTTTAATATAGATATTGAAATTTTTATATTAAAATGGTAGTTAATAATATTCTAAGAAGAAAATAGGAGTATACTTGAAAGACTTAAATAGATGCAAATATAGGCTTCGTACATACTATTGACTTAAAAATGTAATTTTTAAGAAAAAAATGATCTTTTTAGTAAGCTTTTATTGAAAGGATAAAATCGTTGTCACAAAGAACAACTACGTTCTGACTTTGTGCAAAACGCTATGCAAAGAGAACAACAGCACAGCCGCAGCCACAAACCCCTAGAAGTTTGCCCTTTATTCAGATGCAGCAAAAGTTAAAATTCCATGCACATACCACACTGCTCACCCATCTGGTTATAACCACCAGAAATATTTCCCACAAGTCCCTGTTTGCAGTTTTCCAAGAATCACAGAGGATGCTGGACACAGCTTAGCTGTCGTCTGCATGTCCAGCAATAACCACTTCTGGCCACTCCACTTGCCAACAGCTGAGAAATTGGAAAGACCCACGGGCTTTCTCCCCCACCGGAAAGCTGTTCCGATCAACAACGCCATCTGCTGGCCGGCACCGGGAACTGATTCAATGTCCTCGCCTTCCTCGAACAGTCTTTGATCAGCTGTCCCGTCCCATATTTTTGTAGTTCACAGTTCACAGCTCAGTTCATTCCATTTTAGGAAACTATTCTTTCACATGCACACACACATCCTCTCCCATTCCTAGATTAATTGGCTAGGACTGCTGTAACAAAGCACCACAAACTGGCTTAAACCACAGAAATTTGTTGTCTCACAGTTCTGGAGGCCATAAGTCTGAAATCAAGTTGTCAGCAGGTCCATTGCTTCTGAGGGCTGTGAGGGAAGGATTTGTCCCAGTACTGTCTACTTGCCCGTACATGGCCGTCTTCATGTCCACATGGTGTTCTTCCTGTATGCGTGTCTCCGCGTCCAAATTTCCCCTTTTTAAAATAAAGAGACACCAGGGGCCACACTAAAGTCCTCATCTTAACATAACTAATTACATCCATGACACTATTTCTAAATAAGGGCACACCTGAGCTTCTCAGGACTTTAACAGATTAATCTGGGGAGACACAATTCAACCCATAACAACCCCTGCTCCTTTCTTCTAACTTGCTCCAATACCCCCAGGTGATCTTTTACCTCATCCTCTTCTACTCCTCCTCCTCCCTTCCTTGTCAGCTGATAAATTATCCTATATAAATGGGAACACATAAGAATGGGCAAGTCTAGGGGCGCCTGGGTGGCTCAGTCAGTTAAGCGTCCGACTTTGGCTCTGGTCATGATCTCATGGTTTTGAGTTTGAGCTCCACGTCAGGCTGTCTGCACAGAGTCTGCTTCAGATCCTTTGTTCCCCCTCCCCCCCATTCATTCTCTCTCTCTCAAAATAAATAAATAAACTTAAAAAAAAAAAAAAAAAAAGAATGGGCAACTCTAGAAAAAAGAAGGCCATGTGCTCTGAAACGTTACCTGACCTGAGAGGTGTGAGGGACTCCTAGAAACACTCAAGTTCTTTCTTTAGAGAACACTTCCTCATTCCCCTCTATTTAAACCAGTTTGTTTTCTCTTCCTTAAACACTGTCATTTAAAGTAAATGTTTCCAACACAGCATTTTTCTGTTTTACTCACTAATATTCAAATTGTATTACATCCTGCTATATTGTCATTGTCAATATGTAGTATTTTAACTGTTATAAAATAATTCAGAATAAAAGTCCTTATGAGATGGTAACGAACACTCCCCACAACCACCCTGCCCACCATCACTATAATTCTTGTTCTCTAAGCATTTATGAGTAACAGTTATATGCTGGGCATTGTGATAGATGTAGGAGAGAAGAACATAAGAGAGTGATGATGTCTGCTATAAAGAAATATAGAATCGTAGGGGCAGACAGACACAACTAATACTCTAAGTCTTATGATAGTGGTATTTATAATATGGCAGCACAGAAGATGGAAAGGTTAATTAAGCATTAAGAATCGGAAGTCATCAGCCCCTATCTACCCAATAAAGGACATCATTCTTGGTGAAGGTAAAATGATTGAATGATGATAGAGAAAGTCTGGCATGCACAAGAGAAGGGCATTCTGGCACACTGGGGGCAAACTGGAGAGTAGATGGGGGATGCAAGTCGGATAGCAGATGGAAGAGTCTTTGAGCCGTCTTCCATCCCCAAACTGCCTCCATCTACCACCATGGATTAGTTTGAATCGGTTAAAACCCCAAGTATGTCAAAGTGATGGATCTCATCTTTGACCTTAGGGACATACACATTGCCCAGTGGAAGTGAATGAAGTATTTCTGAACTTGCTTTAAAAATTGCAATTCAAGCCTCTTCATCAATTTACAAGAGTCATTATAATCATCCAACCAATGAATTGTTGACACGCTATTTCATCTAGTCTGGAGATAACTATTAAAAGCTGCAATGTGACCAGTCATCCATAGAAACTTTTCATTTTCTCTTGGTAGTTAGTTTCACATCATTTCCACTTGTACCAATTCTCGCAGTTTGTTTGCGACTGAATTATTTCAGCACTTACCACGTACTCACTGAGCTAAAACCTGGACACGCTTATATAAGCAGGCTTTAGAATTATTCCTTTGAAAGGACAGTCTCAGAATCCCAATTTTCATTAGAACCATTTGATTGTGTCATCATAAGCCAGAAGGAGCATGTTTGCTTTGTTTGTTGTCTACAACACCAAGATTTGGTCAAGATCTTGAACATAGGATCCTTATTACCACTGATTTCTCACTTTTACTTCTCATCAATTAATATGAGGTGAATATATTCATGACCCAAATTGCTCCCACCAAATCCTATCCCTTACCCTGGAACGACTTCTTGTCCCCCAAATAGTGATACAGACCCAAGAGATCTCTGAATGTTAAAGCTGAGAGAGAGATCATCTTATCCAACCATATACTTTTACAGTAAGGTAATTGAGGCCGAAGAAGTCACAGGACTGATAAGATTATGCAGAATCCAAACCAGAACACGGGTCCCCAAGTACACAGTTCTGCTATTAGTTTTTCCCATTTAAAAAAAAAAAAAAATCTGTTCCCTACCTCTCCATGTAAGCCACATTAAGGATTTTGACCCTTATCTAAAAAGATAGGGCATTAACTAAAGGATTATAAGCTGGAGTAAGCATGACCTGATTAGGATATATTTTTAAAATTCCCCAGTGGTAAGAAGAGGATGGATAGGAAGGAGCACTGTAACAAATATGTCTTACGGAGTTTGCCCAGATCACAACTCTGAAGTCACCCCATGTGCCTCCTGAAGCCCACCTGCCTTGGCCACAGCTCAGGGTCCCTGGATGGACCCCCGACCACAGGGCAACCAGTTAGCAGCTATGACAGAGTCTGCCTAGATAGAGATGTGCTGGCTTATTGTTCTCTCTCCAGAGATTCTGATTGTGTCACCTGGAATGGGACACCAAGACTCTCGATGTTTTATAAAGCCCCAAGTGATTGCAATGATCGACAAGACAACTAAAGACTGAAAACTTAGTTTTCAAAGGGAAAAGGAAAAGGAGCAAGCAAGAAAGGAGGGGAGGGAGGGAAAACTTTAGAATGGCACTCTCACTGTTTAGACGCCATGGTCAGTCCTGGTGTATATTTTGTTGACTTGCTCTATGGAGTGACGTTTTTCCAACCTTTGTGTGTGAAGGGTGGAGGCTAAACGCACCACCAGGAAGAGAAGCAGAGAGACGCCATCTGCACAGGGAGAATCCGCTCTTCTGACGGAGGATTTACTCAATGGTAAAAACACTTTGTTCCTGTTTCAAGTTTAAATTATAGCCACAGTGATACTGAGAACTTGATGAAAGGATCATTCAGGTCAACTTCAAAGTGCAGCGGAGACTAGGATCTGTCAGCGGAGGGCAAGCCCCACCTCACCTCCACCTCCCCGCAGACCCACCCAGGGCCGGACGACAAACACGCCCCCTCACTTTGTGTGTCCTCCAGGGGATTTAACTGATGGAATCAAGATGGGGAGACTTCAAACACGCTGCATTCTTGTAGTTTTCTGATCCCTTCTTCCCTCACTTGCTTATTTCCTTGTGTCGGTTTACTCTGTAGGTCTCTCTCTCTCTCTCTTTTTCCAAAGGCCTAGGATGAAAAGTCCTCAAAACCAAAAGCTGCCCGGCTATATGCACACAGGGCATGATTCTGTGACTCACAAATTCATTCCTGGCTGTCCAGGGGGTGGTTTGCCTTTCTTCTGGGGCGCAGGTCTTAGCTGGGGGCCGAGAGCTAACTTCTCATGTGATGAACATTGAACCATTTAGGCTTGAAGAATGAAGAATGAAGAATCTATTTCATTTTGTTTTTAAGAGGACTTTAAGGATCCCTCAAGGACCCTCCTTTTTCTTCAGAAAAATACATTTATTTTAATATCTCAGATACCAATAAGCATAAACTGATACCAGACAGGTCTGGTTAAATCAGCATTCTAGTTATCAAACAGCTATTTAAATTCTGGGTTTCCGAGGTCAACGGCCAAATGGTCAGAGAGCATTTCCCTCCTTTACTCAAAACAGTAATTAACGCCTGTATCTTGGTTTTGATGCATGCAAGGCATTTTTACATGATCTTAGGTGAAACTCTGCCCAGGAAACAGGGCGTGCATTATATTATCTCCAGGGTACAAAGGCAGGAAGTGGAGACTCAAAGAGGGAAGTGACACACCGAAGAAGGTAGTCTCCGGCACAGGACTGAGGCACAGCTGTTCTGGGCCGAGCCTGGGCTTCTTCCAAACCCACCGTCGCTCAGCTCCATTCCCAAAGAGGAAGTCAAAGAGCAGACCTAGGCAGGCCGACTAGTGACTATGTCCCCAACAAGGCCTGTCTGCAGAAAGAAGTTCCCGCTCAAACCTCAGACCATGCCTCCTCCCCTTGAGTAACTTATGTTTTCCAAGAAAGCAGGCTACCGATCGATGCATTTTTCCGAAGTCTAAGGTGGGAGGAAGGGGAGTGTGAGAGGCATGGAAAGTGTGAGTAGAAGAGGAAGGGCTTCTCTCAGGTAGGGGCCAGAGGCAGGAGCCCTCAACCCTGTCCAGGCTTAGAATGACCTGGGAGCATTTTACCCCTCCCCAAACCAATTAAATCAGAGTCTCTGGGGATGGTGTTGGTGCTAGGTATTTATCTAGCACAGCAAGGCTGACAGCCAATGGTTAATAGGTGACCAGTGAGAAACGTTCTGTATACACTGAGGCCAAACATGTTAGAGACCCTCAGACAGAGTGGTTCTTAAACGTCAGGTGCATCAGAATCTCCTGGAAGACTTGTTCAAACACGATTGTTGAGCCCCACCCCCAGAGTTTCTGATTCCGTGGGTCTGTGACCACCAGGCCCAATATTTGCATTTTTAACAAGTTCCAGGTGACGCTGATAATTGCTGATCTGGGACCACACCTTGGCAGCCATTGGTCTATCCTTCCCCAGCCAATCAGCTGAGGCCACAACCCTTCCCCAGCCAATCGGCTAAGGCCATGATCCCTATAAAACCTTTGTGCTCTTGAAACCCGCTCTCTCTCTCCAGTATCTCACCGCTGCGATGGTGTAGGTAGGGGATTGAGCTCGAGCTAGCTCAAATAAAGGCTCTTTGCTTTTGCATCGGACTTGGCTCCCTGGTGGTCTTTGGGGATCACGAATTCTGGGCATAACAGAAGAAGCTCCTTTCCTGGAATTTACTTTGCTGTCTACAGGCGCCACATGCTGGGGAAGAAGTCGGAAGCTCTCTGAAGCACATTTCCAGTCAAATTGTATGTTTTATGTCTAATATTTATTAAATATTTTACTATGTGTATGCCATTTCGAGCAAGTGAATCCTAACAATATTTGATAACTCCACAATACATTTTACCCTTTACAGTCTTAGAGACATAGGAAATCGAAACATTTAAACTCATATGCATATTTTTATCGTAGAAAATTATGATAGAGTGGTTAATAAAACTTCCAAGCATAACATGATGAGAGGGTGAAATTCAATGGGAGAGGTGGGGTGGAAATGTAAGTTCAAGGAGGCAGAGGAACATCGCAAATTTCCCACCACGAAAGGAATTTTTCCATGTATTGCAAATGGATGACAGTGGTCAAAAAATAACTATGGTGTTTGTAGTTCAGTGAATATATTCAGAAGGCTAATAGGATAGTATTAAGTGCCAATATTTATACTCCAATGGAAGTGGCATTATTTGCATCAAATCATATCGATGATAAAAAAAAAATTTAAGTTTATTTATTTTAAGAGAGACAGAGAGAGCATGAGTGGGGGAGGGGCAGAGAGAGAGGGCAAGAAAGAGAATCCCAAGCGGGCTCCTCACTGTCAGCACAGAGCCCCACGTAGGTCTTGATCACCCAACCGTGAGAACATGACTTGAGCTGAAATCAAGAGTCCAACGCTTAACCAACTGTGCCACCCTGATAAAAAAATTTTTGATGTCGTTTTTTTTAAAGCATGAGAGTTACAAAGTTTACAGCATTTTTTGTGGGTGTGGGGGCATAAACAAATATTTTGAAAACCACTGCATTAAGCACCTGTGGCCTCATCTGAGGATGGGCCAAGTAGTGAAAAGTGTTTGTCTTAATGAACTATTTAGTGGGAGAGAGGAACTGTCAACAGAATAATACAGGTCAATCACTAATTTGGATATGAGACTTCATTTTAGACTCAACTAGATCTGACTTTTTAAAAGCCCAAAGTGACCCAAAAGTTGTAGGACAGAGTATTATTGACAGAGTATGCTTAAAGGCAACAATTGGATAAAAAGATTGAACTAGTTTGTATTTGTAATTAACCAAGTTCTGAGGGTTCAATAAACCACTTATGCCACATTCTCATTGGAAAAATCAGGACTTTTCCTTTATTCAGTTGAACTGTGAAAGGGCCGAAGAGAACCACAGTGGGTTGCCTGTAAATTCAGCCAGCCCAGCAGCCAGTGTGCACATTCCCAAGACAGGGGGGCAGTAGAATAAATGCTTCTCTTACATCACAGAACCTTTGAGAAGGTATCTCAGTAGTGGGAGTCCCTGGGGTATCCTGAGGGAAGGGGGTTAGGGGTGCGGGAATGGTCCTGAAATATAGCTCTTAATGAGTTAGCTGGGATTTTTTTAAAAACTCATTCATACAGCCATGAATAAATATACTTATTCCTATAATGAGATAGGGTTAGTATAAATTTTATTCCTTATTTTATATGAGCACTGAGGAAATTGTTCAGGTAAATACATGTATGAAATGGAAGATATTTCGTTACAACAAAGTCCCTCAACACTTTGAACTCCACTAGAGCGTTCTGTCATTAAAGATCACTTTTAATGAGTAGCTTACAGCTCAAAAATGTCATCCTTCAGTTTCATTGAAAGTAAACATGTGGAAAACACCTGAATTGAAAAATATGTGTTACCTGATCCTTAGAACCACTCACCTTCTCCACACTAACACAAAGACAATCTGTCACGTTGTCCCTTTGTTAGGCACCCCAGAGGTTTGTCGGACTCAGGACGGTGCAGAGTAGTCAGATTAGAGACGAAGTATCTCTTTTTTCTGTACAATGGAAGAGGGACAATTATGAAAAGAGAGGTGGAAAATGAGCATCTTCCAGCCGCCAGGGTCCCCCCTGGGCAAAGACATATTAAGAAGTGTACGTAGTAAATAAATAAATAAATAAATAAATAATAAAAAAATAAAAAAAAAAAGAAGTGTACGTAGTAGTCCCCCCTCCTCTGCAGTTTTGCTTTCTGCGGTTTCAGTTACCATGGTCAACCGCTGTCCAGAAGCAGACGATCCTCCCTCTGACATATGGTCAGAAGGTCAATAGCAGCCTAACACTACATCAGGATGTCTACATCATCCGCCTCACTTTACCTCATCACACAGGCATTTTATCATCTCACGTTATCACAAGAGGTAGGGCGAGTACAGCACAATGAGACATTTTGAGAAAGAGAGACCACATTCACATAACTTTTATTGTAGCATATGTTACAGTTGTTCCCTTTTGTTATTAGTTAGTGTTGCTAATCTCCTACCGTGCCTAATTTATAAATTAAACTTAATCGTAAATGTGTGTGTATGGGAAAAAGCATAGTATATATTAAGGTTTGGTACTAACTTGTTTCAGTCATCCACTGTGGGTCTTGGAATGGATCCCTCCATGGATAAAGGGGGACTATTGTTTATAGATGTTGATGTTTAGGTACATGTTTTTCCTAAAGCTGTCTATGAGATGCATGTCTACGGGAAAGTTTTTGTGTACTCCAGGGTAAAGTGTTTGTGAGCTAATGAAAAATATATATTCCTGGCACAGAACTTCTGAAACTCTTGTATTTTCCTGGGTGATAGGAGTATCACCTAATGTGGTGACTCTGGGTGGACTTTAGGATGTCTTCTGGATGAGGGCTAGTCACAGGAAGGGCCAAGCCATGATTAGAAGTGTGGAATTTTTAGCCCCACGCCCATTATCTTAAGGGAGAAGGGCCAAAAATGGAGTTAATGACGACATGATGAAGGCTCCATAAAATCCCCAAAGTATGGAGTTTGGTGAACTTCTTTGTTGGTGATCAAGTGGAGGTTCTGGGAGAGAGGCACGCTTGGACAGGACATCGAAGCTCTCTGCCCCTTCCCACATACCTCTATATATCTCTTCCATCGGTATCCTTTATCACATTTTTGGGTAATAAACAGTTTACATAAGTAAACTGTTTCCCTGACTTCTGAGACCTGCTCTAGCAAATTAGTTGATCTCAAGGAGGAGGTTATAGGAGCCTCCAATCTATAGTTGGTTGGTCGGAAGCACAGGTGACAGCTTGATCCTGCACCTGGCATCTGAAGTGTGGGTGTGGAGGGGGGCAGCCTTGTTGGACCAAGACCTTACGCTGTGGAATCTGATGCTGTCTCCGGGTAGAGTGTTAGAATTGAGTTAAATCAAAGGACACACTGCTGGTGTCCCAGAGACTTGCTTATTGTAGGGGCAAACTCTACACACTTTATGACCAAAGTAGTAAAGGAGACACACAGGGAAGAAACACAGAGGTGGGAAACTGAGTTTTCCATTAGAGCTCCAGCTTGGGGACCACTGTGCAGGCCATCTTTCAGGCTCCACCATGTCTCCCACTTATCTATCTTATCAGCTCTTGTTTTTGCCCCCTGGCACCTTCCCTGGCATCTGCCTGCTGCACAATCTCCTGGGTGGTCTCTTGGCTCCACAGTGCTGACTTCCCAAGAGTCAGTTCAATCCTTTTTCTCTTTACCAGCCAAGCATCTCAGAGCTCAGCCTGAGTCTAGTACAAACCAAACAAAAAAAAATGGACATTTGTTTTAAGCATACTTGGTTAGCACCATATTAAAAGCTCAAAATTAAGTAAGGAGGTCATCCCGGGTACCTCAGCAAGGCTCCTTTCCCATAAAGTTATCCAAAAAGAGAAGGAGAAGAGGTAAAGCACTATAGAAACAGTAGCTACTAGAATAATTATGGTAACAGGTATCAGTTACTGCTTTTGCTTACTTATTCTGTGGAGGGAAACTGGCAGACATTAACTGAAACGTTCCTCATGATAAAGACATTCTGTGGTCAATTTTATCCTCATTTTACAGATGAAGAAACTAGGAATGTATCAGGCTAGACTGCCTGCCTTTCTACAACTAACTGGTAGAGCCTGAATCAAAACGCACACTGTTCTGATTCCCAAGTCCATGGTCTTAACCATTATGCCTCCTAGTAGCAAATGCATAAAAAGTAACCATTTATGGTTCACGTTAATACTAAGGATCGTTAAGAGGTAATGTTCCAAGAGCCATTGCCTTTTTATTGCCTTTACCTTCCTGTGTCCTTTACACCCATGATCTTCCTCTTTTGGCTGCTCCCATTTTTCTTTAGGTGTACCAATGTTTTAAGTTTCTAAAGGGCACCCGTGAGTATTGCCTCATTCCTCCCAGGGTTAAAAGGCTCAGTACATGCTGGTCTGGTGGGCAGGATATTCAGGGTTTGGATCCGTTTCTAATGTCACATTCCATTTCTGGACTCTTTTTTCCACTGAAGCCCACACAAAATAATTAATATCAAATAGTAAGACAAGTTCTTCAATAATTAACACCTGGAGAGAAGCCAGCCAACTGGCACCAAAGCCAGACTCCATGCAATTTGGTTTCACTGAGCTGCACAAATAATGAAGAAAAGAACATTTAGTCACCACTGGAGTATTTGGGCTTTAGTGGAGTAATAAAAGCTGGACAGCCACCAGAGATAGGAGATAGGGAATTGGAAGCCCCATGGAGTAACAATGTGGACAGAGGCAGCTAAACTGAAGTGACACATGAATTAGAGATGGGACGTAGCAGAAAATATCATGTGGCCCATGGACAGTGGAAGGCTTTATATGGTTAAAACCACAGATCTCACTGAGCTTTCCTAAGTTCTATGTTGGCAGTCAAAAGAGGCATTTGGATTAGCTGAACAATCGTTCCGAAACCCATTCCATTCCAGTAGTGCAGGCTTTACCACTGGGCTTGACGAAATGCATGGAAAATGAGTGGAAGTCCCACGTTCATGAACGCCATCTGTTTATTACTGCCCAGCCTTGGTGCTTCAAATCGTCCCCCCCCCCCCAAAACTAATTACCCTTCTAGATTAAAGCACTCGCGATGCTATTATGACATGGAATTTAAGAGCATGTTACAAGATGCCAACAAGAGAGCCAATCATTTTTCTCTCATCAAAAAAAAAAAGTCAGTAACCCTAACTATCTGGCTAGCTTTCCCTCTTCTAACAAGCAAGGTTCAGGACCTGTGCATTACTAGGTAGTAGGGCACACCCACCCACCGGGGCAGGTCCATTGCTAGCACAGACCATCCATGCTATGACCGAGCAAGTGGGACCACATGATCACAATATTGCTCTACCATGGCAGGGAGAATGCAGTTTTACTTTGAAAAGCAATACAAAGTCCAGAGTTTATTACCAGTTTGTTTTGCCTTTTTCTCTTGCAAAGAAAGTAGTTCTGCGAAATTTTCTCAGGCTTATAGAAATATAGTAGAAAAGAAAATCTACCTTCCATTTCAATAAAGTATTCAGTGCCCTGAAAAATCACCCTCACTGGCACGTGAGTAATTCACTTCAGCTTTTTTTAATTGTTAATTGATGTAACATAAAATTAACCATTTTAATATGAGCAGTTCAGCCATCAAAGCCAGACTCAGTGCAATTTGGTTTCATTGAGCTGGACAGATAGTGACGAAAAGGAACATTTAGTTACCACCAGAGTGTTTGAGGCTGCAGTAGGGTAATAAAACTTAGACAACAGTGGTATTTAGTACATTCTCAGTATTGTGCAACCAGTGCCTTTACCTACTTCCAAAACATTTTCATAACCCCCAAAGGAGATCCCCTACTTACTAAGTAGTTACTCTGAATTCTCTCTGCCCCCAGCCCCTGGCAACCACCAGTCTGTGTTCTGTCTCTATGGATTTACCTACTCTGGTTATTTTATATAAATGGAATCATATAGTGTGTGACTTTTTACATCTGGCTTCTTTCACTTAGCATAATGTTTTCAAGTTTCATCCAGATTGTAGTATGTATCAGTAGTTCATTCCTTTTTAGGACTGAATAATATTCCATTGTGTGGATATTTTGTTTATCCATCCATCTGTTGATAGACATTTGGGTTGTTTCTATCTTCTGGCTAGTGTGAGTAACACTGCTTTGAACATGGGTGTACTTGTATCTGTTTCAATACCTATTTTTAATTCTTTTGGGTATATTTCTAGGATTAGAATTATTAGGTCATATGGTAATTCTGTTTAACTTTTCGAGGAACTATTAACGTGTTTTCCACAGAGAATGCAACATTTTACATATCACCATGACTCAATTTCTTTTTTTTTTTTTTAATTTTTTTTTTCAACGTTTTATTTATTTTTGGGACAGAGAGAGACACAGCATGAACGGGGGAGGGGCAGAGAGAGAGGGAGACACAGAATCGGAAACAGGCTCCAGGCGCCGAGCCATCAGCCCAGAGCCCGACGCGGGGCTCGAACTCACGGACCGCGAGATCGTGACCTGGCTGAAGTCGGACGCCCAACCGACTGCGCCACCCAGGCGCCCCGACCATGACTCAATTTCTCCACATCCTCAAGAATACCTATTTTCTTCCTTCCTTCCTTCCTTCCTTCCTTCCTTCCTTCCTTCCTTCCTTCCTTCCTTCCTCTTTCTTTCTTTCTTTCTTTCTTTCTTTCTTTCTTTCTTTCTTTCTTTCTTTCTTTCTTTCTTTCTTTCTTTCTTTCTTTCTTTCTTTCTTTCTTTCTTCTCATAGCCAATCTAGTGAATGTGAAGTGGTTTTCATTGTAGTTATGATTTGCATTTCCCTAATGACCAATGATTTTGAACATCTTTTTATGTGCGTATTGGCCATTTGTATATCCTCCTCGGAAAAATGTCTGTTTAAGTTCTTTGCCCATATTTTAATTGGGTTGCTTGTGAGTAATTCACTTTAAAGAGTAATGTTTATGGCTTCACAAAACCATTCATAATTGGTATTTTCTAACTTTTGGGGGAAATAACAAAATCCTGACTCATTGTATCTTTACCCTGACACTGTTCCAAGAGATGCTCTTCTGTGATCACAATCCCAGATAATAACTGCACTAACATTTGCTGAGTCCCTACTATGTGCTAGATATTGTCTTAAGTGCTTTTATTTTTTTTAAGTTTATTTATTTATTTTGAGACAGAGTGTACATGCATGTGCAAGCAGGGGAGGGGCAGAGAGAGGTGAGAGAGAGAATCCCAAGCGAGCTCCACACCACCAGCATGGAGTCCTACATGGAGCTTGAACCCACGAACCATGAGATCCTGACCTGAGCCAAAATCAAGAGTCAGATGCTCAACTGACTGAGCCACCCAGGTGCCTCCAAGTGATTTTACATGTATTAATTAGTCTAATCATCATAGCCCCATGAAATACATATCGTAGAAGAAAAAAACAAGACACAAAGGCAGTGGATAACTTGCTCCAAATCCTATGGCTACAAAGTGGAGGAACCAGAATTTAAACCCAATTCAGATAGACATTAGTAGAGGTAAAAGATTAGATTGAAGTAGTTCTCAACTTAAATTTTAGCCCCTTAATGGTCCCTAAAAAGTGGTTTTCAGGTTGGTTTATACTCCAGAGTTCTACAAAGCTATCATAACAGGAAGATGAACTACCATGTGCAGAACTAAACTTTCTCAAGAGAGAGACAACAACCATGAGAGTCTTAACATTTTATCTATGAAAATAGAAAAGATATTGACATGGGCACCTGGGTGGCTCAGTCGGTTAAGCGTCCAACTTCAGCTCAGGTCATGATTTCACAGTTTGTGAGTTGAGCTCCCACGTCAGGCTCTCTGCTGACAGTTCGGAGCCTGAAGCCTGCTTCAGATTTTCTCTCTCTCTCTCTCTCTCTCTCTCTCTCTCTCTCTCTCTCTGTCTCTGCCCCTCCCCCGCTAGTACTCTGTTTCTCTCTCTCTCAAAAATAAATAAAACATTAAAAAAAAAAGAAAGGATGTTGACAAAAAATAAGCACCCATGGGGTAAAATGGACAACTTTCAGCAAAACACTGTATGAATATCCACTAATGAGTGGGATCGATGAGGGAGGACAGGCAGAATAGGAACGCAGCTTTGGGAGTAAGTAAAGTCCTCGGTAAGACTGAGGGCTCAATAAAGAGAACCCACGGACTGGTCACTCCCTTGTCATCAGGAACACAAGTGAACAAGCTGGAAGACTCACAGATGCATCATCACATGCCCCTTAATGTAAACTGGTGTTTCATACCAAAATTTGCTCATCAAGGAACTAAAAAAAAAAAAAAAAAAAAAGCTCAGTGGCACGTTCTGTGTTTTAACAAAGAAGAAAAAGCCAGGCTAATTACACTGAGAAAGGTTGGTCTTTTTTCTGTCTTATGTTTTTTTTTTTCTTTTTTTTCTGTTGTTGTTGTTTTTATTTGTTTGTAACTGGATTCATTAAGCATAGGATGTTTGTAACTGGATTCATTAAGCATAACATCCTATGCTTAATGAATATGTCACTGCACATATTTCTTCTTGAAAATATGCTAAGTACTCTTTGAAGATATTGTTGCCTCAATGAAATGCATTAATAAACCTAACAATGTTAATATGTTTTAATATAAGTGAGTCATGAACATGAGCTACACCTCATTTCCCCACAGCCTTCATGTCTCCACCCACTTCCCTCCCTTTATTTACTTCCTATTCCTTTCTTTTAAGTCTTTTTCCCTCATTAAAAATGACCTATAACTTTACAGCAAGAACTGAAGTCTATAAGAAACTGTTATAAACCGGAGAGCTAAATGCCAGAACAGAAGGGAGGAGTTTGGAAAACAAAAGCAACTGGAAACAAAGTGGAGAGCAAAACTGGCAAAGAATGAGTTGAGAGCGAACTGTCCAAGGGCATGGATCTGATTGTGTGTTTCGCGTCTGATAGCAAATGGATTTTTGCAAATAGCCAATCGTCTAATGTATAAGTATTAATTTTTGAAATATCAGTAGACCGAGAATAAGCTGATGTTTGGTCAAGATAAATACCAGAGACAACTATGACATTGGCCACGGCCTTTATGCAAATGCAGTTCAGAAAAGGCGCAGACAACAGTGAATGTTTCCTAGTCGTTAATGAAATTGCCTGTTACTCCACTAGGCATGTTATCAAGTGATGCTCTTTTCAGAATCTGTTTCATGGATGGTTGAGTGGATGTGGTCATGGGAAAGTGGCTGGAGGAAGAGAGATTGCTAGACAGAGTTAAGAAAGATGTCCCTGTGGAGTAGGGTTTGGAAAAGGATCTGTAAGGAAGAGACAGGGTGACCAGGCAGGAAGGATGTGGGAGGCTCTTTCAGCTGGGGTTAGGGGTGGGGAACAGAGACATCCTGAGGAACAAGAGAGAGGTCAAGAGTGTGTCTGCTTGGGAAAAATGTGAAAAGGGGCCCAGCGAGGTGAGTGGGATAAGAACGTCACAATGTCACTGCACAAATGCAGAGAGAGGGGCTGACTTGTGGCTGGGTCAGAAAGCCTGGAGAGGGAGATTATTCCAGAAGCAGGATTTTGGTCTCAAAAAACCAAAAGCATTGAGTTGCTAAGAGTGTGAGTAAAAGCCACATTGGCAAGGTCTGTCCTTCCAAGCAGGTTTTTGTTTTGCTTCAGCAGATGTTGGAAATCTTTAATGCAACATTGACCTACACAGGCTGAGTGTCATTTTCATCTCCATGATTTATGTGGTTGGCAACAAGAAGACTAAAGACCAATGTGTAGAGTGGTGGTTCTCAACCGGGGGCAATTTGGCAATGTCTGCAAACACTGTTGGTTGTCAAGACTGTGTTGGGGAGGTGGTGGTCCTCACATCTAGTGGGTAGATGATAGGGATGCTCCTGACCACCCTACGAGGCTCAGGACAGCCCCACCACAAAGAATTATCCAGTACAAAATGCCAGTAGTACCAAGGTTGAGAAGCTCTGGCATAGACTCACCCATCATTTTCCTTCTCTTATGCTTCATGCCCAGGAGACACACACACAGTGAATTCTGGAATGCGAGTCTGTGTCCTGGGTGTCAAGATTTGGACTGTCATCTGGAGACTAGCGAGTGACTGAATAGTGACAATAACAGCTACCAATTTTGAGTGTCATGTGCTGGGTACCAAGCTTTATTAATCTCTCATTAATCCCTATAGCAGCCCTGCAGGTCAGGTGCTCTCAGTTCAGTTCCACAGAGGGAGACGCTGAGACTCTGTTAGAAAACTTAGGCAGGATCACACAGCACTTAGGATTTGGAAGCCAGTTCTATAGATCCAAAAGTCATGTTTTTTCGGTGAGACTCTTTCAACATGCCCTGTGATGCCAGAGTCATTTTGATTTGGAAAATTTTGCAGTGGAGAAAAAAGGGTCATTAAACTCTCAAGCTATTTGCTTTAACCAATGACATTTTGGTCCATTCCAGACTCTTTTTTGATTGCCTGGGTGAGGCTGAAGCCTAGCAAGGCTCAGAAATATCTGTTGTTTTAGGGCTTGGGGAAGTAATGAAAATAAGGTGGCTTTCAGTTAGTCTGACTTTGCCCCTCTCCTGTACCCCTACATTTCATCTGACATTTTATATATATATATATATATATACACACACACACACACACACACACACACACACACACATATGTGTGTGTGTGTGTATCACCTTTTTTCTTCCTGCCTGCCTTCCTTCCCTCCCTTCCCTTCCCTTTCCTTCCTTCCTTCCTTCCTACCTGCCTTCCCTTACTTCCCTTCCCTTTCCATCCTTCCCTTCTCTCCTCCCTCCCTTCCTTCCTTCTGTCCTTCCTTCCATCCTTCCTCCCCTTCCCTTCCCTTCCCTTCCTTTCCCTTTCCTGCCTGTCTGCCTTCCCTTCCTTTCCTTCCCCTTCCTTCCCTTCCCTTTCCTTTCTTCCTTTCTTCCTTATTCCTACCTTCCTTCCCTCCCTCCCTCCCTCTCTCCCTTCCTACCTCCCTCCCTCCCTCCCTTTCTTTCTTTCTTTCTTTCTTTCTTGGACAGTGGACAGCCTACAATTCTTTTCATACATAAGTGTTCTATCTTAATTACTTCTGCCCCTTGTTGTGTTATCTCGGCCCCAGGTATATTATTAATTATTAGCCCAATGCCATGCCCTCAGCAAGCCTATCATAAACGTTAGCTGTGATGACTATTATTTCTTCATCTTGGTTCTTGTCACACTGTGGGGCTATCTTGTCCATTTACCTGTCTCCTCTCTAAGAGTGGGACCCTCTTGAGAGGCAGAGACTGTCCCTTTCTTATCTTTGCAATACAGCTCCTCACACATGGCTGACACTCAATAAATGCTTGTTGAATGGCTTTTCAATTGGAAAGTAGGTACCAAACACAAGGTTAATGATCCAGGAGGCCCGGTCTTGGTGCTTTCATTCAGCACTTCTTAAATTTCAAAACAATAACTGAAATGTTAAAAAAACAAAAGTTTTAATGTGCATCCTTATGTACTAGAATTTTTAAATAAAAGTTAATTTAAAATCCAATAAAGAAGAGGAGAGAAAGTAGAGAAAGAAGCAAGGTGTGGTTTTAACTCTCCTATCACCTCATTTTTTTCTAAAAGAAGTATATGATTAGATCTTGGAGTTAGGAAACCAACAAATGTGTCCCTGAGTCAGAAAGTAGGGCTTTTCTTTTCTTTTTTTTTTTTTTTTTTTTTTTTGATTGATTTGTACAGTGCCAATTACAGAAAATGGTTTTTGTAGTTCTTGGCTTGATGATCACTCTGGAAAATGATTTTGGAATGTTAGTGATTGCAAGAGATTGTTTATTCCACTACTTTCACTCTGATCAAGCCCACGTCTTTCTCTAAAGTATGTCTTATTTTTAGAGTTTATAAATCAAACGGATTGTAGAGATGGAATGCAGCACAAAATGCACTCACCAACAAAAATTCAGCCTGATTCTGCAGTCCTTACACAGCAGGAACAAAAGTGTGGCCAGTAAGACTTGTCTCTACCTGAAACTTTGGGCCCTTTTTGAGAATTGTAACATGTGCTATTATAAGAAAATCAGAAATCTACCTTTAAAGAAAATTTGATTATTTGAAGAAATATGTAGCAGGAGAGACAAAAACCAACACTTAATTCTTACTCATTCCAAACTTCTGAGACCACAAATTTCAAATATTTAGAGTCCGCTGAAGATATATAAATATTTTAAATGAGCATAAAAATGAGAACAAGCAGAAGAAAACAATTCATAAACATGTGATCACTTCCGTATCTAAAGAGAAAGCACGTGCCCTTGTGAACCGTGTGTCCTCTCTGCCCAGTCCCTCACCTGAGAGGTGAACACGTTGAACCGCGTGTTTTCAAGTTCCTTCCTGGGCTCTCCTCCATGATTCTCTACTTGTCACTCCCAAGTCTATGAGCACCCTCATACATCATCCGTATTTTACATAATGCCAATCCCACAGCCATTTGGAGGAGGTTTTTGTTTTTGTTTTTGATGTTTTTTTAATTTATTTTTGAGACAGAGACAGAGCATGAGCAGGGGAGGAGCAGAGAGAGAGGGGGACACAGAATCTGAAGCAGGCTCCAGGCTCTGAGCTCTCAGCACAGAGCCTGACACGGGGCTCGAATTCACGGACTGTTAGATCATGACCTGAGCCGAAGTCGGATGCTTAACCAACTGAGCCACCCAGGCGCCCCTGGAGGAGTTTTATTCTAGACACAAGTCCAGTGAGAATCTCCAGTTGGCTTGATAGTGGAACCAGCTTCCAGGGGAAGTCAGGTTATTCAGAGAAGGAGCCCTGTGTACTTGACCGCTGATGAGCTGCCCCTAGATACATTATAGAAAACCATCTTGTGTCTTTGCTGGTGGCATCCTGGTGCCTACAAATCCCCTGCTCCTTGTCCCCCTACTAGAGGTCCCAGCCACTGGGGACCTTCAATTGCCCATGCCCGTCCCCACTTTCTCACATTGACCCTCAGGCTCACCACTGCAGGCTGGTTTCCTTGCCTTGGTAAATCTCATTCAGATACATACCTTAAAGCCTATTGTGCACATTTCATATGAGCGCTTGTGACTATTCCTTAGAAAGTTTTTATGTCTATTAGCCCATTGGCTATTTGGAAATGGCAATATTCAGCCATGATCACAGAACATCTGGTTTCTAAACATAGTCCTACTATTAAAAAGAAGAAGAAACCTGTGTGGTTCACTTTACCTTAATTTACTTATCTGGAAAAAATGAGAAATAGCCACAGCCTTTGCTCCCTCAATCAGATACTCTACGGATAAAATGAGATATATACGTAAAAGAGGTCTGGAAGGTTTTGGTAGGGCTGATATCAGTATAAAGTAATATTCCACGTGAAATTAATGTTAGAACAATCCCCAAGAAATATTTTTAAATGTGTGTGATGCCTCTTTATGTCAGGTGCCTGATAAATTACAGCTTTCAGATCGAAGTTAACAGAGCGGTGGGAAAGAGTCCTCCCTCTCCCCCACGCCTCCCACCGCCTCTTTTCTCCTTGCTTGAAACATCTGGTGGCCCTTTGTAGTTCTGGATGATTTGATTTGGAATTCATTAGTAATAATTGATGTGCTTTCTGGAATTTGTTTAAACAGTTAATCGTGTGGTGAGTAACTAAGCCAAAAGGAATTGTTCGAATGGAGCCTGCCCACCTGGTAGAAGTGAGATGGGCAAGTACTGAATGCTTGGTGCCTGAGGCTCTAGAAAGCTCCCTGGAGCCCTGCCCCATACCCTACCTGGGTGTCAGGGAGGTTGTCCATCATGAAGGAAGTTTGGTGTCTTTGTAGTATTTTTAAGAGCTCCCTTTTGGCAGAGTGATGAGGAGAACAGTCAAAGACATTTCGGCTTTTTTTTTCTTTAAAGTTTGTTTATTTTGAGAGAGAGAGAGAGAGCGAGAGAACATGTACACACTAGTGGAGAAGGGGCAGAGGGAGAGAGAGAGAGAATTCCAGGCAGGCTTTGTTAGTGTGTTAGGCACACTGTTAGTGTGGAGTCCAACTCGGGGCTGGAATTCAGGAGCCGTGAGGTCATGACCTGAGCCAAAATCAAGAGCCGGATGCTCAACTGACTGAACCACCCAGAACCCCCCCACCCCCTTTTTTTTCAAAGACATTTGAACTTTAATGACTGTAGGTGATGGGGCCACACTAATACATAGAGCTAGGAATTAGCATTTGAAAAGTTAAAAATCTGGAAATCTGGAGGAAAATAGTGTCTACAAGGCAACCCAGCGCAGAGTGGGGAGGATTACTGAAAGGCAACTCTGGGGAAAAGCTCATCAACGTTTTCTGGGTCTGGGACCTATACGAGAATCTGATGAAAGCTATTGACAGATGTGTGCCACACATGCACGATGTGTACGGATGTGTCTGTGTGGGTATTTGTGTGCAAGGCCATTTGGGTTTATAGACTTCCTGAGGCATATTTCAAGGACCCAAGTCAACAGCCCCTGGAAAGTGTGATGGTAAAGTAACAAATACCATGTCAGTTATGAATCTGTCCGCTATAAGTAATGGAAAACCAATCTCTTTTTTTTATAAGCCAAATTTAAAAATTATTAGAGTAATGGGCATAAAATTACTCTGTCAAATTGTTATAAAAGTTTCAAAATGTGTACTCTCAACTTCTGTACCATCTTGTCAAGGGTCAATAACACACTCAGCTGGCATAGGTCCATGAGCCGCCCTGTGTTGCCAGCCCTGAACTAGATCACAACTTGCTTATTCAGGGACATCACTCCCGAAATTCTCCCTTCTCTCTATTGAATTGTCCGTTTCTCCCTGTTTACTAGGTAGCTATCACAAACATTCATGCATATTGATTTTTTTAAATAACTTTTTAATGTTTATTTATGACAGAGAGAGAGAGAGAGAGAGCAAGTGGGAGAGGAAGTGGGGGAGGTGCCGAGAGAGAGGGGGACAAAGGATCCAAACTGGGCTCTGCACTGACAGCAGAGAGTGCAATGCGGGGCTCAAACTCGAAAACCAAGAGATCATGACCAGAGCCAAAGTCTGCCGCTTAACTGACTGAGCCGCCCAGGCATTCCTCACGTATACTTAGCAGAAAACTCAGTTCAAACTGACTTAATCATGAAGGGAATTGATTGATACTATGTTTGTACAAAAATCTGTTAAAATATTTTAAAGGTTTTTTTTTAATTTTTTAATGTTTATTTATTTTTAAGAGAAAGAGACAGAGCACCAGCAGGGGAGGGGCAGGCAGAGAGGGAGACACAGAATCTGAAGCAGGCTCCAGGCTCAGAGCTGTCAGCATAGAACTGATGCAGGGCTCGAACACAGGAACCATGAGATCATGACCTGAGCCGAAGTCAGACACTTAACCGACTGAGCCACCAAGGCGCCTCTTAAAGGCTATTTTTTCCCTAAATAGTTCAGCATACTTTTCTAAAAATTAAAATCAGCTTTTTACACAACAATCATGCTAATACCACACTTGAGAAAATGTAATGATAATTCCTTAATAGCATCTAATATTCTAATTTTCCCCAGTCATTCCCCCAACGTTTGTTTACAGTTGGTTGTTTTCATCAGGCTCCAAATTAGGTCCACATGTTGCGTTGTTTGCTGTATTTCCCTAGACTCTTACAATCCTCAACAGCCTCTTCGCTGTTAATACACACAGGCTCATTTTCTTCCATGCCACTGACATGTTGAAAAGATGGCTCAGGTATATTGTAGAAGTTTCTACATTCTGGATTTCTCTCCTGGCTTCTTTATATGTTGTTTATCCAGCTCTTCTGTCCTTTGTGTATCCTATAAACTGCTAAATTAGATCTATAGTCTTGATTAAATTTGGGTTCAAACTTTTTGATAAGATATTTGATAATGATGCGATGTATTCATAATGCATGATGTTGGGGGCATAATGTCTTCTTCTCTCACTTCTAGTGAGATGAAAATTGGTCAGTGGGTCCAGTTGATGACAACTTTATCCCTCCTTTGTAAAGATATCCCCCCCCCACTTAGTGATCAACAAATCTTGGGTGAGTTGATACAAAGTGCTATTAAGTATCAAAGAAGGTTACCTCTGCAAAAACTGGATAAAGCTTGAGTTTGTGTAACTTCTTAGGTGAATGCTGTTTCTTTTAACTTCCCTTCCAAAACACATGTAATATTTCCGCTCAGTTTCCAGCCTCCAGCCCCCCAGGAAGTATGATCAATATAGAAATTCCTAGACAAGCCTGGGTAGTTTTTGCTTTAGTGTGAATTAAGTTTCTGCAGTGTGCTACACTGTTATCCGCTCCTAGTTCTCCTCCAGAGCACAGAACCTAGCAAATTTTGAAAAGATTGAGGACACTGAATATTTGGTAATATGTTTTCCACAAAGCAGTGATAGTTGTTAGAAGTCAAATATTTGTCAAGTTTTCATTATATTTCCCTTTTATATCTTTCTTTTTTCTTCACCTGTAGAACCTCCTGTTTTTTGTTTTTTTTTTCCTTTAGCTTACAACCAAACATTGTCAACATGGGAAGCCATTCATTAAGCTATATATGCTCCCCCAGAGCTTATAAATTGATAGATGATATCATGGAAAGTCTTGAAAGACCCAAGTGTTGATCCTTTTTACTACATACGTTGGGCGGAGGCAATTTATGTCTTACTGGTATTCACTCCATTTGAAGTAGTTAACTTTTTTTTGGAATTCTAAAAACGTGCCCTATTATTTTTTGCAGTAACATACAACAGTAGAAGGGTCGTTACAGATTACGGTTTCCAATTGTGTTACTGAAATAGGATGTCAGTAAATAAAATAAAAATCTTGGAACTATATTAAAGACAACTAATAGTACCATTTATAAACCTCTGATAAACAAATTTACTATAAATCTTTACGAAATGTCCTTTCAGATGCAGAAATTCACATTCTTGAGGTTTTCTAAGTACATAAGAATTCTAGGATTTTATGGTTTTGAAGCATCGTAAAGTCATGGAGTGTAGCCATGCATCTTATCCGTGACTCTCAGGTTCCATCAAATAAAGGGTCAAGCACTCTGTGCTCTGGCCTCTCCCAGGAGCAGAGCATCCCCCTACTTCTTAAGTACCTGCAATGCACCAGCTGTTGTGCGGGGGGCTGGATGACCTCCAGAGGGAACGTTGTGGGTAGAGAGAAGAGGAAGAGTACAGATGAGGAAGAAGAGATCCTTGAACAAAGTGAGATGATGCTAAAAGTCAAAACGCAGTGCATCCCAGGATACCCGACAGGCATTCTACTTAGCCATTTCCTCCTGCCCCACCCCCAACCTGGCCATAGAGACGCCTGTTACAGCACACATACATAGTTGGTCTTCTGTCTCCATTTATGTTCTGAAAAATATCATTTCACCACTCAAGTAGTGTTACATTGACCCACATTTCCCGTGGAAAGGTCTGAGGATCTAAATCCTGTAGTAGTCAAGTCAGAATGGGTAGGGTTGTTTTCCCAGTTTCTGTTCTCTTGAGGCTCCATCCGGTATGACTGAGAATAACTCTGGGGACTCTGTGGGACTCCTGAGAGCCAAGAGATGGCCTGCATGTCCATGTCATTTTCTAGCCCACCCTGGCCCCACTATACCCTTGAACATGGCCGGTGGGCAGTGCCACCTCACCTGCAGACATGCCTGTCTCAGATCCTGTCAGCCAGGGGGACAAGAGGGCGGAGGGGAGTGACTCTGAGCCAAGCTACACTCACAAGGAGACGGGAAGGAGATGACAACTGCTATCTATAATGCCAACCACTCTGGGACACCCTATACCTCTCTCGGGCTTGGGATGATGTTTCTGTTCCAAGGGAACAAGACTATTATTCTTGTGCACTGGCATGGAAGGTTATGGCTCCCAACTGTGCTTTAGGGCTTTCAGGGTCTCTTCCCTTTCTTCTTTGTCTCTTTTTTCTTCTTTTCCTTATCCTTCCTAATTTTTTTTTTTTATTTCCTTCCCTCCTTTACTCCTTTTGTCCCTTCTCGCTTCCCCTCTCTGTTGGTCTCTCTCTCTCTCTCTCTCTCTCTCTCTCTCTCTCTCTCTCTGGCTATGTGTCCTCTGCAGATGGGCGAGCATTCTGGGCATTGATGTAGAGACTGAGATAAAAGTCTTGCAGCAGCATGAGGACAGAACAGGGGGCTAGGGTTCAGGAAACCTGGATTCTCTTCTTGGCTTTGTCATATTATTTGTGACAGACAGGATAAGATGAAAGATGTAAATGTGCTTTGAAAATTAATACAGAGCACAATTGTCTATTCTTCCTGAGCTACTGCTCTCACGGGGAGGCTGGGGATGCCCAAGGACAATAAGAAATCTGTTCAATCACCCGTTGCTGTGCCTGGCAGTGGGTCAGAGGCTCCATTCAGCATATAGCACTGTTTTTGAGTTTAAAAAGGCCCACTTACGGCAAGAAACCCTGAAGAATTTGTGCAATACCAGACATGCAGTGAAACATGAGAATATAGTAATTCCTGAGCTCGGTTTAAAATCAAGATCAATGTTGTCATTCTGAAGTCACTGTTCCATTTAGCTCCATGCCAAGGATTACTGCCATGCTGAGTGATGGGGCCCCTGGATCCAGCTCTGTACCACGAAAAGCATAACACAGACAGATGTTGTTATCTCTAATTACACTCTTGAGTGCGCCACTACTGATCTCTCCGATCTGGGCCTGTCCCCAAACACATGCCGCAGGGCATACAAGTGACTTTTTACAAAATGCTGTGCGCATGCTCAGAGTGATAACTGCTTCATTACACCCATACTTTTTCAAGCCTTCGTTTCACTTCTGGGTTTCTCAACCCAAAGGATACAAAGGATGGTCAAATAAATCAAATGGGCCACTTTAGAAGCTGAATGGCCGGGTGCAGTTGAGGGCTCTGATGAAAGAAAGTAGGGGTTCTAAGTATGGTTTCCATCCAGCTGCACCAGCATCTCCTGGGAACTGGATGGAAATGCAGATTCTCAGGCCCCACTCAAGAGCTACTGAGTCAGAAACTAGGGGACGAGGCCCAAGAATCTGTATTTTATATTTTTAAGCTTATTTATTTTGAGAGAGATAGAGGGAGCGTGAACAGGGGCGGGGCAAAGAGACAAAGAGGGAGAGAGAGAGAGAGAGAGAGAGAGAGAGAGAGAGAGAGAGAGAATCCCAAGCAGGTTCTGTGCATGGTCAGCACGCAGAGCCCGATGCGGAGCTCAAACTCACACAACCCTGAGATCATGACCTGACCTGAAATCTAAAGGTGGTTGCTTAACTGACTGAGCTACCCAGGTGCCCTAAGAATCTGTATTTTAGTAAGCCTTCCAGGGGTCCTGATGCTACTGAATGTATCCTTTTCCCACTGCGCGTAACAAATTACCACAAACTCAGAGGCTCAAAGCAACACTACTGTCATCTTGAAGTTCTACAGGTCAGAAGTCTGGCTCCGGTCTCAGGCTGAAATCAAAGAGTTGTGAGGGCTCATTCTTCTCTGGAGGTCCTGAGGGAGGACTGTTCCCTTGCCTGTCCCTGTGTCTACAGGCTACCTGCATCCCTTGGCTCGGGGTCTTTTCCTCCATTTCTAAAGCCAGGAATGTGAGCCCTGTCCTTTTCATTCTCACGTTCTCTAACCCGTCTTCCACTTTGAAAGACTCGTGGTTATATTAAGCCTACCCAAATAATTTCTCATCTCATCTCGAAGTCAGCTATTTAACCACCTAGGTTGCATCCAGGCCTGTTGCCACACCGCATGACATATTCACGGGTTCCAGGGATGTCCAAGGTGTGGACAATGTATGTAGGGGCGGGTAATTCTCCCCACTGTAGTCCGTCCTCTAGCCCCCAGGGTTCCATGTCTGCCCCACATGCAGAATGCACTCACCCCACCCAGGTCCCCAGAGCCTCAGTGCATGACAACATCAACTCAAAGTCCAAAATCTCACTTAAATCTCATCAGCTCAAAAGTTCCCAGTCTCGTTATCTAAATCATCCAATTAAGATACAGGGTGAGCCTCTGGGTGTTATCCATCCCGGGGCACAATTCCTCTGCACTTGCAGACCTGTGAAACTAAACATACAAAGGTAAAGGAGGCATAGGATAATAGTTATAGACAGTTTTACTCAAAAAAAAAAAAAAAAAAAAAAAAAAGGAGAAAAGGAAGGGAAAAGGGAATCACTGATCTCAAGCAATTTCAAAATCCAGTTGGGCAAACTCCACTTGGTTTCAGGACCTGGGAATAATCCTCTGTGGCTCATTCCTCTGCTCTTTGGGTAAGCCCGTATGTGTTTGCAGCCTGAGTAGCTGTATCCGCCTATTTCCTGAATTTTGGAGGGCCTATAGGCTTCTCTCATTTCATACTCTCTCTGACCCTTTCAGTCCAAGCTGGAGGTGTTTCTGCTGGTGTAAGATTCCCAGGAACTTTGTGGGTCTTCCACGTGAGTCATGGTGATTGACTCCACTAGACAAGGGGATCCTCCCCAAAATATTTTTCAGATAACCTCATGTTCATTTTTGGCTTCTGTTGAGTTGGCTGATGGGATCTACAAGGCCCACTTTTCATCTACGATAAGACTCTTTTGTGACCCAGTTTTCTGAATGTTTAGACCTTCTAGGGCATTATTAAAATATTGCCCAGCCATTCTCTCAGCATTTCCTTGATGGCATGCTTTCCAGACACTGAGTCTCTGTCTAAGCATCTTTAGCAATCTGGGTAAGCTGAGCATTTTCCAAACAGTCAGATCCTGGTTTCTTTTGGTTTAACTCTTCTTCTTTCAATTTATCTTGTCTCTTTTACATTTTACTCAAAGCCGAGTACTTGCTCAAAGCTTGGTTTAAGCCACACCTTCAACACCTTCCTTGGAAATCTCACCCACTGCCCAGTATCATCACTCGCTAGTTTTGCTTTCCATGTAAGTGCAAGACACAATGCCACTAAGCTTTCTTCCCCCACATGACATGGATTCCCTTTCCTCTAGTTTCCCATCACACGTTCTTTATTCCTTATCTATGCTTTCTTTACCATGTTCCTCATTTGCCCCTAAATCCTCACTAGCAGAGCCATTAGCAGCATCTAAATTTCTACCGACAGTCTGTGCAAGGCCATTTGGACTTTTCTGTCATGCTCTTCAAAATTCTCCCAGCCTCTACCCATTGCCCAATTCCAAAGACACTTCCACATTTTTACGTAGTTGCTACAACAGCACCCCCACTGAGGGTACCAAAATTTGTATTCATTTTCTATTACTGCCATAACAAAGCATCAAAAGTTTAGTGGCTTAAAATAATACAAATTTCTTATCTTACAGTCCCGTGGGTAGAGTTTCAACAAGGGTCTCAATGGACTGAGACAAGGCGTCAGACTAGTCAGCGTTCTTTGGACTTAGACTTTGACGTGGAGAGGTTAAAAACGTGTCTACAACCACACAGCTGGCACGACAGTGGGACATTTAGCACAATGCTTAGGATACAATAGCAGTTTAAGAAATATTCATCATAGGTAGATATGACTATAACTTTTATTGCTGGCTGAGAAGATATTAAGATGTAAACATTCAAAGAACTCAAAGAAAAATACAAAGAGATGAAAGCAATTAGAATATGATAACTATAAAAGACATAGATGCTCCACCATAAGAATAAATGGCATTCCTGAACTAACTAGCCTGATAAATGGATCAGAAAAAGTATTCTGAGATAGTATACAGGAAAGTTTTCCTGAATTGGAGGATAAAGTGAGTCTGTAAATGAAAAGTTCACACTATATGCCAGGAAAAACTCATACCAAGCAACCAAAATGAAAAACACTCTGGTTAAATTATTAAAACTCAAGAGTTAAAACAAAAACAAAAACAAAAACAAAAAACCCTCTAGGCATCTATGAAGAAAAATAAAACTATCTACAAGGGTGAAAATTAGTATCTCAAGTTTCTCTAAAACAATATCTAATGGTGAAAGATAATGGAACAGTGTATGAAATTCTGAGGCAAAATGTAATTCAAGAGTATTATATCTAGTCAGATTATATTCAGAAACAAATGCAAGAAATTTACGTTCCTTCCATACAATGGTAAACTATGTAGGCTTCCAAGAAAAAAGCAGCTCTCTATGTCCTATCAGAACATTGATCTATCTGTAAATAATCTCAGGATGTAAAGTTAACTGAAAAAAAAAAAAAAAAAAAAAGATGTTAACCAATAGACATAGAATAACAAATTTTATTTAATGTTACTTTGTAACTTTTGAATTTTTGCTGTGGCCACACAGTTTTTGGATTACATATATAAGAATATTTTTAATGAGAAAATAAATACATTTTAAGTAAATATTTTAATAATAAATATATATTTTAAAATAAATATTCTAATTTATTTAAATCTTCAAAGTTGTTATCATGGGGCACCTGGGCGGTGCAGTCAGTTAAACGTCAGGCTCTTGATCTCAGCTCAGGTCATGATCTCACAGTTTGTGAGTTCAAGCCCCACACTGGGCTCTGTACCCATGGCGCGGAGCCTGCTTGGGATTCTGTTTCTTCTTCTCCTTACACGTCCCTCACTTGTGCTCTCTTTCCCTCTCCCTCAAAATAAATAAATAAAGTTTTCAAAAAAGTTCTCATCACAAGAAAAAATGTTGTACCTATGTGTGGCGAGGGATATTAACTAGACACTATGGTCATCATTTTGTGGCATGTACATATATCAAATCATCATGTTGTACACCTGAAACTAATATAATGTTACATGTCAATTATATCTCAATAAAAATATGTTTAAGAGAGAATAAATGTAAGAGACAATCTCAACATGAAATAATTCAGTTCATATGGTTTTTATGATTTTTTTTCTTTAAAAAAATTCGTTTGGCGGAATTCAGGTATCTCACGAAAAATCAAAATAACACAGAGATGGAGAATCTGTAACAAAAGCACCATTGTTGAAGGCTGTTCCATGTAAGTATAAATTAAGACTAATACTTGGGGTATTTGGGATTGCAAAATGGAACGTAAATGTTATGAATTGTGCTTAACAAAACAAAAATAATACACATCACAAAATCGGGAGGTGGGATTTGAGAAGCTGGAGGGCATTTTCATGTAAAGCATTGATTGACATTGCCTAAAAATTCTTTTTTTTTTTTTTTAATGTTTATTTATTTTTGAGAGAGACAGAGACAGAGTGTGAGCGGGGGTGGGGCAGAGAGAAAGGGAGACAGAATCCGAAGGAGGCTCCAGGCTCTGAGCTGTCAGCACAGAGCCTGATATGGGGCTCGAGCAACCCACAAACTGCGAGATCATGACCTGGGCTGAAGTCGGATGCTCAACCAACTGAGCCACCCAGGCGCCTCTTAATGTAAACAAAAATAAAATAAAGACTCAAACGAATGACACACTACACCCACCTTTAGAAGAATCATAATATACTTGAGGTTTTAAAGGACTTGGGTAGCCATAGTAAACAAATGAATGGCATTTCTCAAATTAACTACCGAAGACTTTTTCACAGGAGTTTCAGGGAACATATCTCCAAGAATGCAGCACCAGTCATAACAGATGCACGATGAGAACCATCAGGAATTATGCAAAGAATTGGGGCTATTTGATCCAAAAAAAAAAAAAAAAGAAAGAAAAGAAAAGAAAAGTAGAGCAACCTTCATCCTCAAGCATATGAAGGATTGTTGTAAATAAAACAGTGTCCTGTTGGTCTCTATATACATGAATGAAACCAGAAGAAAAGGACTACACAATCCAATCAAGTATTTTTTGAATGTTAATCATCTACTCAGAACAGTGTGAAAACCACAGGAGATGAAGGCGTAGAAGAAAAGATCCACACTTAACACATTCTCCTTGGAGATAAAAAAAGCTTTCTGAAACATCAGTGTAAAACCACATGAAGCTTTGTGATTAAACATCACAATTTGTAGTGAAAATGACAAGATGATCGAGGCTGTGGGGTGAGGGGGAGCGCTGTGGGAGCTGGTGGTGCTGTAAACTGGTTCTACGACGTCATTGGGCAGGAAGCAGTACTTTCATACAAGTTCTAAGCCACCGACAGAATGTACGTCAATGTGGAAATGTTCTTTTGGAAAAAGTACTACTTTTGCCTCTACAAAGAAAGGAACCAGGGTTTTTCACCCAGCGATCGGTAAGATGTTCAACACAAAAGGCTGAAAACCATAGTCCTAATGTCCACCCAGAGACTATTGTAATCAATCCAAATGATCAATTCTTAAGAGCTCCCCCGTTGCTGAAATAGGGCACAATACTGCAGCCAATGGCAGCTTAATGCCGAGCACATTCTGAAGTGACAAATGCCTTTGAAAATAAGATTCCGAAGTGGAAGTACTCACTGGGAGCCCTGGGATGACAGGAGACGTCAGTGGGGAAAGGACTTTGCAAAGTAAAGTACAAGATTCTGCACCTTACTATGGATGTTTGTTTTGTTTTGATTTGATTTTGGATCTAATCAGTATTCTTTACTGGAGAGCGGACGTTCAGTAGGAACTGGAAATAAAAAGTTCAACCAAGGGTGTCACTTGCTTTGTTTTCAACACACATAGTCAAAACAAATAAGCAGAAAACGGCCTCCAGAGTCTTCCCTTTGTGACTGCTTTCTCCAGGTGACATGAAACGAACACAGCCTCCCACACCAACCGGGCCCTGTGCCTCTTGGGAGGCGGCTGCGGAGGGCTCGCAATGCGTGGGCTGGAAGCATCCAGTCTCTGACAGACTGGAACAATCCCAGAGAGAAGGGTGGGGGATATCGCACTGCATCCTCGGAAGCTGCTTTCACACTATGTGAAGGCCCCTTTTATATGGAGGTTTTTTAAATATATAAACTCAATTCAAATGGGAATTCATCAAGCCTCAAACTTATTTTTCAAAGGAATCCTATAACAAGTCTAGTTAGCTTGTTTTTCATAACTTGTTTTAAAATGACTGTTTACTGGGGCGCCTGGGTGGCTCAGTCAGTTGAATGTGTTTGACTCTTGATTTTGGCTTAGGTCATGATCCCAGGCTTGTAGGATTGAGCTCAGCATCCTGCTCTGAGCTGGGCATGAAGGCTGCTTAATTCTCTCTCTCTCTCTCTCTTTCTCTCTCTCTCTCTGCCCCTCTCCCCAGCTCACACTGTCACTCTCTGTCTCAAAAAAAAAAAAAAAAAAAGTAAAATTACTGTTTCTTGTATCACTTTTTGAGTATATATACCTCCTTCAGAAGACTGGTGTGAGAAATCTAGGAGCAGGAATATATTGTAATACACTTGGGGAGTTCAGAAGGGACACTCAGAGTGGCCAGGATGGTTTCTTCTGAGAAGCACTAAAAAAGGCCTTAAAAGCCTTCTGGAGTTGGAAATCCCAGTGACAGCCTTGTCCCCCTCACCTTAGGCAAGAGGTCACAACTCACTCTAACCCACAGCTTCCTTATTATGAAATCTTTTCCAGAAGCAAATTGAATTTGGTCACTGATAAGTCAGAAACTAGGGGGTCTGAGATTTTAACCTACTTGAAAGCTAACAAGTTAGTCTGCCACAGGTTTACAGGAGACATGATAACTCTGGGTCAGAGACAAAGAGCATCTATTACAGCAAAAGCAACAGCTAGAGCACTATCTTGCTTTGGTCCCCAATGTGATGAGAACCAGATGTCACCTGCACATGCAGTGGGGTGTATCCGAGCAGATAAACTCTGAAATTAGGAAAACCTGATCTTATATAGGGCCTCTGGTAACCTTCCCATCCTCTTGGAATTTAAGCAAATCCCTGGGGAGGGAAAGAAATGGGCTTTATCGTTATTACTGTGATGTCTCCAGAGAGAGGGAGAAACATCTCTAAGCTTTACTATCCTGGAATGTCTCTTTATACAAACATTGGGTATAAATGCCTTTGCTCAAAGAAGCTGGACCATGCAGGAGTGTGAGAATTGCATACATAAATGTCACCCAGCCATTGCTGGCTTGTTCAAAGCCCTCAGTGCTTCCCCTCTGTAATAACATCCAACTCTGCCTCGTTGTGGCGCAGGAGGCCCTACTTGATCTGGTCCCTGCCTACATTTCCAATCTCATCTCATTTATCTCCATGAGGTTCCAGCCACACTGGCCTTTTTAGCATCCCTTAAACATACAAAGTTTATTTTCCCCCTAGAGTCTTTCAACTTGCTGCTCCCTCTGTCTGGAACACTATTTCCTAGGACCTTCCCAGGACTGACTTCTGATCCTCATCCAGGTGCGGCTCAAGTGTCACTGCCCAGAGAAGCCTCTCCTGTCCCCGACACTAGTCCCTCTGGACCACACCACCATCTCTGTCTTCAGAGCCATTACAGTTATCTTCGGTTTAGGTCTCTGTTTTCGGGCTGTCTGCCCCTGCAAGAATGTAAGTCCTGTGAGAGTAGAGAACTTGATCTGTACTTGATTTTTAATCTAGTAGCCAGAACAGTATGTGCCTTACTTCGGTAAAGATTTGTTGAAGGAATGTTGGATCTGTAAAATGGGGATAATCATAGTTATCTCATAGAAGTCTGGATAATTTAACAAATGCAAACATGCTTTATAAACCGTAGATACATATAAAGGAAATGTATTAATACTGAATCCAATCATACAAGGATTGAGGGGAAGCCATCACATAAAGGTTAGCCCTACATTGTTCTCTAAATAGTCATTAGTCTACTCCAGAACGTAGCATCCTCTGGCAGAGGACATAAGCCAAATACACAAAATTCAAAAATCTGTGGGGGCCTCATTTGTAGGTCCACCTTACTTTTGACCTATTTATGAAAAGCTATAGAAATGCATGAGTGAATTTGATGTAGCCATGAGAATTTTTTTAATTTCTTGAGAGTTTAGCCCAAATTAGGACTAGACACTCAGTAAACATACATTAAAATGAATTAATTATACAATATGTAAATAAAACTGCTCTTGGGGCATAAAGATTGTTTTCTTTATTCAACAAAGGCTTATTGAGAATCCTCAATATGGCACGGAGATTTCCCCATGATCTGACACCAGGCAAAGTCCCTGACATTATCTTTTGCTCTTCCCTGCTTCACACTATACTCCAGACGCAACTGACCTGCTTTTGTGCCCTGACCTTGGTCTACTATTTCAGATTTCCCTTCCTTTATTTAACCTAGACTCACTGACTGGAAAGCCTTGAGCACAGCCACCTTCACCTGTTCAGGTAGGACTTCCCTTTGCCAGGAGGCAGTCCCTGGTTGATTTGCAACCTCCATGTTTTCTGGAGATGTGCCCTTCATCAGTGCTCCCTGTATATGTCTCAGTCATGCACTAACCCTGTTTTATGATTTTCTGTTTACATATCTGTTTCCCCCCACTGTACTTGCCTCTTCTGTGACAGACTATGTTTGAGTTATCTTTTCATCTCTAATACCTAATCTGTTATACGACAAAATAGGTGCTCAAATAATACTTGGTAAAGGAAAGGAGGAAGGGAGGGAAGGGAGATTAATGAATGGATGGAAAAAGGAAGTAAGAAATAGAGGGAGGAAGAATCATTTTTATTATGGAAAAATGTAACTTTCAAATACAATAATGTGGTTAAATACGGTGATAAGAAAATAGAGACATAACCACTTTGATTCCGTCTTGGTTAAAATTGAAAGAAATTATAGGTGAGAGTCAATTTGGTACCTCGGGGTCAAAATTCTGTTATACCAAATACTAGTCATTAATACAGAGATGAGTTGAAGAACATTTCCATTCTAGTAATCTCCATAGTACAAAGAACAAAGAAATCAGACAGGAGAGAAAAATGGCTTATTTATATTTGAAATATATGGACCATGACTATTGTTATGTTTCCTTAAAAATATGAAGCTTCCTGAGATATTCGCAAGTTCTTCAGGGGCTTTTCTTTCCGGGATGGTCTTAAAAGTTAAATATAAATTTTCTAGAATGTAAACTTTAATCACAAAGCATGTAGAACAGTGAATTGTTTATTTAATCTATACATACATTTGTTTTAGGGACCGGAAATTGTTCACTTAAAAGGTAACTGGTCTCTCTCTCTCTCTTTCTCTGCCTTTTGTTGTTGTTGAGGTAAAATTGATATATAGCATTATATAAGTTTCAGGTGTACAACATAATTCGATGTTTCTATACACTGTAAAGTGTATACGCAACCATAAATCTAGTTACCATCCATCACCAGAGAATTGAGCCCCTTCACCCACCCCTAGCTGCCATCCCCTCTGGTAACTACTTTTGTTTTTATTTTCTTTGTTGGTTTGGTCTGTTAGTAAATTAACTGTTAATCTGATCCATCATTATATAAAATGTGTGAAAATCTTTAAAGAAAATCATTCAGGGGCCCCTGGGTCTAGTTTTTCTCTATGCCAATGTTGTAATACATAATAAAAATGAGAAAGTTCTGAGGCCATCTCAAACCCAAACACAATAAGTCTAGTATCTTTGAAAATATATTATCCCTTATTCAACCACACACTATTATCATGGATCAGGTTTTCTAAACACTGTTGGAGGTCCGGTCTTATATTGTCTCTGGTATTAAAAGATAGAACAGAGGCATATTGAAATTTTTAAGTTTATTTGATCATTTGTTGACTCAAATCAAGGTCCAGAAGTGGTTAGGAGCGCTGGGTGGGCAGGAGCCATGGGAAAGACCTATAGAGAACCTTCAGAAGCAAGGAAAGGCAATTATCTGCCTGGCCACAGTTTAAAGCCTGATGGACTGTTTGTGACTGGTTGTCCTTAGCATTTTGATTTTCTAACCTTGAGGCATTTACAGGCTTAGATTCTGGTTTGCTTACATGAACCAGTCGCCTCAGCATCCGGAGTCACCTCAGTCAAATGGCACCCTAGTTTAATTCATTTAACACTAGATAGAAATTTCTTTCAAAATCTCACAGTCTTCATTTATGTTTTAACTTTTTAAATGTAAAAACTAATACAAATATCCTCTTCTTTACCACAATCCGAATTCCCAAACATTGGGAACAATTTGATGCTATTCCTTGATCATTTTTTCCATTTCAGTAATATTTTCCCCTTTCCTGTTAAAGGAAGAGATTAAGGTTATTTTCCATTTTATGACTCGGCTGCTAATAACAGGGTATTCAAGAGACATGTTACAGGGCGGAGGGCGGGTGGGAGATCCCAAAAGCAGGTCCACGTTCACTAATTGCATCATTGGGTCCAAAATGAAATCCCTTCTCCAAGACGCATGGCCAGGTGACAGCCCAGTTTTTCCGGGCACAGGTAAAAGGAGACACCTAAGTGCTGATCTCAGAAACCTTTGTGAAGCAGGACTCTGATTCTGCAGAAGGTTTAGTAGATGCACAGCATGGCTCATCTGTGCTGCGGTGACCACCTGAGACACCAGCAGGTGCAGGCTGGGGGCAGGCTTCTTGCTGTGTGTGTTTATGGCCATCACGTGAACAGCCACAGTTATGTGAATGATAGGCTATTCAGTTGGAAGTGGTCTTAGGAAAAATAAACAAAGCCCAGCTGTATTTCTAACATCTCAGCTTCTCAGTAGAAGGGAAGGGGCTAGCTTCATCATCCTCTCCTGAAATTAGGAGATTTTTAAGATGTCGGATATATTTCTTAGATTTAGGAGTAGGAATAGTAATACTATTAGCTGCCATTTCCTGGACACTTGATCTATGCTACATACTTTGCATTTATTCTCTCAATGAATCTCCTGAGTCACCTAATGAGCACTGCTATTCCCATTTTACCAGGAGGAAAGGTTATAGCTAATAAATCAGGATCCGAACCCCTAGTCTGTCTGACTCCGAAACCCTAGCCCTGACCATGGCCTGTGGCAGTTGCCAGATTTTGAGCCAACTGGAAGACAGGCACATCTGCTGAGAGAGGAAGGGCATCTGCCGGCCAGCCTTGGAAATAAGCAGTCACCAGTACCCTAGCACAAGAAGACACTCCCAAATGCATACTGCTTGAGCTGAGTATTCATGAGTGAGGAGGAAAAGGTGGGAGAGTAATCTGTAACTGAATGGAGCAAGCATGGCTAAGGTTGCTGAGGCTTCTCAGGGCGGTGGGCAGGAACAAGTGATTAAGAGCCTTTTCTGCAATGCTAGCAGTGAGCAGCCCTCGAAATTATTTAAACAGTGGAGTAATACAAACAAATTTGTGTTTTGGAAGATGCCTCTAGCCACAATACGGAAGGTCAACCGAAGGTGAGCCACGGTGGTGGCAGTGAGGAGGCAGAATTGGTGGGATTTGGCGACTGAGTGTGTGAGGGAGATGCACGAGCGAAGGATGACATCCGGGTTTCTAATCTGATGGGCTGGGTGGCGGGTGGTACCACCCACTGAAATAGGAAACAGGAAGAGAAGAAAGAAGGTTCTTGATGATGTGCTTAGATGTGGACGTTTTGGGTTTGAGATGTCTGTAGGATACCCAGGTGACTGATAGGCAAATAAATTTGGAGCCAAGGAGGGAGGTACAATTGGAAATGGGAATGTGGACGCCACTAACTTACTGTGACACGTGAAGTCAGAAATATGGATAAGATTGTCCTAGGAAAGCCTAAGGAATAAGAACAAAAGCCTTGGTCCAGACCCTTGAGGAATAACCATCATTTAGGGATGAATAGAGGAAATGGAGCCATGAAAAGAGATTGAAAGGGAATGACCAGAGAAAGGAAAACCGAGATGAATTATTCTAGAAACCAAAAGAAGTGTAAAGAGAACTTGCCCACCAATCTCAGACATGGCAGATGGAGTCAGTAGATGCCCTCTGTACTCCCCAAAACACCCGCCAAAGCCTTTACTGTGTCACATACTGTTTGTTTACCTGTGTCTCTTCCCAGAGGTGGATAAGATGTCTTCAAGGTCAGCGGCTGGTTATTTGTCTCTGTACCCTTAGGACCTGAAACTTGTCCGTTGGCTTAGGCAGCTGAGAAAGGCTTTAGTGAAGTGGTGGGGGTGGAATTCTGGTTAGAATAGACTGAGGAATGAATGGATGAGGAGGAATTTAAAATATTAAATCTCAATTGTCCACGCTGAGGGAAAGGAACAGAAATGTGCGTGAAACAAACAAAAAGAGGTTAACCCCAAAGTGATATTTTGACTTTGAACATAGACTCCATAGAAAACCTGTGTTCTTTCATAGATCCAGACAGTCCTTCCTCCAGTCCTAGCCCTCCTCTGATGTGGCCCTAATGCCCGCACCTGAAACTCGCCCAAGAAGAGGAAACAAGGAGACAGTAGATGCCTCCAAGGGGATGAGCCCTTGCTCTGTGGTTGAGAACTGACTGATATGAAAGGGGCCTGAAAACTGAAGCTTTGTGTAAGGAAACTCTACTGCTGTAGATAACAGATAATCATAAGCTGTATCATCTCTGTTTTCGTGACAAACAAGGCCTGAATGTTTGCACGCCAATAAAACATCCTCAAGCATTGGAGATTAGTGTACTTTAAAATTTTGGATGAATGCCATTCAGAAAACGTTTCCTTTATGAAGGTGTCATTATAATAATGAATGTTTTGCATTTGGGGAAGTGGTGTAATATTCGGAACGTTCAGCCAAAGGGAAAAAGATTAGTAGCTAGCTCTAATGACTTCTGGAGAACATGAGAATTTTAGTTTCCTGAGTCGTCTTCTTTTTTTTTTTTTTTTCATCCCAAAGTCAAAGGAAGGGTGGAGTAAAGAAAAATGGGAAACAAAAACAAGTGATTGGCTTGATCATAATAATAACAAAAGTACTTCATGTACATATCAATTTGTTTTTAAAGTGCTTTGACATACATTAAGCTGATTTGATGTATATTTATAAATAAGCCATAATTAAGGCAAGTTAGCTGTGATAATCCCATAAAAGAGATGAGGAAACTGATGATCAGATATAGCTTCATCCTTCACAGCACCATCCCTTTGCAAAATGTCCAGGCCACCCTCCCGCCCTCTCCTTTTCCCTCCCTCCCTCCCTCCCTTCCTTCTTTCCTTCAGTAGGGCACGGAGTACTCTGCCATGTGATACTGTGATATAATAAGAAATGTATATTTTGGGCTTCATTCCTGGCTCCTAAAAACGGTCCCAGACCAATAAAGGTGAAAGGAGCACCTTTTGTTATAAGATTTGGTTTCTGTCCCCAGTTCCTGAAACAGTGCTGGTTCAATAAGGATAAAAAGATTGTCTTTTCTTATTCATTTCAAGCCCCTTTCAACCCACTTGAGTTTATATTAATGAAGTGACTTTTAGAAAGTCCCTAACGATAGGGGCTGGTTTCCAGGGGAAGCAACCTTCTAATTAGAGAGCTGGAACTTTCAGTGCCCCGCCCCCCCGCCCCCTGTCCCCATTCGAACTCCAGGGAGGGGAAGGGGGGGGCAGAGTTGGAGTTAACCACTAATGGTCAATGATCTAATCAATGGTGCCTACCTAATGAAGCTTCCATAAATAAGAAACCCTAACTGAAGGGGTTCAGGGAGCTTCTGAGTTGGTGAGTACACGGAAGTGCCAGGAGAGGGAGGCATCCAGAGAGGTCATGAAAGCTCCGCGCATCCCTCCTGTTTGCCCTATGGCCATAGGGGAAAAACCCCACATATTCATGTTAGACGTAGAAGTAGGAGTAGTTGTAGTGGTAAGAGCAGTAGCAGTAGTGAGAGAAATGGAGTTTTCTTTTCAGTCATGTACGACACAAGGCACCAAATCTAATAAACGTCTCTTATTATAACCTGGGCTCCCAAGTTACCCTGTTGTTACATAGACATTCTTCCTGGAAGAATGAGAAGGTTCATTCATAGGAAGATGAGAGTTGCCTGGTGGTCCAGGACATGAGTGCTGGGTCCTCTTACAAGCTCTTTGACCTTGGGCCAGTTAATTAAAATTTGTGTGCCTCAGTTTCCTCACTAGTAAAATAATCCCTCCTTTAGAAGGTGGTTGGAAGTATTAAATGAGTTAGTATCTGTAACTCACAAATCTTATTTCAGTGTGTGTTCAATAAATAAATGAGCTGGGTAGGCTCAACATTCCTTTGTGAGGGAAGAATAACTCTTTATTCCTTATTGCTCAGCAAGTTGTTCACACGATTATAACTAATCTCCAAATACACGGGAGCAAGACATTCACTTTATTGCTTCTTTCCACCATCCAGAAGAAATTCCATAAATGAAAGAGTTTATGAGAACCAAATATATATCACCAAACATCTTTCATAAGGGCTCAGATCCAATGCCTACTTAAGGAAGAAAGGCTGCCTCTTTCCTAGGGTGCACCCTTTATTCAAGTCCCCGGGGGACATTCCATATCTGAAATGTAGAAGTTAATGATTCCCAGAGACTACTTTTTGGATTGTTGAACTGAATTCATCAGTTTATGCCATGTGTGGGTGGGAAGATTTTACAGTTTGCTACCAATTCTTTCCAACTGCTGGAGAAGAAGAATATTCACTCATGGTTGCTTCTTCTAAGGTCATGAGGTCACGGCATAATTTTTTTTCTCTTGTCCTTACAAGGAAATCTTCAAAACTTTCTTTAGACAGGGAACCAAAAATAGTGACAAGGAGAAAGAGTTGCCAAAGATGTGTCCTTCCCCCCTTCTTTATTTCATTTATAGTAAAATCTTAAATCTTTGAGAGCCAGTTTTGCACGTTCCTCTCCCTAGACACTGTTTATTTCAAGTTGTAATTCATGCTGCATTTACACCCTTGCGCTCAGGTTATTTTGTTTAAATATTCCTTTCTGGTTGTTTTTGCATGCCAATAATTTTCCAGAAAGTTACACTCACCTCTTTCTGTCTCTGCCAAATTTTGCAAGATTTCTGTAGTCTCTGAGAGAGGCAGCAGTGGGTGAAACACCATGGGCTCTGAGGGCAAAAGACGTGAGTTCAAGTTCTGGACCCACCATCGGCTTTGAACCCCGGGAAAGACATCTACCATATCTCCTCACTTATGGAATGTGAGTGATGATACTGAAGGCTCTCCTTCCTTCCTCACAGAGCTATTGAGAAGATCAAGTGAAATGAAGATGTAGAAGCACTTGAAAGCTCTAGTTAAAAGCAAGTTACATTTATGCTGCAAGCATTTTCCCTACATGTGTATCTCACAATAAATAAAGTTAAAATAATCGAATGTGAAAAATATAACCATGACACTTCTACATTGTGAAATTTGCAAAAAAAAGATGTCAATTCAAATATGAGGATCCTATTTTTATGTATAAATATATATTTATAAGTATATAAATATATAGCACATATATATACACACACATATATACCATATATGTCTGTAGATATATAGATATATAGACGTAGATGGTAGGGTACTAGACACATCAGTGCTGTATTCAGGCCTATGAACTTCTGATTTAGCATCTCTGAAATATTAGAACCTAGGATTCAGAAAACAGACTGCATTTTTTCTGCCCTTGAAACATGCATCTTCTTCTCTTTCAAACGAACTGAGCCCAGGTTTTTAGTGGGGCACACTGATCCCCAGCTACGGGACAACTGGTCTCATGTTCCCTTACAGTTTGGTGTGGCCATCACAGTTCTGGCCAATGAGAGTTAAGCGGGAGTGTGGTGTGAGATTTCCAGAAAGTCCTATAAGTTCTGTAATAGGGAGGAGTTGCATCTTCTCTCTTCCCTTCTTCCCCCAGCTATCTGGAACGTGGCTGAGATGTCTGATAGTGCAGCCACCATCTCTGGTGTGAGGGAGCAGGCCACACCCTAGGGAAGGCGGGGGTAACACAAGAAGGGTTCTGTGCAGCTGGTGACAATGGAGTCAACAAACAAAGCCTGGACTGCCTGGCTCCAAACTTCTTATGGGCAAGAAGGAATTAAACTACTATCTTGTTTCACTTTTTTGGGGGGTGGGGTGGGTGGGAATCTGTCATTCACAGCTGAACCAGCATTAACTGAAAAATGTCTCTCTGTGACCTGTCATTTCCAAAGACGAGTTTTAATCTCTTTCCTAAAGTAAGATGCTGAGAGGCAAAACATAGGATCCCACATGATTATTTGGCAATTCACTGATGATTTGGTGATCAACTCTTGGACTTCGGCAAGCAGTATGACTTGCACAGAGGAAAGTTTGGGTCCTGTCAGCTACAACAAAGCAGGGTGGCTTTTAAGAAGAAATCTGAGGGGCGCCTGAGTGGCTCAGTTGGTTAAGCAACTGACTTCAGCCCAGGTCATGATCTCACGGTTTGTGGGTTTGAGCCCCATGTCAGGCTCTGTGCTGACAGCTCAGAGCCTGGAGCCTGCTTCAGATTCTGTGTCTCCCTCCCTCTCTGTTCCTCCCCTGCTCGTTCTCTGTCTCTCTCTGTCTCTCAAAAATACACAAACATTAAAAAAAAAATTTTTTTTAATCTTTCGGAAAGTACAGTGAATGAAGCAGAAGATCACCATGGAGTTGCACGTCTCTTGCTCATGGAAGCTGGTCTGACAGAGCAGCACTCCATCCCCAGACACGGGTCTCATGAAGAACCAGGGCGGCGTGTGGAGCAAGGTGGATGAGCACATGTAAGTACCTGAGCCTGTAATTTTGTGCAAGGCATGAAGGGAATCTAGCACAACAGCATCTGTAGCTGTATTTGGAAACTGATGAGGTGATTAGACAATCCATTCATACTTATTGGGCCACATGATATTTTTGCACTGACAAAATAAATAGCCTTTGTTCTCAGAACGTGTGGGGCTGCACTGTCTTCTTCATTCACTCACTTGGCGACTTTGCATGGAGTGCCTACTGCGTACCGGACTACAGATTGACACCGGACCGCCTCGCGGACACAGTTCCCCTTTCTGAGATGACATCTTTTATTCTCCCCTCGTCAGAGGCCCTGGTCTGGTCTGAGAAGGCTTCTCTGACCTCTACAGCCCTGAGCGGTGGTTCCCGGCTCTGCTCCAAGCTCTTGCAGCGCTTTTCATCTACACAACTAACCGGGCACTTGGCAAAGTCTACCTTAAATGTGTTTATATATATTCTACTGTAACGTGAGTGCCTTGAGTTCAGAGACACACCTTTGGTGTTTAGTAAATGCTTGTGGACGATGTCATATTCATTCCGTACTTGCCAGTTTCTTTGGTCAACATTACTTGGACATCTCCTGCAGGCCTCGCACGGTATAAGCACTGGTGGAGAGAAAGGAGGAATAAGACTCAGACTTGGGGACCGCTGGAGAAAGAGAAGTACAATGAATTACAATGCAACGCCATATATGCGAGCAAAGATCTTGGAGCAAGTGTTTGAGTCGAAGCTTCTGACTTATCCTTGGAAAGACTTCACAGGAGAAGCAGTGTCCCACCTAGCTCTTCAAGGAAGAGGAAAGGCCAGGTGTATGAAGGAGCGATTTACACACTTTCCACCTCTGGCTCTTCATGATCTCTTGCAAAGTAGGCAGGGCAGTTGCTGTGTCTCCACTTCCCAGGAAGAACCGGGAGCAGAACATGTCAGAACATGTTGTGCAGGAGCTCCTGGCTCTAAAGAGAAGAGAAGTGGGCCCCAAACTCAAGCTCTGAATCCTAATCCAGTGCTCTTTCTACCGTGCCTCCTGGTTTCCCTAAGTAACGTGGATGACCATGAGTTCAGCCCCGGAGGGGGTCAGGTGTTTCTTATTTTCTCAGCTAAAATGAGTAGAGCAACCCAATTCATTTAATTTATTGCATTTTCCCCTTCCATTTTTCATAATTCCCTCATTTATGAGGCCAGAGTTCTCAGTAATTCCCCTTCCTGGAATCTTCCCTAAGGAAATAATCAGAGAGGTGGACATAAATTTATGTACAGAAACTTGCCTAGCAGAACTATTTATAATAACAGAAAATAGGAAGCAACCTAAATTTCCAACAAAAACAGACTAGTGGGCAGGCGCTAAACATCTTTCCAGGTATTTTAATGACATTTTTTAAATGCTTACAATTAATGTTATTATTTTTTTTAACAAAAGGACAGGATAAAAACCCACGATTCCAGTTTTGTTGGGTATACATGTTAATATATGCAGAGGAAAAAGAAAGGCTTTCAGCAAGATGCTCACAGTGGCCATCTTGGCGCTATTTGTTTGTATTGTTTATGTTTTTCACAGTGTGCATTTTACCATCAGAAAAATAAATATAAATAAAGATTGTTGAGTAAACTACAAAAGTCATCAAGAAACGGAGACTGGATTCCTGTATTCATTAGGGTTGTCCAGAGAAACAGAAACAGTAGAATGAATATATATATATATATATATATATATATATATATATATATATAATATCTATCTATCCAGAGAGAGAGAGACATTGATTTATTTTAAGGAATTGGTGCATGTGATTATGGAAACTGGCAAGTCCAAATTCCTTAGGATAAGCAGCAGGCTGGAGACCCAGAGGAGAGTTGATGTTTGAGTTTGAGTCCAAAGATAGTCTTCTAGCTGAATTCTGTCTTATTGAGAGGTCAGCCTTTTTTCTACTAAGGCCTTCAACCAACTGAATGAGATCCACTCATATAATGGAGGCTGACTTGTTTTACTCAAAGTCTGCTGACTTTAATCTTAATCTCATCTAAAAAAGACCTTCACAGAAACATTGGGAATAATGTTTGCCCAAATACCTAGCTACTATGGCCTAGCTAAGTTGAAACATAAAATTAACTGTCACATTTCCTGAACTACTTGAGATTTCTCACCTATAGACCCAACCGCTTGAAGACAGAGGCTCTGTCTCCTCCTTTCCATCCCTCTGTCACTCGGCACAGGTCTGGCTCATGGTAGATGTGCAACAGGTGTTAGAATGACTGTGTCAGTGAGTGAGGGAGAAAACTGCTGGGAAGACAGTCGACAATATTCCTAAATTATCAATCCAGAATGTCACAAATCAACAGTCAAGTTTCCTTAGCCTGGGACCTGGTCAGCCTTCAAAGGAAGCCATATCACACCATAAAGGCAGGCCCTGGCCACCACAATTACCCCACGCCCATGATTACCCTACCCACACACATTTCTAGACCTACCAAAAACTTGCCCTGAGCCCAGAGACCACCAAGGACACACAGTCCACCCCAGTGATGTCACCCTGCTGTGAACAATGGTCAGTGGGAGGCACAAGTCCTGTAGGACCAGAGACATGGACCATCTGGGGGCTGCTTGAGTATAGGGTCCTCACTAGACAGCCCCCATTGCCTAAGTCCAGGTAGGTGGCTGTGAGAGCAGCAGTTCACCATGATCTACAGCCAGACAGTGGCCTCTCGCTGCCTCAGCCCCTGCAGAGTGTAGAGCTTCTCCAGCCACCACAGAGTCCTCTTCCACTTTCTGACATGGACGTTTGTCTCCTCTGGGTTTCTTGCTTTGCTGATTATTTCAGACCTGCTTGGGATAGAGTCTATCCTATCCTCTCCAGGAGCCCCAGATCTCCTGACCTGCTGATATTCCACCTCCCTCCAGAGCTTCAGAAGGGCAGGACTCTGTCTGGGTACCCAGTCAGCTCAGAACAGCCTGATTTAGTAAAAACATTCCAATAGCTATAGTCGCCAAGACACAAAGGCCAGGAAATCCCCAGAAAGTGGTCCATGAAGTGATTTGAAAGAAGGAACAGGAGAAAGTTTGCTTTTTCTTTTATGATGAATAAAAGTGATGAATAAAAATCTTTAGTCAGTGTGGTGATCTTGTTCTAGTTATGCAAAAGGGTTTGTTTGTTTGTTTAATGAAAAATCTACTACAAGGAGTAAGTTCTAAGTTCTCACTTATTTCATAAGATAATTCAAGACACAAAAGTTCTTATTGAGAGAAGGAGACTATGTTTTTATTTAGGGATGGGGATAGAAGCTGTGGTTGGTAGACACCTGACCATGTCAACCCCTGTGAGGTGGGGATTAGAGGGCCAGGCTCTGCCCCACAGAGGAGTGGTCCTGTTAGGTGAACTTGTCCCTTTCCAGGCACAAAAGTGTTGGCATGCAGTCTGGATGGAAGGTGTTAGCTTTACGTACAGCAGGTGAGAAGCATATGGGGGGGGAAGGGCAGCGTCCCAGAAAATCAACTGCCTAAAAGGTATGGGTCATAGATGTTGTCTGGTGTGACAAAAGCACACATTTACGGGTCACTTACCCACAGCCAGGCACTGTTCCGAGTGGTTTGCATAGATAATCTCATTTAATGCTCACAGTTCCCAATTGAAGTAACTACTAAAATTCTCCTTACTTTAGAAATGTGGAATCTGACGCCTAGAGAGAGGACATGACCTAATTTGCCTAGTACACAACTAGTAAGTGATAGAGCTGGGAGATGCTCCCACAACTGTCACTCTCAAATGATATACAACATACACACACACAGACACATAGATTTCTTGGGATCCTTAAGTCAGACATCCTTTTTCTTCTCCTCTTACACAGAAATGGCATACACACTCCCTTTCTTACCTCTCCGATCCCAGCCTGAACCAAATTTCTCCTATCCAAGTACTAACCAGGCCCGACCTTGCTTAGCTTCCAAGATCAGACAAGATCAGGCGTGTTCAGGGTGGTGTGGCCGTAGACCTGAACCAAATTTCTTTTTTTTTTTTTTTTTTTCAACGTTTATTTATTTTTGGGACAGAGAGAGACAGAGCATGAACGGGGGAGGGGCAGAGAGAGAGGGAGGCACAGAATCAGAAACAGGCTCCAGGCTCTGAGCCATCAGCCCAGAGCCTGACGCGGGGCTCGAACTCATGGACCGCGAGATCGTGACCTGGCTGAAGTCGGACGCTTAACCGACTGCGCCACCCAGGCGCCCCGACCTGAACCAAATTTCTGATCCCATCCCTGTTCCATCTCATTCCATCTCACCCCGACATTCCACCTGCAAATCTAAACAGCCATATTCTGATCTTGACCTTTTCTTCATTGTGTTCCCCTCTGTGAAAGCTCTACACTGAGAAGTCACCACATACAGGATTAATAGGCATTCTACGCCCACTTGATGGCTGTCCCTGAACACCCGTGTCTTTGGCCTTGTCTGTGGAGAGGAGCTGAAGGGCTCTACATGAGGACTCGGGAGACCCCAACTCTACCTCCAGCCCACAAGGCAGCCCCCTGGGCACAGGGTTCTCACCTCTAAACTGAAGGAATTGGTGTCAGCCATCTCTGAAACACTAACAAATTGTGTTTCAGTGGTCTATTTCCATGGCTACAAGACTGGTGATTCTTCTTTTTGTAGCTTGCCGAGTCAGCTCGGTGGTCTATTCTTTTTGTAACTCTTGCCCGGGTAGTTTGGTGGTCTGTCTTTGGGCAGGGACGAGATACGAGGAGATTTATTTGATGAAACTGGCCATTCACACACACACACCTGTTCCTGTCCTCGGGGGCATAAAAAGAGCAAGACCCAAACACTGACGGTGCTTGCATCTTTGCCAAATCCTGCAGGGGAGCTTCCCGACTCACAGGGTCAAATTTATTCCTCAACTCAGAACAGTTTGTTCTCCTTCCTCTCCTTCCAGGATATTTGCGAAGGAGAATTTTAGAATCACTCACAGTCATTCGGTGAAAATAAAAATGGCAGGAGACTAAATGACTAATCTTTTTAAATCGATACTTTTGAGAAAGGTAAATATTTGTAGTGTATCCATTCTGCGCCTTATACAGCGTTTGGAAAGCACCAAAGAATGGAAATATCTTCGGGGGGGGGGGGGGGGGGCAGGCAGAAACCCAGAGGCTTTGAGAAAGCGGAGTTAGTTCCGGCAGGTCATGGGTAGACAGGAAAACCACCCCTCACAGAGGTAGGGGAGAGCTTCACCTCGGCCTTTGGAATTTGCTGATCTTTCCTTAGAAGGGCAGGATTAATGCAGGGAATCCAATTCTTTCCAACTTTGCTGGGACTACCTGAAGACAAAATAAATATGCTTAGTGGGTTGGCAGCCAGTGAGGTGGGTGGGGTGCCAATATTCTGTCATTCCTGACCAGCTGACTTCTTGCTTTATGAAACCTACCCTCCTTCCCAAGGTAGAATCCCCAAGAACTGCATTGCTTAGCTTTACTCATACCCAAAGTATAAGCATGTAACCAAGGCCAGATATATAATTTGTGGGGCCAAGTGACAATTGAAAAAGTGGAGTCCCTTATTCAAAAAGGAGAAGGGAAAGGTACAGTTAAAGGTACTACAATATAATCCAATTAAAAAAACATTGTTTCTGTTACTCACAAAATGTACTATGGGGTAATAGTGATATATTAGTAACAATGTAAATTTTTAAATTGCAAAAAAATGTGTCATAATTTTATATCAGATAATAGGGAACAATACTTTATTAATGTACTATCTTGACTGATCTTTTCTAACTTGTTTTTCTGAAAATTAACTTATGAGATCCTCAAAATTTATGCTTTTAGCAACATGATTTTCAATGAATATAATCAAAATCAATATAATCAAAAGTGATGTCAATCGGTCCTTAACAAATGTAAGATCACAAATAATTTTTCATAATTTTTGATTTTGATTTTGATTTCTGATGCCACTATTGCAACTATTTCTGAGTTGTTAAGAATGCTTTATAGACTCTGACAACATTGGGATGCATTTTTCATCAGTTGCCTTGAAATACAAATTTTAGTACATCTAGAGTTGATAATTCTTACAGAATAACTTTTCTGAAAAGATTTAACTCCTCATACAAATCAGTTTTGTGTAGGTCTGAATTTAATTTTAAATGTAAATTTATACAATGACAATTTGATGTTTCCTCTGGCGCTTCCTGTAACTTGTTGAGGTCATACAGGAAGCTGAAAGTGTTCTCATAATTTGTACATAATTCAAAAAAAACCGTTTACCCATTCCATCGCTGTATCTTCAATGGCAAAGACAAATTAATCACAAAGGCACCTGGCTCAGTCGGTTAAGCATCCAACTTCGACTCAGGTCATGTTCTCAAGAGTTCGTGAGTTTGAGCCCCGCGTCACGCTCTGTGCTGACAGCTCAGAGCCTGGAGCCTGCTTCGGATTCTGTGTGTGTGTCTCTCTCTCTCTGCCCCTCCCCTGCTCTCGCTCTGTCTCCTAACAATAAACGTTAAAAAAAATTTTTTTTAATAAAAAAAAAAAAAAAGAAACTAACCATAAAACTATCTTCCTTGTTGATAACTGGTTCATCCAAAGCTTCATATAAAATTATGTTCTTTCCCACCAAATGTGACAATATTAAATTCGAACATCTCTTTCTAACTCTGTGGATATTTATTTTGCAGTATTGTACAGTTTTCAAAACCAGAGATTCTAACGATTCCCTAATACATTTATTGCAATGTCTGCGTGTCTGCATTTATTTTGCAATAACTCACTAAGTGCCAGCAGTTCCAATCCTGGCTCTCAGGCTCGAGGACAGAAGTTAGATTAGATTCACTGTGTGCATGTTTGCATGGAGGTGGCAAGGATGTGCAGACAACCTGGTTTCCCATTACGGTCCCTGCTCTACCCTCCGCAGAGCTCCTTCTCTCTCCAGGGAGCAGCCGCCACCACCACAGCCGCTGCTTCCTTCCCCGCTGCCGTCACCAGCCAGCGGGGCCCAGGCCCCGGCCCAGCCACCACTAAGGAACTTCATGGTTCCCTGGACTCTCAGAGGTGAGGACATAGGCACCGGGCATCCTCACACCTGTGGGCCTGAGCGCATGTGCGACCGCTGCTGTCGAGGGCACGTACTCCATCGTCTAGCCAGACTTCACGTAAAAAACACAAGTTCAAAGGTCAAGTCATTAAGAATTTCAAAGCAGACCATTAAGCCAAGCACGGACCCCTTCTGAGAGAGGATCCCTATTTACCTGCACAGGTTGCGTGCCATGAGGCATGGAAACGTGGGTCTAGTGATCAGACACACGCCTGAGAGTGTGATTCAGCAGCGAGCTGTGCAGAGAAACGGGTGTGGCAGGGACGTTTCTGTTTTGCCAGCACGGTGGCCAGGGGAGGCAGGCTGCTTCTGGGGTAGACAGTGGTGGCAGTTTCCACACCGCTGCAACTAGAATGGTAGACGGAGGCAGCAAGTCTTTGATCAAGCCGGGGAGGCGGCATAGTTCTGGAAGTTATTCCTGAGACCCCAGAGACCATTCCTCTAAATCCTCCGGGGGCCCTCTGAGCCATCCACTATCTCTAATAAATCTCTCTCTGCTTAAACTAGGCCAAATGAATTCTTGTTTGAGTGTAAAACCCCTGATAATATGGTAATTTTACCCATTTTACAGATTGGAGTATTTATAAAGTGGAGTGTTTTTCATCTTACAGATGAAGAGACCAGGGCTTAGAGCGAACTTGCCTATGTCCATGGAACTGATGAATAGTACAGTAAAGATTCAGACCTGAAGCCTGAGCCCTTAACCACCATACTGCAGTAATTCTTCCTCATACAACATCAGAGCGCTCCGTAAATCATCCTCTATACTGCATCATAACCTCGTACTGAGTATCTGTTCGGTTTTTCCTTGGATAACATATTTCCCTAGGGGGACCTACCTCTTCTGCCCTTGGTAGTATTGTTTACCACATGCCTTAATTGCCCCACAAATGGGAGGCAGGAGAACAGCGCAGCCAATCAGAGTATCCCATCATTCAAAACACAATGATGGGCCCAGTGCTGGACTCTTGACTCACACAAAGTCATTTCGAGTCCACTTTGGAGGACTAATACATGTGCTGGGAAAGTGGGTCTCTCCTTCTGAGATTGTAACATGTAAGTTATCTGGGGCCATTTTTTCTATCCAAATGGGGTAAGAAGCTAACATAGAATTAAGCTGAATTGAGATACTCTGATGATTGATGTCATTTCAGCCACTGGTTCCCGCCATTCCTAAAGCCTATAAATTTTTCTTTTTACGTCTTCTCGTTCAGGTTGGTTTTCTGTCTATAAACATCAAAACAACAACAACAACACTACAGAGGTACTTCCCATAGCAGAAGGGACAGTGGACTTGAGTCATACTTGTTGGCTACCATCTGCTACCTGCTTCTACAACTGCTTGTGAAGACTTCTTCTTTGACCCAAATAGCTCCTCACAAGGGACCATATCTCTCCCATGATTTCTTTTCCACTTCACAATGGAGGTCACATTGAGCAGGAATTACTGCTATAATCACTCACTCTACATATAATTCATGAATCCTTCTTTCTCTTTACCTTCTGTTCCTGTCCATGCCTGACTCTCAAATAAAAGACATTATCAACCCCTGTCAGAGACAGAGAAAGGTATAAAGGAAGAGCTTCTCTCTTTAAAAAAAAAAAAAAAAGTTTACTTATTTTGAGAGAGACAGAGACAGTATAAGTTGGGGAGGGGCAGAGAGAAAAAGAGAAAGAGAATTCCAATTTGGCTTCATGTTGCCAGCACAGAGCCTGACTCAAGGCTTGAACTCACAAAACCACGAGATCATGACCTGAGCCAAAACCAAGAGTTGGACACTTAACCGACTGAGCCACCCAGGCTCCCCAGAAGAGCTGCTGTTTATTTAATTTTTAAACGTTTATTTCTTTTTGAGAGAGAGACAGACAGACAGATAGACAGACAGAGTGTGAGTGGGGGAGGGTGAGAGAGAGAGGGAGACACAGAATCCAAAGTGGGCTCCAGGCTCTGAGCTGTCATCACAGAGCCTGATGGCGGGACTAGAACCCACGAGCTATGAGATCACGACCTGAGCCAAAGCCGGACGCTTAACCAACTGAGCCACCCAGCCGCCCCAAGAACTTCTCTTTAAATTCTAAGTTATCTATACACTATCTGGTAGTGCCAGTAACAGCATGAAATACTGTGGATCATGTGGCTTATTATAGATAGTGTGATAAGGTTAACACCAGTGTCTGGGTTTCTTTAGAAATATAAACTAAAAGGTACTAAATGGAACCACAGAGATAATCTCTCTCAGTGTTAGTGTGGGTGGCTCTCACTGTTACACAAAAGATTTCATAGGAAACTGGACATGGCATTACATAACACTGAATCAGAAGTATGCCATTCTTTCCTGAATCTAATCAAGAGGAAACATGAGACAACGGGGAATTAAGGGCCAGTCTATAACCAGCCTGTGTCCTTCCCAAATGTCAATGTCATGAAATACAAATAAAGGTGAGGAACAGTTGCAGATTAAAGAAGACCAAAGAGACGTGACCACTAAATGCAGCACATGATCGGCACTGATTCCTGTACTAGGAGAAAAAAAAACAACAACAACCTATAAATGACATTATTGAGTCAACTGACAAAATTGAAGCGTAGCCTACAGTTAGAAAGAAGTATTTCAGTGATGTTAAATTTCCTGACTATGATCATTACACCATGGTTATAAAAGAGACTATCCTTATTCTTAGGAAATACATACTGGGGTATTAAGGGTGTGGTGTTTGCAGCCTACTCAGTGGTTAAGGAAAGAACTTTAATATATACAGAATGTATATTTTGTATATATACAGAAAGAGAGAGAATGATAAAGCAAATGTGGCCAATGTTCAAAACTGGTAAATCCAGATAAAAGATCTACTGGAGTTCTTTTGTACTATTCTTATACCTTTTACATAAGTTTGAACTTATTTAAAAATAAAAAGCTTCCTACAAAAGAGTTAGTCAGTCTTTCAGGTTTCTTTCTTTTTTTTAAATTTTATTTTAGAGAGAGAGAGTGCTTGCTTGAGTTGGGGTGAGGAGCAGAGTGGGGAAGAGAGAGAGAGAGAGAGGGAGAGAGAGAGAGAGAGAGAGAGAGAGAGAATCCAAAAAGGTTCCATGCTCAGTGCAAAGCCCAACATGGGGCTCAATCCCATGACCCTGGGATCATGACCTGAGCCAAAGTCAAGAGTCACATGCTCAACCAACTGAGCCAGCCAGGTGCCCCTCACATTTCTTTTAACCGTCATGATTATGTCAAAGAGAAAGTATCAGTTTGGAACTAATGTATCTTTAACATTTTCTAACACTTGCTAATCTCCCTCTTTAATAAATAGAGAACATTTATTATGTTCTATTTATTTAATAAATAGAGCCTGGCTGGCTCAGTCAGTAGAGCATCCTACACTTGATCTCAGGGTTCTGAGTTCAAGTGCCACATCGGGTGTGGATCTCACTTACTTATATACATACATACATACATACATACATACATACATACATACATATATAAAATAGAGAGCAAACTTCAGGCTCAGTTTTTGGCAAGCAGCAGTTATTACCTAGAATTTAATTGCATAATTTTGTTTTCATTTTATTTCCTCTCTATTTATGCCAAGCAAGATAGCTTTCCTTGTATAGTAAGGTATAAAATTCCTTTTAAAATAAATTTATATAATTAAAAAAGAGTTAATGTAAAGAAAAACATTAATATAAAAATGCAGGTAGCATTTGGAAGGAGGTCTCCTGCTGTTGCCCATTTTACCACAGCCTGTTGCCATATGACTGGAGACACAAGAGTGCCAAGAGCCAACCCTACAATAAGAAGCACAGTTTAACCAAACGTCCATTGATGGATGAATGGATAAAGAAGATGTGGTAATTACATACAATGGAGTATCACTCGGCAATCAAAAATAATGAAATCTTGCCATTTGCAACTACATGGATGGAACTAGAGGGTATTATGCTGAGCGAAATTAGTCAGAGAAAGACAGATATCAGAAGACTTCACTCATATGACGACTTTAAGACATAGAACAGATGAACAGAAGGGAAGGGGAGCAAAAATAATATAAAAACAGGAAAGGGGACAAAATATAAGAGACTCAAATATGGAGAACAAACAGAGGGTTACTGGAGGGGTTGTGGGAGGGGGGATGGGCTAAATGGGTAAGGGGTACTAAGGAATCTACTCCTGAAGTCATTGTTGCACTATATGCTAACTTGAATGTAAATTAAAAATATAAAACAAAATAAAAAATTTTTTAATTAAAAAAAAAGAAACACAGCTCAAGACACAGCACACATCATCATCACCACAGATACATTATCTACACACCCGCACTCACTCACACACACAAATGAGGGCTCCGCTTTACAAATCATGCATTCATAGCAACAGCAACCCTCACGATTGCCTTAGACCTTTGACACTGAAAAGGTGTTGTTTCTTCTCTTCTAATGTCCCAAGTGACCAGTGGGACAGAGTAAGTTGTTCCTATATAGCTTATAGACAACTTCAAAACACTCTTTTTTTTACTTTTATTTTTTCTTTCTTAAAATTTATATCCAAATAAGTTAGCATATAGTGAAACAATGATTTCAGGAGTAGATTCCTTACTGCCCCTTACCCATTTAGCCCATCCCCTCTCCCACAACCCCTCCAGTAACCCTCAGTTTGTTCTCCAAATTTATGAGTCTCTTCTGTTTTGTCCCCCTCCCTGTTTTTATATTATTTTTATTGCCCTTCTCTTATGTTCATCTACTTTGTCTATTAAAGTCCTCATATGAGTGAAGTCATATGATTTTTGTCTTTCTCTGACTAATTTCGCTTAGCATAATACCCTCCAGTTCCATCCATGTAGTTGCAAATGGCAAGATTTCACTCTTTTTGATTGCCAAGTAATACTCCATTGTGTATATATATATACCACATCTTCTTTCTCCATTCATCCATCGATGGACATTTGGGCTCTTTGCATACTTGGGCTATTGTTGGTAGTGCTGCTATAAACATGGGGGTGCATGTGTCCCTTCGAAACAGCACACCTGTATCCCATGGATAAATGCCTAGCAGCGCATGCTGGGTCATAGGGTAGTTCTATTTTTAGTTTTTTGAAGAACCTCCATACTGTTTTCCAGAGTGGCTGCACCAGCTTGCATTGCCACCAACAACGCAAAGAGATCCTCTTTCTCCACATCCTCACCAACATCTGTGGTTGCCTGAGTTGTTAATGTTAGCCATTCTGAAAGGTGTGAGGTGGTATCTCATTGTGGTTGTGATTTGTATTTCCCTGATTATGAGTGTTGTTGAGCATTTTTTCATGTGTTGGTTGGCCATCTAGATGTCCTCCTTGGAGAAGTGTCTATTCATGCCTTTTGCCCATTTCGTCACTGGATTATTTGTTTTTTGGGTGTTGGGTTGATAAGTTCTTTATAGATTTTGGATACTAACTCTTTATCTGATATGTCATTTGCAAATATCTTCTCCCATTCTGTGGGTTGCCTTTTACTTTTGCTGATTGTTTCCTTCTCTGTGCAGAAGCTTTTTATTTTGATGAGGTTCCAGTAGTTCCATTTTTGCTTTTGTTTCCCTTGCCTCCAGAGACATGTTGAGTAAGAAGTTGATGTGGCCAAGATCAAAGAGAGTTTTGCCTGCTTTCTCTTCGAGGATTTTGATGGCTTCCTGTCTTTCATTGAGGTCTTTCATCCATTTTGAGCTTATTTTTGTGTATGGTGTAAGAATGTGGTCCGGGTTAATTCTTCTGCATGTCGCTGTCCAGTTTTCCTGGCACCACTTGCTGAAGAGACTGTCTTTATTCCATTGGATGTTCTTTCCAGCTTTGTCAAAGATTAGTTGGCCATATGTTTGTGGGTCCATTTCTGGGTTCTCTATTCTGTTCCATTGATCTGAGTGTCTGTTCTTGTGCCTGTACCATACTGTCTTGATGATTACAGCTTTGTAGTATAGCTTGTAGTCCGGGATTATTATGACTCTTGCTTTGGTTTTCTTTTTCAAGATTGTTTTGGCTATTCAGGGTCTTTTCTGGTTACATACAAATTTTAGGATTGTTTGTGCTAGCTCTGTGAAGAATGCTGGTGTTACTTTGATAGGGATTGCATTGAATATGTAGATTGCTTTGGGTAGTATTGATATTTTAACAATATTTTTCTTCCTATCCAGGTGCATGGAATCGTTTTCCATTTTTTTTGTGTCTTCCTCAATTTCTTTCATAAGCTTTCTATAGTTTTCAGTGTATAGATTTTTCACCTCTTTGGTTAGATTTATTCCTAGGTATTTTATGTTTTTTTGTGCAACTGTAAATGGGATCAATTCCTTGATTTCTCTTTCTGTCGCATCATTGGTGTACAGAAATGCAACCGATTTCTGTGTATTGATTTTATATCCTGCCACTTTGCTGAATTCATGAATCAATTCTAGCAGTTTTTTGGTGGAATCTTTTGGGTTTTCCATATGGAGTATCATGTCATCTGCAAAGAGTGAAAGTTTGACCTCTTCCTGGCTGATTTGGGTGCCTTTTATTTCTTGGTGTTGTCTGATTGCTGAGGCTAACATTTCCAATACTATGTTGAATAACAGTGGAGAGTGGACATCCCTGTCTTGTTCCTGACCTTAGGAGGAAAGCTCTCAGTTTTTCCACATTGAGGATGATATTAGCATTAGGTCTTTTGTATATGGCTTTTATGATCCCAAGGTATGATCCTTCTATCCCTACTTTCTTGAGGGTTTTTATCAAAAATGGATGTTGTATTTTGTCAAATGCTTGCTCTGCATCTATTGAGAGGATCATATGGTTCTTGTCCTTTGTTTTATTGATGTGATGAATCAGGTTCATTGTTTTGTGGCTATTGAACCAGCCCGACATCCAAGGCATAAATCCCACTTGGTCGTGGTGAATAATTTTTTTAATGTATTGTTGGGTCCGGTTGGCTAATATCTTGTTGAGGATTTTTGCATCTGTGTTCATCAGGGAAATTGGTCTATAGTTCTCCTTTTTAGTGGGGTCTCTGTCTGGTTTTGGAATCAAGGTAATGCTGGCTTCATAGAAAGAGTTTGGAAGTTTTCCTCCCATTCTACTTTTTGGAACAGCTTCAAGAGAATAGGTTTTAACTCTTCCTTAAATGCTTGGTAGAATTCCCCTGGAAAGCCATCTGGCCCTGGGCTCTTGTTTTTTGGCAGATTTTTGATTACTAAGTCGATTTCTTTACTGGTTATGGGTCTGTTCAAATTTTCCATTTCTTCCCGTTTCAGTTTTGGTAGTGTATATGTTTCTAGGAATTTGTCCATTTCTTCCAGATTGCCCATTTTATTGGCGTATAATTGCTCATAATATTCTCTTATTATTGTTTTCATTTCTGCCGTGTTGGTTGTGATCTCTCTTCTTTCATTCTTGATATTATTTATTTGGGTCCTTTCCTTTTTCTTTTTGATCAAACTGGCTAGTGGTTTCTCAATTTTGTTAATTCTTTCAAAGAACCAGCTTCTGGTTTCATTGGTCTGTTCTACTGTTATTTTGGTTTTGATAGCATTGATTTCTGCTCTAATCTTTATTATTTCCTGTCTTCTGCTGGGTTTGAGTTCTATTTGCTGTTCTTTTTCCAGCTCTTTAAGGCGTAAGGTTAGGTTGTGTATCTGAGATCTTTCTTCCTTCTTTAGGAAGGCCTGGATTGCTATATACTTTCCTCTTATGACCGCCTTTGCTGCGTCCCAGAGGTTTTGGGTTGTGGTGTTATCATTTTCATTGGCTTCCATGAACTTTTAAATTTCCTCTGTAACTTCTTGGTTAGCGCATTCATTCTTTAGTAGGATGTTCTTTAGTCTCCAAGTATTTGGTACCTTTCCAAATTTTTTCTTGTGGTTGATTTCGAGTTTCATAGCGTTGTGGTCTGAAAATATGCACGGTATGATCTCGATCTTTTTGTATTTACTGAGGGCTGATTTGTGTCCCAGTATGTGGTCTATTCTGGAGAATGTTCCATGTGCACTGGAGACGAATGTATATTCTGCTGCTTTAGGATGAAATGTTCTGAGTATATCTGTTAAGTCCATCTGGTCCAGTGTGTCATTCAAAGCCATTGTTTCCTTGTTGATTTTTTGATTAGATGATCTGTCCATTGCTGTGAGTGGGGTGTTGAAATCTCCTACTATTATGGTATTATTAGCAATGAGTTTCTTTATGTTTGTGATTAATTGATTTATGTATTTGAGTGCTTTCACATTTGGTGCATAAATGTTAACAATTGTTAGGTCTTCTTGGTGGATAGACCCCTTGATTATGATATAATGCTCTTCTTCATCTCTTGATACAGTCTTTATGTTAAAGTCTAGAGTGTCTGATATAAATATGGCTACTCCGGCTTTCTTTTGTTGACCGTTAGCATGATAGATGGTTCTCCATCTCCTTATTTTCAATCTGAAGGTGTCTTTAGGTCTAAAGTGGGTCTCTTGTAAGCAGCATATAGATGGATCTTGTTTTCTTATCCATTCTGTTACCCTATGTCTTTTGATTGGAGCATTGAGTCCATTGACATTCAGAGTGAATACTGAAAGATGTGAATTTATTGCCATTATATTGCTTGTAGCGTTGGAGTTTCTGGTGGTGGTCTCTGGTCCTTTCTAATCTTTGTTGGTTTTGGTCTTTATTTATTTGTGTTTTTTTTTTCATCTTTTCTCCCCTCAGAGAGTCCCCCTTAAAATTTCTTGCAGGGATGGTTTAGTGGTCACAAACTCCTTTAATTTTTGTTTTTCTGGGAAGCTTTTTATCTCTCCTTCTCTTTTGAATGACAGCCTTGCTGGATAAAGAATTCTTGGCGGCATGTTTTTCTGATTCAGCACATTGAATATATCCTGCCACTCCTTTCTGGCCTGCCAAGTTTCTGTGGGTAGGTCTGCTGCAAACCTGATCTGTCTTCCCTTGTAGGTTAGGGACCTTTTTTCCCTTGCTGCTTTCATGATTCTCTCCTTGCCTGAGTATTTTGTGAATTTGACTATGATATGCCTTGTTGATGGTCAGTTTTTGTTGAATCTGATGGGGAGGGGCGCCTGGGTGGCGCAGTCGGTTAAGCGTCCGACTTCAGCCAGGTCACGATCTCGCGGTCCGTGAGTTCGAGCCCCGCATCGGGCTCTGGGCTGATGGCTCAGAGCCTGGAGCCTGTTTCCGATTCTGTGTCTCCCTCTCTCTCTGCCCCTCCCCCGTTCAAGCTCTGTCTCTCTCTGTCCCAAAAATAAATAAACGTTGAATCTGATGGGGGTCCTCTGGGCTTTCAGGATTTTGATGTCTTTCCCCAGGTTAGGAAAGTTTTCCACTATGATTTGCTCACATAACTCTTCTACCCCTATTTCTCTTTCTTCCTCTTCTGGGACCCCTATGATTCTGATGTTTTTCCTTTTTAATGAGTCACTGATTTTTATAATTCTTAAATTGTGCTCTTTTGCCTTACTCTCCCTCTTTTTTTCTGCTTCGTTATTCTCTATAAGTTTGTCTTCTATATCGTTGACTATCTGTTCTGCCTCGTCCATCCTTGCCGCCGCTGCATCCATCTGTGATTGAAGCTCAGTGATAACATTTTTAATTTCATTCTGGCTATTTTTTACTTCTTTTATCTCTGCAGAAAGGGATTCTAATCTATTTTCGACTGCACCTAGTATTCTTATTATCATGATTCTAAATTCTGGTTCAGACATCTTGCTTGTATCTGTGTTGATTAAATCCCTGGCTGTAGTTTCTTCATGCTCTTTCTTTTGGGGTGAATTCTTTTGTTTTGTCATTTTGAAGGGAGAAAGGAATTAATGAGATAGAAAAATTGAAATCAAAAAAATTAAAATTAAAAAAATATTAAAATTAAAATTAAACACATACACACACAAATCAAATAGATGATGCTTGATTGTAGGTGTGTTTTGGTCTGGGTGTTGAAAGTGGTTTGACAGAAAAAAAGGGGGGGGAAGGAAATCGTTTGAGAATTTGAAAGAATGAATACACTGAAGTAGACTAAAATGAGATGATGGGGGTAAAATATAATTTGAAAAAATATACACAAAAGTAAAGAATATAGTAGGAAAAAAATTAAAGAAAAATGTTTTAATAAAAATTAGAAATAAGTATGAATTTTTTCGTTTTCTGTATTTAAGAAAAAAGAAAAGAAACGAAAAAGAGAAAAAAGATTTTAAAAAGAAGAAAAAAAAGAAATCGTTTGAAAATTTGAAAAAGTGAATACACTGTAGTAGACTAAAATAAAATGATGGAAGTAAAATAGAATTTGGAAAAATGTATATAAAGGCAAAAAATATAGTAATAAAAATTAAATAAAAATATTTTTAACAGAAATTGAAAGTAAAAATGAAGTTTTGTCTTTCAGCATTCGAGAAAAAGAAAAGAAACAAAAAAGAAAAAGAGAAAAAGGAAAAAAAGGAAATTGTTTGAAAATTTGAAAAGGTGAGTACACTGAAGTAGACTAAAATAAAATGATGGAAGTAAAGTAGAATTTGAAAAAATTTACACAAAAGTAATAAATATAGTAATAAAAATTAAAGAAAGATATTTTTAATAAAAATTGAAAACAAAAATGAATTTTTTCTCTTTCTGTATTCAAGAAAAAGAAATGAATTGTAAAAGAGAAAAAGGAAAAAGAAAAAAAGAAAGAAAGAAAATTGAATAGATGAACGTGCTAACAGATTGACGTAGGATTGAAATTACTTTGTTTTTCCCTAGAAGTCAGTCTATGTAGCTCTTTATAGTCCATAAATTAAGCGGGCAGTGAAACTCGTGTTCTTGAAGAGCGGAGTTGGCCCAGTTGGGCGGGGCTCAGTGTAACAGCTCCGCTCTCCTCTAGATGGCGCTGCTAGCCTACTGGGGCGGATTGTTGCGGGGCTCGGAGGTGCGTATGCGCATGCGCGGGATTGGTGAACCCGGCACCACCCAGCTACCCAGTCTTCTCCTGGATCAGCAATCGTGCACCCGTCCTCTGTCTTCAGCTTTTGTCCGCTTCCCGCTTTTTCACTCTCCGTGACCAGGCCCCTGGCAGTACCTCTCTCCCAAGTTTTGTCTCAGATGCGGCTGTTTCCCCCGGCCCCTTACTTCCGAAGGACTGTGGCTTTGACCCGTTCCGCCCCTCTACGGGAGGATCTCACCGAGCAATGGCCAAATGAGCAATGGCCAAATGCCGGCCGCACCCAGGAAGGTTTGAGTTACTGTGCTGCTGCTGATGCCCAGAGACTGCATCCAGGTGCCAGCTGCCCCAGAAAAAGTTCGCGAGACAGTGTAGCAGCGGCGTTTCAGGGATTATGGAAAATCACAACACACATCTGGAACCAGGCTTCACCCTTAACGACCTCGCCCCAGCACCAGCGAATGTGGCCGTTTTCTGGGGTCTGCTGGGAACAGGTGGCTTCAACAGTCTCTACCAAATGTCCTTCCAGCAGTGGAACCGCTTTTCCCCGTGTGGCCCAAGAACCTCCCGGACCCCACTCTGCTCCTGAGGATTCGCCCTTCCCACCAGAACACCAGAGCCAGGTATTGAGCTGCGGAGTTGCAGCCTTTGCGCTCCCCTTGTTTACAGTCTTAATGGAATTTAAACTCTCTCCTTTCTCCTTTCTCCCTTTTTAGTTTAGTCCCTGCGGCTGTTCCCAATTTTCCACTTTCTCTCCAGCTGCTTTTGGGGAGGCGTGCTTTTCCCGTATTCTCCGCACCCCCCCCCCCCCCCAGTCTCTGTCCTCTCTCCGCCTGCAAAAGCGGCTCCCTGCCCGCCGCCGGCTTCTCTCTCCCCAAGTTCACCTCTCCACGCCGCGTACCTGCTGAATTCTGTGGTTCAGCTTGTGCGGATTGTTGTGTTAATCCTCCAGTCAGTTTTCTAGGTGTGTAGGATGGTGTAGTGTTGGTCTGGCTGTATTTCATGGATGCGAGACACACAAAAAGCTTCCATGCTGTTCTGCCATCTTGGCTCCCCCTCCCCAAAACTCTCTCTGTTAAAAGCACAGGTATGGTCCTAGAAGCCTGGAAGCTTGAAAGAGAAACTAGTTCAATCTTGTAAATAGTTTCGGGAGTAGTTGAGGGAAGCAGATCTGGGCATTCACATGTTTCTAGGCAGTGGCCCTGTGTCCCAGCTCTCACACTTAAAATTCCAGTTAAAATACTTCCTTTTCCTCTCATGTCCTTGCTCTCACTCAACGCTGTTTTCCACGAGTCTGTATTTGGCCCACCACAAACACAAAAAATTAGACTTACCGTGGTGGGCACTAATGTGTATGTCTGATCTAGTCCTTAGACTACTGTCAAGGAATTCCAGCCTCACTAGAGAAGCTCCTCTGCTCACAAGGGGTGCCAGAGGAGGGCATCTGACAGCGTCCTTAGAGTCATTTCAGGCTTTAAAATTCTGACTGGCAGGAGCCTTTCTCCCGCTAAGTGAATCCATCAGGAGCATGGGTCTGCATCTCCTTGTTCACTGTTTTGTGGACAGCAAATGGCCTCCAGTCTTTGTACAATAGTCTCTGTGTATTTGAGGATGATTACCAATCCTCAAATACATCTCTCCCCAATGTGAACTCACCATCTCTCCCCAATGTGAACTCACCCAGTTTTTCCATTTTCATGCATAAAATAATTTTCCAATCTGCTCATCATCATGGCTCACCTCTGTGCTTTCCTGTTGTTTTTTCCTATCACTCTAAAGTTGTTGAGTCCAGAACAGAGTACAGTATTCTGAGGGTGTGTGCAGTCTGGGAGAAAACGCCCAACATTCCTGCTTCCTTAGGAGGCCAAACCTCCAGGGTATGTCAGGACCCCCTGGACTCTCCAGGCCCAAGCAAATCTATTCCAGGGCCCTTGGAGTCCTAAACATACCTTTGGTTATTCAAGTTCCATCCACACAACATTTTAAATGAAAGGTGTTATGAAAGGAAAGTTAGATCTAGTCTATAACTTCTTAAGTGGGAAGTTCTGTTTATTACTAGGGTCACTTAGTGGTCTAGAGGACTACTGAAAGGTTGGCCAGGTCCTAAATCCCCTTTAGAGAACCAAACTAACTGTTGGGGGAAATTAAGCAGGCAGGTCATTCTGAGACGTGTCAAATTCCTACCAAAGTAACCTACTTATCTAAGGCTGCTATGTGGAATGATTTTAGGAACACTAAGAAATCACAGAGAGATGTCTCTCTTCCCAGTTCTATGGGAGGAATTCTATACTGTGCCTGAAAATTTCAATTTACGTAACACGTTTGAGCTTCATCTAGCAATTCTGTGTAAAACTCTTGCCCTGCCCACCTTGCAGTAATGTGAGATTACAATCACATATGGTGACACTCTGAAAAGAGTAAAAGAGAGACGACGGGGGGGGGGGGGGGGGCTGGAGGTAGAGGATTATTAAGAGCGAATATTCACAAATCTCTGTCTGAGGCAGTCTCAGAATTGTCCCAGTACCTAACTGTCATAAGGCCAGTTCCGGACCTCAATGACCCATCTGGCAGATTTAGAATCAGCCCCAAAGTTCTGAGATTCCCCCATAGGTTGAAGGGGGCATTGGTTGTCAAATGGCTACATATTGGACAGTCTACCTAAATAACAAGAAAATCATTCTGCAAGCAGTTATATGCTGATTGTTGGGGGCCAGTGAGTCTAGACTTCTGCTATGTATGGGGAAACTGAGGTCCAAGGTTCAGCAACAAGTAGTGGCAAAACCAGGACTAAAATTGGCCTCTCTTTCCTTGGCCATTTTGACCTTCTCTGCAAATACGACAGCATCAAACCACTGAATAAAATGGGAGAAATTCCTTCATCTCTCTATCTAGACATATGTGATAAATGGAAGGATGTCAAGTGCCATTTTCTGGTTCGGCTCAGATGGCAAATGCGGGGGTGGGGGGGTAAGTGGGAGGCAGCGTTGAACAGTGAGTGTGTGTACATTTCAACTTTTTTCTTTGCATTTTGATTACATTTAACAATGTGTTACCTCTTCACAGTGTAGTTTATATCATTGCAGGATGCCAAGAATGACATCAACATCTGTTAAAGCCTAATGTTTCACATTCTCAACTGTAAACATTAACATTGCTTAGTTTTCAGATATAAACTCAAAGTCATTCTGAAGTTGCATGGTTTCTTTCCAAGAAAGTTGGTGTTACTGTAATGAAATTTGCCTAATTAATCTCCTTAAGGAGGGAAGGAATCCAATGATGACTGTTAATAAAGATCTCAACGTTCTTCTTGTAATCAGAGCAAGGCGATCTGTGGATTCATTTTGAGAGAGACCATAACTTTCCAAATAAATCTTAGCAAAGCTTTGCAGACAGGGCACTTGAGCTATTTCCCCACTTGGCTCACTTGCTTTCAGCCTTAGCTAGTACTGTGTAAACTTCTCTAGAACCTCTGGGTGTGTTTATATTTCACCTGGGACCTGGGACCCCAATGTCCAGGGTCACTGTTCTTGATGCCAGAACTCATATAAAAGGTGCATTTGAATGAGTCATTGATGGAAACTCTTGGTTTGCCATATTTCAATACCATCCCCTCTCTGGGCATCATCCACATGCTGCGTGTATGGGCCCAACCCTTGATACCTGCATAAAATCCTGGTCGCACTAAGCAGTGAATATGAAGAAAAGTGCCAGCCACCCTCTGCCAGGGCCTCCCCTGAACCCCAGTGGACCTGTCTACATATATGTAGCCAATAATTTTTCTTTTCAAAGGAGTCTATAGTGTAACACCAGGGTATAGGAAGCCATACTGGGGAGTAAGGAGAACAGTTTTGAGTCTCCTGGTCCTGAGTTCAAGAGATCTGGAGAAATGGCAGCCATGAACATGAGTTCTGAGAGATAGCCTTCTATGAAGATGTTGAGGGAGTAGTCGGGTCTGTTAACTCTGGAACTAGGGAGTCCAACAGAGAGAAAATGAATCACTGGATAGGAGCCTTGGGAGTTTGGGTCAAAGAGTATGGGCATGAGGGTCAAGAAGAGCTTGGAGGGTAATAGAGAAAGCCTAAGAAGGTGGCATTAATCCCATTTTCCCAGTTCAGGCAGCTGGCCATAAAGAGCCAAGGGTAACTTCATCCTCAGCTCCCAAACATAGAGCTGGATCTAAGTCCTTACTGATTCAGGACATGACCAGGCAGAGAAGTGAGGCGGGGTTGTGTTTGCAGGTGGCGAGTGGGACAAAAAATGTCAAGATAGGTAGCATGTTAGGTCTGACACTAAGTCAGCAAAGAAGGCCATAAGGAGTCCCAAAAGAGGCCAGTGACCTGGGTAGAATTTTCAAGAACAGGCTCTCTCCATGACTCCCCACCCCATCCACGGAAAACTATTGTTTAGGCCTCAGTATGGTAACATTCTGAAATAATTCATCCCTAAAAGTTCATGGCCGTCATTCTATGCTCTGAAGCTTCCACTCCCCTTGAAAGGGGTCTAAAATCTGAGACTGGGTTCAGGCTTTATTGAAATTGTTGGTTTCATCATTTGTGTTCCACACTGGATTCTAAGCTCCATGGGGGTAGGGAACAGATCTAATCCTATAGATCAATTTCCAGTACAATGCTGACACTCAATAAATAATTGACAAAAGAGTGAATAATTATGGCAGATGATTATTATGAATCACTGTGGCAGATGGTATTACTATGCTCAAGAATTTACTTCCTCCTTTCCTGTAACATATCCCTTCGGGTTTGGCCATGTGACCTGCTTTGGCCAATGGAGTACAAGTGGGCGTGACACAAGCCGTTTCTGAGCAGCCCGTTGAAGTGAGATTGCATGGCTTGGCTCGGCCTTGCGCTTCTCTTCTCTGTCACAAGGCTGCGTGTCGCAGGTTAGGACTGCTTCTGTGGTCTGAGCCCCAGAAGAAAATGTGAGACACCAACCCAGAGTCAGCCCACAGCCTTGAGCAGAGCTGTGGCCAATCCACTGCTCTCATGTTGTATTATGAGAAAGGAATGTTTGCTGGTGTAAGCCACCTGGATTTGGGGGTTGTTTGTTACCACAGCAAAAGCCCCGAAATTGGAGGAATAAGGTGTGTCCCATTTACTTTCAGTTAAGCGCTGCCACGGCTGCCTTTGATTTCTCTTTTTTGCCAAGGCTGAGAGCAGATGGCAAACCCATTTGCCTGCCCCCTGTGCCATCTAGCAAGTGACCTTTCTGCTTCCGCTTCTCCAAAAGAACACACAGGGTTTCCTCCCCTGCTAGAGAGACCTCATGGTTAACTGTCAAGGCTGCTTTATGAAAAGTTGCCTGAAGGAAAGTTTACATATCATATCTTAAACATTTACACAGTTTTTAAATAAATACAAGCCTGAAGCCAGTTCCAGCCCTCTCCCTTTCTTTACCTGCCACTGAAGCGTGTTCTCTCCAGTTCTGCAAAACACCAGAGTGTTACTCAAGCTCTGAAGGTACAGTGTTGTCTAGAATCTGCAAATGGTCTGGTTGAAATCTCGAGGGCTTCTCCCTCTGCACCAGACTTCAGTTGATCTTGGGCAGAACGTTGAGTACAAAATGTGCATGGGACTTGGGGCACGAGAAAGGGCAGACTAAGGGGAATCCTGGAGACAGTATTCGTTGCTCAGTTCTGTTGTGCTCCCTGAAGCCGTCCATTGGGTGTTCAAACGTTTGAAGAAAGGTGAAAACAATGCAGAGACATCTATGAGATACCAAATAGCCAAATGTTTGTAAACAACTTAAAGGTTCATCTTTTCACCAGAGTCTGTAATGACATCTACCCTCCACCAATAAGCTGATAATTCCAAGTTCTGCTTTTCTGACCTCAGCTTTTCTCACAAGGTAGAAGCCCTTAGAGCCACACGGTTGTCCACACACGTTAGATGCAATGTTTTCGAAATCAAACATTGGACAACCCCCTGAGCGTAGGCTCCTTTCCCTTCATTTCCTGTATTGATTAATGGCACTCTGTCCGCCCCATTGTCGGATCTAGACACTGGGAATCTTGTTGGATGCTTTCCTTTCCCTCAGCCCCTGCAGCCATCTGATTATCAAGTCCTGCAGGGCTACCCCGAATCCTTTGTGGGAGAAGGCTGGCTATAAACTATTCATACCCACATATATAAATAAAGGTCCTACTTATAGTATCTCTGAAATGTCCCTAAAACTCCCCCCATTCCTCTCAGGGTCCCACCCCCTAATTGTCTCAGTTCACTTCCTCTAGTGCCAAAACCTCCTGATGGGGCTGTGCGTCCAGTCTAGTTGCTGTCCCCCTGACCCACATCAGAGTCCCGTTCCTAAAACGCAAGCCTAATGATATCATTTCCTTCCTGGAAAGCCCACCGTGACTTTCCATCCACTACGGAATAAAGTTCCAATTTGACTGCCTCATGAAGAGCTTTGTGACTGGCTTCTGGGAACTTTGCAGGCTCATCTCCCACAGTGCCCGAACTCTGAAGGTCCTTTTTCCCCAGAGAGCACTGTGTTTACCTCCGGGACTCCTGCTTATCCTTCATGGTTCAGCCCAGAGATCCCGTCTGTGAAGACAGCCTTGCTGCCCCCGCCCTCTGAAGGGTTAGGCAGCCTCCTCCCACTCCCGTAGTCCAAAGCTCTTTTACAGCAACGACAACATTGCTTTTCATGGTATGTTTACATGTTTGTGTCCCCGGTCAAACCGTGAGGGATGTGAAGGTCGCAAACCTGCCCGAATTATCTCTCTAGCCTCGGGATCAGGCACACTGCACGTGTTCTGTAATGTCATCGAATAAGTGAGGAATAAATTCTCTAGCCATGGCCTTAGTATCTTTAAATGGATAAGTGACTTAGCATATTATATTTTTTAAAGTTTATTTATTTATTTTGAGACAGACAGAGACAGCGTGAGCAGGGGAGGGGCAGAGAGAGAGGGAGAGAGAGAGAATCCCAAGCAGGGTCCTCACCATCAGCGCAGAGCCCAACGTGGGGCTCAAACCCATGAAACTGTGAGATCATGACCTGAGCCGAAACTGAGAGACGCTTAACTGACTGAGCCACCCAGGTGCCCCAATGACTAGCATATTAATTTCCCTGTCTGTAAATAAAAATGAGAATAAGAATTGGCAGGCTGATTTTTTTAAGCAATATTCTTCTAAATAGAAGGACAAAAAATTATGGTCTCCCAGCATTATATCTGTGAGGATGGCGACATTTGCTGTGGAACTAGAACATGAGGACATGGAAACAGGGACATACAGCATGATGTCCCCAATGCGGTTGTGTTGGGGAAATACTAGGGAGGAAGATGTTTAGAACCGAACATTTTTCCTTTGTAATGAGAAAACATAAAAGCTTATTTTTCAGAGCTTCACAAACTTTTCTTTGGTGGATTGTACAGTCACTAAGGGCATGAACTTTGGAGCCCAAACTCTCAAGTTTTGAGTCTCAGCTCCAACATTTAACAGCTCTGTGACTGTAAGCTTTCCTTTCTGTGTCTCAGTTTCCCTGTCTTCAAAATTACTATGCTAATAGCACCTATGTCATAAATTGTTATAAGGATTAAATGAATTAATGCATATAAAGCACATAGGACAATGTGGCAGGGGCACCTAGGTGGCTCAGTCAGTTAAGGGTCCAACCTCAGCTCAGTCATGATCTCAGGGTTCGTGAGCTCGAGCCCCGATTTAGTGCAGAGCTCACTTCGGATTCTCTATGTCCCTCTCTCTCTGCCTCTCCCCCGCTTCTCACTCTGTCTCTCAAAAAAATAAGTAAATAAACATTAAAAGAAAAAGACAATGTGGCATAACATAAGAACTAAGTAAACCACCTATTTTCCCCCAAATAGTAGGATCCCTTTTCTAAGTCTCAAAGATGGTTGGATGCACTTGAAATGGCATGTCTCCTCCATAATAAGCATTTTTGTATTTGTGTGGTTCCTTGTCACTAGTTATTGCCCAGAGTTTTACAAAATCCACATAATTTTCATGACGTGTATATGAAGGTTTAGAGAAATAGATCCAAGATACAGAACTTCAGGGAGTTTATCCCCAGCTCCCTGCCTTAACTATCCTCCCTCCAGCTTTCCTTCAGGGAAGATCAAGCCAGGGAGAGTGAGTGAGCGCAGGAGACCCAGAGGAACGCCATGATGTGTGTGCCCAGTGTCACTGTGCCATCTAGTGGACGTAGAGCTCAGCCGCCCTTTGAAGCCCCCTCAGAGGAGCTAGATTCCAGGAAGGGTCTAGCCATAACCATTCTGGTCTGTCTGGCCAGCATCAGGGTGATCTCATAACACCACCCCCTTGACGTGCATCATCAGCAGTAATCATCTGGGACGCTGGGAATCTCCTATAAGCTGCCAGCTCTACCGATGAATTCAGCGTGTCCATCATCCGCGACGGCCATCTTTGCAAAAAGCAGGCCAGAAGACAGCGATGGAAATTGACACACTAGTATTTATAAAAGTGAGAATAAAGCTAGTCAACATTCACCTATGTTTTAATAAGGATCTACTGGACAAGCCAGCCAGCAAGATGTGCCAACGCTTGGTAACTTTTTGACCTCCGTTTCTGGCTTCAATGCATATTGGCACAAAGGAAACCTGGAGCTGACAAGGGCTGAGCCGACTGAGGGCTGAATCCCACTTTATTGAAATGTTTTTAGGGGAGGCCAACTGCTCTTTGTAGGTGATTAAAAGCTTATCCCCAGAAGGCAAGTAAACACTGCCCCGCCAATAACTCAGCTCTGGCATGCAGAGCAAGGGGTATTGAACACCATAACCGGGAGAGAGTATCCACATAAAAACCCAATCAAAGGCAAGGTTTGCCTTTGAGGGGCGCTTGGAGGCCAATAATCCACCTCGTCTTTATTTTCCATTCAGAGTTCTTGGCCACAGTGACCAGGCGGACCAATATTAAACTTGAAAGACAATGGGTTTGGAATCAACAACTAACTGAAATCACTTGCTTGGGCACATTCAGCACATTCCGTCAACACACATATTAACCAGTTAAGCTGGCAATGGGTAAGTTCTGCTGCATCTTGCCCAGAATGCAGGTTCTTTGGGTGATCCATTTATTTCGTGGTCTTTTGAAAATTTTATACCATTATTAGAATAAAATCTCTGGGATGCTATTTGTCCCAGGACACTTAACTTTGATGAAAAGGAAAATTCCAAATCAAGAAGATTCAAGTAGGCAAGATTTTTAAATATTTTAAAATTAAAAAAAATTTTTTTTTTTTTTAAGGAGCATGGAATGAGTTATAGCACAGGGTGAAAGTCTAGACGTGTACGTAGATTCTAATTACGTTCTCTTTTTGGTAGTTCCAAATTTACAGAATCAAAGCATTATTCTTTTTCAATTTTATTATTTTATTTTATTTTATTTTACTTTACTTTATTTTATTTTATTTTAAGGTTTTTAAAATTTATTTAAGTAATTTCTACACCCAATGTGGAGCTCGAACTCACGACCCTGAGATTGAGCATTGCCTACTCTTCCGATTGAGCCAGTCAAGAGCCCCAAGTTGTTCTTTTTAAAGATCAATTAAAGAAAATAAACTGAGTCAAACCACCATTTTGTAAAGATGCTAAAGGAGCATAAAAATGTTACTAAACAGTACTGTTGATACTGAAAAGGTTTACAGGAGGGAGGAACATCTTGCCCCATCTCTTTGGTGACTAGCTGTCTGGAGCCAGGAGGCCTTGTTTACGTCCTCTAATGGCCCTAGGCAGACACAAGTCCTTGAGAGTCTAGAGCTAAGAGAGCAGAACTTCAGGCCACATACCCTCCATAATACTTCATGCTACCCAACAAGAATGGAGGTCCCAGAAAAGTCAGGGTCACTCAGCTAGTGAGTGGCAGAGTTGGAATTCAAGATTCTAAAGTTCATGTTCTTAACTTCATTTCATTGCTTGCTCAATGGGAACCCATTTTAGAGGCTTCATTCATTCATTTATTCTCCATTCATTCAAAAGAATTTTGAGCTTCCACAAAATGTGAAGATACCACAGTGAATAAGATATAGCCCCTGCCTGAAATGGATGTGTCATCCAGTAAAGAAAATAAACAAGCCACAGTTACAAAGCAGTGTGGTGAGCTGCTCTGGGTGGTTCGTATGCTGTGGCTGCAGGACAGAGGTCATCCAAGTCAGCCCTGGAGGATAGGGGAAGGTTTCATGAAGAGACTTGACACTGAATCACAAAGGATGAACAAGAGGTAATCAGAAGAGAGAGGGAAAGGAGTTCTAGAAAGACCTCCAAACATGGGAGAATATGATAAAATGCAGAAGACTAAAAATCTTGGACATGGTTAGAGCCTTGAGTGTCTGTACACACATTGTGTGTGTGTGTAGGTGTGTGCTGTGTGGGGAAGAAAATGATGTGGAATGCAAGAGAGGGAGATGAGACTGGTCACAGCCAAATTAAGGGTCTTTATGCTAAGTAAGGAGTTAAGATTTCAGCCTGAAGGTAATGGAAAGCCACTGAAAGATTTTTTCTTGATTGTGATTTAATATCTACAGAGAACTTTAGCAGTAGTGTGGAACTTGAATTGAAAGGGGAAGGAGTAAAATTCAAATGGTTTCCCAAAAAACTAGCCTGTTTCCCCAATTAAAATAGTTTTCACGAATATTGACTATTACTGGACCTCCTTTATGGGAAGAAGAAGAAACAAGGTATACTTGTTTTTTGCCAGCAAACCCTCCTGAGACACATACACCCTCAGGGGTGCCAAAGGGTTTTCCCTGTAGGTGCCTTACCACCTGCCTGTGCAACAGGCCCAGGATCCCTGCCAAGGTCCCTGCCTGGAACCCCTCCACATTGGCCACACTTATTGGACAAGGGAGAGGCAGCAGACACCTGATCTAAGGCAGTCTATCCAGGATGTAAGGTGTCACGTGTGAACTGCCTGTCAGGAATGATAATGACATAGTACATTAATCAAATCCTATTCTAAGGAGTTTGAACAGGAGACATAGAAAGAGGGCTGAGCAGTGGCTAAAGGAGGAGAAGTTGAAGAAATTTGTAAAAATGAAGACAGAGGCTATCTGGCCATGGTGACAGGGTACTCATGCTATTGAGGGGGCACCAGAATAACTAGCCACTGGAAATTTCCATTCCCAAACCACTTCCATTCTGGGTGAACCCCAGCTCACAAGACTGGGCTCTATGGTGGAGACTCCTTTGTCCTTATTTCTATGGTATTCTGACAACAGTGCCCTGTTAAGTCAAGTGAGTGCACGTCTGCTCCTGGTAACCAAGGAAGGGCAATGAACACACACTGGAGTCAAGGGAGCCAGACCCGGGTTCAGATTTGTTGATGCGGAGTCAGACTTAGCAGCAGTTTACTGGCTGTTATTTAATCTCCCACTGTGCAGTTTCCTGGTCCTGCTTTAGGGAAGACAGTACAGGGTACTTAAGTCCTCTTCCTGGGGTGACAATTCTATGGCAGGTGTCACAGAAACCCCTTGAGCCGGGTCAAGAAAACATGGAGCCCAATACAAGAGCCTTGAAGTCAACCTGTAGGTGCCAGGAAACAATGGGTTCCACTCCTGTGGCTTCTCTGGAGCTGTGAAGAGCGGAGCACACAGGCAATGGCCCGAACCGTTTCTGGAACTGCACGCCTGGAGCTCTTGGAGCGTGTGAGCCCAAGGCACCAACAGGCTGTGAGATCCTGCCTGAGTACCAGCCAGCCTTTTCTCCCACTGGCACCTCTGTCTGCTGACTCTGAGGGCAGCAGCGATCAGCACTGTCTACACAGAGAGATAGGAGGCTTTCTGAGAGGGATTTTACACCATGTGCACCCCCTGTCACAAGGCAGTAACAAGGACCAGGAGGTCCCGGCACTTCTGGTTATACCACTAACTTCTCTGGTACCCGACAATAATACCATCTGCATTGTCTCCTCCCATCTTCAATAAACATTAAGTTGCTGCTACACACCTCGCGGGATTATTTTGAACAATTAAAGGAAGAACCTCCACCCGCCCCCCAAAAAAAAGTATGAAGGTCTTTGAAAGGACAGACAGGACTAATGATCCCAAAACATAGCCAAGGACACTTTCTTCTTCAACGAAGTTATTTATTCTCATTCCTTTGTTCTTGAAAGAAAGATAATCTCAGGAGATTGGTTTCCTAGCCTTTCCTTTTATTTGCCCCTTTGGATAGCGGGCGCCTGTTCTGAATTACTCAAATATCAGAAGCATGCTTGTGATTATGCCCTTTTACACATTTAATGTGGAAAAACCTCACTAACGAGAAAATGGGAACGTTCAGAGATAACGAGCTTCCTTCCTCCTGCGAGCCCGATGCGCGCCCGTCTCGGCCAGCTCTGCCGCCCAGCTGGCCCGCAGCTGCTGGGGTGCCCGGCCCTGCAGCGGCCTCCTGCCTCCCTGCGCTGCTTCTCCCCATGCGGGCAGAGCAACCCCGGACAGCCAGGCCTGGGGGCTGTGGACTTCGACTCTACACAGGGAGGAAGTGTAAGTCAATCAAGCAAACAGAGGTGACTCGGCCAGCTCTAACCGCTTCTACTTTATGACTTGGACTCCACAAAAGATGAAGACCCGGGATATGAAGCACTTTGAAGGCCACGCAGCCCCTTGGCCGGGCAGGGCTCTGATGGCTGAGGCAGCACCCCACCCTGTTGAGGTCGCCTCCTCTTCACCCTGTGGGTGAAAGTAGGAGTCCCGCCCTAGGGCTTGGGGGATGGCCAAACACCAGTGACACTGGACAGATGCCATAGGGCAGTGTCCTATTAGTCACACCTACTCCCATCCCAGGGGAGGAGGAATCCACAGGCCGCACCTTGCAGATGTCAGGCTCCGACGTGGTAAACCGGCAGCGGGGGACATTGAGGCAGATTTTGCACTATCAAGAGGGTGGGGTGCCCCCTGGTTCCCAAGGGGCGATGTGATTGGCTTGTGGTAGTAATTCCATGAGCCGGCAGGGAACTGAAGGCTGATACTCAAGGCTAAGCAGGCCCTGTGCCTTGTGTCCCCGACATACAGGGTTGTTTGGCTAAGGCATCTTATCCACAGGAGCAGAGTGGAAACTTCGTGGTTAGGCCATTTAAGGCCCTTCTGGTTTCAGATATCAAGACAGCACACAGGACTGGGCTTGCTTTTAGGCCCCTCACACATAGCCATCACCTTCCTTTCCATCTTCTGTGTTCAGGATACAACTTTCTCTTCAATCTCTTTATTTTTTTAAATGTTTATTTCTGAGAGCAACTGAGAGAGAGAGAGAGAGAGAGAGAGAGCACAAGTGGGGAAGGGACATAGAGCAGGAGACACACAATCCAAAGCAGGCTCCAGGCTCTGAGCTGTCAGCAAAGAACTTGACACAGAGCTCAAACTCACAAACTGTGAGATCATGACCTGAGCCAAAGTCGGACACTTAACTGACTGAGCCACCCAGGCGCCCCTCTTCAATCTCTTTCTATATCCTATTACTTGTGCAATGTCATTCTTCATTGGCTACGCGAGTCATAGTTGTATAAGAATTGTCTCCTACCTAAATGGCAAGATTCTGAGCCCTCAGCTCAGGAGTATTTTCTGGGGAAAACTGAGACAGATGGTAACATGTTTAGGGCAGAATTCTACAAGGGGGCTGCCTATAGGAGTTTGGTCAATTTGAAGCAGCAGAATCCTTATTCTAAGGTCAGGTAAGGTCCTTGCAATTCAGAGCTATGTATAGCTTTATGTGCAGGAATTGCAGGAACTTTACTAAGAGGCAAAACATTTGATGACGATGACTTAGTCCTTCTCTGTAATTAGCTCTCATTTAATTTGTCATACTTTGTTAATTCCAATGAATTTCACACACACGTAACCGAAGACACATGCAGCAGTGTCAGTAGTGAGATTTCTGTTAGGTGGAATGATAGGATTTCTTCTTTCTTCTACTTTAGTTTGGAAATGATCGTAGATTTAGAGGAAGTTGCTAAAATGTCACAGAGATGTCCCATGTACCCTTCAACCAGTTTCCTTCCATGGTACCCCCTTCTCTTTGCTTACCTTTCTCTCCTTCCTTTCTCCTTTCCCCTCCCTTCTTCCCTTCCTGCCTGCCTGCTTGCCTTCCTGCCTTCCTTCCTCCTTTCTTTCCTTTACAATCACCATATATTACCTGAATAACCATGAAAATAAATGATTAAGAGCAATGTCAACAATGTTAATCACACCCACATGGCTGTTAGTGGGGGTCACCCCCACTAATGTCTGCACTGGAGAAGGGAATGGCGTGGTCAGGCTGGGCTCTCACCACTTCCCTCCACCCATGGACTGGGGGGTCTGTTGCTGTGTCCTTGGGCTCCGCTTGCACTTGGTCAGTCTCCCAAGTGCTGACTTGAAGGCTGCCTGTGCTGCTCTGTGGGGAACAGTATCATGCTGCTGCTGCTGCATTTCTGGGTCCTGTGTGTTTTGGTCCCCACCCCCGTGGCAGCCGGTGTTCTGTCACCAGGCAGGCAGGGCTTCTCTCAACCGCTTTCAATGGGATCATTCACTTCCAGCCTAGACACTTTCGATGCAACTTATTTTTTTTTTAATGTTTACTTATTTTTTGAGACAGAGAGACAGAGCATGAGCAGGGGAGGGCAGAGAGAGAGAGAGGGAGACACAGAATCTGAAGCAGGATCCAGGCTCTGAGCTGTCAGCATAGAGCCTGACACAAGCCTGAACCCACGAGCCGTGAGATCATGACCTGAGCCCAAGTCAGATGCTTAACCGACTGAGCCACCCAGGCACCCTGTCTATGCAGCTTATTATTTTTTTATTTTATTTTTAATTTTTTTTTAAATTTACATCCAAATTAGTTAGCATACAGTGAAACAATGATTTCATGAGTAGATTCCTTAGTGCCCCCTACCCATGTAGCCCATCCCCCCTCCCACAACCCCTCTAGCAACCCTCACTTTGTTCTCCATACTTATGAGTCTCTTCTGTTTTGTCCCCCTCCCTGTTTTTATGTTATTTTTGTTTCCCTTCCCTTATGTTCATCTGTTTTGTCTTTTAAAGTCCTCATGTGAGTGAAGTCATATGATTTTGGTCTTTCTCTGACTGACTAATTTCACTTAGCATCATACCCTCCAGTTCCATCCATGTCGTTGCAAATGGCAAGATTTCATTCTTTTTGATTGCCTGTATATATATACAATGGAGTATTACTGTCTATGCAGCTTATTAAACAGACACCTCCTCTTGGTCTCCAAGAGCTCAAGAGGAATGCTGTGGCGTGCCAGCTGAATTACTGTGTGCCCCTTACTGCAGGAGTGATAAGAGTGACAGGACAGCAAGTGACAATTCTTATTTTCCTCCTATCCATCGATACTGTGGACATTATCACCAGTCCCGCCTGCTGTGAAAGTCAGGATGTTCTTGTTATTGTTCTGTCTTACATTCTTCTATTCTTTCTGACTTTGACAGTTCTCAGTTTTTGGAAAAACTTCTCAGGGAGTTGCCCAAGAATCCTCTTCTCTAAAAGTCACTCAGAACAAGACAGATAACACCCCTGAGATGTCAGAGCTGCTGGAGGTCTTGGAGAATGATGCTTTGGCCTTTGCCGTGTAACATTGCTGTGTTGACACCAACATTGGCTCCAAGCTGTACCACTGAAGAATGGGCCAGAATTTTGTTCTATGAGACACTGCAGGCCAGAGGCTTAAGAAGCTGACTTCTCCCTTCCCTGCCCCCACCAAGGCTTCTCTTTCACCCACTAAAACTTGATTTGCAAAAAGGAATTGAGAAAAAAAAAGGGGGGCGGGGTTCTTAATCTTATAGTAAAGTACTACAAAGTGGCTCAGCATGGATTATGATCGAATAGCTAAGATTTTACAAAACCAACAGGTTTGCTGTAGGAAGCATCCAGCAGAATATCCAGCACAGTCAGAGAGAGCCTGGCATATTGGCTAAATCTGGAGTCAGATCCACTTGGATGAAAATCACAGCCTCGGGATCACACAGCTGTGTGACCTTGTGTACAGCACTCAAATCTCCAATTCTTCATCCATAAAATGAAGCTGGTAAGAATAGCTAGTAGGAGAGGTTTGTAAAAAGCAAGGGAGATAAGCATGTACTGTGCTTACTATAGGGTGCTGGCACATAGCAGGCGCTTCTAAATGCTAGTTAGCTGTTACCATCTTAATAAGTACATGCCGATAATGATGATAAGAACAAAATCATAGAAAAAACTGCTCTGTCTCTAAGTATAGTTACTGTTCCCAGCCACTCTAAGGTTGGCCAGGAGTGAGGTATTTTTAGCTGTGGGCAAGAGGCAGAAGGGAGCCAGAGTAGAAGCAAAGTACAACAGGGCATTCTAGCTTTCTAGGCTTCACGTTATGAACTCTTGCTTGATAAAAAGCAAACGGGAGTTGTGCCTGCCTTTTCATTATCAATGTGTCCTGAGAGATTTGCAGGGAAACCAAACTTTACACACAACTATATTTTAAACTCACAAGGAAATTTTCCTTTTTTTAAGAGACTCTTTATAATTAGTCTTTTTATAATATAAACTATTATAATTTTATTAAATGCGAGTGAATGTTCAGTTTCTTTAAAAGATGACATCCTGAAAGATTTTTCAAATTGCCACTACATTGATAGCGTTTTTATAGATGTGGCTGAGTGGGGAAAATGATCATCTTAGCATCTGGACCCTGTACTCCTAGGGATGAAACTTATTTTTGCTCAGGAAAACACATTGATAAGCCACTTTGGGACAGAAAATAAGACTCAGAAGAGTCAACCAAAAGAAGTGGCCAAACTTCGCAGTGTTAGAAATAAGTGGGCATTTGGAGGTGGGAGAAAAGCAGGGACCCTGGGGTTGATGAGGAGCTCAGTGTCCTAGAAAAAGTAGGGGTGATGGTTAATTTCATTTGTCAACTTGCCTGGGCAATTGGGTTCCCAGATATGTGGTCAAACATTATTCTGGAATTTTCCATGGTGGTGTTTTGGATAGATTAACATGAAAGTCAATTGCCTTCCATAATGTGGGTGGCTCTCTTTTTGTCAGTTGAAGATTTAAATAGAACAAAAGACTGACCACTGCTCCCCCTCCCCAGCCAGAGAGAATTCTGCCAGCAGGTGGCCTTTGGACTCAGCTCCTTCTGGAGTCTCTAGTCTGATGGCCTTCAGACTTAAACTGCAGATTTTGGACTTGCCAGCCTCCATAATCATATAAGCCAATTTCTTAAACTAAATCCCTCTCGATAGATAGATAGATAGATAGATAGATAGATAGATAGATAGATAAATAGATGATAGTTTCATTTCTCTGAAGAACCCTGACTAATACAACCAGATGTCTAATATTAAATGTGAAGTTGTGCTGCTGTGAAGTCTATCTCCACTCCATTTTCTCAAACACATTCCGTCTGCAACCCACCTGCCTGTCTTGTTCAAGTGGGTGTGTGTGTGTGTGTGTGTGTGTGTGTGTGTGTGTGTGCCCGCGCGCGCGTGCACGCGCATGCGTGTGACCCAAAGGAATGGGCTAAGTTCTGTGTCTGGGTTGTCATAGCACAGAACAAAAATAACACCTGACAGACGGCAAGATGACCCTCAACCTGAACTAGTCCAGGAAAAGCAGAAGCCAGAAGATTCCATGAGAAATAGCCTTTCTTCTGTCTGCTCAGGAATTTGTGCACTTTCAGGGAGAGCAATAGGTTTCCACAATGTTGAAGCCAAATTCAAGGAGTTCTTAAAAGCTGGGACAGGGAAATTGCCCCTCCCTACCCCTCAGCCCCTCACCATTTGGACGTCTGTGTTCCATAAAAAAACAAAACATTTTTTTTCTTTTAAATTCAGACTACCTTCCTATTAATCATCTTCAGCTAACAAGCTAAGAAGCATGAAACCTTTGCTAATGACTACAGCTTGCTTCTAAGTATTCATACTCGTCTCTGAGACTAAGGGGGAAAACACCAGGTAAATCAAACAATGTGCAAAAAGAATGAGTGAAGCATCTTGGTTCTGTAAAAGAGGAAAATGAAAAAAGCCTCCCACTGTGGTTCCAGGTACTCCACTGTGAACGCTGCATTCCCGCTGGACACATCAGTGGCGCCCTGTCCAAGGCAGGGATGGAAGAAGAAGATCCATCATGGATATTGATGGTTTGGGGGCCACTTACCACTGGACTAGCATGGTGGCCCATTTCCCGGGGTCAGCAGAGAGAACCAAGGTCCTTAAGAGGGCATGAGACAACAGAGATGCCCAAACTAACTAAAAATAGGTATCTGAAAAAATGATAAAGGTCAGGATGAATTTCAAATTTATGTATCTTAAGGGAGGAAAGAATGGTCACCTAGGGACTGAGCAGTGAGTGTTCTCTAGTCCAACAGAATTCATTTCTAAAGTGTTTCTTGACAGGCTCTGGGATCAGATTGCCGTATGCTAGGCACATGCTGCAATGGTGGTCTTTTATAGTTGTTAGGAAACAGAAGTAGAATTGATGGTGTTTGGTGTTCTCAGACAAAAACCTGCCTTCTTCCATACGGTCCGTCTCCTTGTTATCTCAGTCAGAAAGTTTGAGAGGGGCATCGCATTGCTCTTAACTGCCCCAAATGAAATCCAAACTCACGCGAATATTTTCTTCTCTCTAAACTCTGTACACAGAGTAAGTCTGTATGTGATTCAGAGGCTACATGAAAGAAATGTGAGATTTATGATTTATTTTTAAAACCCCAAACAGCACATTCTCTGGGTTAAGTAGAAAGGTCACAACCAATAAAAGCATCTAATCAGCCTCATTAGTATGTGCCTTTAGCCACATTTCTCTTACTCAATAGAGCATGTCTCCTCTGAAGAACCAGATTTCACAATAACACATGGAAAGACCAAAGAAGGAATCCCTGTGATGCAGCCAGGACCCATCAGACCAGGGAGCATCCGCCTCAGAGGGAGAAGACAGAGAAACAAATGTTTAAAAAGGAGCCTCAAGCCTCTGACATGTGCACATAACTGCGAAGCTTAATAAAGTTTTAATGAGCCCTTACATGTAACTACAGGAAACCTCGTACTGAGCTCCAAATGAAAGGCTCAGTCTGCTCCTGTGGAACTTGGAGCAGGGTTTCTTTCAAGAACAAATTAGACTTTGTCTACAGTTGCTCCTGGAAAGATACGGGCTCTTGCCCTCTTCCCAGCGATAGCAGACTTGTGCCTGGTATCATGAAAAATCCTGGGTCCAGGAATCCAGAAGCAATTGGCAGTCATTTACCTAATAATCAAAAGGGTTAATAGAGTTTTCTTATCTCAAGTTCCTGTTGAATGAATTACAGTGTCTTTGTGACTTATGGAGTCTTACCAAATCTAGATTAAAATCTTCCTCCAAGGGATCATTAGTCTTTCCTCTGTGTTCCTGGCCACAGCTCCTCTGTCTTCTTTATGCTCCCTCCTGTTCCTCCCCCCATCTTATGTCAAATGGGTGACCTCTTCTGTCGACATCCTTTCCCCAGGTAACGCCATCCAGTCCAGAGACTTAAAATATCATATATACACCGTTAACTCTCCCAGGTAAATTGTCAGACCAGAACTCTTCTCTGACTCTGGAAGGGGAGCATCCAACTTCTGGCTTGATGCCTCCACTTGATTTAGAACTTCTCATGTCCAGTATAGAACTATTGACTTTCCCTCCAGATCTGATTACTGTCAGGAAGCGGCACTGGGGGGCGCCTGGGTGGCGCAGTCGGTTAAGCGTCCGACTTCAGCCAGGTCACGATCTCGCGGTCCGTGAGTTCGAGCCCCGCGTCGGGCTCTGGGCTGATGGCTCAGAGCCTGGAGCCTGCTTCTGATTCTGTGTCTCCCTCTCTCTCTGCCCCTGCCCCATTCATGCTCTGTCTCTCTCTGTCTCAAAAATAAATAAACGTTGAAAAAAAAATTAAAAAAAAAAAAAAAAAGAAAAGAAAAAAGGAAGCGGCACTGGCATTCATTCCATTGCTCGACCTAAGCCTAGGAGGCCTCCTCGAGGGCTCTCTTTCCCTCCTTCTTTTCATCCAGCACATCATCAGATCCCATTGGTTCACTTCTAAAATCCCTCCTTCTCCTCTGGCACCTCCTGAGTGCAGAGTACATTCTCTCAGGACCAGGCTCCATGTTAGCACCCTCAATGGTCTCCCCACTTCCACTCTTATCCCTCTAAGATGTGTTCTCCACAAAGCAGCCAGAGGGAGGTTTTAAACATGTAAATCAAATAATGACACTCTGTTGGTTACAAGCCGCCCGGAAGCTCTGCTCCCACTTAGGAGGTAGAAAGCCACAGGACAACAGAGCTCTGACAACAATGCGAACATGGCAGATAATCTACAAAATCATCATTTTCTTGAACCCATCAAGGAGCTGAGGTCACAAGGCAATTAAGCAAACTCAATCCTAAAGACTGAGAAGCACTGTGAGGAGAGACCGAACACAAATGTTGTTTCACCTCTGACAGAGCAGGGACAGAGGAGGTGGCTGCCACACAAGTGGGTGGAAAAAAATTATCTAAAATTGTGAAATATTCTTAAAAGCCAGTGTGGGCTAGTATGTCAGTTTGGAAGAAGTAGGATCACCAGACACAAGGAAAGTTGGCACTCACTCACAAGCTCTATACCAGTGGCCTCCAGATGGTACTCATGAGGAAAACTGGGGAAAGAGCAAGAGACCAGAGACAGACCCTCTTAGTGGAAGGAATATAACTGAAGCCCCAACCAAAAGACTAAGCTTGTCAGATTGGATTAAAAAACAAGACCCGGGGCGCCTGGGTGGCTCAGTCGGTTGGGCGGCCGACTTCGCCTCAGGTCACGATCTCGCGGTCCGTGAGTTCGAGCCCCGCGTTGGGCTCTGGGCTGATGGCTCAGAGCCTGGAGCCTGCTTCCAATTCTGTGTCTCCCTCTCTCTCTGCCCCTCCCCCGTTCATGCTCTGTCTCTCTCTGTCTCAAAAATAAATAAAACGTTAAAAAAAAAAAAAAAAAAACAAGACCCAACTATATGCTGTCTATAAGAAACCCACCTGAAAAATAGGGAAACATAAACTGATTAAAAGTGAAAGGATGGAAAAAAGATATACTATAAAATTACTACTCCAAATAAACAGAAATGCTCATATTAATATCAGAATATCGGTGTTTCAGAAACAAAAGAAAATCACCTGGGATAAAGAAACACATTGCAGGGGTGCCTGGGTGGCTCAGTCAGTTAAGCGTCGGACTTCAGCTCAGGTCACGATCTGGCGGTCCGTGAGTTCGAGCCCCGCATCGGGCTCTGGGCTGATGGCTCAGAGCCTGGATCCTGCTTCCGATTCTGTGTCTCCCTCTCTCTCTGCCCCTCCCCCGTTCATGCTCTGTCTCTCTCTCTGTCTCAAAAATAAATAAACGTTAAAAAAATTTTTTTTTTTTTAAAAAGAAACACATTGCAGGTGCCTGGGTATCCAACTCTTGGTTTTAGCTCAGGTCATGATCTCACAGTTCATGCATTCAAACCGCTCATGCATCAGGCTCTGCCCAGAGCCTGCTTGGGATTCTCTCCCTCCTCTTTCTCTGCCCCTCCCTCCACTTGTACACACACTCTCTCTTTCTCTCAAAATAATAAGTAAACATTAAAAGAAAAAAGAAACACATTGCATAATGACAAAGTGGTAAATTCATCAAACAACGATAACAATCCCACATGTTCGTACATCTAACAGAGCTTCCAAATACATAAGTTGATTGAACAAAAAGAAAAAATAGATAAATATACGATTGTAATTGGAGATTTTGACACTCTTCTCTCAGTAATTTATAGAAAAAGTAGACGGAAAATCAGTAAGACTATATTGACCAAAACTATTAAACAAATTGGCCTAATTACATTTAAAGAACACTTTAACTAACAACATCTGAATACATATTCACTTAATGTGCTTAGGAAATATTCACCAAGACAGACCATATTCTGAGTCATAAAAGAAAGCCTCAACAATTTTTAAAAAAAATTAAAATCATATAAATGTCTGTTCTCTGACCACAGTGAATTAAAAGTAGAAATCAGTAACAGAAACATATCTAGAAAAATCACCAAAACACATTATATTAAGCAATATCCTTCTAAATAATCCTTGGTTAAAAGAGGAATTCACAAGAAATGTTAGAAAATGTTTTAGGGGCATCTGGGTGGTGGCTCAGTCAGTTGAGCCTCGGACTCTTGATTTCAGCTCAGGTCATGATCTCACAGTTTGTGAAATGGAGCCCGGCATTGGGCTCTGTGCTGACAGCGCAGATTCTGCTTGTGATTTTCTGTCTCTCCTTCTCTTTCTGCCCCTCACCCATGCATTCGATCTCTCTCTCTCTCTCCCTCGAAAATAAATAAACTTAAAAAAGAAGCAAATGTTTTAATAAGATTAAATAGAAAACATATCAGAATTTGAGGGATGCAGCTAAAGTACTTCTTAGAGGGAAATTTGTAACATTAAATGTTTACATTAGAAAATAGAAGAGATCTTGGTACCTGGCTGGCTCAGTTGGTAAAGCATGCAATTCTTGATCTTGGGGTTGTGAGCCCAGAGAGTTGTGAGTTCAAGCCCCATGGTGTGGGTAGATATTACCTAAAAAACAAACAAACAAACAAACAAACAAACAAAACCCTACATGAGAATAATCTATCAAAAAGTAAAATAGATCTCAAATCAATCATGTAGATTTTGGGGCACCTGGGTGGCTCAGTCGGTTGAACATCCAACTCTTGCTTTCAGCTCAGGTCATGATTCCAGGATTGTGGGATCAAGCCCTGAGTCAGGCTACGTGCTGAATCTAGAGCCTGCTTAAGATTCTCCCTCTCTCTGTCTTTCTCTCTCTCTCTCTGCTCCTCTCTCCCCTGTTCACGCTTTCTCTCTCTCAAATAGCAAATAAAAAAATTTTTTAAATGTTTTAAATGTAAATCTTGACCTTGAGAATCTAAAGAAAGCAGAGCAAATCAAGCTCAAGCAAAAAGAAGAAAAAAAACAGTAAGAATAACAGCATATATCAAGTAAGTGGAAAATCGATAGAGATCATCAATTAAATCAACATCTGGCTTTTTGAGAGGATCAATAAAATATATAAACTTTGAACAAGTCTGATAAAAAGAAAAGAGAAGACACAAACTACTAATATCAGGAAGGAAAGAGAGAAAATCCCTACAGATCTTACAGATATTAAAAAGATAATAATAAAGTATTGTGAACTATATATCAAAAAATCTGATAAATAAATAAAATAAAGTCATTGAAACCACAAACTACAAAGATCACTCAAGAAGAAATAGATGTCTAGAGTAGTTCTATATCTATGAAAACGTTGGAATTTGTAGTTAAAAACCTGCTCACGAAGGAAACTCCAGGCCCAGATGCTTTATTGGTAAATTCTACCAAACATTTAAGAAAGAAATAATACCAACTGTAGAAAATGGAAGTGGAAAGAATATTTCTCAAACTATTTCATGAAGGCAGAATTATTCTGATACCAACCTAGACAAAGATATTACAAGAAAAGAAAGGTACAGGTAAGTATCCCTCATGAATATAAATCCAAAATTTTAGCAAATTAAACCCAGAAATATATAAAAGGGATAATATATCATGATCAACTAAGGTTTATCCTTATAAACCTTATGAATATAAATCCAAAATTTTAGCAAATTAAACTCAGAAATATATAAAAGGGATAATATACCATGATCAACTAAGGTTTATCCCTGGTTAAAGGGATGGTCCAACAATAAAAACAATTGATCAGCTTAATCAGTGCAATATTAAAAAGAAACCTGGAACTAAAACAAACCTATGATTGTCTTAATAGATGCACCCCAAAAAGGGGGAGGGCAATTTTAAAAATCCACCACTCATTCCTGAGAAAAAATCTCAACAATCCAGGGATAGAAGGGAACTTCCACATTCTGATAAAGGGTATCAATAAAAGACCTACAGCTAAAATCAAAATTAATGATGAAAGACTGAACACTTTTCCCATAAGTTCAGTAACAAAGCAAAGATGGCTTCTCTCACCATTGCACTGCAGAAAGTTCAACAGGACAAGACAAAATATACAAGATTGGAAAAGAAGGAGTGAAAGTCTTCAGTTGCAGGCAATATGGATTTTGCAAAAAAAAAAAATGTTATTAGAATAAGTGAGTTAGGCAATGTTGCAGATGCAAGATAAATACACAAAAGTCAGTCGTATTTCTATATCCTAGCAATGAATAATCAGAAATTGGAATTATAAAGAGCAAAATCAGTCACAATCGCATCCCCACCAAAATGAAAGATTTAAGGATAAGTATGACAAAACATATGTAAAACGTGTAGCCTCAAAATTACAAAGTATTGCTGAGAGAAATTTTAAGAGATATAAACAAATTGAGAGAGATGTGTCTATGAATTGAAAAAAATTGATGCCAATTCATACTAAATTAACCTATAGATTTGATTCAGTCTCATGCAAAATCCCAGCAGACTTCTTTTGCAGAAGTTGACAAACTGATTCTAAAATCTATATGGAGATTTAAAGTACTTAGAATAGCCAAAAACAACTTTGAAAAAGAACAAGTTTGGACTAACACCACCTGACCTCAAGACTTATTATAAAGCTACAGTAATCAAGACAGTGTGGTATCGACATCAACACAGACAAATAGACTAATGAAATGGAACAGAAGGTCCAGAATTAGGCATATATATATACATATACATATATATATGTATATGTATATATATGTTTGGTTTTAACAAAGGTGCAAAGGCAATTCAATGGAGAAAAGACAGTCTTTTCAACAAATGGATATCCATATGCAAAAATTAACTGAGTCATACCTCATTTCATACACAAAAATTAACTCAAAATGGATTATAGATCAAAATATAAAACCTAAGACAATGACACTGCTAGAAGAAAACATAGGATAAAATATTCACAACCCTGAAATAGGCAAAGAGTTCTTAGATATAACACCAAAAGCTCAATTCATAAAAGAAAAAAAAAAGATACATTGACTATCATCAAAATTAAGAACTGCTTTTCAAAAGACACTGGTAATAAAAATCAAAAGATAAACCACAGACTGGGAAAAGTATACATCTGATAAAGGAATTATATGAAGAATATGTAAAGAATTGTCAACAACCTATAAAAAGGAAACAACCTAGCTAAAAGAAAAAATGGGCAAGAAAGCTGAAAACCCAGTTTGCCAAAGAATGATATGGACATCATAGAAGCATATGAAAATATGCTCAGTAACATTAGTCATTAAAGAACTACAAATTAAAACCACAATTAGATACCACTATATACCTATCCGAATGGCTAAAATTAAAAATTAAAAATCTTACCAAGTGCTTCTAAAATGGGGGGATTACCAACTGCTGATGAGAATGTACAACAACTAGAATTTTCTTACACTGCTGGTGGGAATGAAAAATGGTACAGCCACTTTGGAAAAGTTTGGTAGTTTTTTATTCCCAGACCTAGCAGTCCCAGACCTAGTTATTTATCCTAGAGAAAGACGTGCACATGTTTATACCTGAGTTATATTATAGCAGCTTTAGTTATAATCAACAACCACTAAAAATAACTGAAATGTCCATCAACTGGTGAATGGGTAAACAAACTGTGCCCTATCCATGCAATGGAACACCACTCGGCGATCAAAAGGCGCAAACATGCAATGACATGGATAAAAAGCATTGTACTAAGTCAAAGAGGCCAGACACAAAGGGTGACACACTGTAGGATTCCATTTATATGACTTTCTAGAAAAGGCAAAACTGAAGAGCCAGATTGCAATGGTGGCAAGGGTGAGATTGGGGGAAAGGGGTTGACTACAAAAGGTCACAAAGGAAATTTTTTGTGGCAATAGAAACATCATACATCTTGGTTGTGGTGATGTGTTACCTGGTATATGTACATTCATCAAACTCATCAAGTTGTACACCCCAGTATTTACCCAAAGAATATGAAAACACTAATTTGAAGGGATGTATTCACCCCTATGTTTATTGAAGCATTATTTACAATAGCCAAAGTATGGAAGCAGCCCATGTGTCTATCAATAGATGAACAGATAATGAAGATGTGGTATGTATGTGTGTGTGTGTATAGTATTTTTATTATACAATATATATAACAAATTATGTATATATAATGAAATATAATTCAGCCATAAAAAAGAATGAAATCTTGCCATTTGCAACAACACAGATCGATCTAAACAGGATAATGCTAAGTGAAACAAGCCGGAGAAACACAAATGCCATATGATTTCACTCATACATGGAATTTAACAAACGAACAAAGGGGGGAAAGGAGAGAGAGAGAGACAAACCAAGAAATGGACTCTTAACTATAGAGAACATACTTGTGGTTACCAGAGGTGGGGGGTAATGGGTGAAATAGGGAAAGGGGATTAAAAGTACACTTATCATGGTGAGCACGGAGCAACGTACAGAATTGTTGAATCATTATATTGTACACAAAACTAACATAACACTGCATGTTAACCACACTGAAATTAAATTTTTTTTTAAAGCTGTACACTCCAAAAAAGGGAATTTACTGTATGTGAATTATTCCTCAAATAATCTGACCTAGAAAACGTCTCTGGGGAATTCCCACTGCTCTTAGGGTAAAATCTAAACTCTTAAACATGGCCTATCAGAATATATCCTCTGCATGCTTCTCCAGCTTCATGCTTTTGAAGAACATTTGATGACATTGTAGAAAATTCTTGGAATAAAATATTAAGTGAAAAACAATATATGTAAGTCAGTTTTGCGCTTGTATCAAATTTGTGTTTGCTATATACACATATGTGTGGGGGAAAAAAACTACTGACAGAAAGTACGTAAAAATGTTAATGGTTTTCTCTGGGACGTACACTTAGTGATTTATGCTATCCTCTTTTGTTTATTCATGTGTTATTCTTATTATGACTCCTGCTATTATCTATTATCTCGTCTTTTAGAAACAGCCCATAGTCTTTGGCTCTTTGACTCCCAATTTCTGTTCCTTCTCCTTTTCTCCGGTCCTTCCCTACCATCCCCTGATCCTACCCTCCCTCCCCAGCCAGAAGCTTCTGTAGCCCCAAGACAGACCCTCCCCTTCATGACTCTCCCAGGAGATCTATGGGTTTGAATTGATATGCTCAGGGGCTGAGATTTCTAGGAGCTCTATGGGAGGCAGGCAAAGAGTAGGGGTACTGCCCTGGCAAAAGCGATTGCAACCTTCCACCTTTGAAGCCTTTGTAGGTAACAGATTGCAAAATAACCAAGGGAAGATGGAGCCTTGCCGAATACCATAGAGTTACCTTGTGTATATTGTGTTGATTTTATAATCAATTTTTTAAAAAGAATACTATTCTCTGAAGTTAGTAACTTAGCAAGACTATTGCAGTGGAATTCACTGCTATCTCTCCAGGGTCTCAAACAGTCCCTGGCACCTGGCAGGCATTCAATAATATTTGTTGATTGAATGAAAACCAGAATGGCTGATGATGAACAAGTAAACCAGTGAACAAATGAGAATAAAGGTAAATGAACAGAAACAAGAGTCAGGGAGGTTTGGAGTAGAGGAAGTTGATACAGTAACTGAGGAGCATATTTTGGAAAAAAAATTTTCCAAAATTTTGGAATAATAGCTAGATTGGATTATAGCTATTATTGGATAGATTGGATAATAGCTAGAGGGGGACAGAGAATCCAATAGGAGTTTTGGCTTGTTTTGGGTTTATTTGTTTAGAATGAGAAGGTCTTTACCATGTTCATAATCTGAGGAGAAAGAACCAGCAGGGAAAGAGAGAGCAGAGACTACCAGGAAGAGGGAGAGGTGATCAATGCTACCGTGGAGTCCCAAAGAAGATGAGGGAAAATGAGATGGGAATACAGTAATACTGTTGGTAGGAGAAGAAGCTCCCCAGCCTCTTGAGACTCGGGACTGGTGTGGATTCACAAGAAGGTGTGGGAGATGGTGAGAGAATTGGACAAATTGCTTAGGTGAAGTAGCAGATTAGGGCGATTGCTGGGAGGACGGAGCAGGAGAGTAATAAATGAAGAGCTGATAAGACAAGGAAGAGGGGTTAACAAAGAGAAGCAAAAAGATGACTGGCAAAACTGAGGGCCCGTCCAAACCCAGAAATATGAATTTGTGGCTGCCCCACTTGATGGCCACATGGGCCTCTCCAAGAGTTCACTATCACCTCAAGATCGATGGGTTAGAGTGGGATTGACTCCAGGTTAGCAGTTTGCAAGGGGTGTAAGGGACATGAGGCTGAGGAGCTGGGGATGCTGCAGAAGGAGAGATTCAGTCAGGGCTTCTGAGAACCCAGCTGATAGCTCATAAGATGCCCCAGAGTCCTTATCAGAGTGGTACATGGGAAGCTTTGTTCCTGTGTCCCTTGTGAACTCAAGGACAACCCAAACCAAGGAAGGGAGCATTGTCCAGTGAGAGTGAGAACTGCATTACTTTCTTCTTGGTCTTTGATTCACAGATACATTTCATCCTAATGCTTCAACAACATTGGTTACAAATGTGCCGCTGCCCTTTCATAAACTATGAATCTAACTCATCTGAACTTTACCTCCCGATGTGTGAACCAACAAGACAATGGGGCAACAGTGAGTTGATGTCATTTCTAACAAGCACTTGTGAGCTCCAAATAAGTATAAAGGATGAGATGATCTAAAAAGGAAGGCCTCATCATATCTGATGAAGTTATTAATGTCTAAAAGACCACTTTTATTATTTTTTTCATGACTCCAAATTTATTCTGCAAGACAATGTGTGCGGATGAGAGTTATATTTTATTTTTTGTTTTTTTTTTAATTTGTTTAATTTACATCCAAATTAGTTAGCATATAGTGCAACAATGATTTCAGGAGTAGATTCCTTAATGCCCCTAATTCCTCAATGGGTAACCATTTAGCCCATCCTCCCTCCCACAATCCCTCCAGTAACCCTCTGTTTGTTTTCCATATTTAAGAGTCTCTTATGTTTTGTCCCCCTCCCTGTTTTTATATTATTTTTGCTTCCATTCCCTTATGTTCATCTGTTTTGTATCTAAAAGACCACCTTAAAAAAATTAATAACAACTGACAGGTAGTTTGGTAACAACATTAGGAATCAGATACCTTGGGTCTTAGATTCGGTTCTACAATTAACAAGTTGTATGACCTTGGGAAAAGCACTCACTGATACTTGGAACAAAAGGATCAAGCAAGATGCTTTTTAAAATTCCTTCCAATTTTACAGACTTCTATTTTTGAGGATTTGTATCAAATTCAAGACCATCTCAGTACATACATATAACAAACACTTCATAAATGGTATTGAACCAAAGGTGAACATTAGGAAACCAAATAGAAAACACAGTTATCCTTGAAAGAAGTCATGGGTCACATTTGTGCATCCTTGTGAGTCTGGAGACCATCTGGAAGAGAGATTAGCATCAGACTCAGTCTCTCTCTCTCTCTCTCTCTCTCTCTCTCTCTCAGGCATCTCTTTAAAAAGCCTTACAATTGATTAGGCTAGGCCCACCCAGGATACTCTGTAACTTAAAGACAACTGATTAGGTACTTTAATTACATCTTTAAAACCTCTTCATAGAAGCATCTTGATTAGGTTTGGTTAAATAACTGAGAAAGGGTGTGTGTGTGTGTGTGTGTGTGTGTGTGTGTGTGTGTGTGTATGCATGTGTGCATGCTTGCGTTTTCAGAAGTCTCCCCTTTCCCTTCTATTCTCCAGCTCTCATGAGAGAATATCTCTTGTGGCCTATTCTATTAGAAAAGGAATACTAGAGAAGGAATTCTGGATACATCTGTAGTTTAACCCAGTCAATCCACAGAGCCACAGAGCCATCCCAATGACTATGAAAGCATTATAAAGGAAATAAAGAGGAAACTAATATTTATACCCATGCACAGCAACCACCAAAAGGCACACAATGTAGTTGTTAAAATACCAGCACTTGAAATGAAGTTGCCTGGGTTTGAAGCTCAACTTGCAGATAATATTACTCTTGGAAAATTTCTTGATCTCTCTTTGTCTCAGTTTCTTCTTTAGTAAAATGAAAGATAAAATAGCACCTAACTCCTAGAGATTCTGGGGGGACTAAATTGAAAAACTGCATGGACTAAGATTGGATTGCATGCCTGGTACAGAATAAGCAGTCACTGTTACTATCGTGTGGCATCTACTTTGTATACTCTTCCTCACTTAATAGTGCACTTCATCATTCAATAAATATTAATCAAACATCTACTGTGCAGCCACTGAGAACAGAACAAAGGACAACAGCCATGGTCCCTGCCCTCAATGACTTTGCAGTGAACAAATAAGTGGTGAACAAATAAGAAGTCATTCTAAGACAGTGCGATAAGCACGGGGAAGTTCACCATAACCCAGTGGGGTAGGTAATATCATTCTTTTATAGATGAGTGAGCCAAAATTTATTGAAATTAAGGAATTAGCTCAGAATTATATAATATACTAGTTTGCCAGTGCTGCCATAACAAAGTTCCACACACTAGGTGGCATAAACAACAGAAACTTATTGTCTCACAGTTTTGGAGGCTAGAAGTCCAAGGCCAAGGTGTCGGCAGGGTTGGTTACTTCTAAGGGTTGTGAGGGAGAATCTGTCCCATGTCTCTCTCTGAACGTTGGTTTGCTGGCAATCTATGCGTCCCTTGGCTTGTAGAACATCACCCCCATCTCTGCCTTCACCTTCATTCACATGGTGTTCTCCCTGTGTGTGTAGACATGTCCCAGTTTCCCCCTTATATAAGGATACCAGCCATAATGGATTAGTGGCCCAGCCTACTCCAATATGACCTCATCTTAAATAATCATGTATGTATGACTCTATTCCCAAATAAGGAGGTTAGGACCTCAACATATAATTTGGGGGCGGTGGGGGGGACACACAATTGAGCCCATAACATAGATCTTAGGTAGCAAAAGAAGAAGCCAAACCTAAGTCTGTCTAATCTGTCTGATTCAGAGGCCATGTATCACCCCTGTTCACTCTGGGTAATAGATGTATAATGGACTATTAGAAGAAAACTAGGGACCTTGGGGTCTATCCTTGACCTGTGAGAAAGCCCTGTGTACAGCAAACTATCTAATCTCCTGTTCAACATTTCGCAGGTGCATCAGACTGAATCGCCCACTGGTATTTTTAACTGACACTCTAATTTGTAAAGCAAAGTGGCACTCCTTATTTGGTGAAATCTACAGCTCATGTCCACCAGAAACTTAAGACCCATAAACGTACCAATGTAACCAATTTTGAAAGTAAAGCTTCAGGCTAGTTTATTTGGAAAATTTCTGCCCATTTAAAATTAGCCTGCTCCTTTGCAAGAAAAGTTCAATTAGTCAGTTAAGATGTGGAGACAATCTAATTTCTAGTTTAGACAAATCCAAAAAGGTTGGCGGAGAATACTTTGATTGCATTTCAAGTATCCTGTTGGTACTCGAATCATGCTTCTCTCTCGAAACTGCTTCATGATTTTATTGTTACTCTCTTATTGCGTGTACCAAATAGTGGGGAGAGATCGTGCTTAGGCCATTGTTTTCATATCATTCATAATTTTCAATAACCATCATTTTAAAACTTCAGTATTCATTGCATGTACATTTGCCTGACTTGCTATCTATGTGTCCCTAAAGAAAAGTGTTTCCAACATCCACCTCGGAGAGTGGCATATGGAGGCTGTCAATAAATATGTGGAGAACTGAACTGTATTTCCAACATATTTTTTATGTTATTTTATGTTTTTATTTTATTTTATTTCATTTTATTTTAGAGAGAGAGAGTGAATGGGGGAGACGGGTGGGGGGGGGGGGCGGAGAGAGAGAGAAAGAGAGAGAGAGGCCCAAGCAGGCTCCACACTCAGCATGTAGCCTGATGCGGAGTTCTATCCCATTTTGACCTGAGCCAAAATCAAGAGTTGGTCGCTCAACTGACTGAGCCACCCAGGCACCCTTTTCCAACATCTTTAAATATGCAATGTGTCTAAAGACTAAAGAACAAATCACAATCAATTAAAATTAAAATTAAAATTAAATTAAAATCAATTAAAATTCATTCATTAGCTTCTGTCATTTGAAACCATTTTTTTAAAAAGTTTATTGTGAAAGGGAGAGGTAGGGAGGAGCAGACAGAGAGGGAGAGAGAGAGAGAATCCCAAGCAAGTTCCACATGGTCAGTGGAGAGCCAGATGAGGGGCTCGAATTCACAAACCATGAGACCATGACCTGAGCTGAAATCAAGAGTCAGTAGCTTAACCAGCTGAGCCACCCAGGCATCCCTGCTTGAAACTTATTTAGGAAAGATTTAGGCTCTTTCACTGTGAAAGAACTAAAGTGTACATTTTCAAAAAATGAATAAATATTTGCCGTTCTATTTTAACAGCAGTGATCATTTAATTAAAATCTTTTGCCTTCTACAAAAATATGAATAATCACTAGGTCTTTCAGTCAATATATTCATGTCTCAAAAAAAGCAAGCAGGATCTGGGGTTTTGTGTTATACAAGAGTATCAAAGTTCACGATTTTGCTAGCAAATCTTTTCTGTTGTATATAATACCTGTTGTTTTGCCTTTAACCTTGGCTCTTCATTCATTCTAACCTGTCCATAAGGGCAAGTGCTTATGCCCTTATGTCCAAGTGCCTGCCAAATGAGTACATGGAGGCCAGGCCTTGCCAGAGATAAGGCCAGGACAATTCCACCCAATTCAGACATGGGGGATGAGTTTAACCTGCGATTAATGTGGAACATCATAGTGGCTAAGTGTTTTGAATTTAGAATCAGGAGGATTTCATTTGAATCCCAGTTCTGTTACTCACCTGAGCTGGGGCAAGTTATTTAACCTCTCTGGAATCTCATCTGCAATCTGAATATCATATTTATACTTACCTCATAGGGCTGATAAAAAATTAAATAAGGTAGTGTATATAAAGCATTTAGCATCCTAACAAAATAATGGTTTAATAAATGATAGCTATTAATAAATACTTCATGAAGGGAAAAGTTTGAATTATGGGATATTTATTACAGATTTATTACTTTAATATGTATTTAATAACTAAATTACACACAATGACTAATTATAATAATTTTTGACATAATTATCAACAGACATTTCTGAAAACCTACTTAATTCAGAGCACTCAGTGCCATGGGCTAGGGAAAAGAAGGGGTAAATAATTATTTAGTTGGAGAAGTAAGTCTTTTATCTTTCGAATCTCTGTATAGAAGCAATTCCTTTATGAAGAGGCAATCAAACACTCAGAGAATATGCAGCCAAAATACATGGGAAAACATTACAGAGGAAGTTAATTTAAAACAATACTATTTTGGGGCGCCTGGGTGGCTCAGTCGGTTAAGCGTCCGACTTCGACTCAGGTCACGATCTCGCGGTCCGTTAGTTCGAGCCCCGCGTCAGGCTCTGGGCTGATGGCTTGGAGCCCGGAGCCTACTTCCGATTCTGTGTCTCCCTCTCTCTCTGCCCCTCCCCCATTCATGCTCTGTCTCAAAAATAAATAAACATTAAAAAAAAATACGATTTTGTACTTATAATGTTTGTGGTATTTGTCAACTTTTAAACATATATTTTCCATGCTTTATTATCTTATTCTAAATAAAGGCTTGATTTCTTATATGGTATTTTATTTTTTATTTTTTAAATTTACATCAAAATTAGTTAGCATATAGTGCAACAAAGATTTCAGGAGTAGATTTCTTAATGCCCCTTACCCATTTAGCCCATCCCCCCCATCCCACAACCCCTCCAGCAACCCTCAGTTTGTTTTCCATATTTAAGAGTCTTTTATGTTTTGTCCCCCTACCTGTTTTCATATTATTTTTGATTTCCTTCCCTTGTGTTCATCTGTTCTGTGTCTTAAAGTCCTTATATAAGTGAAGTCATATGATATTTGTCTTTCTCTGACTAATTTCGCTTAGCATAATACCCTCTAGTTTCATCCACGTAGTTGCAAATGGCAAGATTTCATTCTTTTTGATTGCCGAGTAATACTCCATTGTATATATATACCACATCTTCTTTCTCCATTCATCCATCGAGGGACACTTGGGCTCTTTCCATACTTTGGCTATTGTTGATAGTGCTGCCATAGACATTGGGGTGCATGTGTCCCTTCAAAAGACCATACCTGTATCCTATGGATAAATACGTAGTAGTGCAATTGCTGGGTTGTAGGTTAGTTCTATTTTTAATTTTTTGAGGAACCTCCATACTGTTTTCCAGAGTGGCTGCACCAGCTTGCATTGCCACCAACAACGCAAAGAGATCCTCTTTCTCCACATCCTCACCAACATCTGTGGTTGCCTGAGTTGTTAATGTTAGACATTCTGACAGGTGTGAGGTGGTATCTCATTGTGGTTTTGATTTGTATCTCCCTGATGATAAGTGATGTTGAGCATTTTTTCATGTGTCGGTTGGCCATCTGGATGTCTTCTTTGGAGAAGTGTCTATTCGTATCTTTTGCCCATTTCTTCACTGGATTATTTGTTTTTTGGGTGTTGAGTTTGATAAGTTCTTTATACATTTTGGATACTAACGCTTTATCTGATATGTCTTTTGCAAATATCTTCTCCCATTTTGTTGGTTGCCTATTAGTTTTGCTGACTGTTTCCTTCACTGTGCAGAAGTTTTTATTTTGATGAGGTCCCAAGAGTTCATTTTTGCTTTTGTTTCCCTTGCCTCTGGAGACGTGTTGAGTAAGAAGTTGCTGCGGCCAAGATCAAAGAGGTTTTTGCCTGCTTTCTCCTCAAGGATTTTGATGTCTTCTTGTCTTACATTTAGGTCTTCCACCCATTTAGAGTTTATTTTTGTGTATGGTGTAAGAAAGTGGTCCAGGTTCATTTTTCTGCATGTTGCTGTCTAGTTTTCGCAGCACCACTTGCTGAAGAGACTGTCTTTATTCCATTGGATGTTCTTTCCTGCTTTGTCAAAGATTAGTTGGCCATATGTTTGTGGGTCTATTTCTGGGTTCTCTATTTTGTTCCATTGATCTGAGTGTCTGTTTTTGTGCCAGTACCATACTGTCTTGATGATTACAGCTTTGTAGTATAGCTTGAAGTCCGGGATTGTGATGCCTTCTGCTTTGGTTTTATTTTTCAAGATTGCTTTGGTTATTTGGGGTCTTTTCTGGTTCTATAAAAATTTAGGATTATTTGTTCTAGCTCTGTGAAGAAGGCTGGTGTTATTTTGATAGGGATTGCATTGAATATGTAGGTTGCTTTGGGTAGTATTGGCATTTTAACAATATTTTTCTTCCTATCCAGGTGCATGGAATATTTTTCCTTTTTTTGTGTATGTGTGTCTTCTTCAATTTCTTTCATAAGATTTCTATACTTTTCAGCATATAGATTTTTTAACCTCTTTGGTTAGATTTATTCCTAAGTATTTCATGGCTTATTGTGCAATTGTAAATAGGATCGATTCCTTGATTTCTCTTTCTGTTGTTCATTGTTGGTGTATAGGAATGCAACCAATTTCTGTGCATTGATTTTATATCCTGCCACTTTGTTGAATTCATGAATCAATTCTAGCAGTTTTTTGGTAGAATCTTAAGGTTTTCCACACAGAGTATTTTGTCATCTGCGAAGAGTGAGAGTTTGACCTCTTCCTGGCCAATTTGGATGTCTTTTATTTCTTGGTGTTGTCTGATTGCAGAGGCTAAGACTTCCAATACGATGTGGAATAACAGTGGCAAGAGTGGATATCCCATCTTGTTCCTGACCTTAGGGACAAAGCTCTCAGTTTTTCCACATTGAGGATGATATTAGCATTAGGTCTTTTGTATATGGCTTTTATGATCCCAAGGTATGATCCTTCTATCCCTACTTTCTTGAGGGTTTTTATCAAAAATGGATGTTGTATTTTGTCAAATGCTTTCTCTGCATCTATTGAGAGGATCATATGGTTCTTGTCCTTTGTTTTATTGATGCGATGAATCGGGTTCATTGTTTTGTGACTATTGAACCAGCCCGACATCCAAGGCATAAATCCCACTTGGTCGTGGTGAATAATTTTTTTAATGTATTGTTGGGTCCGGTTGGCTAATATCTTGTTGAGGATTTTTGCATCTGTGTTCATCAGGGAAATTGGTCTATAGTTCTCCTTTTTAGTGGGGTCTCTGTCTGGTTTTGGAATCAAGGTAATGCTGGCTTCATAGAAAGAGTTTGGAAGTTTTCCTCCCATTCTACTTTTTGGAACAGCTTCAAGAGAATAGGTTTTAACTCTTCCTTAAATGCTTGGTAGAATTCTCCTGGAAAGCCATCTGGCCCTGGGCTCTTGTTTTTTGGCAGATTTTTGATTACTAAGTCGATTTCTTTACTGGTTATGGGTCTGTTCAAATTTTCCATTACTTCCCATTTCAGTTTTCGTAGTGTATATGTTTCTAGGAATTTGTCCATTTCTTCCAGATTGCCCATTTTATTGGCGTATAATTGCTCATAATATTCTCTTATTATTGTTTTCATTTCTGCCGTGTTGGTTGTGATCTCTCTTCTTTCATTCTTGATATTATTTATTTGGGTCCTTTCCTTTTTCTTTTTGATCAAACTGGCTAGTGGTTTCTCAATTTTGTTAATTCTTTCAAAGAACCAGCTTCTGGTTTCATTGGTCTGTTCTACTGTTATTTTGGTTTTGATAGCATTGATTTCTGCTCTAATCTTTATTATTTCCTGTCTTCTGCTGGGTTTGAGTTCTATTTGCTGTTCTTTTTCCAGCTCTTTAAGGCGTAAGGTTAGGTTGTGTATCTGAGATCTTTCTTCCTTCTTTAGGAAGGCCTGGATTGCTATATACTTTCCTCTTATGACCGCCTTTGCTGCGTCCCAGAGGTTTTGGGTTATGGTGTTATCATTTTCATTGGCTTCCATGAACTTTTAAATTTCCTCTGTAACTTCTTGGTTAGCGCATTCATTCTTTAGTAGGATGTTCTTTAGTCTCCAAGTATTTGGTACCTTTCCAAATTTTTTCTTGTGGTTGATTTCGAGTTTCATAGCGTTGTGGTCTGAAAATATGCACGGTATGATCTCGATCTTTTTGTATTTACTGAGGGCTGATTTGTGTCCCAGTATGTGGTCTATTCTGGAGAATGTTCCATGTGCACTGGAGACGAATGTATATTCTGCTGCTTTAGGATGAAATGTTCTGAGTATATCTGTTAAGTCCATCTGGTCCAGTGTGTCATTCAAAGCCATTGTTTCCTTGTTGATTTTTTGATTAGATGATCTGTCCATTGCTGTGAGTGGGGTGTTGAAATCTCCTACTATTATGGTATTATTAGCAATGAGTTTCTTTATGTTTGTGATTAATTGATTTATGTATTTGAGTGCTTTCACATTTGGTGCATAAATGTTAACAATTGTTAGGTCTTCTTGGTGGATAGACCCCTTGATTATGATATAATGCTCTTCTTCATCTCTTGATACAGTCTTTATGTTAAAGTCTAGAGTGTCTGATATAAGTATGGCTACTCCGGCTTTCTTTTGTTGACCGTTAGCATGATAGATGGTTCTCCATCTCCTTATTGTCAATCTGAAGGTGTCTTTAGGTCTAAAGTGGGTCTCTTGTAAGCAGCATATAGATGGATCTTGTTTTCTTATCCATTCTGTTACCCTATGTCTTTTGATTGGAGCATTGAGTCCATTGACATTCAGAGTGAATACTGAAAGATGTGAATTTATTGCCATTATATTGCTTGTAGCGTTGGAGTTTCTGGTGGTGGTCTCTGGTCCTTTCTAATCTTTGTTGGTTTTGGTCTTTATTTATTTGTGTTTTTTTTTTCATCTTTTCTCCCCTCAGAGAGTCCCCCTTAAAATTTCTTGCAGGGATGGTTTAGTGGTCACAAACTCCTTTAATTTTTGTTTGTCTGGGAAGCTTTTTATCTCTCCTTCTCTTTTGAATGACAGCCTTGCTGGATAAAGAATTCTTGGCGGCATATTTTTCTGATTCAGCACATTGAATATATCCTGCCACTCCTTTCTGGCCTGCCAAGTTTCTGTGGGTAGGTCTGCTGCAAACCTGATCTGTCTTCCCTTGTAGATTAAGGACTTTTTTTCCCTTGCTGCTTTCATGATTCTCTCCTTGCCTGAGTATTTTGTGAATTTGACTATGATATACCTTGTTGATGGTCGGTTTTTGTTGAATCTAATGGGAGTCCTCTGGGCTTCCAGGATTTTGATGTCTGTGTCTTTCCGCAGGTTAGGAAAGTTTTCCACTATGATTTGCTCACATAACTCTTCTACCCCTATTTCTCTTTCTTCCTCTTCTGGGACCCCTATATTCTGATGTTGTTCCTTTTTAATGAGTCGCTGATTTCTCTAAGTCTTATATTGTGCTCTTTTGTCTTAATCTCCCTCTTTTTTCTGCTTCATTATTCTCCATAAGTTTGTCCTTTATATTGCTGATTCTCTGTTCTGCCTCATGCATCTTTGCTGCCATGACATCATTGGAGATGGCAGATCAGTTAAGGCATTTTTTATTTCATCCTGACTAACTTTTATTTCTTTTATCTCTGCAGAAAGGGATTCTAATCTATTTTTGGCTCCGGCTAGTATCTTACTATCGTGATTCTAAATTCTGGTTCAGACATCTTATTTGTATCTTTGTTGGTTAAGGCCCTGGCTTTCATTTCTTCCTGCTCTTTCTTTTGGGGTGAATTCCTTCATTTTGTCAATTTTAAGGGAGAAAAGGAATTAATGAGGTAAAAAAAATTAAAACTAAAAAAATATTAAAATTTTAAAAAGTATTAAAATTAAAAAATTAAACACACACACACACACACACACACACACACAAATCGAATAAATGATGCTAGGTCCTAGGTATGTTTTCGTCTGAATGTTGAAAGGGGCTTGATAGATTAGAGAAAAAGGGGGAAAGAAAAAAAAAAGGAAATCATTTGAAAATTGGACAAAATGAATACACTGAAGTAGACTAAAATGAAATGAGGGAAGTAAAATAGAATTTGAAAAAATTTACACAAAAGTAAAAAATATAGTAGAAAAAAATTAAAGAAAAATATTTTTAATAAAAATTGAAAATAAAAATGAATTTTTTCTCTTTCTGTATTCAAGAAAAAGAAAAGAAACAGAGAAGAGAAAAAAGAAAAAAGAAGGATAATTGAATAGATAGACTGGTGAACAGACTGAAGTATGACTAAAGTTACTTTGTTTTCCCCTAGAGGTCAGAATATGTAGTGCTTTATAGTCCGTAAACTAAGCAGGCGGAGAGACTTGTGTTCCTGAAGAGCGAGGTTGGCCCAGTTCGGCAGGGCTCCGTATAATGGCTCCGTTCTCCACCAGATGGCACTGCTGAGCTTACTGAGGTGGATTGTGGTAGCGCTTGTAGGGGTGTGTGCACGCGCGCGCGCGCGCACATGCGCGGGAGTAGTGAAAATGGCGTCACCCAGGTACCCAGTCTCTAGTATCAGAACTCTGTTCTCCCTGATCAGCAATCATGCACCTGTCCTTTGTCTTTGGCTTCCGTCTACTCCTTGCTTTTACACTGTCCGTGACCAAGCTCCAGGCAGAACCTCTCTCCTGAGTTTTGTCTCAGATGCGGCTGTTTCCCCGGGGCCCTTACTTCTAAGGGACTGTGGCTTTGACCCCTTCTGCCCCTCTCCAGAGGGTCTCACCGAGCACTGGCTGGGAGCTGGCGGCACCCAGGAACATTTGTGGGACCGTGTTGCTGTCAATGCCAAGAGTGCAGCTGGGTGCCAGCCCACCCCAGAAAAAGTTTATGCAATCATGTAGCAGCAGCATTTCAGGGATTATGGAAAATCACAACGCACATCTGGCACCAGGCTCCACCCTTAACGACCTTGTTCCAGCACCAGCGAATGTGGTTGTTCTCCCGGGTCCACTGGGCCTTGCCTTTGGGGGAGCCACACAGCCTCTACCAGGTGTCCTCCCAGCAGGGGAACTGCCTCTCCCCACATGGCCTGAAGAACCCTGGACCCCACTCTGCTCCTGGGGATTCGCCCTTCCCACCAGAGCACCGCCAGGTATGGAGCTGTGGAGTTGCAGACTCTGTACTCCCTTCATTTACAGTCTTAATGGAATTTAAACCCTCTTCTTTCTCCTTTCTCCCTTTCTCCCTTTTTAGTTCAGTCCCTGCAGCTGTTTCAACTTTTCCACTTTCTCTCCAGCCACTTTTGGGGGGGGTGCTTTTCTCGTATTCTCCATCATCACCCGCCCCCATCTCCATCCTCTTTCTGCACGCAAAAGTGGCTCCCTGCCCTCTGGGGCTTCTCTCCCCCAGTTCACCTCTCTGCACCGCATACCTGCTGAGTTCTGTGGTTCAGGTTGTGCAGATTGCTGTGTTAATACTCAGATCAGTTTTCTTGGTGTGCAGGATGGTTTAGTGTTGGTCTGGCTGTATTTCATGGATGCAAGACACAAAAAAAACTACCATACTGTTCTGCCATATTGGCTCCTCCTCCAAGAAATAAGTCTTTTTTTTTTTTTAATTTTTTTTGAACATTTTTTAATTTTATTTTTGAGACAGAGACAGAGTATGAACGGGGGAGGGGCAGAGAGAGAGGGAGACACAGAATCGGAAGCAGGCTTCAGGCTCTGGGCCATCAGCCCAGAGCCTGACGCAGGGCTCGAACTCACGGACTGCAAGATCGTGACCTGAGCCGAAGTCGGACGCTCAACCGACTGAGCCACCCAGGCGCCCCAAGAAATAAGTGTTAATATAACTAGCAAAGGTCTTGAAAGGATTTCCTTAAATGACTACGTAATAATCACTTGTGTTAGCATTTCAACTATTTCTTTGTCAGCTAGAACTTATGAGTACTTGGAGAAAATATTTTCCTGAGTAAGATAATCTTATACTTTAGTATATGCTACTAAAGGTCTATGAAAACTCACTACAGAGAGTATAAAATTAAATTTTAACTAGTATCTGTGTGAATGGCACAAAATTTAAAATTAGCAATCTGAATTGATGTGTGTTTTCTCCTTATGTGTGTTTGTATGTGTGCGGCATGACATTTCTATATAGTACTCACAGGAGATACCAGCATTTGGGGTCAATGTGTTAAAGGCTGTCAGGCCTGCGGGCTACTCAGAGTAGAAACAACCTTCATCCATTTTACAACTGGCAACTTCTACATTCTTTGCTACTTAGTGTTTTAGAAGTGTAGAACTATGTTTTTATTCCCCTCCTGACAATTCTGGACATATCTCAGGTACATAGTGTTTCTCTGGTTGACAGGTTGGAGCAGAACCCTGCAGATACATCTCTTATTTAGGGCTCAGGAAATGGATCTTTTCAAAATTCTGGGTTATCATTAACTATGGACTGGCCCAGGCTGAATAATACAGGGATGGGCACGATGGTGTTCATTTTGTCAATCCCCTGGCATGATCCCCTCCTTTGGATGGAGTCAGTTATTAGGAATCCAAGTCCGTGCAGAATTCAGTATTCATGAGGATCTGAGCAGGCAGCAGCATAGAGGGGATTCCAACACAATCTCATGACTGAGACACTTTGAGGGAGCCTGGCTGACTAATAGAGAACAGACCTGACCTTCAACCCTACAAATTCAAATGCAATTTGTCATCCAATATAAAATGAATTTGGCCATGTGTAATCCTGCATGATGGAGAGACCTTGTCCCAGAAAAACTCCTGAACATGAAAGAGGGGCATTGAAAAATAAAATCCACAAAATGCTTGAGAAGACTCATCAATATGCTAATAGCAAATTCCTTTTCTAAAATAATGGACAGCCCTGTGATTCCGTGGGTGGTATAGACTCCATCATCACACAAGGCATAGAAGTGGGAAATTGCTGCTAGTTTTGTTCCCTCCATGGAATTTGAATTATGTTTTTGTCATTTATTATGTTTTTGAACTATGTTTTTATATTTATTTTTCACTCTCTCCTTTTATAACTTAAAATTAGGCCATTCTGTTATGATTATTGTGTTCTACCTCTCCCTGGATCACTGAAGAAGAAAGGTTGCATTTCAGTAGTCTTTCTCTTGTTCCAGAAACTTCTTTCCTCTGAGGACTTTCTGAGTGGGTCAGGAGCCAGGACTGGATGGAACTCATCCTTTGGGAGAGGCTCAGAGAACCAAACCTGAAATTAAAGCACCAAATCACTCAAACTCTGTGAGGGTTTCAGGACTGTCCCTCTCCTTTCCACCTAGGGAGGGTTTTGTTGTTGTTGTTGTTATTGTCGTTGTTAATGTTTATTTATTTTTGAGAGGAGGGGAGCAGAGAGAGAGAGTCCCAAGCAGATTCCATACCATCAGTGCACAGCGTGGGCTCCGACTTGACGAACCATGAGATTATGACCTTAGCCAAAGTTGGACACTTAACCAACTGAGCCAGCCAGGCGCCCCTCCACCTAGGGAGTTTTTGACTGCTTCAGCATTATCCCAAAGATCATTCTCAAAGTAAATTGCCCTTTCACTCGGTTTCTAACTGGCTTAAGTGTCACCATTAATTGTGTACCAGATATGAAAGCTGGAATGGCCTGGAAGCCCTATGAATTATGATATGCCTCAAGTTCTTTCATTTGATATTTTGGGTTCATTATTAACACCCATCTGAAAGCTTAAACTATGAAATAGATCAATCTCATAAATAGCTACAAATAATTCTCCAGTGGGTTCTTTGCACAGCATACACTTTTTCATGGAAGTTACTTGCATGATAAGAGTAAAGAAGAAAACTTCTATGGGTTTACTCTGTCTTATTTAATCTCAAAGTGTTTTTTAAATTTCTTCCCTTGCAACACCAAGAAAATATTCAAAAATCCCACCCTTGTCTTCCAGAGACACTTCTTAAGGCACAGTAAGTTATCTTCTGTCTTGTCCTCTATAACTGTAAGAGGAGTAGCTTTACTTTCTAGAGTTCTATTTTAACAGGGAAGTCAGCGGCCCAAAATTTACCATGACTCAAAGGAATCATTATGCTGTTGAATATTTGGAAATGTGAATCTTTTTCTAAAAAGACTGGTGATGAAAATTATATGCAGTGCTTCCTTTCCCACTTTTATTGATATCAAGCTGGGCTTAAAATATAAAAGGATGAGATTTGCTGCGTGTCTTTGTCATAAACCCTACCTATGGGGGTCCCATATTCCTCACCTCCCCATACACATCTCATGCCTTAGTCACAAATTTCTCATTATCCCATAATAGCAACATATATGTTCATACCCCAGAGCCATTGAATACTCTGTTTCCTTGACTTGATATGAAATTTATTGTCAAATTGGTTTCCATACAACACCCAGTGCTCCTTCCAACAGGTGCCCTCCTCAGTGCCCATCACCCACCCTCCCTTCCCTCCCACTCCCCATCAACCCTCAGTTTGTTCTCAGTTTTTAAGAGTCTCTTATGGTTTGGCTCTCTCCCTCTCTAACTTTTTTTTCCTTCCCTTCCCCCATGGTCTTCTGTTAAGTTTCTCAGGATCCACATAAGAGTGAAAACATATGGTATCTGTCTTTCCTGTATGACTTAATTCCCTTAGCATAACACTCTCCAGTTCCATCCATGTTGCTACAAAGGGCCATATTTCATTCTTTCTCATTGCCACGTAGTATTCCATTGGGTGTATAAACCACAATTTCTTTATCCATTCATCAGTTGATGGACATTTAGGCTCTTTTCATAATTTGGCTATTGTTGAAACTGCTGCTATAAACATTGGGTACAAGTGCCCCTATGCATCATCACTCCTGTATCCCTTGGGTAAATTCCTAGCAGTGCTATTGTTGGGTTTTAGGGTAGATCTAGTTTTAATTTTTTGAGGAACCTCCACACTGTTTTCCAGAGCGGCTGCACCAGTTTGCATTTTCACCAACAGTGCAAGAGGGTTCCCGTTTCTCCACATCCTTGCCAGCATCTATAGTCTCCTGATTTGTTCATTTTAGCCACTCTGACTGGCATGAGGTGGTATCTCAGTGTGGTTTTGATTTGTATTTCTCTGATGAGGAGTGATGTTGAGAATCTTTTTGTGTGCCTGTTGGCCATCTGGATGTCTTCTTTAGAGAAGTATCTATTCATGTTTTCTGCCCATTTCTTCACTGGATTATTTGTTTTTCGGGTGTGGGGTTTGGTGAGTTCTTTATAGATTTTGGATACTAGCCCTTTGTCTGATATGTCATTTGCAAATATCTTTTCCCATTCTGTCAGTTTCCTTTTAGTTTGTTGATTGTTTCCTTTGCAGTGCAGAAGCTTTTTATCTTCATGAGGTCCCAATAGTTCATTTTTGCTTTCAATCCCCTTGCCTTTGGAGATGTGTCAAGTAAGAAATTGCTGCAGCTGAGGTCAGAGAGGTTTGTTTCTGCTTTCTCCTCTAGGTTTTTGATGGTTTCCTGTCCCACATTCAGGTCCTTTATTCATTTTGAGTTTATTTTTGTGAATGGTGTAAGAAAGTGGTCTAGTTTCATCCTTCTGCATGTTGCTGTCCAGTTCTCCCAGCACCATTTGTTAAAGAGACTGTCTTTTTTCCCATAGGATATTCTTCCCTGCTTTGTCAAAGATTAGTTGGCCATACTTTTGTGGGCCCAATTCTGGAGTCTCTATTCTATTCCATTGGTCTATGTGTCTGTTTTTGTGCCAAAACCATGCTGTCTTGATGATTACAGCTTTGTAGTAGAGGCTAAAGTCTGGGATTGTGATGCCTCCCGCTTTGGTCTTCTTCAGTATTACTTTGGCTATTCGGGGTCTTTTGTGGTTCCATACAAATTTTAGGATTGCTTGTTCTAGCTTCAAGAAGAATGCTCGTGCAATTTGATTGGGATTGCATTGAATGTGTAGAGAGCTTTGGGTAATATTGACATTTTAACAATATTTATTCTTCCAATCCATGAGCATGGAATGTTTTTCCATTTCTTTGTATCTTCTTCAATTTCCTTCATAAGCTTTCTATAGTTTTCAGCATACAGATCTTTTACATCTTTGGTTAGGTTTATTCCTAGGTATTATATGATTTTTGGTGCAATTGTGAATGGGATCAGTTTCTTTATTTGTCTTTCTGTAGTTTCATTATTAGTGTATAAGAATGCAACTGATTTCTGTACATTAATTTTGCATACTGTGACTTTGCTGAATTCATGTATCAGTTCTAGCAGACTTTTGGTGGAGTCTATCGGGTTTTCCACGTATAAATATCATGTCATCTGCAAAAGGTGAAAGCTTGACTTCATCTTTGCCAATTTTGATGCCTTTGATTTCATTTTGTTGTCTGATTGCTGATGCTAGAACTTCCAACACTATGTTAAACAAGAGCAGTGAGAATGGACATCCCTGTCATGTTCCTGATCTCAGGCAGAAAGCTCTCAGTTTTTCCCCATTGAGGATGATATTAGCTGTGGGCTTTTCATAAGTGACTTTTATGATGTTTAAGTATGTCCCTTCTGTCCTGACTTTCTCAAGGGTTTTTATTAAGAAATGATGCTGAATTTTGTCAAATGCTTTTTCTGCATCGATTGACAGGATCATATGGTTTTTTTCTTTTCTTTTATTAATGTGATATATCACATTATTGATTTGTGAATGTTGAACCAGCCCTGCAGCCCAGGAATGAATCCCACTTGATCATGGTGAATAACTGTTTTTATATCCTGTTGAATTCGATTTTCTAGTATCTTATTGAGAATTTTTGCATCCATATTCATCAGGGATATTGGCCTGTAGTTCTCGTTTTTTGCTGGGTCTCTCTCTGGTTTAGGAATCAAAGTAACGCTGGCTTCATATAATGAGTCTGGAAATTTTCCTTCTCTTTCTATTTTTTGGAACAGCTTGAGAAGGATAGATATTATCTCTGCTTTAAATGTCTGGTAGAATTCCCCAGGGAAGCCCTCTGGTCCTGGACTCTTATTTGTTGGGAGATTTTTGATAACTGATTCAATTTCTTTTCTGGTTATGGGTCTGTTCAAGTTTTCTATTTCTAATCCTTTTTTGAGTTTTGGAAGTGGGTGGGTGCTTGGGAATTTGTCCATTTCTACCAGGTTGTCCAGTTTGTTGGCATATAATTTTTCATAGTATTCCCTGATAATTGCTTGTATCTCTGAGGGATTGGTTGTAATAATTCCGTTTTCATTCATGATTTTATCTATTTGGGTCATCTCCCTTTTCTTTTTGAGAAGCCTGGCTAGAGGTTTATCAATTTTGTTTATTTTTTAAAAAAACCAACTCTTGGTTTCATTGATCTGCTCTACAGTTTTTTTAGATTCTATATTATTTATTTCTGCTCTGATCTTTATTATTTCTCTTCTTCTGCTGGGTTTGGGGTGTCTTTGCTGTTCTGCTTCTATTTCCTTTAGGTGTGCTGTTAGATTTTGTATTTGGGATTTTTCTTGTTTCTTGAGATAGGCCTGGATTGCAATGTATTTTCCTCTCAGGACTGCCTTTGCTGCATCCCAAAGCACTTGGATTGTTGTCTTTTCATTTTCATTTGTTTCCACATTTTTTTAAATTTCTTCTCTAATTGTCTGGTTGACCCACTCATTCTTTGGTAGGGTGTTCTTTAACCTCCATGCTTTTGGAGGTTTCCAGACTTTTTCCTGTGGTTGATTTCTTTTCTTTTTTTTTTCCAATGTTTATTTATTTTTGGGACAGAGAGAGACAGAGCATGAACGGGGGAGGGGCAGAGAGAGAGGGAGACACAGAATCGGAAACAGGCTCCAGGCTCTGAGCCATCAGCCCACAGCCCTACGCGGGGCTCGAACTCACGGACCGTGAGATCGTGACCTGGCTGAAGTCGGATGCTTAACCGACTGCGCCACCCAGGCGCCCCCATCCTGTGGTTGATTTCAAGTTTCATAGCATTGTGGTCTGAAAGTGTGCATGGTATGATCTCAATTCTTGTATACTTATGAAGGGCTGTTTTGTGACCCAGTATGTGATCTATCTTGGAGAATGTTCCATGTGCACTCGAGAAGAAAGTATATTCTGTTGCTTTTGGATGCAGAGTTCTAAATACATCTGTCAAGTCCATCTGATCCAATGTATCATTCAGGGCCCTTGTTTCTTTATTGATCCTGTGTCTAGATGATCTATCCATTGTTGTAAGTGGGGTACTAAAGTCCCCTGCAATTACCACATTCTTATCAATAAGGTTGCTTATGTTTGTGAGTAATTGTTTTATATATTTTGGGCTCCCGTATTCAGTGCATAGACATTTATAATTGTTAGCTCTTCCTGATGGATAGACCCTGTAATTATTATATAATGCCCTTCTTCATCTCTTGTTACAGCCTTTAATTTAAAGTCTAGTTTGTCTGATATAAGTATGGCTACTCCAGCTTTCTTTTGACTTCCAGTAGCATGATAGATAGTTCTCCATCCCCTCACTTTCAATCTGAAGGTGTCCTCAGGTCTAAAATGAGTCTCTTGTAGACAGCAAATAGATGGGTCTTGTTTTTTATCCATTCTGATACCCTATGTGTTTTGGTTGGAGCATTTAGTCCATTTACATTCAGTGTTATTATAGAAAGATATGGGTTTAGAGTCATTGTGATGTCTGTAGGTTTCATGCTTGTAGGGATGTCTCTGGTACTTTGTGGTCCTTGTAACATTTCACTCACAGAATCCCCCTTATCTCTTGTAGGGCTTATTTAGTGGTGATGAATTCCTTCAGTTTTTGTTTGTTTGGGAAGACCTTTATCTCTCTCATTCTGAATGACAGACCTTCTGGATAAAGGATTCTCAGCTGCATATTTTTTCTGTTCATCACATTGAAGATTTCCTGCCATTCCTTTCTGGCCTGCCAAGTTTCAGTAGATAGGTCTGCCACTAGTCTTATGGGTCTCCCTTTGTAGGTTAGAGCCTGTTTATCCCAAGCTGCTTTCAGAATTTTCTCTTCATCCTTGTATTTTGCCAGTTTCACTATGATATGTTGTGCAGAAGATCTATTCAAGTTACGTGTGAAGGGAGTTCTCTGTGCCTCTTGGATTTCAATGCCTTTTTCCTTCCCCAGATCAGGGAAGTTCTTAGCTATGATTTGTTCAAGTACACATTCAGCCCCTTTCTCTCTCTCTTCCTCTTCTGGAATTCCTATTATACGGATATTGTTCCATTTGATTGCATCACTTAGTTCTCTAATTCTCCCCTCAAACTCCTGGATTTTTTTATCTCTTTTTCTCAGCTTCCTCTTTTTCCATAATTTTATCTTCTAATTCACCTATTCTAGCCTCTGCCTCTTCAATCCGTGCTATGGCCACCTCCATTTTATTCTGCACCTCATTTATAGTATTTTTTAGCTCCTCATGACTATTTCTTAGTCCCTTGATCTCTGTAGCAATAGATTCTCTGCTGTCCTCTATGCTTTTTTCAAGCCCAGCAATTAATTTTATGACTATTATTCTAAATTCTTGTTCTGTTATATTGCTTAAATCATTTTTGATCAGTTCATTAGCGGTCGCTACTTCCTGGAGTTTCTTCTGAGGAGAATTCTTCCATTTTGTCATTTTGGGTAGTCCCTGCGGTGGCTCCAAACTGCAGGACACTTCCCCTGTGCTGTCAGGAGTAGTTTGTATTGGTGGGTGGGGACACAGTCAGACCTGATGTCTGCCCCCAGCCCACCACTGGGGCCACAGTCAGACTGGTGTGTACCTTATCTTCTCCTCTCCCAGGGGCAGGACTCACTGTGGGTGGCCCCTGTCTGGGCTACTTGCACACTGCCAGGCTTGTGGTGCTGCTTCGATGGGATCTGGCATAGTAGCGAGGGTGGATCCGTAAGGTGCATAGGGGTGGGAGGGGCAGGCTTAGCTCACTTTGCCGTGGGTGGTCCCCTGCGGGAGGGGCCCTGCAGCACTGGGAGGGAGGCAGACCCATCGGAGGCATGGATCCACAGAAGCGCAGCCTTGGGCGTTTGCATGGTGCAAGCAAGTTTGGTGATGGGAACTGGTTAATTTTGGAATTTTGGCTGGGGGATGGGAGAGGGAGATGGCGCTGGCCAGCACCTTTATTCCCTGCCAAGCTGAGCTCTGTCCTCCGGGGCTCAACAACTCTCCCTTCTGTTGTCCTCTAGACCTCCCGCTCTCCAAGCAGAGCTGTTGACTTATAACATTCCAGATGTTAAGTCCCATTGGCTGTCAGAACACACTCTGTCCGGCCCCTCTGCTTTTACAAGCCAGACTTGGGGGCTCTGCCTTGCTGAGCAGGCTGCCCCTCCACCACCCCGGCTCCCTCCCACCAGTCCGTGTAGCATGCACTGCCTCTCCACCCTTCCTACCCTCTTCTGTGGGTCTCTTGTCTATGCTTGGCTCCAGAGAATCCATTCTGCTAGTCTTCTGGCAGTTTTCTGGGTTATTTAGGCAGATGTAGGTGGAATCTAAGCGATCAGCAGGACGAGGTGAGCCCAATGTTCCCCTACGCCTCCATCTTCTGGGTACCCGCTGTTTCCTTGACTTGAAATGACCTTTTCTCTTCTCTGTCTGGCAAATCCTCCCCCCAAATGATAAGAATCTGTAAGGCTCACAAGCAGAATTAGCCCCTCTAACTTCTGTGCTCACACAGAACCTTATACATACTTCCATTTCTGCACTTGAACCTCCATGTTAGGATTGGTTGCTTGTGGGTCTGCATTTCCCTCAGTGAAGAACCAAAGGGGAAAAGTATCTCTGTGTTCCTAATTTCTATCACAGTGCCTTCCACAGCACAGCTAGTGGTAAATCATTCCTGGAGGGAAGTAGATCAGCAATAACTGGGGAACCCATCCTTCTGTCACACTAGGGGCCCAAACATTGCCACTCCTGGGAGAGACTGTACTTTTCATTCAACAAAAATACTGAGATTTGTCTTCAACACTTCACAACCATTGCCATATCATTCCCTCATATTCCGCCTACTCCTGTCCCTGAGCCTCATCTTCACCTAGTGGCACTTCACTAAGCTTGCTCTTTGTGCCTACAGAGTAAATAGTCACCTCTCCATACGACTGATTTTGAGGAAAATGAGTCTACACCACACACCGGGATGCAAATCTGTCAGTGTGACTCTTGCCTCACATAGAAAAATCGGATGCTCCATTTGTTCTTTTTGATAAATGAATAGCAAAGAAAAGCTCAGGGACAGCATCAAGATACAATTACACACGTTCCAGCTCATTCTAGGCTATAAGCTGCTGGAGAAGAGCAGCCTGTCTTTTCTATAATCTCACAGTGGATCTCATGTCCTGGAGGGCAACATAATGGTTGAGAGCATGAGCTTTGGAATAGGACAGACATGGGTTCAAATCTCAGTTCTGCCATTAAGTGGCTATGGGACCTCAAAAAAATTACCTAACCATTTGAGTCTTACCAAAAATTAGATGTAATAATAATAATACCTGGATCATTGAGCCGTTGTGAAGAATAAATGAACTGTTGCTAATACCTGACGTAGACTGGGCAGACAATGATCATGACTCATCTGAGCATCCTCTAAATATTACCTGCTTTGGCCAATCACCATCTCACAGGTCTCCATGGAGATGTCATATTCCCTCTTAGCAACCTAACAACTCTTACTGACTTTGGGTACTACTCCCTTGACAACCAGCGGGTAGGAGGTAGGGAGGAGACAGTGAAAGTTGCTATTTTCAAGATGGAGGCATAATATAGTAACTCACTGACTGACTGATTATTTCAAGCTCATGATTCATATATGCCTTTCCTGTGCCATTTTTGAGAATTGAACAATAGGGCTGTGAAGAAAGAAAAAAATCATTGGGAGGGAGGAGAAAACCATTATGGGGCTGGCAGGGGGAATATGTGGGAAGGAATTCTAGATTCTGTGCTATTTTCTTGAAGCAAATATTGGATGTTGGTGTCCTTTACTTGGAAAGTAAAGGGGGAAAAGAAGTTTAAGAGGCTATGCATCAACATTTAAATTCTCATATGAGCATTTACTTATTTTGTCTTTCAAAAATGTACTGATTTTTCCCTACGTTGAAATTGTAAACTGTCACCAGGTAATTTAAGCAATCAGAACTTCCGCCCTGCTGGGACATAGTTCTAGAATGTTCAGAAAGCCTTGCGAAACACACTTGCCCCATCAACCCCACATTAGCATCAGCATTTCTGGAAAGAGGACTCAAGCTGGGTTCCTCTCCCATCCCATGCCCCCAGAGGGAAAGCCAGGTCTCCAGGAGGGCACCAGGTCATCCCTTCACTGCAGATTCCTTAATCCAATCCTTAAGAAGATGCAGAGAAAGAATGGGCACACAGCAGGGGCTTGTGATGTTCTTTGTTATCAGGACCCTGCGAGCCTTCTTTCATCTTATTAAAATTATACCCTTTCTGCTAAGATAGAAAAAAAACCCAGGAATTGGTAACTGTATCCCACTCAACCCCTTCCAGTACAAGCATATGGAAAAGGGAAGTGGCTGATCCATCCTTCTCGGGTTACAGTACTATTCATGCAGAGCTTCTATTTCCCACATCATCCCAACACTCCAAGGGTTTTGCTCAACCCCTGAGAGATGGGAACCATCCTGAAGGATTAAAATAACACAATCAAACACCATATGTTAAAAACTTTTAGTACATTATTTTTCTTAACTCTCCCAACATCCCCAAAGAAGTAGGTGTTGTTATTACTTTGGTGTTTTTACATCTCAAGTCTCCAGATGATACTTGGGGCGGCAAAGAAACCAGATCACAGTTAAACAGCTAGCAAATTTCAGATTGGGGATTTGACCCCAGGCAGCCTGGCATCAGAGCTCACGTGGTTAACCTGCATTCTAACGTGAACTTCGGAACTCCATCCTGCTGGGTGAGGATACTCACCATGTTGTAGAAGGTCCGCAACACTCCTTGTCCACAACTGCTCTGAAAGCAACTGATGTGGTACTTAGCAGCTAGCTGGCCACGTGTGGTTCTTATCCGGCTTTCAAGGCCACCTCCTTAACCCCTGGGTTGGAGTTCAGGAAGGACTGGAAATCACTTCAGGCCATAGCTACACCCAATGTTGGTCTTCCCAGGTCATGGACAAGCTGGACTGTGATAAATTTGCAAAGAAATAGGAGGGGCACATGGGTTCACTTGAAGGGCTGGTACATGTCAGGCAGCTTAGAAAACTACAGCTTTATTCTGTCTTAAAAGGTAGCTATGGCAGAGCCATCACTGAGACTCCTGAGGGGAAATGTCCAGACTCTTGGTGGATCACCTTCCTTCCTCTGCCCTGTGTGGCACTGCCCTTGCTTCTCTTTCCTTCCCCTGTCCAACCAAGCACCGCAGGACCCGGCCTGCTGCTCCTTCAATAACTTCAGTTATCAGGGTGTTCCAGGGTCCAAGTGATCCTGAGTAAGAAGCATGGAGAGGCGGGGACCTGATGCCTCTTCTTACACTGTGTTGCCAGTGGCTGTCATTTCCCATTTCTGCATGTCAGACCTTCAAGGACAGGAACTGTGCTCATTTTCTTTTGGATTTCCAGTGACTTAACCCAGTTGTCTAGTATATGTGAGATCAATATATACTGAAGTAGATTGATTAATTAGTAGTTCTTCTTATAGATCTCTTCACAACTGCATTTTACTTATCAGCTTCATATACACTCCATACCAGGAATGAAGTCTTACATTCAGTGTTGTGCATTTACATTAGTTTACAATACTTATGCCATATCATACATGTTCACCCATCCACACTAGTGTGAAAATCCTTGAAGGCAAAACTATATCCTACTTACCTTTAAAGGTCTGCTGTGATGCCTTATACACGGTTGGCTCAGTGGTTGTTTAGTTGATCTAAGTAATCTCTCTGAAAGCAGAAACTGTATGCATAGATGGAGATATTCATCCAAGGCCTTCTAAAACTTCTACTAAAGAATTCAGTAGTAGAATTCTAATTTTGCCAAATTATAGGAAAAGATTCCTTGAGCTAATATGACTTCCACAGGAATTCACGGGGTTCAAATTATATTCTAACAAGAATACCTTTTGTTCCCCACTTGGGAGCCCCATTCCCAAAGCATAAGCTTGCCACATCTTACCACTGTGTGTTGAATTTTCCTCTCAGTATATGACTAGGATTGTATTTGTCTGTAGCCTGATCCAGTCTATATAAGCTATACCAGAATCCTTATATTTCCCTGAGAGTTTGCATCTCCTTGTCTAAGTCCAACTTCTGTCATTGTTGAAGTCATGAGAATTCCACTTTTTCCACGTGCTGTGGAGTTGAGACAGATGGATCTTCTGGTCCAAATACCCTTTCTAGACACAGCACCAGTGTCCACCAGCCCCAAATGTCTTGGACCCTATGCTGACTCTCAGGTGTCATGTTGGGGCTCAAGCATCTGATCTTTAGGACACAGAGACCTTTCTTTTCTTCCTTCCCACCTGTTTGGATTAGAGTCCTCCACAACACAAAAGAGCTCATTCCTCCTCTGCCACCATAGAACTTGACAGCCTATCAGCTGGAGCTGGGCAACAGAAGGATCCTAACGCATATAAAGGTCTGGTTGGCTTCCCTACGGTTAAGGAAGACCTGACCTAGAAACAGAAAAAACCTTTCAACTCTGTCCTGGGAAGTTAGTATTTTCCCTCCTCCCCACTACTGGCCAGGTTGCCACTTTACCCCAGCCCAGAAGAGGGGGCCTCTTCCCTTAGCAGTGGAAAATAAAACACACGGAGGGCCTCCACACACCATGACTTGCATTTGTGCTGTGCTGTCCTGCCACAGGGGCCACATGGATCATTCTTTTTCCCCTTTTGTACAAAGCTTCAGAATTTTTTGGCTTATGTGTTGGGATGGCAGAAGTTAAGCCAAGAAGAGAAGAGTAAAAGAGGAGGGAAGAAAGGAAGTCAGTCCTGAATAAAAGAATTTAAAACTGTCAGTGAGAATGTACTTAATGCCACCGAATTGTACACATAAAAATGATTAAGGTGGTAAAGGCTCTGTTTTGTATATTTCACAAAACACACAAAAAGATTATACAAACAAGACCTGATAGTTGTCACACATTGTTTCAAGCATGTGTGCCAAACCTTCTAATGTGTAAATCAATTTATGGATATATTTAATCTGCTAAAATAGATTTACATTAAGTGAAATTGACTTGTCATAAGCCACAGGTCTCCTCTCTTCATTGTTGTCAAAACAACACTCCACACACATAGACTTTAAGTCTGTCAGCTACCTCAGAAATCATCATTTTTAGGATGGGGTCCCTGAGATATTTTATCAAATCCAGTTTTTGGAAGATAGGTTTTTGGGCTCTGTTCATGTGCACGTTGTCTCAGATTGTACCCAAGCTTATAGAGTTGTAGAAAAATTACAGACTGGTATCTCTTTTGTTTCAGATAAAAACATGGCACAAGCAAAACACTCTTAATATGTATCCATATTGTCTGTTTTGTGTAGATATCAACTGGAATTCCCAGGAAAGGAATTGCGCCCCTAACTGGGCACCCATCTAGTTTCTGTGTTTAGCCGAATACTTTTGTGAAATCACCAGGCACCGGTGGCAATTGTTATACTTCTTTAAACACAAGTGTCAGTCAGGGTACAGACAATAAGCACTTTGAAAAAGCCATACATTAAGAGGCAAGAACTGCTTGAGGAATCACAAATATTTATTCTAAAGTGGGTCTTAGTTTAGCTTTCTTCTGACTCAGGCTGTCTGCTGACATCAGCCATTTATCCAACATCTCAAACCCATTCAAATAGGAGCCAGTTCCCCATACTTCCAGCTGGCAATCCCCTCTTTTTTTTTTTTTGGATTTTAGTTTAGTTTTAGTTTTTATTTAAATCCCAGTTAGTTAATATACAGTGTAACATTAGTTTCAGGTGTACAATTTAGGGATTCAACACTTAACAACACCCAGTGCTCATCACAAGTGCCCTCCTTAATCTCCATCATCTATTTAACCCATTCCCCCACCCACCTCCATCCATCAGCCCTCATTTGTTCTCTATAGTTAAGAGTTTGTTTTATGGTTTGTCCCCATTTTTTTTCTTTTTTTCCCCTCTGTTCATCTGTTTTGTTTCTTAAATTCCGTATATGAGTGAAATCATAGTATTTGTCTTTCTCTGACTTATTTCACTTAGCATAATACTCTCTATTTCCATCCATGTCATTGCAAATGGCAAGATTTCATTCTTTTTTTGTGGCTCAGTAATATTCCATTATATATATACCACATCTTCTTTATCCATTCACCAGTCAGTGGACATTTGGGCTCTTGGGAAGATCATGGTATGATGTCAATTGTTTTGTACTTGTTAAGTACCTGTTTGCACTGTTTGTACTATTGAGGTCTGATTTATGTATGTGATCTATTCTGGAGAATGTCCCCTGTGCCCTTGAAAAAAAAAATGTATTCTACTTCTTTAGGATGGAACGTTCTGAATATATCTGTTAAGTCCATCTGGTCCAGTGTGTCATTCAAGGTCATTGTTTCCTTGTTGATTTTCTGCTTAGATGATCCATCCATTGATGTAAGTGGGATGTTAAAGTCCCATACTATTATCATATTATTATCACTGAGTTTCTTTATGTTTGTTATTGTTTTATATATTTTGGTTCTTTCATGTTGGGGGCATAAATATTTACAATTGTTAGATCTTCTTGTAGGATTGTCCCCTTTATCATGATATAGTGCCCTTCTTCATCTCTTGTTACAGTCTTTGGTTTGAATTTAGTTTGTCTGATAGTATTGTTAGTCTGGTTTTCTTTGATGTCCATTCACACGATAAATGTTTCTCTGCCCCCTCACTTTTAATCTGGAGGTGCCTTTAGGTCTAAAATGAGTGTCTTGTAGGCAGCATACAGATAAATCTTGTTTTTTTATGCATTCTGATTTTTTGCTTTCTCGGGCTTTACATTTCCCTCCACATCTCCTTTCCCCTCAGTCCCTCTATCCTTCTACCATCCTTTGTTCAACCCCACTCCCGTGCTTTTAGGTCCAATAGTCACATCAGAAAACCCAGACAAAACTCATGTCCACCCCAGACTCCAGGTCAGCCTCAGTCTTGGTTAATAGAGAAGTCTGGAAGACGGGGTGGAGCAACATCTCAACCTTTGTCCCTGGTTGTGATCTTGGGACTGTTTTTAACTTGTGGTCTTTGCTAGTTGTTCTCCATTTGCTTACCCCAAATCCACTCTGCTTAACCTTCTCAGTACCATGAAGTTGACTCATGTGGAACACCTCACTCAGGCTCCATTGCCAAGTGACTTTCAGCTGGTTTGGCCAATGGGAGGCACTGCAGGAGGTAGAGAATGGCAGTAAAAAGAGGTCATGGACTTACCTGCTCCCTTGGTGCACCTTCCAGCATCCATCATGACTATGGTTCCTGCCAGACAGTTGTTCTTCTACAAGTCAGATCCCACTGGGCTCAGGTGATACTCCTTTCCTCCCTTCACTCTTCAGCCCTAAGGGTGGTAATAGCCTTCCACCGTTGGTTGTCTCTAGGTTCTTCATGACCTTGTCTGCTTCCTTGACACTGACCATGAAGTCTTTATTTGAACGGCTTCCTAGCAAGACCTTACCAGTTCCTGGTCAAACCATCTTCTCCCTTCTCCTTAGGTGCTCATTTTCATTCCTTACCTGATACTTTGGGTGTACTAGATCTCTCTTTCAGGACTGCAGCACTCATTCCCCTCTTGGGGGAGGCGGTCATGGCTGATGGTTCTCATGGTTGTGTCCTTCTTCAGGAATTTCCCTCAGCAGAAGCAAGCCACCTTGCCCAGGGTCACACCCTTCCCCATACAAACACGGTTCATATCCAGTGGTCCACTGATCAGTGGGGTGAGGGGTGAGGTATATAAAGTGAAATCTCCTTGCTTCAGGGTTAGAAAACCTCAAAGGGCCTTTCCAGCTCTATCTCTCCATGTGGGATTGGCTGAAGAGTTCATTGACATTGCATTGCTGTTCAACTCCTCTGCCTTTCATTCTGCCTATTCTCCCTCATCAGTGCTGTTCCTGACAGCACTCCCCAGTAAACTTCTTGGGCACACACCCAATTGTAGTTTTTTTTCCCCTAAGGACCTGTCCTGAGACAATGGGTTCCTGACTAATGTCCAAGAAGTAGTTTCTCAACTCCATGCTGCCAGCCTTTGAAGACAGTGCTTGCCACACTAGACCAAACTTCCTTCTGTCGAGTCCTAACCACAGTTTGCCACTCACCTGTCTGGATCTCCCACTTGTCCCCCACCCATCAGAAATCCCACTATTTGGTTCTCTCTCCCTCTGTCACTAGAGCGTCCAGTGTCTCTGGATTGAACCATCTCATCACCAACTGACCTCTGGCTCAGATGTTCTTATAAAATAATAAAAATGTTTCTCAGTTCATACTATGTACTGAACACAGTGCCAGGTACTAGGGACACAGAAATTGATAAGAAGTAGTTTCTGCCTCTGAGGGTTCAAATCCCAGATATGCCACTTTACTAGCTGTATGACTTTATTAAGGAGACTAAGAAGTGGCTAGAAAGGTAGGAGGAAGATTCAAAGAGAATGGTGCTCTGGCAGCCTCCTCAGGGGGGAGGGAGAGATCAACTGTGTTAGATGCTGCTTGATCGGTTAAATAACATAAACTGAGAATTTTCATTGGCTATGGATACACAGATGTTACCAGAAAGCTTGACAAGAGCTGTTTTAGTGGAGCAGTGGGGGCAACAACCAAACTGTGGAGTAGGCTCAAGAGGGAAATGGGGTCAATGATGCAGAGATGGAGCGCATGATGTAGAGATAGTTTTGCTGTAAAGGGAAACAAAGCAATGCAGTGGCAGATCATAAGAGGAACAGGAGATTTTGGAACAAGTATTTTTACCATTGAAATGATCAAGAGGAGAAATTTTGATGATTTGGGGATACAGCTGCTGGAGTGAGAGGAGATAGAGATATATCTAGTGCACAAGTGAGGATGCTACTCTTAGGAGCGTGGAGATGAAGTGTAGGAGGACAGCGGCAAGCAGGCTCATAGACAAGAGACTGACCTTCCATTGCTTCCATTTTCTCGATGAAATAAGGAGAAAAGTCAGAAGCTAAAGTGAGAAGTTGGGAAAAGGCACAAGTGATTTGAGGACAAAAGAAGGGTGTAGATAGTCATTCTGGGGAATGGATAGAGAATGAGTTGACTAGGGCATGTAAATTGGGTTGTTGGGATGATTCAATTAGATAGTGAATGAAAAGCATTTAGTACGATGCCCTCTACATAGTGAATATATTTAAAAATAGTTATTAATTAAGTCAATCTGGTGATGACCTCAAAGTACTTTGAGAATATGGAGGAAACACGCCTCCGAGGAAACCTGGGGAGCTATCCCCAGAGTTGACAAATTCAGAGCTGGTCTTGAGGAAAGAAGGAACAACGTAACAAAGAACAATACGTACTACACATAGTACTGCTAGTGAGAATGAACCAGCTGGTGACCTGTTTGCATAAATGAAGCTTTATTGGAATGCAGTGATACCCATTTTTCTACAGACTGTCTATAGCTACTTTCACACTATACTGTTGGAGTTAGGTAATTGCAATAGAAACTGCATGGCCTGCAAAGCCATAGTATTCACTATCTAGTTTTTTACCAAAAAAAGTTTGTTGATCCCTAAACATGGAATTAGATAAGGAGTGATTGTGGACCTAAGAAAACAAATTAGAGACACAAACAATATCATTATAGAATGAATCGACTAGAAACAATGAGGAAGAAAAGCAATACCACTAGAAATGACCTAGAAGAAATTGCTAAAATCATCAATAGCCAATGTAGTTCGGAGAGGAAAAAACTCATGGATTAAAGCAATCAGAAGGAAAACAGAAAAATATTGACAAATCTTACTCTCCAACTCTCCAGAAATTTAGAACAGCTGAAGATGATCTCAAGGATATTTAGTATTCCTAAAGTAGAGAATTATAAAAAATATGGAATAGAAAGAGTAAGAATTAAAGTAGAATAAAAGAAATTTTCCAAAAAATGCGGAAAGAATTGAATCGGTCACCCTTAAAGATCATACCATGTTCCAGGAAACCTTGATCTAGGACACCGCACAGTGAATCATATTCTGATTCAGTTTTAAGAATCGAGAAAATCTTCAGGTATCCAGGCATAAATTGCAAATGATCCACAGGGATAAAAAATTGTGAGGAATCAGATTTCCCCACAGCAACAATTAATACCAAGACACAATAGATTAATACCCATAAAGCTCTGAAGGGGAGAAAATATTGTTATTTTTCATAATCTCTCAACCTGAAAACAGTAGCTCCCAGACCTAGCTGCACATTAGGATCTCTGGGGAAATTTTAAAAATGTCCCATGTTCAGAGACCACCCCAACTCAGCTGGATCAGAATTTCTTTGAGTAGAGCCTGGAGAAGGGTATTTCCCAAAAATTCACCAAGTGACTCTAAGTGAAGGTCAGGATCCTCAAAGTGTGGACCCTGGTTCAGCAGTAATGAGCCTGGAGCTTGGTAGAAATGCCCAGTGTCGACACCTACCCTAGACCTATAGAAATAAATACAGACCTATCTGTATTTTAACAAGCTATCTAGGAAATACAGATTTGAAGTTTAAAAAGGCGTGAGGAAGAATCTCTCTCTCTCTCTTAACATTGTGTTCACTTTATTGTTATAAGGACTCACTGGCTCTGAGAAAGGGTTATCTTTTGGTGTGGTGACTTACTGCTCCTTAGAAGACCAGGGAGTAACCACTGTGTGAATGACCAAGTGAAGCAGAAGCCAACGCTAATGGAGAATGCCATTCAAGTCCCAAGGTCTCTGTTTACGACCTAAGTTCAAGTTTCCCCTGCAACAAAGATTGTATTTGGAAGCTCCTTTTGTTAATTCATCTTTAGAAGACTTCACGTAGGTTCTTCTAAGTTGACAAATGCCGTAGATCAGAACCAGAAGTTTCTTGCAGAGGAATCTTCAGGAAAGAATATCTCTTTTAGGAAAGAAGGTCTAGATCTAGATTAAGAGATAAATCTACAAAGATGGATCTAAATATAGATTAATAAAATTTTTTAAAACTAATAACATTTGGATTTTAGCAATGTCTTCTGTTGCATTTAAATTTATTTTTCTTATATCTGAGTAAAATTAAGTTGACTGACTTTTACATAGCATGCATAGAATGATCGCATTACAATAAAAGTATTTCACCTAATGTTATTTATGATTGGTCAGATTTGAGGTGTTATTTGAATATTCTCCTTCTGCACTGTTGAAATTTCTGGAAATGTAAATTATTCTTCCAAAAATACTAACGTTATTTTTCTAATTAAAAAAAAAAAAACCCTGGGGGTGCCTGAGTGTCTCAGTTGGTTAAGCACCTGCCTTTGGCTCAGGTGGTGATCTCACAATTCATGGGTTTGAGCCCTGCATTGGGCTCTCTGCTGTCTGCACAGAGCCTGGTTTGGACCCTCTGTCCGCAACCCCCCCACCCTGCACACCTCCCCTGCTTATGCACTCTCTCTTGCTTTCAAACAAACAAAACAAAAACAAAACCCCTCAATTCGTTAATTTGATCAGGATGATCAGAATCTGTGCACCAGCTCACAACAACCAAATTCACAGAGACAGTGAATCAGAATTGCAATACATTAATTAACATACCCATTCCTAGATCTAAGATATGTCATCCAGACAAGGCACCTACTTTTTGGTGACTATATTTACTCAGGACTCTAAACTACATACGAGAGGGCTACTTAATGAACATAGAATTAGAGAAAAGGCAGTGAGTCTTATCTTCTTAGGAAATTTCCTTGAAACTATCGTTGACTATCGTTCAGTCTTTCACTGAAGTAATTATTCTTTCTAAAGAACTGCTTTCTCGTCCTAAAATCAAAACTCCATCTTCCCATCCTAAATATTTACCATAAGTTACAGTTTCCCAAGATTATGATTGATATTGCTTACACTGGAGGAATTTCCAAATCACAAATGCAAAAAGACCATTTCTGGCAAGATTGTTTTCAATCTCAAACATAAATTTAACATCGATGGTAAGCTACAATGTCAGAAGTTTGCATCTCATACTTATCTCTAAAATCTTGGATTTATCTCACTTGGGGGTTGTTTGAACCTTCTGTGTACTAAATACATCCTGTTCACTGGAACAAAAAGAGTACACACAGTGTAAGGAAGTAGAGCCTGTGGGGCTTTTCTTCATTTTAAAGATTTAATGAAAAATGTAAGTCAAATTAAATTCCATCCAAGGCTTGAAAGGTGATTAATTATTGTCAGTATATCTCATATCTTTGTTTATTAAAAAGACATAAACATTCCACTCCTTTCTTGCATTGGCCTGCATTGAACTCTTTCATGGGGGAGATGGGGACAAGAGACTTTACACTCTACTAATATAAATGCTACAGGATGTGTACGTGTCATAACTTAGGAAGTCAACTCAATATCAAGAGATATTTTTCCCTGTGGAAAGACTGTCTCCCTCTAAATTTTAAGTAACTAAACCATGATGTATCAACTAAATTTAAGTTTTTAAAAAATTATTATTCTAGGGGTGCCTGGGTGGCTTGGTCAGTTGGGCATCCAACTTTAGCTCAGGTCACGATCTCATGGTTTATGAGTCTGAGCCCCATGTCAAGCTCTGTGCTGACAACTTAGAGCCTGGAGCCTGCTTCAGATTCTGTGTCTTCCTCTCTCCCTGCCCCTCCCCACTTGCTTGCTCGCTCTCTCTCTCTCAAAATAAATAAACAAACAAACAAACAAACTTACTATTCCATTAAGTTTATGTATATAGGCATTGAATCCTACCAGGTTAGAATCCTAATTCTCCTGTTTTCAAACTAGAGACTCAGTGTAAAACAAAAACCCTTTATTTCTTTCATTTATAAAACAGAAAAAACATCGCTTTTTAGGGTTTTCATAAGGTTTGCAAAGTAATATTAAATGTTTAGAGTACATACTAGGAGGTCAATAAATGAAATCCATTTGATAATCAAAGATGTTTAGAAGTGCTCATCCAAATAAGAGTTCATCAAATTTTCATTTGAGAGAAGCTTTTCTCCTGTTTTCCATTTCTCACATCACTGGCCATGCTTGGAGTAGGTGATCAGAAGATAGAAAAGGTATTGGTAATATCTTAATCATTCTCAATTGAGATTCAGATGTAAGCACAAACATACCCACCTAAGTTTCCTTGGTTATCCCCCTAGGAATGAATGCATTGGGATAATGCATACAAACACATACATATTCATAATGTATTTTATACATTAATACAAAACAGTCAAGGATATGCAATACGTTCATTCTCCCACATCTGTGGTGGTTTCTTTTATTCTTCTGTTTTTGCTTTCTTCCTATTTCCTCCCATCCCTTATGAATTTGGGCTCTCTTCTCACTCTACTTCTTTTTATCGGAGAAAACAGCTTACGCTATGCAAATGTTTCTCCAAGTTCTAATTCTAGTCAGTATCTTTTTCCAGAACTACATACCTGCTTCCAACTACCTGTTTGGCATCTCTGTCCTGATGGCACCCTACACTGAATATACCCGAAGCTGCATTCATCATCTTATTCCCCCCAAATTGGAACCTCCTTCTGAGAATCTTATGTCTAAAATTAGAAATGAGATGGTTTGGAGTCTTCCTCTACTGTTACCCTATGTCTAATCAGTTAATCATAAGTCCTTCACCGTGACGTCTTAATTATCTTGTCTCTCCTTCCCATTCCCATTTCTACCTTTCTACTGAGAGAGTCTTACCTTGATTTTTGTAACAATCTCCTAAATACTTTCCCTACCTCCAGCCCCTTCCCATTACAATCTGGCCTACACATTATACCTGGATGCATCTTCCTAATCACAAAAGCAGTAATTTACCTTCATTCTTAAAATCGCCCATTGTGAAACAGAGGAAATATAAACTCATGCTTGGCATCTAAGATTCCCTGCCAAGTATCATCCAGTTATCTTTTGAACCCTATCGCCCTCGATTCTTTTGACCCCGAGGTTGCATAAATGAATGGCCCCACAAAGGCAGATCTAGTTTGCACGTGAAATTTTCTCTGACCCACACATGGTTTATAAATTGTGAATGTTAGTTGCTTATTTCAATTAATTGCTAACATTTACATTCTTGCAACTTTGGGGCTATGTTGCCATATGACACAAAGCTGGCCAATGAGTGCCCTTTTAAATGCAATAGCACGGAGAAACATGCCCCAGCTCACCAGAGCCTTCATCTGATTGGTTCTGTATCACTCAATCTGGTACTGGCTCAGTGCCTGTAAGCACATGAATTTATGACACTTGCCTTATACTACCTAGTGCTCCAGCCAAATGCATCATTCCCAAACGCACAACTGTCTTTGCTTATGTTATTCAATCTTTGTAGAAGATCTCCCTACCTCTTTCCTGTCTTTAAGGTCCATTTCAAACACTGTATCTTCCATGAAGCTTTTTCTGACCACCCAGCTGGATGTTACTGCCCCATTTTTGAGCCTCGGTAACACTCTGTGGTTCTCCTATGGCCTGTATCCTGCTCTTCACTGGATTAGTCATTCGTATCCTTGACTTCTCGCCGTTTCTCAGGGAGGTGTATTGATGACGCTTGTCCCCCACTCCCCAAGGCTTTCTGAAGGAGGGGTTCTCCTCTTGACCTAGACCTTCCCTCCTCCTCCCCAACGAGAGGGAGCAAGTCTCCATCTCTGATGTGGAGGGTGAGCTTGTCAGCAATGCCCGAGCATGTACCTTTGTCCAATTCTGAAGTTCAGGATTAGGAGGCCCTCTGTTGCCACACATCTAAGACAGGATTTTCCTTCCAGGTTTTACTGGCAAATAAAGCCAATATTTTCATCTGCTTGAATACTTATCTCACAACTGTTTTTAAACTCCAGTAGGGAAAAGGAGGGGTTTGTATTGGGCATCTTCTAACCCCAATAATGATTCACTCTGTCTTGAATCTTTCTGAAATTCCCTGCAAAGTCACTTACTGTGCAGATGGGCACTCAAAATACATGTATCAAATTAAGTCAAAGGACACAATCAATGTACATGAAGTTCGTGGAATGTAATTTCTCCTATGCTGTGTTCCTATAGACCATAACTTAAATTTCTTTTTTGTAGTTGTTAATGAAATACAAACAATTCTGTATATTACATAAAACATTTATTTCCTATTTACATTTCCATTTTTATGTAAATCACTGCACATCATATCACATATCAAAAAAAGAAAAAGAAGGGAAAAATATATAAACCCTACATATCAGTGAAGAAAGCATCATACCACGTGATATTTATCAGCAGTCTCGCAGGTCTCGTTTCTTGCCCTTTTTTGATCTTCTAGTAGTTTCTTGACGAATGGTATCATACTCCAATATGGCCATTTTGGAAAGTCTCTGTAAGAATTGAGATGGTGCTCCAGCAAGAGGATCGCTGAAACCAGAACCTGTAAAGAAAAAGAAATCAGCTATTAAAGTTCAGTTAGTGCATGGAATGATATGCTCTAAACTATCTCTTTCTCTAAATAAATAAATAAATAAATAAATAATCTCTTTCTCAAATGACCATTAAACACTACTAGTTTTTGATATATCACATTCTTTGAATTAGAAATAGAAAGTGTTTACCTTCTAAAGTGAGTGTGATATTACATCATCTCAAAAAATATTTAACTAAAACAACCTATATGTTTGTATTTAATCATATAAAACTAAATCTGAGTCTGCACTTCTTTTTTTTAATATTTATTTATTTTGAGAGAGAGAGCATGCATGCATGTGTACAAGCAGGGAAGAGGCAGAGAGAGTGGGGGCAGAGGGAAAATCCCAAATAGGCTCTGTGCTGTCAGCACAGAACCCAACATGGGGCTTGATCCCATGACCATGAGATCATGACCTGCGCCAAAATCAAGAGTCGGACACTTAACTGACTGAGTCACCCAGGCACTCCCTGACTATGTATTTCTTAAAACATGGGATGGCTGTGGAATTTATTCCAAAGCAAAAGGCACAATCTCCATAAATAATTAACTTGTTTCATAACTTATATGCTCATCAAGTTATTTTCTCCAAATATGCTGTTTCTCATAAATGCTAAGTTTAGTAAAATAGTAAAATTGTAAAGTAAAATAATCATTCACTAACTGAACAGTATTACTCAAGCTTCTATTATAGAGTGGTAGTTATAATAGTAATAGATAACATATATTGAATGATCTCTCTGGGCCAAGTACTTTACATTTATTTCATCCATGCAACACTATAAAATAGGTAACTAGTAGTATCTTGGACCACAGATATAAAAAGAAGATTTACCAGGGCTAAAAAATTTGCCCAAGGGCAAAGGATTTGAACCCAGATTCATCAAAATCAAACTTCCTATGCAAATACTACATATTGCTCTAAATATGTAACTATGTATAAATACTTCTATTACAAAATATATAAAACTTTGAAAATATACAGATTCAAACTGTTTTAAAATACTACTATTTAATTTCAAATGGTCACGTATCAGAAAAACTATCTACAGTTCTCCAGTATGGTTGTTATTTTTGGTTTGTTTTGTTATTTGAGTGTATAACATAAGTAGAAAGTTTAGAGACAAAGAGATAGAGTAGAGGCGAAGAATATGATCAGGATACCGTTCTTAGCAGTACAATGAACCTGACACTTAGAAAAACACTCTGGTGGAGTGCCTGGGTGGCTCAGTCAGTTAAGCCTCCAACTCTTGATTCCGGCTCAGGTCATGATCTCACGGTTTGTGAGTTCAAGCCCCACATCCAGCTCTGCATTGACAGCACAGAGTCTGCTTGGGATTCTCTGTCTCCCTGTCTCTCTGCCCCTCCCCTGCTTGCTCTCTCTCTTTCTCAAAACAAATAAGCATTAAAAGAAAAACCTCTGGCTACAAATGCACTATATTCTAGACCATAAGCAAATGTCAAAAAATTTCAAAATTGCAGTTAAGTTGAAAGTTGTCGATATTAAGATAAATTTTAAATTCTCAAATACTTAGAAATTTATACATACATTCTAGATTATTCATCAGTCAAAAAAGAAATCAAAATAAACATTAAAATATCTGTAACTAAATAATAAAATATTACAAAACTTGTGCAATGCAAAAGAAGTTATACATGCAGAGGTTTATACCCAAAATCTCTATGTCAGAAAAGAAGGCTTGAAAATTAATAAGCTAGATATAAAATATACATTAGGAGAATAATAAACCCAAAGAACATGGAAGACAAAAGCTAATACAGGAAAGAGAAGAAATCAATGAAGTAGAAAACAAATTTACAATAAGAAAGAGTTTTTAGATAAGTTCTTGATTGAAGAGACTAATAAAAGAGAAAAGTCTCATAAAAGCAATCAAAAAAATGCAGAAGGCACAAAGAAATAACATTAAAAAAGAGGAAAAGGTTGGGGGTGCCTGGGTGGCTCAGTCGGTTAAGCATTTGACTTTGGCTCAAATCATGATCTCCCGGTTTGTGAGTTTGAGGCCTGCATCAGGCTCTGTGCTGACAGCTCAGAGCCTGGAGCTTGTTTCAGATTCTGTGTCTCCCTCCCTCTATGCCCCTCCCTGGCTCGTGCTGTGTCTTGCACTATCTCTCTCAAAAATAAATAAACATTAAGAAAAAAAAAAGGGGAACAGGTAAAGCATGTGACTCTTGATCTCAGGATTGTAGTTGTGAGCCCCATATTGGATGCAGAGATTACTTATAAATAAAATCTTAAAAAAATAATAATAAAAATAAAAATAAATAAAAATAAAATCTTAAAAAAAAGAGATAGATAGTACAGATAGAATAAAAACTAAATTTGTGCCAATGTATCTGAAAAATTCTATACAATGCAAAAAATTTTAGAAAATATAACTTACCAAAATTGATTGAAGAATTAGAATGCCTTATAAATCCTAAAATTAAAATGATTGGATCAATATTAAAATAATAATTCTTGCCTTGCAGTCTATTTTGTTTGATATTAGTGTACCTATACAATTCTTTTTATTAGTGTTTGCATGGCTTATATTTTTCCATCCTTGTACTTTTGATCCTTCTTGCCCTTAAATTTAAGGTATGCCTCTTGTAAGCAACATATAGTTATTTTTCTCAGTCTGATACTTTGTTCTTTCATTGAAATATTTAGTCTGCTTATATCTAATTGTTGTTATGTTTAACTTTAAATCTTCAATCTCACTAGTTGTTTTCTATTTGTCCTGTGTTTTATGTTCCTTTTTTCCTCCTTTCTTGTCCTCTTTTGAAATGATCAAGTATTTTCTTGTTATTTATCATATTTCCCCTTTCTATTATTAGCTTGTTACTTGTATTATTTTATTGTTCTTTTAGTGGTTACCAGATTATCACATGTCTCTTTGATATATTACAATCTACTTTAAGTTTGTTATTTCACCATTTTCCAGATAATGCAAGTATCTTACAATATTTTAACTCCACATATGCCCCTCCTACCTCTGTGCTACTATTGTCAAGTATATTATTTCTACATATATTTTTAAACTTCGTAATACTACCACTACCGTTTTTCATTCTTTCCCAAGTTGTACTTTCATTTTGTATCATTACTCCCTTAATATTTTTTAGTGAAGCTCTGAAGAAAAGAAATTCTTTCAACTTCTATCTGAATGAAAATGTAATTGTTTCACTGTTACCTTTAAAAATATTTTCACTGAATTGAATACAATTCAAGTTTGGCAGTTACTCTTTTAGCACTTGAAAATGCCATTCCACTGTCTTCTTGCTTCCATTGTCTACATTTAAAAAGTCCGTTGTGTGTCTTACCATTGCTCCTTTGAAAGTAACATTTGTTTTTTCTCTTTTGGGTTTTTTGTTTTGTTTTGTTTTGTTTTAATTTAGTCTTTTTCTTATGATGTGCCTACCTGTGGTTTTCTTTGTTTCTATCCTGCTGAGGATTCATAGAACTTCTCGTATCTGTGCCTTTGTATTTTTCATCAATTTGGGAACGTATCAGTCAGTATGTAAATAGTGTTTCTGTTCTACTCTCTCTCCTCTTATTCTGGAATTAGAATTACACACATGTAAAGCAGGTTTACCTTGTCACATAATGACTTGCACACTCTGTTCAGTATTATGTTTTTTCTCCCTCCACTTTAACTGGGTATTTTCTAATGACCTTTCATCTTACTAATCCTATGATGTTGTTTTCCACTTTTCCCCAACTTTAATGCAGTATATTTGACAAACAGAAATTGTATATATTTAAGGCATACAACATGATGACTTGATATACATATACATTGTTACATGATTACCACAATTAAGTTAATTAACACATCCATCACCTCTCATAGTTACCTTTTCTGGAAGGAGATGAGAACACTTGAGATCTACTCCCTTAGCAGATTTCAGTCTACATTACAGTATTATTAACTACAGTCACTAGGCTATACATTAGATCCCCAGAACTTATTCATCTCAGAGCTGTAATTTTGTATTAACATCTCCCCATTTTCCCCAGCCCCAAACCCTGGTAACCACCATTTTATTCCATATACTTGAGCTTTTTCTTCCCCCCTTGAGATTCCACATATAAGCGATTGATTCCAGTAAGAAAAAAGTTCCATGCAACATTTGTCTTTTTCTGTCTGGCTTATTTCACTAAGCATGATGCCCTCTGGATTTAACCATTTTGTCACAACAAATAGGATTTCCTTTTTTACAGCTATATAATACAGGTATTCCCCAGCCTTTCAAAAGTTCATACTAAGCCACTTTACCTTTATGAAACACTGACATTAGTACCTGTTTTTGCTAACTGAAAGAAGTCCAGTAAAGATTTTCACTTTTATTTTAAAAAGGTAAAAACAGAAATAGCATTCAGTGTTTGCTTTGCAGCAAGCCATTTTGGAGGCAACATGCACCCTTAACAGTGAGAGTGGCATCATCAAGTTCCTTCCTGGGGAACTACACTCAGTGTCTCAGCATCACATTGCCACAGCTTTGAAAAATTTCAAAAGTCAGAAACTCAAATGCTATGCAGGCTATGCCATGGCCCACATGAGAGATGGTGAGAGCCTATCCCAGGGTCCTGAGATAATAAAGGTATGTGCACATGGGACATAGCACCCACTAAGTTTACAAAATAGACAAAGCTTAAAAGAAGCATTAACAGAACAAAGTGATTAAATCAGTGGAAAGAAAGGAAGTTAAAAATATAAACATTAGACAACCTATTACATGTAGTAGGAGAAAAAAAATGAGCCAACTTACCCTTTGGTTTCTCCTGAATTGGTACTACAGTGCATGTCTCCTTAGTCTTCCTTGTCCTAAAATTATATATTTTCATAAAATAAGTTTATATAAATCCAGAGTACACTAATTTTTTAAAAATTTTTTAATGTTTACTTATTTTTGAGAGAGAGAGAGAGAGCGAGTGAGCATGCACAAACAGGGAGGGGGAGAGAGGGAGGGAGACAGAGGATAGGAAGCAGGTCCTGTGCTGACAACAAACAATCAGATGTAGGGCTTGAACTCATGACTTCAGCCAAAGTTGGACCCTTATACTTAACTGACTGAGCCACCCAGACGCCCCAGAGTACACTAATTTAAAATACATAGTAAGAGATAAGAAGTTGTCTCACTTGGTGAAAGACATCACATGGAAAATGAATAAACATTAAAGAAGGCGAATTCATTCTATTGTAACTAATCCAATCAGAAGCAGATATGAACCAACTCAATCTGTCCGTTTTTGTTAATAAATTTTACCAGTAGGTAAGTGTTATGTCTAACTTTTCCCGTATTTATCTTATTTTTTTAAGTTTATTAATTATTTGTTTATTTTATTTTTTTTTTTTAATTTTTTTTTTTTCAACGTTTATTTATTTTTGGGACAGAGAGAGACAGAGCATGAACGGGGGAGGGGCAGAGAGAGAGGGAAACACAGGATCGGAAACAGGCTCCAGGCTCTGAGCCATCAGCCCAGAGCCTGACGCGGGGCTCAAACTCACGGACCGCGAGATCGTGACCTGGCTGAAGTCGACGCTTAACCGACTGCGCCACCCAGGCGCCCCAATTATTTGTTTATTTTGAGAGAAATAGAGACAGCGCAAGTTGGGGAGGGGCAGAGAGGGAGAGAGAGGATCCCAGCAGACTCCACACTCAGTGTGGATCCCCAGGCAGGGCTTGAACCCACAAAGCTATGAGATCATGAACTGAGCTGAAACTAAGGGTCGGATGCTTAACCAACTGAGCCAGCCAGGCTCCCCTATTTATCTTATTTTTATCTTAACTTTATCTAATCATGATTCAGGGAATGCTAAGAGGAAGGTAGTCAAGATTAGATTAAGAGAGTATCTAGATATGCCAAACATCAACTATCACTTATTTGTGCACATTTTACCTATTAATCACCATAAAATCTGAGTTTTATCTTAATTAACTTTTGTTCCTACTGGAACAGACCTACATAACAAGTGGGTTATTAGAGGAAGTATGTCATGATTGAATCTACTGTGGGGGAGATAATCCATGCGAACTGCAAACTTCCTGTAACTATATTAAACTTTAGAAGTCAGCCAGAACTTTTAGATGCTCTTTACCTCTAGGATTACCGCTATCAGTTATATTACCAGAGTGTGCCTTGAAAGTCACTGAAAATGTATGATTATAATTAAAGAAATTTGAAAACACAAACTTTTATCCACGTTTTAAAAACAAATGTTCACAAATATTCATATGGAGGGAAACAAGGTATTAAGGGGTTGTACACAAGACAAAGAAAAATGAGTTACTTTCCTGCTTTGCCACGGCTGTTCCCTCACAGGACACTGTGCAATATGCAGAGGAGAATAAAATACTTGCAGGCAACTCGACAGGTTGTCACCAGAAGGGCTAAAATAAAGACACTTGTTTCAAAGACAGTGAAGAGAACTAACATTTACGTTTGCCAAGCACTTCATAAACATGACGGCACAAAGCCACCATTCTTGTACTTCGTATATGAAGGATACTTGTCATAGCATGAATTTAACATATTGAAATGATCTCTCACTGACTACGTAAATTCACACTTGAGTCCATGTAAAATGGTGAGGAGTCATTGCACAGACAGCTAAATCACAAATGGGAAGAAAAAAAACTGAAATAGAGTGAAAACAGTAGGAAGTAAAATGAAGACTTAAAATTAAGAGGTAATTGGGCTAATACAAGGAGTGCTTTCGGGGCTTCCAGTTTCTTTTTTTTTTTTTTTTTTTTTTTTTCAACGTTTATTATTTATTTTTGGGACAGAGAGAGACAGAGCATGAACGGGGGAGGGGCAGAGAGAGAGGGAGACACAGAATCGGAAACAGGCTCCAGGCTCTGAGCCATCAGCCCAGAGCCCGACGCGGGGCTCGAACTCATGGACCGCGAGATCGTGACCTGGCTGAAGTCGGATGCTTAACCGACTGCGCCACCCAGGCGCCCCGGGGCTTCCAGTTTCTTAAAGATGGATCATATGCATTGGAAGAAGGGTAACAAGACTGGTCTGTACCAAGAAAAGTCCAAGGGCCCTGGGGCTCCAGATGAAAATGACAAGAGTGAGGTGAATGTTAGGGACACAGGTGTGTCAGTAAAGATGGAAACTCACTGTCCTTAAGCAGGTATTTTACTCATGTTTCCAAAAGCCTCTCTCCTTTCTATCCCTGCCATCCCTCCTCTTTTCCCATTATCTACTCCACCAGCAGCTTACTCTTTCTCTTCCACCATCCCTCAATCTGCCTTATTGCATCATTGACTCGTGGAAGAAAGAGTAATTTTGCTTTTAATATTTTTATAGCTTGGAAACCCACCCTCAGATAATTTTAAAAAGGATGGGAAAGGCTTCATGTATGCTGTTGTTCACTGTGATATTACTTAGGAAACCAAAAAGTCAAAGCAACTTGTAAGTACAATGATAGGAAATGGTTAAATAAACCATGGATCTATCAGTGGGATATAATGTAGCCAGTAAGGACTGTCTGAAGATTATGCACTGACCTGAAAAAGTGAATATATGTGATAATAAGTTAAAAAGGCAGAGTAAAAAATTCTAAGTACACTAAAATCACAGCTAAAATAAAAGTCCATGAAAATGAGGAAGAAAAGAGAACCAACACCCGATAATAAAAATGGATATGTGAGGATAGGTATATTATCAAAGCATTGTTTTTCTTTTTCCAAATTTTCTTCAAAGTTCTTATTTGTTTTCATAATTTCATAAATAATGCACAACTCTTCATTTTTAGCATACTGTAGTTCTCCATTTATATGACCAAAATTTATTTCAAGAGTAATTAGCAAGAACAGTAACACTAGTGGAAAGCTCAAGAAATATATTCTAAGACTTCGATATTTGTGTGCTACATATAACTAGCTGACTTTCAAGCATAGTATAGCAGGAAAAGAATATGAAAACATAAATTTTCCCCTAAAGAGAGTAACAACACAGACGACTATAAATGCTTCGTCTTTTTCAGGCTGGCAGAGTGAACAAGTACTAGACATGCAATAAATACCTGATGAATAAATAAATAAACCAAAGCAGCAACAAAATAGAGTATGAGACTGTCTTACTATAGATCCCTTTGGAGAAAGGTGTTTTCTTTTAATGGTATGTCAGTCAGTCTGATTTATAAAAAGGAAGGCAATTACGATAATGTTTTTAAACACCAATATTCAAAGTGGGTGGGACTTTTCTGGCTGACAAACTCCATTCTGATAGTCAGTGCAGGGTTTTCATTAGGTTGACATCTCATTTAGAATCTCCCCTCACACTACATCAGTCAAACTATAAACAAAAAATATTGCAAAGAGTTCATTTATTTTCATTGTGAAAAATCCCAATATTCTCATAGGCAATCTATTCTAGGGCAACAAATACTTTCAAAAGGATTTCCTTAAATCCTTTCAGGAAATGTCACTTGAAAACTGAGAAAAGTGCCTACTTGTCAAACTGAATAAACTGCTACCTTAGATTTAAAAAATTAAATCTTTTATGAAAAAAAATATTAGTGGGCAAGAAAGAATTAAATTCACTAGCCAGGAAACCTCTACATTTAGCTGTTACTACAAATAAATGTCAAATGAAAGAGAATTGAGTGGAAATGGTGTACCTGACTGGAGGCATCTCGGTATCAGTATGCAGCAGTCTTGGATGAACTTCCAGTGGACTTGAACTTACACTTTTTTGGCAACTTTGCAGTCCTGGTAAATATGGCATTTTGACACATTCTTTGAGCTCTTCTAGACCAAATGCTGTGGTGTATTCAAATTAAAAATAGTATCATAATCAACTATATTATTTCTTCATGAAATGTCTTCTTTTGTGACATAAATTAAAACACATAATACAATATACTAAATCAGTCATTAAGTAGAGAAAAATAAAGCTACTGTAATTTATCTAGTGTCTTTCCCAAGAGAATACCTTTTAACTCCTACTATAGGGACTGTAGGGAAGAGATGATTAAGGGGCTGATTAAGAAGTAGAATAAGGAAAAAGGACAGCTTCATGGATCTCCCAGTCGTCACTGTCCCCTGCCTCATTATTTTATATAATTATAATTTCCAGAATATTAGAGACATTTATGTTGAAATAGAGTTTAAAAGCACTTTTAAGACTCTTATATTACCTGCTATTTTAAATCTTTCTACCTTCCTGCTTTTATGTAAAGTAAGAGGTATAAATACATGATTATTGAGCTAGCAATGACAGATAAATGAATTTTACTTCAGGCATTGATTTTAATTTTCTCTCTGCAAAATTTCATACCAAATCTAGGAACACTAACACTGAAGCATCAAGATTGCTTCTCCTGTTGACCTCACATAAAATTGGACAAAGACACTGTCAAATTATTAAAACAAAACAAAACACAATTTCAAAATGAAGGCAATGAATGGAAAAAAAACAGATTAAGAAATTAAAGTTTCGGGTGATCTTTAAATTAAATGTTGAGAATTGGTTTTTAAACTTCCCCTCTCTCTTTTTTTGTTTTAAGTGGGGGGGGGGGGGGAGGGGCAGAGAGAGCGGGAAAGAGAGTCCCAAGCAGGCTCCACACTCAATGCAGACCCTGATGCGGGGCTTGATCCCTTGACCCTGAGATCATAACCTGGCTAAAATCAGGAGTCGGACACTTAACTGATGAGCCACCCAGATGTCCCTTAAGCTTTCCCTACTAAGTAAGTCTAGCACAGGAATAAAAATAGTATCTAATGGGACTGGAGTTATATTAAATGTTCCAAACACTATTTTGCAACGTTTGATATTTTCTCATTTGGAAAAAAAAAAAAAATTGCTTCTCCTGATCAAAAAAAAACATACAAATTTTCTTTTCAGCAATTAGATTTGGGTATAAAAGGGCAGATAAACTAAAGTATCTTTAATGGGAATCTAGTGAAAACGTTGAAGAAATAGAGCAACACATTCAAAACCAGGAGTGATGAAATGGGTTGGGGAGTTTGAATTTTGTGATTTTGAAGAATTACATCTCTACTTATAAAGCTGAAGACAGAATTCAGGAAAAATAAGATAATACAATTATAATTTGAAATATAAATTAAAATTAAGCTATTAATACATTCATATACATATCAAAAGTCCTCAAATCAGTCTTTATCGAGCATCTATAGAATATCAGATACTTTCCATATAACTCACACAAAAACCAAAGTTTTGGTTAGAATTACTAATACAAAAAGGTGCTGTCAAAGATTTGGGTTTCTTAAAACATAAAAACCAACTTGAGGTGCTTAAAAACAAACACAATTTAGGAAAAGTAGAATGACTCAATGGAGATATTACTGCACTGATATCAAGAGAAGTAGTTCTTCAAAATTTGCTTCCATCATGATTACAGAATTACATTAAGTAAATTAATTCTAATTTGCTTCCATTTTTATTTTCCATAAGCTCAGGATATTATCCTGACATAAATGTTACAAAAATTATGTCTCTCGACTCCTTAAAAAAAATACATGTGTAAATTCAAGGCACTATTGCTATATTTTCTTCGGCAAAATAATTGTAAAAAAACAAGTTACCTTTCTTCATTTTTTGTGTTTCCAAAACTGCTTTCCTCCAACTACTCTCAAACAGAAAACAGTCAAGGGAATTTCTGGTGACATTAGAAGTATCAAATTTGATTTCAGGGGATAACACTGGCATTGTTTCTTCTTCTTTCAGCAGTGTTGATGAAAGTGAGATGCTGCTTCAGATACAGGACACAAAATACAAAAAAAAAAAAAAAGTATTGCAGAGATAAATACTCTTTCTAATTTGTTTTCCATCATGCAGAGTAAATACTAACATAGACTTACATGAAAAGTTCACTTATAACATGTAAATACATATTCTTGGGATTTTAAAGTAAGAGGCCTTTAATAATGTAGCTACAACAGATAGTAGGAGTCCTTTAAAACATTTTAATGAATTCTTTCAAATCCCAAGTCACAGATATTTAGCAATATAAAAAAAGCTGAATGGCACAAAAACAGACACATAGACCAATGGAATAGAATAGGAACCCCAGAACTAGACCCACAAACGTATGACCAACTAATCTTCGACAAAGCAGGAAAGAACATCCAATGGAAAAAAGACAGTCTCTTTAACAAATGGTGCTGGGAGAACTGGACAGCAACATGGAGAAGGTTGAAACTAGACCACTTTCTCACACCATTCACAAAAATAAACTCAAAATGGATAAAGGACCTGAATGTGAGACAGGAAACCATCAAAACCCTAGAGGAGAAAGCAGGAAAAGACCTCTCTGACCTCAGCCGTAGCAATCTATTACTCGACACATCCCCAAAGGCAAGGGAATTAAAAGCAAAAATGAATTACTGGGACCTTATGAAGATAAAAAGCTTCTGCACAGCAAAGGAAACAACCAACAAAACTAAAAGGCAACCAACAGAATGGGAAAAGATATTTTGCAAATGACATATCGGACAAAGGGCTAATATCCAAAATCTATAAAGAGCTCACCAAACTCCACACCCGAAAAACAAATAACCCAGTGAAGAAATGGGCAGAAAACATGAATAGACTCTTCTCTAAAGAAGACATCTGGATGGCCAACAGGCACACGAAAAGATGCTCAACGTCACTCCTCATCAGGGAAATACAAATTAAAACCACACTCAGATATCACCTCATGCCAGTCAGAGTGGCCAAAACAAATCAGGAGACTATAGATGCTGGAGAGGATGTGGAGAAACGGGAACCCTCTTGCACTGTTGGTGGGAATGCAAATTGGTGCACCCACTCTGGAAAACAGTGTGGAGGTTCCTCAGAAAATTAAAAATAGATCTACCCTAGGACCCAGCAATAGCACTGCTAGGAATTTACCCAAGGGATACAGGAGTACTGATGCATAGGGGCACTTGTACCCCAATGTTTATAGCAGCACTCTCAACAATAGCCAAATTATGGAAAGAGCCTAAATGTCCATCAACTGATGAATGGATAAAGAAATTGTGGTTTATATACACAATGGAATACTACGTGGCAATGAGAAAGAACGAAATATGGCCCTTTGTAGCAACGTGGATGGAACTGGAGAGTGTGATGCTAAGTGAAATAAGCCATACAGATAAAGACAGATACCATATGTTTTCACTCTTATGTGGATCCTGAGAAACTTAACAGAAACCTATGGGGGAGGGGAAGGAAAAAAAAAAAGAGGTTAGAGTGGGAGAGAGCCAAAGCATAAGAGACTCTTAAAAACTGAGAACAAACTGAGAATTGATGGGGGGTGGGAGGGAGGGGAGGGTGGGTGATGGGTATTGAGGAGGGCATCTTTTGGGATGAGCACTGGGTGTTTTATGGAAACCAATTTGACAATAAATTTCATATATTGGAAAAAAAAAACCATGATATTTGTAAAAACGCCATTTACCAATAAAAGTAATAAAAAATCTAAAAATAAATAAAAATAAATAAAAAAAACCTGAAGTCCAATGGCAAGTTATCATGTACAAGATAATAAAATGCTTAGGACTCTCTCAAATATATTACCATTATACACAATAACCAAGTGGTACTTATCTCTGGGATGCAAGGATGGTTCAACATCCCAAAATTAATGTGATATACCACTTTAATAGAATAAAGGGTAAAAAAAATCACATGATCATCTCAATAGATGCAGAAAAAGCATTTGATAAAATTCCACACTCTTTCATGATAAAAATCTCAACAAACTAGTAATAGAGAGAAATTAGCTCAACATTATAAAGGCTATACATGAAAAGTCCACAATTAATGTCACAATCAATGGTGAAGAATCAAAAGCTTTTCCTCTAAGGTAGGAATAAGGTAAGGATGACCACTCTTACCGCTTCTATTCAACTATAAGTAATAGCCAGAGTAATCAGGGAAAAAAAGGAATCTAGACTGGAAAAGAAGTAAAACCATCCCTATATACAGATGACAGAAACCCTAAAGACTCCACCAAAAAATTATAGAACAAATAAAGGAATTCAACAAAGTTGCAGGATACAAAATCAATAAACAAAAATCACTTGCACTTTTATACACTAACAATAAACTATCTGAAAAGGAAATTAGGAAAACAACCAAATTTACAATAGCATCAGAAAGAAAAAAATACTTAGGAATAAACTTAACCAAGGAGAGAACAACTTATACACTGAAAAACACTGATGAACAATTAAAGACAAAAACAAATGGAAAGACATCCCCCATGTTTACAAACTGGAAAACTTAATTTTGTCCAAATAACCATACTACCCAAAATGATCAACAGATTCAATGCAATTGAAATCCCAATGCATTTTTTACATAAATAGTAAAACAAGTCAAAAATTCATATGGCTTCACAAAGGACCCTAGATAGCCAAAACAATCTTGGAAAGAAGATCAAGCTGGAGGCATCAAACTTCCTAATTGCAAAATATATCACAAAGCTAAAGTAATTAAAACAATATGGTACTGTTAGAAAAAACAGACCACAGGAAGAATAGAATCCAGAAGTAAATCGACATGTATACAGTTAGCTGATCTTTGACAAGGATACCAAGGGGTACACAATAAGGAAAAGGCAATGTCTTCAACAAATGTCACTGGAAAAACTAGATATCCACATGCAAAAGAACGAAACTGAACCCTTACCTTACACCAGGTACAAAAATCAACTCAAAATGGATAAAAGACTTAAACCTAAGACCTAAAACTGTAAAACTCCTATAAGAAAACATAGGGGAAAATCTTCATGACATTGCTCTTGCAAGGATTTTATGGATATAACACCAAAGACCCATGAAATAAAAGCAAAAAATAGATAAGTGGGACCTACATAAAACTAAAAAGCTTCTGCATAGCAAAGGAAACAATCAACAGAGTGAAAAGGAAACCTCTGGAGAAAAACATTAGGAAGAAAATATTTGCAAATCATATATCTGATAAGGGGCTAATATCCAAAATATATAACTCCAAAGCAAAACAAAACAAAACTAATAATCTTGGTTAAAAATGGGCTTGGACTTGAATAGACATTTCTTCAAAGAAGACATACAAATGGCCAAAAGGTATATGAAAAGATGCTCAATGTCATTAACCATCAGGGCAATGCAAATCAAAAGCACAGTAAGATACCACCTAACACCTATTATGATGGCTACTAGAAAAAATATTTTTTAATGTTTATTTATTTTAAGAGAGAGAGAGAGAGTGCTAGCAGGGGAGGGGAAGAGAGAAAGGGAGAGAACTTCAAGCAGGCTCCACACTGTCAGCACAGAGTCTGATGTGGGCTTGATCCCATGACCCTCGAGATCATGACCTGAGCTGAAATCAAGAGTCAGACACTTAACTGAATGAGCCACCCAGGCACCCTAAAAGAATTTTCTTAAAGACAGGTATTGATGAGGATGTAGAGAAATTGGAACTGTTGTCCACTATTGGTGGAAATGCAAAATGGTGCAGCCACTATGGAAAAGAGTATGGAGGTTCCTCAAAAAGTAAAAGTAGAACTACCCTAGGATCCAGCAATCCCACTTCTGGGTATTAACCCAAAATAACTGAAATCAGAATATCGAAGAGATACCGGCACTCCCATACTCACTGTTGGCACTCTTTACAATGGCCAAGATGTGAAAACAATCTAAAAATCCATCAACACATGAATGAATAAAGAAAATGTGGTATATACATATATGTATATACATATACATATACATACATATACATATACATATATATATATATATATATATATATATATACACAATGAGATATTAATGAGATATACACAGAAAAAGAACAAAATCTTGAAATATGTAACAACATGATGAACCTTGAGGACATTCCTCTGAATGAAATAAGCCAGTCATAGAAAGGCAAATACTGCAAGATTCCACTTATATGAGGTATCTAAAATAGTCAAACTCATAGAAGCACAGAATGGTAGTTTCCAGGGGTTGGGGGGAGGAGAAAATGGGGAGCTGCTAATTAGTGGGTATAAAGTTTCGATTATGCAAGATGAGTAAATTCTAGAGATCTGCTGTTCAACATTGTACCTATAGACAATACTGTATTTTACACTTAAAAATATGTTAAGAGGGTAAATCTCATGTTACCACAAAAAAATTAAAATGTTAAAAAATATATGTAAGTAATAAATCACTGAATTCTACTCCTGAAACCAATATTGCGCTGTATGTTAACTAAAATTTTAATCAAAAAATTTTTTTCAATGACAAAAATGGAGTAAATTATAATTTTCAAAGTCTTAGAAGACTCTTAGAATCACAATCCATACTCTATTCTAAGTCCTTCTTTCTCCTTTTACTTGTAAAGGTGAAAATGACCAGAGAGTTTTCTTTCAGCCCCAAGGCAGACCCTCCTTCTCTTCTTAGTAACCTCTCTATCAGGACAGAAGAAACAACCGGAGACTAACAATTAAATGCCTCTTGGGGTATTTTTCAAACCAGGTTAAGAGAAAACTTTCTTAACATGGAGTATTTTTAAAAAGGTTCACACAATGAATATAGGAGGGTTCATCATACTATTATCTCTACAGTTTTTTGTCTGTGTTTGAAATTTTCCATAATTAAAAGGAGTAAAAAAGCCCACAGGTGCAAGAATGTACAACTTAAGGAATGTGCTGGGAAACACACACACACACACACACACACACGCACACACACACACTTTGATCTGATGTTTCCTCAAAACATAACCAACTATAGTGGAGGGAGAAAAATTAAGGTTACTTTATAAGTCTTAAAAAATAAAAAGGAGTGGGGCACCTGGGTGGTTCAGTTGGTTCAGCAACCAACTCTTGATTTCGGCTCAGGTCATAATCTCACAGTTGGTGGGTTTGAGCCCTGTGTCTGCCGGCAAGGAGCCTGCTTAGGATTCTCTCCCTCTCTCTCTGCTTGTGTACACGTTCTCTCTCTCTCTCAAAATAAATAAACTTTAAAAAAAATTAAAAAATAAAAAGGGCTGATAGAAAAACCTCACAGAGAAAGAGATTTTTTAATTAGGTTCTAGGGCAGACCATAAAAACTCACTCAAAACAAATGCTTTTGCCAATTAATGGTAAGGAGACTCAGGATTGAGATAAACTGTTTAAAACAGCTATAAAACAATTACTATATTTTCAAGGCACCTCAAAACATGGTTGTATTTAAACATTTTTTTTGTATTAAAAATATTCCAAATATTTTTTTAAATTAAGATTATCTTTTTATCACCTAGCTTAGAACTAGAAGGACATGTTAATTAAATGTTTGTTCATTATTCATTATTTATTCATCTATTCATTCATTTATGACAATCCTATGTCAGGCACCAGATAAGGTCTCTGTTCTGAAGCTTAGTAAGGGAAGACAGACATTAAATGAGCAAAGAAATTAATAAAGTTTACTTTAGATAAAATACAACTAAAGTATAGCTGATTCTTATTATTCACAATAGTTATGTCCTATAAAGTTGCCATAAACGCTAAAGTAGCAGATATAGAACCACTGCTCCTAGAGGAAATATTAAATTAGGTTCCTGTGAGCCTCTGGTCACAACATTTTTATCAACTGATCAATACTTTCTTTTTAGTGTGTTTCTGTTTAAAGATACCTTCTTTAATATATATTGTTGAGTCATTAACATCAGACCCATGGCCAACAGCAGTATAACTCATGCGTGAAGGAAGCTTATCTAACACATGTATTTTCTCCATAAGACACAGCATCATCTTCTTGTGCTTAGGAACACCAGACAGAACTTCAGCACTACACTTCTAGCAAAATCACCAAAAAAAGCACAAACATGTAAAAACACATGGCACTAAATAGATAGTGAAAAGGACATTTCCTTACAGTATGAACACTGTAACAAGAAGGCGGACTATGACCTTGTTCGACCTCAGTGGCAAAGTGTATGTCAGGCAACCCAAATTTTTTACAACTCTGCACATGTCCGCAAGTGACTGGGAATGCACCACAACTACTGATTTCCGAATTACAAATAAATTTTAACGAGTAGGTGAATTAGCAAATACAGAATCCATGAATATTAAGGATTGACTATAGTTCATCATGGCAATGCGCCAAGGGGAAGGAAGTACTTTGGACTGGGTAGCTAAGGAAGACCGTATAGATGAGGTGGTCTTGAGCAGAGATCCAAACGGACCAGAAGCAGAGATATTCGGAGAAAATGTAAGGAGGGAGAGAATTCTCCGCAAAGAGAACAGTGAGTGCAAAGAGCCCAAAGCCAGAATAAGGTTGGCATGTTCTAAAGGAGAAAAAGATCAATTTCTATGCTGTCCAATAGAGTAGCCACTAGCCATATGTGGCTATTGAGCGCTTGAAACGTGGCTGGTCAGAAGTGAGATTTACTGGAAGTGTGAAATACACAGCAGATTTCAAAGACTTTGAATGGAAAAAAAAGAATGTAAACCATCTCATTAATCATTTTTATTTTGATTTTATGTTGATAATATATGGATATGCTGAATCAAGTAAAATAGATTATTTAAATTAATTTCACCTGTCTCTTTTTACCTTTGTAATGTGGCTTCTAGAAAATTTTAAATTACATATATGGCTTACAACAAAGAGGGGAATAAGATAAGGCTGGAGAGAGAGCAGGTATCAGATATTTTGTGGCTTTATACATCATAAAGAGTTTGGATTTTATTCTAGGTGCACTGAAAATCCATCAAAAAGTTTTGAGTGGGAAATAAAATATATTGGTGTTGGGTAAAAAGTAAATCTCAAGTTAAAAGGTGCATAAGGGGTGCTGTGGAAACACGAAGGGAGTAGTTAATTCTCGGGAAAGGCTTTGAGGAGATGACCCTTAAGCTAAGTCTTAAGCCAAATCCAGGTCAGGGGGAGTGGGTCAGGGCACTCTAGAGTGTCACTGCTGGGTGATGACACAGGGGTATCAAAAAGAGTGCTCTATACAAGGAATGCAAGCAGTTAAGCATGGCCAGAGTGACAATGTCTTCCTTGACATTCTTCAAAGAATCCTAAATCTGTATCTTCAGGCCTCTCTTCTGAGCAATAGGCACATATAAATGACTACTTATTAGATATTTTCCCTCAAAATATGTTAACCCCATCAAAATCTGTTTCCCTCAGTATTCCCTAACATAGTACATGACATTGCCATCCTTCGATGGCACAAAGTAGAAAGCTGGTAGGCAACAGCGACAACCTCTCTTTTCTCCTAAATCTAGTCATTCAAAACCCATTAGTAGTGAAGGCCTAAACCAAAGAAACAGCAGACTGAAAGCCAAGCTGGGTAGAGGTGAATGAGGTGACATCCAGAGGACCTGGGGACTCTATATGACTGGTACTATTCACAAAGTTAGGAAGATGGGGTGAGGAACCAGTGTGAGTGAGAAGAGAAATTCACTTGTGCATAAAACGAGTTTGAGGTGCCTGTGTGACATTCACAGCAGGGGATATCCAGAGGTGGGAGTGAGGTTAACCAAGAGATTCAGTTTGGTAGGCATCAGCACAGGTAGAGCCTTGAGAACAGATCAGGCTGTCCAGGGTGAGTGGAGTGTACAAGTGAAGAGTTATGAAGAATAAGAGCAAGTCCAAGGCAACTAATATTTGAAAGACAGAAGAAGAATCTGTTGACCATAGAGAAGACCAAAAAGGACAGGCAAAAGAGAAGAACCAAGTAAGGGGTGCCAATAAAAACCAAAGGCAAAGAGAGTTTTAAGAAAAAGGAAGTGGTGGGATGCCTGGGTGGCTCAGTTGGTTAAGTGTTTGACTCTTGACTTTGGCTCAGGTCATGATGTCACAGTTCATGAGTTCAAGCCCCACGTCAGGCTATGCACTGGCAGTGTGGAGCCTGCTTGGGATTCTCTCTCCTTCTCCCTCTCTGCCCCTCCTGTGGTCTCTCTCTCTCAATAATGAATGAATGAATGAATGAATGAATGAATGAATAAACTTTAAAAATAAAAAAAGGAGGGCGCCTGGTGGCTCAGTCAGTTGGGCATCCGACTTCAGTTCAGGGCATGATCTCACAGTCCGTGAGTTCGAGCCCCACGTCAGGCTCTCTGCTGACAGCTCAGAGCCTGGAGCCTGCTTTGGATTCTGTGTCTCCCTCTCTCTCTGCCCCTTCCCTGCTCATGCTCTGTCTCTCTCTGTCTCAAAAATAAATTTTAAAAAACATTAAAAAAAATAAAATAAAAAAGGAAAAGAAAAGGAAGTGATGACCAATTTCATCAGAGAGCAACATACTGCCAAAAGAGCTGTATTTAAACCTGAGAGATTCTTGAGCACGAGTATAGTCCTCTAAGGATAAAGACAATCAAAAAGGAGAGATTGAAAATACAAAAGAGGAAAAGAACTAATGAAGCATTATCCTGGAGGAGATGGGGGAGTGAGAATCAAAAATATCTGCCTTTTACAATCAAAGATTTTTTTAAAAAATGTTTCTATTAAACAACAGCAGGCAGAATAAGGAAACAGTGCAAAAAAACCAAGAATACATATAAGTTTGCCAGTGCTTCCATAACAAAATACCACAGACTGGATGGCTTCAACAACAGAGATTTAGGGTCTCACAGTTCTGGAGGCTGGAAGTTCAAAATCAGTGTCAATAGGGTTGGGTTGCTCTAAGGGCTGTGAGTAAAAGATCTGTCCCAGGCCTTTCTCCTCAGCTTGTAGAAGGCTGTCCTCTCCCTTTGTCTTCACGTCACCTTCCCACTGTACATATCTTGTGTCCAAATTACCCCTTTTTATAAGGGCACTGGTCACACTAGGTTAGGGCCCACTTGAATGACCTCATATTAACTTGATTACCTCTGTAAAGATCCTATCTCCAAATAAGGTCACATTCTGAGGTTGAATTAGGACTTTGACATATGAATTTGGGGTGGGGGACAAAATTCAATACATAACACTACATCATAGCCTATATAAAATATGTGTTGGAGACAACTTTTAATTCTATTAAGTAGACATAAAAATTTATTCACTCCCTCAAAACCAGTTTCTAAAAATCAAAAAAAGGATAATATACTACAATTGAGATCTTCACAATTCTACAATACAGTAATAACTGTTGACATTCTTGGTAACATTTGAGGGAGAAAAATACTCTGAAAAGTCTTCTGTATCAAAGACAACAGTAAGTTCAGGAATATGTTGGTATTAAATGCATTTGCCATACACTAATCCTTTAAAAATTGGAAATCCATAGTAGTTACCTGTACTATTCAGTCTTCAAAGTTTAGAAAATCCAAAATATGTGCTTAAACAAAAGATTTTTCCTCAGATAAAAGCCTGGCCAGACACCTAAGCTTTGGTGCCAAGATATCAGGGACCCCCATACACTTCTATCTTACTGCTCCAATGCCCTCAATATATAGTATCTACTTTATAGTTCAAGATAGCTGGTTGAGTAAATGAACATTTATACTGGTGCTGATGGGAACCAGGATTTTTAGAGTGGGAGAAAAAGATACAGACTTAACATCAATAAAATTAAGCAAAAACCCTGAAGTCCCAACTACGAATTGGAAGTATAAGACTTTCATCTAAAAAAGAAAAAAGACAAAAAAACTGTTTTCTATCTCTGTCCACTAAACCTAATAATTAAAATGTGACTTAAAAAACCCACAAATACAAAAACTGATTTGAAGGGGCACACGCACCCCAATGTTTATAGCAGCATTATCAACAATAGCCAAAGCATGGAAAAGAGCCCAAATGTCCATCGACAGATGAACAGATAAAGAAGATTTGGTATATATATACAATGGAATATTACTGGTGATCAAAAAGAATGAAATCTTGCCATTTGCAACAATATGGATGGAACTAGAGTGTACCATGCTGAGGGAAATAAGTCAGAAAAGACAAATATATGATTTCACTCATATGTGGAATTTAAGAAACAAAACAGATGAACATACGGGAAGGAAAGCAAAAACAATATAAAAACAGAAGAAGACAAACTGTAAGAGACTCTTAAATACAGAGAACAAACGGTTGCTGGCAGGGTGTTGGGTGGGGGGATGGGCTAAATGGGTGATGGACATTAAGGAGGACACTTGTTGGGATGACCACTGGGTGTTGTATGTAAGTGATGAATCACTAAATTCTACTCCTGAAATCATTATTATACTATATATTAACTAACTTGGATTTACATTAAAAAAAATTTTTTTTAAGCCACAGACAACCAGGGCCCCTTGAAGAAATAGCTGATTCCAGGTCTGTGGAAGGAAATGTACAAGACGAGCCTAGAACATACTGCCATTCCAGAGACTTAGTAATCTATCAATGAAGATTATAATCATTAGTCATAAACCTAAAAAGGTTCCCAACCGACCAAAAATGAGAATTATAAGCGTGAATAAGAATATTAACTGCAATGAACCTAAATATATTAAATATGTATAATACACACATGTACAGGCTTATCTTCTTTTATTGTTCTTTGCTTTATTATACTTCACAGATAATTGTTTTTTTACAAATTGGAGGTGTGTGCCAACCCTGAGTGAAGCATTTCTATTGGTGCCATTTTTCTGACAGCAACTTACTTACAATACATCCCATCCACCTATATAATCCCTATTCCTGTCATCTGTTCCTGGATAGGGAAAAATATTTATTTTATTAAACTTTCCATGCCTCAGTCTCCCTACCTAGGGAACTAATAAGCTCTACCTTACAGAGTTATTGTGAAGTTTAAAGGTAATTTTAAAAAAGCATCTAGCTAAATGCCTAGTATGCTGCTTTACTTCTCAAAAACGAACCTTCAGTTCAGACTGCAGTAAAGGTGTCTTTATATGCAGAAACATGTGATGGCTGCTATTATTATCATAATTATCATGATTATTATCATAGGCCAAGAATCAAGTAATGGCTGGGTATGAGAGGTACAGCTTGACTCAACACCTCTTCCTCTCTTCCTCTTTTCCTTTCGGGGTAAAGCTGTAACCCTAGACCTCTCCTCTTTTTCTTCATACTGTCCTGCTCTTGCCTTATGGTTTCCATGCCTTCGTCTCCTTGAATATTACAAATTTAACTATTTTCCCATGATGTTCTATTCAGTTTGGTGGTTTACATCTCCCATTTCCTGTATCTGCCAAGTCTCCTTCTTTGGGGCTTATTTCCTTATATAATTTGTAAACTTTGTGAGCTCATCTTTAAAGAGATTGCTATTTATAGGAGTCTAGTATTCCCTGAGCTATGAGAACTTTGCTATACAGAGTTTTCCATTAGTCTCTGTCTCGCCCTGGGTTTTGGAGGTGCCAGACCAGTTAATATGTCAATTTCCTGGACTGTGGTCTCTGAAGCATGTGGTAATGTGACACCAGACACCAGACTTGAGCTGTGTGGGTATGAAGCTGTGCGGAGTCTATGCGCAGGGTTTAACAGTGAACTCTTTTCCTGCCATAGTTCAAATGGATGGCAAGCTTCCTTATAACCTCCTCAGGCCAATGAGGGGGCATTTTTCTAGTTATCATCTCAGTGTCTTTACCAGGTTGTATTTTTCAAAGAAGGATGCACTAAAACATGTCTATTCCTACATGTTCTTCCTTCAATGTGATAGTGACATTCCTCCTTCAAGAGGTGAGGTCTGTGTTCCCCCTCCCTGAAACTAACTTCGTGAGTCAATGAGTATAGTAGAAGTGACACTGCATGATTTCCAAGGCTAGGGCATAAAAGGCCATAGAACTTTCGCTGGCTCTCTCTTGGGATATTCACCTTTGAAATCCAGCCACCATTTTGTGAGGAAGCCAGGTGACAAGAAGAAGCCACCATATAAGGTTGCAGCTGACATGCACAGCTAAGGTCTCAGTCCACAGCCAGCATCAACCATCAGACATGGGAATGAATGAGCCTGCAGGTGATTCTAGCCCCAAGCTTTCAATTCTTCCATCTGAGGCCCCAGACATCATGAAGCAGAGCCAAGCTGTCCCTGCTGTGCACTGTCCGAATTCCTGACCCACAGAATCCCTGAGCACAATAAATGGTTGTTTTCCATGACTAAGTTTTGGAGAAATTTGTGATGCAGTCATAGTAACTGGAACAGTACTCCTTTGTGACTTCCAGCTTTCGGCAGATGCTCAACAGTGGCTTCCTATGTGAGCATTCCTTCATTTGTGGCACCTGGGGATTTCCTTCCCATGGTCTCTAGCTCAGCTACATTTCCATAAATTATCTTATTATATTTTACCCAGCATTGGAAATATACTGAAATACAATGGACTCCCTTCCCTGTCAGCTCATTCTGCCACACTGCTCAGAAGTTCCCATAACTTTTCAAATGAGGACATAAAAACACTGATGAATTTGATTTCTTTTATATATAAAGATACTTAAAAATAAAAAAGGGGTGTCTGGGTGGCACAGTTGGTTAAGCGTCCAACTTTGGCAGGGTTTAACAGCAAACTCCTTTCCTGCCATAGTTCAAGTGGATGGCACCAATTGGAACCAACCGGCTCAGGTCATGATCTCGCAGTTTGTGAGTTTGAGCCCCGCGTCGGGCTCTGTGCTGACAGCTTGCAGCCTGGAGCCTGCTGCAGATTCTGTGTCTCTGTCTCTTTACCCCTCCCCTACTCAGGCACCATCTCTCTCTCCCTCTGTCTCTTAAATAAAAACCAAATATTTTTTCAATTTAAAAAAAAAGAAAAAAAGAGAAAAAGAAAATGACCCTATAGAAAATGTGTTTACTAAAGAACAGAGAGTTCATTTCAGAAAAAAAAAAAAAAAATACAAATGGTCAATAAAAGTTCACTAGTTCTCAAATAAAAGCAAAATAATATAATGAGCTACGGCTTCTGCCAACCAAAATGGCAAGGAGTTTTCTCTAATAGTAGACAATGTAAGATGGGGCTCAAGGAAAACAGGTGGTCTCATAAAGTTTCAGTGTATGTATGGGTCTAATACTTCCAGAAAGCAATCTAGCAACATATATGTCCTTATAATCTTACATACTTTTGGCCCATCTACTCCACTTCCAAGTATTTATCCTAAAGGAAGGATCATTGATATATACAAATATTTATCTTCAAGGATGTCAAATTCTGCATTTTTTATAATAGAAAAAAAAAGGCTGAAAATAACCAAAGCATCAAAGGGCAGATGGTAAGATTATCTTTATTTTTAGCTTTGTTTAAAGCAAAATATTTATCAAGTGAACATAAAGACAAGTTGTGGATTCAGTGAGAAAGCTAGTTATTTATTTATCCACAATGCCAGTCATTGTTCTAGGAGCTAAAATACGAAAATGATGAAGACGCAAAAGCGTATAGCATGTTGGGGGGAACAAAGTAAACAAGCAGCTATAGTTCATTACGATAAACAGTTCTTTTTAAGTTTATTTATTTACCTTGAGAGAGAAAGAGAGTGTGTGGGAGGGGCAGAGAGAGAGAGAAAGAGGGAGAGAGAGAATCCCAAGCAGGCTCTGTTCTGTCAGCACCGAGCCCCACGCAGGGCTTGAAATCCCGAACTGTGAGATCATGACCTGAGCTGAGATCAAGAGTCAGACACTCAACCGACTGAGCTACCCAGGCGCCCCCATGATGATAAATCCTGATGATAAAGCTGTGTTTCATTTCTGTGGTACAACAGAGAGCATTTGCTAACCTAACCAGATTGGGAAAGTGGGAGCCTTGCTTTTGTTTTGAGCGAGGGATGGTCAAGCGCAGTCCCATGGGTTTTCCTAAGTAGAAATTGTGACACAGAAGGTGGAATGTCTACTAAAACTCTTGCTCCTCCAGAGAATAGAGTTGTTTCTGAGAAATGGCTACCTCCCCGTGATCAGAACTTGAGTGAGTGTAATGTGTAGTACTCTCTGCAAGAAGCTTTTAAGAAGCAGGTCCGCTTTCTCCGTACTTTCTCCCTTCCCTTCTGCTGACTGCAGTGACATAATAGGGAAGTGTTAATAAATGGTAGAGTCTGGGTCCTGCAACCAATTGGCACAAAGCTGCCTGCTGACCAGGAATACCTGCCTTGGAATTGCTAGGTGAGCAAGAATAAACTTTTGCATGTTAAGTCACTAAAACGTTGAGGTCTGTTTGTCATCATATCTAGCAACAGACTAATACATGCCCAAGTGTGACGACATTAGCTCACTTATTCAAATATACTAAGCATGTACTATGTGCGAATCAATATGCCATGTGCATGACAAATACGAAGATGAACTAAATAGAGATTCTGCCTTCACATAAGTTCCAATCCAAAAGGAAAAACAGTAGCCACTCATACAACTGTAAGAGAAGGCAAAGTGTGACATTACAGCCTGAGGGGAGATAGCTATCTCACATCAGGAGGGTTAAAAGAAGGCAGATATTATTTTCACATAGAAGTTCCAAGAAGACTTGGAAAAGCTAGAAAATGACATTCAGATAGAATTTAGACAGGCAGAAATGTTGGTATGGGCATTCCAGGAAAAGATATAGATGTGAAAGATGCCCTGGAGAACAGAGGGGGTTCAGATAGGGGTGCTGTGAGAGATAAAGAAATGGCAGATTGGGGAGATCACAGACGAACCTGAATGCCAGCCAATGTGGTTTGCACTTCCTTCTTTGAGCAACAGGAAGGCACTGGTGGGGTTTTGAACAGAGGTGCGGCAAATTCACAGCTAAGCTTTAGGAAGATTGATCTGGCAGAGACTGGATCTAAGTTAAGAGGTTACTATACTAAAAAGAAGCCAGAGGGCTTACATTAGAGTAGCAACAGTGAGAATACAAGTTGATTGAGTTTAGGAGGTACAGCAAAGACAAAAGAGTCAAAGATGACTGAGACTGTGAACTTGGGTGACCAAGAGAATTATGAATTACATGCAAAGAGAAATTGCTAGTCTAGGGGTGGAGAGCAACAGAGAGCTCAGTTTTAGATAAAAGGAGTGCGGGACATCCAGGCTGAGCTATGGAAACTGGATCTAAATTGTAGGAATTGAGGACTGTAGCTTTGGTTGGGAGAAGAAATTTTGAGTTATCTGTTCACCTAGTAAGAATTAAGGCCAGAGACTGGATTAAAGTTGCCAAAGAAGACTTGAGAGGGAGAAGAAAGCCAGATTTCCTTAAAATGTACACAAACGAGGAAGATAAAGAAAAGGCTGAGAGGTGATTGGAGAGGCAGACAATACAGAGAAACGAGAATCATCGAAAGCACTGCACCGTGTCCAATTCTATAGGAGTTGGGAGCGGAAAGAGCTGCTAATAACACTGTAGCACCAAAAGCACGATCTCATTTAATCTTCAAACAACCCGATGAAACACAATTCTCCGGTCAATTACTGACCAGGAATTCATACCCAACAAAGAACACATTTTATTTAATTGGAGTAAAATGAGTCTGGATGCTAATCTTGATTCTGCCCTTCAGTGGCTGCATAACTATAGGGTCATGAAGAAAATAACAGTGCCTCAGATTCTCATAGGGTTAGTGAGAATTAAATTTCAAAATGCATGTAAAGTTTTCAGCACAGTGCTGGACATGTGATAAACATACAGCAAGTGGAAACTATGTTTTTAATTTTTTTTTTAAATAATAATGAACACAGATTTTTCCCAACACGGTCTGTTGATGGAAATATAAATTAGTAAAGAGTTTTTGTAAGGCAAGATGCTACCAAAAATTTTTTACATACACACATCTGACCCAGCAATTCTGCTTCAAGGAATTCATTTTATAGAACTGTTCCCATGTATGGGAATGTTCACCGTTGCATTATTTGTAATAAGGAAAGATTGGAACCAATCTTAATGAGGAATGGTTAGGTAAATTACAATACAATAAATTACATACGGATCACCTCTACCACATCAATGCAGACCTAAATAAACTGAGAGGAAAGGTATCTGCCACATGTCAAGTGAAAAGGACAACTTCTCAAAAGATATGATTCCAATGATGATAGAAAAAACAGATGCAAAAAGAGTAGAAAGATAAACACTAAAATAATTCTAAGAAGTCTTAGAAAGAAAGAAGGAAAAGGTAAAGAGGGCTTTCATCTCTAAGGCTATATACTTCTGTTTGAATGACAACTACTAATGTATTATAATGTAATTTCAAAAATGTAAGAACTTAAAAAAAGAAATGTCAGGAGTATTTTTGAAGAAATGCCGCCGGAAAGGGCGATTTAAATTCACCATTAGCAATGCAGATAAAAGTCAAAGCAGGGCAGGAATTCTTGTGCTTCGCAGAGGACAATACCCTGAAAATGGTGGCCAAATTCCATTTCTTGGACAGAGGCTTCCGTTTTCATGTTTAATGACCCCAAAAAGGTTGTAGGGCAGAATGACCCATACAATAGAACAGACTCTTTACATTGCACAATTTTTTTCTAGTATTTTTAACCCACGAAAAAAGTAACCAACAACAAACTCCAGGTAAATCAGAAATGGCACAAAGCAAAATCGGCGGTGAAAACGGGGCCAGAGCTAAGACGCTGACCGTCCCAAGCTCTGCTGCACAGGGCGGGGTGCAAGAGGGAAAGTGAGGGAAGTATGGTGGCAGTCAAGGGCAGAGGGTAAACACATTCTCCCTCGCCCCGCTTCAGTTTAAATCCTGGGCGGGCTGGAGGGCCACCCTGTAAGGGCGTGTCCACTTGACGCACGGATGTCCACGCTACAGCCTGTATGGAGCTTGAGGAGTGTGGACACGTACAGATCTGGCAGGCCGGTCCTCAGTGCCCGGGTTTCGTCCTGTCTCTCCGCTTCACCCGACCCCGCCCAGCAGGCTTGGTCCGGTCCTTCAGCCCCCGCATACCCCCCAGCTCCCCTCCAAGTGCGTCAAGAGAATCCCTGGAGTGACCCACGAGCCTCGCTGGGCTAGTTTCCCCTGCCCAGGAAGGGGCCTGACCAGCTGACCTCTTGGGCCCCCACCTCCCCTTCAGCCCTGCCCCTGCAAGGTCCTCTGCCCCCCCGGAGCCCCTCGGCCGGGGCTCCCCCGGAGATCGCCCGCACTCACTGTCCCCACAGATCCACCGCGGAGGGGCGGGGCTTCTTCGCGTGCCTGGACCTCGGCGGTGGTGCCCAGGTCTGAGGCTCCCGCGGCGGGACCAACGGAGGCAGCGGACAGCGCGGGAGCCAGCGACGGCCCCCAGCTGACCCGAGCCCCTGGCTCAACCCGGCCTGGACGCCGGGCTGGCCGTGGCGGCGGGGCGGGGCGGGCAGCCCGTCGCTCTCAGGGGCGCGGCTCTCGGGGCGAACATGCTCGGCGGCCGGCAGCCCGGCGACGCTCGGGAGCGCGGCACGCCCGCCGCTCAGCCCCGCCCGGCCCGGCCTGCGGCTCCGGTGGCTGCAGCCCCGCCCGCCCGTTGCGTGCCGGTTGCCAGGCGCTAGGGGCTTCCGGCTGCCTCCCGCGCGAGGTCACCGGCCGCGGCCCCAGTAGCAGGGACCAACAGTTGGGGTGCCGCGCCAGGAAAGCACTTGGGCGGCTAGGAGGCCGCTAAGACTCACTCGACAACTACTATCGGTGCCACGGCCTTTGCAGTCACAGCTGCAGGGGTGGGAGGGAGGGTGCTGAAACAAGGCCGGGTGTATAGGAGTCAGTGGTGGCACAAGGTCAGTGGGGCACGAAAAGTTGTGTCATGCATCGACAGGGTGGGTAGTGGGCGGCTGGACCAGGTTGGTGATATGCAGTTCCCTGGGTTGCATTTTTAAGATTCAAACTAACCAGGCTCTCCGGTGTATTGATGAGTCTGGAACTTTCAAACAGCCCAGCAATACTTGCCCAGCCCATCTTAGGTTAAGTGACAGTCATCCCCGCCCCACCCCCCACCCCCAGTCCCCTCACCATAGCAACCCGCATTCCATGTTCTATATGTCCTTTGTCTAAGTTCTTTGGTGAAAGGTTAGGTGTCCTCTCCCGTTAAGCCTAGCACCTTGACTTGCGCGGTAGGATCTTAGCATCAATACTTTTGCCAAATTATATTCTAAACCCTCTGCCTCCATTTCTTGACCCCAAATAGGGCTGCAAGTTTAGCCCTAGTAAAATACACGGTTTCAGGTTCCACAAAACTGAAGGTGCTCCCAAACACACTTTTCTGTTTTCATCAAGCTCCCTACTCACCTTCCTTAGCTCCTCTGGTTAAGAAAACTCAAATTAGGCCTGGAACCTAATACTAGCCACACCACTTATTTGGGTGATCCTGGGGAAGGGAAAGTTAACCCCTCATCTTAAAAATGGGGACAGTGGTATACTTACCTAATGGAATAGGCTGCACATTAAAACTCACGTGGAGAATTTAAAGGGCAAGCCCTGGGACCCATCCCCCAATTAATCGGTTTTGTGATTGCAAAATGGAGGCAACTGAGGGAGGATTATGTGGATTAAGTGTACACTAGCAGTCAATACGTGATCAACTGTTATTAAATGGTCTGCTCTTGAGTTTTGCTATCACATCTGCCACTGCATTGTCTCCCAACTGTTGGCTCCTGCCTGCTCTTCTATCACCAGGTGTCCAAATTCTACCTCCTTTGTGAAATTTCCCAATCTGCACAGCATGAACCATCTCCTATATTCCCCTAACACGCTGTTCTATTTTCACAAACTATTATCCCTACACAATAACTCACTTTTTGAGTCCTTTACAGTAATACATATACCCATGAACCCACAATGCAGGCGCCACTCCTCTCAGCATTCATCAAGAATAACATGCCAGCAACTGGAAAATCCAAATTTTAAATTGCTATTACTTTTTGGTTCATTCATTTACTTTTAGTGTTTACTTATTTTTGAGAGAGAGAGTGCAAGCTGGGGAAGGGCAGAGAGAGAGAGAGAGAGAGAGAGAGAGAGAGAGAGAGAGAGAGAAAGAAACACAGAATGGAAAGCAGGCTCCAGGCTCTGTCAGCAGAGCTAATGCAGGGCTTGAACTCACGAACCGCGAGATCATGACCTAAGCTGAAGTTTGACACTTAATGGACTGAGCCACCCAAGCGCCCCAAAATTGCTATTACTCTTAAGAGGCTTGAGTCAATCAAAAAAGCAAAAGGCCTGCAATGCAACAGGTCTATTCTAAGTGCTAGAACAGAAGGCAAATGCTCAAACCTTACAGTGGTTTCGGTACATATTCTCAAAACTTTGAGTGGCTGTGAAAAGCAACAAGAATAAATGGAAAAAGTATTGCAGGTAATAAAAAGTACTATGAAAAATACAGGGTTATATGGAGATGTGTCAGAGAAAAAACCCTTTTCCAGAACGAAAAAGAAACAACGTACAAAGACCTGAGGGCTGAGTGTTCCAGACAGAAGATTACAAGGGCCAAGACCCTACATTAGAAGCTTGTCATTTTTGAGGAACAAGAAAAAATATAGCTACCAGCTATAAAGATCACATAGCCCTCCCAAAACACTTCCCTGCCATGATTTCTGGAACCTGCCAACACGCTGCTTAATGTAGAGACTTTGCTGATGTACTTAAATTAAGGAATTTGAGATGGAGAGATTATCCTGGATTATCTGGGTGGCACAATTTGATCACAAGGGTTCTTATAAGAGGCAGGAGGCAGAGGATCAGAGCCAGTGATGATGGAAGAATGGAAGGAGAGATTGATTACACTTTGAAGACTGAACCATGGCCTGCCTATAAGCCAAGAAATGCCAAGTGGTTGCTAGAAAATGGAAGAAAATGATTCTCTTCTAGCCTTCAGAGCTAGGGTAGGCAGGCCTACTGACACCGATTTAGCCCAGTAAAACCAAATCTAGATTTCTTAAACCCTGAAATTGTTAAAGACAATAAATCTGAGTTTTAAGTCAAAGTTTGTAATTTGTTACAGCACCAACAGTAAACAAAAACTTAGCACCTACTCTGTCAGGTACTGGTTAGGAGGGACAAAAAGGCTGGCCTTACATGTTTTATTACCCTAGAGAAGGGAGGCACTGTATGAAAGCAATGTTTTGGCTGGTTTGATACCAAATCTGTAATGCAAACAGTGGGGGTAGAATGTTGTCAATTTCCCCCACAGGTTGTCCCAACACCCCAAAAAGCAGATACATCTAGACATCCCTGTAGCACTTATCTCACATTACTTGCGTTGTCTACCTTGCCCGTTAGACTGACACACGAGAAAGTAGAGGCCATCTCCATTTGTATCCCCCTGCAAGGTGCTCACGTTGCATAGTATTTACTTAGTACTTTTAGCCAGGAACTGCTGTAAGCGTTTTACATGAACTGACATTAAAATCCTATGGTATTATGCACAATTTCCCCTATTTTGCGAAGAAACAGATTTATTGGCCCAAATGATTAAGTGAAGGCTGGGTATGAACCAGTTTGGCTTCAGAGCCAGCACTCAATCCAGCCAACCACGAAGGAACTTTCAAAGGTAAGTAATTTGAGGGAACACCTGCTAAAAAACCAGTGAGCACAACTAAACTTTGCAACTTGAAGAGACTGGGGTAATTAGCAGAAGATTTTTATGAAGCTGGAATGTTAAAGGGTAGAAATGCAAATTTACATTTGTGGGGTGAATTTTTGTAGGACAACCTGCTGGGCAGGACCCAGACTTTCAAAGTTTGGTTAGCCTTCTAGTGGACAGTCCCTTTTAGGTGACATTTTAGGAGGTAGCTTTTCTAAGTTAGCTTTTCCAGCTGCATTTCATGAAGTTTTAACAGTTCACAAAATATTTTCATACCCCTTTTCTGAAGCAAGTGTTTGAGAGTTTTCTATGGTGGTATTAGACATCTGCCAACTCCTCCCTACTCAGCCTCTGGCCCCACTTTGAAAGTAATTTATATGGAGAACTGGATTTCCCAGAGGGAAAACAGAAAAGTGCCTGCAGAGAACACACATACAGCCAATATACTTTGTCAGTTTTATCCTACACGTTCCTATTCCTTACCAGCTTCAAAAGCTTCGCTACTTTGCGTGATGTGTCCACCATTCGTGGGCTATTGACAAATGTACCAGACTATTCATAGTGTTTACCAAGATACCCTATTTCTTGCAAAACCCTGCCACACTCAAACATGTAACACTGATTTTATAAAGAATCTTCTCAATTTTTCTGAATTCACTGACCATAAACTCACTAATTCAGAGAGATTGCTTCCAAGTCTAGAGAATTTGAATTACTAAATATAAATACTAAGAAGTAATGATCCTAGTGCAAGTGTCAAAGGAATGAACAGGGCACCTGTTCATCACACCACTGGCACAATGAAGACTGCAAAAACTTCTTTTATTAGATGTACTTACTTCACATGTTCTATACCGAAAACCTGCAGCTCACTAATCTGAGATATATACAATATATAAAAATGTTACGTATAAAATACCTAATCTTTTCTATTTCAAGCTTTTGCTCACTAGTTTCATTAGGAGTTCTGAGGGTGCTCCAAAATAAGTGGCATCCATGGGCAGCAATTTCATTTTTCCTTTTCTAACATATATAATGGTATTATCAGAAACTCACCTGGATAGGTGAAGATACACAGCAAAAAACAAAAAAGGAATGCAAAAGGAAAACATGTTCACACACTATTTTATAGAAAAACCAAGCCTCAGCAGATGGAATTTCATCAACAGTATAATTCAATTTTTATTACCTTACCTATAAATCATGCACATAAGTCTATGAAACAGGCTTTCTTAGAACAGACCCATCTTGGCTAACTCAGTGGCACAATTGAAAAGTGAAAAATTAAAAAAAAAAAAAAAAAGTGAAAAGATATTTTCTTTTCACAAAAGAGTTTTTAATAAACCCAAGGAATGTTTTCCACCAAAATACAAACCAGACCCCAGTTTCGTACACAAAGGCAAAACTTGGCACAGTTCATTCGATCCCTGGAGCCTGCTTGGGATTCTCTCTCAAAATAAATAAAAATTTTAAAAGTTTAAGAAAAAGATGGCTTACTCTTATCACACATCAAGATTTGTCCCAATAGTTAAAGGTCAGCAGAGTCTAGCAAAAAGTCACAACACATTTTAATTTGAAAGTAGTCCTTTATTAACTGACCAGATTACAAAAATAATCATGGTGGATACCTGAAAGGGGGGGAAAAAAAACTCATTAAAGAAACCACCTCGATAGATTAGAATTAACATAAATGAGTAAATTATAAGAAAGTACTTCAATTTCCATTAAGTAGGATAAAACCCTGGGCCTTTTCTTTCCTCCATAATGCCCTCAAAAGGAAGGAACAATCAAACCAACTGTACAGATAACATGGTTGGCTTTTCCCCCTTAAACAATATTGCTTAGAACCCAACCAGACCCTTATCAACATTTAACGGAAAAAGTAGGAGACTAACACCACTTTTACCCTTATTACTAAGTAAACTTCTATCGAGATGAAGCTACTCACCTTAGTTCATTCTTCTAATAAGCCTATTGATCTGGTCTTCCCTGTTGCCAGCATCTCCACCTTCTACAAAATGGGTGGTCTTCTTCTTCATTCCCCCTCGTGGAGAAGATAACTTGAAGGGCCATAAAAAGTTGTTTGCTTCTTTGAAACGTTTTCCAACAGTGTAGATCTCATGAATCAGATCCTCCATGCAGATGATGCCGTATTTACCTGAACATTAAGATCATTAAAAATTGCTAGCTGTTTTTACAGATTAAGATATCCAGCAAGGACAATCAGAGGCTATGATAGTTTAAAGTAAATTAAGAATAAAGCAACAAAGAAGGAAATACACGGCTGTATTTACAAATACTCAAGCCAACGAAATCTTAACTTACATCTTCCATAAACTTCTGCACTGTAGAGAACATGGGAAGATTCGTTGATAGAAAAATCAACTTTGTCTAATTATCAAACCTTTCCCCAAATAGGTAGAACCTACCAAGAGATCGAGCGATCAATGTGTTATCTGTCAGGGCAATTCGCTTCTTGTTGATTTTGCCATAACCACGCTTGTAGATCAATTCATTCACTGACTTCAGGTTTGGGTACCTGATATATGAAAAACAGACATAAATGACCAAATATAATAAGGTTATCACCATCAGAACACCTCAAATGCACCTCGTCAACAGAGCCAATTTGCCAAAAAGAACTCAAAGGAAAAGACAGACTTACCCCCATGCAATATATGGTTCCACAATCCTTAGCATGTTAACTGAAGCCTTGTTGAGCTTAACAAAGGTGCCGTTGAAGATCTGGCGAAGGCGAAGAAGCTGCAACACCTTTCGAACCTTTGGGCTCACACCATTGATACTGCAGTGAAAAAAAAAGGACTAAATGCACTGAGCTTTAACCCAATTATTAATAGAGAATAAGAAAGTAACCATTATGATTCGGCACAACTCAAGTCCCACCTAAATAAACAGGAATTGTTACGAAGACCACTGGCATTTCTTAGCTTATTCTAGCCGGTGTCCCAACCTGCCTCTTTCACAAATAAGTGAAAGATACATACATACCTTTGATACATACCTTTGACACTTCAAACTTCCCGAGGCCCTTTTACCCCATCCTACCTTTGTATTTGTCTTTGTTAGCTTTTTTTTGAAAATAATATCCAGGACACTGAACAAAACTCAGATGCTCAGAGAGCTTTGGACACAGCACTTGCAACTAAACCATTAAAATACTACCCACCCCCCCCCACCCCGTTCTAGCTATGACCAAAATATCTCTATTCCAATGTTCCAGAACCAACGCTCCCAAGAAGTTAACGGGAAGTTTTGCTGAGACTGTGTAACTTTCCCTTCAAAACCAGAATGCGGTTAAAACTGAACTTACCCTCGGATCCTGATGACAAATGCCAGTTTGGGTTCTGCAGGTACGTAGAAGTTGCCAGCTTTTCTTGCCATTCTAGCCATTCTAATCTCAGTTCTGTACATCTGCCTGTATTCCTTGTGGTAATGCTTAGCTTTTTCATAAATAAGCTTCCTCCTTGCCTTTCGAAGCTGAAAACCAATACCAGTTACTCATCTGATTCTTAGCTCCCAAATACAGTCACCACCACCCGTTCTTCAGAAGAAAGAGTAATTTCCCCTTGAAACTTTTCCTTGTCAGAGCATGCGTTAACATTTCAACGTACAGACACTACCTCCAATTAAAAACACTTTTAAAAAGCCGATGATCCAGCTCACTGGTACAGTAGGTGAAGTTCACAAGCCTTGCTGAGAAAGAACACTCACCTATTTTCAACCTAAACACAAGGCCTCTCTTTACAGGTTAAGTGCCTTAAAAAAATTTACCTACCATTTTTTGGGCAAATTTCTTTCTCAGACGCTTGATCTTCAACTCTGCGAAATTCCTTCGCTTTTTCTTGAGAGTTTCCGGCACAGCAGGAACCTTCTTTTTCTTCTCTCTGGCGTTAGCAAGCAGAACTTTATTAATAGTTCAAACAGCACACAATACCGCATTACTCTTGTATTGCACAGGCTTTGCCATTTAGCAGCACTACCGTCACTGGCTCTAAACATTTCTATCTTCAGCTGCTCTCTAGCAGGTTATGGTGAAAAATAGAGTTTAGAGAGTTTTTATACCGATAATCTTCGCCTTTAACACAGACCACTTCACTTAAATACACAGAATTCACAGAAAATACAATAAATTCACATCTGTCCTGACCTCCGACAACTAAAATATCCACAACAAAGTTAACACAGACTGAGAAACTACTGCAAGAAGGGGGCCTGGAATTCTCAAGAAAATTAACAAACAAACAAACACCTCCCAGCTACCACCTTGGTTCAGGTCTGAAGTTCCACATGCTAAAAGCAAAGGCCTGACGACGGGGACGACTGGGCCAAATACGAGCTAAGATGACCGCAATTCAAAGGTTCTGCACCTCCCTTGAAAGGGAATTGGAAAACTCGCCGGTCCCGCACGTAGTTAGGCTTTCACACCGCGTTCCCAGTATCTCCAAAACCTCTGACCCAAGGCCATCTGCATCCTATCTTTGCCCGGCGCCCCCACCAGCGTCACAGGGCGTCACAAACACACAGACAAATGGGCAAAGGTACAGGCTACAGCCAGACCGAGGGAAAACGAGACAAAAAGTCGCTGGATTCGTGGATGGAGAAGGATTCTCGAGTGGGCGAGGAGCTACTTACTCTGCACCCTCCATGGTTCCAGCCGGAAAAAGAGGAAGTTTGCGCATGCGCGCTGTCCACTTAAAGACGACAAGAGCGAAGCCCCACAACTCAGAGGTGTCCCAGGATAAGCCAGAAAAGAACTCGGAACTGAGAACTCGTCTTGCAGACGCAAAATTGAGAACTGCCTGATTCAGCCCCTTACGATCGACTTTCGGGTAAAATTTGTATGGGAAATACATGCATCCACTAGACTCTTTAATCAATATGACAAGAGCACAGAGTGCTGACACCTTTACTACTCGGGGTCCTAGTCTCTAGGCTGCGTTGACAGGGTACCTTCTCGTATTCCACCCAGTAATGTACGCAAATGACACGCCACACAGGCGCGAACTACAAATCCCGGCATGCCCCATTTTCACTGCGTGGGGAGGGCAAGGCTTGACTGGGACTGTAGGCAACCACTGCAGTGGTGATTACAGCCAGGGAAAACGAGAGCCTTTTGGCCCACGTTCCGGATGGTTAGGTGCGATTCTAAGTCGCTTCCGAGACCCGGCTTTTGACGGGCTTCTCGGCTCTGCCAGCCCCAGCCATAAACCGGCACTCTACTGCCGCGCTGCCGAGGTCCTTCTATTCGTTCCGCCAGCCTGCAGGGCTGTCTTCCGCGGCGCCTGATCACAGGGGTGACCGTCCGAGTCCCACGCTTAACCAAAGTGGCGAAATAGGGACAAGCGAGGACCCGACGGCAGGAGGAGGATGGCCCGGGCACTGCAGACCGTCAGGCCTGGCCAGCGGAGGCCGGGACACCCCAAGGCAGGGGGCGTGAGCTGTGTAGGGAGGTGCGACGAGGGCTGGAGGCTGCAGCCACGGCCATGTGAGAGGGGCTGCCCCGCCGCGGTTCGGCGGACGGCTGCGGGCGGGCGGGGGGCTGGGCCGGGGGCGGGGTGCGCCCGGGGGCGGGGAGGGCCGAGCGGAGGGAGGGCCGATGCCGCCGCCGGCTCTTCCCGGTCGAGGGTTATATAGCTCGGAGCGTGGAGCCCGCTCAGAGGCGGCCGGGAGCGCTCCGACTTGCAAGCGGCGCTGCGCTGCGGAGCCCAGTGCCCAAGTGACAGCCGTGGGGAGTGCAGGGCAGGGGACACGAGACCAAGGGGGCAGCTGCAAGCCGTTGGGCAGCGGTCGACTGCGCCGAGCGAGTCGCCCCTTCCCGGCGCTCCCGCTGCCCCGCACCCCACTCTCCCACCCTCTCGCAACTTGGGTCAAGTTGACAACTCCCGAGGCGGCCGGCGGGCCCGTGCGGTCTCCGCTGCGCGCCCCTCCCCCGGGGTGAGAGGGAGCCGCCGCGCCGGCTCCGGGGACGCTCGGGCGGCGGCGGCTTGGCCATGAGGGCAGCGCGCGCCGACTAACTCGCGGCTGTCACCGCCGCTGCAGCGGGACCGGCCGGGCGGGCGCTGCGGGACGGACGGGCGGGCGGGCGGCCGCCGGCAGGAGGCGCCGAGCCGGGCGGCTGCCGCGGCGGGCACAACCCCGGGGCCACCGCGCCGAACCCGGGCGGGAGTGGCCCCGCGCGAGCAGGGAGCGGCGCCGCGCACTCCAGCCCGGAGGGCACCTCGAGAGAGGGCGCGGGGCGCAGCCTTCTGGTCTGGGCGGCTCTGACAAACGCCCCGGGGCCGGGAGCCGGGCTGCCCTGCGCGGGGTGAGCGCGGACGCGGACGCTGGACTCGTGCGGGGTTCCGGGCGTCGCGATGAACATCGTGGTGGAGTTCTTCGTGGTCACTTTCAAAGTGCTCTGGGCGTTCGTGCTGGCCGCGGCGCGCTGGCTGGTGCGGCCCAAGGAGAAGAGCGTGGCCGGCCAGGTGTGCCTCATCACGGGCGCCGGCAGCGGCCTGGGCCGCCTCTTCGCGCTCGAGTTCGCCCGGCGCCGGGCGCTGCTGGTGCTCTGGGACATCAATACTCAGAGCAACGAGGAGACGGCGGGCATGGTGCGCCACATCTACCGAGACCTGGAGGCGGCCGACGCCGCGGCGCTGCAAGGTAACTCGGACCTGCGCCGGATCAAGCCTCGCCCCACCCCCGAGCCCTCCCCGGGAGGGCCCCAAACCCCATTGCCCTGGTCAGCCCGGCTCGTCTTCGGCGAGTGGAGTTGGCCCCCTGGGAAAGGAGCACGGTCACCTCTGTTCTAGAAGGGGGAAGGTGTGCCGAACCCTTGTCTTTACGGGGGTCCTCTTTGGGGGCGAATGTCGGGTTTCCTAAACCCTCTGGGGATATCGGGAAGGCAGAGTTTGTTAGCACAGGTGTGAATCCTTAAGAAATGGCTCACTCGCTTTTGCGATGGGAGACTAAGGAGTCTGGGAAGTTGTTCTTAGACTCGACTGATGCATGTCTGTGTGTTACTGTGGTCTGAACCGCTGGGGCTAAGGCGGCATTGATGATTTCACTATAACTTTAGCCGCCAGAAAATAATTACATTGTTGCACCACAGACAGGTAAGTGCTTTAGTTACATACTCAGCCTGATTGAAAGGTGTGCTGCCTCTTGGAAAGCGCTTGGAGGATTTAAGCCTCATTGTAAATTTATTCCGTGTTTTTGATAACCTCAGGAAATCTGCCTCACTGTATACTTATTAACTAACCTGAATCTGAGGGGTTTTGTTTTTTATTTCTTGTTTTTTAAGCCAATGCGGAGACCATAACCAACCGTAAATATTGGTCCAGGAAATTTGATAATGGCTCTTGCTCTTTGACAAAATTTTTCATGTCCGGAAAATACATAGAACTATACGGAGGAGATTAACTTGGACCCCACCCCTCCCCCCATATCGATCAATTTTCACCATAAGTATTGGCACCTGCCTTTTAGGCCAGAAAAGCAAAGGTCAAAACTTACATTTTCAAAAGTGGTATGGAAGGGTAGCAAATACAGATTTTTGTGTTCCCTGCTGAAACCTAAAAGATAAAGGTATTCAAAAACCAGGAAAGAGATTTGGGTTTTCAAAATTGAGATCTTCTGTGGTAAAATTGCATATTTACCTGTAAACTTGATTTATGAGAGGTGCTTCTGAGGAGAACTTGGAGTTTCCAGTTAAAACAAACCAGTGACCTCCATTCTTTCATGAGAAACTTTAGGTTCGTTTCTTGGGTTTGGATGACTTCAGATTGTTAGCTACAGTTTTGATTTGTGAGCCTTAAGGAGGGTTCCCATTTTGAAGGTGCTCTTACTAAAAGAAAAAGAGCCGATTCTGGCCCCTGGTCCTCAAAAAAAGAGGAGTGTGTATTATTTGTGTTTGGGAGGAGGGGGTGTTATTCTCTGGGCTGAGATCAGTTCTTTCCAGGTGTCTTTAGCTCCAGGAAGCTGATCCCATGAGGTCTGACTTGTATTGGGCTTGTCACAATTACATGATTTTCCCCTAAGCAAAGTTATCCAGTAAATTGCTATAATTCCCAAAGACTCTTGGGGGAGGAAGGCAGCTGTAAGTTCAGTCATTGGCAAGCCTTATGGTGTTAGAAATCTGAAGCTCACTGTAGTATTTTTGTTTTGTGTGATCTTTGTCCTACTGATTGCCACGTGACTCACATTTTGCACCCCCCACCCTTTCTCTGTTCCATTTTCTCCCCCTTCATCTGGACTTCCGAGGACAGCTGGAAATGGTGAGGAAGAAATTCTGCCCCACTGTAACTTGCAGGTTTTTACCTACACCTGTGATGTGGGAAAGAGGGAGAATGTCTACCTGACTGCAGAAAGGGTCCGCAAGGAGGTTGGCGAGGTCTCAGTCCTGGTCAATAATGCCGGCGTGGTCTCTGGGCATCACCTTCTGGAATGTCCTGATGAGCTCATTGAGAGAACCATGATGGTCAATTGCCACGCACACTTCTGGGTAAATATAAACATCCTTGTTTTTATTACTAGGCCTTCCTCAATGAGAAGGTTGGGAAGGAGCCAGACTTCAATACCATCCTGGAAGACACCTGTACTGTTTCACCACAAAGCTTCCTTCTAATTTGCTATTTCCCCATGGTGAATTACACTGTATGCCAGTTACTATCAAAGAATTATTTTCTCCCCCGTCCCATGCAGTCTTTCTTGAGAGAGTAAAGGACTGAACATTTTGAACTAGTTTGAAAGATTGCCATAAAAATAACTAGAGGGAGCATAAAACCCTGGGTTTGTTTATTTTACTTTCTGTTGAGTTTGTAAAACATTGGTTGTTCTTATGAATTCCTGAAGTCAGAGTTTAGGCTTCCAAATTACTGCTCAGCCACATTTTAGAAAGTGCCAGAGATTCTGAGATCAGCATTTGTGGTCCATTGGGAGTGGTCAGGCCACCCTGGCAGTCACTTAACATCCATTGACCAGCCACAGGGTCTGTGGCATTGTCCTGATGGAGTAGGTCTCAGAACTGTCTCAGCTTACAAGATGCCTCTCTCAGGAGAACTGAAGTCACCCTGATAGGACCACAGAGTCGCTATATAAGGGGCAGGAGGACGGTGAGACTTGAGGAAGGAGAGACTTGAACCATATCTGCTTCTAACCGTCAGAACTACAGCATCTAAGGATGAGAGGGAAGGAGGGCCTTCTGTTGCTCTGGGGACAAAACGAATCCCAATTTTCCAGCTAAACTTCAGTAATGTTGGGTGTGAAGCTCTCCCCCATAACTGTACACAGTTGACCCACTTTATTCTCTTCCTCCTCTGAAGTAATTCCCCTTGATTTTCGTAGACAGGTAAGAGCCAATAAGGAAAGGGTAAGGAGGTAGGATGTTGGGTTGTTGTTGTTTTGTTTTTTGTTTTTGTTTTTTTTTTTGTATTTTCCATAGGCGGATTAGCCTTCTAATGGAACACAACAAAGAACTGTTTCTTTTAAATAGGTCACATTAAACCTCATTAATTTTTTAGCAACTGCTTAAAAACTTAATCTGGCTTTAGAAGTGCTTATTCAAATGTTGTTCCTTGAATATCAAACCATTTCTCTGATCCTGAAAGAAGCTTCCTTTAACGTTTTATTTTCAAACATGAGCTCTATTTAACCCATTTTCAAACCTCAAGAAATGAACACATAAATGACTTAACTAACTCATATTGATCTTTTAAATGAGTAAGGAGATTACCAAATACAGTTTGGGGGAACTTAAGTGTGTTTTGGGGGGGGCGCATGTGCATAGGTGTGTGTGTGTGTGTTTGTGTCTGTCTGTCTTGTGTGCAGTGGGGGTGGGCAACTGAATAAAAGTCCCTGCTGCCATGGGGTCCACAAGAACAAGTGGCAAGAGGGTGCATCAGGTGAGTAAAGGACAGTACAGCTGAATAAACTTGGCAGTACAGTTTATCGAGAATCCTATGTATTGACAATTCTGAGTAAAACAAGCAGCCACCATTTGAAATAACACATGTGAATTGCAGGTGGCCTTGTAGTTTTTGTATTTGAATGATAAGGATGGAAGTGCCTTAGAAATTCCAGTTGATTTTAGTCAGCTCGTCATCCTTAAACAGATATACAGCCATGGGTGGGCTAGTTGTGAACCAACACCAGGATTTTTTTTTTCTCCATAGCCTTTGACTGAGATGATCCTCAGTTTCTGAACCATAAACTTTGACCTACCCAGTGCTCTAAAATTTAGCTATCTTGCCTACTTTCTCTGTATGATTACTTTCCTAAATTGTAAAATTGCAAATGAAACCACACTTTTAAAGAAACCCCATACAATCTGCAGTTAAATACTTTGAAGAGGAAAGCAGCCTTTTCTCGCTAGACATCCTATAAAATGGGAGCTAATTTAGAGCGTGTTAAGCACAGAAAATCCATAGCTTTAGCTTTGGAAATGCACATCATTTGATATACTGTACTCTAATATTGGACTACTTTCTAACCTAAGGAGAAAATTGAATCAGGTCTTTGACAGAAAAATTATTGTGGAATTGAATCTGTATACTAAGGAGGAATATACCACCTTCCCAGAGTCCTTACTTTGCTTTGAGATGTTGCTTAACTACACAATTTAGGGAGTTCTTGGAAGCCTTGACCATAATGACGTCACTTCATATTAAAATATGGGAGGCTCCTGAATTCTCCAGCTGTTTTTCCCCTAAGCATCTAAACTTAAGAATTTATTTTCAATATTGAGTCAGAAAATTCATTTTAGAGTTGGAATTTCTGACTTCTTGCCGAGACTTACAAACCTTTTAAGAAGTTGAGAACTAGCAACTAAAATTTAAAGGAAGACTTACTATAATTTTTACAGGGACTGGCAGTGGGGGTGGGTGGGTGGGTGCACATATGCAGTGATGTAAGAGCTACCTGAATTCAGCTTCCTTTCCAGTAGTCCTCTTTAACAAAAATGTGTGTGACAACTGTCTAAAGATGTATTGGTTTGTGCTGTTTTCCTTCCAGAGAAAATAACCAGTGTGTCTTTTTACTATATTTGGCTGGGGGAAAGAAGTTGCCCCGTTCATTTTAAAAAGTAGATCAGCTGAGCAAACAGTTGTGTAGTCATTTGAACAGATTGTCTGGAGCCAGACTTCTAAGTAGCAGTCGATGTCTGTTTTCATAAAACACTAAATGGTATGTTGATCGCGACCCAGAGTTAAAGTCCCATGTAGTGAATTGGAAAGCCGTGTGGACTTCCACTGAAAAGCTGTGGGTGCTCCTACTTCCAAACCCTTCTACTACTGGCCCTGCCTGGAGACCCTCTTCCTCCACTCTTGTACCTTTTAAGGCCTAGCTCAAGTTCTTACTATAACCTTCCCTCCCCACTCCAGCCCTTTTCTGGCATTTTTGCATATTAGAGCTGCAAGGATCCTTAGAGATCATCTTATTTTCTAATCCCTTATTTTCTGATGAAGCTGCAGTTAAATGACTTGTCTAAAGCTTTTTCTCTTCTTGCCATTATTTAAAAAAAATTTTTTTTTGTTCACGTTTATTTATTATTGAGAGACAGACACAGAGCATGAGCAGGGGAGGGGCCGAGAGATGGAGAGACAGAATCCGAAGCAGGCTCCAGGCTCTGAGCTGCCAGCACAGAGCTCCATGTGGGGCTCGAACTCACAAACCGCGAGATCACGACCTGAGCCAAAGTCAGACACCAGAGCCACCCAGGTGCCCCTCTCTTCTTGCCATTATTAATCTCTTGCAACATCTCTTAATTCTCCTCCTTTGTGGCACAGTACATGCTCTTTTGTGTAATTTTTTACGCATTGTGCCCTGAAATTCTGAAATAGATGGCAAGCTTTCTGAAGGCAGTTTGTTATATACTTCTAATTGTTTTCCCCTGCCTGTAATAGAACTCTACTCCTGAGACTAAATAAACACTCAATAAATGTTTGATAGTATAGGCTAGACTTCTGCTTAAATATTTAGAAGATAGCCTACTCAGAGGATACTCACAGGGACCTGTCTTCTGAAATTTCAAAAGGTAATAGGCATTATGTTGGACTAATTCAACCTGCATAAGATTGAGGAAATTTCAAAATGGGGCTGGCTCACATTCATAATTGTTTGTATCTCCTTTTTTTTCCTATACAACTTTTCCATTCTCCCAGCCTCGCCTGTGTGCTCGTATTTACTGTAGTATATTAACTCTGCTCATTGGTGCAAGGCTAGCGACTGTGAGAAGGCCGGTGTTGATAAACCAATTTGAATCAAGCTCCAATTGAATTTACGGCATCCATTCATATTTCCTAATGGCTGGGCCTCAAGGAGAGGATTTTTCCTGTGTTCCTTCCTTGATTCTTAACCTCGTAGTCTGTACTTCTAAGCAATTGGAAGTTTTCACAGTACTTGCCATTGTTCTGCACAGCCCTCCAGGGTCCTGTGATCCTTCATCGTCCAGTATTCTTCCATCACCAGCAGCTCTCTAGGAACCTTCTCTTGGTCACCAGTTAAGAAGTGATAGATTTGGGATGGATTCTAGTCAGTATAATCTGTTGTGCGACATTCATGGTTAGGACAAGACCAAGGAGAATGTATGCAATACGATGCACATTAATTGGGGCATAATCACAGAAAACATTCACTTAGGCTCCCTCTGTATCTCTGTGTGCTACAAAAACTTGAAAATACCTCTCTAGACTCCTTTGAAATATGGCAGGTTGGCCTCCATACAGGAATTACAAACCCATGTTTCCCCCCAAAACGTTAATGTTGCTTCACTTGTTATTTTTTTAAGAGGAGTCCAATCTTAGCTTGCTGTTTTTGCGAGACATAGTTTATCTGTAGATCCTTTTTGACCAGAGAGCTGCATTTGGCCTTTATACGTGAGCAGCAAATTGATCCCTGATTAACCAAAAGGGGGTAGCAAAAGCATTTAACTCCAGGCCTTTTATGTTCTGCAGAAATTTTGCATGGTAAAGGGCTAAATCTGTCAAATAGCTAGTCGGTAATTTACTTCTATTGATACGGTAGTCAGACAAGATAATTGGTAGTTAATTAATAGACCACTTAACTTAAAAGGTTTCACAGTTTTAAAATACTAATTACTGAATTAGGCATTTATCTATATCCAAATGTCTAAAGTCTATTTAGTTAAAATCCATCCAGGAAAAGTAAAAGCCCACCACCTAGATCTGAGTAATGTAGCACTTAAAGACATTAGTGCTATGGTAGTACCTAATATCTCATGAATGGTCCCTAATCATTAGTGTTTAAGTTCCTATGTGATTTACTGGTTTTTAATCTCAAATACTGTATTGTTCTCTGGTTAGAGAAACCTAGTTTTGTTCAAGTCCTCTTAGGTTTAGAATTTAAAAAAAAATCATTTCTAAAGTGTTCATATAAAACTACTAGGCCAGTACTTCCTCCTTCAAACCATAATATTAAGAATTGTTATACCAAATGTTTTATAAAATATTTTCCTATCTTACAATAGCTACTAAAAGGTTGGAATTCATGGCCAGTTTTTAAGTCTCTGATAGAACGGGTCTGTTAAATAAATAACATGCATAAGTATCATGTTTGAGCTTTAGAAATAAAGATTTTTTAGGTCTTGAACTGAACTGCAAATTGACCTGGGGTGTGAATACTCTATCTTATTAATTCTTGTGAGCCCACTTCAGAATATCTCTTAGGTAGCAACCACTCAGGTACTTGGGACTGTGTCCCTAAGAGGGTCATTTCATAGCCTTGTTTCCTAACATAGAATAAGATCACATGCCCATCGAACATCGAGTTTCTATGTTCGGTATGTTACATGCTAGGCCCAAATCTATTGCTACTAGAAATCAGTATCTATGACTTGATAAAACATCACTTTACATAACTGGTATGAGCAGAGAACCATCCTCTAAAAATCTTTCCAATATTTTAGATACATGTTTTAATCTGTGTCTGGTTACCTCAGTTGTTCAGAAAAATATTGCTGAGTAACCAATATCATATGAAGAAGTAATAGTGCTCCCGTAATTGCCAAATCCAGTGTGCAGCTTGATCATTCTACAGAATGTGATCCTGTTAACCATCTCTGAAACTCATCTTTAGTTTCCATAAAAAGCCTTTTTCCTGCTTCTCTTGTCTTCCCAGTCCTCCTGGCCTCCCTGCTTCTGAGATGTAATGATTAGGATTGCATACTCAGACCTCTTCTCACTGTGTACCTCTAGCTGGGTAATCTGTTTATTTCAATGGCTTCATCTGATTTCTAACACAGTTCCCAAGTTCACACACCTGTCTTGGCTGTTCCACTCATTCCCTAAAATCAACAAATCTCAAAACTGAACTCACTTCTTTTTGCCCCTTCTTGAATTCCCTGGTGTGGCCAGTGCCAAACTTGGGAACATTAGCAGTATCTTTAATTCTCCATCCTGCCCGCATTCTTGAGTCCTGATTGTTCTGTTGCTACCATGTACTTTGATCCCCTCCTTCCCAGTCCTGCCTTATCCCATGTGCTTCCATCACCTCTTGCCTGGACTTTGGGAGGAGTCTCTGAACTTCTTCCCCTGTTCCCAGCCTTTGCTCTTCAACGTAGGGTTATCTTAGCAGACTCGAATTTGTTATGTGCCTGCTTAAAGATTATGCTACCCCAAACCCTTGGGTGACCATATTGTTCACAGCATGAAGTCCAGGCTTATTAGCGTGGCAGCTTAGATCTTCTAAAGCTGATTTCCACCTGCCTTCCAAACTCATCATCTATCATATCTCCTGGTCAACCCAAAACTCCCACAGGGCTGGATACCTCACTGTGCCTTGATGGAGCCCTGAGCACTCCGCTGTCTGCCATTTGAGTCCTGGGAGACAAAAGAAGTTGAATAGTTTAGACAAAATGTATCACTACTCCTGAGAAGAAAAAAATATTCATAATATTTTCGTGTTAACTTAATAGTCTCTTTGTATATTAGGGTGTAGTCCTTGTAGAATAGTTTAAAGTTCCATCCAGGGAAAGGCCCACTCTTGTTTGATTATGTCCTGTTACCTCGATTCCTGGAAGCGGAGTTGATGTTTGTTCTTTTCTCCCTCATTATTTCTTCATCTAGGGCTTTATCCATTATCTGCCCAAGTAGAAATTAATCTACAGGACATGTCAAAGTGAAAGCATTCTTTAACCTGTGCTAATGTTAAGACTGATTGAATAGCTTGTTCAAAAAGCTTGAATGGAGTGTGCCCGGGTGGTGTCCTTTGCTGTTCATTGCAGGATTGGGTCACTGGGGCCTAGGGAAGAGCTACAAACCCTGTGGCCAAATACTTAACTGCTCATATTCTCCTCATTTATTCTCTCCCTTTAAATTTGTTTTTACCCTAACTGTTTTTCAGACTTTTAAGGTCTTTGGCAAATTCTAGTGAATTGACTTTAGTTAACTTGAATACAATTCCTTTCAAGAAGTTTAATAACCTCACTTGGGACTTAGAATAATTTTTTAAAGTAGGGAACCCCTTTTTATTTGTTTTTTCCTTGAATTAAAGAGTATTAACAGACTCATCTAAAATTTCTGTTCTGTTTCTTTCAGAAACCAAAATTAAGGTTCGTTCAATTATAAGTAGCCAGTATGCCTCTGTTTAATTCAGATACCTGCCAACGTGGATAGATGTATAGATGACATGTTTGTTTTCTTGATTTGGAATGCTTGATGAATAATAAGGCTCATGACTATGGTGTATTTATAGCCAGCAGACTGGAAAAAGTTCATTTGAGCCACTGTGTTAAGTCCTAAATACCCAGGATGTTTTTGGAACCCCAAATTGTATGTACTATGCTGAATTTCCACTAGGGGGTGTCCTGGCAGGGTGGATTTGTATCTTCTTTCCTTGTGCACATACAAACGGTAATTTTCCCAAGATAAAGGGCCTTTTGTAGCTAATCTTTGGAGTATGACAAACTCTGATAGTCCTTAAGAAATCAGGAACTACTCCCTGTATCAACTGAATGAGTTAAATCCAATGTTTTGATCCTGGAACTCTAGGGATCAGATTAAAATGTGTTAATCTCTCTTGGTTTAATTACTGATTTTTTTTTTTTTTAAATCTCAGAAGTTACTATAGGAGTTAGCTATTCAAAGAACTAACCCTTTATAGTTTCTATTATCATCTGACCTAAAGATTCCTTTTAGGCTGAGACTTCTTGTAAGCATAATGGGAAAATAACTCAGAGGGTGGTATCTTGTAATTCTTGCTTTGAAAATCTGTAGTGGACAGGTAGAGTGTACAGGCAGTCTTTGGAGTGGGCCAGCCTTAGAGAACTTCGCTATATTGTGGCCTCACACTTAAGATACCACTGTTTGGAGTACAGGTTGTCAGAGCAGGGCTGTAGGATTTAATCCCAGTCACCTTGACACATTTGGCCAGCCATTGGGTCCCGGTCGGCCTGGGTTTGCAGGCTTACGCCATCCCAGCCCTGGAGGGTGTGCCTTTCAACACAGGGAACACTTACATCTTTCACTTGATCTTACCCAGCATGGCCCATTCTTAGATTCCTTTTTCATTTTACTTTATTTGTCAATTCTCTTAGAAATCAAGTTCACACCTGTCAGGGACCATTTTCCTAAATGCTCTGAGACTAAAATTAAGTGAACCACAGGGAAAAAACTGAATATCCTCTCCTAATGATCATAAAACTTTCAACACTGCAGCAAATGCTGCTAGAATATTTAACAAGTCAGGGCAATTACTGCCGCAGCCTTGAGTGCTGTCAAATTAGCCCAACTGACAAGCCACTTACGATGAATTCACATTTGGAAACAAAACATTACTTGGTCTGTGAAACTTTCAAAGATCACACAAAGTGATGCGTGAAAGATGGCCATGGTGTTAATATTGTGAAGGTTGTTTTTTGTGAGGGTTTTGTTGTTGTCTTGCTTTTTTTGTTTTGCTTGGTTTGGTTTGGGGAAACCGTGCTGTTTCTCTCTCATTTGCTGTTGCATAAAAACGTGAATTTTTCTTGCCTTTCTTTCAAATAGCTTGGTACTGGAATTTTTAAATATTAACAAGGTTCAGCTTCTTAGTGTTATTCTAAACAATGGGGCTCAAAATAACACTTCCCAAATCAGTGTAACTGGGAAAATATTTGTGGTATAACTTATGTAAGCACATGGGTATTTTGAGGACAACTGAAACTTAAAATTCAAAGCCTGAATTTTCCCACCTGCAAATTGCATTTAACATACTGCCCCCTACTGATTTCTCAAGGGTTTTTAAAGACGAGATAGTTCTATTATCTCTTGGGGAAAAGACACATCAGGTATAATAAGTTATCTTAAAATAGTTCTGTACTAACTTTTAATATTTTTATGTTTGCTAGACTCTTCTCTGTCAGGTGTCGTAATTTATACTTTCAGCAGTTGTTTCTGCTCCTAGTAAAAGAGGACTGGAGGAGAGAGGGTTAGAGGAGAGGTGTTACTGGAAAGTGTTGTTGTTTCCCAACAGCATCTAGGGTTCTGAACGGAAGGGGCTGGGCAACTGAAACAGCTGCTTAGCAATATGGTTTTGAGGCTGCTTCTGGTGGTCAGCTACTGGCATTTTGCCGGAAGCGTGGTCTGGTGCTGTGTGGAGGGCAGGGAGGCCTGGGAGCCATACATAGTAAGAACCAGGAACTGCAGGAACTTGAAGAAACAACATCACCAAAAATAGATGGCACTTGTAACCAAAATAGCCTGTAAATATATGCTTAATGAGTCTTGAGTGCATTTACTATACTTTTATATAGCACTTAAATTTTACAGACCCTTTCATAAACACTCTCCTCTCATTTGAGCCTCAAAGCAACCCTGAATTAAAGAGAGCCATTATCCCCGTTTTTATGGATGAGGAAACAAACTGAGAGAGATTATAGGACTAGCCTAAGGTCACCCCTGGGGAAAGAAGAACCTAGGACCCAGACCCTCATCCCAAGACTTTAGTTTAGAACTTCTGCAAATACTTAGCTGGGCCACCGGTTCAAAGCTCCTTGTCAATTTTCTTCTGTGAGTCACTTATGAAAGAATCCCCCTTCAAATGCTGATTTTTTTTTTTTTACTAGCTTAGTTCGTTTAGCAATGACTAATGAACCCTAGCTTAATATCTCCAGAAAGTTTGCTCCATAAATTAGACAAGAATGTAAAATTCTAGGCTAAAGAACCAGCACCTCATCAGAATTTTATTACTAAAGCCCAGTTCATGTGTTTTTTCCCTGCCTTTTCTGTAATTTTCCATGGTTTGCATCTGAGATGGTTACCTCATTGAGAAGACTGTAGGATATTCTCAGTCACTTGGCTTCCTTGCTTTTTCTGGTTCACATGTCGACATTGACAAGCTGGACACAAAAGGTAGCAAATAAACAGGGCACTTCTATGAGGACTGGCTACACAAAGTTCTAGAAATACTTGGTACCATAAAGTGTCAGTAACAGGATGATTTGAGTTTTGTTTTTTGTTGGTGTTGTTTTAAAGCTTATCTCCTGGAAAATGTAAAACTTTTATTCTGTTACATAATAATCTTACGGGATTAGAATTCCAGATAACTCTATAAGCTTTGCCTTTGGAAATGCTAATCATGGATTTTCAAAATTATGCAGTTTTGCCCAGCTGCTGTTGTCCAAACTTCTGGCCCAAGCATCTGATTTGTAAAGGGCTGATGTTTTCCTAGGTGGGGTTTTTTCATAGGCTTACCAAAGCATGAAAGCTTCAGAAAGGTAAATGTGAAAAATGGAAAAGGTAAAAGCTGAGGTGGAATGGGCCTAAATTCCTGGTCTTGAAAGCTGAGCCTTCAAAGCCTCTGTGGATGCAGGGAGAGGACTTTGAAGCCTCCTAGGTCTCTGTTTGGGAGCCTGTTCTAATGGCTAAGGGGTTGTCCTAGTCCATTTGCACTGCTGTAACAATGCCATACACTGCATGGGCTAAAGACACCAGAAATTTCTGTCTCACAATTCTGGAAGCTACAAGTCTAAGAAGATCAGGGTGCCAACAGATTTGGCATCTGGTGAGGGCCCACTTCTTGGTTCATAGACAGCTGTCTGCTGAAACCTCACATGGCGGAAGGGGTGAGGGGTTTCTCTGGGGTCTTCATTAGAAGGGCACTGATCCCATTCCTGAGGGCTCCCTAAGGCCCCACCTTCTCACGCCATCACTTTGAGTATCAGATTTTAACATGCATTAACATTCAAAACGACAACAGAGGGGCTTGCCACTGCTAAAAATGGATCCAAGGCAAATATACAGAGAATCAGTCCATAAACTCTCATAGTTGTCTGTAGAAGGCACTGGGAGCCCTTGACATTGGTTTGAACCAGGCTTTATCTTATAAACATAAGAATGGAATGGTATGGAGAGTGGGGCTTCCCAACCCCTAATATCCTGGTTCAGAGAGTGAGGGTAGGATAGAGGGCAGCAAACTTAATCTTCCAATTCTGCTGAGTTTGTAGGAGAAATTGATCTGAAGCCCCTTGAGGTTTAGAGTAGACAGATTCCCTAGCTCTCGCTAGAACCCTGTGCTCAGCCTGTGTTTCAGAGCAGCGGCGGTAATGGCATCATCTGGCAGATTGTACGTTAGAAAAGCAGACTCTCAGACCCCGTCCCAGACCTCCTGGGCCAGAATCTGTATTGGACTCGGATCCCAGGTGATTCTTTGGCACATCAAAGTTTGAGGAAGAACCGGTCTTGAATACGCATTTTCCTTCTCACTTTCTCAATATTCTCCTTACCCTGCCTTTTTGTTTTTCTTTCCTGAGCTAATCAGCCCTTTAGAAATCTCCCAGACAAGAAAAATGCCAGACCACACACTCTGTGTTCCAATCTTACTCTAGGTTTATTATTATTATTTTTGTTTTTTTTTTTTTGAATTCCGGTCCAGTATCTAAAAGGAAGAGTGCAGGTGCACTTTTGCTCCCTATTCCCCTTGGTCACCGTGCCCAGGATGGAGTTTCCAAAGCCCTAAGCGTCACGAAACAAAATGAAGACCATGCATTAAAGAGCTAGGATAAGTTCTTCCTGCCCAGGATAAGTTACAACCTTGCCTGTTGTGCATGCCCCTTTCCTCCACTTCTGGCCCCTGGCGTATCATTGGCATCCAGTATCAGATAATGGAGGGCATGATTTCTCAGACACTTGCTGTACCTAAGAGGAGGTCTTCCTTTTTAGTTTTCACAATTTAGGAACAGTTTAGGTGGTTTTGCCAGAGTTGTGATTGATAAGTGATTAGTGCCGTCTTCTGTGATGAAGCTAGAATATACCAGACCAGTTACTGGATTAGCAATCATTGTCCTTGAAGATATCTCTTAATTTAGTAGTGGAGTGGTAGTTTGAAGGTACTGACATATAAGCTACAACTGATGGGCTTTTGAGCCCAAATTTAAGTTGTGATTTTTTTAAGTCCAAAATGCCTTCTGAATCCAGAAAAATGTCATAGACTATGAGAACTAAAGCTTAGAAACAGTCATCAGCATGGAACCTGATTTGCTAATGTGCATGTTCCCTCAGACGTTGACGAAAGTTTTCTCTTTAACTGTGCCTCACACAACATAGAGACCTCATAGACCCTCATCTGTAATGAGTAAATTCTATGTTGTTACAGTGCACACTTCAGAATAAGTTTTCAGGAGTAACTTCTTGATTATATTTTTTACTTACGTAACAATTTTATTATTTTTGAAGATTCCACCGTAAGCAAACTAGGAAGAAAGGGAGGATGTAAACTGTTTACACATACGAAATACAGAGGATGATGAAAGGTGATCACGGGGACGTTGCTGGGCCATGCTGTTGGAATGGGGGCAGAGGGACAAAGGAGTCCGGCCCCTGCAGAGGGCCTGAGCAGTGGCTGAGCTTGTGTGTGCAGTGTTTATGCCTCCTGGAAGTGGTTAGTAGTCACTAGAGCAGAAGCGGGGCCTCTGCCCTTTGGAAGATCTGTCGTTATTACAAGTTCTGAGATGCGATCTGAGTTTGGGGCAAAGCAAAGGGATTAATGACAACATGTTGTTTAGCAGACTATTTGGCTGCAATTTTGTGGGTTATTTTCATCATTCTGTAAAGCGTTATTAAATAGGGAAAGGGGCCTGAGCTTGAAGGAGATCATGGAACACTCCTTTGATCATCTGGGACTCGGCCAGGGGGAGGGTCAGGGAAGACAGCGCTTCAGGAACAGTGTTCAGCGTTCAGTTTCTTTTAACATACCGAGCTTCCCTGAGTTTAACCAAGACACAGAAAAACAATGTTTTGCAGATAATGTGTAATTTTGTTAATATGTAAGAGGTTTGAACTCAAGTTCCATTATTTTAAAAGGCACAGTCATGACATCATATAAATGTTTAATGAATAGATTTTTACTGCTTACCAGATGCTGGCATCTACACTAATGGAACTGATACCGTATTGAGTCATTTACGAGAGTCTTATGCAAGTTATACCTCAGTGTTACAACTTGTATTTCGAATGTGTGGTAGGAATCGAAGAAAGCATTATTGGATATAAGTCGCCATAACATTTTTGAACAAAGAAACCTTGGAGAACCTTCTCTTTTTGTCTCACAAATGAGTTAAAATCAAGATTCAAAGAGGTCAAGTAATAAGGATGGTTAGCTGATTGGCAGTTGGGACCATGTGGACTCCAAAGACCAGTGTACTTTACAGACAGATTGAGTTTTAAGTTACCTCCTTTCCAGCATTTCTGCATAGCAAACCCTAAAATGCAAGGGAATGTTGATGTGTGAGTTGCTGCCTTGGGGTAGATTCATCCCATGCTTTAACAGTGGGAAGGCAAGTTAATGAAGCATTTATTTTTGCTGAATAACTCATGGTGTCATCATCTAGGTGTTCATTTGAAAAGCCCAGCTCTTTTATTAGCTTCTTGGTTGCAGGGCAACTGTAGGAATGTACTAGTGCATGTATGTTAAGCATTAACTGCTGATGCCTTCAAACGTTAAACTAATCCCCATAGCCTCAAAATAATAACAAAAAGGACAGTAGATGTAACATTGGTATGCATTCAACAGTTATGACATATTCTTTAGCCTCTCTTCTATAGCTAAAGACAGAATGTTTTGTGTCAATCTGATAAGAGATTTTGATGAACGTTTTGTTAAGTCCGAGATTAGTTCCAGGCTTCAGTATCGTGGGGCTCTGTTGCACAATTTGTCTGGAGACTTTCCTGTCTCTACAAACACACCAAATAAGAACAACAACAAAAAGCTGTCATTCAATTATAATGATTTCAGAATTTGTGCTGTTAAGTGAAACTAAAAGATTTAGAGTCAATCAATATATTGCTAGCAAGTACAGATTTAGTTTTTACTTCCTAGTTAAAGATGATTTTGTGGGGCCCCCTGGCTGGCTCAGTCAGAAGAGCATGCAACTCTTGATCTCAGGGTCGTGAGTTTGAGCCCTCATGTTGGATGTAGAGATTACATAAATAAATAAAATTTTTTAAAAGATAATTTTGTAATGAAAACTTTCAACTATCACATTCTGTGGTCAGAGTGAAATTTCTTAAGTTTGGTGGTCAGTATATTTACAAATCTACAGAATTAAGAGTATTTAGCCATATGTTCCTTTCCCAGGTTAGCTTGGGGGTATGTCACCGTTTTTCAATCTTTAAACATGCTGATGATTTATCCTATTAGCCTTTTTAACTGCGCTCACTATATTTTCACAGCGCCTTCAATAGTTTGTATGTACTACTGAATCATAGTTTTCCAGGAGCAGTGACTGAGTTTTCAGAGAAGAGTGCCACCAGATGTCATTTTAGCCTTGTAAATAAGCAGTATGTTCCTTTGTGATTCTGATAAAGATAAGTTACTCCAGGAGGCGACAAAGGCAGAAGGAGCAGAACAGCAAGTAAAGTTCTTGGCACCAGGTGGAGGGGCCGTGAAGGTGTCCAGTTAGGTGTTCTTTGTGCAGTGGAGTCTTAACTGTACTTTTCTTTCTTTCTTTCTTTATTTTTTTTTTTCCAAGTTGTGTATATACTGCTGTTAATTTGGGGATTCTGAAAAGCCTTACTATTTTATATGTGCTGATGATGTTAATCCTTTTCCCATCAAAATATGATTTATGACCTTCTTTACAAATGAAAGTCTTCTGTTTTTTGGTGTTCACATGAGAGATAAACACTTTAAAATGATTCTTTTTTCAAAGATGGTTTTTCTGGACTTGACCCGTAAGACAGTTATACAAACACAAAAATATGGCATGAGGCCTTTTTCCTACTGTGAGAAATTAACTTTGCTTTTCCCTTAGTGTCCATTAACCTGGCATGGCTTGCAAATATGGAAAACACATTCTAGGTGTTTTACCTACACCTTTAAAATGTCATCAGTCTCGAAATTTCAAAAGCCAGGCTTTGCCAGACACCACATTTCTTCACATTCCCTTTTGTCGAACTTTAGGCTAATTTGTCCTGACAGTGCAGCCACAGGCTGTGTGTTGCTGTGTGTCATTAAGAGCACCAGGAATGATCTGGAGGGTTACAACTGTTGGAAGTTAATTTGGCGTAAACCTAACTTTCAAAGATTTCTCGAGATATGACATGTCATGTCTGTGTCCAGTCACACTTCTGTTTAAGGAATTCTTGTTTATATTATAAATATGACCTTTACAGTTATCTTTCAAAGTGCCCAGTGCTCTGAAGAACCCCGAGGAGCTGTAGCAATATTAGATTTAAGTGTGTTTCATAAGAATGTCAGTGTCCATTTGAATGTCCTCCTCCCTCCTTTGTTTTTTCTTTTTAGTCAGCAGTAACAACCCCATCAGCTCGTGGCCAATTATGGTATTGGAGTCATGTGATAAAATTACTCATGAGTATTCAAAGGTCTGTCTCCACACTTTTTAGACAGACGCAGAAGGAGACAGAGATAAGAGTTAACTCTTGCTGCAGATAAAATACTCCCTAGATCTGTTCCAACTTTAAATTCTCCCACCAACAATGCCAATGAATGTATATTGGTTACTCCCTTTGAGACCCCCTAGATCGAGAGTCAGCCATTTTTCCTGATGGAGAACTACATGTCCTCTGTTTCGCAGACATTTGAACAGAAGGACGCAGCGACGGAGCGCAGTTCTCCGACTCGGGTTAAGCATCCAGCTAACTTTGCCAGCCACCACTGACACCAGCTAATAACTCTGCACTTTCTTTAGAGCCCCCTGTATTGGGTGGTAACTTCTGATCTAGGTAATCTGTCCTGAGTGGAGATCACACAGCAGTCCAGGTGTTCAGTGAGTTATCTGAGTTGCCCCTCTCAGATCCACCGATGGTGGCAGACGCATGAATTTATACTTAAGCCGTTTGGATGTGCTTTTAGATTTGCCCTTTATGTTCTTTTAATGACTCTTTGAGACAAAGTTAAAGATCACGAACCTTAGCTTGAACTGACTGGTGTCATGGCAACTAGCACTTCACCTTTTGCTGGTCCCCATCTCATACATGCTACAATATTTGTGCACATTAATAATTCATTGCAAAGTGCCAGATTTCTTTGTGCTGTCAGACTGTGTCAAGGACGGAATATGCTGTGCTATCTCAGATGTCATCTACCAGACTGTTGAGGGCAAGAGTAATTAGAAAAGAAAACTAGTCAGGTTACTTGGGAAAATTCCTGAAAATATGATGCTTTCTAGCCACCCATTTATAGCATTTTTCTTGTAAAGTAAGGGATAGAATTAGTGTTGATCAAAGTTTATTTGGTAATGTGCCCCAGACACAAGGCAGGACTTGGGTTGTGGAAATAAGGCACAAGCAGTAATTGCTTGCCTCCATTCAGGCAGCAAAGGAAATGATTAACAGCCTGAGTGCTCAGTCACGTGGATCAGGCTCCAGTGCGAACCCTGAAAACTCAGGTTTAAAAAGAAACCTCAGTGGTCCTGATGTGAATGCTCTTACCTCAGGCTTGCCTTTGCCTGGCACACACTAGGAGCTGAGTGTTTGACCCCAGTTTTGGGAAACCGTGAGTTTGGGTTTTGAGGCTGACCCTGGCCTTGGATGCCTTTTCTCACCTCCCAGTTTCCTCAACCTTGTTTGTTCTCAGCCTTGATAGCAGTGTCATTGTATTAGGCCTATAATTGGTGAGCTTCCTAAAGAATATAGGCCTTTGTCTGAGGATGTAGAAAATGCAATGAAACGACACATTGGATTTCACTTATACAGAAGGTCGTGTTTGTCCCTGATTGGGCAAAGAAATCACATACTTTAAACCAGACATTGACCTGCCACTACGTTTTTTTTTTTTTTTTTTTTTTTTTTCTTTAACTCTCCCTCCCTAAAGGAAGCTTTAAAACAAACCTGTGTCACACTTTACTAGCTACTCAAAGTGAAGCGTATTTCTCTGAAAAATGTTTACAACCCACAATTGGAAAAGATCTTAGCCGTATTTGGATTCTTGTCTTCCTCTTTCTCTTTTTTTCCTCCTTCCTTTAAATACAAAACGAGCAGCTTAAATGTCCCTGCAGACTACTTGGTGGGAGGGTGGGTGGGGAGGAAAGCAGGCCCAAGTCACAGTTTTTAGAATACACAGGCATAATACCCTGTGGATACACTAGAACCGTTCTAGTGCTTTAACAATTAAGTGCCGGTAAGTGTAAATTCTGCTTAGAGACAGGCACAGAACCAGCTCCCGTTTTAGCCATCCTTTGGCCAGATCATAAAACAGTACCTGCCTGTGATAGATAGATGTTCAAGAAACACTTGTTGAATGAGTAAGTTAATACCACCAGACTAATTTCAGGAAAAGGGGAAGGGGTCATTAATCAGTTTTAGAACATGCAACAAATTAAACTTAAAAAAAAAAGTTAGCAACGTGTTAATCTGGTATCACCTACATTTATATGGTGCAGGGGATCTGGATTGGTCATTTAACACCTGCAGGCAACAACGAACGTCGCACACGAGCACGGGGAGGTCATTAGAGCCAAACTGCTCTGTGTCCATGTGTTTCTAGTCAGGGCCAGCTGCCAGCTGGAGTGAGTGGTCACTGGTGATGTGAACAAGCAGGGTCAGCGATTCAGACTCATCAGGCGATTAAGCAGCAAGTTCTTGCCAGTATTCTATGCTGTGTGTCGTTTCTTGGGATTTAATATTGAGACTTTCTACGTACTTAAGAACTTAAAAGATCCTTTGAACTAAACTTATCCCTGTCTTCTAAGACTAGGCAAACTTTTAATACTTAGAACTGGTCTCCGAATAACGTCAAGAATAAATTTTATACTTTTTAGTTAATCTGGGAACAGTTCATCATAACCAGATACTTAAAAGAAGACTTACAGACTTGATTACTTAAGGATACATTTTCTTATTTAGATTTAATGATGTTACTTTATTGTAATTCTTAATATAATGGCCATATATAAGCTGTTGACTCTAAAATTGAACCTATAATGACCTGAAGTACCAGGTCTTGCCTTTTTTGGCTATCAAGCAGACCAAAATAATAATTATTATCGTAATTGCCCTAGCCATTCCCACTAACTACTGCAAAGAAGTAAAAATCCAGCTGAAACGTGTCTCTCTTCCATCCAGTAGTATGCCAGGTCTCTGAAGTACGTAAGGCACGTGGTTCACATTCTCTCCTCCACAGGGTATCACAGGGGAGTAATTCTCCCATAATCTTTGAAGTTTCATCTCCCAGCTTCATCTGAGGCAGCCAGACAAATAAATATAAAACAATCAAAATCAAAATCCCATAGAACATGTAATTATATGTTATGGTGAATGGTACTGACCATATGTCTTAAAGAAATATGAACAAAATTAAGGTGGTATAGAATTATATAAAGGCTCAACACCTCCAGTAGAGAATTATTTGGAAACTCCTGTGACATAAGCATGTTGAAAAGCATAAGAGGTTTTGTAAACACGTGACTAATATTATACTTTGAATGATGTCGGAGGGCATTGGCAGTAGATTGTCAGATTAGAGAAGAATTCATGGGTAAAACCTCACAGGTGAGAAGGGTGCCCTGGGCAGCAGCAGTGAGGTGGCCCAGAAAAATGGGGTAGGAGTTGGAGCGGGGGAGTTGCATGCTAATCAGGAGGCAGACTGGGGACCACCTCGGGACACTTGACAGACGTTCATCTGGCAACTGTGTGCACCATGGATTGGAACACAGAAAAGCTTCAAAATAAATGGAATGACCGTTTTTGATCTTGTACATGTAAAAATTATTGTAACAAATTGGATATTTATGCAAAAATTCAGTGATCCCTTAGCCAGGAAATCCTCAGAGAGGGGCATGCAACTCTTCTTTAAGTCCAGTGTGTATTGTTTGGGTTTTTTTAACTTCATAAATCATGGGGAGGCTGTGTTGGCAATGGGATATAACTCAACAGTAGACAGATTGCTCTTTGCTGCTTTCTTTTAAGAAGCAGGTTATAAAACTGTTGGGAGCCTGGTGAAGTAGTTAATAGATCATCTTAAGCAATTTGAAGTAATTTTTTTTTTTTTTTTTTTTTTTTTTTTTAAATACAGCCTTGTTGTGTCTTGAAGGCAAAAGATCCAGAGGGAAAAAGAGTTTAGCGAATAAGAAATCAATGCCGTCCCTGGGTCTGTTGCCCTGGAACTTCTGCTACTTGCTTGGCTACACTGGCCAGTCACCTGCTTCTGTGGGAAAGTCACTGCCCTGTAAACCTCCACAGAGGGGTGTGTGCATTCAGACTGCTGTAAGCTCTTAGCAGTGCAGTCAGCATAGGACACAGTTCTCATTAAAATGATCCTGTACTTTCATCCCGCGTTTTTACATCCTGAACTACTTTACCTCCTTAGATACAGGGTAAGCTGGAGGTCCTCTCACAGACCAGGAGATAGCTGTGTTAAAGTGTCATGAGCATAAAAAGATCTCTGACCTGGGAGTAGTTTAGATTAGCAGATAACTATCACTTGAAAGGTGATAAAGAGTCTTCGACTAACGGCTTTCTTTTCATCTCTGGAGATTGTCCCCAAAAGCTCTTGTGTTACAGTCCTTTTGGTCACGGCTTTATAATAGGCCTGCCATACCAATGATACGGTGTTATGTTAACCAGACCCTTCAAGGATCTTCTCTTTTCATGGATGTGTAAGATTTTTAAATGAATTGGGAAACGTTTATTATGTGGGTAAAACATTAGGTAGGATTGGCTTTTAGATGAAACTCACAATGTCAGTTCTAAAGCTTCAATCTTCCTTCTCTTTCAGACCACTAAGGCTTTTCTTCCTACAATGCTGGAGATTAATCATGGTCATATTGTGACAGTTGCAAGTTCCCTGGGATTGTTCAGTACTGCTGGAGTTGAGGTTTGTTTGTCTAATATAAAGCATTTCCTTCCTTCAGTCGCTTGATCCCGAATATCCCCAAATCCTGTAAAGAGTACCTGTTGCCCATACATTTATGAAAGCACTCTACCTGTGTGCTGTTTGTGGAATGTTCTGCGATACCCCAGGGCCAGCTGGTGAGGGGCAACTCTAGTATCTTGTGCCATAAAATCACTTCTGCTAGTTTGACAAAGCAGCAGCAGCAGCAGCACTGGGTGGACCAGTCCTCAGTGTGCCCCATTTTCATTAGCAGTTCTGCATGATGATGGTGGGGAGGTGCAGGGTCAAGAACGAAACCATGGAGGGCAGTGGCAGTGCCGCGGGAAACAGATGAATGAGGCCAAAGGTTGACGTTCTGTTTTGGTCAACTTGCCAGAAGTGAGCCATCCTGTATCAGCTCATCAGAGAAGATGGCTACGGCAGATGTGAGGTGTCTTGCAATGTTAGATCTGTAGAACTGGGCTTAATCAAGCCCTGTTCTTCACCACAAATTGTAAAGTGCATGTGTGTGTATCAGCCTGTGCTGTCTGTCCTGTGGGAGCCTATAGCATAGAGTTAAAAATTGCATGCAAATATGCAAAAGAACACCAAATAACAGATGGCTTCCATGTTCTACATTTCCACTCCTACATTGCAAATGGGACAAAGGAGAACTTTCTATACTGTGTGTTCTTAGGTAAAGGTCTGGCTTAAGTTTGCAAGATGTAGTTATCATTTTCTTCACTTCACACTAAAAAGACAAGTGGATCATAACAACTTATAACCTAAGCTAGACTCACCTTTGCTCTCATAGAATTAAACAAACTGGATTTTTATTCTCCTTTACTGAACAAGAGGCCGTTTGTAAATTTCCAGAAACTTCAAAGTGAACCTTTCTCCATTTTTAGCTTCAGTATGTTAGCCTTTATAGAATCCTTTGTGGTAACTTCCCCAAAGTAATATGATACTTGGTCGATGTGGCAAAAAGTGTTCGTCTGCTGTTGCTTTGAAAATATTATTGCTGCACCAAACCACATCAGATAGCTGTCTTTTAAAATGCTTTCCTTTTCTTTGCTTAGTCACCTGTAACCTTCTGTATCAAACACATAACCAAAGTAATAGGATCACGGAAGCTTGAGTTCAGTGGGTTTGGTGGGGGATCTGTGCACATACTTAGTGTTTCTGTTCTCTCCCCCTCTAACTCAGGATTATTGTGCCAGTAAATTTGGAGTGGTGGGTTTTCATGAATCCCTGAGCCATGAGTTAAAGGCTGCTGAAAAGGATGGAATTAAAACAACGTTGGTTTGCCCTTACCTTGTAGACACGGGCATGTTCAGAGGCTGCCGAATCAGGTCAGTGAGAACCTATCTTACTGATAAAAAAGCTGGTTTAGAAATCATCTTTCCATATTGGGAGAATATGTAGAATCAGATCTTACCCTATAACTATCATTTCACAGTTCAACCTGTCATTTCATTGGTCAAGGTTTGTAAAGTTCCAATGAAAAAGCTTAACAGGTGAGGGTCGGGTACCACACAGATACTAACGTGAGGAAGTCAGTCTAGAAGCATCAGAAAGGAATTGGCCTCTCTGTACCTTCAAGAAGAAAACATAAATATCCAGGATTTTCCTTAGAAGCTACTTCCTTAGGAGTTTTTTTTTTTTTTCTTTTTTTTTTCTTTAGTATTGGTAAATGAATGTGACTTTGATTTGGATCTGAAACAATGTCACTGTCACAAAAGAGTAAGCTTTTCTTTTAAAAAGACCTTTGAATATTGCTCTCCAGATTTGGGAGCTTCCTTTTTGTGGAGAGTATATATAGGTAGGTTCATTGTGACAGAATGAGAAGAACTATTTAGATTTACTAAAGACAAAGTAAAATTCCCACCCACTTTGAAAGGAGGCATATGGGAATATAAATGCCAGGTCACGTCGGACTTGAACTAAGCCGGTAAACAAGCTCACAAATCTTAATAGGATACCTGTGAAGACATGCTTACTTTGAGATCTTTTCTGGGAAGAATTTGAAAGGCAAAGGAAGATAACTGAACCAGTTCCCTGTTGGTGAGGGCCATTCTTAACACATCCTGAGCCTGGCCAAGCTGGGAAGCAGGTGGAGCTTGATTTGAGTCATTCCAGTCTCAGGCTGACTCCCAGTCTGGACGGGAACAGACTCAAGCTCTGCCTCTTTTCCCGTGTGTGTGTGTGTGTGTGTGTGTGTGTTTCTTCGTCTTACATACTTAGAAGCCAATTGCTGAGAGTGTAAGGAGTCCTGTTTCCTATTTAGCATCATGGCAGGTGTCCAAAACTGTGGTGAGACAATGAAAAGTGAAAGGAGTACGTTATACTATTAAGTTATTTTAATGTGTAATGTAATGGATTCAGCTGAAGGTAGGATGTCTATATGTACTTTGTTTCAGAGACCCCCGAGAGAAAATACCTTGGAATGTGTGTAGCTGACTTTCTTCACTCAGGAAGGTTATGCCAGTATACATGCCATCATTTCAGCAACACTTAGCACTGAAAGTTTGGCGTCGTTGGGGTGCCTGGGTGGCTCAGTCAGTTAAGTGTCCAATGTTGGCTCAGGCTCAGGTCATGACCTCACGGTTCATGAGTTCTAGCCCCACGCTGGGCTCTGTGCTGACAGCTCAGAGCCTGGAGTCTGTTTTGGATTCTGTGTCTCCCTCTCTCATTGCCCCTCCCCCACTTGTGCTTGGTCTCTGTCAAAAATAAATGTTAAAAAATATATATTAGAAATAAATAAAAAGTATGGCATAGTGTTTGGGTTGAGTGTTATGCCAAACACTCTCTTCTTTTTCTATTGAAAAAAAATAGAAAAATAATATGAAATACATTTTAAGGCATTTTAAAAACATGATTTTCTCATTTTTTATAGAAAAGCGGACTGATTTTGTTTTTTTTTTTTTTTAGCTCTTTTTCCAGACTATGCAAATAAAACATATTCATAGTAAGAAATTGTGGAAAATACAGAAAAGCACAATGAAGGAAACAAAATGAACCTACGTTAGATAACGCCGTTATTCATGTTTGGATGTGTATTTCCAGTCTTCCCTACTTTGCGTTAATTAATTTCATTTTTATAATGTATAACTTCCAGGAAAGAAATTGAGCCTTTTCTGCCCCCTCTGAAGCCGGATTACTGTGTGAAGCAGGCCATGAAGGCCATCCTCACCGACCAGCCCATGATCTGCACCCCCCGCCTCATGTACATCGTGACGTTCATGAAGAGGTAACTCGGGTGGGGTTCCCTCGTGCACTGCGTCTGTCTCATGCCCGCCCCACCCCTATAACTTCACATGAGACGTCACACGTTTGCTAATAGCCCCCTTTCCCTTTTCAGCATCCTCCCTTTTGAAGCAGTCGTGTGCATGTATCGGTTCCTAGGAGCAGACAAGTGTATGTACCCATTTATTGCTCAAAGAAAACAAGCCACAAACAATAATGAAGCAAAAAATGGAATCTGAGAATCGATCTTTTTTGTATGGAATATTTCTATCAGAAGACGATCAAGGTATTTCAGTCCTATCTACATCAGCATTATTGACATTCTCTGGATTCCAAATCCATGTTGACTTTTTTTTAAATCAACTTTTTAAAAAATAAATAAAGTGTAAATTAACCGACTAGAATACTTGGAAAATGTGATCAGCAAAAGTGAGCTTACCTTGTTGCCAGCAGGCTCCTTTTCGGCCGAACCCTAAAACCTGTCAAATCTTTTAGACAAGCACTGTGTGACATCTCCAGGCTACCATTATTTTTTTTAATGAGCAGAAAGTCTAGAGATGATAACAACAGTGTGTTTCAGCCGTGTGGGTTTTTTTTTTTTTTAATCTCCATGGAGTTTATTAATTCTTGTAATTAAACTCTAGCCAATTGACGCCCTTGCAACTTCAAGGACTGATAGTGCTCTATTTTCTCATGTTTTATAAGTTTCAGTTTTGCAAAGCCTGTGTGGCTTTTCGTGGTGTTTGTGTGTACAGCTCTTTTGAAAAGGAATTTTGAAATCTCCACCAATTTGAAGTGAATGATGTTTGATTATTACAGTAAAGGTGATCAGGTCTCTCTTAAAGTCATAATGACTGAAGTGTTAGCCGGATTTTTAATTTTATCTCTGAAATCTTCCCTTAAGGATCTATTACTCTGGAGACCTAGTTATCCACAAAGGTCATACATTTTCTACCTGTGAATTTTGCTGCATACAGAAAGTGCCCTTTCCTCAGGAAGTTGCTGTGTTTCATTTCTCTGAGTGGACTTTTATCTAGAATACATAGCAGCTCTGCAAAGAAACAGTTCCTAAAATTGGGAACTTCCGCATTAAAAAAAAATCCCCATTTTTGTGCCAACTATGATTACTGAGGGGGAAAAACCATATTCTATGGAGTACGTATGGAAGGGTGTAAAGATTCTTCTGAAAGTTTTATTCACATTGTAGAACAGCAATTGACATTTTTACAGTATTTTTTTGTAAAGCAAACTATTTTGTGCCTTGAATTTGGTAAATGTGTATTAGTGAAATGTTGTTAAAGTGGACCTCTACCTCTGTATCTAAATGTATACCATCCACTTGTAAATTACTATAAACTATTATGTGATTGCCTTTTTTTTTTTAGAATGTCTTGTTTAAATAGCGACCAATGTTTAAGGCTATTAAAATAAGCCATCTTTTACTAATTAATTGGGACGTTTTATAAAGGACTGATTAAATTTAAAGAATTAACCTACATGTGCAATGGACTGTGATTATTAGTTATCAGCAATATTGTAGAGAAAATCATTGCGTCCCCTTTTTTACTCATGCCAGATCACACTTAAAAGAAGAAACGTTTGAATGGGGTAATGTTCATGAACCGCCATTAACAACTCAGGGTGCCGTGCACTCAAGTTTCTATTGTTACCGTCTCCTTAGATGAGATACTTCATCAGGGGCTTGTTCGCACTGAAAGTGGGAAGACAGCATCCCATTTGCCATGAGTTTGCTCCGTGGATCAGGTCAGCACTGTAATCACATACGGGAAAGTCCAGCTCACTGCAGGCATTCCCAGCGCTGGTCTTAAGGAATAGCTTCATTTATGTTGGAAATTCTCTAAAAAAGGAAATGACACCGGCGTCTGAGACCATTATAACATTTGAGGCATTTGGAGTGGAAGCAATGCTTCCTAACACCGTGGGGGGTAGAGACAGATATTCTCAGTTTGTCCAGGTCCCCCCAGCCAGCCCAGGGCACTCTCAAACCAGCCTAGAGAAATCCATGCTACTGTCATGACCCATTTATTGGTTTCAAGACTAAGGAAAGTCTTACTTACATTTAATTTTATTCTCATGTGTTATAATTTAAACCTATTTTTTTTTTTTAATTTTTTTTTTTCAACATTTATTTTTTGGACAGAGAGAGACAGAGCATGAACGGGGGAGGGGCAGAGAGAGAGGGAGACACAGAATCGGAAACAGGCTCCAGGCTCTGAGCCATCAGCCCAGAGCCCGACGCGGGGCTCGAACTCACGGACCGCGAGATCGTGACCTGGCTGAAGTCGGACGCTTAACCGACTGCGCCACCCAGGCGCCCCTTAAACCTATTTCTATTTTCATTTGGTACTGGCCTTCTAAGCTTGTCCATCTCTAAGTTTAATAAACCTAATTCATTGAACTTTTTTGTAGGAATCTTCAATTCCCTAGTCCAGGCCCAGTTAAATTAGTTCTGTGGCTCTCCCGTGAATGCCGTCCAAATTCTCTTTCCTGTCTTTAGCTGTGGAGTTTGGAAGGGGATAGAGGTTAATGCAAGTCTAGGACGATAAGATTGCTACATGTTGTACTTCTTCACCCCAGGATCACATTCTTCTACAATGCCACATTGACCATGCCTGTTGTTCTCCCTGAATGAGAACCCTCCCCTAGTCAGACCTACATATTAGCGTTGATCACGTTGGTCAGTAATCGCCTAAGTTACTTTTCCTGCCGATTATCAATCTATGCCACCTGCCTCGACATTCAGGCTGACCTTGTGGTCTCTTTTCTGTCATCTGGCCCATTCAGGCCAACGTTCAGGGCCCCTGGGCTCAAGCCTGACACCCAGGGTACCACTTCTTTCCCTTAGCTATAACTGCTTTGTGCCCTCCTCCCCACCGCCACCCCCCTGCCAACCTTTCAACCAGTCTAATGATAATCATATTGAGTGGAACCTAGGAATCAAAAGTTTTAAAGCCGGCAAAGATAAATCCCAACTATTGTTTCCCGCCTTGTGCTAGCGGGTCTGCTGCTCTGTCACAAAAGATTAGATTAGCTTGACAGGATTGAACTGCATAAAGCTAGGCTGGGGTGTGTGTGTGTGTGTGCATGTGGTGTAAGTATCCTGTTTCCTTGAAAGGCTATAGCTTTCATATTTTTCCCAAGTAAAAAAAAAAAAAAGCCAAATGTCATTTTCAAAGTTTTCTTTTCCAACTGGCAGAAATAATTCTAAATTGGTGTTGATCTGAATCTTGGAAATTCGCTTTTGCCTCCAATAAGATTTAAAGTCAGTGGGGTTTGGGGGAGGAGGGTAGTTCTTTCCATGCCAAATTTATTGCCTGTGTCTGATTAAAAAGAGGAGGGAAAGCAAGGCTGGGATGGGTCAGAGAGGCCGGGATACAGGGCCGGTGGGGGTGGGGCAGGACTGGGCGTCTGCCCGCAGTTTAGCAAGTCCGCCAGGCATCTACTAAGCCTGAGGACCAATCCCGGGGACTCAAGGAGCTTGTAGTTGACTCACAAGTTCAGATACCAGTAACTATGTGAATATGACACAAATGAAGCCTCCAAGTGTGACAAGTCCTCAGCAAGGTGGCAATTGAGAGAAGCCTGGAAGACTGGGGACTCAGCAGATGGAGATGAGACTGGGAGCTTGGATTTTCCAAGGAAAGGTCAGGAAAGGCCCAGAGGTTGAAAAGGAAAAATTATATTCATCGTGCCTGAAACGGGACCCATGAGGAGAATGCCACACATCCCCTAAGTAGGTCCCATCCTGAGAATAGCCTCTTTTCCAGGATGAGGGTGGAGAAGAAGGAAGCCCTAGGAAGTTTTTTTAATGTTTATTTTTGAGAGAGGGAGAGTGGGGAAGAGGCAGAGACCGAGTGAAAGACTCTCAAGTAGGCTCCATGCTGTCAGTGCAGAGCCTGACGCAGGGCTCGACCCCATGAACCGTGAGATCATGACCTGAGCTGAAATCAAGAGTCCAAAGCTTAACCGACTGGAGCCACCCAGGTGCCCCTAAGAAGTTTTGTTTCATTTTGTTTTGTTTTTTAAGCAGGAAAGGGCATGAGCAGAGTAATTCAGGTGCAATAAAGACTTTTGGAATACAGGAAGCTGGGGGACCAATTAGGAGGGAGGCTACTGTAAAAGGCTGAGAAGCACTGAGCATGTGAAGGAAGAGGGGGCCTCAAGAGTCTGTGGAGAGTTGGAAGGCTTAACAGCTGACGGCACAAGAGATTCCACTTTAAGCTCAATGACTGAAGAATGGCTCCGCATGAACCGGGTTGGATTTAAGTGGGAGCCACAGAACAGTGAATCTGGTCTTAAAAGTGCTACATTTGAGGTGCTGGGTGACAGTCCCTGACAGACAGGTGGACATCAGAAAGAGATCGGTGCTAAGATTCTGGAGTCCTCTGCAAAGAAGCTGTGCAGTGAAGTGGGGTGGGGGTGGGGGGAGCACAGAATGAGAAGGGCCAGGGACTAAAGCTTGGGGAACGTGAGGGGGCAGCTGAAGGAAAAGTCTTAAAAGGTGACATTGGAGAAAAGTTAGAAGAAACCAGACTAGAAACAATTATCTCCTCTGCCTGGACCTAATCTCCAGCCTGAGTCACACTTAAGAAACCTCGGTCTGGCCCAAGAAAAAGCATCTGTGTGGCCAGCCCTGGGGCAGAGGCCCAAAAGGTGAAGGCCAGCGTTAACAGATAGCACATGGGGTCTTTAAACGTGCACTCGGGTTTCTAGTAACTGAATCCGTTGTTTAAATGACCAAAGGAAAATTTCTTCCTAAGTGAAACCTGGAAACCGTTGTTTGGCAGTTTTGTTTGCTTGGCCTCAGAAGCATGACTTACTTCAGTGTGCAGTGTTTCATGAGAGCCCAGAGAAAAACAAAGTGCATTTCAAGTATTACCGAGTGGATACATGTTAGCTCAAATGAACTGTCTTTACTTGCCAAAAAGATGGGACAGGACTGACTTCTATCAGTCTGCTCAACCAGACGGTCTCCTATCTGGTTCTCTCAAGTACTGAACTCAGTCCAAGCCAAGAGCTGCTCTGGTCACGTCCCTAGGTCAAGATGGACATCATCTGCGCTTGCCAGCACTCCCTGGAGATGCCAGGCAGAGTGATGTGTGTGACCACAGTCCTGGGTGTTATTTATTAGGACTCTTGGACCTTGCAGTTCCTACGTGACATTCCGCTAGCTATTTCAAAGCACGTACCACATTCATGACTAGCTATCTTTTCGGGAAAGTGTTGAAAATGTTCAGTCACATCATCCAGAATCCTACTCAGTAATTATTTCTCATCAAACTTGCTTCATTCCTGTAGAGCATTTACATGGTGTCTTCCAGGAGCTTCTAAAAAGCTTTTTAGCTATAATCGTTGAAACCTTTCTAACCACCAGCCAAAAGCAAGAGAATTGATTAGCAAGAAAAACAAAGCATCTTCAGCCCAGATTCCAAGTTTGAGGTTTTCCTGTCAAGGTGATTTAAACCATGCTGCAGGGAGATATGTGTTCGCAGCGGCCACAAAAATGCCCCCTTGCCTTGCGCACACATCGTGGGTGGTCCACCTGGACGCCACCCGGCAGGCCTCTCCTCCCCCCCACAATGGAGGTGCCTGGATCCACCATCCTGGCCCCAGCCAGCCTGGGTCTATGCAGGGCCTATGTGGCCCAACAGGCCAACAGGCCAACAGGCAGGCGGGAGTCCTGGCGCCGACACAGGCACATAGCATCCATCCCGCAACTGTAGAGTTCCCATTTAAGAGCTCAGTGCTACAGATGGAAACATATCCTCCTCAAAGAGAGAACATTGATGTCCTATCCCCCCACTTCCTGTAAATCTGACCATATTTGGAAATAGGGTCTTTGCAGTGTAATCCTGAGGAGGTCATTTTGAATGAGGATAGGCCCTAAGTCCAACCACTGGCATCCTAAGAGAGACAGAAACACACAGGGTTAGAGAACAGCATGGAAAGAGAGAGAGGCGGAGATTGGAGAGGTGCAGCTACAAGCCAAGGGGCACCATGGGGTGCCTTCAAGGAAGAAGCAAGGAGCAGATTCTCTCTCAGAGCCCCCAAAAAGGAATCAATCCTGTCGACTCCTTGATTCCAGATTTCCAGCCTCTGGAACGGTGAGAAAGTAAGCTTCTATACTTTTAGCCACCCGGTTTGCGATACTTGGCTAAGGCAGCCCTAGGCTGCACATCCTCAGGGCCTACAGCCACACCTCCAGAAGTCTCCATGTGCGTAAATTGGCCATGATAGCAGGACCCATGTAAAGAGTATTCTGAGGGGTATATGAGAGGACGCACGTAAAGCACTGAGTCCTGTGTCTCCCACAAATTGTGAATGTTAGAGATTGCATTGGGTTGATTTGCTGCTTTCAATTATCTTTGACCTACAACAAACACCTTAACAGTTCAGCCTACCGGTCTAACAGTGGTGGTGGTGGTGGGCCCTACTGATCTGAGAGTCCTGGCTTATGATACTGTTTGGTTTTTCCAATAATTCTCAATTCTTGGACACCAACTGGGTGTCCTACAATTCAATTCTTTCAAGTATGTTTGTTTACTTATTTATAGGGAGAGAGCGCGAGCAGGGGAGGGACAGAGATAGAGAGGGAAAGAATCCCAAGCAGGCTCCCCACTGTCAGTGCAGAGCCCAATGTGGAGCTCAAACTCACGAACCGTGAGATCACGACCTGAGCCGGAATCGAGAGTCGGACGCTTAACCGACTGAGCCACCCAGGCGCCCCTCAATTCTGACACTTGTCAGAGTCGGCACAAACCCCACAGGTTAAGGGCTCAGTCCCGTAAGACTGCCCCCACTTCAGACACCATTTGCAGATGGGGGCCCCAAGCTACCCACACATCTGCCCAGCTGACTATAAATTGGGGGGATTCCACAACCTCTGCCTCAGATTTGATAATTTGCTAGAACAACTCAGAACTCAGGTGAACACTGTACTCATGATTACAGTTTGTTATAAAAGATACAAAGGACCAGCCAGATGAAGAGGTACATAGGGGAGTAGGGGACGTGGCACACAGCTTCCATACCCTCCCCGGTCACCTACCCTCCGGGCACCTCAACGTGTTCACCTACCCGCAAGCTCTCCAAATCTCATAGGTCAAGAGTTTTTTATAGGGGTTTTATTACCTAGACTTGGTTGATTAAACCACTGGCCACTGGTGAATGAACTCAGTCTCCATCCCCTCTCCCCACCTTGGAGGTTGGGAGGAGGGGTGGTAGCAAATTCCAACCCTCTAAGTGTGGCCAGCCCCTCCCTTGAAACTAGCCGCATGCCTACCCCGTGTCACCTCCTTAGCAGGATCTCAGGTATGGTGGAAAAAGGCTTTTATGAATACCAAAACACACTCATTACTCAGGAGATTCTGAGGGTTTTAGGAGCTCTGTGCCAGGAATTGGGGCAAATTTTATATATGTGTATATATATATATAACACACACACACATATATATGTATACACATACATATGTGTATATATATATACATATATATATGTAAATAAAATAGTGTAAACACGGTGTGTTGCAATGACTTATTTGTACATCTAACAAGTGTCCTGTTTCATTCTTCCCACGTGGCTCCATATGGTTCTAGTCCTACCCCTCATATAATGCTAAGTGCACACAGTAGATGCTCAATACTTGTTGATCTGCATCTCCAAAAAAGACATCCAGATAGCCAACAGACATGACAAGATGCTCAATGTCACTCATCATCTGGAAATACAAATCAAAACCACCATGAGATACCACCTTACACCTGTCAGAATGGCTAACATGAACAACTCAGGCAACCACAGATGTTGGCGAGGATGCGGAGAAAGAGGATCTCTTTTGCACTGTTGGTGGCAATGCAAGCTGGTGCAGCCACTCTGGAAAACAATAGGGAGGTTCCTCAAAAAACTAAAAATAGAACTACCCTACGACCCAGCAATTGCACTACTAGGCATTTATCCATGGATATCGGGGTGTTGTTTTGAAGGGACACATGTACCCCCATGTTTATAGCAGCACTATCAACGATAGCCAAAGAATGGAAAGAGCCCAAATGTCCACCGACAGATGAATGGATAAAGAAGATGTGGTATATATAAACAATGGCGTATTACTTGGCAGTCAAAAAGAACAAAATCTTGCCATTTGCAACTACGTGGATGGGACTGGAGGATATTATGCTAAGCGAAATTAGTCAGAGAAAGACAAGTATCATATGACTTCACTCATTTGGAATTTAAGATACAAAACAGATGAACATAAGGGAAGGGAAGCAAAAATAATATAAAAACGGGGAGGGGGACAAAACATAAGAGACTTTCAGCTACAGAGAACAAACAGGGTTGCTGGAGGGGTTTGGTGTGAGAGGATGAGCTAAATGAGTAAGGGCCATTAAGGAGGACACTTGCTGGGATGAGCACGGGGTGTTATATGAAAGGAATGAATCACTTGATTCTACTCCTGAAGTCATTATTGCACATTATATGCTAACTAACTTGATTGTAACTTAAAAAGTAAATTTTTAAAAAAAGTTGACCTGTGTGACCTTTGTGCTCGTCACATAACACCTGGTGATCTCATCTGTGAAATAGAAAGGGAATTTTCCAAGTCTTTTCTGCACTAAAGGATTTCCCCCCTGTTCTGTTGCTTCTGAAAGAACTATGAGGACAAAGGAAATTTCTATTCATGTGTCCTCGGAGTCTTTTCTCTCACAACGTCACCTGTATGCAGAGGTTACTGAAGACCAGAAAAGTTTGTAAGGTACCCTCCTCCCCACCCCACCCCGGTACTGGTTCTCCAGCCCCTCAGAATATCTGGTCATCTTGGGGAGAGAGAGAGAGACAACAAAAGTTAGTCTGGTCCTGGAAACAATGTGCAGTGAGGCAGACACAGAGAACTTTAATCTGACCCCTATAGCATCATTTTCTTCCAGCTTGAATTGACCATGGAAAGCTTATCTTTTGGGAAAAAGAAATAAGTAGAGATAGGTGATAGATAGATAGAGAAAGAAAGAAAGAAAGAAAGAAAGAAAGAAAGAAAGAAAGAAAGAAAGAAAGATGGGAGTCTCTATTGTGCAGAAGTTCCCTTCTAATTTCTACCCCCTTGCTCTGACTTTGGCAATGGCGGTGTCAGATTCAGGGGGATTTATTGCAGGATGGATGCTAAAGAGTCTTGGCCATACCCCTGGAAGTGTACGTAAGAGGTCTTTCTCAGGACGGCCTCTGGAGCCCAATGCTCTGCCCTCCGCATTCCTGAAGCAGAGGGAGGCCCTTGTGGACTGAGAGCTGGGAAACACAGAACCTGGCCAGGGAGTGAAGAAATGAATATGACTGTCACGGAAGGAACTAGATGCAGCAAAAGCTGCAGCCCTGGGGGGAGATTCCCTAACCACTGTTCCTCCAGCTGCTCAGACTTCCTGCTCCACGGCCTGGAGTCTGTCCCTGAAGACATTCCAGCAGCCAGCAGAAAGCCCGAGAACCATTTCTCCTTACCTGCTACAGATGCAGGAGAGCGCGTTCTGGAGAAGAGGGATTGGCCAGACTTCTCTCTCTGGGACTCAGCTTTTGGGAACAAGTTTCACTCACGTCTCTAGGTTTTAGTTCAGTGAGCCACACAAGAAGTTTATGCAATTTGGGCACTTTGGGTGTATTTTCAATGAAGAAATATCAATTCGAAATGATTTTTTTTTTAATTTTTAAATGTTTGTTTATTTTTGAGAGAGAAAGCAGGGGAGGGGGAGAGAGAGAGGGAGACACAGAATCCGAAGCAGGCTCCAGGATCCGAGCTGTCAGCACAGAGCCTGATGCGGAGCTCCAACTCACAAACTTTGAGATCATGACCTGAGCCGAAGTTGGATGCTTAACCCACAGAGCCACCCAGGCCCCCCCAAAATGATTTACCTTAGAAGGAAAGAAGTATTTTAGGTATGGGGGGGGGGGAATCAAGTAATTTAAAAAAGGAAAGCTTTTGAGCTTTAAAAAAAGCTCGAGGAAAGGATGAGGTTACAGAGGACTAGAGAAACATACACATAATTGCAGAACTCACCAGACTCTCCCTGGCAGTGGAGACGTGTGGGGTGAGGTAGATTTCTTAACTAGCCCCTAGAGTTTCTAGTGTTTTCTTACTGTATCAGACCCCTAAAATCCGATTCATTTGAAATCAAACCAGTTACAGACTGGAAAATTTGGGAGGCAGAAGATAGAAAAGAAAAAGAAAAAGGTTTTAGATTTCCAACTCCAAGTGAGATCTGTTCAGAGAACACACTCCAGTCTTAAAGAACAGCTATTTATAAGACCAGAACCTTTGTGTACTGTTGGTGGGAATATACAACAGTGCAGCCACTACGGGAAACAGAATGGTAGTCTCGCAAAGAATTAACCATTGAATTACCATATGATCCAACAATTCCACTTCTGGATATATACCCAAAAGAATTGAAAGCATTGGTCTTGAGGTGTTTGTAGACCCTTGTTTATAGCAGCATTATTTACAAGAGTCAAAAGTGGAAGCCACCCAAATGTCCATTGACAGATGGATGGATGAAGTGTGGTGTGTGCACACATGGAATATTATCCAGCCTTAAACACACAAAAATCCTAGAATGGTCTGGACTTTGGGACCACTATTGAGAAGGTGGTGGTCCATCCTTAATTAGCCATAGCAGACGGTCTCCTTACCTAATGTCATCCTTGCCGGTGGCAAGAGGGGAAGAAATCATAAGACAAATACTAGGAGTTGATGCCACATGCAGGGCACTGAGGATGCGGAGGTGACCAGGACTGAAGGTCAGCTGCTCCCAGGGAATGATTTCTCTATGAATGCTGTACAGTTCAATGCCACATGCACCTTCCAAGTGACTAGCAGTGCCTGCCCTGACTTACCACGGCTTCTCCAGCTTGCAGGCTGCACCCCATACATAATGCCGAGTATGGACATAAGGAAATATCGCACCCAGGTATGTCCCTTAGAACTCCAGTCTCATGAGATGTTACTTGAAAAGGGCTCCCTGGGGGCGCCTGGGTGGCTCAGTCAGTGAAGCGTCCGACTTCAGCTCAGGTCACGATCTCGCGGTCCATGAGTTCGAGCTCTGCGTCAGGCTCTGTGCTGACTGCTCAGAGCCTGGAGCCTGCTTCGGATTCTGTGTCTCCCTCTCTCTCTGACCCTCCCCCGTTCATGCTCTGTCTCGGTCTCAAAAATAAATAAACGTTAAAAAAAAAATTAAAAAAAAAAAAAGAAAAAAAAGAAAAGGGCTCCCTGGCTGTAGACTGTTCCCAGTTCAACACTCCTCAGTCCCGAGGGGCACTCGGTTCTGAGCAACCCTGGGAGTGGAGCTGCTGTTTATGCCTTATGGTGTATTTGATCCTGGCTGGACCAGACGCTTTCCTTGAATCAGGGATGCATCTTGGTTTTCTTCCCCCTGGAGTGCTTGGCACCCAGTAGGCACTCAGGGCACGTGAGTTAATGCACTGGACTCTTGTCTTCCTGCCAAAGCTAAGGAAGGAGTTCATCCCAAGGGGAACCAGCTCTCTAACTGGCCTGGGGTGGAAAGTAATGGAGGCCAGAATGACTGTTTCCAAGAGTCTTCTGATCCTTCACTTCAGTTGTAAATGACCCGAGAAGAAACCATGAGGCTGAGGCCTTGGGTGGGGGCAACTGACGGCCCACAGGGCAGTCCACAGAGCTGGCTGTGGGCTCAGGGAAACTGAAAGGAGACCCCAAAGGCAGGGGGCAAATTACTGGTAGTCCCAGACTCTGCACACCAGCCCTGGTGCCAACACAGATGTCACCTAGTAAGAAACAGGACACCTCCAGGCTCCAAGGTCTTCAGGCTGCCTTTTCTCAGCCAATCACATACCTGAGTAACAGCAGCCTAGAAAAAATTGGTACTAGCCCCCTGTTGCTGCATCTGGGGACAATTCTAGCCAGACCACTACTGCGGATCCATGTAGTTAGAATCCCTGGGTGAAACTTCCCATTCTTCCTCTTCTTCTTCCCCCTTCTCCTCTTGCTTCACCTGGTCAGTTTCTAATTGTGTGTCATCTCATTCGTGTATTTTCTTCTCACTCACATGCCTTCCTCACCTCCATTCCCAGAATTCTCCTGGATTTACTATCTCCCTGGAGATTTTTTAATTCTGGCCAGGACATTCCTACTGTTTTCCCACCTCTAACATCGGCCCCTGAGCTCACTCGACTCCCTTTTTCCTGGGCCTGCCTCAAGTCTTACTCCCTTCAGGGACCCCAAAATTGCCCCTCCAGAAGTGCAGTCTCCTTCCCTCTGCTGAACTCTCAAAGGCCCGAGTCCTTGGGGGGGGCAGTCACCATTCACATCCCTCCTGAGAGCAACTAGAAGGTGGGGATCTTACCTAATCCATCTTTGTATTTCTCCTCCCAAGTGCCTTTATTTCATACCTGATGCATGCTCAGAAAGTGTTTATTGAAAGAATGCATGCAATTCAATAACAAAAAGCCAAACAGTCCAGTTAAAAAATGAGCAATATTCCATTGTATGCATATACCCCATCTTCTTTATCCATTCATTAATTGATGGACATTTGGGCTCTTTCCATAATTTGGCTATTGTTGATAATGCTGCTATAAACATTGGGGTACATGTGTTCCTTTGAATTCATATTTTTGTATTCTTTGGGTAAATACCTAGTAGTGCAACTGCTGGATTATAGGGTAAAGAAGATGTGAAACACACACACACACACGCACACACACACACACACACGCGCACACACACACACACACACACACACACACACACAATGGAACATTATTCAACCATAAAAAAAAGAAATCTTGCCATTAGCTATACTGTGAATGGAGCTGGATAGTATTATGCTAAGCTAAGCATATATTAAGCTAAGTATATAAGTCAAAGACAAATATCATATGATTTCACTCATATGTGGTATTTAATAAACAAAACAAACAATCATAGGGGAAAAAAGAGAGAGGAAAACCAAGAGAACAGACTCTTAACTATAGAGAACAAACTGATGGTTACCAGAAGGGAGGTGGGCAGGGGGATGGATAAATAGGTGATGGTGATTAAGGAGGGCACTTGTGATGAGCACCAGGTGTTGTGTGTAAGTGTTGAATCACTAAATTGTATACTTGAAACAAATGTTACACTGTATGTTAACTAACTAGAATTTAAATAAAAACTAAAAAATTAAAATTAAAAATAAGCAAAGAACTTGAATAGACACTTTCCCAAAGATCTAAAAATGGCCAACAAGCCTATGAAAAGATATTCAACATTAGTTATTGGAGACATGCAAATCAAACCATAGTAAGATGCCTCTTCAAGCAGCGCCTTGGTGGCTCAGTTGGGTAAGCATCCCACTCTTGATTTTGGCTTAAGTCATGATCTCACAGTTCATGGGATTGAGGCTCGTGTCAGGCTCTGTGCTAGCAGCATGGAGCCTGCTTGGGATTCTCTCCCTCTTTCTCTGCCCCTTCCCTGCTTGTGCACATTCTGTCTCTCTCTCTCTCTCTCTCTCTCTCTCTCAAAATAGATAAACATTAAAAAAAAGATACTATTTCACATCCACTAGAATAGCTATAATATTTTTTTAAACAAAATAAATGTTGGTGAGGGTGTAAAGAAATCAGCACACTTGTACATTGCCAGTGGGAATGCAAAATGGTACAGCTCCTGCGGGAAACTGGAGGTTCACTCAAAAAGTTAAACATAGAACTACCATATGACCCAGCATATATACTTTCTAGGTATATACCCCAAAGAATTAGAAAAGGGTATTCAAACCAAAACTTATACATGAGTGTCCATAACACTACTAGTCACAATAGTCAAAAGTGGAAACAACACAGACCTCCCTCAACAGACAAATATGTTGTACAAGATACGAGTGGGCCTTGAAAACACAGTGCTATGTTAAAGAAGTCAGTCACAAAAGACAACATATTAGATGATTTCATTTCTAGGAAATGTCCAGAATAGGCAAATCTGTAAAGATGGAAAGTTGATCTGTAAAGATGGAAAGCTTAAGGGGCACCTGGGTGGCTCAGTCAGTTAGGCATCCGACTTCGGCTCAGGTCATGATCTCACAGTCTGTGAGTTCGAGCCCCACGTCGGGCTCTGTGCTGACAGCTCAAAGCCTGGAGCCTGTTTCAGATTCTGTGTCTCCCTCTCTCTCTGCCCCTCCCCTGCTCATGCTCTGTCTCTCTCTGTCTCAAAAATAAATAAAAACATTAAAAAATTTTTTTAAAAAGTTGGAAAGCTTAAGATTGGGAGTGAGGATGGGGAGTAGGGGTGTGATAGCTAAAGCGTACAGGGTTTCTTTTTGGGATGATGAAAATGTTCTGAAATTGGCTGTAGTCACGGATACACAACTGTGAATACATGAAAAACCATTGAATTATATACTTTAAATGGGTACATTGTATGGTATATAAATTGTATTTCAATAAAGCTGTTTTTAAAAATGAATAAATGAGGGGCACCTGGGTGGCTCAGTTGGTTTGAGCCTCTGACTCTTGATTTCAGCTCAAGTCATGATCTCATGGTTCGTGAGCTCAAGCCCCAGTTTGAGCTCCATTCTGTCAGTGTGCTATCTGCTTGGAATTCTCTCCCTTCCTTCCTCGGCCCCTCCCTTGCTCACACATGCTTTCTCTCTCTCAAAATAAATAAATGAACCTTAAAAATTTTTTAAAAAATAGATGACCATGTTTAATAAACTTTTAACATCTAAGATTTCCATTCATGTCTGCAAAATACATGCAACATCCGAAAGTTCCATGATATACCAGCATTTAAAATTTGCTGGGGCCCAAGTTCAATTCTGCAAGCCAAGAAGCTGGCTGATACACCTGATGGAGTCCTTGGGCCTGGAGGGAAGACCAGAGGCCAGCCAGATTCCTTCACTCATGTGGTATTAATGTTCTTTATATATTATGATAAAAGAGAAATAGAAATTCTAACACCATTTTGTTTCTTTGTGAATAAAATCATCCTGGTCAGGGGTGAGGGGATCCATAAAGTCATTAGGTATAAAAATGTGATGGTATTTACTAATTAGAGTTACATGCAAGTCTTTGAGTATCCTCAGGGAATATTGAGAGTCTGGTGTATTTAGAATCCTGGCCTTTAGAGGCGAGGAAGTCCCCACAGGTCTAGGGGCAGAGTGTCCAGATTTGCAGTGTTCATTCCACAAAGGTGGCTCCAGCCTGGTACTGGTATCCAAACAAAACACACGGGCTGGACATAAAAGGACTTTGCACACAAGTGCCAAGCCCTCCAGGCCGAGGATAGTCCAGATGAGTGAACTTCATCTAAGATTCCCGGGTTGGTTATGGAGAATCAGGAGAATGAAGCTTTGCTGGGGACAGTGCAGGGTTGACAAATTGGGGATACTCAGGAGAGGCAATGCGGTGGCAGTGGTGACTGGATCCTCCTCCAACCACAGGGGAAGGGGACCGCAGACTAGAATACTATGCAGGAAAAGTTCTAAACAAATGCTCATTCTCACTGGTAATAAGGGAAAAATCATTTAAACCACAAAGAGATACCATTGCACGTCTACCAGACTGGCAAAAAGGAAACACATCTAACACTACAAATGGTTGTCCAGGGGGTGAAGCAACAGGAACTCTTATAATGGTTGGCGGGAGGGTACAACCTCTTGATATTCCCAGCAAACCCGAAGCCATACACGCCTCATTACCCCCCATCCCCACCATAGATAAGAAGCCTCGGGAAATTCTCACACGTGCTCACAAGAACATCCGAACAAGAATGCCCATTGTAGTACATTTGCATGACCAAATTAGAAGCAACCAAAATGTCCATCAAGAGGAGAATGGACATATTGTGATACGATCATTCAGTGGATTATTACAAGGAAGTGGAAAAAAAAGAATGAGCTACTGCTATCCGCATCCACTAGGATAAATCTCAGAGTGTACCGTTGAATACAAAAGGTAAATTGCAGAAAGATACATTATATGATGTCATTTATTTGCCGTTCAAAAACACACATAAGTATTTTATGTTTATTGATGGATGCACATATTAAATAAAGGTATAGAAACACACATGAAATGTTAAGCACCAAATTCCAGATAGTGCTCATCTCAGGGAAGGAAAAAGAATTGGATCTGACTACAGGGGCTTCAACTGTATCATGTTTCTCTTTCTTTCTAAGTCTATGTATTCGAATAAGTACAGAAGAGTGCTAAGCTCTACCACACTGGGTGGTGGACCACTGGATGTTCTCTAGACTGCCTTTTATTCTTTCTTGCATGCTTGAAATGCTTCAGGTTTCTAAATGTCGAAGATGAATAAAAAAGAAAAGAAATGCATGGGTCTCTTTTTGTGTTTACCTTCTAAAACCCTACAAACCCTAAAAAATTCCTTAGAAGAACAGAGAGGCCCAGACTAAGTCTTTGGGATCAGGAGGTTTAGAGGGGAAAGTGATCCCACCTACTCTTACACCATGAAGATAACTACGTGCCCCCAGGGCTGGGAGGGCCCAGAGGAGAAAGATGGATGAGAAGACATGACAGAGAATATAGATTCTGTGGTCCCTGGACAAGGAGTCCCTCCTCCTCCATGCAGAGCCCTGGGGAAGTAGCAACAGGTAAGACAGTGTTTTAGGATTTGAGTGTAGAAGAGGCCTGTGTCCCTCTCCCAGGAACATTGTACAGCTACGTCTGTCCTACTGGCGGCCATAAGTAGGGACAGGGCTCCAGTCTCCACCGTGACTGTTGTGGGCCACATGTGGAGCTAGCCAATGCCATAGGAGAAGTACAGAATCCAACTAGGTGTCATTACATAGCTCTAAAAGTTGTGGTCCTACTAGACAAGGATAACATGTGGGGCTGGGGGATTCTGAGCAGAATCAGGCAATAAATAAAGTGGAGCAACCCGGGCAGAGGGCGTTGCAGACTCGGACCAGATGGGAGACTGGGGCAATGGTTTACCTTGAACTCTGCAGATCCCCACCCCTCTAAAAGCACGGAGTCCCTGCTAGCAGTTCAACTTGTAGGTGCGTGTCATGAGGGAAACGGGATCCTATGTCCACAGAAAAATCTCTCTTGGCCCTATCATCTCAGGCTACTGAAATGGAAACTACAACTTGCTTAGTTCAACTTTACTGCTTCCTTTGACCTTGTCTTTTGACCTTGGGAAGGGTTCAAATTAAGAATACTTTTCTATTAGGTTTTGCAACGATTTGTGTATACTGGGCATTTTCAGTGTTTGTAATACTTAAGAGGAGCTGGCATTAAAGACTAATATATCAGCCTCATGATTCCAACTTAAAATGTGTAACTGAGTAATTGTTTAGATTTGTGATTTTACAAGATTTGTAAACAATATTGGAATGTTTATGAGAACTTGAGATGCATTATATTTTTAAGTTTAATTTATTATACTTATTAGAACTGTTTTAGCATTTGGCAATGTTCTGATTGTTAGGTATTTGAAGTGCTTATAAATAAAACCAAATATATTAAATTTATAAATCCAATTAAAAGTATGTAAGGGGATTTAATTAATGAAATGAAAAAAGCCCCTTTAAGGGTGATTATTAAAATTTACTAGATTTATAAATAAAATAATGAGAGTTGTCAGCTGAACTTAAAAACTTAAGGAAAATTAGGGGATTTTTCAATGTATTGCTTAAATAAATTAAATATAATTATTTTTAATTTTTTTTAATGTTTATTTATTTTTGAGATAGGGAGAGACAGAGTGCAAGCAGGGGAGAGGAAAAGAGAGGGGGAGACACAGAATCTGAAGCAGGCTCCAGGCTCTGGGCTGTCAGCACAGAGCCCAGTGGAGGGCTCGAACTCACGGACCACAAGATTATGACTTGAGCCAAAGTCGGACGCTTAACCAACAGAGCCACCCAGGCAGCCCAAGTATAATTTTTTAAACTACAAATAGTGTCTCTTCTCCACACAAAATGTCCCTCTCCTCAAGGACATTGCAAAGATCAACTCACACTGACCATAGCACTCTACAGAAGTCACAAAGGGGCTGCCCAGGGCCATGTGGTAAGAGGGACAACATGTAGAGACACCACAATGTGTGGTGTCTGGTGTTCCTCTTCCTAACCCCTGCCACTGCGTAAGACAGAAGTTCCAAAGAATCTTTTTCCTACCTTTTTATGAAAATTTTCAAATATACATAAAGTTGAAAAACATATAGTACAACGAATACCTGTATACCTAGTTGCAACAGTTGTGATCTTTTTTCATACTGGTTTTATTTACATCTATCTATCCATCCATCCACCCACCCACCTATCCATTCATCCACCTATCCATCTATCTTATAGAACCATTTCAAAGTAACTTGACAATATCATGACACTTTATCTCAAGATGCCATTGGCCCCAAACTTTGACCTTTCAACCTCCAAATCTGTGTCTACCTCCTCTGCTCCCTTGTTCTTCTTCTTCCTTTCCTCTCTGATCATCATGTGAGAGAATCACAGTCTGTGATTGGACCTCAGGCACCCTTTGTTTGGCAAGAGGGACACACAAATGCACCTGCAGGAGTTTGAGAGGAGACCCATACATGGACTATTAAGGAAGCAAAGGAATAGGTTTCTGAATCTACGTATCTGTCCAATGAATAGCTGTGATGGGACACCTCTGTTGGATAGGCTCAGGGTTGGGGGCTAGAAGGACTACTCAATATTCCTCAAACATACCTACCATACATCTGCCTCAGGACCTTTGCACCATTTCCTTTGCTTAGAACTCTCTACCTCTAAGATTTCAACATGGCTCTCTCTCTCACCTTCTACAAATCTTTGCTGAAAAGTCACCTTCTCAGTTGGACCCACCTCATTCCCCTGATTCTGCTTTATTTTCCTCCATATCATGTATGTTTACATGTTGTGTTTACTGCCTGTCTCACTGCACTACAATGTAAGCTCCCTGAGGACTTTTGTCACTGAAGTTTCCCCAGTGCCTGGGATAGTGCCTGAACGTCTCCTAGTAAGCTTTCACTAATTATTTGCTGAATGAACTAATAAGTGAATGAATGACTTATAAGGGACCTTTTAGCTCTAAGAAGCTAGGAATTTGGATAGTGGAGGGAAAGAAGACTGCATTTGGAATCAGAGGGTCTGGGTCTGAGTCCCAGTTTTGTCAGCCATAAGCTAGGTTACCTGAGAATGTTAGCTGCAAATGTAAGAGTCTTAGTGTCCTCATCTGTAAAATGGGGTTAATGATACACAATATTTTGTGTTTGCTGTGTTCCAGGCAGTCACCAAGCACACTGCCACCTTAACCGTTGTAATGGCACCACCTGACGTTTCGTGTCTTCTAATGTGATAAATGTATTCAGTAGACAGCGTCACCTATGAAGCATCCTTATCCAAAATACTTAACCTGAACTTAAATGAGCCTCTTGGCCTAATTTTTTTTTTTTACAAGAAAACAAGAGTTAAAGAAACAGAACAAAACAAGTCATCAAGAAAAAATAGACAAATTCAGAATTTGGGACATTTTTCAAGACAACTGGCCTAGCCATCGGAAGCATATTAGCTTTATGAAAGTCTTGATAAAAGTGAAGGGCTGTTCTTGATTAAAATCATATAAAAAGGGGCTCCTGGATGGCTCAGCTGGTTAAGCACTGACTCTTGGTTTTGGTTCAGGTCATGATCTCACAGTCCGTGAGTTCGAGCCCCACGTTGGGCTCTGTGCTGACATCGTGGAGCCTGCTTGGGATCCTCTCTCTACCCCCGCCCCCTCCCCTGCTTGCTCTCTCTCTCTCTCTCTCTCTCACACACACACACACACACACACACACACACACATAAATAAACTTAAAAATAAAATAAAATACTATAAAGAGATATGTAATGAATGATTCTTGTTTGGAATATGTTTCAAGAAAGCATCATTTAGATAAGCAAAAACTAGAAGCAAAAATAATACGTATAGCCAGTTGAATGGATAAATTAGCATACCTATAAAAATATATAATGTAATATTCTACAGCTGTACAATATTCTGTCCTGAAGCCCCCCCCCCTGGGTGATGGTGCCCACCTGCCCCACCTCTGCTGCAGCCTCTCACTGGTAATTTTTGTAGACAACATGAGAAAAGCAGTGACTAGCAGGCTGAACAGTCCACCAGTCTGAACCAGTAAGGTGGAGGTGAGGTCTAGTAGAAGAACTTGAATTTGCAGCTGTGGGAAACTTGGGTTTCCAGTCTTTGCAAACCCCACCCTTGATTTACCAAACTGGAGATGCATAGACACTGCTGAGCATCCCGGGAAGAAGTTCTGGAACTTCTCAGAAAGTGGAGTAGGGGGTACCATGCAAATCTTGGGCCTGGCCTGGAAGGGCCAGGCACCTTCCTACCTTGGGCTCGGGTTCTCCAGGCTGGATTTTCATACCTCTCCACCGAATTAGGAACGTGGGCTGGACTCTCTTGGGTCATTCGTTGGGACGGTCTGCTTAAAGATCTCGTGCAGCCAGTCAAAGCCTGTGTGGCCCCGTGCTGATCACAGAACGAGTTCATTCATCCGCTGCGCAAAGGAAAACAGAGCTACAATTAATGCAGCCAGGATTGGGACCTGGGCCCTTGCTCTCAGGGCCTGGCCCAAGTTCCTGCAGTTGGATGAGGGGCCCTACGTGGTGAAGCTGTCCTACCGTGAGCATGAATGGTGCCTACTGAGGGCTGAGGTGCCCTCTTTAGCCTGGACGGGTGACACTCCCTCTGCCTCCTTCCTCACACTGCACTCAAGTCCCACTTCCTTTCCCGACGAGAGTGTTTTCCACCATCTTTAAAACAGCTTTTCCTCATTGGGGCTGGAACAAAGGCTTTAAAATGGATAAAGTAGGAGCACCTGGGTGGCTCAGTTGGTTAAGCCTCCTACCTCGTCCCAGGTGATGCTCTCACGGTCTGTGAGTTCCAGCCCCGAGTCAGGCTCTGTGCTGACAGCTCAGAGCCCGGAGCCCGCTTCGGATTCAGTGTCTCCCTCTCTCTCTCTCAAAAATAAATAAACATTAAAAAAATGGATGAAGTAGTTCCAGGTGACTTTCTTCTCACCCCCACAGTAAGAGTTCCTGCCAGGATTTCACAATTTTTCACACTTGAAGTGAGAGCATGAGAAAATTAAGGGAGCTGAAGGAATCACAGAGAAAGTGGAGGAAGCCATTCTTAGGAAAGGTTTGAGGGGGATTTCCCTAGAAGGATTTTCTGGAGTGTTGGGGTTACGTTGGCCAAGTCTTGCGCCAAAAGGACTGAGGTCCCCTGGGGGACAGGACAGGATTCAGAGGTGTGGAGCGGAAGGAGAGGCAGGTCTTCCTTTCTGCCCGCAGTGCCCAGGCAGCTGTGGTCTGGGGGACTAAACTGGTTTTTCAAATTCTACTCCTTCCATTCCTGGCCCCGAGTCTGATGATCGGAGGTGCACAGATTTTAAAGAGTTTCATCAAAGCATTGCATGGATACAAGGGGACCTGTTAACTGAGACCATGATCCTTTTGCTTTGAAAGTTGACGCAGACAAAATACAGACAGAAGTTCTTGTGTAGTTCACGTGGAAGACGGTCCGTAAAGAACTCGGAGGAGGCCAGTGAGCAGAGCAGAAGAACAAACAGGAGCTTGATAGCCTGTGTCCCCCTGAAGCCGGAATACAGAATGCCGAGGATCACACCAGACACTTACTGAGCGCTGGCTTTCATTTATTAACTCATCCAATCTTCACAACAACCCTGTGAGGCAGTCACTATTAATAAACTCAGTTGCAGACAAGAAACGAAGGCACAGAGACATTGACTCGTTAAGCCCAAGGTCACACACACCGTGCTGGAACACCTGCAATCCAGTTTCAGAGTCTACCCTGTTAGCCACTCCCCTTTCTCACTCGCTCTCACTCTGAGTCAGGGACTGCTGTCTGTGTGGAACAGAGGAGGGTGGGCTCCAGTCCCACTGCCACACATGGATGTAAAACAGGACGCAGGAAGCCAACCCCACACCCCAGACATGAAGGGCGTCCCAAGGGGAGGAACCACATTCTCTAGATGCACCTTCCGGTGAAGGACAACCCCAGACGGGGCAATCAAACCAAGCCCTGCCTCTGGTTCAATAGCATGCAGTGAAGGAAAAGATGCTCCATGTCATGAGTCATGAGGGAAATGCAAATCAAAACCACAAAGAGATAGCACTTCACACCCTCTAGGATGGCTACAAGCAGAAAGACGGAAAATAAGTGTCGGCGAGGATGTGGAGAAATTAGACCCCTCGCACGGTGACGGCGAGAACGGAAAAGGGCGCAGCTGCCTTGAAAAACAGTCTGGCAATCCCTCAAAAAGTTAACTATAGAGTTACCGTATGACTCAGCAGCTCCACTCCTAGGTATGCACCCCAAAGAATTGAAAACAGGGATTCGTTTGGACACAAATGTTCACAGAAGCTCTGTTTACCATGGCCGAAAAGGTGGAAACAATCCAAATGTCCATCCACAGATGAAGAAACAAAATGTGCATATTCTTACAATGGAATATTATTCAGCTATAAAGAGAAATAAACTATTGATATATGGTACAATGTGGGCGAACCTTGAAAACACTAAACCAAAGAGGCTAAAATGCAAAAGGTCATCTCTTCTCTGATTCCGTTTATGTGCTATCTCCAGAATAGGAAAAACTATAGAAACAGAAGAGAGATTAGTGGTTTCTAGGTACTGGGCGCAGAGGGCCCTGGGGACTGATTACTCAATGGATACAGGGGTTTCTTTTGAGGTGACGGAAATTCTTTGAAACTATAGAGAGGTGATGCTTGCACAACTTTGTGAAAGGACTAAGACCCGCTGAGTTGTTCACTTTAAAAACCATTACTGTTATCTGAATTGTACCTCGATTTTTTGAAAACACAAAAACAAAACACGAAGTGTAAAAGAAGGGGACAGATGTGAGTTGGTAGCTGTTCTTTCAAAAACCTGAGTGCTTTTGTGGAATCTGGCTAAGTGTGAGCCACAGCTGCTGTCATCGTGATGACTGCCACATGGTGGGCTTCCTCCAGGTTGACCCATTTGCTCCTCACAGCACCGTGAATGCAGGGTCTGGGGGCTGTGCACTAATGAAAGGGCAGGGCTGGGCTTCGAACCCAAGCACTCTGTCATTCAGGCCCTAACCCAAATAACTCTGCTTTCCTGCGGTAACAACGACAATGTCGAGAATCACGAGAGCTAACATTTCATGGGTCCCAAGTGCATCTGGCAGGTGCTAAGAAACTTGTTCACTCACACTCTTGTTCACAAATATTTGTTGAGGACCTACTCTGTGCTGGTTGCTGTTGTAGGCAATGGGTCACATCGGTGAATGAGACGGATGAGGTCCCTGTGCTCGTGAAGCTTCCATTCCAGGAGGGAGAAACAACACACAGGTGAACGTGAACGTTACCTCAGGTCAGGGCTAATCAAGAAAACAAAGTAAGGAATAGGGCTGGAGAGAAGCTGGTGTCGCAGGGAGATCTGGGGAGACTGCCCAGAGGAGGTGACATCGAGCAGACCTGAATGAAGCGAGGGAGAAAGACTGACAAAGGTCCAAGGAAAAAACGGCTCTGCCCGTGGGGCCAGCAAGGCACAGGCCCCGAGATGAGAGCAAGGCTAGGGAGTACTGTGTGGTTGGGACGGGGGTGAGTGTGGCAGAGGGAGCAGCGATCAGAGTTGTGCACAGAAGTCAGAGCACATGGGGGCTCACAGGCCATGAGGAGAAATCGGAGTTCCTGTGTCTGACGAGGAGCCATATACTATGTCACTCAACTCACAAACAACCTGATGAGAGCCACACGTGCTGTTATTACTATTATCGTCCCTGTTTTATAGAACAATGTGAAGCACAGAGTGGTTAGGCAACAAATTCAAGATGCCACAGCTAGCAAGTCTGGAGTTAGTAAGCCTGACTCAGGTCCTGTGACCCCAGAGCCCAAAACCTTAAACAAACAAACAAAATCTCTGCTACAGATCGCCTCCCGCTGGCATCTCCACCTCGGGCCGCACGGGTTCAAGCTCCCACGAGACGTGGGCACACTGTTTACGCTCTGCATCTCAGGCAGGGCCTTGAGAAGCCAGGAGAGGCCAGAGAAAGAGGAGGACAGTGACGTCAGCCTTGGCACACAGAATCTCAGCATCATCCTCAGCCTTCGAGCTCAGGTGGACTCATAGCCCCATTTCACCAGCAAGGAAAACTGAGCCACTGTTCTGTAAGTTGCCACGGGGCCCTAAGGGGGTCAACTAGAATTGGGACCAGTCTCAGAGCAGAGCCAAGGTTATTTTCATCACAGGCCCTGCGGCGTTTTATTCTGTGAATTTAGAATGCCATCACCTCCCCGCACCCCCTGCCCCACCCCCATTCCTGTGGGAAGGGAGAGAACAGCCCCCCCCCCCCCCCAGCCTGCTTCTCCTCCTCACCCAGTATCTCTGCCCAGCCAGGCTGAATCCTCAGAGATTTTTTTTTCCCTGCCTGCCCTCAGCCCTTTACCCGCTGCCAAATCCTGCCTGGCTGCCTCGAAGCTCTTCCTGCCCCCTTCCCCACGCCCAGTGCCCCATTGACTCTCATTCTCCCACTCACAAACTGGGAATGCAAAGACAATCAGACCCAGCCCCACCCTCAAGGAGCTCTCTGTCCAGCAGAAACCAGTGAGTAGACAATTTGTATACCATGAATAAGTCCATGGGAGAGGAGAGCACAGGGTCACACCTGTAAGTGGGAGTTGGTGAGGGTGGGCATCGAGCTGACTAGAGGAAGTCAGGGAAGGCTTCCTGGAGGAGGTGATGCCTGGACTGAGACCTGCAGGATGGTAGGGACAATAGTTGCTAGCCACCTCATTCACAGCTCTCTGCTGTTTGGCCCTGTGGACCAATCATACCTCCCCAGCCCCAAGCCCCCAACAATCCTGTGCTCTTCATACCGTCTACCCTACAGCTTGTGCTCAAACGGTAATTGGAAGGCGAGAAGCCACTGCCGATAGACCTAGGTTCAAATCCCCCTTCTGACACAACCCAGCAGCCTTGGGCTGGATGTTCAACCTCGCTAAGCCCTCCTTTCCTCAGCTGTGAAGTTGTTGGACGAATCAGCAGTAACATACGTCCACCTGGCACATGCTATTTAGTAGGTGGTTGCTCTTGATGTACTGTTTGTTCTGCCCGAAACCCCTTTCCTTCTCAGACCTCAATTTCTCTAAGAAATCATCTGAGATCCAAGAGTTGAAAATAATATACCTTCTCCTCCAGACCCCTTTCACTTCTAGTGCACATCTCCGACGACTTGCATTAGTGACTTACGGTATGTCTGAGTCTACTACTGGATAGATGCTCAGCTCTAGAGAAAAGTAATTGCGTTTTATTTATTTGTAACCCCCCAGTGCTCAGCCCAGTCTCTGGCTCATCGCCTGTGTTTATAAGATGGAAATATGGACCAAATCCTGTCCTGAGGAATGTCTGGGGCAATTGGCAGTGGGAATGTCATGCTGGCCACAGGCCACAGCAGGGAGAGGCCAGGGGACCAGAATCCTATGGTTGAATGTGCAATGGTGGGGGGAGAGCAGGGGGGAACATAGGTCAGATCCAGAAAAGGCGGAAAAGACAGAAAAGAGGAGGTAGAAAGTAATAAAACAAACATGCTTCAGATTGTTTGAACTTGTGAATTGGAGTTATTTTACTTCGTGTCAAAAGAAATCTCCCATGAATTGGCAATCTTAAGAGAAGAAATTTAAAGAGACATTAAATATATTTTTGAAAAACAGCCAAAATGAGGCGTGCCTGGGTGGCTCGGTTGGTTGGGCGTCTGACTTCGGCTCATGGGAGCAGAAGAGGGAGTCTCTCCTCAGATGAACAGGTTTGTGAGAGCAGAGGTGGCATTGTCCCACAGATGTGCTCTAGAATCAGGGATCACACACTCGAATGAGCAGGTGGGGGCAGCCCGTGGTCCTACACCACAAAGCAAGGGTGGGCCATGGGGGAGAATGGAATGTAAGACCCCTTCCCCTAGGAGGTCACCATGTCAAGACCTATCGGTCATGATCAGTCATTACAATGTCAGGTTTCCCCCAGCTCAGAGAAGAGAAATCTGATATCAGCTTTGGTATCAACTGATCACCAGGCAGTGTTAGAATTCCCCCCCACCCCGCCCCAGGCACCTCTGAGCAAGGAGGTCCCTAGGAAGCTGTCTCCGGGTCCTAGCATGTATTTGAAGTAAATCCTTGGGTTTGAACTTGCTCTGGGCTGCAGGAACACGGGGGTTTCTCTGGACGAATGGAGAAGCAAAAAAGGTGGAGTTTAGAGGAAAAGGCGGGACTCTCTTAGGGATAGGTCCCACTTCCTCTAAGAGTCTCCCAGAAAGTCTTCTTCTATTATTCATCGACCGTTAACACCTCCTGCTTGGCATTGTTGTCTTTTCATGTCTGCTCAGGCATCTCGGAGTTTACTTCCATTCTGACACTGACCGTGTGCCCCCGTGGAAGGTCCGCTTTTATCGATCTCCTTATCTCACTCCGTCAGGACCGTCCGGACCGCGAGTGATGCCTTGTGCGATGCAGTCATTCATTCGACACACAGCTACTGAGAACCTGCTGTGGGCCAAGCATGCTCATAAGTACGGGAGAGTCGGCTGTGAACAGGGCGGCCAGGGTTCCTAACTCTCTGAATATGCATTCTAGCAGAGGAATACCAGACAGTACACAATAAATAAACATGAGAATAGGACACGAGATACTCATTTCATGTGCACAATGTCAACTACATTTTCTCAGCAATTCTCAGCAAGAGAAAGATCATAACTCCCCGTGCCCAGCAATGGCACCTGCCATTCCCCTCAACGATCCTGAGGTGAGAGAGGGGGGTCTGCCCCTTCCTCCCGAGCGTCTCCCCACGCTGCATGGATTCTGATGCTAATGCAGTTTTTCATAAAGCGTCACTCTTAAATGAAACCAACTGCTTCATCTGGTGTCTGACCAAAGGAAACAGTGATCTGTTCCAACTTGGAGGAAAAACGGTTCTGTCAGACTTACGAGAGATGGTATGTGGTTTTTCAACGTGGTGTGTCCCTGGGGAGGTTTCAAGGGTTATATGGATTACATGAGATTTCCGAGGTACGTGTGGACTTTAGACCTAGTCCCTGATAAAGTTGGACTCCCCTGCATGCATGTTGTCTGCTAACTGTCCACTACCTTAGTGCCATTTTTTTTCATGTTTATTTTTATTTTTGAGATAGAGAAAGAGAGCGAGCATGAGCGGGGGAGGGGCAGAGAGAGGGGGACAAAGGATCCAAAGCGGGCTGCGTGCTGACAGCAGTGAGCCCTATATGGGGCTCAAACTCAAGAACATGAGATCAGGGCCTGAGCCGAAGTGGGTCGCTCAACCTACTGAGCCACCCAGACGTCCCCTCAATACCATTTTTTAAAAAATGTTTGTTTATTTTTGAGAGAGAGAGTGAGACAGAGCGTGAGTGGGGGAGGGCCAGAGAGAGGGAGACACAGAATCTGAAGCAGGCTCCAGGATCTGAGCTGTCAGCACAGAGCCTGATGTGGGGCTCAAACTCATGAGCCATGAGATCATGACCCGAGACGAAGTCGGACACTCAAACGACTGAGCCACCCAGGTGTTCCTATAAATTTTTCTTTTTAACCTGAGCTAGTTTAAGGTGGCTTTTGGTCACTTGCAACCAGTGTCTAAAATTCTCTTTTGTAGGTATCTTATCATTTGTTCCTCACCCCGAGGAAGTTGCTCGGTGAGGTTAAGTGAGCTGTGCAATATCTCACTGCTATAGAGAGAGCAGCAAGAATTTAAACACTGCTTCACACCCTGCTTCACATCTTTGACCCTCAAAAGAGGTTTCCCTGCGTGTGATCTCATCCCCTCTCGCATGCGTTTTGTACGCTCTGGTCGATGTCTCTTTCACAACACCAAGCCAACACTCGTCACATCCATGATCCAGTCCCGCAGTGATACACAGCCACAGCACTCTTCCGCAGGGCTCCTACCCACCTTTCCAGCACCCTCCTCCCTCCCTCTGGCTGCCGTGTGCTTGCCTGCAAATCCCTGCGTGAGTCATGCTCTCTCCGGCTCCGTGAGCACGTGGCTCCCTTCGTCTGCCGCCTGCCGCCTGCCTGCCCACCTTGGAGACCTGGCATGTCCCTCCAGTCCCCACGCAACTGGGAAGACTTGCTGCCACCCACCAGCCTGGGCAGAGCCACACCTTGTTCTTTGCTTCTTCCTCAAATCTGCTTCGGATAAAGGCAAATAAGGCACCCGTCTTGTGTCTGATTCTCATCCTCTGCCTCCCAAAATAGAGGTTCATGGGGACCGAGACAGCAACGTCCTCTATCTAGCTCTAGCCCCTGGCACAGTGCCTGGCGTGTGGTAGGCACTCAGTAAATGTTTACTGAGGGGACAGAGTAGAGGAGCAGGGAGATGGGGGCTGATACAAACATCGAGCATTCAGACTTTGTTAACAATCAGCTTCAGTTTGGGGGTCGACTGATGGATGCACGAAGCCAGTGAGAGCTGAATGCGCAGATCGGAAATACCTTTGCAGAGATTCATCTTCACTCCTTGTACCCAATTAACGCTGAGCCATTAGTCCTTTCTGAAGCTGCCAGGATCTATTAAGCCATTTAACTTCTTCTCCGGCACTTCAGGATCAGTCCCAAGGGCATTTTTTTCAGGCCTGGGCAGCCAAAGTTTAAATGACTTAAGTGGTGAGCTTTCTATCACTCCCACTGGGGACTCCTCCACCGAAGCAAAGCTTTAATATGTCTAAAGCTCTGTGAATGGCGAAAAACTCCTAAAGCTCAGACTGTAATCAGCCTCAACCCTTAAAGAAATCAGAGTTTGGTGCCCTTCCTAGCTGACCTTCTGAGTAACTGGAACAGGAAACCACCCTCTGTGGGGGTGATTGGAATGGTCCTAGGAAAGTCCCCAGGCCCAACGGATGCGCCTCAGCAATTCACTACAACGCCTGAAATTCCCTCCATTAATCACTGATATGTTTTATTGAGCACCTACTGGTGCCAGGCTTTTGGAGATTCTGACTCGAGTCATCGCAGGTTTGTTATGTCGAGCTAAGTTAGGCTCTCGGCTGAGCTCAAAAGCAAATGCCCCTTTGAGGGTAATCCACCATGCATTAGTAGTCATTAATATCATTCTTCCAAGGAGACCGCTGAGGCAGAGGACAGCTACATGGGAGGGGGTTTTAGGACAGACAGGATGCAAGCTGCTGGGGAAGACGGCTGTAGAATAGAGGCTAACCCGGTGAGTGTGCAGGCACCTCGGGTGAGGGGACCATTTCTACTCCCCTGACCTGCAGCCCTATGGAGTTGCAAGATCGGAGACACGAGCACAGTAGGCACCTCAAACATTCCTTGTTGATGGGATCCGCCTGTATTCCGCGGCCTTGTCCCCCTTTTAATTCTAGCCAGAAATGCCCTGGATTTGCACTGGGAATGTGGAAGCAGGTCTAAGCTTCCTGGTTTGGGCATTTCGTTTAACCCGGGGAAGCAAAACTCATTTATAGTCAGGGCCAGCTGCAAACTGCAGCCACGATAATAACGATGTGACAGCTACAGCCTTCGTTCGTCAGGTGCCTAGTAGGTGCCGGGCACTGTCCCTGATATTACATAGAATCAGTTTTTCACAGTAAGGTCAAAAGCAGTATTTCTAAGAAACTGAGGCTTGGAGAAGCTATTTGCTCGAGGTTATCCAATTGTTCCGGAGCTGAGAGAGGGTTGCAGCGCAGTCCCTGTGCAACTCCACAGCCCATATTCGTTACTACTAGGCTACACGATCATGGGCTGGCTAAAGTGAATTTTTAGTACCATCCTTGTGGAGACTCTGAAGGGGCAACATGAGTGATCCCATCAGAACCTGGGAAGGAGAAGTTGGTTTGCCCTCTGAAAGATTTATAAAATAAAATAACACCGAACGGTTACTCTAAAGGGATGGGACGGTTCAACCACACCTGAATAAGGGAACGGAGGAAGGAAGAGGGTCAAATGGTCAGTCGGGGATTCCTACAACAGGTGAACTCAGGGCGCACTTGTCTGCATTTCTGGCCCTGTCCTGCTAATACGAAAAACAAAGTCCTGTGCAGCGATGGGATGGCTTTCCTTCTGGTGGAGACAGGTGTATCAGGAAGCATCACGCCTGGTGAAAACAGCCACGACCACCTTCCAAACCCTTTTCCTCCCACTGGGTGTGGGTTCCCCATGATGAGCTGCTCAGTGGCCACGGATATCTGGTCCTTGATGCTTACAGCTCGTAGTAAACGAACAAACTTTCATCGTGATTATTCATCCCCTCTCATGAACTTGGGGGCTGGTTCCTCCAGATATACCAACAATAGGCCAGAGCCTGGACTGTGGGGCCCACCTGTGAGGTCCATCTGGACGCGGAGCCGGCCAGCCCCAGGCAGACCAGCTGGAGATTCCGACTCAAATCATTGCAGGTTTGTTATTTTGAGCTAAGTTAGGCTTTATGCTGAGCTCAAAACTCAATGTCCCTTTGAGGGTAATCCACCACGTATTATCAGTCATTAATACCATTCTTCCAAGGAGACCGCTGAGGCAGAGGACAGCTACGTGGGAGGGGGTTTTAGGACAGACAGGGATGCAAGCTGCTGGAGAAAAACTGCCGTTAGTCTCTAGGCCTTCTTCAGATGGTTACAGGCCTTGCCAACAGCCCGCCCCCCCCCGCCCCCCCAACCTCAGGAATCCAGTGCCTTTGAGCTGGCCCTGGCTTGCCTGCGCTCCTCACAGGAAGCCCAGGACGACCTGTTACCCACAGGAGTGGGGGTGCATGTTGTCAAATTTCTTTCCATTCCCTTTGGACTCTGCCTTTGAAAGTTTTGCGTACTTTCACCTGATAAACCAATTGTGTGTTACCTTCCCCAGGCATTAAAAGTAAAAACAGCTTCTGAGGCATTAAAAGTCATTGTAATTTTGGGGGCTCCTGGGTGGCTAAGCCGGTTAAGCAGCCGACTTCGGCTCAGGTCGTGATCTCAGGGTCCGTGAGTTCGAGCCCCACATCAGGCTCTGCGCTGACAGCTCAGAGCCTGGAGCCCGCTTCTGATTCTGTGTCTCCCTCTCTCTCTGCTCCTCCCCCACTCACGCTGTGTCTCTTGCTCTGCCTCTCAAAAACTGAATAAATGTTAAAAAAGAAAATAAGTCATTATAATTTTTTATTATATAATAACATACATTTATATTATTAAATATAATATAGTATGCTGTTTATAAATATGTTACAAATGAATCTTATGTAATTATAATTAAATTCTAGAACTTTTCAACATATAAAAAAGAGAGAGAGGAATATGATGAACCCCCAAATGCTCATTGCCTAGTTACAACAATAATCAACATTTTGTCCTCCGGTTTCATCTATCCCTCACACTTTTTTACTCAGCACTTTCAGAGCAAACACCACAAGACATATGATTTCACCCACACAAACTTGGATATGCGTCCCTCACAGATAAGCACATTTTAAAAGACATAACAATAGTGCCATTATTAACAGAGGTAACAAATGATCTGGTAGAATTTCCCCACATTCTGGATTTGGCTGATTTCTCTTGGTGTTATTAGGTAGTTCCATTATTGCCAGTGTTTTCTGTAAACTGCTAAGTAAGATTTAGAGCAATGTGACAGCCAATGGACATAAAATGCCAACCACATATGTAATTTCATGTGTTCTAACAGGCACATTGAAAAAAATTTTTAAAAAGGGGTACCTGGGTGGCTCAGTCAGTTGAGCATCTGAATCTTGATTTCGGCTCAGGTCACGATCCCAGGGTCACGGGATGGAGCCCCACTTCAGGTTCCGTGCTGAGCATGCAGCTGCTTGGGGTTCTCTTTCTGTTTCCCTCTGCCCCTCTCCCCAACTCATGCTCTCTCTCTCTCTCTGTCTAAAAAAAAAAAAAGTACAAAAAAAAATAAGTGAAGGAGATTAAGACTACACTTGAGGAGCACCGAGTAATATATGGAAGTGTTGAATCACTATTTTGTACACCTGTAACTAATATAACACTGTATGTTGACTACACTGGAATAAAAAAAAGTTAAAAGAAATAGGTGAAATTTTAAAAAATAATTTATTTAATTTAATGTGAAATAGCCAAGATATTGTCATTTCAAAATGTGGTGAATGCAACAAAACTATAAATGAGATGTCTTATATTATTTTTTTATACAGCATTTCCAAAATTGGATGTGGGTTATACACTTAAAGCACATCTTAACTCCGAGTAGCTACAATTCAAGTGTTCAAGGGCCTCGTGTGGCTACCATATCGGATGGGGCAGATGTAAAGGCTTTTTTAAGATTCATTCTTAGATTTTTTTAGATGAGAAGAATACTATGTAGGTGTTGCTGTAGATTTCCCATTTGGAAATTCCCCATCAACCTTTCACGAGATAGGTCAGTATTCACTGATTGGTCATTTCTTAATCCATTATTTTCCTAGAGGTTTCAAAAGCCATGTATTTGTTTGTTTGTTTGTTTGTTTGGAGAGAGAGAGCACGTGAGCAGGGGGAGGGGCAGAGGGAGAGAGAGAGACAGAGACAGAGACAGAGACAGAGACAGAGAATCCCAAGCAGGCTCCACGCTCAGCTCAGAGCCCCACACGGGACTCAATCCCACGACCCTAGGATCATGACCTGAGTGGAAATCAAGTCAGACACTCAAGCAGCTGAGCCACCCAGGTGCTCCAAAAGTCATGATTTTCTAATTCTGTTATTCCTTCTGCATATACTGGGAAGAATTCTTACTTAAAGATGAACTTTCCCTTATCAGCTCTTTGGTCACTTGGAAATGTAGTTCACACAGGAAAGGTGGGTTGTGTGCTTATTCTTCTTTTTATCCGTTTTCAGAGAAATAAATTGGTACCGAAACAACCCTGAAATGGAGACCAGTAAGGGTTCTCTTTTTATCATTATGTACTCACAATTGTCTGCATTTTTACCTTTCAATATATGGCAGTCATTATTCTTTTTGATGCTAAAAATTTCCCACCTTTAGCCAGTGAGACTCTCCAGCTGACTCCTGGGCCACTTTTTGATTGTGTTTTCTGGCACAATCACGTAGGCTCATCTCGGACATTTCCGCCCTCATTAGTAATCAGCCATTCCTCCAAGGAGCCCTGGTTCCTTCCGGTGTTCCGGGCATCTTTAAAGGATTCCCCTCGGGATGATAACATAACCTAGAAGAATTGAATACGGTCTGAATTGGAAGCACCGAGGTGCGAAATAGGACAAAGGTTTTCTTCTCTTGGGATGAAGAAGGGTAGGATGAGAGGAGAAAGAAGACTTCAGAGGTGCTGACACAGCTCTACCTGCCCTGCTCATCCCTTTCTCTGAATCTCTCCCCTCCGTACCCTCTACTCTTAGGACTAGAACTTTCTGTGGCTGCTCCGTGCAGGTGAACGCTCAGCCAACTCGGAACCCCGGGGCCCCCCCTGACCTTCCTTTGTGGAGAGCCCAGAGCCTTTGCCCAAAGTTGCCTCACTTCCCACCCAGCCCTTCCTGAGCCAACTCCCTGATGTCTCCCGGAGAACACAGTCGGCAGCGTCCCAATGACATCAGGGAAACTCCTATTTCCAGCAGTTTCTCCTTCAGCTGCACAAACGTGCCGCGGTAGACAGGGCGTGGGCTTTTGAAGTCTCTGCAGGAAGCAGCGCTGTGTCGTCAGCTCCACATCTGAGAGCGTCTTCTGTGAGAGCTGTACTTGCTCAGCTGGTGCGCAGCCCTCCCATCCCCTCACCCTGCCCATCGCCACACCCGACAGGGCCAGGGAGGGCGGACCCCACACCACGTGCTGGGGGTTAAGGAAGACAGAGGACCAGCACGCAGCAGCACAAAATAATAAAGGCCAGTGAGGGGAATGTCTGGTATCTCTCCCGGTTTTCCAGAGCGCTCTTTGTTTCTCCCATCCCTTGCCCAAAAAGGCAATAAATACCACCACACTCAAACTTCTATCAGCGGAAGAGAGCCCCTCAATGCCTGCCGTACTCCCTCAGCATGTTCATGAACCTGGAATGGCCATTCCATATCATTTCCGTAGCTTCCCGGCATTACCAGACAGAATTGTTTTATTATTATTCACAGATACTTTTTTGTACCTAGGCCTGATTCCAAAACTCGTGAGTTTTCCAACTGGCTGCCCTACCTTTCAAAAGTAGGTAATTTCTCCATCCTTCCCAACCTCCAATTTCTGAATCTATGGCCCATTATAATGCACAAAAATGCAAAGGCATAGGGTAATGCTTCCACATCTCAACAGTATTCTGTTAGCCTTAGAAGACACCCCAGCAGGAGGCTAGAATCTGGTATCCAATCAAGCCCAACATTTATTAAAATGTGCTGCTGTTCCGTACTTCAGAATATTGTGGGTAATACCCAATGTTTTTTGAATTTTAATATGCTTTAAAAAAATACAACCAGTGTCCCATGTGAAACGTAGAACTGAGTGACCCAAGCTGGTGGCCGTAGACCCTGTGGACAGTCCCAGGTGAACTGCTTCGGCCGCAAGAGGATGGGCTTTGTGATGGGCTGCGCAGTGGGCATGGCAGCCGGGCGCTCTTTGGAACCTTTCCCTGTCTCAGGATTGGAATGTGGGTTTGGGAGCTGATGGGCCGATCTGGAAAACCATGATGCAGAAAGGCGCCCCTTTGGCACAGTCATGGCCATTGGGATGGGCATCTGATGCTAATCAGGGCAGTGGTTGCCCATCGCAGCTACCCTTTCCGTCAGTCCCAGCTCATATATTATAATAAAGCAGAAGTCTTTGAAGAAAGAAAAAGAAAGAAAGAAAGAAAGAAAGAAAGAGAAGAAAAGAGAAAAAAAAAATAACCAGCACACCAAACCTATTATCTGAGATATTAATTAGGATGAAGCTGTGTTTTAAAAAGTCATTAGAAATAATAAGGAACTAATGGTACACGGAGGTGGCAAAAGTCAAGACTGCAAATGACAAGTATGACAAACTTGGGTACTCCAGGGTGTAACGATCAAACAGCTCTATCCTCTTCATATCCCAGCCAGGACTTTGACTGTTTAGTGAGTTAAAGATAATGATTATAAAACTGTACTGAGCTCTCACAGCCAGAACTGGCTCTTGCTTGCTTTTATCACTATCTAAAAATGGGACTATAGTTTCCTTTTCTCTGACGCATTAGAAATAAAACAGAAAACGTAAAGTAAAGAACATCTTTTCCCCTTCATGTCGACATTTCATGAGATTTACTGAAAAACCACCTTTAGCGCTAGGAGAGTTTATGGGAAACAATAATCCGCCCCAAGAATAAACAGTAAATGGAATGATGATTTTCTAGGAAGTGCTGTGTCTGGCTGCGGTAGCAGCAGCAATGAGCTGAGAGAGGTTTTGGCAGCCCCGGAGGGCCCCAGAGAATCATGAGCTGTGATTAAGAAAGCATTCATGAGTTTATCTCCGTGGGAGTGGGGAAGCGTCTCCTGTGAAGCATGAGGGTGTCCGTCTTATCTGGGGATTTCCTTTGGCATTACAGAAAATGATGCAGAGGTGCCTCCGTTCCCCGGAACAGGAGGTGAGAGGCCGGCCAGGCTGGTGACTCTGTGGGGTCCGGATTCTCACGCATGGTCATTCTCACTGACGTTGGCTCAGAACCCGTGGGGCACTGGCTTGCAGGGCAGCTTGAAACTGGGCGTGGAGAGCTGAGTCCCCCAGCCCAGGAGAAACGCACTCCTGTTTAGTACCTTCCTAAGTAAAAGCCATGGTGAGGAAGCACAGTGGTCGGTGGATTCAAAACAAGACTGCTCGGGTGTGCAGAAATGTGCACTGCAGCACCGGCAACAGCCAAAAGCTGGAGACAGCTATACTGCTCATGAGTGGGAGACTGGCTTGGTGTATTGTGGTATGTCTGCTATGTCCTATGACGAAATACAGTGAAACTATTTTCAACAGATTACAGCAGACCTATGTGAATTGACAGTGAAAGGCGCCCCGTATGTTTAAAGGGAGAAGATAAGCCTCGGACCTCTAGGTAGAGTGTGATCCAATTTTCCAATGTGTTATACATACCTATGCGTAGAGAAGTGTCAGGGAGAAAATCTGCCTGCTCGAGGGGGTGGGGCAGGGCTGCTAGATGAACTTGGGGTGGGAGGCAAGAGATGGCTCCAATGTTGCTGCTTCTCCTTTCAGGATTGGCTGTTTTGTGGGAGGAAAAGAGACATGTGAGCTAATAGGGCCATACTAGTAGGTAGTCCGTTTGAGTGATTGAATTTGCCCAAGGTCGTCCAGTGGCCAGGCTGGAGAAACAAGATTTGAACCCAGCTCCCCTACCCCTAAGTGGATTGTTTCCAGGACCCTCTTGGGGAAACCTGACCTTGCGGCCCTTTTCCAGGACTGGGAAGAATCAGTGCTTAGACACTGCCAGGGGGTCTCTCCCATTGTCTGTGGAGGTGGTCAGACCTGTGCCCTGAGGATCAGCCGGACTGGGGCAAGACTGAAGAGGGTGGGGCCTGTTCCACCCTCTACTTTCTTCCACAGTGGTGGTCAAGGTCCCCTATCGCGCACCTGAATTCCCCGGGGCCCACACTGGGCATGTCCCTAAACTCAAGAGCCTCCCCTCCCTTTACTCTTTAGTCCTATCAAGTCATTCCTCAAAACCCTCCTCTCTGGGAGGGAAGCAATAAACAAATTCCAGACATCTCTGCCAGGCAGCACATTTGCATTTTAACCGGGGTTTTCTGGGAAAAACTCCTTACCCGGAACAAATCCATCCCTTCTTTCAACAGGCAGTTTGCGAGCACCTACTCCAGGCCAGGTGCTGGAAAGCAATAGTGAGCCCTGCCTAGTGGAGGAGGCCCCGTAGGGTCAGAGTCTGGTGGAGGCAGGGCTGGGAGGGGGATTTCAAACAAGAGGGCAGAGGTGCGAAAGACGCTTTGGGAGACGTGAGCTTCATCAGTCTGATCAAGGCAGACCAGGGAGGCACCGTCCCGGCATCCGTGGGAAAAGCATGTTCTGAGGAACAATCAACGTAGGGATTGAAGAGTTAGGTTCAAATCTTACTCGGCCACCTACCCACCGAGTGACATTGGGCAAATCCAGTCACTTGAACCTTCGATTTCCTCATGAGTAAAATAGGGATTAAAAAGACTGCGTAGGACACAACCCGTGGGATTCTAGTCATACTGAGTGAGATGTGTTGTAATTCACTCTCCACATCACAGTGTCCTGGAGGGACGTGGTTAACATGTCTACTGGCTCTTCCAGGAAGTGTAGTGTGGCCTTGTGGCTGCTGCCCTCACGGCCCTAGGTGCTGGCCCTGTGACACAGTAGGTTGACACAGTGGTCCGGTGTCATCAACTAGTGCCCGTTGTGGTCAGGTGCACAGACTCTGAGGCCAGGCATCCAGATCCTACTGTGTGACCATGGGCAGGTGACTTAACCTCTCTGGACCCCAGTTTTCTCATTTTAAATTGGAGACAATAATATAACGCATTATATAGGTGTGTTGAGAGGACCAGATCCGTGTAAAAGCAACATAGATGATAAGCTCCTTGACATCAGTCTTGGTGATGGTTGTTTGGATTTGACACAAAAAGCAAAAGCAACGAAAGCAAAAAACAAGTTAGACGACATCAAACAAAAAGCCTCTGCACAGCAAAGGAAACCATCAACAAAATGAAAAGCCAGCCCACTGAATGAGGAGAAATATTTGCAAATCAAATATCTGACAAAGGGTTATCAGATATTTGATAAAATATATAAGAAATTCATACAACTCGATAGCAAATAAATAAATACATAAATAATCCAAATAAAAGCGGCAGAGGATCCGAAAAGGCATTTTTCCAAAGAAGAAATATAGATGGCCAATAGGTGCATGGAAAAGTGTTCAACATCACTAATCATCAGGGAAAGGCAAATCATAACCACAATGAGATATCACCTCACACCTGTCAGAATGGCTATCACCAAAAAGATAAGAAATCAGGAGTGTTGGCAAAGACATAGAGACAAAGGAACCCTTGCGCACAGTTGGTGGGAATGCAAAATGGTGCAGCGACAATGGAAAACAGTATGGAGGCTCTTATTCTACTTCTGGGTATTTATCTAAAGGAAATAAAACCACTAACTCAAAAATGTATCTGTACCCCCATGTTCATTGTAGCATTATTTACAGCACCCAAGACATGGAAAAAAAACCTAACTATCCATTGACGGATAAATGAATAAAGAAAATGTTATACATGTGTGTATGTATGCACATACTTACATACGTATATATATACATACACACATATATACACACACATATATATCTCCATATATCAAATACATATGCAATGGCATATATTATACATACATTTAATGGAATATTATTCAGCCATAAAAAGAAGGAAATTTAATGTTTTTTTAATGTTTAATTTTTTTTGTTTGCTTAATGTTTTGAGAGAAAGAGAGACAGAGGGCGAGCAGGGAAGGGCCAGAGACAGAGGGAGACACAGAATCCGAAGCAGACTCCAGGCTCCGAGCTGTCAGCACAGAGCCCGAGGCAGGGCTTGAACTCATGAACTGCGAGATCATGACCTGAGCCAAAGTCGGACGCTTAACTGACTGAGCCACCCAGGCGCCCCTAAAGAAGGAAATTTTCTCATTTCTGACAACGTGGATGAACCTTGAGGGCATTACACTAAGTGAAATAAGTCAGAAAGTGAAAGACTAACACCATATGATTTCACCAATATGTGGAATCTAAAAGCAAGAGAACAAAACCCCCTGAACTCACAGCTACAGAGAACAGATTGATGGTTGCCAATCTGTGGGAGGTAAAGGATGGACAAAATGGATGAAAGTGGTCAAAAGGTACAAACTTCCACTTATAAAACAAAGAAATCCTGAGGATACAATATACAGCATCGTGACTATAGCTAATAATACTGTATTATATATTTGAAAGTTGCTAAGAAAGTAAACCTTAAAAGGTTTCACCGTAAGAAAAACATTTTTGTAGCTGTGGGTGTTGGTGGATGTTAACTGGACTTACTGTAGTGACCACATTGCTGTCTCTACATATATTGAATAATCATGTTGCACACCTGAAACTAATATAACGTTCCATGTCAGTCGTACCTCAATTATTAAAAAATCTATGTAAGAGCCAGTGAACAGTGCCTGACTTGGGTTGATCCAGTGTGAGCTACCGGCAGGGACCCCTGAAGAAGGGTCATGCACTCGATGATGACTAAGGCTGGATGGGCAGTGTGCTGAGAACCCTGGTTGTTAGAGAATTCTGCTTCATTTCCTAGCAGAAGGGAGCCATCCGTGTACGAGCAATGCATGACTGATAGTCTCTATCACACTGGTTCTCTGACTATAGCATTAGTCATCCATTAAAACGTGTCAAAGCCCAGGATGTGAGGCTTTACATTTTTCTTTTTGAAACAAAAATGAGGTCTAAATAATAAAACTAACAGTAGGCTACCTCAGAAGGCAAAGCTAAGGATTTCTACAACTGGTTTTGAGGATAAATAAAAATCAATGGAAGACAATTATTATAAAATGAATTAAATTTACACCTAAATGGAAGATCTGAAACCATAAAAATCCTAGAAGATAGTATGGGCAGTAGTTTCTTTGACATGGGTCATAGCAACAAAAATGAACTATTGGGACCACATTAAAATAAAAAATTTCTTTACAGCTAAGGAAATGATCAATGCAACAAAAAGACAACCTACTGAGTAGGTGAAGATATTTGCAAATGATATATCTGATAAGGGGCTAGTGTCCAAAACATATAAAGAATTTATACAACTCAACAGCCCCCAAACAAATAATCCAGTTAAAAATGGGCAGGAGACATGAACAGACATTTCTTCAAAGAAGATACACCGATGGCCAACAGACACATGAAAAGAAGTTCAACATGACTCATCATCAGGGAAATACAAATCAAGACCACAATGAGATGTAACCTCATGCCTGTCAGAATGGTTAAAGAGCAAAAATGCAAGAAACAACAAGTATTGGTGAGCATGTGGAATCCTGAGGATACAATATACAGCATCGTGACTATAGTTAATAATACTGTATCATATATTTGAAAGTTGCTAAGAAAGTAAACCTTAAAAGGTTTCGCCATAAGAAAAAAATTTTTGTAGCTGTGGGTGTTGATGGAACCTTTGTTCACTGTTGTGGGAATGCAAACCAGTGCAGCCGTTGTGGAAAACATTATGGGGGTTCCCCCCAAAATTAAAAGTAGGATTGCCATATGATCCAGGAATTCCATCACTGGGTTTTTATCCAAGGAATATAAAAAAAAACACTAATTCTAAAAGACAAACACATTCCTATGTTTATTGCAGTATTATTTGGAAGTAACCCAAGTGTCCACCGAAGATTGAATGGATAAAGAAGATGTGAGATACACACACACACACACACTGGAATATTACTCAGCCATAAAAAGGAATGAAATCTTGCCATTTGCAATGGCATGGATAGATCTAGTGGGTATAATGCTAAGTGAAATAAGTCAATCAGAGAAAGACAAATACCATGTGATTTCACTTTAAATACAGAGAACAAGATGGTGGTTACCAGAGTGGAGGTGGGGCGGGGAGTGAAATAGGTGAAGGGGATTATGAGCACACTTATCGTGATGAGCACTGAGTAATGTATAGCACTGCTGAATCACTATATTGTACACCTGAAACTAATATAACACTGTAGGTTCATTTTACTGCAATGAAAAACTAACCTAACTAATTACAAATAAATAAAATAAAACAAAAATGAAATAAATTTATGAAGCTGTTGAATTCTGAGTAACTGTCTGCTGATCTGATGGTGGGGGGTTCCAGGAATACCAGGGGCTACCAGTGTCATTCAAGCAGCATTGACCTGATATCTGGTCCTGGATGCAGATGAGAGATACAGGAAGGCAAGACACTGCACCATTTGTCTGCCAGCATCAGCAGTGAGGCGTGTGCCAAGTGCTGGTAAGTAGTATAGCAATAAAGCCTTTGGGATTTCAGAGGAAGGCCTGAATTTTGATGTCTGGGATGAGTGGGGAAAGATTCAAGAAGGGGATGAGCTCGGGGTCAGATAGGATGACGAAGAAGGAGGAGTCCTTCCAGGGAAGATCTTTGGTATCAAAAAAGAATCCATTTTAAGCCTCTTTAAATTTGGTATGAGAAGGACTAGAAAGAAAAGAAAAGGAGAATTTTAGGAATTAGTATGGCAGAGCAGGGGTCTTGTGGGCAGAGTAAACCAGAATCTATCCACGGGCATCAGCTTCCTGGAAAGCTGGAGCCCTCAAGCCTTAGACCAACAGGTCCTCAGTGAACTCAGACAAAGGGATACAGGTTTAAATGTATGCTCCAGACCAGATCTCAGTTTATTTTCCAAAAATAATTTATCAGATGTTCCAACCTCATAATATGTCCTATAAACTTGAGGACAGTTCAAAATATTGAACTAAACTCCCTTGTGGGTGTTTGTGTGAACCATAGGAGAGCATTATATATAGACTTGTGACATAGCCTCATGGGGTTTGAGCTTTGCTACTTTTTTTTTTCTAGTCAGAAACTAAGTGAGGATGTGCCTTTCCAGCGTCCTAAACAGAAATTTTATCTAATAGTGAAATGTAGAGACATTTGCAGTTGTGGGATTTGGCTATGACTCTGGCCAGCTCCAACAAGGGTACCACCAAGAGCTTCCTATGCAATACAGGTCTGAAGTTTCACCAGCAAGTGACAATCCTTTTTAAAATTTTTTTTTTGAATTTTGTTAAAAAAAAACTTTTTGAGAGAGAGAGAGTGAGCATGAGCAGGGGAGGGGCAGAAGGAGAGAGAGGGAGAGAGAGAGAGAGAGAGAGAGAATCCCAAGAACGTTCCATGCCCCTGGCAGAGCCGGATGTGGGGCTTGATCCCAAGACCACGAGATCATGCCTGAGCAGAGATCAAGAGTTGGATGCTCAACCAGTTGAGCCACCCAGGCGTCCCAGCAAGTGACTCTTCTGTCTGCTCTCACCGATGGGCTCAAAAGCACCAACTTGAGAAGCACTGCTTCCAGAGTCAGTCATTCACCATGAAGCCTGTGGCTTGAATAGCCACCCCTCAAAACATATGTCTGCCTGGAATCTCGGAACGTAACCTTATTTGGAAAAAGAGTCTTTGCCAAAGACCGTCCTGGGTTAGGATGGGCCCTAAATCCAATGACAGGATTATAAGACAGGAGAAGGCTACATGAAGATGGTGATTGAGATTTCAGTGATGCATCTACAAGCCGGGAACACCAAGGATCATGAGTGGCCCCTATAAGCTGCAAAGAAGCATTGTTGCCTGTAGCCTTCATGGGGGCAGCCTGCTGATACATTGATTTGGGACTTCTGGCCTCCGGAACTGAGAAAGAATACGTTTCTATTATTTTAAACTACCCAATTTGTGGGAATGTGTTACCAGCAGCTTCAGGAAACGAAAGCAAAGACCTTGAATTTTATATGACATCTACCAGAAGATGTTAATTCAGAAGTTCTTTTGTTTTTGAAGGAATCCTTCCCCCCAACCCATTAATATTGGCAAGTAGTATTGTCCAGATCAGAAAGCACTGGATGAGGAAGGGGGCAGAGCAGTAAAAGGCTGGCATTGGAGTCCAAGCCCCAGAACTGACACCTGGGCTCTGTCCCTGGTGGAGTCACGTCACCTCTCTCCATCATCTGTCAAATGGAAACATCATGGAGGAGAGCAAACTAGAGAAATCAAGAGGATGCATGTTGACATAAAGGGTTGACTGCTCCCTTTACCATTTGTCTCACCCTTGGGGGCCCCTGTTAGAAAGAGCCCCTTGCTGAAGCTGCACATCCAATGGCTCTTTGCCTGTAGATTCAGTGGAGAGAACACAGATTGTGACCTTGGTCAAGTTCCTTCCATAAACCTCAGCTCCTTATCCCTACAGCAAAAATAAACATAAAATAGTGAGCCAATAGCATTGATCATAGGTTGCATGTTAGGATCGAGGAACTTAATACGTGGGAGGTATTTGATGAGCGTAATGCTTGGCCCATAGTAAGAGCTCAAAAAAGTCGCCTGTCCTCATCAGTACCATTATACAGCTTTGATCAAGAAGGCTCCAAGCACGCGGCCCCGGTGCTATGACACCACTCCACTCACATCGACCTCCAGCCTCCTGGGTCCCCTTGCTTTCCCTTCACCTCACTCACCGCACCTTGCCTGAAATGTCAGCACCTTAATGAGGTAAAAGTAATAATCAACCAGCAACAATTGGGATTTAGAGGGGGAGCAGCCGCAGAGGAAGCACACACTTCACCGCCACTCATCACAGCGTTGCCCTTGCTGCAGCCAGAGGAACCTGATCAGCAGGTCATAAGGAGCCCCCCATCTTCATCATTTTCACTAACGGTGAGGAATTTTTTCAGAGTTAATTTTTGCTGTAAGAAATCACTTATCTGAAATTTGGTAATAACTTCAATTAATTTCTCTTCTGTTAAATGCAAGAAAAATTGAGTTTTTAACTTCAAAACTCGATGTATTGAATAATCTCATTTTTATTTTATTTTGTTTTTATTATCATTTTTTAGTTTATTTATCTATTTTGAGAGCATGAGAGCACGAGCAGGGAAGGGGCAGAGAGAGAGGAAGAGAGAGAATCCCAAGCAGGCTCTGCACTGATAGTGCAGAACCCGATGTGAGGCTCAAACTCATGAATTGTGTGAGATCATGACCTGAGCCAAAATCTGGAGTGGGACCCTTAACTGACTGAGCCACCCAGGCACCCCTGAATAATCTCATTTTTATAAAGTTTATCTGACTGTGCATTTTTCTTCTTTTGGTTCTGTAAGTCTGTATGTACACAAAGGTGTCGGGAATGATGTTGAGCAAATGTTGACAATGGCATGTCATGATGTAATTCTCCTTTGCCTTTTTTTTTTTTTTTTAATTTAGAGAGAGAGAGAGAGAGAGACCACCTGCCTGTAAGCAGGGGAGAGAAGTGGGGGTGGGGGGGGGGAGAAAGAATCTTAAGCAGGTTTCACGCTCAGCATGGAGCCCTACTCAGGGCTCGATCCCATGACCCTGGGATCATGACTTGAGCTGAAATCAAGAGTGAGATGTTCAACCACCTGAGCCACCCAGGTGCCCCTCCTTTGCTTTTTTGCCTTTGTACTTTCCTGTGTTCCTCGAGCATGTATTTAAAAAACATGTATCATTTTCACAAAAACAATAGTTATTTTAAAAAACTTATGTGTTGATACCCAGAATAGGCAAATTCATAGTCATAAAGTAGACTAGAGTTTACCAGGGGTTGGGGTAGGGGAGGGAATGGAGAGTTATTGTTTAATGGGTACAGAGTTTTTGTTTGGGGTCATGAAAAGTTGTGGAAATGGCTAGTGGTGATGGTGCATAACACAGTGAATGTACTTAACACCACTGAATTGTACACTTAAAAATGGTTAAATTGGTAAATTTTGGAAAATCTATATTTTACCACAATAATTTTTAAAAAAAGTAGCTTATCTCTTGTGTTTCCCAGCCCTTGGACGCCATGACAATAAATACCTACGTAGACATTATGGCCAAGCAGCCTGGCCAATGGGCTCCATCCTCCCGTTCAGTATTTGCATAAATGAGGCCTTAATGATTTAATCCCAGGAAGAGACTAAAGTGGGGATGTCAGGATCTTAGGCAGGGGCCAAGGAAGAAAAACTGCTAAACAATTCGAGGGGAAGACAGGGGTGGGGGTGAAGAGAATCTTTCTTGTTGCCCTTGAAGGCCCAGGAGTAGATTCGGGCTTTCTTTTTCTTTCCAACACTGGCCAAGAAGTTCTGAGCCTTGGAGCTGCTCTTGGATCCCTTTGCTCTGTATCTTCCCCTCCAGCTACATTTCCCATGTTTGGCCCAGTAATCCAATAAGCAATTCCAAATTTACGTCTGTTAGTCTGGCCTGGTGCCTGTCATCTTCCAAGGAAGCACAAGCCTGTACTATGCGCTCTCTCTGAGGAAGACAGATGGACCAGCAAATCGTGGACTGGAGACAGGAACTCAGGCCCCACCTCTGGCTTGTCAATTCCAAGCCCCTCAGAACCTCTGTTGAACATTGCTGCCATGGCAACTGTTGGGGGAAAACACCTGGCCGAGAGGGAGCCTGCCAAAGCCCACTGTAGCAACAGCAAGGGATGAAGAGGGTATTTCCGGGACAGTTGAAGGGCCCAGATCCGAGCCAGCCTGAACAGTCTGGAAGTGTTTGACCCAGATTGTTTAAACCAGAGAGGCTGAAAACATAATTTAAAAAAATCAGTATAATTGCTTTAGTAAGTGCTAAAGCGAAGGACTCTGTAAGTTCCTGTCTCATTCTTGATTCTGGGGCACGATGACCAATAAGAACGTTGGCCTCCATTCCTGGCCCTTCGTGGGGTTTATAATTACAGCCGATCCACAGAGAGCTCCCAAACACCCTGGCCCGGCCAGGCGGAGACCAGCTGTTTGCACACAGACCTCGAAGGGAGTGATGCCTGCAGACAGTAAAGCATGTTCTCATATTAGCGTCTTGCTCATGAGCATTGCCCCACTACACTGTTAACATAAGTCATGGGAGGCAAAGACGCTTCCCTGTGTGTGTTTCTCCTCTCTCCACTCCCCCTCTCCCCCACCTTTTTTTTTTTTTTTTTTAAGCATGGAGTTTTAAATTTCACGTTCTGTGATCTAACTTCCCATTTCCCACTCACAAACAAATGACATCTGGCCACTCTCAACAATAAACTTGGAAAGATGAGACATTTCCTGTTAGTTCTCTATGTAACCCCTGCTTAAACTTTCAAATTCCTGAAAGAATTGCCTGAAAAATAAATGGATCATTAAAGGCGGTGGGGGGACGGCATTGGGGAACCTGCTACAAGAGCCCTTCGACAGTTAATGCCGATAAGTTTTACCAGTGTTTCGGCTTTTTTTTTTTTAGCCATGTTTTAACACTGAAGGATCAAAACCGGTTTGTGATTCTGCACAACCACCTTATGGAAATAGCAACTGAGAAAAACTTCCACCGGGCTGCTGGCTCCAACCAACATCATAGCTAATTGCCCAATTCCTTCTAAGTGGAGGTAGAAAATATTATTTTAAAGTACTCAGCTGTTTTTAGCACCCCGCTTATCTATCCACTTGATTCCTAAGAAATTGCATCTATGGCCTCACAACCTCAATCGTTACACAAGAATTTTCACTTCTTTCAAATCTCCATTTCCAAAACTGAACTTTCTTCCTCATCTTTAACGGCTGGCAGAGCATTTCTTCTTGGAGGCCCTGCCCTTATCTCATACTCAGCATGACTAAGACTGCTTACTCCCCACCAACCTCCCCAAACCAGCTCCTTTTACCACACTTCCTCTTTCTCTCCAGGATTCCAGCTTTCTCCCAGACCCAGTGCGAGCCGGGACATCACCACAGAGGGCCTGGGTTGTCCCCATACTTGGCCCCTAGAGACAGTGACCTCTGCTAATACATTACACATGTCCCTCCATCCCATTCCTACAACCACCGACCTTCTCTGTGGGCTTATTACCACATGTGTGACAAGTCCCATGATTTTCTGATAGGTACCCTTCTGCCACTTCCTGTCCCCACCACCTAGGAGGTACACCTAGTCTTTCTAATACGCCACTCCGATGCAGCGTTTTCCCGTCAAAATTGTGCAATGCATTGTCAATGCTCACACACAGTATGGGCTTGGTGGGTGTACCGGTTGGTCAGTCGCCCTGGGCCCTGTGCTTGGGAGGCCCTGCACGTGGTTGAATGTTCTGTCGTCCTGTGTTGAAATTCCTAATGTTGGAACCAGGAACCCCGGATTTTCATTTTGCGTTGGGCCCTGCAACATAGGTAATGGGTCCCGCTTCCTTGCCAAGTCGAGACTCCTTAGCTCGGCACTGAGAAGTGTCTCAGTTTGTCTGGCCCCTCTCTCTGGTCTCACGAGTAGATCTTGACATCAACTCTCTGCTCCAGCGTTTCTGATCGATAGTCTGTTGTAACTGGAACGCACGTGCTCATTCCTGCTTCAACTACTTCGCTCATTTAATTCCTCTCTCCTCCTATACCTTCCCTACTCCCCCTGCCCCTCTCATGTCAGTCCTGCTTATATTTCAATATCCTCCCTCCTGCCCAATCTCTCCTACACTCTACTCTTCTGGCAATGACAGCCTCATCTGGCTCTTATACGTTTATTTTTCTAACTTATTTTCTCCTTTTACTCCCTGAGCCTTGTTCTCCCAGCCAGTACATAGGTGGGGTCAGGGAGCCCGTCTTACATGTCAGCGCCATCCTTACAAAGCCTTGCAGGGTACGTGGGTGCTGTTTTCCTCTGTTTCTAGTGAGGGTGTTAGAATATCTGTTTCAAGAATGAGTAACAGACACAAAGTGGGTTAAAATTTACTCAAGCAAAGGGTAGAAAGCTAGAAATATTCACTGAGTACCTCTATATGTTAATTCAAAAGTTATCGAATGCCTGCTTTGTGCTGAGTGCTGCTCTATTCTAAGCAATAGGCAGACTGGTGGAGGGTTGCTAGCTGTATGGGTACCACATACAGCCCTTGGCATTTTTTAAAAAAATTTTTAATGTTTATCATTTATTTTTGAGAGAGAGAGAGAGAGAGAGAGAGAGAGAAAGCAGAGGAGGGGCAGAGAAAGAGGGAGACACAGAATCTGAAGCAGGCTCTAGGCTCTGAGCTGTGAGCACAGAGCCCAACGCAGGGCTCGAACTCACGAACCACGAGATCAAGACCTGAGCTGAAGTCGGACACTCAACCGACTGAGCCACTCAGGTGCCCCAGCCCTAGGGATGTTCTGCTGCTGAGCCCTCAGAGTCAGGCTGTCCACTGTTCCATATTGCCCTTAGGTTCATGGGGAATGTTCTTCAACAACTGGGTGAGGCCATCACAGCCATGTCCTTGTCCTCACCTCCCAGTCTCACCTCTCATGTTCCTCAAACAAACCTGGAGGTTCGGCTGCCAGGTCTCTGCCTGGGATGTGGCTTCTAGGAACGATTGGAGAGTGTTTCTTTACTTATTCTCCACTAACTCAGGAAATCGAATTCATAAGGAATTTGCCCATATTAGTGGTTTCTGCTTTGAGTGCCCTCAAAAACCCTGTCTTTCTGATCATTCACCCCAAAGTAGTGAACGCCTCCCTGAGGCTGCCTCCTTGGGATGAAGCAAGGATTATGGAGTAGAGGAGATATGAGGAGATACTAACATAGGTTAGTATTTTAAATTATGTAACACGTCACACTCCTCCATTTAATAAATATTAACAGAGCACTGCTTCCAAATGACAGGCACGGTCCCGGGCGCTGGACCAACCCCATAAACTAAAACCCGCGGCAGGCCTTGCACCGTGGGGTATACAGCATAACGCAGACCTTCAGTCTAGAGGGAAGGGATTACATGTCTCCCCTGCTCTAAGGAAGTTCTTAGCGCCTCTGAAACTGCTGTCTCAAGGGAAATGACTTCTTAGACGCAGAGCAAGAGGAACTATTAGATTTTTCCTACAAATACAGATAAAAAAGACAGCTCCTGGTGGGAACCAAAGCACCATGGACCACACATTTACACACATACACACACACACACACGTACGTGTTTGGTAGAATACTATGATTTCTTTGAGCTGTGATGTTCTTCTTCCTTAAAATCTCCATTAGAGTTCATTACGCTTCAAGCTTTGGAAAAGAATGTGAGCACATTTACTTTCCTTATGCCCTTTGTGGAAGTGAAGGGGTGGAGAATGGGGGTTCCTAGTGGCAGTTGTGTTCGGGGCCCCCTTGGTTTCCAGACCCTGGGAGCCAGGACTGGGTGTCCACTCTGAGGGGAAGAAAATGTTGGTCTGGAGTGAAGAGCGGGAACCACGCTATGCAGTGACTGGGGTCCAGCCACGGGGGGGGTTAGGCCAGGGGCGGTTCGTGTGGTCAGTGCAAACTGCCTAATTCTTCCTCAGATGGTGCTGAAGAAAACACTGCCCAGAAAGATCCTCAAGGGGAGGTGGAGGGGACGCGTCAACACAGGAGGCCAGCCACATTCTGAGAAGAGCGGAAACGAGCATTGTAGAACTCCCTAATGACCCGCTACAGAAAAAAGGGATTTGCTTTTCCAATGCCACAGAATCGCATCCGGAAAACACTAATTTTTTAATTCGGATTTATTTATGATCGCAAAGGAAAGGCATGTTGATTTCTCATTCTCTGGTGAAGTGTTTCTGATGGTGGGCTTTTTTTTTTTTTTTTTTTTTTTTTAAAGATACTACATCATTTATTAAACTTCTCACAGAAAAATGAATACTTTTTTTTTTCATGTTTATTTGAAAAAGGCTGTTTTTCTCAAGAGGTTCTTACCAAACCCAAATCCAAATCCAGCCACAGGGGAAAACAAAGGCATTTTGACATTCATCACTACGTGTTGAATACCCACAAGGTCCTGGGCATTGCTGGCGCTGAGGACAAAGGCAGGTAAGAGGGAGAGCCTGGATTCTCAAGGGATCCAGTGCACAGGGGGAGAGAGATAAATGCTCAGATGGAGTGTGAGGAAGGAGGAAGAGATGGCTAGAATTCCTGGAATAGCTTGCATAATTTGACCTGCTGACACTCTCCAACAGGCTCCCATTTTGTTCTCAGCAGAGAGCCAAGTCTCTCGATGGCCTCCAAGGCCCTACTCCATCTGTTCTGGCCCTTTTCCTCTGCATCCCTCTTATCCTCTCTCATTGCTCCCCACCCCCGCCACACCAACCACACTGGACTTCTCACCAGTCACGCCGGTCTGGGGCTTTCTCTCTGCCTGGAACGTTCCTCCCAGAGATATGCTTCCTCTTTCAGGCCTACACTCAGCTGTCACCTTCTCCATAAGGCTCTCCTCCCACCCTCAACACACTTTGTGATTCTTCCCTGCATCACAGAAGTCCCAAAAGCACACGGGGGGCCTTCAGGGGTCCACAGGCCCCAGTTTGAGGACTCCTGCATCAGAATTCCCTGGGATACTCATTAATATCCAGCTCCCCAGCCTGTCCTCCAGAGATGCTGTTTTAGTGTCTCTGGAGAGGAGCCTTCAACTCTGTATTCTAAAAAGCAGCTCAAGTGATTTTAAGGATAGGGCCCAAGAGCACTGTTTGCAAATTAAATAAAAAAAAAAAAAAAAGAAAACCATTGAAAAGTTTTAAATGGAGAATGACTGGATTAGATCTGGCCGGCAGGGAGGCTTGGGGACTACATTCCTAATCTCTAAGAGATCATGGTGGTCTAAATTAGGGGTCAGCTAACAACCGCCTCTGAGTGAAATCTGGCCCTCCACCTGTTTTTGTAAATAAAGTTTTATTAGAACAGAGTCATACCCATTCTTTTACATAATTGTCTATGGCTGCTTTTGTGCTAGGATTGAGGTTTGAGTAGTTGTAACAGAGATTGTATGGGTTGGCACAGCAAAAAATATTTACTATCTCACACTCTTCAGGAAAAGTTTGCCAACCCCCCGTCTAAACGAAGGGCTGGAAAGCAGAGAGAAAAAAATGATCAATATTTAGAGACAAGATCAGATGAGAGGATGGGACAGGGGGCAGGGGGAAGAGGACCTGATGAGCTCTGGAGGATGAGCCCTGATCTCAATTTCAGACCCCTGAGTGAAGGTGGTACCAGTAAAACAGTTACCTGTTACTGAAAGAGGCAGGAGTTTTTGTAAGGATGGTAACTGTGCTTTGGAAAATGCATTCTGTATATTCTCCAGGCTTAGCACACAGTTTCATTGAGATTTTCTGTAGCTTTTCCTACCGGATCGGTATTTTCTTCTCAGAAATGAGACTAACAGCTTTATCAGAGGAACCCCAGGCACTAAGCTAAAATGCATCACCTTATTTATCTTCATCACCCAATGAAAAGGTGCAATTATTATCATTTTACAGGTTAGAAAAATGAGACTTACAGGCGAAACAACGTGCCCAAGAGCCAGTCTGAGTCCAGAGTTCCTAACATGGCCCTTGGCAAACCTGAAGATTTATTAGATACTTGGTATGGTTTGCAAAATGGTTTTAGAAAGACCACTCCCAATGACAGGTAACAGAGGATTCCGTTGTTTGTGTGTTTCCACCCAGAGCTTGTCTTACCCTTTGCTTCCTGTTTCCAAATCAGTTGCCGATCCATAACAAAACATTACAGTTAATCCCATCTACAGTAACTGAATATTTTTATTACCAGTGGTTGTGGAGCCTGGCCAAGGCTTTTGATAAGCTAAATAAAATAAGTCGCATCCACTGGTAATTGGTTCACACGGATTGATAGTTTCAGTACTGAAATAGGAGATCCAGAGTGAAACCCACTGTGATTCCCTGTAGCCTGAAGGAGGAGATGGTATGCCCCAAGCTAATGATGGCCTCCTGACTATTAGCAGACTTCACCTCTGTCACATTAAAGCGTGAGTTTATTTCCTGGCCAAAAGGAAGGAAAATGAAATCTCTGTCCACTCTATTTCTTTCCCCCCTCAGCTAAAGAACACGGTAAAGCTGCTCCCTGGCAGTCAAAAACAAAGAGAAATGGGGCTTATTTACCAGTTGACTTCAAAGAAGACAAGACAATAATCTCTTGCTAACCTGGGATTACTCTCCTGTCAAAGTTTGAGGTTAAAACGGAAGGAGAGGGTAGCAGCAGGAAAAACAGTAAAATGATGTTTACAATTTTTTTTAAAACACACAGTGACAGTTCTAGAAGAGACCCACTTCCAAATTTGTTACTGCTAAGAACCCATTGCAGTAAAACACATAGTTCTTCCTTCACCTCACCCTTCACTGGCTTGTCACGGTGAGTATGGTAACCCGAACTCCAGACCGTGGCCCACAGCCCCCTGATGATCTGGCCCGCACGGCCATGCTGGCTTCCTTGGGATCCTCAAGGCCATGACCCTATCCACCTCCCGGCCTTTGAGCCTTGGGCTCCCGGCCCTGATCCTCGTCGTTCAACTCTTGGCTTCAGTTGGACTCAAAGAGGCTGTCCAGGGGCACCCAGTCATGCTCTCAGCATCCTTGGTTTACTTCCCTAATGGCACTACGATGCTCAGCAGTGCTCTTGACGTGCAGGTGACCCTTGAACAGCATAGGTTTGAACTACACGGGCCCACTTATAGGCAGATCTTCTTTCCTGATAAATACAGTCTAGTACTGTACATGTACTTTCTCTTTCTTATGGTTTTCTTGGCAACATGTTCTTTTCTCTAGCTTATTTTCTTGTAAGAACACAATATATGATACATATAACACCAAATACGTGTTAACTGTTTATGTTGTCAGTAAGCCTTCTGATCAGTGGTAGGCTATTATAATTCTTAACTTTTAGGGGAGTCAAAAGTTGTACTGAGGTTTTCAATCGCACAGGGGTCAGTACCCCTAACTCCTGCATGTTCAAGGGTCAACTGTAGTTGTTTCGTTGTCTTTTTTTTTTTTTTTTCCAAGTAAGTATACTTTTTGTTTTATTGCACCACTGTTCACACTAAAATCCCTGCGAGACTTCGGACAAGTTCCTTGCCTCAGTTTCCTCTTCTGTGACACGGAGGTAATAATAATAGTGTCTCCTTCATAGGATTGTTCTGAGGACAAATGAACTAATGTATGCAAAGTACGGAGAGCAATTCCTGCATGTAAATACGGTCAACGTGTTTATGGTGCGCCTGGGTGGCTCAGTCAGCTAAGTATCTGACTCTTGATTTGAGCTCAGGTCATCATCTCACGGGTCATGGGATGAACCCCGTGTGGAGCTCTGTGCTGGAGCACAGAGCCTGCTTGGGATTCTCTCTCTCCCTCATTCTCTCTCTGCCCATCCCCTGCTTGTGCACCCATGAGCACTCTCTCAAAATAACTAAATAAACATTTTTTTTTTTTAATTTTTTTTTTTCAACGTTTATTTATTTTTGGGACAGAGAGAGACAGAGCATGAACGGGGGAGGGGCAGAGAGAGAGGGAGACACAGAGTCAGAAACAGGCTCCAGGCTCTGAGCCATCAGCCCAGAGCCCGACGCGGGGCTCGAACTCACGGACCGCGAGATCGTGACCCGGCTGAAGTCGGACGCTTAACCGACTGCGCCACCCAGGCGCCCCTAAATAAACATTTTTTAAACAGTGTTTACTACCACAGCCTCCCCTGTGATCCTTGTTTTTCACGTTCTTGTTAAGCTTTTTATTCCGGATCATTGATCACACAGGAAATTCTGCAGAAGGAACAGACAAAACTTGTAGTTATGTGAAAAAAAGATTATTAAACAGGTAAATATGTATTCTTTGTAAGATTTCATCTAAATATTTTAAGACTTGTTTTCCATGACGTTGGGTATTCCAGTGGAAATAGTTTGATTTAAAAACAAAAACGAAAACAGAACAATACCCAGGGAGAGTGCTATTGTGTCTGGTGGTTGTCTGTCCTGTGATATTATCATAGCGTTACCAGTACCATGTGTCTTTGTCTGTCTTCTGCCTCACAAACCTAGCTGATGCCTCGATACCCAAGTGTTAGATGGATTATGAAAGCTAGGCAAAGAGTGTAGGCATTTGAGGGAAAATGTTCACCTCGGTTGTCTGTCTTTTGTCTGCCCTACTAGAATGCAAAGGCCATAAATTAGAAGCTGTATTGCTTTTTTCAGTGATTTGTCTTAAATGCATAGAATAATTCTGGGCATAGAGTAAGCACTCCAAACTTACTCACTGTATGAATGACTGGGCTTCTATTATCCACTTAAAAAAATGTTATGTTGCCTTGCAGCCCTTTCTAGATTGAAATTTTACATCTATACACGTATATTTTACCTTGTCCCATTTTCAGAAGACTTTGGAAATGGCTATGTGATGTTCCCCAAATTAATATGTAAATTTAAAGTAATTTTGATCAAAATCCCAACACGGTTTTCCATAATTCCAGATGGATTTAAGACATAAATGTAAAGCACAGAACTTTAAAATTACAAGAAGAAAAGACAGAAATTAACATTATGACCTTAGGTGAGGGGTGACCTCAGATGAGTTACTTACTGCTAGGTGATAAAAACAATTTTCAGACTCCCCAAAATACAAAGTACCTGAGGAAAAAATGATACATTTCTCTATCTCAAAATAAAGAATTCTCTACAACAAAAGACACCAGAAGCAAGGTTAAAGTGTTACCAACTCAGAGGGAAAATACTTTGCAGCATATGTAACAAACAAAGGATTAGTAAAAAGAATACAAAGAATGCTTGTAAATCAACAAGAAAGAGACAAATAAGCCAGCTTTAAAATAGTTAAAGAATATAGGGGCGCCTGAGTGTCTCAGTCGGTTAAACGTCTGACTCTTAATTTGGCTCAGGTCTTGATCTCACGGTTTGTGAGTTCAAGCTCTGTGTCCATCTCTGTGCTGACAGCTCAGAGAGCCTGCTTGGAATTCTCTGTCTCCCTCTCTCTCTGCCCCTCCCCCACTGGTACACACACACACACACACACACACATTCTCTCTCTCTCTCTCTCTCTCTCTCTCTCTCTCTCTTTCTCTCAATACATAAATAAACAAACTCTGGGGGACGCAAGGGTGGCTCATTCATTTAAGCATCTGACTTCAGCTCAGGTCATGATCTCGTGGTCCGTGACTTCGAGCCCCACGTCGGGCTCTGTGCTGACAGCTCAGAGCCTGGAATCTGCTTCAGATTCTGTGTCTCCCTCTCTCTCTGCTCCTCCCTTGCTCACATTCTCTCTCTCTCAAAAATATATAAGCATTAAAAAAATAAATAAATAAGTAAATCAACTTTAAAAAATGGTTAAAGAATATAAACCACAGTTTTTTAAAAGAGGAAATATAAACGGCCAACAAACATAAGAAATTACTCAGTCTCGGGGCGCCTGGGTGGCGCAGTCAGTTAAGCGTCCGACTTCAGCCAGGTCACGATCTCGCGGTCCGTGAGTTCGAGCCCCGCGTCGGGTTCTGGGCTGATGGCTCAGAGCCTGGAGCCTGTTTCCGATTCTGTGTCTCCCTCTCTCTCTGACCCTCCCCTGTTCATGCTCTGTCTCTCTCTGTCCCAAAAATAAATAAACGTTGAAAAAAAAATTTAATAAAAAAAAAAAAAAAGAAAAAAAAAGAAATTACTCAGTCTCATTAGTACACAGGGAAATGTAAATTAAACCAGTGAGGACCTATACTATAAGAGCGTTGTGTGGTAATAGATGGTACCCACACTTGTGGTGAGGATAGTGTAACATTTAGACTGGTGCAATCACTGCTGCACGGGTGACACTCTTGTAACATTGTGTATCAACTATACTTCAATAAAAACAAACAAACAAATACCAGTGAGGACCTAGGTCACACCTATGCCTTTGGCAATATTCAAGTGTGATTGTATCTAGTGCGTTAAAGATGTGGGGAAAAGGAAATCTCAGAGCCATGCAATTGCAGATTGCCTTGAGGAGTAGCAACTTAACTGAATCTCCTTTAATTCGGAGTTCGTACTCCCTGACCAGCAATGACACTTGTAGGTATCTTCTCTACAGAAACACCTGTACCTCAGCACAAGGAGGCGTGTGCAAGACTGCCAATGCAGCATTGCTTGAAAACGTGACAATTATATCTGTATAAGCCAAGGGGAAATGCCTAAGTGAAACAATGCACAGTATATGCAGAGAAATGAATCATATCTCTATGGATCAAAGGAGATAATCCCCAAAACATACTCCTTGTTAAGAAGAACAACTTTCAGGTGAGATGTGCAGTGTGGTAATCATTTATATAAAAACACTTCCATGAAACAATACTATGCCTTTTCCAGGGGTGCATATAAGTGTACGTGAAGTGTTAAAAGTTGTCTGGATGTACGCCCACTGACTCATAACTGGGGTTTCTTCTAGAGAGAGCAGGATGGTGAGATTGTGGCAAGGTGGTTGAGGAGGGTATTAGCTATCTAATTCCAATTCTGCGCCCGATTCCGATCTGTGGGGTTTGCCCCCCACTATCAAGCAATTCATTCTATTCTGACGCTGTCTACACAGAGATAGTGTGAAATCCCACAGGTTAAAGGCTCAGTTGTATAAGGTTGACTACCTGCAACTTCAGATGCCAACAGCAAGTGCAGGGTGAACCCTGTGCTTCTGACCATCAGGCTATAGATCCGAGATTCCAACAACTCCCCTCCTTGGATTTGATTAATTTGCAGGAACAGCTCACAGAACACAGGAAAACATTTATTTACTAGATTACCAGTTCATTGTTTTATTATAAAACCACAGAACTAAGGAACAACCAGATGGAAGAGGTGCACATGGGCAAGGCATAGAGCTTTCACGCTCTCTGGATGGGCCACTCTCCCCAAATCTCCACACGTTCACAAACCTAGAAACTCTCGGAACTCGATCCCTGTGAGTTTTTATGGAGGCTTCATTACAGAGGCACAACTGATTAAATCATTGCCTGTTGGTGACTGAATAGTCTCTAGCCCCTTCCCTCTCCCCTGGAGTCAGGAGGTGGGGCTGAAAGTTCCAACTCTCTAATCACACGCTCCCATCCTTAGGTTACCTAGCGGCTTTGCAAAAGTCACCGTATCAGCATAATGGACACCTTTATCCTCTCAACTCTTAGGAAATTCCAAGCACTTTAGAAGGTCTGTGACAGAACTGAAAACAAGGACCAAATATATATTTCTTATAAATCATGATATCACAGGAGTTTCCTGAGTTTTTGGTATTTATCATCTACCTCTTGTGTGGTTGAAATTATTTAATTTTTTTTTTATTTAAGAAAATAAACTGGTTCTCAATAAGTTAAGTATCGAAATTGAGAGTAAACCATTAGAAAATTTTCTAGTTGGGCGCCTGGGTGGCTCAGTTGGTTAAGCGTCCGACTCTGATTTCGGCTCAGGTCACGGTTCCTGGGGTTGAGCCCCAGGTTGGGCTCTGTGCTGACAGCACAGAGCCTACTTAGGATTCTCTCTCCCTCTCTCTGTCCCTCCCCTACCTGCTCTCTCTTCCTCTCTCAAAATAAGTAAATAAACTTAAAAGAAAAAGGGACAAGAAAATTTTATGGCAATTCAACATTGCCCCAGCATCCAAGGTCATGATCAGTGGGCTCATCTCAATAAAGAGGGTATAGGGCAGTTGAACTCAGTGAGGCTCTTCTCCAGCTGGTGGCAAAAGAGGAAGGCAGAGGGATTCCAAATGAGGGAAAGACTCAGGGTACTTGGGGAGCTCAGTCAGTTAAGCATCTTGACTTCAACTCAGTTCATGATCTCGAGCTTTGTGAGTTTGAGCCCCACGTCAGGCTCTGTGATGTCAGGCTCCGTGCTGACAGCTCAGAACCTGGAGCCTGCTTCGGATTCTATGTCTCCCTCTCTCTGCCCCTTCCCTGCTCACGCTCGGTCTCTCTCTCTCTCTCTCTTTCAAAAATAAATAAACATTAGAAAAACACCCACGAAAAACAAATGAGGGAAAGATTCAAAATGTTGCTGATGTGAAGACTGAGGGGCCACCTGAGAAGGAATGTGAATGGCTTTTAGAACCTGCATCTTGGCCAACCTTCAGCAAGAAAATGGGAAATTCAGTCCTACAACCACAAGGAGCTGAATTCTGTGAACAAGCTGAATGAGCCTGGAAGCAGTTCTTTTCCAGGGCTTTGAGATAAGTCCAGTTGACATCTGGATTTCAGCCTGGAGATACCCTGAACATAGACACCACTGGAGTCCATCTGGCTTTCTAACCTGCAGAAGCATGTGCTGACACGTGGGTATTATTGAACAACAGCAACAACAACAACAACAACAACAAAGCCAGGGTCAAAGATAGGTTTTCCCGAGATGGGTCTTCCATCTGTGTATCGGGAAGGTGGTACCTTAAGATCTCCTCCTTCTGCTCCGTTTGTCTCTTGTTCAAGGCTGTGGTTCTTAAACAAGAAAGAACGAGTGGAGAGGGGAAAAGTGCTATCTTCCCAGGAGACAACTTAAACTGTTTTCAGAGGGGAAACGTCTACAGGTATTGAGATTGTCAAAAAGACTAGGGATCTCTCTTGCCACTTACTGTGAGCACTGAAGAAGCTAAAAACTGGACAGCAGGTGCCATATTGCCTCATGAACCATCCTGCCAGTTGAGAGTCATTGTCCTTATGCAGACCACACTGAACCTCACATAGGTGTAAAGGTCTAAGATTTTTTTTTTAATTTACAAACTTAAAATTAGTTGTTGAGGGGTTATTCCACATCCCCATGTGTGCTACTCTTCTGTGTAGATAGGATGTCAGCACCATCTAATAAGACTCACTAGTGGTTGAGCCAAGCTTCCATATTGCTCAAAATCAGTGGGTAGGAGAAAGGGTTAGTGCCATTGGTGGCCAATATGACACCCCGATTACAGTCTTGTTGACTTGTGGGTTGGTGCAAATTTATGATGAAGGCCACAGGCAGGGCATAAAAAAACGAGCTGTGCTTCTGGTGTAAAACATTTGCTACTGAATACATGTTACTGGAAATAGACACTGGGGTCTGGAGAAGGCACCATGATATCCTGGGGTGCAGGGCAGTGTGTGTTGGCAGCCTAAACTCGGCCCCACAATAACTCAGTCCTCATAGGCAGTCGGGCCAGAGAGATTTATGGACCCCAAGGAACGCGTGCGACCGAGGCTGCTCAAAGGAGGTAATACATTGTGAGATTCTGACTGTCAAATAACATGTTGGGGTTTCTTCAGTGGTCCCAAGACTTAGAGATTACATCTTTAACACATCAATAACTTAGCCTCTGGTTAGCAAGGTTCACTGGGGCATGACTAATCAGAGGATGAAAGTGTCTTTGTGGGGATTAACTTTAATGAAAAGAAAAGGGATAGTTATTTGGGGAGTTTGAAATCTTCCATAAATCAAAGCGAACACTGACAAAGCAGGTTCATAAGGTAAGAATGAAGCCATTGTAGGGAAAATTAAGGACCAGCTACTTTTTATATAAATCACAGGTCAGGGCTACATTGGTTGAGGATTCCATGGGAACAGGACCATTTAACTTCTTCAGGTGTAAAGGAGTAATATTTTGGGGAAGCTCAACCCTCCTTAAGGAAAACCAGATGGTCCATGTCCTTATTAACCCTTTCCCACCGACTTATAAATATCTAGCAATGGGCTCATTGAATCTTTGAGGGAGTGATCGCCACTTAATCCAAATCCAGCTTTCAAGGTACCTCCTGAACCTATCCCTTACCAAAGGGCCCTATGACTCAAAGCCTATCCAGGAAACCATGGGAATGACTCCATGTAGCCTACCAATCACCTAAGAAAGATGATGCTCTGTCCCACTGAGAGTTAAGAAATTAGACTCATAAGAATGAGCCAGAGATGAACTCCACTGAAATCAAGTGATTAAAGTTTACTCCACGGGTGATGGGGAAAATTGACATCACATCCCTTCTGATGTGATGCACTGTGAAGGACACAACATCACCAATGTTGTATTGCTGCAAAATTGTGTAACTTGAGTCTAATCATGGAGAGACTACGAGATAAACCCAAGTTGAGAGAAATTGTACTAAACAACTGACTTATTCTCTTTAAAAAAAAAAATTTTTTTTTTTTTAAAGAAAAACTCTGAGGCACCTAGATGGCTCAGTTGGTTGAGTGTCTGACTCTTGATTTCGGCTCAGGTCATGATCCCAGGGTCGTGGGATCAAGCCCGGCATCAGGCTCTGTGCTGACAGTGCAGAGCCTGCTTGGGATTTTCTCTCTCCTTCTCTCTCTCTCTCTCTCCCTCTCCCTCTCCCTCTCCCTCTCCCCCTCTTTTTCTGCCCCTTCCCCACTCATGCACACTTGCTCCCTCTCTCTCACTCTCTCTCTCAAAAAATAAAATAAGATAAAACATTAAAAAAAAGACAAAGAAATTCTGAAGAACCATTCCAGATTAAAGGAGACTAGAGAGATAGGAGACTAGAGAGATAGATGTGTCATCCTGGACTGGATTCTTGTCAAGACAGAAGTATTGCTATATACAGTATTGAGACAATTAGTGAAATGTGTATATGACTCATGTTTTAGTAACAGTACTGTATCAATGTTAAATTTTCTGAATTTCTTAATTATATGGTAGTTATGTAAGAGACTACCCTAGTTTCTAAGAGAGAGAAATATTTCAGTTTAAAGTTCATATATTTGCAACTTATTCACAAAGAGTTGAGAAAAAATTACATATGATATTTATGTGTGTGTGGATATTAGATAGATAGATAGAGAGAGACAGAAATGTAGCAAAATGTTAACTAGCAGTTGGTGAATCTAAACGAAAAGCATGCAGGATATTCATTATGCTATTCTTACAATTTTTGTATAGATTTGACATTTTTTCAACATAAAGAGTAAAAAATAAAATAAATCAGATATACTTTAATAATAGTAAATATATGGGGAGGTACACATACTCCTTAAAAAAGAAAGTTGTCTAGCTGAGCTCTCGTTGCTGCAGTCAGTCTTAGTCTATCAGAGAAAGTGTGCCGTATGAAAGAAACGGTTCATAGTATCAGTTAGGAATGCTTTTGACTTCAAGGATCATAAACCCGACTTGTACAAATATGGACCCACATTTGTCATGTCAGCCCTTCTGGAACTGGTGAGGAGATTCCCAGGCTCCTATCTTTTCATTGTGCATTTTTAGTGGATGAGCTTTTTACCTCATGGATACAAGAGGGCTGCAGCATTTCCAAGCATCCTGTCTTCTTTCCGGGAAAGAAAGTCACTTGACGCCTTTTGGTCTCAATTTCCTCTCTTTTTTTAATTAAAAAAAATTTTTTTTTAAAGTTTATGTTTGAGAGAGAGAGAGAGAGAGAGAGAGAGAGAGACAGAATCTGAAGCAGGCTCCAGGCTGAGATGTCAGCACAGAGCCTGATGTGGGGCTCAAACTCGTGAATCACGAGATCATGACCTGAGCCAAACAAAGTCTGATGCCCAACTGACTGAGCCACCCAAACGCCCCTCAATTTCCTCATTTTAAAAATGAGAGCTTTAAACTAAATTATCTCAAGTTCCCTTCCAGCTATAACAATCTATGCTTGTATTTTCTATCGTTTAAGGTGTTTTTGTCTGAAGTACACACAACTTTGACTTAAACTGGCTTAAACAATTAAGAAATTCATTAACTCACAAAAGAAGGTGGCCAGGCAGACCCGAAACCACCATCAACATTTCAGGCTCTTCCCATTTCTCTGCCCTGCCTCAGCTGGACTGGCTTCATCTTCGTCCTTTTGATGCAGCTATTCCAGAAGGTGTATCCAGACAAGACAACGTGCATACAAAGAAGAATTAGCATCTAGTACCATGGTGAGTCTCCTTTCTCACAGAAGAGGTGTAACCTTCCCAGCAGCTGCCTATAAACGTCCTATCATGTTTCATTAGACAGAACTGGCTTGTGTGTGGGTCTTGAACCGTCACTGAAAGAAGGATGGAATTAACTAGTTGGCTTAGACTACCTGGCCTAGCCTACTGATCTGAGGTTGAACGAATTTTGGGGAGTCAACCATTATGTGTTTGTAGTCAGGATTCTCCACAGAAACAGAATCAATGGGGAGATTTATTATAGGACCTGGCTCATGTGCTTATGGAGGCCGAGAAGTCTCAGTCTGCTGCCTGTAGGCTAGAGGACTAGTTAAAGCCAATGGTATAATTCAGTCTAAGTCCAAAGGTCTGAGAACCACGAGCTTCCATGTCCAAGGGCAGGGAATTTGCCCTTCTTTAGCCTTTTTGTGGATTTGATGATGCCTGCACATATTGGTGAGGGCAATCTTTTTACACAGCCTACTAAATCAAATGTGGAATCTCTTCTAGAAACACCCTCACAGACACACCCAGAAATGTACCAGCTATCTGTGCCTCCCTTAGCCCAGTCAAGTTGACACATAATATTAACCATCATAGTGTTCTTTACCTACAATGGGGAATTATTTTGGAATCTATTTTTTTTTTTCCAGATACCACAGGAAGGTTCATTACTATCAAAGGCTCACATATATTTGCTCATCCCCCAAATCAACATTGGCCACTTCCACTTTAAGCAATGAAATATCTCCTTTATTGACTGCTCTAAGAAATAGTCCAAAAGGAAATATCCAAACAGCCCTAAAGGGGAGTGGATGTCTCTAGAGTTTGTTTACATTAAGTATATATATATATATATATATACACATATACATATATATATATATACATATACATATACATATATATATATATATATATAGAGAGAGAGAGAGAGAGAGAGAGAGAGCGCATCTAACTATATTCCAGGCACAGGAATGATAATGAAAAGCTGTAGTCTCTGCTCTTAAAGAACTTATACTTTGGTGGTAAAACAGACATCTTCACAAATATAAAATGTCATTAATGGTAAGAGTCAGAAGGAAAGACTACTAAAGAAGGGTAACATCATAAAGGAAATTGCAATTATCTCAGATGCTTGGGATTCTCATGATATTAATCATGCTATAAAATATAAGCAAGATGTGTGTGTGTGTGTGTGTGTGTGTGTGTGTGTGTGTGTGTGTGTTTGGGAATCTCATCCTTTTGTTTCTTTTATGAGATTAAAAAAATTCTTTTAATTTTTTTTTTCAACGTTTATTTATTTTTGGGACAGAGAGAGACAGAACATGAACGGGGGGGTGGGGCAGAGAGAGAGGGAGACACAGAATCGGAAACAGGCTCCAGGCTCTGAGCCATCAGCCCAGAGCCCGACGCGGGGCTCGAACTCACGGACCGCGAGATCGTGACCTGGCTGAAGTCGGATGCTTAACCGACTGCGCCACCCAGGCGCCCCTAGATTAAAAAAATTCTTATATGTAATCACATTTCACTGGAGACTATTTCTTTCAAGTAAGAAGTTAAGTGTTGGTTTCAGCCCTGACACTTTATTCTGTAAGAAGTCTTATAACACAGAAATTCATTTTAACCTATACCTGTAGATTTTCTCCATCCAACTCCACTGGCGACTCTTAATAATTAAAGGGGAGACACTCTTTAGGCTTGGTTATTGATGAGCTAACATATAAGACTTACTATATGCCAGACACTAAGTGCTTTACATATATCACTCATTTATTCCTTGAAGCAACTTTACGATATACAGTGAGGAAACTGGGCTACGAAGGATTAAATAACTTACTCAAGGTCACAGAACCAGTAAGTGATAAAGATGGGATTCAAAAAGAGTTGGCCTGGCCTCAGACTCTGCTCGAAACCACTAGGCTATAGTGATACATAGCCAGAGAAGTTGGATCTCAAGACAGAACAGGTGTCAGTCCCATACTCTTTGGTCACTTAATTCATTTCTGCAACATCTTGTGTCAAGTACGTGTGAAGGCAAAACCCAGGTTATTCGTAAACATGATTAGTCCAAAAAAGAGATCACAGGGAAATAAAAATTAGAAAATATCTTGAGCCGAACCAACCTGGAAAAACACACCATATCAAAATTTTGGTTGCAGCTAAAGCATGCTGAGAGGGTAATTTATAGATTTTAACACATATATTGAAAAGGAAGAAAACCTAAAATCAGTAATTTAATCTTACATCTTAAACAGCTAGAAATAAAATTTCAAACCCAAAGTAAGTACAAGGTGAGAAAAAATATAGCTCAGAGTAGAAATGGACAAATAGAAAAGAGAAAAATAATAGAGGAAATCAAGGAAATCAAAGTAGTTTTTCAAAAATACCCAGAAATTTGAGAAACCTTTAACTAAAATGACCAAGGAATAAAAAAGGAGAGAAGGCACAAAATACCAAAATTAAACATGAAAGTAGTATCATACCTAGAGATTCTACAGAAATTAAGTCTTTTAAGGGAACATTATGAACAACATTATGCAAACAAAGTAGATGATTTAAATGAAGTAATCAAATTCCTATAATGATACAACTTATTAAAGCAGATTCGAGAAGAAATTTCTTAAAACCTTAATAGATTTATAAAAAGTAAAGAAATTAAATTAGCAACTAAAAATCATTCCCCCATCATGGCAAAATGGCTTTATTAGTAAACTTTATCAAACATTATTTAAAAATACAAATCATACGCAAAATCCTTCAGAAAACATAGAAAGAGAAAACAACTACTAATTCAGTGAGGACAGTATTAACCAGATACCAAAGCCAGATAAATACATCACAAGAAACAAAGAACCAAACAAACCAATATCCCTTATGAATAGATGTAAAAATATTTAACATAATATCAGCTAAATGATTCCAGAAACATATTAAAAGAGTTATGCCCCAAGAGCAAGTGGGATTTATCCCAGGAATACAAGATGGGTTTAACATCCTAAAATCAAATAATCAATTCATGTGAAGTATAAGTAGAAAAACAGGACAAAAGACTACATGAATATCACAACAGACTGAGCATTTGACTAAATCCAATGCCCATTTATGACGAAAACTCTCAAGATACTAAGTATGGAGGGGTGCCTGGGTGGCTCAGTCAGTTAAGCGTCCGACTTCGGCTCAGGTCATGATCTCACGGTTTGTGGGTTCCAGCCCCGCGTTGGGCTCTGTGCTGACAACTCAGAGCCTGGAGCCTGCTTCGGATTCTGTGTCTCCCTCTCTCTCTGCCCCTCCTCTGCTCATGCTCTCTCTCTCAAAAATAAATAGACATTAAAAAAAGAAAAAGAAAAAAAGAAACTAGGTATAGAAAGAATTTCCTCAATCTGATCAAGGGCACCACCAAAAACTAACAGCTGACTTTATAGTTAGTGCCAAAAAACCGAACGTTTTCCCCCTAAGATTAGGAATAATGCTAAGCGAAATAAGCCAGTCAGAAAAAGACAAATACCACATGATTTCACTCATATGTGGAATTTAAGAAACAAAACAAACACAGAAAAGAGAGAAAAACCTAAAAGTATCCTTAAGTATAGAGAACAAACTGATGGTCACCAGAGGAGAGGTGGGTGGCAGGATGGGCGCAAGAGGTGAGGGGATTAAGAGCACACTTACCATGATGAGACCTGAGTAATGTATAGAATTGTTGAATCACTAGATTGTACACCTGAAACTAATATAACACTGTATGCTACCTATACTGGAATTTTAAAAAATAATTTAAAAAAGATACTTGTAAGGAAAGAAAAAATACAAAATAGTCAATTTAAATTAAAAAAAAAAAAGTTGGGAATAATGCAAGAATGTGTGCTGTCACCACTTCTAGTCAAATAAAGGTTTTTAGCCAGTGCAGGAAGACATGACAAATAAAAGAATGCAGACTGGGAAGGAAGACATAAAACTCTCTTTGTTCACATTCATATGGAAATGCAAAGGTCCTAAAATAAGACAAAGTAAATTTGAAAATGTCAAAGCTTGGTATATGAAGTTTAATTTTAAAAATTATTATATGAAAACCATAGCAGCCAAGAATAAATGGTATTGGCATAATAATAGACATAGAGATCAATGGAACAGAAAAGAAAGTCTGCAAACAAACCCTTACATTTATGGTCAGTTGATTTTCAAAAGGTGTCAAAGCAGTTCAGTGGGGAAGCTTAGGCTTTTCAAGAATTTCTACTGGGACGATTGGATATCCAAATGCAAAAACATGGATTTAGACCTTTATACAATATGCAAAAATTAACTCAAAGTAGATGACAGACCAATATGTAAGAGCTAAATCTATAAAACTTCCAGAAGAAAAACATATAAGAAAATCTCTTTGACTCTGGATTTGGAAAGGATTTCATAAATGTGACATCAAATACATGATCTAGCTATTATAAAAAATAATAATAATAAATAAATAAATAACAAGAACCATAAAAAGGAAAACATTGGTAAACTGGGCTTCATCCAGGATACATAAAGAACTCTGAAACCCAACAAGATGAAGCAACTTCAGTGTCTATCAGAAGAAAGGATAAAGAAAATGCGGTATGAATCATATAAAGTGGAATATTATTAGCCTTAAAAAGGAAAGAAATTCTGACACACGCCACAACATGGATAGCCTCGAAGACACCATGTTAAGTGAGATCAGCCACTCACAAAAGGATAAATATTGTATGACTTCACTCCTATGAGATTCCTAGAGTAGCCAAGTTCATAGAGATGGAAAGTAGAATGGTGGCCGCCAGGGGCTGGGCAGAGGGACGAACGAGAAGTTAGTGTTTACTGGGTACAGAGCTTCAGGTGGGAGTATGGACAAGCTCTGGAGACAGATGGCAGCGAGGGGCGTGCAGTAATGTAAGTAGATACTTAACGACAGAACTGTATGGTTAAAATGGGAAATTTTTTTGTCATCTATATTTTATAATATTTAAAAAGTGAAAAAAACTCAGTAGTAAGAGGGCAAGCCACCCAATTTAAAAATGGTCACAACGTTTACATAGATAATCATCAAAGAGATCTACAAATGACTAACAAGCCCAGGAAAAGCTGATGAATTTGATTAGCCATTATGGAAATGCAAATTAAAACCACAACAAGATACCAGTACGCACCTACTGTCATGGCTATAATTCCAAAGATTAACAATACCAGGTGTCGGTAAGTATGTGTAGAAACTGGCATTTTCATGCCACAAAAACAGACACATAGACCAATGGAATAGAATAGAAACCCCAGAACTAGACCCACAAACGTATGGCCAACTCATCTTTGACAAAGCAGGAAAGAACATCCAATGGAAAAAGACAGTCTCTTTAACAAATGGTGCTGGAAGAACTGGACAGCAACATGCAGAAGATTGAAACTAGACCACTTTCTCACACCATTCACAAAAATAAACTCAAAATGGATAAAGGACCTGAATGTGAGACAGGAAACCATCAAAACCCTAGAGGAGAAAGCAGGAAAAGACCTCTCTGACCTCAGCCACAGCAATTTCTTACTTGACATATCTCCAAAGGCAAGGGAATTAAAAGCAAAAATGAACTACTGGGACCTTATGAAGATAAAAAGCTTCTGCACAGCAAAGGAAACAACCAACAAAACTAAAAGGCAACCAACGGAATGGGAAAAGATATTTGCAAATGACATATCAGACAAAGGGCTAATATCCAAAATCTATAAAGAGCTCACCAAACTCCACACCCGAAAAACAACCCAGTGAAGAAATGGGCAGAAAACATGAATAGACACTTCTCTAAAGAAGACATCCGGATGGCCAACAGGCACATGAAAAGATGCTCAACGTCGCTCCTCATCAGGGAAATACAAATCAAAACCACACTCAGATATCACCTCACGCCAGTCAGAGTGGCCAAAATGAACAAATCAGGAGACTATAGATGCTGGAGAGGATGTGGAGAAACGGGAACCCTCTTGCACTGTTGGTGGGAAGGCAAATTGGTGCAGCCACTCTGGAAAACAGTGTGGAGGTTCCTCAGAAAATTAATAATAGACCTACCCTATGACCCAGCAATAGCACTGCTAGGAATTTACCCAAGGGATACAGGAGTGCTGATGCATAGGGGCACTTGTACCCCAATGTTTATAGCAGCACTCTCAACAATAGCCAAATTGCGGAAAGAACCTAAATGTCCATCAACTGATGAATGGATAAAGAGATTGTGGTTTATATACACAATGGAGTACTACATGGCAATGAGAAAGAACGAAATATGGCCCTTTGTAGCAACGTGGATGGAACTGGAGAGTGTGATGCTAAGTGAAATAAGCCATACAGAGAAAGACAGATACCATATGGTTTCACTCTTATGTGGATCCTGAGAAACATAACAGAAACCCATGGGGGAAGGGAAGGAAAAAAAAAAAAGAGGGTAGAGTGGGAGAGAGCCAAAGTATAAGAGACTCTTAAAAAGTGAGAACAAACTGAGGGTTGATGGGGGGTGGGAGGGAGGGGAGGGTGGGTGATGGGTATTGAGGAGGGCACCTTTTGGGATGAGCACTGGGTGTTGTATGGAAACCAATTTGACAATAAATTTCATATATTGAAAAAATAAAAAGAAAGTCGAAAGAAAGAAAGAAAGAAAGAAAGAAAGAAAGAAAGAAAGAAAGAAAGAAAGAAACTGGCATTTTCATACTTTGCTGATGGAAATACAGAACTCTACAGCCAAACTTTGGAAAACGGTTTAACAGTTTTTTAAAAATTCGAACATATACTTACTATGTAACCCAGAGATCTCAATACTAGGTATTTACCCAAGAAAACAGGCTCACGTAGACTTGTATAGACAGCATCCTTCATCATAGCCCCCCAGACAGAAACAACTGAAATGTTCATCAACAGAGTGGATGAATAATGTGTGGTGTGCATCCATATAATAACAGAATAATGGTCAGCGATAAAAATAAATGCACTGTTGCTACATGCAACATCAAGCAGGAACCCAGCCGCCAATCCTGAGTGGGGATTCCCACTCTTTGAGGGATAGCCCTCTCTCTCTGCCAAGCATTTCATTTCTTAGAAACCATAGGGTTAAGTGTGCACAGATCCCGACTCCTGCAATTATTCTGTGGGTTTGAAACTGAGTGTATTTTACCAGGCCAACAGCCCGCCTCTGGCACCTCTGATGGCTCTTTCTCACTATTCACTTCACTCAGTTGTTATTTTTTCTTTTTCTGTATTCTGTGGCTTTATAACGTTCCAAAATTTTCCGTGAAGACGATTTCCAGAAGAATGAGCTACTAGGTTTGGATAGCAAGCTCACTGGCTCACTTACTGCCCCTGCAAGGACTTGCCTGGCTGACCTTGCCCCTTAGGAGACATGACCAGGCCTTGGGATCCCACCAACCACGCTTCTCAAAGTCTCTGTAAGGAGGACAAGCCAGAGAAACGACCTCCATGTCCACCCCCCCCCCCCACCCCCAGCTGGGTCTCAGCCCTCATCGCTTCCAGCTTAGAGAAAACATACAGCGGGGTATTTTGGGCTCTGGGAACAATGCCTGCAAAAGGACAAGGTGTAGGTACTAAGTGGAGGCCTGGCTCAGGCCAACGTCCTGGGCTGAACCTTACTCCTAAGTGGGACCCTATTCCCACGCCAAAGCTCAGTCCCACAGCTACATTTTAAAATAAAGTTTTATGGGCACACAGTCATGTCCATTCATTTACACATCGTCTATGGCCGCAGTCACACCAAAGTGGCATTTGAGTAGTTTTGACAGAGACAGTGTGGCCCACGGAGCTATTTACTCTCTGGCCCTTTACAGAATAAATTTGCTCACCCTCTACCCCATTCCTCAGAGCCCAGGACTCTGTGTCTATCTTCTCGGAGGAGTCCTGGTATCAGACCTGTCAGCCGGTGAGAGGCAGCATGGTGGGAAGAAGTCACTGGAAACAGCCACTGCTGTTGTACCTTCAGAAGATGGGGTTTGGGTAGTCTGCCACTGACTGGCAAATCCCTGAATTTCTTACAAGTTTCTGTGTTGTGCCGTTGCTGCTGGCCCAGGGCACACTTTGGGAACCTCTGTCCCAGATCAGTGGGTGGTTCTCTACCATAGACATGGCATATTTGAGTCACCAGGGAGTTTTAAAAATCGAAATGCCCAGGGGCGCCTGGGTGGCTCAGTCCGTTGAACATCGACTTTGGCTCAGATCATGATCTCATGGTTCGTGGGTTCGAGCCCATGTCGGGCTTTGTGCTGACAGCTCAGAACCTACTTTGGATTTTAGATTCTTGGTCTCCCTCTTTCTCTGCCCCTCCCCTGCTCATGCGTGCTCTCTCTCTCTCTCTCCTCTGTCTCTCTCAAAAATAAGCATAAGAAAAAAAAAATCCAAATGCCTAGGTCACAACCCACAACAACTAAGCCAGAATCTCTGGGAGGGGGACCCACACATCAGCATTTTTAAAAGCTTCCCAAGTGATTCCAATGTGCAGCCAAGGTTGGGAATCATTGAAGAGAACATTATCCAAGGATGTTGGAGGAATACGTGGGTCTTTTCTTGTTCGTTTGTTCACTGATGTTATGTCATTTACACCTTTTAAAAGCCAGACCCAAAACAGATACATTGTGGACTCGAGTGTAAAATCAACATGGATTTTCAGACATTTTCTGTTTGTAGTGAACTGCTTACTGCTTTAGGTGGCATCCTGCTATCAAGGGAAGCTGTGATTCATGTGAAAGCACCTTACAGTTTATGGAGCTGCATGAGCCTAGGCAAGCTTTGTCTAAATCTCTCCACGAATTTGCATCTGATGCAGCTATTGATAGGATTTCCAGGGCCTCTTCCTCCCGAAACCAGCTCTGCATTAACTTCCTCCGAAGTGTACCTGGATCTACTTCTTTCCTTTCTGGAAGCCACCGCCGCATCTCCCCCGGCCCTGCAGTGGCCTCCTGATGAGACTGCGGGCTGCATTCCTTACCAATAACAAGATGGGCTTCATCGAATGAAATCTGTGTCTCTCTCTTGCCTTAGATTTTTTGATGGCTTCCCACTGCACCCGGAAGGAAACTTAAACTCTTTACTTGGTTTGCAAGTCCTGCCCACCTGTCCAACCTTATCTTGCTCCTTTCATACCTGGCTTCCCTCAGCTCCTGAAAGACCCAAGCACCTCCCCATCGAAGGTCTTTCATCCCCCTTAACGATCTTCCCTACATTGCCTCATTCTTCAGGACTTAGCGGACAAATGTCCCCCCAGACGGGCCTTCTCCACCACCCCATCTGAGGCAGGCACTCCTTACCCCAAGTTACTCTCTACAGAGTCTCCTCTTTCCTTTTGTCCCTTTGTGGCAATTATCACCATTTGTAATTTTTTGTTTTCCTTACTTTCTCCTCCTCCTCCTCCTCCTCCTCCTCCTCCTCCCCTGTCTTCCCCTCTTCCTCCTCCTCCCCCTCCTCCTCCTCCTCCCCCTCCTCCTCCTCCTCCCCCTCCTCCTCCTCTTCCTTCTTCTTCTTCTTCTTCCTCTTCCTCTTGGTTCATCTACTCCTCTAGAATCTAAGTTCCTTTAGAAAAGGGTCTGAGTCATTTGATTTTCCATTGTGTCCCCAGAACCAAACATCCTTGGTAGGTGCCCAGGAAATATTTATCGCATTAAGGTTAGTTTAGTGTTATGATCAGCTAACCTTGACTTCTCTGTCGTCTACACAAACGGCATGACCTACGGGAGTTGAGATGCCCACACCCACAGGGTGAGCAGAGGGTTAGGAGTGAATGGGAGCCAGCCTCTGAGGGGGAGGCTGCCACTCATTCCTGCCATCATCCCGTAGGCCCGTGGTTGCTGGATCTTCCAATATTTCAAGAGATGCAGACAATCTAGATCTTACGTGATTTTAAGATCTTGGCAGCTAAACTAAACTTAAAAAACAAAAACCAAAAAACAAAACAAAAAAAACACACCGAGCCTCTGGGAGGCCAAGCAAAACACATAACACATCTGTGGGCTGGATCCAGCCCGAGAGCTGCCAGTTTGCAACCTCTGCTGAAATCCAGATGGGCTAAATCTATGGCTCTCCTCTGATCTACCAGCTCAGTTACCCTCTCAAAGGGAGGAATGAGGATAGATGTGGTTTGGATTATCAGTGTTTCCTAGGAAAAGATAGTCCTTTGAAGCATGAATTCGACTCTGGACTTCAAGGGCTGTGGGCCCAGCAATGGAGTGAGCTCAGCCAGCCTGCCATTCACTACACATTCCTTCGTACCTGGTAGGGCCAAGGACCGTGCAGCCGTTTGGCCAGAGGCTGGAGATCAAAGCCTGAGGCCACCTGCTCCCAGCCAGCCCGACGGGGGCCCTTCCTCACTCTCCCCTCCCCGTACAGCTCCCCGGGAGCTCCAGCTGCACTCCGGCCACCTCACCACCCTCCTCCGGGTCCCCAGAAACCTGTTCACCCCAGAGGACACCACCTCCCCCCTTCTAGCCCTCCCAGGGTTGCTGTTTATCCTTCTGGCCTGCCCTCCCCGGCAGCGGCCGCACTAAGGGTGAGTGCGGTGGATTGGGTGGCAGCCAGCGTTGGCTGTTTTCTTTTGTTCTGCTTTATTTTACTCCGTTTGTTTCATCGCCTCTGTCCATCCCCCTCTCCGTCCATCAGTACACTTTCCTGTCTGATTCATTTCAAAGTGAATTGCAGACATCCCTGTGCTCCCCCCCCTTCAACGTGCACATTGTTAATATCCAATAGCTGTTAATGTTTACGTTTTGAGATAAAAACTTACCTTCAGTGACATACATAACCCTTAAGTACATGGTTTTGGGGTTTGAAAAATGCATACGTCTGGGCAACCTAAGCCCTAATGAAGATACAAAACACTACCTTCACCCCAGAGCGCCTTTCTCAGTCAATTCCACACCCCCGTTCTCCAGAAACCAGCGCTGTTCTTTTTTTTTTTTTAAGTTTATTTACTTATTTACTTATTTTTGGGGGGGGGGGGAGAGAGAAAGAGAGCGGAAGTGCACACACACGAGCCGGGGAAGGGCAGAGAGAGAGAGAGAGAGCAAGAGAGAGAATCCCAAGCCAGCTCCATGCTGTCAGCGGGGACCCTGATGCGGGGGTCATGACCTGAGTGGAAACTAAGAGTAGGATGCTTAACTGACTGAGCCACGCCAGTGCCCCAAGCACCGTTCTGATAATTTTCACCATAGATGAGTTTACCTGTTCCAAAACTTCATGTAAATGAAATCATGCAGCATGGACTATTTTGTGCAAAACTTCACTCAGTTTAATGCATTTGAGATTCATCCAAATGATGAATTTTTATGATCCGTTGTACATTTATCTAATTTCCTATTAATGTGCATGTGGGCTGTTTACAGTTTTTGGTGATTACAAATAAAGCTGCCGTGAGCATTCTTGTACAGGCACTTTGGTGTTCGTTTATTTCTCTTGGGTAAATACTAAGGGTTGGAATGGCTGGGTCACAGAGAAGATGTATGTGTCACTTGGCTTTAATCGGGGTTTCATTTTGATCAAATGATATCAGCAATCATAACTAAATTTCTTCTAAGGGCCACACCTGGCTGGAGATGTCTAGAAAATGAAAGGTAAACCTTGCCTTCAAAGAGCTTGGAGTCAGATAATGGTGACAGACATGCACCTGCCACCACTTCAATGACACATGTGGGACAGGGCTATCCCCGGCTGCTCAGGAGAGAATGAATGAAGCAGCCCAGCGGTACCGTGTATTTGGACAGGCAGAGGCTGAGGCATCCAAGAGGGCTTTGTGCAGGAAGCGGGATGGGAGCTGCACCTAGACAGCAGGGTGAACAGGAAGTGGGGACAGTGGACATGTTAGACAAGAGGAGATGAGGAAAACATGGGGGCAGTTTGAGAAGAGGAAGAGAGGACAAGCGGGCCTGGCCTGGAAGTGCCTGGAGAGAAAAGAAGCATCCAATCAGGCTGCAGGATATTTGGGGCTCAGGTCATTGCCTATCAGGCTACAGAGTTTCAGGTTTTGAAAGGTTCTCCCCCTTTCCCTTCTGGGGCTCAGTGAGCTGGGTTATCAATAATTTTAGCCCCAAACAATACTCCAAAACTCCAGACACAACCGTGGAATTTTGAAGTTCCTGGGAATTTCCAGCTGCAGAAAATTGAGTATGTGATTCCAACACCGCTCTGGTGATGATGCAGTTTTACTTTTCAGTTTTTCAGTTAGGGGGGGTATGCTTCCTAAAAGCTGCACAGAGCAGGAACCCTCTGGTCCTAGGACCAAGTGGTCACTGCTATTGCTGCGTAAGTGCCCCATCTGTGACTTTGGATGAACTGCCCTCTGCCCCATGCTGCCTACAGTTCTGAAGGCGGGAAAAGCAGGGTTTTGGCCAAGGTAAGTTAAGAGAGAACACCTTCGATGTTCTCCCCTCAGCAGCTTGGCCCATGAAAAACCATGCTCCAAATGGACTGGCAGCGGCTCGAGGCTCCCAAGTGACAAGAAGGAGCCTGTCTGTGCATTCTTTTTCCGGTAAGACAAACTATCTCCTGAGAGGAACAAATGTCTCCGCTCCTTATAATCTGCGTATCTTTTCCAAACTTTGCAAGGGCACTACCCTGGACGACGCTTCAGTCTCTGACTCAGAGCCTATAAAGACACTTGGATGGCCTCAGGCAAGAGAAAAATCTGCTGACCAGTTCTCGTGGATCTTACAACATACTTGGGTTGCCAAGGCTCCAAACAGGCCTCTGTGTGGGACTCAAAGTCCCATTAAAAACATGGGCAGAAGACATGAACAGACATGACTCCAAAGAAGACATACACATGGCCAACAGACACATGAAAAGATGCTCAGCATCAATCATCAGGGAAATACAAATCAAGACCACAATGAGATACCACCTCACACCTGTTAGAATAGCTAAAATAAAAAACACAAGAAACAACAAATGCTGGAGAGGATAAAGAAAAGGGCACCCTTACACACTGTTGGTGTGAACAAAATGTAGTGCAGCCACTCTGGAAAACGGTATGAAGTTTCCTCAAAAAACTGAAAATAGAACTACTCTATGATCCAGGAATTGCACTACTGGTTATTTACCCCAGAAGTACAAAAACACTAATTCAAAGGGAGACACGCACCTTTATATTTACTGCAACGCTATTTACAATAGTCAAATTATGGAAGCAGCCCAAGTGTCTACTGACAGGTGAAGAGTTAAAGAAGATGCGGTGTATATACACAATGGAATGTTATTCAGCCACGAAAAAGAATGAAATCTTGCCATTTGCAATGGCGTGGATGGAACCAGAGAGTATTATGCTGAGTGAAAGAAGTCGACCAGAGAAAGACAAATACCATATAATTTCACTCATTTGTGGAATTTAAAAAACAAAACCAAAAAAGCAAAGGCAAAATGAGAGAGAGAGAGCAAGAGAGAGTGAGAGAGAAGCTAAGAAACAGACTCCTAACTAGAGAGAACAAACTGATGGTTGCCAGAGGGGAGGTGGGGGGGGGGGCGGGGATGGGTGAAACAGGGGAAGGGGATTAAGAGTATACTTATCATGATGAGCACTGAGTAATGTGTAGAATTGTTGAATCACTATATTGTACACCTGAAAATAATATAATACCGTATGTTAACTAATTAACTAACTAACCACTGTGGGAACGACCTCAGCTCCGTGGACCACTGGACAGCATTTCCTCTCCTTTGGCATTAGGAGACGTGGCTTGCTGAAAGAGCTCAAATAGCTCGCAGAGGCACAAATCTCAGATTTAGGCATGGTGGAGAGATTTAGGATGGTGGAGAGAACAGTTGCCTAAAGAGCCCAGGTGGCCGGGCAGCCCACAGCTGGGGGGAAGCTTGTATGGAATGTGGGAAACTTCAAGATTCCCTCTCCCCTAGTCCCGTGGCATGAGTGCTGGCAGGGCAGAGGACCAATGTCCCGGTTCGCTTGGCATTCTAAGTTTTAGCACTGGAAGTCCCATGTCCCAGGAACCTCCTGTGCCGGGCAAACCAAGAAGGTTGGTCACCCTGTAAACAGCAGTGGTCCTATGGAGCACTTTTCTCTGAATCAAGTTCGGGTTTCTACAGTGCTGCTTATCAGAATTCTCCAGAGCCATCTCCCTGCCCAACAAGGGTAGATGAGTGGAGCACAGCACCCGCTCCTCTTTCAGCCAGGCTGTCAGTGAGACTGGAGACACCAGCCCCGCCGCTCCCAGAAATGTGGCTGCTGGTCATGAAGGATGACTCAGGGCCACTGGGTTCGGCTACAAAGACGGTTTCTGGATCAGCTGCCACGGTATTTGATGGGGCAATGGATCCTCCATAGCTGTTTTCTTTGCAAATTTCAGGGGGATTTGCAAGTGAACCTGACTCTCTGACCAGGGGGTTAGAAGTCACATCACTGTCATCCTTCAGAGTGCTTGGTTCTGGGTGAGGTTAGTAGAACTTGTCCCCTTCTCCCACCTAGAAGAAAGAGGATGTAGCTTTGGAGGGTGATTTGTTGCACCCTGCAGAGTCAAAAGGAGACGCCTTGGTTATGCAGTTTTTATTTCTAGAAGTTCATTCTCTTGTCTGTCTGTTCCTCTCTACTGGATTTGAAGGATCTCAGATTCTTACTATTTTTGTCCTTCAAATATGTGAAGGCTGCTCCTTCAAAAGAGATCACAGATGCCACTACTCTGTGGTTGGGCCTCTGTACTCCTGGCCTTTTGAGCCACTGTCTTTCTGAGATGCCACAGAAGTTTGGGATGTCCTATTGTTCTATGGGTGTTGGGCCAAATTGTCTGAATCAGATTTCATAATGTAACCACATGCATGTCAGACTCAGCGTTCTAGGGAATCCCTCCTACCTCTGTCCCACCCCCTTGCCCTGATATTACAACAATGCACGATTGACAATATCATCAATTGTCCTTCAAGGATGTGTGGCTGAGCTCAGTGCTGATGGCTCTTAGACAACTGTGGGTGTCTGTCCTCTACCCCCCAGGCTAGCCAAGATACACAATGTGTTCTTCGTTACAGACTACACAGGGGGTCTGAATTACAAGGAAATAATTCAATCTATCAGGCTAGGGTGAAACTGCCAACCAAAAGAACAATTTATGAGATCATCCAAACCTGGATGTGAAATTAATTCCATACACGATAACTCACCACAGACCACCTTGTTTAATTTTATTTTTTTTTCTAGTAATAAGATCTTCCTGCTATCATTTATGTTCTTGACAATATGAAAACAATATAACCATCATGCTGGAAATTACTCTAAATCTGAAATACAGAGACTTATAACACTAGTATGAGCTTTAAGAAAATTTTGTCTGTTATAAATGAATTCATTTGAGTTGAAGAGTCTAAGCATGCTTATTAAGAATTATCACAACCCAGGGGCGCCTGGGTGGCTCAGTCGGTTGAGCGTCTTACTTTGGCTTAGGTCATGATCTCACAGTCCATGGGTTTGAGCCCCATGTGGGGCTCTGTGCTGACAGCTCAGAGCCTGGAGCCTGCTTTGGATTCTGTGTCTCCCTCTCTCTCTGCCCCTCCCCCCTCATATGTGCACGCTCTCTCTCTCTCTCTCTCTCTCTCTCTCTCAAAATAAACATTAAAAAAGCAAAGAATTATCACAACCCAGTAAGAAAAGTGAAATTTTGGCCATGGTAGTTGACTCAGAACTTTCTGAGCCATTCTTGTTTCAAGCTCAAAGGTCTGGTCCACAGAGCCACACTCTCCCGGCAAACTGGCATTGACTGGGCTCCCAGGAGACAAAAGGGAATATACTTTAGGTTTTTGCCATACTTTCCTGATCCGTCTAGCAGGGTACAGAATCCAAACCAAGTCATGGTCCCTGTCCCTGAGAAGCTTGTGACCGAGATTTTGGGGAAAAGCTAATACAGGTGAAGTAATAGTCAAGGCCATGAGATAGTGTGTCATGGCACCCTTGAGCTCAGGCTTGGTGTCAGCCAGAGGGTTTAGAGTAGGCTGCAGGGAGAAGCAGGGCTCGCAGTGGAGCAGAAGCCTGGGAGACTTGAATCCGTGGTACTGAATGAAGCCACAAGCACACAGTTATTGGGATCAAGTGTCATATCATGGAACTAAAATTAGTCCTCAGTGCAAGAAAGAATGGGAGCTTAGCAATTTGGGCCCACCTAGTGTTGGCATCTGGCCCTCTCTTGTGGAGACAAACTAGAAAAAAAAAAATGGTGTGTTCAACTGCCTGTGTAAAAATGGCCCCAATCCCAAGTGACTCTACTCACTCATTTGGAGAAGACTCCCTCTTCTCCAGTTGGATTTTCTCAGGCCCTCTGTGCCCCTGCCCCATGCCTGAGACATTCAGTCCATTGTGTGCATCTACCACAAGGAGATAGAAAGAGGCAAAAGGGAGCTCCAGTTCTGTTTTGCTACTTGTAAGGGATGGTGAAAAGGATTCTGTGTAGCAGAGATAGAGGATAATGGCTAATTTAGGGTTTGCTTTTGCTAGTTTACCCAGCAATTGGCTTCAAGTCCATGGAAACTATAAACGAAAACTGTTCCCAGTTATCTACTGCTGCATAACAAACCATCCCAAACTTAGTGACCAAAAGCAACTCTTGCATCATTTCTCATGATGCTGTTGATGGGTTGAATGGGCATAGCTGGGACAACTTCTGTTTCACATGATGGTGGCTGGGGTAGTGGTCATCTGAAGCTTTATTGGGCTGGAACATCCAAGATGGCCTGTTCACACAGCTGGTAGTTGATGTTGGCTGTCGGTTCAGAGCTCAGCTAGGGCTTGACCAAATGTGGTCTTTCTGTGTGGCTTGGGATTCTCACAGCATGGTGGCTGGGTTCCAAGAGTGAGAGTCAGAAGAGAGAGTGGCCCAAGAGGGAGGAAGCAGGAGCCTGATCCAGAAGGCTAGGCCTGGAACTGGCCCAGTGTCACTTCCACCAGATTCTATTGATTTAGCAATTACAGGGCCAGCCCAGATCCAAGAAGAGGGGAAATAACCTCTACTTCTCACTAGTGAGAAAGACATTTTATAGCCGTTTTTAATTCACCACTAACACCTAATTATATAGCCTTTCCACATAAGACAACATATCCCAGACTGTGCCCACCCACCTCCATCTTCACAACCTTGGTCCCCTCTACAGCTCTTACCAAGGAACCCCACACAAGGCCAACTACCAATGAAGATCAAACCAATGCCCTCTGCTTCCTGGCTCTTCCTTTGAAGCAGAAGCCCTATCCTCAGAAGGCAAACAAAAGCAGGCAGAGCGAAGACCACGAGCCTACCAGAACAACAGACAACTTGCTGCCAAGGTGGGGAGGAGCTTCCGACAGGGAGCACCTCTGTGGGGCAGCATCTACAGGCTGGGCACCCAATGCCCAGTGGCAGTTGCTCTATCTTCAGAGGTAGCCAGCACACTCCCTAGTGACAGGTCACTGGAGATCACACTGATCTGAATGAGACCTACTAGTTTGCAAGCTCCCATTGGTACTGCCTCCTTTTACTGCACTGGCAATGCCCAAGCAGACACCATCTCTGCATGGCGAGTGGGCGGAGATTGCTGACAACAGCATTCTTTCTTCACTAAGTATTGGATACACATTGCCAAATTGTTCTCTAGAAAAGATGTACCAATTTACTGTCCTTGTATCTAGTGTAATAGTATGCGAAGTATTCAGAAGACAATAGACTCAGGCTTTTGCTTGAGAAGCTGTCTAGCCCTTCAAAAGGAAAATGAGGCTGCCCTTCCTGCGTCCTCCTTCTCTTCCTCCCTGACCAAGTCTGTCCAAGGTCACCCGTGACCTCCTGATGCCAGATCTTAAGGGCTTTTTGCTGTCTGTTCCTGCTCCCTCACTTCCTCGCTGTGGCAACCGATACTTTTGCCCATCCCATTCTCCCCTGGCCATCCTTTTCTTGTGACTTCCATTCTTTCTCAGACTTCTGGATGAGCTTTTCTGTCTCAGCCTACTTCTACTTCCCAAGGCTTTGCCTTGACCTTTGCTCTTATTCTACAGGCTCTCTCTGGAGGATCTTGTTAATTTACATACCACTAATTACCACCCATATGCTTATTCTTCAGAAACATCTCTCCACTTAAATGTCTCTCCTGATGTTTGGTACATTTTCAGTTACCAGTTGAAGGTCTTTCTCTGGGTGTCCTGCAGGCATATGAGACTCAACAAATCTAGGACTGACTTCATTAACAACTTGCTCTTTTCCTGTATTCCCTATTTTAGTGAACATTACTGACATTTACCCAGTTTCCTAGGCCAGGGCCCTGGAGTCAGCCTGGATGAAACTCCTCCCCTTTCCCCTTCCATCCATTTGGTGATTAAAGCCTATTGAATCTACCTTCTTTATGCTTCCTGTTCTCCCTCCCTACTGCTACTGCCCTCATTCAGACCCTTATTACCTCAACTCCATGGTAAATAACTTTTATTATCCACCACCATATGAGACTTCCTGTGCCTCTTCTCCTTCTCGGGTGATATACGAAGAAAAGATATAAAAGGACCATGGTAGTGCTGGTATACTTATAACCAGATAGAACAGAAGGAATAAGCTGCTTTTCCCATACTGGCCAGGAGGGACAGGGTTATTTACAGTTTTTTTCTCCTTACCTTCCAGAAACTTAAACCAACAGAAGCCAAGCCCAGGTTTGGTCTAACATTTCAAAGTCAACTTACCAGCCTTGGTTTCCCTGACTTCTGGGGCTGTGTGTACCTTTCTAGGTCACTGGTAGACTTCTTCCGCCATCTTCTCCTGGTTCCCTGAGGAGTCTAGAGAAAGAGGTGCATGATGAGGTGTGTGGGGAATGTGTAATCCCTTTGTCAGAAATCATTCTCTGACCTGTGGGTCATTCTCACAACAAGTCCCAAGAGGCGTTAGGAGACACAGATATTTGACTTTGTAGAGAAGACATCTCAAAGGTGATCCTATTGTCGGAGTAGTCCATAGGGGCGTCCTGTAGATGCTCCTAGCCCCAGGTCTCTGAGGCTATTCAGTCTAGGGTAACATTTCTTTGTGTGCATGTTTTACAGCTGTCTTTAAGAAACCAAAATCTCATGATGCAAAACAGGGCTATGCCTTGTTCATCTTGGCCTCTTTCTCTTCTCAGCACTCATAGTGTCTGGCATGCAGGAGTTGATCAATAATTACTGATTCATTCATTGATTGGCTCTTGGTCAATAATAACTCATGTTTATTGAGTACTTTTTCTGTGCCACATATAGCTCAAAACACTTTACATGTATTGACTCATGAAATTAATCTATTTGGTCCACATAACAACACTGTCATCCTTTATAGCTGAAGAAGGTGAGGCTTGGAAAAGTTAAGGTAACTTACCTAAATATATATAAGGAGTTAGTGGAAAAGCCAAGAGTTGAGTGTAGGCAGTCTGATCCCCGAATCCTGATTCTTAAACCCAGCACTCCTTTCTTGGTAAAATGTGGCTCAAGATTATAAATCAGTAGTTAGGAAGGTTGTTGGTGGTGAGGGTAGTGGTTGTAGAGGGGATGGTAGGTAGCTCATAAAGCCTCATCTATCTCAGGGATTCACCACAGAAAAAGAAAACATACAAAATGGATTCCCACATCACCTTAGTTATAGGTTGGCCAGCCCAGATCACCAGACCAAAGCGAGCAGGAATCCAAGGTAGACATTCTTTATAATATTGAAATCTGGGTTGTTAGCCTGAATTTCCTCACGATGCTTCCTATAAGCATTGTGGGAGCAGCAGAAGCTGAAATCAGTTCCTAATGAAGTGTGTCTGTATCTGTTTTCTTGCATTTTTCTCTCAGTATCTTGTTGCCATCTCATCTTCCCAATTGGACTGGAAGCTCTTTGAAGGTAGAGAACTTTTAAGCTTCAGTTGGTTCCCCACAAGACTAACTCCATATCTGCTAATGATTAATAGGTTGGAATTTGGTTAAGGTTAGAAACCAGAAGGCAAGATACGTTTAGTCAGACCTGTTCAGGCTAGTGGTCTCTTCTAAGACAGAGGCAGTGGCTGTCATGTACCTGAGCCCTCAAACAACTGTTGCACATTATGTTGTGATGACTGTGGAAGTGACTCTGGTTCCAAGCAAAAACAGAGGTTCTGACCTTTTCTAATACCAGGGATAACCAATGAGCCAAATTCTCCTTGGAGTTCATAGGCCTGGGCTTTTCCTGTAGCTCAGTAATCATCTTGAGTTGGTGAGAGATCTAGTTCCTTCCTCTTCATTCAGAGGATGAGGAAGGACCAGTGACTAAACACCTTTCTGGAAAATTACTACTCATGTAGAAGATTTAGGGGCAGGTTCAAGGGGAAACAGGAGATTTTGACTGCTCATTCCTCAGGCAAAGGGGCAGGCATTTAAAGACTTACCTGCAGGGAAAAGAGTCTGTTTTGGTCACAAATGTCTTCTCCAGAACTTCCCATTTCCTTATTCTTTTCCAATGCAGCGTGGCTTTCTCACCTACTTCACTCTTGAATTCAAATTTCTGACCCGATTTTCTGCCTCCTTCCACTCACTTAACTAACCAAATCTCTCTTCTTTGGGCTCCCTTGAAAATTTATGAGTAAAGTTTAAAAGAAAATCAGACCAAGATTGTTTCCATCTCTACCCACCTCCGTTGTAAAAATCAGAAATTCCTTTACAGTTAAAATCCTCTCAGGATAACAAAAACTGGGAAATGGCCTCTGGTCTTCTGGTTTTATAGAAATCCCTGAGGACGGTTGACCAATCTACTGCCGAAATTTCTTGTTATGTGTGCTGAAGGAAAGGAGGCTTTTAAAAATATACTAATTGGGATCCCTGGAAACTTTTTACTTTTTCTCCTAGGTAGTTTTATGACTCATTCAGGATAGCTTTGTGGTTCATCAGACCCTTGAAACTGAAGACACGAAAGGATTAAACAAAACCAAACAAAACAGCACAACCTTCACAAACCTGAGACCAATCTATGACATTTGGGAGACTGTTAGTTACTTAAGCTTCATTGTTTACATTGAAAGTCAGAACTAGCACATGATTATAACGAGCCTTGCCCCCTGGGAAGTAGTCAAGGCAGATATCTTAGTTTGTCTCACTAAACACTGATTCTTCTCCGATGACCACCTTACCCTGCTCCATAAGGGTAAAGAAGGGCAGCCATATTTGTACATTGTGGGCCAGAGGTGAACACCTGGTTCAAGGTGGTGCAGTCATGGGTTCCTTCCTATGATTTGAGGAATGAAATCAAAAGAGAGATTCATTGTTTCCTCAGATGGCTGTAACTCGGGTTCTATTGATAGCCATGTTCTCTGATATGTGTACTTGAGAAGCAGGAGCTAATGTGAGGAGAGATGATTCAGACATTCAGAGAGAGGAGGGGAATTGAGAGACAGGGAGAAAGAGCACTTCCTGGTTTCCCCACAGTTTCTACTTCCTGGCTCCAGTTTGTGTCTGCATTTCTGCCCTTAGGTTCTGTGAAACACCCCTGTACCTTTAAAACAAGTTTCCCATTGCTGGTTTGAGTAGGTTTCTATAACGTACAAGCAACAGATTGATTCAAATCATTCAAATTGATTGAGTGGTATTTTGCTTACAGACGTTTGATAAAAAATCCACACATTAGACACCAAATTTGAATATAAGCATACCACTAGTAATAGAGGTATGAATAGTAATATAAATTTAGAGCTGTAATGTCTTAGGGGACATCATTTTATAGATGTGGAAACTGAGGCTCAGGAAGTCTAAATCCCTTGCCAGGGTCATATCTGTGGCTGAACCAGATCTCTAGATGCTTGACTCCTAGGCCACAGCTCTTTCTGTAATACCCACTGACTCTGATTGAAAGATTGTATTTATTTTCACAACTTGTGCACTTTAAAAAATTGTCCAGAGGCACCCGTGTGGCTCAGTTGGTTAAGCATCCGACCCATCGATTTGGCTCTGGTCATGATCTTGCGGCTTTGTGGGTTTGAGCCCCACATCGGACTCTGCACTGGCAGTGTGGAGACTGCTTGGGATTCTCTCTCTCCCCCTCTCTCTCCCCCTCCCCCACTTGTGCTGTCTCTGTCTCTCCCAAAATAAAGAAATAAACTTAAAAAAAAATAGGCCACAGACTCTTGCATATTCTCACCCCTATTGCTTTGGATGAAAAGCTGAAACTTGGAGACGTTAAGTGACTTCAACGAGACCACACATTAACAGAAGTGGAACTAGAAGTTTCCTCCCAGGCAGGAGAGTCCATCTAATAGGCCAGACTTCTCTGTCCATGCATCCAGGGTACTGCTGATCCAGTTAGACTGGCAAATCCATCATGGCAGGGTTTTTAGGGTCATTCCTCTATTCAATAAATATTTACATATTAAAGTGGGCAGTCCTACCAGGCCAGGAGACACGATGAGGAGTCAATTCAGGTGGTCTGCCTCCTAAGTGCAGGGGGACTTAAAAAGCTTCTTCATCTGTGTATGCATATTTGAGGCTGGGGGTGGGGCTGAGGGTGGGGCTGTCAGTGGCCATGGGAGGTGGAGTGAGATAAGATACGCTACTAGAGTGAAAGCAGATGATAGCTTTTTGACAGTGTCACCTGAATACAGCACGCTGCCCAAAGCATGTGAGATGAGCACAGGAAGGAGTGAGTGACCGTCGGGGACAAGCAGGTGAGCAACTAGCTCCAGTGTGATGGTTGTGAGAACAAAATGCTCCCCGCTCTGTGCTCATTTCCTTGTCAGTCTTTCCCTCCAGCTAGAATGTGGGTCCTTTAGCGGGAAGTAGTTTCATTTGTTTATTTATTTTCTGCATTCCCAGCATACATCAGAGCACGCTGGGACTCCAAAGGAGCTTTTAGTTATGTTAAGAGGTTAGAGCACAGAGGAGAGCTTCCTCGGCGAGATGATTTTTACCTGAGTCTTGGCAAAGGTGATATTGAACTCAGGTGCTGTCTGCCAGAAACAGACAGTGGGTTTGACCGAATCTAGGAAAGTCTTTGCTTTGAACCATATGTTACAAGGTCCCTCCTCATAAGACACGTATCTGTGATTATGGAAATGCAGGAACGTATCTGGGAGTGGGGATTGGAATTAAATCTGCTAGCTTAGGGAAGGGATATAAAGGCAGAAATGGGAAGAGGGGGGGCAGGATAGTGGGTCTCCATGGGTCCAAAGTCCTCTGAAATGAGGGGTTTTGTGGACTCACCACGCTTTGGATTAAGAAATGCCACAGTCGGGGCACCTGGGTGGCTCAGTCTGTTAAGCATCAGAATCTTGATTTTGGCTCAGGTCACGATCTCATGGTTCAGTAGATGGAGCCCCGCATCAGTCTCTGCGCTGGCGGCACGGGGCCTACTTGGGATTCTCTCTCTCCCTCTCTCTCTCTCTGCTCCTCCCTGGCTCATGCTCTCTCTCTCTCAAAATAAATAAACATTAAAAAAATAAAAATATTAAAAAAGGGAAAGAAATGCCACAGTCCCTCTGGGGCTGAAGGTACTATAATATTATCAATGGGAATGCCATATATTATCACGAGTGACTAGCTCTGTGTCATGTTAAGCAGTGAGATTTAAAATTTCTTTCTTTAACAGGCTTATCTATCCCTTTGGTACCTTATTCATTTATCCATTTTTGCATGCATTCAATGTATCATTTATACATTTATACATTTATCGTACCTGTATCACAGTGGGGTAAGTTAGGGGAAACTCGAAGACAAATTCATATATGATTTTGCCACTAATGACTTCTTAGCTCTGTGTGCAAAACTGTTAGGTTTTCTTCCTTTCTTTTTCTTTCTTTCTTTCTTTCTTTCTTTCTTTCTTTCTTTCTTAAATTTTTTAAATGTTTATTTTTTTTTGAGAGAGAGAGAGCATGCACAAGTGGGGGAAGGACAGAGAGAGGGGAACAGAATATCCGAAGCAGGTTCCACACTGACACCAGAGAGCCCGACTTGGGCACAAACCCATCAACTGTGGGATCATGACCTGATCCAAAGTCGAGTCACCCAGACGCCCAAAACTGGTAGGTTTTCTATCATCCTTGGCCACAATGATGACAAGTAGCCTTTGGACATTAAAAGGTACAGAACATACCAGGTAGCTGCAGTGATAACTCACCTGCAGTGGGAATAAACACCAACCAATTGGTCTGGACCACATCTGCAAGGTCACTAGGAGTTCTGAAAACTTCTGTATAATACATTAAGTTTTTCATTCATCTATTTTTATTTTGTGGTGCAGGAATTTGGTTGAAGCCATCAACAGCAACAACAGAACTCACTGCAGAGAATGTCTGCTGGGGAGAAGAATGCCAGAAGAACCCAGATACATCACCCCAGGAAGGGAAGGAATAATACCCTTGTCACAGCCTGATTGGTGGTGTCTCACCATCGACCTTTGGCAAGTTGTGCTGGAAAGGGATGGTCAGAGTTCCAAAGTGCAATATTATATTTCCAATTAAAATGTAGAAACAAACCTTTTTCATAAAGCACATTGGCCTCCGCGCTGGGAAGTGACTACAAAGCCTATCGCTGATTGAGAAAAGCTGAAAGCAGACACTGTAATTGATAAAGGAGATAAGTCAATCTGTGTCCTTTAAAGAATAATGAGTTCCATTTTTCATCAAAAAGATCTCCTTCTGCCGAAGAAACATTCTTTCAATAAATCTACTTAATGGCTTCCCCTCCAATGATCTATAACACTGCGCTTTGGAAGGAGCTCGGAGCATCCTAGCGGGTTCCTGCAGGCGGCTGCAGGCCACCCAACATTTGCATTGCTAATCTAACCCAAAGAAAACCCAAAGGGTTCCCCCCAGGCAGGGCTGTGGTTCTGGGCCAAACATCTGGAGGCTTTCCTGGGCTCTTCAGGCAGGTAGGTGGGATGGAATTTTGAAATAAATATCCCCCCACTAAACTTGAGGTCCTCTGCGAAAGTACCTCTCCTGCGCCCACCACCACGGCTCTGCTGTGTCAGGGATACCTCAGCCATGAGGATGGCTCATGTCAGAGAGCTCAAGAGTTAAATGTTTCAGATATTTGGGTTGTGAGAACTGATTAGCTCGTTTGTTCCCTGGGCTCATCACTCCCCTACAGCCCTGACGGCCTTGGTGTTGTTCTGACCGTGGGCTGCAGGAGGTAGCCCGTGTTTATTGTGTTTGGTAAACTGAAGATCCACTTTAAAGCCCCTGCCCGAAGTGGTGCTGCGTACGGGCCTGTTCCCCACCCGGCTGAGGGCCTAAGCCTCAGGTGGTAAAAGGCAGAGCAGAAGAAACAGCTTGTCCCCTTCGAAGGCAAGGATTCAGGGCTCTCCGCACCCTGGCGCGAGGCAGCAGGACGTATCGTTCAGCTTGGCTTACCTTGTGAACCCCAACTTTACAAATGCGCCGATCTCCACCGGGACCCAGCTTTATGTAACGAAACCTATTTCCTCCGAGGGCACCGGCCCTCCCAACACTGGCGGACTTCCCCACATGGGAATCATTAAAAACAACCTTCGAGTTATTTCCTTATGTTGCTGTTTGTTTATCCTCCAGTCGCGTGTGAGTCAGCCAGATCATGATTTGTGGTGGTTTTGCTTATGAAATCTTACATAATCATATTCCTATTGTCACGTTGGGTCGAGCAGTTAGGCCATATAGTGTTTTCTCATTGCACAACGTCTGTGAATCAATAAGGAGAAAGGCTGAACAATGAGATGACGCTGGCTGGTCAGGAACCCGGCTCCTCGTCACCCAGGAGGCCGCTCTGCAGTTTCACAGATACAGCTGGTGGCGCAGGAGCCGGGACACCCTCTAAAGCCACCGTGGCGCAGGATGACTGGGCTGGGTGGCGGCCTTTGGGATGGGTCTCACCGAGGTGATGTTTAAGAGATGAGAGCCAGGGAACGAAAGAACAACAATGACAACACTTCACACAGAAACCGACCAATTTTTTTACTGCATTCGGTGCACGCTGGATTCCAACATGCTGGTCCAGAGCGTGGCTGGCTACAAGCTGGCAAGACTCTTACGGCTCCTCCGACAGGCTTTCCCTTCCCCGCCATGTACATTATTTATTTTGATCCTACTCACTGTCCCAAGTCCAGAGGCAGTTATTAAAAACGCTCTTGATGCAAACAGTGAGTGGCTATGACACACGGATGAGGGTGGGTGCGACTTCCACACTGGAACGTGGAATCTGGAGAAATGGTCAGTGGAGGCAAGACGCCTCCTTAGTGGCTAATAGTATTATGGAGCTCAAAACCCACAACTGTTTTTTTTTCTGGTTTTTGTTTTTTAATTCCTGGAGTATATTGAAACTAGTTGTTCCTAACACGATTTCATATGGTAAATAAAATATCTGACCTGATTTAAACCTTGTTTGTTTGCATACATCTTTGAGGTGTGCACCTCAAAGTCATTCGTATTGATACAGGATGAAGATTATAAATATCCGCATAAAAAGAGAAACGGTGTGACTCTATATGAAGACAACGACCATCACATTCCACAGCACATCATTGGTTAATCTTTGAATCGTCAAGCATTATTTAAAACGAGAGAGAGAGAGAGAGAGAGAGAATATAACTGAACACAAGCTCCACGACAAAACAATCATAACAACGGAACCAAACCCAATTTCTCTATTAATCATTTAAAATTTTTACCTCTGTTTCTAACACTTTTCATTAATTGTTATTTCAAGCTCCAGTAGCAGGATCAGATTTCTCCTGCCTCCGGGCAAGTGAGTTATGATCTGATCTCAAGTTCCGAGGGAAATGCTCAAAGTTTTATTTTTCCCCAGTTGAATAAACAGTACTATGTATATTATCTCTTGTGTTAGAATAGTGTTGTCTTCACATAAGACTCAAATAATGGTATTAGTCATTCATTTCCTTGAACACAGACACCCTCATGCGTGCTGACAGGTTTATAAGGATGTGGTGGCAGCCGTGGTTCTGGGAGCTGCTAGATGACCGACTTTGATTTCTTGCAGTCCTGAGCGATGGAGCCCGGGTGTGTCTGGTTATTGTCCGCTTTCTCTCCCAGATGCTGGGCTTGTCTGGAAGATTAATACATTAACAAGAGCTGAAGGTCCAGGGTTGCACGTCTTCAGACATGTTTATTAGCAGATGGCACACAGGATTCAAAGGTCACCACAAAAGTGACATTTTAAAGTGAAACAACAATATTTATGTTCAGATAGTCTACTGATGAGATCATGTGGAAATGGTTTTGATTAAATTAGCTTATAAATGGTTGCCAATCTATAGACAACAGAAAATACCGCGTCTGTTTACCAAATGCTTTCTTCTCACGCTCTCACCTCTTACATATTAATGACCAAATGCTGTTTTGGGGCTATGCTTATTTAACCGGAGGATCAATGTATCTGTTTTTCACTTCCTGGGTTATCGGTTTGTTTTCATTCTAAAAAATGTTATCTCCTATGGGCGTTTTGAAATCTCACCTGCGATTTTTAGGGCTTGGAAAGAATTCAGATTCCTCTATGTAAATGCAATTGCTTTCAATTTCTTTAGTATAAATTGGGCCTCTGGAGAGACCTAAAATTCAGTCGCTCAGGTGAGACCTGACATTCGATATCATAAAAAAAAAAACTATGCACTCGATTTCAGAAATTCTTGCTACAGCTACATTCTTGCCTTTGCAGTCCTCGGGAGCCACACTTTTGTGGCAGCGGGTGCTTGTGTTTCTAGAACAACGTGGAAAACAAATGCGGTCAAGGGGAGGGGATACCTCTTCTGGACTTCTTTTTCTTTTCTCTCTCTTGTGCCCACAACTTAGCAGGAGTGTGAGCGCAAGTTTTTATATCAGAAAAGGTTTAGACAGAAGAAACCTCAACAGTATGAAGTAAAAACAGTATTTTAAAAGGTGTGCAAGTCCCTATAGTCAATAAAACTCACATAAATATTTCCAACAAAGGCATTGAAATGGAGAAAAAAATGATCAATTAGTAGATTAAAACTTTCACATATGTACTAGAGGAAATGAAAATGACCATATATATATATCGTTTCTCATTTATTTACATTTAACTGTAATATGAATAATTTTGTAAGATACAGATATTATTGTCTTGAGGGTTTTTTTTTTTTTACCTTATTGTTACCTATATCTTATTTTTTTTTTGCACAATTGCAAAATTAGAAATGTAAGAATATAGCAGAAGATTTACTCACTTTTCAAGAGAACCTTTTTCAATATTCATTGCCCCTTCCATTGGGTCCAGTCCTTGCTCAGAAAATTGTTTCAAGGCACTTAAAGCTGCCTAAAAGTGAAAACAAACACACAAACAAGGAGATCCATTCATTGACTTTAATATTAATAAACAGGTAATTGTAAAAGAAGGCTGAGATGTATAGTAAAGACTATCATTTTCACTGGTCTAAATAAATGCTTTTTTTGCATCATTTAGCAAAATTACATTTGAAAGGCTGTATTATCACGAAGCAATTGTATGCTACGAGGGCCTTATTTCTGTGGCGAAGTGGGAGGAGGTGGGGAGGAGAATCTCCAAAGTTTCATGCCTTAGCCCCCATCCATAATTTTGTAAAATCACAAAGTTTTTATCTGCAAATGTAGAAGCACCTAGTATAAGCCTATTATAGTTTGACATATAAATATATATATATACACACATAAATATAAATACATATATAAATATAATGTATTATATTTTGACTATAATAACATTTTCTCCTCACATTACTGAAACTACACATTCCCTTCCTTCAGACAATGCAACATCAGATTTTCCCAAGTTAGGTACTCTTTCCAAAGTTAGCATAAAGGTATTGTTCCATTTTATAGCTATCCGCAACCAAGTCACAGGATGTGAGCAGAGAAATGGGCCCAAGACACTCATGCATACAAAGGGGATGGTACGATGGTATTCTGTGAGGACAGAGAAAACGTGCACTCTTTGGGGCCCTGGGGAGGCAGGCCTGGCCACAGCAGAGCCTCCCGAGGTGTTGATATGCCCGTCTTGCGTGGGATGCTGAAGGGTGTTGACAGGCTGGCTGAGCCTCGCTGGATAGCTGGGAGGCACCAAAAATGCGATGCTGATAAGATCTACATAACTTGTTGACACTCTTGTGCACGTTCCAAATTGTTATTTCTTTGAATAAGAATTTGGTTCTCCTTCCCCTCCCCCATTCCCCACCCCCTTAAAGCTCCATTAGAAGGGCTTTGTTGAGTCTGAGATAGGTGTGAGCGGCCAGGGTTGTTTGAATCCTGGAGATCCCACTGGGTCACACTTTGGTCATCTGTATCCTCTCAACTACCTTTGAAAAAGGGCTAACTCTTGCAGTTTCCCAAACTTTTATCTGCCAAAGGCCCCTTTTGGGTAGCTGACTGTGTGATCCCTTGCAAATTTCATTATTTGTAACATTTTTTGGTTTTCATTTTTAAATTAATAGACTTAATTTTTTTAAGAGTAGTTTTAGGTTTCCAGGAAAATTGAGCAGGGATGTCGGTGTCCCCCCTCCCCACCCCCCAACTCCTGGTCTTGGCCCATGCTCGTACTATGTATACAGCAGCTGGCACAGGCTGACATGGCAGGTAAGCAGTACTTTCAGTTGGGTAGAAGCAGTGTGGCTATTTCATTGGGGTACTATTGCTGGTTGAATTGTGTCCCCCCCACTACTCCCCAAATCTATATGTTGAAGTCCTAATCCCCAATACCTCAGATGTGGCCGTATTTGAAAACAGGGACATTGCAGATCTAAGTAAGATGAAGTCCTACTGGAATAGAATGGGCCCAGATCCAATATGTCTAATGTCCTTATAATAAGGGGAACTTAGGATGTAGACACACACACACACACACACACACACACACACACACACACACACGGGGAGAACAGCCTGTGGAGAGGAAGGCAGAGATTGAAGTGATAGAACAGAAGCCAAGGGACGTCACCGATTGCCAGCAAACTGCCAGATGCTATGGAGAGGCCTTGGAACAGATTCTCCCTCACACCCTCAGAGGGAACCAAAACTGCCAGCACCTTGACTCTGGACTCCCAGCCTCCAGAACTGTGACAAGATATATTTCTGTTGATTAAACCACTCAGTTTGTGGTATTTTGCTATGAGAACTCTAACAAACTAAAATAGGTCCATCATAATTCTTCCTTAAGGACAGTAGAACCTCCTTTTCCTTTCTGTGATGTTTCTTTTTATTATATCTTTATTATAAAAATAATTTTCATTATAGGAAAATCATAAGAGGTACAAGCAAAAACAGTGTGAAAATATTCACAGACCCATCCACCATTTACTACTTGGTCTAATGTCTTTCCCTTACTTTTCTATCCCTTCCCCATATGTACAAACTTTCACCTGGATCATATCTTCACACCATTTTATAACCTGCTCTTTTCATTGAATGTGAGCAGTTTTCCATATCAATAAAAACACTTCAGTAGCATTATTTTGCATGACTGCTCAGTATATTGACTTTAGAGGTCCTTCTATATTCAGCCAATCCCTACTGTTGGACATTTAGGACACTCCCAAATTTAAGTGATTATTAACACTGCATCCAGATTTCAAATAGTTAAATTTTTGCATACCATCTCAATAACTTCCTTATGATAGATTCCTAGAAATTGAATTTCTGGGCCAAAAAGCATGAATATTTTTAGATCTGACATGGGCTTTTTCACCTCCCTCAGAGAGGTTGTGACCACAGTAGTAATGTGAGGAGCTGATGTTTCTTTAGGTGCTTTTGGAATTAATCTCTCAGAACCACTTTGTGGGTCATTAGAGCCAACCAGTTTTGTCATTTTATGGCCCCACCTTAGTTTTCATTTCTCCATCCTGACCATTTACCTTATTCACTAGATCTGGCTTTGAGTGAAGTTTGGTTGCTTTCAAAAATTAAATTGAGCCTCAAAAGACCCAGATTTGGACAATTCCCCTCCCCCAAAAGAAACCTGCAGAGTGGTTTGGCTCTCATTTAAAATCACTTGGGTAATCTCGAAGGTCCTTCTAAGTCCTGCAATGCTGGGTTGTACTGGACAGCCTTCCCAGGTGACTAGTCTGGGAAAAGTCCTGTGGGTGTGCACATTCTCATGGGCTTGTTACGTGAACCTGAGCTCTGGAGTCCTGCCTTACATATGCATGTACTGGGTGAGGCATGAGGCCCACTCACTGCAAAGCTCTAAAGAGCAGTCCATGCCTGATCTTTCCAGATAGCCCAACTACATTGGTGGGGCGGAGTGGGGGGGAGCACTAACGAACTTACAGGTCTTTGTATATTCAACAATTTTGAACAAATGAACACCTATTCTTTTTTTTTAATAATTTTTTTTAAATGTCTATTTTTGAGAGAGGGAGAGAGAGGGTGCATGGGCATACGAGCGGGGAGGGGCAGAGGGAGAGGGTGAGAGAAAATCTGAAGGGGCTTCCGCACTGTCAGTGCAGAGCCCAATGCAGGGCTCAATCTCACAAACTGCAAGATCATGACCTGAGCCAAAATCACGAGCCAGGCGCTTAAGTGACTGAGCCACTCAGGAGCACCTTTTTTAAAATAAAAAAAAAAGTTAAATAACTATTCTCTTTTCTGATCCATTAGTATGTGGATTATTGTCAGGAATGCCAATTTTTATCACTTGCTTCCCACATGAACTATTGTGGAAGGCTCTTTAGTGCCTGTAAATTTAAATTAGCAATGTCATATTGCTGAATGAGACACATGAGAACCCCAGGGCTCCCTGGTCCCAAAATGACAACCAAAAATGACTTTTAAAATTTTAAAAAACAACTTTAAAAAGTCATTTATAGGCTAATTGTAGCCCATTTTACTAGTTGTTGTTGGAATACTTGTTGCCTGAATACCAAGAACCAAATGTCTTGCTACACCAAGTCCAGGACCCCGTGACACCTGCTCTCTTCTATCCAACATATGAGATGCAGGCCAGGTCTCAGAGAGCAGGTTCAGTGTTTTGGCTCTTGCAAAATCTCCTGGATGATTTTACCAACATGTCGGGCAGGTCTCTGTGCACTTTCAAAATGCCTGTCGTCACGCAAAGAATGTCCTGCAGGCTGAAGGGCGGGGTGCTCTTTCACTCAATGCCATGAACGGATTTTCAGAATTCTTGTGTGGCTGCTTCCCTCCAAAGGTATGCTTAAAGGCTTCCAAACAATATTCCCTTATTTATCTGATGAGATAATTTCAACCCACATCTTATTGATAATCCTGAATACAATTGCTTATAAATAGGAGAGGACTTCTTGCTAATTTATAAAAGACAATGAAGACGATTTATCTTCTCTGTAAATAGTAATAGCTACCATTTGATGAGCATCACCCTGCCATAGTCATGAAACCAGGCCATTTACCTGAGTGGCCTCAGGTGTTCCCACAGCCCTGCAGGTAGGTCCTACCCATGAGGAATTCAGTAACCTATTCAAAGGTCACACAGCTAGTAAGTGGCAGAGCATGGATTTGAACCCAGTGCACATTCTTGACCAGATCACTTTATTTCCTTCACACCTAAGCCAATTTCAGCATGACTTTTTTCAATATTATCATTTCCAGATCACTCTTATTCCCTCCTCCATACTCATTCTATTAATTATTCCCCCACAATAATTACTGGAGGTAAGCTCATACAATTATCTCCATTTTCTAGACAAGGGATTTATTATCTTGTGGGTTGACTTCTGAGGCTCTGTTCAGTGCTTCTGTAACAAGTGTAGATTGGGCTAAAATTGAATTGCTATGGTACCTATTTTGTCACTTGAATTACCCAACGGCTCCCAAACAAGGTGATTCAATTCTCCATTTCTCAACATTCTAAGGGTACCAAGTCTTGCTCATTTATTCATCTCCCCTCTGTTGTTCTGAGAAGAGTTCATTCCTCACCCGCCAGGGGTTGCTGGCCAGAGGGAAAATCAAGCTGCACAGTTTGCCTGGGACTGTGGCATGCAGGATGCTGCAGCAAGGGGAGGGGCTGGGATGCTGGGATTGGGAAGATGAACGGACAGGGAAAGGATGGAGGGCTTGGCTGTGATTTATAGAGAGTGATAAGCTAAGTACTTTTAGGAAAGCAGAGATGGGCAGGGGCTGCCCACCAGGTGCATCCGCCCACAGGTATGAATGGAACACCGGCCCTGGCTGCCTCATCTCTCACTTGTCATGAGCTCAGCTGGGGAGCTGCCACCCTACCCCCAGTTCATCAGCCACCACTTTCCCAGAAAGGATACTTTGCAGATTAAAAAATTCCATCTGTGAGATGGGTGTGCTTCACTTTCCACAGCAAAGTGGCTACAAAAATAGGATAATGCAGCAATGTCCAAAATAGCCACAATTACATTTAGCAAGACTCAATCATCAGTCATTTCAAAGAACAATGTATAATGGAATGGCTTTGTCAACAAATACTAACATTTAATGGTCCACCAAGACATGTTACTTTGCACATCCAAATCTGTCCAGAAGATGGTAAAATCAACAAAATCTCCATGTTTCAACCATTCCAACTGAATAAATTGTACTTGCTAGAGGCCAGTTATTTAAAACAATTAAGACTATATTATAAAAATGCTACCTGATATTAAAGGACACTGGAGTGAGGGAAAAGTCGAATAACTCATTTGGAGAGACATTTGCAGCCTGCTCAAGGCACAAGTTCTACATTGTCTACTACTGAGAGGGTAAATAGATAACGAGAGGCTCAGCTCCTACTGTCTGCAGTTCACCCCCTCAGCCTGGACAGTTTGCTGTGTGATAAATGTAAACTAATGTTGGGGAGTCATGGGAAGGAGGTAAATCTGGGTTCCTTAATGAGGAACATCCTGAACAATGATTAAACCCAAGTTGTATAACTTCCCACACACTGTGGATTTGAGAATTTCAAAGTACCCAGAACACAAGTACCCAGGACCCTCCATACAGCTTCAGCCATAAACAAACAGACAACTGAACAATTTCATTTCCAAGGTCAGAAAATGTTTCCTACCAAATAAAAACAAACTCACTCAGCATCCAGGTGTGTGCTACTATGGTCTGACCAAGGGGAATCTTAAACTTTAGCTTTATGACAATTTACATGTTTTGAGATTCTAAGAAAAGAGGAAAGAAAAGAAAAGAAAAAAGAAAAAAAATCGGTACCTTCGAGGCAATTCACATAGCTTGGTTTGAAAGGAGAAAAATTAAAGAAGCATTTTAAGACATGGATGACATTTCTTTTTCTTATTCTTGTCTTTTCAGCTCAACACTTGTTCGTGTGTGTGTGTGTGTGTGTGTGTGTGTGTGTGTGTGTGTGTTTGCGTGTTTCCCTTAAAAGAAACCATCTACACAGATACGTAGAAATATTTTTGTCCCCAAAAGATTTTACAACTGTTTTGTGAGGAAAGCCCCACAGGTTCTTGAACAGATGTCGCTACCATTTCATGTATCACTTGTTTTGTGCGTAGTTATAGCAATACCAGAAACAAGATGCCAGTAAGATACTTTCCATGCCTGTTTGTTGGTCTTGGTTTGCACGCATGCATGCGCTTGTGTGTGTGTGTGTGTGTGTGTGTGTGTGTGTGTGTCTGCAGAATGGAGGTGAGTCTTCCCAGCCATTTCTGCAATTTCTAACTTTCCTCTTGTCAATCAGAAATTAGCAAATTGTGTTGAAACCAGTGCCTATTCCTCCTGCTTCCTTTTTCAGGAATCAAACGCAACAGTATTAAATAATTTTTTGAGACACAACAATGGTCTTCACTGGCAAAATGTGAATTTTAACTCATCCCTTTATGACACACAGTTCTTCTCATCTTTAAACACAATGCCCAATGGATACTTTTATTTCTTTCTTTCCCCATTTCACACTTTTCCCACCGATTTTATGTTCTGAATCCCAGAAACAGACAGGATGTTCCCATTAAAGTCAATGGCAACCACACATGCCCGAATGTGGCCTTCATTTTTAAGCAAGTGCCCAAGGTTTGTTTTGTTTGCCTTTTCCCCCTGAGGGGCTTGTTCATGTGGAACTCTTCCTGGGAGCCACTCTCACTGCTAGATTCATTTCAGAATGTACACCGTGATCATATGTGCAGCTCACTAAATCAGGCTTCTTAAATGAGAAAACTATAGGCTTCAACAGCAACCGCCTTCACTTGTAGTTGAGGGCTCTCCTAACTTCTTGTCTCAACAATCTTTGAGACTGGCTGCCTATTAAATTATTTCAGTGACTGCAAACCAGCAGGTTCTTCAGTAAGCTTAGGGCTTATTGCCCAAAGAACGTGAATTTTAATGTTCCTGAGTTATCATTTTCTTGCTTTGAAAGGTCTATAACAAAATGCCAACTCTCTCTTTCTACAAAATAAAAGAAACCAAAAAGAGAAAATTGTATTTCTAAATTTTGTCACATTACGATAAGATCCTCAGTCTATCACATTTCAGATGAATCAGTGATAGGACTTTAAAAATAAAATGATAAAGGATTATATTGAGCTTTAACTAAACCATTTGCTGCCCTGATTCTACAAATTTCATATAGCCTGCACTTTCCATTTATGCTCACATAAACCTATTGGTTCATATAATTTCCGTAAAATTCATACTTTATAAATGGCTTACTGTTGGAACAAAAGGATGTCAGCCTGCTAAGGTAATGGCTACTCATCATCAAATAATAAAATACTAAAATAAAATAAAATAAAATAAAATAAAATGAAGTCCAGCAGTGGTCTGAAGGCATGCATATTTTAGACAGACTACAAAAGCAGAGAATAGGAATTTGACTCTAGAATTTGGGGAATTAGTACAAACTTGGGCACTGAAACTACAGACTTAGGCATCATCTATATTCTGTGGTCAGGCTCCTACATTGGGTAATCCATGTAGCTGCTCATCTTGACAATGATAGAGTCAAATTTAAGTGGGATTAATGATGCAGAGGAATGTTTGCAGTGTGTTTAGAACAAATTTTAGCAGTGGCATCCATGCTGCCAGCTCTTACTCCAACCATACTGTTTCTGTTTTAAAAAGTTTATTTTATTTTATTTTTTTAATTATTTTTTTTTTAACGTTTATTTATTTTTGAGACAGAGAGAGACAGAGCATGAACGGGGGAGGGACAGAGAGAGAAGAAGACACAGAATCGGAAGCAGGCTCCAGGCTCTGAGCCATCAGCCCAGAGCCTGACGCGGGGCTCAAACCCACGGACCGCAAGATCGTGACCTGAGCTGAAGTCGGACGCTTAACCGACTGCGCCACCCAGGCGCCCCCATACCGTTTCTGTTTTAAAGGAAACACCATTCCTTTAAAAATTCCTGTGTTGCCCTTTATTTCATTATTGTTGATTCAACAAAAAATCCCCTTTGTAATGGTGTGTTACCCAAACATGCTGTTGGGCACAAAACCAAGTGTCCAAGAATGGCAGCAGCATCACTCTGTGCTTGGCAGGATAATGCCCCCCCCCCCCCACCAAAGTGTCCATGTCCTCATCTCCAGGATGTGCATATGTTACCTCATAAGGCAAAAGTGATTTTGCAGATAAGACTGAGGTATAAACATTGAGATGTGGAGATTATCTTGGATTATCCAAGTGGGTCCAATCTAATCACATGAGTCCTTAATATCAGAGAAACTTTCCCGAATTTGGTGAGAGAGAAAGACAGGGCCGGGGAAAATGGTCAGAGTAATGTTGTTAGTTTTGAAGACAGAGGAAGGAAGACACAAGCCAAGAAATGGAGGTGGGCTCTAGAAGCTGGAAAAGCCAAGAAGACCAATTTGCACCTCAAGCCAAAAAAAAAAAAAAAAAAAAAAAGAAAAGAAAAGAAAAGAAAAAAAAGAACTGCTGATACCTGGATTTTAGCCCAGGGGTTCTCTATAGAGAATCTACAGAACTCTAAGATAATCATTTGTTTTATTACTTATATATTAAAATTTTTTCTTTTTTTAAAGTTATTTATTTATTTATTTTGAGAGAGACAGGTACAGTGTGAGTGGGGAAGGGGTAGAGAGAGAGAGAGAGGGAGAGAGAAATCCCAAGCAGGCTCCACACTGCCTGCACAGAGCCTGATACGGGGCTTGAACTCATGAAACCGCGAAATCATGACTGAACCAAAATCAAGAGTTGGTTACTTAACCAACTGAGCCACCCAGGTGCCCCAAGTTTATTTATTTTTTGAGAAAGATGAGAGAAAGAGAAAGAGAGAGAGAGAGAGCATGAGCAGGGGAGGGGCACAGAGAGAAGGGGACAGAGGATCCAAAGCAGGCTTCCTTGCTGACAACAGAGAGCCCAATGTGGGGCTTGAACTCATGAACCATGAGATCATGACTTGAGCTGAAGTTGGATGCTTGACCAACTGAGCCACCCAGGTGCCCCTTAAGATAATGCATTTGTGTGGTTAAGCCACTAAGTCTAGTAATTTGTCATTGCAGCAAGAGACAGTTAATACACTCTACCTGTCATCTGGACAAGGAAGGGAGGAGAGCACGGCATTTGGAGCCCATCAGCCGTAGACTAAAATTCCAACCCTACTGTAGACAAGTTGTGTCTATGCAAGTTACTTTATCTCTCTGAGCTTCTTTTTCATCATCTGTAAATTGGAGACTACAACACTTACTGCATTGGATTGTTTGAGAGGTTAATGTCTGGACCATGAATGAAAGCTTTTATTACACAATTTTCTCTGTTGAGACCGACATCCAGTCATAAAATTCTTTATACTCTCTATCTCCATGTTATTTATGTCCAGTTTTGTATGCATTTCTATCTTTTTTCTAGCACATTGTTTACCCATCTTTCTTCCTAAGAGAACCCTATCATTATGCCTTCCCCTTAATCAAAAGCCACTACTAACTTCCAGACACCAAATAACATTCTGTATCCTTGGCCTGGCATTCAAGGCCATGCATCAGCTGGCCCCATTCTACTCTATAACCTCATTTACTGCAATTTCATTACAGTGTGTTTCCCAGAGTGTGATATCTGAGCCAACAGACTGGTCACCAGCCTCAGGAACACCTGGCAGGTGTCAGTGTTATCAAGAGCTCCCCAGCCAGTTGGCCTGAGAGACACCAACATTGCAGAAGCCCTGCCCACATGGATCTTCCACCCTGGTCTGTCTGGTCTGCCTCCTGTCTGATGGAGACATCTGAGTTTTTTTTACCTCTACACCTTTGCTCCTGCAGTCTTTCATTTTCCTAGGGTGGACTTCTCTGACTCCCAGCCTGTCTCCTACCCATGAACTTCTGACAGCCCTTGTCATTTGCCTCCCTGAACTGTGGGCTGTCTTCAACGTGTTTATGTCCTGTCTCTCACATAGTCGGTCAGCCCTTGGTTGGAAGAGCCATTTTCCTGTTTGAAACTAGCACAATGTATTTACAGAAGATCCTCAAGGAATATTGCTTGGTTGGTTATCCACCAGCTTCCATCTGGAGCCCCCTAAGACAGATAAGTACTCACAGACACATTTGTGCTTTGTCTTCTCTTTATTCTGTAAGTGAGCATCTTGTTCTAGCTGGCTTTTCCTTACTTCAGGGCATCTTCCAAAGCTTCTCTCCTATGAGGCTCTCTCTCCTTCTTTCACACACCCCTCCCATCCTCACCCTCACGCGGGCTCTGCAGCCAATATGCTTTAGGATAAATGGTCCCGGGAAAGTAGAGCTGGGTCATCTCTATCCATGTAAGAGAAGGTTCTGTCCACAATCTACCTCCAAGGAATACAGATGATAGTTACTGACTTTTTGAAATGTCAACCATTTGGGTTTGGCTTCTGTCATCTTTGATGTCTGTAACCAGTGCTTCCCCCTCCCTGGGCTAATGTGAGGGCTACAAAGAAAGTGCCTGGGAAACCCTACCTGGGAGGACCCAACAATTGGGTGGCACATCCTGAAACAGGAAAAGAGGTGAGCCTCTCCCACCCAAGACGAGCCTGATTCTGCAGGGCAATGGTGCCTGAATTCTGCCTTGGCAGCCCTTCTCCCCACTGTCCTAAAGGTCTCTTTGGGATTTCTTGGTTCTTTGACATCCTACTACGAAGAGAAGGAAAAGCATTGCTACTGAATATGGACACACACTGCTCTGCCTATTCAGAAATTCCAGTTAGGTTTGAGCATATGATTGAAAAAAAATGTATAGTTATTTCATAGTTTTTATTGCATTTAATGGGTTCTTAGATTGCATGGCTGTAGGGGGTAGCTGGGAACAACAGGGAATGATGGTCAAACAATATAACCTATAAAGTTTTGTTTAGTTTTGAACTTTTGGTTGTACTGAAATAGAGTCCAAGTTCGCAGGCCTTGCTGATTCCCTCAATGAGTGAGGCATGCAGAAGCCTGATTTCTTTTCTTGGGGCATTTGGTGGCCATCCTAGTGGTCAAATTGCAGCAGAGAGGGGGCCAGAATAGATCTTTACCTCCATCCCAAATGTCTCCTTAGCCTCTTACTGATATCTGATCATAAATATATATATATATATATATATATATATATATATATATATACACACACATATATATATTTACTTTTTAAAATAAAAGTATATATATTTACTTTTTAATATATATATTTTATATATTTTATATATTTATATATATATTTATTTATATAATATATAAATATTAATATATATTTTTATTTATATAATATATAAATATTAATATATAATGTAATATAATATAATATATAATATATAATATATATTTAAAATAAAAGTATATATATTTACTTTTTAAAATAAAAGTTCCAAACATCCAAAAAAGTATAAAGGATAGTGTATACTGAACCCCCCTGCCCCCCCCCCCTTCCCCTACCACCTATCACTCAGATCAAGAATTATTAGTATTTTGGGGCACCAGTATGGCTCAGTCAGTTAAGTGTCTGACTTTGGCTCAGGTCATCATCTCGCGGTTCACAAGTTCGAGCCCCACATCAAGCTCTGTGCTGACAGCTCAGAGCCTGGAGGTTGCTTGCAATTGTGTCCCTCTCTCTGCCCCTCCCCTTGTGTTCTGTCTCTCTCTTTCTCTCTCAAAAACAAACATTAAAAAAATTAAAAAAAAAAAAAGAATTATCAGTACTTTTCCAATCTTGTTTCATGTATCTTCATGTCTTCTGTAGGATTCCAAATCAGGTATCAGATAAAGACACATGCCACGATCACACCTAACAAAATTAAGAACAAATCCTTTTTATCATCTAAATACCTGGGTCATGTTAAACTTTTCCTGATGGCCTCAAAGATGTCTTTTAACGTTGGTTTTTGAATCTACATCCCAACAGTCCACACGTTGTATCTGACTGTTCTTTTAAGAGCTAGGAGTCCTGTGGAAAGCAGAATAATGGCAAAGATGTCCAGGATCGAATTCCCGACGGGACCTGCGGAGGGGGGATTCACGGCCAATCCAAACACAAGTCTTTAACCTCAGGGGTCCTCTCCCAGCTCAGAGATGGTCACATGGTGGTGCCAGAAGCCTCAGAGGGATGTGCCTTATTAGCTTTGAACGCCAATGATGGGACCACGAAGCAAAGAATGTAGGAAGCTTACAGAAGCTGGAAAAGGCAAGGGCACAGATTCCCCTTGGAGTCTCCAGAAAGGAACACAGCACCGCCGACACCTTGATTTGAGCCCGGTGAGATGGTGTCTGACTTCCGACTACAGCCTGTGAGATGATACATAGGTGCTGTTTTAAGCCACCATTCCTTTAGCGGGGCACTGTGAGTCACACGGGGGTGTGAAGGTCTGATACCGTACCCTCCTGAGACCAGCTGGTGTTGGGCCTGAGAAGGAGAATTTCCGGGAAAGAGAAGGCTGGGGCTTGGGAAGAAGTGGGGCCAGCTGTGCCGGATGCCTTGCTGATGCCGCTGGCCGTCTGCTGGCCACGTCAGGCAGGACTGAAGGAGCTCTCGCCCCACTCCGAGCAAGCGGCACACCAGTGTCAAGCCAGTCATCACCTAAACCCTGTGAGGACCGGCCCCCACCCTTAGGGACCCATGCATCACTCTCCTTTTCACCCCTAATGCTCTGTCCTAACCTCCTTTTTGTTCCTCAGCAGGGATAAGCTCTTTCCCACCTCGGGGATTCAGGCTGGCCAGTCCTTCTGGCCACCCCTTCTCATGACTGGCCGCTTGTCAGCCTTCAGGTCTCAGCTCCGGTTGAGTTGGGGCGGGGGGAGTGAACACCCCGTCTAGGGTGTCCCCCCCAACCCCAGCAAATCACATAACCTTGTTCATTTTCCTCATAACACTTGTCACAGTCTGTGATCTACTAGAGGAAGGGGCCTGGCCTATCTGATTCACAACTGGGTACCATCATTCACTCCACAAATATTTATGGAGAACCAGGCTCCACACGAGGTACCAGGAAAACCAAGAGCAACATGCACAGTCCCTGCCTTCTGCGCTGGGTCTTGCAGCAGGGAGAAAGGCATGAGGCCAACACCAATCTACCAAGATAATCGCTGTAAGAAAGAATGTACAGCTGAAGTCAAACTGAGAAAGGGCACTCAGGTCTCCCCGGGGAACACCGGAAGTCACACAGAGGCAGCACTTGGGGTGAGATGTAGGGTGAGGAGGACTTTTTCAGTGGGGCAAACTGTGAGAGGAGGGTGTTGACAGCAGGGGGGCCTCCTCGTGCAAGGCAGTTCAGAATGGCTGGACTGGGAGGTGGGTGGGAATCGACGGGCACAGTGTCCTGGACCATTTGAAAGGTGTTGTGTAGAAGACGGAAGCACCTTGCTCTGGGGAAAGCTGGGTCAAGCCCAAAAGATGGAAGCCACGGGCAAAGGGATTTGGCCTCCAAACAGGAAGGGGACTGTGCCCCCTGGGAGTGCGGCTGGCTGCTGAGGTGGGGCCGGTGATTGCACTGCGTGGTTCCACTGGCTGGGTCGTCTGTCAGGTGGGAGGCAATGCCGGCCGCGGGGGGCCAGAAAGGGCCTCTCACCTCTGGGGCTCTCTGATACTCACGTCAGGCCTGCTTACACAGACAAGGCCACACAAGTAAAGGACACCAGCACACATACAGGAAGACAAGCGTTATCGGGGAGGTGACGGATGGAGCTGTGTAATGTGTTGAGTATGGTTTGCAGGTGTAAGTTGAGTTCTCCGTGTGAAAGGTAAAACTTGGACCTGAGCTTCACCACTGGTTATGTGAGAAAGTATCTATGCTCAACGTCTCCATTTAGAAGACCGAATCATTAAAACCATCCTATCAAAGGCATCAAGCGACGGATGCATCTGAGGGAGGTGTCCTGGGGGTGTCTGCAGTGAACAGTACTGTGTGGAACATGTTTAGCAGTTGACCCTCCGGGGAAAAGATCCTAACTGGTATTCTCTCTGGCTCCCTGCTTACTGCTCGCAGGCAAGGCAGCAAAGTGGCTAAAAATCCACAATTTGCAGCCCAGCAAAACTGGGCTCTATGACTGGCTCCACCTCAACTAGGCATATGACCTTGGGCAAGTAAAAATCTCAACTATTAGATGATACGGCATCTTGTGCTGTTGACATTCACTTTCATCTAAAGACGTCACATTCCTAACTCAGTCTTCACAGTCACCACAACAGGTAGGTTTGCTCCTCATCCCTGGTTAACGGTGAGGATACGGAGACACAGAGGAAGTAATTTCTGTGAGGCCAACATGACTTGCTTTTGGTAGATTTGGAATTTGGATCCAGATGGCCTGGCTCTGGAGACGAATTCTTATAATTTTTTAAAAATTTTTGTTAATGTTTATTTTTCAGAGAGAGACAGAGCATAAGCAGGTAAGAAGCAGAGAGAGTGGGAGACACAGAATCCGAAGCAGGCACCAAGCTCTGAGCTGTCAGCACAGAGCCCGACATGAGACTCAAACCCACAAACCACAAGATCATGACCTGAGCCAAAGTCGGACGCTTAACTGACTGGGCCACCCAGGTGCCCCTAAGTCCATCCTTGGGACTCTTATCTTCTCTGTCATTATTCTCTCCCCAGACGATTTCATTGAGGCTTACGACAAATCCTTTATAAATATTCGTGGCCCCCAATACCTATCTTCAGCCTAGCCTTCTGCCCTAGGGTTCACACATACAATTGCCTGGTGGATTTCTCCCCTTAGGTGCGTGAAAGGCATTTAAAATCAGCCCAGACTCAAACTTGTGATTACCATTCTCCAAACCACTCCTCTCCCAGAACACGGAACCCTCATTCAAACAGCAGCTCTGACAAAAGACCCTGGGGATCAACCTTGCTCACCTCCCACACAAAACTCGATAACAAGTTCCTCTTTAAAATGCATCTAGAATCCAACCGTGTCTCACCTCCTGCTCTCCTGCCATCCCAGCCCAGGTCACCGTCATCTCTCAGCAAGACTCATGCCATAGCTTCCTAACTGTATCTCCCTGACCTAAAGTCATTCTTTCAAATAAATCCAGAGTGGTAGGTGTGAAATGTAGATGAGAACAGGTCAAGATCCTGCTCAAAACCCTCCAGGAGCTCCTGGTCACTCTTAGAACAAAACCCCAACTTCTGACTTGAGCTAAAGCCCTAGCAGACACTAACGCAGCTATATCTTCCCTACCGAGCTCCCCCTTAGCCACGGAGCCCCAGCCACACCAGCCTCTCTCCTCTTTGTAGAACACCCTGAATTCATTCCTGTCTCAAGGGTTTCCATAAGCTTTTCCCTCGACTTGGGGCTCTTCTCCCAGATCTTCACATGGCTCTCTTCCTCACTCCATCTGGTCCTCAGTCATCACCCCCTTGTGATCTCTCGACCTAAAGGAGCGACACACACACACGCCACCCTCCCGCCTCGCCCAGCCTGGGATTCTCTCATCTCCTCACACTGCCTCATGTGTAGTGCTTATTGCGCCTGAAGCTTTATTATATATTTAATGAATTCCTTGCTTATTTTCTATGTTCCCCATTAGAACATAAGCCCCATGAGGGCAAAGATTTGTCTCTTTTGTTCATTGCTAAATACTCAGGTTCTAGAAGCGTATACGGATAATAAATACTTATTAGTTTAATGACTTGAAAGAATGAATGATTAAAAACAATGGTCATGTTCAAGAATATCTAGTCACCTTATATATTTTTATTAATTCTTATTCATTCTTACTAATATATTTTAACTAATTCGGTTTTATTAATTCTCAGAAATTCCCTAAGGAAATTAAGGGGTAGATCATTTTCCCCATTTATTGAAACCTAGAAGCAACCATTAATTTGATGTTTAAAGACTGATTATTCAGGTGGAATATTACGTGCTAAATGTTAGTCTTTTAAGTGAAGAAAGTGAAGTATAATGATAAGTCTCCAATGTGAGTGTTCTCATATGTTGTAAACTTATTGGATGCCAATTACATTATCACAACTGTGGAATAAATTTTATTGGAATTAATTTTAATATTTTTTTTCTAGAAAGCCTTCATTTTTTTTAAACTAAGAGAAAGGCAGAGTCACTATAAAGTTCAAGTACATTATATCTTCTTTTTCTGGTACCATGGAAAGAAAAGCACATCACCAATAATATCACACTTGGTTTGGTAATTTTTAAAGTCTATGGTTAAATAATCATCTCAAAGGAAGACCTAATATCTTGATTTCCTAAAAACATCTTAATTAAGACAATATAATCAAATAAAGAGATTTACTTTATGTTTAAATAATCATGATCATGAATGGCTCTCTTCCCCTACCTTCCCTCTCAAATGAAACGAAATTTAGTACACGTTTGGGGATATGGTTTAGGTCTGCCGAACACTTAAGTAAAAAATTCCCTTAAGTTGTTTCAAGAAACTGCTGATACTCTAACAGACTCCACACATTCTAATATATCCAAACGCAGTCTTTTTCTTTTCTAATTGCTTGGCTGCAGACGAAGATGTAAGGTTATAAGTATAAGAATTTATGTGATGATCAGTGATGGAATCCTAATCCATCTTAAGCTGTGAGCATGACAACTGGCAGTTCCCAACATGTATTAAGAGACAGAATTTTTTTCTTTTGCCTGAGGGTACATTCCCTTTCAAAAGCAAAATATTTTTGTTCATTTGCTTTCTAAAGATATCACATTAAACTCTACTCTTAACGGTTAATCTTTTAAGGAGGCAAGATAGATTGGAAAGAGAATCTGTGATAGATTTATAAATTGGGGGAAAGCGTAACACAAGGCATTCCAATATGCAATTTAAAATCAAAACCTTAACTTGGGCAAGGGACATTATATCAGCCAACAGCATTCTTTAGAAATGCCTGACATTCAGTTGGATAGAATTATATATTGAAATAGATTGTAGGCATATTGTGAATGTTTTTGTTCTAGCATCTGGTAGCATCAAAGCCCAGGAGGAAGAGTGGGTGACCATGCCAGAATTTAAAAGCTGCCTTTTGGATAAATATGTGGAAAGGATATAAATTAAGTTATCAAAAGGCTGGAAGAATTTGCTGAAAGGGGGGAGGGTGCTAAAAGCAATAAGCCATTTGGAATTTGATAGCGTGCAACTTTCATGCTTTGTATAGCTAGTTTTGTTAGCCAAGTAAGGATAAAATGGTATTTCAAAAGAGAAAAATTAATGAATGAGGACAAGCATAAAAAGCAACAATGCAATTCCTGATCTGTAAATGTAAGTAGTATCTGAGAGGCAATGTGGGATGAGCCCCAAGGGAAATCAGGCACCTCCTCTATGAAGCCTTTCTATGTTTGGAAGAGAGCAGTGACTTGTGATTTCTGTGCTCTGTGTATTAGTCAAGATAACTGCTGCCCAAACACCCCCAGAATCTCAATGCTCATGAAAAGACCAATTGAATGTTCCTGGGCTGTGGATTCTGGTCAAACAAGGTACCAGATCCCTTCCATTTTGTGACTCTTCCCTCTTCGAGGCTAGCATTATGGTCCTCTCCATTCAGCAAGTGGAAGGGAAAATAAAACAGAAGATAGTATGTAGGAGAATTTTGTGAAAGAGGACAGAAAGCCCTCATACTCCATTGACCAGAACCCAGTGACATGACTATACCTAACTCCACGACCACACCCATTTCTAGGTTGGGTGCTAAGTCTGGCTGTGAGCTGAGGAGAAGAGGAAGCATGTGTGGTGAGTAATTAGGCTCTACCACAAGTATTGTCATGTCATTGCACTCATTTGCTGAGGCATCTACAGGTCTATCTTCTTAGGGTAAATTATAAGTCTCCAGAATAAAGCGGAATTGGGTCTTATTTGTTTTGGTAGCTGTAGCACCAAATCTGGCATGGAGTTAATGTTTAATTTATAGCAGGGGATGTGGGATGCCAGGCTCACAGAGTGAACCTGGAGATGTTAAGACTAGTTATCTACTAATATTGCCAAGAAATGCCTAGATTTTTATCCCTTCCTGACGATGGCCTCCCTCTGTAGATATTTCTAGAGGACACAGGGACCACATGCCAACAATGGGCGTGGGGCACCTACTTTGTTAATTCTCATTGTGTCTTCATGCAAGAAGCCTTCACAGGAGAAAGTCCTCATACCCTTCACCTCTCACAAGGCACTTCAGTGGGAGAGAGAGAGGTTGGGTTCCTGAAAGACAAAGGATGGGGTGGAGGGTTTCCAGTGAACCCCAATCTCGAGAATAAAAAGGGAACCAAAATATTTCTCAAGGATAAACCAGACCTCCTCATCAACTGAGAAAGAAGTCAGAAGTTATAGGTGAATAAGCAGGACTATAGAACATTATAAAAATCTAGAACCTTATTCTTTCTGTCTCCACTTGGTTCCATGCAAAGCTCTTGCTACTCTTGTAGCCCCTGGGTGACTGCTAAAGGACTAGTATCTAGAATATATAAAGAACTTTCAGACTCAACAGTAAAAAACAAGCAATCCAATTAAAAGATGGGCAAACAACTTGAAGAGAAGGTTCACCAAGGAGGATTTACAGATGGCAATTAAACATGTGAAAAGATGCTCCGCATCACTAGCCATTAAGACCACAAGGTTATTACAAACTTATTAAAACTGCCAAAATAAACAGTAGCGAATACACCAAATGCTGGAGAGGATTCCGAGAACCTGGATCTCTCATATGTTTTTGACGGGAACATAAAATGTGTTGGCCACTCTGGAAAATAACCCAGTCATCACACTCTATATCACACACACTTTCATCTATCCCAGAGAAATGAAAATTTATGTCCACACCAAAACCTGTACACAAATGTTCATAGCAGTTTTGTCTGTGATAGTCCAACAACTGGAAACAACCCAATATCCCACAATAGATAAACTAAAAAGTAAACTGGTACATTCACACCATGGGATACTACTCAATATTACCTACTAGACAATAAACAGGAACAACTACTGGTACACATAACTTGTATGGATCTTAAAGGCATCAGGCTGAGTGAAGGTCACTTACTATATGACTCTATTTATATAACACCTTCGAAATGACAAAAGTATAGAGATGGAGAAGTCATTAGTGGTTGCCAAGGGTTAGTGATAGGGTGGAAGGAGGAGCACCAGGGAGATCTCTGTAGAAATGGAGGAGTTTTCCATCTTGATTGGGGTGGTGGTTACATGTGGTAAACTGGCATAGACCTACCATCCACATATGGTACTGCTGTCATCATCTTGGCTTGGATATTGTGTTATAGGTAAATAAAATGGAACCATTGGAGTACAAAGTACACACAACCATTCTGTACTACTCTTGCAACTTTCTGTGAATCTATAATTGTTTGAAAATAAAAATTAAAAACACAACAAAATCAGAAATGTACTTCTTGAAAATTAGTATTTTAATTTTTTTGAGAGGGGGAGAATGAGCAGGGGAGGGGAAGAGGGAGAGAAAGAATCTTAAGCAGGCTCCAGGCCCAGTGCAGAGCCTGATGAGGGGCTCAATCTCACGACCATGAGATCATGACCTGAGCTGAAATCAAGAGTCAGACACGTAACCAACTGAACCACTCAGGTGCCCCGGTATTTTTAATTTTAAAATGAATACTTCTAGGGAAACTGGATGGCTCAGTTGGTTAAGTGTCCAACTCCTGCTCAGGTCATGATCTCATAGTTCATGAGTTTGAGCCCCACATGGGCTCACTGCTATCAGCGCAGAGCCTGCTTTGGATCCTCTGTCCCCCATTCTTTCTGCACCTTCCCTGCTTGTGCTCTCTTTCTCAAAAATAAATAAAACATTAAAAGAGAGAGAGAGAGAGAGAGAGAGAGAGAGAGAGAACAGGAAGGCAGGCAGGTCACCAGGGCCTGGAAGCAGGGAGAATCTGTTTCAGGAGCTGCCCCTGGCAAGGGAGGTGGGCCTCCTCAAGGAACAGCTCTGCCACCCGCCTCTAATGTGGGGAAGCTGTACTTACTGGAAGTTAGCACCGTTTTCCTGTTTCCTTCTACTTCTGGGTGGCTAGATTATACTTCATCCCAGTGTAGAAATGAAGTGAGAGGTTATATCTCACCACCCTCTGGGGAACATGAACATAATTGGTCTCCCCTCTTAAGACATGCTGTTATATTCCCACAGACTTCAACATGGCACTTGGGGCATCTCGTGGTGGGATTTTCAGCCAATACCTTCCAACTACTTTTTGTCAAAATAAATATTAAAAATTCAATTCCCTCTTTAATTTTTTAATGTTTATTTTTGAGAGAGAGAGAGAGAGAGAAAGAGAGAGAGAGAGAGCACGCACATGAATGGGGGAGGGGCAGAGAGAGAGGGAGACACAGAATCAGAGCAGCCTCCAGGCTCTGAGTTGTCCACACAAAGCCCGAGGCGGGGTTCAAACTCACAGACCAGGTGACATGACCTGAGCCGAAGTCAGACACTTAACCAACTGAGCAACCCAGGTGCCCCTCAATTCCCTCTTAAAAATCCTTGGGAATCTCAGATAACTTTCCAGTTAATACTGGGATTTAAAGGAATATATTTAAGGAATTCATTTATGGTGTTAAAATCTACCCTTCAACAAAAACAACACTCATGCAATACTATGATCATCATAAAAATCAGTAAAAACTTCATTCTTCCATTATTACTATAAGTAAATACCCAGTCTTATCATCCAGTCTCTCTAATATGAGCCTCTCCTGGCTCTTCATTCATTGTAGGTGGAACAGAGTTGTGCATGGCAATATGGCTCCCAGTGACTTCGTGATAACGTGTCTCTCCAAGTTTTAGTTTCTGCTATTCCCCTTCTCCCCTTTGTTTCAGGTTTTTGTACCTTCAACTTGCTTGTAGTTGCCCCATATGCATAATGTTCTTTCTTACCCCTTTCTTACCTCCGTGCCTTTCTCCTTCCGATGTCTCTGCTTGGAACCAAATGGTTCCCACCTGTATTGATCTAGATGACTTTCTTTCAGATCCAGCTTTCCTCCAGGAAACTGGCTACAGCCTTCTACTTGGACCAAAATGTCTGTTCTCTGCAGACACCTAGCACTTTCTACATAATACTAAAATGACCTATTGGTCTATCTACTCTGGTAGGTCATGAGATCTTCAAACCATAGACCATGTCTTCTTCCTCAAGTTTTCACATGCAGTACCTAGCAGAGCAGGAGCTCAACATGTCTGTGCAGCTTCACTGAATTATTGCCAAAATATGCACATGAGTTTGACTTGAGTTTGAGTAACTAAGGATGCCTCCGGACATGCTCCTTCTCTCTCCTCTCAATCTGTTTTTGTGTGAACAGGAGCAGGGGCTAACTTTTGGCTGTGGGCAGTAGATCCAGAAATCTGGATTCCTTGATCGGATCTAGCTCTGTCCCTCTTGTATTTTTTTGGTAAAATAAGCAGTGTTCAAGGTAAGTGGTTTGCTTAAAATAATACAGGAGCATCTTCTCGGCATTATTGAAGAGTAAGGATCAGGAAGCCTAGTAGTCTGACTCCTTCTCAAAAGCCCTTGGGGTCTAGGGCTCCATCATCCTGAATCACCCACTTCCTTGGGGGATATAGTCACCTGACCCAGGGGTGGTAGGTTCTGGCAATGGGACCTAAGGGCCAGAGCTGCCTTGATCTGAACCTGTTGGAGCACTGGAGGCTAGGTGGGGTTCCCTGTGTTTACAAGAATGGGCTACATAAACATTTTTGCATCTCTTTATTTTTAAAAAGTTCTGTGTTTGGCAGAATTTGGCCTAATTAATTGCTATGGGGTGGCACAGTTAAACAAGAGAGGGCAAGTATAGCTTCTTCCGTCCCTTATTGTCAGAAGGGAGCAATACTAACCAAACGATCGGCTGGCTGACAGCAGTCCCTCCAAGAACCGTTGCCCTCCTCTTTCTCCCAGCACAGACCCATTCCCAACCCCATTCCAGTCTGACTTTACACCGGACTAGCTCTGGTGCAAAGTGACCAGACAGTCCCGCAGAGGACCCTGGGCAAAACTCTGAAAATGGCCTGCTTCGAACTTCATCCTAGCTAGCTCCATCCTCCCTCCTAGCTCCAGCATCAGTCAGTTTTAAACTAGAGAGAGTAAAGGTTGGCAAAATCATCCCAGTTTACAGGCACTCACGGATCAAGAATCATTTTGGGAAAAATCATATATACATATATCATTTTTATATATATACACGTATATACACGTGTGTGTGTGTGTGTGTGTGTGTGTGTGTGTGTGTGTATTTAACCTTTTTTAAAAACCATTTGCTAAAAGAAGACCCGGGTCTTCTAAGGCTTGAGAAACACTGCCCTGGCCCTGTGCCCACAGTTCGCTCAGGAGCTTGCATCTCAGAGAGGTCATGAGACTCTTCTAAGGTCTGGAGCTGGTAAATGGCCTGCCCTGGCCCTGAACCCAGAATATCTGTAGTGTGAGGACACTCTGGCTGGAAGATGCTACATGTACTTGTTTAGCCGATACATCCGGCGTGCGGGAGTGCCGCGCCAGGCTGTGGCCAAAGATGAAGCAAAGACAGCCCTCCCCTGAGGTGCCCGGTGGGTGGGGAGCACAGAAAACGCGTTGCAGGCCATCGGGGCGCTCCGGGAGGGACCCACAGCCCGGTGGGGGCGGGAAAGTCTTCCTGGGCGCCGTGCAGCCCGAGCGTTTGCAGAGGAAGAGCAGGCGCGGGAGAAAGGCATCCAGGACAGGGCCCAGCATGACAGAGGCGCCGGGGCGAGAAGCAGCGTGCCTCGCGTGTGCGGCCAACTGGGCGGCAGCAGTGTTCCCGGAGGGGCCGGTGGGGGGCGTGGGGGAGCGGGGTCTGTCCTCCCAGGAAGCCTTAGTTAGGCTGGGCGGGCCCTGCGGGTTTGCTGAAACAAAACACTGCAGATCGGGTGGTTGGGTGGTTTACGCAACGGACATTGATCTTCCCACAGTTCAGGAGGCTGGAAGTCCGAGACCAAGGCGGCGGCAGGGCTGCTTTCTCCCGGGCCTCGCTCCTTGGCTTGCTGCCGGCTGCTGCTTTCTCCGTGTCCTCACGTGATCTTTTCTCTGAGTGCCTGCATCCCTGGTGTCCTCATTTCCTCTTCTTATAGGGACACCGGTCAGTTTGCCCACTCTAAGTTGCCTCTTTAAAGGCCAATTGTCTCTTTAAAGTCCCATTCTGGGGATAGGGCTTCAACGCTTGAATTTTAAGAGGGACACAACTGGGCCCATAAGGGCCTCTGTGTCATTGCAAACTTTAACCAGGGCAGTGACATGCTTAGATTTGTGTTTTCATATTTGTTTATTTTTTATTATTTTTTTTAATGTTTATTTGTTTTTGAGAGGGAGAGACAGAGCACAATCGGGGGAGGGGCAGAGAGAGAGGGAGACACAGAATCCAAAGCAGGCTCCAGGCTCCTAGGTGTCAGCACAGAGCCTGACACAGGGTTTGAACTCACCAGCTACGAGATCATGACCTGAGCAGAGGTCAGCCGCTTAAGGGACTGAGCCACCCAGTGGCCCCTAGATTTGTGTTTTCAAAGGAGCCACCTGCTCGCAGCTGGATGGTGCAGAGGCAGGGAGACCAGCCAGGAGGCAATCAGAACGGCCTAAGCCTTTTCTCTTCCTAACTGACTTGATGCTTCTTCACATCTTACACCACTGACACCCCTTGCAGTTACGCTGCTTTCTCTGGGCAGAGGCCTTTTCTCTCACTGTGTCCAGGGGGGCTAACTGACTCCAGTGTGGACAGGCCTTTCTCCGGAGTCCCCCCACTGCCCACTGTGTAAAGAAGTGCCCTGCCAGGTCCCTGCTCTGACCTGATCTGCCGGCACCTTCCACAAACACTGAAGGAAGCAACACCTTCCCTCTGGGGCTGCAGGGAAGCCAAACACCTTCCAAGTCGCTCAGCTTAGGACAAGGGCCAAGGGGTAGGCTGAGGCTCCTGGAGGAAAGGGCCTGATTGAGAAACAGACCCACAGTCCATGGATGCTGGTTAGATGGTGTCCTCACCAAACCAGGGGTTTTAAGTTGGGGTCCACGGTACAGACAGAACATTACATTTTTTGATGTGTATTAACATCCAACTGAAACTTAGCACTTCCTTAGGCAAAATATTAAAAATATTGGAAGTACATTAGAAGTAGAGTTATTAGACCAATTGCTAGATCTCATTAGTCTATGTGCTAATAAACCCATTAATTACCACAGTACAAATTTATTCTTAGTTACTCTCAAACATTCTTCAATAGCATAGATATTCTTAAAATATTTTGATCATTGATGTCAATAGAATTTTTTGAAATCTTATGTATTTTTATTTGTTTAAAAATACTCTTTCTTTTGTTTCTTTATTTTTGAGAGAGTGCAAGCAGGGGAGGGGCAGAGACAGGGGGACAGAGGATCCGAAGCAGGCTCTGTGCTGACAGCAGTGAGCCCGATGTGGGGCTTGAACTCAGGAGCTGCGAGACCATCACCTGAGCTGGAAGTGGGACATTCAACCGACTGAGCCACCCAGGTACCCCTAAAAATTTTCTTCTATGAAGAGGTCCGTAGGTTTCACCAGAGTGACCAAAGGGTCCATGGCTCAAATGAGAGATGAGATGAAGGGGAGTCCAAGAGAGGAAACTAAATATCCATTTTACTCTCTGTTAAGAAGACATTTGGGCAGTTAAGACTTCAGGGAATTTAAGGTGCTCTTGAGCTAGAAAGTTTAGGGCCTCAAAATGTAACACAATCAAAGAGAGATATCTGTATTTCTCTGATGACAACTGTTCTTTGACTTTTAATATCTTTTTGACCCAAGCCCAAGTCTGAAAACGTAGACCGTTTGTATTATGCTGATCATCACACGGACCTCTGCCTTCAGTCTCGGACGTACTTATTTAAGACCTACCAGGGCACACTCACAGAAGAAGGTTATGGAGTCAGAGACTTTGCAAAAATCACACAAGTGTGTGTGCCATCTTTTCTCCAAGCTCGCCAGATGCTGCTATTGTTATGTATCAAGATACCACAGGGTGAGGTCGCCCCTGGGACTCTGTCACCACCCCTTGTGGGGATGGTGAGGCAAGAAGGTGATGGCATTTGCAGTTACCATCCACCCTCTCTCGCTACCCTATAATGTTTGTGTATCACACATCCAAACTCCGGCACACGAGAATGTGGATGTGGAGACCAGGCACCGCAGGTGCCGTTCGCGAAAACACCAAAAGGCCCGGTTGTCCGTGTGTCAATCCCACATGCTGCTGGGCAAAGCTTGCAGTTGGCAGGTATCTTATCACATTTCTCTCCCAAAGTAACTGAATAAACGTGATCCTCGAATGGGACCATCTCATTCCCAGCGGCTCTTTCATTACTTCGTGCTTTCGCCTTTTGAGATGTTGTCTTTGCTCGTCCCACTTGAACCTACAGCCGTCAGCCCCTTTAATAGGGGTGTCTATAAAGAGCTGCCCTGAAATATGCTTTTCCAGTGCACTTAATGTCTTTCCAATTAAATCCAGATGTGAAAAGCCGAAGGAGCAGTTCTCAGGACTGAACGAGATGACATAAATCTTGCAGCTGACAGAGATCCCGCTGAGCTCGGTTGGGGAAACTCACAGAGAACTTGTTTGGGCCCAGAGAGGCGGCTGGGCATAAAGACAGATGTGTGCGCTCTGATTCCAGAAAATATGCTGAGAGACAAAACGCTCTTCCAACACAGTGCCTACAAATAGGGCCGGAGGCATGAAGCAGGTTGGTTTCGCTCCCCCTCCCACACTCACAGCTAGATCAAAGGAGGTGATTGAAAAGGCTTTGCTAGAAAACAGACCAACTCAGCGATGCTTCCTGGTCTCCTTAATTGCTCTTCTCAGGGAGAGGAAGGTGGGCACTCCTGACAGACCTTTGCTGGAAGAGAACAAGGGCTGTTTGTGCAGCTGAGGGTTTGGCTTTTATTTTTTTAATTATCAGGTTTTGTACACTTTCCAGAAAGTTCCTTTTAAAAATAGTATATTCTTCCTTCTCTTCTCCAGATGCTAGGAAGTGCAGGTTCAACCCAAACCGTGTCTATTTCAAAGGGACACAAAAACCCAGGGCTGGAGTTCAAGGAGTTTGGTGGCATGCTGCCCAAGGACTGAAGGGCTTGGGTTTTCTCTTACCCTCCCAGTAATTTTGTTTTTAAAGCTTGGAAAACAAATTCCACTGACGGATCAGCTTCTGCAGGATGCACTTGGAGAAGGGCAGGGGGGCAGTGGAAGCCAAGGGGCTGGGTGTGGGGAATGACCCCAGACTGGAGCCAACGTGGCCCCTCTGACAGACAGGTGCACAGTGGACAGATAGCTCCCTGATGCATCCAGAAGGCTCGCTTTCTAGAGTTTCAGGTTCACAGGCGAGCAGGGTGGTTTCATTCCCCCTCAAGAGTCTCCCCAGTTATCCACTGCTTGCTCTCTCACCCCTCTCCTGCCCCATCAGGACAGCAGCTCTGTGACAGAGGACAGAGAGGCTTGACACCTGCTGTGGGTGGCTCGCAGGGGCCTGGTCAGGGCCACTCTTGTGAGCCTCATCTGGGTCTGGCCAAACCAGCCCTGGGAGCAGCCTTGCCCCCTCTCAACTGAGACTTTTGGCTTTTTCTGGCCATGCATCCCACATCAAGCCCCGATCAGAGTGCATTTCATTGACAATTTTGTGACCCTGACCATTTCCCCCTGTAACCATATCTTTAAAATGGCTCCTTGTCTTCAGGTGGGTGAGAGCAGGGCTGTGTTCTTCCCTCTGTTTCCTGCTGCTAAAATGTCTCTGCCTGAAACAATGGCACTAAAGTATCAGAAAGTGAGTTCTGGATCACAGAACTGCACACATAACCTTGACCACTTTTATTTTCCATCTTGAGATAAAAGCCAAAACATGTTTTTTAAATTTATGTTTTACATCTTTAGTTGGGTATTACTTTACGGAGTGGATTCTGAGTATTGTAAAGATGTCTTCAAAGATAGACAGCTTCAACTGGAAAGGAGTTAATGCAAATTACAGCATATCCCAGTGACATGCTAATTTATAGCACCGTAAAGGTACAGTTCAAAGCCCGAATGAGCCAGGAAGAAGTTGGTGGATTGATGGTTTGCAGTAAGAAAGGTTTAGAAACAATAAAATGTAACCAGGGTTTTAGTTTGGAAATGAACTAAAAGGTCCATTTGTTCCAAGTTACTGAGTTTTTAATTTAGACCTGCTGTTAAAACTTAATGCATTTTGTATTTGTGATTAGTAAATGACTGTAACTCAGTGTCTTTAAGGTGAAATTGCAAAAGAGCAGATATAATTTTCAAAGATAAGACTCACAGCTGCAGGTTTCTTAGCAAAAATGTAATCTCTATATCTCACCTTTAAAATGAGGAAAAAGCAGAAGTGTAAAAAAAAAATCCACCTGTGACTTTATACTTTTTGAGGTTAGAAATTATTGTAAAAGGGAAAACATATTTCCATGGAGATGAAATTCACCTGTGAGAGCATATAAAATACACTATATTCATAAGCTATCGTTGGCAATTATTTACTCCAAACATTTGAATTTCAGCCAGAACGTAAAAGCTATCATTTTATATTTTTTCATGAGTACATAAGTATGTATTTCCATTTCTTTGCTCAGTATTCTAGACCTAAAGTGCAAATACATTCAGAAAACATACTCTCTAGGCTCTGAGCGCTGTCTGGAAAACATTGAGAGGCACTTGGCTACCCAACCAAGCTGATGAAAACTGGCACAGGGGTCTGTCATAGCCTGGGTGCTTTGAGGCCTGAGTAGATAAACCAGTTTGAAAATGGATAGCTCTTTTTAGAAATCAGAAGAACTTTTTTTTTTTCTTTTAGGAGGCAATGACTTCTTAGGGTAGGTAGATTTTTTTCATTTTGTTTTTTAATTAAAAAAAATTTTTTTAAGTTTATTTCTTTTGAGAGAGATAGAGAGAGAGCAAGTGGGGGAGGAGAAGAGAGAGGGAGAGAATCCCAAGCAGGCTCTGCTCTGTCAGAATAGAGCCTGACACAGGGCTCAGTCCCACAAACTGTGAGATCATGACCTGAGCCGAAATCAAGATTTGGGTGCTTAATTGACTGAACCACCCAGGTGCCCCTTCATTTTACACCCATACATATAAATTCTGGCTTGGTAAGACGAATAACATCATGTCTTTCTAAAAGACACAGCTACTGATTAGACATATGGTTGTTTTTGTGTTTGTTTGTTTGTTTGGTTGGTTTTGGCAGGTAATTGTCCTAGGTGTGGATCACACCGCAGCCAGGTTACTCTCTCCCCACTGGGTGTATGTCCTCTGAGCAGAAGACATACCCTAGCATCCACTCTGTTCTGGAGGGCAGAGCTGTGTGCCTCCACTCACGATACATGTCTGCATAGCCAGAAAACAAATGGGCACTTCCACTAAAATCTGTTTTCCTTTTACTTGAGACCATCTGATTCTAAATACATTTCTTAGAAAAAAAAAACAATATTAGACTATTTAAAAAATTAGTAATCCTTGGGGCGCCTGGGTGGCTCAGTTGCTTACGCATTCGACTTTGGCTTGGGTCATCATCTCATGGTCCATGGGTTTGAGCCCTGCGTCAGGCACTGTGCTGACAGCTCAGAGCCTGGAGCCTGCTTCAGCTTCTGTGTCTCCCTCCTCTCTGCCCCTACCCAGCTTGTGCTCTGTCTCTCTCTGTCTCTCAAAAATAAATGTTAAATTTTTAAAAAAAATTAGTAATCCTTAATAAATAAATAAGTTATCCATAAAAGAGAGGTTATTAAATTTGTTTCTCCATAGAGCAAGCTATAAAATAGGAATTCTGCCCACCAGTCCAAATTAGCAGCTACAGATTGAGCACTTAAGGCTGCAGGTTAGTTTTAAAAATGCCACACATTCATAAAGTTGCATTTTACTACACATGCCAAAGCATTAAACAGTAACTGTGATATAACACCCATTGGACAAATGTAAAATTTGCAGAACCCTAAAGAGTAATATTTCATCTTGGATTATCTGGTTGCCTATTTCATTTGCAGACATGACCTAGTTAAAAAAATGTTCAGTAGATATACCTTCAACTCACATATTAATTTATGCTGCTGCTTTTTTTAACCCCCTTTAATTGCCCCCATCCCTTCACTCCTCTCCCACTTTCCTCTGGCAACCACTAATCTGTTCTCTGTATCAATGAGTTAGTTCTTTTTTTTTTTTTTTAAGATACCTCATATATGTGAGGTCATACAGTATTTGTCTTTATCTGTCTGATTTCTTTCACTTAGCATAATGCCCGCAAGTTCCATCCATGTTGCCCCAAATAGTAGAATTTCTTTTTTTTGTTGTTGAGAAAGAGAAAGCACACAAAGAGCGTGATGGCAGAGACAGAGGGAGAGAGAATCTCAAGCAGACCCCATGCCCAGCGCAGAGCCCAACATGGGGCTCCATCTCACAACCATGAGACCATGACCTGAGCTGAAATCAAGAGTCAGATGCTTAACTGACTGAGCCACCCAGGCTCCCCTCCTTCTTTTTTTTTTTTTTTTTTTTATGGCTGATAATATTCTATTGTGTGTGTGTGTGTGTGTGTGTGTGTGTGTGTGTGTGTGTGTATACTACATTTCCTTTATCTGTTCATCCACTGTTGGACACTTAGGTTGTTTCCATGTCTTGGCTACTGTAAATAATGCTGCAATGAACATGGGGGTACAGATATCTTTTCGAGCTAGTGATGGTGTTTCCTTCGGATAAATACCCAGAAGTAGAATTGCTGGACCATATGGGAGTTCTGTTTTTAATTTTTTGAGGAACCTCCACTCTCTTCTCCACAGTGGCTGCACCCATTTACATTCCCACCAATCGTGCACAAAGGACTCTCTTTTCTCCTTATGCTCCCTATGCTTTCCACTTACTCTTCATGATAGTATCATCATAAAATGGATCTAAAAGACTTCTTTCTGTGATTTTTGTTTGTACCTGTGTTGAGGCATATTTGTCTAAATGCTAACTCAGTGGCAGCAACCGAGAAAGAAAGTGAAGACTAGGGTCCACGGGAATGGGGTCCTGGGTCACTTTGTGCCAATACTATCTGCTGATCATTTACCCAGCTGCTCTCTTCTTCAACATGACAGATGCAATAACAGTCCAGGAGGACGTCTGACATTTGAATGGCATTTAATATTTTATTATGTTTAAAGAGAGAAGACAAAGAATGTGAGACAAGGAAAGGACTAATGGGGAGATCTTTCAAAGGCAATTCAATATCATCTCAGCTTACTGAGCTGTAGGAGTTCTAGATGTACAGCCTACAGCCGTATATTAACACACCGCTTCAGAGACTATAGCAAAGCCAACAGTGAGACTGTGTCTCCCAGGGGACAATGATGCTGCACGAGAGCTGCAAACTGCACAGGTCTGGGATTGTTAGCACTGATAGATGGGTGCTTTTGTCAGGGGGACTGAGTCCTCCCCAGGCTAGAAGAGGAGTGGTTTTGGCAGTTCTTCCAAGACAGCTCATGCTTAAACATAGGATTCAGGCTCCACTGGAGATGGAAATATTTAGCCAGGTCATCCTACTCCGTGTTTGCAGCACAACACTGGAATTTGCCCATGTGTGAGCACACCAAGCACATGCCTTGCTGCAGGCAGAAGGGCCATCTGGATCCCATCCCCTTGTACAGAGGTGCAGGTCATGAAGCCTACTGCCTGCTCTGCTGGGCTGGGTTTGGGACTTGCTGCTATCTAATGGTGGGGAAGTTTCCTTACGTAAAGATTCAGAAAGGAGAGGCAGAATTGATTTGGAGAACCTCACAGCTTTGGTCTCTGATCAAACCACCACTCTCTCAGGGGCCGTGTGACTAGGGTAGAGGGCCTAGGAGTCAGGACCACAGGTCAGAAGTCAAAGATCAATATGCCCACAAGCCTTGCTCCAGCCACCATAGACACTGAAGTCTCTTACCAGATCTTCCTTGATCTGGAAATATTCCCAGTGGTCCTGGGGCAGCCACAGTTCAGGGCAGGAAGGATAGTCCAAACCAGGCACGGAGACAGTCATGCTCACTTGGGTAGCACATATACTAAAATAGGAATGGGAGACAGTCCTCACAGCCTCAGCGACAGGCCCAGGAGGTGCTCTGTGCCTTTGCTTAGTCTATTCCCTCTGCTTAGAGGGCACTTCCCACCTGTCTGCACCTGAAAAACCACTACGTATTATTTAGGATTCAGCTAAGCTGTCATTTCCTCCCTTAAATGCTCCCCTAATTCCCTGAGAGTAAATTGTTCTGCCTTTTGTACATCCAAATGCTTTGCCTGTATCTCCACTATGGATTTGTATCATATTGATAATATGTGAGACTGAATGCCTCTGTACCCCACCAGGCCACAAGCTATTCAAGGTCAGGGGGTATGTTGTATTTATCTCTTTAGTTCTAACACAAATCCAAAATGTATAGGGTATTCAATAAATATTGGATGGACGGATGGATGGATGAGAAGCTAAGGCTTGGTGCCTGAAGGTATCAGCTAAATCAAAGCTCTTGGCTATTTTTAGTCTAAGAGGATAGGTTCAATGTCTAGGTGTAAGCCAGAAAGGAATCCACAATTGGCACAGATCAATTACAAAGATGCCTCTCTCCAGTGGGCAGGATCAGGCTCAGCAGTAAAACAAATACTCTTACAATATTCAGTTCTGTGAGTAGCATGTATTTCAGTCTTGTTGCCATGGAGCATTGTTGAATTAAAAGTTAAGTAGGACATAATTACTGCATGAGATTAGGCACAAAAGGGCAATCTAAAAGATACAGTGTGGTCTATTTAATGTTTGTATTTATTTTTGAGACAGAGAGAGACAGAGCACGAGCAGGGGAGGGGCAGAGAGAGAGGCAGACACAGAATCTGAAGCAGGCTCCAGGCTCTGAGCTGTCAGCACAGAGCCTGACGCAGGGCTCAAACTCACAGACCGTGAGATCATGACCTGAGCTGAAGTCAGACGCTTAACCGACTGAGCCACCCAGGCGTCCCTACAGTGTGGTCTATTTAAAACAGATCTCAGTTGGTGGTAGAGACGACTTTAAACAGGGCCTATTTAAAATGAGTGAGCCCGAATTAATCCACAGTAAGAAATGGAACCTCTCATCTTGCATTACACAGAGAAAGAATAACGGAAATCTGCCCAGAGTTATCAATCATTCATTCATTCAGTCAGGCGTCTTTTGAATGCGTCCTATATGCACAACATTATCTCTGCTTCATGGAGGGCATAAAGAAATAGGAAATGTGCACACAAAAGAGGAAGAATTTGTCAGGTGTGATTGTGAGGGAGCAGGAGGGGATGGGGCCAAACAGCCTAGCTGTGAGGCAGGAATGAGCATAGTGCCCATAGCTGGAGGTCTTGGGGGTGTCCGTTCCATTGGATCTCACCAGATAGTCATTCTCTTCCTGCTACTCATATGTGGGTTGCCTGGGCTGACACAATTCTATACTTTTAAAGCCACTGACATTTTCTCTATGATAACAGTTACATTTTTCAAATATGCATAATTTAGGCACAAACACATTTGGACATGTGTTCAAAAATGGAAACAGTACAGGGGCTGCTAAATTCAAATTTGAGGAGTATTACAGAACAATTTTATCTAGTAGTGAATCACATACAGTGCATTGAAAAGCACATTTATCAAATGAAACCAAGATCCTTTTCTGTTTGTTCCAAAATCTTTGATTCTCTGATTTAATAAATACATTGATATTTGAACTTGTTAATGACATTTTTTTAAGCCCTGACATCTTTCTTTTTTTTTTCTAGTTTATTTATTTATTTGTTGGGGGGGGGGAGGGGCAGAGAGAGAGGGAGAGAGACAATCCCAAACAGGCTCCATGCTGTCAGAGTAGAGCCTGATGCCGGGCTCAATCTCACAAACCGTGAGATCATGACATGAGCTGACACCAAGAGCTGGACGCTTAACCGAATGAACCACCCAGGCACCCCCAGCCCTGGCATCTTTAATTTGCATTGGGCACTCTTTAAAATGGTGTAGTTTTTCCTCATGGGCACATTTTATCTATGAAGTAAGATTTTCTTCATAATTCTCTCTGGCTTTTTTCGCTAATCAAGGGCACTGAGAGGTACAAAAATGACTGATCTGCAGTCAGATATCTGTTTTCCAGTGGAAAAAACCAAGAATATTAGAGACCCAAATCAAACTTAAAAATACACAGAAAGAGATCTCAAAAGCCAATGAAGCACTTCCCTTTTGATATTAGCATCTGAATGCCAATCAATAATTAAATAGAATGTAGGTTGGTGTCCAAGCACAGGCCGTTAGAGGCTGCAGGGCCCTCCCAGGGAACCAATTCTGAGAAGGGCCGGGAAGCCTGCACCAGGTGCCTTGTGGACCCCAGGCAGCCCCCGCAGCCTCAGCAAATACACAGGCAGTTGGGTCTTCATCTCAAATGAACCATTCACGCTTAGGCACCCTCTCATATTTCCATTTGTAATGTTGTCATAGAGGAATTTCATTTTATGCTTTCCAGACTAATGATTTGGTACAAAAAAGATATGCTGCTAAAATAAGAGGATGGGGGAGGAAAAGAATTCTTGCAGACATGTGTGAATCAGCAAAGCAATAGGCCGAGAAAAACTATGCACTGGCTTTGATCTCCCACATCCCCGTGACTCTGAGGCTTTGCTTACAATTTATTCAATCTGAGCTTTGAATACCACTCTTAGTTTTCTCTTTGGTGTAACATTTGTCTGACTTTCCTTTCTACTGCAATATCCTTATTTTAGCGGCTTTAATTTGTAGGATTTCCACTAGGCTAGGCATGATATGCAAAGTACTGAACAACAGGTTAACACGGTTAACAGGTTAATACAGGCACTGACCAAGCAGACTGCCACTCTGGGCTGGGGCAGTGTCTGAGACACTGGTGTCACTCCTTTAGCAGCTGGGTCTTGGGGAGGTGAGAAGAAGGGGGGCTTTCAGAGAGGGGCCTAGGCAGCCACAGGGTTGGCAGAGAGCACTGAGAGCTCTAGGCCATGGCTCTTTACCAACGGGTATGGAAGTATTTCAGTATTTTAACAACCAATATAGGCAAACTACAGCATACTAACACCAATCTGATGAACATCATCCCCATTGAGATCCATCCTTAAATTTCCTTCCCAGGAAATTTTTTCTCGCAGGAAAATTCTTCCTCACAGGAAGAGCTACGATTTAATTAAGATTCTCAGCTTTACTTCCATAAAATAAAATTGGCTCTAGCACTGACTTGGAATTTTGGTTTTAACAGTTATAGTTTTCCTCATTAGACAATTCAGCTTCAGGGTAATATATCTGAATCCCATGGTTTCTACTCTGATTCCAATTCAATATTCTAAGATATTCAGGAATATGTGCTTTTATTCCTGCTTTCATTTTAATGTACAAATATCTTCTTACTTTATCACTCTTTGGACTTAAGCCTGTCTAGTAAGTTTATAGAAGCAAGAAAGAGAGAAAAAGAGCCTACGGTTTCATTAACAGTTGCCAGACATTCTCTCCCAACACTTGTCAAGCAAAACGCAAGGGAGAATGTTAAACAATTGAGCACAAAATTATACCCCCTGAAAAGTAGCTATAGAATGTTCTTTTTTTTTAAAATCTTTGCTAACTTGAATATTATCTCTAACTGTAAAAATGTTGGTTCATTCTGAGCACCTTTAACAAAGATATAAGAAAGTTAGCTCTTGTTACATGAACCTGATTTTCAACATGTGTATTCTCAAAAAGAGAGACCAGAATTTTATCCTGACACATTCAGAACTGAACTGCTGTAAACCAAGCTCCGAATACAGAAAGAACAGGAGGAAGTTGATGCTGGTCAGTGGGTGGATGGCATTGGAGAAGGGCAATAACACTTGACATTAATTATACATCGTCCCACCCGGTCCTAGTCAGGGTATTTGCCAAGAAGTTCTTACATTCCTGTGGCTGGGGAACAGGGCCACACTAGAGTTTCATGGAAAACAACAGTGCCTTATAAAACATTTTAATCACTCCAGCTCCCTGCAATGACTAAAAAATCTAACAAAAAATTTCACTGAATGGAAGCCTACTTCTGTCAAAGTAATCAAATTTTGACTTTAAAGTTTTTTTATTTTAAAGAAGTTTCCTATGTTCATTGTTCTCTCATGACTAACAACTACTGATTTAATATTAACTTGCCAAGGTTTTTATACTGCAAAGATAGATGCAAGATAAAGTTTGTGCGCGCGCGCGCGCGCACACATACACACACACACACACACACACACACACACACACACAACCATACAGAGGATGCTTTTGTTTGACAGTGTATCGTCACGAAAGAGAAGCAGAGTTTCTTGTCACCTAGCATGAAAAAACTTAACTCCTGACAAATACAGAGAATATGAGCCATGTCAGCTCAGCTTTATTATTACATTTATATGAAAGAGTCATAACTTTCTACTCTATAGAAATAGCTTTACAGAATACATTTTCCATACAGAAATCAGAAATCCCTAAATTCATCCTGAGAGCCATCTGAATGGTCCAGGCTTTTTTAAGGGGGTGACTTTAAATAGTTGAGAGGCACTTTGGTTTCTGGAGCTGCATTTTTACCCTCTCCCTGTCAGGAAGTGGGCCTCCTACATGAAGTCTGCTCTCATTAAGATGATGCCCCCTCCCTGTCACCCAGAGACTTCAAACCGTGGCCCTAGCATGTGCAGAGCTCCCAGTGAGATAAAAGCCAATCCTCAGACTTGAGCAGCTCTGCCCCCAGATATTGCCACGACCCACATAGGCTGCTGTCATTACACCCACGCTGTTGTCACAACACCCAACGGGCTGTTACTAAGGGCCCTGGTATGCTGCCGAATATATGCATTAAACAGGAATTTCAAACACATATTTCAGGAATACTTGTCCTTGGCTCCATATCTTCATTTGCTCAATGTGGCCACTGTCTCTGGAGGAGCGGCTGCTCTCAGGCATGGCTGGCTGGGACTCTCAAGGCCTCCCCGGGGCCCCAGCCGCAGCGGTGAACGCACAATGGAAATCAGAGGAATGCTGCAGAGGAATCTAGGGCAGAGCTGAATTGGATTGTTCTCCTTCTATTAGACCATTCGTATAGGTCAACACACCTCACTTCACCCTCAGCCTGTACTCAGCCGTGGCCAACCCAAGCTCCAACTCCATTCCAGTTCTATATCCTTATCTTCTTACGACCCTCAGTCTCTTAGCCTGAGGTACCTGACGAGTTGTGGGTCTGGCAGACATTCCCCCTACCCTGCCTCGATGCTGTGGAGGAACTGTTGTCTCCATACTGAACCAAGCAAGAACTCGAAGGAAAAAGGCAGTGGTATTGTTATTGTATTGTATTGTTATTGTTTTGATTGAGGTGGTTTGGGAAAGTTCATCTGTTCCAAGTTAGAAAAGGGACAGGATTTGAGAGACAGCAAAAATGACTGAATCAATATTTAAGGGCTTTAATTCTTGTTAAACACGTATGCTAAGTGACTACAGAGGATGAGAGAAGTTTCGAACAAGTTTAAACACATTTGATGATATTTAGCTTAAGAGCTCCATTTCGCCTTTCCTAAAAATTGACGTGAGTAAATCGGCAGTGGTAAAGGATGGCTAAATAGGAATTACAAAGGGCTTTTGAGGAACGCACTTGAGGGACAGTGGTGATCTCTGTCCTCTGCTAAGGCTTTGAGTACTCTTAGACCCTTGGTCTTCTGGCCTTGAAGTATCCTGTGTTATTCCCTAGTTGTTTGCCGGGGGCGGGGGGTGTCAGCTCTGGTGAGGACAAAAGCATCAGCTGCTTCCAGGATGCAAGCCCTGATTATTTAGTGCCCTACTCCATCCAGAGCTTTGTTTTCATCTTCTTCACACTGATGTCATAAGGAGCTCCAACGTGCTTAGGCTATGTTGGTCACATTCCACAGATTTCCAATATGCTTCTGACAGGGATTCACTCCAAATGGTTTAGCTGCTAACGCTAGAACTGGCTTTGGATTGGGAGGCTGGAACCACAGCTCTGAGCTTTACCTTTTGGGGTGCACCTGCTCCCTTATCCCCACTTTTCTTCTTTCTGTTTAAGGAATCATTGAATAACTGTGCTCTAGGTTCTTTGATATGTGGTACGTGATTATATGGGCTAAGGAGTCAGAGTGACCTGGTCTGGAATCTGGCTAAGAGACTTTGGGGAAATGGCATCACTTCTCTGAGTCTCTGGGTCCTCCCTGGGTTTCCTCAGATGAGATAATGCACACAAAGGATTTACCACAGTGCCTGGCACATAGGAGATGTATGCACACACAGCAGCTCTCACCCTTACACAGATGTATACGACAGACCACGAACAGCTGATGGTCCAGTGGGAAAGGAAAACATTAAGTAGAGATTTCAATACTTCTGATAAGCACTAGTTTTAAAGGACTAATATTTATCCCAGCCTTAGTAAGTAATTAGGAGGAAGGTGAGGCTGAGAGGAGGAATACAGGAATTGATGCCTGAGCTGTATCTTATTGGATAAGAAGAGGAAGATATCATCTCACTGGTTTGGGAGACAATCAGAAACCTTGTGGAATCATAATTAAATTTGGCAAGCATGGTTTCTTCTGTGTATTTGCAGATGCATCCGTATGCTAGGGGAAGGATACCACTTACATCATGTCATACTGGTGGCAGTCAGGGAGGTCAACAGATAGTGCAAGCATGGTAGCAAGTGGGAGGAGGATGGAGACTGTGTAGGAGTGGGGGGGAATGAGGTGGGGAGAAGCAGAAGTCAGATGGGAACCCAGCTGCAGGCTTTCACCCATATGTGGAATGCAGGGAAACTCTTAAACTTGGAGTCTGCAGGGAAGTGGACCAGTCCCCTGGAACTGCACACTCTGGTCTCCGCCTAGCCACAGTGTCACCCCAAGAGCTCAGCGCTGTAGTTCCCAGCAGCTCAGCTCCTACCCTTCCCCTTGGTCAGCCCAATTACCCTGCTTCTTTGTCTGGTCTGATGACCTAACCTCACCTAACCTAACCCAACCTAACTCCCATCACCTCAACCTTTTCAACCACTACAGCCACCCTCCATTTGTCATGGTTTTTTTTTGGTCCACATCTACTAATAAATAACAACAAAATATAAACCTAAAAATATGTAAGATATTTTCCTTATTCCTCTGGCATCTATGACTTCAAGTGTCACCTACACTGTGATGTGCCAAAATGTAAGTGTTCTTAGTCAACTTAATGTCTTTATGATACCTCTATGATAATGTCTTTATGACAAATAAATGCAATTTATTGGAATGCCTTTGGGATGTACACAGTCGATCGTGTAATAAAGACTATGGCATTCCAGAGTGCATAACCAGTGATGGTGAAGGAACTTCTCTGAAGATTGGTTGCACAATAGATAATTAACTTGAAGGCAGTCATATTAGGAGGCAATGAAAAGATTCCTTTTTTTCCTGCTAGTCTGCCTCTGTGCCTGCTTTTCTGCCTACCTACCGACATTTGCAGAGTCCAAATGGAGAAGTGGGTCTAATAGACATGGGTTTGGCTCCTCACTATGTGATTATGGATAAGTTAATTAGACATTATAACACTTGCTAGAGAGTGATAAGATTAATACTGTCTAGTTTTACCTTTCTATACCTTATCAAAGCAATATGCTGGCTTTTGAAAATGAAAATGGCACATAGATCTTCATGTGTGGCCATGTACATGTGCTAGGCTTTTACTGGTTCATTTGTACTATTCCCTGGCCTGCTTTGAATAAGCAAGGTACAAATAAAAAATGGCTTTTATAACAATGTTGTCCAGAAAAATTGTATTCCTCATAATCTATTTCACTTCATATCTGCCAGTTCCGAGGAGTAAATATACTTTATGCATGAATTTCTGAGTACTTGATCATAAAGGATATTGCTTCATAAGAAAGACTGTAGAAAAATAAATCACCATAATTATTATGCAAGCTGATGACACAAAACAAATACTCACAGTTCAGGCTTCTAAGTCTTTCTAAGTGGTCAAGGCCTTAGTCTGATACTCTTCCCACGACTTTGTTATAAGTTTATTTATCGATGTGCAATCCAAGATTCAGAGCCCCTACTTTTATGGGAAGCGTGTTCAGGAAAAGGAGTCGAGGTACCTACTCCATTTGTGAAGGAGACTTCCAAGAAGGTAATTTCCTTTGGTTCTGATTTATCCCATATCTGGGGTGAATAAAAGTTTGACTTTTGCAAAATGATTTCTGATCGGTGAGCAGCTGCAGGGAACGTTTGTGAGCTCTAGGATGCAGAGCAAGATAAGGAAAGTACCTCATGTCTTATGGAATTGACTTTGAATATTTTTCATTTTAACCTTCAAAGCAGGTTTGCTAATCTTGTATGTGCACTGGAGAGGAAGTGGGGGGGGGGGGTTGGTGGCTATGAAATCAAGACTTGAAAATGGTGTATCAAGAGCCTTCCCACCAGAGGCCAGATCTGTTGTGAAACCTCTTTATTCCACCAGTCTTTTTCTTTTTAATAGGCAGGAGTTTTGGGCAACACTTTCCAAGTTGCCCGAAAACTTGTGCGATTTCTAGCTTTTGAATGGAACTTTTCTGGGATACTGCCTGAAGCAGAAAGCCTTGGTTTGGTTTGGTTTTGTTTTGCTTTCACACAAGAAACATGCTGGCAGACAGATCAGGCAGAACCCTGTTTCAAGAGGCTACTCAATCTTCTAAGCTCACACGGAGCTATAAAGCTGGTTCTCAGACGTCTCCATTTTCTCTCTGAATCCTTTCTGAATGAAGGTTCTTGCGGCTGCTTACTATTCTTTTAGAGGGTGACACCTATTCTCTATTCTCCTTCACTTTGAATATCATTTTTCAAGCTTTCTGGGAAGCGCCGTTACACTTCTATGAAGAGACTCCAACTGCCAATCTCAAAATATTCTTTGAAACCAGTAACACCAGGTGCTCTGTTCAAGAAGGAGAGGAGGCAGCTCCGTATAATATACAATACAACGTTTGTTCGCAGGCAGCATTGGATTTAAACACACACACACACACACACACACACACACACACACACACAACTGCAGCCTAAATAGCTCAGTGTTTCTCTTGAAACACTCTGACGGTTCAGGAAATGCAAGAAAACTCTCAAAAACAAAGCATTTTAAAAAACTGAAACAGAAGAATCAAAGGAAACATTAAAAAAAGAATCCAAGTTGAACATGGCTTGTAATAACATGCTTAACAGAACGGAAGTTGGGAAGTTAGATGAAGTTATATCATCAACCTGCAAGTAAGAATGAACTCTTTCAGAATGATAAAAGATCTACTCTTTGTAAGCAATTTTAGAGGGGGGTGGATTTGTTTTTCGGATATCATTTTAGGAAGATACAGCTAAAATGAGGTCATTGCCCATTGGAGGATGCCACTATTTTCTCAGCATAATTTATGTATGGAACCAAAGTAAATGGAAGAATAAACATCAACATGATGGTTTCTACTCTTGCCAAGAACCTTATTTATTGTCTTTTTGAGTTTGTATATAGCCTTGCTCTTCGAAGAGCAGAGATCTGCAAAGAAGGAAATTCAGGTGGCAGAGATGACTCCCAGCACCAGCCCATGCTGACTGATAGCTTGGGTCCTACCCTACTAGTTCCCAGCCCCTTGAGCAGTGTGGCCAAACAGTCCTGTGCTTTCCTATCCAATGCTCAACAGTTTAAAACATGATAAACATTTCAAATCTCTTTGGATGCATATTGACGTTTTCCAGCATGTATGATAATATTTTGTTAAATATTTAAATGGATTTAAAAAAATTTTTTTTTTAACGTTTATTTATTTTTGAGACAGAGAGAGACAGAGCATGAACGGGGGAGGGTCAGAGAGAGGGAGACACAGAATCCGAAACAGGCTCTGGACGCTGAGCTGTCAGCACAGAGCCCGACGCAGGGCTTGAACTCACAGACCGCGAGATCATGACCTGAGCCGAAGTCAGCCGCTTAACCGACTGAGCCACCCAGGCGCCCCTAAATGGATTTTTTTTTAAACTACAGTTTCTTTATGCGATCCTAGAATATAGCCCATCCTCCTTATTTAGTTTCTGTATTTAGTAGAAATGTATTTGACCAGAAAACGTGCTAGAGCCATCTTCTTTGTTAGTGAAGGTATTAGGGTGTCCCACTTATTATTTGATTTCTTAATTATTTCTTCAAACTAATGATCTCTTTTAAACCAAGTGTGGGTAGCTACATGTATTTTTTGACACAGGAGATGAACTTCCCTTCCTGCTTTCAGAGGACACTGTTTTAAAACTCCCCTTCTCCTGATCTTTTGAAAGTATGATCGCTTTGGATTTGTTGCAATGGATACTGGACACCAATAGTCCCGCGTGTTCATCATAGCCTTGCCTTGTTGTAATCCTTTACGTGTGTGCACAGGTATATATATATATGTATGTACATGTATAGCTTAATTATGCCATGGTAGGATTTAACATTCCCCCTTTGTTTGTATCTTTATTGCTATTTTCTTTCCCCTGTCCTTAAAGGCAGTATGTGCTGGTGTAGGGTTAGGCCCAAATGCTCTCCCATCAATCTCTTAACTAATTCTTACATTTTAGACCTACATACCTGTAGATCTCTCAAACCTGAATGGTAATCCATAAATTACATTACTTTAAACCAAAACACCATGGTATATCCTCATAACTGTTTTTCTGGGTTTCAGGTTCATGAAGTTACCCAGTCAGCTTTACTATTTGTATGTTCTATTCATTTCAATGTTGCTAAAGACCTTTGGGTCCTTCCTTCTTTACCCCGGAGCTCTGGATCTTTAAAGATGTAAGTTTGCCAGCTACTCTATCCCAAGTCTTTGCAATAAGATTCCTCCAGAGGAGAGGTGAAAGGGCTCAAGCAACGCCTTTCTACCCTCCGGCTTATTAGAGAGGAGGAAGGGCTTCTACACAGGATGAAAGAAATAATCCAGGAAGGAAGCTAGGAAGAAGAGGGGGTGGAGGGAAACTTAAGCCAGTGTCAAGAGGTTGGCGAATGGAAGAATGTGACACAGAAGAGAAGAAGAGAAGCCACGCTGATAAACCTCATCCATCCATGAAGGCCTATTTCATAGGCTTCTTGTCCATGGAGACACTCTTGCCTTTCCCACCCCGCCCCCCACTCTCATACAACATTTTATCTGTATCTCCCTTATAGTCCTCACCAATTTCTACTTGTGTTGTAAGTATTTGTGTGATCTCCCATAAGCCCTCCATTCATTCAACATGTAATGAACAATTATTAAGCATCTTCCTTGATGCCAGGTACTTTGCTAGATGATGGATACAAAGATGATTAAGATGTGATCCTTGCCCTCCCTCATGAGGCTCATAGTCCTGGCCCAGCCTTTGCCTATAGCACCAGGTGCATCCTCTCTGCCATCCCTGCCATCTTGGTTCTGGGTCATTTCTCTGTCAATGCAGTCTCCCTTGCTTGAAATGTTCTTTCTCTCCTTTCCTTTGTTTGTCTTTTGAGGCTTAGACACAAACTCTACATGGAGGTTTTCCTGAACTGCCAGCCTGAGTTCCCACAGCATATGCACATTTTTATTTTAGTGCTTCTCATAAATTGAAACTTTCTCTTTATAAGTCTATCTCTACCACTGCAATCAGGGCAGGAACCTTGCCTTATAATCGTTGTTTCTCCAGGTTCAGGCACTATGCCTGTTCCATAGTAGATACCCATTAAGTAAAGTAAGTTTACTTAAGTAAACTTAAGTAAAATTTACTTAAGTAAACCATTTACTTAAGTAAATAATTAGCCCTCCTCATAATATCCCCCTCAGGTAAGGTGAGAAAGATAGCATTTATCCCTTTTTACAGGTAGGAAAACAAAGGGACAGTGCAATAGATGGGATGTTTGTGTTCCCACCATCCTAAAATTTAAAAGTCGAAGCCTAATCCCTAGTGTGATGATATTTGGATGTGAGGCCTTTGGGAGGTGATTAGATAATGATGGTGGAGCCCTCATGAATGGGATTAGTGCCCTTCCAAGAAATAACACAAAAAGAGAAGCTCTCTTTCTCTGCCAAGTGAGGACATAGCAAGAAATTGACCATTTGCAAACCAGAAAGAGGGCCCTCACCAGCCACAGACCATGCTGGCACCTTATCTCAGACTTCTCAGCCTCTAGAACTGTGAGAAATTTCTGTTATTTAAGCCATCAGCCTACTTTGTGAAAGTACCCCAAACTAAGACAAATGGAGTGGATAAATGACCCGACCCCAAATTTAAATGAAGGTAGCGCGGGGCAAGAAGCCACATCTTCTGTTCTACCTACCAGACTAAGTAAATTTGCTATTAGAAAAAGATACACCTCTTCTCCCTGTATCACCTTAGGAGGAGTGTTTGGATGGGAGATACAAAGATAAGGGGACAGACATGGCAGGAGACCTATTAGCAAAATGGGAAATGAGTGAAACACACCCATTTTCTGTGGTCCCGGGAGAAGACAGGTTGAGGATTAGTGCCGTTGCATGGATTCTATCCCTGGTCAATTCAAGAAAAGAAAAGAATGTGGGTCAAAGGAAACAGTAAAAAGCAGATCAGCAAGTGAGTACGCCTTCTGGGCAAGAACACACACACACAAATATCCAGACAGAGGGCATCCAGGGAGGATCAGACTAAAGTTGGAATTAAATCAAGTTGCTTGGAGAATAAAGCTGCAACCCTGGAAAAATGGGAAACAACTCAACAGATTTATGAGTGAAGTTTTAATTGATGTGACTTTTCTTTTTTTTTTTTTTTAACGTTTTTTTTTTTTTATTTTTGAGACAGAGAGAGACAGAGCATGAATGGGGGAGGGGCAGAGAGAGAGGGAGACACAGAACCGGAAGCAAGCTCCAGGCTCTGAGCCATCAGCCCAGAGCCCGACGCGGGGCTCGAACTCACGGACTGTGAGATCGTGACCTGGGCTGAAGTCGGCCGCTTAACCGACTGAGCCACCCAGGCGCCCCTAATTGATGTGACTTTTAAATGTGTAGATACATCTTACTTTTATACAAGGGTGACCAACAGGCAGCACAAAGCAGTGGGAGGGAAGCCCTGGTGTTAGGTCTCTGTCTTACAATTTATAGGTTCTGTTACTTTGGGTAAGTTGGTTAGCTTCTCTGAACCTTAGTTTCCTCTTCAGATGATATAACGCTATATTTTTATAGGGTTGCTGTCAGAATTGACTCTCCTTTTCCTAAGAAGTTCAGATTTGTTTTTCAAATGATCACATTCAGAATTGTATTAGGTTTTCAGCCAGTTTCCCCAAAAGCTTGTAAGGCAGATATCCTTTTATGTCTGAAGAGTGAGGTTTCGGCAATATGGCTACCCTCTGCTGCAACGGAGTCTGGAAAATGACTACCAGTTTGGCTTTGGTGGTTGTTTTTTTTCTCCCCCTCTATAAAAAGAAAAATTTAAGGTAGAAGGGAGTTAGGGAAAGCCTTTGGAACAGTCAATTTGTGTCACAACACCCAATACCCAGTAGCAAGAGCACATGCATAAATGGGCAGAAGAAGGGGTCATGGGATTGACAAAGCTTGGGGTGAGGAATGTAATTCAACAGTAAATTAGGTGTAATAAAGACAGTGGCATGGAATAGCCCATTAAGAGAAACTGCTGAAGTAGTACCACCACTAGTTTCCAGGAATAACACCTAGGCATATTTCCAACAAAACTGAGTAGGAGATGGAGTTGCTTTTTTAAGGGTCTCCCTTTTTCATTATCTGATGTCACCATTTGCTTTCACTTTTCACTTTTTCTCCCCTTTGCCCCCAACCCTAATTATTTTTAATACCCCTAAATCAGCATTCTCTAATGCCATTTTAGGGTGAGCTCCATTTCCCAGGGTTTTCTATTTCTCTTGCTTTTCCCCAATATCAATTATCTTATGTTTAATTTTCTCAGATTCCAATGATTTATTATTGCCTCTGTAGTGAAAGAAAGAAAAAAAGAGAGAGAGGGAGGGAGCAAGGAAGGAAGGAAGACAGGAAGAAACAAATTCGAGCTAAGACGTAGGTGAGTTAGCCCTCTCATGATATTTACATTTTAATAGCAGCCCTTAATGCCTAAATACAAAGTAGAGCAACAGGTAATATAGGTATGATTTGGGGCATTATAGGACAGGACCAGTGGAAGACAGATTTCTAGACTAGGGGACCTTGCTTTAAATTTGTGTGTTGTTACATCCCTACGTTGGCTAAGCTAAAGGCTAACTCTGCTGACAAAATCCCGGAGTAGAGGTGTAGGAAGGGAATGCAAAAGGGATTTGCCTTTAATCAGTGCGTGGTGTGATGGGACGGGGTGGTGGTGTACCAGGATCAGGTGGGGAGGGACAGATCTGTCAAAACGAGAAGAAAAACTGATGTGCTAAGAAGAGATGACATTGGGTTTAAAATAAAGCTCCATAAAAAGCTACACAGTTAGGTAACACCCAACCAAAACAGTGCCGCTAATGGACTAATTATTAGCACAGAGATATAACTGTGAATTACACACAGTTACTGAGGGGAATGGGGTGGGCATAGGGAGAATAGGATTGAGGGAGGGTATAGTGAAGGCAAATAAAAGTTAATCTTACATTGAAGCCTACACCAGGCACAATTAAGGAAAATGTCTCTGTATATTCTTCAGTAAAATGTCTCCTTTGTTGTTGTTGTTGTTCTATGTGTTTAGCTACAAGTGTGTGCTATCAGAAAGCCATCAGTAAAAAAAAATACAGATAGATAATTAGGGAACAATTACTCACAATATAAAATAATTAGACTTTATAAAAATAATTCTCCTTGAGCTTTTTTAAAGTGTCATTTAAAATACTATTCAAATTATCAAAGATCTTTTCTTTAAATGTACAGTACAAGCTATTAAGAATTCTATTTCATAAGGTAAGGCCAGCCCATGTAATAGAGAGAGAAAGCTTTCAGTCAATTTAGTTCAGTGTAAAAAAAAACAAGAAACATACACTGCTAATAGAAATGAGAAATAAATGAGATAGAAAAATGCACCCCACCTTCAGCTGTAATAAGGGGTCATTTTATATGCTGTCCCAGTAAGGTCCTGTTTCACCAGGAAGAATTTATTAAGTAGAGCGAAAGTCAATAAGAAATGAGTTTTATTAAAAAGAACTGATGCAATTAAAGGTATTGGTGAAAACTAGCCCAGTTATGAAGGGGAAATGACTCAGCAGCATGTCTAAGAAATGAAACAATATACCATAGAATTTTCTCCCAATTTAACTTATTTCAGAAAAAAAAATATGATACTCTCTGTAATTTGTAACAGCCAAGGTGAATACTAGCGTGATGGAGGAAGAAGTACTCAGATAAAACTGTCGTTTTTCAAATGACAGTGAATTACAGTATTGACAGTGTTCACAGCCCAAGAAATCTGGTCATGAGGAGTAAGCAAGCCCCCACAGAACTCAGACCAACGTGGCTTAAGGGTGGAGGCAATTTTCAGTAATACTGTTCTGTAAGCTAAAATCGAAATGAGAATATTTGCTCTCTGGAATATTTAAAGCTGCATACTAGGGAGAACAGATTTAAGACTCTCTCAGAATCCCGGATCAAATGATATTTCTGAGTGAAAAAAAAAGGAAGGGGAAGCTAGTCAAATGATAGAATGTCCACACATCAAAGGGCAGCAGAGTGGCTGTGCAATATGGTTTTTAAAAAGAATCATCTTATCCAAGTTTTTGTGGTCTTGGTCACATGGTTTGAATATGGAACAAAAATCCACATGCCTCAAGACCAAGTAATGTGCATGCTGGGCATTTTTGCAGACCTCAGATGTATGGATATGCATGGAAGCCAGAGGAACTGTGTGAGTTAACTAGCACCTTCTCCCCCCAGGGAGCCCCCAGCTTAGTGCTGTGATCTGAACACGGCCCTGGAAGACAGAGAAACAGCTGGAGGCCTGGATTTGCCAGTGATGCCATATGACAAGCCACTGCCTAGTCCAACACCTTCTACTATAACACCATCAAAAGGATTAAGTGCTTACTGGCTAAAAAATAAAATTAAAAGGGGGATCAGAAGATGCTCCAAGCAATGGAAAGCTTAGTGCAACGTTCTCCTAGCTGCCTCGCCCTCATGCCAAGGGGGAAAATAAAGAGCAGTATTGTGAGAAGAAGGGGATGGAAGAAGTTTGGAAACTTCCAGTTACAAAAATAATAAACAGCTCATAATAAGATCAGTTACAAATGGATGGCACTTTCCAAATTAAGCTAGAACATTTTCACACACAGCCTTTCTTGTCTACCCCCAGAGGGTTACTAAGACAATAGAATGAAATATTGCCTGAGAGGATGAATTGTGAACTACAAATCCTTTAATAATTTATTGTGGCATGGGGTTTAAGTGGTTAAAAAGAACAAAACAAAACACTTCAGGAAACTTGAAGAAGAAGATCTGAAATGGTTAGGCCTTTATCCCGTCCCTGGAGTCTGCAGGCATTTTCTTCTTGAAATGTCTGCCTACGCACATCAGAACTGCATAGTTGGGGGCATTAAAAGGGAGACTGTCTAATACAAGTATAAATAAAAGCTGGGTGACCAAGTTTGTGGGTGGTTTTGTGATCTAATTACTGTCAACTTTTCGTGATATGCAAGGAGAAAACATTAGAGAAGTTTTGGTGAATCTGAAACTTTAAGTTTACCTTATTTAAAGCTCTTTCTACCCACAAACTGCTGCTGTATTGAATGAATGAAAGCAAAAGCAAAAAAACCCACTACTTCCTATCCCTGGGTGTTGCTTAGGATCAGTGTTTCCCAACTCTGTTCAACTTCTCCCTCTTCATGCAGAGGAGACATGTTCTGTTCATCTCCCATCTTAACGGGTATGTCTTGGGGAGAGAAGAGAAAAAAGTAGGCTGGTTTGAACTAAAATTAATCATGCCTTTTGATACTTAGAAAGATAATTTCTACCCAATCTTCCAATAATGGGTAGTCTATATGCCAAAGTATCACAAAAGGCTACATTTAAAAATGGATCAGTCTCCTCTATAGAAATGGGTCCATGTGTTCACCAAAAGACATAAAATAAGGTGTATAATGACAATATTCATAATAGCCCAAACTGGAAAGGATAAATTAGGGGGGTGGTCTAATTATGGAGTGTTTTACAGCAATTGCAACTACACTCAACACTATATATAAATATAAAATTGAGTGAAAGAAGTCACAAAAGAGTACTTAGAGTAATGTTTCATTTATGCAAGGTCCAAAACCAAGCACAATTAAATTATGTTGTTGGGAGCTAAGAGAGCGGTGACCTTCGGGGAAGGGAGTGACTGAGAGGGAGCACAATGGGGGCTTCTGGGATGCTGGTGTGTTTCTTGATTGGGCTACTGGTTACATGGATGTGTTCAATTTTTGAAAAGACAGCAAATGTACACTTATGTACGTTTTTCTGTTGTAAATTTTCCTTCAGTAAGAAGTTTTTCTAAAAGTGGAGCAGCCTCTAAGTTGACAGGATCCAACTAGATTTGCTCTGATTGGTACTCACATCTGTTCTCAAACTTCCTAATTCCCACAGATCAGGAAGCAACTGATCAACAGAAATTTGACTGACTTCTGAGGCTTAAAGCTCAATCACAGAATATATAAATAAACATTTTTCCTCTTCCTGTAAATCATGGATTCAGTAAGTGGGTTTGTAAATTTGATGGATTATGCACTTACAGAAACATGGATACTCTGAAGTCAATGAATGGTAGTTTGGTTATTTGGATTTTGTTCCATTTTTGAAATGTTTTCCAAACCTTGGAGATTCTACATCCCCTATATGAAAGAAATCTAGAGAAACGAGACAAAACCATCTGTTAAACTTATTTAAATTGACAAAGGGTTTTCCCATTGATATATGATAAGGTCTCATTTAATGCTAATTTAGAATCACAGAAAATCCTTTTGAAAATGGTCATGCTATGATTTTAACCTCCCCCTTTTTATAGACGAAGAGCCTGAGACGCAAACAGGTGAAATGATATGCCTATGGTCATACCGATATTCAAAAACAGAATATGGACTAGAATTAAGTTTTCCTGACTACTAAACTAATTCACTTTTGTTTGAGCTTTCTCACTTCCACTTTATTGTTGATTCACAGAATTGCAAATATCTAAAAAGAGATAATATGAAATGAACAGTTACAATGTGACATTAGAATTTTAATTTATTGTGATATGCACGCATTCTAAAGAACAGAGCCAAGAAATTATGTGTTCCTAAGTGGTTATTGACTTTTAGAAACTGGTTGATATCAGTTTAGGAACTCATATGTTAACAGTGTCCTTTAAAAAAAGTACTAATAATCATTTTGGAAATTGTGTTTATTGTTACCAATGGGAGCTGTGTTACCAATAAGAGCTATTTTATTTTCTTATTCAAGAACATATATGGTCAGAAGAGCACTAAATGTCCTCAGGTCAGCCAGAATAGAATTTATCAGACCCTTCTATGTCCATCTGAGATAGATTTGATATTGTTAGAAAACTTCTCAGCCTGAGAAAATGTGGGCTGTTTTTATCTTACAATGGTTTTTCGAGGACTATTAAAAAGGCTGTGAGTCATTACTATTTGTAAATAGTAATAATTACCTAAAGTTGAAACTATTTACCATGTTCATTCTGTTTCCCAGGCTATAAAGGGCTCAGACTCACTGACTGTAAAGCAAAGTAGAGTCATTATTTTTCAACCAATTTACCTTCTGGCTTTATATTATGGGTAATGTACTGTGACTTGGTATTGTGACCCTTATTCAGATTAAAATTGTAAGTTTCCTTGATCATGGCTGCATAACATTTATAGTCTGATTCAGTGTACTTCTAATAATAGGAATTGCTAGATTAAACTAGGCTTCAAAAGCAACCATCAAAGAAAATGAATTAACAACATAAAATATTGAGGCAGTTGTTAGCATCTTATGGCATTCTCCTCCTAAGACTCTCAGGTGACAGGAGGCAGACGACACTTTCCTCTCAAGCCTGAAGAAATCATTACATCTCTCATGGCACTTGTACCCACAGATGACCCACTGGCCATCAGTGCAGAAAACATATGGAGACAAATGCTCACAAGTAGACTCTAAGGACTGTAGAGATTCTAACATAGAGATAATATTAAATACATACCATTCCAGTCCTAAACAACAACCGCAGGGGCATGATGTGAAATCAATTCATCCAACAAATACTTAGTGAGCACCTATTCTCACAACTGGAGCTTAAAAAAAATCCAGGTGAAGGGTTTAGCACAGTGACTGGTATATGATAAACACTTTATAAATACAATCAGGGTAACAACTCCTGAAGGAAGTGACATTGACGCTGACATGGGAAGGACTAGCAGAATCAACGAAGCAGGTGGGGGTGGAGAAGGGGAAGGGTAGTCAAAGGCAAAGGAGGGCAGCATCACTCTGGGACTATCTGGGTCCAGGAAAGCTGGGACATCAAATGACAGGGGCCAAGGGTTGGGGCTACAGAGATGAGCAGATGGCAGAATACAAAGAGCCCCGTCATTCTTGTTACAGAGGTCGGTTTTTATCCTTTGGATGATAAGAATCCAAAAACGCAGTGCTTTTCACACCATAGGAGCTCATCTATTAGTTGGCTCTGAAATCATTTTCATAGGTTTCAACCAGCTTTACTTGTTCAACAAAAGAGATCAAAATAGGATAGAACAGAAAACACGAAATGTGAGTGTGTGTGTGTGTGTGTGTGTGTGTGTGTGTGTGTATTTGGTCATGACTTTAAATTTATTTCTCACTGTGAGCCATAGGCCAAAAGGTTTGAAGTCTACTTCTCTGAAGTGTTTTAAGTAGGGAGATGATACAACAGCCTTGCACTTTGGAAAATCAATTTGGCTGTGGTATAGAAAGGACTGGAGTACAGGAAGAATAGTTGCAGTAGTCAGGCTATAGATGACTGCGTTCAACTGAGGGCGAGGCTGGTATGGATGGACAGAAGTTCTGTGGATAGATACCAGGATACCGAGCAGGCCAGATTTAGGTGTGGAGGGGTCAGAAATGTAACCTGAGTTTTCGAAGGTTCTATCTTGGGCAACTGGTTGGGTTTTGTTGCAAGGAGCACCTGAGCAAATGTGGTTTTGGAAGCAGAAGAAAATGACTAGGTCAGGACATGTTGAGATACAAGGTTGAAAATATGGAGAATTAGATTAGCACAATTTGGGATACATTTCTCTATAGAAAATTTTCATCTACAACCAATCATTATCAAGTAACTATTGTCTGGTTCCAAAAAAGTAGCACTAAAATTTGATACTAATGTTAGAAATACACATACGGGCGCCTGGGTGGCTCAGTCGGTTGAGCGTCCGACTTCGGCTCAGGTCATGATCTAGCAGTTCGTGAGTTCAAGCCCAGTGTCGGGCTCTGTGCTGACAGCTCAGAGCCTGGGGCCTGCTTCGGATTCTGTGTCTCCCTCTTTCTGCCCCTTCCACGCTCGTATTCCATCTCTCTGTGTCTCTCAAAGATGAATAAACATTAAAAAAAAATTTTTTTAAAACCTTATTGGTTGTGTGAATATGAATACATGATATGAAAATGAAAATTGTAATACAGTAGAGAAACAGGCTAAACAAGCTCTTAAGAAAACTAGTCTTAAGAAGGATCAAATTTGTAATTAATGACAGCTATCAAAACTTTGAGCAGATATATTTAAATACTACACACACACATATCAATATATACATATGTATATACATATATAGGCACGCGTGTGTAGGCCTAAAAAGTACGCTTCATTGTGCATATTTGAAGTAAAATGTCACAATGTCATAAATGAAAAAAAATTAAAGTTTCCGAAAAATTTTACATCCACTACCTGTCTCTCAAAATGTCTTTAGGAATGTAGATGTATTACAGTAAGCGGCTTCAGGGGGCGGAAAAAAAAAGGAAGCACCCACACGGAGTCAGTGTGTCTTTCCTTCTACTGCTCTAGTCAGCCTCTTACTGGCTCCCCTGACCCACTCTCTTCTCCATTTCATCTAACACACGGATGCTGACAAGAGTCCATTTTCTAAAGCACAGCTCCAGCCTGTCATGGTTTACTTAAAAATCAGCAGTTGCTAACCAGTGTCGACAGAATCAAGTTCAGATTTCTCAAAGTGGCAGTCAAGGATCATTACAATCTACCCACAGCCCATCCTTCCAGCCTTGCGTCTCACCACTCTTTCCCACCGCAGGTCCCCCAGGGCTCTGGCTACATTGGAACAGTTCTACTCCCTGAGTATGTCTTCTTCATGCCTCTGCAGTTTGGTTCAGGTCGTTCCCTCTGCCCCAAATAAAATATTTCTTATTTGGCCATATGATAAATGTGATCTTGCAATAAAGAGATAAAGATAAGGAATAAGGCCTGATCTTTGCTCTCAAGGAGCTCACCACCTAATGGAAAACACAGATAAACAAATTTCCATAGAAGCATTAGGTACAGATATATTAACATGTACTGGATTTGGTGGTGACACAAAGGAGGGAACACTTAATTTTGTTATGGATATGAAACATTCAGAAATACGGCATGCACAAAACACATGGAGAAAGGAGGGTCTAATCTATGATTTAAGAACTCCCAAAATAAATATGTAGAATTAATATGTAGTTGTAGGATGTCTATATTTAAGAGCTCAATCTGAAAACATTCACAGTTTGGGGCACCTGGGTGGCTCAGTGGGTTAAGCATCTGACTTTGGCTCAGGTCATGATATGGCTCAGGTTCATGGGTTCGAGCCCACATTGGGCTCTCTGCTGTCAGTGTGGAGGCTGCTTGGGATCCTCTGACTCCCTCTCTCTCTGCCCCTACCCCACTCATGCACGTGCTCTCTCTCTCTCTCTCAAAAATAAACAAACATTGAAAAAAAATCATTCACAGTTTATTACAAGTAATGTTTATGGTCAATTATAATCACAAACTCAAATATAACTGATTTACCTAAAGAAGTCTTTGGTACCAAATAAACACAAAATCCGTGGGAGCCAAAGTGGAAGTGTGGGATGGCAAAGAAAGGCCAAGCATTCTGATTTACATACCAAGAGACTGAAGCAATTACTTCCAACAAATTATGAAGCATACTAAAATACAAACTCATGAAAGGAAGAAGTTCAATGCAACACTGAAAAGTGGAGCTATTATGATATATTTAAGAGTTAGGGGGCGCCTGGGTGGCTCAGTCGGTTAAGCCTCTGACTTCGGCTCAGGTCATGATCTGGCGGTTTGTGAGTTCAAGCCCTGTGTCAGGCTCTGTGCTGACAGCTCAGAGCCTGGAGCCTGCCTCAGATTCTGTGTCTCCGCTTCTCTCTGCCCCTCCCATGCTCGTGCTCTGTCTCTGTTTCTTAATAATAAATAAACGTGAAAAAGAAATTAAAGAGTAGGACACACTTGGGGTACCTTGGTGGCTCAGTCAGTTAAGTGTCTGACTCTTGATCTTGGCTCAGGTCATGATCTCACAGTTCATGAATTCGAGCCCCATGTCCGTGCTGTCAGTGTGGAGCCTGCTTGAGATTCTCTCTCTCCCTCTCTCTCTCTTCCCCTCCCCCATTCACATGTGCAAGCACACTCTGTCTCTCTCAAAATAAATACATTTAAAAAAGAGTATGACATACTTGCTGCTACATTTATTCTGATGTCGATTAAATAATTAAAATATTTTAAAAATTCTTTTTATGAAAGTATAATATGAAGAGTGCATATATACAATTTTATTTGAAAAAGAACAAACACAACAAATGTCCATGTACCCACCTCCCAGGTTCAGAAACAGAACATGACTAGTATCTTGAAAGCTACAGAATCCTGCTTCCCAACTGTTTCTCACTCCTTTCCTATGAGTGGTGACCACTGCCTTGTTTTTGTGATAATCATTCCTTTGTTTTTCTTTATAGCTCTACCATCTACATTCTACCGTCGAGACAACACTCGGGTTTGGGTTGGGGAGACTGCATAGCAAGCACAAACCGACCAATCTAAGGAAAGCTAGGGGAAGAAAGATGCCACAAAAAAATCCTCAGGTTTTTTGAGGATTTACAAGAGCCTCTACTGGAGAAGTCAGAGGGCAGCTGAGAGAGTCCTGAGAAACAGAGGTCTTGCCGCCTCTGGGCTGTTGTCACAGCTGTAATGCCAACCAAGAACCAGACGTCTGGCAGGACTGTGATCAGGTGTGGGTTACTCTCTATCTTCTGGTTTTTGTTTTTTATTGTGGCAAAATATACACAAAATTTGCCATGTACAGACAGCCCCGTGGCACTAAGTACATCGACACTGTTGTACAGCCATCATTACCATCCATCTCCAGAATTTTCATCTTCCCCAGGGAAACTCTGTACCCCCTGCCCCCGGTGGCTACCACACTGTTTTCTGTCTTTGTGAAGACAGGTACCTCAGATAAGTGGAATCATACAGTATTGGTCTTTTTGTGACTGGCTTATTTCACTTAGCATAATGTCCTCAAGGCTCATCCATGTTGTGGTGTCAGAATTTCCTTCCTTTTTAAGGCTGGATCAGGTCCCATCCTATGTATATACCACAGTGTGTTTATTCATTCATCTGTTGGTATATACTTTGTGAATGATGCTACTATGAATACGAGTGTACAAATAACTCTTTGAGATACTGCTTTGAATTCTTTTGGGTATACACCTAGAAGTGTAATCATTGGATTGTATGGTAATTCTATGTTGGACTTTCTGAGGAACTGCTATACTGTTTTCAACAGCAGCCACACCATTTTATATTCCCACCAGCACTACACGGGGTTCTGATTTCCCCACAGCCTTGCCAACACTTACTATTTTCTGTGTTTTTGATAATAGCCCTCTTAATGAGTATGAAGTGGTATCTCATTATAGTTTTTATTTGCATTTCCCTAATGATTAGTGATGCTGAATATCTTTTTATGTGCTTCCTGGCCACTGGTATACCTTCTCTGAAGAAATATCTACTGAAGTCCTTGGCCCATTACTGAATTAGGCTGTTTGTTTTTGTCGTTGTTGTACCTTCTGTTTTTAAGCTCTCTGTGTCACACCTCCAGCTCACAGAAGAACATATTGGTGGAGGTGGAAATGAGCATCCTCAGATGACCAGACAGCAGGACATGGAGAGGAAAGTAGGAACTTCATTCATACATGATCAAAGAAAAAAAAATACAGAAAAGAATCTGGGCTAGGCTCACCTGCCATAACATCTTCAGGTTAAAAAGACAGTACACTCCCAGTACAGATCCTGGTGATCGCAGCACTCAGTGTGTCTAGCCTTTGAATCAGGCTTCTCTGCTCCATGTTGTACACAATGGATCCTGGGCTCATCCTTCATCTTCCTCATGGAGGTTGCCTCTGCCCCATCTGTGCACCAGATCTCCTGTCTCCCATCTTGTTTTTCCTCTCATGTCGAGGGGGCATGTTTTCAAGTAGCTTTTTGACAGAGGGGGCATAGGAGGCAACATTTTGAAACTTTGCATGTCTGAAAATATTCTTATTTTATTCATTCATTGCTGATAGTTTGGGTTGGTATAGAATTCTAATTGGTGACTACTTTTCTTCAGAATTCTGAAGGCATTGTTCCACTACCATTCCCACATTGCTTTGAGAAACCCAAAGCCATTATAGTTTCTAATCCTTTACATGTGATCTCTAGCTGCTTGTACTATGTTCTCTTTGTCCTCAATGTTGTCAACTTTCACAACATGCTTGGGGCAGTGGGGGGGGGGGGAGTTATTTTCATTCATTTCATGGCACCCTCTGGGTTTTTTCAATGTGAAAAATTAAGTCCTTTGTTCTCTGTACTCTGTTTCTGGGACTCACAATACTTGGATGTTGGACCTTTTTTTTGTTTTCCTATTTCTATTTTCCATTTCTTTGTCCTTTTGTTCTGCTTTTTTGGCAACGTTCCTCAACTTTATTTTCTAATCCTTTTCTTAGCAAATGAAAGCATATTTCTGGGAAATAGCATCATCATTTTTGTATGCTCCACTACAAAAAGAAAAGGGCACACCTTCTGAGCAAAAGTTTCAGGTCAAGTATAAAGGGAAAATGGGGCCAAACGTTACAAAGAGCAGTGGTAGCTGTAAGACCAGGTGAAGTTATTATATGTGCAGTGTGTGGCAAGGGCTATTGTGTTCTTTTGGGTTTACTGAATAGCCAGCTTTACTCAGTTGTTTTCTGCTCAAGGGAGTTGTTATAAAATTTCTTCCCTGATGACCCTGTGTTCCAACTTCAGAAAAGAATTTCTCAGTACTAACATCTGGGAATGTCTTTGTCTCTCAAAGAATTTGTCCATTTCATATAAATTGTTGAATTTATTTGCATAAGCTGTTTAGAATATTCCCTTACTATCCTCTTAATGTTTATAGAATCTGCAGTGATGTTACCTCTCATCTCTGATACTGGAATTCTGCATTTTTTCTCTTTTCATCCTGATCTCTAGTCTGGGTAGAGGCTTATTAATTTTATTAGTCTTAAAAAAAACAGGTTTTGGTTTTGCTGATTTTCTTTTTCTTTCTGTTCTTTCACTGATTTCTGCTTTGATCTTCATTATTTCCATTCTTGTACATACTCTGGGTTTATCTCCTCTTCTTAGTTTTTTTGAGGTGGAAGCTGACACCATCGATCTGAGACCTTTCTTCTTTTTCTAATATTGTCATTTATTTAGTGCTATAATTTTCCCTAATAATATTGCAGTAGCTATGCTTACAAATTGTAACAAGTTGTAGTTTCATTTCCCAACTGAAAATATGATCTAATTTTCCTTGTGATCTCTTCTTTGACCCTTCCCTTATTTAGAAGTCTGTTTAGCTTCCAAGTATTGGAGATTTTCTGTACATCATTGTTACTGATTTTTAATATAATCCCATCGTGGTAGAGAACATAGTTTGTATGACTTAAATTCCTTTACATTTATTAAAGCTTGTGTTTTGGCCCAGAATATGATCCACACAGGTTAATGTTCCATGTGTACTTGAGAAGGATATGTACAATGTTCCATGGAGTGTTCTATACATGTCAATTGGGTCAAGTTGGTTGACAGGGTTCAAGTTTTCTATATCCTTACTGATTTTCTCTCTACTTCTTCTGTCAAATATTGAGCAAGGGGTGTTGAAATATCTGACTATAATTGTAGATATGACTATTTCTCCTTGCAGTTCTATCAGGTTTTGCTTCATATATTTTGAAGCTTTGTTAACACATGCATCAACTTTTAGGATTGTGTCCTCTTGATGAATCAGTCTCTTTACTATTATGAAATGGTCTTTATCCTTGTCAATATTCTTTGATCTAGGATCTACTCTGTCTCATATTAATATAGCCACTTTGGCTTTTGATTTTCTTTGAGAATCTTTGAATGCAAAGAAGACACAGCCATGTATATAGAACAATCATCTCTATAAAATGTCTGACAAGAACTGTAACATTAATACACTAACAAGTTGTGAGTGGTTAAAGAGATGAGCCCTGGAGCAGGGCAGTGTAATTCGTCAGACTGACAGCATTAGCATCAGTTGGGAACTTGAGAGAAATCCGAAGTCTCAAGATCCATTCCAGACCCACTGAATCAGACTTTTGGGGATGGGTACCAGAAAGCCATTTTCTAACAACTACACCTGGGAATTTTGAGGCATATCAAAATTGAGAGCCACTTCTAGCTTCTGATTCTACGAATAAGTATTTGGATGAAAATATGAAAATAAGCCAAAAAATACTTTTTTGGGAGGTGTACCAAATTAAAGCTTTCTCTAGCAAGAAGGGTATTTCTGCAGCTCTATATTTATATGATGTTGCCCCAACCAAAGGTCCATTTTTCTACAAGTTAGGTACACAATAATACTCCTGATTAAAGTGTAGTAGCAGATTAAGTATACAAAAAACTAAAATTCATTTTAAATATTTCAGGAATATGGGGAAGCATTCACTGCTTTGAATTTTTAGGTGCGATTTTGAAATGTAAGAAATACTGCTTGTGGAAAGATTATAATGAATTTTCACTGCATGTGACTACTGATGGGGATGAATCAAAGTTGGGTAAATGCTCTCCTCTTAAAACAGCTTTTGTTTTCCTTTTAGTGTAGTACAATAGGTGGGCCATTTTCTCAGTGAAGTTCAGATAGTGTATACAATAATCTTTTGAATGCTATTCGACACTGGTAGATTCATCTTTTCCTTTTATTTAAACATACTTTTAGATGGTGCCTGGGTGGCTTGGTCAGTTGAGCGTCTGACTCTTGATTTTGGCTCAGGTCATGATCTCACGATTCGTGGGATCAAGACCCATATCAGGCTCTGTGCTGACAGCATGCAGCCCTTTCTCCCTCTCTCTCAAAATAAATAAATAAACATTTAGAAATAAATACATACATACATAAATAAATTTTTATACCTGGAGAGACTTTATTTTGCTGTTGCTGTAGATAATCTGTGCCATTTTTTAATATTCTTTTAATGTTTATTCATTTTTGAGAGACAAAGAGAACACAGAATGAGCGGGGTAGGGGCAGAGAGAGAGGGAGACAGAATATGAAGCAGGCTCCAGGCTCTGAGCTGTCCGCACAGAGACCAACGCAGGTCTTGAACTCACTGACCATGAGATCATGACCTGAGCCCAAGTCGGAGGCCCAACTAACTGAGCCACCCAGGTGTCCCATAATCTGTACCATTTTAAAAGCTCCTCTCAGGTGTGGAGCCACACTCAATTCTTCATACATATTATCTCATCTGTTCCCCACTCTAGCCCTGCCATCAGGTATTACATTACTCATTACAGAGAAGTAGAGAAACTGGCCTGTGGTCAAACTGCTGGGGAGTCTGTGTGTGAACTCGCAGATTACTCCTGACTCCAAATCCTGGAGAATTCTCACTGGAGCCACCATAGCTACTAGTTATAACTAATTACGAAACATAAAGAATACAGAAAAGAAAAACATTCATGATCTAAAAAAAGCTCTTTCTTTTTAGTTCAAAACTTAACAGACATTTAAACAGTAAGCAAGTTGGTTTATTTCAGCTTACACGACATATTTCTTGGTGTGAAGGGAATCCAAAGGAAGGAAAAGTCCTTACCCTGGCACTTTGTAAATCGACTATATGCAAATACACACCCTCACACAAACACCCGCAGGCAAAAAAGCTCTTTTAGTTAAAGAGTAGCAGAAGTCATTTCAGGAGATTGTCTTTCATTTAATATGGACTGGACTGTATATTTGTATTAAATAAAACTTAAGTTTTATTTTTACCGTAAGTCTTTTATTTGAACAAGCTACATATACTACTTAAAATTTTTTTCAGTCAGAAAGAACAAAAATCACTAATTGTCGTATAGAAATTTTATCATACAGCAGTAATTGGGTAATATAATATTTTATGTAGAGTTTGTTAATTAATTTGAACCACTCACTAAATAAAACTTAAGAACTTCGTTTTCAGAATCACAGGAAGAAATTAGGTTCAGATTAAAGTATAGATGCTATTTACCCAATTGGAATGGCTTAATTGGTGGTTTTCCTACAAACAATGGTAAACAGAGCTCCCATACCTCCTTTAATTTCCTTGTATCAGAACCAAAAATAATATTTAATATTTGCTTTGTACCTTACACAAGAAGTTAAAACACACACACACACACACACACACACACACACACACAACAACCCATGCACAGAGTAGTCAGTGGTCAACAAAAGAAACTGAAAGCCTAAATCAAGAGACGCTTTGGAGAAAAGAGTGGTTGGTCTTTCCTCTTTGGTCTCTATTTCTAATACCACAAAAATGGAAGTACAGAAAAAGTGTTTTCAACATGCTGATAAAAGAATCACTTGGCTTGAAGGAATTCTAACAACGTAACATTAAGGAGAGCAGAGGCTGTAAAATAAAACCTAAAAGCATGTCCACAAGAACTTGAGGAAATCAGGAAAAAAAATCCCAAAAATCCCCCCAGAAAAATGCTCACAAACTGTCTGAATAATCATGAACAATCATTGACTCTGTTTGTTATAATTCCGAATGAACTCCTCATTAAATATGTGATTTATATGTGACCATTTACACAGCTCTTATCTGTGATTTCAAAGGTGATCAGTTCAAAGCTTAATGAATTTTCTTGATATTGAATTTTAAACCTTTGAAATCTTATATTTCAGTAATGTACTATTAACATTTAAGCAAAGCTGTATGATCTAGAGAAAATTCAATCTCTTCTGATGATTAAATTTCAGTAATTGAACATAAAAACATTTGGAACAAAAAGGGCTGTATAAATGAACTGTCAGCATATATTACAACATTACAATGTTGCTTAGGTAAGAGAATGCTCCTTGAAGAAGTTGGCACAATGATCAGCCAATTGGAAAAAACAGAGGAAGTAAGCTATCACTGAAATAGCCAGGAGGAATCCCATTAAGGCTCCAGGCCAGGTATGTGAAGGAGGTGTGATTGATATGCAGGACTTTGAGATTAACTGTGTGGGACATTCTGAGGCCATGCCTACATGCATCTAACATAATGCTATATTTGGTATCAGAGTCTGACTGAAGTGGTGTTTACAGAGTCATTTCTCTTGCTGGCTCTTTTCTTTTAAATGCTGAGGATTTTGTTTCAGCCATGGCGTCAGCAAGGGAGCATTTTCACGAGGAAAAGAAAAATACAGTCATGGCCAGAGTTAGTCTCATATTAAGATGTGATTAGTGTTCACTTTTAGTGTCAACAACAATTTAAAATGCTACATTTCATACAAACAGAGGGATGACAATGGCCATGAGCTCATCAAGTCCCTATGTTCCTATCAGTAGGTCCCTTTGGGTATTGCTAATAAATGGTAAGATTTTAGAAGCCAGCATAATGACATGATATAAAAACAATTTTAAAAATTTGATATTTATGAGCATGGGAATATGGAAGAAGTCATTGTTTTGAAGCTGCTTCTAGAATTGCTACAGAGCATTGGAATCTAGCTCAAGTTAGCAGAACATCCTTGAAATATTAAAAGACAAGGATTAGTTTTGAGTATGTATTTCTAGTGCAAGGGACTATATGATGGAATAGAGGTGAACTGGGTGGATTTGAACATTCTCAGTCTTTAAAACCTTCTTTCTGGAATAGAAGTGAAGTATTGGAAACCTAGCACAGTAGACCCTTGTTAACGGATGGCTTTTTATCACATAAATTCCGACAGAGTGAAGGTTAAGTGAAGCTTTACCTAACCCACCTAGTACTTGCCACAAAAGCGTGTGTAATGTCTTAGTCTGTAAAGTGGATGAAACTCCTGTTTACCAACACCCAAGTAATAGAACATTAGCAGAAATGACCAACCTGTGATCCCTAGTTCTGTTACCTGCTCCCTGTGTGACCATGGTAAGTGACTCAATTCTCTGGGGGCAATTCAACATTCAGAAACTAGGCACACTGGAGGTTAGTTTGAATTACTTGCAGTTTTCTCTAATAAAATAAGGATTGCCAATGGACCCTGACAAAGTAAAAGAAATAACCTAAAGATATTTATTTTTTCCATACCTTATTCATTATTTAGTAATTTTGCATCATAATTACACTTCATCCTTCTTCAAAGATCAAACTTAGGTAGACACGTTCTAATCTCATAGGCAAAAGGAAGGAAGATGTCTGCCAGCACTGTCAGAACAGTCCCTGTTATCTGAATTCATGATCCCAACCTTCACGACAGCAACTGGGATTATAGACAGTTTTTTAAATGTCATTTTGTTTTGCTTATCCTTGTAGAGAACTACATCCCTACACATTTAAAATAATGATTTGTTCTAAAGTTATCAATCAATTTAATGTGAAATATAGGCACTGACTATCCTACAGTCACAATTCCATGTACTTAAAAGACGATGCTCCACCCTCAAGGAGTTTATAAATCCAATTATATCCAGGGCTCCGGGAGAGAAGTGCAAAGTACATGGAGGTCCAGAGAAGGGAAAGATCTGAAAGAGCCTAGAGAATTAAAAAACATGTTCCTGGATAAAGGTGACCTCTGCAATGAGGTTCAAGAAACAATATAACCATGAACTCAGGCAACAACGGATGTTGGGGAGGATGTGGAGAAAGAGGATCTCTTTTGCACTGTTGGTGGCAATGCAAGCTGGTGCAGCCACTCTGGAAAACAGTATGGAGGTTCCTCAAAAAACTAAAAATAGAACTACCCTACGACCCAGCAATTGCACTCCTAGGCATTTATCCAAGGGATACAGGTGTGCTGTTTCGAAGGGACACATACACTCCCATGTTTATAGCAGCACTATCAACAATAGCCAAAGTATGGAAAGAAACCAAATGTCCATCGATGGATGAGTGGATAAAGAAGATGTGGTATATATATACAATGGAGTATTACTCGGCAATCAAAAAGAACGAAATCTTGCCATTTGCAACAATGTGGATGGAACTGGAGGGTATTATGCTAAGTGAAATGAGTCAGTCAGAGAAAGACAAAAATCATATGACTTCACTCATATGAGGACTTAAGAGACAAAACAGATGAACATAAGGGAAGGGCAACAAAAATAATATAAAAACAGGGAGGGGGACAAAACAGAAGAGACTCATAAATACGGAGAACAAAGTGAGGGTTACTGGAGGGGTGGTGGGGGGGGGGATGGGCTACATGGGTAAGGGGCATTAAAGAATCTACTCCTGAAATCATTGTTGCACTATATGCTAATTTGGATGTAAATTTTAAGAAATAAAAAATAAAATTTAAAAATTAAAAAAAATATACTAAAAAAAAAAAAAAAAGAAGCAATACAACCATGAAAGAAAAAGATAGGGGGAAGGCTGTCCAAAATTAAGAAAAGGTAAGAACAAAATTAAAAAGTCAGGAAAGCCCATGGAAAATTAGGTGTCTTGCCCAAAGCCAAAGCTGTGTGTGGGACGGTGGAAGACAAGGCTGACAAGGAGATTAGAGAATACCATTTAGGATCTTGGATTCTTAAGAAGGCCATGCAGAGGGAAAAAATGGAGGCCAGGCCTCTTTCTACAGACAACTAACCCGAAACTGTCAATTAAGTATAGGATACATTGTCTTATTAGTTGTGGGAACTGTGAGCGTAGGAATTATGAGTTCTGCCTTCTGAATCTCCAGGGCCTGTCATTTTTAAACGCCCAAATTCTTATTCAATATGTAAGTAAATGAACCAATAACCAAAATGATTAATTAAAGGTACATGTGAAAAACTTAATTTTACTATTGGTATATCTTTTCACACTAGTAAGTTCCTATGTGGTTTATTTCAAATGAATGAACACTTGAATAATTCAAGGGTGTTTTCTTTTCTCCACATGAATTCCTTTCTGGGTTGTTCAGAAGATCATATAAATAGAGAAATATTAACAAATATTACATGCAATGAGTTGATATCACAAACTTGTACTACAGACTGGTTTTGTATATTATCAACTAGATCTTTGTATGAAAAGCAGAACAGTTCTGTTGTCGTTTGACAAAATGACATGTAATAATAGAAAATCCTTTTCCTCTCAGGTTTTCCTTAAAAAATATCTATTCTTCATATCTGCTTTTAAAAGGGTTGTTTTACATTAGAAATGCAACAAAATCTCTTACAATGGTCACAGAAAACCATGTCTAATGTTCCAGAATTTTCCCTTTTCATTGGCCATTGAACTCTTGGAATTGGTGGGGGTGATACATGCAATAAACTCTTTCCCACCTACCTATGGGGTTATTCAAGAAAGGAAGTATTTCAGTGAAGCCGTGGTTGAAGAACACTCTTGTTCACCAGGCTGTCAAGGCTATCTGTGGGTCAGTCAGGGGAATGATGCAAAGAACTTCCTTTGGAAAAGAATTGCCAGAAATTACTTCTGGGAAGGAGCTTGGGACTCAGTGCCTTGTATTAACTCTGGTGAGTGGTAGGGGTGGAGAGGTTGGTAAATGTGTCTTGACATATGGAAGAGAGGAAATCTGGTGTTTCCTCCCCAAACTGAAAATCTCTAATCATCACTGGAATTTAATAAAAAGGTGAAGAGATGGTTTGTGAATTTTCTGTAATGTTAGAGGAAACTTCCAAACACAGCAGTGGTTATAGATGAAGAATTTCCCTTTCTCCCCTTTCACATAAATACACAGAAGTGCCCTTCTATTTGATAAAGAAGGTGATAGGAGATATTCTGATTTGTTTGTTTAGTTAGTGTCCAACTCTTGCCTTATCCTGCTATATACTCTGCAACTCGAAAAAGAACACTTTTCCTGCAAACTGCCCACATAGGGCATGTTGGCACATCTTGAGAGCTTTAAATATATCTGTACAAGGCAGTATTGTGGCAGTATTATCAATGTTTAATGGTGGTTTAAATAATCCCAGATCAAATTAACTTGATTCAGATCCACAGTTGATACTGGAAAAGAAGATCAAAATGTGGGATCCAAGAAAGGAGAGGTTGAACTTCATTTAAAAACAAGAACATAAATTTTCATTAGGAACAACCTATATATAGCATAAAAATTACTTTGTGTTTTATAATGAATCATAACCTACATTAACTGACTGTGATGAAATATCTGGGAGAATCAGTGATTCTAAAATATAAATTTTCTTACCTAATTTGTTTCCTTAAAAAGTCAGTTTATTATAAACAAAAAACATTTTGAATGGTTCAAATATTCAATCCAGGCAAAACAGTTTCAGTTTTGTGGCATACAGTTTGTACTCAGCAAATGTTAGGAAATATTTGTGTGAATGAATGAAAATTTTACAATAATTACTTTTTGCCCCTCGAAAACGCAACAGGGTAACATAAGTGTACTCTTCCATAGAGGATAAACTTTTAAATTACTTTTATTTGTGAATATGATTTCAAATTCCAAATAAAATGATGGAAATAAAATCAGGAAACTATGTATGTATATTTTGGAATGTATATATTTTAATATATATTGTATTTTTATAGCGCTTTTGATATTATCGGTCATAAATATTTAAAGGTGAAAAATGTTCACATTTCCTATTTAGAAGACCAAATTTACCAGGAAATAGCTTTTAGTTGCAAAGAACACAGCATCTGTGTCTCTGCTAGTCCAAGGAAATAAAGCTAAATAAAGGAAATAAAGCTGTAGTAAACTGCTCCAAAGCAAAGGCAAAATGACTGCCATAACTTTAAAAATCACCTTGAGGTTAAATTGGGAGGAAATATGAGGAAGAGGGCAATTAAAGATTAGTCTTTAAATTTGGGGGTCTCCTCAATGACAATGAAAGTTTCAGTTATTTCAACTGTTTTTCGCTATTTCATTTACAAGTTGCTTTTAACAGTATTTCATCCCTCACCAGAGGAAATAAGGAATGCTCTTTTAAAAAAAGCTATACCAGGCTATCGAAATCTTTGCTAAGAAAAATAAACTAATCAAGATTGATTGCCTCGGTTTCTCAGAAGTTCACCAATTCCAAACGTTCACATAAGTTTCCAAAGGGAAGAAAACAATAAAGCTTCTCTGTAATAAACTGCTTAATAACCTGTTTAGGGGGCACTGGAGCTAATAATAGTCATATTTTATAAAATGCATTTAACTATAATTAAAAGAAGTATGCACCTATTTTCTTTTCCTGAAAAGCTAAGCTTCTATTCTCCAGTACTGAGAAGTATGGGTCAATTTTGTCTACCAATTCTTAAGGGATTTTCTAGAATATTTTTCAAGAAAAGGTTGAATGTGATCTGGCAATACTTTGGCAGAGGGGATTGTTTTTGTTTTTTTTTTCAGATGTTGTATTTTTAAAAACCTAACAGCAGTGTAACTACTAAATATGTCTCCAAAGCAAATGCAAAGGAGACTTCCTTTACATTTAAGCACACTGGCAAGTTATTTCTTTTTCAAGAGGTCTTTAATATTAGTTAATGGTAGAGCCAGTGAAAATGATAAAAAATATTAATCACATTACTGAAAAAAGATTGGTTATTTCCCTTTGTTTTTAATTTCTCTTCCTGCTTCTTTTAAAGTCCACCAAAAAGACACAGTTTGCTATAAATGTCGCAGAAATGGGATAGATAAATAGTTAAGTATGACCAAAGGAGGCCTTAATCTAATGTACTGCTGTCTGTCAGCTAATCTCTCCTGGTTTAACAATCTGAGTTTAACTACTTCATGATGAATGAAGGGTGCAAATGACCTGAGTGTTTCAGCCCATAAAATAGGCTTAGGGAAATAAAAGTTGCAAATTTGATCGCCAGCCTTAGATTGGCCATCACTGGCAAAACAGCGAGGGCTTTAACAGAGACTAAGAGTTCTAAAGGAATTGTCTAAGTGTAATATTAGGTAATGAAATGTCAATAATTTACATTTAAAGTACCATTTACTCCTAAGGCAGCCTACCATATGAAAGATTTGCCGTTACATAACTGAAATTCGGCTAGAATTCAATTCTAGCTTTGAATTGAAAGGTGGCAAGCTAATTGTCTGAGGACCCACTGAGGCTAAGAGTTTTATAGACTCAGTTTTACAGAAAGTTTCTTGGGAGCATTAACATGTAGCACCATTAAGCAAAAAATACTCAGTTCTTAACAGCAGTAGGTCTATTGTTCAAGAAGAAATACATTTCATGAGATTCATTATGGGAGGAGGGGGCTCCATTTTGCTATTCTGCATATAAAATCTTCTCAAAAAGACATCTGCAGTTTAAAAAAATTCCACCTACTTTTACTACTACAACCTTTGTTAATTTTCTACAGTTCTCTGCTCTGACTTAAAAGTCATTTCCTTAAGAAAACAGATGACAGACAAGTTGAGTGACTGATTATATTGTGCCATCACTTTGTTTTTCTCAGAGGCCTCAGTTTAAGAGGATGGATGTTAGTGTAAATGACAGAGAGGGGAGCTTCGCATAAGATTTCACTTCTGTTCAAAGACAAGCTAATGTAACCTCACTGCGGTGCAATCAACTTGACAAATGGACACCGTGCAACCCTCTGCCTCCCACTGAAACCCGAGAGGCTGATTTACACAATATTCTCCCTGCAGACGGAAAAAGACTTCATGCTGCTAGGCTGTATAATGGGTTGATCTGATAATTTTTTGCATGTAATGAAATTTGATAATATGGAGGTGAAATGCATTTCAAAGAATGAAGCAAGTTAATGAACTTATAAAACTACACTCAAGTCTTTTAAAACCTGAACAAACAGAAAAAGGGACTCAGCTCAAACTATGTTGAGAAAACATAATAGTTCTCATGCTTAACTCTGCAATCAATTAAAGATCTATGACTTTTACTTCCAATGAATAAAAGATCCTAGCTCTAAGGAGTACTGAGCTATTTAAACAATTCAATATAATCTGTAGACTTTGGTGTGCTTTATCTTTACCATCAGATTTTGCCAGCCTCAGGTCTCTATCTCAAGATTTTTACATTACTTTATCCTGTTGAATAATTTCCCTGGAAGCTTAATATTTTTCCTTTTAAAGTGGGAAATATCTTAAAGAATTTATAAATACTGTCATGGAAAATTGACAAATGTGGAGATTGAAACATGTGTTAAACTGGCTATGGACACAAAAATTACAAAAATCAGGGCTTCATAAGGAATATAAACTTCTGCTTTAAAGTCATAGTATGAATGATTATTCAAAGTATAAATGTTTAGATAAATTATTTAAAAAATAAATACATGGTATAGTATATTTTACAGGCAAGGCTGATTTTTAAGTCCTCCGTAGCAATGCTGTCTATTGGTATTAAATGCTTGCAAATAAATACCATGAATGTAAACTGCAATCAGAAGCAGTTTTAACACATGTAAATGTTGAATGAGGTAGAATTTTAGTCTTATGTTTATTTTGCTGTTGTCACAAATAAAAAAAGCACTTATGAAAACATTTCATGCTGAAGTGAATGGATTTCAACAGCTGCTGATTTGGTGACATGGAGAACCCCAGTGGAGACATCCTGCTGAATTAACGTTTTGGAAATGTTAAAAAGAAACTTCAAACAGACCTGGTTTAGCAGGCGGTCAAAGATTGTGCTCAGTGGGGATCATGTGAAGGCTAGCAGAGCAGTCACTCAGCCATGAATCAGGCTTGTCAATAGTTGCCTATTTTCTCAACAGGTGACTCAGAAAAGGCACACAGTCTGTTTCCCCTAACATTTCTGTGTGTACTCGCACGGAAAAAAATCATCCTAGACTTCTCCTCTGGCATTGTATGGGAGGCACAGCACACTCGGGTGGGGAAATTGTGGTTGAAGGGGTTTAAATATATTTTTTGGAAGTTATACTTTCCTTCTTTTCTAACTAATAAAAACTGAGCTAAGCTGTATTTAAAATCTACTGATTTTCAAGCACATTTTTATCCTAAGTTAGAAATCTGGAACAGATGCAATCAAAGAATTATAGAACAGGAAGAAATTTTGGAGATACCCCAAATCAAACTCTCATTTCACAGTTGAGGAAACGGAGGCCTACAAAGATCTAGTAGAGATGCAAGTAATTTGCCAAAGATCATATATGTATTGATTAATGTGTTAGGACAAGAACGTCCATCTTCTGACTCCCCAGTTTAATATGCATTATACTTGTCTGTAAGAAATAAATCAGAATTAGGCTTCATTTAGCAATGTAAAAGTACTAAAGGAAAGAAACCATGAAACCGGGCCAGATCGTATGGTTCAGTGTTTTTCTGATTTGGCATGTTTTAATTTTTTTTCTTTAAACTTGCCACGGAGAGAGTTAACGGAAAATTCCTTCCCCACATCACCAGGAAGTGGGGGTGGAGCAGGGGGTGAAAAGAGGTCCAGTACCAAGCTTTGTTTTCAACTCTCAACATGTAAGAGTTTACTACAAATATAGAGGACAAAAATAATACATCATTTCACTGTTACTGATTCAGATTGGCATTGTAAACTGTGCAATACAAGCTACTATTATGTCAGAAAATTACCAGGTATCCATTAAATGAGCCCAGACTACTTTCTATTGTTCAAGGATTTTTTAGTTGTTTTTGAGAGCCTAAGTACAGAGTTCAGTGAGAGTTCTCAGAGGTGACTCCACAATCATAGCCGAGCTCATTAGCTTAGTCAACCTCACCTACTGTTCCCTTCAACACACAGTCATTACCAGCCAATGCGAAAATGGAATCTGAGGCTTAGTAAATCACCTCATATTGGCAAGATGTTTCCCAGAAAACTACCCTGTTGAAAATACATTCTACATAATCCAGAGAAAAAACTGGTAAGAAACTTAAGTAAATGCCAATCCCATAAAATATACACACAACCATCTACAACACAAAACTCTTAGTGCCCAAGCTCACACTACTTCCTGTTATTGAAATTTACCTTTTAGAAGTTTAACTCCTCATATGGTAAGAGAAAATAGGTACGTTAATGCAAAGGCTGACGGGAGTGCAAAAACCAGACTGGGTTTTTACATCAAAATGAAAAATGCCTTCAGCCTTTGACCCAGAATTCCCACATATAGAAATTAACCCCCAAGAGATAATTCAATAAGTAAAGAAAGATATGTGTGCAAGGATTTTCATGGCAGTATTTTTTATGGTAGTACAAAGTTGGAAATTAAATTTAATTAAACTTGAATTAAGTTTGCAAGAAAATAAAGCTACGTGTGTATACACACACACACACACATACACACACACACACACACACACACACACACTGGCATACAAGCAGCTGTTAAAAATGATCATTACTTAATATAAAGCTACAGTAATATTAGCATGAGGATTGACAAATAGATTAATAGAACAGAATAGAGAGCTGAGAAATAGACCCACACTTATTTGGTCATTTGATTTTCGACAAAACACCAAAATCATCTAACTGTGTTAGGAGTCCTAACTGAACGCCATGTGTGAAAATAAACTAAACACCACAACTCCTTGTTCTCACCACACACAAAAAAATTAACTTTAGGTCTATCTTAAACCTAAATATAAAAGCTAAAACTACAAAATTTTTTGATGAAAACAAAGGAGAATATCTTCACAAGTTGGGAATAGGCAAACGTTTCTTTTTTTTTTTTAATTTTAAAAAAATGTTTATTCATTTTTGAGAGACGGAGCGTGAGTGGGGGAGAGGCAAAGAGAGAGGGAGACACAGAATCTGAAGCAGGCTCCAGGCTCCAAGATGTCAGCACAGAGACTGATGTGGGACTCGAACTCACAAACTGTGAGATCATGACCCTAGCCGAAGTTGGGCACCCAGCCGACTGAGCCACTCAAGCACCCCAAGAAATAGGCAAAGGTTTCTCATAAGATAAGTTACAAGTTACTTTATAAAATAAAAAAACCATAAATTTGACTTCCTCAATATTGAAAACGTCTCATGAAAACCCACTGATAAGATGACTAAGGAAGCCACAGGCTAAGAAAACTATTTTCAAAGTATAGATAACAAAGGATTGGTATCTAGGATGTATAAAGAACTCCTATAACTTAATAATGAAAAGACAAACAACCTATTCAAAAATGGGCAAAAGTTTGAACAGACTCCTCACAAAGTAAGATATATGAATGACCAATAAACACATAACAAAGTACACAACATCATTTGTCATCAAGGAACAACAAATTAAAACCATACTGAGTATCCTTACCCACCAGAAGGACTGAAATTAAAATGATAGCACCAAATGTTGGCAAGGATGTGCAGCAACTGGAAATCTCATATATCATTGGTGGGACTGTCAAATGGTGTGTTACATAAAACATACACCTGCCCTATGACCCAGCAATTCCACTCTTAGAGATTGATCCAAAAGAAATGAAAACATATCCACAAAAGATTGTACAAGAATGTTCACAGCAGTTGTATTCATTATAGTTAAAAACTGAAAACAATTCAGGTGTCTATCAAAAGGGGAATGCATAAACAAACTGTGGCATATTCACAGGAGACACTATTCAGCAATTAAAAGAAACATACTACAGATGTACGCGACAACATGGATGAATCTCAAAAACATTTTGCTGAGTAAAAGAAGCATTACACAATAGTGTGCACTATGAGCTCATTTAAAGTTCTAGAACAAGCAGAAATAATATATCATGGAAAAATATCAACATAATTGTTGCCTTTGAGGGTGATGAATGCTGGGATTTACTGAAAAGGGACATGAGGGACATTGTTGTGGTGATGGGAAAGTTTTCTATCTTGACAGGGGTTTGAGTTGCACAGGCATATAGTCAGAACTTGTCAACTGATACACTTAAGATCTGTGCATTTTACTGTATGTAAATTTTACCTCAAAAAGGGACAGAGGAACTATAAACAAAAATGAGGTTAATGACATGAATGTCAAATTACTGGGGTAGAGATGGATGTCCACTTCTTTCTTTGAAATGCACCCTCCCCAAAAAAAAGACAGATTAACAGAGATGCTGAAATAGAGAGATAAATGATGAAACAAGTAAATGACGAAACAAGTAAATGATGAAACTACTATACGTAGTCACGAACGCATATATAATTTTTCAATATAACATCATCCTGAACGTTTACCTGAATTTACCTCTATTCATAGATACTTCTCTCATCTTTGTATACAACGGAATCTAACTTCTCCTAAATGATGGAACGACTGAATGATGTTCAAGTCCATCTATAGCAAATGTCAAGAGAAGACAGAAAATAAAACTAGTTCGGTTTGGTCAGTTGATTTGAATATCAAACTCCATCATGTTTTTGAACAATATGAAAATGTAGCAATAGTTGTACCACCTTCTATTAAAAACCTGTGACTTGACTCAGAGCAAAGAATCTTTTAAAAATGATCTATAATAACAATAAACTGTACGCCACTTCTACTTTAATTAGAAATATAAAGATTATTAAGAAATAATGTTATCTTAAATTTTAATGGAAAGCTTTGTCAACAAATAACATTTTGAATTTTGCAGATTGCTGATTCATATGCAAACAGAAGGAAAAACAAGATATTTCCAATTGTGTTGTACCAAATAATGGAAATGAACAAATTACAAGATACTGTAGAACCCCCTCCAGGGTCATGTATAATAAGAACATTTTATTATAATCTCAGAGTACCTTTATCATATATTAAGATTAAAACTGCGCCCCTAAATTAACATATTTTATTGATAAAAAGGAGAGTTTATACCTTTATTTATTAGGTATGATTTTTTATTGGCAATTGAAACAATAAATCTACTTTGTATCATATTCTGGGATGGTTGGGTATAACCCAAAATACCATGCAAGAAAACTGATCTATTAGAAGTGTACTGGTCTCTTTAGATATTTTAAGCACCATATAGATTACTATATATAAAATTTGATGACATGTAGCAGAATATGCTTATGGCATTAATAATTTATAGATATTAACTACGCTACTTAATTTAAAAAACACGTAACAGACCTCAGAAGGATTTCTTCCTTTTGCTGCATGGAACAATGTGCCTTTCCCTCTCGGTTACAGAAATACTTAGCATCATAGATCAATAAAGTAAAAGTATTCTGTCATTTAATTGGAATTGAGAATTTTTTAATGGTTAATAAGTATAAAAGATGGTCAAAATGTTAAAAGAAGTTTATCTTAAGCATTTACATTTTTCTTCAAATGAGCTATTTTTTTATTTCCCCCCAAGTTATTTCAAAAAACACATTATCAGTTACTTTACCAAGTGATTTCATCCCTTATTTAATGTCTTTTCTATTTAATGTAATATTATAGTCTTTCAGTTGTCATATAAAATGTCAATAAAAATTCATATTCTTTTCATTACTTATCTTACCCACGTTTAAAGACAGGGTCTCTTAAAGTAAATCATAAACTACTAGGAGGAATAATTCCCAAAGTTCAGTATATACGTGTATAGTTAATATTAATTCTTGGGTTTATCTAATGAAAAATGTGACTATAAAAGAACAATGATTAAAATATCTCAGAAATTACGTATACAAATGAGTACTGTTTTATTCATATTCATCTGGGAAAGTGACAATATAATTGTGGAATTCTATTTTGGAACAGTCTTTCACAAGATAGTGTACCTCAAATGATGTGTATGTCCTCTCACTCTCTCTCTCTCTTAACACACACGAAGTTGCCTTCTTTCGTGATCACAATTTCAGACACAATATTACTTAGCTGACATCTCCAAATGAGTTGTAGTTATTTCTAAAAATCAAAACCACCTCATAAAGTTATTAAGTTGTTATCAAAAGAATGTTTGGAAAATTCTGAAGACATTTCTGAAAGTGGAAACTTAAAAAAGCAAAAATACATTGCTTCCCAAGATGGGAGGGAAGACGGTCACTTTGGAGGAACCAATACTCAGATGTATGTGCTCCAGAATATGTGTGTGTCTGTGTTTTAACTGTCACTTTGGAAGGAAGTGTGCTAGAATGGAAAGAACTGTGTCAGGTATCAGAAAGCAACGGTTTGTGTTTCAGCTCTGCCATTTATAAGCTGTGCAAGTTTAGGAAGTCCTTTCACTTTTCTGGGTTTCAATTTCCTCATCTTTAAAATAAGAGTTTATCTAAATCAGCACAGTCCAATAGAAACATAATGTGGGCTACGTATGTAATTTTTATAGCCATATTTAAAAAGTAAAAAGAGGGGTGCCTGGGTGGCTCAGTCGGTTGAACGTCTGACTTTGGCTCCAGTCATGATCTTGCGGTTCATGAGTTCAGGCCCTGCTTTGGGCTCTGTGCTGACAGCTCAGAGCCTGGAGCCTGCTTCAGAATCTGTGTGCCCCTCTATCTCTGCCCTTCCTGCTCACGTTCTATCTCTCTCTCTCTCTCTCAAAAATAAATAATAAAACATTTAAAAAAAATAAGTAAAAAGAAACATGAAATTTTTATAATGTTTTTATTTAACTCAGTATATGCCAAATATCATCATTTCAATATTTAATCAATTAAAACATCATTAATTAGATCTTACACTTTTTTGTTTTTGTTTTTGTTTTTGTTTTTTTGGTGTTAAGTCTTTGAAATCCATGTGTATTTTGTACCTACAGCACATACCCAATTTCAAATGCTCAAGAGCTACATGTGGCTAATTGGTTAACATATTGGACAGCAAGGATCTAGTCAGTTGCTAACAGTTCTTTCAGTTTTCAAAACCCTATTATTACTCTATTGTCAAAATTAATATGTTAATAGAGTTCATGTAAAATTCAGCCAAGCATATGGAAATTATAGATTAAATGCTTCCACAAGATGTCTACTTTCTTTTTTCTTTAATGTTTGTTTATTTTTCAGAGAGAGAGAGAGACAGAGTGTGAGTGGGGAAGGGGCAAGGAGAGACGGAGACAAAGAATCCGAAGCAGGCTCCAGGCTCTGAGCTGTCAACACAGAGCCCAATGTGGGGCTCGAACTCACAAGCTGAGAGATCATGACCTGAGCCAAAGCTGGGGACTTAACCCACTGAGCCACCCAGGCGCCCTGGGAGGTCTACTTTTATCAGGAAAGATTCTTTAATTTCCTATTTTATCTGGCATTTTTAAACTATAGATGATTTTCCTAACATTGAACAATCATTAAGAAGTAAAGAACTGGCGATTATCTTCTGAATTCAACCCTGGAGAGTGGATTCATTAATCTATTAAACTGGTTTATGTCTATTAAAGAATTGCCAAGTCCCCATTTCATATTATATGATGTAGATTTGGACTTCATCTGAAACTTAGGTCTTTATGTAATCCTAAGAATCATAAGACTGTTTTCAAATGAATAAACATTCAAAATCACTCCTACAGTGACAAAACCTATTTGATTTCTTCTTTGTTTCATTCAGTCTAAATGATTTAGGCTATGAAATAGTTTTTATATTAGTGAGCCATACCTCAAGCAAATTTATGTTCAATAATAGATATCATTATCAATTCTTGGCAGCTTATTACTGGATGGTGATAGTCAGATTCTAATAGATAAACCTTTAGCTCTGTTGTATACCTTAGTAATTTAAAGACTGGAGGAGGACCTATTTGCATCACAGGACAACTTCTCAATTATCAGTTATACTTGCAACAGACCCCTGCATGTTTTTTATCTCCATGTACAATTGTACATCATTTCAATTAACTCATAAGTTTGTTATACCAAACTTGACAAAAATTATATAAAGGTACTCTCTGACAACCTTCTCTTTCCTCTCAAATTTATAAGAGTAATAGCACACTCAAGTGTTTTTGTATCATTATAAACCACTGTATAACAGAAATCTCAAAGGGAAGTTAAAAAAACTTCCCACATGCTTTATCAAAATACAAAAGGTGTTTCTGAAAATCTCTAAAATGTATTTCAGCACTATATATAGTGAAAGCTGACATAAATTCATCTTTATAGGCGCAACATATTTGATCTTTTAATAACTAGCATAAGATATGTTGTGTTTGTAAATTTGCCTTTAAGATAAAATCATGACATTTGAAGTCAACTTTCTACATGATTCATATTATTTAAGAGGCATTCAGCAGAGCCAGCATGACACATGATATTGTCTCATTTCTGAAAAAAAAAAGGTAAATATTTATTACAGAAGCCAATGAAGAGAGTAATAAAGGCAAAGTCAGGGAAACTCTTAATGTTAGGTGGCCCATGCCTAGTGTGCTGCCGGGCACTTTGTTCAATGGTTGTTGCATGAATGGCCATATAAGATATACACCATACAGGGTGGATGTGTATAAAGACTGTGGCCTGCATTCATTCTATACATAAATAAATAAATACATACACACAATACATATACTATGTATGTATATGTCCTTTTTTTAAAGTTTTTTTTTTTAACATTTATTTATTTTTGAGAGACAGAGAGACAGAGCACGAGTAGGGGAGGGGCAGAGAGAGTGGGAGACACAGAATCTGAAGCAGGCTCCAGGCTCCGAGCTGTCAGCACAGAGCCTGACCTGGGGGGTTTGAACTCATGAACCATGAGATCTTGGCCTGAGCCAAAATCAAGAGTCTGCCACTTAACCAACTAAGCTACTCCACTAGGAACTTTTCATGTGATTCTGGCATCCCAGTAAGAACTTGTAACATGATTCTGAAGTTTCAATCTTAGTTCTCAATTTTGGTGACATCAAAATTCAACTCTTGCGGTGCCTGGCTGGCTCTGGCGGCTGGCTCTGAAGCTCCTGGTCTTAGTGTTATGGATGTGAGCCCCGCATTGGGTATAGAGATTACTAAAAAATAAAATCTTTTTTAAAACTTTCAAATCATTTTCCTGATTTCATTCACTATGCACTGCATTCATTCATCAAGTATTTATGTAACCAGCACTATGATAGGCATGGGGCTGATATAAAAAGAATAAACGTATCATGAAAACAAACAGACCAATAATTATGTTAAGACAGGCAATGGTATTTGAGGAGATTAAGAAACTTGTCCAAGGTAACCCAGGCTGTTGAGTACAAGAACCAGGTGTCAAATCCTAACCTATATGTCCTCCAACTACCCCAGGAAACATAAGCTTCGAGCTGGTTAGTGGTTGTGACGTTTAACTTTATGTGTCAACTTGGCTAGACTGTGGTGTCCAATATGCTTGGTCAAATACAAGCTCAGATGTTGCTGTGAAGGTATTTTGTAGATGTAATTAACATTTATAATTGACTGACTTTAAGTGAAGGAGCATATCCTCTATAATGTGGGTGGGCCTCATCCAATCAGTTGAAGACCTTAAGAGCAAAATCAAGTTTTGCAGAGAAGGAATTCTGCTTCAAGACCATGACATAAAAATCCTGCTTGAATTTCCATACTACCAGTTGCCCTATAGATTTCAGTAAAGGTTGCAACATCAACTCTGCTTATGTTTCCAGCCTGCTGACCTGCGCTACAAATTTTGGATATCTCAGCTCTTACAACTGTGTGAGCAATTATGTAAAATCTCTCTATACATACATACATACAAACATACATACATACATATCCTATTGGTTTTGTTTCTCTGGAGAACTGTTATGATACAGGAAATCATAGCTAAATACAGAGATTGGGAAGGTATCAAAATATGAACAATAATGCAAGTCATGGAAGTGGATAGGACACAAAAGGAACCAAGGTACCAAGGATAAAACTTAGGTACAATAGCATTTAAGGGGCTAGCAGAAGACAAGAAGTCAAAGGAAAAGATTAAACCAGGGCACAGAGGGTTTCACAAAGAAGGGAAGCAATATTGCAGAAAGGTCAACTAGGATGAGGGAAGAGTTTAGGCCTGGTATTTGGCAATTAGTAGGACAATGGTGACCATGGCTAGGGCAACTGTAATGGTGATTGGGATAAAAATCATTCTGTATTCCTTTGCATTATCTACTATAAATAAGAGGTGAATAAGTGGAACATTTTTGGCAATTGAGGAAAGGAAGAAAATAATAGTTCAAAAAGGAAGGTATAATGGAGGAGGAAGACTTTAGAATGAGAGGGATATTTGTAAGGTCAGAGACAGAAGTCATTGGAGAAGATAAAGGCAGATGGCAACTGTTGGGAAACCAAGTCTCAGAAGGAGTATCTCAGAAGATGGGGTCTAGACCACAGGAGTAGGGGTAACTCTAATCAGAAGCGAAATACCTCTTAGTCAAGACAAGCAGTGTATAGATAAGGGACTGGTGGTCTTATGGATTGCTCTGAAGCTGGGGCTCCATGCCTTATTTTATTTATCCTTTATTTCTCAGGGAATTTAGAGGTGAGGTTATGATTAAGAGTCATTATTGAATAATATATTCAATGTATCTAGTACTATAAGGGATTGCAAAAAGCATGAGACCCATTCTCTGCCAGTCTACCTGTCCTGCTAATATAGCCTAGTATATATTTAGTCACTAAGGAAACAAACAAAATGTCTTAACCATTTCTAGCATTGGGTTACAGAGTATATCGTGGGAAACCTTTAGCCAAATATACTCATTTCTGCCAGTGATCAGTAAAAAATACTGGTCCTCTGGCTTTCATCACTTGTACAAATTTTTTTAATAGAAGCTTGAAAACAAGATTTCCAATATGTGGTTTAGTTATAAAAAAGCTATGAATCTCAGTGGTCAAAGAAGAAACCACTACTATAAGAACATGATAAAATAGCACATAATCTTATTATGCTCAAATGTTAAAAGACTTAAGCTTGATGTGATCAATAAGTCTATTATTTTATTAGCTGTGAATATAAAGTGATTGTACAAATAATCTGTAACTTTTTTTTCCTTAAAATATAAGGAAATGCACACAATTTTCTCAGATTCTACTAAACAAGGAGATGGGTGGTTGGAAACTAAAATCTTTAGGTTCTCCGGTGATGCGTTAACTAAGCCAAAAGGACAACTTTACTCATTTCAAAATGTTTTATTATAACAGCAATCTCCGAAGACAAACACAAAAGATTCTACTATGCTTAGATTTTAAAACATAAATAACCAATTTAATGCATCACTAATGATGTACAATAGATGTCTTCTTGTAGTACCAATTCGAACAAGAGACTGATGTAATCTGCCAGATACTTCAAAGTAACTAATTTGGTAATAAGAAAACACTCCTTTTGTGCAAACTTTCCTACTAAAAAAAAAAAACAACTGTGGAAACCTTCCCAGTTGGATATTTACTAAATAAAAGTGTTGAACACTCATTAAAGTGTTATTTAATAAAAAGAGAACTAAGTACTTCAGGTCTTAAAAAATTTATCTTGAATAACATTAGGCTTTTAAGTAGAAATATAACCTATATACAGAAAATAGATATTAATGGCAAAGTATGACCTATTTTAGAATTGTGTATTTATATTCAATGTATTTATATTCAATGCCTTAAAACTTTTAAATATCAATTACATTTGTTGCTATTATGTTACACACTCCATTTACACACTCTCCAGATGCCTTATCTAGGAGAGAAGTATACTAGTATGTTTCATTTCTCTATAAATCTTCCTCAGCAAGTATAAGTAAAACATTTCCCAGACTCTAAACTTCTAAAGGTAAAGGCTTAGGTCAGTTTCCTGAACAAATTCTATTATAATGTTTAACATATTTTTCTAGGGAAAGAACTTTAGACTTCTTTCTGCTTTTTTTCTGCCTCTTTTACCTATCATGGAATCCACAATTCCAACCTTAATGGGGGAAATATATATAAATAAATAAATATATATATATGAAACTGAACAAGCATTTCCAACAGCATGTTTAGTAACATTCTTTTTCTCTGACCAAGGCCATTTGCAATTTGTCTTTTGGCCCACAGATGTCAACCAAAACATAAATGTAAATAAAACGTTTTCAATTATCTGTTGTTTCTTCTCCAGGAGCAGTTAATCCTGGGAAAGTACCAATTATTCCACAAAGGAACAAGAAAGAAGGGGTTTCCATTTCTGTAGCCACTGTGGGATGGGGTGTCCAGAAGTAGCACACAGGAGATGATTCTTAGGGTTCCCTCCAATGGTATTTAAAAGACCTAATTACCTAATTTGTGAAAAACATCCTTAAAATTGGAATTTTTTTTTTTTTATGGCTAATCATTCAGGGACAGAACTAATACTCATAAGGTTACAGTAGGATTTTCCTTCATTGCATGTTTTAAGATCTATGTTCCCAAAGTAATAAACTAAATGATCTGAGCCAGGTAATTAATAAATTACATTATCAACAGAGCAGTGTGTTGTTTACACCATAGAATTTTAGAACTTAAAAAAAAACATTATTTCTCAAATTAATTTGTTAAATTGTTTCCCACCTAATGTAATTGTTGTGTATGCCCTATGTCAGTACATTAATCATATAACCGCTTTGCATATGTGCAAATTTTCATGGTTCCTCATGACCCACCACTGGATGGAATCCAAAGTCTTTGTCCTGTCTTCTAAGACACTTCACAGTCTGATCTCTGTGTCTCATTCTAGCCCTTGTTCCCACTGATATCTAAGACTAGTGCACACTTCACCCAGAGTTCTGTCCACTGAATAAGGCTCCCTCCTCCCTCCTCAGTGCCTGAGCTCTTGCTAGCCCTACTGCCAGACCAAATACTTTTTATTAAATGCCTTTTTCTCTATTGCCTAGAGGGAAATCTGCTTCGTCCTTTACCTTCTATAGAGAAGGCCACCTTCTGCATAAGGTTTTCTTAGCCAAAAACATCCCCGCCCTGTCCTCAAAATTCCTTAAACATCTTGCTTATATTTCTCATCAGCCAGTGATCTTTCATTTGCATTACAGATTTTCTTCTAACCACGATGATCACTCCTTAGGGGCGGCATCCATTTTTTATACACATCTTTAGATCCATTTACCCATACATTGTCACACTGCCTTGTATGCAGCATCCAATAAAGGTTTATTGAATGAATTAACTTTTATGTAATCATAATCTTTTATTCTGGATTTATTCGTACTCGAGCATTCACTGCAGAAGCCAGTGGCAAAAACTGTTACTGCCTGTAATCTCCTCTCAAAGAAAACAATAGAAATGATTAATATCTCCATTATAAATTCAATTGGAGGTGAGACTAGAGATCAGCCTCATTCATAAAATGAGACAGTAGAAGCCCATAACAATACCGACGCCAGGGACTAAGGCCCTGAACGATAGGTTTCCTTGTAACTGTGAAAAAGATATACTGCATATGAAAGTGTACATGAAAGACATCACTTGGCATAAAACAAAAATGAATACGTGGTACACTGAAGTGCTTTATAATGAAGTTTTGCTTAATATATTCTTTACTACCCTATTTAAGTGGTCAAATTTTAAAACCTCCAAATCAATGAGGCTTAAAGTAATAGCGAGGCTCATTTCCTGAGATGATACATGATTCTCTGTTCAGAGTTCTATCATCTACATAAATTGAAAAGACTGTAATGGAAGAATTGATAAAACAGGGTTTCCTTTCACGGAACTGACCTAAACGGTGAATCACAATTTGAAAGTTACTCATCTAAAACAACAACAAAACATTCAAGCACCTTGCCTCTAGTTTAAAAAGCAGCACTTTTTTTTTTTTTTTGGCCCATAGAGAAACTGAATAAATATTTGCTGAATGGATGAAAACAACGACTGACTGCTCTTTTATTAGAATATTAAAAAAGAATACTTTGACAAGTGATGTAAATGTGAATGTCTGAGCATGTACTTGAGGGGAAGAAACTAAAAATGTGCCTCTTGGCTGAGATTTGAGCGCTGTGCCTCTAACTTTGTACAGATTCTGGTCCTGAAGGACAAGAGCTGCAGGGAAACTCCTTTTCTGTCTGGTGGTCCTGGCCTGGGCTTACAAACCTTAGGGAGTGAGTCTCTTTCTTTTAGAATTAAAGCGGTAGTCTGCTACTTTTTCAAAGCTATCTGGAGACAAAAGGACAAAGTAAGACCCATATAAAAAGAGAGGAAAATACTACTAAGAGAAGAGAAAACGCCACTAATGTTAATATAAAAAAAAAAAGTGAACTATTATTTGGTGACCCTAATAAAGAAAATCTTTAGCACACTTTGAACATGTTCTTGTGTCTCAGGCTATTTTAAAATATATTCCAAGGCCCAAGTAGTTAGGGAGACCTCCAGAAACCTTTTATATTGATGCAAGCCAGAGAGCGAGCAACCTGCAGTGACCGGTATGAGTTATATTTTTTAAATATATGAAATTTATTATCAAATTGGTTTCCATACAACACTCAGTGCTCATCCCAACAGGTGCCCTCCTCAATACCCATCACCCACCGTCCCCTCCCTCCCACCCCCCATCAGCCCTCAGTTTCAGTTTTTAAGAGTCTCTTATGCTTTGGCTCTCTCCCGACCAGTATGAGTTTAAAGAAGACTTTGGAGAGCGTCCTCTCAGCTACCACAAGATATGGTAGCTTACTTAAAACAGGGTTGGTAAAATTTAGCTCAGGTTTCTTCAGTAGTTAGTATTTCCCAAGAAATTTGGGGATAAAACTGTGAATAACCACAGTAATTTTCTCTTCAGTATTTATGTTGTGTCCCAAACATAAATGTTTGCTACCAAAAACCAATACAAGGTGTATCTTCACCCTTCCTCTATTTTAGAGGAAAGTTTAAGTATTACACAGACTATATACTTCAAATGTATACAGTGAACTTTTCAAAATGACAATTTTAAGGTCCCATCACTTAGGAAGAAGTGACAAAGGAGGGTATAAACGTCCTGCTGTTTTCTCTCTCACTGGCAGCTTACTTTTGCCACCTAGTGGGGGAGGCAGTTTCATAGTCAGGTTTGTGTTTTGTAGAAGACCCAAGAGCAGAGGTCAGCTTCTTATTAGAAAATGATCAAACGTTTCTTTCGTATCAGGGATTTTAGATGATTTTTTTAAAATAACCTTAAGTAATCTCTACAAAACTGGCCTGTTCCAAGTCTATCGGTTTTCTTTCAAGCAGTTAGTTTCCACTACAGTGATTAACCTACAAGATAAAACCTTTTTGTATACATGTTTGATTTGTAACTCTGGGGAAGGAAACTTTTCCTGGTTTCCAATGGTTCTGCATCCCCTTACTTTGTAGAATTTCGCAAGGTATCTGTTTTGGTTCCTTCCTCTATTTTGTGCTTATATGGGGACCTAACCTGTTTCTTCATCCCTAATTTCTCATTGTGACTCTGACCTTAAATCTTTTGTTGTTTACTGAGTATCGTCTCTGGAATGGACATTTAATACGTCAAAAACCTAAGTCATGATCCTCCAAAAGAATCCAAGAATCAGCTTTCCTTTTGAGCCATGTGGCGGGCCTAATCAGGACTAGAGTGCAGCCTAGGGTTAACAATGGCAGAGCGACTTTTTTAAAGTATGTAAAAACTAATGAAACAAGTTAAGTAAAGGAAACAATCAGAAGTCAGGATCAGTTTACTGGGCTGGGCAGGAGGGAACATGATGATCAGGAGTTAGGGTGGGGCAATAATAATTAACAGGAATTGAGGTCAAGAATACAGGAAATTTGAGGCAGGTCACAAAGCTGAAGCTAAGAAAATTGGAAATAAGAGGCAAGAAATGTTGCAGAAAGTATCACAGCTCAAGTCCCCAGGCTTGAGGTACATGCAGGGATGAAGAGAGTGGAGGACCAGCAAAGACGTGCAATTCCTGGGCCTGGAAATGCATGGTGATTTCTGGTTTTCCGCTCTATTTCTGCTGAAATAGTGAGGTGGTGGGGGGGAGGGAGTGGAGAATAATCCTCACGGAGTTTGCTGGAGAATTTCTTGAGGTTCTGGGCCCAAATAAATGATTGCTTACCAACATTTCCATGATCACAAATGGCCTTATAATCCTCTTGGTCTCTGAGGCTTTGAAGCTTATAAAGTTTTTTTTAAACATCTTTATTGAGGTATAATTTATATACCATAAAGTTCATCTATTGTTCAACTTTTAACAAATTTACCAAGTTCTACAAACATCATCACAATCTAGTCTTAGAGCATTTCTCTTACTGCAAAAGTTTCACTGTGCCCATTTGCAATCATTCCCCACTCCCATTCCCAGCCCAAGGCAACCATTGATCTGCTTTCTCTCTCTATAGATTATTTGCCTTCTCCGGAAATTTCACATAAATGGAATCCTACATGTGGTCTGTTGTGACTGGTGTCTTTCCTATGGCATGTTTCTGAGGTTCTTTGTTATAGAGTATATCAGTTCATTCTTTTTCATTGATTAGTATTCCATTATATGGATATATCGCTCTTTATTCATTCACTAGTTAGGAGGTATTCAGATTGTTTCCAGGTTTTGGCTATTATGAATAATGCTGTCATGAATACTGACATACAAGTCTTCATGTAAACATGTTAATTTTCCTTAGCAGATATAAAAGTGGAATTGCTACATCATGTCGTAAAATTTGTTTAACTTAAAAAACTGCCAAATAATTTTCCAAAGTGGCTGTACAATTCTACATTCCCACCAGCAATCCATGAAGGTTTCAGTTTTTCCACATTCTTGTCAACATTTGTTACTGTCTGCCTTTTCTTGTATGACCATCTTACTGGGTAGGAAGTGGTATCCCATTGTGGTTTTACTTTGCCTTTCCCTATGGCTAATTATGTTGAGCATCTTCTTAGGTGTTTATTAGCCATTTGTACATTTTCTTTGATGAACTGTCTATTCATATCATTTATCCATTTTGCATTGCCTTCTTATTATTGTGTCAGAAGAGCTCTTTGTATATTCATAGGCATGAGTAATTTGTAAGATATATGATTTGCAAATAGTTTCTTCTAGTTGGTGTCTTGTCTTTTGTTTTTCTCAATGGTATCTTTTAAAGCACAAAAGTTTTAAGTTTTGATAAAGTCCAATTACCCAATTTCTTCTTTTATGGATTATGTTTTGGTGTTGAATCTAAAAATTCTTGGCCTAACCCAAGGTCATGAAAATTTCTCCTATGATTTTTCCAGAAGTTTTACTTTTTTAGATTTACACTTACATCTATTATCATTTTAAGTTAATTTTTGTATACGGTTGAGGTAAGGGTCTAAATTTATCTTTTGCATATGGATATTTAATTTTCCTAGTACCATCTCTTTTTTTAAAAAAAAAAAATTTTTTTTTTCAACGTTTATTTATTTTTGGGACAGAGAGAGACAGAGCATGAACGGGGGAGGGGCAGAGAGAGAGGGAGACACAGAATCGGAAACAGGCTCCAGGCTCTGAGCCATCAGCCCAGAGCCCGACGCGGGGCTCGAACTCACGGACCACGAGATCGCGACCTGGCTGAAGTCGGACGCTTAACCGACTGCGCCACCCAGGCGCCCCTTTAGTAGCATCTCTTAAAAAACAATCCTTTCTCACTTAATTTCCTTGGCACTTCTTTGGAAAATAGGTTGAACTAAATATAAAGGTTCATTTCTGGACTGTTCCATTTGATTCTGTCCCATTGATCTACATGTGTATCTTCATGCCGCTAACTTAGAATACTGTAGTTTTATAGTAAAATTTGGGTAGTGTAAGTCTTTCAATTTTGTTCTTCCTTTTCAAAATTGTTTTAACTGTTCTGGGCTCTTTGCATTTCCATATAAATGTTGGGATCAGCTTGTCAATTTCTAAAAAAAAAACAAGAACAAAAACAAAAACAAAAACCTACTGGGATTCTGATAGAGATTGCCCTGACCATATAGATCAATTTGGGGAAAAGTGGAAACTTAACATTAATGGGTCTTCTAATCCATGAATGTTGAATTCTCTCATATATTTAGATTTTTTTTTCAACGTTTTTATTTATTTTTGGGACAGAGAGAGACAGAGCATGAACGGGGGAGAGGAAGAGAGAGAGGGAGACACAGAATTGGAAACAGGCTCCAGGCTCCGAGCCATCAGCCCAGAGCCTGATGCGGGGCTCGAACTCACAGACCGCGAGATCGTGACCTGGCTGAAGTCGGACGCCCAACCGACTGCGCCACCCAGGCGCCCCTCATATATTTAGATTTTTAACTTCTCTCAGCAATGTTTTGTAGTTTTCAGTGTAAAGTCTTAATACTTCTTTGGTTAAATTGATTCCTAAGTATATTATTATTTTTGATGGTATTGTTGATGAAATTGTCTTCTTAAATTTATTTTTGGATGCTTGTTTCTAGTATATTTGTATCTAGTATACAATTGATTTTTGTATATTAATTTGTATCCTATAACTTTATGAACTTATTTTTAAGTCCCAATAGGTGTGTGTGTATGTGTGTGTGTGTGTGTATTTCTTAGGATTTTCTAAATACATAATCATGTCATCTACAAATAAAGTTTTGTTTCTTCCTTTCCAAGTTGCATGACTTTTGTTTCTCTTTCCTCCCCCTCACCCCCTTTTGTAGTGGCTACAAACTCTGGTGTAATGTTGAGCAAAAAATGTTTAGTGTAAGCATTCTTGTTTTGTCCCCAAACTTATGGGGGGGAAAGCCTGCAGTCTTTCATCATTAAGATGACATTAGTTGTAGAGTTTCATAGATGTTCTTTATTAAGTTAAGAAAGTTCCTAAATGCTCTATTCCTAAATTGTTCAGAGCTTTTAATCAGGAATGCATGTTGGATTTTGTCAAGTGCTTTTTCTGTTTACTGAGATTATTGTGTTTTTTCCCCTTTATTAATATGATGTATATAGTATGTGATTTTCAGATGTTAAATCAACCTTGATAATGGTGTTTAATGCTTTTTATATATTGCTTGATGTTGTCCCACAGTTTCTGAGGCTCTGTCCATTTTTAAACTCTTTTTACCCTGTTTTTCAGGCTGGATAATTTCTTTTGATACATCTTGAAGTTCATGGGTTCTTTCTTCTGCCATCTCAAATCTGTTGTTGAATCACTCTAGTGAATTTTTCATTTCAGTAATTCTCTATTTGTTGAATAATTATCATGTTTTTCTTCAATTCTTCAAACATGGCTTCCTTTCATTAGTTGAACATATTTAATATAGCTGATTTGAAGTCTTTCTCCGCTAAGTCCAAAGCTCTGGGCCCACAGCTTCTTTCCACTGAGTATTGGTAAACCTTTCCTTTCTTTTCATATCTTGTAATTTTTTGTTAAAAACTGGATACACACGCACAAGCCCGCACACACACACACACACACATATGGCATATATATATTGTAGTAACTCTGGATTTTGATGTTCCTGTCTCAGGGCTGTTGTTGTTCCTGTTGTTTTTCCACTATTAATTTGCTTGATTAAATGTATGCAATCCATCTCCCCAGGGCATGTGCTCCTTGTGTCTCTCTCTACTCAGTTTTTTAAAATTTCCTTTTGTTTTTATTTTTAAATCTGACTTTCTAGGAATGACCCTTGTGTCTGCATAGCTTAGTCAATTACTGATCATTAATTGTGCTCCAACACCTTAAGCCAATATAGCTTCTACTCTCTGCCAACGGAGCTGTGTTTGGGTTGGGAAGCTCATTCAAATTTCTGGCAGTTCTCAGGTCTGCCTGGGCATTTACTTTCTGCCAGACCCTCTTGCATCTCCTCTGCATACGTGCAGAATTTCACGTGCAGCAGGGATGATGTATAGATAGCTTGGGCCCTCTTTGGTCTCTCCTGCAGGTGTGTGAAGTCTGTTGGTCAGCCAGGAATATGTGCGGTTTACCAAGGCCCCTATCACTGTATCATTCCCTGAATCTCCCTGATAAATTTCTGGCTAGTCTGTTTGTCTATTGTTGACTCCAACCAAGACTGTAACGTCAGGTTCACAGAGTCATTAGCCAGCCTTTCCTATCTGTTTGCCATCAAGATATCCACTGTTATTCACAATGCCTATGGGCATAGGGTTTCTCACATTCTACTTTAAATCAAGTGAGGCCATTCCTCCAGTGAAACTGCTGGTTTTCATGGTTTTCCTCACCCTTGCAGAACTCCTAGGCTGACTGAGCCTCAAAGTGGGGCATGGGAGCAGCTCCAGACAGAAACACCACAGGACCCTACTTTTCTTACCTGAGGTCCAGTCATTTTTCTGTGAATAAATGCTTTTCAATTTGTTGAGTGTTTTTGGTCAATTTCCAGAGTCCTAAAATTGCTGTTCTTGATAATTTCGTCCAGTTTGCTTTTTGAAAATAATTGTCCAGCTCTCACTCTGCCATATTATATTGGTAGTGTGCCTTTAAAGCTATTTTTCATTGCTCTGCTTCTTTCTGTCATACTCAGCTGGTCACCAAGGTCTGCTGATTCTTTTTATGCAATGTCGCTCTGGGAGAGATGCTGTTTTTCTTGCCATTTGTAGAGACACACCCATCAAGATAACCAGCACTATTGTGGAAGCTTTCTTCCCCACTACAGTCAATCCTGCATCTGGCTATTAGATTGATCTTAGAGACACCAGCATAATCATATTCCCTGCTCCTGACTGAAGAATGGCTCTTTGCTGCAAAAACATAAAATGTGTACTACTTAACCTAGCTGTCAAAATGTACTCAACTGCCTTGATCTTATGCAACGTTATGTATTCCTGGAGCTCCCACCAAGTTAAGTTTTTCTTTCCCCACATAGTCCTTGCCAATTTCCATGTTTCTAATCTTTCTCATGTTGTTTCCCCTATGTGGGTAGCCCTTGTAATTTGTGTTTCAATTTTTGGTCCACCAACTCCTAAAAGAAGCTTAATCAGGTGAACTCTTCTGTTCTTGATCATTCCTCTATTCCACAGCTTTTCAATATTCACATATACATATATAGATTTTGTACACGTTTCTGACACTAAACATGTCAGTTTGCAATCAGTCAATTGTTTCTGTATGTGTTTTGTCGTTTCACCAATATTTATTTCCTTTTAAATGGGTTTTATTTTTTAAAGCATTTTCGAATCACAGTAAAATTGAACAGAGAGTACAGAAAGTTCCCATATATCCCATCTCCAACTTTGTATTACACTCAGTTTGAGGGCTTTCACAATTTACAAAATTGGAAATACTCCTTAGCATATAGTACAGTGATGGGCATGAAACTAGGGCTTAGTACGACTGCTGAATGAATAAAATGCTTCTTGATTTCCAATGGAAATTTTCAAAAATCGATTCAGAAAAATGGTCACTTTAGGATGTCTCTACCCTCCTCCCCTTGAAGAACTTAACTCGTCCATATACCTCTGAAAGCAGAAGTGATATTTGACATTTGTAATAATTTGTGGTATGAACACAAACCAATGAATTCAGACAACAAAACGGTCCTGAAAACTCCTGTTGGCCCAAGAAATGATCCATCAGTTGCTAGATGATGGAGAGGTCCCAGAGGTCCTGGACATAAGGCCACAATGGTAGGGGGTGAAATATGTGGCAGCAGCTATTTGCCAAGTATTATGAAAGCATTTAAACATTTTAACACTGGGTACAACCATATCAGAGAGCACAGACTGAACATCAGTTCCATGAACAAGTAAAATGGTATTCTCTGCATTTTATAATGACTGCAGAATAGAATATCTATAAAATGTACTTCTGTCAATCATAGGCAGTTTTGGATTTGAAGAGCAATGAGAACAATGAGTCTCTGTAATGCAAGGTGCGGACAAGGACAGAAAACAGTCAGAAGCCAACGTCAAGGGGTCAGTTAGGCAGTACAAGATCAAAGAGAACCAAAGTACTGGTAGGCTAAGACAAACCAACAGAGCAGACAGGTGGTAAGTAACCAGCAGTCAGAGTACAAGGGTCAGCCAAGCAGACAGTACGGATGTGCTAGGTAAGGAGACCAGCAAACAGGAGCCTAGGAAGCAGAAATGTAGCAGCAACGAGGCTCTGGCAGCCAAGCGAGTTTGTTCCTGAGCTGAAAAATTTCTTATTATGTTTCCTTCTATGGCAAGAACTGATGTGAGGCCATGACTTTTCTGCATATGAGGTTTAGTGAGCCAGGCAGGAAGCCTACTGCATATTAGTTCTCTGGAGTGAGAAATTTAAGTGTGGGTCTTGGTGTAATGGTGACACTTCTCACCAAAGGTACCAGAGGAGGGTAGCACGCCACTGGACTGCCTACGAAGGGTCACAGAGACGTTTTTTATCAGTACGTTGACCATTACTAATTTCACACATGTTAAATATTTGGGGGCTTAAAACTATCTTCAAATTCCTTCATCAGAGGATGCAAAGAGAAGCAAATTAACTAAAGGGTATTTTTAAAATATGTGATCTGAAAAGGCATTAGCTGCCAACTTAGAAACAAAGACAGCAGGCCAAATAACTGTTAGCAATGAAAGAAGAAAATTGGATTTCTGAAAAATAACTAGTTTGTCTAAAAAAGAATTTTGGAAATGGGGAGAGACATGACTTAATTGAAGGTGTATTACTAAGAGTAGGTTTCTGTTTTTCGGTTTTAAATAGTATAATAAATCATACACAACACCATAATTTGAGTTTACAAGGAAGGTAATACTCTTTAGGTTGTAAAAGTGACCTCCAGTGGGTAATAACGCTCTCAAATCTGTGGCCTGGGGGACTATATGCCATTGATCGTCACTTTAAAAAGTCTATATAGGCAACAGTTTTCCACTGTAACTTTCACATCCATTTAGCCAATTATATACATATGGTATTTATTGGTTTAATAATATATCTGGTTATGATTCATTAGTATGAACTGTTAACAGAAAGGTTTGTAGAATATTTCCCTAATGATCTTCAAATCAACTTCAAATATATGGATCTACAGAACAGTAGAAATATTAAATTCCTACTTAAATAATGTAAAATTGGAATACTGAATTAAAAATCAAGGAACTAATGGGGTGCCTGGGTGGCTCAGTCAGTCAAGCGTTTGACTTCGGCTCAGGTTGTGATCTCATAGTTTGTGAGTTCAAGCTCTGTCTCAGGCTCTGTGCTGACAGTGCAGAGCCTGGAGCTTGCTTCGAGTTCTGTCTCTCCTTCGTTCTCTGCCCCTCCCCCACCCCTACTCACACACTCTCTCTCTCTCAAAAATATATAAACATTAAAAAAGAAAAGTTTAAAAATCAAGTAACTACTGACATGGAGTTTGTATGCAGGTCCCAAGTTGACCAAAACTTATTAGGGAGAAAAATCTAGAAAATATTTTTGGTTCTATAATTTGTTGAGACCATGAACATGAAATTATCTTCAAAGAGATAATCTGTTGTGAAACACTGAGCTATAGGTAACTGGGGTACAGGTCAAATAACCACCCTAAAAATCATTTTTAGTGTAGTTGAGAAAAGTCAGGTTTTTAGAAACCTAAAATTTCACACTTTCTGTTGATTAAAATAGCTGTTAATCATCACTTCAGGAAAAAGTGGGAGAAAGAAAGCAATAAATTAAATTCGTGGGTTTTGACTGTAGTCCAAAATTAATTTTTGGGTAAAATTAATAAGTCACTTGTGGGCACAATATCACTGGATATGTGCACCCTCCTAGAAATGTGGTCATGCTATACTAAGCATAAATGGAATCATGAATCAGTTATAAAATATATAATATTTAGTCTTCTCACTGCCTTCCCCTATAACTCAGTGTTGGTTCTGGAAACTGCTTATACAGCTGAAATAAAAGAAGTGAAAGATCACCATGGAAACAAGAGAATATTCCCTACTACTTAAAAAAAAAAAAAAAAAAAAAAAAAAAAGTCCAGCTATGAAATGTTTCTAAATGGGATTTCAAAAGGAGACAAAAGTAACCTCCTTTGGTACAAACTTTCTTTCAATGCTCTGATGAATACTGATAAAGAAAGACTTATTATTCCCTTAGAGAATAAAATTGATTTCCACTGTAGAGTAAATAAATACAAAATTCACAATCAAGTCTAACTGTGCTGTAATAGGGGAACTATTTCCAGAAAACTGGCTCCTTTCTGAAAGAGAATGAACTCTGAATGCCCATGTTTAAAATAACCATTTGATACAAATTTCAAAAGGTGAATGCCTAATGTTTCTTCCTTCTAGTCCCGGAATTAGACCAGCAATTTTTTTCCTGTAAAGTGGCAGATACTAAGTATCTCAGGCTCTGCAGGTGACAAGGTCTCTGTCGTAACCACTCATCTCTGCTGTTGTGGAGTAAAAGTGGCTATAGACAATACCCAAGTGAATAAGCATGACTATTTTCCGATGAAACTTATTTATGGGCACTAAAATTTGAATTCCATATAATTCTCATATGTCATGAAATATTATTCTTCTTTTGATCTTTTTTCCAATCATTTCAAAATCTAAAAACCATTCTTAATTCAAGCGGTAGCATGGATTTGGCCTGCAGGTCACAGTTTGCTGACTCCTGTTCTAGACCATCCATGAGTGATAAACTATCCAGTGGTGAGAAGTTGTTCCTACTCACTTCCTGCTGATTTTTTTTGAAGATATGACTGAATTTATAACTGTGTGTGGTGACAGATGTTAGCTAAATTTATTATGACAATCATTTCACATAAAATGTTGTATACTTAAAACTAATACCATGTTATATATATCAATTATATCTCAATTAAAGAAAATCTAAAAACAAAAACAAAACACTATGTGAACTACTGGGCCAATTATTGAAATATAAAATGTAAAGGAAAAAAAAGATATGATTAAATTCCTTAACCACAATATATACTTGTGTAAAATGGGAATTTCATAAAATAAAGTTAAAAGTCAGAAGAAATTTTTTTCCTATAATCATGGGATACGTTTCAAGTAGAGGAAATATTCTGAAATATTTCAATATAAAAAAAATCAGTATATATGAAAACAATTTCTCGAAGCAAACATTAAAATTGATGTGTCTTTCTAATATCTCTCTTAGCACCCTATTTCATAAAAAGTAAATGAAAATCAGGTTACATTTTGAATTTTGGCAGCTCCGGGACCTCGTGGAAGCTGTCAATGGCAGTGATCATTCCCTCTCTGTCAACACCCCATGGCACTCAGCACTCTGGCTTGATGTGCGGAAAAGAAAAACAGCTGAAGTTCAAAACTGACACTGAATCTATGTAACACAAAGAATTCCTGAACCCTATTACAGATACCTCTAGGATGATGACATGGGGTCTGTTATTATACAATGTCACTTAAGTGTGTCCTTTATGTTAATAAAAAAAATAAAAAAATAAAAACTTTGTCTTAGGTAATTGTTGCTCCAAACTATGAAGTTCGTGTCTCTTTATATTCTGAGGACTGCAGTCCCCAGTGACATCATTCAGTGGATACCGACTTATGTACTACAATACGGAATGCTAGAATCAGGAGGCAGGCTCTTGAACTTGAAGAAAGCAATTCAGGACACTGAGAAGAACGGAGGCTTATGCATAATAGGTTACAAAAATTAAAGATTACAAACAGATCAGTGGAAGAATTACTGACAGATTCCAAATGCTACATATACTCAGTTACATATACTCAGAGTACGCAAACACTCAGATGTCAACATACGAAAGTACCAGAATGCTTTCACAAATAATGTCCTTATAAGGCACCATGAGAGAAAGCATACTAGGACAAACATTGTACTTCTCTCACTAGTTCTACCAAATGAGTTCTACCAAATCCAAGTTATTCTAATTTTCTTAGAAATCCAATTCAATTCCATCCTATAAACATGAATTGAGTGCCTCCTACATGCCAGAGCATAGACAAGGAGAATTCAAAGGTGAATAAGACATTGCCCTGCACCTCCAAGAGGTTACTGCCCAGCAGGGTCCACCAATATGAAAAACAATGGGAAGATAGTTTGATAGGTTTAACAATGGAATAACACAGAAAGTAGATTTGGGGAAGGCCTATTGACTGCCACTGACAGCTTGGTTGGATCTGATGGATACAACAATTAAAGTTCCTATTATGAGCAAGGAGAGAATGGCCCAGGCAGAGGGAACAGTGTAGACAAAGACACAGATGCAAAAGAGCATGAGATATGGGAACTCAATACTGCCAGAACATAAAGTGTGGGTTTTAGTTAGGTACAGGGTGAATGGTGAAGGATGAGATTGGAGACAAGGGCAGGGACCAAATCATAATGCCCGGAGACCTGTGCTATGCAACACATACGTGGTACTGAGCACTTGAAGTGTGGCTAGTCCAAAATGAAACATATGAGAAATGGTTAAATACCTCAATAATGTAAAAAGCTGATTGTATGTGGAAGTGATACTTTGGATATATTGGGTTAATTAACGTATATTATTAAGATCAAGTTCACCTGTTGTTTTTTTTAATGAGTCTGAGAGAACATTTCGAATTATACAATGTGGCATTTAATTCCTCATGTAGTAGTCTCTGTAGTTGATTCTTCAACAATCATTTCACCCTAAGCATTTAGACTCATGGTGATCTCAGGGCACCTGACTGGCTCAGTCAGTAAAGCATGTGACTCTTGATCTTGCGGTCATGAGTTCAAGCCCTATGTTGGGTGTAGAGATTGCTTAAAACATAAAAATCTTAAAAAAGAAAAAAAAAATCTCATAGTGATCTCATTGTCTCTTGCCAGCAACTGTTTGGAGATGGGCTTGTGAATGACTCAATCCAGGCATGCACCATGAAGGAAAGATGGCTGGAGGAGTTCCTGATATAGATGTCTTTGCTCCTAAAAGGAGATACAGTAAGATCAGATCTCTCATCTTCTTTTAAATGTGGATACACTGCCAGTGACACAGAGAACTACTGTGGCCATCTTTCCATGAATCAGAGGATGAAGCAGAGCTAAGAAATGGAATAACCTGAGTCCTTGTTGACATTGCTAAGCTACTTTATCAACCAACCCTGGGATTCACCCTTCCTCTGAACTTCCTGTTATGGGAGATAACAAGGTTCCTTATTGTTTAAGCCAGTATGAGTCAGGTTTTCTGCTCCTTGTAGCCAAAAGCATCCTAACTGATCCACTCCATCAGACTAACGCTTACCTCAAGGGAAAGAGACTATATATGTACTATCATTTAAGACCATCTAGCACTATAAAAGTTCTGTGTATAGTCTATAATCAATCCATGCATTATTGTTGTGATAATATATACTATCACATATGTGTCATATCACATTAATTAATCAGGAAAGAAAAACCTATGAGCAGACTTTAACTAAACAAAAGTAGAAGAGAATACCCTTTAGATTTGGATTTGTAACTTGTTCCATGTACTTCATGGTTGTCCTTTCACTGAGAGGTTGGCCTTGAATTCCAGTCAAAGCACCCACACTGGCAACACCTCAGCTTGGTATGCAAAGATGGACATACATTTTTACAGGTGATGTAGCAAATGAAGCAAATATACGAACACTATAGTTTATACCTCATAGAATTATTATGAGAATCAATCAAAATAATGGATGTAGAGCCTAGCACAATATCTGGTACAGAGTTAACACATTTAATATAAATTTGGTTCCTGTTTCATTTATCTTGTAGCATTGCTCATTTCATAAATTCTTAGAATTTATGAAATGTGCTAATTGTGCTTTGTCTTTTATATATATGTATATAAATGTGCTGATTATGCTTTGTATGTATATGTATGTATATGTACATAAATATACTAATTATGCTTTGTCCTTTATATCATAATCTCATCTTATGTTGACGAGAAGTCAAATTAGAGCAAATAGTAATTTACATGTTATATACTACATGGGTGAGTTAGTGCTTGGTTAGGTGGTTGATTTATTCCTTTTTTATATGAAGCAAGTGAGTTCCAAAGCTAACCTGAACACAATAAGGTAGGCAGTGATAAACCACATAACTAGAAACTAAGCTACAGTATTTTAACTCATCTACATCTGCCTACCCAATGCTGGTGAGATTGGTGAGATTAATAATGCAGTCTAAATGAAGGTGAATAAAATAAAATATAAGGACAGGGAAGGAAGTTTATGATTTTGAGTCTGTACCTGGAAGGTGACCGATTTAAGCAAAAGAGAAAGAGTAAACAGGACTCAGTAACATCCAAGCACGATGAAGAAAGATGTAGAAAGTGTCAGGCCACAAGGAGAGAGGAAAGAATATTTGGTGAATTATAACCAAGCTAGAAGATTCCAAAAACCTTTCTGCATTATTATAAATGATTCTGCTTTTAATAATATATACTAACCAATATAAATTTAATTTCAAAATAGGATATATTGAAAAACACTCAGCAAAACCCTCACTAGCTTAATCTTACCGAATAAATGTGCTCTTTACCCAACTTATGAATAAGGATGACTGCTCTTCATTGAAACCACCATATGCTCTGCAGATTTTAAATTTCACAGGATGATGAACTCACTGAAGCCTACATTAAGTTAGTTACCTAGCCTATTACGAAGACTAGAAGTTAGTTATCTTTGGATGCTCTACTATCTAGTGCAATATTCCCACAGAGTTGTTCAGTTGACAAATTTTTGCTATATTTGTTAAAATACTTAAGATATTTTTCTAAAAAACATTTAAAAAGAAAATCACCATCTAGAAATTTAAACTGTTTTTATTCTAGACAATTAAACATTCAAAACTAATGTAAATTAATAGTATCACATTTGCTACAATGAATAAAAGCAAACGTGTAGAACATTTTCACCCAGATCTCACCAGGACGCCCAGGCAGCAACCAGCCTGAACGACTGCCTACTCTCTGGATGAGAATTCAAAGTTCCCAAATGGGAAATGCTGGCGTACAGATCCTTTCTCTGAAGTCAGACAGGGGCAGGCTTAGACCACTTTTGGAGACTAATAATTATTCTAGGAAGTCTGAAGCGGGCCTTAACTAACCACTGGTATTTGGAGAAGCTCTAAACTAGGCTCTAAGTTAAATTTAGTGCATTCTAAGGTGGATCCAACATATTCAGAGCATACAGGAAAGGAAAGGGGATGTCATGTCTCCACATTTCCCTGGGGTCAATACCATACATGGGTCAATGATAAAGGAATGAAACTGGCTTTTTTTTTTTTTTAAGTTAGGTTTATTGAGGTATAACCTACATACAGTAAAATTTACCCTTTTTACTAAAAGCGTACAGTTCTATAAGTTTAATAAGTGTATAGTCATGTTCTACCACCACAATCAAGATATAGCACATTTCCATTGCCCTTCAAAATTCTCATGACAACTTATGGTCAATCCTTCCTCAGCCCCTGTTTTCTGTCTCTAAAGTTCTGCTTTCTCCAGAATGTCATACACATCAAGTCCACAGTATGTTGCCTTTTGATTTCTGGTTTCTTTCATCTGTCATGATATAACTGGCAACAAAGCGAAAGAGACCTGGACACTGAGTGAAACGGAGAGTGGTAGGAATTGAAACTGGAGAGGTGGAAAGGGCCAAATCACATAGGGACTTAAATGCCGTAACAAAAGTTTTGGATTTGTACTAGGTGTGATGGGAAAAGCCACTGGAAGGTTCTGAACAGCTGAAAATCTGATCGGATTAACTTAAAAATAATTCTGGCTACTGCACGGAGGATAGACCACAATGGAACAGAAGCAGAAAACAAGGAATCTAGTGTAAAGACTACTGCAGTTGCCTGGATTAAACAGGATAGGGGCATCTGGCTGGCTCAGTCAGTGGAGCATGCAACTGTTGATCTTGGGGTTGTTAAGTTCGAGGCCCACACTGAGTGGAGAGATTACTTAAAAACAAAATGTTTAAGGGCGCCCGGGTGGCTCAGTCAGTTGAGTGTTCAACTCTTGATTTCAGTTCAGGTCTTAATCTCACGGCTTATGAGATGGGACCCTGTGTTAGGCTCTGCACTGCCAGCATGATGCCTGCTTGGGATTCTCTCTTTTGCTCTCTCTTTATTGCTCCCTCTCTCTCCCCTTCACTCTCAAAATAAATAAATAAATATAAAATAAAATAAAATAAAATAAAATCTTTAAAAAAACCCAAAAACCATGATAGTGACTATAAGGGCAACAATGAAGGTAGTGAAAAGTAGTCAGATGATAGATATAATTCAAAGGGATACTGGGACTGGATGTAGCATGTGAGGAGGAGAGAGGAGGCAAAGATGCTCCAAGGAGCTTGGCTTGAGCAACAAGGTAGGTGATGGTGTTGTTTACCAGGATGGGTAAAAAGAAAGGACAGGGGTGAAGGGAGAGGCAGGTTTGTTGGTGGGAGAATTAAAAGCTGCATACATTTGGACGTTGGTCAGCATACAGATGATACTCTATCTCCCTCCTGACCATTCTGCAGATCTGTATGGACCTTTGATAGAGATACTTCACAGTCCTTGTCCTCTCACTCCTTAATACAGTGAGTGGATACACTGAACAATATATTTAGTCTCCATTTTGCTGAGTTCCTAGGGTTAAATCTAAAAAACTAAGGTAGCCTGTAAATGGTCAAGGCTAGAGAGCTCTTCCATTTGTCACCTTCATTTTCCACATAGATAAGAACAACAGGAGTTTGTTTTAAGAGGGGTCGCCTCTAAATTTTACATATTTTTTCTCAGAATACTTACTCTGTTCATTAAATTATGTTGGCTCAAATGAACTAAGGATAGAACACGTTCTGTAAGTGACTGTAGTTTTTCTTGCTTTAAAATGTTTTCCAGTATTTACTGGTTAACAGGTGAAAAAGCCATTTAGTGGTACATCCTTTCCAACTTATGAAATCAAGTTTATGCTTTCGGTATGGTGAAGAAGTACTTTTTGCGTAGACAGACGCTGAGTATGAGGAAAGTGTAAGGGCAACATAATGCGGAAAAGCAGAGGATGTGCAGTAGAGATTTACTGTGCCTCCTTCCCTCAGGGAGCCCGAGAATCCAAGCACAAGGGAGGAGTACTGATCACACTGTACTTCATTCGCACCTCTGAGGCCACTGAAGTAGAGTGTTTAATGTACAGAATGACCAATCCAGTCACAGCTCCATTCATTCATCCATCTATCCGTCCAGCTTCCGTCCATCCACCTGACCATTATCAACAAATTTCCTGAAAGTCTTTTTTTCTCTTAAAATTTCATGCAAATTCATCAACTCTAATGCAACTGTATTTGCTTTAATATAGAAATGTCTTTATTTACTTACCATTGCGTAAAACTGACATTCCAGTAGATGTAGTGTAAGACCTCTACGTATATGTGTGCAGGTTGTGTGCTGAACACCTTGTGGGGTGGGGGGTGGGAAGACCATTCATGCTGTAGTTCTTGTGGATTTGGACAGCGGTAAATTGCCTTGAGGAAGAAGCATCTTTTTTTCTAACCTGTAAAGGTGCCATATGGGCTAACACTAGCCCAGAACTTTACCACATGGACTTGGCACAAGCCTGAACCAGCCTCATTATTTTATTCATGAAGAAGCCAAGCTCCAAGAGGCAGAGAGACAAGTTCCCACAGCTACTTCATGGCAAATCTAGGTTTGATCTCGGTCTCTATTCCCATTCCAGTGCTCTTGTACAGCAGCATGCTGCCTCTGCTAACAATGGGTTGCTCTTCTCAGGTGTGTGGCTTTCTGAAACACTTTCATGTCTTTGCTCAGCCTAACAGGCAGCCTTTGCAGGATGGTTATCTCATGCTGCTCTTGCATGTGTTTCTGCCATGAATGGATACAGAGATACAGCAGCAGCTCGACTTGTTGGCAAATACTCAAAGTCATAAAGTTGCTAGTTTGCAAGCTCCACGAGAGCAGGAACCATGTCTAACATTCTTATCACTTATCCTTAGCACCTACCATATAGCTAAGTTACAGTTTTACACAGGGAAACACAATACTTTCTATCAATTAGCTTAGGTCATGTCCCTCTAATTCCTGCTGCACTCTCTTCTGCAGCTAGAGCAGAGGTCAGTGCCAAACTCTGAGAAGCACTGGAGTAATCTCCAAGCTGCTTTCGAAGTCAATATGCTATTAACTGTTTATTATTAGTGGGGCTTATTCAGCCAGGAGCAGGAAGATCAGTCACAGAACCAGAAAATGGCAGCCCTGGAATGGATCCTGCAAGCCATCTAACCAACTCCTTCATTTAACAATCTAGAAAACATTCCTCTCCCAAAGAAAGGGCAGAATCCACTCAGGTAGCTGCAGCTAACTCACGCCGTGGTTAGTTCCTAGAACGCATTTTTTCTGCCTAATTTAGTTGCTTTTTCCTCAACACCAATCAACAAATGATGATCGGAAGGAAACCCCACAATGACAGAGACATTATGAACTAGGGAAGTGCGCCATTAAGGATGTCTTTTTTGAGCTGGGTGATAAATCATGTGTTTGAGAAGATAAACTACTATGTTCTTTTATTCTTTCCATGCAAGGGTACTACTCAGAGAGAAGAAAAAAAAGACTAGTCAGGCAAGACTATTAGAAGTCTTCAAATTTACTGAGAAATGGATATAAAAGTGAGTTACCATTGTTCTGCATATGAATAGTTAATTTAGAAAGCATAGCTGGTTAGTCAAACTGTAAATCGTGTATGTGTATTTATTTTTACTCCAAACTAGAAATTCTATGACCTCGATCATTAGTCTAGTCTAATCTGATGATTATTTTAATTGAAAATACGTATTATGTTATAAACAGGATATTTTTTTTTGCAAGCTGCTATCTAAACAAGGGAATTTGTTATTAAGAAATAATTACTTTTCAGATTTTAAGCTGTAATTCAGAAATAAAACCTTAAAAATAGAAACAACACTGCAGTGTCATTTAAATAAGATCTCAAATTATGGGAGTAAGGTGATGATTCTGAAAGTTCAGTTATTTTATACACATTCTAGAATATTGAGCTCTCTTCAACAGAACTGAATGAGTATATTACAGTGAGCCCCTAGTGTTAATCTATGTTGTTTATCTAACCCTGCTTCCTATATGTAATTTTTAAACACGAAAATAACTTGTAGGGCAAATATAAGAGAATTTTGTATTTTAATTAATAATGAACTACCCACTAGAAGTCTAAAATAATTTAAATCTCCCAAGATCTTGGTTTCCCAACCCCCAAATTTTGGATTTTTAAAAATTCTAGCAGATGGTGCTAGTGGGTAATGTATTAGGGAAAGCAAAGCTGTAGGTGTGCACATAACTTCCATTTTGATGGTCTCTGATTTCTCAGTTGGGCCATAGTGCAGCAAAATGGCAGTGGCAAATTATACCTGATCATGGCTGGCTTCAATGGAGCTTCCAATAGCATGGAAAGTCATCTGCACAGGGGCTAATGTCAGACAGGTCACACACTCTTTGCCACTTTGTCTATCACAGTAGTGAACCTATAACAGAACACATGCAGTCTGCTGAACGCCACTTGTAAGAGGGAGCCAGATGCAATAGGTCCTTTCCAATAGGTCTAGATTTCCAGAAAAATTCAAATAATTTATGCAGAATATACTTCAAATATTTAAAAAGCTATCAAGGACCTTCCGATATCCAGGGAAAATCTATTAATTCCATTTTAAGTACTTTTGAGGTTTTAAAAGAGTTTCGGATATGCTTTATAAAATGCTTTACAGTGTTATAGCTAGTAGAAAAATTCACAATTAAATACCATACCTATCTTTACAGTCCAGCTTTTCATAATGCATCATGCATAAAAGACTCAAGGGTAAGCATAAGTCAAAGTTCACTGGATTCCAATGGAATTTTGTCAACCTGAATTTTTGTTCATCTTTGACTCTACATGTGTGTGATTGCCAGTTAACTGCCAGTGATGTTCTTCTATTTCTACATTACAGTATACCCTATAAAACCACTGCTAAATATATATAGACATCACTACCTCATGTTCTGCTTGAAATTGACATTGTAATCAAATTGAATTAAAGTGAAATGATTTTTAATGTACAAACCAAAATAAAGTTACTATATTATTATTTTTCTTTTAGTTAAACACAACCAACCATTATTAAAACCACATGTAAGACATTCCATATCAGAGGCAGGGTAAATGGGGGTAGAGGGAAGTGTGAGTCCATCTTCCCAGTGGGAAAATTTCCATCCTCTCATTTACCTACTTTCAGAAAAGTTCCTTCCAGCAGTTTTTATTTTCATTCTAAGCTAACAAAGTAAAAATAGCATTGCTTTTGTGATTAATGAAACGTGCCTATAGAATGGGATTCTTACTGATTGTTTTATAGGGAAAATTGGTTTTATTAGTTATAACTTGCTCAAACTGTTAAATTTACATAGATCTAGGCTAAAAGCTTAGGTGAAAATCTTGAATTTGTGAGGAAGAAAATTAAAATACACATATCAGTTCCCTGTGGCTTAATTCTAACTGCTGCATGATAATATCCATAATATACCTTTGTTATAGATAATGGTCCACGTATATTTTGTTATGGATAATATATATCTGACTGAAAATGACAACAATATGGATCTTGGTCTAATAGGTTAATAATTGAACATTTTTAAAGCAGTAGGGTTGTTAAGATTCACCATCAGTTTCCCTGAAGGTAGGGAAACATCCTGGAATCTATAAAAAGTAGTTTAGAGTTTAAATCAAGGCAATATACAAAGCTTGTTTCCAAAGTACTTTAAAGATTTTATGATAAAAATATTTTTTTCCAAGTTAACTTTGGGGGAAAAGATTTGACAGCAGTTCTAAATCACTGCACTATGCCTCCTAAGCAAGTTGAAAGGTCACTCAGTATATATGAGTTCAAGAATGTGGAAGTGTTGTTTACTATGCATCAGCTAAATATGATGGGGGGAATGAAACTTATCACATAACAGCTTTATGCAAAAGCCAATAAATGGTGACACTAAAATAGCTACAGTTCACAGCTATTTATGGTACCATTAAAGTATTATGTCTGATATAGTGCTATTATAAAACATGCTTTTTAAAATAAAATATAACCGCCCTTTGACATGAATTGAAAATCTGTATGAAAGACATGACACTTCCCTAAATACTCAAATTGATAGTGAATACACTTATATGTCAGCCAATTTACTGCACTTCTAGTCTTGTTCTAGAGAAATGAAGATTATAAAGGACAGAAATACCACAAGACAATCCTAGTAGAAAATATAAACTCCCAACTGCATTTCCATCCATGGCTTAGACACTATTACTGAAAGATTTAACTTTCTCCTAACTGTATACAATTCACTGTAAGCCTGCACTACCCTATGAAATATTATGCATCCTGCAGACATTCAATATTGGTGAACATGTATAACCTGTACATAACATAAATGTAGAGGTGTGAGTTTGCACATAGCTTCAAAGCAAATGTCAGAGCATCCAGTGAATGTGACAGAGATTGCTAATTATCCTCCAATATTCTTCCTCAGTAATTCCCAGCTGGCTACTTAAATGCTCAGAATAAAGTTCATATTTCTCAGCCTCCCTTGCATGTGGTTGAGTAGAACGTAAATGTAACAGCTTCCTGGAAACTTTAAAAAGACATTTCAAGCGTGTGCCTTTTGCTCTTATTCTTGACTCGCTTTGTCAACCTGCTTGAAATGCGGGTGGATGTTAGCATCTTTTTACCATAGGACAAAGGCAGAAACCTAGAGATGGTAGGATGGTGAGTAGGCAGGATCCTGGGTCCCTGAAGACTTGATGGAACAGAACCATCACACTAGCTCTGGACTGCAAACTTACAGACCTTTATGACAAAAGAATAAACATCTATTTTATTTAAGTCACTGGGCTTTTTATCACTTACAAAAGAACCTAATCCCAGGGGGACTTTTCCTGCTGCCCCAGAACTGACACCAGGACCCACAGCCAACAACAAAAGGATCTCTAAGGAGCTGCCAACATTTAGGGCAGGGACAGAGGGAACTGGAAGAAACCAAATGCTGCCTCAAGAAAATCATGAATATCATCTACATGGAAGCCAGTAGGGAATGAAACCAGGCTAGGGTGGCATCTTCCCCTACCCTGGCCCCCTCCTGGCTTCCCAACATCAGAGTAGTAAGGCCATGAAATGAAGCAGGCGGATGGGGTGCCTAGGTGGCTCAGTCGGTTAAGTGTCTGACCTCAGCTCAGGTCATGATCTCACAGTTCATTTCAAGCCCTGCATTGGGCTCTGTGCTGGCAGCTCAGAGCCTGGAGGCTGCTTCTGATTCTGTCTCCCTCTCTCTCTGCCCCTCCCCTGCTCACACTTTGTCTCTGTCTCTCAAAAATAAATAAATGTAAAAAAAAAAAAAATGAAAAAAAAAATGAAACAGGTGGAGTATGGCAGAAGAGGTCTCAAAAGTCCCCACCCCACCGACCACAAAGACCACAAATATTCAAAGGCACCGAAGTGAGAGGAAGAGAAAAAGAAATCATTGCCCACCCTCCCTCCTCCAAGTGTCTTGAGCCAATCAACTGGCTTGCAATGCTGGGGATCGGAGTTTGGCATTTTACAGTGAACCAGACTCAATTTTTAAAATTAAAGGTAACCAGATATAAAGGAACATGAATGGGAGATCTGACAGAGCATGGAGGAAAGTGGTGACTGGAGAAATATAAAATCACTCCACGTGTGTACCTTCACTGCACTGAGACTGCCCAATAAACCAGATAAAAACTATGCGAAAAATACAAGAAACTAGTGATTGAGGACACAGTTCCAAATTAAACAAAAAGTAATAATATACAGAAAAGAGGTCTTAAGGAAGAGTCACATGTTACACACCACTCCACATCAGCCAGTCATAAAAATAAGTTTGATATGGCTCTTTTTAGTTATATATTTTCTTCTTGGATATAACAACATTAAAGTTCATAAAATTGTAAATGTCAAAAAAAATGTGTGAATGACATTTTGAAATTCATCCTCTGGCACAGAAAAATGCTTCTTATGATTTCAACAGAAGCCAGAATTCTGAGGACCACTAGCCTGAAATAATTAGGGTAATAAAATCATACTACATTCTGTAAGGCACAAATCTTTAGAACCGACACAGCAAAATCTGTTGTAACAGAGCAGTGTGTTCCTACAAATGTGGCTCTAAAAATTCCACTATGCAATGTCACAGGACCTTGATTTTGATTAAAGAAAAAGTTATATAAAGATAATTTTAGAAGACTACAAAAGTCATCTCCTATTGTACTTTAAGATTTACTATTTACAAATCATATCATTTTGCTATCTTTGGTACTTTAAAATGTAAGCAATTGATCTTGACGTTTATAATGTTATAGTTCTTGTTCTCAATTTATAACACTATCAACTAACACTTTGTTTCTTTCTCATGGATTTAAAAAAATTATTCCATGAAAAGATGGGCCAAAAATTTCAATATATGTAAATTAAACATGTGCCTTCCTTTGAAATTTGCAAATCTATGATAATTTTTATTTTAAAATAAGTTTCCTAGTTTGACTTGTAATCACATAAACCCAGATGAGATGCTGTAGTTGTGCATTCTAATACTAACTTTGCCAGTCCAGAGATTTCTCTTTCCTGAAGGGAAGACAAGCTACTCCAACTATTCATATAATTTAAAAAGTAAAGAAAACTACTATAAAACCTTAGAGTAATTTACACTAAAAGCTACATATGTACATTTTTTCATGCCCACTTGTAACTATGAGGGGGCATCCAAATGAAAATGTAAATTCCCTACCTCCTACCTCCAAAAAAAAAAAGAGTTGAATCAAACTGTTTCCTGCAGGGCTGAAACTCCTTGATGTTGCAGGACTACTAAATATTTTACTAATCTCAGCAGGAAACTGGTTAACTGCTTGTTTGTCAGATGTTTTTAATGGTCACCCACTGTGGGACAAAAATGAGAAGGGTATGAAAAAGACCCATGTTTAAAGACCGTTGCTCTTTGGATCACTAAGGAAAGATAAAGGCCTGTATATTCATATGTGATACCTAACAGAATCACTGTATCAAGAAAACGTGTGTGATTAGCACACCTCGAGTTCATGAACCGTGGGGCAGAGATCCCATTCCAGCCACTGCACAGATGCTCTGCATGAGCAATAAAGGCTGTAAGGAGCCAAAGAGTGACCGTCTCAACACTGGAACTTAGGATAAGGATGTCAAAACACGCTGGACTTTTGCAGTGTCTGCACAGTGGCCGTACAAAAGACCTGTATCTTTATTAACACAAAAAAACAGCATTTTCTTGGCAAAGTGTGAAACAGTATTACTTGATAAATATTGCCCTAATAAATAGCGTCAGTTGGTATTAAATGTTCTTAGCTGCTTTTTTAGATCACTTGATGACATGTAAATCATCTTATTTGGGTCAACTAGGGTAAACAGTAAAAAGCTACATTATGTTAGTTATTTAACTAATGAATTAATTTATATGTAATAGATAAAATGAGTTTCTCCATGAAAATCACTTAGAGCAATGCCTAGATCACGGTTAGCATTAAAATAAATATATTAGATATTCTTCTTACTACAATTATAATACATCCCATAATAATGTACTAAAAGACATGACATGATATATAATCATTAAGAATAATATTATATTAGTATAATGCCTGTCACTGACGTTCTCTAAAATTTTTCCCAATCCTTTTCATAACTAAAATCAACTCCTTTGTAACTAAAATGTAAATATATATTTAACATGCTCAGTCATTTACCTGTGTTTTAGCTGTTTGAATAACCTGTTTTACTCTGCATGCAATATGCTTGTCACATTAACATCTCTAAAGGGATAAGTGAATGAACAAAATCACATTGTAAAGACTGAGACTCAACTTGTAATGATCTTTTCTCTCTCTAAGAAATTCTATGCTTGGGATAAGCTTTGAGAGTTACAAGGCTATATTTGGCATACAAAATCTAATAGGGATGTATAGATTTATTTCTAGTGTGGGTCACAGATAAAAATTGCCTAGCAAATTCAACAACAGATGTGTTATCTGTATTGTCAAGGGAGATAAATGCATTCTTACTTTAAGGGATGAGCATGTACAAGACAAAAATCCTAAATGTTTTTTCTTTGGTTTTTAGTTTCCACTTACTATGCCAGTGGAAGTTTAAGGAGGAAGCCAATTACTTAGAAAGTAAATTATACACACACATAGTTGTTTTAGTTTGACACTTCCATCAAAAAAACCCCAAAACAAAACAAAAAAGCACTAGGTGATTTTTAACAGGCAATTTCATAGCTACCAGAAAAGAAGCTTCTGTCTCTTGTAGTGCTCATGTTTTGACATACCCACATATAACCATTTACATATTTATAAGAAGAGACACTAAAATCTACAGGGCTTTGAAAGAAAATTTTTTTTAAGTTTTTATTTCGAGAGAAGGAGAGAGCATGTGCACACGCACGTGAGTCGGGGAGAGGCAGAGAGAGGGGAGGAGAGAATCCCAAGCAGGCTCCATACTGTCAGTGCAGAGCTGGATGGGGGGCTCGAACTCATGAACCCTGATGTCATGACCCAAACCAAAATCAAGAATCGGATGTTTAACCGACTGAGCCACTCAGGCACCCCTAAAGAAATAATTTTTTAACAAGAAAAATTTCTCCTAAGGTCAAAGGGCAGTTACAGTTATTTAGGCAATTAGTACACTACCAAAGTTAAACTAACACAATCTTCTCCCAATAGAGCCAACCAACTCTAATTTTCATGTATTAGAATTCTATCATATTGAATAGCACTTCAAACAATGGAATCAAAGACAAGACCTTACAAATCTTCATTATATACCAGTTTACTTTATAATGGCATTTAACTATTTTTTTTATAAAAATATCAGAATGTTTTGCTTTATACTCAGGAATTACAGATTTTAGAAACATACTGTATTTGTTTTTAAAATACAATTACTTTTCATGATGCAAAGACCATTATGATGACTTTTACTTCCAGACAAGATGAAATAGATTTACTTTTCCCTATTCTTCCTGCTAAGTATAAGTAAAAGCTCCTGATATTATATATAAAACAAACATAAGAGGATTCAGGAAGGGGGGAAAGAAGAAGGAAGAATCTAAGCTAAGGATTTCAAGACCCAAGAAACAACAGAGTGGTGAACTCCTAAGTTTTCTCTTTGCCTTATACATCCTGGGCTGGGTGCAAAGAAGCTGGCAACCTGAAAATGTCAATGGATATACAAAATAATAATAAAAATAATACTAATAATGGCAGAAGAAAATCTGCTTTCTCTGTTCAAAAGGCCAGAAAAGGAATAAATTAGCAAGACAGAAAACATTTAGACAATAACTGCCCTATTCCAGCCAAACACCATGGAAAAATTGGCAGACCCATCCTCACTCCCATCAGCAAAGGTCAACTGGGGAGTCTAGACTTCTATCCTTGCCAAATGAATGAGTTAACTCAACTCCCCAACTGGGGTGGTGACAGAGAAGTCTGAATGGGGAGTCAGAGCTTTTATCCCTGCTGGATCCCTAGGCTTTGTCTCTACCTGGTGATAATGAGGCACACTATACCTTCTCACTGGGGTAGTTTCAGAACTGGCATAGTGGAGGGTCAGGACCTTCACCACTATTCAGCTATAATAAGTCCCCCTTCTCCGACAACAATGTCAACAGAACTCAGTGGAAAAAGTAAACTTCTACCCATAACAAGTAACAAGGTGGCACTCCTATACTCCTAGTTGGTGCAGTGTTAGGGTTGCTAAAACAGAAGACAAGTAAGACAGAGAGATTTATCATACCTGAAATGTCCAGGATTCAATAGAAAATCATTCATTATACCAAGAACCAGGATCTCAACTTGAATGACAAAAGACAATCATGAGATGCCAACACCAAGATGACATAGGTGTTAGATTCATCTGACAAATGTTTTAAAGGAGCCATTATAAAAATGCTTTAAAAGGCAATGACACACACATTTAAAAAATCAAAAAATGTAGTCTCCCCAAAGAAATTGAAGATATAAGAGGAATCAAGTAGACATTTTATAACTGAACAATAAAATAACCAAAATTAAAAAATCAGTGGAGAGGAGAGAAAAGATTTAGTACACTTATAGATAGAAAAATAGAAATTCCCCAATCTGGACAACAGAGAGAAAATAGACTGAGAAAAAATGAACAGAGCCACAGAAATTTCTGGGGCATAACAAAGATCTAATATTTGTGTCATCAGAATCCCGGAAGGAGGAGAGATTGGGGCTAAAAATAATTTGAAGAAATAACAGCTAAAAATGTACACAATTTTGGTAAAAGATATAAGCCTGTAGCTTCGAGAAGCTGGGCAAATCCTAAACAGAATAAACACAAAGACACAACATAATCAACCTTCTGAAAATTAAAGACAGAGAATAATCTTGGAAGCAGTGAGAGAGAAACAACTCCTGACCTACAGAGGTGAAACAATGGTGAAACAGCAGTGTCTTGGCAGAAACCATGGAGATCATAAGGAACTGGCACAACATTTTTAAAGTGCTGAAAGAACTGTCAACCCAGAATTTTATATTGAGCAAAAATACCCTTAAGGAATGAGGGGAGTCCAAAACTTTCTCAAATGAGTGGAAATTTCAGTATAGGTTGCCAGTAGACCTACTCTAACAGAATGGCTAAAGTAAGTTTTTGAAACAGAAAGGAAATGATAAAAGCAGGGATCTTGGAACTCCATTGGGAAAGGAAGAAAAAACAGAAAGGAATAAAAGTGTTGGTAAATAAAATAGACTTTCCTTCTTTTCTTGAATTTTCTAAACTATGTTTGACATTGGAAACAAAAATTTTAACAGTGTCTGATATGGTTCTTACTCTTTGTGAAGGAAATATTTAAGAAAATTATATTATAAACAAAGCAGCATATGGGGGACTGAGAATGGTACAGCATCAATTCTGTGAGATTCTTACCAAAAATATGCTCAACCTCAACCAATCATGAGAAAATTTTAGAAAAACCCAATTCAAGAACATCCTACAAAATAAGTCATCACATTATTCAAAAGTGTTAAGATCATAGGGGGTGCCTAGGTGGCTCAGTTGGTTAAACGACTCTTGATTTCAGCTCAGGTCATAATCTCACGGTTCTTGAGTTCGAGCCCTGCATCAGGGTCTGCATTCTCAGCGCAGATCCTGTTTCAGATCCTCTGTCTCCTCCTCTTTCTGCCCCTCCCTCATTCACGTTCTGTTTCTCTCTCTCTCAAAAATAAATAATAAGACATTTAAAAAAGGTATTAAGATCACAAAAGACTAAAGAACTGTTACTTGATTGGAAAAGATTTAAGAGACATTGCAACTAAATACCCTGTGGAATACTAGGCTGGAGCCTGGACCAGAAAGAGGACACTCGTAGGAAAACCGGAAAATTTGAATAAGATTGTATCATCATTAATTTCCCGGTACTGACAATTATACTATGGTTATACCATGGCTAACATTAAGTTCTGTACTATATTTCTTTTTTTTTTTTTAAGCTTTTTTTTCAACGTTTATTTATTTTTGGGACAGAGAGAGACAGAGCATGAACAGGGGAGGGGCAGAGAGAGAGGGAGACACAGAATCGGAAACAGGCTCCAGGCTCTGAGCCATCAGCCCAGAGACTGACGCGGGGCTCGAACTCCCGGACCACGAGATTGTGACCTGGCTGAAGTCGGACGCTTAACCGACTGCGCCACCCAGGCGCCCCAAATTCTGTACTATATTTCTACCTAAGTTTAAAATATTTTTATTATTATTATTATTTTAAATGTTTATTTGTTTTTGAGAGAGACAGAGAGAGAGCGTGAGCAGGGAGGGGCAGAGAGGAGGAGACAGTGAATTGTAAGCAGGTTCTGCATGGTCCCTGCAGAGCCCAATGTGAGGCTCAAATTCACAATCCATGAGATTGTGACCCGAGCTGAAGTCAGACACTTAACCGACTGAGCCACCCAGGTGCCTCTAAAATTATTTTTTAAAGGCCACTAATAAAAGAAAACCTTTAGTGCTTCAGAATAAAGGAGATAAGGAGAGGCCCAGCACCCATTAGAGTAGGTATCAGATAAACAAGTTTTTCTACGCATATCAGAGTTTTATATTAAAAGAATCTTTAAACACAAGAGAAGGTAATCAGTGGAGATTTTCTTTGCATTAGAAAAATAAAGTCACTGGGCAATGTGGTAGTTTCTACCTATGATATCAAAAGGAAAAAGGATGCAGGAAAAAAAAGTTTCTGGCAAAAAGCCTGGAAAATTACAGTATCCAAAGCATAATGACAAAGAAGCTAAAGGTTCTTCATTAAGTTAGAGATTTAGAGAGAAAAAAAATTGTTGACAGATGCCTAATCATGGGAAGCCTAGCAATGGGGACCAAGAAACTTGAACAAAGAAATATCAATAAATGCTACTTGATTTCCAAAAGGTAAGAAGTTGCTGCTTATGTTGCAAATGCAAAGTGGTAGCAAATACTACCTATGACAATTTTTTTTTAGCTATTTTTATTTTTACTCTAAGACAATATGACTATCACTATCTGAACTTTCTCCTCTATCATGAATGTCATTACAAAAAATTTCTGCTGAAATCACTTTTAATAGGAAGCAGGAACCAACAAATTCTATCAGGTTCTTCTTTTTAGCAGTTGACAAGAAGTTGATGGAGAACCAGAAGAGACTACTATTGCAGAAGCCAAGAGAATAGAAAGTTTAAGATGAGAGACAAGGTTCAGAGTTTCAGTCCAGCCAGGTTAACTGCTTCAGAAAACAAAACCCAACACTATACAGAGGAATGTAACAGAATCCAGAGTCTCTATAATGTATCATCGACAATTGTCAGGATTCAATCCAAAATTACTTGACCTGTAATGAACAGGAAAAGGTGACTCATACTTAAGGGAAAAGGCAATCAATAGAGACCAAATCCAATATATCTGATGTTGAAATGAGCAGAAAAGGTGTTTAAAGCCAAGCACCTATTTTTCTTAAGGATGTAAAGGAAAATACAAGCATAATGCATGAATGGACAGGAAATCTCAGCAGAAAAACCAAAACTTTGGAAAGAACCATATGGAAATTCTAGAAATGAAAATACAATATCCAAAGTTTAAAGAAAAATTCACTGGATGAAGGAGATACACAAAAGAGTTAGTAACTTATAGATCAATGACATAATACAATTTAAAGTTCAGAGAAGGGGTGCCTGGGTGGCTCAGTTGGTTAAATGTCTGACTTTGGCTCAGGTCATGATCTCACAGTATATGGGTTTGAGCCCCGCGTCAGGCTCTCTGCTGACAGCTCGAAGCCTGAAGCCTGCTTCAGATTCTGTGTCTCCCTCTCTCTGCCCCTCCCCACTCACACTCTCTCTCAAAAACAAATAAACATTAAAAATTGTTTAAAAAGTAAAATAAAGTTCAGAGAAAACAATTTTTTTTAATGAATAAAGGCTCAGGAATCTGGGATAATATTTTTAAAAATGCACATAAATGGAGTCCCAGAAGAAAAGAGAGAAAGGGGGCAAAAAATTTACTCAAAGAAAATATGGCCCCATATTTCTCAAATTTGATGAAAGCAATAAATATACAGTGAGTTCAACAATGGCTCTCAGAAGATATGTCCAAGTCCTAACCTCTATACTTTTGAATGTGAACTTATTTGGAAATAGGTTCTTTGCAGATGAAATTGAGTATGTCAAGATCATCCTGGTAGAGAGATAATATTTGCAACACAAAGGACTTATACCCAGAATAGAAAAAGGACTCTCATAACTCCATAATAAGAACAACAACAAAAAAAACCCAATTAGAAACTGGGCAAAGATGTGAACATTTCACAAAGATATATAATTGGCCAATAAGCACATGAAAAGAAGTTCATCATATGGGTCATCAGTGAAATACAAATTAAAATATAAATGAGATACTGCTATAGTCTTAGTAGAATAAGACTGATCATGTCAATACATGAAACCCTCATACACTGCTAGTAGGAATGTTATATGTTACAGTATATTGAAAAAAAAATCTGATGGTTTGTTATAAATTTGTATGAACACTTACCATGGGACCCAACAATTTTACTCCAAGAAATTTTTCCAAGAGAATTAGAAAGATGTCTGCATAAAATCTTGTACATGTGGGCACCTGCGTGGCTCAGTCAGTTAAGCAGCCAACTCTTGATTTCGGCTCAGGTCATGATCTCATGGTTCTTGAGTTTGAGCCCCATGTCAGGCTCTTCACTGACAGCGTGAAGGATCCACTGACTGTGTGGGATTCTCTTTCTCCCTCTCTTTCTGCCTCTCTGCATCTCTCTCTCCCAAATAAATAAATGTTAAAAAAAATCTTTTAAGAATCTTGTACAAGAATAATCATAAACAGCTTTATTCATAATAGCACCAAACTGAAAACAACTCAAATGTCCATCAACAGGTAAACTGAGAAACAATTTGTGGCATACATCCATATAGTGGACAAGTAGTTAAAAAAAAAGAAACTACTGATGTATGCAACATGGATGAATCTCAGAAACATTACAAGTGAATGATGGGGTGCCTGGGTGGCTCAGTCGGTTAAGCGGCCGACTTTGGCTCAGGTCATGATCTCTCGGTCCGTGAGTTCAAGCCCCGCGTCGGGCTCCGTGCTGACAGCTCAGAGCCTGGAGCCTGTTTCAGATTCTGGGTCTCCCTCTCTCTGACCCTCCCCGGTTCATGCTCTGTCTCTCCCTGCCTCAAAAATAAATAAAACGCTAAAAAAAAAAAAAAAAAAAAATTAAAAAAAAAACCATTACAAGTGAATGAAAAAAGCCAGATGCAAAACTGCATGCTGTATGGTTCCATTTTTATAAAATTCCTGAAAAGGCAAAACTACTCTTTAGTTACAAAAGGACAGCTTGGTTATCTGTAGCCATGGGGGGGGGGGGGGCTGGTAGTGAGGAAAACAGGCTACAAAGAGGCACCAGGAAAACTTTTATAGTAATAGAAATATCCTCATCTTGACTGCGGTGGCAGTCACATGGTTGCACACATTTTTCAAAACTACATGATAAAATGGGTGTGTTTATATAGCCAATATGGTTGATTCAAACATTTAAAAAGCACAGCTATCTTTGACACAACAGTTGGAGACACTAAGTCATTGCATGTACTTCTAAATAATCATAATTAATCTCACAATTAGTTTCCTAACAACTGTTACCTTAGGATGTTAAAATCATTTGAGTTTATCATGTGTTCAGATATGATTATCTGTTCTTCCACCTGTCCCCTGCCCCTCCTCCACATCCCACCTCCTCCACATCCGTTTTATGGTAGCTCCATGAGGGCACAAACCCTGACTGTCACTTATACTATATCCTCAGGGCCAAGAAGTATACTTGGCCTGTAGGCGGTGCTCAATACATTGCAGTTGAATTAATGGCTAAATGAACCCTTTACATTGTTAGCATTCATCTGGAATTTCTCCTACAGTATTACCCATTTCCCCTAATCAAACTTACCTACTTCTCTGGTTTCAATTACATCTAAATAAAGAGGACCCTCCAATCTGTGTGTCCTATCCTTTCTTGCTGATCCCCAGATGCATTTACAACTGTACTGGACAACTTTATTTCAGGCAACTTAAATTCCACGTGTTTAGCCATTAAACATTAATTTCTTCTAAGTTTATTCATCTCATCCACACTAAACATAAAACCTTGCCCAAGTCACATCACGTTCATACTATCCTACTTTATTTCACTCCTGAAAATTCCTGAAAAAGTAGTCTACGTATCCTCGAATAGTCTCTACTTACTCTTTAACGTACATACATCTTGCTGCCACCTTGACCAGGCTAGTGAAAGCGTCCTCACAGAAATCAGCACAAGAGATGATTTAATTCTCTCAGTTGTACCTTAGACAACTGTACCTCAGCCCCACTCTATGCCCACCAGCTCTGCCCTAATTCGGTCTTTGTTATTTCTCTCCTGGATTCACACAAAACCACTTTGGTTGGTCTTTTTGCTACCAATCATGTCTCTTTTTTGTCTAGTTCATCCTTTGTATCACTGGTAGAACTGTCTTTCTAAAATACAAAACCAATGTCACTACCCATTTAAAAGTTAAGTTCCTGGTCTCTGCCTAACAGCTAAAATCCAAACTCCCAGCAACACACAGCTTTTCAGTCTCCCTGCCAGCCACTTCCACTTTGACTCTAAGCATTTTCTGAAATGCTGTGTCCTTTCATTTCTTCAGTGCTTGGCTTCTGCCTGCTATTCTTATTCACCTGAAAATTCTATGTGCTCTTTAAAAGTTATTTCAAATGTCTCATCTGCTGTTCTTCCCTAATTCCTTCGGTCAGAGCTGTTCATTCTTATTTGTGATTCTTGACATGGCTTAACTACACCTAAAGTGAACACTTATCAGGTGACCCTTATGCCTCTTACTATGGGGGTAGACATTACATACATTATTTCATGCAGATGCTACAAATCTTTAATTATTTTTATCAAACTGTTGTGTAATGTTCAAACAATGATCCCTGGAGATAGGACTAATTTATGGTAGTGGCCAACCTTTGGCATACTGGTTTTATTTACCTGTCTGTGCTCAACTTGACCATAATTCCTACTGTGTCCAGTGGTTGACATGTTACCTATCATGTGTAGGTACTTATTAAGTGTTTGCCCAGAATGAATAAGCAGATGTCCCATTTCCTGTTCTTCAGCTAAATCAATTCCAGTATTCAATGGGCTGACAAACTCTGTAGCCAGATTTAACTTCATATCCATCTAGTTCTTTCACATACTGAGATTACTGAAAACTAATGCATTAGCTACTATTTTTCTCTTAATAAGGTTTATTCAAGCTGTCACTGTATCATCTTCAAACTGCGGTCTTTGTTTCCTCAAATGTTCCAATTTAGGACTTGATTCTGGGCTTTTCTAAAACTTAAAAAAATGACAGTAATACAAAAACATGTTGAAAGTTTTTCAAATATCCCTTATCTCTGATAAGTAAGTCTGCCTTTTGATGTGACCCTGTTAAGATGGCAGAACTTTCCAGAACATAAACTCTGTCAGGGTTTAAAATTAACTAATAATTCCACATGGGGAAATGAGTAAACTACATTGCTAATAGAATGCTTTTACTTGTGTAGTCCCTCAAATGTGTATTTACATAATAAAATTTTATGTCAGAATAAAATTCAAACTTCCTTCCAGCTCAAAAGAGTTAGAACTCTTAAATAACTCAGACTCAGTTATGTATCTAATAGAGGGCATAAATGGATTAATAAAATCAATAACTAAACCACTATCTAGAAGACCATGGACCTCCACCACAAACTTAGTCCTACTTACAGGGATCAATCTTCAAACACTATACAACAGTTTGATTTAAAATAATACAAAGATCTGGGTGCCTTGGTGGCTCAGTTGGTTAAGCATCTGATTCTTGATCTTAGCTCAGGGTTGTTGAGTTCAAGCTCTGCACTGGGCTCCACGCTGGTCATAAAGCCTACTTAATGTCAGTTTCGTTTCCTTATTTACCCATATATTTCCAAAATGAAGCATGCGCCTGCTATCTTAGTTGTTTGTTTTTTTCAATGTGCAGAAAATCCTTTACGTGCAATAATTCCACATATTGCTCTCTTTTTCAAGATTTATCCTGGGTGAGAAGAGAACAATACATATGAAATTTTAACCACAGTCACTAATGAAAAAAATCTTAGACACAGCTGATTGCTGGAGAGAGAAAAATAGATCATTTCAACATGACTCAGAATGAGCACAGGTATATTGCTATTTGCCCAACATGAAGAGACTCGATGGGTAGAACAGTTAATCTCATGTCCCTAAGTAAAAATCCTATTATTGCCGACTTTTTCTAGCAAAAGGAAATTTAATTCACCTTTAGATGAAAAATAATTTCTTCAAAGATTTGATTTTCAAATGATTCCAAGTAGAATTCTCATGCTGAGCTGAAGTTTGACACAAACAGAGAAAGCTAGGTATTTCTACTTGGGGAAGACACATTAATGACAGCCTTTGTTTTTTTTCTGTACCACATCAAAGTCACTGTGGTAGGAAAGGCTCTTTCCATGTTTGTATAGTACTTTTTCTTTGAAATAACTTATATGTCTTACTATGTGCGTGCTGGTACATCAAGGCTCCAAGATGAATGTCTTTGTCCTTTTGAGTTCCATGGTTGTACTCTGTAGTGACTTAGGGTGAAGTGAGTCCAGAATAAATGCATGTAGTAATAAGGGACTATTTTACTCAAGGCTTGCCTGATTCTTACCTATATTATTGTTACTAATCATGGTTTATATGCATCAGGATTTCTTTCTTTCAACCAGAAGTTTTTTTCTATAGAGTTAGAAATTTCAGCAAAATGAGTTGATAGATAATTCCACTGGTTTTTACAGAAGTACAGTTTTGTAATATGTAGTCTTTTATGCATACTTTTGGGAGTTTGGCAAAATATGTCAAGGTATAATGATACCAGAGACAATAAGTCAGTCTGCACAAACTTGGGTTGCCCATTTGAAGAACAAATCTGAATTTTAGGGTCACTATAGAAACACCAAGCCTTTGGGAGAGTTCAAATACTAAACCAAGTCTCCAACGTCTTTGGAAAGTAGTAAAGGCCAAATCCAAAAGGGATTTTTAAAGAATGACTGCAGGGGTGCCTGGGTGGCTCAGTCGGTTGAGCGTCTGACTCTTGATTTCAGTTCAGATCATGATCCCTAGGTGCTGGGATCAAGCCCTGCATAGGGCTCTGTGCTAAGCAGCAGAGCGTGCTTAGGATTCTCTCTCTCTCTCTCTCTCTCTCTCTCTCTCTCTCTCTGTCTCTCTCTCTCCCTCTGCCCCAAGTGTGTTCTCTAAAACTAACTAAATAACTAACTAAATAAATAAATAATTTTTTAAAAAAAAAGCAACTGCAAATCAGAGCAGTATCTATTGACCCCATGCCAAACTCACAAATGTATTTTACTCATTGCACTCTGAGTAACTTCTCCCCATTTTATACAGCCATTTCTGTAGTGGCATAGATGAAAATTTGGGCTGAGAAATAATGTAGTAAGTTATGTTTCAAGGATAAATTTAAAATTGGGGAAAACATATTTCTAAGTGGGGGGGTATATGTATATGCATGATTTCTTTCTCCATATTCTACGAAAAAACCCTACAAAGTTTAATTTATATTGCTCTTTGAAAAAAATAGATCCCTCATTCTTAAAAAAAAAAAAAAGCTGCAAATAGCCTCTTTGATGATAAATACTTGGATTATAAAAAATGAGGTACAGGGAAGAATGAAAAAGGAAAGACAAAAGGTTGATTCTCAGATTGGTCAGCTACCTTCCATACTAATTCTTAATGGAATCTGTATTACGGCCATATTCTTAAAATGTTATATGCCATAGGGGCGCCTGGGTGGCTTAGTCAGTTGAATGTCCGTCTTTGGCTCAGGTCACGATATCATGGCTTGTGGGTTCAAGCCCCACGTCAGGCTCTGTACTGACAGCTCAGAGCCTGGAACCTGCTTCGGATTCTGTGTCTCCCTCTCTCTCTGCCCCCTCCCCTGCTTGCATTGACTCTCTCTCTCAAAATAAATAAATGCTAAAAAATTTTTTTAATGTTTTTTGCCATATATGTTAAAATAAATTTTAAAGGAAGCCTGTAACTGTAAAATAAGCCTGCTATAATCATATTAAACTTCATAAAAGGAGATAAAACCAGTTGAAATGTATTAAGTTTGAATTGTATTTGAAAGAAAGATTTTAAGTAGGTATTTCAAAGCTTTCTACTGACATTTTCATCTTGCTAGAAACAGTACTAACATCTAAAACTCAAAATAATAAAAAAAAAAAACCCTCTATAAAACCCTCCTTGATTTTGTAAAAATAATTATGGTTTAACTAAGACGACAAATATTTCTTTGTTTATATTCTTAATGTGAAAAAAGCAAACCTAGCTTATAGTTTATCCAGAGGTTTCAAAATCAACACTATTCAATGGATGATGATCACAAAAAGGGGACAGAGAATAGCAAACTGAAATTAAATTCATCTAGAAAGGATAACTTGCTAAAAGAATTAATTTTCATTTCCAATCAAATCACTTTTCTAATGACTCATTTAAATAGAGCATGAGGGGCGCCTGGGTGGCGCAGTCGGTTGGGCGTCCGACTTCAGCCAGGTCACGATCTCGCGGTCTGTGAGTTCGAGCCCCGCGTCAGGCTCTGGGCTGATGGCTCAGAGCCTGGAGCCTGTTTCTGATTCTGTGTCTCCCTCTCTCTCTGCCCCTCCCCCGTTCATGCTCTGTCTCTCTCTGTCCCAAAAAAAAATAAATAAACGTTGAAAAAAAAAATAAATAAATAAATAGAGCATGATACTATGATTTATAAGAAATATACATTTGGTCTTCACCCCTTTTTTCTGATACTAGCTCCCCATACCCTTGGTATTTCCTAAGTATTGAAAGCGATAGAGTCGTTTGCTAAGGATGGGAGCTGATCGCCAATGGAGCCAAACAATGATTACAGGGTTAGAGCTTTCAGTCCCATCCCCCTGACCTTGGGGGATGGGAGAGGGGCTGGAGGTTGAATCAATCGCCAATGGTCAATGATTTAACCAATCGTGGCTTCCTAATGAAGCCCCCGTAAAAGTCCAAAAGGACAGGATTCTGAGAGCTTCTGGGTTGGTGAGCAAGCACATGGAGGTGCTGGGAAGGTGGTGCGCCAGGAGAAGGTGTGGAAGCTCTGTGCCCTTCCCTCTGGCTGCTCTGACTTATATCCTTTCACAATAAATAGGTGATCTAGGAAGTAAAATTCTCGGAGTCCTGGGAGTTGCTCTAGCAAATTACTGAACCTGAGGAGGAGGTTGTGGGAACCTCTGATTGATGGCTGGTCAGTCAAAAGTACAGGCAGCAACCTGGGCTTGCTACTGGCATCTAATAGTTGGTGGGGAGGGCTGAGGGTGTCTTGCAGGACTGAACCCTTGACCTGGGGCATCTGATGCTGTCTCCATGGAAACAGTATCGGAATTGAGTTGAATTCTGACACCTTGCTGGTGTCCTGAGAATTACTTGGTGCTGTGTGGGAACCACCCTACCATACACATACACTGGAATTAGTACAAGAACCAAAAGACAAAGAAACTGTTTATATCTAATTATACAAATCTAGATTTCTAATAAAATTAGTATGGCCAAGCATATTAATGTTATAATTTAGAATAACGTAAATTATAACACAACAAAACAAAATCTACTTCAGTTCAAATGCACAGCATTTCAAGAATGTCTCCGCCATAATAACTGTCTTTAAAAAGCTGAATAGTTACAGGGCACCAGGGTGGCTCAGTTGGTTAAGCGTTTGACTTCAGTGCAGGTCTCCCAGTTCATGAGTTCAAGCCCCGCATCGGGATCTGTGCTGACAGCTCAGAGCCTGGAACCTGCTTCAGATTCTGTGTCTCCCTCTCTCTCTGCCCCTCCACTACTCACGCTCTGTCTCCATCTCTCTCTCTCTCAAAAATAAATAAACATTAAAAATTTAAAGAGCTGAATAGTTTTGGGGTGCCAGGATCAGTCAGTTTAGCATCTGACTCTTTTGGCTCAAGTCATGAGCTCACAGTTCGTGAATTTGGGCCCCGCGTAGGGCTCTGAGCTGGCAGCACACAGCCTGTTTGGAATTCCCTCTCTCGCTCTCTCTCTCTGCCCCTCCCTGCTCACATCGTCTCTGTCTCTCTCAAAAATAAATAAAAACTTAAAAAAACTTTTCTTGCTAGAAAATAATAAGACAATCAATAAGAACATTCAGACTTTAAAAAAGGATAGTTAAAATGCACTCAATAAAACTTCAAAGAAACACTCATTTATGACAGGGATCCAGACGCTTGCATCTAAAATATGATAAAACTTAAGGTGAGCCCAAACAGTGATAAAAGTACCAAGAATGTGCAGGTGTTCAGTCACATTCTGCTCTGTGAAGTCAGCTTTATTAATAATAACTTTAATTGCATAATAATTTTAATTATTTTGTAGATTTAAGCAAAAAATGTGAGCTTAATACCTACATTCTAGTAAGCAAATAGGCTTTCTGTAATTTATAAATTTCAATTAAAGATTGAGTAATGAAAAAAATTTAAAGCTAAAACAACTTAGTTTTCAGTACACTAATATATTTTTACTTTGTAATACAATATAGCTGTCACATACAAAGGCTCTGATAGGCTTAAATCAAATTTCAAATGGTCAAGGAAGGCCAAAGAAGGGTTTATACAATATTCAATAAGCAGTAATATCTATTCAATGTACAATAACAAAATAAAAAAGTACTAACCTAGAAACACAGAAGAAGAATTTATTGTTTTAAATTCCAGAAAGAAAAATAACAGAATAGCATGAAATCCATAACAAGCTGACCCTATAACTTCTACACTACAGTCCAGTTGAAACATTTAAGAAAGAGAAACAGTCTACATGTTTTTCTACCATGTAAAGATACCTGATAAAGTTAGTAACCTACAAACTCTCAACTATGAAGAACCTTTTACTGTGACATCATGAAGATATGCCATGTGCCTGAGAAGACACTAAGCCATTTCCCACAAAGATTCTGTTCACTGCTCAGATGCAGGCTGTGATCTCTCCGTGACACAGGATTTCACTCAATACCAAGCCCATTCGACCAAAGAAGCACAGTAATGTTTTCAAACCATCTGTTTATGTTCATTGGTATGTAAAAATCACAGTACACAAATTTGGAAATGTTTAACTTGTCATAAATAAGAGTATATCATCTTAGCATAAGCTTTATAAAGAGGTCTGAGCAGTCAGCCCAATAATAAGGGAAACAGACTCTCCATTTTGACTAAAGTAATTATAAAATTATAATTGTTATCATTACCAAGAATTAACAAATAAATACAAATAAAAAAATTTAAGTAGTTTTTCTGGCAGCAAAATTACATCTACCATAATAACATCTCCAAGCAAAAAAATCAATTCAGAGCTTGAATGTATTTTGTGCTTGTTTCTATAAAAATGCAGTGTTATTCTCAGACATTTCTAAATGACTAGGTTTGTAAATAAGCAGTGAATTTCTTTTCATCACAGTTTATTTCTAGTTCATTGTGTGCAGATTATAGATAGAACTAAGAATTATTAGCTTTTCTCCAGTATTTTAACTATATGAATCAAGGTCTTTTTATTTTAAACAGTGATTTATTGTCATTCTTAAGGTAAACAACAAAAACAAATTCTAAAATTTTTTAACTTTAAATCAAGTGTTTAAAATTTCAGACGACAGAGCCAATAAGTGATAACAGCTTCTTCAATTCATATTAATAGTCTGATTAAAAACACTAACGATTACCTGGCAATAGATTTGAAAGAATCGGGTTTCTGTGAAGGCAAACAAACAAACAAACAAACAAACAAACAAAAACCATGCAAAATACCTGCCAAAACACAAGATCTTCTTTCTGATTTCATATCTAAACTGGTAAAATTTTTATAAATACATGATCATTCTACACAATACAGATCTTCTAGAGCATTTCTAAAGGAAATTACAGTTTTTGGTCTTAGGGAATAAGACTAAGATGGAAAAGGGGATGAGAACAGTGAGATCTGAGGGTGCAGTACACTCTTTCTACGCACAAGCACACGGCTGTTCATCCAGTCAAGTCAGCAGTTACAGTTCAGTACATGATTTTCAAGGCAACTAAGAAATCAGAACATAGGTATTTCCTCTTCCTAGAGTTAACAATTCTTTTAAAAGCTCTATCCACAAAGGACTGCTGGGTTTTTTTCCTAAGGGAACAAAGAATAGGGGAAAAAATTCCCATTCCCAAATTCATATACACAAGTTCAGTGAGCTGTGAGCTAGAGTTAGACTAACCAGTAAAACAGAATTATTAGTACCGAGGCAGGTCCTACCCTACACGGTTCAAAACGTGATCCACTAAAACAAATACATGTTTTTATGCTTCAAACAACTAGAAAGCATGTCCTTATTGTTCTAATACCATGTTTAATTGACTCCTAAGATAACAGAGTTCTAGGATGTTGTACCTTAACGGTATACCTGAATCATTACTAGCAATAGAATGCCGACTTCAAAACTGCTATGGAAATAAAATCATCATTAGAAAACCTCAGCCTTATTGTAAATGAGGGAGAACTTAGTGCTAAATACTAACACCAAATGTATGAAAGGCAGAATTTTTGTTTGTGGAAGACAGAGTGAGAAGATAGATGCACCCAATCAAGACCAACTGGAAGACAGAACAGAGAATTAAAAATGTTAAAAAAAAAAAAAAAAAAATAGGAAGAAGAAGAAAAACGGAGGAGAGCCAGGAAGCAAAAGATGAATGGATAGAATGAAAAAAAAAAAAAAAAATGAGGCACGTGCATAGGGCTCTCTTTTTTCTGACCTCTGTGTTCCTGATACTTTACAATGTAAGTGGCATATAGATCACACTAGCAGGCAAGAATGAGCTTTCTGATGGATAGAGATGAAGGATTTGGGGCTAATGAATTTTTTTTCTTGTTTTTGTTTTTGCTTGTAATTCATACCTGAAAGCCTTGAATCCTTGCTAAATATTCCAGTTGTTTTGAAGGTTGTACTGGAGAACAAGGGGGAGTAGGAGAACTTCCTTTTAAACCTATGGCTTCAGCTGTAGGAGACGTTCCATTCATTAGGAGTTCCCTGGCAATGGTAGCTGAACTATTCGATGTGGGAGATATACTGAAGAAAGAGCTTGAGGGTTGGTTCATATCTTTGGGTGACAAATAGCCTAGAGTAGTGCCAGAGATTACTTTGTGGCGGCTGGCTTCCATCTCTTGATAAACATCAGGAGACAAATGAAGAATTCCTTTTGGAGCTATAAATAAAACGAAGGAACAGTGTTACTACACTTAAAATAATTAACATAAAAATAAAATAGTTAACTTAATGCTTTTACTTGGTTTAGTAACCAAGTAGTAAGAAACACTGTCAATCAAGCATCTTCCTCGTACCTGCAGAGGCAGAGGCAGCCTCCGTTTAGAGATGAATAATATATAGTTCAATATTCCTAAAATCAGAAGTTTAAAAAGATTAGGAATGTGCTCGGTCTTCAACGTGCAATTTAATTTTTTATGATCTCATAGAGACATGAACCTCTAACATACACAGCAACTGAGAGACAGTAGGTAAAATGAGGGCTGGGATCAGTCCAAATCATCGGAGGTACAAACTCATAGACCTGATGGCCTCCGGGTGCGGTTCCTCTTCACGAGGGTGTCCCACAGACAACTCTCACTCATGAACATTTCAAAGAGTGACAGAGTGCCTTCTTCCCAACACTGGCACACTGTCCTATCTTGCAAATCTCATTATGATACCACCATCTATCTGTTCGGTTGTCCAACCTAGACTCCTGGCTTTGCCTCACCCAGTAACAAGTAGTCACCATATTCAGTCTAGAATCTGTCCCTTCATCATCAAGTGCATTAGTTCATGCCAGACGGTGGACAGGTTCTGATACCAAAAGGAGTGAGCCTGGGGCTATGTTATCAGTTGGTGGGGTTGTAAACATATAAATAGAAGCACTTTCCTCTGACCACCATTTATCTCAGAGATGTTTCAAACTGCATTTCACACTGCTTGTTCTAATGTCTTTGGATCAGATATTAGCAAATCACAAATCATGCTATCTTATAAAATTACTGAGAAATCACCACTTCTGGAGAATGTGTTCTGACAGATAAAACCTAATTACCATGCTCTTGCCTGCCTCTCTCTCCTCTCTCTCTCTCTCTCTCTCTCCAACCATTAACCTTCTGATTCAAGCCTTCAATGTTTCTCACCTGAACTACTGTAACAATCACTAAAAGGTTTCACTGATACTAGTGTCTATTTCCCCAAATGTCTATAACATAGTCCCAAATAGAAGTGTTCTATGATAAATAAATCTGGGAAATAATGTAAATTATATCACACACACACATACCTACCTTTTGGAGGATTAAAAATGCATATTAGCATAGTAAAGACTGAGAAGTCCAAAAGAATAAAAATCTATTCAACTTGGTTTTACCCAGGACTTCCCAAATTTATTTTATATCTAAGTTTTTTTTTTAATTTAGATTTTAATTCCAGTATAGTTAACATACAGTGTTATATTAATTTCAGGAGTCCAATATAGTGGTTCAAAAATTCCAAATCCCAGTTTTTTACATAACATTGATAACAACTAACACTTTGAAAAATGCTAAGGCTAGTGATTTTCTTACATAAACATCTTTTCTGGCTTCCCATCACTATGCTATAAAATCCAAATTCCTTGGGATGCCATATTAATCCCTTAATTATCTGGCTCCTCCTTACATTTCTATCCTCATCTAAATTCTTCATAAAGATCTCATGCTCCAGTCATGCAGATATATTCACACTTCTTCCAACACTCCATGCTACTTGATCCCATCACATCTTTATTTCTACTGTTCAGTTATACACGTGCGTGTACACACACATAGTTAAGCTTCTATTGCTAGGTTCTAGGTGCTGTGCTAACCAATACTGTCCTGACCTCCAGTGAGGCTCATTCTGTTGGCAGAGGAAAATGAAAAGGGCTAATATGTGGCAGGTGGCTCAGAAGAAATGAATCTAGAGAGCAGTGGGATGAGAAAGGTTAAGCACTAGGAGCTCAGGAAAGGCTTCTCGAACATGCCTGAACATGCTGAAATCTGACAGCAGATTTCAAGGGATAAGGAGAATAAAGCTGAGGAGGAAGAAAACTAAAGGCAGACAGACAAAGGCAGGGACCGGCCGAATGCGTGTGCCAGGAAACCTCAGGCATTTCCTTACCACTAGGGCATGAAGAGGGAGGTGGGAACTGCAAAAGGTAAAAAATGGAGGTAGGGAGGGCCAAACTCCAAGGACTTTATCCTGATAACATCAAAACAAAGAAGTTATTTTATAAAATAATTTATAGCTCAAATTCATATATCAGTCCAATTTTATGGATTGATTTTATGCTTCTGTGTTAGTTTTATAATCAGGAAAAAATTTCAAATAAAATTTTTTAAAGAAAATATGCGTCAAGGCACTTGGGTGGCTCAGTCAGTAAAGCATCTGACTCTTGATTTCAGCTCAGGTCATGATCTCACGGTCTGTGAATTTGAGCCCCATGTCAGGCTCTGTGCTGACTGCATGGAGCCTACTTGGGATTCTCTCTCCCTCTCTCTCTGCTCCTTCTTCACTTGTGCGGAGATGTGCTCTCTCCCTCTCTTCCTCTCTCTCTCTCTCTCTCTCAAAATAAATAAATAAACTTAAAAAATATATGCACTGGAAAAAATACAGATAAATCTCACTAAACAGAGGACTATTTTTAACATTTTGCTTTAAAGATACAGTTTTAACATTTTTTATATGAACTCTTTTTTGTTGTTGAGGTGAAAAAATGTGCTAAAACACAGGAATACCATATGATCCTGTTGTTTATAAAACAATAGACTTTTACTACTAATATTAAAGCATAATATTTAATTATACAAACTATTACCTTAAACAAGCCCATATTGTTGGACATCTAACTTGTTTCCAAATTTTTGTAACTGTAAACAACATAGTGATAAACATTTTTGTTTTTAAATCCTTGTTTATAAGAAAATTTATTTCTTTAAGTTAGAAACAGAATTGCTAGTTTGAACAACATGCATTTTAGGTGTTTTTTGACGCTAACAATTTGCTCCAAATTGGCACAGCTCCACAAAAGTTATAACAATTTCACATTCCTATATTCATAAATGAAAGTACCTTTTTCCCCTATTTTGGTATTGGATATTATTATTATTAAAACATCTTTGCGCCTCTGCTTTCTGTTAGTGTAGAAAAGGGAGAAGATCTTTAAATAATATCCAATACCAAAATAAGAACCTCACTTCTGGGGAGGTGAGAGGAGCTAAAGATTTGAGTTCAAGCACCAACGGTCAATGATTTAATCAATCATGTCTATGTAATGGAACCTCCATAAAAAGCCCCCAAATGATGAAGCTCGGAGACCTCCTGAGTTTCAAACATATTGACATGCTGGGAGGTTTGGTGCATCCCGATGCCAACTGCTGTGGTCCAGACCCTTCTAACTGTTCACGTTATATCCTTTATAATAAACCAGTGATAGTAAATAAAATATCTTCCTGAGTTCTGTAAGTCATTCTAGCACATGATCAAACTTGAGGAAGGGGTCGAGGGAACCCCCTAAATTTATAGCCTGTTGGCCAGAAGTACAGGTGGCAGCAAAGGACTTGTGCCTGGCATCTGAAGTGGGGCAGTCTTGTGCGACAGTGTCCTTATCTGTGGGAGTCTACTTTCCATTCTGGGTAGTGTCAGAATTGAGTGGAACTGTCGGACACCCAACTGGTTTCTGGAAAATTGGAGAATTGGTTGGTATGGGGAAAAAGATCCCCATATATTTGGTGTCAGAAGTGCTGTAAGTAAAAACAGGTCATATGTCAAAAGTGATCAAACTGAATACCTTATGTGCAGCTTATTATACTTCAATTATACCTCAATAAAGTTGTAAAAATATTTACCAATTTGATAAATGAAATGTCTTATTGGTTTTTGTTTTTTCACTAGCTGCATAAATACCACATGTAACTCTTATTTGAAGAATAATTTAAATGTTATGACTCTAAATTCGACACTCAATTTAAGAAATCAAGAAACTAACAGCATTACTTCAGTATTGTTATTATACAGCAGTAACGGGCTTGCCAATAACAATATTATAAAGCAACAAAAATGCTCTCTCAACACTCAAGAGAGGCATTACCTCACAGTATAAGAACTCACGCAGGGTTCAGACTCCCTTATTCTACAGTAAAGCCTGCATTGACTTTTCTTCACGAATAAAGAAGATTCCTTTCTACAGAGCTCAACTAGTAGAATAGTTGTTGAAAGAGTATAAAGACACATGTGGATTTCTGCAGTCAACCACTGAATGATTTTCAACTTGAATATTAGTAACGGAGTAAATGCACTGGTCACAATTCGTTTAGGTTCTTCCTGTTGTAAATTTAAGTAGCTTTTCAGAAGGGTAAAGATTCTGAAAGTAGAATCAAAGTGTAATTTAGGCTACAAATACTTAAGGACTCTAACTTATTTTGCCAATTAGGCCTCCTGGAAACCTATAACAATTTATACTTCCAAATATTTTTTTTAATGTTTATTTATTTTTGAGGGGGGGGGGGGAGGAGGGGCAGAGAAAGAGAGACATACACAGAATCGGAAGCAGGCTCCAGGCTCCCAGCTGTTAGCACAGAACGCTGTGTGGGCTCACAAGCCGTGAGATCATGACCCAAGCAGAAGTCGACTGCTTAACCAACTGAGCCACACAGGTTCCCCAACAATCTATACTTCTATTAGCATTGTGTAACTAAACCTGATTTCTCATCCTTCTGTTGAAACAGGCTTTAGTTATTCTAAATAATTATTGACACTATAATATTTCACTGTTACATTAATTTACATTTGATTACTATGCAGGATAAACTTCTTCTCATGTAACCACCTAGGCTTGTGCCTTATTTCCTGTTAGTTTGGACCTCAGTTTTGCTCATGGACTTCAAATGTATTTCCCTTGCTCAAGCCTGCTATATCCTATTATATTCATGCTCTTAGGATGTCCTGAACCCATTCTCCCATCATCTGTCTTTTGTCCTAGATTTTGCCTCCCATCTTCATACTATCAGTTTGTAACCATTGCACACAGCTACCTTGTAGATACAACACTGGTATTATGCTAGCACTTTACATTAATTATCTCATTTAGCTCCCCATAATAACCATATGAAATGGGCATTTTTATTACTCTAGCTCCATCCAAGTGGTTGCAAAGGCAAGATTTCATTCTTTTTGATGGCTGAGTAATATTTCAGTGTGTGTGTGTGTGTGTGTGTGTGTGTGTGTGTGTGCGCGCACACACACACACACACACACATCTTCTTTATCCATTCATCAGTTGATGGACATGTGGGCTCTTTCCATAGTTTGGCTATTGTTGATAGTGCTGCTATAAACATGGAGGTGCATGTGCCCCTTTGAATCTGTATTTTTTTACCATTGGATAAATACCTAGTAATACAATTGCTGGGTCATAAGGTAGTTCTACTTTTAACTTTTTGAGGAACCTTCACACTGTTTTCCAAAGTAGCTGTACCGGTATACATTCCCACCAACAGTGTAAGAGGGCTCCCCTTTACCTCCCCTTCATCCTCACCAACATCTGTAGCTTCCTGTGTTGGTAATTTTAGGCATTCTGACAGGTGTGAGGTGGTATCTCATTGTGGTGTTGACTTGTATTTCCCTGATGATGAGTGATACTAAGCTTCTTTTCCTGTGCCTGTTAGCCATCTGGATGTCTTCTTTGGAAAATGTTTATTCCTGTCTTCTGCCCATTTCTCAACTGGATTATTTGGTTTTGGGTGTTGAGTTTGAGAAGTTCTTTATAGATTTTGGATACTAATGCTTTATCAGATATGTCACTTGCAAGTATCTTCTCCCATTCTGGAGGCTGCCTTTTAGTTTTGTTGACCGTTTCCTTAACTGTGTAGATGAAACAGTTTTATCTTGATTAAGTCCTAATAGTTCATGTTTACTTTTGTTTCCTGTGTCAAACAGGATTTTAAAAGCCCAAACTTGCCAGGGACTGGGACATCTTACAAAATGAGGAATGCCAGACCATCATGAACATTTTACATGTTTTTCCCCTTGGGTTTGTGCTTCTTTCAAATGTGTATGTGAACCCTCTGGTTCGTGCAAAACCTCCTGGAACATCTTTATGGAGCTTCAGTCTTTACCAGAAGAGTTGTAGAGGACATTTTGAATCAAGATCTCTTAAAGGATTTTATCATATGTGCAGATAAGCAAACTCAGGAGAACCTTGCCTTTCAATGTTCAGTAATGTCCTCTTTGAGAAAGGCTGAAGAACATAAATGTCACTGAGTAGTAGTTGGTATCAGGGCATCAGAACAACAGGGCAAGTCAATGCAGTAAGAAGGATAATGTCACTAGACTGATGCAAATGGTTAATGCCAGTCTATATGGAAGGATTTCTCTGCAAGTCCATGGAATGAGTGCACAGCTGCTTCTTAGTAAAATAAATTTGTCACTTTTTATACCAAAGCTTTTAATTTTTTGAATTTTTGTCACAAAACTGTTGGAGTAAATATTTCTTTTTAACATTTTATTTTTTGAGAGACAGAAACAGAGCACAAGCAAGGTAGGGGCAGAGAGAGAGGAAGACAAAGAATCCAAAGCCAAGCTCCAGGCTCTGAGCTGTCAGCACAGAGCCCAATGTGGGGCTCGAACCCATGTACACGAGATCATGACCTGAGCTGAAGCTGGACGCTTGACCTGAGCCACCCAGGGGCCCCTAAATGTTTTTTAGTAAATACTAAAAAAATACCTAATAATACTCAGGTCTCCTTCTGTCACAGTAAGTTTTGCATAACAAAAAAAATTAATAATTCACATAGGGATAAAAATACTTGTTTGTAAGTGAGAGAAGGACCAGAATGGTGGGGTGGCAATTTCCTCTGATTGAAATATAGACTCTGCTTCTACTTAGTTACTATCATGGACGATTCACCAAATTTTAATAAGAAAGTAAATTATTTGTGCATATTTTGAAAGCTGATGCCTCAGATTTTTATTTCTTCTCTGATGAGAAAGAATATTTTGTTGATTGCTATCTCAGAAAACAGGCATGCTTCCTGATTAGCATCAATTATCTTAAAACAGCCCTCAACTTTTTGAATTGGTTATCTGAAAAGTTACTTGGTTGCTACTGGCAAAACTGATGCCTAATGAGTTTTTCTTTTTTTAAAAATCTTTTGTCCAAAGATTCAAGTGGCAGCCAAAGATTCAAGCGGCAGAGTCAAGCGTATGGCTGATTTTCCTGCTGATAAACATAAAGTCTGCCTTTGTAGCATTTGCTACTCACTAACTTTCCCTTGTGTGTCTTAATGATGGTAATATCTCTTAACATCATTCTGATCCACTCAATACACTTTATCTTTAAAGTTTCAGAAACAAATTGTTATTTTAAAAAAATCTTAAAAACTAGGAAACAGACTACTGTTTCAAAACAGGAAATTTGAGAAAAGCATGAGCAACATGATTTATCAGGCTTACAGTGATTTTTCACCTCTATGAAAATTCATGAAATCTAAGGAAGGTCTATAGTCTAGTTCATTGTATTGTACCCATGTCAATTTCCTGGTTTTGTGAATGTCCTGTAATTATATAAAATGTCACTATTGGGAGAAACCGAGTGATGGGCACATGCAAACCCTCTGCACTACTTTTACAACTTGTTAAATTACAATTACATGAAAGCACTGCTATGTTTCTCTGGGCCTCTCCCTCAGTACAGAGGCCCCAGAAGAAGGTGCCGCTGAGGCAAGAAGGACAGTGGCACTAGCACTGGATATGGCCCCAAGAGTAAGCAGGGCTGGCATTGGCAGTGCCTATGCCTTGGGGTCTGCAGCTTTGCCCCTGCCTCTGCCTGATGCACCGTCCCTGGTTTCCTAGGCTCTGGCTTAGGGCTGGTACTCTTTCTTTCCCAGGTAAGCTCAGGGCTATTTATTAGATGAGTGCACATGTAGCCCAAGAAGGAACCAATGGAGGGGCGCCTGGGTGGCTCAGTCGGTTAAGTGTCCGACTTCGGCTCAGGTCATGATCTCACGGTCCGTGAGTTCGAGCCCCGCGTCGGGCTCTGTGCTGCCAACTCAGAGCCTGGAGCCTGTTTCAGATTCTGTGTCTCCCTCTCTCTGACCCTCCCCCATTCATGCTCTGTCTCTCTCTGTCTCAAAAATAAATAAACATTAAAAAAAAAAAATTAAAAAAAAAAAAAAAAAAAGAAGGAACCAATGGAACCACCATGGCCATCTTCCTGGAGTGCAGATATGAATAGCCAATCCATCTTCTCATGATCTTTGGCAAGGAGCCTGACTGGATCTTAGAAATCTCCCACTTTCTGCTGCCCTGTCACTGAGATACAATGGAATAGGATGGTATTTTTAGGGGACCCCACCTCTCCCTTTCCAAACAGCTCAGTATCAACCTGTCTTCCAGCTGAGGCTCAATCAAGGTCCTTAGTTCTAACTTTTAAGTCAAATATAAGCTATTTAGATAGAGACAAGAATCAATTAATACAAAATTAGAAAAAAATTCTCCTGAAAATCAAACTAAAAAGGGAAAATGTTGGCTAAAAGCAATACAATGAAAAAAATCAAATAAACAGGTAAAGAATTTGTTACAAGTTTCTTTTTTTTTAAAACATTTTTTTTTTTATATTTATTTTTGAGAGAGAGAGAGAGAGGGACACAGCATGAGTGGGAGAGGAGCAGACAGAGGAGACACAGAATTCAAAGCAGGCTCAAGGCTCTGAACTGTCAGCAGAGCTTGACATGGGGCTCGAACCCACAAACAGTGAGATCATGACCTTAGCTGAAGTCTGACGCTTAACCGACTGAGCCACCCAGGCGCCCCTAGAAGTTTCTTTTTTAAGGTCAGTTTAAGAATCATTTTGGAAGGTAAAGCTCCCAATTAGCAAAAATTTGATCACATTTCACATTGCAGATGAGACTAAAGCTGTTCTGGATTAAAGAAACAGCTACATTGAAAAAGGAGTCATTATTGAACAAATGAACAAAATGATGTATTTTAATGTGCTCAAAAAGTATACCTTAAATCAGTGGTTAAAAACTAACCCTGTTCTTGCCCTTAGAGTTGGACAGCACTAATTTTTTAATTTGTGCATTTTATTGGTCTTTTTTCTTCTTTTGGCGGTGGGGGGGGGGGGAGCTACATTTAACATGATATATGTGAAATTATTAGTTTGGTGAATGTTTATGAATTAAATTACCAACAGAACTTTTTGGCATGATATGAAAGTCTTCTGGAGAGCACAGTACCAAGAGGGAAAAGTGCCAGCCCTGATCCACAACAGGTGCAACCCCAGGGCAGAGGCCTGACCGGAAGGGTCATGACACAGCACCCTGCGCACCTAAAAGAGACTGTGCCTTCATTATTTCAGCTGTGCGATGGGGAGGAGGGGAACCACAAAATGGTAAATGATAAATTTTCTTTAAAAAGCTAAAAGTAATAATAGCAACAAAAGGAGTTTTTTGAAATTTTTGTTAAAACAAAAAAATTTTTATTTTTTGAAACAAAAACATTGTTTGAAAAAAATTCAAATGAACTGGGAAATGCCTTTGGAAAGTTTGTTCCACTGTACATATGTACACTATCTTAGCCAAGAAAAGGGGTTAGTCAAGAGTTTTCAAAACCAAGGGCTGAACAGTTGTTTTTTCTTTAAAAAAGAAAACTTGAAAGTATATAATGACAAAGGATAAGGACGTGAGTATCATGAATAAATTCACGATTCACCTTAATAATAAACAAAGTCTCAGCTGGCTTATATAGAACAAATCTGTTCTGTTCAAAAAAGACAGAACCATGAACATTTCTACCAAGTGAGACAAAACTGGTACAGTAAAAATGAAGTTTGAGAGCAGCTTGTGAACATAATGAGCCATGTTCAATTATGCATTTATTTAAATGGGGTTAAAATGTTTCTGACAAAATAAAGACCATTAGTTTTTTTCTTCACAGAAAAAATCCATTAATGACTACTTACCAAAAACTGTAAAAATCAAAACAAAAAACAAAAAAACAAACCCTGAAAAATGCATTATGTAAGCCTGCCATATGACACAAATGACCAGTCTCTCAGGAGGAAGAAACACACACTGAAATGGCTGCTGCAGCAGCCCCTAACATTGCACTCACTATTCCCCTGCTAGCATCCCAAGCATCTGTTCCAGAGAGCTCATAAAACAAGAATAAGCATAGGTAACATTCATATAGACCTTACTAGACAGCAGGCTTTGCATAGATTAGCTCAGTAATCCTCACAATAACGCTCTGACACAGGAATTATGATTTTGTCCATTTTCCAGTTGAAGGCCCTGAGGCTCAGAGAGGTCATGGTGACCTCTCAAAGTTACAGATGGTAAGCAGCAAGGCTTGGGACTGCAACTCGGCATCTGGCTTTTGGGGTTAGCACATGTAACTACCCTTCAATCTGTAAAATAAACAAATATGAAAACAAAAACTCTTATTCTTTGCATCTGTACGTTTAATTTCTATGGAAATGAGTCTTGAAATATTCTAACACCAGCACAGAGAAAAGAAAGTGTCAAGATATTGAACTTAATATGAGGTGTCTCCCGGTTTTCATTTCAAACCTATTTTCTAGGCTCAATGAACCAGAGTGTCTCTCAAGTAGCATGATAGAAAAGCTAGAAATAGGAGCCAGGCAGAAATCACTTTTAAAAAAAAGAAAAAGATTTGCATTGTGAAACCACCCTTTGGGAAGACGTGTAAAAATAACGTGCTCAGTCAGCATCATAATTTTATTTGTTGTGAGAAAGTAACTTCAAGTATTAGTTTAACATAACAGAAAAAGTGTAGCTTTAGGATGAAAGAACTTAATCCACATAACTCTTTTAATTCTCCTTATATGATATATATTCTGATTTAATAATCTATTCCAAATTAGTCTATGTATTACTCAGAAAGTTATGACTAATTCCACAATACTATAAATAAAAATGAACTGATTAGAACAATATAAATATTTAAAAAAAATTTTTTTTAATGTTTATTCATTTTTGAGAGACAGAGAGAGACAGAGCATGAGTGGGGTAGGGGCAGAGAGAGGGGGACACAGAATCTGAAACAGGCTCCAGGCTCTGAGCTGTCAGCACAGAGCCCGACACGGGGCTTGAACTCACAAACAGCGAGATCCTGACCTGAGCTGAAGTCAGACGCTCAACTGACTGAGCCACCCAGGCACCCCAGAACAATATAAATATTAAGTAATGTATCTAATGTTAAAAATCTCCTTGCAAAAATAACAAACTCATTTTTAAGACGAGGAAAGAAACAGTCTAGTAAGACAGAAAACTCATACAAAAACTACTTACTTCAGCCAAGCACACACACAAAAAACTGTTTTCCTATTCTCACCTATAACACCAAAGGCCAAGTTGGGAGCCTACGCTTTTACCGCCATCAAGCTATATAATAAGACTCCCCATCACCTCCACTGTGATGGTACTGGAGAAGCCTAGTAGGAATCTGGGACTTTGACCTCATCCTATAGTATCAATGGAGATCACAGAAAGCCTGGACATCTACCCTACCCCTACCCAGCAGTAATGAGAAGCCCTTTCCCCTCCCTGTTAGAGTGTTGCCTGGAGAGGAACATTGGAGAGTCAGGATTTTAATCATCACCTAGCAGTGAAAAGGTTATCTCCATTGTGGTATCAATGAAGACTATGTGCAGCCAGAATTCCCATTCTATCCAGTAATAATGAAGAGTCCTCCACCCTGGGTTATCATTGGAGGTAGAATAGAGAAACTGGACTTGTATTAGCAACTAACAGTAACAAGGTGGCACCCCTACTCCACAGGCCAAGTGGTATCACTGAAAAAACAAAACAAAACACCAAAAAAAAAAAACACCCCAAAATGGAAACAGAAGGTGTACAAAATACCCAGTCTCATAGTATACTAAGAAAATATACAGTTTTCAATAAAAAATTTCAAATCATATTAAGAAACATGAAGACCTCAAACTGAATGAAAAAACATCAAAAGATGCCAATACTGAGAGGACAGAGATTTTTAAAAAATCAACAACAATGTTAAAGCAGCTATGATAAAAATGCTTCAATTAAGCAAGCAAAAACATGCTTGAAACAACTGCAAAATAGAAAGCTTTAGCAAATAGAAAGTCTCAGCAAATAAATGGAAGGTAAAAAGAAAAACAAAATGGTAATTTTGGAACTAAAATACACATTAATTGAAATAAAAATCTCAGTGGGTGGTTTCAACAGCAGAATGAACAGAGGAAAGAATTAGTGAAGCGGAAGTTGAAAAAAAGATATAAATTACCTCATATGAACAAGAGAGGGGAAAAAAAGACTAGAAATAAAATGAAGAACACCTCAGGGATCAGTGAAACTACAACAAAAGAACTAAAATTTGTGCTGCTGGTGTTCCAGAAGGAAAGGAGAAAGAAGGTGGGTCTAAAAAAGTACTGAAGTATAAATAATGGCTGAAAATGCCCCAAATGGCAAAAGACATAAACTATACACATTCAAAATGTTGTGTGAACCCAGAGCAGGATAAATATAAAGAAATCCACAACAAAACACATCATAATTAAACTTCCAAAAACTGAATAAAAAGAAAAAGAATCTTGAAAGTTAGAGAAAAAGCAAAACTTAACCTCAGGGGAAAAACAATTTAAATGACAGTGGATTCTCATCCCAAACCATGGGTGTCAAAAGGAAATAGCACAATATTTATCAAGTGCTAGGGGGAAGATGGGTGGAAGTATTGTCAACCCAGAATCCTATACCCAGCAAAAATATACTTTAGGAATGAAGGGGAAAGTGAAGCATTCTCAGATATAGGAAAACTAAGATGATTTTTACCAGTAAACCCATGCTACAAGAATGGATACACCGAGACCTTTAGCAGAAAGGAAACAAAAAAGAAAGAACTACAGAACAGAAAGAAGGGAAAAAAAACATGGTAAATAAATAATATGGGTAAAAATACTAGAATTTGTTTCTTCGCTGAGGTTTTTTTAAATTATATTTTCCAGACAAAGCAAAAATTATACTAAATGTATAAATTAGTCTAAATGTATATAGAGGAGGGGTCCCTGACTGGCTCAGTCACTAGAGCATGCACCTCTCAATCTCAGGGTCATGGGTTCAAGCTCCACCCTGGGCACTAAGTTTACTAAATAAATACATACACACATACATACATACATACTTACATAAATACATAGAGAGGAAATTCTTAAGACAATTATAAATAAGAAAGGTAAAGGGATAAAAAGAGAGGTAAGATTTCTATACTTCACTCCAAAGTGTAAAATGACAGTATCCATAAACTGACACATTATGAGAGCAAGCACTAAGCACTAAGACAAGCACTAAAATGGCTATATAATGAGATAAACGCAAAGAAAGTCTAGATAATCAAAGTAGAATTCTAAACAGTGACCCAGTAACCCACAGGAGGCAAGAAAAAAACAACAATAGAAAAAAGAAATAAGATGGCAGACATAAACCATAGCATACCAATGATTACATTGAATGTAAATGACCTAAATACATGAGTTAAAAGGAGACTGGCAGAGTAGATTAAAAATTAAGACCCAGCTACATGCTGTCTAAATGAAACTCACTTCAAATATTATGATATAGGCAAGTTAAAACTAAAAGGATAGGGAAAATAAGGCATATCTTATAAATATTAATTAAAAAAAAAACAAGACATTCTATTTCAAATGACATAGGAGATCTATTAACCCACCCACATCAAACAACCATAACTGAAGAGTATTAATGAAAAAAAAAATTTAAGTCTCTAGAAATTGTTCCAAGTACATACAGCAAATAAGACATTTTCCCATTTGGCTGGACTCTGTCCCCAGTTCTTGGGAGGTAGTCTCTAAATCCTTGGAATTTCCTGAGTGACAGGAGTGTCTTTATTATTCATGGGGGACCCTTTGGACCACATCAGGGTTTATGCTAACAAGATGATTCAAGATGGGTGATGGCCATGTCAGAAAGACCAATGATGTGATTAGATAGTTGGAGCTTTGAATCAAATGATATCAGTCAAATTTCTGAGAAAGAGAGAGAGAGTTGGAGACTGGTATCAACCTCATGGCCAATGAATGATTCAATTATGCCTATAAAATGAAAGCTCATAAAAATTCTGGACAACTTTGGAAACTTGAGTGAGTCCCCTCTGGTTGGCAATATTACACATCGTGTGTGTGGGGGGCGGGGGGGAGGTGATGATCCATCCTGACTCATGGGAAAGGGACACTGGAAGCTTTCTGTTTGGGAGCCTCCCAGATCTCACCCTATATGTCTCTTCTTTTGGCTGGTTCTGATTTGTCCTTTTTGCTATAACAATTCCATAATCTTGTATAGGACTTTCCTGGATTCTGTGAGTGATTCTAGTGAATTATTAAATCTAAAGGGTCATGAGAAAATTTGAATTTATGAACAGTTGGTCAGAAGTGAGAGTAGCCTATAAATCCCCTCCTAGCAGCTGGTATCAGAAGTGAGGGCAGTCTTGTAGAGAACCATGCCTTTAAACTGTGACATTTAGCCTAACTCCAGGTTTTGCATCAGAAGTTATTATACATTTAATCAAGAAAATGTAACAAATCTCAGTACGAACAAGAGTCTGTGGCACTGAGCCATGACCCACTTCCTCCCCCCATATGCAGCTAAGAAGATGGGGTGGGGAAGCTCTCTCTCCTCAATCTCCTGTCAAGGAATATGGCATGTCACCAGGAAGGGCAGGCTACCAGAATATCTCATTTCCCCCAGCTCCAAGTTGAAAAATCTAAATTCCTCATATATATGGCCATGAAATCGGGCAATCCTTCTTCCATGCAGCCACCACTCATACAATGAAGGCTCTACACAAGCACAGCAGGTTGACAATACTTGGGAACTGATATGCCTCTCCTCAGCTTGATCATACGAGGCAGGTTCATGTCAGGAAAGGCAAGCCAAGAACAACAGAGAGTACCTTCCCTGCCCAACACTCTGGTCATTTATGAAGCATTCTCAGGGAAGTGACCACTGTCCCCATTCTCACTGGAAAGCAGTGACTCAGAAATTCTGCTCAGGGGGTGAGGTAGTCCATAAGAACAGAGCTTTAAAGCTCCCCCAAAGGAAATTAGTTTGTTTGAAATGGATTGTGGGTAAGTTTAAGCCTAAGAGCACTCATGAAACATTGGAGGTTTTAGAGGTTAGCAATTCACAAGAGTCTGCTAATTTCATGAAAACATCAGGAAGCTACACTATAAACCTAACATAGTTTCCCAGATAGAACCAGGAAAAGAGACAGCCAAGAAGAGTGCCGTTGGGGTCAAAACCTGAGATACTGGCTTCAGAAACTATTCTGAAAAGGGATCCAAAGTTAATTGGTTCAGACTGGGTATAATTTATGTCCCAAGAAAACTATAGGGCTATATGACAACAATTAGTGGAAACCAGAAGCTAAGTGTTAAATCAACAGATGCAGAAAACAGAGATTAGAAAGAGGGCAAAATAGAGCCCTACTAAATCCACTATCATCCCATGTGACCATGCACATGCTAAAGACTGCTCTCTCTGAAAGGTGACATCAGGAACTTAATACTGCAAGAGAAACAGACTTCACAAAAATAGTCTAGCTTTTCATTTAATAGGCACGGATGTTTTTGACACCTCTATTCAGTACTAATAAGTGTTAGTAGTTCTAACCAGAGCAATTAGGCAAGAAAAAGAAATAGAAAGCATTCAAATTATAAAGAAGTAAAATTATCTCTGTCCATAGATTGTATGATCTTACATGCAGAAAACATGACAGATTCTACAAACCAACTGTTATATCTAATATGTAAACACAGCAATTAACAGGACATAAAGTCAACACACAAAACTCAGTTGGATTTTTTTTAATTTTATTTTTTATTTTTTAAAATTTACATCCAAATTAGTTAGCATATAGTGCAACAATGATTTCAGGAGTAGATTCCTTAATGCCCTTACCCATTTAGCCCACCCCCCCTCCCACAACCCCTCCAGCAACCCTCAGTTTGTTCTCCATATTTATGAGTCTCTTCTGTTTTGTCTCCCTCCCTGGTTTTATATTATTTTTGTTTCCCTTCCCTTATGTTCATCTGTTTTGTCTCTTAAAGTCCTCATATGAGTGAAGTCATATGATTTTTGTCTTTCTCTGACTGACTCATTTCACTTAGCATAATACCCTCCAGTTCCATGTTGCAAATGGCAAGATTTCATTCTTTTTGATTGCCGAGTAATACTTTATTGTGTGTGTATGTATGTATGTATATATGTGTGTGTATGTATATACATGTATGTATGTATATACACGTGTGTATGTATACATATATGTATATATGTATATTTACATATATATACATATATATGTATGTATATATACACCACATCTTCTTTATCCATTCATCCATCGATGGACATTTGGGCTCTTTCCATACTTTGGCTATTGTTGGTAGTGCTGCTATATACATGCGGGTGCATGTGTCCCTTCGAAACAGCACCCCTGTATTCCTTGGATAAATGCCTAGTAGTGCAATTGCTGGGTCGTAGGGTAGTTCTATTTTTAGTTTTTTGAGGAACCTCCCTACTGTTTTCCAGAGTGGCTGCACCAGCTTGCATTGCCACCAACAATACAAAAGAGATCCTCTTTCTCCACATCCTCGCCAACATCTATTATTGCCTGAGTTGCTAATGTTAGCCATTCTGACAGGTGTAAGGTGGTATCTCATTGTGGTTTTGATTTGTATTCCCTTGATGATGAGTGATGTTGTGCATTTTTTCATGTGTCGGTTGGCCATCTGGATGTCTTCCTTAGAGAAGTGTCTATTTATGTCTTTCGCCCATTTCTTTACCGGATTATTTGTTTTTTTTGGTGTTGAGTTTGATAAGTTCTTTATAGATTTTGGATACTAACTCTTTATCTGATATGTCATTTGCAAATATCTTCTCCCATTCTGTCGGTTGCCTTTTAGTTTTGCTGATTGTTTCCTTGGCTGTGCAGAAGCTTTTTATTTTGATGAGGTCCCAGTTGTTCATTTTTGCTTTTGTTTCCCTTGCCTCTGGAGATGTGTGGAGTAAGAAGTTGCTGCGGCCAAGATCAAAGAGGTTTTTGCCTGCTTTCTCCTCGAGGATTTTGACGGCTTCCTGTGTTACACTGAGGTCTTTCATCTATTTTATTTTTGTGTATGGTGTAAGAAAGTGGCCCAGCTTCATTCTTCTGCATGTCTCTGTCCACTTTTCCCAGCACCACTTGCTGAAGAGACTGTCTTTATTCCATTGGATATTCTTTCCTGCTTTGTCAAAGATTAGTTGGCCATATGTTTGTGGGTCCATTTCTGGGTTCTCTATTCTGTTCCATTGATCTGAGTGTCTGTTCTTGTGCCAGTACCACACTGTCTTGATGATTACAGCTTTGTAGTATAGCTTGACGTCTGGGATTGTGATGCTTCCTGCTTTGGTTTTCTTTTTCAAGATTGCTTTGGCTCTTCGGGGTCTTTTCTGGTTCCATACAAATTTTAGGATTATTTGTTCTAGCTCTGTGAAGAATGTTGGTGTTACTTTGATAGAGATTGCATTGAATATGTAGATTGCTTTGGGTAGTATTGACATTTTAACGATATTTGTTCTTCCTATCCAGGAGCATGGAATCTTTTTCCACATTTTTGTGTCTTCTTCAATTTCTTTCATAAGCTTTCTATTATTTTTCAACTCTTTGGTTAGATTTATTCCTAGGTATTTTATGGTTTTTTTGTGCAACTGTAAATGGGATCGATTCCTTGATTTCTCTTTCTGTTGCTTCATTGTTGGTATATAGGAATGCAACTAATTTCTGTGCATTGATTTTATATCCTGCAACTTTGTTGAATTCATGAATCAGTTCTAGAAGTTTTTTGGTGGAATCTTTTGGGTTCTCCATATAGAATATCATGTCATCTGCGAAGAGTGAAAGTTTGACCTCCTCCTGGCCGATTTGGATGCCTTTTATTTCTTTGTGTTGTCTGCTTGCAGAGGCGAAGACTTCCAATACTATATTGAATAACAGTGGCGAGAGTGGACATCCCTGTCTTGTTCCTGACCTTAGGGGGAAAGCTCTCAGTGTTTGCCCCCCTGTAACTCGGTTGCATTTCTATACACTAACAATAAGATATCTGAAAAGGACTAAGAAAACAATCCATTTACAATAGCATCAAAAAGAATAAAATATTTAGAATTCTCTTAACCAAGGAGGTGAAAATTTGTACACTGGAAATTATAAAACACTGCTCAAAGGATTAAAGATGGAACAAATAAATGAAAAGAAATCCCATGCTCATGGATTGTGAAATTTAGTATTATTACAGTGTCCATACAACCCAAACAATCTAAAGATTTGATGTAATCCTTATCTAAATACCACTAGCATTTTTTAAAGAAAAAAAAAATCCTAAAATTCACATGGAACTACAAAAGACCTAAGAGAGGCAAGTCAGTCTTGAGAAAGAAGAAATAATCTTAAGGAACCATGCTGACTCATTTTGAAACATGACAAAGCTATAGTAATCAAAACACTGAGGTACTGGAATAAAGATAGACATATTGACCAAAGGAACAGAATAGAAAGCCCAGAAATAAATTCACACACATATGGTCACGTGATCTTTGACAATGGTGTCAAGACTACAATGGGGACAAGACAGCCTCTTCAACAAATGGTGTTGGGCAAACTGGATCTCTGTAAGCAAAGGAATGAAATTGGACCCTTATTTTATACCATATACAAAAAAGTCAACTTAAAATGGGTTAAAGATTTAAACATAAGACCCCAAACTACAAAACTCCTAGAAGAAAATTAGGGAGTTTCATAACATTGGTCTAGGCAATGATTTCTCAGATATGATACCAAAAACATAGGCAAAAATAGACCAAATGGGATTATATCAAATGAAAAAGCTTCTGTACAGAAAAGGAAACAATCAATAGAGTGAAAAGGCAACTTATGGAATGGGAGAAAATATCTGCAAACCATTTATCTTATAAGGGAGCAAAACTCAAAATCTATAAAAGATTCCTACAACTCAAAAGCAAAAAGATTAATAATCTGATTTAAAAATGTGCAAAGAAAGGACTTGAACAGACATTTCTCCAAAGAAGGCATACAAATGGTCAACAGGTATATAAAAAGATGCTCGACATCACTAATTATCATGGAAATGCAAAACAAAACCTTAATAAAGCAACACCTCACACCCAGTAGGATGACCATTAAAAAAAAAAAAAGGAAGGAAGTTTTGATAAGGATGTAGAGAAATTTGAACCCCTGTACACTGTTAGTGCAAATGTAAAATAGTGAAGCCACTATGGAAAAACAGTATGGATACCTCAAAAATTATAAAAAGAACTGTCACATGAGAAACAGCAATCACAATTCTGGGTGTTTATGCAAAAGAACTGAAAACGAGATCTTAAAGAGATATTTGCACTTTGTGTTCACTGCAGCTTTACTCACAATAGCAAAGGAGAAATAATCTAATGTCTGTCAGTGGGTGAATGGATAAAGAAGAGTGGTGTATACATATGATAGAATATTACTCAGCTACAAAAAGAAAGAAATCCTGTCATATGTAATAACATGGATAAACACTGAGAACATTATGCTAAGTGATATAAACCAGTCACAGAAAGACAAATACTACATGATTCCACATATATGAGTTATCTAAAGTAGTCAAACTCACAGAAAACAGAAAGTAGAATGGTGGCTGCCAAGGACTGGGAAGAAGGGAAAATGGGGAGTTGCTGCTCAATAAGTACAGAGTTTCAGTCATGCATGATGAAAAAATTCTAGGGATTTGCTGTATAACATTGTGTCTACAGTTAACAATACTACACTATGCATTTAAAAATTTGTTGAAAGGGCAGGTCTCATGTATGTTTTTAACCACAATAAAAAATAAAATTTAATTTAAAAATAGTTAATGTCTTATGTACCAAAAATGAACAAGTGGAATTTTAAGCTAAAAACACAATACCATTTACATTAGCACCCAAAAATGAGATAACTACGTATAAATCTAACAAAATATGTAAAACATCTATATGAAGAAAAGTACAAAACTCTGGTGAACAAAATCAAACTAAATAAATGGAGAGATATCCCATGTTCACAGATAGGAAGACTCAATATTGTCAAGAGGTCAGTTCTTCCCAACTTGACCTATAGATTCCATGCTATCACAATTAAAATCCTAGCAAGTTATTTTATAAGTACTGACAAACTGATTCTAAAGTTTACATGGAGGGGCAAAAGTCCCCAGAATAGCCAACAACACAATATTGAAGGTGAAGAACAAAGTTGGAGGACTGATGCTACCCAACTTCAAGACACTATAAAGCTACAGTAATCATAATGTGGTATTAGTGAAAGAACAAACAGATCAAAGGAACAAAAGAGGGAACCCAGAAATACACACCCATATAGTCACTGACCTTTGGCAAAGCAACAAAGGCAATACAATGGGGCAAAGACAGTCTCTTCAACAAATGATACTGAAATGACTGGACATCCATGAACACAAAAATTAACCTAGACACAGATCTTACGCCTTTCATAAAGCCAGTAGACCCAAATGTAAAATCCAAAACTATAATACTTCGAGAAGAGATTACGGGAGAAAATCTAGATGACCTTGGGTATGGTAATGCCTTTGTAGATGTAACATTAAAACAAGATCCATGAAAAAACAATTGATAAACTAGACTTCATTAAAATTAAAATTTCTATTCTAAAAAAAAAGACAATAATATGAGAATTACAAAGGAAGTCACAGACTGGGAGAAAGTATTTGCAAAAGATACATTTGATAAAGGACTGTTGTCCAAAATACACAAAGAACTCTAAAACCTCAACAATAAGATAACAAACACCACAATTAAAAAGGACCTTAACAGACACCTCACCAAAGAAGATATACAGATGGGAGTGGAGGGGGAGATACATATATAGCAAATAACCATATGAAAAGATGCTCTGCATCATATGTCCCAAAGGAAATGCAAATAAAAATGAGATACTACTACACACCTATTAAAAGAACCAAAATCCAGCACACTGACACCATTGCCAAATGCTGACAAGGACACAGAGTTATAGGAACTCCTATTCATTGCTGGTGCCAATGCAAAAATGGTACAGCCACTCTGGAAGACAGTACTCTTAACCACACAGTCCAGCAATTGTGCTTCTTGATATTTCTTCAAAGGAGTCAGAAACTATGTCTACACAAAAACTTGCACATAGATGTTCATAGCAGCTTTATTTATAATTGCCTAAACTTGGAAGCAACCAAGATGTCCCTCGGTAGGTGAGTGGATAAACGATGATCCATCCAGACAATGGAATACTACTGAGTACTAAAAAGAAATGAGCTATCAAGCCTTGAAAAGACATGAAAGAAGCCTAAATGCTTGTTACTATGTGAAAGAAGCCAATCTTAAAAGAGTATGTATCTATGATTCCAACTGCATGATACCCTGGAAAAGGAAAAACTACAAAAACAATAAAAATACCAGTGGTTGTCAAGATTGGAGGAGAGAGGAAGAGATGAATAGGCAGAGCACAGAGGATTTCTAGGGCTGTGAAAATATTCTGTATGATATTATAATGATGGATATATATACCATCAGACATTTGTCCAAACCTATAAAATGTACAACACCAAGAATGAACCCTAATAAGGTAAACTACAGACTTGAGTGATTATGATATGTCAACACAGATTCACCCTTTGTCAAAACACACACACACACACACACACACACACACACACACACACACAAAATAAACCATTCTGGTGAGTGACGTTGATCATGCAGGAAGCTATGCCTGTGCAGGGATGGGGAATATATGAGAAATCTCTGTACCGTCCTCTCAATTTTGTTGTAAATCTAAAATTGCTTTAAAAAATATTTTTAAAAAATAGCAAATAAAAAAGTCTGACATTTTGTAGTAGCACGAAGTGTAACAAAGAAAAGATAATAGTACAGTCGTAAATGTAAATGTACTAGACTGAAGCCTCCCTATCTGAGTTTGAGTTGTAGCAGCAGATAGCCTTTTTACCTTGCTTTCTTGATCTGTAAAATGAATCAGACTAGAGGAACTTGAAAATCTCTTTCAGCTCTAAAAGCCTATGAATCATCTTAACACAAACCAGAAAGCTTGGAATAAAACAATACACTTGAATAACATCACCCAAAAAGCCTGTTGAGTGTTTTCAAAAATGGACTATTACTAAAGTTTTTTAAGTCTTAAGAAAAATCATGTAATGCAGATGGCTGTTCCATTGTTAAAACAAACATTTCACATGCTTTCTCAGCCATTTTAGTGTTTTTACATGATCCACCCAAATATCAAACTGGTATCTGAAACAATAGTTTGGACATTTTCCATGTTATGAAACATCCTAAATGTTTTTTAAAAAAGATTCTGGTAAATGATATACAAAACATTCTTTCAATAAAATGTATACTTATTTTAGTGGAATTTCTTAGAAAAAATATTTATTTTTTCTTAATTATCAGCAAGTGATATATATGGAAATAAATGTGTAGTGGCAAACGCCAGATCTTAGAATCAAAAGACACAAGTTCAAGTCTTTACCACCTCTAACTTACTGTCCCTCAGGCAAATTAAAAAAATCACCCAAGCTTCAATTATCCTATTTGTAAAATCAGAGGTTGGACATTCTCCAACCTTTTCACACTTAGGACCGCTTGCACTGTTTTTCTTCTATACATACCATATCTCCTGCATTTATTTAGTAATAATAAATCATCTTCCTGTTTCTTCTACCAAAGACTGCCAATCTGAGATTCAGAACAACTTGTGATATGAATTCAGAGATATATTTCTAACTCAAAGCAATAAATCCACCAAGAATGAATGCAATATTTCTATTAGGTTGTTGAAATACCAATAATGACACCTATTATAAATTGAGTCTAGCAACACCAAGCTGAAAACCACAGGTCTAAAAGATACCTAAGACAATCAACACAGTGGGGAAAAAAGTAAAAACACTGCATTTTTTTCATTTGTTCAAATGAAACCAACAATGTCAGGTACTGTGCTCTCATGCTTTACTTTTTAAATCAAAATAATTGATTCCCTCCCCGCCCCCCAGATTACACTTATTTTTTGTTTTCCCTCCTTTTCTTATTGGGCAGGGTGGTGGTGGTTAACCATGTTTATCTTTCAGATTGATTGGCTTTCGAAGAAGCAGTTTCAACTTTAAAATTTTTTATTGCAATCATGGATAATATCAAACATAGTACAATGCAGTTAATAAGTATTTTCTGAATAAATGAAAGAGTAAATGCTACATCCATTATATGCAGAAGTTTTATGGAGACTGTCTTCACTGCCTCACTGAATCTTAAACCTAACAGCCCTCAACCATACAGTTGCCTGTTGTTTCTTTTAAAAAAGTGCTTTTAGTCAATGTTTTGACTATCCATACTCCTCTCACTTCTCATGCCAAGGAGATTTTTATCTTCTCAATTACTTGTACTCCATGTAGTATGTATAGAAAGATCACGGACTGAGCACTTCTTCATTCACATTTGTTTTGAACAGAGCTTTCAATTTATTCATGTTAAAACACAACAAAGACTCAATGATTAAAACTGGTGCATGAATAAATTAGACAGATGAACAGAAGAGAATAGAAAGTCCAGAATAAAACTAAATACACAATCTTGGGATGCCTGGGTGGCTCAGTCGGTTAAGCATCTGACTTTGGCTCAGTTCATGATCTCATGGTTCATGGGTTCAAGCCCCGTGTCAGGCTCTGTTCTGACAGCTCAAAGCCTGGAGCCTGCTTCTGTGTCTCCCTCTCTCTCAAAAATAAATAAACATAAAAATTTAAAAACAGAATCTTAGTATATAATAACAGTAAAGTTTCAATTCAGTGGGGATCAAAGTTGAAGTCATATTTGAGGTATAAATCCCAGATGGGTCAAAGATTGAAAGACAAAAAAAATAAAACTATGGAAGTTCCAGAAGATAACGTGAGAGTATTTTTTATAATCATACAGTGGCAAAGGCATTATTAACTCTGTTAAGATTACAAGTGCTATATAAGACTATAAAAGATAGACCATTCAAATATACTAAAAATAAAACCAAACTTTAAAAGAAAATTTCACCATAAACAAAGAGAACTTGAAAAATATTGGCAAGTCATATTATAAAGGCACATACACATATACTCTCTTATCAAATAAGAAAGAATAAAAGACCAGCAATCTAACTTTAAAATGAGCAATAGACAGGCCTATGTCAGTGACAAAGAGTACAGAAATGGCTCAGCAATATACAAAGATACAGTTGATCTCATTCACAATAGAAGTGTAAAATAAAACTACACTGAATACCATATTTCAACGATCAGATTGGCACAGATCCAGAAGTTTGACAGCACCTTGTGTTCCTAAAGCTGTGGGGAAACAGGAAATCTCATATACTGCTGGTAGGAATGTAAACTGTTAAATCTCTACTGAGTATAATCTGGCTACACCTATCAAAATTATATGTGTACATATTCTTTGACTCAGTAATTCCACTTGTAGCAATCTACCCAACAAATATACTAGCACACACGTAAAATGACATGTGTATGAGGCTTTACCCAGCAGGATAATTTATAATAGAAATATAATGTAAATAATCTAAATGCCCATAGGTTAGAAACGAGTCAAATAATAATAAAGGCCTATACATATCAATACGGAAGGCTCTTCAGGACATATGAAGTGAAAAGAGAAAATTGTAGAATAGTGTGTCTAGAATGCTAGGGGATAAAATAATATGTACTTGAATTTGTTTTTATATGTATAAAGATTCTGGAACAATACAAAAGAAACCAGCCAATCATAAGTTAACTTGTTTGGGGAACAGGGTAAAAACTGTGCTAATTAGGACAAAAGTAGGGGAAGACTTTTCACTTTTCGTACATTATTTATTTTTAGTAAAAATAAAAAAGAAAAATTAGATTAAGGATTTAATTGAATTTGAACTAAATTCCAACTAAGTTCATAGGTAAAAGGAAAATAAAAGGTAAAAGATTTTTAAAATGTCTATTTGGAGCAGTGGGGAGGACTAGATACTTTGAGGGGCTCTCAGGCTATCCCATTACAGAACACTAGTATTTCTGTAAATCTGAACTTACCCGTACCCTACAATACACAAATTTCACTCCCAGGTGTGTTCCTTGAAACTTACCCATGTGTACCAGGAGACAGGTTCAAAAATGTTCATAGGAATACTGTTTATAGCAATAAAATCCTGAAAATATCTCAGTGTAGCTCAATACATATACAAAGGCTTAAATACTATGATGCAACAAATTCATCTTATATTACAAGTGGGAGAAAAAAAGCTTTAGAAAATACACAGTAATATTCTTTCTATATCTTTGGATTAAACAATTAAATCTTTTGGATTTAAACAATTACTGTTAAGGATTCATACTTATTTGGTAAAACTATGAAATACAGGGTGAGGGTACTACATATAAAATCCAGAGAGTGTCACCCCTGTTGTGGAGACGCATGGGAGGCCAAGGGATATGAAAGAGGAGAATGTAACCATAATGATATTGGTAATGTTCTGATTCTTAAATTGAGTGGTGGGTTCATGAGTGTTTATTTTATTATCATCTTCATAAATGTGTTAAATATTTTATGGATCAAGTTGTATTTTTTCACTAAAGATGGTAACACACGAGTTTAACATTTCTTAGCAACTGTAATTCTGTACTGAATTCAGAAAACTCCATCTTTCTAGGCAAGCTGATGAATAAGTAATTTTGAGGATTAACCTTATTTTCTCCTTCTGCTTATTGGAGAGTTCCTTTGATAACAGAGAAAATCAATTAAGTAGTTATTAATACTTCAATTTTTAACTTCTAGGTATTTTCATCTATATGTCATTACTATCCTGTCTTCCAGGAATGAAAATGCTAGATTTAGAAACATTTCAATTCCCATAGATCTCTGAGAATAAAGAGCATATATTTCAGATTTCTAGAACAAATTTCCAAAATGAAATTTCAATCAGACCTTAAAAAACTATATCTCTTCTTTCAAAAAAAGGTCATAAAAGGTTCTCCAAGGGACTTCAGTATGTAGATAACTGCTACCCTAGCTGTTTACTATACACTACGTGTTTAAATTCAGTCAGTTTGTACAACTCAGGCCAAAGTTTGTGAGTGTTTTAACCATACATATACATTTTCTGGTTATAAAACCAGTATATGTTTATTATGGAAAAAAAAAATCTCTGCTTTTCCATATCTTTTAGTTAAGCTTTAGAAAGAAATGTGCCTAATCTTTGTATTCTTCTGGTTTCAGAAAGTCTGTGCTAATTCACAATCCTACTAGCAGTATCTGAGCACCTGTTTCCTCAACATTTAGATTTATCATTCTTAAATCCTTGCCAATTTTTTTGTTTATTTATTTATTTTGAGAGAGAGAGAAAGACCACGAGCAGGGAAGGGGCAGAGAGAGGGAGATAGAGAGAATCCCAAGCAGGCTCCACACGGTCAACACAGAGCCTGATGTGGGGCTCAAACTCACAAACTGTGAGATTATGACCCGAGCCAAAACCAAGAGTCGGACGCAAAATCAACTGAGCCACCCAGGCGCCCCCTCCTTGCCAATTTTTATGGATCAGAAATTACATGACATTTATTTTAATCTGCACTTTCCTGATTATGCAATTTTTCATGATTTAATATCTGTTCTTTTCAAATGTCTCCTTAAGTCTTTTGGCCATTTTTCTATTAGGATATTTACCTCTTACTTTATTATTATTAATCTCTATGTGTCCTTTGTGTATATTTATCCTGTTGCTATATATGCTGATATTTATGCTGTTTATCATTTGCCTTTCATTTTCCTATGCTGCTTCATGAATTCATTTTTAGTTTTTATGTACCTAACTCCTTCTCTTTTTTCTTTATGCTTTCATCCTTTACTCTTAAAAAATACTCTCATACTACAATCAATAAATGCATCTTTAAATTGCTCATGTGGTTTCCTTTTTAAAAAAACATGTATTTGAATCTTTTTTGTGTAAAAATGAGTCAAACAAGTTTTTAAGTTTGTAGAAATTTAAATTCATTCAATCTTTCCTGAGAATATTTCAGAAAAATATACTTTGTTCATCTGATTAAAGAAACAGAAGCAAGCTTAATACTGCCTCTCTCCTCCTGAGATTCAATGGGCAAGACAAGAGAATCCCAATCCTAGTAATAAAAAGGGCTATAGCTTCTCACCACTCAGGCAAGTCCAACATAGCCACCAATGCAAAAGGAGGGGAGTATCTTTCTGGAACATTTGGATCTTCCTTCCTTGATTCAGGGGAGGAATAGCATTTCCACCTGCCATTTCAACAGGTGCAACAGCAATGGCAATGAGGATGTGTCTGTCTTGTTGCCCCCAACTGCTCCAGTTAAATAGCCCTCTAATTGGCACAAAAACAGACACATAGACCAATGGAATAGAATAGAAACCCCAGAACTAGACCCACAAACGTATGGCCAACTCATCTTTGACAAAGCAGGAAAGAACATCCAATGGAAAAAAGACAGTCTCTTTAACAAATGGTGCTGGGAGAACTGGACAGCAACATGCAGAAGGTTGAAACTAGACCACTTTCTCACACCATTCACAAAAATAAACTCAAAATGGATAAAGGACCTGAATGTGAGACAGGAAACCATCAAAACCTTAGAGGAGAAAGCAGGAAAAGACCTCTCTGACCTCAGCCGTAGCAATCTCTTACTCGACACATCCCCAAAGGCAAGGGAATTAAAAGCAAAAGTGAATTACTGGGACCTTATGAAGATAAAAAGCTTCTGCACAGCAAAGGAAACAACCAACAAAACTAAAAGGCAACCAACGGAATGGGAAAAGATATTTGCAAATGACATATCGGACAAAGGGCTAGTATCCAAAATCTATAAAGAGCTCACCAAACTCCACACCCAAAAAACAAATAACCCAGTGAAGAAATGGGCAGAAAACATGAATAGACACTTCTCTAAAGAAGACATCCGGATGGCCAACAGGCACATGAAAAGATGTTCAGCGTCGCTCCTTATCAGGGAAATACAAATCAAAACCACACTCAGGTATCACCTCACGCCAGTCAGAGTGGCCAAAATGAACAAATCAGGAGACTATAGATGCTGGCGAGGATGTGGAGAAACGGGAACCCTCTTGCACTGTTGGTGGGAATGCAAATTGGTGCAGCCGCTCTGGAAAGCAGTGTGGAGGTTCCTCAGAAAATTAAAAATAGACCTACCCTATGACCCAGCAATAGCACTGCTAGGAATTTATCCAAGGGATACAGGAGTACTGATGCATAGGGGCACTTGTACCCCAATGTTCATAGCAGCACTCTCAACAATAGCCAAATTATGGAAAGAGCCTAAATGTCCATCAATTGATGAATGGATAAAGAAATTGTGGTTTATATACACAATGGAATACTACGTGGCAATGAGAAAAAATGAAATATGGCCTTTTGTAGCAACGTGGATGGAACTGGAGAGTGTGATGCTAAGTGAAATAAGCCATACAGAGAAAGACAGATACCATATGGTTTCACTCTTATGTGGATCCTGAGAAACTTAACAGGAACCCATGGGGGAGGGGGAGGAAAAAAGAAAAAAAGAGGTTAGAGTGGGAGAGAGCCAAAGCATAAGACACTGTTAAAAACTGAGAACTAACTGAGGGTTGATGGGGGGTGGGAGGGAGGAGAGGGTGGGTGATGGGTATTGAGGAGGGCACCTTTTGGGATGAGCACTGGGTGTTGTATGGAAACCAATTTGACAATAAATTTCATATAATAAAATAAATAAATTAATTAATTAATTAAAAAACCCTGAGTAATAAAGAGAACAGGAACAGGGCACCAACTATAATGTTTTGGTAGGTGACTGGAATGTGCCAAATGTTAGTGGAATCAGACTAAGCAGCACCAATAAAGGATGTTCTCAGACATACCCTTATATGGTTTTGAAGGGTGACAGAACCTTATCAGGAGCAGAGGCCAATTTATACAACATTGTGTGCTTGCATGAAGTAGACATGAAAAAAATGTTGAGTTTACCTGAACAAAAATGAATAAATTGGTGTCTTTCAAGAAAAAAATAAATAAATAAAATAAAGTTTTAAAAATAAAAAATAAATAAATAAATAAATAAATAGCCCTCTATTTATGGGATAGGACTTTGCTCAAAGATAATCATCCAGGGCACAAATAGCCCAACGATCTTTTAAAAGTAGATAGCTGCAAGTCAGCTACACTCTTGGATTTCCAACATAGTATTTATGTCCAAATAAATAAGTAACCTGATCGCTTAGTTTAATATTTAAATCCAACCAGCTCCAACTAATTTAGTTGTCTCATTACAAAGTGGTTTGTTAGGGGAGACACAAAAGCAGATTGTTCAGGGTACTCTGCCATAACACTTAAAGAATCTATTAATCTGTTATCTTAAAAGTACAGCCCTCACCCATACCCACACAAAAAAGCAGAGGTTGTAAATACAGTATACAGCATATGGGAAACAAGCCTACAATCTATCTTAAGCCATATCACTGGGATGATGTAGCCTCCTGGTTTCAGGATGTAGATACAGAGTTTAATAATAAATGGATGGGACACAAAAGTGACCAAAAAATGGCAAGCCAACTACAATACTGTAAAGGTCGATAAGAATTCTATCCCATCCCAAAAGTATTTGTTCTGGGTCATCTCTAATGAACCTAGAAGAACCAGCATATTTCACAGGGGCTAAATAAAACTTTTTAAAAGGTTAACGGAAAAATATTTATGTGAAAAATGCCTCCAAATAATCTTTTAGTGGGTGGATTCAGCACATACCAGTGAATACCTTTGAGCTTAGTCCAATTTTGAATTAAGCTAGAATTCACCTTTAAGAAACAATGAACCTGTTTTTAAGTAAAACCCTGTATTAATAAGAAACATGGAATGTGAATACAAAATAAAAGATATTATCAACTGAACTGTATCTAAATATTTTACAAAGTTTTCCATGAGCTGTCAGTAGATCTTTAAAATCCATGATCTTTTTAAAAACCTGTTAGTCATTCATCTGTAAAAATCTATCTTTTTATGTGTATGCCAAGCATAAAATTGCCCCATGCTAAATTTAACACAAACCTCACATTACAAAGTTATGTGTTCTTGCCCTTCAACATGACTATGACAGTGATTCAAAGGGTAAAAACACACTTAGAACAGTCTACCTTTTGCTGCAATTCAATACAATGAAGAAAGCCTGAGAAGTATGCAAAAATTAGGTCCATATTTTAAATCTGCAGGCAATCAAGCCAGGAGCCAGGCTATGCAATCACGATCACTTGCAAAACCATTTAAACTATTTTTTGTTGTAATTGTTAGCAGTTTCTTATGACTGTAATCTTAAAAAAAAAATATCTTCCACTTCAAAAATTAAATGCACATGTACATGAACTTTTTTTGTCTACTTATAGTTAGGTGTTAGCTGTGCCAGGTTAAAATTATCTTCTTTCTCGTTTCCAATTCTGCATTCCCTGCTTTTAATTTTGTACACTATGGTTCCAAGTTAATTTCATAATATTTATCAAAATAATGCTTGGCTAAGTATAATTTGTAAAGTAATATAAAGTTTAATAAAGAAAACACTGTAAAGAGTCACTTTATGATACCATTCTGTTTTTTACAAAGTAATATGTTACCTTTTCAGATGTTATTCAAGAATAGTTACTCGTTTTACAAATGTTAGATCATTACAGATACTCAGCATTATAAACTGGCATGCGCATTGAATTAGAAGATGTGAAATGAGTTGTTCAAAGTCTGAAAATATGCCAGAGGGGCAGACAGCACTGACAACCTCAAATTCCTCTCTTCCCCCACATGTGCCATCCTAAGAGATGCCTGCTCTGACCTTTGCCTGCAAAACTCTTAACACGGGCATTCTTCAAGGGACAGAAACCACTCAGGGCAGAATTTCAAACTTAGGGAATTACGCAGAAAAGAATCTAACATGAATGTTACCGTTATATACAAATTTAAATTAATTTTCAGGTAACAGATTCATCACCTGAATGATCAATTGCTAAGAAACTAACTTTTTCCTAACGTATTTCAGAGGACATGGGGCACTGCTGGAGAGCTCCAGCTATCAGGGAGTAAAACAGTTACATTTCAGAGTGGAGCTGCCCTCATCCTCAGTGGTAACCTGAGGCAGGGACCTGATCAGAGGGAAGGACCCTGATATTGGCTTTCTCACCTCTCGGAGTTTGGAAGGGCTGAGGGATCATATCCTTCTTTCAAATACTCAATTTGAACTACTGGAGACCGAAGAAAGTTCTAAAGTGTGAACGGTTTGGTTAAGTTTTACGCTAACTCCAAACAGCTTTATCACTTCTAACATTATGTCTAAAGCAAATCTTGTAGCATTCTTACACATTTCTGATCACTGAAACTCGCCTCTTTGTGCCATCTCTTCCCCTACTTGCAAGTAAGTCCCAAAACCCCTTAGCACGTTTAAAAAAAATCAACAAACACATAAAATTAAGAGCCAAAATGTCACTGTTAAATGATGGAGTTTGCAGGTTATCTATAATGTGATTTCATGTTAAAACTATCAAGTTAATAACCATCCGACTTCCATATTCAAACGTATAGTGTTTATATTCTTTGAAAAAATATCTAGTGCCAAAAGTAACTATTCCAATACAAACTACAGATACACTGTTCATGAAAAACGTCTGACAGATAAAAAGTGTAAGCATGGAATTTTTGTTAAGCCTACATAGAATCATGTAATTTTTATTTAAAAAGGGAGGGAGAAGGCATAGAAGAAAATCAACAATCACTATGTGCTTACTAGGAAACAGACACCATGCTAAGTACTTTATATATAACCAAGATCAATTTAATGCTTACAATCCCGTACCAAATAATCATACACCTGTATATTCAAACATCAAAGGAATTAAACACAAACTTTCTGAGAGTCCTGAACTGATTTCCATTTTTTTTTTCCCTTGGGCTATGTGCTAAGCCTATCACATTCATCATTCTTATATAGAGAGACCAAAGGCTCAGAGTCATATTAAATTATTTAAGTTATTCCCAGAAAGTAACTCATGAATACAATTACCTCACTGAAATATTCTTTTCAAGAGGCTCGTTTTGATGACCCAAGAATTCAATTCTCAGAAGTGTGCTTTGATATAAATTTGTTACTAATTTCATTATACATCAAGAGATAAGCTGTGAATATCAAAGAATACTGACAATTTACATATTTAGGCTTAGTCAGCTTCCAGAAGTTGTAAGAAAGAGAAACAGAGTTAGAAAGGATATAAATTTGGCTTCACTGAGGACTTCATTTCATAGGGTCTTCACAGGCTGGCTATTTTGTTTTACCGATTTACAGTAAAATGGTCACATTGGGGAAAATAGATACTTTTGGGGAGAGGTAGGAAGAAGTTAATGAAAGACAAATGAGCTTCCACAGCTTGATCATGTACCTTTGAAAAAAGAAATAAACTGGAGATTTTTACATGTTGACGACACTATAATTGGAATGAAATTGCTCACAATTTTATGTAAATTTAATAAAACATTAAAAATTCTAACAACTCAGTACAATGTGAAAAATGTTTATTACTATGTTAAATGAAAACACAGTACAAACTTCCATGTATAGTATAATTATGTAAAAACGTGTGTGTACCTAAAAAGATCTGAAACATGAAACAGTTGATTTAGCGTATAAAGGACTTAGAGATAATTGCTTTACTTTTTTGATTCTTTTACATTATAACAATGTTGCAATAAAAACAACTTAAAAATTAGATCATTACCATGTGGAGTAAATGGTACTATCTCTGCGGTGACTAAACCATGCTAAGAACTTCAGTGCTTATGTCTTCTGTCAGTTCCAGGAAAGCAAACACCACAACTTCCTTGTCTTCCATGTGACATCTCCGGCCCAAACAGATCCAATAAATACCCGGCGCCAGACTAATTACTGGACCAATGACGAACATCAAGTGTAGTTAACATGAAAGTGAAAACTTACTGTTATTTGTTGGTTCAGGAAACCCAGCCTTTGGACCACTCCATCCTTTGTTCTCCCCTGTCTGAAAGATTAAATCAATTGTTTAAATCCAGAGAAACAGATTTATTCAAAAAGAAAAAAGTTAACTGATCAACTAAAGCAAGGACAAAAGTCTCTCAAATAATTATTCTGCTTATTCTATCTCTGATGCGAGGACCATGGACACAAAAGTAACTAGTATGAACAGTATCATTTCTTCCTTTTCTACAGGAGAATCTATTCTTATGTCTCCTGCTTTTATCTGTTCATCTAAATTTACAACTTAAGTAATCAAGAAAGCCCCATATTCAAGAAAGCCCACATATGATACATGTATCATATACAACAGGGACTCTATCTAGATGGTTAAAAAGTAAACAATTCTTATTCAAACAGTAAACAATAATAGTCGTCACAAATACTGAAGTGACTAAAAGAGCTGCTTTATCGCTCCTGAGGTCAAATTAACAATAGAAATATTACTGTGTCTGTTCTGTAAAAGTTCTATGACTAGGGTCATGCAACATTGCTAATGACATACACAGAAAATTGAAAACTAAGTCCAAACTTTAAGTAAAACCTGTAATATCCTAACTCTGTCAAATGATTTGATCTCTGTTTCAGATAAAAATACCTCCAGAGAAACTAAGATATTTTGAAGTAGTATTTCAGTCAAATTAATAAGTGTCTAACTGGCTATGTTCTCTTTGTGTGAAGCTGGTATTATTGATACAAAGTACTCGGGGGGAAGAGACATATTCTTATTATAATCAGCATTTTATATTTACATTATCAGATGCCAACATTCAAATGGATTAACTCCACATATAAGCACAAAATACAATTCTAGCAAATAGATTACCATTGTGGAAGGACAGAGGAGGAGTAAACGTTCGTAAATGCAGATGGATGTTGATGGAAGATCTGGGGAGACCCCAGTTCCACGTTCTCTGTGCTACACAATACGAGATCACTGAGAGACTTATAGTTTGAAGAAAGTGTAGTAAGGAATGAGTCACCCAAGGGAGGGGAAGAGCAGGCAGATTAAAAGAATGCAGATTCTCAGGCAGATGAGGGCTCAGCTGAAATTGGTAATAATAAATTTAGCATTTCATTCCTCCTTTTATTCTACTTATAACCAAGGTTAAGTATTAGATTATATTCCCTATGTCTAATTTTTTACCTTCAACTGAATCTCAAGCCTACTGTTCTTTGATTTCTACCCCAACACTCTAATAAAATTACTTTTGTAAGGTTTCTTCTTAAAGATAACAGAATGAACAGACGGAGTAATCTGTCTTTCCCCAAACATCTCTAAATTGATAACCCAATAGTCCATAAACTCTCTCTCCCTGTCTTCTGCCCACCTACCCCCCCAAACAGAATATGAAAGGAGTCAACAGCAGAAGGGAGAAACCTACCAAAGTCTGGAAGCTGAAAAGCAGATACACAAGTTGTAACTGACCTAGCAGATGTGAATAGGCTAAAACTAGTCTGAAGAGTGAAAAGCCAACAAAGACCTTACAAAAAAGTAAACTGATTTGTGCCCCCAGGATCCCAGAAAGCCCCAGGAATTAGAAGCACACCTGGTATTTCTAAAGATGAATGTTGAAAGGACCTGAAAACAGAAAGACTGACTGGATGTCTTTCAAAGTGCTATGAAATCTCCAGGTCACCTCTTTGACCCCAAAAAGACAGATTTCTTAAGAGGGGTCCTCTTAGAAAAGGTTAAAACAGAGACTCTGAACACCTGGCACAGCTGTAGGTGGGAGTGATGGGCCACATTGCAAATGAGGAGATGGAGTCTATCTACACTTATCCTGGAAGAGACGACCCCCAGTGCCCTTCTTCATTTTGGCCTCAGAAGAAAAAGCCAGGCTTCTGACCTACAAGGAATGGCAGAACTAACACAGGGAACAGAATAAAACTTCCAAAAAAAGGTTAACATTTTTCAAAGTTCCCAGAGCCATGAAAGAAATATTATAACAACTAAACAAGAATAGGAGGTTATAAAAAGGAATATTCTGAGGATGAAGAAGAGCTCTAAGAGGTCAAAAATACAATAGCCAAAGTAAGCAATTTCAAAGAAGGACTGGAAGACACAGTTACAGAAATCTCCTAGAAAACAGAACAAAAGTAGGGAGAGATGGAAGGGAGGGGGGAAGGGAGGAAGGAAGGAAAGATCAGAAGATTATCCATACGACTAGCAGGCATCCCAGAAAGAAACAATAGCAACAATGGAAGGAAAGAAATTACCAAGGAAATAATATAATAAGAAATTTCCCACTTAAAGAATATTTATCTCTAGATTGAAATCCAAATGCAGTGGGGTTCAGGACTCACTTCCCCTCCAGCCCCCTCCCCTGGTCCCCTATCCCTGGGGTCATTGGTTAAAAAAAAACAATAATAAAAGGGTTAAAAGAAATCCAAATGCCCAAGGTGATTTACCAAAGAATACACACATCAAGTCAATTATCCATGAATTTCAGAACCCCTGGGAAAAGAAAGTCAGAAAAGCCTAAAGAGGGGAAAAAAACATAAAAGTTTCATATATAGGCTGAAGAATCAGAAGGCTATGGAGTTTCAAGAGTAGTCCTGGGAGGCAGAAAACACTGGTGCAATGCCTTCAGGAATCTGTGAAAAAATTATTTCCAATTTAGAATTATATCTCAGAAAAACTATGAATTAAGTGTGTGGGAAATAAAAGAGTTCAGACCTACAAGATCTCAAAAAATATTTACTTCTCAAGTATCTTCTATAGGGAATCTACTAAAGTATGTGCCCATCAAAATAAGGAAGTAGATCAAGAACAAGAGAAACCATCCAGAAAACAGGCAACTCAACAAGGGAGAGAGGCAAAAAAAATTTTCAAAATAATGGTGAAGAGAAGAACCAAAACAGTAGATCTGCAGCGGACCTATCAATCATCCCAAATTAGAAGAGGATAAAGAGCTCCAAGAAAGATTAAAAACAAAAACAAAAAAAAAACGAAAAAATTACATGATGTGTTTACTTGGCAGAGAGTCTTAAGAATAAGTTAGAAAGATGCAGAGAAGTATACATGTGGAATATGTGTATGAGAGTTAAGTCTTCATTTTTCATAGCAAGCACTCAGATACTATCTAAAAATGAAGAATTTAGAAATAGCAATATGAACAACCGACAACATAAAAATAATAGAACAAACAGCTGAAGCATGTGGTAAATGGTTGCCTCTGAAAAAGAGAAGCAGAAATGGCCAGTAGCAGAGCAGAACAGCATATTTCTGTTTATTATAAATCTTGAGCCCTTATACTATTAATCTTGAAAAAATCTTGGCTTTTTATACATATATGAGTATTACTTCAACCAATATAATAATCAAATATAAAAAAGAGTGAAGGGGGCTCCCGGTGGCTCAGTCAGTTTAGCATCCTACTCTTGATTTCGGCTCAGGTCATGGGCTCTGTGCTGGGTGTGGAGCCTGCTTGAGATTCTCTTTCTCTCTTTCTCTCTCTCTCTCTCTCTCTCTCTCCCTCCCTCCCTCCCTCTCTTCCTCTGCCTGTCTCTCCCACTTACACTCTCTAACAAAAACAACAAAAAAATGAAGCATATGTTAGTTACATCTTGATGTAGAACAAACTCCAAGATATAAATGAAACCCCAATATATGAGTGGAAAAGAAAATCAAGATTTAAGAACAGTATACCTTGAAAAGGTGTAAAGAATGTTTCACTTTTCCTTAGAATGTAGAAACGTTATCAATGAGAAAGCACCAGGAAACGTAAAAAGTCATAACTTGTCTTGAACCATCAGAGATCTGAGATTGTAAAGCACGTAAGTGAAGTGAACGTGTGTGACAAATATTGCCTCTGGGGAGAGGCAAGACTCACAAAGTATTTCAACACTGGTGGAGCAAGGAAGGAAGAGATGAACGTTCTCAATGCAGGTGAGAAGAAAGTACATGAAATGCCAATAAATTCTAAAAGACTGAGTGTGGGCTAGCACAATAATTTAGAAAAACCAGGATCTTCTGGCAGAAGCTCTTTTCCATGGGCCTCTCCTGAACACTGAGGAAGACAATCAGAGGTACAACTGGAAACCAGAGAGAGCCTCACTCAGTGGAGCAGGTATGCAGCTGGTGAATGTCTGCCACTGAGAGGAAAGCATGGAACTTTACACACTTCTCTAGACTTTTCTTTTGTACAAAGCAAAAAGCTCTAGCCACTAGAGAAAGGGGAAAAACAAATACCAACTGCGTCTGGGGTAGAGACAAGAAATTCTGTTGCCCCAGAGGCTTAGGCAAAGACTTGTTGCTTCTGGAAAAGGAGTAAAAGCAAAATCTACTTGCCCCTGGAAAAAAAGGAGTATAAAACACTCCTGAAAGCAAGGCCCTGCCCCAATATAAAGCATAGGTCTGAAAATGCTGACAAGGGGACAGGACATTCTCTTGCACCCAAGAGCACCCACAGATCCAAAGTCAAGTTTGGCCACCATGGGGAAGGAAGCAGAAACACTGATAAAAACCCACCTCTGAGACCCAGGCACACAAAGTCTGACTGAGAATGAGGCTGGGCAAGAAAATCATGAACTATGTTCCCGTACCCACCGCATTCATAACCAAGTAATAAGCACCAACAGCTGACTGCAGAGTATACACAAAGCCCTCACCCCCTGGCACAGTGAAGAAGGACTGCTGAAATGTAAGGGCGGAGCAGAAACACTGAGGAAAAACCCACCCCCAAACCTCACCCCACACAAAGTACAGATACCAGTACTGAAGGAATTTGAAGTCAGTAGTGATGACAGCAGCAACAAAACTCAAAATGGGCTCAACTATGACAAGATGGATGCCACCCTCCACACTAACAGTCTGACAGAAGAGAGACGCCTATTTCTCAACATAAATACTAACTCAGCCTCCGTGATTTCTCAATACACAACATCCACCATTTATTAAAAAATTATGAGACATCCAAAATCACAAGAATAACCCATTGTCAGAAGATAAAGAAGTCAAGAAAACAGGACCCAGAGATGATCCAGATGCTAGAATGACAAGAAATAAACTTTACAATATCTATGACTAACAGGTTAGAAGATTTAACATAAAAGATAACATGCATAAACATATGGGAAATTTCAACAGAGAGACAGAAACTATAGAACAAGAGCAAATGGAAATCCTGGGGGTGAGACATGGATGAAAATGAATGTTGACGTCATTATTAACAGATGGATACAACTGAAGAAATAATCAGTAAAACTACAGATAAATCAATAGAAATTACTCAAACTGAAGCACAGGGGGAAAAAAAAGAGTGAAAAATTAAAAGGAACAAAAAATACTGGAGCCATAAAACAATACCAACAGTCTAACAAGTGTGTAACTGGAAATTCCACAGAAGAGAAGAAACAAAGAATAAGAAACATTTGAAATGATAATAGCTGAGAATTTGACAAAATAACTGAATTATAACAAAACGCAGATACCATGTTCAGAGACCACTAAGGCAGGAAAAATACAAAAAGGAGAATAAATGGATGAAGAAGAGGAAGAAAAGGAGGATGGAAGGAGGAAGGACAGGGGAGAAGATAGAAGGGTAAAGGAAAAAAGAAAAAAATCATATTTAGACACATCACAGTCAAACTGCTGAGAACTAATGAAAAAGAAAAATTTTGACAGCCTTCAAAGGGAAAAAAATATACGAGGAGGAAAGAGCAGGTAAGAATTACAGCAGAAATGACATCAAAAGCTACACACGTCAAAAGACAATGAAACAAGATCTTCATAAGTAAAGTTGTGCCCCTTATCCACAGGAGATGCATTCCAAGTTCCCCAGTGGATGCCTGATAACACGGATAGTAACAAACCCTATATATGTGATGTTATTTCCTATACATATGCACCTATGACAATGTTTAATTTATAAATTAGCCACAGTAAGAGATTAACAATAAAAATAATAATAAAATAGAACCATTATAACACTATAATAAGTTATGTGAATGTGGTCTTTCTCTCAAAATATGTTCTCGTACAATACTATTTGTGCAATGATGTGAAATGATAAAATGCCTACATGATGAGATGAAGTGAGGTGAATGACTTAGGCATTCTAATGTGCAGTTAGGCAACTATTAACCTTCTGATGAGTTTCCAGACCTGCAGGTGACTGCAGGTGACTGAAACCATGGAAAGTGAAACCATAAATATAAGGGAGACTCCTTTAAGGAAATAAAGAGAAAAATCCAGAATCCTATATCCAGCCAAAAAAAGAAACTTGCAAAAATGAAGATGAAATAAGGACTTCTTCATCCAACAAAGGCTAAGAGAAATCATTGCCAGTAGACTTATTAATACAAGTAGTTGTAGAGTAAGTTCTATAAGCAGGAGTATGATACCAGAAAGAAATCCACACAAATGAACATGTATTCATGAATATGGATCGACGCTAATAAATGAAGCACACTGAAAATGGTAAAAATGAGGGTAAATATACAACGCTTTTTTCTCATTTTAACCACATAAAATGATGACTATATAAAGCATAATTAGTAATAATAAATAAACAATAAAAAATAAAGCTCAAAAAACTGTAAGCTTTATACTATATACAGAAGTAAAATGTATGACCACAATAGGAGGTCTTTGAAACATACACAGTATAATCACAATTGGAGGTCATAGAGGCATACAGAAAAGTAAAATCTATGACCATATTAGTGGTCAAAAAGAAGAGTGTGAACAAAGAACAAATGGGTGAAGAGAAATAATTAATAAGATTTAAACCCAACCATATCAATAACTATAATAAATGCAAATGTTCTAATTACCCTCAACTAAAAGACTGCCAAAATAGCTTTTAAAAAGCAAGACCCAAGTATATGTTTTCTAAAAGAAAGCAATTTATTTTTTATATGAAATTTATTGTCATATCGGTTTCCATACAACACCCAGTGATCATTCCAAAAGGTGCCCTCCTCAATACCCATCACCCACCTTTCCCTGCCTCCCACCCCCCATCAACCCTCAGTTTGTTCTCAGTTTTTAAGAGTCTCTTATGAAAAGAAAGCAATTTAAATGTAAAGACACAGGCCAAAATGATGGGAAGAAAATATTCCATGCAAACACTAATCAAAATAAAACTGGGATGGCTATTTAACATCAAGACAAAGCAGAATTCACAGGAAGGAATATTATCAGGACTAAAGAGAAAAATCACATAGTAATAAAGGGGCCAAGTCATCAAAAAGACATAATGCCAAATGTGTGTGTGTGTGTGTGTGTGTGTGTGTGTGTGTGTGTGTTAACAACAAAGTTTCAAAGTACACAAAACAAAATTGACAAAACTGAAAGAAATGGACAAATCCAAATTTGTAACTGGAGACACTAACAATAAAAGAAGATGACAAAAAATCAAAAGCGATATATGACTTGAAAGAAGTCAAAAGGAAAATTATAACATATCTTGAATTGAATGAAAATAAAAACTCATCTTGTCAAAATTTGTAGGACAGAACTAAATCAGTACATAAAGAGAAGTATACAGCATTAAATCTTATATGAGAAAAGAAGAAAGTTCTCAGATCCACAGTCTTAGCTTCTAATTTACAAAGCCAGAAAAAGAACAGAAAATCAAACCCAAAGCTAGTAAAGGAAGGATAAAATAAAGAGTAGAAATCAATAAAATTGAAAATAGAGAATGGAGAAAATCAACGAAACAAAACCTGGTTGTTTGAAAAAGATAAAGGAGTGCCTGCATGGCTCAGTCAGTTAAGTGTCCAACTCCTGATTTCAGCTCAGGTCATGATCTCATGGTCACAAGATCAAAATCCGTATTGGGCTCCACACTGCACATGGAGTCTGCTTAAGATTCTCTCTCCCTCTCCCTCTGCCCCTATCCTACTCGTACTTTCTTCCTCTTATAAAAAAAAGAAAAGAAAAGAAGAGAAGAGAAGAGAAGAGAAGAGAAGAGAAGGGAAGAGAAGAGAAGAGAGAAAAGAAAGAAAAGAATACAAATTAATAAGCTCCTAGCCATATTGATAAGGAGAAAAAGAAAACAAACAAATTACCAATAGCAGGAATGAGAGAGGGAATATCACTACAGATGCTATAGCTATTAAAAGGATAACAAGGAAATGTTGTGAACAATTCTGTACCAATAAATTCAACAACTTAGATAAAACGGACAAATTGCTTGTAAGATTCAAACTGCCAAAGATCACTCAAGCAGAAGTAGATAGTCTGTATAGCCCTATATCTATTTTTTAAAACTCAATTTATAGTTAAAATCTTCCCACAGAGAAAACCTTCCCCAGATGGAAGGTTACCCCACTGGTAAATTCTACCCAAAAATTAAGGAAGAAAGATTACCAAATTCTTCCAAACTTACTATATGAGAAGCATTACCCTGATACTGATGCTAAAACCAGACAAAGATATAACAACAAAAGAAAAATATAGATCATACATGCAGCCATAAAAATCTTTTAAAATATTAGCAAATCTATTCCACAAATATACAAAAACATAGGTAATACATCATGATCAAATGGGGCAAGCTTAGTTCAACATTCAAAAAGCAATCAATGCCCATCCATCAGGATGGCTATTGGTTAAAAAACAAGACAAAACAAAAACAAACATCTACACACACACTGACACACACATGTATAAATGTTAGCAAGGACTTGGAGAAACTGGAACCCTGTACATCACTGGTGGGAATATAAAATGATACAGCCACTATTGAAAAGAATTTGGCTATTCCTCAAAATAGTAAATGTACAATTACCATTTGATCAAACAATTCCACTTCTAAGTATATACTCAAAACAATGAAAGTAGAGACTTAAAACAGATACTTATACACCAATGTTCATGGCAGCATTACTCACAATAGCCTTAAGTTGAAAATAACCCAAAATGTCCATCAAAAGATGAATGGATAAACAAAACGTGATATATCCATACAACATAATATTATTCAGGCTTTAAAAGGAATGAAATTCTGGGGCGCCTGGGTGGCTCAGTCGGTTAAGCGTCCAACTTCAGCTCAGGTCATGATCTCCTGGCTTGTGAGTTCAAGCCCCGCATCGGGCTCTGTGCTGACAGCTCAAAGCCTGAATCCTGCTTCAGATTCTGTGTCTCCCTCTCTCTGTGCCCCTCCCCCACCTCTCAAAAATAAATGAACAAAAATTTTTTTTAAAGGAATGAAATTCTGATAGATGCTACAACATGGATGAACCTTGAAAACATGATAAATGAAATAAGCCTGACAAAAAGGGACAAATATAGTATGATTCCACTTACAGAAGGTTCCTAGAAAAGGTAAATTCATAGAGATAGAGAGTAGAACAGAGGTTACCAGGGGCTGAGTAGAGAGAAGAATGAGGAGTCAGTGTTTAATGGGGTACAGTTTCTCTTTGGGATGATGAAAATGTTCTGGAAGTAGATAGTGGTAATGGTTGCACAACATTGTGAATGTACTTAATGCCATCGAAATATTCACCTTAAAATGCTTAAAATGGTAATTTTTTAAATATTTTACATAAATTTTAAAAATCTGTCAGTGAAATTCACTGTAACAAACTAAACAGAAAAATTATATTACATATCAATAGATGCAGAGAAAGCACTGGGCAAAATTCAACATGCACTGATAATTAAAGAACAAAAAACAATCTTTCAATAAAGCAGGAATACAAGGAAATATCACCTGATATAGAGTATCTATGAAGAAAACCTACAATCATCATGGTATTTATAATGGTGAAATCTGAATAATTTTCCTTTTAAAATGGGGAGCGAGGTAAGGATATCTGCTTTCCTATTCAACAAGCAACTACTTCTATTCAACATTGTACCAGTTGTTCTATTCAGAGCAATAAAGCAAAACAAATAGATAAACATATACAGATTGGAAAGGAAGAAATAAAACCGTCTTTATTCATAGATGACACAATCATCAATGCAGAAAATCCCAATCTACAAAATAAACTATTACAATTTATAACTCAGTTTAGCTACGTCGTAGATTACAAGGTCAATATATAAAACCCACTGTGTTTCTATACACTAGAAAAGAAGAATTGGAAATTGAAATTAAAAACCAATACCATTAATAACACATCCAAAAACATGAAGTACTTAGGGATAGACATAACAGCTGTGTAAGATATTTCTATGAAAAAGTACAAAACATTGCTGTGGGATATTTCTAAAAAACTAAAAAAATGGGAGAGCTGGATCGTGTTCATGGACTGGAAGACTCAATGTTAAGATACCAATTTGTGTGAAATTGATCTATATATTCAACGCAATTCCAAAGAAAATTTCCCCACTGGCTTTTTTTTTCTTGGTAGAAATTGATTCTAAAATTTCTATGAAAATGCAAAAGCTCTAGAGTAGCCAAAATATTTTTTAAAAAACAGAACAAAGAAAGAGTTCATTATCTGATTTCAAACCTTACCTAAAAAGCTACAGTCCAAATACAGTTGTAATAGCTTCAGGATAGACATAGGGATTCATGGAACAGAACAGAGAATCTAGAAGCAGACCCACAAATATGTGGTTAACTGCATTTCAGCAAAGGTCCTAAGGGAATTCTATGAAAACAGCATTAATCTTTAAAACAGTTGATGCTGAAACAATTGGATAACCTATGTGGAAAAGGAGGAAAGGAGAGGACAGGAAAGAAGAGAAGGAGAAGGCAGGGGAGTTCTTTATCTGATACAGGATTTGTGTCCAAAATATGTAAAGAACTGTTACAACTCAGTAAGAAAGCAAACTATCCAATTTTTAAAGAGACAAAACTTTGAACAGCCTTTTCAGGGAAGAGATATGAATGGAAAATAAATACATGATAGGATATTCAGCATTATCAGTTATTAGGGCAATGCAAATTAAATTCCAATGAGATAGCATTATATGCCTACTAGTATGATCAAAGCTATCAAAACCAACCATACCAAGAGCTGGAAAAGATGTGAAATAACTGGAGTCTCAAACACTCCGTTGGGAATACAAAATGGTAAAGCCTCTCTGGAAAACATCTTCACAGTTTCTTAACAAAGTTATAACATGTTCTTATTATACAACTATGTACATAAAGAATACACCAGAGAAATACACACATATAAAGACTTATACATGAATGTTTATAACCACTTAATCTATCATAGCCTCAAATTGGAAAGAGCCCAAATGTTGGTGAAGAATAAAACAGTAACAAACAATAAAAAAGAACAAACTAATGATAAATGCAACAACATGGATGAATCTCAGAATTATGAAGCTAGACACAAAAGCCTTCCTAATGTATGATCCAATTTGTATGACATTCAGGAAATGCAAAATTATAGGCAGAAATTAGATCAGTGTTTGCCAGGGCCTAAGGAGAGGGGAAGAGATTAACTACAAAAGGGAACTTTTATGGTGTAACAGAAATATTATAAATCTTAATTCTGGTGGTTAAAGAATGTGTACACACATATAAAGACACATATGTCAAAATTCACTGAACTGCACCTCAATAAATCTGAAATTTTTTATGAAGTGGGGACATATTAGTATATATACATAGAATATCTCTATAAGGATATTTATTTCTATTTATCAAATCCCTATATAACATTCACTATATTTCAGACAGTATCCTAAATGCTGTACAAATATTAACTCATTGTGGGAGATGCTATTCAAAAGAGAGGTTAAGAGCCAAGGGTCTCAGGATAAAGTAAGACTACTTATTCTTTCGTGTTATTTGAATTCTTTCAGCCATGTACACATCTTGTTTATTTAAAAAAAAAAACTTTTTAAAAACTCTCTTGCAGGTTTTTAAGTTGCTTCTCCACAATCACTGCAGATCTTTTATTGACAAATCAGTGTATTCAGTCCTTTCCTTTGTTGATCTCCCTGCAGCATATGACTGCTACCTATTTCTTAAAGTCATTCTCTTCCTTTTTACAGGTTTTCTTTCCTCCTCTGATTCCTGTATCCCCCATGCATATTATCTGCTACTGAAAGCATATCACTTACACTTCAGAAATACCTCTGGTATCTTTACCCTCTCTTTTCTACCACCACTGCCTGAGTCCAGACCCTCAGTATCTTTTACCTGAACAGTTCTGCTAGCCTCCTAACTGGCCCCTCTGCCTTCAGTCTCATCCTGCTCAAATACATTCACTATGTTACTTACACGATTGTCTTTTGAAGAATGTAAACCGTATCGTGTCACTTTCATATTCAAATCTTAAATTAATAATTCCTCAAGTTCTTTAACTCACATAAAAATAGTGGTCTCGGCTATTCCTGACTTTCCAGATTCATCTTCATGTTCTGTAGGTTCTAGAATACTATAATTTTTGTTATATGAGTAACGCTCCTTACTGTTAACACTTACAAGGTTAGTTTCTCGAGTGTAGGGACCAGGTTTCAGTCACCTTGTTATCTTTAGTTATAAGTGTTTGGCTTTTAGCTAGGTGCAATGGGAAATTTTATGTGTCAACTTGTCTGAACTTTGGTGCTTAGACATTTGATCAAACATTATTCTGGGTGCTCTGTGAGAGGGTGTTTTTGGAAAAGGTTTACATTTAAATCACTGAACTTTGAGTAAAGTAGATTTCTCTCCATAATGTGGGTGGGCCTAATCAGTTGAAAAACTAACTAGAAGAAAAGGTTGACCTCCCCTGAAGCAAGAGGGTAGTCTCCAGCAGAATGCCTTTGGATTCAAACTTAACTCCTGATTCGCTAGCCGGCTGACCTCTCCCTCAGACTGTGGACTAGCTAAGCCTCTATAATTCCATGGGCCGATTCCTTAAAACAAGTCTCTGTGAGTGATGTATGAATATGTACATATATACATACACACATACATTATATATACATACACACACATATACATCCTGTTGGTCTGTTTCTCTGGAGAACCCTGACCAATAATACACGGTATATAAAAAATGTCTTTCAAATTAAAAAAATTAATGCTGACTTTTTGTTCTGTTTTATTTTCACTTAACATACAAATATATGCCTATGAGATTTATTTTGACGTATTTTTATAAATCACTCACTAGTTTTAAGTCAATATAAATGTGTTAAGTTAAAACAACATATACACAATATAAGAACTACAGAATCTTGAACACATGTTGGGTTTCATGTTACAAATACTTTTAAAAGAAGAAAAAGCATTGACTAGCCAGGTTATAAAAACAGAATTGAAATCTCTAGCGATACCACACAGACAAATAATTCTTAATCGCTGAAAATAATTGCCTAGGTATTCACAGCTGTCTTAAAAAGAAAAGTATATCTAAATGTTTTTTAATAGATGATTTTGTTTTTACTCTGAATTTCAGAAACGTATTCCTGTAGAAATTGAAAATATCTCTAAAAAATAGAATCCTTATATGAGAAAATGTCATGGAAAAAAGTATATTGTTTTTGATAGAAATAATTATTAAGCTGGTTTTATGACTTTTCATTTATTAAAATATTAATAAAAACAATTTCTACATGTACAAAGATACAATGACAATACAAAATGAAATTAAGCCAGTTCCTGCCAAATTATCTGCCAAGGCCTGAATTTGGGGTTCTCTGCTTCTCTTGCAACAGAGGTAGGTGTTAATGATGTCATTAACTGCTGCAGAAGAAATAGGGGACCATGAACATAAGTCTTGGCAGAAAATAAACACCCTCTGAGTTTACTTTTAAATTTAAAGTAAATAGAAAAATTAGTTTATAGAGCGCCTGTCCAGTACAGTTCCTGCCCTAAAGGGATAACTCAGGATCTTTATTTCTAGTGTTTGCAGCTGTATTCCAGAAATGAAGGCTAACAGTCTGTGTTCTTTAAAAAGCACAAATGAAAACTGTGGCTATCTGGCAAAAGCCACTAGTCAATAAGCTAAAAAATTATTCAACTGGTATTATATAAAATATTCAATGATACAAAAAATAAAAATATACACAATATTTAGTATATGCCAATTATAAGAATATAATATTTCATCTTAATATTAATATATAACACCCCATAAACAGATGTTACTTTCTACCTAAAGAATCTATCTTTAAAGATACAGAGTACTGACTTGAGGGAAAAAAAAAAAAACTTTTGACTTCTACCTTTAAACTAATTAACACATTACTTAAGAGTCAAAAAAACAATGGATTTGTTCATCGCTTTTGATATTCTGACAGGACAGGTATATGCACACGTAAATTTAACTCTTACCTTATCAAGTTGATCTTGAAGACTAGTGGATGCTTTATAACCAAGCTGTAACAGCATTGCTTCTGCAGCATTTTTTTTGGCTATCTTTTTGTTAGGTCCTGTTCCAGTAGCAACTTCATTGCCTACTTTGACCTGGTAGGATTAAAGTAAGAAATGGATGGTAATTGCTTTGGTAAACAAGAACTCCTTAATACCCAAAAGCAATGTGTTATGCTCTCTAGCATTCACAAATGTAAAGTTCAGTCCAAAATGAAAACAGCAGTTAAGCTAGTCTCCCAATTACATAAAATTATATACACAAGTGAAAATATATGTGGTGAAAAATATGACAATATGGTCCTCAAAATGGCAATGGGGGTTTATCCCAGGGTGATAGAATCTTAAATGACTTTTACTTCCATACATAGTTCTATGTTACTTGATTTTTTAAACAAAAATACTTCTATAAGCAGAAAAATAAAATTCACATTACAACAGAGTTTATGTTGGTTATGACTACATTTAGCATTATCTAAGTTAATATACTAAAAGACTGAAATTCATGGTGGTGCAATTCAAAACAATGTTTACACTGTATCCCAAGTTTACAAAGGTTTATATTAAATAATTCCTGAGAAAAATTAATATACAAAGGCTAATTCAATATTGTGGTTAAGAACAAAGATTTCCAGGTCAGAACTGGGTATGAAAATTCAATTCTACTACTTCTTAACTGTATGAACTGATTCAAATTAGTCAACATCTCTAAGCCTCAGTTTTTTTCATCAATAAAAGAACGGTAATACATCTATGTCACTGTATTGTTCTGAAAATTAAATAAGAAAATGTATGTAAACTACACTGTAGAATAAATCATAACTGGTCAATAAACAGCTTTTTATTATTAGAACTATTCCACAATTACCTTTTGCAAACCATTGATGTATACACACACACACACACACACACACACACACGTATTTAAATATACATCAGCCATCTCATATCCACATATACATTTTCTGAATTGGGTAGAGCTTTTAATGATGCATGTGCCAAAAGCTAATGCAAATATAAAAATTATAGTGAAAAGCAAAAAGGAAAAAATAATTTTTTAAAAGTAAAGAAAGCAAGAAGTATATAGCATTACAAGGAGAAATAAAAAATACACAACTACAGTGGGATTTGATTTTATACACTGGTCTCAACAAATGATCAAAGCAGCAAATAAGAAAGAAGATAAGCACAACTTTGGAAATGAAACAATTAAGTCTGAATAATCTATGGGCAGAGAAAAAATCTCAATAAAAACTAGAAAATATTTTAAATAAATAATAATGGAAATACAATACATCAAAACCTGAAGCATGCAGCTAAAGGATCTAGAAAAAAATATATAGCCATAAAAGCTTAGAGAAAGGCAGGAAAGTAATGACCTAAACATCCAGCTCAAAAAGTTATTAGAGCAAAACGAATCCAAAGAAAATGGAATAAAGACAAGGAGGGAAATTAAGGATAAAGAAAAAATACAATAGAGAAATTCAAAAAAAGCAAAAGTTGGTTCCCTGAAAAGACTAATAAAATGATAAACCAAAGTTAAGACTGATCAAGAAAAAGCAAGAGAAGACACAAATAAGAAGAAAATGGGAGATTACTATAGCTTCTGTAGAATTAAAAAATAATAAGGGATATTGAGTATTTTAGCTAAAAACTTTTGAATATTTAGAGAAAGTACAAAAATTCCTGAACAATACAAATTACCAAAACTGGCACAGAATAAACCCAGAACTGTATAGCTCTATAACTACTAAAAGAAAAAAATTAAAATAATTAAAAACGTGTTCATGAAGAAAATTCCTGAGAGCTTCTTCAGCAAGTTCTACCTAATATTTAAGAAAGAATAATGCTAACCTTACAAAACTTCACATAAGAAAAAGAGAAATCAGTCCCCAATTATTCAATGAGGTATCAGTTTGATTCTAAAACCCAACAGGAACAATTTAAGAAAGAAAATGTACAGATCAATTTCATTCCCAAGTATAACTGTTAAAGTTTAAACTGCATAATATAGTATATTGAACAAAGCAATATATAAAAAGAAAAATCATGATGAAGTTAGGTTTATTCCAGAAATGCAAGATTGGTCTAACATTTGAAATTCAAGTAAAATCAATCAGTGGAATCTGCTATATTAACAGATTGAGGAGACAAAACATATGGTCATCCTAACAAATTGAGCAAAAGCATGTGATAAAACTCACCATACATTCATAATAAAAACTCCTAGCAAACTAAGGAAAACAGGGAACTTACTTAATATGATATAGGGCATTCTGCAAAAAGTCTATAGCAAACTTCAACAAACATTATACTTACTGTTGAAATTCTGATATTAGAAACAAGACAAAGATGCCCTCTATTTTTACTAGTATTTAACATTTTACTACAAATCCCAGACAGAGCAATAAGACAAGAAAAAAACCATAGAATTAGAAGTATAAAAACAAATTGTCATTATTTGGATATATGATATTTATATAGGAAATCCAAGAATATCTACAGCTAAATTATAAGACTTTATGAGAGTGTAAAGTTTTCAATGTATATTATAGTATACAAAAGCCAACCAGATTTTTCTAATGTTTATTTATGTATTTATTTTTGAGAGAGTGAGAAAGCCTAAGTAGGAGGAGGGAAAAAGAGAGAGGGAGACACAGAATCTGAAGGAGGCTCCAGGCTCTGAGCTGTCAGCGCAAAGCCTGACACGGGGCTCAAACCCACAAACTGTGACATCATGACCTGAGCCGAAGTCAGAAGCCTAACCGACTGAAACACCCAGGAGCCCTAAGCCAACTGCATTGTTATATCCCATCAACCATCAAGTAGAAAATTATTAAAAGATACCATTTACATTGAATGAAAATCAAATACCTATGATGTTTAAGAACTTTATATAAAAAAATAATAAGCACCGAGAAAAATTAAGATAAACCTAATAAATAGAGATACGCCATACTCATGTACTTAATACTCAATATGATATCAATTCTCTTCAAATTGACCTATAAATTCAATGAATTACCATCAAAATCCCACACATGATTTTTACAATACTTGACAAGCTGATTCCAAAATGTACATGGAAATGCAAAGTACTAAGAACATTCAAGATCCTATTGAAGAGAAACCAGGTGGGGGCATTATTCTTCTGGATGTCTACACTTATAAAGTCAACATGAGGGAAAAGACAGATAAATCTGTCTGCATTAAAATAAATTACTTCTGGGGGGTGTCTGGGTGGCTCAGTTGGTTAAGCATACAACTCTTGATTATGGCTCAGTTCATGATTTCACACTTGTGAGATTAAGCCCAACATCGGGTCTGTGCTGATAGCACGGAGCCTGCTTGGGATTCTTTCTCTCTGCCTCTCCCCACCCCCAAAATAGACAAATAAACTTAAAAAAAATTACTTCTGTTCCTCAAAAGAACATCACTAAAATTGGGGGGAAAAAAAAAAGGAAAGTCACAACACAAGAGGAGATACTTGAAAGGCCACGTAACTGAAAAAGACTTACATTCCAGAATATATAGTAGATTCCGATAAATCAATTTTTTTAAAGAGTTATTTATTTATTCTTTAATATTTATTTATTTTTGAGAGAGAGTGAACAAGCACAAGTGGCGGGGGGAGCACAGAGAGGAGACAGAAGATCCAAAGCAGGCCCTGCACTGACAGCAGAGAGACCTGTACGAGACTCAAAGTCACGGACCGTGAGATCATGACCTGAGCAGAAGTTGGATGCTTAACCAACTGAGCCAGCCACCCAGGCACACCCAAATCAATTTTTTTAAAGCTAGTAGAAAAATGAGCAAGAAAGCTGAACAGGCAATCTATAAATGAAAATTTGATGTCACTATACTTTGCTTTAAAAAAAAATCAGCTTCAATAGTTTCATGCCACCTTAATACAATTTCACAATTACAATATACTGTGTACTAGTAATGACCTGGTATGTTGTACAACTAATCCAGCTTTCGGATATAAAGCATGACACTTCTACACACAGTTTTGTTTTCTGGCTCCTGGGTGAAAGCGTAACTGTCTATTTCACTTGTCTCAGAACATACCAGTTTCCATCTGGTGTCCACACTTGTGTACTGCTTGCCATTTATTCTTACACCATTATTTCAGTTTGATTTGTGTTACCATTTCCATCACCACGTTTAAGCTTCAGTGAACCAAGTACTTCTAACACAGTGGTTAAAGAACTTAAGTACAAACAACGTGCAAATTATACGACAAAGAAAGTCAAGATGAACTAAATGACATAGTTGTATATGAAACACTGAAAACATATTCTTTACAGAGTTTCTGTAACAACTATCACAAATGTTACAGTTCAAATCTGTGCACTGTCTTTGAAACATTTCATTGCTCTTTCTTCTAGAACTAGAAACCAGCACATTATGACAAATCAGCAGTAGTCTACGGACTTCCCTCAGAAGCACTGATCTAATACTTAATACTGTCCACAGCAGATCCCTGGAGCTGGGTGAACACATACTATCTCCCATGTCTGTGCTGGCCTGCACCTGACCTGAATATAGCAGGCCCTAGGTATAATGTGCTTGAGTCCCTGGCTAGAGCCAGGCCCCTGCTACCTGTTATTTTTTCCAGTGTTCGGTTAGTTCCCAGCTTCACCAGCCCCTGTGTTATTGCTGGAATGCTTGCTAGCTAAAAGAGTAGGCCAGCTACGTCAGAAGCTTCCTCTACTGCTCTGAGGGACAAAAGACTTGCCAAAGTAAATGGAAGCAGGATCAGTCAGCAGGGGGAAAAAAAAAAAAAGTTTCAGCTGTTTTGACATGCTACATACACCTCACGAGCTCTCATTCAATTCTTTTGCTGCTTCATCTCTAACTCTCATTTATCTACCCAGGCCTGATGCTCTTTGACTCCAGTCTCCTGCTCTTGGGTAATGCTGTTCCCGACTCAGCATTCATGTTGGATCTGTATCTGCCAGCTTTCCATCTGACCTATTCTGACACCTTCAAGACTTACTTCTAGAACCGGTACTTCCAGATTCATTTTTCCCATTCTCCTACCCCTCACCTCACACAAGATGACATGGTGGCATGGTTCAAAAGGTTGCAAGTAATTATCCCAGAGTTATTTGCTAGTATCGAAAAAGAGGACTGTGCTGAAGGACTTTGATTCCTTGCTAACAAACACAGTGAAGATTCAAAAAAATAAGTCACATAATTATAAAAGCATGTAAATGTGTAAGTAAGCAAGTAAGTACGTAAGTAAACTTCATAAGCCATCTTCCTCAAAAATTCACAATATTTTAAAATTATTACAAATAATAGTTTTACATTAAAATGTTGTCTACAAAGAAGCTCAATTATTTTGCTATGCAATAACTTTAAGACTGCCAGGTTTTTATCTTTAAACAAATTATTTAAATAAGTCCTCAAAAAAAGTAAAAAAAAATAGTTCTAAAGTAGCATTTACCAAAGACTTAATTGATTCACTTTCGATGAGTCACAAAAAAAATTGATGGGCGTGCCTGGGTGGCTCAGTCGGTTAAGCATCTGACTTCAGCTCAGGTTGTGATCTCATGGGTTCATGAGTTTGAACCCTGGTTCAGGGGAGATCCAGTCCCACTTGGGTAGAGCATGAGCTCTGCATTGGGTGAGCTCGAGCCCCACTTCAGGTAAAAATAACATGAGCCCCACTTCAGGTGAGCCCCGCTTCGCTCTCTCTCTCTGCTCCTCGCTCACTTGCGCCTTCTCTCTCTCTTAAAAAAAGAAAAAAAATAGGAGCACTGGGGGGCTCAGTCAGTTAAGTGTCCAATTCTTGGTTTCAGCTCAAGTCATGATCTCACCATTCATAGGATCAAGCCCTGCAATGGGCTCTGTGCTGACAGTGCAGAGCCTGCTTGGGATTGTTTCTCTCTCCCTCGCTCTCTGCCCCTCCCCTGCTCTCTCTCTCAAAATAAATAAACACTAAAGAAAAAAAAAAAACAAATAATAGATGAAACTTGCTTTATGCATTTTTTAAAACCTGAAGACCTTAATCAGAGGTAGAAAAATTAACTCATGATATATAATAACAGAATGTGCTGATATACAATTGGGTGTAGTTGTCATTATTTTCTCATTGAAAACTTAAAATACCTCTTTCTAAAATAATAAAAAGCTTTAAGAAATACACTCTAGAAATAAACACCTAAAAAGCTTTGAGAAATATACTCTAGAAATAAACACCCAGATAATGTCATCAGAGATTTTCCTTGTCTAATAATCAGTACAAGTAACTGCATCTACTTTATAACACACAAACTTACCTTTTTTTTTTTTTTTTTTTTGGTGATAGATAAATATGAGCATATTATCTCTGGATATTTTACTTCCACATTCAATTATAACAAATGATAACATTGCTTAAGTAGTTTATACAAAAGCCTTTACTTTGATAAACTTGCTGCAATACTATAATGAATCCACTGGGGCTTCCAGAAGGGGAAAAAACAATATGAATTCAGTGTGAAAACATTTAAAAGCACAGCCAAATGTTCCCATTTGACTAGAATGTTTATGAATACCCATAAAATGGAAACTGGCCTAAGACATTCTAAATTCCTTTTTCAAAAGGGGTACTCAATATACTCCACAGAAAAAAAAATTGTTTAATAAAGTCAAAGCCAGTTTTTATCCTAACACAGGTCTAAATTTTAGGTGATTTCCACCCCCCTTCAGGTTTTAGAGTTCTAAAATTATTTCCTAGAATTCTTTAAAGCTAAGCATGTAAAAAGAAAAATAGTGCCCATATTTTACAAAGTAAAATACTAGAATAAAACTGTTCTGGGTCCTAATGACATCTAGACAGTACTGTGCTTACTACCATAGAAGTATTCCCCCTCTTCGGATATTGAGGTTCCCATCAGAAGTTTTCATCTCCAACAAAAGCTCAAGATGCTAGCTCTCAATCAAGCAGGAAGGCAGCAAATGTACACCAAAGGTTTTTTAAGGTACTACTATATACATATACTATATTAGGTACTCTGAGATAAAGAAACGTGGAGATTATAAATTGGGAAAGAAGGTAAAATTTAAATATGCATGAGAAGTTAATCAATATGAGATACTATGTATTAGTGCCAAAATGTCTGCCACATGGTCAACACTTAACAAATATCTGTTGGTTTTAACTGGATTAATTAAAAATGAGATCTATGAGTCTAATTGGAGAAAGTTGCTTTGACAAGCCAATTATAACAAAAACAGTTTAGGTACAGTAAGCAGAATTTCAATATAGACTATTAGATGATTCTAATCAGTATGAATCATGCCTAATGTAAAAACACAAAAGAAAAACTTCCATATTTTTTAGGGATATACACTAAGTACGCAGGTTAAAATGATAGGTGGCTAGATATTAGCTTTGAAATACTTCAAGAAAAGAAGAGAGGGAAGGAGGAAAGAAAAATTGATAGCTGAAGTAAGTGTGGCAAAAATCTTAATTGTTGGGTTTGGATGCTGGGGATATTCCTCATATGCTATTCCTATTCCATTGTATTATTATTTGTAGTAAACTATTAATTAAGTATATCCACCTTTGGGTATGTTTGAAAATTGCATAATAAGAATTAAAGGTTTCTTCACTACTGGGGCTTGAGTTGGCAAATGAAGATGAATGGGTAGAATTTTAAAAGGAGGGGGGCGCCTGGGTGGTTCAGTCAGTTAATCAATCAATTCTTGATTTCAGTTCAGGTCATATCTCACAGTTCATGAGTTCGAGCCCCGCTACAGGGCTCCACGTTCACAGCGTGGAGCCTGCTTTGGATCCTCTGTCTTCCTCTCTCTGCCCCTCCCCCACTTGAGCTCAAGCACTTGTGCTCTCTCTCAAAAATAAGAATATTAAAAAAACTTTTTTAAGTAAATAACTAAAAGGAGGACATATTAGGCATTGTGTCTCAATCCGAAATCTCTAAATCTCTAAATGCCTAAATCTCTCAGCAATTCTGAGTCCCTCAGTCCTCACCAGCTAGCTTTCTTTTCCTAATTTTCCTGATAACCCAAAAGCTCATGCTCTTGGCCCTGTTCCATCTTCTACATCTATTTTCTAAATTATGTTTCTAATTCCATCCATATCCTACCCCCAGTGGTTAACAGCCCCTGACTGCAAAGCGTAACCTAAGTTAGAGATAGGCATTCTGAATTATACACTCTGTGGTAAATAACCTGTGTGAACTCACAGTCCCTTCAAAAATCCAGATGGTCCACTCTAACATGTCCCTGACACTTGAATGTTTCAGCCAAGCAGCAGGTGGGCCTGGAAGGAATGAATGTTATTAGTTCCTAGTTTGCCTTGCCCCCACATCTTTATTCCAACCTGGGGATTTCTAATTTTTTTCAGTAGTTACAAAATTGTTTTCTAACACAAAAGTTAGAAGTACCTGCATCACAAATTCCCGACGCCGAGGCATTCCTCTTTCTGAAAGCAAAACATAATCTGGCTCCTTCTCCTTTTTGGCCTGTTGAATTTGAGCCAGGCGGCTAATGGGGTTCATTCCTTGACCATACTCTGGTCCAGCCTAAAAAATAATTTGAGAAAATTTCAAAATATGCTTGCAAAACCTATTATCAGATCCTTTAAGAAACAGTGGTTCTCCCCTCATCTTCTGTACCCCAAAACCATGACTAGAGAAGATAATGCAACTGGAGAGTCATTTATGAAGATTTATAAAGGTAAATCATAGAATAGATCTGAAACTAAGACTTCTATGGGATTTAGGGCTCAAAGGCATTATTGATAACTTGGGCTAAGGCTGCTTTTAAACTCTTTAATATATTAGAGTTGCTTCACAACTTCTGTTCGCCAAAAAACACCAAAAAGAAAGTAAGAAGATAAGCCATGAGCTGGGAAGAGACATTTGCAATATATATAACTAAAAAAAAAGATGTATCCAGCATCCGAAATGTATTTTTTAAAACTCCTAAAAAGTATTGAGACAATATAAAAGAAAAATGGGCAAAGGAGATGAACAGATATTTAACAGAAGAAAAACATATGAAAGGATAATCAACCTCATTATGACTCAGAAAGTGGGGGTGCCTGGGTGGTTCAGTTGGTTAAGTATCCAACTCTCGATCTCGGCTCAGGTCATGATCCCAGGGTCATGAGATTGAGCCATGTGTCAGGCTGTGTGGAGCCTGTTTTGAGATTCTCCCTTTCCCTTTGCCCCATTCCCATTCTGCACACACATGCGCTCTTGCCCTCGCTCTCTCAAAAAAAAAAAAAAAAAAGACTCAGAAAATGCATGTTAAAACCACAGTCAGATACTATTTCACACTCATCTATTTGGCAAAAATTAAGAAGTCTGACAGCCCTGATTGGTGAGGATAGGGAGTAACAAAAACTTATACACTGCTGGATTGCCTGGCTGGCTCAGTCAGAAGAGTGAATCCTGATCTCAGGGTTGTGAGTTCAAGCCTCACATTGGGTATAGAGATTACTGAAAAAGTAAATGAATAAACTTAAAAAAAAAAAAAAAACCATCTTAGGGGCACCTGGGTGGCTCAGTTGGTTAAGCATCTGACTCTTGGTTTCAGCTCAGGTCATGATCTCACGGTTTGTGCATTTGTGCCCTGAATCAGGCTCTACACTGATAGCATGAAACCTACTTGCAATTCTCTCTCTCTCTGTTCCTCCCCCACTCTGTCTCTCTCAAAATAAATAAACTTTTAAAAAATCCTTATACACTGCTGATAATATAAATTGGAAAAGAATCTGGCAATGTCTAGTAAAGCTAAACACCTGTAGCTTCTTCATAGACATATAAATACACTTAGAAAATGGTTTCCCATTTGTGCTAGCTCATATATACAGGAATATCCATAGCTGCATTATTTGAAATAGCAAAAAAACTGGAAATAGCCTAAGCATTTATCAATAAAATAATAAATTATCTCATGTTAATACAGTGGAGTGGCATATAGCAATGAAAATGAATTAAGGACAGCTGCATGCCTCACAATGAATGAAATTCAGAAAAAAATTTTAAATAAGACAAGAAAAGCAAGCACAGAAGAGTACAGTATGATATAATTCATGTAAAACCCACTAAAACGACAAAACACTGCTGAAATTAACCAGGATCTCAATAAATGAACAGACATATGTTCATGGATCAGAAGACTTAATATTCTTAAAATGTCAAGTCTCTTCAAACTGATCTATCAATTCATTGCAATCCCAATCAAAATCCTACCATACTTCTTGTAATACTTAATAAAATAATGCTAAAATTCATGTGGAAACACAAAGGACAGATAACCAAAACAACTTTGAAAAAAAGAAGAAAGTTGGAGGATTCAGACTATCTGATTTCAAGATTTATTATAAAGCTATGGTGATCAAGACAGTATGTGTAGTATTGACATAAAGAGACAGAGACCAGCAAACACAGCAGCATCCAGAAGTAGACCCATACATATATATGGTTAACAGATTTTTGACAAAGGTAGAAAAGCAATTCAATGGGAAAGGGTAGTCTTTTCAACCACTGGTCCTGCAACAACTGAATATTCATATGCAAAAAAAACACACACACAAAAACCACAAACTTAAATCCGTACCTCATTATCATTAACTCAAATGGCTCACAAACTTAAATGTAATATCTAAACTATAAAATTTCCAGAAGAAACACGGGAAATTTTTGTGACTTGGTTAGGTGACAATTTCTTAGATACAACACTCAAATCATATCCCATAAAAAATAATAAATTAGACTTCTTCAAAATTAATAATTTCTGTTCTTTGAAAAGGTTAAGTCACAGGCTTTAGAGAAAATATCTGCAAACCATATATCTGATAAAGCACTTGTATGTGGAGGGGAGCGAAATAGGTGAAAGGAATGAAGAGGTAAAGACTTCCAGTTATAAAATAAGTAAGTCATAGGGACATAATGTACAGCACAGGGAATATAGTCAATGATATTGTAACAACTCTGTATGGTGACAGATGGTATCATTTCATAATGTCTAAAAATATTCAGTCACTATGATGTACCCCTGAAACTAATGGGATACTGCATTTCATTTATGATTCAATAAAAACATAAAGAATTCTCACTGAAGAAAAAAAAAAGAACTTGTATCTAGAATGTATGAAGACCTCTCAAAATTCAATAATAAACTTATTATTATTTACATTTTATTATTTTTATTGTTATTTAAGTTATTACTTAATGTTTGAAGTGGTCAAAAGATTTGAACAACACCTCATTCAACCTCATGTGCTACCAAACACATAAACAATGCTCAATATCATTAGCCACTGGAGTAATGTGAATTAAAACCACAATGAAGTATCAATACACATGCACTTGTACAACTGAAATTCAAGACTATACTATGTATTAGAAAGGATGTGCAGCAACTAAAATGATGGCTGCTAAGAATGTAAAATGGTATACTCATTTTAAAAAACAATTGACAGTCTCTTAAAAGGTTGAGTATATGCCTACTAAATGACCATGCCATTCACTCCCAAGCATTTACCCAAAAAAGAAAAGGAAAACTTATGGGGCACCTGGGTGACTCAGTTGGTTGAGTGTCCGACTTCAGCTCAGGTCATGATCTCGCAGTTCATGAGTTCGAGCCCCACGTCAGGCTCTGCGCTGACAGCTTGCTCAGAGCCTGGAGACTGCTTCGGATTCTGTGTCTCCCCCTCTCTCTGCCCCTCCCATGCTTACGCTCACTCGCTCGTGCTCTCTCTCTCTCTCTCAAAAATAAATGCTAAAAAAATTTTTTTTTAAAGAAAAGGAAAACTTATGCCCATAAGACATACACACATGTTCACAACAGCTCTATTTATAGCCCAAAATGAGAAACATCCCAAATATCCACCACAGGGTGAATGGATTAACAAAGGGTGGTATAACCATACAACAGAATACTACTTAGCATTAAAACAGAATCAGAGGCGCCTGGGTGGCTCAGTTGGTTGAGCTTCCAACTTCGGGTCATGATCTCGTGGTTCATGGGTTCAAGCCCTGCACAGGGCTTTGCACTGACCGTGCAGGGCCTGCTTCAGAAGCTGTCTCCCTATCTCTCTGCCCCTTCTTCGCATGCACACACACGTTCTCTCTCTCTCTCTCAAAAATAAACATTTAAAAAAGCTTTTTTAATTAAAAAAAAAAAACAACAGAATCAATAACTTAACATGCAACAACATGGACGAATCTGAAAATGATTATGCTAAGTAAAAGAAGCCAGCCAAAAAGAAGGTAGTTGCTTGGGAATGGAGGGTGGAGGGATTACAAAGGGGCACAAGGAAACTTTTGGGAGCAATGGATAGATTCATTATCTTGATTATGGTCATGGTTTCACAGGTGTACACATATATCAAAACATACCAAATAGCATGTTTTAAATATGTACAATTATACTTCAACAAAGCTGTTTTAAAAGCTAGCTAACTGGGGCGCCTGGGTGGCGCAGTCGGTTAAGCGTCCGACTTCAGCCAGGTCACGATCTCGCGGTCCGTGAGTTCGAGCCCCGCGTCGGGCTCTGGGCTGATGGCTCAGAGCCTGGAGCCTGTTTCCGATTCTGTGTCTCCCTCTCTCTCTGCCCCTCCCCCGTTCATGCTCTGTCTCTCTCTGTCCCAAAAATAAATAAACGTTGAAAAAAAAAATTTTTTAAAAAGCTAGCTAACCAAATGCAATTTTTTTCAGAAAAAAACAAACATGCAATAAAATTATAAGGTCAGGAAACGTTAAATATAAAACTAATATTGTGATTAACTATGTGAGGTGGTATCTGGACGTAACAGAGGAGGGGCCTACACAGCTTCAATCTCATTGAGAAATGTTCTAGATGCAAGTTGGGCAGTAAGTTTTCATTTAACGTAATAGGCTTTTTAACTTACATACGAATACTGTATAAGCCATTTAGAAGGTATTCTATTTTTAATGTTGTATGGGAAATGTTTATGAATAAAGCTTTTAAAAAAATTTTTTTAAACTTATATATAGCTGTTTTCGTGCCTTCTAAAAGGTTTAAAAACAAAAAAACAATCTTTGCAAATCAAATATTCTGTGTGCATATGAACTTTCTTCGTATATTACTCCTAGAAATGAAGCTGTGTATTTATCACACGGGCAGAACTTTGTTTCCACCTGTGAAAATTTACTCTAAAACAAGTGTCAGAGGCAAGGGTAATCACTATGTTGCAGGCTGTGTGTGTCACACTAAACTTGTATATAGTCGGAGCTCTTCCTGGTTCTCCATCACACCTAGTTTGCTGCTGCAGGTCGGATCCTGCAGGGTCTTTTAGAGTATATTTAGGATTTTGGACTTTATCCAAAGAGCAATGGGAAATTACTAAAAGATTTCAAGCAGAGGCATGACATGATCTGACTGGTGTCTCTGAAAGATAACACTTTTTAGAAGATCAGTTGACAGGATGTCAAAAGTACTTACAGGAAGGCCAATTAAAAACCTGCTATAGCAGTTCAGGCAAGAGATGATTTTGAGCCGAACCAAATAAAGATGGCAAAGAGATGGAAATAAATGAACCAACTTAAGAAATACTTAAGTGATAGATTCAATAGGATTTGATGATTGACTGGATATAATGGTTAAGAGAAAAGTTAAAAATGACTCCCAGGTTTCTGTTTCAGCAGCAGAGGGATGGTGATGCCAGGCACTGTGACAAGGAATGCTAAAGGAGAAGGAGTTTATGATGAGTTTGATGTGCCTGTGAAATAAATAAGAAGTGAAGATGTCCAACAGGCAGCATGTAGCACAAAAGAGTATCTGAAAATCATCTATACAGAGACTGAATTGAAACCCTAGAGGTATGAAGGAAGCCTGGGTGCAGTAAGAGAAGAAGAAAAAGACTGAGAACTTCAGTTACTGCAATAGTTAGATGGAAGAAGAGGAGAGAAAGGGAAGATTTTAGCTTTTGATAAAATTCTGGTTTCTACCCATACTTAATAGCAAAAATGAAAACTAATGAATTATAAACGAAGTAAAGGATTGATAAGAACAGACAGATACAGACAATAAGTTGTAAGTCTAAGAGTGGGATATCAACAAAAAGGTAAAGGGAAGTTTTTGAGTTTAGCACTAGAAGTATGCCCAGTTCCTGAAGACACTCAAATAAATATGTACTTCCAATGGTACGCTGCCTTTACTTTTATTTAATTTGCCTCTTTCATAAAAATGTTTTTAAGTTCCAAAACACTGTTGATACCGATTCCAATGACAAAAAACCAGATGCATAAATCCAATTAGATAATAATGGAGTCTGAGAACATTAAGAGAAACCATTAAGGCTGGTTTCTTCCCTTGATTGAAATTAACTACTAGCATCTCGGACAATTAACTTATTCCTTGGGTATCAAGCCTTATGTTCTCTTTCCACGAACTAGTATAGACAGTCTTGTAATAGTTGTATCCAGAAAATTTTACCTCCAACGTCGGAAACACTTCTCTAAATTCTCATCTTATAGAAGAGAACTGCATTAAAAAATAACATATAGACCCAAAGACATAATTAAAACAATCTAACATTGTAACAAGGTAACTGTGTAGCGTTACTCTTAAAATCCAAGAGGAGTTCACAATCAACCGGTTTCAGATGGGCACTGGAAACAGACAGGACTGGACCTGGAACCCGACTGTTACATGATCTTGGGTACGTTTCTTAAACATCAAGGACCTCATCGGTAAAATGGGATAAAAGCTACACCACAGCATGATTAAGAAAATTAAATAAAATGTGATGTTTTATTATTTTAAATAAAATTAAAGTAAATCATCAACAGTTTATTCTCTACTTCTACTGCATAATAAGGAACTATAGAGTCTACATGTATAAGACATATGAGGAAGGGAGGAAAATGCTGAAAACCAAGATACTATTCCAACCTGACCCATTTATTGGCCCACCATAAGGTGTGATTATACTTAAAATTATCTAGATTCCAACTCACTGTATGTATGCTGTTTTCTTAAAATAACCTTACATTCCAGAAGATGTCTATAGGCTTTATTTTAACGTAAGACAGACATGGTACAAGTAATTACAAGTGTAATGTATGTGAAGAAAAATGTAGAGGGCTAACCTACTCTGGGAATGGAGGAGAACACAGAAGCCTTCCCTGAAGAAGTCAAGTGTACGCTGAGATCTGAATGGTGGATAGGAAGAAAGTTCTGGAATAATATACTTATATACTAGAAGTAGCAGCAAATAATTCTGAGAATTTAAAATGTTGCTCTCCACTCTGGGGAATAACATTTAAACAATAATCTTGCTTTTAATGGCTATCGTTAAAAACAATAGGGTTATATTTATATCCTATATAAAAATGTATAGATCTGGGGCACCTGGGTGGTTCAGTCGGTTGAGTGTCCGACTTCGGCTCAGGTCATGATCTTGTGGTCTGTGTGTTCGAGTCCCGCATCGGGCTCTGTGCTGACAGCTCAGAGCCTGGAGCCTACTTCAGATTCTGTGTCTCCCTCTCTCTCTGCCCCTCCCCAGCTCATGCTCTGTCTGTCTCTCTCCCAAAAAATAAATAAACATTAAAAAAAAAAGTATAGATCTTTTCTAGCCTAATGGCTCATTATTCATAACTTATTAAGATTAGATTTAGTTTAATAAATTCGATGGAAATTATTGTGACCAGTTTTGTACTACCATTCTGATGTAGAGCACTGTTCTTCCATTGTGGAAGAGCTATAGATTTTATACATAAAAAGATTTAAGACAAAAAAAAAAAAAGACTCACTAATACATAGAACAAACTGGTGGTTGGCAGGGGGGAGGGGGATGAGTGAAATAGGTGAACGGGATTAAAAGGTACAAACTTCTAATTACAAAATAAATCACAGGGATAAAAAGTACAGCATAGAGAATACAGCCAATAATATTATAATAACAAATGGTGACAGATAGCAACTACACTTATCGTGGTGAGCTCTCAGTAATGTGTAGAACTGCTGAGTCAACATATTGTACTCCAGACACAAGTATGTCACTGTATTTCTACTATAGCTCAATAATAAAAATTCTTTTTAAAAACTTTTTTTAATGTTTATTTATTTTTGAGACAGAGACAGAATGCGAGTGGGTTAGGGGCAGAGAAAGACACACAGAATCCGAAGCAGGTTCCAGGCTCTGAACTGTCAGCACAGAGCCCAACATGGGGCTCGAACTCATGAGCTGTGAGATCATGACCTGAGCTGAAGTCAGACGCTCAACAGACTGAGCCACCCAGGCACCCCAATGATAAAAATGCTTAAAAAATATTTCAGAAAACAGACCATAGATATATTCACATACATCTAAAATGTGAATAGACAGGTATAGAATAACAATAATCTTTATTGAGCACTTTTTATTTGTATTGTTAATAAATACTTAATAATAATTACTAATACATTCTGTGTATTATCTCAGTTAACACATAACAATCCCATGAAACTAGTTCAATTATTATTCCTACTTTATAAAAAACAAAATGTAAGATTAGAAAAGTCGGGTTACTTGCTCAGGTCACAGGGATTCACACTCAAAACTGAATCCAAACGTTCTGTTCTTAAAACCATTATCCTAAATACTGCATGTCTCACTTATACGTGGAGTCTAAAAAAGCCAAACTCATAAAAACAGAGAGCAAAATGGTGGTTACAGGGTCTGGGAAGTAGGGGGATAGGAGAGATATTGTTTAAGGGTGCAAATTTGCAACAAGTAGTAAATAAGTTCTGCAGACCTAATGTACAGTAGAGTGAAAAAGACAACAATGTTGGATTAGAATCATCAGACTTGCTAACAGACTAGATCTTAATTATTCCAACTCCTAAAAAGAAATGATAATTATGTGGTATGATATAGGTGCTAATTATCCCTACAATGACAATTATAATATATAAATATATCAAATCAACAGGTTGTGCACCTTAAATTTACACAATGTTATATGTCAAATGTATTTCAATTAAAAACCCACTTAAATGCTAAAAAAAATAAAAATAAAAAAAAAATAAACAACCATTATCCTACACCCTAACCATGTGGTTAGAGCATATGAATGAAAGCCAGCCCTCAGAACCACTAGAACTCATAGGTGTATCTATTTGCCATTTATTTTTAGTCTACTTTACATACCATGTAGAATGCTATTTCAAGGAATACATAACATACACCTTGTCATAATGATAGTATTCATTAAGAACACATGTTTATGTACTTATTTATGTGAATATGTATGCATGTATTTTTAAATAAAGCAAAGGTACAAAATACAGAAAACCTATAAAAATACCAGTTGTACCATAGTACAATCTAAACAAAAGAGGTTCATCACAGATAAAACGTACAGTTGATCCCTGAACAAGGTGGGGGGGGGGGCAACGCCCCACTCAGTCAAAAATCTGTGTATAACTTTGTTTTTTTGTTTTGATTCCCCCAAGACTTAACTGGTAATGGTTAACTACTTAACTACTAACTAGCCAACGACTGAGCAGAAGCCTTACTAATAACAGAAACAGTGAATGAACACATATTTTGTATGTTTTATGTATTATATAGTGTATTCTTACACTAAAAAAGGAAATGTTATTAAGAAAATCATAAGGAAAAAAAGAAAAAGAAAAAGAAAATTATAAGGAAAAAATACATCTATAATACTGTATTTACAGGAAAATTTGCATATAAATGGACCCATGTGGTTCAAACCCGTGTTTTTGTAACCCTTGATTCGTATAGCTAACCCAAAGTCTGCTAGAGAAGTGACACTGAGCTGGCAAGTGACATGCTGGCAACTGAAGGCTCTCTCTGTAAACAGAAGGCTAGCTCGTTCATCCCACACACAGTGTGCACGCGCGGGCAGTGTCCTGTACTCAGTGCCGACTCAGCTCGTTCCTTTTTGGGTTGTTGTTGTTAATGTAAACAGAAAAACCTGCTCCAGTAAAAGAAAGAGTCACAGCATCTTGCAAAAGTGTGTGCTCTGTTTTCTTCTTTGGCCAAGCTCTACATGCCTGAAAGTACAGAAATAAAATAGTACCGTCTACCTCGCAGGGCTGCTGCGAGCATCAAATGTGATAAAGCACACGAAGTGCTGGGACAAAGCTGGCCGCACACGGTGCTTTATACCTACCAGCTGCTGCCACCGTCACCAGCATTAGTATGACTCATATGATTATTACTCTGTAACCCATCATCATTTCATGAGAGCCCAACAAGTTACTACATTACAGTGTTGTGTGCAGAAAGAACGTTGGGTTGGAAAACAGAGTCCTTCAAGTTGTTCCACACGTGAGGTGAATACGAGCGAGCAAATTCTTTGAGCACGCATGTTTCATGAAACCTTACTGTAAAAGGAGGGGTAACGTCATCTACCTTACACAGTCCTGATGAGAATCACATGGTGACCATGAATGAGAAAGTATTTTTTAAACCATAAAAACTAGAAATATGGAAGGTACTGTTTTTTGATGAACAAACACAGGTATACAAGTGTCTAAAAGCAAAACAAGGGTGCTGGGGTGGCTCAGTCGTTAAGCATACGACTCTTGATTTTGGCTCAGGTTGTGATCTAACAGTTGGTGAGTTCAAGCCCCACATCAGGCTCGACGGTGATGGTGTGGAGCCTGCTTGGTATTCTCTCTCTCTCTCTGATCCCTCCCCACCCCCACTCTGATCACACATGCACTCTCTCACACTCTCAAAATAAAAGAATGAACAGTAAAAAGAATTTTAAAACAAAATAGAGTGTTATTAATTTATAGTCCAGGACCACCGGTGATTCTGGGATTGTATACAATCCATACATTTAGGTGCCTGTCCTACGGAAAAATTTTTATCTATAGTTACCATAATATTTATATAGTAAACCTGACTAATGTTCACAAGCACACACTTACCTTTACTATTGTTTTAGGGCGTTTTTTAAAAAATAATTTTGGCTTTTCAACCACAGGAAGAGGCGGGAGTTTCTTAAGCTCCTGTAGGACGGTGGTTGCAGCACGCTTCTTGGAGAGTTTTTTACTATTTCCCTCTCCTTCCGCGGAGAACTCTCCTACTGACACCCTAGTAACAAAGCTTTTCATATGTGGTGGTCCACTTTCTTTAATAACCTATTAAATATAAGTAAACTATTGAATATAGGCTCTTAAGTAGTGTTATCATCTCATGCATCTTTTAAATACTCGTATCATAATCAAAATTGAAATCACAAAAAATTATGCCAAAATTATAGATTTCTTTAATAAAGTTATATAGACATTATTAGGGACCATTCATTTTTTGATACTTATGCTGCTTAATAAAATGAAGTTGAAAGAACAAAAATCTAAATAAATACATTCAATTCACACTCAAAATTTGTATTTTATTAGCTTAAAATAGGCAATTCTAATTATGGTGACCCAGTTTCTTATGGAACAGAAAATTAAGAACATAAAACATACCATATTGGATTAGCTACACAGACCATCCAGAATAATAGTTTGTATATAACTGTGTAAATATCTAATTTCTCCTCTGTAAGAATAAGTTACTGAAGTCTAAGGACTATTTCTTACTGGAGTTCTCTAGCCCATAAAGCATCCTACAAGTGGAAGCCTCTCAAAAATAACTTTTGGGTGAAAATAACCTATTTTTGATGGAGACCTCAAAGGCTGTTTTATAGAAAGGAATGTTTACTCTCTGTGACATGATCTTAAAAAGGTAAGTAGACATACCATAAAAAAATACCTGTGTTTCTAGAGTAATGGATTATGAATCTGCCAGCTATGAATGAGCATTCCTAAACCCTGTATTAATGTGCTCTTTAAAATATTCCAGTTTTTGGAGGAAAGGTGCTCTCCAAAACCCAAATGCTAAAAACTTTAGTCTCCTTCAAAATTCAGACCTTTCATAAAAGAAACCCTATTTAGTTAAATAGTTTACCATGTAACTTTACATTAAAATTTTGTCTTCTAATAATACCAATTAGGAAAAGGAAAACAACACAGTATCTCAATAATCCAACATTACTGGGGTTAAGAAACTTATGATAAGCATACTATCCATGTAATTTAACCTTACTAGTTGAAACACTAAAATTGTTTATTTTAATAACTTTGATGGGCACCCTCCTCAATTAGAAAAAAAAAGTACACATTTTACCAACTTAACAGAATACTAAATATTTGACCTTTTTATTGTTCACATTAGATCATTATGAGCACCAAATATTCTATACTATAATGTATTGATGCTTTCAAGGAATTCTAAGACTTCTAAAACTATTCCTATTCATTGTAGCCTTTAAAAGGCCCATGCTCCAACAATTTTTGAGTATATGTAATTACTTTTGATAGTACATTTTCCCTATCATTTCTTGCTAGGACCAACAGGCTGTCAAGTACATTCTATTCCTGCCTTCCTCATTCTGCTTTTAATCTGCTAGAGGCTAAGAAATCAGATAACCCAACTTTATGAGGATTGTGTCTAAAAAGACAGGTTCTCAGTCGAGGTCAGTTGATCTTGACAGTGAATAAAATGTGGGACCTTTCTAGTAGGTAAACTCCACACACTTTGAAGGAGAAAACTCTACAACCGTTTTAGCTTATTTCCTGGGTTTTGTCTATTTTCTAGATATTTGAGTTACAAAATTAATGACCTCTTAATAAAGAAGGTATTACAATAATTTAAAATTTTTTCCCTTTTATATCTCACATGATTTTTATAAATATTTTGTGACATGTTTATCTGGCGGTAACGTAGAGAGCTGCTAATTACTTGTTTGTGACTTATTGGCAAAAGTTAAATTTAAACCTATTTTGGTTCCACAAATTTAGAAGAATTTAGATATCCATATATACGTGTCACAAAATATTAACTTGAATACTTTGAATTTGATCCTACCAAAAACACTAAACCCTATAGCATACTATAAATCTACTATATATATGCTTACATATATATATACAAAAATATAAGTATATTTATATATATACATACAAAAAGTTTAATACAGCAAAGCCAAAGAGATCCGCAGGAATCCAAGATATTCTGGTAAGTATATTATAGTAAGTATATAGTAAGTAGAGAAAGTATATTCTACTTTCTCCAGGGCCTATATGATTTCATGATAGACAGTGAGAGCATAAGAAAGCACCTGAACTCTTTCAGGAGATTAGTATGCCAGCTAATTTATTTGTTCGTTTATTTTAAAAGTGAGGAGCAGGGGGAGAGAAATGAAAGATCTCTACTGAGCACTTACCTCAAAACTGACGGGCATATTTCGCTTCAGAGCAATTTCAAACACTAAGCTGATCTCAGATTTGTTTGCATCTTTGTCATCATCCATTTCTTTTCCGGATTCACCGTTCTAAATCACAAAATACAGGATGGCAATGAAAACCCGCTTTGTAGCAAACTGTTACATATATTCTACAATAAAGAGGGCCTATCTGAAATACAATAAGAAAAAAGAAACCAGAGACTGTATCTTGTGGATTCCTATGTAACAAGAGTAGTTGTAGGCTTTGTTGTGAGGCTTTTTGTAATTTAATTTTTAGGGTTTTTCCCCCCCCTCAAAGTGGAAGAATAAATGTTGAGTGTGGAAAAATTTTACTCAACCATATACAAATTTGAGTTTATACTATGTCCCCAGACTCACTTTTCTTTAGAGATCTGTATCCCCCACCCATTAGAATATCCCCAATATTCTAATGCTATTTAATTTTCTGTAAACTATGAATTGTAGAAGGAGTACAGGATGTAAACCAGGATTTTGGAGCTCTTTGGTTCTGGCACCAATTTAGTTATTCACTTCTTTAACACATACTTCTGGAGGGCTTCATATATGCTGAACACAGGGTAAGTCCCAGAGATAAAAAGATCAAGAAACAGTATCCCTGCTACTAAGAAACTTACGACATGGTGTAAAAACAGATAAGCACAGAGGTTAGAGTCATAATGAAAGTGTACAAGGAGAAAAACACCTACGTCGGCCATTAACTAAGATGAATCTCAAAGGGGAAAGACAAGAGGTTTGATAGCAGGGCATCTGCAGGGGTTGAACAGTACAGTTTGCAATAACTAAGTGGATAGCTCAATAACAAGGTATCTTATAAGACATGTCTGGGCTGGAGATACTATTTTGAAATCAACAGAGAGAGTCGCCAAAGCCATGGAATGGGTGAAATTACTCAGGATCAGCCTCAATATCCTGGTCTGTAAAATAAAGTGGGACTGAAAAAAATCCACACAAATCTCTTCCACTTTAAATTCCTGGACTCTAGATTAACACAGTGTATTCTATACTCAGTAAACATAGCATTAAATCTAAGGTAAATGAATGCTATTTCCCATCCTTGTTCATATCCTTAAACCCTGTGTTGCCTCAGAAGTGAACTCTGTGGGTGAACCAAAGTTCTCCAAGGTAAGGTCATCCTAGCAGGAACACATGAGCTTAGTGTAGGAGGCACGTAATCTGAGAGGCGGATCATAGCAGGCCACCATTCTAATATTCTTTCCTATCAGAGGAGATGATTTCTTTTATTTATAAAAATGCATTTGTTTGTCTTGTTAATAATCTCACCAGGGAACGATAAGGAAGAGACTGTCACATGTAGCAGTAACATACCTGAGGTGATTTTTCTGGAATAGGCTCATTCTGCAGTGCTTGAAGGGCTTTCATTGCAGCATTGTGTCTAGCAGCTTGTCGAGTCTTTCCTTCCCCAAAAAATTCATTGTTTCCTACAGTCAGCTGAACATAAAAGATCTTGGGCATTGGGCAATGATACCTAAAATAAGAAAATAAAAATATTAATGTTTGTTCAATAAAATCATTCTATAATCATCAATAAGATTTGTTTTCTTGAAATTGATACCAACCATATAATGTACTATATACCCTCTTATTAACCCCAGTAAAGTTTTAACCTCACAAATGTATTTATAAAAGATAAAATATGAGTCAATATATCTATAGGTATCTATCTCCATGAAAAACATATTAGAGAAAACAATGTGAAACATAAATTAATATAGTAAAATTTATTCAATTATATCACAGAAGATTCTAGTAAGAAGTTTTCAGTCAGATTTTTTTTTTTAATGTTTATTTATTTTTTAGGGAGAGAGAGAGACAGACAGACAGAGCATGAGCGGGGGAGGGGAAGAGAGAGAGGGAAACACAGAATCCAAAGCAGGCTCCAGGCCCTGAGCTGTCAGCACAGAGCCCGACATGGGGCTTGAACTCATGGACCATGAGATCATGACCTGAGCTGAAGTCGGATGCCTAACCGACTGAGCCACCCAGGCGCCCCAGTTTTCAGTCAGATTTTGACAGAAACAAGCCAAATGGTCTGTGCTGAAGGAGGAGACTCACAACAGAGGCAGGAGACAAGCAAGCCCATTCAGGGGACAGGACGCAGATTTCTGTGCCTTCAGCAGAAGAGTTATGACTAGACATGGGAGGGGCAGAGAGATAGAGCTACAGCTCCATTCCAAAGGAGTGAGTACTTTGCCAAGTAGTAAGATCAGATCGAACATAAAGAATGGGGAGGTAAGCTAATTCTTAAGCAGATAAGCAGTATAATAATAAAACGTATTTAAAGAGAGAAATTTTAGCAGGTTCGCGTTTAACAAAACTGAAGTAAGGAGTCACAACTAGACAGCACCAGTGATGAAGATATGAGGCGATAAAAGGGCTGAGTGAGGAAAGAACAAACCTAGAAGAAATTTAGAAGAAAAAATTAAGAGGATATGCAATAAAATACACTAATTCAACAATTATTTGTGGAGGACATTCTATATGACAAGGGAGTATGACAATGAACAAAAACACATTGTACTGGGTAAGACAGATAGTAACTAAAGTAATATGCAGAGTATCTAGTATGTTAGAGATCTAAGTTAAACAGAAAAAGAAGGAAAGGTTCAGAAGTGTTCGGGAGGTAGGTTTTAGACAGGGTGGCCAAGGAGGGTCTCATCGAGAATATGACAATTGTGTAAAGACCTAAAATAACTGAGGGAGGCAACACCCAGATATCTGGAACAGTGCATGTGATGCAGAGAAAACAGCAAGTGCAAAGGTCCTGGGGCAGCAGTGTGCCAAGTATGTTCAATTAATTCAGAAGATGCTTATCTGGCTACAGTTGAGGAAGTGAGAAAAGGAAAGCTAAGAAAGGAAAAGAGGTAGCCAGATTCCTTAGTGCCTTACATAAAAGTTATTGTAAAGATCCAACTTTTACCCTGAGTGAAATGGCCAGCCACTAGAAGGTTTGGAAGAGAAGTAACATACGTGACTTGCATTTTGGAGGGATCACCTAACGATTATGCTGAGAACAGTAGGGGATGATGATGGAAGCAAGGAGATCTATCAGGAGACTACTGCAGTAACACAAGGGAACAGCAACAGGGACCTACTAGGGTAGCAGCAGTCCAAGTAATGAGAAACAGTTCGATTCTGAACAAATTTCAAAAGCAGAGCTGGCCGGATTTACCAAAGGATTAGTTATGGAATATGAAAGAGGAGTCAAGGATGACCCCAGGGCTTCTGAGCTGAACAAGTGGAAGACAGAGTACCTGTACATTGAGTCAGCAAAGACTGGAGAAGGAACAGGTTTGTCGGGGGTGTGTATCAGCCGCTCTGGTTGGGGGATATTAAATCACTCAGCCTGCTTAGACATCTTAAGTGGAGATGTCAAATGAACAGTCAAGTCTGGACTCTAAGCCTGGACTCTAGGAAAGAGGTCCAAGGTGAAGATAAAATTTGAAAGTCATCAATATATGGATGGAATTTAAAGCCACAGGACAGTGAGAACTCTATGGGAAGGAGTGACAGGAAGAAGAACAGGCAAGCACAGGGTCCTTCCTGAAAGTTAAATGGGAAAAAGTAGGTCTAGGAGGAAGGAGGGGGCAATTGTGGCAAATTATACTCATAGACCAAGTGAAATGATGACTGAGAACTAATACCACTGAATTGGGCAATTCAGTAAAAGTAAAAGGATTGATTTTGATGGGAGTGGTGGATTTACAACATGATGTCAAAAAAATTAAGTTAAAATCAGTCCGGTGCTGAAAAATGTCTGTTTCAAAGCAAAGAGAAGTCCAACTGAAGTCCTACTACGTTTGGGATGATTACTGGACATCTGAAGAGCGGGGTTCTATATTCAGCCTGAGATAAACTGCACAGAGCCTGTCATAGAATTCGGCAGGCAGATGGCACTAATTAGCGAAGGCTTACAGAAGGTAAAGGACCAGAAAGGGACATCAGCCCTGAAGATGCAGTTCTGGGAGACAATAACTGAAACCATGTGAGTGGGTCAGCACCTGGAAAGGGTAAGTGTAAAGGAACCGAAAAGGAGAGCCTAAGGCTGGGATCTGATTGAGGCCCGTGATCAAAAGGCAGGGGAAACAATAGACGGCAGTGAAGGAGACGAAAAGAGGGTCAGAGTTAGGAAAGAAATTACGACACAATGTCAGGGAAATCAATATTGTCAACTGCAGTGGAGAAATCCAGAGTAGGAAAAAAAGAAATGGTCGCTGTTTTAAATTCTTAAAGTCAATTTTCTTGGCCACAGTTTTCTATTATTTTGTTTTAAGATAAAGTATTTTAAATGTGTTTTCATTATGTCATAGGTTCTCATTTTAAACACGCAAATATAAAAAAAGTTAAAGGAAGAAAAAGATCACTTACAGTAAAATACTTTTAATATGCTAAGACGAAGCATCAAAAACCACAATCTGTTTTGCTCTTCGATTTCAAGAACTAGTATACTGAGGTACACAATCTCTCACTGCATTCCTGAGGTGCATTTTCCTATTGTTTTAGATACCCTTACTGCATAGATCTTAAAAGACTAACAAAATAAATGCAGGTTATCTTCATTGTGTACACCACAAAATTCAGTTTTCCACCTACACAGTATTTCATGGATATTTTTAACTGGTTCCACTATAAAACTTTAAAACAGACAACCTGAAATCAGAAATTGACTCCTGTACTGAGATCTTACATGGCAAGCTTTCACCATAGAGCAAATGTTTACAATTAATTATACACTTCTGAAAACAGAGGTCCACAACTGGAATGCTAACAGACCTTTAACTACAGTAGAGGGAGTGGGCGCCACTATAATCACTAAGGCCTGCTGACAATTACAAAACTCATTTCGGTTTGCCACAGAGACAAACAAAATTTCTGTTCATTATGACTTTACTGGAATATGATGTCATAACACATAACCATACTGAAACAATCTGCTGATTTTCTGACCAAAATATTAATTGCACACTAAAGAGCCCTTGGGGCCTCTTCCTTTGTGGCCATCAAATATGGCTCTATATATGTATATGTGTATGCATGTGGATACATATGTATATGTATATTATATTGTGTAACTATCAGAGGAGAAATCAGGTTTGCTGTATTTTAACATAAAAAGTAAACTATTCTAGCACTAACAACAGGAAATACCAAGGGTAAATGCCTGACTTGTTTTGTTCTAGTTTCATTCCATCCTCTTACTTAACAATGATTCTTAATATTCTACCCCGCATGGTTTGATTACCTTATATATCACATCTCCCCATATCATGGTGACAATTAAAATTAACCAGAATGTCCTCAATAATGGCACCCAGACTGAATTATGGTAGAAACGATGCAGAAAGTCTCCTTGTATGTTAGGTCCAGGTCTCTAAATACCTGTTTCCTTTACTAAAGGAACATTCAGAGTTTATTAACTTTGAAGCTTGATATGTTCTAAGTAGAATTTCTTTTTCTATTTATTTCAAACATTAAGCTCATTCTAGGTAAAGTGCTTTTAACAAGTGATGTACACATTTCTAAAAATTAGTAGATATTTATGAAATCTTACATTGCTATTCTTAAATGATTTTTCTCAATTAGAATTTTTATTCCAAATGTTTATATTTGCATAGTGATTTGCAATGTTTATATTTGCATAGTGACTGTTATTAAAAAATGAGCCATGAAAACTCACTCATCCAGGCTATTTAAGTTTCAGGGTCAAATGGCTTCTACCCACAGCCTCCAAAATACTTTGTGAAGTGTGATCCCACTCATCAGAATTACCCTCAGTGCCTATTAAAAATGTCCATTCCTGTGCTCCAATCCTGATCTCCTGAATCAGTCTCTGGGGATGGAACAAGAAGCTTCACTTTAACAAGATTCCCTGGTAAATCTTTCATACTAAGAGTCTGAGAACCACTGCTCCACGGTATCACCACAGCTCACAATACAGCATACATGATTTGATTACTTCAAACTCCACGCAAGCAAACGACCACACACATTCCTGTAGCATCATGGTTAGGTTTCCTATATATGTCTCTCACTTAACCTCACAGCAGCCAGGTGAGACAGATGCCCCCATGATCACCATGAGAGCTAACAAATATCCCCAACATGGTTGTGAGCAATCAAACTGAAGTCTATCTAACTTCAGAGCTCAAGACTCAGGAAACTCTTAAGTCATCTCCCAAAAATCTACTTTATCCTCTTCTATTTTTGTGTTCACATTTGTTTACGAAATTTGTTATGTCCTTGGTAAGCTGAAGAACCTAATACAAGTTGCTTCTAAACCTAAGGTCCACTAGCAGACTTCAGAAGCAATTTACTAAATAGCCACTGAAACAAACAGAGCTCCATAATGAAATCCTAGGTTTTTATGGTATGTCAAGCCAAGGAGGATCAAAAGAGACACAATCAAGTAACCATCAAACTGAAAAGTCAGAATAATGAGCATCGAGTGTTACAGTCCTAATGGTCTAAGTTTTATAAAGGCTGCTTGTAAGGCCTTTTCCCCATGCCTCTTTGCCCTCTGTCTGCTGGAAGTCTTATAAAAACTAAACAAATAAAATTTCAAATAAAATAAAATAAAAGCAAAAATAAATAAAATAAAATAAAATAAAATAAAAGCTTCCCTTTCTTTAAATCCCAAAAAAGTCTTTAGATTTGGCCTATCTTCAAGACATCACAAGTCAATACAGCAGTAAAGACAGGATGTATATTTGGTTCCTTTGAATTAACACTGTCTGACATTCCTTATAGAGTTTTGGTTTTGATTTTTGAGTTAAGGGAAGACTTTACATTCTTATTTAAGTATTCTTATAAGAATATACATAATTTTATTCGTATACTTCTATTTGACTGTCAGTTATAAGAAGTTTCCATATCATATATCCTTCCTTCCTGCATAAAGTTACTTCATTAATGCTCTCTTTGTAGACTCCTCTTGTATGAGTCTAAACAACTAAAATCCATCTGTCCTCCCCTACCATTCAGTGACTGCTTTTTTTTCTAACATGTCTACTCTCCTAAGTATCATTTTTACAAGGTGAGAAAGACATATTCCAAATAACATGAGAACTTTTAAAAATTGAGAAATAATTGCCTCATTTTATTTGATAGCATTATTCATAAATCTCAACCCAGCTTAAGTGTTCATATCTCCTCTACAGGTTTATGTCCTGAAATACATGAACATGTTATCTTCTCATCTAATAAGGAGAGGCTTTTGATTTCTGTGTTTATTTCTAACATTGACTGAAAGCAGAAATGTCACTTAATCTTTCTATCTCAGTTTACTTATCTGTAAAATATGAGCAGAATCTATGTTTAAAGACCTCTAACAGCCAAAACTTAGAATTCAAATGACATGTTGATTATTTTGACTCTTTGTATGCATTTTGGCACTGCTAAGCATTCTTTTACTTGCTATAGAAAAATAATAGGTTTTATCATAAAGCCATAAAATAGTCCTTGGCCCACTTTCAAGCTTGTATGTATATAAAATGTCTAGATAGGAGAGGGTTCTTTCTCTATTCACATCTATAAATTTTGAAAATATATCTCTTATGGGATCTAAATGTTAAGTCTTGAGGAATTTCAAAAATTAGGACCTATTAAAAAAGATTCACAGGGCAGCTGAAAATAAGCTTTAAAGGAGGGTAAGGATAGTCTATTCTATTTGTAGAATTATTATAATGATGTCTAAAATGCCTAGGGGAAAATACAGAAAGATATGTACTAAAAACTGGGACAGGATGCCTTGAAGTGATGGAATTACAAATGATGTTCTCTTTCGTAATTTCAATTTTTTTTTAATAATACGGCTGTACTAGAGTATAAACCAAAAAAAAAAAAAATGTTTAACTGAAATAAGTCTAGCCCCATCCAAATAAAGGTAAATCTGTGTTCCAAATGTAAATTTGATAAATTAGCAGAGTGACTTGTGGAACACAGAATATAATCCACAAGAGTAAATAATGTGTAGTGTGTTACTGATGCTAGTACCACAATAAGACCATGGAAAGCATAGCATGTTATCAAAGAGCCCCATTTTGTAAATACACAATCACCACTCTAAATCCTACACTTGGATCCAGCATAAACCTATTCTTCCCCTTCCCTACATGAATAGCGAGATAAATCATCATCACCATTATCATGATTACAACAAAAATATACAAAGCAGTCAATACGTGTCAGGCACTCTTCCAAGCACTATACATACTAATCTCAGTCACCATAACAACCCCAACTTCATTTTACACATAAGGAAATGAGGAAGAGATATTTCATTTGCCCAAGGCCACCCCCCCAGGCCCAAGTAATCTCACACCGGAGCCCATGATCTTAGCCTCTACACGATGCTGTCTCTGAATGAACTAGATAAAATGAACACCATACACTGCAGAGGTACTAACTATAAACTATGGAGAAGTCCTGCCAGACTTGGCACTTAAGGCAATTTAAGTCAAATTAGACCTCAGAGACTAATGGTCACATTGGTTACCAAAGAGAATTTGGGGGAGCACACTAAGTCCAGGAAACCATGCTGGCAGCAGTCTTACTACTCTCTCTCATTCTTTGTCTCTTCTCTTAACGTTTTTGAAGCTCATGCTTAAAAGTTGATGTTCCATCAGGGAAATGCAAACCAAAACCACAATGACATAGTACTTCACACCCACTAGAATGGCTATAGTCGGGCAGCCACTGTGGAAAAGTTTGGCAGTTCCTTAAAAATTTAAACAGAATTGCCATTTGACCAAGCAATTTCATTCCTAGATATATATAAACTGAAATTTAGGGGCGCCTGGGTGGCTGGGTCAGTTAAGCATCCGACTTCAGCTCGGGTCATGATCTTGTGGTCCATTAGTTCGAGCCCCACATCAGGCTCTGTGCTGACAGCTCAGAGTCTGGAGCCTGCTTCGGGTTCTGTGTCTCCCTCTCGAGACCTCTGCCCCTCCCCGACTCATGCTCTGTTTCTGTCTCTTCAAAATAAGTCAACATTAAAATTTAAAAAAAAAAAACTGAAATTTAAAACTGCATTGAAACAGGAACGCCTGGGTAGCTGAGTTGGTTAAGCATCTGACTTCAGCTCAGGTCATGATCTGGCAGTTCCTAAGTGCAAGCCCCACATGGGTGAGCTCAAGCTCCACTTTGGGTGAACAAGAGCCCCACTTCAAGTGAGCATGAGCCCCGCTTTGGGTGAACCCCACTTCTCTCTCCCTCTCTCTGCCCCTCGCTCACTTGTGCCCTCTTTGAAAACAAAAACAAAAATGTATACACAAATGTTCACAGCATTATCCATAATAGCCAAGAGGTGGAAATAAACCAAAAGTCCATCAATCAATAGATCAATTAACTAAATGCAGTATATCCATACAATGGAGTACTATAGAGCCATACAAAGGAATAAGTACTGATACATGGATATAATGTAGATGGACTTTAAAAACATGCTAAATGAAAGCTAGACACAAAAGGCTACATATTGCATAATTCCATTTAGATGAAATGTCCAGAATAGGCAGATCCAGAGACCAAAGTAGATTAGTGGTTGCGGGGGCTGTGAAGAGAGAAAAGGGGGAGTAACTGTTAATGGGCATGAGTTTTCTTTTAAGGGTGATGAAATGTCCTGGAATTAGACAGTGGTGGTGGTTGTACAACAATGTGAATGTAGTAATTCATAGCATACAGAATTGTATAATTGAAAATAGTAAAAATGATGTTTACATTATTGTGCATTTTACCTCAATAAAAAAAGTTTTTTAAAAAAATCTTGACTCTCCCTTGCATCCAATCTTCTCAAGAAAAGAGTCTTCCTAGGTGATTTCACCTACTCCTATTTACAGTCCTGGCAGACTCCCAGAAATGAGCCTATCCAATTGGGGGAGGGCACAAGCAGCATCCCTCCCTTTTGCACTCTTAGAAATTAATGACCTGGTCTTCTTCCTGCCCTTGCTTGACTGCCAGGGGCTATGTGAATTAAATTAATTTAACAAATATTTATTAAGGGCCTAATTCATGCCAGGGACTGTTTTAATCCCTAGGGATGGTAGACTGCCCTCAGGAGACAATCAACAAATAAAACAGTAGCAACTGATAAGATGGGTTAGAAGAAAAGTAAAGTAAGAGAACAGAGTAGTAAGAGAGCCTTTAGGAAGTGACATTTGAATAAAGAGGTGAATGGAGGGAGAATTCCAGGCATATGAATGCCTGGAGGAAAAAAAATGTCCAAGCAAATGAGATAGCAAGTGCCAAGGCCCTGCAGAGGTAACATACAGCCATTTTTTAAAAACAGGAAGTGTTCTCATACCTGGATAGCAATGAGTCAAGGGGTGAGTGGTAGGAAACTAGGTCTGAAAAGTGGCCAGGCAGGGAAGTCAGAATTCGATTCCACATGTGATTGAAGCCATCAGAGAGGGTTTTAAGCAGGGGAGTGACATGGTCTGACTTATTAAATTAAGTCTCTAGCTGCTGTTTGTCCAAAGAGAGGCAGTTGGCAGGCCACTGCATAGTCTGGGTAACTCCTCTCTGAAAACAGGAGGCTGAACCACCTAGGAGAATACAGTAGGATTGCAGGCACTGCTAAAAGTCCACTGAAGGACTGTGGTCCCTATTTCAAGATGGGACCAGTCAGCACAGTTGTTTTTCTGTAGCTTCCTGGGTACAAGTGCAGAGTCAGAGGAAATGAACTTAACCAGTTAGTATTGATAAGCAGTGTTCAAGCTAGGAGGTACTAGAGAACATGAGAATTAAGTAACAAGCGACTGGTGGGAATGAGTGAGAAACTCCAGGTAAACACAGCCCCACGAAATCTGCAGGTTAGCAGTGGCTGCAACCCCCCTGGAGGCTCTGCTCATGTCTTCCGGAAGCACAGGTAACAGTGGGCCGTGCCCCCACCCCAATTCCTGCCATCCCACTGGATAGATGGCTTGTAGCAGAAGCAGCAAGGAGTGCCTCCCGTGAGTGGCTGACAAGCAGAGCGGTTTTGAAATTTTGAAAGTGCTTCCACTTTGTAACTGTACAGAAGGGTCCTTGGAGGAGCAACCTGGAGGGGAGGGGGCTCTCTTTCCACTGTATGCTGCCACTGTATTCCTCTGGGTACCGCAGCATACCATCTGAGACAGGTAAATAACTGGTACCACACACAGCAATGTGGAAGCTAACAGTAAGGTAGGAGTGATGGCACAGGAATGGGCGTGGGTTCCTCAGGGTAGCATTTCTCAAAGTGTGGGTCCCCCACAAAGACCATCAGAGAAACTTAACAGAAGTCCATGGGGGAAGGGAAGAAAAAAAAAAGAGGTTAGAGAGGGAGAGAGCCAAAGCATAAGAGACTCTTAAAAACTGAGAACTGAGGGTTGATGGGGGGTGGGAGGGAGGGGTGGGTGGGTGATGGGTATTGAGAAAGGCATCTTTTGGGATGAGTACTGGGTGTTGTATGGAAACCAATTTGACAATAAATTTCATATTAAAATAACAAAAAACAAACAAACAAAAGACCATCAGAGTCCTCCTGGTGGGGTCTAGAACACTGTTAACATCCAGATTCATGGCTGACTGAATCAGACTCTTTGGTGGAGTCTACATTATTACCAAATAGCCTCAGTGATTTCACGCATGCTGAAGATCCGTGGGTCGTCTCCCCTTCCCATTTGTGAATATGAAGGCTTTGATTCCTGGATACTAACTTGGCCACTCATCTCCCTTACTGAATTCTCTTGATGCTTCTAGTAGGTGTTTAGTTGATTCTCTTGCAATTTTACAAATAAACAATTATATTTTTTCTGCCAAGAAAAGTAATTTTTCCTATTTCTTTCCAAATTTTATTCTTTTTTTCCCCTGCATTGAGCCACACCCCTTAAAGAATACTAAATAGCAGTTGATAATGGATGCTTTTGTCTTGCTTCTCACTTTACTGGAAATGTGGCTAATATGCCCTTATTAAGCATAAGGCTGGCTACTGGGTTTGGTTGGGATAGGAGGGGAGTGTGTGTATGTGTACATGTATGTGTGTGTGCATCAACAGAGTATATAGTTTATCATGTTGAAGAAATATTCAATATTCATAACATTGTTTTCAAAGTCAAGAATGAATTTTCAGATACCTTTTCAGCCTCTGTGTAGTTAGCAATTTTTACTTTTCATCTCTTAATAAAGTGAATTTTATTACCATATTTCTAATAGTGAAATAATTTTGCATTCCTGGAATAATTCCCACGTGGTTGCAGTGGTTATTCTTTCAATAAATTGCCAAATTCTATTTGCCAATATTTCAATTAGGATTTCTCCACTCCTATTTTATAAAGAATATTGGTCTGAAGTTCTAGCCTTTCTTGTTGTGTTTTGTTTTGTCTTAGCTGGCACTGTTGAGCTAGACAGTTAGGCTAGTTTTGATTGCCCAAAATAATGTGTTTCCTATTTTTCAAAGGTTCAATAAAATTTCTCTGTGATACCATCTAGGCCAAGTGCTTTTCTTCCGGGTGGTAGGGGGAGGTAATGGTAATTGGCTATTTGACTACTTGTCCTTTCACTTCTATAGCAATGGATCTTTTTTGGCAGTTTATATTTTCCTACAAAATCACCCAGTTTATCCTCATTCTGAAATAGTCTTCCTTGAGTTGAACAAAACAGTCCTTTATGAGAACCGTCGTTTCCTAGGCGTCAGGCTTCCCTTACCGTCCAACTACATTCTGCATATTTGTGCTCTGCATTCACACTTGCTCGCATTGATTAGATTACATATTGGTTCTTCCTAAGAACAAGATCTTGGATTCTGTATGTTTTCTTCTATTAGTCTTCTGTTTTTCTAATTAATCTACTGATGCATTCATGTTCCTTCTTCAGACTTACTTTGTTATTCCTTTTCTAACTTCTTGTGTTGGAGACATGATTAATTTTCATGGTATCTATTAATATAGATACAAGATTAATGAATTTGTCTTCTCATAGGCTTTATGTTGCTTGTACTGCAATGCTTCAAGACAGAAATATACTATACAGTGTTTCCTAAATATTTTTGGTAACGTGAATTATCATGTGTATTCTATGAAACACACCTTGGGATATGCTGTTTTAGGTATTATGCCTTAGTTAAGAGTCTGTGTATTCTACAGGTTACTTTAATCTACTAGAAGTTTTTTATCTTGAATGTAATAAAAATTACTTAACATTTTTAAATATAATTAAAAATGTTTATCAAGTATTTTTATAAACTTGGAGTAAATAAACACTGAGAGATGGTGTGCATAGAGGAAGATATCTTTAGATTTACAGTTAGAGCAATTGGATTTAAGCTCCAAAAACTATCTATAAGCACTTTGGGAAAGAGGACTTAGTTTCTCTAAGATTCATCAGTGATATGAAAGATCTTGTCTGTATCAACTTTCTCAACCTTATTCAAGTGGCAAACCAGAAGGAAATTATTGTGTTTTTCATGAAATATCCTAGTATATCTGTGTATTTTCAGTTAGATATATATGTGTGTGTGCATATGAAGTGCTCTGTGAACTACAAAAACATTAGTAAAATGTTTTAAAGAAATTTCAAGTTTTTAATATGTCTTCACTAAATACTACGTGCTAGTAGTCTAGTGGCAGAGTCCTAAATTTAAGGAAATTATGGGTATAGGGGATCAAATGATTTAAAAAAAAACTTTTTGGAGAAAATTACAGAAAATATGGCTTATTTTTTCTTTGACTTGTAAGAAGATTCTCATTATCTAATTCTATCAATAGATCATCTTTGGTTACGGGTTGTCTGAGAATGTTCTTTGAAAACTAGTGCAAAGAATCTGTCAAGTCCTTTCAACAACAAAATGGTTCCAGAAAATATTTTAAATCCTCTGTTTCCTCATTAACTTAAGCCCCAAAGAACATGCTTTTAAGAAGTTTAAATGAAAAAAAAAAAACAAACCCACAAATATATCAGATTATATTTTTAGGAGAAGTTTCACACCCTTTTTGAATAAATTGGTTTTTTTGTAATGTCTAGAATAAGAGATTCCAGTGGATGATTGTGTAGAATCTTCCAAGAGCTTTAGAAATGGCTCGCTTTGTTACAATGTCCAGCCCAGACATCTATTCCAGTGCCTTTGCTGATCAGAATTCACTATCAACTTTGGATGCTTGCCCACTTCAAATACTCCCAAAAGTAAGGAGACATTACATCAGCGGTGCTGCAGAAAGATTAATGTGCTTTGTTTGGAGATGTAAATGGTAATTATACTTATTGCATACTTCTAGTACTTAGTCTTTTTTACCTGAATCTAAGTAAATCTACTCGTACATTTGCATAAATAATGTGTAGTTAACAGATATTCATTGGAATATAAAAAACTTAACTTGGCATTTTCCCAGCTAATTGTTTTTACAGCTTGACTTCACTTATGCATTAGCTACATTCATAAAAAGGTTTACATAAAGCAAATATTTTCATACTAAATCCCATTTTCCCACTGTTGCCCAATATTAAATCTTGAGTTGTATTTCTGTAAGAAAACGTTGGCTCCGACACATCATAAAATTCATAATTAAACATCTAAGTGCCAAGGAATAGATACACTTAATTACTTATAAACTACATTTTATCCTCTCACCTGCAATTAAAATTAAACATATGGATTAAACAAATGGGTAATCATTTGTTTCATATTCGCACAATCATTTTTTTAAAATGCAGAATTTGGGGTGACTTCCATAGAAGCTGAGAGTGTAAACATAATTTATTAGCTAGAATTGCCACATGGAAATATGCTGTCAGATTCAAGTGATACAAGTAGTCTCAAATTATTGATAACCATCTTTTAAGGATTTTAAAAATACCTTCTGCTATTGGTAATACACTTGACATTTTATTATAATCCATACCAGACGATTAATTGGAATTATACAGATCATTTGGAGCCAATACCATTGTCTGACTCAATACTACTTTTCAAAGAAATGGGGAAAAGGACCTGATCAACTACCTGGATCCTTTTGCAGTATAAAAAGTAACTTTTGCCAAAATAAAAGAGTACCTGGGACTTTTAGAAAACTCTTCTACTTTTTTAACTACAATTACTTTGAGGTAATGCTAAGTAATTTAAAGTAATTTAAAGTAATTTATTTTTTTTTCCCTGCACAAATCCTCTGGGGAATACTATCTGGATTGCAATTATCTATGCTCTCCTTTTCCTGTATTGCTGCAGATAATCTAGGTATGCTTTTTATCAGTAAGTCAGTGTGAACTATCTTATTCCAGGACGTACACTAAGCTAAGAACATCAAAACCTCTTTATCTTTGCCTGTGGCAAAATACCTGTACCTGAGGCAAAATCATGGCAACAAGACAATACTGGTAAAAACATGACACTGACAGGCAGTCTGACTACCATGCATGGAAATAGGTTGAGTAATACTTAGTATGACAGGATAACAGTTCTGACCTCTGATTATGATTCCTCTTAACAATATAAATTAGAGAATGCATTTTACTCACACTGCAAATTCTTTCCAGTGAGCAAAATAGCTCTTAAGAATATTCTTAAATAAGTCTGTCATGATATCCTATTATGCCCAAAGAGCAGATGTTCACATGAGTTAGCACAGCACAGCAAAAAAAGCATAAGCCTGCAAAACATATAATCATGGGTTGGAGGGACAGCTCAGTCCTTCACTGGCCGTGTAAACCTGGACAAGTTATACACTGTGTCAGATCATAGTAGGAAATCCTGATTGTTTGCCTTCCTTCTTTTTTGGCAACAAATCCATCATCGTTCTTAAACATCCCACAATGTTTCCATGATGCTTCAGCACCTCTCCTGCTTTTTATTATTCCCTGTAAAGAACCTAGGGGCTTTGTTACCAGCTCCTCAAACCTAGGGGCAATGCCACTAGCTCCACTACTGTCTGCTTGGGAGAGGTCCAGGAAAGGGCCACAGTAACGCTAGCCGATCCCTAGCCTTTCAACTGCCATGCTTGGTGGCATTTGTGGTCAGTGCTTATATCACCCCAGAGAGACCACTTCATGCTCCCTAGGAAAACTAACATTTGGCTCATCAATCATTCAAGAAGCCAACGCACTGCAAAAGATCAGGCAGTGTTCAGAAAATACCTTGATAAGTTCAGATATCAAGAAAACCAGTAAGGGGCCCCTGGGTGGCTCAGTCAGTTGAGCGACGGACTCTTGATCTCAGCCCAGGTCATGATCTCCTGGTGTGTGAGTTCAAGCCACACATTAGGCTCTGCCTTGACAGTGGGGAGTTTGCTTGAGATTCTGTCTCTCCTCTCTGCCCTGTGCGCATGTGTGCACATGAGCTCTGCACCCCCCCCCAAATAAATATTTTTAAAAAAGAAAACCAGTATAAACCAACGAAATAAACCTTTAGATAAATTAAATGTAAAATAATGAGTAATGTTAACTTTAACTTTTTAAATTCTCTTTATGTCTTAAAGGACATTTATTTCAGTTTCAGGTTACGTTCTATCTCTGTAGACTATTTTATGAACTGTCAGTCAACCACGGTGCAGGTGTCCAGTAACTCATTTATCTTTGAAGAAGGGCATCTTGACCAGAGAATGTGAGAATGTCAACAAATAATAAGGAAATAAAGAAAACAAGTGGGTCAAGGTTCTGCTAACTGAGGCCAAGAAAAAGCCTGGGAAATTAATGAATAATAAGCTCCCAGGAAACTCGAACTGCGAAAAGCAATAAGCCATGATGCGAATAATACCTGAGATAATTACACAGTCCAAACATCACAGCCTAAGATTCTAAACCTGACCCAAAGGTAAAGGAGAATAGTGAAACAGTTGAAGTTGCTTATTTTTATCTCAATGAGAGAGGAGAGATGAGAAAAAGAGAGAGAAAGGTGTGCAAGCAAACAAGGGTGAAAAATACTTGATGATATTAAGATTGTTTTATTACATTACATTAGACTACTGAAACTCAACATAAAGAACTTTCTTGGATTTCGGGAAGGTAAGAACACAAGATAGTTTTATTTTTGTTCTAAAATGAGATACGTAGACAACTAGTACATTCAGTACAGTAAAAAAACCTCTTGCTGCCTTTATTGATTTGGAGAAAGCCTTCCATATATTCTTAAAGAAAGGATGTCAAGCAAAATCAAAAAGTCATTCAAACCTAGTGTGTATAAGGCTCCAGAAGTATTTGAGGAAGCAACATAGAGAATTCTGAAAATTTGAGACCCACATGGGAGTAAAGTAAGAATGCATCTTGCGCAAATTTTTATTATTCTTTTTGTTGTTTTCCTTAAAAAGTCACTCAAGAAAACAAAAGAAAGCCTTGTAAATAAGACTCTACAACCTTATTTGCAGAGGATGACACTTCTCTGAGACAAGAAGACAAATCTGCAATGTAACCTGAGACTGCAAGACCCTGAGAATGCCGAAGCAGGAAGAGTGATCGAGACTGACAAGAGCATGACCATGGTGATCTCTCAGGAAGCAAAATCATTCCGTACATGCATAAGAAATTCTGTCCAGAAACTGAACACTTCAGTGCTGATGAACTTACGATGAAGTCAACTAAATGAAGAGCTAAACTTATAATCTTAGTTGTCATTTGGCTCTTGTTTTATCAAAATGTAATTCTAATAAAATCAAAATAAGGGTATTCTTTTACTTCCTGAGTCTAAGAAAGGCAGGACTCGCTGCAAATGTCTGTGAATGTTGTATTAGACCATATACTTTCTTTAATAAAGCAAACAGTTTAGAGTAAATGACTCACATACTATTCTGGGAGCAGTGCTCTAGGAAGGCTGTGAAGGGACTGCTTTCTGCTCATGCACGGGGAAAAGGGAGCCTTATTCACTGTAGCCCTCGTGTCTTATGTGGCATGATACCTAGCACTTAAAAGGAGTCCAACTCATGGCTGTGAACTGAGAGAGTAATAACAGCTCACACTGAGCTTGCTATATTCCAGTACTGCACAAACAGCAACTCTTCGAATTCTCACAGTAGCCCTAAGTGGTAAATACTGCTATTATTCCCATTTTTATAGCTGAGGAAACTGAAGAACAGAGAGGTTACACAACTTGGTGTAGGTGGAGCCAGACTGCAAATGAAGGTAGACTGACTACCGGTACAATGCATGACGACGGCCTTCTCGATGCGAGAGTGAGATTAGGAGGGGGAAGACTGGACCAGCAAGGACCAGGCTCTTAGTTTGCAGGAGCAGGGGGAGTCCAAAATAAAGGGATGGGCAAGATGAAATTCTCTTTAACTCTGTCTCAGATATAGCAATGTCTGTGAAAAGATAAATTTGATGTTTAAGTCATCTTTATACAATTAAACAAATACAAAAAAACAAATTAAACAATTGTTTAATTGTTTAATTAAACAATTAAACAAATACAAATTAAACAAATACTTTAACTATTAAAGTATAAAATTTCACATTTGTTTTACATAAATGTCTAGAATTAATCCAGGTAGGCATATTACTTTGGGGATATACTGCTGTAGATGTTAATCACATAGATGTGATTTCATGTTAAAAGGTTGGGGAAATGCTTCGTACACAAATAAACATGTTGTGTTAGTTTGTTAAAAAAAAAAAAAAAAAAGTAAACAGATGCATGTGGGATCTGACTGGGGAAGGGCTAAGAGTGGATGCACCTAGTTACAGTTGGCTCCAGGTACTTTTCAACGTTTGGCATGACCAATGACCTTGAGGCAGCTGCACGATATACTGAGGACAGACTAAATCTATAGTGTTCATCCTTGGCTACACAGTAAAATCAGCTGACTTACACAAATCTGTGAGAAAAAGACTGTTAAATCAATAGAAAAATAAGCAAAAATTATAACTTCACAACTCACAGAAAAAATGACTCATATATATAAGAGAAGATGATCAACTTGATTCATAAAGAAATACAAATTAAAATGCCAAAAAGGTATCATTTTTCACCTAATTATGTTGCCAAAAAGACCCAAAAGATTCAAAATAGCTCCATCTCTAGTCTGGATTATCATAACAACCTCCTAACTGTTCTCTTAGCACCAAAGTGAGCCTTTCAAAATGTAAGTCGGATCATGTCTCTGTTTTGCTCAAAACTGCAATGCTTCTACATCTCATCCAGAATCAAAGACAACATCCTTCCAACGGCCTAATACAGCTTTACACAGGTCTGGCTCCACACCGTATCAATGACTTCAATCACACCATTCAACACTTATTCCACTCCAACCACACTGGCCTCCTTCCAGCTCCTCAAACTCACCAGACATGTTTCCACTTAGGGACTTTGCAGTGGCTAATCTCTTGCCTCTCCCACAGCATTCTCAAAACTCACTTGCTCTCCTTAGAGTCTTGCTCAAATCTCACCTTTTCAATAAGATCTCCCTATTTAAAACTGTAATCTTCATCCTTTTTCTTCTACTCTACTTTCCATTTGTCCACAGTACTTCTTACTTTTGAATCTACTACAAAACATTTATTATATTTATTTTTAATGTATATTTATTTTGAGAGAGAGAGAGAGAAGTGTGAGTGAGGGAAGGGCAGAGAGAAAGGGAGACAGAGAATCCCAAGCAGGCTCCGTGCTGTCAGCACAGAGCCCAATGCAGGGCTCAATCTCATGAACTGTGAGATCATGACCTGAGCTGAAATCAAGAGTCAGATGTTTAACTGATGGAGCTACCCAGGCACGCCTGTATTTATTTTTTATTATCCATCTCACCCAACTAGAATGTAAGTTTCATCAGAGTAAAAATTTCTATTTTATTTATTGATGTATCTGAAGTACCTATAAGAATGTCTCACACATGGCTAAATGTATGTGCAAAGACTCCAATATTTATAACAGCACTATCAACAATAGCTAAATTATGGAAAGAGCCCAAGCTGATGAATGGATAAAGAAGATGTGGTGTATACACACACACACACACACACACACACACACACACGCGCGGGTGCGCGGGTGCTGGAATATTACTTGACGATCAAAAAGAATGAAATCTTGCCATGTGCAACAAGGTGGATGGAACTAGAGTATATTTATGCAAAGTGAAATAAATCAATCAGAGATAAAACAAATACCATATGACTTCACTTATATGGAGCATTTAAGACAAAACAGATGAACAGATGAACACTGGGGAACGGAAGGAAAAATAAGATAAAACAAGAGAGAGAGGCAAACCATAAAACTCTTAACTATAGAGAAACACTAAGGGTTGCTGGCGGCGGGGAGGGGGGGGGGAATGGGCTAAATAGGTGATGGGCATTAATGAGGGCACTTGTTGGGATGAGCACTAGGTGTTATATGTAAGTGATAAATCACTAAATTCTGCTCCTGAAACCAATACGATACTATATGTTAACTAACTTGAATTTAAATAAAATCTTGGATAGATAGATAGATATTTGCAAATATATATACTGCAACATTGTTACAGAAAAACATTAGAGACAACTAAATGTCCATGAATACAGAATTGGTTAAATAAATTATAGAATAAGTAGACAGGGAAATATTAAACAGTTCTTAAAGTAAGCAGCTATCCAGTTTTCAGGATGACTAAATTCTAATTAGACGAATCCTTTATGGGACACTATAAATTCTCAGCAAAATACAAAAAAAAACAATCATCCGAAGGCACTGAAGAGTAAACAAAACAGGCAGATACTAGGGTGTGTGGGGGGGTGGGGGCAGTGGGAATAACACTGGAAAAAGGAACAGCACAGAATGAGTTTCTTTTTTTTTTTAACAGCTTAAACTTTAGGGAGGGTCCAGTCTGTTCCATATGGAGCAGCTAAAGTGCCAACAGAAAAGCCTTACTAGCCTGAAGGCCCAGAGATAAGGTTCAAAGCAACCAAGGTCAGTAGGAAATGAAGGAGAAAATCTTAGAAATAACGATCTAGAAAGGAAGAGCCCCAAATTCTGTGTATAAAACTCTGCCCAAATCTCTACCTGATGTTTGAACTACACAGGCATAGGACAGACTCTAAACAACACAGGTAAGAGATAAAAATTTGAGCAAAAAAAAAAAAAAATATATATATATATTTTTTTACATATTTACATATACATACACACACACACACACACACACACACACTTTGTTGGTAGGCTTCAGCCAAATTAACTGCCTGCTTAAAAAACTGTTCGCTACACTTCAGACGGACATCACAAAATCCAGTTTCTAGCCAATTTACAATGTCAAGAATGCAATCCAAAATTACTAAATATATGAAGAAGTAGGAAAAAAATGATCCATTCTCATGATAAAAAACAATCAACAGAAGCAACCCTGAAATGACCCAGATGTTAGAATTAGCAAACAGCTACACTGTGCTCAAAAATATAAAAGAATATATGCTCTTAATGAATAAACGTACGGGAAATCTTATCAGAGAACAGAAACTACAAAATGAAAGGCTAAATGGAAATTCTAGCCATATATATGGCTAGAGACAACTAAATATATTCCAATTTTAAATTCACTAGCTAGGCATAATAACAGAAAGAGGATGACAAAGGAGTCAAGGTTAATCAATAGAAATTATACAAACCAAAGAACAGAGAGGGGAAAAGATTGAAAAAAATGAATGGAGCCTTAGGGACCTGTGAGATAATATTAAAAAGTCTAACAGATGGGAGAGAAGTGAAAAAAAAGAAGGCAGAAAAATATTAAAAGACATAAAGGCTAAAAAAATCTTTTGGTTAAAGACATGCTTACAAAGTCAATAAGTTCAGTGAGCTATGTTACTATAAAGGAAACCACAAAGGCACATTATACTTGAACTGCTAAAAGCCAAAATGACATTGCATGAAGGGAACAAAAATTCCAATAATGGTTGACTTCCCTTTTTTTGGTGAGTTAAGGTATTTATTTATATTTACTTATTTATTAAATGGCTGACCTCTCATGAGAAAAAAAAAAAAAAAAGAGGCCATAAGACCTAAGACATATTATGACACTGGAAAATCTTTAAAGTGCTGTAAGTAAAAAAACCTGAAAACTTAGAATTCTATATTCATTGAAAATATCCTTCAAAAATGAAGGCAAAATAAAGATATTTTCAGTTAATGAAAATTAAAAGAATCCATTGCCAGCAGACTTGTACTACCAGAAATTCTAAAGGATGTTTGGGCTGAAGGGAAGTAAAGCTAGATGGAAACCTACCTCTTCAGATAGGAACAGATGTATGAGGTATGGTAAATTTGTGAATATTTATGCAAGACTATTTTTTCCTTTATTTTCTTTAAGACATATAGACTAAGCCAAAATTATGACATTATGAGGTTCATAATGTATGTAAACAAATGACAACTACAGTATAACAGATGTGCTGAGGCATTAAATAGACCTATATTGTTATAGGTTCCTGAATTTTCATACTGAAGTTAGAAGATGATGTAGCTCTTTATATACTAATATGGAATGATCTATGGGGTACCTGGGTGGCTCAGTCGGTTAAGTGTCTGACTCTTAGTTTCAGCCCAGGTCATGTTCTCATGGTTCGTGGGTTCCAGCCCCACATCTGGCTTTGTGCTGACAGTGGAGACTGCTTTGGATTCTGTCTCCCTCTCTCTACTCCTTCCCCACCTGCACTCTCTCTCTCTCAAAATTAAACATTAAAATTTTTTTTTTTAATACAGAATGATCTTTTAAGGCATATTTCAAATTTAAAAAAGAGATTGAGGGTGCCTGGGTAGCTCAGTCAGTTAAGTATCCAACTCTTGATTTCAGCTCAGGTCATGATCTCACAATTCGTGGGTTCAAGCTCCACAATGGGCTCCATGCTGGCAGTGGGGAGCCTGCTTGGGATTCCCTCTCTCCCTCTCCCCCCCCCCTCTCTCTCTCTCTGTGCCCCTCCCCTGCTTGCTCTCACTCTCTAAAATAAATAAAAACTGAAAAAAAAAAAGAGAGATTGAGGAGATTATTACAGAATGATACTTAAAGTACATACAGCTAGAGAATATCCTAAAAGGATACACATGAAACTAGCAAGGGCAGAATAGGTACTGGAATGCAGGGGTGGCATAACATTCAAGTTTTTAAAATTGTGTACTATATGGAATATAAATATATAGAGAGAATAGAATATATATAGAATATATATAGAATATAAGTTGTGTTTCCATCTCTCTCTGCCCCTCCCCCCCCCTCTCTCTCTCTCTCTCTCTCTCTCTCTCTCTCTCTCTCTCTCTCAAAAATAAACATTAAAAAATAATAATAAAAAGAAAAGAAAAAGATTCTCCTCTTTTTTTCAAGTAACAGCTATTCTATCCCAAGGGAGAATAGTATTGCAGGTACTGATATTTTAATCACTTTTTGATTAATTAAGCCAACTATATACAGTAAAAATACTACTTGAGTCCTTGGAAATACTATTTTTAAAAAAGATTTAGTCCATCAGAGTAGCTTCAAATATAATTGCAATTTTTTGAATTTAAATCTAAGTTAGTTAACATATAGTGTAATAATGGTTTCAGGAGTAGAATTTAGTGATTCATCACTTACATATAACACCCAGTGCTCATCCCAACAAGTTCCCTCCTTATTGCTAATCACCCATTTAGCCCATCACTGCACCTGCCCCCTCCAGCAGCCCTCAGTTTGTTCTCTGTATAAGAGTCTCTTATGGTTTGCATCCCTCTCTATTTTTATCTTATTTTCACTGGAAGTTTAACACAATTACATCCACTAAAATTCTAGACTTAATATTTTTCAAAGTATTCTTAAATATCTCATAGCTTATTTATTTTAAAAACTCTTCATTTGGGTACCTGTGACATTCCTGGGCAAATGGAATGAAATTAACCACCTCTGAGAACACAAAAAGTTTTTGTTGAACATACAATGATTTCCATAAGAGAATACCACAATATGTTGTTTAATTCCTAAAAGTTGATATAAATTTTAACTGTTATTCTGGTGCAAAAAAAAAAAAAAAGTAGAATTTCAAACTCTTTTTACATAAAGTTCAAGTGATATTATTTACAATGTATCCATCTTGGTGTTACAGTTTAATATAGAAAATCTTTTCTATGTGATGACATGAATTTTACTATTTCCTGTAGGTTTTGGATTCCTCTGAGTTTTAAATCCACTTACCAATCTACTTTAATACTGTATTTTAATCAATTTATCTTTATACCTACACCAACAAAGGAGTAAGACCACAATTAGTGAATACTCAGAAATTCTTTAATCATGGACACTGTGAATAATGTTTCTATGCCCTCCCTCTTTGAAGGGAGGATATGATCCTAGTTTCATCTGTAATAACAAGGAGAATTTATTATGAAAAAATCTGTGAAAGCAATCAGATGCTAAAATGAAAAATATGGAAGCCTAGGTACATTCAGCTAGTTTTCTTCCTCATAAGTGAAGTGTTAATAGCGAGGGATTAATGAGCCATTCCTAGTACCTATTCTCTACAACCTCAGATGACTCAGGATGAAAATAAATTTCTGTATCACAAATGAAACTAAATATTGTATTGAAAAGGACATGTTGAAGCACGTTAGCAGTATTTACATATCTCAAGCTACTTCTTAACTTCATATTTTACATAACTTAGAACAAGGCATACATTACTTTTACTTCTACCAAACCATAAAATTTATAAAAAGAAATAAATTCATCTGCAAAACCATTCCTATATTTGGAAACAAAAAAAATGAAATGAATTGTCTTAAGAGACAAGAAGAGGGCTACTGAACAGAATACATAATAGAATCTTAAAATTAAACTAGTAGCAACATCCAAATCAAAGAGGTGAAGTAGTCTATTCACTCTAGTTGTGTTAGGGAAAAAAAGCAATTACTGATTCTTTGGGTCAGCTAAATCCAATAAGGGTACTATTCTGCTGCTTATATGATCATTTGAAATCATTATTTAAAAAAAAAAACTTTAGGGGCGCCTGGGTGGCGCAGTTGGTTAAGCGTCCGACTTCAGCCAGGTCACGATCTCGCGGTCCGTGAGTTCGAGCCCCGCGTCGGGCTCTGGGCTGATGGCTCAGGGCCTGGAGCCTGTTTCCGATTCTGTGTCTCCCTCTCTCTCTGCCCCTCCCCCGTTCATGCTCTGTCTCTCTCTGTCCCAAAAATAAAAATAAAGGTTGAAAAAAACAAATTTAAAAAAAAAAAAAAAAACTTTAATCAAAGTCAACTTCAAATATAAAAGTTTTCCCCACAAATCAAGTATACGGAGAAAACATACAATTATTCCAAATTTCTGATAATTCTACAAATGCTTCTCAAATCCATGTGCTTCCTGTCACAACATAGGACACTATATACCGTTTTACTGATCAAATGCAAAAAGGAAGGAAATTAATTGAAATTGAAATAAAACATGTATCTTATAGCAGAGAAAAGAAATGTAGAAGAGAACCAGCAGGGAAAAATTAATGGAAATTGTTAGAAAATATTTATTTAGAGAATTGGATATACATAAAACACAGTTCCCTGTATTTCATATATTCAAACTTATAAAATAACCCCATAAACTCTATTACCCATTAATCTAGACCAAGGTCTGCAAACTCGTTCTAAAAAGAGCCAGATAGTAAATATTTCAGACTTTGCAGGCCATACGGTTTCTGTCACACCTACTCAACACTGCTGTTATAGTGTGAAAGGAGCCATAGACAGTACATAAATGAAGGAGTATGGCTGTACTCCAGTAAAACTTTATTTATGGTTACTGAAATCTAAATTTCATATAATTTTCACACATCACAAGATATTATTATTCTGTTGATTTGTTTCAATGATTTTTAAAAGTAGAACCTTAGATTGTGGAATATACAAAAACAGGCAGCAGGTTGGATTTGGACCCAGGAGCTGTAGTGTGCCAACCCTTAATCTAGAGGTATAGGAAAAGTGCTTATTAGTAATACTTTCTAAATGCTCTTTTTAATAATAGAATATAAATAATGTCACATATTTACTATACCATTATTTTTGCAATAGACTAAGTTCTAAAATAGCATTATCTGCCAAAATAATGACTGAACCAAAGCTAAGAAAGCTAAAATGAAGTATTCTTAATATTTCAAAGCCACAAAAAAGAGGTTTTAAAGAGACGGTGAAGTGTTATTTCATTACACATTCATGGGTCACAAATTTCACATAGATTCTGTATAAGATTTGTCCCTTGAACTATACAGGATTATTACCTATATTTATGCCAAACTATGAATTTCATTCACCCCACACATAAGATAGTATTAAAATTTGGCCACAAGAATACTGGCAGTTTCATACTTCCTGATGTTCTATGTGTAACACTAAAATGTCTTAGAAAAATCATAGGACACAGTCAAGGAAATTGTGTTATGGTAACTTACTTTTTTTTTTTTTTATTATTTTTTTTTTTTTTTTTACTTTAGAGAGAAAGAGGCAGAAAGAAAGAGACAGAGGTGTGAGTAGGGGAGGGGCAGAATGAGAGGGAGACACAGAATCCCAAGCAGGCTCCAGGCTCTGAGCTGTCAGCACAGAGCCAGACACGGGGTTCGAACTCACAAACTGCGAGATCATGACCTGAGCCAAAGTCTGACACTTAACCGACTGAGCCACCCAGGCGCCCCTATGGTAACTTACTTTTAGCTAATTGTTAAGATCTTGAGCAAATCACGAAGCTAGCGTTCCCTAAAGTCTGTTCTGTATCCAGAGACGACTCATTAACTTAACAGGATCCATGGCCAAACAACTTTGGGAAATGATACACTTTATACACATTTCTAGGACAGATCATGAGTTCTTGGAGAAGTCCTACAGTAAATAAATCCTTTGATCTGATTTAGTGCTCTCAAAGCTCACTCAATTACTTTGTTTGAGCAGTACTTCCTTATTAACGTCCCCTAGGTTCTAAATTTTACAACTATGAGACTATTTCTAAGTAGTAATTCTGTGAAAGCTGTTCAAATACTAAATTCAGGTTTACAAATCTGAACTGTCTAAAAACAAAATCAGAACCATCTGCTCCCAGAATACTCTGACCTTCCTCTTTCAGAGTACTTAGATTGAAATCATCTTTCTAACCTTCTAGATTCAATTCCTTAAGTGGGAGACAGAATCATTCTCTACCACCCTTATTTCTTCAACCTAGCAATGTGCTTGGATCATTAAACGTTTTCCTTTTCCTTTTGTTTTTATTCTAATGCAATTGGCTCCGACTTGATCTATCCATAACCACTCTTACCCTTCTATTGCGTCTCAATGCACAAGTGGCCACATTTCCTCCTCCTTAAAAATCTGCATCTCCTACTGGTCTTTAGGAGAGCCCTGGAGGATCTAACCTTTGCCTACCCTCTCCAGCTTAGCATCATTGCTCCTCTTTGTTTTACATACTACAGCCACACAAATCTAGTACAGATAACACTAAGTGGTACAGAGGAAAAAGCAGGGCAAGAAACTAGGAATGTCAGAGTGAGGAGGTGGGGTGCATTTTTAACAAGAGTGGCATAAAAGGGGCATGACTGGAAAAGATTTCAACAGACTTTAATAAAGAGGGAATAAAAAATAAATATAACTCTAAAATATGAGTATGGATGACTCATTTGGAAAATACGGCCAAGGTGGCTGGAGCAGAGTTGGCATGGTGGGGAGAGTAGATGAAATCAGAGAGGTAATGAAAGGCCTGGTAGAGCAGGGACTTGTGGGGCACTGATTATGCAGTCAGCTCCTGCATTTACCTCTCTAATTTAGATCTCTCCTCTGAGGTCCAGTCTTCTATGTCAAACACACACTTGACAGCTCCTTTGGATGCCTTACGTGTTTATGCTGAAGTCCTAATTCCCACTCCAAGTCTGTCTCCTCCATTCCTCCACATCTCAGTAAATGGCAGTTATCTCTACCTATTGGTAAAAGCCAGACACCTGAAAACTCCTCCATGTAGACAGAAAATTCTAATGAAACATTCTCCATACGAGGTAGCTATATCCTTTGTGTCTTAAACTTGGTGAAGAGCCTAATCCTGTGTACGTAGTACTCCAATGAATACTGCTTCCCATGTATATATTACACACACAAAGAAAAGAAATCACTTGCATCTGATTCCCACGTCAGGGAATTAACATTCCTAGGGTGCCAGAGGATGGGTGATGTAGAACATTATGTCTGGATGTCCTCCTAAATGTCAAATGTCCACTGAAGACAAATGGTACATGTGTCTAGGGTTTAACCCTAACAGTAGCTTCAGGCTAGGAGGCTGCAGACAGAGAGGAAGAGGTCCCTACAGCCTTTGAAAGTGTAAGTCTAAAAGTGGGAAATCCAGTGAACCCCACACCAAGCAGGATCAATGTCCCAAATAGCTTTCTTTTTATACTCTCTAAAAAGAAATGGTAGCTACAGACATTAAACTACTACCATTTTTGAAAACTTGTGAAACCTCTGTAACGTCCCCATGTTTGTTATTTGTGCCACTGCCTGTTATTTCATGATGACTAGCAACAAACTCCACAACAAAAATAACAATACATTATGGTGTATTACTTCAGTGGAACACCATGCAAGTATATTTAGTAACAAGAAAATTCTTGTGATACATTTTTAAAGTGAAAGGGGAATAGTAGTAGTAGTATTTGGGGAGATAAGACTGTAGACAATTCTTTAAACCAAAGGTTTGTATGTGCTTGTCCTAGAAAGTAGGAAGAAAGTGAACAGCTAAGAAGGCAAAATGCAAAACTGGACACAGATTTTGCAGTATACATTTTATTATACTTCCTATAATTTTTTTCTTTTTTCAGTAAACACAGATTCTGACACTTCTCTTTTCCACTTTTGGTAGTCCGGATTCAAAAATCTTTTGTGAAATTTTTTCCATCAATAAAATGCAAATATAGGGGTGCCTTGGTGGCTCAGTCAGTTGAGCATCTGACTATTGATTTTAGCTCAAGTCATGATTCCAGGGCTGTGGGATTGAGACCCACATCAGGCTCCACACTAAACATGGAGCCTGTTTAAGATTCTCTCTCCCTCTCCCTCTGTCCCTTTCCTCCACTCATGCATTCTCTCTCTCTCTACAACAATAAATGAAATAAATAAATAAATAGGTACATAATCTCACTCTTTAAAAATTTTTTAAACTTATCTCTTTACTGAAATATCAAATTAACTATAAACAATGTTTTACTCTTAAAATCTAACCAAAATTTATACACATAAGAGGAAATAAGGATGGTCCTAGGACAAAACAGAACAGAAATAATTCTCCCCATTCCTACTGCTAAGTACAACTAAATTTCAGGTCATTTATGTATAATAAACATAAGAGGGGTGCCTGGGTGGCTCAGTCAGTTAAGCGTCCTGACTTCAGCTCAGGTCATGATCTCGCAGTTTTTGAGTTCAAGCCCCGCATCGGGCTATCTGCTGACAGCTCAGAGGCTGGAGCCTGCTTTGGAGTCTGTCTCTCCCTCTCTCTGCACCTCCCGCTCATGCTCTGTCTCTGTCTCTCTCAAAGATAAACATTGAAAAAAAATTAGAAAAAAAAAAGCAACATAAGAAAATTTTGCAAGTTGGAAAGAGACTAGCTAGAGAACTTAAGACCAAAGGAACAACCGAGTGGTGAGTTCCCTGTGATTTCTCTTGACCTATTATATCCTGAGTTGGGTGCTATAGAAGCCAGTAGCCTGAAAGCATCAATGTGTGCAGATAAAACAAACAAACAAACAAAAAAGAAAACAAGGCAAGTTTATTCTCTTTAGCAAAAGGACCAGGAAAAGAGAAATTATGCAGGACAGAAAACTTCCATGCAATAACTGCCCTACTCCAACAATACATCACAAAAAAAGCTGCAACTCCATCTGGATTTCTGTCAACAAAAGTTAAGTAAGGAGCCTAGACTCCCATCTTCCCCCAGCTATAATGAAAAGTTCCTTTCCCCTGGTAGACTGGTGTCCGAGAAGGTCAAGTGAAGCTACAAGTTGTCAATAAGGCAAAGTGCAGAACCTGAATTTCCACCCAGACCTAGCATTAACATGATAGATTCCTCATTCTCCTGTTGTTGCAGTATCAGAAGAAGCCTATAAAAATAAGATCCACAGATTCATAATATCCACAGTGTCTAGATTCTATTAAAATCATTCATCATACCAAGAACCAGGAAAATCTCAACTTTAATGAGAAAAGACAATCACCAGTTACCAAATCAAGATGATACAGATGGAATTATCTGGCAAATATTTTACAGTAGCCATCATAAAAATACTTCAATAAACAATTACAAATGCACTTGAAACAAATGAAAAAGTAGAAAGTCTCAGCAAAGAAACAGATAGTCCTAGAAAAAATAATCAAATGGAAATTTTACAACTGAAAAAATACAATAACCAAAATGAAATATTCACTGGATGGGCTCCACAGCAGAATATAGATGAAAGAGATAAGAATCAATGAATGTGAAAATAGAACAATATGAATTCTCCAATATGAATAATAGAGAGACAATATGCAGGAGGAAGAGGATGAACAAAATCTCAGAGAACTACAGGGCTATCACAAAAGATCTAACATTTGTGTAATTGCTGTCTCAGAAGAAGAGAAAAAATCATATAAGGCTGAAAATAATCCCCCCAAAATAATGGCTGAAAATTTATCATATTTGTCAAAAGTTATATAAATTTAAATCCCAAATAGAATACGCCCAAAGAAATTCACACCAAGAGAAATTCTTGAAATCGAAAGTCAAAAAAAATCTTGAAAGCCACAAGAGAGAAATGACACCTTACCGTATCTTACTGATAAAGGAAAAGTAATTTGAATGACAATGGATATCACATCAGACACCATGAAGGCCAGAAGAAAGTGACATAACATTTATCCTGTGCTCGGAAAAAAAAAAAATGTCAATAAATAATTCTATACCAATAAACTTATCCTTCAGAAATGAAGGTATTTTCAGAGAAAAGAAAACTAGAAGACTGCGTTGCCAGTGGACCTACTCTAAAAGAACAGAAACAAAGTTCTTGAAATCAAAAAAAAAAAGGATCTTGGAAGATCTGAAAGGAAAATAGAATGATGGAAAACTATGGGCACACAGGAAATTTTATTTTGCCTCTTGTGATTTCTACATTATATTTGATATCTGAAGCAAAAATCATAACATTGGCTGATAGGGCTTTCAAGGTATGTAGAGAAAATATTTAACTTAAGACAATAACATAACATAATGAAAGAGGATAAAGGACTTAAAGGGAGGTTAAGGTCTCTAACATTACTCGTACTGACAAAATGTAAACACCAACAGACTAATAGATTATATATGTACAATATAATACCTAGAGCAAGTGTTTGCTTTTTTAAAGAGATATACCCTGAAAGCCTCAATAAGTCAAAATGGAATTCTAAAAAAAATACAATTAACCCACAAAAAGGTAAGAAAAGAAGACAAACAGAAGAAAAACAGAAATAAGTGAAATAAAATTAAATAAAAAATAAAATGGTAGACTGAAGCCCTAATGCACTAATAATTATATTAAATGTAAACGGTCAAAATATTTCAACTAAAAGATAGAGACTGGCAAAGTGAACTTGAAAACATCACCCACATATATGCTGTCTATAAAAACTCACATACGAGAGCCTGGGTGACTCAGTCGATTAAGCATCCGACTTTGGCTCAGGTCATGATCTTGTAGTTCGTGAGTTCAAGCCCCACTTTGGGCTCTGTGCTGACAGCTCAGAGCCTGGAGCCTGCTTCAGATTCTGTGTCTCCCTCTCTCTGTGCCCCCCCCCACCCCAGCTCATGCTCTCTCTCTCTCTCTCTCTCAAAAATAAACATAAAAAAAAAAGAAACATAAAATATAACATTATAAGTAGAGAGTAAAAGGATGGAAAAATGTACAATTTAAGCATTAATCAAAATAAAGCAGTATTGGCTATTTTAATATCAGACAGGGTAGATTTAGGAGCAAAGAAAATTACCAAAAACAAAAAGGAACATAAACATAAAGATAAAAAGGTCAATCCACCAAGGCAACATAGCAATCCTAAATGAGATTTCACCTAACAGAGCTGCAAAATATGTAAAGCAAAACTGACAGAATTGAAAGAGAAATAGGCAAATCCACAATTTTATTTGGAGACTTCAATATACTTCTCACAACTCACAGAACAACCAGACAGAAAATCAGCAAAGATGTAGACAAACTTAACAACACTATTTACTAACAGAATCCAATCAATATTTGTAAAACACTGTACCAACAATGGCAGAATACATACTCCTTTCAAGTACCCATGGAACATATACCAAGACAGACCATATCTTGAGCCATAAAACCAATCACAACAAATTTAAATGAAGTTTAAGCACACAGTGTGTTCTCTGACCACAATGGAATCAGACTAAATATGAACAACAGGGGGCCCCTAGGTGGCTCAGTTGGTTAAGCATCCAACTCTTCATTTCGGCTCAGGTCGTAATCTCATGATTCATGGGATCAAGCCTCACACCAGGCTATGTGCTGACAGTGCGGAGCCTGCTTGGAATTCTCTTTCCCTCTCTCTCTCCGCCCCTCCCCCACTCATGCGCACACTCAATCTCTCTCAAAATAAACATTAAAAATAAATAAATAATAATAATAAACATGAACAGAAATTAATGGAAAAATCTCCAAACAGTTGGAAGGTAGACAATATACTTCTAAAATAATGCATAGGTGAAGAAAGAAGTATCAAGGGAAATTTTTTAAATATACTGAACTGAATGAAAATTAAATATATAAAATTTGTGAGCTGAAACTAAAGCAGTGCCTATTTATGTTCATGTAAAAACTATGCAAATGTTCATACAGTTTTTACATGAACATAAATTTTCATTTCTCTGGGAGAGATGCTCAAGAGTGTGATAGCCAGGTCACATAGCAAATGTATGTTTAGTTTTATAGGAAACTGCCAAACCATTTTCCAGAGTAGCTGAACCATTTTGCATCACAACTAGAAATGTTTGAGATATCCAGTTTCTCTTCATTCTTACCAGCATTTGTTGTTGTCATTATTTTTAATTTTCATCATTCTAGTAGGTGAGTAGTAATACATCATCATGGTCCTAATTTACATTTGCCTTATGGCTAGGAATGTTGAACATTTTTTCATTATTTTTTAATCATCCGTATGCCTTCTTTGGTGAAATGTCTCTTCATGTCCTTTGCTCATTTTCTATTGAATTGCTTGTTCTTTTAGTGTTGAGTGATTTACTGCCTATACTTCAGACAGTAATGTTAAAAAATATTTTATGAGGAACCAACCTCTATCTCTGTTGACTTTTAATCCACAACTATAAGGAAAAGGGTTTTTCCCCAAAGAAAAATGTCATGTAGTCTTACCTTTTTTTATTTTCTTTCTTTCTTTTTGTTACATCAGTGAACTGAGATTTTTTACATCTAAAAATCAAAAAGCTACAAATAAAGTTTGCTTTTTGGCTCTCAAGAAGAGACTCTGGACATCAAGGGAATTAACCCCCCCCCCCCCCACACACACACACACAGAGAAAGAGAGAGAGAGACAGAGAGAGAGAGACAGAGAGAGAGAGAAAGTACATAAAGATTCTAGATGAGAAAAAAAAACCATAGTAAATAAAAAGGTCAAGTCAATAAAGGAACACCTTTGTAGAAATGACATAAAAAATTACCAAACTTGGCAATTTTTTTAGAATATGCATGCAAACCTTCTCATTTTGGAAAGTAAGTTTCTCTGTTTTTTGTTTTCGTTTTTTTAGCCAACAGGGAAAGAGAGAGAGAGAGACAGAGAGAGAACTAAGGTCAAAAGGGGGGAAGTCATGCACAAATGAACTTTTCTTTCTCCTTTAATGTATGAGAAAGTAATTTATGAAATTTATTAAAGCAATCGTTATCTCTGTTCATTGCCAAAATATTTTACGTGATTACATATTCACCAAACGTATATTCAGCTAACTGGCAACTTCATTCTACTTAAAATGCAGAAGAAATCTAAAATGTATGAGGGAAAAAATAAATTCTGAAGTCAAAAAGCCCATAAACCAAATAAAGCTCATGTACTTCACACTTCTAGGATCACCCTGAAGCCTAATTCAAAGCCTAGTTATTCTTACATTGCTTCCAATCCTAACTTCAGTATCAATTTTCAAGGTAATAGTTTAAAAGCCTTCAAGAGGCAAGGGGCAAGCAATGCTACACAAAGACACACTGACATGCAACAAGAAATAATATGACAAGATTGTCAAGGATGTTTTAGGAAGTAACAAAAGCAGACTTGGGTACTCAAGAAACTGATGTCTAGGAGTATCTGACATAAGAACATACCATGTATTTATGTTACAAGACTTATAAAAAGGGTAAATGCTCAGCAATTTAGAAAACTTGGCTATCCAGAACAACTGATTCCTTGAGGATGGTGGTTAGCTACCATTTTTACCTTCTTGTTTAACTCTTTCAAAAGTCCTAGGACTACTTAAACTAGAGTATCATAAAATAATCATTGATGTTGATAAAGGCTAATATGTGTTTCAACTAGTATTCCAATGGCTGGGCATTAGAATGACCTGGGGAACTTTTTAAAGCACGGGTGTTCAAATTCCCCAACCAGAAATTCTGATTTCATTAGTCTAGATAGAGTGTGGCATCAGACTGGTTAAATGTTTTTAGGAAAACCTGATGTTCTGCCAGGATTGGGAACCACTAAGATACACAGTTTTCTGTATGACATCTTTAAGAATCTTTAAGGAACCTTTATTTTTTTTTTTAATGTTTATTTATTTTTGAGAGAGAGAAAGAGAAACAGAGCATGAGCAGGGGACAGGCAGAGAGAGAGAGGGAGACACAGACTCCGAAGCAGGCTCCAGGCTCTGAGCTGACAGCACAGAGCCCAACACCGAGCTCAAACGCACGAACCATGAGATCACGACCTGAGCCAAAGTCGGACCTTCTTCGACTGAGCCACCCAGGCTCCCCTTTACGGAATCTTTAAGCGGATAAAGTGTACAGCATTTCCCAAATTTGTCTTCAAATCCCTTTTTTCATAGAACATCTTATAAAACTTACTTAAGTAATTCTTTAAATGAAAATCAAGGTACATAATAAGTTTAGAATCAAATTGTGCCACTTTCCGAACTTTATAAGAGCCTTAACAGCAGCAGAGGAAGTATGAGAAGGAAAAAAAAAAAAGTGTATTACTATCACATTTTTATTGTATTAAAAGAATTCCAAATGTGAGATTTTAGTTAAAATTCCAAATGAGAAGTTTTAGTTTCAACTAAAAAACTTCAGCATATTTAAATCATGCTTACAGTAAGCCTGTGACTCACACACTGTTAAAGCTAATTCCAAAGATAAATTTATGCTGCCCTCTAATGGTTCAAGATAAATTTTTTTTACCTGTATAATACCAGAAATACTGATGATGAAATCAATTTTATTATTTATAAATGGGAAAATTATATTCAATGCCATAGAAGAAAAATAAGATTTCACTCTGGGGTATGATTGAGCTCAAAAGACTAGCTATGACTGCTATATTTGTGTTCAAGACTTTTTAAGTTATCAAGCCATGTTCATCCTACCACCACGTTTGACAATCCAAGTAAAAATCAAGATAAAAATATACACCACTTCTGTGCATTCCACAACAGCCATCTCTAATTCAGCTTTTCTTCAAGTAAATCTATATCAATGGACTTCAAACTCAATGTGCGCACACCATTAAGGAATTTTGAAAACTATGTGTATTCTTGCACATTTTTATTACATCTAAAATTTTAATTAGCACACCTAAAATTTTTCACTAGCTTAAATACTTGCAAAGAATATAGTTTCTGGTTTACTGCAATATTGGCAATTTAAAATACAAGTGTTATGTCACTCCTTTAAATGTACCCAAAGGAATCTAAATATCCTAACAAGTTGATACCTACCCTCAAAAGCACAAAAATTCTCTTCAGTATATCAAGATTTTTATAAATTTTTTTTCCTTCTTGAACTTGCATGTTATTCTTTTCTCTCCATGGAATTTTACCGTTAACTTTATACCTGGAAATCTTTTATGGCTCATTCTATTGTAATCCTATGCATCAAAAATATGGATATTAATTAAAATTTCTAGACGTTTGTATTTCCTGTCACCATATGTTTTTGAACATATATGTTCAAAAAAATCTGTGGAATGAGACATTGTTACAATTGTTGTTAGCAGATAATTAATGGAACATAAATATTAGACACTTCAATGAATAATTTTTAAACAAAAAGTAAAATCTTAGGGATATGCTTCTTATTGAGATGGATAAGAAAGAATAATCCTCACTGCTAAAGGAACATAGATTCTCAATTTTATTCTTAATTCAAAATTTCCTAGGTTTAATCACTGAGAAACGCTACTCACATGCAGAAGTAAATCATCCGAGTTTTGTTACAGCAATACATATTTTGTGTCACAACTTATATTATGATCTATCAGAAACTGCTTTTAATGACATGACAACTGATAACTTGAGTAGATCCTCTTGTAATTTGTGGAAAGCAAAGAACTAGAAACTACTGACATACAATAGGAAGTGTTACGTGTTTAATACAAGTATTCAGCTTCTCAATTTCAAGGAAGAAGTCCAAAAAAGCATTCCTAAGACAACAAATGACTATTAATTATATAAATTATTCTTTCACCTAGCAGCATCTCCTTTAATTTGATATACTCAGAAAGGGTAAAAAAAAAAAAAAAATTAAAATATTGTTAATTTCAATACCTTTCCCTGGTATGATATTTGTGTAATAAAGTGGTTTTTTTTTTAATGTTTATTATTGAGAGACAGAGAGAGACAGAGCATGAGCATGGGAGAGACAGAAAGAGGAGACACAGAATCTGAAGCAGGCTCAGGCTCTGAGCTGTCAGCACAGAGTCCAAACTGCAAGATCATGACCCGAGCCGAAGTCAGACGCTTAACCGACTGAGCCACCACCCAGGCACCCCTCTAATAAAGTGCTTTTATCTTATCATGAACTTCACATATATTGTCACCAAAACTTTGGAATAGCAGACTTAGCTCATTTAATTTATGGTAAACACCCAACAGTACATACTGTCAACCAACCCCAAACTAGGCTGCCAAAAAAAAAAGTCTGACTTTGTTTCTCAAAGTTGGGCTTAAAAGAATAAGATTTCTCACAAAGCAAGACCCAAGTGTACGCCACATGCAACAGGATACCAAAAACAGAGAAAGACTAAAAATTAAAGGACAAAGGTATACCAGGTTAATGGAAACTAAAAACATAGTGATTGTCACCTTGATACCAGACAAAGTGAATTCTATCTAAAATGCATTAATGTAAAAGGACATTTTCTAATGCTACAAATCTGCAATTCTCAAATAATATATAACCGTTATGAGTATCTATGGGTCAAATAATACAGCAACCACCTCTATAAAGCAAAATGTTACAGGAGATGCAAGTAGATACAGATAGAAGCATGCAAATACGAAGACATTTTAACATACCACTCTTGGTACAAGACAGATGAAGTAGGCAAAAAGTAAAGATACAGAAGACCTAAACAACAAAATCTCATGGAAGATCATATATACATCAATCTTCATTTCCTTTATATTTCTCAAGTACATATGCAATCCTTGCACTGATTCCACATTAGATCTCAAAGAAAGCATAAGTAAGTGCCATCAAGTAGAAACATTACCAAAAAAAAAAAAAAAAAAAAAGTCTTGGATCACAAAGTGATAAACCAGAAATTAAAAAATTATAAAATGAAAAAATAACCCTCTACTTGAAAAATTAATCCTTTATTGAACAACTTCTACATAAAGGGAAAATACAAACTGAAATTACAGAACAAAAATAATGAAAATACTATATAACTGGAACTACAGGACACACGTAAAGCAGTGATCAGAGGAAAGTTTATAGCCTTTAATAATTACATCAGTAACAATGAAAGCATTAGGATCAACGAATTAAATTCAACTCAAGAAACTTTTCTAAAAGCTATTATTACTAACTTGGTATTAGATTCTATTTGCTCATGCTTTGTTTTTTCTTACATTATTTATTTTTGGCATTAGATTTCAATTTCCTTTTCTGTACCATCTTTACCAGGTTTAGGTAACAATGTTATACTTGTTTTGTAAAGAGAATTTAAAAATTCCCCCTCCTTCTTCTATCATGTGACTCTTTTGCTTAAAATTGTATACAGTAAAATTTGGAAATTCTCCTCTGTCTCTATATCTGTCTAGTCTAGATTATAAATGTTATATAGACTTAAAAATGTTAAAGACTATGTAGTCTTTGATAATTTGGTAGACAGAATACCTCTGTGAAACTCTGTGGGTCTGGTTCTTTTGTGTGCATTTAACTTTCTCTATTTGTTTCAGTGAATATTGATGCATTCAAGCTTTATATTTCTAAGGGGCCAATTCTGGTAAACAATATTTCCCAGGAAATTATCTAGATCATCTAGGTTTTCCAATATATTTTTACAGAGGTCTGTAGACTCTTATAATTTGTTAAAATTTTCTCTGTTCTAATTTCTTTGCCATTCTGCCTTAATCTTCATTATTTCTTTCTCTGTACTTTCATTGTTTTCTTTTCTCTCACTGCATCAGCTAGTCAGTCTACGACAAATAGTTTTGGAGATGGCGTGCCTCATTACTGATCTTGGTGTTAAAGAAGATAAATAACCCTTTAAAGTACTCTCGAGGTGTCTGCCATAATCCCCATTACTGCATTTATCATTCTCAGTTATAATCATGTATCCTCCACCACCAGGCTATAAGCTCAAGGGTAAGGGCAGTGTCCTCATCTTCATGTTCGCCAGCATCTCACTTCTCAAGAACTACTAACTGATTAACACCGACATACTGAATGAATCAATGAATAAACATATTCCTGGTGTCAATGAATCAGAGGAGAAAAAAAAATGTGTCCCCAGATAAGAATCTGTAACGGTGAGGTGGGGTTAAAACTGGCTGGACCACACTTCACACTCATTAGGATGGCCCTCGTCAAAAAAATCAGAAAACAGTAAGTTTGGCAACCAAGTGGAGAAATGGGAATCCCAATATAAAACCAAATTTGGACAACGCAGATTGTATTTTTAAACTAGAAATTTCCGTACCAAATATACGAATTCTTTTTGTTCTAGCATGCCATCTCCACTCCTTACCAACTTTGGAATACACTAAACATCAGATTCTATACCACTACTATAAGGCCCATCTTATAATGGCCCTTAGCCATTATGCCCTAGGCTAATACAATGCCTCTATCACTTTTTCCATCTTCAGCTGCCTGTCCGCTGCCTTCTTCTAAAGCATGCCTAGCACTTAAGGCACGGCCCTTTCCTTGGGCTGACTAAACTTGCTTCTATCAATAAACAATTTGAAATTAAAGCTGTGGAAGGGGAAACGGTCTCTATCATCTCTGATGTATCTGAAACCTTTGGTTCTTTTCTCCTCCTGCTGTTGTTAGGGTTGCAAGAGGCTAACTTCTATTGGTCAGGTGGCATTGAGGGGAAAATGTTCCTTGGAAACCAAAGTTAGAACTATTTATAAGGTATATGGTTCACTGTAATTAAAAAGAGCTTTTATGGAATATCTTGGGAACTGTGCCACCATTTACCACACTCTATGAGAAATACATTCTAAGTTTCCAGTAACCAACATAAAAACAAACTTTGGGACATGGCCTATTTTGATGCTCACCCAAAATCTTGCCCAGAATTTATTAGATACAATATTTCATTTCCAAGAAATACTATTATTGCAGAAACTTCTATAAACATGTAACATAAACTCTCACTGATAGGCATAGCACTTACATTGCAAACCATACTTAAATTTATTTCTAAATCCAATTAACATTAAAAACTTCATAAACCTTTTGCTAAAAATCAACAGTTGAACAAAATATGTAACAAGTGATTGAACATTAAGAAAAAACACCTGGTAGATCATGTTTTTCAATTCATAAAGGAACTCTCCAAGACAAAGACAAAAAGACAGAATTTTTGAAATTTCTCAGAGCTAAGACTAGCAACTGTATAAACTCTTTGTACAATTCTAAAAATGGAAAGCCCACTCATCTGTAGGTCACATGCCACGTTAACAAGGTCTTCACAAGCTGAACTGTCATTTTGTCCAGGTATTTTTTAAAACACAGGTAAATATGCATTGTTAAAGCAAGATTTTGCTGAACTACATGAAAGAAACATTTGTGGTAGAGTATTGCTTCAAACACACAGGGGACAAACTATTGTACTTGGTTTCCAGAGGATGAACAACAGACTGGTAAAATGGGTCTCAAATAAAATAATACAGGATGCTGCTTATTTCTCTAATCTAGGAGAAAAGTTATTGGGATTCTAAAAAAAAATCATGGCTAGAAAGATGGATCACTTCTTATAAAGAGTTTTGAATATAGTGTTGATCACATTTAAGTCCAGGGTACATTTTCCTGAAGAATCGTGATAAACTTGCGGGAGATGAGGACTTACAGTCCACCTTACAGATGAGAGCTTTGATGCTACTTTCCTTATACTCACCTTTATGGAGAATAATTTTTAAACATTCAGCATAAAGAACTCAAAAAGGATTCTCAAGAGCATTACAAAAATAAGTGGCTAAATAAAATAAAATGATCAACCCAGAATTACAAAAAGTCCTTTTTTTTTTAAATTTAAGGATTGGCTTTGTTCTACTTTTGTTTTTGTTTTAAGGGGATATGAAAAATGTTAAACATGTGACATGTAAAAAGTTATTTATTTACTTATTTATTTATTTATTTATTTATTTATTAAACATACCAGATAATTTAAACAGTCTCTAATACAAAATTAAATGGTGAGCCTTGGGCTTGCCTGACTGCCTGTAAGAGGAGAAAAAGGAGTCTGGAGTTCTGAATTTGTATCAGGGGAAATTGGTTACAAGTTATTAGTCCTTGAATACTAACTCAGTGGCAAGCAAACACAAACTAACCATTCCTTGGGAATGAAAGTGACAAAGTTCAAAGATCAAAGGTAAAATGGATGGCTATGAAGTTATGGCAAGGCAGCAGAGGTAGCTGTATAAATGCCACAAATAATTAATAAAAAGCACAGAATTTCTAGGCTCATGCCCAAATCCCAAATTAATAACTGCTCATGTGCAGTTTTTCTAAAGGAGAAAGGACTTTCTGGGCTGCAATGGCAGTATCATTCCAGGATCAACTAAATTCCAGCAAAAGGCTAAATAAAAGTATGTATTTCTGTATTATAGAATCAGTCATTCCTTCTGGTAAGTAAATACTTAGAAATAATAATAGAATCATATCTGATTTTTTTTTAATTGGGCAGAAGTGAATTATTAAAAACCTCTCAAAATAACAATGTCCTAGGGCAAATACTCTGATACTTAAAATTATTTTTAAGGAAATACAAACACTATGGTAAAGTAAGAAAATGGGCCATGTGTAGTCATGGATTTGTCATATTTAATCTTGAAAACGACATTATGAAGAAGCATAATTTATTCTCCCCAATTTACAGATGTGTTAACTGAGAATTAGAAGGTTGTTCAAATCCACACAGCCATCATTCCAACTCCAGATCCTGTACTTACAACTATATTAGCTACAATAAAGGCTAACAATTAAACAACATTTACTGAGCACAGGCAAAAGCTAAGCAATTTATAGACATGCCATTTTATTCTCAAACACTCTATGAGGTAAATATTATTTTAGCCCCTAGTAAAACATTTACAATGGTTTTGGAGAAATGCTTGAGAGGCAAAATCTGATGCTTTCTTAGACACACTTTTAGCTTCAAAGAAAATTCAGTATTACAAAATATTTTTTAAAAATACATGAACTTTAAAAAAAAACTCAGCTTTATTGAGATAAAATTTGCATGCAATGAAATGTGCCTATTTTATGCTCACAGTTAATGAGTTTTGACACACACCTGTGTAACAATCACTAAAATCAAGATACGGAATATTTCTATCACCCCAAAAGGCTTCCCTGTAGAAAAAATCCCCACCTTTGGATCTAGGCAAGCGATGAACTGCTTTATGTCACTATGGGTTAGTTTTGCCCATTCTAGAAGGTCATGAAAACAGAATCTTACAGTATACACATACGTATCTGGCTTCTTTCATACACCATAATGCTTTTCAGATTCGTTGAATCAAACATTTTACTACTGGGTAGTATTCCATGGCATGGTTACGTTATAATTTGTTCAACCATTTAACTGGTGGTGGATATTACTACTTTAGGGCTATTATAAATAAAGATGCAAAAAGGGGGGGGAAAGGAAGGGAAGGGAAGGATAGGCAAGGAAAGGGAAGGGAAAGGAAGGAAAAAAAAGAAAAAGAAAGATGCTACAAATATTTATGTACAATCTTTGAATGGCCACATATTTTCATTTCTTTTAGGTAAACACCAAGAGTGGAATTGCTGGCTGGTATGGTAAGTATACCTTTAATTTCAAAAGAAAGTTACAAACCATGACAAAAAGGCCATACAGTTTTATCTTCCCAGCAACAAGGTATGAGAGTTCCAGCTGCCTAGTCATGACACTTGGTATTGCCAGTCTTTTTAAATTTTAACTACAGTTTTAAGTTGTACTTCCCTGAAAATTAATGATTTCAAGCACCTTTTCAAAGGCTTATTAGCCATTCTTATCTCTCCTTTAGTGAAGTGTCTATTCAATTACTTTGCTCATTTGTTTGTCTTAAGTTTTAAGTGTCCATTTATATATTCTGGATACAAATCCTGTGTCAAACTACGTATTGCAAATATTTTCTTCCAGTGTATGTCCTGCTTTCTAGTTTTTTTAAACAATGACTTTCAGGTATCAGAAGTTTTAAATTTTGATAAAGTTTAATTTCTTAATTTTTCTTTTATGATTTGTGTTTTTTGTGTTCGAAGAGATCTTCATCTTTCCCTAAAGTAGCAAAAGACTTTCTTCTGTAAATTATGATTCATGCTTTTTAGGTTTAATAAAATCTTTGCCTATCTCCAAAGTAACAATGTATTTTCTTCTGAAAACTTACAGCCCTAACTTTTACACGTAGGTCTGTGATCCATTTCTAATTAATTTTTGTCTGTGGTATAAGGTAGGTGTTCAGAAACATTTCTTTCTATCTGGATACCCAATTGTTTTACCACCGTTTGAGGGAAAGAGTATCCTTTGCCTATTAGCATCTTTGTTAAAGTTAATTTTGAGAAAAAACAAATTGACTTATATATATATGAGTGGGTCTATTTCTTGATTCTATATTCCAGGGATCAAGCGAGCTTTTTTTTCTGTGAAGAGCCAGATAGTAAATATTTGGGGCTTTGCAAGCCATATAATCTGTCATATCTACTCAACTCTGCTGCTATACAGCATGACAGCAGCTGCAGACAACATACAAACAAATGATCCTATCTGTGTTCCAATAAAACTTGACATTAAAATTTCAACTTCATCTAAATTTCATGTGCTATGAAATACCTTTTTCTAAATATTTTTTCCTAACCATTTAAAAATGTAAAAACCCTTCTTAGCTTGCAGGCCACACAAAAACAGGGAGACCAGATTTGCTCCATGAGCCAGTTTGCCAACCTCTGTTCTATTCTGTTCCACTGATCACTCCCCAGGCCAGCATTTAACTGTCTTGATTACTGAAGCTTTAGAACAAGTCTTGAAGTCAGGTAGTATGAGCTCTTCAAATCTGTCCATCCTTTTCAAAACTGTGTGGTAACTGCAGTTTCTTTGCATCTCCACACAAATATTAATATTATCAATTTTACAAACACACACACACACACATACACACACACACAAAACCCTGCTATGATTTTACCTGGGATTGCATTACAGCTGTATGTTAACTTTGGAATAACTGACATTTTAACTATATGAAGTCTTCTTTAATTTATTGGAACGATATTTTTTAGTTTTAGTACACAGTCTGTGCATATATTTTGTTAGATTTAATACCGGGTATGACATGCTTTTATACTATTTTAATGTTCAATTGTTCATTACTATGAAATAGAAATACTGTTGATATTTTGTACATTGACCTTGTATCCTGTGACCTTGCTCAACTCATTTGCTTCAGTAGCTTTTCATTTTTGAGTTAAGAATTTTCTAAAAAACTAATGGTGTTTGCATATACAAGTTTTATTTCTTCTTATCCAATATTCCCCCCCACCTTTATTTCTTATTACACTTAATAGAACTCAAGTACAATGCTAACTACAAGTGATAACATGTACATCGCTGCCTTGCTCACCTTACAAGTAAAATATTCAGTCTTCCGTCACAAAACACAACATCAGCTATAAGCTGTTTAGAGAAATCCCTTATCACATTAAGGAGAAACTACTTTCCATTCTTAGTTTGATGAGTCTCTATCATGAACGAGTGCTGACTTTTATCAAATGCTTTTTCTGTGCCTATAAGATGCTCACATATTTTTTAATGTTTATTTTATTTATTTTTATTTTTTTTTCAACGTTTATTTATTTTTGGGACAGAGAGAGACAGAGCATGAATGGGGGAGGGGCAGAGAGAGAGGGAGACACAGAATCGGAAACAGGCTCCATGCTCCGAGCCATCAGCCCAGAGCCTGACGCGGGGCTCGAACTCACGGACCGCGAGATCGTGACCTGGCTGAAGTCGGACGCTTAACCGACTGCGCCACCCAGGCGCCCCAATGTTTATTTTATTTTTTGAGAGAGAGTGCAAGCTCTAGCTTCTTAAGATGGAAGCCTTAAGCAATAATTTTGGACTTTTTCTTTTCTCACGTAGCATTTAAAGCTATACATGTCCTTCCAAGCACTGCTTTAGCTGCATCCATATCTCAACGTTTCATTTTCATATTCATTTAGTTTAAAATATTTTTCTAATATCCTTGGTGATTTTTCCTTTGACCCATGCATTATTTAGAAATATGTTGTTTAATTACCAAATACTTAAAGAATTTCCAGATATTTTTATCATATTTATAACTCAATCCCTTTGGGATCAGAACACAGTTTGTATTATTTCCATCCTCTCACATTTATTGAGAATTGTCTCATAGCACAGCATATCATCTATCTTGGTGAATGTTCTGTGTGTGCTTAAGAAGAATATATATTCTGCTGTTATTAGATAGGGAGATCCAGAACACTCATTGACAGTGTTATTTAACACTGTCTTAGCTTGGCCTGGCATAACAAAATACCACAGACTGGGTGGCTTAAACGACAGAAATTTATTTTCTCACAGTTCTGGAGGCTGGAAGTCCAAGATCAAGGTGCTTACGCGGTCAGTTTCTGATGACAGCCCTCTTCCTGGCTCGTAGACAACAGACTTCTTAGGTCCTCACATGGCAAGGGCAGAGGATATGCAGAGCTAGCTGTATGGTGTGTTCTTAAAAGAGCAATAACCTCATCATGAGGGCCACACCCTCATGACCTCTCGAAACCTAACTACCTCCCACAGGCCCTATATCCAAATACCATCACATTTCAGGTTAGGGCTTCAACATATGAACTTGGGGGGTACACAATTTAGCCCACACCAGTGCCTTAGTTTAATTATTTTCTGCCTATTCTAAAGCCTGTTCATAGGTGCATGGATAGTTACAATTGTTAGGTTTTCTGGATGATTTTATCCTTTTATCATTGGTAATTTTCTTTTTTTTTTTTAATTTTTCTAATGTTTATTTATTTTTGAGAGAGAGAGAGACAGAGCGTGAGCAGGGGAGGGGCAGACAGAGAGAGAGAGAGAGAGACAGAGACAGAATCTGAAGCATGCCCCAGGCTCTGAGCTGTGAGCACAGAGCCTGATACGAGGCTTGAACCGACGAACCATGAGATCGTGACCTGAGTGGAAGTCGAACGCTTCCACCGTCAACTTCCACCGACTGAACCACCCAGGCGCCCCAGTAACTTTATTCTTTTTTTTTTTTTTTTAATTTTTTTTTTCAACGTTTATTTATTTTTGGGACAGAGAGAGACAGAGCATGAACGGGGGAGGGGCAGAGAGAGAGGGAGACACAGAATCGGAAGCAGGCTCCAGGCTCTGAGCCATCAGCCCAGAGCCCGACGCGGGGCTCAAACTCACGGACTGTGAGATCGTGACCTGAGCTGAAGTCGGACGCTTAACCAACTGCGCCACCCAGGCGCCCCTCCAGTAATTTTATTCTTGATAATACTTCTTGTTTTGAAGTCTACTTTGTCTTATATAAATATAGCCACTCCAGCTTTATTATGATTAGTGTTTGCATCAAGTATCGTTTTCCGTACTTTTAACCAATCTGTGTCTTTACAATGAAAGTAGATTTCTTTATATACCATATGGTTGTATTTCCTGCTCTTGTATCAAGTCTGACATTATCTTTTAACTAAAGCATTTAAACCATTTACATTTAACATAATTACTGATATCGCTGGGTTCAAATCTATCATCTTGCTCTTTGTTTTCTATTTATCCCATATGTTCATTACTCTTTTTTTCCTCCCTCTTTTCTGCCTTCTTTTAGATTATATTTCTTATTCTATTTTATACTTTATACCCACTCTTATATTCTTAACTATTCTTTTTTTGCACAGCACCAATAGACATCTTTAACTTACCATAACTTCCCTTCGTATATTATATCCGTTCACATATAATGTAAGAAACCTCCCTAGGTTTTCTAGGTGTTTATTTGGGGGAGGGTAAATCTGGTCCCAGTTGTAGCCAAAAGCATAAGTCCCACAATATTTTTAATAATTTTATTTTTATCTAATATTTGAAGAAACAGATGTGAGGTGGGGAAGGGCTCTTTATATTTCACTTCAAAGCAAAAAGTTGTATTTATATTTCATAAAATGAAGTATGTCATATCTGGTCTTACCAGATGAGTAAGAGTTACAACTTTTGTTTTTGTTTTTGTTTTTTTTATTTTTTTTTAACATTTATTTATTTTTGAGACAGAGAGAGACAGAGCATGAATGGGAGAGGGTCAGAGAGAGGGAGACACAGAATCTGAAACAGGCTCCAGGCTCTGCGCTGTCAGCACAGAGCCCGACACGGGACTCCAACTCACAGACCGAGAGATCACGACCTGAGTCGAAGTCGGCCGCTCAAACAACTGAGCCACCCAGGCGCCCCACAACTTTTGTTTTAAAGAGTCAAAATGTTCACTAGTTCCTATTCTTAATTTTTAAATACTGTTGCCTAAGGCAAGAGCTTCTGGCCCAGACTAAACCCCTCATTTCCCTTGCTCTCTGATTCCCTGGCTTCATGCTGCAGTGCATTCTCCCTCATCTTTGCTTTCTTAACCTATTCAAATCCTTTTCTCTGACTCACTGTAAGAGTCTTAAAACACATGTATTTTTAACACTTCTTTATTATGGGTTTGGATTTATTTCCCCCAAATAAAAACACATTTCTAATTTAACTAATGTAATCCTATGTAAAAATAGAGAATATTGAACACTTTTGTCTTATAGCCTTTCAGTTCTACATCTACCTATAAAGTAGTATCCTCGTGAAGAAATATCATTTTTAAAAGAAATGTCATCTTGACGGGTGCCTGGGTGGCTCAGTCAGTTGGGCGTCTGGCTCTTGATTTTGTCTCAGGTCATGCATGATTTCATGGTTTGTGGGTTCAGGCCCTGCGTCGGGTTCTGTGCTGATGGTGCGGAGGCTGCTTGGGGTTCTCTCTCTCTCCCCCTCTGTCTGACCCTCCCCTGCTCACTCACTCGCTCTCGGAATCAATAAATATAAGCTTAAAAATTTTTAAAAAGAAAAGAAACGTCATTTTGAAAAGTTGTAATATACATAAAGTATACAATAGAGAAAAGAATATGTTCCCCAAATCAAGGGATATAATGTACAAAAGGCAAAACTATATATAACTACTTGAATGAATTCCTGCTTTTCACTACTTCACATTTATTTCATTTATCCAAGAGGCTTTAAAGTTGTGTACTTTGCTGACTTTTTCCTGTTACGTTGAAACATATGAAAATAACATATTTATAGGACAAATAAAGGTAAAATATTAATGACTTTATATGGTTTAACCTCTCATTTATCAGTTAACCACCAGCCCTGGAATACTAACCAGTGTAAACTCACCCAGTCTGCATGTTGTTTTATCAGTACACAAGCACCACCTGGTGGCAGAAAGCGAAATTATAGGTTTTTCCTGTTTATACTGCTCCATACAAATACATTCAGTTTCTCAAGTGTTCTACTTTCCAACTTGCTTTTTCAAAGGGCAATAGGAAGTAGTGAAGGACACTTAGACTGACGGTTTGAATTATACACCTGAAACTAATATAACACTGTATGTTAAAATTTTAAAAAGTTGGAACAAGCTCAAAATTAATAGCACACCAACACAGTATTAGCAGCTAGTCATCAGCCTATATAACAAACTGTGAAATGCAACAAGATATTTCATAAACTAAAATCTTGATTATTTCTAATTTTACTGACAATTAACATAATGAAATAAAATCAGTTCAGGTACTTCAAAAATTCTGGGGCACCTGGGTGGCTCAGTCGGTTAAGCATCTGACTTCGGCTCAGGTCATGATCTCACAGTTCATGGGTTTGAGCACCACGCTGGGCTCTATGCTGACAGCTCGGAGCCTGGAGCCTGCTTCAGATTCTGTGTCTCACTCTGTCTGCCCCTCTCCTGCTCATGCTCTCTCAAAAATAAATAAACGTTAAAAAAAAAATCTGTTTCACCCTATCAAATTTCCACTGATAGCTATAGCTGTCCAAAAAGTTCTTTCCAAGTCTCACAGACTTGGGCAACAAGAGGGGGAGACCATGAAGATTCAAGCAGGTACCTGGCTCTGCCCATTGGAACAAGAAACTTTAGCAAAATAGTTCTCTTTCCTTATTTAACTTACTATGACTCATACCATACATCTTAAGAGAAAGCAACTTTACTAACCCAGGTACAAGTAATTGGACCAGGAATCTGATACATTAGCAACCAAATATTGTCTTGACACAAAATATACCAACCACACCTGAGGATGGCCATGCTTGGCATGGGGGCGTGCCATGAAATTTTTCCAAATCAAATAATGACAAACCAGCATAACTAAATCCTTTTGAGAAGGAAATATAAATCCTGCATGAACAAAGAACAGATTGGTCACTCAAACTTTGGTTGTAACCTAAACAATGTCATTGTCTGCAGGATGCATTCTGATGTGTGAGCTTCAAGGAGGCTCCAGACCCTGAAGTTCCTCTTCCCATGTGTTCTTCCAACAAACTTTCAAAGCTGAAGATAATCTTCCCATACATACCCTCCACTGAGGCTTTAAAGAATAGTAAAATGGGCGGGCTCTTCCTAAATATAGGCAGTTTAAACTCAACATAGTCGAAACAGAATTCCTAATGTTTCCAAAGACCAACTCCGACTCCTCATTGTGAAAAATATTACTAGTGATCCAGATAGGTGAAAGTTACCCTTAATTACTTTCCTCATCCAATCAATCCCCAAGTGCTATCAAGTTCACCTTCTAAATATACTTCTAAATAGACACTGCCTTCCTCTCCATCTTCACTGTTCCAGACTCTCATCACCTTAAGCCTGAATTACAACATCCTTGTAATTCATCTTTCTCCCTTGAATTTTAAGCCTATCAAAACTATTTCCCACATACTGCCAAAGCAATATGTCTAAAACAGATACCAAATTATTTTATCCCTCAGCTTACAATCCTTCAGTGGCTCCCAATCACCTTCAGTATAAATCTCAACCTCTTCCCAAGGCCATCTGAGGACATCAGATCAGCACCCTAACTGAACTTTGGCCTTTTCATTCCAGACATACCACATGGCTTGCAAGTCCATGATGAACTAAACTTCTCAGGATTCCTTGTTGTTGTTCCCAAAACCTAGTTTGCTTTTCCTTACCTTGGTCACCTGGCTAGTGCCTAGTTAACCTTGGAGATTCAGTTCAAGCGTCAATTCCTTCTGGGAAGCTTCTTCCTTTGATTCCCCAATATGAGTGAGGTGCTTGTTCTCAGTGTTTCCACAGCACCATATGGTCACATCTATCACTCTGTTACTGTTTCTCTGCATTGTTTTCATCTTCTAATGGACTCAGAGTCTACCAGACTATGTAAAGTATCTACTCTTAACACGACATGTGGCAAAAAGCAGGCATTTGTAAATATTCGCTTAATGAAAGATCTCATGAAAGTCCTTTCATTTTATCATCATCTCTATTTAGGAAATGAGGAAACTAAGAGAGGCCAGTGCCTTGCCCAAAACCACACAGCTAAAAGCATCAGAATCAGGATTTGAACCAAAGGTTCTGACTGTAATAGAAATGATTCTCCTTCAGAATCTTTGCCTTGAGGGAATCTTTCATAAAATAATTGTGCTCTGCATAGCAACTTGAATGGGATAAATCCGTTTCTCCTGGCTGGGCACAAACCCAAGCATGGGCTAATTATTCTCAAACCCCAAATCCAGTCTGAATGACAAAGGGATGGATAGTCTACTCAGTCTTTCCTAGGACTTTCCTAAGAATGACACAAAAACTTGTTCCTTCTCTGGTACCACATGTCTAAGGACTTTGTAGCATATGAGATACAGCAAATGAAAGTCAGCTTCTTTAAAAATGAAGCCAAGCAGAGGAAAAATGAGACAAGAACTAAAAAGAGAAATGGAAAATGAGGGAAAACACTAAAGCCCTATATTCAACCATGGCTGAAATCTCCCCCAAGAGACCTCCCAGTTATTTAAGGCAAAAATCCCCATTTTCACAAAGTCTTGTTTGAGTTGTGGGCCATCTGCATCAGCAGACTGGGGACCTTTTGGCCACTAGCCAAGCAGTAATGCTCCTTGCATCTGTGCATACACAAAATTGATAAACTGTCTGTTGGAGGCCTGATTTCAACCATTCTGTTCCTTGGGATAATGTATACCACTTTTATAACAAAGATAGGAGAACAAAAGCATAAAGTATTCTCCAAACTTTACATCCTACACTTTGTCATACAAATTTTTGTAGCTTTCAACTTTATATCTGTTAGTGAACAGTGGCCCAAATGGGAAAGAAAAAGATGTAACTGGATACATTCATTTTTAAACATCTCGGGTGTAACAAAAAGAGACAGGTACTTCAGAACCCAGCTTGCATCCAGATTTTGCTAATGGATAAATCTCTTTTTTTCCCCAGCCATCATAAAACAGGACAGTGGAGGGATGGCGGTGGAGGGGTGGTTTCTGTAAGTGCCTCCTTAGCCTTTGAGTGAGTTCGAGTGTAGAAACCTCATCAGGAAAAAACAGAATTAAATAAAAATAAATACACTTAAAAAAAACAACATGGGTAATACCTAATTATTACTTAATACTATTTTAAGTAGAAAATGACATGACCTTTACATAAATCCCTCTAAACAATATCTGTTTCTTAGAGTTTTTAACTTTTCATTCCCTGACTTATTAAGAAGCTACTGATTCATTTGGAGTCTGACAAGGAGAAGAGTGCCCCCTCTGATTTGGCTCCAAATTCCCTGTAACACATTCAGGTGTTGTCATCCGCAAATGAAGGTCCTATGTGAAATCATAATTTTTACAGCCTAATGAGTAATGGTTAGGTTTGCCCTTTTGTGAGCAGCTTTTACATTGAAACACGGCCTGGCAGCTTACCAGTACTTCCCTGTTTTCTTTTTACCTTTTTTTTTTTTTCAAAGTTTATTTATTTTTGAGACAGAGAGAGACAGAGCATGACCGGGGGAGGGGCAGAGAGAGAGGGAGATACAGAATCGGAAACAGGCTCCAGGCTCTGAGCCATCAGCCCAGAGCCCGACGCGGGGCTTGAACTCACGGACCGCGAGATCGTGACCTGGCTGAAGTCGGACGCTTAACCGACTGCGCCACCCAGGCGCCCCCCTTTTTACCTTTTTTTGTGATCTGCAGAATCTCAAAACAATCTGAAAAGCCTCTCCAACAATCTGGAAGCAAAGTCCACTTTCTCCATGAAGTTGGAATGGACTATGGCACAACCCTCTAAAGAAGTCATAAATAACTTCTTGTACCCCTCATGACAACCATGGAATCACATCTTGAAACCAGAAATTGCCAAGAAAGGAAAAATGTCAGCATCTTAACATAAAACTTACCATAGGGAAAAAAAAATCAAACTAAACCACAGGACCCCTGTCACATTCTCATATGCCAACTATTCTTCTCCTTGGTTCACTGTTTTCCAGCCATACTGGTGTCCTGGTAAAGACATGAACATACCTGGAACATTCCCACTTCAGGGGCTTTGCACCTGCTGTTTGTTCTGCTTGGAATATTCTCTCCCTCTCTCATGACATTCTCACTACTTACTTCCTCTCTCCTTTTAGGTCTTTATCAAAAGTCACCTTCTCACTAAGTAACCACTTCTTACTGACTGCCTCCCCTGCTAGAATATGAGCTCCATATTAATAATCCACAGAGATTACTGTCTGATTTTTCATTGCTTTAGCACCAGATTTCTTTCATTTAAAAGTAATAAATTCACTAATCAAAACTCTAGTTAAGATTTCAATAAAGGACTATAGATATCAAAATACAATAAGCATTTAAATATAATATACTCATGAGACTATTCATTATAGTACATTAAAAATAAGGGGCACCTGGGTGCTTCAGTCAGTAAGCCTCTGACTCTTGATTTTGTCTCAGGTCATGATCTCATGATTCGTGGGTTTCAGCCCCACATTGGGCTCTGCGCTGTCAGCACAGAGCCTCCTTGGGATTCTCTCTCTCCCTCTCTTACTCTGCCCACCCCCCCCCCCCCGCAAAATAAATAAATGAACTTATAAATCGATAGACAGAATATCTTGCAAGTACAAACAAGGCAAAGTATATCTAATTCAGGTGACCAAATATATCTATTGTGCTAAGTGGGCAAACAGCTTTATTTATATTAGGTTAACCTCAGGCTCATGAGAAAGGCAATACGTATGTTATACAGAAAAAGACAAAGTAAAGCAACTACAAGAGACATGTGATGCCCTTCTTGCCACCTATGGGGTGTGGACACCAAGTTGAGAGCTGGTAAGCCTGCCACTGGATGCTCCAACTAGGAGACACTAAGAAGAGAATAAGAATGGAAAAACATGCCAGGAAAACAAAGGGAGTTAAGGATTTAGGCCAAAAGAGTAAGGGGGGAGATGGTCAAGACTCTGTGGAAGCATTACCTGACAGGACTACACGTCACCAGCTGCAGGTTTCAGCAAGGCGGCAAGAAAGGTGTCGGCTATCTGCTAGGCAAGGGACATCACCACAAAGAGCAGAGAAGCCCAGCGGACAATACAGAACACCCACACAACGGTGAGGGTCCCTCCTTCCCTACCACGACAACACAGTAAATTCCCCCGACACACCCAGCAGAAAAGCGGGAAGGAGCAGAAGTCTAAGAGATTGTACACATTTTTATTAGAGAATCTGAGCAATAGTATTTAAAGGAACCATTTAAAATCTGAATAGGACCGAGTTTTAAATGGTAAATACACACTACCAAAGAAGACACCAAAAGGTATCAGGTTATATGTACACTAAATATCTTCCTCTCACATCCGAACTGTAACGTCAGTAAGTACACAAAATGATTTTAAAAATATCAGCATCTTGGGGCACCTGGGTGGCTCAGTCCATCAAGCATCCGACTTAGCTCAGGTCACGATCTCACGGCTCGTGAGTTCGAGCCCCGCATCAGGCTCTGTGCTGACAGCTCAGAGCTTGGAGTCTCCTTCTGATTCTCTCTCTCTCTCTCTCTCTCTCTCTCTGCCCTTCCCCCACTCATGCTCTGTCTCTCAAAAATAAACATTAAAAAAAAATTTCTTAAAAATGTATCAGCATCTCAACACTAGAAGAAATGATAATTATGTGACATGATAGCGGTGTCAGCTAACCCTACAATGGCAATCATAATGCAACATAAATGTACCAAATCAGTATGTTGCACACTTTAAACTTGTACAATGTTATATGTCAATTATATCTCAATAAAAATATTCTTTTTAAGAATTAGTAAACATCTGATCACAAGAATTTCTTAGGCATAAAAGCAATGGGAGAAATCAAACACACAAAAATTATAGATTAGACCATATAATATCTAAAACTGTTGCACATCAAAAACAAACACAAAACTAAAGCCAATTTTTGGTGGGCAGGAAAATTAAACAAAATAGGCAATGCTAATACCTCTCCTCCATACGTAAACATTTGAAGACTGGTCAAGTAATGCAACAAAAGTTAGCAAATTAGACAAATCAAAAAAGACAAGTGACTAATAAATATTTAAAAACTGTTCAACCTCACAAGTAATCAATGAAACCAAAATTTAAAAACATACCACTTTTTAGCCATCAAATAAGACAATGTATTTCTTAAAGTCAGTGTTGTCAGAATGGAACAGAATATACTCTAAGAAATAAGTACAAATGTTAATGTAATTGGGTAACATTATTTTTTTCAACCGAATATTCCCCTATAGTAATCTATTTTAAGAAAATAATCAGTGATGTGAACAAAAATTTGTATGTAAAAATTGTTTGCTGTAACATTGCTTACAATTGCCCAAAAAAAGGGGAAACAACTTAGATGATCAACAACAGGTGCATTTCGTTTATATACTCATCAAGTATTCTTTGTTTGTACCTGTTGATATCCTTGTAAAGTATAACCTGGCCAAATGAAGCATTATATAGCCATCAAAAATGTTTTTCAAAAATCACTTAAAAATATAAAAATTGGGGACGCCTGGGTGGCTCAGTTAAGCGTCCAACTTCACCTCAGGTCATGATCTCATGGTCCGTGAGTTCGAGCTCCACGTCCAGCTCTGTGCTGACAGCTCAGAGCCTGAAGCCTACTTTGGATTCTGTGTCTCCCTCTCTCTGCCCTTCCTCTGCTCAGGCTCTGTCTCTCTCTGTGTGTCACTCAAAACTAAAAAACCATTAAAAAAATTTTTTTAAATGTGAAAAATTGGGGGCGCCTGGCTGGCTCAGTCAGAAGAGCATGTGACTCTTAATCTCAAGGTTGTAAATTCGAGCCCCACACTGGATGTAGAGATTATTAAAAAATAAATAAACTTTAAAAGAAATATATGAAAAATGATCCCTATTCAATGAAAAGAGGGCACAATATTGTACATGTGGAATGAATAAATTATGATATATTCATAAACAAAGGAACACTATTTAGCAATAAAAAATGGCAAAATCCAGATACAGTACAAGCAACAAACAGAAAACAAAAACAAATAAACAAGAAAACCATTATACGAAGTGAAAATATCCAAACAAAAAGAGTACATACTATATGAGTCTATTCATATGAAGTTCAATGACATGCAAAACTAATTTACAGTGATAGAACCATGGTTACTCCTGGGAGGAGGTGTAATAAATGCAAATAGGTATGAGGACACTCTCAGGGTGATAGAAACACGCTGGCGATGTTGTGAGGATATACATATGTAAAAAGCAATCCATTAAAGTATAAATATATATGTATATACATAAATGATAGTTATCACAATGTACATTTAAGATCTGTGTTTTGTGATTCATATATGGTACCTCCATAAAGTACTGTAGAAATTGCATATAAAGGAATAAAGGATAACTTCAATTTGGTTAAATAAATGTGCAAAGAATAAAAAATATATAAAATACATCAAAATATTAAAGGCATTTATTTCTGGAATTACAAGTTATTTATATTTTCTTTTTAACTTTCTGCATTTTCTACATTCTCTACAATGAGTTACGTGACTTTTATAAATGATCAGAAAAAAAAAATTCCCATTTTTTAAAATTCTGCCTTGCCTACAAAAGAAAACTCTGTTACACTTGTAACTATCACAAAATTATGCAATGTGTAGAAAGACTCAGTAAATTCTTCCAACAAATTTCCTATAAATTAAAAATACTCATGTGTGTAATGTATTTGGACAAATTAAGAAAAACACTAGCTAAGCTAAGTATCTACAAGTCAACTGAGAACTCAGCACTATACTGTGGCATGATTTTAAAACATGGTCCTGCCTGCAACAAATACAGGGCTCTCATGACTCTATAAAAACTAGTTCCTGAAAACCAGTTATTTTTAAAAATATATTACTTTAAATATTCCTTTGAGCCCGACTTATCTAAATTCCATGCAAAATGCCCAAAGTAAATTCTCTTCACATTGCAAATACTCTTTGAGTTTTAGAAACTTTTACAATGTGCATAAAATAATAAATGAGAACAAAACCAAAGAAGACATACAAACCTCTGATTGTACATGCCCCGAAAGTTGTAATTAGCTCTATAATTTGGGAAAGGCTTTGGATCTAATGGCCTGTAGATGGCAGGCTCTCCCCTTTTCATAGCAAGCCCATTCAGTTCCACAGTTGGAGTTATACTACCTGTTTAAAAAAAAATATTAAAAGCACACAAGTGAAATATTTCCATAATAAATCACACAAGCCATACTTACATTACATGTCATCTGTATGATGGTCTCAGGGATGTAAATACAAACTACATGAACAGGAAAATTGTTTCTAATGAAATCTCTTTGGGGTTTTGGCAACCTTTTTTTATATTCATGACCAAAAATTCAATTTGAAAGTCATACTATTTCAAAACAAGGGAAACACAAGACTCAGATTGCTTAATTCGAATATTATAAAGTACTGAACTTCAGCATAAATTACTCACCCCAGGAAGCTTTCAGTTATTTAATCATTAAAAACATTATCATCTGTGAATATTTTTATATTTTGCTAATCAAGCAGCTGAAGTTAGCAATGAATACAGGGTCATCAGTAATTCTTGCACTTACCTAATAAAACTAAATTTTGAGTTTCTATCACATACAAGACAAAGTAAATATACTAATGCTTTGTATAAATAATCTTTAAAGATACACACTAAAGCGTTTTTGGATGAAGTGATGTATCTGAGACTTCTTTCAAAATAATTCAGAGGAGAGACAGATGACAAACAAGGTAACTGTTGAAGCTGGTGGTGGCTATAGGGATGTTTACTATCTTATTTACTTTTTCGACAATTTGAAAAATCCATAATAAATAACACACAATGTAAATTATTACATCATATTATTTTGAGTACCAAAAGAGGCTATTTAGTAAAATATATATATATATATATATATATATATATATATATATATCCCATATAAAAAATTATACAAAGGAATCTAAAGTTTTCGGAGAAAGTAGTAATCAGTGTAAATTCTATATACACTATTTTGCTTGAATTACGCCTTCTGCAATATACATTTAAGACTCCGTTCATCACGTACAAACATGGGCCCATTTATTGCAGCAGAGAAACTGGGGCTGGCAGAAAGCACCCACCAGGGGTGGGAGAGCCTGACACAAATGCACTACTGGCAGCCATGGCATAAGCAATCCATCAAGAGTCAATAATGCTCACTTCATATCTCATTTCTAAAGCGTTCAAGTGAAGCCGCTAAAGAGTATAAGGACAGGAACTATAACCAAGGTTAAGGGGAAAAATAAAGAGTGGAAGGACAGAGGAGGCAAAGAAGGAAAAGATAAGCATAAGAAAAACAGCAAAGCACAGTTAACATATTGAATAGTGAGTCCAATTAGTCCAAATCCCTAATTTAATACCAATACTCAGGGCAGAGGAAGAGAAAGGCAAGAATAAAGGGATTCTCTTTTCCTTCTTTCTTTCCTACAGGATTTTACCAAAGGATAAGTAAAATGCACAAACCTTAAGCATACAGATCCACACATTATTATACATGTAAATACTCAGTGCCCATCATTCAGATCAAGATAGGAACATTTCCATAACCCAGATAGTTCCATCACGCCTTTTTCCAGGCAACACCCACCTCCCCAAGTTATTCTGACTTCTGTCATCAGAGTTTTGCCTGTTCTTCAAACCTGAACATGTATTGTTCTATCTTGCTTTTCACTCAACATAGAAATTTTGTCAAATATATCAGTATTTGAAACATTTTTTTATCACTGAATAGTATTCCACTGAATAAATACATTAGTTTATCTATTCTGCTATGAATGGGGCATTTGAGTTGTTTCCAGTTGGGAACAAGTATAAAGCCACAATGTTTTAGCAGAGACATACACAGTAAGTTCTCAGGTATATATGCCTAGCAGTGGAATTGCTAGATCACAGAGTAGGTTTATGGTTAACTTTATTAGAAATTGTCTAAAAGTTTCTAAAGACTTAACACCAACAAGCAGTCTATGCCTTTCAAAGTTTAAGTTTTTCTTCTCTCATAAAGATTGTAGTTTAATAACTAGCATGTTAATCAATCAGTTGTTAAGATTTATGTCATTCCGAATTTGACTTGGCCATAATCATACAGACACAGATAGCATAAAGTTCAAAAAGAAAAAAAAGCTTAAAAGACCTCATCGTTTAAGTAGGGCAATAAATAAGAAACTGTGAGTTTAAAAAGCACCAGTAAGGTGATTTTAATGCACTAGTGGCATATAAATGTCCTCCCACCTATACCAAAATTGGGTCGTAAGCCAGGTAAAAGTATTATATTCATATCATTTGAATCAATAAATGATTTCATGTAAATTCTTCATTTGAATTTTTTTTTTTTAATGTTTATTTTTGAGACAGAGAGAGACAGAGCATGAACAGGGGAGGGGCAGAGAGAGAGGGAGACACAGAATCTGAAATGGGCTCCAGGCTCTGAGCTGTCAGCACAGAGCCCGACGCGGGGCTCGAACTCACAGACCGTGAGATCATGACCTGAGCCGAAGTCGGCCGCTTAACCGACTGAGCCACCCAGGCGCCCCTAAATTCTTCATTTGAAAGTAAGGCTGGTATATTTTCTTCACAGAAATGCTAGACACTGGTCTGTGTGAAGGAGAGTGGAGAAGAAGCAGACAAGTGCACACCAGGCTGAAGAGGTTTCAACACTTAGAGCGAAGTATCCCCACCTGTTTAATAAAGAACTAGACTGGAATCTCTGCATACACACAGCCTCTCTTCCTACACAGAAATGCTTTCACAGAAAACAGTTAAAGAAGAACTTTAAAATATGAGAACCTCCAAATAATAGTTCTAAGTACCACTCCACCATGTGAGAGCTGCACCCAGGTTGCATAAAAATAATCATTACATAGAATCCTCATGTGTTACATGGCTGCAAGGTTGACACAGTCAACACAGAATCCATTTCTATCGGTTTTTCGGTATGTTAAAGGAAACTTCTGTATTTATCAGTGAAAAACAGAACAAGGTTAATTGATTATATATACAAACGTATATGACAACAACTGTGGATTCCTCTCATGTGAAAAATGGAAGAAAAATGCCACAACTACTTTTCAAGGAGCTTCATAATACTAACACTTCAGGAAACAGCTATGTAGGAAGTTAGAATAGTCCCTGGAGCACAGCAGTCACTCAATAAATATTCGTTCAAAGAATGATTAATCAACCAAGACTCCTTGAAGAAATGGCTGGTGCTGGGACCAGGACAAAGATAATACGAGATGCCTTTGGAATCTCTTACTGTGCCAGACAGTAAGAAATGCTCAAAGAAAACTGAGGAAACGCTAGAAGGACAGTGGAGTCAACCTGAAAGGTTCATACCACTGGCTAAGTCTGTGACAAATTGAGAATCAAAATAAATAATGATAGATTATAAACCAGTAAGCAAAATAGGAATCCAAGAGTCTATAGTGATATAAATAAATGAACAAACAGAAAAATGAGGGGAAAGAAAATTCTAGGGTAGAATGCCAACTAACAGATCTAAAATAAATGGAATTAAAATATCACCCTTTGAGACAGAATAAATTTCTGTTGTTTTAAACCACAAAAAGAGACAGACAGACAGACAGAGATAAAATCACCCTTTGGCACTCTTTAGAATATTAATTGATTCAGAAAAGAATCATCAATAGATGCCAAATCTGGTATGTGATATAAACTTTGATGAGGAAGAGAATGTTTATATAGTCTCAAAGTTTTTCCTCAGAAAACACGAATTAAATCCTTATTAATTTCTTATTATATAATAAGAAAACATACTTATTAACTAACTTTACAATAGAGAACCCTGGCAAACATACTCTTCACCAAGTGACAAAAGTCATCACTAATGGGTCGAATCAAAATGGGGTGTGTCCTGCTATATATCACTGAGATAAAACTAGGTCACTGGGATATTCATGCCAAAAATGCATAAATCATGAGGAAGCACCAGATAAACTCAATCAAGAGGCATTCTACAAATTAGGTGGCCTGTACTGTTCAAAATGTCATGGTCATAAAAGATAAGAAGCTCTAAGGAACTATTCCACATTAAAGTAGAATGAAAAGAAACACTAAGTACATGATCCTGATTAGATCACAGACCTACAAAGGATATTACTGGGACAATTAATGAAACAAAAATGGAATCTTTGCATTACATGATAATACGAGATCAATGTTAACTTCCTGTCAGAAGAATGGCCATGTACTTGGGAAAAAATACTTTGAAGTACGAAGGGAAATGGGATCAAATGTCCACAACTTATTCTCAAATGGTTCAGAAATGTTAACAATTGGGGAATCTGGATGAAGTGTACAAAGGAGCTCTATGTACTCTTTTTACAAACTTTACATAAGTATGAACTCATTTCCAAAAAAGTTTATTTTTTTAAGCTTATTTATTTTGAGACAGAGACAGAACACAGGAGTGAGGGAGGGGCAGAGAGAGGGGGAAAGAGAGAGTATCCGAGGCAGGCTCTGCACTACAGAGCCCAGCACAGACTCAAACCCACAAACCGGGATATCATGACCTGAGCCAAAATCAAGAGCTGGATGCTTAACTAATTGAGCCACCCAGGCACCCCTGCATTTTTTTTAATGGGAAAATTATTTCAATTGGCACTCGACAACAGGATCTTAATACCAACAGACATACGAAAAGATGCTGACCATCATTAGTTACCAGGGAAATGCAAATTAAAACTACACTGAATTACTATTATACCCCCGAAGAATAGCTAAGAAATACACTATTATAGTCTGACATTATGTATTTGTATGTATTTCTTATGCATGTGGTTTTTTTTTTTAAGTATGAACTTGGAAAGGGGCAAACTTTTTTTTTTTTTTTTTTTTTGAGACACAGGATTCCCTAAACTGGGGATGGGCAAAAACAGAGGAGGTTTTATTATGTTGCCCAGATTGGAGTGAAGTGGCTATTCACAAGCACAACCCCACTACTCTGACGTGTTCTGTTTCCAACCTGGGCTGGTTCACCCCACCGTAGGCAACCTGGTAGTCCCCTACTCCCAGGAGGTCACTATATCAATGCCACTGCACTATATCAGTGCAGACACTTGATTGGCATAGCACACTACAGCCCAGAACTTCTGGACTCAACCGGTCCTCCTAGCTCAGACTCCCAAGTAGCTGGGACTACAGGCACACAACACCTATATGCCTTATGTATGCTTTGGGGGTTTTGGGGTTTGGGTTTTTGTTTTTTGTTTTTTTTAATCATCCTGACCATTTTGTTGTTGAAATTAAAAAATAAAAGATACTTAAATACAATGGAAAACATATGGGGAAAAGCGAATCATAAAATTTAATGCTGAACTAAGTAGTGAGCTGAACAAAACATTTTGGGCCCCCAAAAACACTTAAAAATGGGTATGTTCACAGTTCACAGCAACTGGCTTATAGGTAGGAGAGTGGTCAAAGTTTTTCCAGCTGAATGTCCAGGGAAATTCTCTCTTCAAGGACATCCTTTAATTGTTGTTCTAATTAACTATTCTTTCTGACCAAAACTGTGATAGTTTCCTTACTGTGTCTAACTGATGCCTCAATAGCTTTCTCATCTTTTCAATAGGTCTAGGAATAAAAGACTGATGTAAGAACAGTAGCTGAGATACCTGTCTTCTGTGTATGCTCATCAACTTCTGGTCTTAATTCATCTTCTGATTTGATTTATGCATGAATACATGCATAACTCATGGCCCAACAGTTCCAATATTAGGTCCATCGCAACAAAAATGTATACATACAAGAATGTTGACAACAGTTTTATTTCTAAGAGCCCAAAACTGGAAACAATCCAAATGTCCATCAATAGTACAATGAAAAGTAGATTACACTCATGCAATAGAATACTATATAGCAATGAAACACTATAGTGTTAAATACAACATGGATGAGTCTCACAGATGTAACATTGAGAAAAACAAGCTATCACAAAAAAGTATAGTGTATGATTCCAACAAGCAGGCACAACAAATTTAAGACAGATAAGCAGAACAGTGGCTTCCTCTGGAGTTGTTTAACCACTAGAAGGGGGAATGAGGAAGGCTTCTAGGGGACAGGTACTGGTAAAGTGTTCACAGTGCAAAAAACCATCAAGGTTCTACAACTGTAATTTGTGCGCTTGCTGGTATGCAATATTATGCTCTATTTTAAAACTTTACCTTCAAAAATCTACTCTATCAGCTCACTGAAACGCTCAACAGCAGAAACTCATCTCCACCGATCTTTCAGATTCTCCTGTTTCCTTCTGACTCCTTGCTGGTTCACCTCCCAGTCTAATCCTCTACAGTGGACCTGACGCAGAGATGGGCACAGGCTGCTCTTGCTTCACGCTATAAGCCCTGAAGAGCTTGTTCTCTAACATAGCTTCGACCATTGGGTCGGCAATACTTGTCCTTCTGTTCCACTCCCACTGCCACTCCCAGTACTACTGCAGAGGGTGTGTAGTACTTCATGCACAGGAGTTTCTTTTCTTCTTTCTTCACCCATAATCTATGGTTTCCTAACTGATCTTGCTTTTAGCATTTTCCACCTTCAATCCACATACTAAACTGAACTTCCTAAAATGCCATTTTAAACACATCATCCAGTAGCTTGTAAACATTAACCTCCTAAACCATAGATAAAATTTAATCTCCTAACCCTGGCATTCAAGTTCATCACAGTTCAACCCTAATTTATCTCCAGTCTTATCTCTTCCTAGTCACCTACCTGATCTAATTAAAAAACAATTTTTTGGGGGGCGCCTGGGTGGCGCAGTCGGTTGAGCGTCCGACTTCAGCCAGGTCACAATCTCGCAGTCCATGAGTTCGAGCCCCGCGTCAGGCTCTGGGCTGATGGCTCAGAGCCTGGAGCCTGTTTCCGATTCTGTGTCTCCCTCTCTCTCTGCCCCTCCCCCATTCATGCTCTGTCTCTCTCTGTCCCAAAAATAAATAAACGTTGAAAAAAAAAAAAAATTAAAAAAAAAAAAATTTTTTTTTAAACCAAATTTTTTTGGTTAAACCAAAAATTTTTTTAACCAAACCCATAGTCCAGAGTCCTATTTCCAATGCCTCTCCTCAGAGTACTCCCTCCACCTAGAATATTCTTTCCTCACCTCTATACCTGTCTACTCTCCATTCAATTAGCAATAATCACGCCTCGGATAAACCTCATTGGCTACGATACTGCCACTGCACCAAGCTGTCTATGCTCCATTCAAACACCTTATCTTCCTTCAACTACTCTCATCCAAGTTTATCATTACTTATAATACTGACGGCTGTTATTATTCACTTGGTACTTGATCTTTACCACTGATGTATATGCTTTATGTACACAGCTGTAAAATCTTCACAGAAAAGAAAAATGTTTTCTATCTCTTAAATATATAAAAGCAAATGCACAATACATAGAGGCAGTGGTGTGGCACTAATGATCAATCAGTAATCTGAAGAGATTTTTTAAAAATTATAAACGGAGACAATCTCTTACTGACTTCAATACAGGTGTGTTTCTTTACTGTAGTAACATTTTGGTTTATTTAAGCTTACTTAATATATACTAAAATCAGCTGAGCAGAAGCAAAAGGACTAGTAATAGGAAATTCATGGAGCTTTAAAAAGAGCAGTTCTTGAGAGTCTGTGTCTACTTAGCACATGCCACATGAGAAAGAAATAAATATCAGGCGATTATGAGCATAAGCACAGGAACTCCAGTTAAATACATTACAGAGTCATTTTTGGCACGAAAAAGTCTTTTTTTTTTTTTACTCCATCATAAAAATACTTAAAGTGATATCTATTGCATAGATATAATACAATATAGACATATTGTATAGATATAATATCTACTGTATAGATAGTAATGTATAGAATTATTGAGTCACTATACTATACACCTGAAACTAATATAACACCATATGTTAACTAACTGGAATTAAAATTAAAAACTTAAAAAAAAAAAAAAAACAACTCAGTCATACTTTCTGGTCTTTGTATCCAAAGGTCTTTTTGTCAACATTTAAAATGTAAATAATGCATCTTTGGAGTATCCACGAAGCAAATTTTTAATATAATTACAATGACGTTCCTCATTCTCTCACCTTTAATTATTATTCAGTTTTTTTCAGGTGAGCTATTAATACCTGTCAGCTATACAAGCAGCCTGCTGTAAAGAAAAGTAGAGAGAATAACACATACAGAACACAACAACACAACAGAAGGAAACAAGTCAGGGCCATACCTGGGTTATTATTAACATTACTTTTGGGTGGTTTCTGAACTGGTTTGGGAAGTGTAGATTCAGTCAAAGCTTTATTAGCAACAGCCTGTTGAGCCTTCTTTATACTGCTCCCTTCGGATTCCCATGTCTGCTCACCAAGACTCAGTTGCACTGAGAACATCTTCGAAAAACATAAAGAGACAAAGAAAACATTAAATTTTTTCAGAAAATAAAATATGCTGTCTGAGAGAAAAACTGATACACCACAGAATCAAAATTTTAGAGCTAGAGGTGACCTTACAGATTATTTGCAACAAAAATCTTATTCTACCAGTGAAATAATTTTAAGAGATTGTACCAGATTCTGTTCTATACTATTTGAAGGCTTAGTGGCAGCTCTAAGTGTGCATTTTGGGTAGAATAAATCAAGAAGAAATCATTTCCCTAAATAGATTCATATTGTTAATCATTCAAACAGTCCTCAAAAAAACAGCAGAATAAAGAATAAGAGAAACTGTAAGAAAATCCACAAGGCCCTGCCTCTGTAACACTTACAAAATCTAATTCCTTAAATTTTATACTTAATACAATCTAGTCAAAAACCTGGCAACCCTACTGAATATTGTGTCACCAGGAAACTCTCATTCTTCCACAACCAACATTTAACCAGTCACCAAATTCTGTTAATTTTAATGTCATAAGTAGTTCTCAAATGTCTCTCTAAAAAAAAACCAAAAAAACAAAACAAAAAAAAAACTCAAATCCAAGTGTATCACCCCAACTTCAGGCTAAAAACCTTTAATTTTTCCCATTCTAGCATGGCACAAAAGTTCTATCTGTCCATCTTCATTTCATACCTACTCTTTCCCTTGCCATCCAAACATTCCACTCACACCATTATTTCCATACAAACCCAAAACTTATTCACCTTTAAAATGGAGGATTAAGTTATAAAATACACACATAATCTGCTGTTTTACTCCACAGATAGCTTACTAATTTGTAGGAATACAAAGTAGTAAAAAATATATGTGTATTACAATTACTAAGAAATAAATGTGTATTTGTAGAAAGGAGGTCAGGTAGAAGGTACCCTAACCAACTGATTAAAGTTAGCATCATCCATAATCACACAAACGGTATCATGTACCTCCTGATACGACCCAATGAGAACTATTTGGTATTCCTGGCCAAAAATGTTTAGCCTGAATCTAATCATAGGGGGAAAATCAGACAAACCTAGATAATGGCATATATTCTACATGACAATTGGCCTCAACTCTTCAAAAATGTCAATGTCATGAAAGGAAAAAACCACAACAAAAGAATATGCCATAATCTGGATTTGTCTGGTTTTTCACCCTATGATTGGTCTGTATGATTTAAACTCTCCTGCCTCCTGATCTTGTAGATGTCACTATTTTCCTAGGCTCACAGGCAAGACACCTTTGAGTGGTCTTACTTATCTCCTCCATTTCTCTCATCATTCTTCCCTGCAAACAACTATCAAACTACTGATTCAACTTCAAAAATATTTTTCAGATTTGGCCTCCTCTCTTTATACTCTTTGCCAATGTCTTAGCAAAGAATATCAACCTCTCTCTCCTAAACTACTATGAGACCATCCTAACATCATTCTCTTAACATAAGACTTTCCCATTCACACTATCCTCCTTACCACCATCAACATGAACACTCCATAAAATACAAATGTATCCAAGTCAATCCTCTGCTTTTCAGAAACTTCTCTACAGAATTCCACCAGATTATTATACATCTAAAACTAATACAATGTTATATGTCAACTGTATCTCAATAAAACTGGAAAAAATAAAAAGAACCCCAATAATTTCCAGTAGGAATCATGGGATGCACTGTTTATGAGTTTAAGTGGTGGCTTTACCATTTACTATATACAAAGTTAAGAAAATGACTTATTCTTTCTGTTTCCTTACTTCTTTAGTAAAATGGCACTAAAAAGAACACATAGGATTGTTGTGAAAATTTAAAAAAATGACGTAAATGCCCCCATTAAAAAGGTAGAGACTGTCAAAAGCAAAATCCAACCACATGCTACCTACAAATACTGCATTTCAACTATGAAGACACAGTTTAGTCCTCGCTTCAGCAGCACATATACTAAAATTGGAACAATACAGAGAAGATTAAAGATTAGCATGGCCCCTGCAAGGATGACATAGTTTAAAAGCAATGGGATAGAAAAAAATGTGCCATGCTAACATATCAAAGAAAAGTCAGAATGGCCATATTAATATCAAAGTAGATTTCAGAGTAAAGATTAATACCAAGGATAACAAAGTTTATTTCATGATAAATGGGCCAATAATCAAGAAGACATAACAATTTTAAACATTTAGTCAACTAATAACACAGCTTTAAAATATATGAAGCAAAAACTAATAGAACTGCAAAGAGAAGTTGAAAATGCACAATTTACATCAGAAATTCAATGCCTTCTCCTCTTAATAAGTGATATAACAATTAACAAGTACGTTTGTCCTCTATTTCTCACAAAACATTCACCAAGAAATAAAATATTCTGGACCATAAAACAAGTCTCAATAAATTCAAAGGATTCAAGTGATGCAAAGTATGTTCTCGGACCACAATGGAATTAAGTTATAAACTAATAACAGAAAAATCTCTGGAAAATTTCCAAACATTTGGAAACTAAATAATACATTTCTAAATAAAGGGTAAAAGATTAAATCAAAAGGGAAATTAAAAGGTATTTTAAACTGAACAAAAATGAAAACACCACATCTTGGAAAGTAACACTAAAACAGTACTAAGAGGAAATTTCTAGCACCAAATACCTATTCTAGAAAAGACATAAGGTCTCAAATAAGTTAGCTTTAGCTTTAATCTTAAGAAACTAGAAAAAGAAGAGCAAATCAAATCTGAAGTTAACAGGAAAAAAAAAGTAATAAAGATAAAAGCAAACATTAACAAAATATAAAATAAACTCTATAAATCCAAGAGCTGGTTCACTGCAGAGGTCAACAAAATTGGTAAACCTATAAACAGACTAATCTTGAAAAAAAAAAAAAAAAGACATAAATTACCAGTATCAGGAAATGAGAGAAGTGATATCATCCCAGATTCTTAAAATAATAAAAAGATAAAAAGGGAGTATTTTTAACAATTTTATGCCAATAATCTTAACAACTTAAATTCTGTGAAAGACACAATTATTAAGCTCATTCAAGAGGAAATAAGTAACCTGAATAGCACTATATATGTTAAAGAAACTGAATCTGCAGTTTAAAATCTTTCCACAAAAAACAACAACAACAACAACAAAAACCTCCAGGTCCAGATAGTTTTAATGATAAATTATACTAAGTATTTAAGAAAAAAATAATAACAATTCCCACAAACTCTTCCCAAAAATTGAAGGAGGAACACTCCTCAACTTATTCTATGAAGCCAGGATTACTTGAATACTAAAGTCAGAGTAAGATACTATTAAGAAAAACAGGGGGCACCTGGGTGGCTCAGTAGGTTAAGCATCCGACTTCGGCTCAGGTCATGATCTCACGGTCCGTGAGTTCGAGCCCTGCGTCGGGCTCTGTGCTGACAGCTCAGAGCCTGGAGCCTGCTTCCTGCTTCCGATTCTGTGTCTCCCTCTCTCTCTGACCCTCCCCCATTCATGCTCTGTCTCTCTCTGTCTCAAAAATAAACATTAAAAAAAAAAAAAAAAAAGGAAAAAAAAGAAAAACAGTATAAACCAAAACTACAGGCCAATATCTCTCATAAAGATAAATGTAAAAATCCTTCAGAAAATATGAACAAGGAATGCAGACAGGTGCAGCTACTCTGAAACAGATTCCTCAAAAGGTTAAAAGTAGAACTACCCTATGATCCAGCAATTGCACTACTAGGTAATAACCCAAAGAATTAAAAAAATACTAATTCAAAGAGATACATGTACCCTAACGTTTACAGAAGCATTATACATACAATAGCTAAATTATGGAAACAACTCAAGTTTCCATCGACTGATGAATGGATAAAGAAGATGTGGCATGAAGGAAAGACCCAAAAGGCGAGCTACAGATCTCTCAACAGAAACTTGGCAAGCCAGAAGGGAGTGGCATGATATATTCAACATGCTGAATGGGAGAAATCTGCAACCAAGAATACTCTATCCAGCAAGGCTATCATTCAGAATAGGAAAGATGAAGATTTCCCAGACAAACAAAAACTAAAAGAGTTTATGACCACTAAACCAGCCCTGCAAGAAATGTTAAAGGGAATTCTCTAAGTGGAAAGGAAAAACCAAAAGTGACAAAGACAAGAAAGGAACAGAGAAAATCTCCAGAAACAAAGACAAAACAAGTAATAAAATGGTACTAAATACATATCTATCAATAATTCTTCTGAGGTAAATGGACTAAATGTTCCAATCATAAGACACAGGGAGTCAGAATGAATAAGAAAACAAGACCTATTTATATGCTATACACAAGAGACTCATTTTAGACCTAAATACACCTGTGGACTGAAAGTGAGGGGATGGAGAAACATTTATCATGCAAATGGACTTGACTATATCATAATAAAGGGGATTACCCAACAAGAAGATTTAGTAATTTTAAATATTTATATATCCAACATGGAACCACCTAAATATATAACACAATAACAAACATGAAGAAACTCATTGATAATAAAACAATAATAGTAGAGGACATTAACACCCAACTTACATCAACAGATAAATCACATAAGCAGAAAATCAACAAGGAAATGTGACGTTGAATAATACCCTGGACCAGATGGACTTCACAGATATATTCAGAACATCCCATCCTAAAGCAGTAAGATGCACATTATTTTCTTTTCTTGTTTTTCTTCAAGTAAGCTCCATGCCCATCATGGGGCCCAACAGTGGGCTTCAACTCAAGACCCTGAAATCAAGACCTGAGCTGAGATAAAGAGCAGACACTTAACCGACTGAACCACACAGGAGCCCCCAAATACACATTCTTTTCAAGTGCACATAGGATATTCTCCAGAATAGATCACATAATTGATCACAAATCAGGCCTAAACAAGTACAAAAAGAATGAGATCATACCATGCATATTTTCTGACCAAAATACTATGAGGTCAAACACAAGAAAAACCGGCAAGAGTACAAAGTCATTCTTCTAAATAATGAATGGGTCAACCAGGAAATCAAAAAAGAAATTAAAAATACATGGAAACAAATGAAAATGAAAACACAATGTCCCAAAACCTTTGGGATGGAGCAAAAGTAGTCACAAGAGGGAAGTATATAGCAATACAATCCTACTTCAAGAAGCAAGAAAAATCTAACATAAATAACCTAAGCTTACACCGAAAGGAGCTAGAAAAAGAAAAACAAATGAAGCTTAAAGCCAGCAGAAGAAGGGAAATAACAAAGTTTAGAGCAAAAATTAAATGATATAGAAACTAACAGATCAATGAAACCAGGAGCTGTTTTTTTGAAAAATTAATAGAATTGATAAATCTCTAGCCTGACTTATCAAAAAGAAAAGAGAAAGAACACAAATAAATAAAACCACAAATGTGAGAAGAAAAAGCACAACCAATGTCACAGAAATACAGTTATAAGAGAATATTATAGAAACTATATGCCAACAAGTTGGACAACCTGGAAAAAAAGGATATATTCCTACAAACATATAAACTACCAAAACAGAAACAGGAAGAAATAGAAAACTTGAACAGACTGATGCCCAGCAAAGAAACTGAATCAGTAATCAAAAATCTCCCAACAAACAAAAGTCCAGGGCCAAATGGCTTCACAGGGGAATTCTACCAAACATTTAAAGAACAGTTAATACCTATTCTCAAACTATTACAAAGAAAAAGAAATGAAAGGAAAACTTCCAAATTCATTCTATGAGGCCAGCATTACCCTGACACCAAAACCAGACAAAGACTCCACGAAAAAAGAACTACAGGCCAATATCCCTGATGAACACTGATGCAAAATTCTCAATAAAATACTAGCAAATTGTGTCTTGTCCAACAGTACATTAAAAGAATCCTTCACCATGATCAAGTGAGATTTATTCCCATTTGCAAGTGTGGTTCAATATCCATAAACCAAGCAATGTGATACACCATATTAATTAAAGGATAAGAACCGGGGCGCTTGGGTGGCTCAGTCAGTTAAGCGTCAGACCTCAGCTCAGGTCATGATCTCACAGTTTGTGAGTCTGAGCCCCTCATTGGGCTCTGTGCTGACCGCTCAGAGTCTGGAGCTTGGTTTGGATTCTGTGTCTCCCTGTCTGCCCCTCCCCCATTCTCACTCTGTCTCTGTCTCTCTCTAAAAATAAATAAACATAATAACAAACAAACAAACAAATAAATGGATAAGAACCATATGATCCTCTCAAGAGATGCAGAAAAAGCATTTTAGAAAGTACAATATCCATTCATGATAAAAAAAAAAAAACCTCAACAAAGTAAGGTTAGAGAGAACATAACGAGAACATACCTCAACATAATAAAGACCACAGTTAATATCATACTTAATGGGGTAAAACTGAGCTTTTCCTCTACTTTCAGGAACAAGTCAGAGATGTCCATTCTCACCATTGTTATTTAACATAGTAGTAGAAGTCCTAGCCTCAGCATTCAGACAACACAAAGAAATAAAATGTATCCAAATCAGCAAAGTCAAACTTTCAGTATTTCCAGATGACATGATACTCTACATAAAAAATCCAAAAGACCCCCCCACCCCAGAAATTGTTAGAACTGATACACAAATTCAATAAAATTGCAGAATACAAAATCAACATACAGAAATCTGTTGCATTTCTATACACCAAAATGAAGCAGCAGAAGGAGAAATCAAGGAATCAATCCCATTTACAATTGCACCAAAAAACAAAAACTTAACCAAAGAGGTAAAAGATCTGGACTCTGAAAACTATAAAACAATGATGAAAGAAACTGAAGATTACACAAAGAGATGGAAAAACATTCCATGCTCATGCACTGGAAGAGTAAATATTGTTAAAATACCTGTACTACCCCAAGCAATCTACACATTAATGTAATCCTTATCAAAATAACCACAGCATTTTTCACAGACTTACAACAAATAATCCTAAAATTTGTATGGAACCACAAAAGACCCCAAATAGCCAAAGCCACCTTGGGGAAAAAAAAAAACAAAAAACAAAAAACAAAGCTGGAGGCATCACAATTCCAGACTTAATGCTACATTACAAAGATGCAGTGATCAAGACAGTACGGTACTAGCACAAATATAGACACAAAGATCAATAAAACAGAATAGAAAACCCAGAAATGAACCCACAATGGTATGGCCAATCTTCAACAAAGCAGGAAATAATATCCAATGGAAAAAAGTCTCTTCAACAAACGGTGCTGGTGAAACTGGACAGTAACATGCAAAAGAATCAAACTGGATCATGTTCTTATATCATACAAAAAAAAATAAATTCAAAATGGATGAAAGACCTAAATATGAGACAGGAAACCATTAAAATCCGAGAGAAGAATACAGGCAATAACCTCTTTGATACTGGCTGTAGCAAGTTCTCACTAGATAGGTCTCCTGAAGCAAGGGAAACAAGAGCAAAAGTCAACTATTGGGACTTCACCAAAATTAAAAGCTTCTGCACAGCAAAGGAAACAAAACAAAACTAAAAGGCAACCTATGGAATGGAAGAAAATATTTGCAAATGACCTGATAAAGAGCTAATATCCAGAATCTATAAATAACTTATAAAACTCAACACCCAAAAACAAATAATCCAGTTTAAAAATGGGCAAAAGATGGGCACCTGGATGGCTCAGTCAGTTTAGCGTCTGACTTTGGCTCAGGTCATGATCTCGCCATTTGTGAGTTCAAGTCCTGTGTCTGGCTCTATGCTGACAGCTCAGAGCCTGGAGCCTGCTTCGGATTCTGTGTCTCCCTCTCTTTCTGTCCTTCCCCTGCTTGTGCTCGCTCTCTCTGTCTCTCTCTGTCTCTCTCTCTCTCTCTCAAAAGTAAATAAACATTAAAAAAATATATTTTTAATGGGCAAAAGACATAGACATTTTTCCAAAGAAGACATACAGATATGAAGTGAAATATCACTTCACACCAGTTAGAACAGCTAAGATTAACAACATAGGAAACAACAGGTATTGGATGTGGAGAGGATGTGGAGAAAGGGGAATCCTCTCACACTGTTGGTGGGAATGCAAACTAGTGCAGCCACTCTGGAAAACAGTATGGAGGTCCCTCAATTAAAAAAATAACTACTCTACAAATTAGCAATTGAACTATTAGGTATTTACCCAAATGACACAAAAATACTGATTCGCAGGGGCATATGCACCCCAATGTTTGCAGCAGCATTATCAACAATAGCCAAATTATGGAAAGAGCCTACGTCCATCAACTGATGAATGGATAAAGAAGATGTGGTATATATATAATGGAATATCAGTCATCAAACAGAATGAAATCTTGTCACTTGCAACGATGTGGATGGCGCTAGGGTGTATTATGCTAAGTGAAATAAATCAGTCAGAAAAAGACAAATACCATATGATTTCACTCATATGTGGAATTTAAGAAACAAAACAGAGGAACATAGGGGAAAGAAAAAGCGAGGCAAATCATAAAAGACAGTCTTAACTCTAGAGAATAAACTGAGGGTTGCTGGAGGGGAGATGGACAGGAGGATGGGCTAAATGGGTGATAGATATTTAGAAAGACACTTGTTGATGGGGCCCCTGGGTGGGTCAGTTGGTTGAGCGTCCAACTTCAGCTCAGGTAATGATGTCGATATTCGTGGGTTCGAGACCCACATCAGGTTCTGTGCTGACAGCTCAGAGCCTGGAGCCTACTTCAGATTCTGTGTCTCCCTCTCTATCTGCCCATCCTCCCCTCCCCGCTCATGCTCTGTCTCCCTCTCTCTCTAAATATTTTTTTAAAAAATTTTATAATAAAATAAATAGATAAATAAAGAGAAAGACACTTGTTAAGGTGCCTGGGTGGCTCAGTCATTTGAGTGTCCTACTTTGACTCAGGTCATTATCTCATGGTTCATGAGTTTGAGCCCCACATCGGGCTTGCTGCTGTCTGCGCAGAGTCTGCTTCAGATCCTCTGTCCCCTCTCTCTGCCCCTCCCCCACTCATTCTCTCTCTCCTCTGTCTCTCTCCCTCTCTCAAAAATAAACGTTAAAGGGGCGCCTGGGTGGCGCAATCGGTTAAGCGTCCGACTTCAGCCAGGTCACGATCTCGCGGTCCGTGAGTTCGAGCCCCGCGTCAGGCTCTGGGCTGATGGCTCGGAGCCTGGAGCCTGTTTCCGATTCTGTGTCTCCCTCTCTCTCTGCCCCTCCCCTGTTCATGCTCTGTCTCTCTCTGTCCCAAAAATAAATAAACGTTGAAAAAAAAATTTTTTAAAAAAATAAACATTAAAATTTTTTTAATATTTTAATAAAAAAATCTTTAAAATGTTTTTAATTCTAATTAAAAAAGAAAAAAAAGAAGGGCACTTAGGATAAGCACTGGATGTTATATGTAAGTGATGAACCACTAAATTCTACTCCTGAAACTAATATTACACTATATGTTAACTAACTAGAATTTAAATTAAAACTTGAAACAGAAAAAAAAAAAACAAAAAACCAGAACTACCCTACAATCTAGCAATTGCACCATTAGGTGCAATCTCTACCCAAAGGATACAAAATACTTATTCAAAAGGATACATGCACCCAATGTTCATAGCAGCATTATCAACAACAGCCAAAGTATGGAAAGAGCTGAAATGTCCACTGACTGGTGAATAAAGAAGGTGACAGATAAAGATATTGATACAGATACAGATATATAGATGTAGATATAGATATAGACATAGATTTAGATTTAGATGATATAGATATAGATGTAGATATAGATGTAGATACACACACGTATACATACATACATACAATAGAGTCTTATTCAGCCATAAAAAGGAATGAAATCTTGCCACTTGCAAAGACCCGGATGGAGCTACAGAGTATTATGCTAAGCTAAATAAGTCAGAGAAAGACAAATATCATATGATTTCACTCATGTGGAATTTAAGAAACAAAACAAATGAATAAGGGGGGGAAGAAAAGAAAGAGTGAGGTAAACCAAGAAACAGACTCTTAACTATAGAGAACTGATGGTTACCAAAAGGGAGGTTGGTAGGGGCACGGGTAAAATAGGTGATGGGGAGTAAGTAGCGCACTTGTTGTGATGAGTAGGTGTTGTATGGAAGTGTAGAATCACTATACTGTATACCTGAAACTAATATTATACTGTATTTTAACTAACTGGAATTTAAATAAAAACTTAAAAATATACATATATATTAACAAATGGAATCCATCAATATAGAAATGAGATTATAACTAAGTATTTTAATACATTATAACTAGGTGTTTTGTCCCAGGAATTCAAGGGTAGATTCTACATCTGAGAATCAATCAATGTAATTCACAACATTGAGATTAAAAACAGAAAAACCATATATTACCATCTCAATCAATGCAGAAGAACCAACATGACAAAAATCAACATCTATTCATGTTAAAAACTCTCAGTAAATATTAAGTAGAAAGGAATTCTTCAATCTGATACAAAGCATCTACAAAAAAAAAAGGTACACCTAACATCATAATTAATGGGGGGAAACTGAAATATTGCCCATAAGATCAAGAAGTTAGAGATACCTGCTCTAACCACTTCTATTCAACATTGCACTTTAAATTCTAACCAATCCAATCAGGCAAGAGAAATAAATAAAAGACATTAAGATTGGAAAGTAGGATTTAAAGTTGTCTTTATTCAAAATGACATGTGGAACCACCAATAAAATCTTTTAAAAAAAACTTTTTTAAGGCTACTAGAACTGATAAATGAGGTTAGCAAGATTTCAGAGTATAGTACATCAATCATACACAAAAACTGGTGTCTTTTTATATGGTAGCAAAATCAGTAAGAACAATTAGAAATTGAAAGTTTAAAAGATGTGGTTTATATAGACAATGGAATACTACTTGGCAATGATAAAGAATGAAATCTTGCCATTTGCAACAATGTGGATGGAACTGGAGGGTATCATGCTGAATGAAATAAGTCAGTCAGAGAAGGACAATAAGTTTTCACTCATATGTGGAATTTAAGAAACTTTACAGAAGACCATGGGGGAAGGGAAGGGGAAAAAAACAGTTTCAAACAGACAGGGAGGCAAACCTTAAGAGACTCTTAAATACAGAGAAACAAACTGAGGGTTGGTGGGGGGAGGTGGGGGAGGGGGGAAACGGGTGATGAGCATTGAGGAGGGAACTTGTTGGGACGAGCACTGGATGTTGTATGTAAGCGATGAATTATGGGAATCTACTCCTGAAACCAAGAGCACACTATATACACTGTATGTTAGCTAACTTGACAATAAATTATATTTTTAAAAAATCAAATCAAATCAATCAAATGTCAACATCAAAAGAAAAAAAGAAATTGAAATTTTAGGGGCACCTGGGTGGCTCAGTCAGTTAAGCATCTGACTTCGTCTTAGGTCATGATTTCACGGTTCATGAGTTCGAGCCCCGCATTGGGCTCTGTGCTGACAGCTCAGAGCCTGGACCCTGCTTTGGATTCTGTGTCTCCCTCTCTCTCTCTGCCCCACCCCTGCTTGCACTCTGTCTTTGTCTGTCTCTCAAAAATGAATATTAAAAAAAAAATTTTAAAGAAATTGAAAATTTTAAAATAGCATCAAAAATATGAAATACTTAAGCATAAACCTAAAGACATAAAATACCTGTCTACTGAGAACTAAAAATATTGTTGAAAGAAATTAAATAATGTCTAGATAAATGAGAGATACTTTGTTCACAGGTTGGAAGACTCAATTTTTCTACCATGTTAATTTGCCCCAAACTGAGCTACAGATTCACAGCAGTTCTATTCACAGTCCCAGCAGGGTGTTTCATAGAACAGACAAGCTGACTTTAAATCCATATAAAAATGCAAAGAAACAATTCTGAAAAAGAAGAACCAAATTAGAGGGATAATACTACCAGATTTCAAGAATTAGAAAACCACAGCAAACAAAACACAGCATTTGCATAAAGATGAGAAAACAAATCAACAGAATAGAACAGACTCCAGAAATAAACATATATACGGACAGCTGATTTTTGACAAAAGTGCAAAAGTGATGCAGTGAAGAAAGGGTAATATCGTCAACAACTGGACGTGCATCTACAAAGAAATAAATAAGCCTTCTTCCATATCTCACATGGCATACAAAAATCAACACAAAACGGCAATTAGATCTAAATGTAAGACCTAAATGTCAAACCTGAAGTGATAAAATATCTAGGAAAAAATGTCGTGAAAATCTTATGATCTTTGATGAGGCAAAGATTTCTTGGACATGAGGCCAAAAGCACAATCTATACAGAGAACAAATGAAGAAATTGGGATTCATCAAAATTAACTACTGCTCTTCAAAAGATACTGTTAAAAAAAGAAAAGATAAACCACAGAGTAGGAGGAAATACTTGCCAAACATATATCTAATAAAGGACTTGTATCCACAATATCCAAAAAGAAACATCATCAGAGAAGACACCAGAGTAGGAAGCTCCAATAAAGGCAAAGTGCCTGTCACATAGCAAACACTCAATAGATATTTTACTAATGATTTTTTTAATCATATATACTACTAACAAGCAATGACATAATTATCTGAGTACTCCCATCATCAACATAGTTGCCAAGAATTTATAAATCATCCTTCCATTACACCACACTAGAACAGATATCATAATTTCTAAAATTACAGATAAGACAACTGAAACTCTAAATTACTTTCTCAAGGCTACATTAGCTGGATAATGTAGGGCAAAAATCAAGCCTGACAAATCTAGCTAAGGTTAAAAAAAAAAAAAAAGGACTATCTGGCTTCAAGACCACTGGATGATACGGTTTCCCTCAATAATAAAGCTACTCCAAAGTAAACCTCCTTGAAGTGCCGCTCCTGGAGCTTTCTCAACACTTAACTCATGCATACCAACAACTTCTCAAAATAGGGAAATAAAGGAAAAGAAGAAAATACCATTCTGTGTTCTTTCTGGCTCTCTTCTTTATACTCACATTATAATAGCCTTCTTTAGAGATATGAAAAATCCAAACAACAATCCATTAAAAAAATGAAGAACTGTATTTAGTTACCTAGGATATACAGCAATATCACAGTAACTCACACTAACATAAGGTATACTAAATTACTTCTGAATTAAACTTGAAAGTGAGCAGAGAAACAAAAGAGGGCAAGGAAAACACTGTAATTTTTTATTTAATAGTCATAGGTTAAAAGTTGCCATAAGCTGCTTAGATTCTATAAGACTCAGTGTGGGAAAGAGGAAAGCATGTAAACATAAGACAGATCACTATTTCCCATCAAGAAGTATGTATGAAAAGATAATTCCACACTACCTTGAAGACATTTATGTTTCTCAACTCTGGATGCACATGTGAGTCATCTTGAGTGCTTAAAAAAAAAAAAACTTGATGTCTGGGCCTCATCCAAGACCAATCAAATTAGAATTTCTGAGGTTAAGACTCAGGCATAAGTATTTTTTAAAGCTTCCTTGTGATTTCAATGAACAACCAAGGTTGAGAACCACTACTGTAGGTGTGTGTGTATATAACATAAAAACATATATATATGCATGCATACACAAATATGTATATTGTCATATAACTGGTTAATGTCCCAAGAAAACAAATGAGCTAGAGCTATGTTTAAATTTTTGATGCCAGAGATAATCATTTAGTTCATTAAAATACATTACATGTCTCAAAACTACTGGTAGACATACATCAATGAAAGTGACTTTGCTTTCCACAAAAGGGATCCAGACCCAGCAAATTAATTCTAACACTAATAATGAAAATTAGACTCATAAATGTTATATTTCCTTTAGGAATCTGCTAATTATTTTAGTACTTTCTCTTTTAAAAAAAAAAAATGAGCTACAGCTAAATAGGGTGGTCTATGACCAAAGCACCCTGAGCAATAACACAGGTTGGCAAAAGAATCCCCAAATCTTCTTAGAACCCAAGAGAGTCCTGGGACTGTCTAGAAACCAGAAGGTGGACCACAACAAACCTGGTCCTTTAGAGAGGGAAATTGATGACATTGAAGAAAGGGAGGGGAGGGAAGGAGAGGGAAAGCTAGAGGAATAGCCTTGAATAGGTGAGAGGAGTTGGGATCTAGCACAGAAATAGAGGGGCTGGCCGCCCTACAGGTAGTCCATCCACAGTGCAGAAGGAAAGGCAGAGTTTGGATTTAGGCCGGGATTTTGCCAAGCAAGTGCTAACCAAGGGGAGCAAAACTGCTGAGGGTCTATACAAGGTATTTGGAATTTAAGCTGGTTAAGAACTAGGTGAGGACTGAGGGAAGTGAGAAAGAGTAAAAGAGTGGTAGAAATCAATGGATTTGTGGTGTGGAAGAACTACTGAAGTCAAATAGAGGGAATGAACTAGAAAGTTAGGAGGTGTAAGAGAGAGATGAATGCTTGAGATAAAAATTTTGGAGGGCCTTGCAATTATTGGTAATGATAATGTCAGTAATATGATCACAGGAATGAGTGGCTGAAGGAGAATGGAAGCAAGATAATAAGAAAAGCCCAAGAAACTGAAATGTCAGCATGTTGGAACAATAATCTTTGTAGACAGTGAAATCAACAAAAATTAATACATGATGAGTCAGAGTAAAAGTGAGGCATGAAAAACATGATGGAACCACCCAGAGGTGACCAAAATGACAACCATGTGAGGACGCGGAGGTTAGTCTATTCACATGAAATTCAAAGCTGAAGAGCTATCTCAAGGAAGAATTCCTGGAATTAGAAATTAGGAAGACAGACACCAGAGGAATCATAAAATACAAAAGAATAAAGTATTTATTAACACTAAAGAAGCTCAGTCTAGTACAAGACTAATGATCAACATACATCATTACATACAGCACAACAATGTCTACACCTGCGTAAGGCAGGTCCTCCTGAAACCCCAGGGCAGGGATCAGAGAAGTTTCACAGAAGTTTAGAAGATGCGGTATGTGACCTAAGTGTTCAAAAATGAATAAGAACAAAAGGCCCTCAAGGAAGGGAGGCACTACAAGATAGGCAAAGGAGAGAGATATGAAAAAAACATGAAACATTCTAAGAAATGCAAACAGTTCAATGTGATTAAGGGCAGAAAGAGTATGAAATGAGTATGAATTAATGCGTCTAAAAGAGAGTCAGGATAAATGACTTAACAGGTATACCAAGGCCACAACTTTTTTCTCTACACAAATGATATGAATCATAAATCATATCATATTCATAAATCATTAATTTATGAATAAATTAAACTGTTGACAAGAAATCTTCATAAAAGCTTCTAACAGGGAACTCAATTAATGGATTTGAGTTTCATCTTCTATTCCTTACTTTGAAGGAGGTGCTAGAAAACAAATAATAAATAGCCAGCTGCTTTATACTGATTAACCAACTTTTAGAGAATCAATTACTTCAACATACAAAAATTTATGAAAATTATCGTAACCTTCAAATCCATGATTAAAAATGTATCAAAGAAATCTGTGTACAACTGAGATTTTTTAAAACATATGAATAGAGTTCAAACATAAATGCATTGATTATAAACTTCTACATGCATGAAGTTACATATATAAATATAAGCTGCTTTTCCACTTAAGAGAACAATATTATACATGAATGTATAAACAATAATAACTGATATATACAACTTTTATAAATGATATAACTTAGAATTCCATATCACATTGGGAAAGATGTCTCACTAGGTAACTGTTGCTAGATTTCCTGTCTCCATTTTTACTTTAGCAGTTATAATTTCATGGAAAGAATACTGCACTTGGGAGCCAAAGAACGCATATTCAAGTGCTGGCACTGGCACTTATGAACTACTATTAAGCAAGTCAATTAACTTTTCTCTGCCTAATTTACAAAACAGAAATCAAAAATTCACATTTCATGATTAAGATTTTTGTGAAGTACTGTATCTGAAAGAGCTTTGTAAACCATAATGAGCTATAAAATTGTTTAGTTACAGACTTCTAAACATTGGTAAAACAGGACTAAGAGCCTTCAGGTAACCTGCTGCCCCTCCCCCGCAAAATGAAGCACAATTAAAACCTGAGATGACAAATCTGATAGACTTTGATAAGCATGTCTCACCACCTCTCTTCATAACCTTACCTTCGAATGAGCAGGCCCTCTTTCTTTCAGAAGTTTATACTGGGGTTGGACTCTATTGAAACGGGCTAACTCATTTACCAGACACATTGGAGTTTTCTCTTTGGGGTTTGCCATTTTATCTTGGAGAGAAGCTGTAAATAAAAAGGCTGTAAAGTTTTTGTGAAGAATGACTTTACAAAATGGATGAAAAGCTAGTTTTGACTTTTTTCGATTGAAGTTAGATTGTATTTTTGGATTAAATTATTTTCATGAATTTTATATAAAAAAATCAAATCATCTACAGTCTTCCATTACATGCAACAGAAATATGTATCACATTTTAAACAGTAAATTAAGGTAACTTTCTCCCTAAGTACCTAAGTTGCCCTCTCTATATTTTTTGATAACAACATGCTTAAAGATTTTTAAATTATATTATAATTTTTAATTTATAACTTCCCTTTCCTCTCAAAAAAATTTTATAATAAACACAATTCTCCCAATTCTTATTACCATAAAACTAAATTCTTTCTACCTTCTTAAATCATTTTTTCCAGTTTATTTCTTCGGAAATCTCTACACCCAACATGGGGTTCAAACTCATGACCCCAAGATCAAGAGCTGCATGCTCTACCAACAGCCAGCCAGGTGCCCCAACCTTTTTTATCTTTTGGTCTGATTTTTTTTCCTTCTAATTTTGAGGCAGCATATTAACTGTAAGAGCTCTAGACTTGGGAATCAAGTCTAAGTACTAGCTCTTCCAACTATTATTTTTTAGCAACTTCCTTTTCTTTTTATTTTCTAACGAAATTTTAAAAGAAGCAAAAAGGATAATTTAACCAATGTCCATGTCCCTACCACCTAGAACTGAAATCAGTTTTTCCATGACTGTTTTAATTTTATTAAAAGAAAAGTATTATATTCCAGTTAAGCTCCCTTTATCCTTTCCAGAAACCACTACTATATGAATTTAGAATATATCCCTCTGGGAGGCGCCTGGGTGTCTCTGTCAGTTAAGCATCCGACTTCGGCTCAGGTCATGATCTCGCAGTTTTTGAGTTCCAGCCGAGCATCGGGCTCTGTGCTGACAGCTCAGAGCCTGGAGCCTGCTTCAGATTCTGTCTCCGTCTCTCTCTCAAAATTAAGTAAACATTAAAAAAAAAATTTAGAATATATCCCTCTGGGATATTTTATTTTATTTATTTATTTTTTCAACGTTTATTTATTTTTGGGACAGAGAGAGACAGAGCATGAACGGGGGAGGGGCAGAGAGAGAGGGAGACACAGAATCGGAAACAGGCTCCAGGCTCTGAGCCATCAGCCCAGAGCCCGACGCGGGGCTCGAACTCAAGGACCGCGAGATCGTGACCTGGCTGAAGTCGGACGCTTAACCACTGCGCCACCCAGGCGCCCCATCTCTGGGATATTTTAAAATACGTTTATATATGCATGCATGTATGTCCACGAAAAAATATATAGTCTTGATATACATGTATACATATACACGTGGTTTTGTAGTCACATTAATAGTAATATTAACATAATTTAACATAATAGTAATAACATAATATTAACATAATTTTCATAACTTACTTTCTTCAATCTTCGATTATGTTTTTGATATTATAACTTATATAAATCCATTGCATTACTTTTAACTGCTGTATAATTTCCATCACAGGGAGCCTAGGCGGCTCAGTCAATTAAGCCTCCGATTTCAGCTCAGATTATGATCTCCTGATTCGTGGGTTCAAGCCCCACCTCAGGCTCTGTGCTGACAGCTCAGAGCCTGGAACCTGCTTCGGATTCTGTGTCTCCCTCTCTCTGCCCCTCCCCACTCACATTCTGTTTCTCAAAAATATATAAATGTTAAAAATAAAAAAATACTTAGAAAATAATAATAATAATTTCTATCACAATATCATATCGGTTTTTTAATCCCTTCCCCTACTAATAGACATTTAGGTTGCTTCAATTCTTTACTCTTACAAGTAAAAACATGTTGCCAAATGGCACGCAGAGTGAGTATACCACGTTACCTTCCCCTAGCAGTATGAGAATTACCACTTCCCCTCAAACTTGAATGGTCAGGCATTTTAATTTTTGATAATCTGATATTTGACATTTTTTGTTATCCCCATTATTATTTTAATTTGCATTCCCATTTTCCTAGTGAAGATAATCATCTTTTCATATTATTGATCATTTGGGCCTCCTTTTTTGGGAATTGCTTCCATCTTTTTTTAATTGATTATTTTATATATTATTATTTACCAATCTTTGCTTTCTATGTCTTATTTAAGAAATCCTTCCCTAACCTGTAAGGTCTTAATGATTCTTAATTAAACTAAGCCTTCTATGCTTCACCTGTAAAATAAGGGTAATAAATCTATCCTACTTAACCCCCAGATTATCTTGACGTTAAGATTTTTAAATGTATAGTAATCTAAACACTACAGCTTCAAATTATTTTCCTAATACTATATTAAATTACTTTATCCTATATTATTCCTTCATTTCATTTATAGACACATTAACTGCTTTTTAGTTTTCTTTCATCCCCTACAAATCAGTACTAAGCAACACTTTAAAATCTAAGCATAAAACACGCAAGTGGATTACTTTCTGCCCAATAGAACTGTAGCCACCATGTGTGGAGCATACATTAAATGAATGGAAATAGCTGGTTTTAGGAACTTTATCTATAAACTTTCTGTGGCAAGTTTAATGGACAAAACAGTATTCTCTTAACTTTTTAATACTCTTTATAGGACCAAAAATTTAGTACAATAATTTGATCACAATCATTACAGTTAAGAAATTATTTGATTAAAAAACTACATAAATACCTAGTAAGGCACAAGTAAAAGAGAACCTAAGCAACCACCTGTAGGACCAATACAGCTGACAGCTGATTCTACAATTAAACCACACCCTATGTGGCCTGCAAAACAAAAAAGCAAAAAACAAAAACAAAATAAAAAAACAGTAATTATTACTTTTTGGAACAGCACAAAAAAGACAAGAGTAAGTCAAGAGAGGTTTGAGGAAATCTGCATCTTACTTATCCCACCGTGAATTTTATAAATTGTACCAGAAAGTCAGTCACTATATAAAATACAAAGTGACCTGGACCACAACTAATTTCAGTCCTTACATACCATGGCATTAAGTAACTCAAGTACAATAGATAACACAGATAACTGAATATCAAAAGCAAAAGAAAAATGACAATTTGTTAAAAATGAGAAATACTAAAGTCTGATGAAACTCAGCCAATTTTCCATAACAGTTTAATAGCATTTATACTACTATACAATTTTCATAACTCAGCAATGCTACACATTCACCTTCTACAATGCAAAAATTATTAGCAGCACAGCAAGCATAATGTTACAATTTTATAGTGAAAAATTTTAATAGCATAGGCTTTTAATATATTAAAATGTGATTAAAATGGTAAGTATAGGGGCACCTGGGTGGCTCAGTCAGTTAAGTATCTGACTCTTGATTTCTGCTCAGGTCATGATCTCGCACTTTGTGAAACAGAGGCCTCACATAGGACGCTGCGCTGCCAGCTTGGGATTCTCTCTCTCGCTCCCTCTCTGCCTTTCCCCTGCTTGCACACTCTCTCACTCTCAAAATAAACATTTTTAAAAAATGGTAAGTTTATAGCTCTGTATACTTGTTTGGTTAGAAAACCTGATCTAAATCCTTTAAGAAAAGTACCAACTAATAACATGGTGTTAAACTTACATTCCATTAACTTTGATTCTCTGCTTCATAAAAAGAACATGCATCCAGTAAAACATTTTAATGTATAACTGAGGTTTTGGTGTGAAAGGTATGCAAATGCACGAAGGATCTCACTTAGGTAAAGCTTTATAACTAAAATTCAAAGGTTTAAACTTATTAAATTTACAACTAATTAGTCCTAGTTGCAACTGTTTATTTTACAAAATGGTTAGAACTTTATTTTGAATAGATATTCCTCTATCTAATCAGAAATCTTATTAGTATTAACTACTTGACAGAGTAGAGCAATAATTAAAAGTTAGACCAAAATTTTAATAAAGCATTTATCAAACTACAAAACAAATTGGTCTATAAAAGTTGAGATCCACAAATTAGCTTTCTATCTAACTTTTTAGAAAAGTCAACATTGCAAAAAGTGAGAAATACATACACTGTGCACATACACTGTTGCACAGGTATACATTTTCAAGAGACCTAAGAATGTCCTCCCTGAAGATATTTTGAAATAGGCTTCAAGTCAGTTAGGTGGCTGGAACAGAAGTCTACTTAGAAGTAAATAAAATTAATGATAATGGGCATTGAGAAGGGTATTTATTGGGATGAGCACTGGGTGTTGTATGTAAGCCAATTTGACAATAAATTAGATTTTTAAAAACTTTTTAAATTAAAAAATAAAATATTTACCTCATATGCAAAAAAATAATTAAATTACATTAATGATAATGGATTTCACAATCCAAGTCTTGACCATTTTGAGAGAGCAACTGCCCTATGATGGTTAGGATCCTGTTTGGACATCTCTGCCACTTACTGATAGCTATATGACTTTGAGAAAGTACCGAAAACTCACTTTCCTAGACAGCAAAACAGAAATAATAGTTGTTTTTATACTACTATATAATAGTATGAGTTGAATGAGATGAGGCAAGACACACAATGACAAGAATCTATTATTATTCTGATCAAAAACAATTTGTTAAAACATCATCAAATTATGAAAACATTGATACAGTTTTTATAAACCCTTTTTCACAGCCTTCCAAACTAAAATATTCTAGCTTAAAATGTTCTAGGGGCACCTGGGTGGCTCAGACAGTTAAGAGTCCAACTCTTGGTTTTGGCACAGGTCATGAATTTCACAGCTCGTGGGATCAAGCCCTGCATCAGGCTCTGCACCCACAGAGCCTGCTTGGGATTGTCTCTCCCTCTCTCTCTGCCTCTTCCTTGTTCTCTCTCTCTCTCTCAAAAAATAAACTTAAATCTTTTAGGATACACTGATTTTATTCATACAAATAGACTTCTTTAACATTCTGTAAGAAACATGTATTTGTTACGTTTTCCATTGACTTATAACATCAGAAGTTTGTTTCCTCTGAAAAATTCCCAGCTGTGATATAAAAAAAAAATTTTGTCATATTTGTTTTGGAATATTCTATTTTTGTTGATAGAAATTTGTTTACATGTAATTCTCTATAACTTTGGTAAGTAACACTGGTAAATAGATATTTAACAGTACCAGCACAGGCAACAAAAAGTAGATATACTCTCTTCTTTTTGAGATATACCCTACTTTTTATATCTTTATAAAATGTCCTCTCTGGGACTTAAATCTTCACACTATATGAAAATAATGTAGCTCAGACTTTTCAATCAACAAGCAAAAATCCCTGTCCCAAAAGAGCTCAGAAGGGTACAAGAAACAGATACATATAATAAACAAATACAATACTACAATGTAAGTGCTACAATAAGGCTGTTACAGGGACTTCTTAGGTGGAGGAGGGATTAAAAGGCAGGTTTTAAGAGGTGGTGATTATATTAAAGAAAGTGGGAATTCACCAAGCTAGCAAGGGGAGAAGAGAGAAAGACAATCCAAGCCTGTCTAAGCACACATGCAGGAGAAAGCACAGAAAACATCACATTCCATCAAATACAAGTAGATCATTAGCAGAAAATAGAATGCATAGAAGGAAAGCACAGAAAAAACTGACCAGAATCCATCAAAACACCAAAAGTTTCCTAAGCCAGAACTCACAATAGCAACATTTTTAAAGTAGTTAAATTGCAGCCAGAGCTGTTGCTAATAAAGTCTTGGTCTACCTCACCTGCCAAGGCAAGTCTCTCCACAGAAGAATCCGTTTCCATCCCTGGTCCCAGAAATGACTTGGACACAGTGTCTATGTCTCTTTGCTGGCTTCCCTTCCCCTATGCCCTGCTATTGGAAGTGACTCATCCTAATTCCCAAGTAAATAAAGGGGGGGAAAAAAAACACAGAGTCAAAAAAGCAAAGATATTTACCTTCTACAGGTTCTTGCCTTCTAGGAGAAATAGAATTACTTATCCATATTTATAACTAAAACAAACCTTATAACTTCAAATTAGACTATAACCTAAGGTTGTCCAAGCAAAATCACTATCCAAGAATCAAACTCCTCTGATATAATTGCCTATTAGGGAAAAATTTAAGTTCCTACCTCATATAAACACAAAAATAAATTCCCTAAGTATTAAAATGCAAATATAAAAATAGGGCAAAAGCACAAGAAACTTTGGCTAAATACTTGTCATAATCCTGTAAGGCAGAAGGCTTTTCTAGATAAGAAGAGAAACCTAGAAGCCACAGTGGGATAAACTGACAGATTTAACAACATAAAAATATAAAACTTCCATAGAGCAAAATGTACCATAAATGATGCTAAAAGTGTCTACAAACTGGAGAAATACTTGCAACATGTAAGGAAAAATTGTTTAACAACTATAAAATACAAAGATGATATGAATCGATTTTTAATCCAATAGGAATATGGACAAAGGTATGCACAATCAACTCACAATATAATTTGAGTGAACACATCTATTCAAAAAACTAACGTCTAAACAAATAAAAAATCCAATTCCAGTGAAATGTAACTTACCATATTAAACTGATATATATGAAAAAATGATCATGTAAGTATTGGCCAGGATGTGGGAAAATGGATGCAAACTCTACTGATGCAAATATAACTTAGTACAAACCTTCTAGTGAGCAATCTGACAATACTGTTTATAGTTTCATTTGCATCTATCTTTAAAACAGCAATTCTACAGACTCACATAAAATATACACAGTGACAATCTGTATAGCAAGACTGTATTACCAAGAATTATAAACAAGCTAAATATTTACCTATCAATAAGTAATTAAATAAACTACAGTGGGATGTGCAACCTTGCAAAGATGAGGTACAGAGCTTATGCACTGACATGGGAAACATTACAAGAGGTCAAAAGAAAAACAGATACAACAACCTACTGTCTAGTCTTATTTTTATTTTTTTACATCAAACATGTGCCTGTGTATTAAAGGAGAAATGGAACTGGCAGGGAACAGAGGGACTCTTCACTTTCTACTTTCAAGTATCCCACTGTTCTACCTTTTTTACACTAAACATACAGATTAAGCTTTGTATTAAAAAAGTTATTTTACAAAGTCATACCAAAAGTAGGGAATGATTTATAGTGTAAAAGTCTTAGACTCTAATTGCTGTTGTCCTTTCTAGTCTTTATAGGGCCACCACGGGTTCTGTAAACAAGAAGATGTTCAAGAACCTAACTTAAAGCAGGCCGTGTCATGTCTACAATCCCTAACTTTTAAAAGGAAGCTACCTTGGGATTTAAACACAGCTAAAATATGGTAGCCTTACATGGTTAGCCTTCATAACTTTAGTTATTCTAATAGCTGTGTAATGGTATCTCACTGTGGTTTTAATTTGCATTTCCCTACTGACTACTGCTGTTGATCATCTTTTCATCTTTGACACACTCTCTGTATTTATCCTATAGTGAAGTGTCCACCTGAATATTTTACCTATTTTTAATTAGGTTATTTTTCTTATTGTTTTATTTGTAGAGTTCTTTATATAATCCAAATATGAGTCATTAATCAGTTATATGTTTCACAAAGATTTTCTCCCAAAATGTGTCATCTCTTTTCATTCTCTTACCAGTGTCTTTCGAAGAGCAGAGTTTAATAAAATCTAGTTTATCAACTTATCCATTTATATATTATGCTCTTGGTGTTGTATCTAAGAAATCATTACCTAGTTCAGGGCTCTAAGATTTTCTCCTAAGTTTTCTTCTACAAGCTTTATAGTTTTAGGTTGCACATATAAGTCCCTGAGCCATTTTGAATTAATTTTCATATATGTTGCAAAGTATGGATTCAATTCCATTTTTTATATATCAATATCCAATGCTCAAGCAGTATATGTGAAAAACACTTGTATTTTTTCCACTGTATTGCTTTTTATGGCTTTGTCAAAATCAATTATTTACATCTAAGTGGGCTTACTTCTGGACTACCTCTATGTTTCATTGATTTATTTGTCTATCTTTATGCCAATGCTATTTTTACTGCAGCTTTATGGTATTTCTTTAATTTTTTTTTTTTACAATTTATTTATTTTAGAGAGACAGAGAGAGGCAGAGCATGAGCAGGGGAGGGGGAGAGAGAGAATCTGAAAGCAGGCTCCAGGCTCTGAGCTGTTTGTTAGCACAGAGCCTGACGCAAGGTTCAAACCCATGAACTGCAAGACCATGACCTGAGCTGAAGTCAGACGCTCAACCGACTGAGCCACCCAGGCGCCCCTATAGTATTTCTTGAAATTAGGTAGTATTGTCCCCCAACACTGTTCTTTTTCACATTTATTTTGGCTATTCTAAATTCTCATATTTACATATGAATTTTATTTTAGGCAAACATGCCTGCAAAAATTAGAGAAGTCCCTTGAATCTACAGATTAATTTGGTGAAAATCAACATTTTAACAAAGTTGAGTTTTCCAACTCATGTACAAGATATACAACTAATTCTCATTACTGGAATAATAATATCTAATGATAATTATGTTCTAGAATGTCACCATGAACAGTGAATTATCAAATACCAAACCATTGCTGCTAGGGGAAAGACAGGTTCCTACATACCTCTGGTCATGACATTGTTCTCAATCAATACATAACCTAGTTTTATGTGTGTTTCTGGTTGAAGACCCCCTATCTAGTATATATCGTTGATTCATTAACACTAAACTCAGAGCTGACAGCACTGTAACCTTTGCCTGAACAAAGCTTATCTAAATACATGTATCTTCTCCATAAGGTACATTACAACTTTCTTATGCTTAGGAAGACTACAAAGCACTTCCATGCTTAGGAGCCATTTTAAACAGCTAAATCACCAACAAAAAAACCCCACAAAAATGCTAAAAATGTGGCACTAAATAAACCAAGGACACCTGCTTAATGCATGACAGCTAGAACAAGAAAACAGAATGTTACCTTGTTCATCCTGAATTCAGACTGAGCATATCGGGCAACTCAAATTTTGTGCCACTCTGCAACGCACTCCAAGTATTGATTTGGGGATTAGAAATAAATTTCAGCAAATAGGTCAACTCAAAACACAGAATCTGTAGAGCGCCTGGGTGGCTCAGTCGGTTAAGCGTCCAACTTCGGCTCAGGTCATGATCTCATGGTTCCCTGGTTCGAGCCCCACATTGAGCTGTGTGCTGACAGCTCAGAGCCTGGAGCCTGCTTCAGATTCTGTGTCCCTCTTTCTGCCCCTCACCCACTCGCACTGTGTCTCACTGTCTCTCAAAAATAAACATTAAAAAGAAAATACAGGGGCGCCTGGGTGGCTCAGTCGGTTGAGCAACCGACTTCGGCTCAGGTCATGATCTCATGGTTTGTGAGTTCAAGCCCCGCGTCGGGCTCTGTGCTGACAGCTCAGAGCCTGGAGCCTGCTTCTGATTCTGTGTCTCCCTCTCTCTCTCCTCTCCCCAGCTCATGTTCTGTCTCTTTCTGTCTCAGAAATAAATAAACATTTAAAAAAAAAATTTTTTTTTAAAATAAAAAGAAAATACAAAATCTGTGAATAAGGAACAACTGTATCTCTCAATTTATTTCAGTATCCTTCGCTTTCTCTCAACAGTATTTTGTAGTTCTCAATTTTCTTTAACATATTTTGTTAGATTAATCAGTATTTCATATTTTTGTATTGTTGTAAATGGTATTTTTTACTTGAACTTCTGACTGTTCCTTGCTACTTTATAGAAACACAACTGATTTTTGTATATTAATCTTGTACCCTTAAACTCATTCAACTGGTGCTAATAGTATTGTGAGATTTTTACATATACAGTCAGGTCATCTGTGAATAAGGATAGTTTTATTCCTTCCTTTCTCATGTGAATAACATTTTTTTTTCTTCCCTGATTGCACTAGCTAGAACCTCAGGGCAATATTCAATAAGATGGTAAAAGTAAACATCTCTCTCTTGTTCCTTATATCATAAATAAAGTATTTAACCTTTCACCGGTAAGTACAATGTCAGCAAATTAGGTTTGTCATGAATGTCCATTATCAGATTGAGGAATCCCACTTCTATTCTTAGTTTTGTAAAGGTTTTTTTTTTTTTTTTTTAAATCAGGAAGGTTACTGGATTAGTCAAGTGATTTTTCCACACCATGATTTTTACTTGTTAGTTTGTAAATATGGTGAATTATATGGGTTTTTTTGAATGTTAAACCAACCTTGCATTCCTGGGATAAACCCCAAGTGGTCATGACATATTAACCTTTTAATACACGGTTGAATTTAATTTGCTGAAATTTGGCTTAAATGTTTTGCATCTATGCTTGCAAGTAGTAGTATTCTAAAGTTCTCTTATAATGTCTTTGTCTGGTTCTGGTTCCCCAGCAATGCTGGCATCATAGGTTTTGGAAAATATTCCCTCCACTTCAAATATTTTAGAAAAGATGATATAGAAATGATAGTATTTCTTCCTATAGTGTTTTGTGCAATTCACCAATGAAACTAGTTGGACCTGGAGTTTTCTTTGTGGGCAGACTTTTAACTACAATTTCAATTTCTTTAAATCATAGGGAGCTATTCAGATTATCTACTATTTACTTCTGCTTCCTTTGAGATTAAATTACTCTTCTTTTTTCTAGTTTTTTAAGATAGAAGCTGAAGTCATTTGAGATTTGTCTTCTTTTCTATTACAGATATTTAGAGCTATAGATTTCCCTCTGTTTTAGCATTACCTTTTAAAATGCTGTTTCTATCCTCATTCAGTTTAAAATATTTACCAATTTCTTTTTTGATTTCTTCTAACAATGGATTATTTATAAACATGCTATTTAATTTCCAAACATTTGGGAAATTTTCCAAGGATCTTTCTATTAATGATTTCTAATTTAATTCCACTGTGGTCTGGGAGATTCTTTATGAATTCAATCCTTTTGAATTTACTGACACTTCTTTTATAGCCCAATCTTGGTAAATATAGTCTATTTTGGTAAATGTTCAGTGTAAACTTCTGAACAAATGTTATTTTCTGCTCTTCTTGAGTAGAGTGTTCTCTAAATCCAGTTAGGTCAAGTTGAATTGAATTCTCAACTCGACAACTCAACTGTATCTTTGGTAATTTTCTGCCCACTTGTTATATCAATTATTGAGAGGGGTGACTGAAATCTCTGGCTATAATTGTGAATTTCTCTTTGCATTTCTGTTCATTTTGTTTTGCATGTTTTGAAGCTCGGTTTAAGTGTATAAACATTAAGCCTGCTATGTCCTCTTGATTAAATGACCCCATTATTATGAAATGATCTTCTTTACCCCAGATAATACTGAAAGTTCCTTCGTCTGAAATTAATAAACTCAGTCCAAGTTTCTTTCAACTAGGTTAACATGTTACATCTTTTTCTACTTTTTTACTTTTAATCTATTTGTGTTTATAGTTAAAAGTACTTCTTATAGCCAAGTAAATGGTTGGATCTTTTTATTCAATCTTGGCCTTTAAATAGGGATGTTTAGAATATTTATATTTGTACTTAATATGGTTATTCATTATAACATATCATCTTACTATTTATTTTATACAGTATTTGTCCCAAATGATCTTTTTTCCCTTTTCATGTTGTCATGACTTCTATTGTATTAATTAATTTCTGCATGATTAAATTCTACTTTGGCTTATTAGTTATGACTGTTTTCCTATTTTAGTGGCTGCATTAGAGTTTACAATATAGATCTCTAACTTATCACAGTCTACCTTTAAATGATCTACCATCTAATGTAGAGTATAAGAATCTCTATATTTCCTTTTTTCCCTCAGCCTTTACGCTGTTATCTGGCATTTTACTTTTATGTATGTTATAAACCATACAATAGCTTATTAATATTTTTACTTTAAGCAAATATATTTTAAAGAGATTAAATAAGAAACAAATTCTAGGGGCTCCTGGGTGGCTCAGTCAGTTGAGTGACTCTTGATTTTGGCTTAGGTCATGATACTAGGGTCATGGAATCAAGCCCCATGTCAGGCTCTGCGCTGAGCATGAGCCTGCTTGGGATTCTCTCTCTCTCTGCCCTTCTGCCCCTCTCCCCCACTCACACTCTCTCTCTAAAATAAAATCCTTTAAAAAAAAATAACAAATTCCATATATTTACCCAAGTAGTTACCATTTCTTGTGGGTCTTTTGGCTTTTGGCTTTGTTTTTATTTTTATTCAACTGGTATCACTTTCCTGCTGTCTGTAGGACATACTTTAAAATCTTCCTAAAGGGGGGAGGGGGGGGGGAGGAGGGTGTTAGCAATTAATTTCTTCAGCTTCTCTGTGTTTGAAAATAAATTTTCAACATCTTTGTTTCTGAGACATATTTTTGCCAGGTACAGAATACTAGGTTGATTTTTTTCATCTTTCAATACATTAAACATATTATTCCACTCTTTTCTTGCTTACATTGTTTCTGACAAGAAATCTATTGTCATCTTTATCTTTGTTCCTATGCACACAACTTGATCATGTCTATTTTTTCTCTGACTTTTAAGATTTTCTCTTTATCATTTGTATTTGGTAATTTGATTATGATAAGCCTCGGGGTAGTTTCCTTTATATTTCTTAAACTTGGTAGCTCATTGAACTTCTTTATGGTTGTATCTTAATAAAATTTATTTGGGAAGTTCTGGTTTATGGTTTCATCTTAATAAAATTTATTTGGTGGCACATGGGTGGCTCAGTCAATTAAGTGTCCGACTTCAGCTCAGGTCATGATCTCATGGTTCATGGGTTCGAGCCCCACACTGGGTTCTGTGCTGACAGCTCAGAGCCTGGAGCCTGCTTAAGATTCTTTGTCTCCCTCTCTCTCTGCCCTTCCCCCACTTGTGCTCTGTCTCTCTCTGTTTCTCAAAAATAAAACATTAAAAAAAGTTTAAAAAAATAAATAAAAATAAATAAATAGGGGCGCCTGGGTGGCGCAGTCGGTTAAGCGTCCGACTTCAGCCAGGTCACGATCTCGCGGTCCGTGAGTTCGAGCCCCGCGTCGGGCTCTGGGCTGACGGCTCAGGGCCTGGAGCCTGTTTCCGATTCTGTGTCTCCCTCTGTCTCTGCCCCTCCCCCGTTCATGCTCTGTCTCTCTCTGTCCCAAAAATAAATAAACGTTGAAAAAAAAATTTTTTTTAAATAAATAAATAAACATTAAAAGGTATTTGAAAAAACTTATTTGGAAAGTTTTTGGCAACTACTTCTGGAAGTATATACACACTTAATCTTTTTCCTGCAAGATCTAATCTGTGATTTATCTCATCCACTATACTTTTCATCTCAGATGTAGTTTTTATCTTTAAAAGTTCTATATGGATCTTTTTGCATCTTATATGTTTCTTACTTTCTGAACATATGGAATATAATTATAACAAATAGTTTTAAAATCCTCGGCTAATTCTATCATCTGTATCAATTCTGTGCCCCCATGATAGATTATTCTCATGTTTTTATGTTCCTGTGCATCTATGGGAATCTTTAACTGAATGACACACACTTGTGTGCTGGTGTTTCCCAGCCCTATAAATATTCCTGAACTTTGTTCTGGGATGCAGTTAAGTAACTTGGGAATATATTGTTTCTTTCAAGACTTGCTGTTATAATTTGCAACTCAGTTCCAGAGCAACATCTCCTCAACCAGGGGAATGTGGCAAGCTCCACACCTCAGTTGCCACTGCTTGTGCCACATCCTGGTAAGTCTCTCAATGCAACAGACTAGGGCAATTGCAGGCTCACCTCACTTGTTTCTTATCACTCAGAGATCCCTGATTCTCATTGCTTCACATGCAGTGTCTTCAGAACTGTTATTTTATGTACTTAGTTTTATGGAACAGGGAGTTGTTTCATGATAAGTATAAATAAAGTCCCTATTACTACATATGAGCCAGATGCAATCTGTACTTTTAGTCTATCTTTATCTTTATATTCAAAGTTTCTCAACACCATATATTTGACAACTGCTTTTCTAGCCAATCTGAGTATCGGCCTTTTAACTAGATTTAGATCATTTATATTTAATGTAATTATCAAAAAGAGATCTAAATATACTATTTTGCTATTTTTGTTTCATCTCCTGTTTATTCCTTTTTTCATCTTTACCTACTTTCTTGTGGACTGATTAGGTTTTAATATTCAATTCATCTCCCCTATAGCTTATAAGTTATTTTTCTTTTTTTACAGCAATTGCTCTAAAATATACACACTTCAAATAAATATTATGCCCCTTTGTATATGGTATAAGGACCTAACAATACCATACTTCCCATTCTCCTGTACCATTCTTTATGCTACTGACACCAATCTACTTCTATGTATACTATAAGCCACCAATTCATTGTTATTACTTTTGATTTAATAAATCAACTCTTTTGAAAAGTTTAAAAATGAAGAAAATGTCTTACATTTACTCCATATTTTACCATTTCTTACACTCTTCATTCCTTTTCACAGATCCAAATTTCCATCTGTTAGTAATTTTTCTTTTGCCTAAATAACTTCAAGACCTCTTGCAGTGCAAGTCTGCTAAAAATAAATTCTCTCAAATTGTTTCTCAAATCATATACCTGGATAAGGAATTGACACCTATAATACATAAAGAACCCTTACATCTCAACAACAAAAAATAAATCCCAATCAAAAAATGGGGGAGTCTTTTGGGTTTTCTATGTATAGTATTCTGTCATCTTCAGGTGGTGACCATTTTACTTATTCCTTTCCAATTTGGATGCCTTTTATTTCTTTTTCCTGCTAATTGCTGTGGCTAGGATTTCCAACACTATGTTGAATAAAAGTGGTGACAGTGGGCATCCTTGTCGTGTTCCTGATCTTAGAGGGAAAGCTTATAGCTGTTCACCACTGAGTATAATGGTAACTGTGTGTTTACTATATATGGCTTTTGTTATGTTGAGGTACATTCCCTCTGTAGCCACTTTGTTGAGAGTTTTTATCATAAATGTTTAAATTTGTCAAATGCTTTTTCTGCACCTATAAAGATGATCATGCAATTCTTTCCTTCATTTGGTTAATGTGCTGTACCATGTTGGTTGGCTGATGGATGCTGAACCATTCCTTGCATCCCTTGAATAAATCCTACTTGAACTTGGCTTATGATCCTTTCAATGTATTGTTGCATTCAGTTTGCTAACATTTTGTTGAGAATTTTTGCATCAATGTTCATATCAGTGATGTTGCCCTATAATTTTTAAAAATCTTTTATATGGTATCCATGTCTGGGTTGCTATCCGGGTAATGCTAGCCTGATAAAATGAGTTTGGAAGTATTCCCTCCTCTTCAATTTTTTGGAAGAGTTTGAAAAGGATAGGTGTTAAATCTTTCTAAATTTTGGTAGAAGTCACCAGCAAAACTACCTGGTCTTGGGACTTTGGCTTGTTGGGAAGTTTTCCATTACTAATCAATCTCAGCATAACTGGTTCATTCAGATTTTCTATTTCTTCATGATTCAGTCCTGGAAGATAGTTGTTTCTAGGAATTTATCCATTTCTTCTAGGTTGTCCAATTTGTTAGCATATATTTCTTGTTAGTCTCTTACCCTTTGTACTGTGGTGTCAGTTTTAATTTCTCCTCTTGCATTTTGATTTTGATGATTAGAGCCTTCTCTTTTTTCTTGGTTGTTAGTCTAGCTAAAAATTTGTCAATGTTATCTTTTCAAATAATCAGCTCTTAGTTTTATTAATCTTTTCTATTGTTTCTGTCTCTTTCATTTAGTTCTGCTCTGATTGCTATTATTTCTTTTCTTCTACTAACTTTGAGAGCTTTATTTGTTCTTTTTTTTCTAGCTCCCTTAGGTGCAAAGTTAGATTATTGGAGATTTTTGTTTCTTGAGGTAGTCCTATGTTCCTATAATATTCCCTCTTAGAACTGCTTTTGCTGTATCCCAAAGATTTTGGTATATCATAGTTCTATTTTCATTTATCTCTCAGAATTTTTCTTATTTCTTTGATTTCTTCAATGGTCATTGGGTAGCATGTTGTTTAACCTCCCCACTTTCAAGTTTTCTTCTTGTAATTGATTTCTAGTTTCATACCATTGTAATCAGAAAAGATGCTCAATAGAATTTCAATCTTTTTTAATTTACTGAAGTTAACTGGTGGCCTAACATGTGATCTCACCTAAAATGGCCTATGTGCACTTGAGAATAATGTTTGTTGTTGCTTTTATATAGAATGTTCTGTATATATTAAATCTATATGGTGTCATTTAAGGCTGAGGTTTCCTTATTAATTTGCTGTCTGGATGATCTATTCATTGATATAATGGGGTGTTAAAGTCCCCTACTATTTCGGTATTGCTATCAATTTCTCCCTTTAGATCTGTTAATATGTGCTTGATAAATCTTGATGTTCCTATGTTGGGTCCATATATATTTATTATGTCTTCTTTTTGGATTGACCCCTTTATCATTATGTAATGTCCTTCCTTGTCTATTATTATAATTTTTGTTTTAAAGTTAATTTTCTTTGCTAAAAGTGTAACCGTACTGCTTTCTTTCATTTTTTTTAATAAGCTCTATGCCCACCATGGGGCTTGAACTCATTACCCTAAAATCAAGAGTTGCATGCTCCACCACCTGAGCCAGCTAGGCATCCTTCCAGGTTTCTTTTAATTCCTATTTACATGGAATATCTTTCTCTATCCTTTCATTTTTAGTCTGTGTATGTCCTTATTTCTGAAGTGAGACTCTTGTAGGCAGCATATAGATGGGTCTTGCTTTTTTTTTTTTTTTTTAAACCCATTCAGCCACTGAATCTGTTGGTTGGAGAGTTTAGGCCATTTACTGAAAGCAACTATTGATAGGTGTGTACTTTTTTCAATTTTGTTCAGTCTACTGGCTGTTTTCATAGTTCCTCTGTTCCTTTCTTCTTTCTCTTCCATTGTGGTTTGATGACTTTCTTTAGTGTTCTGTTCATTTTCCTTCTCATTCACTTTTGTGTATTTATTGTAACTTTTTGTTTTGTGGTTACCATGAAGTTCATATATAACTTACTATGTATATAATGGTCTGCTTTGAATTGATAGCAATTAAATTTGCACATATTCCAAAACACATTTTCTCCACCCTGCCCATGTTTTATATTTTTGATGTCATGTTTCACATCATTTCATTCAGTCTTCAACTAATTACCATAGTTTTATTTAATTTTATTATTTTTGTCTTTTTTTTAATTTTCTTTTTACATTTATTTTTTGAGAGACACAGAGAGACAGAGCACAAGTTGGGGAGGGGCAGAGACAGAAGGAGACACAGAATCCATAGCAGGCTCCAGGCTCCGTGATGTCAGCAAAGAGCCCAACATGGGGCTCGAACTCACAAACCGTGAGATCATGACCTGAGCCAAAGTCAGATGCTTAACCGACTGAGCCACCCAGGTGTCCCTATTTTTGTCTTTTTTTAAGCTTCAAACTTGCTTTGTAAGTGATTGATCCACTACCTTTACTATATATTTACCTTTTCCAGAGAGATTTTTACTTTCATACATTTGCTTGTTATTGCCATCTCTTTTCAGTTTAGAGAAGTCCCTTTAACATTTCTTGTAAAGCTGGTTTAGTAGTGATGAACTCCTCTAGGTTTTGATTATCTGAACAATTCTTAATCTCTCCTTCAATTCTGAATGATTACCTTACCAACTAGAGAATTCTTGGTTGGCAGTTTTTTCCACTCAGCACTTTGAACATGTCATGCTGCTCTCTTCTAGCTTGCAAAGTTTCTGCTGAAAACTCTGCTGATAGCCTTATGACATTTCCCTTTTATGTAACAAGTTTTCTCCCGCTACTTTGAAGATTCTCTCTCTAATTTTAATTACAATGTACCTTGATGTGGATCTCTTTGGGTTCATTTTATTTGGAATTCTCTCATGGACCTGTATGTATATTTTGTTCCCCAGATTAGAAGTTTTCCACCATGATTTTTTCAGATAAGTTTTCTGCCCCTTTCTCTCTCTTTTCTTTCTAGGACCCAAATAAAGTGAATGTTATTCCACTTGATAGTGTCCGAAAGAAAAATCCCTTATCTTCATTTTATTAACTTTTTTTTCTTCTTGCTAATGTGTCTACATGAGTTCTATTGCTTTGCCATCCAGGTCAATGATCCAATATTCAGCTCATCCAGCTCATACAGTCTGTGTATTTTTCAGTTCAGTTATTTCACTCTTCAGCTCTGTAACTTTTGTTTGGACCTTTCTTACATTGTCTCTTTATGGAAGATCTCACTGTGTTCATCTATTCTTCTCCCAAGTTCAGTGAGCATCTTTATGACCATTACTTTAAATTCTTTATCAGGTTGGTTGTTTATCTCCATTTCATTAATGTCATTTTCTGGTGTTTTATCTTGTTCTTTCATCTGGAACATATTCTCTGTCTCCTCATTTTGCCTGACTCTTGTTTGTTTCTATGTATCAGGCAAATCAAATCACCTCTCCTAGTCTTGAAGGAGTGGCCTTGTGTAGAAGATGTCATATGTACCTCAAAAGCACAATTCCCTGTGTGGGCTGCCTGCACTGTCTACTGTGGCGGCACCATGTCTCCAGCACAGGGTGAATGAGGCTGACACCTGGCTACGCTGCATGTGGCTACGTGCGGCTTTCACCTGGTTGCAACACGTGACTGCACTGTGGGAATGGGCAGGGTTCTCAGCTGGGTGGGCCCACTGTCTCCAGGAATTTGAGATATAGCTGCAAAGTGGTTCCCACCAGCACCAACATTAGCAAGGTAGGATGAGGTCACAAATACAGCACCTACCAATGCCTCCATCCCTAGAGAAAAGTCCCAACAGTTTCCTGACAGACGCTTTAAAATTACTAAGTGGGTCTTCTTCACAGAGGCACTTTTCAAATTGGTATTTCTGTGCTGATCCTGGGGTGAGTACATGTGCTAATCCTTTAAGAGTGGGTTCTCCACTTCTATAGTTCTATGGTTTCTCTGGATATAATCCCAGTTGGTTTTCAAAGCCCAGAATTTGCATGGCTTGTTTCTATTATGCAGGATCCAAGGACTGGGATACCTGTTATGAATCACTAACCTCTGGTTCCTCAGGGAAAAGTTTTGTATTTTTGAGTTCCCTCCTGATTATATATTACACCTGGAATGTTTTTTTGTTTTGTTTTTTTTGGGTTTTTGTTTTGTTTTGTTTTGGCAAGATGATGTTTCTGCCTCTTCTCTCCATCTCAAGGCTGTCTTTTTTGTCCTTTGTTGTAGAAACATATGTTGTAGAAACATTATTCCATATGTAGTTGTTTATTTATTGTGGGAGGAGCAAGTTCAGGATCTTCCTACAGCACCATCTTTAATCATTCTTTAATCATTCTTCCATCTATAGGCATTTAGGCTGCTTCCATCATTTGTCTATTGTAAATAGTATTACTATGAACATGTGTGTACATATATAGGAGCACCTGTTTTCAGTTCTTTTGGGTATACACCTAGGAATAGAATGGCTGGGTCATATACTAATTTTATGTTTAATATTTTAAAGAATTGCCAAATTGTTTTCCACAGGTGAATCGTTTTACATTCCCACCAGCAATATACCTTTGTACATTGTTGTACCAACACTTTGCACCCTTGTACCAACACTTGTTACTGTTTTTGCTTTTTATTCTAGTCATCCTGGTGGGCATGAAGTGGTATGTCATTGTGGTTTTCATTTGCTTTTCCCTAATCACTAACAAGGTTGAGTATTTCTTCATATTGGTCATTTGTGTATCTTCTTTGGAGAATTGTCAATTTAAGTCTTTTGCCCATTTTTTAGTTGGGTTGTTTATACTTCTGTTGTTGAGTTTTCAGGGTTTTAGTTCTTATATTTAAGTCAATGATCCACTTAGAGTTAATATATCTTAAGTTTATTTATTTTGATAGAAAGGTGAGGAGGAGTAGGGGTCAGAGAGAGAGAGAGAGAGAGAGAGAATTGAGAATCCCAGGCAGGCTCCGCACCAGCAGCAATGAACCTGACACAGAACTCAAAGCCACAAACCATGAGATCATGACCTGAGCCAAAACCAAGAATAGGATGCTTAACCAACTGAGCCACCCAGGCACACACCCTCCTCCCAATTTGGAGTTAATATATTAATGCAGTGTGAGGTTGGGGTCTAAATGCATTCTTTTGCATGTGGGTATCTAGTTGTCCCAAAACTATTTGTTAAAGAAATTTTTCTTTCTTGCATTGAGTGGTCATGGCACTCTTGTCAAAAATCATCTGTAGATAAAGATAGATAGACAGATAGATAGATAGATAGATAGATAGATAGATAGTTTATTTCTCTCCTCTCAATTCTATTCCATTGGTTTATATGTCTATCCTTATGTCAGTACCACACTGTTTTGATTACTGTCACTTTATTAATATGTTTTGAAATAGGGAAGTATGAGTCTTCCAACTCTGTTCTTTTTTAAGAATAGAGTTTTGGTGGGGCGCCTGGGTGGCGCAGTCGGTTAAACGTCCGACTTCAGCCAGGTCACGATCTCGCGGTCCGTGAGTTCGAGCCCCGCGTCAGGCTCTGGGCTGATGGCTCAGAGCCTGGAGCCTGTTTCCGATTCTGTGTCTCCCTCTCTCTCTGCCCCTCCCCCGTTCATACTCTGTCTCTCTCTGTCCCAAAAAAAAAATAAACGTTGAAAAAAAAAAATTAAAAAAAAAAAAAGAATAGAGTTTTGGCTATTTGAGACCACAGCAATTTCATATGAATTTAAAAACCTGCTTTTCCAATTCTGCAAAAAGGTCACTAGAATTCTGACAGAGATCTCATTGAATCTGTACATTGTTTTGCATAGTATTGCCACCTCAACAATACTAAATCTTCCAATCTATAAACACATTTATTTAGATCTTCCATTTATTTAGATCTTCTTTAATTTCTTTCAACAATGTTTTATAGTTTTCAGTGTATAAATGGTTCAACTCCTTAAATTTTTGGATATTATTAAATGAACAGTTTTCTTCTTCTCCTTTTTGGATTGTTCACTGCTGGCATACAGAAACACAATTTGACTTTGTGTTTGATCCTGTACTTACAAATTTTCTGAATTTATTACCTCTAGTGGGTTTTTGTAGATTCTTTGGGATTTTCCATATATGGGATCATGTTATCTGCAAATACAAACAGTTTTACTTCTTCCTTCCCAATTTAAATGTCCTTTCTTTTTCTTGCCTAACTGCTCTGGCTATAACTCCTACCACAATGCTGAACAGCAGTGTGAAAATAGGCATCCTTGTCTTGCTTCTGATCATAGGGAAAAGTTTTGTCCTTTACCACTGAGTTGGATCCTTTACCACTGAGTTAGCTATGGGTTCTTCATAAATCCCTTTATCATACTGAAGAATTTCCCTTCTCTTTCTAGTTTTGGAGTGTTTCTATTATAAACAGGTGTTATATTTTGTCAAAAGCCTTCCATATTAACTGGTGATGTTTGTTTTTTACCCTTCATCCTACTAATGCAGGGTATGATGCAGTTTGATTTTTCTATGTTGAACTGCCCTTGCATTCCCACTTGGGTAAATCCCACTCAGTCATGGTGTATAACCATTTAAATATACTGCTGGATTTAGTTTCTTATTGTTTTCTTGAGGATTTTTACATCTAAATTCAAGGAATATTAATCTTCAGGTTTTTTTGCTTTGTTTTGTTTTGTTTTGTTTCTCATGGTATCTGTTTGGCTTTGCTACCAGAGTAATGCTGGTCTCATAGAGTTAGGAAGTATTCTTTGTCATCTCATTTTTTGGAAGAGTTTGAAAGGATTAGTGTTAATTCTTCTTTAAATGTTTGGTAGAATTCACCAGTAATGCCATCTGGTCCTACACTTTTCGTGTTTGGAAGGGATTTGTTATTATTACTATTACTGGTTCAATCTATTTACTTGTTATAGGTCATATTTTCTATTGCTTAAGTTAGTTTTGGTAATCTGTGTTTCTGGGAATTTGTCCATTTCATGTAGATTACCCAAGCTGTTGAAATACAATTAATTGTTATAGTACTCTCTTATACCCTTCTTTATTTCTTTAAGGTCAGCAGCAACATCCCCACCTTCATTGCTGATTTTAGTTAGGTGTGACTTTGCTTTTTTTCCCCCTTTATCAGTCTGGTTTAGGTAAAGGTTTGTTAATTTTGTTGATCTTTTCAAAGAAAAGGTTTTGGTTTTGCTGATTCTCTATATTGTTTCCTATTCTCTATTTCACTTGTCTTCCTTTAATCTTTATTATTTTCTTTCTTTGGTTCACTTTGGATTTAATTTGCTCCTCTGTTTCTAGTTTCCTTAAAGTAAGAAATTAGATTATTTGTTTCAGTTCTTCTTTTTTAAATATAGGTATTCACTGCTATAAATTTCCCTGTAAGTACTACTTTTGCTGCATCTCATAAGTTATGGTATGCTGTGTTTCCATTTTCATTTGTTGGTAATAATTTTCTAATTTCCCTTGTGATTTCTTCTTTGACTTATTGGTTATTTATGAGTATGTTGTTTAATTTCTACATATTTTTGAGTTTTCAGGTATTCTTTGTTATTGATTTTGTAGCTTCATTCCACTGTGACTGAAGAAGATACTTTTATGGTTTCATAAATGTTTAAAATGTACTGAGAATTTTTTGTGGCCTAACATATGGACTATCCCTGGAGAATGTCACATGTGCACTTGAGAAAATGTGTATCCAGCTATTCCTGGGTGTTTTGTGTATGTCTATTAGGTCTAACTGGCTTACACTGTTGTTCAAGTCCTCTATTTCTTTACTGATCTGTCTAGATGCTCTATTCCTTATTCAAGGTGAGGCAAGCATTGTAATTTTTGACTGAATGATGCAAACCATAAATTTTACATTGTTGGATTCTGAATTGTGTTGTATTTCTCTAGAGTTGGACTTTGTTCTGATGCACAGTTAAGTAACGGGATCACTTGAAGCCTTCTGAGGACTCTTCCCAATGCCTCATGTATTAGAAGGTCTTTAGACTCTAGGTGGTCTAGACACAAACTATTCTCAGCTCTGTATGAGTTCCGGAAATTGTTTTCTTCACTGCTTTGCAGTCATTCTTTCCCTGACTTTGAATAAGTCTTGTCATGCATCTACAGATCAGAACTCAGCCAAAAACTCAAGCACCCTCTGCAGATCTCCAAAATGTGTTCATGCTTGAATGCACTTTTTTACTTACCTATATACTTACCCTTCTCCCCCTAAGTATCTTCTCTCTGGCACGCTGCCCTGCAATTCTAACCATCCTGGCCTTCCCAAACACTTATCTTTGTTTCCTAATTTCAATGAAAGTGAACTCTGTTTTGGTTCCTCTTCCTTGCACTGGAGCCTATATAAACAACCTCCAGGCTCTACTGTAAACTAGTGTAAAGAAGGGCTTACCTCATGTGTTTCCATTCTCTCAGGGATCACAGTCTGATGCCACCTGTCGTCCAATGTCTAAAAATCATTGTTTACATATCTATATGTTCTCAAGTTGTTTAAGGAGGAAGAGTATATTATTGCTGCATAACAAATTACCCCCAACTTAGAATCTTAAAAAACAAGCATTTATTTTTTTCACACAATTTCTGAGGTTCGGCAATCAAGAAGCAGCTTAGCTGGGTGGTTCTGGCTCAGGATATCTCATGAGGTGGCAGTCAAGATGCCAGTGGGCCAGTAGTTTACAGCTGGAAACTTGACAAGGGCTGGAAGATCTGCTTCCAAGAAGACTCAGTCACACACTGTTGGCTAGAGGCCTCAGTTCCTTGTTAGCTGTTGGCAGGAGGCCTCAATTTTTCACCACATGGGCCTCTCCATGGAGCTATTTACAACATGGCAGCTAACTACTCTGAATGAGCAAGGGAAGGAAGGGTGGGGGGGAGCAGCACAGACGGACAGAGAAGAGGCAAAAGCCACAATGTCTTTTATAACCTGTCCTTGGAAATGATCCATTACTTCCACCATATTCTATTGGCCACATAATGTGTGAAAGGATTATACAATGGTATAAATACTAGGAGGCAGGGATCATTGGGCCCATCTTGGAAGCTGGCCACATAGAGGAAAAATCTTGCTATGTCAACACGGCAGAAAGCCAAAGTCCTTCTTACACATTTTAACTCCTTATGTTATTTTTTTAATCCTCTAACTATAGACTGCATCCTACAGCTTCAAGAGAGATGGGCAGATTGTAGATCCTACTCCATAGCCAGACTTGGGGAAAAAATAACTAAGAGTTAAGTAGAAGCAGCTTTTAAGAGAAAAGAATAAGAGTTCTTGATGCCTATGGCAAGAAAGAGGAGAGCACTTATCGCAGACCTGGGCTTAAGAAACGTCCGAGGTGCTTTTCATTCTCCCAAACAACTACTCAACTCTAATGACCAATCTAAATGTCTGCCTCCTTTCTCAGAGCTAGACAGCAACGGCATTACGAGTAGCAGTAGCAATAGTACCAGGGTCAATGCTAAGCATTTTGCCTTTGTCAGTTTAATTATTCCTCACAACAAATCTGTGACATAGGTCATCATTATCCCTTAAACTCCAGGTCTTCGTTTCTTGATAATCCTACAGTGGCTTTATGCTTTGCAGTGTATCTTGGTACTTTATTCTTCCTACATAACACCTGGCTTCCTCTCCCACTCTTCTGGCACTGAAATACTGTGCTGTCCTGCCTAACCTCTCATTCTACTTGAGTCAGGACTTAAAGATTCCTCCAAAACTCCAAAACCAGCAAAACTCTTTCAAAGAAACCACCAGACTAGTGAGACCTCTGTTAATACCCTGCTGCTGGACTCTCCCAGTCCTACTGCTGCCTAATACAGCCTTCCCCTTAAACCCAGTGGAATACATGCCCTGTCAATTCTGCCTCACCAATTAATCCCAAAAACTTTGCCTTATTTTAGGCACTCATTGAAAAATATTATTTCATAGCACAAATGCCTTCTTAATTTAAATTTGCTACAGCTTCCCTAGGGGTTCATAATTAATCACCAGAGAGAAAGGTCCAAAATATACCAAACTCCTACTTAGTACAGTACCTGGAAACATAGGTTCCCACTAGTTATTTGTTGAAAAATGAATGAAAAATATAAAGTAATAATTATCAATACTAGCTCAGAAAACTCTCAAGGGGTTATAATCCAAGTAATTTTATTTACAAATAAAAAGGAAAAGTTACCAGTGGACACATATAAACAATTCACAAAAGACAGAACACAAAAGAACAACAAACAGAAGCAAATCATAGAAATGCAAATTAAAATATCACTTTTTGTCAGACAGATTGTAAAACATTGAAAATTTGTCAAGAAAGTAAGAAAACAGGCATTCTAATAAATATAATTTTGTATTTTGGGGATTTATGCATCAAATATCTTTAAAATTTGCATACTCGTTTGACTAGTATTTCCATTTCTAACAAATTAATTACAAGAAAATAATGGACAAAGGAACATACTTATATGTTAAAAAAGAAGGAAAAAAATCACTCTGGCACTAACTATAATACCAAAATCTGTCCAACAATAAGGGTTTGATTAAACAAATTTAGTACTTCCAAACTATGAATTATTAAGTCACTTCAGACTATTTATTATATTATCCCAGTTTTTAAAGTAACATATATTCACATAAAAACATACCTGCATAGGAAAAAAATCTAGAAGTATACACCCCAAAATGCTTAGCAGTGATTATCTCTGTAAAAGAATAGTGGAATTATTTGTGACTGTTTTCTTTTTGTTTATCTCTACTACCTAATTTTTCTACATGGGTTGCACATGGAAAACACACATTTAGAGCACAATTTAAAGACAGGAGTGCCACTACTGTAACGGAACATGGGACAGTCCCATGATCCCTAAAAATGTCAGGCAGAATTAATATAAAATAAAATATCATATAACTTAACTCAATAGCCTTGTTTTTAATTAGTTCTAGGAACACACATGGAAGAATTTGTTAGTACTCCTCAGGCATCTTAAGACAACAAACAAAATGACCTCTCAAATCAGAATGTAGTATGAATCTGAAAGACAGTGTTGAAAATCACTCAGTGAAAGCCTCAACTGCTTCAACGTGTCAGATTTAATCGCATTTTCATGCCTTTTCACAGTCATCTTGAGACCTCACAATCTAGTGGGAAAGCAGTCACCATGACAATGATAAAACATAAATCACTCATAAGTTTAAGTCTGGCTGAAGAAAAAGTCTTCTCTATAACTTCTATTCCAAATTAGATTAATTTTTCCCCTCAGACTTGAACATTTGGGGGGATGAAACTTAGTCGATAGCAAGAGAGTCCTGAGGTTGAGTCTAAAAATACACATATGTTACCAGGGCAGCGTATACATCTCCAAGCACTGTGTACAATTCCAACCAAAGCACAGGAAACTGCTTGTGGCCTTGCAGAACATTGCCTAGAACTGTTTATAATGCCTGATTCAACATGACCAGTAGCACCAACAGTAAATCTTCAGTAGGACTAATCTATAATTTTCAGTGATGACGACTGGCATAAAAAGAATGTTTATTTCCACCTTTCTTTGGTAGAATATGAAACAAATTATTCTAATTGTACCCACACAATAGCAGGTATCCATACACTTGGCATCCACCCAAACCTACAACATAGTTTGCAAGTCATGTCACATAAAGCTCCATCAATGCACCCCATGGGATTTGACAGCAACTATGAAGGCACAGAAAGCACTAAGCATGGTACAGCTTAAGATTCCTTTAAACCTACATAGGTATCATCTTTGATGAAAGCAACATTTGTTGCAGGAGAAAATTTTCTAGTACAAGGAGAAAGTCAAAGAATAACTTTGCATAAGAAAGAAATTACATGTTAGTGGCATTTGTGTAAAGCAAGCACAGAATACCTAAAGTGATGATACGGTTACGCAGTTATTTTGAAAAGAACGGAGAGTTCCTTGCTTTGGTGACAACCCCAGCACCATCCATGCACTCATTCAGCAAATACATGAAAAACCATATCCAACCAGAACTATTCTAGGACCTGGGGATACAAGAATAAACCAGCAGAGTCGCTACCTTCATGTAGCATACGGTCCCTAACAAGGAACAAGGATGTTAAGCAAACAACTAGATATTTGACTAGAACTGCAAATGTTAGAACATCATTAAATAAAAGGGCAGGGTGCTATGAGAGCAAATACTAGGCTTCAGAGTCAAGTGAGCCAACCACAGCGGACAGAAAGAGAGGCCCAGGCAGGGGCAATCTATGCAAAGCTCCTCCAGCTGGCACGACGACCTCAACCAACCCAGGAACTCAGTCTGGTGTATCAAAGCACTGAGACCATTTCTTGTGCCCATGTTAATCCTGAGATGCATAAAGATACCCAAGTTAAGAGATCGGGTTGGCAACTGCTACATGAGTGCGGAGCTCGGAAGAGAGATCCAGGCGAAGTATAAACTTAGAAGTCACTGGCTGAGAGATGGTGTGTGATGCACAACTGGAGGGTATTACTTAGACAAGCTGAGCAGGACAGGGCGGGGGCGGGCGTGTACCACTTCATTAAATCACACGCACACAAAATTCATTACTTCTTGCAATCCAATTCTTTCTCTCTTGACTTACAAATCTGAAATAAAAGTATTTCCTAATATTATACTTCCAACACAATGCCCTATTTGTTCAGAATGAATAAGATGAAATGTATAAAGTTCTTGGAGAAATGCCAAGACCTAAGAAAAATACTTCTTTCAGTGAGTCTAAGACATTATAGGCTAAAGTTTATTTAACAGAGCCTTCCTTCTAGCCTTTTCCAGTGCCCTAGAAAAGGAACTTTTTTTTAACACACTGATAGAACTACTTCACAAGATCTGTCACTAGAAATGCTTTCAGTCTACAGAACTGCCACCTACTGAAGCTAGATCACAATTGTAAGCAGTCTGAACACACTAAGTCTTGGAGGGATGGAACATCAAAAAGAACAGACACACCTTCTGCTCTGCACACTCATAAGTTAACAACTTGCAGAACTGTCACTATGATCCTTAGACAACCTGCCCTGCACAGTCTCCTATGGTGAATATATAGGATGTAATTGCTCTATAAAGCGGTGGCCAGGTTATGGCTATAGAAAAGCTGGGTTAATACGTTCCACAATTTATGGCCCAAGCACCATATAAGTAGGACATGCCTTAACACAAACTCACCTGATTTATTTGAAGCATGTTAAAACAATATTGACCAAACTGCTGTATCCCTCACGGCTCCAAAAACTGGAAAATGAAAATGAAGAAATAAAGTTCAACTTAGTTGGTGATCTCAATGATTAGCACTTTAAACACATGTCCTTGATCAAAATCAAATATAAAATGGAGTAGATCTAGGTCAACATAGAACTTTCTATGATGATAAACATGTTTTATATATCTGCAGTGTCTAATCCAGTAGCCACTAGCCACATATAGCTACCGAGCACTTGAAATGTGGCTAATGCAACAAGAAAGTAAATTTTTGATGTTTTAAAAATTTTGACATTAATTTAAATTTAAATAACCATATGTGACTAGTGGACAGTGCAGAGGTAGGCTGAAAGATGACCCTTCTGGTTCTAAAACAATTCCAGCAAAAGTGGAGCTATTAAAAACAATCTGAAATTTTCAGATTAATATTTAATATACACTCCCCTTGCTCTAGTAAGGTTTTAAACAGCTTTGTCTCCAAGCTCTATAAGACAAATTAAGCCTGAAGAACATACAACACTTACTCTCCTACTTACTCTCCTAGGTGGTATGGAAGAGTACAAAGTAAGATAACCTAGCTGGATTTTTTTTTTTCTGTTTGTGGTTTTGTTTATCATCATTATAAAAACAGCATGCACAATAAAATTTCACATAAAATTTTCAGGAAAAAAAAATCACTGTCCTGACATATCCCACTGTTACATTTGGGTTTGCTTCCTTCTGGGTCTGACCTCCCTGCTACAATTATATTTCTTTGCATGTGGCAAATCTCTTCTAAACTTAATTTAAAAATAGATACCAAAGAAGGGCAGAACACCCAAGTCTATGAACAAACAAATCATGGGATCTTACAATGTAAAAAGTTTACATGAAAAAATAAATTATGGGGGCACCTGGCTGGCTCAATCAGTATAATATGAGATTCCTGATCTAGGGGTTGTGAGTTTAAGCTGCACATTGGGCATAGAGGCTACTAAAAAAATAAAATAAAATAAGAAAAACAAATTATGTACAGACACTACCCTTCAAGAAAATTTATCTAAAAAGCAACAACACAGTCTTGATAAAGAGCAAAAGCACTAAATCCAGTCACTTGGGTAAGAATCTTTTATGCTGTAAAACTTTAATATTAAAATTTCCCTCAGAAACAAAGGTTTTTGATATATACACGTACACACACACACAGATACACTATATACATATACACACACATAGGTTCTTATATACACACTCTTATGTATACCGTGTGTGTGTATATATACAGCTACCATTTTCTCAAGATGACAAACTGAGGTCAATTCAAAATGAATTTGAAAGTTTTCAATATACATATGTTATAATAGTGACCTTGGCATCTGCAACAATTTTTATATTTTCAAAAAAAATCATATGTTGTAGAAACAGCACAACGGCTGAGGACCACTGAATGTGAATATTATTCCAAGCTCTTCAGGAGATTACCTTTTGAGCCTTGGCAAACTACTTTGTGTGTCTTTCGAGTTCTTTTTCTTTCTTTCTTTTTTAAATCTGTAAAAAGTAAACTAAAGTCACTGGCAGCCTCTAACAAATAAAATACAATAGAAATAAGATCCCGCTCACAAGACTGGATTACAAAAAAGATCACAATTTCCACCTTGGGTGTTATCTGCTCTTGTTCTCTCACCTCTCTGCTCTGAAGCAAACTAACTGCCATACTGTGAGCTGCCCTTTGGACAGGCCCAGATGGCAAAGAATTGAGACAGGCCTCTGGCCAACAACCCAAAAGAAATGGAGGCCTTCAGTCCAATACCTCCCAAGCCAACTGAATCTTGCCAAGCGCTACATGAATGAGCTTGGAAGCAGCTCTTCCCCCAGTCACTCTCTCAGATGAGACCACAGCTCCAGGGACAGCTTGTCTGCAACCTCTAAGAGGCCTTGAGCCACAAGTACCAGATAGGCTGCACCCAGATTTTTAACCCACAGAAACTGAGTAATAAATGTTTGTTGTTTTAAGCCCTTACTTCCCAGGGTAATTTGTTATGCAACAATAAATAAGACAATCCCATTCAACTCTAAAATTCTATACTCCTATGGTGATTTAGGTATTAATTAACATACCTCGATAAACCAAAAAAATAATTCCCTGTTTAACATGAGTAAATGAGTTACATTAGAACTTGAAAATGATAAATTATGAAACTTAAACATTTACATTTTGTTAAAAAAAAAAAGAAATCACTAAAAAGTGCCTCAGTAGTCAAATGGTATTAAAATACACTAGGTATAACTAAAAATACAGCCCCAACCAATTTTCATTTTTTTAACTGAAAATAATTCATTTGGAAGTTAAAATGTGAAAAAGCCACTGAAAGCATCTCAGTGATTTAGTGTCCCCTACTTTCTAGAATTCAACACTCACCAAATTTGAGAAATCCTATTTTGTTTTTATCTCATGTAAGCCTCTAAAAGTTACAAATGCTTATCTATAGACCTATATGTGTTTCTTCAGTATTAGAGTTTGTTATTTTTTTTATTTTAATTCCAGCATAGTTAACATACAGTATTATATTAGTTTCAGATGTACAATATAATAATTCAATAATTCTATACAGTACCCAGTATTTATCAAGATAAGTGTACTCTTAATCTCCTTCAACTATTGCACCTTTCCCCATCCCTCCCACCCCCCCCCACCTCCCCTCTGGTAACCATCAGTTTGTTCTCTATAGTTAAAAGTCTGTTTTTTGGTTTGTCTCTTTTTTTTCCTCCCCTTCCTTTGTTCACTTGTTTTGTTTCTTAAACTCCACATCAAACTGAAATCATATGGTATTTGTCTTTCTCTGACTGGCTTATTTCACTTAGCATTATATTTTCTAGATCCATCCATGCTGTTGCAAAAGGCAAGATGGCATTCTTTTTTACGGTTGAAAAATATTCCATTGTGTGTGTGTGTGTGTACACCCCATCTTCTTTATCTATTCATCTATCAATGGACACTTAGATTGCTTCCATAATTTGGCTACTGTAAATAATGCTACAGTAAATATAGGGGTGCTCTTCAATATTAGAGTTTGTAACAGTAGTGGGCGGATTCCAAGAAGTAGTCACAATAAGATATAAGGTTACATTTTTTAAAGTTCTAATCTTCTGATACAAAGGGTAGTTGTAAGAAAAAACAAAACTGCTTAAAATTGACCATAAAATTTTAAGTATTCTGTAAGCCTCTCCTTCACAATTATAAAGATTTGTATAAATTAAAACATGAAACTAATAGGTCTATAATAGCACTCCATGACGTAACTGAATAATATTCTGAACTTATACTTTTTCTACCAAGTTATATTACATTTACATCAATATATAAATTATAATTCACAACCATACTATGGACAATTCGGAATGCCCATAGGGACACGTCTTTAACACTTCATTCCTTCTTTACAGACATGCCTGCACTACTGTCCTACATTTAAAACAATTCGGTAAAATATCAATAAAATGTAGAGCAGTTTTATACTCCCTATGATTTCATAAAATCCACTTCTCCATCCACTATCAAAAAAGTTTCCAGCTGCAGTTCATTCCAATTACAGCTAAGTACTTTTAGAGAAACCTATTCACATGTCCCAAAAATGCCCGACAGTGCTATCCAGTCAGGCACATTAGGACATGCAGTTCCAGATTCCAAGCTACTAAATGAAAACAGGCAGAGCAATTTATGGAGAGAGGGCAACTAACTGTAGAAGATTTGCTGCTCATGAAGAATTGGAAGTCCAACATGTATGTGAAATGTACTGCTGACATAACTTGCTGCTTTTATTATCAGATTTTACCCATGTGATAAATTGAAAGCTGTACAAAATTAAATCTATAAAATCTTCAACAATTAAATATTGCTTCATAAAATAGCGTTATTAAATTAATTTCTCTACAAATTGTTATAGCAGCACCATCCCACAATTGATAGGCAATCCTCACATAAATGTCTTATTGGACAATATGAAAAACAAAAACAATTACTATACCATTCTTAGGCTCCAAACTACCCTAAAACTATCAGCTCAAAGCTTCTTACTCTAAAAACTTCACAGGGTCCTTAAAAAGCATTAAAAAATGTTTTTTCTTAACTTTCACTTCTTTTTCAAAGTAGGCATCCAAAAGAACTTTTATGTAAGAAAAGCAAAATAATTTAATATAAGCTTTAATATCTCTTAAGAGCCTGTGAAAGATTCTAAGTATATAGAAATCTCACCACCAACCAAGAAAGAAAACTAACATTTATCAGACACTAATGTTATGTACCACGTTATATTTTGCCATTTTTATATTAACTCATTTAATCTTCATCACCCCAGGATAGAGGTTATCTCCCCTTTTCTAGAAGTTGTATTACATCCCACAGTCCACTGCTAGGATTAAAACCTAGTATGGTCTGGTTTGAAGTCCTCATCTCTTTATTATACATTAAATTTATAAATAAAGACTTCACCTCTTAAAATTTTTCCTGTCACAAAGGTCTTGATCTCTAGGACAACATAATGGCAAGGTTCCTTTGGAACTTTGGTGATTTATTTAAAATCAATTATAAATTGTAATTCTTATGGATTCTAGACACTCATCTAATATTTCCTTGAGTACCTAAAAGAGGCACAAATATATCTGCACATAATTTGATCATACTGTGCATGCCTCCAACTATTCAGTCTAATATTAACACAATTCAATTTTACAATATCTAGGTTTTTCTCTTTATTAGGATCTGTACACATTAATTATCAGATACCCAGAACTCAAAGTGAACAAAAGGAGGGAGCGATAGTAAAGAGGTTAGCTACAAAGAAAAAATCCCAAAGTACTGGCCAATTATATCTTTCAGAATCTGATCCTAAAACAGGAAAACCACTCAGCCTCACTTTCTGTATTGTTTACACACTGAAAAGTTTGATCATCTTAGATATTTTTAATATTCTTTGTTGAAAGCCAAACCAAGCCACTCTTTCCTAGAACTTCATCCAGGCAAGCCAAAAAATCTAAAATATAAAATTTATATGGTTTTCCATGCCGATTAGGAATAAAGAGTCATGACATAACTTACCCTCAAATGATTCAGGAAAAAAATATTATGTACACATGACAGACCCAGATCTAGTGATAAGTGAATAAAATGCTAACAGGTAAATCTGAGTAAAGGTTACATGAGTATTCTTTGTATTATTATTATCCTTCCTACTTTTCTATAAGCTTGAAATTATTTCCAAATAAAAAGTTAAAACTTAAAAATTACATGGCATTCCATCTGTAGTTAACAATACAGATTCTGATTATGCTGCAACATTTTTACAGATACAAAACGGATTTTTGAGGAAAAATTCAGTAATTTGTTAGGAAATATGCACTATATCCTTCCAGCTAACGATCACTTTCAAATAAATTTCAAACTACACTGCTATGTAATGACATGTGGCAATGGTGACTTGAGTTGAAATCATAGCAGGAAAAAAAAAACCAGCATACACACCCCACAGTTTGGTATAAATGCCTCACAAATTTAATACAGGCCTGCTGCAAAACGCAGCAAATCTACAATTCAAGTGATATATGAGATCTCTGGTTTGCAGTAAAATATAGACAAACTGAAAAGTGAAACACTTGCCATATTACAAAACAACTGAGATACAGGATGTCTGGGTTTTGATTGTTTTATTAACTAATTTTTTTTTCCTACTGCAGCTCAATTCACAACAATATATTTGAATCATCTTTAGAAAGGACTAGGAAAGAAATGCCCTCCTGGAGAAACGTTGCAATCTTTTCTCCTACAAGGTTACTATTATCCTGCCTGCCCATCATAATTTTGAATTCAAGTGTTCGCCATGGTTTCCTAAAATTAAGGATGCATCAGAAGAGAAGTAATGCTCAGCAAAAGTTCACCAAAATTGTGAAATCAAAATATTAAAAATAAGGGTTTTCACCTAACAGTGAAATACCTTTAAAGGATCATCTCTATCGTTTCTGCTGGAACCGCCCACTTCAAAATCCTTTAGTACATTCCCTTAATTGAAGGGTCCATCCCTACCCCAGGAGTTCTTAACCTTTTGGGGGTGTGGGGAGCGGCGGGTCACGCAGAGTATGGACCCTTTCCAAAGAAAATTATTCACAAATGCAAAATCCTGCACGTATTTCCAGGGACTTCCAGAACCCCGAGGCCATTATCCCCGCCCCCCTCCCTAAGAATCCCAGTTCAGCGTCTCCTCGATTGCCTCTGCGGAACACCCCCCTCATCACAATCCCCGGCTCTCCCCGGGAGGGACTGGAGGCTCTGCTCTCACACAGTGGATTCTGTAACTGATCTTTGTCTCTCCGCCCAATTCCCTTCACCTCGGCAAGGTCACTAACTGCCAACTACCCCTTTAAGCCGAGTCCTCACGGTAGTAGTTCTTACGAGCCACATCAGAACTTGCCTGTCATAGGATATATTTTGTCCCCTCGGCCCCACCTACCTTCCCCATTTCGGCGTGTTACGTCTTCACCACTTGCCCATTATACAGAAATAGCCACCAGCACCACCTCAAGGCGCGCCCCGGGCCCGCCGCTCTTCCCGCGCCCCCGGGGCCATTCCCCGCAGACCCTCCTAGGGCCTCGCTCCATCTCTCCTCCCCTCCCTTCCCCTCCCCTCCGCAGGGACCCACCCTCGGGCCCTCCCCCTCCCTCCCTCCCTCCCACACCGCCGCTTCACCCACCGTCCTCTCTTCAGACTGTTCCCACCCGGGCCCCTTAGACCCCATCTTTCTGCGCCCTCCGTCGGGCGCCTGCCTCCCCCACCCCACCCCCAACCCGGGCACTCCATTTATGCCGGCCTCCTAGCCTTCCTCCCGGCTCCTCCCCTCCGGACACCTGTGTCGTCCCACCCCTCCACACACGCCCCCCCCCCCAATTCATTCGCCTCTTCCCCGGCTCCTCCGCACCCCCACGGTCCTCCTCCCCTCCCCCCTCCCGCCTGGAGAGATCCCGAGGAGGGAGGGAAGGCGCGGGGGAGGGGAGGCCGCCAAGGGGCCGCTCTTCTCGGGGTTCGCCGCGCCGAGGACCTGCAAGGCTCCCCAGCGCCCTCTGTCTCCTCCGCCAGCGGGGCGGAAGTCGGGGCCTCCCGGACGCCCCCAACGAGGGTATTTACCTTCTTGCCAGGGACACTTTGCAGACGGCTCCAACATTGGCAAGCACTACAGAGAACTGACCCCGCTCGGCCGCCGCCGCCGCCGCCGCCGGCTTCCACCCCTCCGGCTCCCCGCCCCCCGCCTCCGCCCGCCTTCCTAGCGCTCCCGCCGCGCCCTCCCGGGCCCGCGCCGCGCGCCCCCGCCTGCGCAGCCGCTCCCGCGTCCCTGCCAGCCCGTCGCGCGCGCGCGCGCCCCCGGCCCTCCGCGGACCCGGGCCGCGCGCCCGGCTCCGGCCCTAGCTCCATTCCTCCTCCAGTCGGCCCGCGGCCGAGCGCGGCCATTGTTCGCGGCGCAGCTCCCGCCCCCTGGCGGCGGTCCGGCCCCCCGCAGTAGCGGCCGCGGCTGGCGCTGCGGTGCTGGCGCCGGCAGGCTGGGCCTCCGGGCGAGGGCCGTTCCCTGAGGCCTTGGGAACGAGGGGGAGAGAGTGATTGGGGAGCGCGCCCAGTCCGCAGTCTCCCTGTTCCCCGCTCGGCTCCCAGGCCTGGCTCCCCGCCCGCTCGGCTGCAAAGGGTGGGCCTGAGGCAGCCCCTTCCACACCTGCACTCAGCAACTGCCTCCCCCCCCCAATTGACCTTCTGCTCTTCCTAGACGCCCATACGCGCCCGGATTCTCTGCCCTTACCTTTCCCAGGCTCTCTGGCTGCCCCCCTCTGTTCTGCTGGGGACACGCGACCATCCCGCGTCTGCTCCGGCCGCCGCTGTGCGATGCACGGTTTAGCAGATCCTGCACCTTTCCAGACGCTGGGAGGAGGGGGGCGGGGGAGGAGGGGAGGGGGTTAGTGCAACTGTCTCGCCCAGAAAACACTAGTGATCAGTAATCACCTGCTGTCCAAGATCGTCAGCTTAGCCAAAGAGCCTCCTCCACCAAGAAAACAAAAAACAAACAAACAAACAAAAACCCAAGAAACCGTATTTGGTCACATGAAAAAAATCCTTGGAACCAAAAATGAGGACCATCTTCGAACAGTGCCCTAGATCCTAGATGATTGAGGCAAGAGTGCCAGAAAACTCGAGTTACTTCTTGATTCGTCCTGGTTTTGATGTGGGTTACAGATGTCTAGACGACTTCAACCCGGCTAAACCCAGTGAAATTCAACCCTTCATTTAGTAAATGGCACCAAAAATAATCTGGCAAAAAAATAAGTCTAGAAATAGAATTATTACTGTGTTTTCACAAACTTCCCCATTTGCATTATTATTCCCAGGGTTCCTTCCCAGTATCAGTCTCCACCTGGAAAATGTTTACCCAGCCTGTGATTTTAGTCATCACCTAAAACTGACAGTTCTATCTACAACTGGGGAGACAAGAATAATCTAGTTAGTGGTTAAGCCAAGGGCACCAGAATTAGATAAGCAAGCCTCCTTATCCACTTGCTAACTGGGCTAGGAGAATGTTGCTTTTCAGTGAGTCCGTTTATGCTTTTGTTCAGGAAATTACTTACATATGATAATATGTATTTAAATATGATTATATATAAAGCCCTTTAAACTGGGCCTGGCATGTGGTAAGATAGCAGCTACTGCTACATTTTCCTCTTAGAACTCTTTGTTAAACTCCTTCCCCTCTTCCCTTCTGCCAATTCCTTCACATTTAGCATGTTTACCCTCCCTAAATTTGCACTAGTCCTTGATTAGTGACTTCAAGCTACTCAAACTTAGCATCTAGTCAACATTTAAATACTTGTTTGAATGAATACATGCCCTTCCTACAAGCAGTTCTCCTGACGAGTCTGTCACTTCCTGGCCTTTCCATAGGCTCTTGCTTCTACCCTGAGTCCATCTCCCCTCACCTGATGAAGAAAATCATCCTTCAAATAATTCCAAAATCAGCTCCTTGAGAGGCATTCTCTGACTCCTCTGAGTGGGCCAGGGCTGTCTCCTGACTCTCTCTTCTCTGACATTGTTGGTGTATTCAACTGTTTTGAGCCCATCTCTCCTCAGCAGACAGTGCATCTTTTCAGGGCAGGCTCTGGTAACCCCAGCATCCAACAGCAAGAGGGTGGAAGTAAATGCATTTGGATTAATGGATGAGTTTATGCTTCGGCAAATGACTCTAGAGTGGTCAGAAATTTCATCCCCTTTAATTTAGATAATTGAAGTTAACTAAAAACTGTATCTCCACTGTAACTTTTTCTTATAACAAATTTTAAGTCTTTGGTTATCCACTTGCTAACTAGGAAACCATGGGCATGTTACATTTGTACCCCAAATAGATTGAATTTTTACTATTCTGTTGAGGAGGGCATATTTTCCTCTATCCTGCTAGGTTCTCTGGATGGTAAATTGATATAAAGCAGATTAACAGGAAATACATTAACAGCATATACCTATGGGAACCCTATAAGCACATGAGACCCAAGGACAAATCAGACAATTGAGGTTTATATGCCATCCTAAGCTAAGGAATGGGAGAGGAGTATTGAGCTTCAAATGGGAGGAGGGTGATTCAGAGGATGATAAGAGCAGATGTTTTGTAATTAGATGTTTGCCCTGCCATACAGATAGGTCACTCAGATAAACGATATCTCTGGTAATAGCTCGCTCTCTCTCTGCGCCAGACCCCCTATCTAAATTCTTTTGGGTAGTAAAGAGAGAGATAAAGCTTTTCTTGGTCTGCTGGTCTTGTCTTCAGCTCAAAACAATCTACACGCCAAAGTGGCATATTTGAGGGTCACGTACTTTGCTCCCCTTCAAGCCACAATATTCAGAGAGAAATTTGTTGTTAAGCTTGAAGCTGCACTTTCAGTTGCATGAGGTATATCGCATCAGTACATGAAATCACCTGAGTGACGTGGAAATCTACACATAAATCTATAATCTTCTGAAGATTTTACTTTAAAATAAAATATTCATATAGGAGTTGAAAATAATGGCTATTTAAAGAAGAGTGATCCTATTAGCAGCTGACTAAAACAAAGCAACTCATTTATCAATGCATCTTTACCAGGTACCATTGTAGTCAAATATTCAACCATCAGAAAAATACGCTTTCAAATTCATCTTTGTCAGGTTTGAGCAATTTGGTTTTTTTTTTAAGTTTATTTATTTATCATTTTGAGAGAGAGAGAGAGTGGGGGAGGGACAGGGAGAGAGAGAATCCCAAGCAGGCTTCCCACTCTCAACACCACAGAGCCCAATGTGGAGCTCAAACCCACAGAACTCAAGATCATGACCTGAGCTGAAATCAAGAGTTGGATGATTAACTGACTGAGCCAGCCAGGTGCCCCGGTCCTCTTTTCTTATATATATATTTGTAAAGTTGTTTGGGGCTGGGGGGGGAATGGGGGTTGGTTTTTTGTTTGTTTGTTTGTCTTTTGTAATTTCTACACACAACATGGGGCTCAAATGCTCTTCCAACTGAGCCAGCCAGAAGTCCCCTCTCTTATATTATTACATCTTTTTCCCTTTAAAAAAAAATGCTTATTCATTAATCTTGAGAGAGAGAGAGTGGCGGAGGGCAGAGAGGGTGAGAAGGAATCCCAAGCAGGCTCCGCGCTGTCAGTGCAGCGTTGGACGCGGGGCTCCATCTCACATATAGTGACATCATGACCTGAGCTGAAATCAAGAATCAGATGTTAGCCGACTGAGCTACCCAGGTGCTCTTTAATACATCCTTTTCTTAATGTCTGTTTCCCTGTAAAATTCATGTAGCCCCAGTGCCCACCATATAAGCTACTCTCCTTTATATACTTATATCGACATATTTTTATCACTACACAGTATGTGTTTCTTCCACGATACCTTCAGCTCCTTAAAGACAGGAACAATGGCTTCCTTATCTTTGCTTCTCCAGCATCCAGCACAGTGATCAATACATTTTTGTTGAATGAATGGAGTAGTGAATTTGACAAACATTTACAGAGTAGCTACTATATGCCAAATACTATTTATGGCCCAGAGACACAGAGCAATGAAAAAAATCTGCAGAATCTTTCTCCTCCTGGAACTTACAGAGGAATGAATGAATAGATAAATGCATGAAATAAGCACTTCTAAATCCTTTATCTCTATGAGAATACCATTCTGAAAATTCCCAATGTATTTGTGTGTTCACAAATAGATTGTTTGCAACTCAATATTTTTTCCATAATAATGATGACAAGATAGTTATTAGGTATCAGTTGTCTAAAACACTATACTAAAAAAGAATAGAAATAAATTATAAATATAATCATTAAGAGTAAGGAAACAAAATTTTATTTAATGAAGTGTACAAAGTTTCTGTTAAGTCTTAGGAAACATAATGCTTAACAAATATTCTTGAATAATAATAGGGAACCAATTGTGCTTAGATTGACTTTTCTTTTTCCGTCATATCTATCATCTCCTCTCCAAAACTCTCAATTTTTTCTTGAATATATCTATACTTTCCACCACACCAGAAATCTGACATTTTGATTTTAACTTATTAGATTTGTAATGGCATTGTTTAAGTTTCGATTTCAAACTTAAGTCCTAAGCTGAAATACAAGATGCGATACTTCTGTAATCTCCTTTTTCATTTCGATCTGTTTTATCATCTGTAAACTGGGTTCTTTTATTGAATATGAACTTGTACTACATTTATCTATAGTACAATGCACTCTTAGAAAGAATTCTTCTCTTCATGGGTATTTTTCTTCTAGCCTGGGTTCTTCCTCTGTCTTTTGAATGCCATGTTCCATTTTTGTATTATTATTACTATTATTATTAGTTTTGTTGCAATGATTGACATAATTTTTATGCTCATTTTACTCCTGCCTAATCTAGGAAGCTGTCTCCAGACCTATTATTAGCTTACCATCGCTCAGTAGAACGTCTAGGGAAAATAAAATTATGTTTTGTTTCATTCATTTCATTTGTTTTAGGGATGGGATAGTGTGATACTGTGATATAATACAAAATATTTATGTGGCACAAAGCTCCTAAAACACTTGTAATACCTCTAAGTGATAAATGTCATAGAAGCATCTTTTGCTATAATATTTGGGTTTTTTTCCAGCTTCTGATACAGCTACAGAGTATTAAAGGTGAAAGGAGAATGTTCTGGTATTCATAACAAGCCCTTTTCAACCCCACTTGAGTTTATGTTAATGAGGTGACTTTTAGAAAGCCCCTAAGGATGGAGGCTGTCAAAGGAACCAACCTCATGTTAGAGAGTTGAAACTTTTAGCCCCACCCCTTGACCTCTAAGGGAGAGGCTGGAGATCACCAATGACCAATGATGTAATCATTCGTGTCTACATAATGAGACTGCATTAAAAACTCAAACTGAGGAAGAGAGCTCCCAGGGGTGCCTGGGTGGCTCAGTCGGTGTAGCATCCAACTCTTGGTTTCAACTCAGGTCACCATCACATGGTTTGTGGGCCTTCTTGGGATATCTCTCTCCCTCTCTCTGCCCCTTCACCCACTCATGCACGAACTCTCTTTCTCTCAAAATAAATAAGGTATCTTTAAAAAAAAAAAAAAAAAAGGAAGGGAGCTTCCAGGTTGCTGAACACATCAAAGTGCTGCAAGAGTGCAATGGCTGGGGAGGACTTGGTCGTTCCCTTCGCCCAGTCCTCGTCCTGTGCATCGCTTCAGTTCAGCTGGATCTGAGATGTAGGTTCTCATAATAAACTTGTAATCTAGTAAGTGTTTTCCTGGGTTCTGTGAGTCACTCTAGCAAATTATCGAGCCTGAGGTTAGGGTGTGGGAACCCTAGATTTTTACCGAGTCAATCAGAAGCACTGGCGAAAACCTGGACTTTCAATTAACATGTGAAACTGGGGGAGTGGGACAGTCTTGTGGGACTGAGTTCTTAACCTGTGGCGTCTGCACTAACCCCAGGCTGTTCGTGTCAGAATTGCTTGGTGCTGAAAATCCATACATTTGATGTCAGAAGTGTTGGTGTGAGCAGTAAAGAAAAACTATTTTTCCCATTTAGTGGGTGTCCAGAGATCAGAGAATTGGTCGGTGGTGTGGGAAAACATTCCAGAGAAAGAATCTATAATTTGGCTTTATTCTACCATATTTACCCTAACTTTCTGATACTTTTCTTTAAAACATATATATATGTGTGTGTGTGTGTATATATATATATATGTATATATATATATATATGTACATATATATAAAACAAAGGCTAGAAATGTGCCTTCTTTATAATTATTTAAATTTCCTTGCAATGGAAATAAATTTGTAACATCACTGAGCAAGAGGGATGGCAGGAAGATGGCAGGTGTTGTTTCTTCTTCTTTTTTTAAGTTTATTTATTTATTTTGAGAGAGAGAATGCGAGCAGGGGACAGCAGAGAGAGAGAGAGAGGGAGAGAGAGAGAATCCCAAGCAGGCTCTGCATGTGTCAGCACAGAGCCGATTCGGGGCTCGAACCCCCAAACCATGAGATCAAGACCTGAGCTGAAACCGAGAGTCGCACACTTAACCAACTGAGCTACCCCGGCGCCCCCACAGGTGTTGTTTATTAAATAAGTTCAATGACTTCTTCAAACACTTTTTCATTATGACTGTTTTGAGAGGCATCATCTTCGCAATCACCTCTCTCTTTCCTTATTGTCCCCCCACCTTTTCAAAAGACTTCATCATTCATAGGCTATTCTTTCCCTTCCCATTTGTAAAGTAAGAAAAAAAACTGTACATTCCAGCTATTTGTGACTTCTCATTCTTTCCTCTCTTTGATAATTATCAAAGACACTCTGAATTAGTAATATATTGCAGCGTAATAAACCATCCCAAAATTTAGTGGCTTAAAACAACAGCAGTTTATTTCGTTGAAGCAGTTTGGGTAAGGCTCCATAACCGGTCCCTGCTCCGTTCAAGCTGAGCCTGAATCATGTAAGTGTGCACTTACTCACATCTGTAGTTGATGCTGGCTGTCAGCTGGGACCATCTGTCAGAACACCTACCTGTGGCCTCTCTGTAGCTGCGTGGCTTCTTCACAGCATGGTGGCTGGGTTCCAAGAAATAAGAAGTCAAAGACAAGGGTGCCTGGGTGGCTCAGTCGATTGAGCGTCCGACTTTGGCTCAGGTCATGATCTCATGGCTCGTGAGTCGGGGTCCCGCATCGGGCTCTGTGCTGACAGTTCAGAGCCTGGAGCCTGTTTCAGATTCTGTGTCTCCCTTTCTCTCTGCCCCTCCCCCACTCACGCGCGCACCCGCACGCTCTCTCTCTCTCTCTCTCAAAAAAAACATTCAAAAAAAAATTTTAAAAACAGAGGTCAAAGACATAAGTTTTTGGTTTTTCGTTTGTTTTGTTTTTTTCAAGTAAGCCCTACGTGCAACATGGGGCTCTAACTTATGCCCCTGCAATAAAGAGTTGTATGCTCTACCGACTGAGCCAGCCAGGCACCCCAAAGACATCAGATTTTTAAGACCTGGGCTTATAAACCGGCATAGACATGCTGTGAATTCTGCCATAATCTATTGGGCCCAGATTCAAGGAGTGGAAATTTGACCCCATCTCTCCATGAGAGGCATGTCGAATAATTTTAAAGTCTGATTTAAAACTCTGTACATTCTCTGAAACATATCACCTTGTCTTTTCGCTGTATTGTCTCTGTGTTAAAATAAAGGTGACATTGAACATTTCCTTCCATGGATACCTGGGTCTGCATGAATCATGGCCGCTGACTTCACTCATCTAACACTCTCCTTGCCCACTGAAGACAGTTGCACACCTGAATTATAGAGATCACAAAAACCAGGGTCAAGAGGAAAGGCTTCATACACTTTTCTAGTCCACTCTCCTGGCCAGGTCAAGGGGAGGCTTTGGGCAAGCTAAGGAGTTGACAATTGCATCAGCAGAAGAGATGAAGGGGTAAGTTGGAAGCTGGAGGAAACCCCAGGCAGTGATGTACAATTGTAACATTGAATCGTGCTGTGTTTCTGGGACATACTGCAGTTGGAAGTGGGCCATGTTGCCAGTGAGGAGCTGAGACGTGACCTGGGGAGGGACCAGCAGAAGGCAGTCAGACAAAGTCATGCTGACTGGCATCACTCCGAGCAAGGGTTATTCCTTTTTCTCCCAGCCTTACCCCAGCATCACCTGCAGGCGAAAGTCATTCGTTCATCATATATGCCTGTTCAACATATATGCCTGTGATGGGGGGTCTAGAACATGTTCCCCCAAAATAGGACCCGTTGGCATACTGAATATTTTAAGCTGAAGAAATTTGAGAAATAGCATGTGCAGGAGTGACTTTCTGATCTTCTCCTGAAACAGGAAATAAAACCCTCATATGAGAGGTGCCCTCCCTATACCCAGAGGAAAGGAGCTCTCTCATCACCAAACATGAAGGGACACAGAAAGTGTCTGCACAAACATTCTTGCTAAGTTTTTGCCAGTTTACTACACTTACCTCATAACCTTTGTCCCATCATCTTCCCACAAGTCTTCATCAAACCTAGTATAAAAGCATGCAGGTTTGATCATTTCTTTAGGTATTCATTTCTTTATGAAGGCTCCTGCATCACGTAAAGTTTATATTAAATAAATATGTATGCTCTTCTCTTGTTAATCTGTCTTTTGTTACAGAAGTGCCAGTCGAAAACTTAGAAGGGTAAAGAAAAAGGTAAAGAAAGGTAAATAAAAACAGTTTTCCCCTCCTCTACACCTGCCAGTGACAGTACATGCCACATATTAAGAAATTGTCTGGTGCTTGTCTGTAACCCTGTCTGCTCCATGAGCCCAAATTCCTGCTCTGTTATTCTCTCCATGCTGCCTACTGCCCTCCAACACACACACACACACACACACACACACACACACACACACACATATCTCTTAAAACCTGATATACAACTTCTTCTATCCAGTACCTGCTAGACTCGATGCCCAGGACCGCACACACATGGTCTGACCCTCTCTTCTCCTTCCCTCTTCTACCCCAGCTTTGACCTCCAACCCTTACTGAGTTTCAGTTGATCTTACCACCCCCACCCAGAGCTGTTCCAACCTTCTGTGAACCTACACTCCTAGCTCCCTAGTTTGCTTGCAGCTGCTCTGTGGAGCATACCCTTGACCTTTCTGAGAGTCACGCTCACAGGACCACCACTAGGCTAAGCAGTGTGGAAGGCAAAGGACACAGGATCTCTTGACACAATCCCGCTGAAATGCTCCAGATCTTCACAATCTGAACGGTGCCTACATTTCTGCATCGTCTCAATCTAATTATAGCCCTCCAGGCAGGACTTCCCCAATATGGTTGGTGCACAGTACAAGAGGCTCCCCTAACAAGAACTCTAGGAAACTTCTCCATCCCCTGACCATTTTACCCTCTCTTGTGTATGAGGCTTTGGGTTCTCGGCTAGAGGGTGGAGCAGAGGAACTCTGGCCCTTTTGCCAATCTTTACCTCTACTAATCTGCCTCACTGTTTTTCCCCAAGTGATTGCAGGTCCAATTTCTCACTTTTAAAGTTGCTCCAAACTGGGGTAAATAGAGCTGCCTAGTTTGGGGCCCTTTAATGTTGGAGGAGCAGTTGGGGGTCTCATTGGCCTGCTCAACATTTTAGTAATAGTGTAGTATTATGACCTGTGTTTTAAGCCTATCAATATCAGTTTTATTAACTCCTGTTTAAATAACCATCTAACAATTTTCACCCTGATAGGATGAGTCCTATGACTGTCTTTCTTCCTTCCTTCCTTTCTTTCTTTGTTTGTTTGTTTCTTTCTTTCTTTCTTTCTTTCTTCCCCCCTCCCTCCTTTCTTTCTTTCTTTCTTTCTTTCTCTCTCTTTCTTTCTTTCTTTCTTTCTTTCTTTCTTTCTTTCTTTCTTTCTTTCTTTCTTTCTTTCTTTCATCTCTACACCAAACATGGGGCCTAAGCTCACGACCCCAAGATCAAAAGTCGCATCCTCTTCTGACTGAGCCAGCCAGGTGTCCTGACTGACCTCTTTTGTCTCTTTTCTTCACCCCTATCAATATTTCTTTCCTTTATCCACCTTATTTCTTAATAGCCATTTAAAATTTTTCATCTTCCGGGGCGCCTGGGTGGCGCAGTCGGTTAAGCGTCTGACTTCAGCCAGGTCACGATCTCGCGGTCCGTGAGTTCGAGCCCCGCGTCGGGCTCTGGGCTGATGGCTCAGAGCCTGGAGCCTATTTCCAATTCTGTGTCTCCCTCTCTCTCTGCCCCTCCCCTGTTCATGCTCTGTCTCTCTCTGTCCCAAAAATAAATAAACGTTGGAAAAAAAAATAAATTTAAAAAAAAATAATAAATAAAATAAAATTTTTCATCTTCCTAAAACCAGCTTTGGACTCTTCCCTCTGCCTCTCCCATTCTCTTGTTAACTAATAGTTTAATAAGCATCTGTAAGACTAATGAGGGGAAGCTTAAGACAGCAAATTCCACAAGGCTTCTAGACTGTTGCTTAGTTATGCAGCACTACTCTTATAATGGGGTGCCCCTGTGAAGGCGGCTCCCTCAAGCACAGCGTTTACCATAACTTGGATAATGGGCATTTTTAGTAAGTGAATATCCTGATTATCATGAAGCCAGTCCTACATGGCTTGCATATGAAACATATCAGCTGCTTCTTCTATGGTGTTCCACTTGCATTTATAGAGACAGTTGGGTAGTCTCCCTTCTCAGGGTAAACAGATCTTATAGTGGCTTTTATCCAGTAAATGAGGCTAGCTGTTCCCTCAGGAACAAGTGTCTGGATCAGGTGTACCCATCTGTGATTCTTCATTAGTAGCTGTGGGTCCTGTATGAACCCAGACCTGCTCTTCCATCTACAATATTCAAAACCAAAGCCACTCCCCATAAATTACTCTGAAAATCCATTTTGATAAAGGGTCTTCAAGAAACTGATGATACCTGCCCACAAAATGGCACCCTGCCACCCTATACTCCCTGTTTTCAGTCATTTCCTGCTTTTGCCCCCTTCTAATGTGGACCATCTTATTGGTGGCCAGAGGTCTTAGAGGTATTCTCTGCTGTGCCTGCGTAGCTCTTCCCTCTGACGGGGGCTTTGAGGCCAGTGGCCTAAGCTCAGATCAAACAGAAATCTGACCCTGATCTAGCATCAAGGCTCAACTCAGCACTCTGTTTTAATACCATCTTAGTTATCATGGGTAACAGTAACCAAGGGATCGTATATTTTACCTTTTGCTCATTGGATTGCATTTTCTTATGCATCCAGTAAAACAACTCCCAGGGAGCTGTATCCGTCTCTAAACTCATCGGTAACTTTTACCTTTAGCAAATTGCAGCATAGATGGTGCTTCATCCATTAGGGACCATGTGGACACCTAGGAATCAAACGTTCTTCATCCGCAAACCTTTCATCCTTTCTCTTCCCAAACTTCAAGTTGGCTGGCTCCACACAGTGTCAGGGGTGCAGAGTGACACCAGAAGATTTCTTAATACACTGGCAGGCCTCACTGTCGCTGGTAGGTATAGACTCTTTTTCCTCTACCCTCTGTAGATTCCAAGTATCTTAGAAGCTCTCGTGTCGGGAAAGACTAAATATTATAACAAAAAATGCTCCTATCTCGCCTATCACTCAGGAAATTACAAGGATTTTAGGAGCTCTGTGTCAGGAACTGGAGGCAGAGACCAACTATGTGTTTCTTCTTATGTCACAAATGCCTTTAAGAGACCTTTTTAAATGTACCCCTCCAGCTGGACACAGCTCCATAAGCACAAGTGTTGTTGATTAGGTATCATCTTTATGCCAAGGAAAAGGGAGTGAGCAGAAGATGCCCTGAATTTCCAGCCCCGCTGGCCCTCAGCCGGGGCTTCTGTGTAGAGCTACCCAAAATGGTGAGCACATGGTCTCTGTGCTGGGGAGCCAGTCAATTTCCTTAAGCTAGTTGGTGGTTTGCTTAATACCCTTAAGTCAGAAATGGTCTAACCCCTCCCACCCCACTCCCATGTTAGCCCCACTTTTCTACTTCCATTCAGTGAGTGTCTGTCCTGTCTGTCTCCTCCTTACAGACTAAAGGATTGAAAACCCTCATCACTAGATCTTATCAGGGCACAGTTTTCCCTTTTCCCAGCATTCCTTTGAATAGGGCTGTGGCAGGCCTAATGAATACTGTCAGAATTACCCTTGGAGCCTCTAAATTCAGAATACAAAGCCAGAAGCCATTTAAAACAGGATTAACAATATCAAGTATGGAAACATTTGACCTATGAATTCCCAAATTCCAGACCATAAACAGGACTGATCCAAAATATCATGAACTGTAATTCCATGGCATCATTTCAATAGACATGCATAGCTTTTATGTGAGGACAGGATTCTTTGATAAAATATGTCTAAGAAGCTGTGAGTTCAATAAAGCTAAAGCTTCTTTACCGTAGGATTCCTCAGAGCCTTTTTTCTGCCAGTATGGTTGGTGTCTCGAGGAAGGAAAAGGACATGTTCTGTTTCCTAAATTTATATGACCATAGGAACTTTTTGGCAGGGAGCACATCTATGGAGCATATTTTGGGAAACATTAAGGCACAGAGACTTAGACACAGAGGGACTCTGCCTGTAGATGGAGCCAAAGGCTCCAATTCCCACCTAGGTTGGCAGATTTCTGGTAAAACAAGAAAGGTCATTTACATTGCTAATTTCTCCCTATATCTTTAATGATCAACTAATCTTTTTTTTTAACTGATCTTTTTTTTTTTTACTGTTTATTTATTTTTTGAGAGAGAGAGAGAGAGTGTGTGAGCAGGGGAGGGGCAGAGAGAGAGGGAGACACAGAATCTGAAGCAGGCTCCAGGCTCTGAGCTGTTAGTACAGAGCCTGAAGCAGAGCTCAAACTCACAGACTGTGAGATCACGACCTGAGCTGAAGTCAGATGCTTAACCGACTGAGCCACCCAGGCGCCCCTTAACTGATCATTTTTTTAAAAACAGACTTAATATTTTTAAGATTTCATTTTTAAGTAATCTCTACACCCAACACGGGGCTTGAATCCACAACCCCGAGTTCAAGAGTCACATGCTCCACTGACTAAGCCATACAGGTACCCCCCAAAAAAGACTTAGTTTTTTAGGTTTAGGTTCTTAGCAAATTAAGTGGAAGATACAGAGATTTCCCATATGCCCTCTGTCATCACACAAGCATTGCTTCCTCCATTATCAACATCCCCCACCAGAGTGGCACATTTATGACAACTGATGAGCCTACATTGACACATCATTATCATCCAAAGTCCATAGTTTATATTAGGGTTCACTATATTTTACTTTCTATGGATTTGGCCAAATGTATAATAACATATGTCCACCGACTGATTATATATATATATATATATATATATATATATATATACACACACACACACACACACACATATAAAACATGTGGCTCATACTTCTTTTTTTAAAAATTTTTTAATGTTTCTTTTTGAGGATGGGGAGGGTCAAAGAGAGAGGGAGACAGAAGACCCGAAGTGGGGTCCATACTGACAGCACAGAGCCTGATATAGAGTTCAAACTGATGAACTGTGAGATCATGATCTGAGCTGAAATCAAGAGTCAGATGCTCAACCGAGCCACCCAGGTGCCCCTGTTTGTTTGTTTTTAGTTATTCATCAAAGTTTAGAGAATATATTGTATCCTTTAAAAGAAGTGGATGCTGCTTCCTTTCCAACCAGGGCCTGGCAGAATGGTTCCCACAAAGAAGGGTGGCCAGAAGAAGAAGGGCCATTCCACCATCAACGCGGTAGTGACCAGAGAATATACCACCAATGGTTATCTGCGCTGATATAAGCTTATGCAAGAAGAAATATTTCTTGTTACTCATACTAGCATTATTCACAAGAACACCTATGGAGTGGGTTTCAAGAAGACACTCGCAGAGATCTGGAAATTTGCCATGAAGGAAATGAGGACTCCAGATGTGCACATTCACACCAGTCAGTGCTCAACAATGCTGTCTGAGCCAAATGAATAAGGAATGTTCCATATTGTATCCATATGCGGTTGTCCAGAAAATGGAAGGAGGATGAAGATTCGCCAAACAAGCTCTTTATGTTAGTTATCTATGTACCTGTCACCACCTTAAAAAATCTACAGACAGTTAATGTGGATGAGAACTAACCAATGATTGTCAAAGGCATAAACTAAAAAAAAAAAAAAAATTTTTTTTTTATTTTTTTTTTCAACGTTTATTTATTTTTGGGACAGAGAGAGACAGAGCATGAACGGGGGAGGGGCAGAGAGAGAGGGAGACACAGAATCGGAAACAGGCTCCAGGCTCTGAGCCATCAGCCCAGAGCCTGACGCGGGGCTCGAACTCACGGGCCGCTTGATCGTGACCTGGCTGAAGTCGGACGCTTAACCGACTGCGCCACCCAGGCGCCCCATTTTTTTTTTAAATAGGGGCACCCGGTGGCTCAGTTGGTTGAGAGGCTGACTCTTGATTTCAGCTCAGGTCATGATCCCAGGGTTGTGGGATCCGGGCTCACATCAAGCTCAGCGCTGAGCATGGAGTCTGCTTGATATTCTCCCTCTCTCTCCCTCTGCCCCTCCTGGCTCATGCATATTCTCTCTCTCTCTCTCTCTCTCTCTCTCTCTCAAATTAAATAAATAAATGAATAAATGAATGAATGAAGAAATAAATACATAATTTAAAAAAAGAACTGGATGCTATTTTTTAAGGTTTATTTGCTTAGTTTAAGCACCCCACACAATGAATGAAAAAAGACCCATTTAAAGGCACATTATTGTGAAATTTAGTACTTCAGTCATTAAAAAATAGTCTAAAAGCTTCCAGAGTGGGAACATATCACAAATAAAAGAATGAGAAAAAAATACTATTGGCCTCTAAGGATGCCTGGGTGGCTCAGTCAGTTAAACGTTCAACTTTGGCTCAGATCATGATACCGTGGTTTGTGAGTTTGACCCCCATGTTGAGTTCCACGTTGGGCTCTGTGTTGACAGCTCAAAGCCTGGAGCCTGCTTCAGATTCTGTCTCCCTCTCTCTCAAAAATAAACAAACATTAACAAATTATTTCAAAAATAGTGTTGGCCTCTCAAAAAAAAAAAAAAAAAAGTTGAAATCTGGAAGTTAATGAAGACATACCTTCCAAAAATTCCAAGAAAAAATTATCAACTTAGAATTCTATGCTTAGTGAAACTATTAATCATGTTTGAGGGTAAAGACATTTTTAAGCCTGAATGGTCTCAAAATTTACCTCATGAATCTGCTTTCTCTTTCTACTGGGAGAATGCAGGCAAGTAAGAAAGCAAAACAAAGAAAAAGACCTAGATCCAGTAAACAGGGAACCAATATATGTGATACACAAAGGGATTTTCCAAGATGATAGTCAAGGGAAGTCCCTGCATGACAGCTGTGGGGCAGGCCCATAAAGCAAACAATCCACATCAAAGGAGAATGGAGGACTTTTCTCCTAGAGAAAATGGGTCTGATGCATTAACTGTGAAAGACTGTATTTCTCTGCCACAAATATAGTGGTTCTCCCCATGATGCCCTTCCTTCCAGAGCCCCTTTCTAAGAATATAGATCCCTGCCTCATTATGTCAAGCTTAGCCAAGGACCTATTTGGCTCAGTACATTGTGAGTGAAAGTGATAAATAACTTCATAGTAGAAACACTAAGAGCCAGTCTGCCACATGTCCTTTGCCGCTTGCCACAGACCAGCCATGTTCCACAGAGGATGCTCTTCACTGGGTCTCGGGAGTGAAGACAGTATGCAGCCAACCCGTGGCAGATTTATATCATGAGAAAAACAAACAAACAAACAAACAAACAAAAAAACAATGTTGCTCTAGAAAATCACTGGCATTTGGGGGTAATTCGTTATCAGAGCATGACCTAGAATGTGCTGATTGATACTTTCTCTGAAACTTTAAAAAAAAATTTAATGTTTATTTATTTTGAGACAGAGAGAGACAGAGCATGAGCAGGGGAGGGTCAGAGAGAGAGGGAGACACAGAATCTGAAGCAGGCTCCAGGCTCTGAGCCGTCAGCACAGAGCCCGACACAAGGCTCAAACTCATCAACTGATGAGATCATGACCTGAGCCGAAGTCAGATGCTCATCCGACTGAGCCACCCAGGCACCCCTCTCTGAAACTTTTCAAGCATGCGGAAAACTGTACTGTCAGGGGAAGAATTAGTGATCAGTATCTACAAAATTAAGCAATTACATTCATTATTTTAAAAATATTTATTGAATTCTTACTATATGTCAGTGATTCTTTCTATGCACTAGGAATATAATAAGTAAAAATATTAAAGAGGCAATTACTAATATCAAAAATAATTATAAGAAAGGAATAACACAGCAAAGAAAATCATTAATAAAACGTAATGGCAACATACTGAATGGAAGAAAATATTTGCAAATCATGTATCTGATGAAAGGTTAATAGCCAAAATACATAAAGAGCTCATACAATTCAACAGCAAAAAACAAACAATCCAATTTAAAAATGGGCAGAGGGGCACCTGGATGGCTCAGTTGGTTGGGTGATCGACTTCGGCTCAGGTCACGATCTTGCTGTTCCCAAGTTTGAGCCCCACGTCAGGCTCTGTGCTGACAGCTCAAAGCCTGAGCCTGTTTCGGATTCTGTGTCTCCCTGTCTCTCTTTCTTCCCCTTCCTGGTTTGCTCTCTCTCTCTCAAAAGTAAATAAACATTAAAAAAAAATAATTAATAAATAAATAAATAAATAAAATGGGCAGAGGATCTGAATCTTTACAAAGAAGATACACAGATGAACAACAGGTACATGAAAAGATGCTCAACATCCCTAATTATCAGGGAAATGCAAATCAAAACTGCAATGAGATGTCACTTCATACCTGTGAGAATGGCTATTATCAAAAAGACAAGAAATGGCAAAGGGAAACATGTGCACTGTTGGTGGAAATGTAAATTTGTGCAGCCACTATTTCCTTAAAAAATTGAAAACAGGGGCACCTGGCTGGTTTGATGGGTAGAGCACGTGACTCTTGATCTTGGGGTTGTGAGTTCAAGCCTTACATTGGGCATAGAGATTACTTTAAAAAAAATTAGGGGTGCCTGGGTGGCTCTGTTGGTTAAGCACCTCACTCTTGATTTTGGCTCAGGTCATGATCCCAGTGTTATGGGATTGAGCCCCCATGTTGGGCTCTGAGCTGAGGGTGGAGCCTGCTTGAGATTCTCTCTCTCTCTCCCTCCACCCTTCTCCCCAACTAGCATGCTCTCTCTCTTAAATAAATAAATTAATAAATAAATAAGGGCACATAGGTGGCTCAGTCAAACGTCTGACTCTTGGTTTTGGCTCAGGTCATGATCTCACAGTTCACGGGTTGAACCTGCTTGGGATTCTTTGTCTCCTCTCTCTGCTCCTTCCTGCCTCTCTCTCTCTCTCTCTCTCTCTCTCTCTCAAAAATAAATAAATAAACATTAAAAAAAAAACCCTAACTAAATAAATAAAAATAAAACTAGCAGGAAGGCGATGGGCAAAATGAGTGAAGAGTGTGGGAGGTAAAGGCTTTCAGTTATGGTGTGAATAAGTCACAGAAATAAAGGCACAGCATAAGGAATATAGTCAACGGTATTGTAATAATGGTTGTGTTGTGACAGATGGTGCAGCTATGCTTACGGAGAGTGCAGCATAAAGTATAATCACTTTATACTTTAAATACTTGTTGAACCACTATGTTATACACCTGAAAATTATGTAACATTGTATGTCAACTATACTTCAGAAAAACAACAACAACAACAAAAGGGCTACCATGTCATCCAGCAGCAATTCCACTTCTGGATATTCATTCAAAGGAAATGAGAACATTAATCCAAAAAGATATCTGTAGGGGTGCCTGGTTGGCTCAGTTGCTAGAGCATGTGACTCCTGTTGTTGGGGTCATGAGTTCTGACCTCATGTTGAGTATAGAACAACAACAGCAACAACAACAACAACAACAACAAAATATATATATATATAAAGATACCAGCATGTGCATGTTCATTACAGCATTATTTACAATAGCCAAGACATGGAAGCAGCCTAATGGATGGATAAAGAAAATGTGATATATATAATGGACTATTACTCAGCCATAAAAAAAAGAACAAAATCTTGCCATTTGTAACAACATGGATGGACCTGGAAGGCATTATGCTAAGTAAAATAAGTCAGAAAGACAAATACCATATGAGTTCACTTGCATGTGGTATCTAGAAAAACAACACCCAAAAAGCCAAACTCATAGATACAGAAAACAGATTTGTGGTTGTCAGAAGTAAGTGATGGGGGCTTATTTATGTTATAACTGGAGAAATTTATACTTTTTAAGAAAATGTTTATTTATTTTTGAGAGAGAGAGATAGAGAGTGAGCAGGAGAGGGACAGAGAGAGAGAGGGAGACACAGAATCCAAAGCAGGCTCCAGGCTCCGAGCTGTCAGCACAGAGCCTGATGTGGGGCTCAAACCCACGAACTGTGAGATCATGACTTGAGCTAAAGTTGGACGCTGAACCGACTGAGCCACCAGGCGCCCCAGAAATTTATACTTTTTGATCACCTTCATTCATTTTGCCTACCCCCTACTTCCCTCCCCATATGGTATAATACAATATAACTTCCAGTTATAAAATAAGAAAGCCTTGGGGATGTAACATACAACACAATAACTATAGTTAATACCGTATCGCATATTTGAAAGTTGCTAAGAGAACAGGTCCTTACAAGTTATCATCACAAGGAAAAAAATTTGTTACTGTGTGATGATGAATGTTAACTAGACTTACGTTGATCATTTCATAATGCATACGTATATTGGTCATACTTGTACACCTGAAAATAACACAATGTTATGTCAATTATATCTCAAGAAAAAGTTAAAAAGACATAGCCATTAGCCATGGCAGGGCTGCCTTCAAGTGCTTTCCTGCTGCCTCCCTCCCCACTCCCCAGGTATCCATTCATTCATATTAACATTCAGCCACAACCAGGGTGCCTGGGTGGCTGAGCTGGTTAAGTATCCCACCTTTGATTTCGGCTCAGGTCATGATCTCATGGTTCGTGAGTTCAAGCCCCACTCTGGGCTCTGTGCTGAGAGCACGAAGTCTGCTTGAGATTCTCTCTCTCCCTCTCTCTCTGTCCTCCCCCCACTTGTGTTCTCCCTCTCTTTCTCTCCCTCAAAATAAATGAATAAACATTAAAGAAAAGATCTAGGGGCACCTGGTGGTTCAGTCAGTTAAGCATCCAACTTTGGCTCATGTCATGATCTCACAGTTTGTGAGTTCGAGCCCACATCGGGCTCTGTGCTGACAGCTTAGAGCCTGGAGCCTGTTTCAGATTCTGTGTCTCCTCCTCTCTCTGCCCCTCTCCCACTCCCACTCTGTCTCTCTCTCTCTCAAAAATAAACATTGAAAAAAAACCACCTAAAACATTGGTCTACAGTCTCACAGACTGAAATATTTTAGATTAACTCCATGCACAAATTCGTATCTCTTATCTGCCATACAAACAATCCTGCAGATTTTAAAATCTGCCCATTAAAACCCCAACTTCATTTTCATTATGTTGGGAAACTCTTTGCCAATTCCATATGGTCCTGATGGGGTTGTGAACTCATGGTCACAGGGGCAGTCATGAGACCCAGGCCTACCAAAGTCCCCCATTACCCTGCCCTCAGTGATGATTGAGGTGTGCTACAAACTACAATCCAAAAAAGACCAAGCATAGTCAGCTCTAAGATAACCATGCAAACACTAGAGAAGAGACCTGTTTTCTTGGAGTCACTAGGCTGGGAAGATGTAACTGTCAGTGACCCTCTTGCCCACCATTTGGAGAGAATCTGCCTGTAGAATAAAGCCACACAGAAGGGAAGACGGCCCTACCTACCCTCTTTGAGCCCTGCCTCCCGCCATTATGAAGCCACTACCACTCCAGACTCTCCTGTTTCAGAAACCAAACAGTTTTAGCTACTTTACTTAAAACAAAAATAGCCCTAATGCAAGGCCCAGTTCCAGCTTGAAATGTGAAAGGATATTTACAAATGTAAAACTATTCCAATCTGAAATTTCTTTTTGATGACTGGGAGATCTCTCACTGATCTCAGAACAATTCTCTCAAAACAATAAATGGGTCATGAGCCCATTTATTATTTATTCTAAATAGGAATTGTAATTCCTCTTAATTTTTAAATTATTTCCCCTCTTTCTGCAAAAAAAAAAAAAAAAAAATGTACATTTTGCTGTTGTTCCCTTGCTGTATTCTCCCTGACAAATGTTTATCCTCCTGATACTGAGTTACAGCTGAAAATTGCTTTGTCTTGAAACTTCCTAGACTGATGTTCGAAAGAGAAATAACATTTCTGGTAACCTAAGAAACTTGGAAGTGAGTTAAAACAGTCATCCTCAAACCTGGCTGTGTGTCAGAATCATCTGGGGGAGCTTTATTCCCCTAAAGTATGAATTCTGACTCCATTCCAAATCTTACTGGAAGGGGATTGAGTTGAATTGATTTAACACTCAGTAATGCGGTATTGAACCAAGTCATAATTTTTTCTTAAAGAGACAAAGATATAAAACAGAATCTCTTTCCTTTCTGTTACTGGAAGGCACAAATGAGCTCATGAAAGTCTCTCTTTTCTTAACTCTAGAGAACAAACTGATGGTTACCAGGGGGCTGTGGGGTGAAATAGGTGATGGGGAATAAGGAGGGCATTTGTCTGTGAAGAGCATTGGGTGATGTATGAAATTGTTGTATCACCATATTGTACACCTGGAACTAATATAACACTGTTCACTATACTGAAATTAAAATAAAACAAAATAATAAAAATAAATAAATAAGTAAATAAATAAAATAATAAACAAAATGATAAAAAATAATGAAAAAAAATTTTTAAAGACTCTTCAGCTTTGTGAATGGAGGAAACACTTTGGCCACATAAAAGTTGGAGCTAAAGAGGCAATTTCAGGGACATTGAAATGAGAATAATGGGAAACTCTGAACTTAGGCTCAGAATTTTTGTTAATTATTCATTTAGCAAACATTTACTGAGGGTTTTTTTTTAATATTTTTTTTTCTTCTTGAAAAAGAGAGCACGACCAGGAATGGGCAGAGGCAGAAGGAGAGAATCTCAAGCAGACTCCATGCCCAGCATGGCGCCCAACATGGGGCTTGATCTCAGGAACCCTGAGATCATGACCTGAACGGAAATCAAGAGTCGGGTGCTTAACTGACTGAGCAACCCAGGCACCCCCATTTACTGAATTTTTTGCTTAACAGCCGGCCATATGCAAAAAACTGGGGGTAAAGAAGTTAGAAAGCATATTTTTTACTTCAAGCTCAAAGTCAAGCAAATTTCCATGACTTAAGTAAAATTTCCAGTTGTATTGTTTTGTTCATGTCCAGTCATATATATTTGACACTCAATTCTTCCCATGAATTGCAGAAGGCAATGTTCTCCAAAAATTCTCTTCTGAAAAAGAAACTACATTCTTATCTAGGAGTTATCACCAAAGAACTTTAATAATAATACAAAAATAACTTTAATATTACTTCTTGGGGAAAAATATGCTCAAGAAAAATGAGAATGTATTCTTTTAGTCTAAATCCATAAGAGACTGCCTTGGGTCTATTTGACATTCCTGGTCTGGATATCAGGGTCAATTACTCCAGCCAAGATGGCCTCCTTGCCAGCCTATTCCTGAATACAAAGAATCCAAAGTGTTAAGACAGTAGCTATAACTTGGGGTATAATGGGACTTGTGCTATGTCCCCCGGCAAAAATGGATTCCAGGACCCATGTATTCTTCCTATCAGAGACAGAGCCCCATATAGAAGTTTCTGATTGAAGTGCATATACAAACATCCTGGAAGACAGCACCCATCTTTGCAGACAGACCATTGCCTCCAAATTGATACATCAGCTGTCCCTCCAGTATGCTGCTGTGATGCACTCTTGGGCCAATTACCTCTGGATAGTGCATCTGTGATATGGCCGGTTGATTCCATGGTCATGGGCCCATTCCCATACCTCCTTTGCTGTGAAGTGGGTCCCCTGATCAGATACCACATTATTTGGAATCCATGCCTGTGGATCAGGGACTCTATAAGACACCAGGTAGTGCTGCTGGCTGCTTGACTCTGCTGGCAGAAAAGGTAAACCAATACCCAGATAAGTGTTACTCTGGTGAAAACAAAGTCTTGTCCTTTGTAGCAGTTTCCTAGGGCTGCCATAAAAAAGTGTCACAAATTGGGTAAACAAGAGAAATTGTCTCCCAGTTCTGGAGACTACAAGTCTGCAATCAAAGTGTCTGCAGAGGTGGTTCCTTCTGAGGTCAGTGAGGAAAGGGCCCCTTCCAGGCCTTTCTCCCTGGCTCACAGATGACCATCCTTATGTTCGCGTTTCTTCCCTATGTCTTCACATTGTCTTCCTCCTTTGTGTGTCTCTCGGTCCAAATTTCCCCTTTCTAAAGGACATCAATCATATTGAGCTGGACCCTACTGTACTGATCTTATTTTAACTTGATTACCTTTGTAAAGACTATCTCTAAATCAGGTCATGTTCTGAAGCACTGCTGGTCAGAACTTCAACATATGAATTTAGACGGGACACAATTTAACCCATAATGTTTTTCCAGGACAAAAGGGGCCCAATGTAGTGATTTTCCCACCATTGGATTGTTGGGTGCTGGACACACACACACACACACACACACACACACACAAATATAAACATGATATTTATTTCTATAAATATTCTAAAACTTTGTTCTGCAATGCAGTTAAGTTACTTGGGAAGAGTTTGATCCTCTTGAAACGTACTCTTTATGCTTTTTGAGGTGGGCACAGAGCAGTGTTTAGTCTAGGATTAATCTTTCCTCACTACTTAGGCAATACTCTTCTGAATATTCCATCCTATGCCCCATGAATGACAAGGCTTTCCACTCTGGCTGGTGGGAACACAGGCTCTTCCCAGCTTTTTGTGATCTGTGCAAGTTGCTCCTTTTGGGTGGTTCTTTCCTCAGCCTGAGCGTTTCCTCACATGCTGAAGACTTGCCGGACACTACCTGGGGCTCCCTGGCATGCTGTCTCTGCAATGGTCTCTACTCACCAGTATTTGCACCTGAGAACTCCAGCCACCCTGGACCTCCATTGATTTCCAGCTTTGTCTCCTCAACTCAGGAAGATGGTTGGGCTCCACTTGGCTCCCCCTCTGGGCACAGCAGACTGGAAACACCACCCTGGCAGGAAGCTCCAGCAATTGTAGGGCTCACCATATGTGTTTCTCTTCTTCCAGGGACCACTGTCCTTCCTCTCCTGATAGCCAGTGGTTTTGAAACTGTTGTTTGGTATATTTCATGTAGCTTTTTAGTTACTTCAGTTCTTTTAGTTCCTTAAATGGGTCCTTGTTACTTCATCTTGGCTAGATATAAAAGATTGTAATTTAAAATATATATATTCAATTTTGGCAAAGTGGTGGGGGACAGTATCAGAGACTTCTACTTGGCTTTACCTAACATGATGGCTTTTGCCCCTGGTAGGCAGACTCAGTATAAGGTTTACTTCAACTGCCAAATATGTCAATCCCAGCCAAATATCCAGGTATGGAAGACTAGCCATAGAGTGCAGACCCAGTGGACCCACTATGAACCGGAAGTTGCCAAGGACCCTATTTATTGCCTGGCTCCTCATTTGTCCCCTCTCTGATAGGGGAACCAAGAAGAAATTTTTAGGCCCCTTGTGTTCAACAGCCCTAGAAATGTCTGAGTTTCCCCTTTCTTCACTGTATAATCATTGGAGTAAATAATATCATCTGAGTATGTACCTTTGGGGAAGAACCGTGGAAATCATTATAGTATATCCTAACCATGGTGTTGCAGTGTTCTTTCGCCTGCAGTCAATGAGTCCTTGATCTAAATACTGTCTCTTGCCTAAAACATGGCAAGATCATTGTAATGTTGCTGAGCTGACTACACAGCCTCTTGTTCAACCATTCTTGCATTTCTTTCTTTCTTTTTTTTTTTTTTTCTTTCTTTCTTTCTTTCTTTCTTTCTTTCTAATAAAAATTGTATATATTTAAAGTGCACAATGTGCTGTTTTGATATTTATATACATTGTGAAATGATTAACATGACCAAACTGATGAACACATCCATCACCTTTTACCATTTGCATATGCATGTGCATGTGTATGTGTGTGTGTGGTAACAACACTTGAGATCTACTATTAGCAAATTTAAAGAATATGATACACTGTTATTAACTATAATCACCATGCTGTGCATTACATCTAATTTCACTTTCTTTTAATTATATATACTGAGTAGTATCCTTGTTGGTTGCTTCTGTTTTGCCCCTTTGGGACTCTGTTCCAACCCTGTCCAGAACTCTCTGCAATGCAAGCCCCCTTGGCTGCAAATCTGATCCAGAGTTATTAAAATTCTGGCTTCTGGCAGTTATGTACCACCACCTGCTTTATGTTGCTTTGGGCCTCCTTCATCCCGGTTGCCAGCAACAATCCAAGTTTTGGCATAGTCTCTCCAAGGGCTTGCCCTGGCCTGCAGAGGAGACACCACTGAACTTCCTAATGATTCTACTGCCCCCTTCACCTGCACCTTAAGATGATGGCCTTGTGATCATTTGTCCTCCAGGACCTCTCATGGAATATAATGCTCTCAGGAGTCTTCTGATCTCACATAACATCCACTCCACTTCTTTTTTACTTTTATTTCTTTTATGCTCACTTCTTTTTTTATTTTTATTTATTTTGAGAGAGAGAGAGTAAGCAGAGGAGGGGCAGAGAGAGAGGAAGACAGAATCCCAGCAGGCTCTAGGCTGGCAGCACAGAGCCCTACACAGGGCTCAAACTCACAAACCACAAGATCATAACCTAAGCTGAAATCAAGAGTCGATGCCTAACTGATTGAGCCACCCAGGCGCCCCAGCATGCTCACTTCCTTAAGTCTTTTATTCTCTTACTCTACCATACTATAGTAATTCAAAGGAGGGCATTAAAGGCAAGTGGATCCTACTAATTGCAAAGCAGACTCCATCAAGAAGCCTGCCCATAAACAGCTGGGAACACTTCACAAGTGGATTCCCCTCTACTGGACGATGGACGCCCCCCACACTCCACATACCTCACCCGTGATCTCCTCCATGCTGTAGCTGGGTCTCCATGCACACTCCCAAGGGTGGTAAGAGAAAACTTTGTAAGATGGCTAGTGAGCACACACAGAAAGCTGGCCTGAATCTGTTGGCCAGGGAGACACCACAAACTAGAGCTTGAGCTCCAACTTAGGGCAAACAAAAGAAATGCTGTCAGCACTGTCAGCATGGTGTGTTGCAGGATTGAGAGATGGCATAAAAGCTTAAGGATTGAGAGAGGGCATAGAAGCTTAAGAATTCTGCCACAAGTCAGAGCCAGAAGCATGGAGCAGATGTATCTATAAAAGATCTGACAAAGCCTTAGAATTCCTAGCAGGGCTGATGGAAGGTATTTCTCTCCCAAAGAAAGTAAAGACTACAGGAAATGACTGTCACTTCAAATGCAAAGATGACAATGCAAAACTTAAAGGAGAATGAAAAACCAAGGAAATATGGCACCGCCAAAGGATCACAATAATCTTCTAGTTATTGGTCCCCAAGAATTGGAGATCTGCAACTTACCTGACTTAGGGACTTAAAATAGTTATTTTAGGGGCACCTGAGTGGCTCATTTGGTTGAGCGTCCAACTCTTGATTTTGGCTCAGGTCATGATCTTGCAGTTCATGAGATCCAGCCCCACGTCAGGCTCTGTGCTGACAGTGAAGGACCTGGTTGGGATTCTCTCTCTCAAAATAAATAAATATTTAAAAGAAAATAAGATAGTTGATTTATTTATTTATTTATTTATTTTAATGTTTATTTTGAGAGAGAGAGGGAGAGAGATAATCCCAAGCAGGCTCTGCACTGTCAGCGCAGAGGAGTTCTCGAACCCTGAGATCGTGACCTGAGCCAATATCAAGAGTTGGATGCTTAACCCACTGAGCCACCCAGGCACCCCTACAACAGTTGTTTTAAAGAGGCTCAGGGGCACCTGTGTCTTCTTTATGCATCCGATTTCAGCTCAGGTCTGACTTCAGCTCAGGTCCGATTTGGCTCAGGTCATGATCTCACTGTTCCTGGGTTCAAGTCCCACATCAGGCTCTGTGCTGTCAATGCAGAGCCCACTTTGGTTCCTCTGTCCTCCTCTCTCTCTACCCCTTCTCCATTTGTGCTCTCTGGCTCTCTCAAAAATAAATAAACATTTAAGAAAATAAATAAAGAAGCTCAATGAGCTACAAGAAAATATAGAAAGACAATTGCACAAAATCAGGAAAACTATACATGAACAAAATGAGAACTTACAAAAACAGAAATCATAAAAAAGAACCAAATAGAAACTCTGGAGCTGAGAAATACAACAAATGAAATGAAAAAAAAAAAAAAAAAAGCAGTGGATCAAGTAGAAAAAATAATCTGTGAGTTAGAAGATAGGAACGTTGAAATTACATAGTCTTGAGAAAAAAGGAAAGAATGAAAAAAAGTGAAGAAATCCCATGTGATCTATTGGATACAATAGAAAGAAATGATTTGTGAATTATTGGAATCCCAGAAGGAGAAGAGAGGGAAAAGGGTTAGAAGCTAATCTAAAGAAACAATGACTGAGAACTTCCTAAATCTAAGAAGAGATTTGTATATCCAAGTTCATGAAACTCATAGGTCAGCAAAAAACTCAACTTAAAGAGATCTTCTTCAAGACACATTATAATAAAACTGTTAAAAATAAAAGATGAAGAGAGAATCTTAAAAAGCAGTGAGAGGAAAGAAGCTTCTAATTTACAAGAGAACCACCATAAGGCTATAATCAGATTTCTCAGCAGGAAACCTAACAGGCAGGAGAGAGTGGGATAATATATTCAAAGTGCTGAAAGAAAGAAAAAAAAAACTATCAACAGGGAATAGTTTAGCTGGCAAAGTGGTCTTTCAGAAATGAAGGAGAGATAAAGGACCTTCCCAGACAAAGAAAAGCTGAGAGTTCACCACCATGAGACCTGCTTTACAAAAATTGCTGAAAGGAGTTCTTCAAGCTGAAATAAAAAGATACTAATTAGTAATATGAAGACATGAAAATATACAACATACTGGTAAAGGTAAGTATATAGTCAAATGCAGAATACCTAATACTGTAATATGATGGTGTGTTAACCACTTATCTCTAGGATAGAGGTTAAAGGACAAGAGTATTAAAAATACCTATAGGTACAATAATTTGTTAATAAATACACAATACAAGAAGATAAATTCTGACACCAAAAACAAAAGGGGGAAAGTAAAACCGTGGAGTATTTTTACATGATTGAAGTTAAGTTGTCACCAGCCTAAAACAGACTATAGTATCTATAAGGTATTTTACATAAGTGTCATGGTAACTACAAAGCAAAAACCTACGGTAGATTCACAAAAGATAAAGAGAATGGAATCAAAGCATACCACTATGGAAAATCATCAATTCACAAAGGCATCAAGAGAGGGAGAAAGAAATAAGGAAACTACAAAACAGCTAGAAAACAATAAGATTGCATTAGTAAGTCTTTACATATCAATAATTATTATGAATGTAAATGGATTAAATTTTCCAATCAAAAGATAGAGTGTATTTAAATACATAAAAAAAAAGACTCAACTACAAAAGGTCAAGCACAAAAAAGGGGTGCTTGGGTGGGTAGCTCAGTCGGTTAAGCATCTGACTTTTGGTTTTGGCTCAGGTTATGATCTCACGGTTTTTGGTTCAAACCCCACCTCGGGCTCTGCACTGACAGTGCTGAGCTTGCTTGGGATTCTCTCTCTCCCTCTCTCTGCACCTCCCCTGCTCACTCACTCTCTCTCTCAAAATAAATCAATAAATATTAAAAAAAAAAAAGAGGTTCACTTCAGCTTTACAGACACACAGAGGCTCATAGAGAGAGAAAAAGATATTCCATGTCAATGGAAACCAGAAGTGATCAGAGTAGCTACTACACTTTTATCAGACAAAATAGACTTTACATCAAAAACTGTAACAAGAGACAAAGAGGACCATTACATAATGATAAAGAGGTGAATTTATCAAAAGGATATAATTGTAAATATATATGCACCCAACATCATAGCACCTAAATTTACGAAGCAAATAATAACAGATCTGAAGGGAGAAATACATGGCAATATGATAATGGTATGGGACCTCAATATCCCACACTTCCAACAATGGGATCATCCAGACAGAAAATCAATACAGAAACAGATTTGAATCATACTTTAAATCAAATGGAAGGTGAGCCTGACTGGCTCAGTCGGTAAAGCAATTCTTGATCTTGGGGTCATGAGTTCAAGCCTCAAATTGGGCAAAGAGTTAACTTAAAGAAAAAAAAAGCATTAAACCAAATAGACATAAAAGTCTATTTTTTTTTAAGTTTATTTATTTTGAGAGTGAGAGAGAGTGGGGTAGGGGCAGAGAGAGGGAGAGAGAATTCCAAGTAGGTTCTAAACTCTCAGTGCAGAGCTGGATGCGGGGCTCGAACTCATGAACTGTGAGATCATGACTTGAGCCAAAATTAAGAGTTGAATGCTCAACCAACTGTGCCACCCCAATGCCCCCTAACAGTCTATTGTACAGAACATTCCACCCAATAGCAGAATATATATTCTTGCCAAGCACATAAGGAACATTCTCCAGAATAGATCCTATGACAGATCATAAAATAAGTCTTAACAAATTTGAGAATGAAATAATGCAAAGTATATTTTCTGATCATAATAGTATAAGACTAGAAATCAATAACAGGAGGAAAACTGGAAAATTCACAAAAATGTGGAAATTATGCAACATACTCCTGAATAATCTGATGGATCAAAAAATAAGTCAAAAAGAAATAAATATTTTGAAACAAATGAAAATGGAAAGAAACACAATGTACCAAACCTTATATAATACAGCAAAAGTAGTTTTAAAAGGGAACTTTATAGTGATAAACATGTATGTTCAGAAAAAAGATCTCAAATAAAACATCCAAGTTACACCTCAAAGAACTAGAAAAAGAGGTACAAACTAACCACAAAGTTAGCAAAAGGGAGGAAATCACGAAGACTTGAGCAGAAATTAACAAGATAGAGACCAGAAAAATAATAGGAAAAAAATCAGTGAAAGTAAGAGCTGATGTTTTGAAAAGAAAAGAAAAGAAAAGAAAAGAAAAGAAAAAAGAAAAGAAAAAAAGAAAAGAAAAATCTTTAAGCTAGACTAAGAAAAAAGAGAGAAGACTTAAAATAAAACCAGAGATGGAAGAAGAGACATTATAACTGATGAAACAGAAATATAAAGGACCATAAGAGACTCCTATAACAACTGTAGGCCAACAAATGGGATAAATTAAAGAAATGGATACATTCCTAGAAACATACAACCTACCAAGACTAACCCATGAAGAAATAGAAAATCCAAACATACTAATAATGAGTAAGGACACTGAATCAGTAACCAAAAATTTCCCAATAATGAAAAGCCCAGGACCAGATAGTTTCTCTGGTGAAGCCTATTAAACATTTAAAGAAGAATTAATGCCAATGCTTCTTAAACTCTTCCAAAAAAATCTATGGGCAAGCATTATCTAGATACCAAAACCAGGTAAGGACACTACAAGAAATAAAACTTCAGGCCAGTATCACTGATGAATATAGATGTAAAAATTCTCAACAACATATTAACAAACCAGATTCAACAGCACATGAAAAGGATCACACACCATGATCAAATAGAATTCACCCTTTGGATGCAAAGACAGTTCAACATATGCAAATTGATAAATGTAGTACACCACATTAATAGAATGAAAGATCAAAATAGAGAGAAAGCATTTGATAAAATATATCTTTTCATGACAAAAACTATCATAAATTGGAGTAGAAGGAATGTACATCAACATAGTAAGAACTACATATTATGTCAATATGTCACAATTAATGTCATATTCAGTGGTGAAAGGTGGAAAACTTTTCCTCTAAGACCAGGAACAAGACAAGTATGCCTACTCACTACTCCTATTCAACACAGCACAGGAAGTCCTAGCCAGAGCAATCAGGTAAGAAAAAGAAATAAAAGGCATTCAAATTGAAAAGGAAATGGTAAAATTATCTTTGCAGGTAATACGATCTTATACATAGAAAATCCTAAAGACTCCACCAAAAAACTTAACTAATGAACAAATTCAGTAAAGGTACAGGATCCAAAATCAAAAAATCAGCTGCATTTCCATATACTAATAACAAATATCTGAAAAAGAAATAAAGCAATTCTATTCATAATATAAAAAGCAATAAAATACTTAAGAATGAGGAACTAGATACAGATTTTTCTAAAGAAGACATACAAATGGACAACAGGTACATGAAAAGATGCTTAACATCACTAACCTTCAGGGAAACGCAAAACAAAAACATGAGAAATCATCTTGCACTGTTAGAATGGCTATTTTTGAAAAGACAAGAGATAACAAGTGTTGGCGAGGATGTGGAGAAAAGGGAACTCTTGTGCACTGTTAGTGGGAATGTAAATTGGTACAGCCATCATGGAAAACAGAACAGTGGTTCCTTAAAGAATTAAAAAATAGAATTACCGTATGATCCAGCAATCCCACTTCTGGGTATGTATCCAAAGGAAATGAAATCAGGATCTCAAGGAGTATCTGCATTCCCATGTTCCACGCAGCATTATTCACAATCACAAGATATGGAAAAAACCTAAGTGTCCATTATCTATAGACAAACGGATAAAGAAGTTGTGATGTATGTAAAATGGAATCTTTTTCAGCCACAGCAAAGAAGGAGATCTTGCCACTTGTGTCAACTGGCATGGCCCTTGAGGACATGATGCTAAGTGAAGTAAGTCAGAGAGAAAGAGAGAGAAATACTCTATGGTATCACTAATATGTGGAATCTAAAAAAGCCAAACTCATAGAAACAGAAAGTTACCAGCGGCTGGAGGTGGGAGAAATGGGGAGATGTTAGTCAAAGGGTACGAACTTCCAGTTATAAGATGAATGAATATGTTCTGGGATTTGATGTACATTGGGATCTAATGATTACAGTTAATAATATTGTGTTATATACTTGAAAGTTGCTAAGAGTTAGATCTTAAATATTCTCACCACAAAAAAGAAATGGTCGTTATATGAGGTGATGGAAATGTTAACTAACCCTATTGTGCTAATCATTTCACAATATGTAAGTGTATCAAATCATTATACACTGGGTACCTGGGTGCCTGGGTGCTTCAGTCGGTTGAACGTCTGACTTCAGCTCAGGTCATGATCTCACGGTTCGGGAGTTTGAGCCCTGCGTCAGGCTCTGTGCTGATAGCTGGGAGCCTGCTTGGGATTCTGTGTGTGTGTGTCTTTCTCTCTGCCCCTCCCCCACGCACAGTCTGTCTCTCTCTCAAAAATAAACATTAAAAAGAATTTCTAAATAAAAAGTCATTACATTGTAATGATTTGTGTTTTAAAATTTTAAAGTTTTTGTGGGTTTTTTTGTGCCTATATTTCATGTTTAAATTAAAAAAAAATTTTTTTTTAAGTAGGCTTCATGCCCAGTGTGGAGCCCAATGCAGGGCTTGAACTCATGACACTGAGATCAAGACCTGAGCTGACATCAAGAGTCAGACACTTAATTGACTGAGCCACCCAGGCGCCCTACATTGTACACCTTAAATTTATGTTATATGCCAATTGTATCTCAATAATACTGGGGGGAAATTTTTTTTTTTTTAAAGGGATAGTTCTTTTCTTCCATTATGAGACTCCACATATTCCAGGTAGATTTTATTATTTCTTTGTTTTCTTTTTAAGTTTATGTATTTATTTTAAGAGAGAGAACAAGCTGGGCAGGGGCAGGCGGAGAGGGGGACAAAGAATCCACAGCAGGCTCTGTGCTGATAGCAGAGAGTCTAATGTGGGCTTGAACCATGAACTATGAGCCAAAGTCGGATGCTTAACTGACTGAGCCACCCATTCACCCCGACTTTATTGTTTCTTAAACCTGCTTATGCATGGGGCAGCTAGAAGAGGTGGGGGCAGAGTCTAAGAAGGATCCCTGATGGGTCCTCTCACTGGAGGGTATTCTAGCTCTTAATATGGAGGGTGGGTCTCTCTATGGGCTCTAAAATTACAGAGGAGTCAGGGACCCACAGTCTCTGGAGTCCCACACCCAGATGTCTCTATCTCATGTGTCAGGGTCTCCGGTTGCCCAATTGGGACCCTGACCTTCCCATAACAGACCGGCCCAGCTGAGCATCCAAATATTTTTGAAGCTCAAAGCTCTTTCATTTTTATTTTTTTTCAAAGATTTTATTTTAAGCAATCTCTACACTCAACATGGGGCTTGAACTCACAACCCCGAGATCAAGAGTCACATGTTCCACTTACTGAGCCGGCCACGTGCCCCTCAAGCCTCTTTTAAATTTTATTTTTATTTTTTAAAAAATGTGTTTATGTTTATTTTTGAGGGGGGGGAGGGGCAGAGGGAGAAGGAAACACAGAATCTGAAGCAGGCTCCAGGCTTGCCTGACACGGGACTCAAACCCACAAACCGTGAGATCATGACCTGAGCCGAAGTCAGAGGCTTAACTGACTGAGGCACCCAGGCACCCTCCTCAAGGATCTTTTAAATGCTGACTCTGGTCTTGAGCTTTTCCTGCTCTTCCACTGCAGGAGGTAAGACCTTCTTTGGCAGTTACCAAAGAGGCCCTCTGGTGTTCAAAAGTAGTTTTCAATTGTCATCTGCCCTCAACTTTGCATCATCCCTCTCTAGGTGATGCTATGGATTCAATTGTTCATCTTGTCCCCTCCCAATTCATATGTGGAAGTCCTAACCCCTAATGTGATGGTATTTGGAGACGGAGCCTTTGAGAGATGATCAGGTTTAGATGAGATTATGACAGTGGGGTCCGCATGAAAGGATTAGTGCCCTCGTAAGGACCAGTTCCTGCTTGCATTCTCTGAGTGCTGTAAGAATACCTTTCTGTTGTTTTAGCCACTCATGTATGAGATTTTGTTACTGTGGCCCAAGCAGACTAAGACAGAGGATAATACAATTTATTAACAATCACCCAATTTCATTGTCCTTGTATTCATTGTTCCCCCATATTTTTCAAATGCTTGAACCATTGTACTTACTGTCCAAGGCGGTCCCCTCCAATGGAGCATTCTTCCAAATCATCACTTGTGTAAATTTTAGCAACTGGGCCACATAATACCTGTGGCAGGGCCTATCTATGTCCCAAATGCCACCTGGGATGGGGTCCTCATTGTCAGGGAGACAATGAGTGTGACTAGGCCTCAAAACTCCATGTCATCAACCTTCTTGACCACACTCAGTGCCAACTCTGTTGATTCTGGTGGTCCAGAATCAGCACTAGAGTTTGGAGGGCATTGGGGTTTCTTGTGGTAAAGAGTATGTGTAATGTTTGTGAAAGATAAAAAAGGATCAGGGTGGGCATCTGGCTGGCTCAGTTAGTAGAGCATGAAACTCGATCTTGGGGTCATGATTTCGAGCCCCATGTTAGGGGGTAGTTTACTTAAAAAAAAAAAAAAAAAAGATCAGGCTATGAAAACCAAACCATGGTGTAGATCTGAAACCTGTGAAGGGAAAGGGGGGAGGAAGCAGATGTGGGTAGGTGGAGCGTCAGACTGAGATGCAGATCTGCCAAGATCTCGCTGATCTAATGGGAAGCTCTAGACCAAGGATTATCTATTGGAGAAGTCCCACACTGGGCAGCAATGGCCAGGCCATGTTATTGGCTGGGGGCTGCTTGGGAAAAGTGTGATTTGGGCTCCATCTGAGGCAGACGCTGAAGGGCTACCCTTGGAGAAACCAACCAGCTAATTGCACCGCTTGCAGCTGACCAGCAAGTTATTTCATGAAGGGAGATCCTACACTCCCACAGCAGCCACGCTCACCTTGTGGTCACTGGAGACAGAAAGAGGCAGACAGACAGACAGACAGACAGACAGACTGGAATGTGTTCATTTCAACAGATCAGAAATCACAAAACAATATGTAGAATTCAGTTATTCAAAATAGAAACCAAACGAACGACCATTTGGAATCAGCATAAATTCACCAAGAATGAGTTTCACCAGAATAACCAGCATCTTTCTTTGCTAAACTATATAGAAATATGGCCTGAGAGATAATAGTTTGACACTTGGTAGAAAAAATAGCAGACTGTAGTTAAATGGTTTAAATAACACACTGAGCTGCAGATAACATGCTGTAGGCTCATGTCCTTATTGGCTTTGTTCAATCCTGAAAAGGTGTAGAAATGCTTTGAGGTGGTACTGAAAAAGAGGGAGAGAGAATAGGGTACACGATGGAATAAAAAAACAAAAAAGCACAAGGCTAAATAGCATGGCAGAACTAGACAAAGTAAAATCTCATGGGAATAAGTAATACTTTTACTCATGGGAAAAGTAATACTTTACATGGGACCCCCTCTCCCCACAAACAAACAAACAAACAAACAAACAAGCAAATACAACCCTGTCAGAAAAGTGTATTTCATTTACATGAAATACAGTCAAGTGTGCCCCTGGCGTACCTCCAAGGAACTCCTAAAGCTCTGAGAAACAGCTTGAAGATCCCTGACCTGAACCAGAGAGCAAATTCCTTTCTTTTTTATAGGTCAAACTGTTTGAAGTAGTAAGATCACTTCTGGCTATCACACTCTAAAGCATCTGTGAAAATCTTGGTGCTACAAAAGAATAATGAAAGGATTTAAAAATGTATCGGGTAAAAAACCAGCGAGGGAGATATTCTCCCGGAAAAAAAAAAAAAAAAATGTGTTCTCAAAACATCTGGAAATATCTGGAGAAGGGACAAGGACTTATTCCATGTGTCTCCACAAGGCAGAACTAGGGGAAAAAAAGATGGGAGAGTGTGTGAGTAGTTTCCTAGAGCCGTCGTAGCAAACGACCATAAACTGGATGGTTTAAAACAACAGACATTTATTCTCTCACAGTTCTGGAGTGAGAAGTCCAACATCAGGTATCAGCAGCATCATACTCTCCAAAGGCTCTGGGGAAGAATCCGTCCTTGCCTCCTCCAGTTCCTGGTGTTTCCCAGCAATCCTTGGTGTTCCTTGGCTTGTAGATGTATCACAGCATGGATACATGGTGTTCTCCCAAGTGCCTGTGTCTCAGTGTCTTCTCCAATTTGTAGGACATCATTCATATTGAATTAAGGTCCACCCTACTCCATCCAGTATGACTTCACCTTAACTAATTACAGCTTTGACAACTCCATTTCCAAATACCATCACATTCTGAGCTACTGGGAGTTAGGACTTCAACATAGATTTTTTAGGGAGACACAATTCAATCTAGAATAAATTGTATAAGCAGACTTCAGTTTGAAAGAAATAACTTTCTAATAATAAGATTTGTTGAAACGTGCAGTAATTTTCTGAGTTAATTCCTGTCAGTGAAGATGTCAAGGGTGATTCACTTCAAAGATGCTGAGAAGTAACTAATTCATTGGGTAGGTTATTAGACTAGAAAATATTAAATTTTTCACCTGTTGGTCAATAGGCAAATAAGCTCATGAACTAAGTGAGATTACATCACTTTCATTAACGTTGCCACCTAAAAACTTCAACTCACATCTCCACTCACTAATTCACTAGGTAAGTTACTGTATTTGCTGCTACAAAGAAGTACAAACGTATCCTCTCCCCCAAACCTGCTCCCCTCCTTGTGTATTGGTGAAAGTCATCAGCCTCTCTGTTCAATTGTCTAAGCCAAAAGTATGGGGGTTCATGTTAAATATAAGCATACTGACTAAGAGCATGGATTTTGAAGTCAGACTCAGGATTAAATTCCAGCTACATCACTTTTGACCTATAATTTTGGGCAAGTTGATTATGGTTGAATTGCCCACTTTCTTATACTCCACTTCAGGCCTTTATCATCCTTTGCCTTTATTGCTTAAAACCTCCTAATTCTGTTTGAGGTAGAACATTCAGTAAAGTATTAATATATAAAGTGTGGAATTAAATTTTTTTAAATTTTATTTTAGAGAGAGCGTGGATGAGCAGGGGAGAGGGGCAAAAGGGAGAAAGAGAGAATCTTAAGCAAGCTTCACGCTCAGTGCAGAGCCTGACACGGGGCTCAATCCTACAACCCTGGGATCATGACCTGAACCAAAATCAAGAGTTGGAGGCTCAACTAACTGAGCCACCAAGGTGCCCCTAAATTGTGGAATTTAATGAGTTTTCATATACATATAAATCTGGGAAAACAAGATAATCAAGTATCCATCACCTCCAAAAGTTTGTTTCCACCACCCCATATCTTCTGGCAAATACTTCTGACTTTTGTCACTATGAATTTGCATTTTATATAGATAAAACCATACAGGGTACTTTTTGCCTGGGTACTTTCACTCAGCATAATAGACATTTATCAATGTTGTTGCATACATTAATAGTTCATTCCTGTTTTACTGCTGAGTAGCAGTCCAATGTATGGATATCTCACATTGGCCATCCAATCACCTACTAATGGACATTTAGGATGTTTCCAGTTTGGATATTTTACAAACTTGATACAAACCTTTATACACAAGTTTTTGTGTAGACATAGTCTTTTTCTCTTGGGTAAATACCTACGAGTGAAATGGCTGACTTGTATAGTATAGGTACGTGTTTAACTTTTTAAATAAGCTGTCAAACAGTTTTCCAAAGTACTTACACATTCTACATCGCCATCAGTAGTGTCGGAAAGTTCCCATTACTCCACGTCCTTGCCAAAACTTGGTACGGACAGTGCAGTGATGGTGCGGTGGTATCTTGTGGTTTTCACCTGTTATTCCCCCTAATGATTGATACTCAGCAGTTTTTCAGTTACTTATTTGCCGTCTCTGTATTTTCTTCAGTCAAGAATAGTTCAGGTAAAGAAAAAAATCATAAAACTTGCCCATTTTTAAATTGGGTTATTTTGCTTCTGGTTATTAAACCCTAAGATTTAAAAAAAAAATCTAAATTCAAGTGGTTTATTGGGTTATATACTTTGCACATATATTGTGCAGTCTTTACAATGTCTTTTTAAAAGCCTAAATCCTAAATTTTGTTGAGCCCAATTTATCAATTGTTTTTAGTAATTTGTTTCATAGCTAAGAAATCTTTGCCACATCCAAGATCTTAGAGCGTCTGTTTTCTTGAAATTTTATAGTTTTACTCGTTAAGTGTATGATTCATTTTGGGCTAATTTTTGTATAGAAGATTTTTATTTTTGTTTTTTTACAAATAGCTTTCCAAATGTTCTAGTACCATTTGTTGCATACATTATTCTTTTCCCCTACAAGTACCTTGGCATCTTTAAAAAAAACTAATCTCTGTACTTTCCCTGCCGTTCCACTGGTATGTCTATCTTTATGCCAATACTTTATAAGTCCAAGTTGTCATCATCATTTGGTACTGATAAGGTCTCTTGTTTTTCCCCTCTCGTGACCCTTCCAGATCACTCTCCAGACTATAAGCCAAGGTATTTTTCTTAGTGCAAATCTGAATCCATCAGTCCCTGTCACCCAGGAGATAAAACCAAAACTCTATTAATTTGGTCTTTTGCATGCTAGCTCTAATTTTATCTCAATTTATTTTTACCACTTCCTCATCCACATTCAATGCTCTGAACACTGTTCTCTCATCTTGGGCTTTTGCACTTGCTCTGTGCCTTATCTCAGATGCCCTCATCTTCACTCTCCCACCTTTGCCTGGCCAATACTCACCACTTCCCCTGGAATTCTTTCCTGGACTCCCTTAAGACAGCTTTGTTCTCACCTTGATGCTCACTCAGCACTGGGATTAGCCTATCACAACAACTGTCACACTATTTTAATTACCCATTTGTCTTCTCTGCCAGATCATAAGCTCCTTGGGATACAGAAAGCACTTGATATCTGAATGAGTGTAAAGATGAACAAGACAGTTCTTGTTCTTCAGAAGCTCCCAACAAAATGTGGGATGCAGAGCAGTAAACTGTACCAGATCCTGTCGCTCCCCACCCCACACCTCCAGTGCTTTCTAGGTCTGTCATTTCACAGTGCCTTGCTTCGTAGAAGGGATAACCTTTGTGTATTGGTCACTGTATTGAAATAAATCACTTGTACGGATCATCTGAGACCTGGGAAGAGAATAGCTTCTTCCACAGAACTTTCATTTCCTCCTGGCCATCTCCTGAGGACACTGCCAGAGACCACACCTCAATCCAAGTTCAAAGCTTGACATTCCCTGAACCAATCCAAGATGCAAGTCTGAATCAGGGTTGCTTCCTCAGGTGACCTTCACTCTGGGGATGGAGCTCTGCTAGTCGCTGGCTTTAGTTTTGGTGGGTGGGATGTAGGTATAGTAGCTCAGACCCCTCGCTGTGTTTTCTGAGCAACATTTCCTGTGATATTGCCCACACAATGACTCAGCTTTATAATCTCTCCTCAATAAGCGCCCTAGGACAAAAGGAACTGAGTGCTAGGCTCAGCTCTTTGATTACTGGAAACCGAAAGACCAATTTCAACCTTACCCTCACCCACAAGGCTCTACCATCCTTTGGCCCTTGGCTGCTGCCCCTCCCCCTCCCCAACAACGTACTCTGAAGTAGGCACATCCTCCTCCGGGCTGGCCCTCATACAAACCCTGTCCTAGGGCTTTTGTACTTCCCTAGAACCCATCTACATTTTTAACTTTCAAACCATTACGCTTCTTTTTGCAGTCAACTCAGTTCCATGATGATCAGAAACAGCTATTTATCTGCACCTTTTAGGGCTCATTACTTTTGATGTTATTATTTTTCTTTCTTATCCCGCTCAGAATATAGACCCTTTGAAGATATATGCTTTGTCTTATCTGCCATCCTCAGCATTCCAGGTTCTAAGTACTTGCTTAATGTGTTTTTAACCTTAGTGAGTATTAGGTTTACCTTTATGAGCTCAGGTCTCTTCAGATATATTTAGCTTAAAACAATTATATATTCTTTTTAAATAAAATTCCTTAAATGTCTTATTTTTGAGACAGCGCACAAGCATTTGTGCATGTGGGGGAGGGGCTGGGGGGGGGGAGACAGAGGATCAGAAGCAGGCTCTGCACTGACAGCAGAGAGCCCGATGTGAGGCTCAAGCTCATGAACTGTGAGATCATGACCTAAGACAAAAGTCGGACACTTAACTGAGCCACCTAGGTGCCCTAAAACAATTACATTTTTAATCTGTAAATATATATTCAAGGTAAGCAATTTACCTCAGACATAGGGCAAAGATACGAGAAAAATATTTTTTTTTAATAAACGAAAGTAAAACCAATGAAGAATCGTTAATGGTTTACTTCAAAGCAATTTTTTCAAACTTTCTGGGATAGGAAGGGTACGTTGTTCTGCTGTGACACTTCACACAGATGGTGGTTTAGAGGTAGGTTTCAAAACTGCTAGCACTTGCATAAGTTTCTTTAGAAAAGTTAGTATAAAAATACAAGTACAATCAAGTTAATTTAACAAACATTTATTAAAAGCTTGTATGTTGTGTACTGTGTGCTACATGCTGGGGGCATTTGAGACATTGCCCCTACTGTTAAAGAATCCAGGACAGAAGACTGGTAGGGGGTGGGAAGGGAAGGACAAATATAACCTTAGAACATTTGAACTGGACTTTTTAGGTAGAAAAGCAGATGAAAAACACTCTAGGGACATGGAAGAACATTAGCAAAGTATAGGTAGTCTTCTTTTGCTACTATTTAAGGAACAAAGTGTGTGGATGGCTGAAGAGCAGCCTGGGAACACAGGATGCAGGTAGTGAAGGGACAGAATGACAAGGACACTAGGAGAAAGGAGGGATTTGAGATCATTTTTAAAGAGAGGCTCAAAAGGACTTAATGATGAAAAATGTCAGAGAGGACCAGTAAATAGCGATTAAGTCTTCGTTTGGATAACTAGGTTGGATAGAATGCCATTATAACAGGAAAGAAAAGAGAAACATGCTTTCTGGGGTGTGAAAGAGGACATAAAACATTTTTTAAAGAGTTATTTTTATTTTTATTTATTTTAATTTGAGAGGGAGTGTGAGTGGGGGAGAGGAGCAGAGGGAGAAAGAATCTTAAGCACACTCTACGCTCAGCTCAGTGCGAAGCCCGACCTCATGACTGTGAGATCATGACCTGAAGAGTGGGACGCTTAACCAACTGAGCCACCCAGGTGCCCCAGGACATAAGAAAATTTTAATGTTAAGTTGGAAACGTTTTCTGCAGGAAATAGCCATCCTTATTAGGTTCTTGCCTGATGAGTTATATCTACCCACCACGGGTCCTTGAAGGTCAAGTACCTATATGAGAAGGTATTTTCTACCTTAGTTTCTTATTTCAATTTTCCTTATTAAAACATTTCCAAACTCCACTGGACTGGAAAGAGCACACAGGTACTCACTTACATGTTTTGCCTTAAGCAAACATTAAAAAGAAATCTCATAAGCAATTTAAAAGATTTATTGACAGAAGTTCCCAACAGATAGAAGCACTGTGGCCTTGGACCCTATTATCCAAGCACAGAAAACTCTTAGCTATGTCATTTGACTTCTCTTCAGTTCATGTTTAATTTTGCTGCATGTTAGTGTGAAAAGTACTATGGAATGTAGAGAGGACTTCAAAAGACTCACTTACCCACAGTGTTGCTTAAACCGTCTGAGAGAGGTAGAAATTATTCTAAGATTTATAATAAAGGGAGAGAATGTCATCAAAGTACAAAGATGGGTCTTGCATTTATGTAACCAGTTACTCATCTACTGTTGAGGATGGAGAAACAGCATGTTGAGGTAAGGCAGTTTCATGCCCCTGTGAGGGGTGAGGTGCTCCTGGGGCAAGCAGGGCCCCCCTGGATAGAGAACTTAGAATATCAGCAGAGCATTCTTCCTGCTGTGAATAACTGAGATGCAGACAGGTATCCTGATTCTTCAGCCTCTCCTCTGCTTTTCTCATAGTTTCACGAGTCACTCATCTACATAAGTTAGTTGATCTATGTGTATACTCAGGAAAGTATTCCAAAGTTCTCTATGGTATGTCCTTATTAATCTAATAGAACTTAAAGTTCAGCAACACTAGACTCATGATGGAACTCTAAGCAAGTGCTTGGGTCTCAATTTCCACCTTTTCTGAAGATGCCTGTCTTTCAATCAGGACTTCTTCAATTAAAGCATGAAGAACCACTAAAATATACTAGGCTACACTGCTAAGTGAACATGATCCATTAAATAAATAAACAAGTGGCGTTAGGGACTATCTTTGTGCTGTTGCACCTATTTTTGGAAATGGACATGTCACTGTTTCCACAAACCTTTGAAGATCGCAGTCCTCTGTAATGAGAAACTAGTACATAAGTAAAATTTTACATTATTATAAACTACAAAGAGATTTAATTATCCAATTTAATATTCAAGTCTACATAAAAAAAATCAATGACAACTGCTTTATTATTAAAAGTTACTGAATTCCATAAAGCACACAATGTAATTTATATTCAACTAACAAAAGTTTGGTACATGTATTTAAAAATATATAATATATAGATTTATGTCTTAACATTTATATTCTATTCAAAAAGCAGCAGCTTTACATATTTTACAACTTGAATTTATAAAATATATACATCCACCCTATTCAAATCCTCAAGCATGAGCTTCCATTCCTATTAATAAAATGCACAATCTGTATTTCTGAATATTGAGAGAAAAATGGTACCAACTAAAAACAACAAATCCACTTTAACTTGAACATGGACTTAATTCTTGGCTACCAGATAACTGACATGATAATCTGTTCGATTAATGATTTTACCCCGAGAATGACAATCAATTTGCATTTATGTAAATAATCTGTGGTTAACTATTAAGAGACTCGCATTTATATTCATGGTATCTGACATTCTACCACATTCCTCACTAGTCTTGTTTCAGGCTTTAGAATTAGAGAGGTGGGATTATTCAATCTTTCCATTTACCAGGAAATTTGACAAGTGCGGCCACACCTAACAAGCCAAAGCCCAGAACCATGCTTTGCCTTTGAGAAAACTGCTTAGAATTACTGCAGAAGCAAACTTTTGACAAAACCCTGACAAAGTATGCACCAAGAAATAGAACAAGAACTGTTTCTCTTTCTCCCTGTCAACTGCACTCAACTTGCACAACTGCAGTTCTTTAGGTATGGTAAAACATACCAGCTTCTAGTCAAGCTTTCCTTCCACATATTCAAAAATGTCTTCAGATATTATATTGTTTTATAAACAATTTTTTGATAAAACAGTCATATAACCATTCTGGAGATTCATCCTCAACTATCAGTCCCAGTAACTTTTGAGAATTAAAGTCACAGAGAACACCTCAATCATCAGGACGATAGTCAGAACCAGAACTTCAACTTTAAAGATGAAGATCTAAAGTTTGAAGTACATGTGAAGACTCCACGGGCCTCTAATGATAATGATGCATACAAGCCTGTCTTTAATGCAGTTCATGCTGAGAAAATTAAAGTCTCCCACAAATTATTTAAAAAAAAGAAAAAAAGTTCCAAATCTCAAAATGGCTTAGAAACTTAAATGGAAAAAACACTTTTACCAAAAAAATTAATTCAATTCATTTGGGCAATAATTAGACTTTGGGAGAGTCACCATCCAAAAAGTAAGCAGAACTCCCTTAATATTAGTATTTAAGAACTAAATTACAATTAACAGCTCATTTATCAAGTAGTCAATTATTCAATAAATTTAGCCACCTACTCTTGAACTGAAATAAAGTATCAGAAATTCTACATATTTTATCTGTAGGAAGGAGACCTCTTATTTAAGAAAAATTTCTGATGTAATTTCAATAGTCTTCCTTCTCTGGATTCCCTAACCTCAAGAAAAGGAAGGAGGAAAGAAGGAAGGAAGGGAGAGGGAGAGGAAAACTTCGGGAAACTGCTGAAGACCGACATAGTGGACATCTGTGAGAAGACAGGAAGAAAGAAGAGAGAGAAAAACAAGACTGCAAAGAGGATTGGGCCAAGTGGTGCAGATTAAAAAACACCTTCACAGATCTTAATCATGCAAAGGCATTAGCATAACACAGAATCGTGCAGTAGCTGATTTTGGTAACAGTGAATCCTTAGAGGAGATATGGGTAAGCCTCAGTTCTTTTAGAAAACCAATTTATATACACTTAATAATCCTAAGCATTCATCTCGAATATGTACAAAAAAATTAAATAAAAGTGAGATCAAGAAATATAAGCAGCAGTGACCATAAAGGCTTAGAACTAGTGACACTGAATTCTTTATTTAAAAAAAATTTTTGAACACACAGTACCTCCTCTTCTCTTCTATTTTTAGGAAGAAGTTGTAACAAGTTTAAATATCTCAATTCTCAAAAACAATAGGCTTTTTAAAAAATAAGATTTGATTACCAGAAACAAGTAATATGTGGTTACATACCATTTTCATATCACTACTCATTTCCATTATTTGTCAATTCATCTTTGATGCAATCTGGAAATAATTAAGCAGTCACTAGATACCTGTTTTAGAATCTGAAGAAATTATTATTCACCACAGGAATCTAATGATATATATTTGCATATATTTAAAATTTCAGAAGGGAAAAAGTAATAAACTATTCTAGTTATTTTATACCAAATATTTATATACCTAGTCAAAACAAATAAGGATTAAAGTCTTTCTCCAGATGAACCGTATATAAAAGCTATTTTTTAGCATTTTCTTTTGGGGATTAAAAAAAGCTTTATGTCCCTGCTAGCTAAAAGGAGGAATTCATACACTACAAGTGAGTCCTTTAGAGGTGAATATTAAATTCCTTAAGAGAACAGCGATAAAATGTATTTTAAAAAATTTATCTTAAAAAACTGAAAACCATTTCTCTCATTAAAATCTATGGCATTAATACCTACTTGACATAATATTTTTTTTTTTGAAAGGGCACCAAGTTCATGATATAAACATGCAAAATAAGGAAATGAATGTATCACTGCCTTAACAGAATTTGGCAAACCAGAAGAATGGCCTTAAAATAAATAAATAAATAAATAAATAGAGAGTACATATTGTCTAAATATGAAAGTATAATTCTGTAGGCCTATGTAGCAGACAGTGCCCCATAGAGCAAGGGAAGAGGGAAGTAGCATATTCCTATGTACATTTTCTTGGTATTCTGGTTGTCGTTCAACAACGTGTTACAGAGAAATATTGTTTATTATTACAAAGTCATTAATTTTGCTCTCTAGAGCAATGACTTAAGTAAACATCTTATGTCTTTTAATAATGTAACTTACATTTAAAATCAACTTAATTAAATCTAAGTGCAAAGGAGTTTCCAATAATTACTAAATTCAAGGGAGTAATGTAACGAATAAAGTGTTACCTTATTGCAAATTTTGAATGATTGGTATTTCTATATTTTAGGATATTTCACCTTCTCTTTAAACCGTAAAGTGTACTGAAATTATTTGGTTTCCTTTACTTTCCTCTGCTTCATTTTAATTTATTTTATGATAACTCTAGGTAGAGAGAGAGGTATCTTAAAATACTGCTATTTTTATTTTACAAAACTCAACTGAGGCTATATACCACCTATTAATCTACAGGACAGCATTGTTCATCTTTGACCTGGTATATTAATTCCTTTGGTGAATAAATGTCACAGGTCATTTCTTTATAAAAGAATTTTAGTAAGAGGACCAGCATTATGGAGAAAGATTCCCCCACCCCCACAAATGATCAAGTCAATCAGTTTAGAGTTGTGTAAAATATGAAAAATATATAATTTGTCACCGCAATTTTCATATTAAAAAGCAGTTAAAAACTAAGAGTAGCTCAAGCATTCCAAAAAACATTTTTTGTCTTGGTTAAACAGGGCAACTAATAAGACTGATAGAAACTACTGTGAGAACTTAGGTGTATCTAGTGAAGAAAGAACAAAAATGTGTTTAATTTCAAAAAGTGGTAGTTGCTAACTATAGTATAAACAGTGTCCACAATTTGGTGGCTGGCCATAGTTTTAATTTGTTTTTCAAGTTATTTCTACAGCAGACATATTTTTGAAGTCTACCCACCCCTGAGTTCAGCAATTATACTTTTAGAGTGTAAAATTATATGCCCTTAATTAACAACATGTACAAAGCTACAAAATGTCATCTATACAGAGATTAAAAACAATTTTGAAAATGCTCCTCGCCAATTATTGATTGGATGGTTTTGCTGGGGTACGTACTTCAAACCTTTCAGCCAATTGGCTTTTACTTTTAAGCCCAAATTGATTCATATATTTATTCACTGCAGGATATGTCAAAAAGAGTGCAACAACAGGCATTAGTAAAAATAACATTGTAGTAGAAACAGATTTTTGCATATGTGAAAAGGTAATTTATAAAATACATAATCGCTTTTTAAAAAGAGAACCTAGTTGCAGTATCATTAACTTACATGGTACTGAGAATTGGACGTTTCAACAATTTTTTTCTATAGAAAACTTTATCTAGCTGTAAGCAAAGTCTTTTAAACAACAAGAAAACAAAACTAATCCCTCCAGGAAAAATTGTATGGTTGTGTGAGACAAATAAGCAAACATACCATTCTATAGTGTACTTTTGCCTAAATTTTAAAATAAAAATGTCCACACTCTTTTGTTAAAACATTAAGCCTCTGTCAAAAATGTATTTCTTATTTTAGGGTACAGGATTAAAGGACAAAATGATACTTACAAGTAAAGAAAATTTACAGGAAAAAACTTGACAAAAATTTTCCAATTGAAGTACTGTAACATTCAATCTTGACTTAAAACATAACAAAAGAAACAAAATTGCAAACAAAAACTGTTTATGGATTTTCCAAACATAAATAAATGAAATAGTGTTTAGGCAGTAGGGCTCATGCTGATGGCTAGCAGGAAGTAACAGAGTGTAATCTACTTGGAAAAACTGTTAATGTACAAATAAGCCCAAATTATGGACTGCAGCAGTTGAATCATCACTGCCATTTTTCTTACTTCCAAAATAAAGCCTTGATTAAACCATTCATACCCTATATTACTCATACCTTTACTTCAGATATTGAGGAACTATATACAACAAATGAATTTATTTTCACCATAGGGATAACATATTGTACCTCTCTGCCAATGTTACTTGAAAACCTTCCATGTCAAAACAATTTGACAGCAGATATAAACAATTCAATAAATACGCAATGATCTTTCATTACAGTCCTTTAAAGACGCATGTTAATTCATGCCGTTAACCTTAGGATCACAGTGCATAGAATCCAAATATAAACAGTTGGGGTGACTTTCAAGGTAATGTTGGATCCCTCACTTTATTTATAATCCCACTATAACCAATAAGTTCATTTCATAGGCCCTATCATGCATTAATCATTGGGTGGCAGGAGTTAATGAAAATTTTTCCTGTTAAACGTCCATTGCCGGCAATGAACGTCCCAAAACCGCCAAGGAAGTCATTGTTATTGCACAATACATGAGGACCTGGAACTTTTCCAAAAGCTTAAAAAAATAAAAATAAAAAATGGAATTATATTTGACATTTCCTGACACCTGCATTAATACTGTATGACTAATAAAAGCATGTCAGTTGCCTGGACTGAACCAGCGATCAACATGCGCCCAGAATGCACACGAGTAAAAATGCAGTAAAAGGAAGTAGTCTTCATTGCCTATAGGTCACTTCCAGTCAAAGGTTAAAGTTCAAAGACTGAATGATCAAAGTGCTCATTTTCTCAGTAGGACTATCTTCTGCTAGGAGGATGATAACAGTGGCATCAACAAGTATCATCTTTAAGAAAAGGAGAAAAAAGATAATTAAAAAAGTCAAGCCTGCATAAGTAAAATCCACAAGTTAGCCTAACATATAAATAATTTCAAGTAGCAAGAAGAACATGATGTATTTGTCTGACTTGCCTCCCCCAATCCTTGCAAATAAAAAGTCCAATTTGTGTTCAATTATATAGTGACAAACACATCAAATTCAATTCTTTCATGGAAATGTAGTTCACATAGATCTTAAATGATGCATTAATTAGTGTGTTAGTTCTACTTAAAATAATAAATTGATATATGTTAGCACATATTCAGGATTTATCTCTCAAGAGTTGTTTTAAGGGCCACAATTTTAAATTATAATGAGACAGGAAGCAAACTCCTGACCAACAGTGTCCTACTATTTAACACAGGATAATACAAGTTGTGCCTTTAGTATGAAGGAAATAACTTCACAAATAAGGTATGATCTCCAAATCAATTAATACATAGTCAATGTTATTAATTTCTCTATGGAAAATGCGTTTAAAAATACATTTTTTAGCAAGTATAGATACATATGCAAATGAGGTTAAAAAAACTAAAATAATTTAGTAATGACTTCTGGTAGCCTCAACACATCATATTTATGTAAGACATGAAATTTGAGGATTCATAACTTATTTTACAAATTTTATTTCACAAGACATATCTGAAGGATTTATTTTGAGGACTGGTTACTCTTCAGAAAGAGGCTTTAGAAGGAAGACTAGTAACAACTACCCAAGAATTGTGAAAGCTCTCTAAAACATTTCTGAAAAATTGGCTAAAATACTTTATAAAATATCCATGTTAGGATCAATACACTGTTAATAAAATCCCCATTCCCAATGATTCAATGAGAGCTAAAACCCAGAATATCTGAATTCTCTGCTAGGCAAACTCGTGGAATATTCCATCCCCTGTACATTAAGGGTGATCTAAAGGGTGAAATATATTGGATTTTTAAAATAAATCTTACCTAAATCATTAGAATTCTTTGAAGAAATAATATCTTTAAGAAGGAAGTAAATGGACAGTTTATAGTTTCTAAGTGTCACATGAAAGTATGTTTCCTCAATTACTGTGGAACTTGGAATACAGAGGAGATACAGATGTCATGGATGCAGAATATAAAAAATGTTAAAACATCACTTTTCCAACAGAGTAATTTATAATATTAGGGTCCTTGAAATTAATACTCAAACTAACTGCCCTTAGATCTCTAAGCTAAGGGACTGCACTAAATTCTGATAAGTCAAACTTTAAGTATCATACCATATGACAATGTATACAATAAAAAGGTGAGACAAAATTCAATTCGAACATCATATACCTAGTTAACTGCCAAAAATAAGCTTTTATTTCCAAAGATATCATCTCTGATAGGTGATACTGTAAATGTATCTGCATCAGGTTGTTCATTTTGGAAGTTTTTCAGTATAGTGGGCTGCTGTAGAATGTGCTACAATCCACCAAAATGAGTAAGAAATCCATACAAAGCTATTCTCCCTACCCTAATCTCCACTCTGGATCAGAAGTTAAAAAAAAAAAAAAAATTAGAGGACGAATATGATACTCCCTGCCTTAAATACTCTATCTTTAGAGAAATAAATGTACTAAGTAAGTTTTGAAAATAGAGTTCCATGATCTCTGATAGCTGGACCCACAAGGACACATGGATTTAACATTACAAATCCATCATGGCTGTAAATAACCAAAGAGTCTATGAGCAAATACTTAAGTATGGAGACAAGTATGAGCCAAAGCCGGGCAAACTTTTTCCTAGGAAAAAAAGGCCATCACTAAGAAGCAAAAAACTCATTTGTTAGCAAAAGGAACACAGTTTCCTAACTAGATGAAAAAGATTACTGAATACCAGGATGACCTACAAAAAAAGGTTGTTAATTTAATAAGATCAAGACAAATATAGGTCTATAAAACGTGGTCAAATAACACAATATATCTAACCTCTTGAATAAAGTATTTGTAGCAAAATGAAGGCCTGGAAAAAAAATCTTAGATTAATCCCTTAAACTTTTTTTCTGGAACTGTGTAAGCGCTTATTAAAACTATACCCTCAAATATAATACACAAATCACCAGTTCCAAAGAAGTGACATCTACCATGGCTAACTTCACTAGGCTTCTGGGAAATATGAGTGGAAGAGAACTATATTAGAAGCATGTCATTTAGTTCTCCCGAGTATAAGAACCATCCCATTATAATGGACACCACAACCATCACGTTATATTGGAAACCACCTCCCTGGATATTCCCAGGGACAAAAGGAACACAGTAATAAGTCAGTAGATATGAAGTGGGATCCCAATTCTAAGAAAGACAAAAATAAATCTTTACAGTTAGGTTTGTGTCTTAACAGTTTAGGGAATTAAAATTTTACTTTGATGAACCAGTTCAAGAAAGATTTCACAATAGACAACAGAACTGTTATCTAGCAGGAAATAAAGGGAAAAGGCTGTTAAGCTGCGTAAACATTTGGACTTAGGAATTTAGAAAATGATTTTGTAAGGTAGTGCAAATAAAAAGGTTTACACCTAACATAAGTAGTTCTATAGACTACTATAAGTTCTATAGACTCTATAAGTACTATAGTTCTATAGACAGCTATAAGACAGGAAGAAAAAGAGTTTATCAATACTAGTCTGAGACAATTTTATGTTCCTATCACCTTATAATCCTTAAAATTTTACAGGTCCAGCTGAATGGAACCAGAATGTAGTTTAAAGTTTTGTAAAAAATAAATAAATAAATAAATAAATAAATAAATAAATAAAGAGAGCGAGGTATTCTTCTACTCCTCCCCAAACTTATAAACTCAACAGTTTACTGGACATAACATCTAAACATTATGCCAATCTATTTCCTGTAAGCCTAGTTTTCTAAAGCCAATACTCAGTAACAGTCTTAAGCTATACTGCTCAATTCTCTTATCACCTTAAGGAAAATGCTCCAAGAACCAGATCAGTACTGCCATTTGTGAAAAGCAATCATTATGAAACTAAGTTATATACATTCAATATGGATCCCAGGAAACAGATGGATCATATTATTAATGGATTCTATTGGCTATCTTATTGAAATATTTTTATGATTCTGGGGCGCCTGGGTGGCGCAGTCGGTTAAGCGTCCGACTTCAGCCAGGTCATGATCTCGCGGTCCGGGAGTTCGAGCCCCGCATCGGGCTCTGTGCTGACAGCTCAGAGCCTGGAGCCTGTTTCCGATTCTGTGTCTCCCTCTCTCTCTGCCCCTCCCCCGTTCATGCTCTGTCTCTCTCTCTGTCCCAAAAATAAATAAACGTTGAAAAAAAAAAATTTTAAAGAAATATTTTTATGATTCCATAAAAAGATACTTTTTCTCTTTTTCAAGAACAATTATGTCTGTTTTGATACTGAACTTTAGGCTCATTCATTCATTTGTATGCTAAACTGGATACATTTGTGCACTAAACTGGCTACCATCTTAGCCCTGAATTACAGGTAAATTCCCCTTATGTATGCAGAAATGAGTTGTCTATTCAAATACCTATTTTGGTTAGTTCCCTTTATTTTTTTAACCCTATTCTCTCCATTTAACCAATTTTTCAAAGCATATGGACCCCTGGCCTTAATTTGCAACACAGAATATTTGTATCCCAATGGCCTTAATTCTTTAGTGAATAGAAACTATCAAAGAATTCTGGAAAACAGGTTGATAGTAAACTTCAAGTAAGTAACAGTAAGGAATGTGTGTTCACATCTCAGGAAATTTTTGCACTTTAATATTAAGGAGCTAGAAAAGAATCTCAAAAGAAATGCAGAAAGAAATGCAGAAGATATGATACTACAAAGAGAGTAACAGTAGGGTAGCAGTGACTGTCCTACATTTTCAAAGTATACTAACAACGTGGAAGATCACAGATTTAAGTTGAAAGAGGCTTTTTTTTTCAAGCACCCAACACTGGTATCTATCTGGCAGCTCAAGTCTGGTGTATCAGCAGAAACCTACTCTTCCAAATCCAGGAGATCTTCTGAACTGCTGAATTATTGTTTTTCATTAATAGTGGCATTCATCCTGCAGCCAGGAAGCCCTCTCAAGTGCATAGATATTATGAAACTAAACCCAAACCTCCCTTGTCTCTTTTGATTACAAACACTGACGAACACTCTGACCCACGTTGACCCAAGGACTGTGGAGCCTATACCTGAGGCCCACAATTCTGCTTGGGCAGAATTCAACTTCTTCTAGAAATTGAAATGTTAAGTGTTTCAGTAAGTTCATCCAATTCCAAGCAAGTCTTTATTTAGTCTCTGGATCTTTTTGTTTAAGTTTGTAGGTCATGTCAGGACACTGGCCTGACCTTGTAGCCCTTTCAGAATTAGATGATGTTAAGAAATAACAAGAGTCCATATTTCTTGGTAATTTGGTGTTATAAGGAGAACATGATTGATCAATGAAGATCTTTTGGAACTAACGCAGCTAAACAGAAAAACATAAGCTGACATCTGGAAAACTCAAAACAAAGCTGACGTATTCTGCTTTATGAGTGAGAGTATGATTACCTTTTTGATAAGATTTTTCAAATTCAGCTGTAAGGTCAAGGTGAGCTATTTCTCACATTGCTTATAACTGCCACTCTGAAATGTATAAAGGCAGAGATAATATATGCTACAGAGCTGAAATGCTTTAGTTTTTAAAGATGAAGGAAAAGTTCAAGGAAGACTGTCTATACCCACTCACCTTTATGAAAGAGCAGCTGCTCTATCATCTCAAAGCATAACTAGTATTACCCTTTCTTGATTTCATATGATGGTCACTCATGAAGCAAACTGTCGATTTAAAGAGATTCTGGGAGGGGAATGATTCAGGTATGCAGGGTTCAAGCATGAGTACAAAACATACTGAGTTAAGAATAGTCACTGTAAATCAATAATCTGAGAATGTTTTAAACAGAATTATCTGTAAATGAAAAAAAATGTATCTGTACCTGGGACTGGAAACTGAGCTAGAATAGTCATAATTTAGTTGAAATACAATCCAGTCCTTTAAAGATGGCTAATTTGTATTTTGGGGGCAGGAAGGGGGAGAGACACTTTTAGTCTGTTTATTGGTAAAATGAACTCCTGGACACTAAGAAGCTAATTTACTTTGAAAAGCCTCTCTTTTCTTAGTACTTTTTGGCTAAGGTGGAGAATGTAATAGTCCAACCTATTAAAAGACTTTTTCTATTTTAGTTATGAAAGTATAAATTTCTCAGTTAACAGAAAGAAACTATTAACTATGAAAAATAACTTCTATGAAGTGTATTTTGTTTTAAATAATTAATTTTATACTTCTAGTTTCACTATGGGACTTTTCTCCATCTCTTTTTTTTTTAAAGTTTATTTATTTATTTTGAAAGACAGAGAGTAGGGGAGGGGCAGAGAGAAGAGGGAGAAGGAGAATCCCAAGCAGGCTCCACAGTCAGCATAGAGCTGGACATGGGGCTCAATTCCATGACCGTGAGATCATGACCTGAGCCAAAACCAAGAGTTGGTTAACCAACTGAGGCACCCAAGAGCCCCTCTCCATTTCTTATTCAACAGCACGTAATGAGAAATTCTGGGAATATTCTTGGATAAAGGACTTCTCATAAGTCCTTTTATCTATATAAGGCAGCATCAGAGGGCCCGAAAGACTGTATCTTTCTGAAATTTCCCTACCAGGGAGTAAGGAAGGGAAAATGTACGAACACACTGAGGCAAGATAGCAGTTTATATGTTCAAATTATATGTATTTTTAAAATTCATCACTCCAAGACAATTTCCTCTCAAGTTTTATTAGAAAACACAAGTGGCTTAAAATCTATGGAAAAGACAACGGGGCATTTTTTTATGATTAGTGAAGTTGAGTTTGAAACAGAAGGACTATACTATCTTTAGAACTTTGACACTTTAAAACATGTTTGATTTAGTGTGTTTCTCAATATTGATTGACTAATCTGAATTTTTGATCAATCTGGGACTTTCTATGCTAAGATACAGGGTCTGTGACACTCAAGAATTTTTTTTTTTTTGGAAGGAAGAGGTAGTTTGGTGTTTGGTCCTAGGCAAGAGGATGAAAAAGAATGACAAGCCAGCAGTGTAAATTGAATTAAAGGGCTGTTTACTTAAAGTAGGGTCTTAAATGTTTTAGTAGACTTTCAGTGCTCAGAAAGAATTCCTTAAGTCTGCTTATTAATTCATTTTATATGGAAACCTGTCCTTTTATATCTCAGAATCCCTGTAACGGTAGTCCTCAAGCGTCAAGCTCTAACAGAATTATCTGGGGATACCTTAAAGACTAAAACAAAACCAGCATTCTAGGCACAGTAATAAAGTTTATTAAATTCTTTAAAAGAGAAAGCAATCAACAAGACTTTGCTGAAGGAGTTCCTGAGGGTGTGTGTAGCGGAAGGATTCGTTGAGGTAGGTGTGTTTGTGTGCATGTCTGTGCCTGGAATGAATCCAGGCAAATAGTACATAAGATAACAAATAGTGTGTATTATAAATAATCCTCCACTGAACATTCCATGTATAAAACACTTCCTGTTTTAAAAATGATTTTCTTAGGATTGGGGCACCTAGGTGGCTTAGTCAGTTAAACAACTGACTTGGGCTCAAGTCATGGTCTCACAGTTCGTGAGTTCAAGCCCCGCATCAGGCTCTGTGCTGACAGCTCAGAGCCTGGAGACTGCTTCGGATTCTGTCTCCCCCCCTCTCTCTGCGCCTCCCTTGCTCACCCTCTGTTTTTGTCTCTCTCAAAAATAAATAAATATTTTTAAAAAAAATTAAAAGATGATTTTCTTAGGATGGATTCTCAGAAGTTGGTAACTCAGACAAAAGTCTTGATCTTAAACTTTGTTAAATATTGCTGAACTTGCTATACCATCAACAAATACGAAAGCACTATTTTTTTTCTACTCTTTATTCTTTTCCAAGATTGCACTCATTTTATACAACTCTGCCAATTCAAAACTAATTTCAAAATATTAAATCTGTAATTATTTTACTGTGAAGTTTTTGGCCAATGTTTTTTATTAATTTTATTTATTATGTTAAGCAACTCTCATAAATGGTCTTTATTTTTAATAAACTGTAAGTGTTTTTCACATTTTTAAAATAAAGGTTGGCTGTGCTTTGAGGTTTTTCTAAAAGGTTTAAATTTCCATACAACTTTTTAATATTTAACATTTGTGATTCCTTTTGATTTCAGAAATTCTTCCTTCCTCTAGAGATGATCCCGAACTTTAAGAAAATATTTTCCCTTGTTTAAAAAAAAGTACTTAATTCATTCCACAGGAAATATTTTATATATGAAGTAAAAATGTAAATTTTTCTTTCCCAAAATGATTACCAACTTTCTAACAGGTTAACTTACTAAATAATTTTTTGCCTTCTGATTTGTGACACCTAATTCACCATATATTCAAATCTTATATATAAAAAGGCCTAGAAAAGAGTAATTCTATTTTGATGTCTATTCTTGCATTAATATGTTTTGGTATTTAGTAGACCAATTCTCTTTCACTATCCTTTAGTTCAAAATCCAAACTGCTCTTCTCACCTATTATTTTTTTCCAACTTTCAAGCACTCACCCATCATTCCACTGGATTTTTACTAAATTATATTAAACCCATAATTTGAAAATTATATAATACTAGTTTGTCATCAAATATCTCTATTTTTTTTTTTTAATTTTTTTTTTTTTTTCAACGTTTATTTATTTTTTGGGACAGAGAGAGACACAGCATGAATGGGGGAAGGGCAGAGAGAGAGGGAGACACAGAATTGGAAACAGGCTCCAGGCTCTGAGCCATCAGCCCAGAGCCCGACGCGGGGCTCGAACTCACGGACCGTGAGATCGTGACCTGGCTGAAGTCGGACGCTTAACCGACTGCGCCACCCAGGCGCCCCAAATATCTCTATTTTTTGATAGCTCTTACAAGTTTTGTCATTTTTTCTTCTAGGTCATCTATAACTGTCATTAACATGAGTATTTACCTTTCCATGGTTCTTAGGGTCATTCCTCTTTCACTATGCTTTCTAACATGTAACTGTTGGCATAGTGCTATTGTATTGATTCTAGCCATCACTTATCTCAACACCTACAGAACTTTATAATTTAAAAAGTTTTTAATTGACTCAAATTAACTCAGGTAACAGAAGGTTTCACAATTGATAGAAAGATAAGGGGGGAAAGATCATATTCTTACTAATTAGCTGTCAGTTCTCATTTCTTTTTTTTTTTTTTAATTTTTTTTTTAACGTTTTTTAAAATTTATTTTTGAGACAGAGAGAGACAGAGCATGAATGGGGGAGGGTCAGAGAGAGGGAGACACAGAATCAGAAACAGGCTCCAGGCTCTGAGCTGTCAGCACAGAGCCCGACACGGGGCTCGAACTCACAAACCGCGAGATCATGACCTGAGCTGAAGTCGGCCACTCAACCGACTGAACCACCCAAGCGCCCCAGTTCTCATTTTTTATTAGGCTAACATTTAAAAAAAGAAAAATAAAGGAAATGCTCTGATGAATACATCAGGGTGGTTTTGTTCACTCCCTTCAAAAAGTACACTGAAGAGTATAAAATTTTTGTTGTGAATTTCAAATATACCTCTTTAAGGAAGAGGTGAGGTCAGTTTAGAAAAGACTGGCAGTTTTCAATTAAAAAGCTACCAGCACTCTCCCAACAGAATCAGTAAAACAAAATCAGGGAGAGTACTGTATTCATACAGCTACAATCAGAAAAACCACAAATTTTTGAGGGCTAACTATTAGAATAGGAAGAGCTTTATTTAACGGATCATCTCTTACAATGTGATTCCCCCTCCTGCCACTAAGAACAGTACCAGAATTAAGTAATTACAAAAGACATCAAAATTTCTATTTTAAGTTAGCAGGTTTCCAAATAACTAATTTCAATTTCACTTAAAGATTATTAAAGACTCTTTTTTGGTGATAAAATGGTAGCATTTTAGAATGTTAAAGTGATTTTAGATTTTACTTACATGATAGGTATGATTTTATGTGCCCCATTAAAAACCTAGTCCAACGTATCCATTAAATGTCTTAAATATTTTAAAGACTCTTCTCTATATTACAAAATTACATCAGTTATATATTCCCTTCTTTTCCCCAGATATATAATCTTTCAAACCAAAATGCTAAAATAAAACTGCTTACCATGATACCACCATTTTGTTTTCTTTGGATTCTTGTTACATGTTCGAACATAAAAAGAATTATCTGGTGGTCGTCTCTGAAACCAAAAAGAATTTAAATAGATAAGAAGTTATAAAATAGAAGAAGATTTAAGGAGGCAGTTTTAATAAAAGCTTTAGCAGAATTATTACAGACAGCATAAAAAATACAAATGTTTATGTGGCACAAATGAATATATTCCAGGAAAAGAAGAGTCTTGACACCGAAACTAAATAATAAAATAAAATAAAATAAAATAAAATAAAATAAAATAAAGGTATGCATGTGTGATTTGGATTAGGTTCCAACTATTAACCCAAAGTGGTAGCATTAGGTTTTAAAGAATTTTGCTTTCATTTATCTCCCTAGAAATAATTTAGTAATTACTTCTAGAAACTAATTAAAAAAAAAAAAAAGAAAAAAAAAGGCAGAGAAGTGTACTTTACTAGGTTTGTCTGAGAAACTAACAGCAACTTATAGACCTCCACAAAGAATTATGGTTTTCCTGTAAGATAGTACCACCAAGGACAAACTAAAAGATTCAGTTTCCAAACAATATATAAAAAGAAAAAAGGGGAAAAGCTATGTTGGCATATCTGCTATACATATGTCCCGACTAGCATAATATTAGAAACATATGGCAGCTCTCCAAGGGAGCTATAGCAGGAAAAGTGATGCCAACAACACTGACGACAGATTATGGAAGGGAATTTCACTGAAAATGTCGGATACTGGTTACATAAAACAAATATGTGACTCTCTACAAAAATTTGGAAACATGTCAAGTTTGTACTAAAGCCATTGAGGGCAGGTTAGTAGGTAATATGATAGGTCCAACCAACAACTAATGGCGAGCAGGACTGCCTAGACAACAGGAAGGGAGATAGGCAGTCCACTTGGCACTTCTATAACTCAGGTACAGAACTCTGATCTTAGTTGAGCCTTATAACGCTCTTATAAGTCAATGTTAATAGTGATTTAACAAAAGGGAAGAGTAGAGTATAAGATGTTAAACAGCTATCCCAAGATTACCCTGCTGACACAGATTAAGAAAATACCTGAAAAATTAGTATTATGAAATGAGATGCCTGGCTACCTCAAAGAATAGATGGTCTGTTGCTGTTTGTCCTGCAAAGTCATAATCTGTGTTCATGTGGAATAAACTGCTACCACTGCAACAAATTTCATAAACTCATTTTCTCTGTATATTGATTAGAACCCAATCTTCAAAAAAATATATATATATATACATGTTTAAGGAAGAAAATACACTCATTCTATTTGCTTAAGTCAAGAATACAACCAAAATACTAAATGATCACAGAGACATGGTTCTTAGAAAAATAAAGTAACTATACAAAAAGATGGATTACCAAAATTGTTTTAGGAACTGAATACAAGCTGGAAAGTTTGGATAATCTATATTACAAGGGCACTGAGAATAAATGGTAGATTACTGAAAGCCCTCTCAATATCAGAAATTATTTTTAACTACTGAAATCTACTGACATAATGGATTTAAATGCCCTCAGTTTAGGGAACCATTCTTGCCTGTGAAAAAGAAAACTGGAGTGAAAGAATTATGACTAAATCAAAGTTCCCAAATGCTTATAGTAAAAATTAAAATTTGTATTCAACTCAAATATTAAAGTGAAACTCACAGCACCACATTGGCCACAGAGTAAAACTCACCTCTTTTAAAAGAAGAGCTTTTGGTGAGTAGTTAAAAGATTTTTAAAAGCTTGTTTGGAGCTAGATCCCCTCAGTTTCAAACCAAGTTTCCTCTTCATGTTTGTAACCTTGTACTTAACACAGTAAAAACAGCACCTAGTAGGTACCTACGAAATGTTTGCTGAATTTTCCTCATATTTCACAGAACTAATGTGGCCAGAATTCTACATTCCAGATTATTATCTTGTTTAAATATAATGAAGTTTATATTATATAACATAGCTTGCCAATAATTTAAATGGAATAGTCATTTACTAACTATGCAAGAAAACTAGTAGAAAACTGAAATGTGAATAGTGAGGATTAGAAAAGGATAAAGGAGGTAAAGAATATAGTCATTTCTAGCTTTTAAGAGTAAATCATTACACGTATTTTAAAATACATTAAAATGTAAAAAAGTGCTAATTAATTCAAGGCACATGCAAGAGTTACGTGCACACATCACTGGTGTTCGTCTCAATTTTTCTTATTAAATTTTATACTTAACTGCCTCACCTTTCTGAAGACATTAAACATTAACACGGGCACAGAAGTCTTTGTAACTGCAAACTGCTCTGCTCTACACCTAAAAATTTTTATGTATGCTGGGATTGGAAGTGTGGGGATGAGAAAATATGGAAGCAATAAATGAGTAAGAGTTGTTTCCAAAGCCCTTGGGGTTAACAAAAGCTCAAGTGTAGCCTTTATATGCAATGTGAAAAAGCCCACAGGGAAAGAGAAAACTTAAATTAAAAAGTTATACCACAATTAGATAGTATGTACCTTATTTCCTCTATTCTAAAGTGTACATTTTTCTGCACATTTTAATATTCCTGAATGGGGATATATACCTTTTAACTAATGGTGTAATAGTTTACCGCCGGAAGTTTTTTTCTTTCTTATATTAGGTATATAAAACTGTACGTTAAGGGCTTATAATGCCATATTTTTAAAAAATACAATTTAAACCATTATTTCCCATACTTCTTTGAACAAAAAAAACCTATTTGTTTTTTTAAAACTAACACCAAGAAACATCTTATGGAACTAACATTCCAAGAAACTTACTTTGCAAACAGTGTCTTGGTGTTTCAGAGTCTAGAGAACTTACCATTTAAAAATGAGCTACTAACCTTCAAGTTCTCTAAACACTAATTTAGTAAAAATGATAGTTGAATTTGGAGAACACAGGAAAAAAAATGCTGAAATAACCCCACAGACCCCCTAATACGTAAGGTAAATTTGTTTCTCCTTTAAACCGAATACAAAAGGAAACCCTTATGAAAGAGAGTCTTTAAAATATAGAATTATATGAATATTGTGCTACACTAACCCTCAGGCAGAAATGACAAGAAGATCAGAAATGCACATAGGATTTAGATACTTTAAAAAGGTATCCTAAGTTTGACTCATTTGATTTTTGTTTCTGGTAATTTTTGCCTTTCCATCAGACACAGGATTTGTGGATTAGTAAAGGAGAATTAGAGGGAAGTCCTGAAAATTCTACTGGTAATCTAATCCTCCTCCTTTAACCTAGTCATTATGATGATCATAATGATAGGAAAGCTCTGGCTCCTGGGAAATTCCCTAAAAGAGGATGATAGGGTGGGAGCCAACAGAGTGGAGAAGGGAGCTATGAAAACTTGTTCCTGGGGCTTTCCATTGTGAAATCCAGAAGCAAGAATTTCTTGTACACATTTGCCCTGTGTATGCTTACAGAAATAAAAATCAGATTATTTAAGAAATCTGCAGAACTTTTCTGTTTAAGAAATATAAAACAATGTCTGACTTCTACGTGGAATGAAAAATTATCACAGTAATTTTCCAATCTATTACTAAACATGATATTACCTATAACTTCATAATAAAAGGCATTAAGTCTTTCAAATAAATCATATATTAAAATAGTTTCTTACCCAAACTAAAAGAACAGATATTACTTGGAATAATTCTGAAAAGTCCTACCTTTTCTTTGCAGCTGGAAAGCATGCTAATAATGCTAAGACAAACTGATTGGACTGAGAGCGCTGGGGACCAGTCTTCTGTTAGAATGGATAAACAGATATGACCATTGCTATAAACATGAGGATGAACAGGAATATTTTCACCAGTAAACATGACCTAAGAAAGAATAAAATTCCATTAACACCCAAATATTCTGTGTTATCAAGAAATAAAATATTCTCCACAGAACTTATTATTCTAAAAACCAACTAAGCAACTAAAAAATAACTGCTCATTGTTTATTCTCATCAATTCACGAAGAACTGGTTTCACTGTATGAATGAGCACGTAGGGAATGGTACACATAGGGAAAAAGCCCAGATCATCTATTTTTTATTTCAACTATTTTTCACAAATTCCTTTTAAAAATTCATAAATTAATCATGCATTTTTAGCCTAGCAAAAGACTACTATATTTATAAGAATGCTTTTTCAAATTCTACTCATTGCTCTCTGCATATAGAAATCATATGAAAGTATTCAATTTGGGGACAACATGAATTCTAGATGATAGGAGCACCCCTTCCACCTGTAACAATGCTATCACCTAAGGTACTACATGCAAAAGGAAATGACTGCTATATATAACACCTGCTCTAAACTCACTCGTCCATTATGATGGATACAAATTACTATTTATTAATCAGCAAATAACTATGTGCCTACATACACACACACACACACACAAACAATGGCTGAATGAGTCTCCCAATTACTTGTTTTTCTCTGCCTCTTCTACTCAATTCTTCTAACAATTTTTCCTTTCTCCAACTTTCCTTGCCTCAGCACTGTTTTTTGAAAGGTAATAAATCTATTATTCCCTCCTTTGCCCTAATAATTCATTAAGAATCCTGTTAGTGCTTCTTAAACGTATCTACACTGGGACGCCTGGGTGGCTCAGTTGGTTGAGTGTCCGACTCTTGATTTTGGCTCAGGTCATGATCCCAGGGTTGTGGGATCCAGCCCCGTTGGGGCTCCACCCTGAGTGTAAAGCCTGCTTATGATCCTCTCTCTGCCCCTCCTACACTCATGTGTACATTCTCTCTCTCTCTCAAAAAAAAAGAATGAAGGAATAAATACATACATAATAAATGTATTTAAAAAAAACAAAAATAAACACATAACTCCATATTTAAAAACAAAACCCCTATGTACACTAAGCATCTGAATGGGCAAGAGAATGAATTCATACATTCTGATGAATCTGTAAGCACAGTCCAAAGTAGGACAAAGAAAGCAGAAGTCTAATATTTAAGAATGCTTATATATGTTACTTCATAAAAAATTACTTATTTTGATATAAAAATTAATCCACCAATCTTTACATTAATTTTATGCTGCAGTAAGATGTACCATTTTTATTCTGTTGTTTAGTAGTAATTACTAATTTCTGACCTGACCTTAAAAAAAAAAAATCACCTGAAAGTTTGGTTAAAAAATAAGAATTCAAGAGTCCCACTTTCATAGATACAGATTCAATAGGTATGATGAGATTTTTATAAAGCTCATCAAATACAAACCAGTACTTCCCAAAAGAGACTTACAGTAATCTCTCTCAGCCCTACAAACTGCCTCACACTTGAATACAGCAAAATCTTAGTAAAAAACCCTACCTTCAGTTATGTCAGAAACTGATGAAGTATTTGTTACTCTAGGCATAACTTATTTTCCCTTTTATAGAAAGCCAGTGAAATAAGTATGGCTAGGGTAAGGTATGTCATTATTTAATATGGGATGTTATGGAAAGTTATCATAAGCTGGGTTTTTGCTTTTATTTTAAAATATCTATCTAACAATTCTGACTTTATTATAATTTCACAAATATTTACATTTTAACAAAGCACTCTTTCATAAGCAGGAGTCCTCTAACACTTCAAATATACTACTAACATATGGAACTCATTGCCTGGGCTGAAGCTAATATAAGACAACAAAAGGAATTTTCTTCTCAAAGGAATAACTTTGCACATTTGCATATTTTTATTTCTTTAAATTCTGGTCATGCACCCTCCATTTCCACTGAAAAGAGCTAAAGTAAAGCTGAAAACTAAAAATAAGTCTCAAAATAAGAGATATCAAGTTACTTGCTCTGCCTGATTATAGACGACCACCCAATCCCTGACTCTGGCACAGCTGTGTTTAAAGCATATTATTTATCTCAATTTTATCTATCAGTGTTATTACCCTTTTCATTCACTTTTTTGCTAAAAAAGTGCTACCCTAAAAGGAAATGACTGCTTAAATGGTCTTGCAGCTCCATACTTTTTGAGTCTACCCACGATTATTTTAAATTCTATTTTTTATAAACATGTAGTTTATTACATGCATTTGATATTCCCACAATGTGTTGTAGATTTCTAGAGTGGGAGTTTATAATCTCACAGAATATGCATCTGCTCTGGGGGATTCATTCTGCCACAAAATCCCGTTTGGCCAGTAGGGTATTTTCAGTAATAACACAAACAGTGCCCAAGCAAGACCTTATCCCCTGGCCACGAAATATATTTTAAAAGATAGTTCTTTTCTAGTAAGGTCTCCTTTTTAAAAAGTCACACAGAATAGTGCTCTTAAAGTACCAAAAAATGAAGAACTGCTAAGATATCTTCTTTGCATGCATCAGCGACCATCAAGGAAAATACACAGCAAAATACAAAGGTTATCACAACATGCTTCGAATAGCCAATTCACAAGGCAGAAGGAAAGGAGTATTTCTCTTAGAACGGATTACAAACTAAATCACTTGGCCTGAGAGCCAAGAAGGGCCCATGAACAAGGAAAGCAGGAGAGAAGGGATGAAATGCAGAAGATACCTACAGCAGGAGCAGCAGACCCTGACAAGCACAGAGGAGAGCCAGAAATCAAGACAGAAACAGCTCTGAACTCTAAGGGAACTTAAGTAATAAACTTAATCAGATCTCAATAAACCTTTAAAAAAAAAAAAAAAAGCTGGGGCTTTTTAACATGCTGCATGCAGGGCCAATGCAGCCAGCCTAAAACAGCGGAATCAATAAGCTGCACATATTAAGATAGCCCCTAGGACCTAACCTGCCAGATACAGAATTTTAGAAGTTTGCCTAAACATGGAAAGGCTGAGTTTACATGCCAGATGTAACTGGCATTCCAGGATGAACCCCTGAAATAAAAGAAAAAACTTTTTTCAACAGCTTATTCATGTAAAAAGGCTGGTAAGCAGCTTCCACAGACAGTTTTAAACTCTGTGATTCTGGTTCTTTGCATGTGATGGGGAAAGTAACCAAGGCTGAATTTCTTTTAGATCATGCTCTTAACCATCTTCATTTATTTAACACACAGTACAATCCAAAGGAGGAAATGGACATTTCAGTTATTTAACTGCAGCCAAGCAAGTTCTGAACATTTAAGAGATGAAGAGTTGTTTTCAGAATTAAAAAAACTTTTTGAGGGGAATCCCAAGTAACTGACAAAACCAAAACAGATTTAAGAAGACAACTGAATACAATGAATTTGAAACAAAAGGGAATAAGAACATTGCTAATTTCTTTATTTTAAAAGTTATTTATTTTTTAAATAATTTATTCAAATTCAAATTTAGCATATAAACAGTTAACAGAGACTGCACACACTCCCTACTGCATAAACCAAACGATCAAATGGAAGTACAGATTTTAAAGAATAAGCTGTTTTATGGGAAAAAAGCCATGACTTTAGATCTAATGATTTTAGATCTAATGCACGTGAATCACATCCCAAGTTCTGAGTCTGCATGAGAAACAGTCCTCAGACATCTCTAAATTTCCAAACATCTATCATTATGGTGTATTTTCCACAGTAGGTGCGATCTAAGAAAACTATGCTCAGAATCCGCATAATTTTGGAGGTAAGTAAGCACATCTAACCTAAAGTTTTAAGCAAGCCAACCCCTGGGTAACTTTTGGTACCAAATGTAGTGTCTTTCATAAAACTACTAATCTGAGAATGAAAGCCACTGACAGTGACAAAATAAAGAATGGAAATTAGGTAACTGTTTCTAATATGAAATTCATGGTACTAGTACATTAGGATTTCCAAATATCAAGTCGATACTGAATGAGCCCACAAATACTGAGATCTGACCACAAGGAAGGCATATACTACTGAGTTCACACTAATGTTCTGCAACTAATTAGAGAGTAACCTAATATAGTGTCAAACTAGGTCAAAACACATGACAAGAATAAGTAGTACAAAACAGGCTATAAAATATCAAAGCCAATCTACAAAATGGATACAAAGACTTCCCTAGGAACAATATAAGGAAATGTTTTCTCTTATTAAAACTGTAAGTAGATGACAAGACTCAATGGGCAACTATAGAAATTGTACATAAAAGCAAAGTTTGTTGGAATCAGATATGTAATTATTCATAATGTATGATATAGGCAGGCTAGCACAAATGGTAAATATCTGACAAAAATAACTGGAGATTTGGAGTTTTAGCATAGTTTTTAATTCAGTGCTCCCCTTTTAGTCATTTAACATGTATTAGTAGCATCAAGTAGTTCAAGTATTACACAGAAAAAATTCCTGGATACAATGAAACTAAACTTGGGTTCCCTGGATGGTACATTCTCTCTCCTTTACAAGCTGTGTTCTTCTAGCCTACCAGTCCTCTCCATTTATCTTCCCTCTGCTTTACCAGACTTCAACAAATAGGGTTCACTGTTCACTTTTTCCTCATCGGGTATCCTAGATGCTAGACAACTTAAAGCAATAAAAATGGTTATTTAAAACTTTGGAAAGCTTAACCCCCTTCACATGAAAGAACAAGGAGAATCACACTATGAGAACACTATGAAAATAGTTTCTGGATCTCTTCAATGAAGGAGTATTGAGCAACAGAACAAAAGGGTCCCTGTTGAGGGGGCATGAATAGGAAGGGGGATAAGGATAAGGAGAAAGCGACCTGACCCAGTGTTTCTAAAGCTTTGTAATCAAGGCAAGTATATTTCCAGCACCACTTTTAGCATCAGTATGGGTTCAGGGCCAAGTACAGTGTTCTCTTCCCCCTAAAAAAATACTTCCCCACCTATTTCTAAAATGCCTAAAATTTCTTCAACAAAAATTAGAGTTGAAAAGCTTAATTAAAAACAAGGTATAACCAGGACATTTGCAAGATAATATAGATGTGTTTCAGTTTCATTGCATTCAAATGGGATGTTTTGACAGAGAAAGACGGTATAAGATCATAGATATTTGGAACAGAAGGGCTGCTAATGTGACGAAGTAGAAAGGAAAAGAAGCAAAACACTAGACACTAAACTTGAGGACTTCACAGTTTGGATGGAGAGGTGACCATACCTCCCAATTCCTTCGAGATAAATCTCCAAATCCTTCATACTGCAAGACTCTCTTGGATAAACCCCAAAACATCCTTCCTTTTTCATCTTCTCCCACAGCCCTCCAGCATCTATACATAAAACTATATTTGCTCACAAATCTCAGAAGAGGCCACGTCTTCTTGTGACTTGCTCCACTGTTGACATAAATTCTTCCTGTACTTTAAGTCCCAGTACAAACAGGTTTTTCTGTCTCCTCATCTTAATCTAAATTGGTCACTGCTTTCTCTTTTGCCCCCAAAGCATACAATTCATACTTCAATTTGTGGTCCATCTAGTTGCCTAGGTCAAAAGTTGTGGAAGTCTTCTCTGTCTCCTTTCCCTCATTCATATTCCTCAATTCATGAGCAAATCCTGTTGGCTCAACCTTTAAAGGTCCAAAATATGGCCACCTTCCATAGTCTCCACTGCTACCCTTCTGGTGCAAGCCACCATCACTTCTCACCTGGATTAATGCAATAGTAGTCTGGTCTCCCTGTACTCTTGTACACCCAACAATCAATGTGCCACACAATAGCCACATTTTTCCTTTTAAGTAGGATCATGTCATTCCTCTGCTCAAAATGTTCAAAGATTTTTCATCTCATTCTGAGTAAAAGTCAAAATTCTTACAATGGGATATAAATGTCCTACACCATTTATGATGGACCCTCCAGCCCAAATTATCTCTCATACCTATGCCCTCCACCCCTTACAGAATGAATTAATCTGTGTCTGACTATCCACATACCTAACCAATTATTAAAGGTAGGCCCGATGCCTTTTAATTTCTGTACTCTTTTTAATCTCTCAAGTACAGAGCACAGTATTTGGCACATAATTCATGTTTAAATACCCATTAATTCAAAACCAACCAATCACTTACCTGGATCCTAGCACAGAAAAACAATATAATACAGAAAGATATTTTATTTTCTGTATGGCTGATGGTAAGTGCACATTAGCAGAAAACAGTGATGGAAAAGTGCCTCATCTCTGCTCCCAATATAAAAAGGTTTTGTTGTCGTTATTGTTTCTTTTAAAGCAAATGACCGGGCCAAACACCTGTTTAGACAGGCAGCTTTTTCACTATAAAGCGAGATATATGAGAAATTAACTACAACTAGTAGGGAAAGAAAACACAAAAGACTATAAAGTTAATACAGTCTTAAAGATCTAACTTACAGATGCAAAAGTACTAAGCTCACAACAGACTGGCTTATTTTAGGTTTATTTTCCCAAATTCTACTTTTGTAAGTAGTGGTATATTCAGTACTAATTATTGCACAGGAAGATCAAAAACTAATTTTCCAGCAAGTGCCAGTGTTTCTGGGTCTCATCAAATAAAATCTGTGGTGAATGAGAATTTTACTGCCCTGGAGTGGTTCTAATCACTTCTCCAGGGCAATAGACCAATGGAAAGTTTCAGTTATTGGAAAACCTCAAAGTTGATATGCACATCAAGCAACTGACTGTTAGACCATTATAATTATTTTATAATCATATAGATGATGTGATTAATAAAAACTAAAAAACTAATTTTAAAGTATTACTAGACTTAGAGCAGCTCTTCTCAATCATGGATACTAGAATACACAGCTTCTGTGGAGTGATGTTTAAAAAGGAATCCTCAAAGAAGATGTGGTGTATATATACACAATGGGATACTACTCTGCAACCAAAAAGAACGAAACCTTGCCATTTGTGACAATGTGGATAAACTAGAGTATACTATGCTAGGCGAAATAAATCAGTCAAGACATATGATTTCACTCATATGTGGAATTTCACAAACTCAACAGATGAACATAGGGGAAGGGAAGGAAAAATAAAATAAAAACAGAGAGGGAGGCAAAAAGAGACTCTTAAATACAGAGAACAAACTAGGGGTTGCTGGAGGGGTGCTGGGTGGGAGGATGGGCTAAATGGGTAATAGGCATTAAGGAGGGCACTTGTGATGAGCACTGGGTGTTGTATGTAAGTGATGAATCACTAAATTCTATTCCTGAAACCAGTATTATGCTATATGTTAACTAACTTGGATTAAAAAACATACACACACACACACGTTGAATAAATCAATGTTGAATAAAAACCATGAGAAGAGTGGGGAAAAAAAAAAAGAAAAAAAGGAATCCCCACAGTCCAAAAGACTGGGAACAACTGCCCAGAGCTTTCAAAGTTATCATTCTATATATAATCCTTCACTTTTAGAGATAATATTACTGTCTAGATAAATAGGCATTTTCCCCATTCTGGTACTCAGACCTAATTGGCAGCATGGAAAGAGGGAACTTGGGTTTTAAGTCTTGACTATCCTACAAGTTAGCTTTTAAGCCATGAACAAGACATTTTACTTCTATAGACTTCACTTTCTTCACTTACGAGAATGAATCCATCTTCCCTAACCACTTCATTAGAGCTGTTACAAGACAAAATCAGAATGGAATTTACAGTAGAAAATATGATACAAATATTACTACATAGAAGTCATGGAGGTAAATGTGAGGCTGAAATGGTTAAGTTTGTACTTGAACACTAAGCTAAAGAGTTTTCAGACTTGACTTCACAGAAAATAAAGAAGCATTAGAAGTTTTATGGAGGAGGATAGGGATTGTTGTAGTAGTGGTGGTAGTGTTGTGTGTCTGTGCAAACCAATGAGGTAATTGCGCCTTCAGAGAAATCTAACAGCACTGTCAAAGGATGGTGGGGGGTGGAAAGAACTAGAAGCTATTACATAATAGCCCGCATGAAAGATAGAAACTTGGGAGTACACCACTGACTGTAAGATAAGAAGGGATTGACTTAAGCACTGCAAAAGGACCTCAAAAGCTGCATTTAATGGTGAAGAAAAGAATTTCAACAAAAGCAGACAGATGGACAATAACCCAAGGAAAAAAATTTTTCTTATTTTATTATTGGAAAAGATTGAGTTTAGAAGTGTTAAATTTGAGACATCTGGAGGTACTTAAGTAGCAATATCCAACAAGGGTGTGAAATTAAACCTCAGGAAGAGGTTGTACACATAACTGTAGATCTGGGAGTTAGCCGCTTAAGATGGTTGAAGACATTACAGAAAAGAGTGAGAAGTTTCGGGGGTAGTGAATAAAGAATCCCAAATCAGAAGAATCAGAAAAGTGGGCAGAAGTCAAACCAGGGAAGGACAAAAAAAATTTTTGAGATATGATAGAATTCATTATATATGTTCTAACTTACAGAAATATTCAAGATGAAATTCAAATGATGCTGCAGAGTGATATTTGACTTAGAATTAAATGCTAAGGAGAGAGTTTAGAGGATACTTTTGCCTTGGTTCCTATTTACAGAAATATTATCTTCCTCTGATAAAACATGATAAAACAATCTGTGGGCTCCTGGAGTAAGCCTTCTCCAATATCCCTCTAGTCAACATTTTGGAGTTCATAAATCACATTCTTCCTTCATATACCTTCCACAAACTTAGCTGAAGTGAAGTAGAACAGGTTGAAGGTGAGAAGGGAATGCCTGAGACCACACTGCCTTTAAGCATTAACAATCTGAAATGATGCTGATAAGCCAAAAGGCAACAAAAGGTGAAGATGGTTTTCTAGAGAGAAAGAAGATGTTTGCTTTGGTTTCTGATCATAGTCTACAGGTGCTTATTATAGAGGCTTAAAGGTCATTACCCTTGGCTTTATTTTTATGAAATAATAAAAATAAGCTTATCTTAATTTTCTGCTCACATTAAAAAACTGTAGCACTCAAGGAGTCCAGTTCCATTTAATTCTGTGCCTTAAAACAATGACCTCTTTATTTATAGCACAATACAATAACTGGCTTCCATCTGTACCCCTACATGGCCAAGAGCACTGTTAGGTATATTCTATTTAAAGTGGCAATAAAATATGATTTTCCTCAAAAATAACATATTTTAGCACTTCAAATGTTGAATTTTAGGTATTTGGGAAATTTCATTATCCATAACCTCATTATCCAGCAATATGAGACACAGTTGGCATTAAGTCTTAACATTTTGCCACTAGTAACTCATTCACCCATCTTCCAAGCCAGCAATGTGGACGCCATCCTAGAGTCTCCTTTTCTCTAACTTCCAAGGATTAATCATTCACCAGTTAAACAGCTCTCAAAAAAGTTCTATCACCATTATCATTTGTCTAAGTATTAACCCATTACCTAAACTAACTGTGCCTCAAATTATAATGATCAAATTTAGGGCTTATGTTTAGATATTCAACATCTTGTAATATGTTCTATCTTTACAGTACTAAAAGCCTACAAAGACAGCATGTTAATGCAAAATCAGGAAAGTGTTCCTTTCAACAAAGCACTGCCTCCTCACAATTATTCTATCATCTTATTTAGGAATAAGTGCCTCCAGGTATTCCAAAATGTTAAATTCTCCCACAACCCCTGGGCCTGGGTTAGATTTCCAAACCCTTTTCCGCTAACATCTATGAATAAGAACAATGTTAACTTCTTGGAAGTACAAAAGCAAAGTCCTAATCTCAATAAAGTAAATGTTCCTAAGATCTTGATTATATTACAAATAAGAAAAAGGAACAAATATATTTACATAATTATAATGGATTTCTTTTTTTAAGTTTGTATTTAGTAAAAAGTCACTAATTTAGTATTTTGCTATAATCTAAAAACACAATAAAATGTTAAAAAGCAAGGCAGTTACCTGAGGAGAGTCAAAAGGGTATCGACTACTAAACTTAAATAGAAGTTGAAATTTTTCTCCTTCATATAAGGTACCTGGTGCACCTTCCATGTCTACAATCCACCTAGAACAGGAAAAAAAAATGTAAAAACTTCAGATAAGAGGAATTGGGATGAGAAAGAAAAAAGGAACACTGAAGGCTTCCTCTACGCCAGGCATTAGCTTGCAACAGCATATTTCATCCTACTGCACATTAACTCCCTCGCCCTATTCCCTTCTCTGACACTCAAGGGTTATTTAACCAGATCAAAGTCAGACAACTAGCAGAGGACAGGGCCAAATTTTAACCCAGGTCTAAAAACACAAAATAAAACCCAACTCAAGTGTGCTGACATTAAAGCCTGTGCTCTTTATTTTATGCAGAAATTATTATATGCAGGAACACTATTTTTATAACACTATTTATTATATGCAGAAACACTATTTCTGCAACGACTGAAAAGATTTTATAGATAACATGAAACAAATGAACTGCCTTTCTGATGTCATTTTAGAAACAATGGTGGAACTAGATATCAACAACGACTAGAGAATCATGGCCGTTAGACACATCTTCTCATCAGTACTCTAGAGAAGACTAAACAGGAAAAAGAAGCTAAGCTGACATCAGTCCACTTACTCCGATGGCTATTCAAGGCTCTATATGCCTTTCCTTTGTGTCTTATGTTTCAGTTGTTTAATAAAACTTAGAAGAGATTTCTATGGCCTCTTTACAAGCATACTTTGTTTCCACATATAACAATCATGAATACAAATCTGTTTATAATTATAGTCTGTACACTTATCTCTTGCTCTTTTAATTTATTTTTCAGTAATCTCTACACCCAACATAGTGCTCAAACTTAAAACCCTGAGATCAAGAGTCGCATGCTCTACAGACCAAGCCAGTCAGACACCTATCTCTTGCTCTTTTAAAAAAAAAAGGAGGAACAGGAGTAGAACAAGGGTTATGGTGGCAAAGATGATAGGGTCACATTGCGAAGCAAAAATGGACCAGTCATAAGAATGAATTCCTAATTATCTCTCTGGCCAATTCCTTTCCTCTTAAATTTTTTAGGTATAAAAATGTATTACTTTAAGTACAGGGAAACAAAAGGAAGTAATATTGAGAATACAGGGTTGGGGTTCTAGTCACGATTCCATATACTATGGACTTTAGAGTATGTAAAATAATAAATGTGTCTACTCTCTGAAAGCAATCAGCTAACACATATAGGCCCTTAAGAACATAGCTATTCATTTTCAGAATGCGTGTTGAATACTACACATGGCAATAAAAAATATAAGCCAAGAGCCAATATTTTATCATGAAATTACACAGGTCTGTCCTTTAGCTGTGTGGCCATGAGTAAGCTGTTTTACCTCTCTTGTTTGAACTATTTCAATTGTAAAATTGATACTAAAAACAAGTTAAAATTTCACTGAAAATAGATATTCATCTCAAAGTGTTGGAAAGATAAATCGCATAGCACTTTCCTGATATTAGAACCAGTGCGCAGTAAATTAAATATAATGCAGGGATACCTGGGTGGCTCAGTCAGTTAAGCGTCTGACTTCGGCTCAGGTCATGATCTCATGGTTTGTGAGTTTGAGCCCCCCCACCCCACCCCAAGTCGGGCTCTGCTGACAGCTCAGAGCCTGGAGCCTGCTTCAGATTGTGTGTGTGTGTGTGTGTGTGTGTGTGTGTGTGTGTGTGTCTGTGCCCCTCCCCCACTCACACTCCATGTCTCAAAAATGAATAAAAACGTTCAGAAAATGTATAATGCATAAACTGCATTAAAAACAAAAACCTATTCTCTTTAAAAACTGGGTCCTTTCTAGCTATCTTGACATCCACTATGCAGTGATTATTCCAAGGAAAAATCAGAGGACTTCCTGGTGCCCTTTCTTTCTGTTTAAAGGCAAATTTTAGGATATAATGTACCACAAATTTACGTGTGATCTATCCAAACACAGCTTTTAAATAATAGCTAAGCAAATATCTCAGTAATCCTTCCAATACCTGGGTGAGATCGGTCAAAGAAGGCATAATTTTCAACACTGTACAGGGTAATTTTAAATAACTTTTGCTAATTAAAAAAGTAATGCATGTTTGTTCACCACAGAAAATTTAGAAAGGTATAAATAAACAAAAGTCTCCCAAAGATAATCACTGTTGAAATTTTTGGGGCACATTTCATTCTAGTCATTTTGTAGTTTCTTTATCTATGATATTGACATCTAATAGTTGAATTATGTGCACACTTAAATTATATACATTCAAATCACCAGTGTTTATGATTCCAATTATGGGTACATGCCTCTGAGGATGAATATGAGAGAAGTTTCAGTTCTTAACTTCCTGTGAATAACTATTGTTCTAGGATTTTAATGTTTAGACAGGTATTTTTCATGCATTCATAGCTCCTACTAACAAAAAAAAACAACCAACTATTCCCTTCCGGAGGAAAAACCAGCTCTGTTGGATATATTAAGACAGGATACATACCAATATTGCCTCTCTAAGGATTTTCACAGGTAATTAGGACTATACAAAATTTTTGTTTTTCATGCTATCAGCTGTAACTCAGGGGATGCCATTTCACTGAGAAACCATTTCCCAATTATAGATATTTACATTGTTTCCAAATTGTCCCCAGAAATAGTAATGTTGAAAGAAGTATAGTTAGTTCTAAGTTAATTTTGTTTTTTTAAATAAGCTCTATGTCCACCAACATGGGGCTTAAACTCATAACCCAGAGATCAAGAGTGGCATGTTCTACTGAATGAGACAACCAGGTGCCCCGGGCTAATCTTTCTGTATCTCTGTTCCTTCCTTAAGACAGCATGGGTTTATTTCTTAGGTCAAAGGATATGACACTCTCATTTTTAAATATCTTAATATATGCCACCAAACTGTCTTCCAGAAAGCTTAATGTGCTTTCATTATAATTCTTATCCCATTTAAACACATATTTTAAGATAGAATTTTTTAAGAGTATTTATAGATCCTGGAAGATAAAGATATAAAACTTTTGTGATTGATTTACAATAAATTATTTTAAAAGAAAAACTGCCTGACAAACCTCTCTAAATGACAGGTTTATCCTGCAACAAAGACGCTGCTGTTTTGGTAGTTATAATATAATATGGTATAATTACTTGATACAAATGTTTCCATTTATAAAAATGTAAAACGGGCGTCTGGGTGGCTCAGTCAGTTGAGGGTCTGACTTCGGCTCAGCTCAGGATCTCATGATTCAAGAGTTTGAGCCCCGCGTCAGGCTCTGTGCTGACAGCTCAGAGCCTGGAGCCTGTTTCAGATTCTGCGTCTCCTTCTCTCTCTGCCCCTCCCCCACGTGCACTCTGTTTCTCGAAAATAAATAAACATTAAAAAAAAATTTTTTTTAAATGCAGAACATTCCATTAACATTTTATAAATCATTGTGTTGTGTAGTCCTCCTGCCCCACCAAAAAAAGACTGAAAGAGGAAGCACTTATTACCAATGAAAATGGAATATATTCTGTTTAATTATACAGAACAAAAAAAAAATCACATAATTATACAGAACAAATGCCATACATTCCATTTTCAAATTTTGTTTGATGGAAATGAAAAATCAATTGAGAGTTACAAAAAGAAATGGAAGAACCTTAAATGCATAATACTAAGTAAAAGAGATCTGAAAGTCTCCTTACTGTATGGTTCCAACTATATGACATTCTGAGAAAGGGAAAACTACAGAGAAAGTAAGAAGATCAGTGGTTGGGGGAGGTGATGAATAGCTGGAGCACAGGGGATTTTTAGGCCAATGAAAACATTCTGTATGATACCATAATGATAATACAGGTCACTGTACATTTGCCCAAATCCTTAGAAACATCAAGAATGAATTACAATGTAAACTACAGACTCTGCGTAATTATGATGTGTCAATCATAATTCATCAATTATAACCAATATACCACTCTGGGAGCAAGATGTTGATAATGGGGGAGACTGCGTTAGTGAGAGCAGAGGATATATGAGAAATCTCTGTATCTTCTGCTCAGTTTTGCAGGGAACCTAAAAATACTTGCCAACCCAGCAATGTTTTAAAATGATTGTTATAGGGGCGCCTGGGTGGCGCAGTCGGTTAAGCGTCCGACTTCAGCCAGGTCACGATCTCGCGGTCTGTGAGTTCGAGCCCCGCGTCAGGCTCTGGGCTGATGGCTCAGAGCCTGGAGCCTGTTTCCGATTCTGTGTCTCCCTCTCTCTCTGCCCCTCCCCCGTTCATGCTCTGTCTCTCTCTGTCCCAAAAATAAATAAAAAAATGTTGAAAAAAAAATTTTTTTTAAATGATTGTTATAGAGATAGAAATCTACACTACATTTTCAAACATCAATATCCATCCAACCATCAGTAGATCCATTCTTCATAGCCCTGTTCTTAAAAGGCTTGACTTCTGTCTTAAGTACTGACTCAAGTATCAAAGTCAAAGGTAACCAAAACTGTTTCTCTAAAAAGATAAATATGCCCATGAATTTTTTTCTTTTACATGTTTGTTTGAGAAAGAGGGGGAGAGAGAAAGGAGAGAATCCCAAGCAGGCTCTGTGCTGACAGTGAGGTTTGATTCCATGAACCATGAGATCATGACCTGAGCTGAAATCAAGAGTTAGACACTTGGCTGACTGAGCCATACAGGTGCCCTAGTCCATGAATTTTGGTCACTTTTGCTCTCTGGACCTAGACTATCACTAAGTGTTTGCCCTACAACTTGGTCTACAGTATACTTTCATCTTGTTGCCTCCTATCCCTTTTATGTTTTTGGAGTTGTTTTTTTTTTTTTTAAGAAGAGGGTTCATTATTTTAAATTCCACCACTACCCCCCCCCCCCCAATTTCAGACCATTTACCCTTGTCTAATAAAATATTAAATCAAAGGAGTGGTAAAAAATAGACTACACAGGGTTGGAGACTTAAAGTGATACCCTTGAAAATGTTTCAAACTAATTCAAATGCTCATTTTTATGCAAGAGGACACATATCTCTCTACCCTTCTTGGTATTGTATCTGGGAAAAGATTTCACTTCTTTACTCCCAAGGAAGGAGCGGAATTAGAATATTTCTGTGTCTTCCTTTCATGCTTCACTTTTTCATCCTCATGAAGAAGTTTCTTATCTATTAAAAGAGGTTGTTGAGGGTCTGACATTCATTTATTTACCCTTCTGTACAGGGCAACTACTGTGTTCATGGGATGGAGACACCTCTTGACTATTACTCTCTTTAAACCTTTACATGTGGTTTTGAAAACTGTGATAAACAACTTCATGCCAAATTGTGTTATTTAAGATGAAGATCATTTCATCAATGAAGACAGACCTAAGTTTTTAAATGCTGCCTTCTTAGGGGCGCCTGGGTGGCTCAGTCGGGTGGACGGCCGACTTCAGCTCGGGTCATGATCTCGCGGTCCGTGAGTTCGAGCCCCGCATCAGGCTCTGTGCTGACAGCTCGGAGCCTGGAGCCTGTTTCAGATTCTGTGTCTCCCTCTCTCTCTGACCCTCCCCCGTTCATGCTCTGTCTCTCTCTGTCTCAAAAATAAATAAATGTTTAAATGCTGCCTTCTTAGCAAGAGACATTTTAAAAACTACTAATCAGGGGCACGTGGGTGGTTCAGTTGTTTTAAGCGTCTGACTTCAGCCCAGGTCATGATCTCACGATTCATGAGTTTGAGCCCTGTGTTGGGCTCTGTGCTGACAGCTCACAGCCCAGAACCTGCTTCTGATTCTGTGTCTCCCTCTCTCTCTCTGCCCCTGCCCTGCTCGCACTCTGTCCCTCTCTCAAAAATAAACACTAAAAAAAAAAAAAAAAAAAATTAGTAATCAAACATATGGTTTTAAAAAACAAAGGGTTACAAATCATACATTATATATAATGTATATGATATTACATAACACCAAATTGTATATATAAATGCATAGAATAAGATCTATTTGTTTATCTCTTGATAGAAGAGAGTGGAATTAAATATGAAAATTCTACATTAAAAAAGTAAGTATATATTCATACATTACACTAATAATAAATGAAACACGTAAGTACTTCAAAAATTAACTACCAGGACACCTGGGTGGCTCAGTAGGTTAAGCATCTGACTTCAGCTCGGGCTCAGGTCATGATCTCATGATTCATGAGTTTAAGCCCCACATCTGACTGTCAGCCCACTTCACATCCTCCGTCCCCTTCTCTCTCTGCCCCTCCCCGGCTCGTGTGCATATGTGCCCCCTTTCTTTCAAAAATAAGTAAACGTTAAGTAATAATAATAATAATAATAAATTAACTACTTACTGTGTAATTGAATTTTGAACACTCTTTTCATTTAAAGTCATTCCGGGAGGTGGGTCATTTTGCAAAGCCAACAGTTCTTTCTGCAATCGTTTCTAGAAAAGAGTATCAATAATAATTTGTACTTTAAGAAAAATGACAATGTAAATATCCTTCTACACAGAATGAAATCCTTGATTAAATTTCCTCCATAGGCTCATATCTTTTCAAGTCCCTTACACCTTGTATGTATGCCTCACTCTCAAAGTTTTAATTGCTTGTCCCATAATTCACAATCAAAAGATTTCCAAATATATTTGAAAACATTGATGCTACTCATATCTTTTCAAGTCCCTTACACCTTGTATGTATGCCTCACTCTCAAAGTTTTAATTGCTTGTCCCATAATTCACAATCAAAAGATTTCCAAATATATTTGAAAACATTGATGCTGTAAAGTGGTTATGAAGAGCAGCCAGCTACCTACAAAACTTCACTGTTACTCCATTGGGGTTACAAGATCTCAGCCTAGGTTTTAAATGCTTAAAAGTTTCAGCACTGTTTCCTTTACTGCTTTCCAATTGTAAAAACCACAGTTCTCCATCATCCTTAAAAAAGGTGTCATTTCAGACATGCAAGCTTTTCAGAGAAACTATACAAGTAACCATTCATGCAAAAAGCCTTTTGAAAACATTTTAAATAATTTAATTTACAATTTACAGCCCATATTTGTTTTCTTAAACAGGGTATCTGCACATAATTTAAACTATCAATATCAGAATATAACATATCTGGGCCCAAGATATGCAGTTATTTTTCCACATAACCCAAATGACTATGTATTTACATTCTTGTTTATAAGTTTTTACTGTTCAACTCTTCTGTTATCACTAGTGAACATTCTTTATCAGTATACAACAAAGCAAAACAAAAACCATAGAAGCCTGCAACTTACGGGTTTAAAAATCAAATAACCCATGTTATTAGAAATTATTTCATGTAACATTATAAATACTCTTAATGAGCATCTTTTCTTGGAATAAAGTAGACCAAAATGGGTATCTGTTCAGAACTCAACAGTTCTCTACTTAAAAGCTAGTTTGTGCTGTTGCTGGACAATCAAGTATCACTAACAAATATTTCTAGACCTTTTCAGTTTATGATGCCTTTAAGTAAATTTAACAGCATCCAATACCACTACAGATTGGAAAACTCCTCCCTTCTCTGGGCACTTAGGTGGCTCAGTTGGTTAAGCGACCAACTCTTGATTTTGGCTCAGGTCATGATCTCACCGTTCATGAGTTTGAGCCCCACGTCTGGCTGTGTGCTGATAGTGCAGAGCCTACTTGGGATTCATTCTCTCTCTCTCAAAATAAAGAAATAAAAAACAAACAAACAAACAAAAAAACCTCCTGCCTTCTCTGTTGAGAATCACTGGAAAAGAACTTATTAATAGGCACACACACTTGGCCCACAAGCAGGTATCTGTGGACTACCACACCTTTACTTTGGTCTCTGTGGCCTTTCTGCAATTACCTCCTACATTTGTTTGGCTCTCGTCTCACAATGAGGACAGACTATGTTTTTGATCACAGAATCCCCAGAGTCTAGAATATGCTGAAAAACATCGATAATAAATCACTAAATGTTAAAAAAAAAAACAAAAAAAAAAACTAAATTCCTAAATGGCTCTTAAAGTGGCCAAGAATGAAATCTTTCCTTAGATCCTGCAGTATCATAATTGCTAGTAAAATGAAAATAAGGTATCAACTACTTGCAATTTCTGATCTCAGCTGCCTTCCAAAATGCAAAATAATTACAAATTGAAAAGCAGTTAAGAAAAATTTTAAGTATCTAAAATACAGAAATAAAGCTGCCTAAGTGACTTGTTTTGAATAAAGAAATATATTTGTGATAAAGTTCTATGTTAGAACAAGGTTTTTAATTTATTCCACTTATGTTAACAAATGTAGGTTATATGATCAAGTATATTTTTTTCAAGTTTTTAAATTTTAATTCCAGTGTATTTAACATACAGTGTTATTATTTGTTTCAGGTATATAATACAGTGATTCAATGATCAAGTAAATTTTTTTAATGTTTATTTTTGAGACAGAGACAGAGAGCATGCACACGTGCGATGGGGAGAAGGGAAGAGGGGGAGGTGCAGAGGCAGAGGGGGACAGAGGATCCAAAGCGGGCTATGGCTGACAGCAAAGAGCCCAATGTGATGCGGGGCTCAAACTCACGAACCACGAGATCATGATCTGAGCTGAAGTCAGACACTTAACTGAGCCACCCAGGTGCCCTGATCAAGTAAATTTTTATTATTTTGTTTTACTATTTTTTTAAATGTTTACTTTCGGAAGAGAGAGAGAGAGAGAGAGAGAGAGAGCAAGTGCACGCACAAGTGGGGAAAGGGCAGAGAAAAGGGGACAGAGGATCTGAAATGGGCTCCGTGTTGACAGCAGAGCGCCTGATGCAGGGCTCAAACTCATGAACCACTGTAAGATCATGACCTGAGCCTAAGGTGGATGCTTAACCAACTGAGCCACCCAGGTGCCCCTCAAGTGAGTTTTTAAGAACATTGGGTGCAACAAGGAAAAACTGGTATCTTCAATGCGGGACTTCTCAGAGACTTCTACATTGATTCTCCAAGGAGAAGAAGATAACAAAGAAGTTTCCAAAAGTAATGGAAACCCATTAGTGTAGAGCATCTCTGAAAAGTCTTGTTTCGATAATCACATTTTGGGTAACACTGCTGTAGAAATTCTCCAGATCTTGAGAACTTTACTAAAACAGGGAACGCAAGCCCTGTTATCAAATCAAGGATATATAAGGCAATTTGCACAGGTACTAACTGAAACATAAGGATATAAAGGTAAGTTAAGAAGAGTTTTATTGGTATCATTATCCCTTACGTCTCCTGAACATAATGATTAAGAGTGCTATGAAAAAAGAAATGTTTTCCTCACCCTGACACTAATTCTTACATGTCCACAAAGAAAAAGACCTGTGATGACCAAACTCCCAAGAGAATCTCCAATTAACTCTGCTTTCTTGTATTCCCATCTTTGTGTAGTTCCCTCCCACACTGTACCAAAATTCAACAGTGTGACTAACAGAACATAGCTGAAATGATGGTATGTCACTCCCAAGATTAGGTTATAAAACAATATGGTTTACATCTTGGTCATTCTCTTTAGAATCACTTGCTGTATTGTGAACAGCCTAATTCAGAAGTCTGCATGCTAAGATTACTGGCCTCCCGCTAATAACCATGTATGATTTGGAAGCATATTCTCCAACCCTAAGCCAGTCTTTCAGATGACTGCAGCCCAGGCCAATATCTTGCTTACAAACTCAAGAGAGACTCTAAGCCAGAACCATCCAGCTAAGCCTCTGATTCCAGACCCTTTGGGCGACATGGGATTATAAAGGTTTGTTCTTTTAAATTACTAAATTTGGAGATAATTTGTTATATAGCAACAGATAATGCAGGATCTCTGTTCCAAACTCCCCTCATGAAAAGGGGTTATAATCTACAACCCACTTTCCATTTCAATATCACAGGTCAGAATCTAAAACATTCTGAGGGGGTGAGTCACTACATAAAAAGTTTTTTTTTTTTTTACTGAGCGGGTGAGTCACTACATAAAAAGACAATTCATGCCAGCCCCTTAATGTCTTAGCTACTAAGCCTTAAACTACTTTGCACACATCCACATCGCCTCCAATAAAGAGATAAAGCATGACCAACCTTTTGGGGGCTAATGCATATTTACTAAGCCCACTAATAAAAGTAATAATTCACCCATGCACTTAAAATCAAAACATAAAAAAAAAAAACATACAAAGAATGGAAGGTCAAATGGTTTGTCTATTTGGCTGGTTCACAAAACAGGGAATTTATCCTTTGGTGTATTCTCAGAACAATAATTCATTGGAGAAGGCAGAACATGTCTTTAAATAAGCAGTCAGTCCCCTCAAGGGTCCTTTGGATCATCTAAGAAATTGGTTCTAATGAGGTATACTCCAAAACAAAACAAAACAAAGCAACAACAAAGAAACTAGCCCTAAGTTTCTTGAACACGGACACAGAAGCTAAAAGAGAAGGACCTAAAAATTTGATGTAAAAATAAACAAGAATTCATACTTACTTGAGGATGTAAAGAGCTAGTGATCTATTTAGAGATCACACCATGTAGTATCAATCAACAGAAAGCTATTATCACATGAGGAAAGCATTCAGCTCCTCCTATCATTGAAGACAAAGTATTATAAAAGTGGATGAGAAACACTAGCAAAAGTGATGATACCACCAGCTGTGAAAACCATTATGGCAACATGGCCGGCTTTCCCATACAGTGCTGAAAATGGCAGCTACAGACTAAAATAACTGAAGATAACAGAAACTAATTGCAGAAGGTAACGGCTGTAACCAGAGAAGCAGAACTACCCTGAAACTACTGGGAGGGGAAGAAGCCAAGAAATTTGCAATGGTTCTTGGCCAAATATCACCCTTGTCTGTACCTAAATTGGTGAGGATATGGAAAAACTAATTACATATATTGCAAATGTATCATCATTTTCTGAATCTAAGAAACATCATCAGTCTTAAGATGCACCATTATTTTATATAACCCTGAAAAAAGAAGGGTTACTGAATAGTAACACACCACTGGTAAGACATATCTTCATTTTGGATTAAATATGAAAAAACTGCATTTAAAAATCTATGAATATTGTATTAATAAAAGTTTAATTTTCCTAATACTTAAATACCAGAATTACTTGAAAAATAAAAATTAAGTTGCTGAATAAATTTAATGCCGAAAATGATTCTTATTTCAATATTTAATACCTAAACAAAAATACATGATTTCAGTCACTCTTTAAACATGCATTTTCTTTCCAGAATTTGCATAAAAGTGCACCGACATCTTGTCCTCCCAGACAAAAAGGCCTAAAGCTACTAGCAAAAGAATTTCTTTTTCTCACCTCATTCATCAAAAATGGTCAGGTCCAGAATCTAAATGTTTGGAAGCACCACAAATCTAGAGTAAACCTGAAAAACTCCCAACTAAGCCATCTCTTATGTTGGCTCAAGTCTGAAAAACACACAGGAATCTGAGCTCTGAAGAGATCCAGATGGATTTACATAATCAGTAAGAAAGATCCTGATACATCTAAATACCTTGAGAGAGAAATGATTAAACATTTTCAGAACTGGTTTGGCTTGGGGTACCTGGCTGGCTCAGCAAACAGAGCATGCAACTCTTGATCTCAGGGTTGTGAGTTCAAGCCCCATGTTGGGCGTGAAACCTACTTAAAACAAAACAAAAAACTGATTTGGCTGTTCAGTGGCTCTGGCTTCAGTAATCCAGCCAGCACCTCCTTTTCTTTCCTTCCTCACAAAAGCAAATGGTTCAAAGTGATATGAATCCATTCTAATTTATTACCTTTGGGGGTGGGGAGTATTAAGAAAACCACTGACAAATTTTACAACTATCATCAATGACAAGGTATTGGAGCACACCACAAAACTGAAAGACACTCCAGTATGTCATAACACCACAGCTGGGAATCTCTGCTCTAGATTACAACAGCCTAGGACTTGTAACCCTGTACTTACAGTGACACCAGTTCAGTTCCTAAAATGTTTTCCAACTCAATGCATGTGCGGGATTATTCTTGAGATTTACTCTCCCCTATGACTGGGGCTTATTACTACAGTACTGGGTTGAAGAAAGAAATTAATATAGTATTAAAAGGCTGCTCTGGAGCTTAACATACCCTCTCTCCACTATTACTTCTCCAAGAATTACTACAGTAAGCTGCTTCACACCAAAGGTGAACTGTGGAAACACAACAGTCAACATAGTGAAGAACAGACACATTTATTATTACTCTTAACTTCACGAGATGGAAAGCCCTTGGAAGGCTCAAGCCAGTTTGTATACAAAAGAGAAAAAAGCAATTTAAAAGATAATCACTTTAAAACTGTAATCACTGTATTCTAACAGTCCTATTCCATTTCCCCCAACTCAAAATATCAAAGCTATCCCAATATACACTCATAATGTTAAATCAAGCTTGAATACGCCATATGCCTCCCTGGCATAATCAAGATATGAGATAATGGATAAATACAAAGACTAACACTTTTAAATATTAAAAATTTTTAAATTAATGTGGGGACTGAGGGGATGGTTAAATAGGTGACAGGGATTGAGGAGTGTACTTATGATGGACACAGAATGATGTATGGAAGTGCTGAATTACTATCTTATACACTTGAAAGTAATAAAATACTATGTTAATTGAATTAAAATAAAAACTTAAAACAAATTATATAGACATAAAATACATATATACATAAAATCTCAGAAGTCCAAAAAACTTTTTAAGTGTGGCAAAACTCTATCCTAAAAGAGCCCTGCCATTGTGTACTGAACATAATTTAGCCTAACAATGACTGCATTATTGTGACAGCCTTAAATAACAATGAGATCTATAAGCCCAACCAACTCTGCAGCAAATTGTGATAGTCTGATATCCTTGTTTTCCACTTGTTTTTCTTTTTTACTGTCATCTGCTTTTTCATTGCCAATAACTTATCACAATACCTAACTTCTACTCACTGACATCTTATTTTCCTTTCTCCTCTTTTCTCTCCTTCATCTGCTGTTTCCCTCTCCGCAAGCCCACCCTGCATTACCTAGCAAAAGAGTTTATTTATTTTGTTGAATATATCACTTTATTTTTGTTTAACCATACTCATCTTTAGGGCTAGCATTAACAGTGGCAAACATTTATTCCTTCACATGCTCTTAAACCATATACTGTCTCACTGAAACGAACTGGAGAAATTAGGAGTAATTTCTGCAAGTCCTCATTAAATGAAAAGCATGGCCCAGTAACATCTACAGATCATACTCTGTGTAGCACAGTGCTAAACCATGGAGTTTCATCCCAATGATGTGATCTCTGCCTCTTCAGCTATTGTCATTTTCATCAATGCCCACAGTCATATATTAATTCCAGTCTTTCTTCTTCACACAGCTAAGGATGATGAGTATGACTGTATTTAAAAAAAAAAAAAAAAAAAAAAAGTGGGGCGCCTGGGTGGCGCAGTCGGTTAAGCGTCCGACTTCAGCCAGGTCACGATCTCGCGGTCTGTGAGTTCGAGTCCCGCGTCAGGCTCTGGGCTGATGGCTCAGAGCCTGGAGCCTGTTTCCGATTCTGTGTCTCCCTCTCTCTCTGCCCCTCCCCCATTCATGCTCTGTCTCTCTCTGTCCCAAAAAATAAATAAACGTTGAAAAAAAAAAAAAATTAAAAAAAAAAAAAAGTTACTATTATGGTCATTTTGTAGTGAACATTACTGTTTAATCTGAAGAATACATCATCAAATGAAATGTACCAGTTAGCCAAGTTGTAAATGCAACATAAAAAGTTCTTAAAGGAAATTAAAAGTGCTACTCCAGTGAACACTTGAGTGGTAAGAAAACAAAACAGCCTTTTATTGCTGATATGGACAAAGTCTGAGTGGTCTGGATAGAAGATCAAACCAGCCACAAAATTCCCATAAGCCAAAGCCTAATCCAGAACAAGGTTCTAACTCTCTTCAAATCTGTAAAGTCTGAGAAAGTGAAGAAACTGAGAAGAAAGATTTGAAGTTAGCAGAGATTGGTTCATGAGGTTTTAAGAAAGAAGCCATCTCTCTAACATGAAAGTGCAAGGTGAAACAGTAAGAGATATAAAACTGCAGCAAGTTATCCAGAAGATGTAGTTAAGGTAATTAACAAGGGTGGCTACACTAAACAACAGATTTTGAGTGGAAATGAAACAGCCTTCTATTGGAAGAAGAGGCCATCTAAGACTTTCATAACTAGAAAGAAGTCAATGCCTGGCTTCAAAGAGTCAAAGAACAGGCTGTCTCTTCTAAGGGGCTAATGCAGCTAGTGACTTTAAGTTGAAGGCAGTGCTCATTGGCCATTCCAAAAATCCTAGAGCCCTTCAGAATCACGTTAAATGTACTCTTCCTGTGCAATGTAAATGGAACAACAAAGCCTAGATGACAGCACATCTGTTTACAACATGGCTTACTGAATATTTTAAGCCTACTTTGAGACCTACTGCTCAGGGAAAAAAAGCTTCCTTTCAAAATAATACTACTCACTGACAATGTACTTGATCACCCAAGAGTTCTTATGGAGACGTGCAACAAGATTAATGTTTTCATGCCAGCAAACAAAATCCATTCTGCAGCCCAAGGATCGAGAAGTAATTCTGACTTTCAAGTCTTTACTTAAGAAATACACAGCTGCCATAGACAGTGATTCTTCTGATGCATCTGGACAAAGTAAACTGAAAACCTTCTGGAAAAGATTCACCATTCTAGATGCCATTAAAAACATGTGTGATTTGGGGCACCTGGGTGGCTCACTAAGTTAAGCAGCCAACTCTTGATTTCAGCTTGGGTCATGATCTCACGGCTCATGGATTTGAGCCCCACATAAAGCTCTGTGCTGACAGTGCAGAACCTGCTTGGGAGTCTCTCTCTCTCTCTCAAAAACAAAAAACAAAAAACAAAAAAACCCCTGTATGATTCATGGAAAGAAGTCTAAATATTAACATTAACAGAAGTGTAGAAAAAATGGATTCCAGCCCTCATGGATGACTTTGAGGGGTTCAAGACTTCAGTGGAGGAAGTAACTGCAGATGTGGTGGAAACAGCAAGGTCTAGAAGTGGACCCTAAAGATGTGACTGAATTGTTGGAATCTCATGATAAAACTTTAACAGATAAGGAGTTGCACCATATGGATGAGCAAAGAAAGTGGTTTTTTCAGTTGGAATCCATTCCTGGTAAAAATGCTGTCACTTTCTGAAATGACAAGAAAGGACTTAGAGTATTACATAAACTCAGTTGATAAAGCAGTGGCAGGGTTTGAGGATTGACTCCAACTTTAAAAGAAGTTCTACTGTGGTTCAGATGCTGTCAAACAGCATCAAATGCTACAGAGATATCATTCCTGAAAGGACGAGTTGATCAATGCTGCAAATTTCATTGTCTGATTTCATATAATTGCCACAGCCACCCCAACCTTCAGCAACCACCACCCTGATCAGTCAATGACCATCAACATCCAGGCAAGAAGCTCCACAAGCAAAACAGATTACAATTCACTAACAGCTCAATGGAGGTTAGCATTTTTAGCAGTTTTTTAATTAAGCTATGCACATTGTTTTTTCAGACATGATGCTACCACACATATAACAGACTATAACATAGTGTAAATACAACTTTTATATACATTGGGAAACCAAAACATACATCTGACTCATTTTACTGTGATATTTGTTTTATTGTGGTGGTCTGAACCAAACCCACAGGATCTCTGAGGTATGCCTATATTCTAATGGGTAAAATTAGGGGCACCTGGGTGGCTCTAGACTCTTGGTTAGGTGTCTAGACTCGGTTTTGGTTCAGGTTATGATCTCACGGCTCATGTGACCAAGCCCTGCGCTGGGCTCTGAGCTGGCAGCACAGAGCCTGCTTGGGATTCTCTCTCTGCCCCTCACTCACACGTGCCCTCTCTCTCAAAATATTAAAAAAAATAAAGGATTAAAAAAACCTTATTTAAAAAGGTTTTAAATTTAAAAAAACCTTATTTAGGGTAGGGAAAAATATAAAGACAGGAAAACATTAAAAATGTAGAAATAGGGGCACCTGGGTGGCTCAGTCGGTTAAGTGTCCCACTTCAGCTCAGGTCATGAGCTTGAATTCAAGCCCCACATCCAGCTCTGTGCTGAAAGCTCAGAGCCGGGAGCCTGCTTCGGATTCTGTGTCTCCCTCTCTCTCTGCCCCTCTCCTTCTCATGCTCTGTCTCTCTCTCTCTCAAAAAATAAATAAACATTTAAAAAAATGTAGAAATAAATGTCAGTGGATGCCAATGCAACTGTACATGAAATGGCCAACACTGTTTTTCTCTCATTTCATCCAACAACCAACAGGTGGAAGGTTAACAATAGGGGAACACAATGGAATAAAAATAAGATTACTAGACACATTAGTATCATTACACTATCAAACAACTACTATTTTTCCCCCCAACAACATTAAACAATTATAACAATAGCTATCTCTCTTCTTTCAGGGTGAGAGGCTAAGCAATGAAATGATTTTACCTTATTGTAAAATGAAGCAGAATTTGATTCATGCAAATTAAGGAAACATTTCCTTTCCTACTGAATTCTAAATACACTTCTACAGACTTAGTTCCTAATAGGCATTTGTTGAAACTCTTGCCCCTTTTCGGAAATGGAAAGCCTCCAACAAATAGAGGTATTCATTCTTTATTTTAAACTAACATTTTCAAAAATTAGCTTGGAATGCAAAAAGCGACAAGACTTAAAGATTCCTCTTCTTACAAAGAGGCCACAGTCTAAAAAAAACAACAAAAACTGCATGCTTTCATGCTTCTACATGCTTTCAGGGTATAGCAGTGCCTGAAAGGAGAGGAGTGGGCACAGAAAGAAACCACGATCATGATAAACTGAAAACCAAAGGAAGAATGTGTTACAAAAACTAAACAATTTCATTTTCAGCACAATGGTAGAATAGAGACTCTGAATAATTCTATAAAAAAAAACAAACAAAAAGTGAGTGTAGGAATCCTGAAATAAAAGGATCATGGTTGGATTTCGCCTTGGGGATTTCTACCAAACCCAAGGAGGGCAAGGCCAGAAAGTGAGGCTTCTAACAGAAGACTATGACTCTTCAGTGTAAGAGAAAGGGCATAGAAATTTGCCTGTTTTGAACTCAGCAATGGGCGGAGGAAGAAAAAATTTCTTCCATGAAATGTCTTAACCTCAAGTGGACACCCACGTGGATTTTCAGTATGAATTCCTACAACCTTAGACAAGAATTTAATCAAAGTAGTCCAGGAAGTAATGCCCAGGCAACTGGCAGAAGCAAATATAAACCCTAGAGGAAAAGAAGTTCTAACCTTTGGAGGCAACAATTTCACTTATCAGAATCTAGGAAGATAAATTAAAAATTAATAAGAACCAAATGAGAACTTATTCAGAAGACAATAGCATTCAATACCCACTGTGATAAAAATCTATCTTCTCTTGCATTCAGAATAGTACCAGATCCCCCAATTAATTTATGTCCTATAGGATTTATATAACTGTAAGCAACTCTAAGGCACAGATTGTGTCTATTTCTGTGTATTTCTAGCATTCAAAACTGTGCCTGGCAAATAATGGTTTTTGCCTTACTACATGTCTAAAAAATTAATAAGGGTGTTGACCAATTCACTATTTGCAAGGGCAAAATCCAGAAAAAATATATGTGTCTATCAATAGCTAACTTAGACAAATTACGGCATATAGAAATAAGACTATGCAACCATTAAGAATTATGTGTACTAACAAAAGAACCTCAAAATATACTGATGAAGAAAAAGCAAGTCTAGGGGCACCTGGGTGGCTCAGTTGGTTGAGCATCTGACTTAGGCTTAGGTCACGATCTCACAGTCTGAGAGTTCGAGACCTGCATCGGGCTCTGTGCTGACAGCTCAGAGTCTGGAGCCTGCTTCAGATTCTGTGTCTCCCTCTCTCTCTGCCCCTCCCCCCACTCATGCTCTCTTTCTGTCTCAAAAATAAATAGATGTTTAAAAAAAATTTATAGGGGCGCCTGGGTGGCTCAGTCGGTTGAGCGTCCGACTTCAGCTCAGGTCACAATCTTGCAGTCCGTGAGTTCGAGCCCCGCGTCAGGCTCTGGGATGGCCCAGAGCCTGGAGCCTGCTTCCGATTCTGTGTCTCCCTCTCTCTCTGCCCCTCCCCCATTCATGCTCTGTCTCTCTCTGTCTCAAAAATAAATAAATGTTAAAAAAAATTAAAAAAAAATTTATATAAAAAAAAAGAAAAAGCAAGTCTCAAAATACATAGAATTCCTTCATGTTAAAACAAAAGCAACAGATTGTACAAATGTTATATAAATGTATACAAAAGACGTCCAAAGGAAGCATATCCAACTATTTTACAGTAGTACCCTACTAGCAGTGGAAATGGAGGAGAAAGAAGACACCTCTATTTGCACTATATACTTTTAAACTATGACTCTTTTAAAAGCAATAAGAATGTAAACATGAAGGGCACGTAGGTGGCTCAGTTGGTTAAGCATCCGACTTTGGCTCAGGTCATGATCTCACAGTTCATGGGTTCGAGCCCCCTGTTGGGCTCCGAGCTGACAGTTCAGAGCCTGAAGCTTGCTTTGGATTCTGTGTCTCCCTCTCTCTCTGCCCCTCCCCCATGCCTGCTCGCTCACTCTCTCTCAAAAAATGAATGAAACATTAAAAAATAAATTAAATAAAACTAAGGGCTCAATGGATGATGGAAACATATCCACATAAGAACCTGTACACAAATATTGATAGTAGCATTATTTACAACAGCCAAAAAGAAGAAACCCAAATGCCCATTAACTGATGAAGAGGTAAGCAAATGTGTCCAGATAATAAAATGTTATTTGGCCATAAAAAAGAATGAACTACTGACACATGCTGTAACATGGATGAACATCAAAAACATTATGCCAAGTGAAACAAATCAGTCACAAAAAAAACTAGTGTATGTGTTACTATTTACATTTCATGTAATAGGATAGGCAAGTCTATAGATACAAAAAGTAGACTAGTTATCTGCCTGAGGGATGTGGAGTGAAGTGTCAGAACAGTGAGTGCTAGTGGGTACGCGTTTTCTTTTGGAGATTATGAAAATATTCTAATATTAGATTATGGGGATGGGTACAAAACCAGGTGAATATACTAAAAACCACTGATTGTACACTTTAAATGGTTAAATTTTATAGCATATAAATTTTATCTAAATAAAACCTTTTAAAAACTCAATGGATAGATTAAGTAGCAGACTAAAATAGGTGAAGAGAGAATTAGTACTTAGGACAATAACCTGAAGCATTTATCCAGGACATAACAGAGAAATGGAGATGAAAATGTGAAACAAGAACATAAAGGAGAATAAGAGGCAACACTTAAACAAATAATGCTTGAGAATTTCCCAGAATTGTTGAAGACATCAATCCTCAGGTCAAGAAATTCAATGAATTCCAAACAGCGAAATAAAAAGAATTCTGAACTTAAAGTACAGAACATCAATTTAAAAAGAGCTTAATCCTAAAACTAGAGAGAAAAGACAGATTAGCCACACAGAAATGGAAATTAGGTTGATGGCCTAAAAGTAACAATGGAAGTCAGATAACACTAGAACTTAGAAAACTGGAATTTTATCTTTAGTGTAAGTGAAAACAATGGACAGTTTTAACTCCTATATCTGGTAAAACTAAACTAAATTTCAGGAACACAAGTGAAAAAAAAAAAAGGTATTTTCAGACAAAACAGAGTTTACCACCAATAGCAACCAACCAACAATAAATCTTGACTTCCTTCTGGAAAAGGATCCCAAATTGCAAGTTTAAGATGCAAAGGAATGGTGAGCAAAAATACATAAATATATAAGTAAATCTATAAATCTAAACACTGGCTATAAAACATAGGCCCACAATTCTTTATGGATAAAGTCTTGCGGCCAGATGTGTTTCAAAATTAAGAAATTTTTAAATTTTATAAAAATAACAATATTGGGGTACCTGGGTGGCTCCATCAGCTAAGCATCCAACTCTTGATTTTGGCTCAGGTCATGATGAGGATGATGAGGCTCAGGTCATGATGAGGTCATGGGGATGGAACCCCATCCTGAGCTCTATGCTAATAGCGTGGAGCCTGCTTGGGATTCTCTCTTCCTCTCTCTGCCCCTCCCCTGCTTACAGTCTCTCTCAAAATAAGTCACAGGGGCCCCTGGGTGGCTCAGTCTGTTGAGTGTCAGACTTCAACTCAGGTCATGATCTCTCAGTTCATGAGTTCAAGCTCCGCACTGGGCTCACTGCTGTCAGCACAGAGAATGCTTTGAATCCTCAGTCACCCACACTCCCGCACCCCCCGCCCCCATCTCTCTGTTCCTCCCTCCTCACACTGTCTCAACAAAATAAACTTTAAAAATGTCACAAATTAGGCTTCAGCACTTTGAATACATGGGATTTTTTCAAGACTATGCAGTCTCATGTCCACTCAGGGCACGTTTCGCCACTAGAAAAATCTTTGGTCAACATACACTGAAGTTTGGTTTCTAAACCTTTTTTTAGATTTTGGATTTCAACAAAAGATAGGAGCCTAAAGTATCAATTGGTAAGATTAAAACAGAACAGAACCAAAATACAGGGCAATTAATACATAAATTGGAAGACAGGTGATGGGAGTTACAACATTCTAAGATCACATTGTCTTAGAAGAGCGCAAAACAGAGGAGCCTGGCTGGCTCTGTCTACAGAACATGCGACTCTCAATCTCAGGGTCATGAGTAAAAGAGTACAAACATACTCATAAGCTTTATATTGTATGAAAGACAATGATTGTTGTTTTATTATTTTATTTTAATTCCAGTACCAGTTAATACCAGTTAATACCAGTTAACACTGGTAAGCTTTAGATTTTGATAGCTGTGCATGTTAAATCAGGTATCATAATGCCTAGAAGTCATTAAGAAAAAGACAACCAAACAGAAAAATTGGCAAGAGGCTAGAACATACAATTTACAGAAAGCAATGTAATGAATAATTTGTATGAAAAAGTACTCAGCTTCACTGATCATCAGAGAATGAAAATTAAAACCATATTACTGTAATAACATATATCTACCAAAATGGCTATAATTAAAAACAACTGACAAGACCACGTTGGCAAGTATGTGCAAGAACTGGAACTCTCATACAGTTGGTGGACAAACCAATTCGCATTTTTGTAAACCTGAATATAAACTATTTTATGTTTTATTCCACCAATTTTATTCCAAGGTATCTACCCAACATATATAGGTTCAATAGAACACATGTATAAGAATGTTTATAGCAGCATTATTCGTGATAGTCCCAAACTAGAAACAAATATCAAAAGTAAAATGGGTAAATAATTTGTGGTCTATTCATACACTTCAATAAGAATTATTCAGTTCTATACAGAACATAGATCATCTTATGAAGTAATGCTGAGAAAATGAAGTCAAAGAAAAAAATACGTATCATATAATTCCATTTATATAAAGCTTGCCAACAGGCAAAGTGATGGCACTAGAAATCAAGATAGTGATTACCTTTGGAGAGCAGAAGGTAGTCGCGATTGGGAGTGGGCATAAGAGAGGCTCCTGATGTACAACCATTATTCTATTTCTTTGTATGTGATAGCATTCACTTTGTGAATATATAAACTCTACATTTAGATTTCTGCATGTTATATCTCAGTAAAAACATTCATCAAACTTTTCGAAAATTGACTATGGTGACCAACTCTGCAAATATACTAAAAGCCAGTAGATTGTATACTTTAAACAAATGACCATAGTATGTGAATTACTTCTCAATAAAACGATTAATAAAAATTTTATTAAACAAAAAATAAATGAAAGATAAACATGGAAAATGTTAAGTGTTGAATCTATATAAAAACTATAGATGTATTATCTTTTGTACTTTTCTGAACATTTGAAATTTTCATAACAAGAAGGTTGGAACAGGGGGAGCATGGGTAGCTCAATCAGTTGAACGGGTTTGAGCATGCAACTCTTGCTAGGCTCAGGTCGTCATCCCAGAGTCCTGAGATGGGAGTCTCCCATCAAGCTCTGCGTGGAGTGGAGAACCTGCTTAAAATTTTCTTTCTCTCTCTCTCTCTCTCTCTCTCTCCCTCCCTCTCGTCTTTCCCTGTCCCTCTCCAAGGTTTGCACTCTCTCTGTAAAATAAAAAAAGGGTGCCTGGGTGGCTTAGCCAGTTAAGTGTCCCAATTCTTGATTTTGGTTCAGGTCACGATCTCACAGTTCATGAGATCAAGCCCCACACAGAGCTCTGCACTAATAGCCCAGAGCCTGCTTAGGATTCTCTGTCTCCCTCTCTCTGTGCCCCTCCCTCACTCATGCTTTCTCTCTTTCAAAAATAATTTAAAAAAAATAATAAAATAAATTAAAAAAAATTTTTTACAGTTTGGAATAAAAACATGAATGACAACATTGAAAGAAATGCAAAAACGGGTAGGGTAACTCTTAAAAAAGAATAGGAGGTATATCTTTTAAACAGGTGGAAGTGGGAAAAACAAAATGAGAAAAAGGAAAAAGAAATCAATCCATACAAGACAAAGGTACAGAACAAAAGCAGGATAAATGAAAAGCATTTAAAAAAGAAACAAATTCCACCATATCAGTTACTCATTAAAAACACAGATTAAGTTCTTTAAATGGTAAAGAAAGTTAAATAAATGGTAAAAATATATACTTATGATATTTTTAAGAGATATAACTAAAACAAAAACACAGAAAGGTTCAAAGTCAAAGGACAAAAAAAAAGATACCAGGCCACAAGAAAGCTGACATAGTTTACTTGTATCTGCTAAAACCAACTTTAAGGCCAAAAATGTTAAAAAGAAGAAATCTATATAGTGATAGAAGGTTCAATTCACCAAAAGCATAGAACTTGAATATACCCAACTTGGCCTCAAAAACTGATCAACAGAAGAAATCAATCTACCTTCATAACAGGAAATTTTATTAACATATCTCAAAGTAATGGACAAATCAATCAGACAAATCAACTTGCAAACTACTTTTGCCAGACTCCCTTCTTGGTTTTGCCAATAGGAGGTAGTGGGGGGGGGGGGGGGGAAGGTGTAAGAAAATGCCAGTCTCCACCCCTCAGATTCTGAAAATGTCTCCAAAATGAAGATGTCTCCTACTGAAGTCAAGAGCTGGTAGTGGGTTTCTACCAATAGCAGTAACTCAGAGTAGCTCCAGCAGCTTAGTAGCAAGTGCAAACTCTTTGGTTCCAGCCATTAAGCAGTACAACAACCAGATCTTTTTTTGGGGGGGGGGGGGGAGGGGCAGAAAGAAAACAAAACTCCTTTGTTCCTCTCAACCCCTCTCCCCTCCCTTTGGCCGGTCTAGTCCTAACCACACCCTAGTAACCAATTACCTGCATTAAAACTCTCTGCCTGAAAATACCTACAGTAGTTATTATTTTCCTATCTGCTCACAGATCAATAGAGCATATTTAAAATACTGACACTAATACCTAGAGAAAAAAAGTTTTTCAAGCATTTATAAAAACCTTTGTAAGAAATGACCAGTGTTAAGCAATAAAATCTAGTTCAACAAATTTCAAAGAATTGTATGATACAAATCACATCCTCTGAACACAATGCAGTAAGTTAGACATAGCAAAAAGAAATAGGAGACAGTGCATACATTTAGAAATCTTAAAACACACTTTTACACACAATGATCAGAGAAGGAATCATAGTGGAGACCAAATATATTCAGAAATTATCACAAAAATATTACCTATAAAACTTATGACATACAGTTAAAAGTGTACTTAACATAAACTATATTATAGTTTTAAATGTTTACTTTAAAGCAATGGCTCTTAAACTTTTTGGTCTTAGACAAGATCAGGCACATTCAGGGTGGTATGGCCATAGACTAAACTTTCCGTCTTAGAAGGCTTTTATACTTACAAGATTTTTAGTTCCCCAAAAAGCTTTTGTTAATATGGGGCAAATATATATATATATAGATATATATAGATATATATATATATAGATATAGATATAGATAGATAAACAGACACATAGATAACTACTGTATTAGAAATTTGAATTGTGAAATTTTAAAGTCTGTTAATTCATTTAAAAATAAAATAAACTTATTGCTTAATAAATCTTTTATTATTTTAAAAAATGTTTATTTATTTTGAGAGTGTGTAAGCAAGTGGGGGAGGGGCAGATAGAGAGGGAGAGAAAGAAACCCAAGCAGGCTCCATGTTGTCAGCACAGAGCCTGAAGCGGGGCTTGATCCCAGAACCGTGAGATCTTGACCTAAGCTGAAATCAAGAGTCAGGCACGCAACTAACTGAGCCACCCAGGCACCCCAACATACAAATATTTATGAAGATAACTTTACTTCTGATACAGAAATTATAAGAATTGATATTACTTTATATTTTTGCTAATTTCCCTTAATGTCTGCCTTAAGAAAAGATATCTAGATTTGCAAGATGGCAGGACTCACCCTGGCAGGTATCAAGATTTCACCATAAACTGTGAAGTATGGACACATATAGACCAAATAGGGTAGAAGAAAGAGCCCAGATGTCAACCCATACTATTTGGAAACTTGACTGATGACCAAACAGTAAAGGTTCTTAGTAAATGGAACAGAGACAAACTGGATAGGGAGTAAAAAAAACCAAACAACTGGGTGGCTTAGTCAGTTGAGCGTCTGACTTCAGCTCAGGTCATGATCTCACGGTCTGTGGGTTCGAGCCCCACATCGGGCTCTGTGCTGACGGCTTGGAGCCTGGATCCTGCTTGGGATTCTGTGTCACCCTATCTCTCTGCCCTTCTCCTACTTGTGCTCTGTCTCTCTGTCTCTCTCTCTCAAAAATAAACACAAACATTAAAACAAATTAAAAAAAAAAAATACAACAACAACAACAAAGAAATTGGATTTCTACCTAAAACCATAAGGATTAAAAGACTAATATGTGAAAAGCTAAACCATAAGACTTTTTGGAAGATAACGTTTTAGGACAAATTTCAGAAAAATGTCAGGACCTCAGAGTAGAAAAGGATTTCTTATACAAAATGCAAAAAATACGAACAAAAAGGAAAAGACTGACATTTTCTTTGGGGTTTATCAAGACCCTGTGAAAGCAAAAAAACAAATCCTGAATTGGGAAAAGAATTTAGCCATACAAAAGAACTATAAATCAATAAAAAGACAAATGAACTGACAACAATCAATGGGCATTTCATACAAGAGGAAACAAAAATGGCCCATAAACAAATAATCAAGGAAATGTAAAACAGAACCACAATGATATCACCTACAAAAATTATTAACTCAGACAATACCAAATATCAGGGAGTATGTGGTATCCCTGGGACTCCCGTACTACCAGCAAAAACATAAACTGATTTAACTACTTCTGACATTTAGTAAAACTGAACAAAGACATAGTACCACCCAGTAAGTCCACTCCTAGATATATATCCTAAAGAAAACCATACACGTGTGCACCAGGCAAGAGGTATCAGTGTATCTAAAGCAGAATGTTCATAATAATTTGGGAGTAAAATAAATACTGATAGAATTTGTAACAAAGAACACTACTTAACCTTAAAAATGTACTACATCCATCAAGATAAATTAATCTTAAAATGCTAAACAAAAGTCAGAAAAGCTTACAGTATGATACCATTTATTTAATGTTCAAAAAAGCAAAACAATATACAGTTTAAGGTAAATCTACAATAAAAAATTGGGGATAAAAACCAGAAGAGAAATTTACTCAGCGAAGGACATGAGGTACAATTAGAAGGGGCAGAAAGAAAACTTCAAAAGTAATGGTAACTTTTATTTAAGTTCAGTATTTTATTAATATTATTTAAATATTCACCTGCAATTTTTAAATTCTTTTGTATGTATATTTCATCATCTTTTTTTCTAGGCCACTCTCAAAAGTTTGGCTGTGAAAGAAGGGACAGCAATAGAATGACAGTTGGCAGAAGTGGTAGATGGAGGTGTTTATTTTTGAAGGAAAAACTGAAGCACATGTAAATACAGAAGGTGATAACTGATGTAAAAAAAACCTATAAGAAGATGGGACCTAGAGTTCAGGAGCAGGGACTGATTTTACAAGGGAAGTGTCTTTTCAAGGGCAAATGTTGTATACCTAGGAAAGAAAGATATAAACCAAAATATTTACAAATTAAAATACCCTTTAATCTTAACATCAGTGATTTTCTTGGGGTAGTGATTTTTCTTTTTGCCTATCTGTAATTTTCTATAATTTCAACATTAAACGTGTGTAAGTTTTCTAGTAAAAATAGTAACTCCAATAATGGTGGGCAGATACACTGGAGAAGTTAAGAGAAGGAAGACCAGGAAGTCAGATTGAATACTAGAAAAAGAAGGGTTGGGACACTACTACTGAACAACCAGAGCAATCACAGGACTATATTAGGATGCAGAATGTACTGGATTGAGTGGTAACTGGATGGGGGGGAGGAAGAGAAGCAAAAAGAATGACTCCAGGATGTTAGTTTGGATGGATGGTGGTGCTATTAATCTGAAAGAAATACAGTTAAGAGGAACAGGCAGGAATTGCAGATCTCTCTTTGGAGCTGGAGGCAGCTGAGACTAAATTCAGTTTTGAACCTGTGGAATTCAAGCTTCTTGTGAACATTCAGACTGATGGATGAAAGTAAGTCAATCAACCAGAGTTGAAGCATAGTTGCTCCTTTTAAATGAGGCTCTTTAGGCTGGGTAGGCTCTCTACTACAAACTCAATGCATGCATCACACATACTTTATACCTTAAACCAGCTTTGCTTCATTCAGAAGGCAATGAGTTTACAACCCCAGAATCAAACCTGAATTTCTCAAGCTAGTTCAGAAATTATCTGGAGTTTTTGAAAATTATAACTCCAAATAAAATATTTAAGTTACCCAGAAACACTGACTCCAGATGAAATGAAATACAGTGCTGAGTCTACTTTCTCCTTCTGATCACTACATTTCACACTGTAGATGAAAAACAGTCATCAGCATTAAGCCTGATTGAGATGAGGTCTCATTTAAGCTAACCTTTTTAAACTTCGGAAGAATATTAATTTTTTTTTCTCCTGTAAAGGTACAATTCAAAATTTTTTACCTTCCAGTTTGCCAGGCTGGGCTATATCCAGAGACTTTGTAAGTGTTAATAAAGAAATTACTCAGGAAAATAAAATGTCATAAAGCATAAAACATGCTATGTAGTGGAAAATGCACATTTTAGCCAAGGTTTGGCACACATCAAACCTTAAATAAATATGCTGGATAAAATGATGGATAATACTGTCCTCAAAGAGCGGAAAGTTTGGTTTGACCTTCAAATCAAACTGCAGATCTATCACAAGAAACCAGAATTAGGATTTAGGAATAGTAGGTTCTGTCACTTATTTGTTCTAAAGGTAAGCAAAGCACAAACCTTAAAGAGTATAAATTAGAATATGTTGTAAGGGATATATTTCATTATATATTCAAATATTCATATATTTCAATACCTGTTTTCAGGAGTGTATATTATATATGTAACTTTGAATAAATAATAACCTTTATCTTAATTGCTGTATAATTAAGTATCTACCTCAGATTGTTAACAGGATAGAATGAGACTGTCCAACAGACAAAACATTATTTTGAAAAGTTGAAAGTTCCAAATAAACACACTAGTATCAAAATTCAAAGATGACAAAAAAAAAAAATAAGATGGCAAATAAAAAGAAATAAAAGATTACTATCCTAAAATTATGAGTTTTCCCTAACCAACTTTATTAGAGAACAAATAAAAATATGCATCAGCTTCATTTGCTTTGGGGAAATATTTTTAAATAACAAACTCCAGCGTCTCTCTCAGCTGCAATCTATAAATTTAGCCCCAGATGTTCTCCAAAAGTTATTAATGGAAAGCTTCCTCTTAGCAAAAAATACTAAAACATGCAAAGAATGCAAACCACAACTTGTTTCCTCATCTTTAGCTAAAACTAAAAGAAAAAACAGAACAAAACACATGGTCCCTATAGTCAATCTCTGGTCCTTCACTGAAGTCCCAGACAAAGGAGATTCTTTTCCCTTCTCAAAATATTCCCATCAGTCTCTCACTGGATCTTATCAAGTCATCTAGGATCAAATTAATAATTTGACTTATAATAACTTCACTCTTTGCCATTCCAGAATCCCTTCCCTTCAGCCATCAACTGGGTCTCTGCCAGCTTTAAAATAAGCAAAAAGTCATCCTTTATCCTCTACTTCTGTCCATTTCCTCCTTTCATTTCACTATCCCAACTCCTTGAACTCAGCCAACATCCACTGCCTCTCTACTTCCCCTCTAATACATTCACTTAAGCTTCAACCCCTCAAAACTTCTCAAGGTTCAATGCTACTTGCTTATTAAATTCTACTGGGGTTCGGGATGCCCAGCTGGTTCAGTCGGTATAGTATGCAACTCTTCATCTTCGGGTCGTGAGTTCAAGCCTCACGTTGAGTGTGGAGCCTACTTAAAAACAAAGTCACCCATTTTGGTGACTTATCACTTATAATCTTCCACGTGAAAAGCTTTACCCCTTTTGATTCTATTATACAAAACGGCTCTGTTCCCATTTCTGCTATGCTTATGTCTTACTTACCGGCCACTCTTCTTGTAGGTACCCCTAAAGCAAAATAGTTTTCTACCATTTTGGGGAAGCTCCAACCCAATGACTTTAAATTAACTGTCATCAAGTATTTCAAGAGCCAGAAAATACTGAATTCTGTGACTCAGGAACACTATTCTTAAAAATTTATTCTAAGGAATAATTTAAAATTGAGGGGTGGGAAGAGAATGAAAGCTCATAATGGGGGGAAAAAGTGGAAACAACAGGAACATGACTATTTAGATCATGACAGGCTGTTAGAACAAACACTGACACTCAACTCTCTATACCAGAAGACAGCTTCCAGGGCCTTTACCTTTTTTTCTTTTTTTTTAATTTTTTTTTTCAACGTTTATTTATTTTTGGGACACAGAGAGACAGAGCATGAACGGGGGAGGGGCAGAGAGAGAGGGAGACACAGAACCGGAAACAGGCTCCAGGCTCTGAGCCATCAGCCCAGAGCCCGACGCGGGGCTCGAACTCACGGACCGCGAGATCGTGACCTGGCTGAAGTCGGTCGCCTAACCGACTGCGCCTTTACCTTTTAATATTTACGACTAAGAAGATTTTATAAGATCTTTTTAAGCCACAAACTTGATGGATCTTAGTTGGACAGATTTTCCTTTTTATAGACTTAATCCCAAAGGAACACACTTCTGATGATTTGGAACTTACTGAAAGTAAATATTAGAACATTCATATAATAAATACATACATTTTTAAAGATGTACTGCATTCTTATTGTGATTTTTACTGTTCTGAGTAAAATCTAGTTTTGTAATGGAACTCATCTTGGAAAGATAAAATTGATAATATGGACAATTTCTTTGAAAACATATCTGTTCTGTCTGTTAAGTAGAGTTATCTGAGAAGTATGAACCTAGCCAAGTTAAGTCACCTCAAATTGGGGCCCATATTTTCATTAAAAAAAAAATTAGATTAAATGATCTCTAAATTTCCTTTTAATTAAAAAATCCCAGAACCCATTCTACTTGTTTTCACAAGTCAAAGCTACATGCAGCTTCCTCTAGACATTGTTCAGTCTGATTCAATATTTACCCGCAATTAGTTTTCTGTAGTTTTACAAGTGATGCATACAATCTCATCAAAGTTTTAAGCACTTCTGTATATTATCTTGTAAATCCTATATATTATAATATGTTCATCTAACGTGAACATAGTGTTATTTCTGTATATCCAGATCTCTACATAACTACAATGGTTTACAACGTGTTCCAAAACTAAATACAGCAGTGCCCCCGTACCTGAGGGAGATACACTACAAGACCCCGTGTGAATGTCTGAAACCACAGAGAGTGCCAAACCCTACATGTATACTATGTTTTTTCCTCTACATACATACAATAAAGTTTAATTTATAGACTAGGCACAATAAGACATTAACAACAGTAAAATATTATAATAAATTATCATATAAAATAATAAAATACAGCAACTATAACAATATACTACAAATTATGTGAATGTAGTCTTTCTCAAAATCTTTTTATACTAAACTCACCCTCCTTGTGATGATGTGAGATGTTAAAATGCCTACATAATGAGACAAAATGAGGTGAATGATGTAGGCACTGTGACCTAGCATTAGGGTATAAGTGACCTTCTGACATCCTGTCAAAGGATCGATATGTCAAAAGGAGTACTGTCTGCTTCTGGTCCACAGAGGCAAAAATGCAAATAAAGAGAAGGCTTCTATACAAAGAGCTACTTTCTCTTTGTAGCTCTCTAAATTTCCTTCTAATTACAAAATCTACTATACAAACTTTTTTAGTTAGCCAAACGAACAAATCACCAGTATGAAAGCAAACAGGTTCATAATTCATTTTATCATTACCTTGTATCTTGTCTAAAGCAAGCAAATTTCCATTTTTAATTAAAAATAGTATGGGGAGCCAGCTGGGTGGCTAAGTTGGTTAAGAGTCCGACTTCAGCTCAGGTCATGATCTCACTGTATGTGGGTTCAAGCCCCACATCAGGCTCTGTGCTGATGACTCGGAGCCGGGAGCCTGCTTCGGATTCTGTGTCTCCCTCTCTTTCTGCCCTTCCCCCACGTGTGCTCCATCTCTCTCACAAAATAAATAAACACTAAAAAAAAATAGTATTGGGGGAAATGCTACTCAGTATAAACAATTTTCCTCCCTTCCCTTGTCACCTTTTACCCATTTAAACGCCCACAAAATGTGATGCCTCTCTAAGCACTATTTATAAAGATTACCATCAGCAAGAATAAAATCATAAAGTGAACTACTAACCTTAAGATTCCAAGTTAGTTACTTTGCCAAACCCAAATATCCATTTAATGAAAAGATAGTTTGTGCAACTTTTTTATTACACTGAAGATAAACAGTTGTTTGTTTTCTTCCTCAGCATGCTCAGTTACGCTATCCTGTGATTTTAGGGATTTACTCCATCAATACTTTCCCTTGACACAGCAGAAACCTCTATAAGATTGGATTAACTTTGGCAAATAAGAATCAAAAAAAAGAAAAGAAAAATAGAATCATATTTAATGTTTACAGGAATATTTTTAACATGAAAAATACGGCAATATGCTTAAGACCTGGTGCTTAAGGTAGATGACAGAGTATCTCATATATATGTACATACGTAGAAGTGATCAAAATAAAAGGTTTTTTTTTTCAGAATAGTTTCAGTTTATGTTTTATAAAAGACATCAATGTGTTATAAAAGGCTACAACAGTATAAATAGTATAGTAGTAGAAAGGCTACTATTTTTTTTTTTAAGTTTATATATTTACTTTGAGAGAAAGAAGGAATGCACCCACACGAGCAGGGGAGAGACTGAGAGAATCCCAAGCTCCTCACAGTCAGCACAAAGCCGGACGCGGGGCTTGAACTCACGAACCATGACATCATGACCTGAGCCGAAGTCAGACACTTAACTGACTGAACCACCCAGGCACCCCCCAGTCTTTTTTTTTTAATAAAAGCTTTTAAGTAATCGCTACACCCAATGTGGGGCTCGAACTTACAACCCCAGGATCAAGAGTCTCATGCTCCACTAAGCCAGCCAGCACCCCAAATCACTGTCTTCTTAATGATAATTTTTGCTTACAAATTTACACATATTTGGGCCTCAGCTGTCAAAAATAGCCACAGTATAACTCTAAGAGTCTAAAAATACCTTTAGCACGTTTCTTTCACTCCATGCAAACTCAGAAGTCAGCAACTTCTTTAACATTAGTATGTAAAATTTCTGGAAATACAAGGCCACTGAGATTTAACTAAAAACCTGAGGGAGCCTGGCTGGCTCACTTGGAAGAGCATGCAACTCTTGATCTCAGGGTCATTAGTTCCAGCATACGAGGTGTGTGTCGAGATTACTAAAAAAAAATTAAAACAAAAAGCAACAACTTGATTTTTTTCTAGAGAGTAACACAGTAACACTCTAGAGAGTAAAACAGTCTATCTGAATAATAAACTTAAAGAGAACATAAAATGTATTTACACTAAGTTTCATCCTAACAAAAACAAAAAGAAATATGATAAGTATAAATGACTGATTTATATAATCAATTTTGGCAACCAATGTTGCCAGTTTAAGAAAATATCAATTTACCTTAAAGTTTTTTTCAATTACAAAACTAGAGCTGAATTTTACCTTATTTTTGGCCACTTTATGAAAATGTAAAATACAATAATAAAACACATTAACAACATATTTTAAATTAAAAAACCTGGTTTCGGTCAGAAGCTGATACAAAAAAATTATCAATTTTAGACTAGGTGCTGAAAAAAAGAGGGAGCAGTACCTACTGACACCATTTTTACTGTTTAGGATCATGGATAATGCTTTCCAAGCCTTCATCATTAACTGTCTTAGCCTCCCCTGGTACTTCTATCATTGTCAGCACAAACTTCTGAAAACTATAAGCTTGCCAGGATTGAGCCAAACTTCTTTATCCTTTCAGGGTTGATTTTTCTGTTTTTTTGTCTTGTTTTTGATAGGAGTATTCTAAACTGACCAATTTTTTCCATGTACTTTAAGTTGGAAGAATCTGAAGTAAAACTCTGTCACTATGCAAAAGCTTTATGTTTAAAGATAAAAAGGCTTATCAGAAACCAGTCTGTATTTTATAGACATCAACAGAGGTCCTGTCTTCTGCAACATCTGAAGGAACCAATCACAAATTCCCTATTCCACAACACTCTCTCCCCAAACAACCTCCTACCTCGACAAGCACACACAAACAGATCTATACCCAAACCACACCTAGACACACCCTAAGAATAAAACATCTGGAAAAAGAATAAATTTCAGACATGAGAAATATCCTGAGACACAACATATTTTGGTTTAGAGAGAAAGCAACCACATTATTTTATTATCAATGAAGCAAGACCTAAGATTATCTGCTGTTACCATAAGGGTTATGGACTGGAAGTTTAATCACGAGAAAAAAAAAAAATAGATTTGCATTGAGTTCATAAAGGTCTCTCCAATATGAAAGAATTACCAAAAATATTAATCTAGTTGAGAGAGATTTATGTAATTAACAAATATTACACTGATTTTAAAATTCTATATACTTTTTCCCATTCACCTCATTTCTTTGGTGTAATTGGGCTAAGGCAGAAGTGAAAAAAGAGACACCAAAGGAATAAGAGATATAGCAAGAAATCCATGTTCTCATATCATTTCTGACCTATGTTGAAAAAGCATTTTCCTGAGTCTCTGTTCTACCGAATTGAATACTCAGAAAACACCTGAGTGCTTACCACTAATACACTGCTCTGTGAGTTATACAGAGGTAGAAATGAAAAATACTAATGAAAGAGGTAAAATGTGCTAGGAGTTAGGAAAAAGTGCATACACTGTGAGGACTGAAGCTAAGTTTGGTGGATTCATGCATGATGTCAGGTACAAAGTGAAAGGGCTAACTTTGTTTTTTTTTTAATCCCAGGAACAATAAGAAGAAGGAGGGCTATCAAAACGACCCAGAATTCATAATTAAAAAAAAAAAAAAAAAAAAAAAGACCCAGAATTCAAAATGGATGTTCAATATAAAAAGTGACTAAAAAGAATTGGTAAGTATTCCTAGCAAGTTAAGGGTGCAGCATCTACATGTTTGCAGTAATGTCCACTTCAACCAATGGACAGGGGAGAGAGATCCAGCACCCAGAATCATATAAACAACCTGACTCTCAGGGATTTTAATGGACTGATAAAAAGTTCAGCATATGGGGCGCCTGGGTGGCGCAGTCGGTTAAGCGTCCGACTTCAGCCAGGTCACGATCTCGCGGTCCGGGAGTTCGAGCCCCGCATCAGGCTCTGGGCTGATGGCTCAGAGCCTGGAGCCTGTTTCCGGTTCTGGTCTCCCTCCCTCTCTGCCCCTCCCCCGTTCATGCTCTGTCTCTCTCTGTCCCAAAAATAAATAAACGTTGAAAAAAAAAAAAAAAAAAAGTTCAGCATAGGCCTTAGAATGGGAGATGCAAGGGCCAGTAATAATAATGGCCCTAAGGAAGGGCCAGAAGACTAAAGACAAGACTAATATTCCAAGAACTATTCATATTTTAATACAGGGCCCCTAAGATTATTTAAAATAACAACAACAAAACAACTTGAGATTGGAATTACTCAAGTTCAGCTCCACAGATTCATGAAATAAAATTGGAAAGTCTGTCTAGGTACACAATTGGCATAGAAAAATCACTCAACTCATAACTGAGCCTAGAAGACCACACAGCAGCCACAGAATGTATTTTGTTCACAAAAGTATCCTCCTCCACAAAAGAACTCTCCTGGCAGAAACTTTCTTTGTATAAAATAGCCACCAAACAAGAGAATCCACTAAAATTAATAAAGCAGTCAACACTGGTTGATATGTACAGGAAATGGATGTTCTTTGATAGAACTGTAATTATACAGATAGCCAAGAACACATAGAAACACTGTCAGTCTCAAATTTGGTTCTTAAAGTTCTCTCCAGAGGTATCAACTTTGCAATGTCTACTATTGGGGCACCAGTATGGCTCAGTCGGGTAAGCGTCCAACTTTGGCTCAGGTCATGATCTTGCGGTTCGCAGGTTCGAGCCCCGACTCGGGCGCTCTGCTGTCAACACGGGGCCCACTTCAGATCCTCTGTCTCCCTCTCTTTCTGTCCCTTCCTCATTTGTGAGCACCAGTGCATGCTCTTTCTCACTCGCTCTCTCAAAAATAAACATTAAAAAAGAAGGTCTAATTAAAAAAAAAGAAGAAGAAGAAAGAAATGTCTACTATCTCCTGAACTCTAAATCTGGTCCAAGGAGATGGATTACACCTGATCCAATTTACATCATTTGCACGCCTAAGTTCACCCCCTGTAGTAAAGATGAGTTCTCACCTTATACTGCACATTAGAATTACCCAGGAGCTGAGAAAAATTCCAATACCCAGGATGCATGCCAGACCAATTAAATCAATCTCTGGGGATAGGTCCCCACCCCCCCCCCCCACCTCCCTTCAGAGCTCCCCAGGTGATTTCAATATAATGCCAAAGTGGGAAACCACCAACTTGAATTGTACGGGTAACTCAAGTAAAAAAACTAGAAGGCATCGATCTACAGCAGAAAAAGGTAAAAAAGGAAACAAGGAACCTAGATGTAGCAAGTTTTACCAGTTTTAACCTGGTTGCAATATATTTTAAATCAAAGGCAGACTGAAATTTAAATCAAACAGCCAATTCTCAGTATTCACAGTAGTTATGTTACAGACTATAAAATCACAGCAAATACTAAGTTAGCAAATATTGAACCACACTGTTCCTAAGGGAAAGAGAGTTAGGTTCCTACATCCTCTGGTCACACTCAACCAATCAGTTAACAACCTGGTTTTGTGTGTTTGTTTAAAGAATCCTTAATATATGTTGTTGACTCATTAACATTGAACCTAAGGCCAAGAGCTTATGCCTAAAAACAGGTTATCTAACACACACCTTTTCTACATAAGGTACATTCCAGTATTCTTGCAGTTAGGAACACTAGACAGCACTTCAATAATATGCCTGAGCACCATTTTAAACAGTGAAATCTCGAAAAGCACATAAATGCAAAAAAAAAAACCCCAAAACATGAAGTACTAAATAGACCAAAAAAAGGACACTTGTTTACAGCATGACAGCGGAAACAGTTACAGCATGAAAGAGTGTTGCCTTGTTTGACTGCAGTTGGGAACGTGCACATTTAGGTACTCCAATTTTTCACAGCTCTGCACATGTGTACAAATCACCACAAAAGCACCATGAGGATTGACTTTAGGCTTACAAATAAATTTTACCAAGCAGGCAGGTTCACAAATCCTGTATACAGAATCCATGAATACTGAGAATAGTCTGTAGAAGTGTCAAGGTAGCTCAAATCGTTACAAAGAAATGAATTCTATTTGAGTTTCCACTAAGCAAGATCAAGAACAATGACACCAATATGCTCACCTATGTAATCTTCTCCACTAGAACTCCTAAATTGGATTTCCTAAGAATGTGACAATTTTTCTCATATCAAATCTATATTAAAAAATAAATAAATAAAAAGCCTATATACTCAGGGCTCCTGAGTGGCTCACTAGGTTGAGGGTCTTCAGCTCAAGTCATGATCTCACAGTTTGTGGGTTTGAGCCTAGCCCCACTTTGGGCTTTCCGGGAACAGCATGGAGCCTGCTTTGGATTCTGTCTCTGGTCTCTCTGTGCCCCCCTCTCAAAAATAAGTAAACATTAAAAAAAAAAAAAAAAAAAAACACCCGTATACTCAATTTGCTCAAATATCTTCTTTTCATGTAGTACAAAAGTAAACAAATTATATTTTATCAAACACTTCTAATCACAAAATACAGCAATGACTTAAAGAAAAGGTATGCTGGCTGAATCAGATGACCTCTAAAATGCCCTGTGGCGTGAAGTTTTTTTAAGTCTAAAAAGTAAGTTGGTATGCCTATTTTAATTATGATAAAAGCGGGTATGTGAATAAATATTCTCAGTAACACTTTATTAAGACCACAATCAACATTTTTTAGTAGTAGGGCTGCAATACAAATTGTCATCTGAAAAACAGCTTAACAGCTCCACTTGACTTAAAAAAATAATTTGAATACAGCAGGATACTATCAAATCTGATAGGCTCTCACCTTGGGCAACTTCAAAAAGAAAAAAACAAGCTGCCATATTAATGCTATTAAACTAAATATGCCTCATCATATAGAAAGTGGACTCAAAATGAATCAAAGACCTAAATGTGAGAGCTAAAACTGTAACACTCTCAGAAGAGAACATAGCTGTAATAAAGTGTAAATCTTTATGACCTTCGATTAGGTAATGATTTCTTAGATATGACACCAAAAGCATAAATTTGACAAAAGAAAAAAACAGTTAAATTGGACTTCATCAAAATAAAAAATTTTGTGCTGGCATGGATACCATCAGGAACGTGCAAACATAACTCGGAGAAAATGTTTGCAAATCACGTATCTGATAAGGGGCTTATATTCAGAATACACACAGAAAAAAACTCGCTTACAATTCACTGAATAGACAACTTTATTTTTTAAATGGGCAAAGGATTTGGCTAGACATTTCTCCAAGAAATTTACCAATAAACGCAAGATGCGCAACATCCTTCGTTATTAGAGAAATGCAAATCAAGGAGAGGGGCGCCTGGGTGCTCAGTCGGTTAAATGTCTGACTCTTGGTTTTGGCTCAGGTCATAATCTCAGGGTTCATGGGATGGAGACCCGAGTCAGGCTCTATGCTGGGCATGGAGCCTGCTTAAGATTCTCTCCCTCTGCCCCTGCCCTGCTTGTGTGCACATGCACTCTCTCTGTCAAAAAAAAAAAAAAAAGAAAGAAAGAAAGAAAGAAAGAAAGAAAGAAAGAAAGAAAAGAAAAAAAAAAAGCAAAACAGAAAACAAAACAAACAAAAAACCAAGGAGGTATCACTTCACATCACCTACGATAGCTGTAATCAAGAAAGTGGACAGACACTGGCCAGAATGTGTAGAAACTGGAACCTTTGCACACTGCTGGTGGGAATGTAAAATGGTGCTGTCATAAATGCCTAGCAGTTCCTTAGAAAGTTAAACACAGAGTTACCAAATGACCCAGCAATTCCACTACTAGGTATATACTTAAGACAAATTAAAACACTGCCAAATAAAAACATGTACATGAACGTTCATAGTGGCATTCAAAAAGTAGAAACAATTCAAATTGCCAGTTAACTGATAAATGGAAACAGGAAACAACCCAAATGTCAATCAATTGATGAATGGATAAACTGGTATAACCATAAAATGGACTGTTAGCCATAAAAAGGAATTAAGTACTGATACAAGCAACAATATGGATAAACCTCAAAAACATTATACTAAGAAGCCAGTTACAAAAGGCCACATATTGTATGATTCCATTTATATGAAATGCCCAGAACAGGTAAAAAGAGACAGAAAACAGATTAGTGATTTCCATCTGGAGGGGCAGGGGTGGAAGAGAAGGGGAGTCGAGGAGGGGGGAAGGAATGGGGAGTGACTGCTAATAAGTAAAAGGTTTCTTTTGGGGATGAATTAAATAGTAATGATGGTTGTAAATATACTAAAAATCACTGAATTGTACATTTTAATAAAAATGGTAAGTTCTGGGGCGCCTGAGTAGCTCAGTCGGTTAAGCATCCGACTTTGGCTCAGGTCATGATCTCACAGCTTGTGAGTTTGAGCCCCACATCAGGCTCTGTGCTGACAGCCTGGAGTCTGCTTTGGATTCTGTGTCTCCCCCTCTGCCCCTTCCCTGCTCATGCTCTGTCTCAAAAATAAATAAACATTAAAAAAAAAATTTTTTTTAAAGGTAAGTTTTATAGTATGTGAATTATATTTAAATTAAAAAAAATGTGAATGTGCCATTTAAACTGTTATAAAAAGTCAAAATATTACTTTGCTAATCCTCTTCAAAATTTGAGAATTAGTCAAGCATACATGCTAATTAGAAACCATACTTCTTCTCTCCCTCCTATAGTGTGGAAATAGGAGAGATCTCATTTGACACAGGATCATATAGGAAATCTGCTTTTTCCCATTGATAGCCAACACAGGAGCAAGAATCAGACAATTTTTTTTAAAAAGTGAGTATCTGGGGGCGCCTGGATGGCTCAGTCAGTTAAGCATCCAACTTTGGCTCAGGTCATGATCTCATGGTTCGTGGGTTTGAGCCCCGCGTCGGGCTCTGTGCTGACAGCTCAGAGCCTGGAGCCTGCTTTGGATTCTGTCTCTCCCTCTCTCTCTGCTCCTCCCCACACTCTATCAAAAATAAACAAATATTAAAAAAAAAAATTAAAAAGTGAGTATCTTATAGGGATACTATAGTTTAAAATAAGAGGCCTATAGCCTCTAAAGATCCATGACATGAAGTAATTTGCAACTTTATCCCATATGATTATTATTCCTATTTTATATTGGGCAAAAAGGTTATACAACTATTAAGTGGCAAGGCTAGAATCAATTCAAACCAAGTTTATCTGAATCCAGAAGCTGCGCTCATTTATTCCTTCAACATTTACTGAGGGCCTGCTAAATACCAGGCATTGAGTCATGTTCAGGAAAAACAGTAAGTAAATTAATAAATAGTATGTCAGGGCTATGAAAAACTTAGCAGGGTAATTACGACTGCCATGGATGGAAGAGCTATTTTACACTGGGGTGGTCAAAAGAAGGGTTCTCTGAGAAAACTACATATGAACAAAGATCTGAGAATAAATAAAGGAAGTGAGCCATCCCAATAGGTGAAGACTCCAAGAAGAGAAAAAAAGGCAAGAGCCCTGAGGTAGAAATAGAAAGGAGTCTGTAGGTAACTGAGCAGGGAGGGGAAAAAGATAGATAATGTAAGGCATTCTATGCTCTAACAGGGACTCTGGATTACAGGTGTAATCCCTTGAACATGGGTTTGAACTGCACAGGTCCACTTACATATGAATTTTTTTTTATGAATACAGTAGAGTAATATAAATGCATTTTCTCTTCCTTATGGCTTTCCTTTTTTTCTCTAGCTTACTTTAAGAATACAGTATATAATGCATATAACATTCAAAATACAGGCTAATCAACTATGTTATCGGTAAGGCTTCCAGTTAACAGTAAGCTATTAGTACAGTTTTTGGAGAGTCAACAGTTATGTATGGATTTGGACTGCGCAGGGGTCAGCACCACTAACCCTTGCAATGTTGGAGGGTCAACTGTATATTCTGAGTAAAACGGGGAAGCCACAGCAGGGATGCGAGTGCAGTGACATATGACTTTTGTTTTGAAAGAATCTAAATAATGGGCTGAGAAAAGACAGAGAACAAGGGCAGAAGCAGGGAAATCAGTTATGAAATTGTTGATATAATCCAGATGAGGGATGACAAGGATTTCCATCAGGAAGTAATTCAGAAGACAGGACAAACAGTTGCATTCTGGATATATTCTGAAGGTAGAGCTGGATAGAATTTGATGATGTTTTGACTATGGGATAGGACAAAACCAAGGTTTCTGGTTAAACAAATGGATGAATAAAGTTGTCATGTACCAATATGAAGAATACTACAGGAGAAAAAAACAGGTTTGGGAAGTAAAGTCAAAAAAAGCAGTTTCATACATGTTTACCTCCATCAATCTGCTTTTGTCTTAACCACTAACTTGACACACTGATTTCTGTGCAACACAGACATTAAGTAGTGAAACAGAACCTAAATCCAGGTGTTCTGATTCCAGATCCTATATTTTTTTCTAATGAAGTTTTATAAGACCTACTGAATGAAATTAGTTTGTTTTTTTTTTGAAGTTAGTTTTTATCAGAATAAAATAACTCAAAGGCACGCACCATTTGTTGGTGACCCAAAACCTGCATTCACAAATAAAGGCTATCAAATGAAGAATTATTAAAAACACCTGACAAACAGGAACAAGTATTGTGTAGGTAAAATTAAAGCAGACAGCAATGACACAAAGAAATAAAATTCACATAACAAATGTTCAATTTAGATAAATACTACGCAGAACTATACTTGCAGAAAGATGCCAGATCACCCCTACTTTTAAAATTCTCCTTGGGGCGCCTGGGTGGCTCAGTTGGTTAAGCGGCGGACTTCGGCTCGGGTCATGATCTCGCGGTCCGTGAGTTTGAGCCCCGCGTCGGGCTCTGTGCTGACAGCTCAGAGCCTGGAGCCTGTTTCGGATTCTGTGTTTCCCTCTCTCTGACCCTCCCCCGTTCATGTTCTGTCTCTCTCTGTCTCAAAAATAAATAAAAAGTTAAAAAAAATTTTTTTTTAAATAAATAAATAAAAATAAAATTCTCTTTGGGGTGCCTAGGTGGCTCAGTTGGTTAAGCGTCCAACTTCAGCTCAGGTCATGATCTCACAGCTCATGGGTTCGAGCCCGTGTCCAGCTCTGTGCTGACAGCTCAGAGCCTGGAGCCTGCTTCGGACTCTGTGTCTCCTTCTCCCTCTGCCTCTCCCCTGCTCATGCTGTGTTTCTCTCTCAAAAACAAATAAACATTCAAAAAAGAGTAAAACTGAAAATAAATTTTTAAAAAATTCTCCTTGATTAATAAAGACTCTTGGGACACCCGGGTGGTTCAGTCGGTTGAGCGCCCGACTTCAGCTCAGGTCATGATCTCACAGTTCCGGAGTTTGAGCCCTACATTGGGCTCACTGCTTGTCAGTGTGTCAGCACAGAGCTCACTTCAGGTCCTCCATCTCCCTCTCTCTGTTCCTACCCCACTTGTGCTCAACCAAAAATAAACATATTTTTTTAAAAAACTATCTTTGAACAGCAAAGATTTGCCATAGTTTTACTCAGCACACAAGTACATGCATAAAAAAATTCTTTCTAAAATGTGATGCATTAACTTTATATTACAAAATATGGGGAATATTATCCTCTCAGCTATAGAAGCTATAAAATATTCTAGCAAACGTTTACTTCTTGACTGTAAAGTTAAGTAATTGTCCCAATGATTTCTCTATAATGCCAAACTTGTTAATATGTTAATAACCTACAACTTCATAGCATTAACAGATCTAATCACAGCTTCACCACACAGTCGCTACATAATTTGGGGTAAGTCACGTTCCAAATAAGTGATTACTCTCCGTCTCTACTGAAATGAAACAGGATTATCTGATTTCCATTTTACAAGGTTGGAATAAGAATCTAGAAAGAACGTTAAGTATACTTTGCAAAACATAAAAATTATGGCAAAGATAAACTAAGAAAATAAGCCAACTTTTGGGGGAATACATATATATAAATATGAATTTTAAATTATTCCTCATAGGGCCTCAACCTTACTATTACAGAATTGCTTAAAAAAATTCTCAGGGGTGCCTGAGTGGCTCAGTCAGTTAAATGCTGACAGCTCAGAGCCTGGAGCCTGGAGCTTGGAGCCTGGTTCAGATTCTGTGTCTCCCATTCTCTCTGCCCCTGCCCCGCTCATGCTGTCTCTCTGTCTCTCAAAAATAAACATTTTTAAAAATTAAAAAAAAAAAAGATTTCTGTAAAATAGAATTAAACTATTTCAGAACTTGCTATAGTTAGAAACGCTTTTTGGTTTGCCAAGCAATGAACATTTGCTGTAATCACTATGCACCCATTTAAGAGACAGAGAAAAGGTATTTTTCCTGTTCTCGGGAGATCTATGGCCCATGGGAGTGAAAGAGACCTGAAAAGTTAAATAAAACACCCAAACACTTTAGGATAAAAATAGAAGGCATCTCATTAAGCAGTAATTGATTAACAGCTAAAAGAAAGTATCACAATGACTGCTTTGAAAGTTAAGATGATTACCTTAGTTTTATCCTTTACTCAAGTAACTCTACTATCTAGTTATATTTATCATTCACACAAAATACCTTCAATTCTATTCTGTTCCCCCTTTCCTTGGCTTCTCCTAAAAGCTCCCTGACAGCCCTGTTCCTAGCCAGATTATCCAATCAACCTTCTCAGATACTATAATTCTAGGTATCAGTACCCAGTAAACCTCAAGATCCAAGATGAGTCAATTTTCTAACCTTTGATTATGCTGTAACCCTTCACATCACAAACACTTATATGGAGTCCATCAAGGCAATGTGACTACTAAAAATGTCAGTAAGGGCCCATATTCTACCTCTCAATTACTACAGCCAGATACTTGAGTAAAGAGCAGTGCAGTGTTGTGAATAATCCAAAATAATTTATTCTTTCTAAATCCTCTGAAAAGAAGCACCCATTCAAAGTCCACCTGTTTCTAAATCTTAATCTCCTTCATCTAGCTAAGTCAACAGTTAATAAATAAGTCCCCTTTAGGTAAGAGAGAAAAAATGCACAAAATTTGCAAGAGTAATTCAACATTTCTAGAACTGTCAAAATTAAATGTGGATCTATTTCTTTACTCTAACTCCTGCCAATGTTAAGCACTGCCAGAAACCCACCATTCTCTAAGAATGTTTTCTTAAAACATAATCTAACCATTATCCTGGTAATATGTGACTTTGTTCTAGGAAGAAACAGTTGGAAAGAAAAAAAAAATGGGAAAGAATATCTCAAAGGCTCAAATAAGTTTGAAAACCACAATTCTGCACTGTATACTGAAGAACAACTCTATCAGTATGATAGAGGACAGCACCTCCAGCATTACAGAGGTGCCAGATGTACAGATCTGTACAGATGTGATGATACTCATCACCAATGTTTTATTTCATCCACCTTAGTACCTGATTCAAAAATTATTTCCTAGGTATGCCACCACCTGAGAAAAGGCTGGGAGGCACTGATAGGGTACAGTAAAGAAGTTAAAAGCTCAACTTCAAAATATTCTCCAATGAGAAAATCAAAGTCTACTTGATGTTATTGATCCTAAAGACTTATTTCATTTTACCAAGTAATCAAATCCTACAATTGTAGAGTATTTATGTTTTTAAGACACAGTTCCTCTCACAGCTTACGTAATCTCTTCAGCAGCAATAATATCCTGGTATGGGTAAGATAAAGAAATCTGAAAACTTTTTAGGTAAGACATGGTCAGAGCAGCATTTGTGTACAGTATCTTTTTTTCCTAAGCTGAGGATTCCTAACTGAAATCCTCAAAATATCCATTTCCTAACTTCCTTCCAAAGCACTAACACCTTCCTTCTAATATACTATGCAATTAACTTAAATATTTAGTTCTTATCTGTCTCCCTCAGCTAGACTAATATATCCACAAAGGCAGAAGTCCTGATCTGCTTTAGTTTATCTGCTTTATCTCCAGCACCTTGATCAGTACCCGACACAGTGGGCCCTTAAAAAATAACTGATAAGTAAATAAACAAATTTGATAATCTGGTTGCAGTTTTATATGTAATTCAGTTTTTTGAAGAGTTAAATTTAAGACGTACTTGGCTGGTTCAGTCCATAGAACATGTGACTCATGATCTTGGGGTTTTAAGTTTGAGCCCCACATTGGGTATAGAGATTACTTTAAAAAAACAAAATCTTTACAAAAAACTTTTTTTGCTATTAAGATGGTCAGGAAAAAATTTTGTTCACCAAAGACAGAATAAACACACTGAAAGTAGTAATGTGTTTCAGAAGTTTGATTTATCTATATTAAAATTATTTTTCTAGTTACTACCAGAAAACCTTTATCGGGTATTTCAAAAATACACACAAAAGGAAAGGTTTTATTTTAACTAAAATAGGAAACCTTAGTTTTCCATTCCTCTAATCAGAAGACACTAAGGAATAAAGGGTAATAAGATACTCAGAGGTAGTACTTGGGACACAGAAAAATGCAGTGGCAAGTATTTTTTTTTTTTTTTTCCATTGCTTAAGTCGCCATATAAAATCCAAGATTATCACCATTAAGTTCTGTACTGACTCAGTTCTGTACTTTTTTCTTTTAAAAACTGAAATCTGCCTTTTCCAGAACCCTGGAGTCTAAATCTAACCAATTAGTTATCCCTATAATTCTCGGTCAAATACAATCTCACAAGTGTTGTGGATTTAACCTTAATTTTTAGTCTTAAAACAAATACTTTTAATCTTAATACAAATAATCTTAAATTAGTCATATAGCCTATCTACTGTTCAACTAGTGTTCCACAGTTCCTTTTTTGGCCTCAAATGACGAAACTTCTCTAACGTCTCTGGGGAGGTTAGTGTAAAGTATAATGTTTCCTCAAATTGTTCTTGTTTTTTTCCCTGCACCATTTTGTGACATCCCTTCAACTAGGAACGTTATATACATTTTTCTATTCTGAAGGAAAGTCCAGAGTGAGAAGCAAAAGTAAAAATATCGCACGGAAAATAAGTTGAAAGGGAACAGATAAGAAAAAGCACAGAAGTAAATGTGAAGCAAGTATGTCCACAAAAGAGGAAGATGCAGAAAAGAGAAGAAAAAGTGATCTTGCCTAGAAACGAGAGAAAAAACAGAGGGGGGGATAGGGAGATTTGCTTATTCTTCTAGAAACAAAAGCACTAAATCCTTCTGAGAAAAATGTCAGTCTCTTTAAGATGATGTCAAAACTCTAAAAAGCACTCAGCTGACACTCCAAACAAGAGTTCTACCTTCTCTTCCCATATACTTTCATTAGAGCTAGTCTTCATCTGTAAAATTAAATGCAGCTATAGATAACACAGTCAATCTTTACAAAACTGCAGTTGTGGTTGCCATCTTTGCCTGGAAAACAAAACAAAACAAAACACCAAACTCCATGGCTTGGGGAAAAAAAGAATGTATTAAGTTGGAAAGCCAGAAAACCATGAACTGCTAACTCAGGTAGCTATGACACGGTTTAATAAACGCCTCCTACCAAACTAAGATTCCACTAAAGACCTGGGGAAGAAGGGCAAAGGGCTGTAGCCTTACCGCGATCACAAGGGTGGGGCACCGTAGAAAAAAAATTTTGAGGGCGAGCTATCCCGAAGGCATAAGGGGGCTGGTGACTCAGATCTCGGGGAGACTGCATACTAGGCGGCAAATGATGTTGATGGACTAAGGGCAGCTTCGGGGAGAGCTACAAAGTGAGCTGCCGGACTAATGCTAGTTGAGAGTGCGAAGGCTAACAGAGGAAGATACACGGGGCAAAGGATTAAGAGTCAAAAGAGAGGAGAGCCGAGGGGCCGAATAGTCAGGGAAGCTGGGCGTGGGAGGCCTGAGCAGAGGCCGCGAGGCGCCTTTGCAGCCAGCCGCCTTCTCAGCTACCCCACACTCAGCCCCTCTCAGGGCCGCCCTTGCCCCAGTGACAACGGCGAAAGCAGCTGTTTCCGCTGGGCCGGGGACCGCGAAGAAGGCATCCCTGCGGCGGGCGGACAGGCCAGTGTGTGTGTGTGAACGACAGATGATTTCGAGACCACTGTCGCCGAACCAACGCCAAACTTCGCCCTTTCCCCCCCTCTTAGCCTTCTTTATCCCCCAACTTCCCGGCCGGCTGGTGTCCGCTTCGACCGACCGAGGACCCCCCTCCCCCGCCCTTCTTCTCGCCTTCTCTCACCCCTCCCCAACGTCCTGAGGCTGGGAAAGGACTGGCTACCAGGGCCGCTCCCGAGCCCGCCCGGGTGCCCCAGAGTCCCAGACGCCGCCCCTGACAAAACGCTTGCGTTCTCTCGGCGGCTCCCTCGCCCGCCCAGATGCTGCAAACTCCTCTCACCTGCATTGACGCCATGATGGAACCATCCCCCCAAGGCCGGCGAGGCCAGAGACGCAGGGGGCGGAGCTGCCGTGCTCGCGTCACGCCGCGGGGGCCCAGCATCCTGGGCGCGGGGGGCGGGGCCTCCGATGGGAAGGGGACGGCGGGAGGGGATTGGCTGAAGCGCTGGGCCTCCGTGGGGGAGGGGCAGGCGAGAGCACGGTAAATGGCGCTGTCGGTACTCAGTCACATCCAGCTCCCCGGCGTGCCCGGCGAGCTCACCTGCTGACCCGTCTAAGAAACGCCGCTCTGGTTCTGATCTCGCCATGGTGGTTGGTTTTTTCTCTCTATACCCCGAGATTTTGATGATGTCCAGTCCCGTGGGGTGTTCTTGTTTGTTTGTTTTCAACCACAGGTGTAGGGTTTACAGATTTTTTTTTCCTTTCGCGTGGCTTTCCACACCACCATGCCCGCTTTCACACCCTTGGGGCCAGTTACCTGCGGGGCTGCTTTCTGGTCTTTACGGTCTGGAAAGCTTCTCATATTCCTAATTTGGGGGATAGAGACACAGATTTCTTTGTACAGTGGGACAAGAATTGAGAGCAAAACAGCACTTAGGTATTTTAAAGGCAAGGATAGAGCTGAAACTTGCCTGAAAAGGGAAGTTTTTCTTTTGTTTGTGTGCTGTTGTCTCCTCACTACCCCAGCCCCTCAGTTTTAAACTTCACGTGTATCAGTAATAGGGTTGTTAGGGCATTCACATTTGTTTATAGAGATTTGATCCTAGACATAATGTGCCAGTGCACTTTATAATTTACACTTACAGCTTGTAGCACATCCGGACTTCTCTTCAGCTTGTTTCATGGTGGGCAGTTTTGTAGTCATTTGACCGAGGGATGTTTTTGAATAGGGAAAGCTGAGCATTCAGAATTTATTCTGGGAATGCACCAGTTCTGCCAACATTTATCAGAAGCCACAGTTTTAAAAGCTATCCCAAGACTGAAGATGTCGTTGGTTTTTAACAGGAAAATGGAAGCCAAAGGCTTGTACCTCATGTTCTTTTAAAGATTTAGGTGGCTGATACATTGAATAGAATGTTTTTACTTTACCAGAAGGAACGCTTAAAATCTATCATTTTATTAACTTGGGCTCTTTTTGCAAATTTCTGTAAGATTTTAAATATAAGAGCAATGTAGGATGTTATTCTTCTCCCCCTAAAGATAGATCATTACGTTCTCTGAGAAATTCTCTAAAGTGTTTTCAAAAAGGAAAAAGATCTTTTAAAAAGACCGATTATTCTATAGTATAATATAAATGAATCATTCTTCATCACTGGAGAGGAAGTTATATTGATTTGCTTTTTCCTCTTAGAATTCCACCCTATTGCCAGAAATGGGCTGGTTTCCCTTTGTTGTGCAAAATGACTGTGTCCTTGAGGAATGTTTGGAGGGTCTTGGCAACCAGGAATCATCCAGAAGCATATCTGGTGTCAGCTCAGTTGTGTTGTCAACATTTCATTTGTAAGTAAAACCCATATATCCCAAGGAAAGAGGAAAGCTTTTCCAGATAAATTTTCTTCTGGAAATCTTTATCCCTATGATCTCAGAAAATTTCTCCAGAAGGTCAGGTTTTACCATCTAAAGTTCATTTTATTTAGCTTTTTTTTTTAATGTTTGTTTATTTTTGAGAGAGAGAGCATGAGCAGGGGAGGGGGAGAGAGAGAGAGGGAGACAGAAGATCTGAAATGGGCTCCAAGCTGTCAGCGCAGAGCCCGATGCAGGGTTTGAACCCAGGAACCACGGAATCATAACCTGAACTGAAGTTGGCACTTAACCAACTGAGCCACCCAGGCACCCCAAGAGTTAATTTTATTAAAAAGCTGAGTCTTCGTAAAGTATAAGCGACATCGGATGACCCCCACAAACAAAGCATTATGACATCAGCAGAACCAACAACCTGCCATGACATACTAATAAGAAAAGGAGTTACAGAATTCCTTACAACACTCCTCACAGTAAAATCAACATCTGGTCCCTTGGGTTATATGTATGTTAAAAAGGATCTTTATGGGAGGGATAAGTCAGTACCAACTATATCTTTCCTGGGAAATATTAAATAGTATATGCTTACTATCTTTTTCATTTTTTCTTTGATGTGTAACAGAAAGATCCTGATGTACTCAGGAACTAAAACAATGACTTTCAGATGGGGTGAAGTGTATAGTATTTCCAGGGAGCATGAAATCTTTTTATCGAAAACATTTCGTTATACAGTGTTTGAAGACTAGGCTCACATATCATTTCTTTACAGTGTGGGACTTAGTATCAGATAGGCAAAAGGCAAACTGTCTGACAATACCAAAAGTGGAGGAGGAGGTGAAGCTCTCGTAAACTCTATAGGAGTGAAATGGGTACAATCCCTTTGGAAAACAGTTCAACGATAATAAAATTAAGATTTCCCATACCCTTAATGAACCTTTTTAATGGCACCATTTGCAATAAAAGATACAACAGGCGTATTAAACCAATGCAAATGTTTAATGTTGTTGGAATCCTGATTCAAACCAACTGTAAAGAAGATATTTTTGAGACAACTGGAGAAATTTAAACATAAAACGTATTTGATAATTTTTGATTTCCACGTCAATTACAAATGACCATCATGTTCAAGGAGGTGATTCTCCCTCATCTCACAAACTACCCCCACCTCCACCTCCCTGGAAGACAAAAGAAAAGAGGACATACACAAGCTATGTATGTGCCTGAGGTCTTACCTACCAAGGCAAAGGCAGAGCCTGTGATACAGAGGACTAAAAGCAGCTGGACTTCCTGGCAGAAAAAGGGAGGAAATATGAGAAACCAGAGTCTAGTAACTTGAAGAACCTACAAAGTGATCACTGGGCAAATACTGCAATATTGATAATATAATCTGATTTATGAATGTTTGAGTTCTAGTGATGCACTAAACTGGAGACTTAGGAGAAGTCCTATGAGAATATGCTTGTTGGAGTGTGAAGAGGTAGAATTGAGAAGTTTTCACTTGAGTCTGTGTCTCCACAGATGGTTTGTTCGTCTCCTACTGCCTGATCTCATCAAAGAAATGTAGGTAGTTCAGTAATCATTAGCTTGTTAATTGGATGTTGGAAAAGACACCAAGCTATGAATCCAATGCTTATAGTCTTATCCTACCTCTGTCATTAGTGAGCTTGGTCAGGGCTCCTAATCTCTTTGGGCTTATTTATCAGTAAAATGAGCAAGTCTGGCTGCATAATCTTGAAGGTTTCTTCCAGATTTCAAATTCCACGTACCTACTAGAGATAATCAAAAATTTAAATGATATATCCAAAATACTATCTTAAAAAGTCTAAGATAAAATGCAATGGGAATGCTGTACTATTTTGAGTTAAAAAAATCATGTTTATAAATATGTTGGGAATGAATTTGACTTCACTGCAATTTATATAGACATACTGGAGGCCTTAGTTAACAATTTTAAAATGCTAGTGTAATCCAGTTGAGCTACAGATGGGATTTAATAAAGTAGAAAAAATTCCATATTCACAATTTAGAGTGATACTTTAAGATAATTTTTTTTAACATTTATTTATTATTGAGAGACAGAGAGAGACAGATCATGAGCAGGGGAGGGGCAGAGAGAGGAGGAGACAGAATCTGAAGCAGGCTCCAGGCTCTGAGCTGTCAGCACAGAGCCCTACGTGGGGCTCGTACTCACAGAGCTCGAACTCACAGGGCTCAAACTCACAAGCCACGAGATCATGACCTGAGTCAAAGTTGGATGCTTAACTGCCTGAGCCACCCAGGCGTCCCCGAGTGATAATTTAAGATAAGCATAACCCTGGGTGGCTCAGGCGGTTAAGCGTCTGACTCTTGATTTCAGCTCATGTCATGATCACAGGGTCATGGGATCAAGCCCTGTGTTGGGCTCCATGCTGAGCCTCTGCTCCTCTCCCCTGCCTATGCTCACTCTTGCTGTCTCTCAAAAATAAAACATAAAAATAAATGAAGTTTCCTTTTAAAAAAAGTGTAACCCAAACTAGTCATTTCATGTGAAATCTATTAATAAAGGACAAAGAAAATTAGGAAAATAGCAAATGGTTTATATGTATGACCTAATATGTATGACTTATTCTATATGTCAAAAATAGTTGATTCACATACATATTTGGTTTGTAAACAAAATTGTGAATCAAGAGAACTTCGTCTTCACTTTCTCCCCTTTACCTGTCCCTCTAGCTAGAATTCTTTTCCCCATGTCTACATTCCTTGAGCACATTCCTTGTTTGCTTCTCCCCTAAACCTCTTATCAAACATGTTCTTAGCAAGTTATCCTATTTTTTTTTTTCCTTTTTGTCCATGGACCCACTCCACAGAAAAATGCGCATACCTGTGAAATTTTGTATTTCAGGGAGTTACCTGACCTTCAGAAGAACTTCATCCAATAGCAGACGTGTATAAACCTCAAGGTAAGAACACCTCTACTGAAGAGGTAACTGTCATGATAGATAGCAGCTCAATCTCTTGACCTTTCAAAACCAGTTTATCCTTTATGTAGATATAATTTCATAGCACTTACTTTCTTTTGTTCACTTGTGTATTTTCCTATGTTTCTGAAAAGCAGGGTCCTGTGTGAAAAGCTCCAGATTGGGAACCAGAGGAGTTATATGCTTGCCTTCATCCTTCCCAGGGGTGATATTGAAGTTACTTTACAACAGATGTGGCACAGGTGTGGCAAAGATTCCAGCCCTGCAGAACAGAAGCTGCTCAATGCTGGGGCAGGAGCCTGGATATTCCCTACCCGATGGACCAGGTATCTGAAATTAGATTATAGGAAGATCTGGGGTGATTCAGAGGATTGAAGGATTGATTGGGGGTTTGAGGGAAGTGGCTATTTACTAACCACTACTGAAGTATTTCAGTGTTTTATTTTTTAGGGGGGTGGGTGATAGAAGTGTTCTAAAACTGGATTGTGATGATGGTTACCCAAGTGTATAAATTTACTCAACATTTTGAGCAATTATGTGTGAAGTTTATGGTATATAAATTATACCCTATGGGGCGCCTGGGTGGCGCAGTCGGTTAAGCATGCGACTTCAGCCAGGTCACGATCTCGCGGTCCGTGAGTTCGAGCCCCGCGTCGGGCTCTGGGCTGATGGCTCAGAGCCTGGAGCCTGTTTCCGATTCTGTGTCTCCCTCTCTCTCTGCCCCTCCCCCGTTCATGCTTTGTCTCTCTCTGTCCCAAAAATAAATAAACGTTGAAAAAAAAATAATAAATAAATAAATAAATAAATAAATTATACCCTAAAGAGCTTTTTATTTCTATTTTTATTGGTTTTTTTTTTTAAGTAATCTCTATACCCAACGTGGGGCTCAAACTCATGACCCAAAGATCAAGAGTCGCAGGCTCTTCGAATTGACCCAGCCAGGCATCCCCCACCCCTCCCCCATAAAGCTATTTTTTAAAAAATAAAAGCACTTCAAGATTTTAATATATCCATACCAGTAAGTCATGGTTGGTCTTTGGACTGGCTCTCCCATTAATGATATGAGATTGAAGGCTGGGTAGGTATCTCCTCGGTCTGGACTTTTCCATCTGTAAAATGGGGAGTCAATTATTTTTTCAAAACTTTCCGGATAAATGATTTTCCTTGTAAAAAATTCCATAACTGTGTCATCATAATTCATATCTCCCTGTTTTCACCTCTCATAAGGCCATCATTGCCCAAAAACATATTTATCCTTTCTCTGCTGCTTAGGTTGGATGGCAGCCCTACTGATTTTGTCCTTGCCAGATAGTTCTTTTTCATCCTATGACCTTCCCTCGTGCCTAACTTTCTCATCCCTTTTTTATGCCCCCTTTTGCCTGATCTCTGTTTACCATGTGTCAGAAAAGGCTCTAGACTAGGAATCAGAAGGCCTACATTTGAATCCTAACTCAGCTACTTCTTAGTTTCATGACCTGGAATCGGTCATTTAAACTTTTCTGGACATTGTTTCGTCAACTGTAAAACAGGGACAAAAATGCCAACACGTGGTTTGTGGTGGAGTTAGGTGAGATCATTAATGCGAAGAAGCTTTGTGAACTGCATATCATCATCCAGTTGACAGGCAATACCTACTTTTTCTTCTGACTTACTCCAAGTTCTCTCTCCAGTGGGCAGATGACATGTTGGCTAGAGATAAGAAGTGGGGTGTGTGTGGCAGTGACTGAGAAATACCTATGACAAGATCCCCAAATTTCATACCCCTTGTGAACATAAAGCAGTCTGGTCTTTGAACCAAGCTGTGCTTTGAACTGAGCTTGCCATAAGCAAAGTTTCAAGGTTAGGATGTTGCCTTTCCCAGCCCCACCCAGTGTCCTTCCCCACATGTGGCATCTTTCCAGACCTGCCTTTATTAATAATAATGATGCCAGCTACTTGGGATTGAATATTTATATGTGCCATATAGGCAATGCAAGAGAGACTTGTATTTCTTGTATCATTTAATCTTTAAAACAGCACTATGAAATACATAAAACAATTCTCATTTTACAGGTAAGAAAACAGGCCTAGAGAGGCTAGGTAATAATTTGCCTAAGTCACATGCTTATCCATAGCAGAATCAGAATTCTACCTTGGGAACTCTAACTCTACAGATTGAATTCTTTAAAAAATCCTTCCAAATCTATTCTCTTAAGAACCCATATCAATGGAGTTTTATAATAAAAATAACTCTAATCAAGTTGATTCATTTTAAACTATGAAATTTAATAGGCAATGTGGATTTTACATTTTACCAAGAATATCTGATGCCCCCAAATATATCTAATTGTGACTTTTCAGACAGTTTGACAAAATAAAAAAATTGTGGTAATTTTGTCCAAAAAGCATATATTGAATGCTAGGCACTGGGGATCTAAAAATGAGTAAGAAACAGTCCCCATACTCATGTTGCTTACAATCAGGAAAACAGATGAAAGGATTTTGATAGAATATGGAAAAAGCGACTTACTTGCTATTATGGGATCATAAGTGGGGGGCACTTGTCCTTGTCTAGGAGCTTAAGACCACTTTCTGGAAGAACTAAGGACCTTGCAGAGGTGAAAAACAGTAAAAGAGAGGCATTCTGGGCAGAGGGAGCAGGAACAATGTAATTGGTGTTGAAAGGGAATGACAAGTTTGATATTGCCCAATTGAAATTGATGGAAGGAGGTGGGAGACAAGAGGCAGGCAAAACATGGCCTTGGAAGGCTTTGTTGGTTCATGAAGAGATTGGACTTTATCTTAGAAACCATTTGCCAAATGTGAGATGTTTTCAAATGGGAAGTAGAAGACCAGATTTGTGTTTTGCCCTGACTTCTCTGGTGAGTGAACAGATTTAGTCAGGTAAGAGCAGAAAAGAAAAATCATAAAAGGAGGCTATTGTAAGTGTTTGACAAGTGGAGGATGTGGGCTTGGACTAGGGCATGTAGAGAAATAAAAGGAAGAGCTCTTGAGATATTTAGGCAGGGTAACAGATAGGACTAAGATTTGTTGTATGAAGGGGACAAGGAAAGAGTTAAGTGCCAGGTTTTTTGACTAGAAAATATGGGAATTGGTAGATATAGAAGAAATGGAAGTAGAAGGGGAAGAAAAAAATAATTCATTTGGACATGCTTCAGGATTTTAAATTAACTATAGGACATCTGTCATGCCTTTTTCTAGGGAAATTGTAAAATATATCTCAAATGAATTCACTAGAAAAGCCTCAGAACAGAGGCTCAGCTGATATGGAGGGCTCTTTTTCTGTCAGTCTTTGTGGTGAGCAAAATGGCTACTAGTCTACAGACTCATCCTACCAGCTAACTAGCCCTAGTGGATAATTCTAGCAGCAAATATCTGGGAGGGCCTCCAATCAGCTTAGCTCTCATCAGCTCTATCTCTCAACAAATCAGTGATGAGAGAGGTGAGGTACTCTGATTGGTTAGGCCTGGGCTGACTCTCCTAGCATGGGGGGGGGGGGGGGGGGGAGGCAGTCCGCCCCACTCAAATCACATGTGATGAGCTCTCCTATAAGAAAGAAGCTTCTCATACTAGAATGAGGGGAGATGACAAAAGAAATGCCTGAGAGACAAAAAGGACAGAAGTCACTACCACAATTAAATGGAATATATTCAGCAGATAATCTTACATCACAGACTTAAGCTGGGAGAAGGTAGGGAGAAGCTTTCATTTAAGTGAAGTTTTAGATTGTGATATAACATTAGATGGCCTGAAAATTATAATGACTGATACAAGCTTGTTCTTGTGACAGAGGAATTGGAGAAGTTCTAGCTCTTTCCTGAGATTTCATCAAAGAAAGCTCATGGGGCAGTTTTGAAAGTAGAGTGGGAGACTGCACCACATGGAGTACAGCTCATTAAGTAAAATGATTATATTTGAAACTATGAAAATAAAGAGATTACCCCAAGAGAGAGTTTAGGAAGAAGATGTTGCTGAGGTCAGAGGCTAGGGGAGCACTAACATTTAAGGAGAGTGGCCTAAAAGCCAAAGAGTCTTGAACAGGGAGTAAGTAATCAGTAATGTAAATTCATCCAAGAGGACTTATAAAAATTAAAAAAAAAAAAAAAAAAGTTTAACTGAACTGGCAATGTGGAGTATATCACTGATAGTCATCAGATTACTTTTCATTGGAATGAATTGTTGAGTGAACTGGTAAGGGAAGATATGGAGACATCAAGAGTCTTACCTGAGAAGAGAAAGAAGGAGATGAGACTATACTTGAGATAAATGCCAAGTCAAGAGTTGGGGGAAAGTTTTGTTTCTTGTTTGTTATCAGAAAGAGATTTGAGCAATTTCGTAGGCTAAAGACAGTCAATAGAGTGGGAAATATTTGAAAATGTTACCAACTGAAGAAGGAGGGCAATATTGGTCATAATTATTTGATTTGATGTTGAGGAAGGCTCCTAATAGCTTCTTAAATCATAATATCATAGGACTGGGGGAAATATAATCTTATGATTATAGGGTATATGAAATCACAGGGTAAATATAGTACATCCTCTTAGAGCATGAATTTTACTGTTGGGTAAATTATTTAAAACAGAATGTTCTTCAGACTCTGGGGATTTGAGGGTACACTTAGAATTACTTATGTGAAAATTTAGAGAATCATTAGGTAAATATTACACTTTATTCTGTTGCTGGCTCTGTTTGCTTAATTGGCTTTACCAAATGAAATGAAAAATGAACAGAGTTCAAAATTATCAGAGAAGCCAACTTTGAAGGGGATCTTCTGGCAAAAAGAAGATGGTTTGAGCAACAAAACAAGTAAGGACTGTAATATACTGAAGCACATAATTGTATACATGGAAATATATATGTGTATGTTTGTGTGTCATAAAATTTAAATTCATAACAATACTAAAAAAAAAAAAACCCTCATTGGTCATCTTTAGAGTTTGCTAGGTCACCAACTCATTGGGGAGAGAGAGGAAAGATTAGCATTTTCCTGCCTTTCCTATATAAATTGTATTTCAAGGTGACCCAATAATTGATGAAAGGGAATTCTTTTTTTTTTTTTTTTCAATGTTTATTTATTTTTGGGACAGAGAGAGACAGAGCATGAACGGGGGAGGGGCAGAGAGAGAGGGAGACACAGAATCGGAAACAGGCTCCAGGCTCTGAGCCATCAGCCCAGAGCCTGACGCGGGGCTCGAACTCCCGGACCGCGAGATCGTGACCTGGCTGAAGTCGGACGCTTAACCGACTGCGCCACCCAGGCGCCCCTGAAAGGTAATTCTTTACAGAAGAATTACAGATATTGTACATGGAAGCTATGAAAAAAAAGGAAAAGAATAATTGTGCTAGCCCTAGTGAAATAATGAAACATGGCATCAATCATTAATGGGTGCCAAAGGAATCAGTTTGAACAAAAGTTAAAGGGAACTTTTGTTATGGATGGAACTTTATTATGGATGGATCATAGTGATATACCTGAATGAATTGATCAATTTTAATGTCAGTAACAGTGGGACAACCAGATAGTATATGCCTCTTGAAGATGATACAATAGGAAGTAATGTGAAGTGGTCTTGCCAAAAAAAAAAAAAAAAAATCTTATCAAGACTCTATATCTCATGCTCTGTTTATAGGAAATAAGGATGAGAGAGGTGCAAAATAGAGGAATTTATTAAACTGCATCATGAGGCTGCAAATAGCTAAAGTCAGATTATAGAAAATTCTAAGGACAAATGATATAATTTCTTCAATAAATAACAAAAAGAGAAGTGGAGGAAAACTCACAGAATGAAAGATAAGAGGGTATTAAATAAATGTAGTTTTATAAACTTGTGTAGAACCTGATCCAAACAAACTATAAACAGACATTTTTTTTCAATATATGAAATTTATTGTCAAAATGGTTTCCATACAACACCCAGTGCTCATCCCAAAAGGTGCCCTCCTCAATACCCATCACCCACCCACCCCTCCCTCCCACCCCCCATCCACCCTCAGTTTTAAACAGACATTTTTGAGACAATAGAAAATTAAAACAGATTGGGGGTGCCTGGGTGGCTCAGTTGGCTAAGTGTCCTACTCTTGGTTTTGGCTCAGGTCATGATCTCACAGCTGTGGGTTTGAGCCCCACATTGGGCTCCATCCTGATAGCACGGAGCTTGATTGGGATTTTCTCTCTGCACCCCCCTGCCCACCCCACCCTCAAAATAAATAAATAAATAAATAAATAAATAAATAAATAAACAAACAAACAAACAAACAAACTTAAAAAAAACAACACAGACTGGATATTCATTTTAAAAAAAGAGTAGAGAAGAAATGATAGATATGGAAGACATAAAAATACTCATATATATAAATATATAGCCATAATTGATGACTTCTGAAAAAAAGCAAAAAATGGAACAAAAAATATTTTAAAATATGTAGTACAATAAAAAATATATATTTTGCCTCTGTTCCTGGTTCCTGACACAAAGCTCCTAAGTCCCTTGGAATTTTCTCAGTGATAGAGCATCATATGTTAACTCTTGACAGGCCCCTGTATATATTCAGGATGGCAGCTGATGGGCAAAAAGATCAAGCCTTGACTAGGAGCCTAGAATGCCAGTCCAACTCTCCAAACCCCCAGAGAGGTGAGAGGCACTGAATATTGAGTTAGTAATTGAACATGCCTGCATGATGATATCTCCATAAAAACCCCAGAAACAGAGTTTTTTGGGTTTGTGAACACATTCCTGTGCTAGGAGGACAATTGTTTAAAGAGGCTGAATAAATGTAAGACCTAGAGTTAGATATGGCAGGAATGTTGGGACTATCAGAGCAGGAATTTTTTTTTAATATGATTAAATACCAAAAACTTTAAAGGAAAAAGTATACAACGTGCAAGAACAGATGGGTAATTAAGCAAAGAGATGAAAATTTTAAGAAAGAATCAAAAAGAAATGTTAATGATCAAAAACACTGTAACAAATGAAGAATGTTTTTGAGGAGCCCATGAGAGGACTGAACATGGTTGAGGAAAGAACTTCTGAGCTTGAGGATATGACAGGAGAAACTTACTTCCAAAACTGAAAAGCAAAGAGAAAAAAAAGACTAAAAAGAAACCAGAACAGAATATCCTAGAACTGTGGGACAACTACAAAAGGTGTAGTGTATAAGCAATAGGAACACCAGAAGAAAAAGGAAGAAAGAAAGGAACAGAAGCAATACTGAAGCAGGAATGGCTAAGAACGTCTCCAAATTAATGTTAGACACCAAACCACAGGTCCAGGAAACTCAGAGAATACCAAGCAGGGTAAATGCCAAGAAAACAAAAACAAAAAAATTTAAGTGTAGGCATAACATATTCAAACTGCAGAAAATCAAAGATAAAGGAAAACATCTTAAAAGAAGCCACAAGGGGAAGACAGCCTATAAAGGAACAAAGAAAAGCATTATATTCAACTTCTCAGAAACCATACAAGCAAGAAGAGAATGGGCTGAAATATTTAAATTGTTGAGAGGGAAAAATGACCAAACTACAATTCTGTATCTTGTGAAATTATCCTTCAAAAGGGAAAGAGAAACAAAGACTTTCTCAGACAAAAGGGAATCTATTGCCAGTAGACCTGCCTGGCAAGAAATGTTAAATGAAGTTCTTCAGAGAGAAAGAAAATGATATAGATCAAAAACTTGTAACTACATAAAGAAGACATCGAAGGAATAAGTGAAGGTAAAGTGTAAACTTTCATTTTTGTTTTTCTTAGTTGATCCAAAAGATAAGTTTGTTCAAACTAATAATGGCAACAATGTATTCAATTGTGTATATGCATATATATTTATACAAACTTATGTATAGGTGAAATAAATGACAGCAATGATACAAAGGATGGAAGAGATGAGTTAGGATTATTTTGTTATTATAAATTAACTTGCACTACTCTTGATTCAGTATAGTGTTATTTGAAAGTGGACTTGGATTAGTTGTAAATGTGCAAACTGTAGGATAATCACTAAAAAACTACACACACACACACACACATACACACTGCTTAGGAAGGAAAGAAAATGGAATCCTATAAAATGCTCAGTTAGGGGCGCCTGGGTGGCTCAGTCGGTTGAGTGTCTGACTTCGCCTCAGGTCATGATCTCACAGTCTGTGAGTTTGAGCCCCGCGTCGGGCTCTGTGCTGACAGCTCAGAGCCTGGAGCCTGCTTCCGATTCTGTGTCTCCCTCTCTCTCTGCCCCTCCCCCACTCATGCTCTGTCTCCGTCTCTGTCAAAAATAAAAATAAACATTAAAAAAATAATAATAAAAAAATAAAATGCTCAGTTAAAACCATAAAGGCATAAACAAGGGAAACAAAAATAGGAACAAAGAATGGAAACAAGTAGAAAACAGTGAAAAAATATGGTGGACCTTAATCCAACTCTTATCAACAATCACTTTAAATAAGACAGAGATTATCAAGGTGGATCAAAAAACAGGATACAACTATATGCTATGTACAACAAACATACTTTAAATATAAAGACACTTCAGATTAAACGGAAATGAATAGAGAAAGATATATCATGTTAACACGAATCGGAAGAAAGCTGGAGTAACTGTTTAATTCTAAACACAGCAAATTTCAGAGTAAGGAAACTTATCAGGGATAAAAAGGGGTATTACATAATGATAAAAGGATTGATACTTCAGGAGAACATAAAAATCCTTAATGTGTATGCACTTTAAAATAGCGTCAAAATATGTGAAGCAAAAACTAATAGAACTGCAAGGAGAAATAGATGAATTCACTATTTGAAATTTCAACACCCCTCCCTTAGAAATGGACAAATCCAGCAGGCAGAAAATAATTAAGGATATAGTTGAATTCAACATAACCACCAATCAACTGGATGAATTAACATTTATAGACTATCTCATTCAACAACAGTTAAATACATATTCTTCTCAAATTCACATGGAACATTCACCAAGAGAGACCATGTACTTGGCCTTAAACCACACCTTAACAAATTTGAAAGAATGGAAGTCATACAGTGTCTGATTTTAGACAACAATGAAATTAAACTAGGAAGAAAAATGCTCCTAGGTGGCTCAGTCTGTTAAGAGTCCAACTCTTGATCTCAGCTCAGGTCATGATCTCATGGTTTGTGAGTTAGAGCCCTGAATCGGGCTACTCACTGTCAGTGTGGAGCCTGCTTGAGATTTTTTCTCCCTCTCTGTCCCTCCCCCACCCATACATGCACCCTCTCTCTCTCTTCCTCAAAATAAACTTAAAAAAAAAAACCTAGAAACAACATAAAGATACCTGGAAAATCTCAAAATAGTTGAAGATTAATCAACACAATTCTGACTAATGCATGGGTCAAAGAAGAAACTGCAAGATAAATGTTTACAATATTTTGAACTAAACGAAACTACAACTTACCAAAATTTATGGGATGCAGTGTAAGCAGTACTTAGAGAAATTTACAGCATCAAATACACATATTAGAAAAGAAAAAAGGTCTAAATTCAATAAAATTTTCCACCTTTAGAAACTAGAAAAAGAAGAGTAAATTAAATCCAAGGTAAACAAAAGAAAGAAATAATAAAAATTAGAGCAGAAATCAATGAAATTGAAAATAAGAAATCAATAAAATCAACAAAACCAAATATGGTTCTTTGATAAAATAAATAATATCAATAAGCTTAAAGCCAGACTACCTAAGAAAAGAAACACATATTACTAATACCATAAATGAAAGAAGGAACATCACTACAAATCCCATGCACATTAGAAGGAAAATAAAGGAATATTATTATGAACAACTCTGTACCCACAAATTTGAGGGCCAAGATGAAAGGGACCAATTTTTTGAAAGACATACTCTGCCAAAGCTCACCCAAGAAGTAATAGACATCTAAGTAGTCCTACATTGGGGCACCTGGGTGGCTCAGTTGGTTAAGTGTTTGACTCTTGATTTTGGCTCAGGTCATGATCTCACAGACATGAGATCGAGCCCCACGTTGGGCTCTGCACTGGGTGTGGACCCTGATTAAGATTCTCTCTCCCTGGGGCGCCTGTGTGGCGCAGTCGGTTAAGCCTCCGACTTCAGCTCAGGTCACGATCTCGCGGTCCGCGAGTTCGAGCCCCACGTCGGGCTCTGGGCTGATGGCTCAGAGCCTGGAGCCTGCTTCCAATTCTGTGTCTCCTTCTCTCTCTGCCCCTCCCCCCTTCATGCTCTGTCTCTCTCTGTCTCAAAAATAAATACATGTTAAAAAAAAATTAAAAAAAAAAGATTCTCTCTCCCTTTCCCCACTCGCACATGCTCTCTTTAAATAAATATTGTCCTCCATCTATTAAAGAAATGGAATCAATAATTAATAACCTTACAAAACTGAAAGCACAGGCCCAGATGGATTCACTGGTGAATTATACCATTTAAGAAATAAATTATACAGGGGCACCTGGGTGGCCCAGTCGGTTAAGCGTCCCACTCTTGGTTTCAGCTCAGGTCATGATCTCATAGTTTTGTGAGTTTGAGCCCCATGTCGGATTCTGTGCTGACAGCACAGAGCCTGCTTGGGATTCTCTCTCTGCTCTTCCTCTGCTTGCTTGCTCTCTATCTTTCAAAATAAATAAATTTTTTAAAAACCTTAAAAATAATAAAAAAATAAAAAAGAAAGAAATTATACAAACTCTTTACAATGTTTCCTAGAAGATAGAAGCAGAGGTAATATGTCCTAACTCATTCTATGAGACCAACATCACACTAATATCAAAACCAAACAAAGGTGTTACAAGAAAAGAAAACCAATATCTCTCGTGAATATAGATGCAAAAGTCCTCATCAAAATATTAGCATGTATAATCCAACAATATATAAAGAGTTATTCACCATGATTAAGTAGGAATTTTCCCAGGTTTGCAAGACTGTTAACATTCAAAATCAATGTAATCCATCATATCAATAGACTAAAAAAGAAAAATAACATGATCATATCAATAAATACAGAAAAACACTTGACAAAATCCAACACCCATTCATGATAAAAACTCTCATTAAACTAGGAATAGAGGGGAACTTTCTCAACTTGATAAAAATTATTCATAAAAAACCCATAGCTAGCGGACTTCAAGCCATATTACAAAGCTGTAAGCATCAAGATAGTATGGTACTAGCACAAAAATGGACACTTGGATCAATGGGACAGAATAGAGAACCCAGAAATTGACCCACAAACGTATGGCCAACTAATCTTTGACAAAGCAGGAAAGGATATCCAATGGAATAAAGACAATCTCTTCAGCAAGTGGTGCTGGGAAAACTGGACAGCGACATGCAGAAAAATGAACCTGGACTACTTTCTTACACCATACTCAAAAATAAACTCAAAATGGATGAAAGACCTCAATGTAAGGCAGGAAGCCATCAAAATCCTCGAGGAGAAATCAGGCAAAAACCTCTTTGATCTTGGCCGCAGCAACTTCTTACTCAACACATCTCCAGAGGCAAGGGAAACAAAAGCAAAAATGAACTCCTGGGACCTCATCAAAATAAAAAGCTTCTGCATAGCGAAGGAAACAATCAGCAAAACTAATAGGCAACCGACAGAATGGGAGGAGATAGTTGCAAATGACATATCAGATAAAGGGTTAGTATGCAAAATTTATAAAGAACTTATCAAACTCAACACCCAAAAAACAAATAATCCAGTGAAGAAATGGGCAAAAGACATGAATACACACTTCTGCAAAGAAGACATCCAGATGGCCAACCAACACATGAAAAAAATGCTCAAAAGCACTCATCACCAGAGAAATACAAATCAAAACCACAATGAGATACCACCTTACACCTGTCAGAATGGCTAACATTAACAACTCAGGCAACCACAGATGTTGGTGAGGATGCGGAGAAAGAGGATCTCTTTCCTATTGTTGGTGTCAATGCAAGCTGGTGCAGCTACTCTGGAAAACAGTATGGAGGTTCCTCAAAAAACTAAAAATAGAACTACCCTACGACCCGGCAATTGCACTACTAGGCATTTATCCACGGAATACAGGGGTGCTGTTTCTAAGGGACATACACCCCCATGTTTGTAGCAGCACTATCAACAATAGCCAAAGTATGCAAAGAGCCCAAATGTCCATTGATGGATGACTGGATAAAGAAGATGTGGTATATATACATAATGGAGTCTTACTCAGCAATCAAAAAGAATGAAATCTTGCCATTTGCAACCACGTGAATGGAACTAGAGGGTATTATGCTAAGCGAAATTAGTCAGAGAAAGACATATCATATGACTGCACTCATGTGAGTACTTTAAGACACAGAACAGATGAACACAAGGGAAGGAAAGCAAAAATAATATAAAAACAGGAGGGGGACAAAACATAGGAGACTTCTAAATATGGAGAACAGAGGGTTACTGGAGGGGTTGTGGGAGGGGGGATGGGCTAAATGGGTAAGGGGCATTAAGGAATCTACTCCTGAAATCATTGTTGCACTATATGCTAACTAACTTGGATGTAAATTAAAAAATAAAATAAAATAAAAAACCCATAGCTCGTATCATACTTAATGATGACTAATAAGAATCTTTCCCTCTAAGATCAGGAACAAGGCAAGGATGTCCTTCTTGTCATTGTTTTTCAGTGTCATACAGGAAGTCCTACTAATGCAATAAAATGAGTAAAGGAAATAAAAAATATATGGTTTGGGAAGGAAGAAACGAGTCTGTCTTTGTTCATGGATAAAATAATCATCTATATAGAAAACCCAAAAATAACTGACAAAACTCCTAGAACTAATTAGTGTTTATAGCAAGGTTGCAGGATACAAGGTTAATATGCAAAAATAGATGGCCTGTATACTAACAAAGAGGAAGTGGAATTTGAAATTAAAAACACATTATGATTTACATTAGCACCCCCCAAAAGGAAATAATTATGTATAAATGTAATGAAACATAAGACCTATGTAAGGGAAACTAAAAACTGATGAAAGATAGGGACACCTGCTGGTTGAGTCAGCAGAGAATGCAACTCTTGATCTTGGGTTTATAAGTTTAAGTCCCATGTTGAGTATAGAGATTAATTAAAAATTAAAAGTTCTAAAAATCTTTTTTAAAAACTGATGAAAGATATCAAAGAAATAATAAATGGAGAAATAGTCCATGTTCATAGATAGGAAGACTCAATATTGTCAAGATGTCACTTCATCCCAATTTGACTTACAGATTCAATGCAATCTCAATCAAAATCCCAGGTTATTTTGTGGTTGTTGACAAACTGATTCTAAAGTTTATATGGAGAGGAAAAGATCCAGAATAGTTGTGTCACTATTGAAGGAGAACAAAATCAGAGAATTGATACAGCTCAACTTTAAGTCTTACTATAAAGCTACAGTAATCAATAGATAAATGGGACAGAATAAAGAGCCCAGAAATACATCCACATATAGTCAACAAATCTTTGACAAGGGAGCAAAGGCAATACAATGGAGTAAAGATAATCTTTTCAACAAATGGTTCTTGAATTAGACATCCACACAGAAAAAAGACTCAGATCTTACATCCTTTGCAAAAATTAACTCAAAATGGATCATAAGCCTAAATCCAAAACACAAAGCTGTAAATCTCCTAGAAGATAACACAGGAAAAATCTAGGTAACATTGGGTATGCAATGGCATTTTAAACATAACACTAAAGCCATGATCTACAAAATAAATAATTGATATGCTGAACTTCATTAAAACTTAAAACTCCTGTCTGCAAAAGATAATTTCAAGATAATGATAAGACAAGCCACAACATGGGAGAAAATGTTTGCAAAAGACACATCTGATAAAAACTTAACAGTCTTCCCAAATATACAAGGAACTCAACCATAAGAAAATGACAACTTAGATTAAAAAATGGGCAGAAGACCTGAACAGACAGCTTACCAGAGAAGATATACACATGGCAAGTAAGCATATGAAAAGATGTTCAACATCACATGCCATTAGAGAATTGCAAATTAAAACAATGACATGTCATAAACACCTATTAGAATACCCAAAATTTGAAATATTAACCATATCAAATGCTGGAGAGGATGTGGAGCAATGGGAGCTTTCATTCACTGATGGCAGGAATACAAAATGGTAGAGTTGCTTTGGAAGACAGTTTGAGGTTTCTACAAAACTAAACTAATTCTTATATGACCCAGCAATAGTGCTCCTTGATATCTACCCAAAAGAGTTGAAAACTTAGGTCCACACAAAAACCGGCACATGGGTGTTTATAGCAGTTTTATTCATAATTGCCATAACTTGGAAGCAACTGAGATGTTCTTCAGTGAGTAAATGAATAAATTGTGGTATATCCAAACACTGGAATATTATTGGAGCCCTAAAGAGAAATGAGCTATCAAGTCATGAAAAGACATGGAGGAAACAAGCACATATTATTATGTGAAGGAAACTAATCTGAAAAGGCTACATACTGCATGCTTCCAACTATATGGCATTCTGGAAAAGACATAACTATGGAGACAATTAAAAGATCAGTGGTTGCCAGGGGTTAGGGGGAGGGAGGAATGAATACGCAGAGCACAGAATCTTATTTTAGGGCAGAGAAACTACTGTGTATGATACTGCAGTGGTGAATACATATCGTTATACATTTATCTAACACCCATAGAGTGTCCAACACCAAGAATGAAACCTAATGTAAATTATTGACTTTGTGCGGTAATTATGTGTCAATATAGGTTCATTGATTTTAGTAAATGTCCCATGTGGTACATTGTGTACAACTGTGTAAATGTACAATGTGGTGCAAGATGTCACTAACTGAGGAAGGTATACATGTGTGGGGCCAGGTGTGTGTGTGGGAACTCTGTACTTTCTGCTAAGTTTTGCTGTGGACCCAAAGCTCCTCTAAAAAAATAAAATGTATTAGTTTAAAAATATCCCAGTTTTCTTTAAGTTAATATATAAACTTAATGTGATTTGAATAAAAATAATAATCTTTTCCCCTGGAACTATGTAGGTTGATCCTAAAGGGCATTCATGAGAAAATACACATGCAGGAATAGCTACACAAAGAGAAAAAGATAATAATGGCAGATTAGCCTTATCAGACAATTAAAAGTACATGGGGGAGCCTGGGTGGCTCAGTTGGTTAAGTGTCTGACTCTTGATTTCAGCTCAAGTCATGATCTCATGGTTCGTGAGATTAAGCCCCTCATGGAGCTCCGTGCTGAGTGTGGTGCTTGCTTGGGACTCTCTTTCCCTTTCTCTCTGCTTCTCCCCTGCATGCATGCACACTCATGCTTGCATTCTCAAAATAAATAAATAGACATTTTTTTTAAGTGCATGGTACTGGTATGTGAATAGGCAAATCAGTATAACAGAGTAGAAAATCCAGAAAGAGACCAAAATATGTATGAAAATTTAATATGTGAAAACTGGTATCTCAATCCACCAGAGAAGAGATGGATGTTTTAATAAATGGTATTGAGATAACTAGACAGCCATTTGAAAAAACATAAAATTGGATCTATTCCTCACAATATATATCATAATAATTTCCAAATGAATTGAAGATCTAAATGTAAAAAATGAAACCACATATTTACTAGAAGTAAAGCACCATGAGCAAAATCAAAAGACAAATGACAAAGTGGGAGAAAATATGGCAATCCTAGATGAAGAAATAATGTCGCTAATATCTAAATAACTTAAAAATAAAGGGAGATAAAAAGTCCAAACACCTGACTGGCAAACGGTCAAAAGACATGAACGGACAGCTTACAGAAAAAAAAAGAGAAAGGACCTTCAATGCATGAGAAACTGTTCACCTATACTCATAAGAAAAGAAACACAGGGGTGCCTGAGTGGCCTAGTCGGCTAAGCGTCTGACTTCAGCTCAGGTCATGATCTCGTGGTTCGTGAGTTTGAGCCCCGCGTGGGGATCTGTGCTGACAGCTGGAGCCTGGAGCCTGCTTCGGATTCTTGTCTCCCTCTCTCCCTGCCCCTCCCCTGCTCATGCTCTCTCTCTCTCTGTCTCTCACAGATAAATAAACATTAAAAAAAAAGAAAAGAAAAGAAACACAAAGTAAAACTGCACTGAGATACCATTTCTCAGCTCTCAGATTGGTAGAAATTAAAATAGTGTGGGAAAACAGGCACTTTTATACATTGTTGTTGGGAATGAAAAATGGTACAACCTCTCTGGAGGGGAATTTGGCAATATCTAGCAACAGTAAACATGCATTTACCCTTTGTTCCAGCGTTCCTGCTTCAGAAAATTCACACTGATTTACCCCTCCACAAATACAACATAAAATTTCTACAAGGTTACTTGTGGAATTATTTATGTTACAAAATTATTGGAACAATATAAGAGTCTATCCATAGTAGAACAGTTCATAAACTATGGTGCAATTACACAATGGAATACTGTGTAACTATAAAAATAATGAGAAAGATCTCTTTGAATGTACATGGAATGATTAAGTGAAAAAATGCAAGGCATGGAAGAGGATACGGCATGCTATCTTATGCATATGAAAAAAGGAGGAAAAGACAAACACACACAAACATGCATACATACTCTAGCTCTACCCACTGATAGGGCATAGAACTAATGATAATCCAGTAACAATGAGCACAGGACTTGGTTTCAAGTATTATTCCTCACTAAAAGGAAGTTTGGGGCACGGAAAGCTCAAGCTTAGCCAAAAACATATCATTGTGACAAAAAGTAAGTGTACACATAATAATGGGGACATGTGAAAAGGAACTAGTATCCTATTTTGAAGGGGTTCCCACTCGTCATATTGATATATTTTGGTTATAAAAAAGAATAATTATGGTAATGAATCATAAAATATTAGAAAAAAATCCACAAATCATAACAGTGCTCCAAAAGAAAAGGGAAAGGGGAAACTTCTCTTTTATAGAAGAATGTTGGCTAATAAATGAGGAAGTAATGATCATTAGAAAATCACCATTTTGTAACTACCAGTGTAATAACTGATTCAGGCAAAGATCATCAATGGACACTAATACCATTAGATAAAATGTTGCTGAAGAAGAGGATAGTCACAAATGACCAACCCTTAGATTACTTATAAATTTCAAAGGGTAAGGCATATTCTTTGCTAATAGAGATATTTAGCTGATACTGCATGAACCAAACAGTATTACCAATGAAGAGACAAACTGATATTATATGCCTCCTAGTGGGATTTAATGGTAAATATACAGCATTCCTTATTTAGTGTTCTTTGACTAAAATTTTAACCTGAATCTAATCATGAGGAAACAATCAGTCAAATCCAGATTGTAAGACATTCATTAACACTGTTGGCCAGGGCTCTTAAAAAAATGTCAGCATAAAAAAAAAAAAAGTCAGCGCGACAAGTGTAACAGAAGAGGATTGTGCAAGAATTAAAGAGTAAAATGATGCGGTGCCTAGCTGGCTTAGTAGAGCATGTAACTCTTAATCTCAAAGTCATGAGTTTGAGTCCCACATTGACTATAGAGTTTAAAGGAAGGTAGGAAGGAAGGAAGGAAGGAAGGAAGGAAGGAAGGAAGGAAGGGAGAAAGGGAGAAAGAAGAGTAAAAAGACAAAAAAAAGGCAGTAAGTAATTTTTAGTAAATGCTAGATTTAAAATATGACAATTGGGGAAATTTTAATTTAACTGTATTGAAGTTACTTTATTGTACTCACTGTATTGTGGTTATATATGAGAATAGTCTTTAGGACACCTGGGTAAAGGTGTCAGGATTTCTGCAATTTTCAAGTGGTCAGTCAAAATGACAAATTTTACACACACATATGTATATGTATTCTACATAAAGAGCTATAGCTACATAGAGAAATGTAGAGATAATTTTGATAGCTAATTTCATGTGTCATCTCAGCTAGTGTATATAGTACCCAGTTATTTAATCACATTCTAATGTTGCTGTAACAGTATTTTGTAGATGTGATAAACATGTACAATCCTGTTGACTTTATATAGAAGATATTATCCTTGATACTCTGAGTGGGACCCCATCTGATCACTTGAAGGCTTTTAAGAGCAAAAACTGAGGCTTTCCTCAAGAAGAAATCTTGCCTCAAGACTGTAGCATCAATTTCTACCTGAATATCTAGCCTGCCAGTCTGCCCTATGGATTTCAAACTTGCCAGCCCCCATACTGCATGAGCCAATTTTTTAAAACAAACTTTATATATATATATAAAGACAGATAAAGCATATGTGGCAAATGTTAACTGATAAATCTAAGTAAAGAGTATACAGGTGTTCATTGTAGTATTGTTTTCTCAAAGCTTGAAATTCTTATAAAAAATTGGGAAAAGTTAAAAATGTATTCTAATGAAATTTTTTGGAAAGGTAATACAGATCAATCAGCAGAGACACATAGCCTAATAAGAATACTAGAATTTAAACATAAAGAAAAACTCCTATAGATATTGCCTTACAAAATTAAGAAGAATAAATCAGTTTGGCATCAGAATTCTCCATTCTGGCACTAAAAAACAGTAGATCAATATCTAAAAAACCCTTGCGGAAGAGAAAATATGGCCCCAAATTTTAGAACCATTGAAGTAAAAACTCGTGGAATTTAGTTCTGAGAGCTCTTCAGCCAACTAAAAGTTGAATGAAGAAGCTGTTGAGGTAAACAGGGTAGTGGTGAGCAATAAGTTTATTTACATTGTTAAGTTAATCAGTCCATTAGTTATTCACTGAGTACCTATTATGCACTAGCTCTGGTGATCAGCTGTAACCCAGAGGGACATGGTTCCTTCCTTCATGGTACTTATAGTGTATAGAGGGAGACAGGCTGATTGAACAAATACATAAACAATTACACTTTACCAATTGCTAGGAAGGAAACAAAGAGACTGGTATATAAAAAAAATAATAGAGTTAGGCAGGGAGTGGTACCTCATTTGGATAGGGTAGCCACAGGAAATAACTGTGATTGATATTCAAGTTGGGACATGAAACCTGAGAAACAGTAAGCCACGTGAAGAGCCAAGGGAAAAAGAATCCCCTATGTGGAGAGTACAGCCAGCCTAGATATAGAACTAAGGTCTGGTAGTATGAATGCTCTAAAGCAACCCCACTCTTGTTTGTAGTAGGATTTCCAGCTTCCACAGCAGTTAATGGAAAATGTTTCATCGGTTAGAAATAATTTGCCTATCCAATTATATCCTGATGGACATTATTTACTTATAGTCACTTCAAATTTCCTATCAGGTTGATGCTAAATTATATGAAATAGCATTTACTGTTGGTGATGGCATGTAAGTAGTGAGACCAGAGATTAATATCTTAAAATACCCCACTGTAATATGATTTGATAATTTTATTTATTTAAAAAAAATTTTTAATGTGTATTTTTGAGAAAGAGAGATAAACAGAGCACTAGTGGGGGAGGGGCAGAGAGAGAAAGAGACAGAATCCGAAGCAGGCTCCAGTCTTTGAGCTGTCAACACAGAGCCCTATGTATGGCTGGAACTCATGAACCATGAGATCATGACCTGAACTGAAGTTGGACGCTCAACCTACTGAGCCACCCAGGTGCCCCTATATTTGATAATTTTAAATCGAAACATAAAATGATGGGATTTCTAGCATAAGAACTTTCCAATCACTTATTCCTGGGAAACTCATCATTTCATCTGTTAGTTCTATTCTCTGTTTTATACTTAGGAAACTTTATATTAAAAACAAATCTACTAGAGGTGCCTGGCTGGCTCAGTCAGAAGAGTGTCTGGCTCTTGATCTTGGGGTTGTGGGTTCAAGCCCCACATTGAATGTAGAGATGACTTTAATAAATAAGACTTAAATTGTTTCTACTATGAGACTACTATATGCTAAGTGCATTTAAACATATCATGTCATTTAATAATAAACTGGCAAGGCAGTTTATTCCCAATTATTCCCAATTTTGCTGCTGAGAAACACAAAGAAATTAAATGACTTGGCCAAGGTCACACAGCAGGCATGTGGGGTAGCAGGTAAATAAGTGGTATAGCCAGTATTCAATCCTATCTTTTCCCCTCCACCACACAACTTAAACTCAGTAAATATTTACAACTCTGCTATGCACAAGGCCCAAGACAGATTTATAGGTATTAAAAATATTGCCCAGTGTTCCACAGTCTGTAAGGGAAACAGACAAATGTAATTATAGAATTATATAGACACATATAATTACTTATGATCTAAGGCTAGTTGTGATACATGCTGAAGTAGACATACAGATAAAAGCAAATGAAAGGAGATTGGGAGGGGATGATTTGAGATGGGTCTTAAGGGAGAGGTAGAGCTGTGAAAAAAGAAGGGAAAGCATAAGCATCTTTTAAAAAATTAATTTTCTAATCCAATGTAACAGCATACAGTGTTATATTAGTTTCCAGTGTATAGTATAGTGATTCAACATTCTATACATCATTGCTCATGATGAACGTACTCTTAATCCCCTTCACCTATTTCACCCCTCCCTCCACCCACCTCCCCCCTGACAACCTATATTTAAGAGTGGTTTTTTGTCCTTTTTTTTGTCTCTTTTTTTCTTGTTTGGTTGTTTTTTTCTTAAAATCCACATATGAGTGAAATTACATGGTATTTGTCTTTTTCTGACTGACTTATTTTACTTAGCATTATACCCTCTAGTTCTATTCACATTGTTGCAAATGGCAAGATTTTGTTTTTTTATGACGGAGTAATAGTCCGTGTGTGTGTGTGTGTGTGTGTGTGTATCTTTTTTCTTATCCATTCCTCTATCAATGAACACTTGGGTTTCTTCCATATCTTGGCTATCATAAATAATACTGCAATTAACATAGAGGGGCATAAGAATAAGCATCTTTTCATGGAGACAGTAAGGTTGGAATGTTTATAAGTGATGATTAGGATGGCATGGCTGCTTGTGAAGTTAGAGACATAGGTTAGATGTTGAAATACATATGATTTTGATTATGAAGCAAGACAGAATATGACTGCCGAACTGCAGGTGAGAGAGAAAGAGTGAAAAAGAGAAAATGTAGGATAAAGACTACAAGAAAGGCCTGGCTCTGGGCTGGCCCTCATAGTCGTGATCTGTTGACATCACAACTTTCAAGAAGATACATGACCTGGGACTGCAATGATTACCCATGGAGCTTACTTTAGAGAGTTGACACCATGGCTCGGATCTCTAGGCAAAACTCACAAGTGCAGCCAACAATGGAGGTGCATTACAGTCTCAAGAAGCATTTGAAACAGATCCCACTTGGTTTGAGTTTCCACAGAAACATTTTTAGTCTCATTAAGAACATTTTGGCAATATTCAGGCATGGTGTTTGGGTCCCAGTCAAGCAGGAAGTCCAGGTTTATGCCATAATTGGTAAGGAAATTGAATTAGAATCAGGACCTTGTGGCAAATGTAAAGTCAGACCAATAAAGCATGGAGTCAGAGATTAAGAGTCAAGGTGTAATTCCATCAATATATCCCAGACTCATGAGATATTAGCTTGGGAGCAGCAAAGTTCGTTCTAGTCACCAGGAAGTAATGGAGATGAAGTTTTTAAAATACATTATTTAACCAGAATTGGACCAGGGACTCAGCATGACTCAGCTAGAGCTAAAGATTCTTGTGCCAGCCACTGGTGGGAGGTAATGTTAGAAATATAGGTTGGATTCAGACTGTGGCTGGCCTTGAAAACTATTTTATATGTATGGGGAGTGATATCAAATATATTTCAGAATCATCTGGAAATGAAAGAAAGTGGCTTTGTTTTTCATTAGTCCATAATAATAGAAGAAAGAGTCCAGAAACAGACCCACACATACACAGTAACTTGATTTACAACAAAGGCAACTGTGCAGTGCAGCAGAAGAAATAATGGCCTTTTCAGTCAATGATACTGGGTCAATTAGACATTAATATGCAAAAAAAGAAATCTTGACTTGTGCCTAATACCATATATAAATATCAGTTCTAGATGGATTGTAATTCTAAATGTGAATGGGAACATAAGAGAATAGCTTCAGAACCTTGGGGGTAATTGAAATTTCTTAACACAGTATTAACCTTAAAGGAAAAAAATAATATGGGTCATATTAAAATTAAGAACTTTTGTTCATAAGAATCCAACATTAAGACAGTGAAAGGCAAACCACAGACTGAGAGAAGATATTTTCAGTACTTACAGCAAAAAAGATGCATATACAGAAAATATAAAGAAGACAGGCAACTCAGTAGAAACTGGGCAAAAGAAGCACTTCACAAAAGAGAGTATCTAAGTAAATACAATACCACTATACCTACTCTAGAATGACTAAAATGAAAATGTCAATACTAAGTGTTGGCTGGTAAGGATGTGGAGTAATTAGAACTCTCATACACTGCTGGAGAAAGCATAAATTGTCACAGACAATTTGGGAAGCCATTAGCCAGAAATTTGTAAAGCCAAACATATGCATATTCCACAATTTTACCTGTGGGTATTTACACAAAATGTGTATATGTGAACACCAAAAGCCATATATAAGAATGTTCATAGCAGCATTATTTCTAAGAGCTCAAAACTGGAAACAACCCAAATGTCCATCAACAGTAGAATGGATAAATGAACTTATACAGTCCTCTATGTCAATTATATCTCAATAAATTTGAAAAAAAAAAAAAAAAAGCACTACCCCTTCCCTGAAGAGGAGCAACTCAGTGTCTTATCAATTAGTGAGTTTATTTATTTATTTTATTTTATTTATTTTTGTTTTTGTTTTCAAGTTTTTATTTATAGTCTAATTAGTTAACATAGGTTAATACCGGTTTCAGGAGTAGAATTTAGTGATTCATCACTTACATATAACATCCAGTGCTCATCACAATAAGTGCCCTCCTTAATGCCAATCACCCATTTAGATCTTCCCCTGCCTACCTACCTCCATCAGTTTGTTCTCTATAGTTAAGAGTCTCTTATGGTTTGCCTCCCTCTCTCTTTTCTTTCCCCTTCCCCTATGTTCATTTGTTTTGTTTCTTAAATTCCACACATGAGTGAAATCATATGGTATTTGTCTTTCTCTAACTTATTTCACTTAGCATGATACTCTAGCTCTAGCCATGTCATTGCAATTGGCAAATTTTGTTCTTTCTGATGGCTGAATAATCCATTGGCTTCTTTATCCATTCATCAGTTGATGGATACTTGGGCTCTTTCCATAATTTGGCTATTATTGGTAATGCTGCTATAAACATCAGGGTGCATGTGCCCCTTCGAATCAGTATTTTTGTATACTTTGGGTAAATACCCAGTAGTGCAATGGCTGGGTCATAGGGTAGTTTGACTTCTAACTTTTTGAGGAAAGTCCATACTATTTTCAAGAGTGGCTGAACAAGTTTGTATTCTCACCAACAGTGTAGGAGGTTTCCCCTTTCTCCACATCCTCACCAACATCTGTTTTTATCTGTGTTGTAAATTTTAGACATTCTGACAGGTGTGAGGTGGTATCTCATTGTGGTTTTGATTTGTATTTCCTGATGATAAGTAACATTGAGCATCTGTTCTGTGTCTGTTAGCCATATATATATCTTCTTTGGAAAATGTGTGTCATGTCTTTTGCCCATTTCTTAACTGGATTATTTCTTTTTTGGGTATTGAGTTTGATAAGTTGTTTATAGATTTTGGATACTAACCTATTATCAGATATGTCATTTGAAAATATCTTCTATTCCGTAGGTTGCCTTTTAGTTTTGTTGATTGTTTCCTTGACTATGCAGAAGCTCTTTATCTTGATGAAGTCTCAATAGTTTATTTTTCTTTTTGTTTCCCTTGCCTCCAGAGACACATCTAGTAAGAAGTTGCTAGGGCTGATGTCAAAGAGGTTGCTGTCTGTGTTCTCCAGGATTCTGATGGTTTTCTGTCTCGCATTTAAGTCTTTCATCCATTTTGAGTTTATTTATGTGTATGGTGTAATAAAGTGGTCCAGTTTCATTCTTCTACATGTTGCTGTCCAGTTTTCCCAACACCATTTGTTGAAGAGACTGTCTTTTTTCCATTGGATATTCTTTCCTGCTTTGGATATTCTTTCCTGCTTTGTCAAAGATTAGTTGACCATATAGTTGTGGGTGCATTTCTGGGTTTTCTATTCTGCTCCATTAAAAAAATTTTTTTTGTTTAACATTTTATTTATTTTTGAGAGAGAGAGACAGAGTGTGAGTGAGGGAGGGAGAGAGAGGGGAGACAGAGTGTGGAGAGAGAGATCCTTGGCCATGACCTCTTCTTTTTCTTTCTTTTGGGATGAATTCCTTCCTCTTGGCATTTTGTCTAGGTCTCTGTCTTCCATGTGTTAGGAAAGCCTGTTATGTTTCCTACTTCAGAGAGTAATGGCTATATTAAGAAAAGGTCACATGCTGTGCATGGCCTGTCACTTCAGGAAGTGTTTTTGGTGTTTGTTGTGTGCACTCTGCTGTTGTCTTTTGGCTGCTCTTTCCCTCAATTCAGTCCTCTGCAGAGTTTCTCCTTGCCTGCAGTGAGGAGTGTTTGGACTTTGTCTAGTGTGTGGTGAATTTTAACTCTGTGTGTTTTGGTTTGCTTGTTAAAAAAGGCTAGATCCTATTTCCCCTAGAGCTGGAGCTCTGGAGCACTCTGTGGCTACTAGACTTGGTGTGTGCAGGGGTTTTGTGTTGGTCTTCTGAGGAAGAGGCATGTTGCTGTTCTGGCTCTCAGGCACATTTGCCCTCTGTAAAACAAAACAAAACAAAACAAACAAAAAACCTATAGAGCGCAGGGGGACAGGGCTTGGTGTAAGTGGCTCAAGCCTCTACTGTGAGTATTGTGTCTCTTTGAAGTCCATGCGTGTTGATGGAAGGGGTGAAAAATGGTGTCACCTGGCTCTCTTGTCCCTGGAGAGGGGAGTTCGCACCCACTGATGTTCAGGAAGCCCTCACAGAGGAACGAACAATTTTCTCTCTTGTGTCTGAGGCTTCTGTCAAATCTCTGCCTTCACCTTGTCTGTGTCTAAGTGTTTGCCCATCTGGCAGCACAGTACTCCTGTGTTTTATCTCAGGAGCATGGCTGAGTTTCAAAACTCCAAATTTTAGGGACCTTGCATGGCACAGACCTGTACTGATCCTCTAATGGAGAGGGTGTCACCAAGCTGTGTCTGGTGCTGGTTTGTCCCAGAAAAGCAGTTGCATGACCATGCGGGGTTTGTAGTTTATGGTAAAAGCAGCAAAAACCCAGTGTCCAAGTTAGCTGCCCTCAACAGGTGCCCCTGCTGCTATGCTAATGAATGAGGCAGCTCAACGGTCTTTTGTCCCCTGAGAGGCAATGCTACCTCTCCCAAATGCACTCCAGGAAGGGGAACTGTCTCTCCCAAAGTGACCCAGGGCATCCTCAGACCATGCTCTCTGCTTTTGGTCCTCTGCCCTCCTCCACATGAGCACTGCTATGCCAGCCAGGCTTGACCCTGGCAATGGCACAAACTTCCAAAACTTCAGGTTTTGAGCTCTGCTGCTTGTAAAAACTCGTGATTATCAGCCTCTCTTGTTTTCCCAGTCAGTAATTTTGGGGAAGTGCTTTTCTTGTGCAAGTCCCTGCGTGCTGCACTCTCTCTCTCTCTCACTCTTGTTCTCTCTCTCTCTCTCTCTCTCTCTCTCTCTCCCTCTCCCCTGTCTCCATGATCAGGGCTCCCTCCTCTCCACCACACCAGGGATTCTTTTCTTCTGCAAATCTCATCTCCATAGCTTCTACTTTCCACAGTGTGGCCTCTTTTCTTCCTCTAGTTGTGCAGTTTGCTCTCTCAGTCCACAGATCGATTTCTTGGGTGTTCAGAATGATTTGATATTTATCTACCTGTGTTTGAGGGATGAGGCAAGCATGGAGTCCCCCTACTACTGCACCATCTTAATTCCTTCCACCACAATATCTCAATTATTGAGTTTAAAAATAAATCTGAGGGGTACCTGGGTGGCTGAGTCAATTAAGCATCTGACTCTTCATTTTGGTACAGGTCATGATCTCATGGTTTGTGGGTTTGAGCCCTGCATTGGGCTCTGTGCTGACAGTGTTGAGCCTGCTTGGGATTCACTCTCTCTCCCACTCTCTGCTCCTCCCCTGCTCTCTCTATCAAAAATAAATAAGCATTTTTAAAAAATAAAAACAAATCCAAGATCTCTACATTATGTCTGTTTCTCCTGCAGTTCTCTTGTGATCCCCTCAAGGACTAATTATAAAGTTAAACCACCACAAGTGCTAAATAAAATAGTGGGGAAAAAAGGAGATGGTGGAAAAAGAAGGACGATAGTTAACACATGTAGATATACATAGGACATAGCAGGAAAGAGTAAGTTGTAATTAGATGTTGTAATTGTCATTTTTACAACTGATTGTAAGGTTGAAGCAGGTTTTTATGATTTCCCTCTTCTATTGTATTTACTTTGCCTTCAGTCAGTAAACCTGGCATCAATGGGGTGCCCTAAACTTATTCCTGGGGGATCTGAGCTCCTGGTGATTCTGTGTTCACGTAGTTGCAGTAATCTTTCATTAACATTGATGCTAGATCTAGAAAATCTCCAGGGATCAATTTATATTCCTAGTCTGAAACAATGATGGGTGAGGTAAGAATTAGCTCTCCCCAGAGTATATCTCCAAGTCTAAAGGAGTCCCTACTTCTTTACAGCTAGAACACTGTGGTAGATTTAGCTGTCGAGAAGGGTCTTAAGGGATTAGAAATGATCCTTGTTTAATTTTGTGGGTTCCTTCTCTTTTCTTAATATCTTAAATTTCACACAGTAGACATGTAACCACCAGTTGCCAACTCAACTAACATTTTAATTCAGCAACTTATTGGATAAATCTTCACATTTGGTTTTACAGTGATCAGAAAGCTGCCTGTGGATGCACGTGGATGGTTCAGTAGGTACAGTGTGCAACTCTTGATCTGAGGGTTGTGAACTCGAGCCCCATTTTCGGTGTAGAGATTACTTAAAAATAAATCTAAAAAAAAAAAAAAGCTGTCTGTGGCTGAAGAACATCATAATAGAAATTTCCTAGGATTCTAACTGTGCCTTGAAATGAAACAGGAATTTGTGGTTGTCTTCTTTCTTTAAGCTATTCAGTACCATTAAAAGCTATAATTCCACCTCTCAGGCTATAATTTCACACTGTTAATTCTTTATATCTTCCATCTTGTTCTTTGATAGATGCTTTGCAAGCATCCAAAGCCTTGTCCTCAATGGGAAAGAAGTAACTCACATAGCTATTTAATCCTCCTGAGCTCTTGACTCTCAGATTACCATTTATGAATTCTATGGAATTGCCACTACTTTTGGCCCTAGCTAGGCAAGGTAATTAAAAAATGTATATCAGTTTCCCCCTTTATCTTGAGAGTTTGTTGCCTATAACCTACCTTTAACATCAATTTCTGTAAGAGTCATAGGCCTTAACTAAAGCCTAGGTAGAAAATAAAAGGCAATTATTGGAAGGATGTGGAGTGTTCCTTGGTCATGTCCCAATGCATGGGTAGTCAGGAAGCTGAGAAGAAATCTTTTTTTTACCTCTGTAGTACCCCCTCTGTTGGGGCCCCATCTTCACTTGTTTTTAGATAATGGGTATTTTCCAAGTCCAGGATGGGGACTATTATGATATATAGCTAAAACCAAAGTAAACAAACAGAACATCCCATAAAAATGGCCACTACATTTTCAACTTCTTTGAGATTTCAGAATTTTCAAGTTTATACTTAGGGGATTTTTCTGTGAGACCTTATATTGCCTGCAGATGTTATTGTCTGTTTTGTTCCAATATTTGCACCTGATTTTATTTTTTATGTTTATTTTATTTTTGAGAGAGAGAGAGAACAAGCAGGGGAGGGGAAGAGAGAGAGAGGGAGTCACAAAATCCGAAGCAGGCTCCAGGCTCTGAGCTGTCAGCACAGAGCCCAATGCGGGGCTTGAACCCACAGACGGTGAAATCATGACCTGAGCCAAAGTTGGATGCTTAACCGATAGAGCCACCCAGGTGCCCCTACACCTAATTTTTAAAAATTACAACTTTGTCTGGAAATTTCCAAGAAATACTATGTAGTGTATTGATAGCAAGTATTTGTATGTTGGTCCTCACTTTTGTTTTTTAGAGATGTAATTGACATGAAACACCATATTAGTTTCAGGTGTACAGCATGATTTGATATTTGTATACACTGCAAAATGATTACCACAGTAAGTCTAGTTAACATCTGTCACCATACATAGTTAGAAAAAAAAATTCTTTCTTGTGATGAGAACTTTTAAAATCAACTCTCAGCAACTTTAAAATATGCAACACGTTATTATTAACTATGGTCATCATGCTGTACATTTTATCCCTGTGACTTACTAGTCTGAAAGTTTGTACCTTTTGATCCTTTTTACCCCTTTCACCACCCCCCGCCCCAACCTCTGGCAACCACCAATCTATCTGTTCTCTGTATCTATGAGCTTGATTTGTGTTTTTGTTTTGTTTTGGTTTTTAGATTCCACATACAATTGAGATCATATGGTACACATCTTCCTCTCTCTAATTTCACTTAGCATAATGCTCTCAAAGTCTGACATGTTGTGGCAAATGGCAAGATTTTATTCTTTTTTTATGGTTGAAATAAATGTATTCCATTCTTTGTGTGTACATATATATGTATATATACATATGTGTGTGTGTGTGTGTGTGTGTGTGTGTATATACATATGACATTTTCTTTATCCATTCATTAATTGATGAATACTTAGATTGTTTCTATATGTTAGGTATTATAAATAATGCTGCAATGAACATGGATGGGGTTGGAGGGTGGCATATATCTCTTTGAGTTAGTATTTTTATTTTCTTCAGAAAAATACCCATAAGTGGGATTTCTGGATCATATAGTAGTTTTATTTTTAATTTTGTGAGGAACCTCCATATTATTTTCCATAGTGGCCACACCAACTTACATTCCCACCAACAGTAGACAAATTTTCCCTTTTCTCTGAATCCTCACCAACACTTGTTATTTTGCCCTCATTTTAAATGAAATTGCATGTGATAAATATTTTTTAAGTGTGGTAACTATTGGCTTGATGTTGTTTTATTTTTTTATTAAAATTTTTTTTTAATTTTTTTTTTGAGAGAGAAGGAGAGAGAGAGAGAGAGTGCAAGCAGGGGAGAGGCAGAGAGAGAGGGGGACAGAGGATATGGAGCAGGCTATGTGCTGACAGCAGAAAGCCTGATGCAGGGCTTGAACTCACAAACCATGAGATCATGACCTGAGCTGAAGTCAGATGCCTAACCAACTGAGCCACCCAAGTGCCCCAGGTATTGTTTGAAAATAATGTACGGAATATTCTTTTCCTAGTGTAATAGTTTAAAATCAGAAGTGGAAAGAATATTTTACCAAATGATTTTTTAAAATTAATGTTTATTTTTGAAAGACAGAGAGACAGAGCGTAAGCAGGGGAGGGGCAGAGAGGGAGACACAGAATCTGAAGGAGGCCCCAGGCTCTGAGCTGTCAGCGCACAGCCTGACGCGAGGCTCGAACCCACAAACTGTGAGATCATGACTTGAGCCGAAGTTGGACACTTAACCAACTGAACCACCCAGGTTTCCCACCAAGTGTTTTTTAAATATCTACAGAGATGATCCTACATTTTTCTTTGGTAAATTTATATCAATACGTTTTCTTGCCTTCAACCATCTTTGCTTTCTTGGAATAACTGTCAATTATGGTGTAGTATTCTTTGACTATAGTCTGGATTTGATTTGCCAGTATTTCATTTAGAATTGTTGCCTCTATATTCCTGTGAGAGAGGCCTCTGTGGATTGCTTTTTTAAAATTTATCTATCTATCTATCTATCTATCTATCTATCTATCTATCAGGATAATCCTGGCTTTGTAAGAGTGACTTGGAAATTTGCCATCTTTTTCTATGTGCTAGAACAGTTTACTGTGGGAATCATGTTCCTTGAAGATTAAAAAAATAAAACACTTAACTGTAAAAATAATCTAGTCTTATGCCCCTGTGGGAGAAATATATGGACAACTACTTTATTTTCTTCCATGGTTCATTGGTCTATTTAGATTTTTCTTTAATTTTCATAATTTAGAATTTCCTAGTAAATCAATCACAATTCAAAAATTTATTGGTATGATTATATAATAATCTCATGAATTTAAAAACTTTTCTCATTTTTGTGTATAACCTTTCTCATAACAAATGTTGAGCATTGTTTTCTTTTTTTATTTTATCTGCATTTTTTTTCTTTCCTGTTTTTCTTTTTTTTAATGTTTATTAATTTTTTAGAGAGAGAGAGCACGTGAGCAGGGAGGGACAGAGAAGGAGACAGGGGATCTGAAGCAAGCTCCGTGTTGTCAGTGCAGAGGTCAGTGTAGGGCTAGATGATGACCTGAGTAGAAATCAAGAGTCAGATGCTTAACTGACTGAGCCACCCAGGTGCCCCAAAATAAACTTAAAACAAAAATTTCTTTTCCCTTTTTGCTGCTCAGTTTGTGTGCCTTTTATTACCCTGTTTTCCAGATCCTGATATGTTCTTCTGCATCCTCTAGTGTGGATTCCCTCTAGTGTGTTTTTTACTTGTTATTGTAATCTTCAACTATGATTGATTTTTAGTATTTTTTATCTCTTTTTTGAAGGTCTCACTGAGGTCATCAGTTCTTTCCCCCAACCCAGTATCTTTGTGATTATTAAATTCTTTATCATGCATTTTGCTTATCCTGTTTCATTTAGTTCTTTTTCTGAAGTTTTTTTCTTTTTCTTTTGAAACATACTCCTGTCTCCCCATTTTGCTTGGCTTTCTGTTGTTGTTGTTGTTGTTGTTGTTGTTGTTGTTGTTGTTGTTGTTTTCCTATGGGTTAAGTGAAATGGCTACTTCTCCTAAAGTTAAGTAGTGGTCTTGCGTATCATGTCCCCTACTCGGGCTATGTGGACTTAGTGACTTTTGCTGGCTAGCTGGATAGGTTACTCTTTTGAACTGTGGCATGTCCCCATTTCTCTTGCTATTCTATGCTGTGCAGTAGCTGTTCAGTCAGCTCTCGGTTTTTCTTCGGGAGCAATTGTTTTGTTAATAGTTGTAGTTTGGGGTGTTCCATGGAGGAGGTTGAGTTCAGAGTCTTCCTACATCACCTTCTTGAACTGGAACCTCCCCGTTTAATTTTTTGAAGTGCCAGACTATTTTCTACAGGAGCTGCACCATTTTACATTCACACCTGCAATTTATAAATTGTAATTTTTACAATTTATACATCTAGGCCAGTGTTTATTATTTGTCCTTTAGAAAAATATTATTGCTATCCTAGTGGTTGTGAAGTAGGTATCTTTTTGTGGCTTACTAGTTCCCTAATGACTTATGACTTGAGCAGACTTGCATGTATCGTTGGTCATTTGTGTACCTTCTTTGGAGAAACATTTATTCTGAGACAGCTATTCTTTTTTCAAGGGAGAACATCAAGAAGCTAGATCATTAACAATGACCTTGAACCTAGCTTTCCTGCCTTTGCTATTCATTAGTCTTCCCTGCAAGTGGCAGACCAGATGATGTGCAGATATCTCCAATTAGGCTCAGGCTAATCTTTTAACATTTACATATTAGTAGTTAGGACATAAAACTTTTAGGGTTGCAGTGGAATATGTCTGAGACACTACCTTTACACACCAGTGAGTTTGATTCAACTCAACATTTATTGAATGCCTGCAACGTAATGGCATTCTGCTGGACACTAAGAAAGATAACCAATCAATACCACCTAAGAAAATAATTTTCCTCCTTCATTCCTGCTGGCTTACCATCTAGTTTTTAGATGTACATAAGGCAAAAATTGCCACTAGGCAAAGAATGAAAACAGTTGTGTTAAAAAAAAAAATCACACAACTTAAATTGTTTCATTAGTTTCACAAGCTTTTGTATTTTTGTAAATTTAGTATATATAGCCATTCCATTAGTCAGTGTAACTTCCTGGACTCAATTCTTTAGGAACAGGTTTTCATCAGAGTACCTTCAGTGTTTAAGGATGGTATGGTACCTCATCAGTCTATTCTTGCCCAGAACAGGAAAATTGCCTTTCAATATGATGTTGGAAAAAAACCCCAAAATGTTGGAAACACAATGCTTAAACCCCGTCTACTTTGAACAAATTAAGAAATGATGTGTTGCATTATAAGAAAGCAAATTTGTGAAATCCCTTTGAATTACAGCTTTGATGCTGCTACATTTTTTTAAAGTTTTTATTTATTTTGAGAGAGAGCGGGCAGGGGAGGGGCAGAGAAAGGGAGAGAGAGAATCCCAAATCTCAAGCATACTCTACACTGCCAGCAATGAAGCCTGATGTGGGGTCGATCCCACAAACCATGACATCATGACCTGAGCCGAAATGGAGAGTTGGATGCTCAACTGACTAAGTCACCTAGGCATCTGGATGCTGCTGCATTCTTATACTTAGTTTTGTGACATGCCATACTACCTGAACCAGATTACTGGCTACTTGAGAAAGGTACTCTAATTCCTTTAGTTAGATACTTTCTTCCTAAACCAGCCTGGCCACTTACCTTTATTCAGTAGGTTTGGGTCAAAAACATTTGTGTTATTTCTCAGAATATTTGCACTATTTTTGAAGAGTCGATAAATTTAGCAATATGGCTCACACTAAGATGACCACTCCATATGTAGCAAGATGTCTCTAAATGTAGTTCTACTAACATGAGGTGAATTTACTGCTTACAGTAAACTGCATTTCTCAGTATCAACAAGATTTCAAAAGTAAGGAGACTGTCATTTGTCAATAATTGCATGAAAGATAAGCAACCTAAAAAGCATAAAATCATCTTAGTACAAAAATAAAGTATTGACTGAATAAAACAGGACTTTGTGGTAATATTTTATGTGCAGGAAAAAAATTGAGATTTGCCCATTTGAAAGGTAAACTAATTATCAAGTCTCAGAAAACTGTTAAGATTTCAATGCTATGTAAAAGTATCTCTTTGATTTAACCAAATAAAAATTCCTGCTATTCAATCATATGGCAAATGTCCTGAAGCAAGTGGTTTCATGAATTCTCAGAAAAAAGAGAAAATTAAAGTTAAAAAGATCAAACACCAAGTGTTCATCAAACCTTTCAGTCAAGAGCCTTTATTAACATGCAAGTATCATTTGCCGCAAGATATACAGTTTTTCCTAATCTTTCAGTTCTACTTCAATATCTTAAACTTAAGGTTACTTCTGGATCTAACACATAAAGTAACCTACTAAAATTGGTCAAAGTTAAACTTTAGTCTAGTTGTCACTTTGACCTTTAGAATCATCATTTAGGTTTTTGACATTATTTGTCAGCAAGTAGATAGAATATAATTCTTGTACTTGATAGTCTTCTATACTAAAATATGTACCAGTATGTCTTGAGAAGTTACTAAAATATATGCAATTAACACATTTAATTGCTTTCAGTAAGCTGGAAAGTACAATGTTAGGTCTTCTATGAGGAAAAATTACTTACAGATCTTGGTTATGTTTCTTGTAGGTTCCAGAAAAACTGGTCCATATTAAATCAGTCTTAAAGAACTAAGCTGAAGGCTTAAATATATATCTCCTATAATGATAGTTTTGTCTTACCACTAAGATAGAGATAATAATAAACCCACTCCAGTACTTCTTTTCTCATGCCTAAGCAGAGGGGCTCGGTCATAGTTTTTCTGTTTAGTATAAAAGCTGAATGACCTCTTTGTAAATCTGATTTCAGTAGAAGACCCACAGATTATGGGCATCATACTTATTGGGACATATTTTAATTAATAGAAGATAATTCATATACTATATCAAAGTACATGATAAGATTTGCACTGCATCTCTCCATGTTTTTAATCTTTTATAACATTTCAGTTTGTTGGAGGAAGACTAGAATAGTTCTGAAAAGTCTAGCTTTTAAGAGCCGATTAAAGTCCATAATGAGTCTTTTAAAACATTTAAATAATCAGAAGTGCAGTCACAACAAGGGACTATGTAAGAATATTGCAAAGGAAGCTTTATAGTCAATGCAGGTACAGTACTTTGGATTGGCCAAAATGCACAATGCACATGTAATCAATCATGTAGTTTACTTGTTGACCATGTGGCTACCGGTTCAAAAAGTGATTGCTTCAAAAGCTGTGCCTAGTAATCTTCCAAGACTGCTTTTAAATAAAGTTCTTAAATTGCAGCAATAAACAAAAAAACAAGATACACTTAAACAATACTGCAGTTTATCAAAAGACACATAAGAAATTTCAACTCTTATGTCTTTGACAGTTATAAAAATCAATGTTTTGGCTAAGTTATAAACATGTTTATAATGCAATTATTTGCATAACTCTAGTAATGCTAACAACGGCTACAAGATCAGGTTTTTGTTTTTGTTTTTTTAAAAAAAAAAACACTAAAAACACAAAAATACGTAGCCCCATTATTTACCTGTAGAATGTGTTCATTTATGCTTAAATTTCAGTTTTACTATATCACCACTGCTCTAATTTTAAAAATCACATCCAAAGGATAAGGCAAAACCACCTACGAATTGGCATATTTGTTTATTTCTCAATTTGTGAAAATGTCCTCAATTTGTTGATGTAGCAAACAAATTTCAACTTTGATTGCTATGCAAAAGAACAGAAGATAATCTGCTTTGCAATGAACTTTAAAGTTCAACTGCACACAGGCAACATGCTATATATGAAAAAATTACTAACTGAACTACAGGTATTAAATACTGAAAAAAGTTAACAGTTTATTATAATTTATTTTATTTAACAATCTAGGAAGTTCGCAGCCATCAGCAGTTCCAGTGCAATTTCAGGTGCAATTGGGAATTCAGGAATCTCCGTGGAGCTGTTAGTGTAGCGAACCTTGTAGGTAAAATACATGCATACTTTTGATAGCACATGTGAAGGGATCTCTCTAAAATTGACTTCATTAGTTTCGTTCTCAGCAAACTGACCTGTAAAAGAAAACAAGTATGTTTGTTATGGGCTGAACTGTGTTCCTCCACAATTCCCATGTTGGGAAGTTCTAACCCTCAGTACTTCTGTGACTGTATTTGGAGATAGGATCCTTTTTTCCTCTTTTTTTATTTTTTCTGTGCAGGAAGTATTTTTAAATTTTTTTTTTTCAACGTTTATTTATTTTTGGGACAGAGAGAGAGCATGAATGGGGGAGGGGCAGAGAGAGAGGGAGACACAGAATTGGAAACAGGCTCCAGGCTCTGAGCCATCTGCCCAGAGCCCGACGCGGGGCTCGAACTCACGGACCGCGAGATCGTGACCTGGCTGAAGTCGGACGCTTAACCGACTGCACCACCCAGGCGCCCCATGTGCAGGAAGTATTTTTAAAGAGATAATTAAGGCCAAACAGGATTATCAGGGTGGGCCCTAATCTAATGACTGGTATTGTTATAAGAACAGGAAGTTATAGATCAAAGATGCACACAGAGGGAAGACAATGTGAAGACACAGAGAAGACAGCCATCTACAAGGCAAGGAGAGAGGCCTCAGAAGAAACTAACTCTACCAATACCTTTTTTTTTTTTTTTTTTAATTTTTTTTTTCAACGTTTATTCATTTTTGGGACAGAGAGAGACAGAGCATGAACGAGGGAGGGGCAGAGAGAGAGGGAGACACAGAATCGGAAACAGGCTCCAGGCTCTGAGCCATCAGCCCAGAGCCTGATGCGGGGCTCGAACTCACGGACCGCGACATCGTGACCTGGCTGAAGTCGGACGCCTAACCGACTGCGCCACCCAGGCGCCCCTAACTCTACCAATACCTTGATCTCAAATTGCTAACCTTCAGAATTATGAGAAAATAAATTTCTATTGTTTAAATAACACAGTCAATGGTACTTTGTTACAGCAGCCCTAGCAAACTAATACAACGTGAGAAGAATAAACCCAACTAGCATCACATGAAATAACTTATTCTGATTTCTGAGTATAAATATAAAAAAGAAATCTTTATTAAGATAGTATTTGAGATTAATCAAGACTAATTTTAAAATTCTAATTTTCTTCCAAGGACTTTGGAAATTTTAGCTTCTCCTAAGAATCATGGTGGCATGATTAAGTAAAGGTGAATAGTATATAAAAAAAGACAATCTTGGGGCGCCTGGGTGGCTCAGTCGGTTGAGTGGCCGACTTTGGCTCAGGTCATGATCTCGCGGTTTGTGAGTTCAAGCCCTGTGTCGGGCTCTGTGCTGACAGCTCAGAGCCTGGAGCCTGCTTCAGATTGTGTCTCCCTGTCTCTCTGCCCCTCCCCCGCTCATGCTCTGTCTCTCTCTGTCAAAAATAAACATTAAAAAAAAAAATTAAAAAAAAAAAGAGACAATCTTTTCGAAGATTCAGTTTAGGGAATCAAGTCTTTATGTATCATCAGGAGCCCTGTGCTATAGTGAATTGCCATATAAAAATAAATAATAAATGTTTGTTTCCCCCTTTAGTTTTTAAAAGTATGATTATGTTCCTGAGATCTCCTCATAAGTTACTTTTTTTTGTTTTAGTAACACTTTATGAACTGTTTTTAATGATCTCTCAAAATTTCTTTAGCTATATAAAGGTTATAGCATTTAGCATTTACTATAGGGATAAAATAGTTTCTTAGCAGTCTAGCACGAGTACTGAATATAAAAAGTAGAAAAATGTACTTTCTGAGAATGTAGTAGTATTTTAAAAGTTTTCTAATAATTGTTGCTTGGGGGTGGGGTGGGAAGAAAAGAGAGCAGGATTGAATGAGTAATTCACAGCAATGAGGTAAATTTTGGTTTGTCAATGACTAAAATTCTCTTTCTTGAATATACGTACGAAATACTACCAATAGACACTTATTAAGCCTTTGATACTAGACAAACATTAGGGTTTTTTTTTTTGAGGTGAAATTCGTATAACATAAAATTAACCACTTTAGAGCATACGATTCAGTGTACATACACAATGTTGTGCAACCACCACTGCTATCTAGTTCCAAAACATTTTCACTATCCCAAAATAAAATCCTAAACCCTTTAAGCAGTTATTCCCCATTTTCCCAACCCTCAGCCTCTGGCAAAAACCAATCTTTCTGTCTCTATGGATTTATCTATTTTGGATATAAATGGAATCCTACAACATGCGACCTTTTGTATCTGACTCCTTTCACTTAGCATATTCTGAAGGTGCAAGTATCAGTACCTCATTCTTTTTATTTTTTTTTTAATTTTTTTTTTTTAACGTTTATTTATTTTTGAGACAGAGAGAGACAGAGCATGAACGGGGGAGGGTCAGAGAGAGGGAGACACAGAATCCGAAACAGGCTCCAGGCTCTGAGCTGTCAGCACAGAGCCCGACGCGGGGCTCGAACTCACAGACCGCGAGATCATGACCTGAGCCGAAGTCGGCCACTCAACCGACGCCCCAGTACCTCATTCTTTTTTATGCAAACATTAGTTCGGGGCTGCAGATATATTAAAGGAGACCACACTTACAAAAAACAAACATCCTTTAATCTTAATTTTTAGTTAAAATTTGTTGGCACCCATGATTTTATTTTTCTAAAGTAAATCCTAGCTCTATCCAGTAGAAAAGTCTAAACTTAATTCATCCCATGAGCAAGGAGTACTGCTAACAACCAGACTGGGGTCCTTAAGGCCCATTTTCCATTAGGAGAAAATGGCTCTTTGGAAAAATGGCTCTTTTTCAGACTGGAGAATTATGTACCAAATGAGCCTAGGAAATCTTGTCATTATAGAAAGTAGTACAGCTATCCCAGATTACCAGAGCCAGGTCAAAAGGACACAGAAGCCAACCTGATGTGGCTCCTTCTGAATAAAAATGGAGCAAATGGGGGCAATTTGAGCATCAGTGAGAAGGACTACACTAGATTAAGAAAACCTTAAATAATAAAAAGTCACAAGAAAATGAAACACAAAAAAACAAAAAAACCCCAAACACTCTTTGCTACTGGAGGATGCTGAAGAATAATTTCATTACTCAAAAATTATATGTAAACAGAAAAAAATCAAGCACTTATTTTTGCTATACAGAGTATATTTCAGGGTAACCAAATATTTCTTCATAGGAGAATTCTAATAAATGCAGAAGATTGATAAAATTGAAGCTGGAGATGAGTACGTGCAAGTGTATTATACTAATCTCTCTGTATATGTTTTAAAATTTCCACAGTAGGGGTGCCTGGGTGGCTCAGTCGGTTAAACATCTGACTCTTGGTTTTGGCTCAGGTCACAATCTCACGGCTTGTGAGTTCAAGGCCCACGTCGGCTCTGCACTGACAGTGCAATGCCTGCTTGGGATTCTCTATCCCTCTCTGTTTGTGTCCTCTGTCTCTCTCTCCCTAAAAAAAAAAAAAAAAAAAAAAAAAAAAAAAAAAAGTTAAATAAATAAATAAAAATTTCACAGTAAAAAATATGGAAAAGGAATTACAAGTGACCTTAAATAGAAACAATCAAGAAAACTAAGGGGCGCCTGGGTGGCTTGGTCAGTTAAGCGTCCGACTTCGGCTCAGGTCATGATCTCACGGTCCGTGAGTTCGAGCCCTGCATCGGGCTCTGTGCTGACAGCTCGGAGCCTGTTTCAGATTCTGTGTCTCCCTCTCTCTCTGCCCCTCCCCTGTTCATGCTCTGTCTCTCTCTGTCTCAAAAATAAATAAATGTTAAAAAAAAAAATTAAAAAAAAAAAAAAAAAAGAAAACTAAAAGGCAACCTATGGAATGGGAGAAGATATTTGCAAACGACATATCTGATAGTATCCACAATATATAAAGAACTTATAAAACTCAACACTCAAAAACTGAATAATGTAATTAAAAATGGGCAGAAGACATGAATAACATTTTCCCAAAGAAGACATAGAGATGGCCAACAGACACATGAAAAGATGCTCAACATCACTCATCATCAGGGAAATGCAAATCAAAACTACAATGAGATATCACCTCACACCTGTCAGAATAGCCCAAGGCAACAACACCATAAACAGGTAGCTGGCAAGGATGTGGACAAAAGGGGAACCCTCGTGCACTGTTGGTACAAATGCAAACTGGTGAAGCCACTCTGGAAAACGGTATGGAGTTCCCCAAAAACGTAAAAATAGAACTACCCTATGATCCAGCAATTGCACTGCTAAGTTTTTACCCAAAGAATACAAAAATACTAACTCAAAGGGATACATGCACCCCAATATTTACAGCTGCATAATCTACAACAGCCGAATTATGGAAACAGCTCAAGTGTCCATCAACTGATGAATGGATAAAGGAGATGTGGTGTGTGTACGTACACACACACACACACACACACACACACTGGAATATTACCAATGAATGAAAGAAATGAATGAAAGAAGAAAGAAATGAATGAAATCTTGCCATTTGCAACAACCTGGATGGAGCTAGAGTAATACGTTATATGAATGAAGTCTGAGAAAGACAAATACCGTATGATTTCACTCACGTGGAATTTAGGAAACAAAACAAATGAGCAAAGGGGAAAAAAAAGAGAAAGAGGCAAACCAAGAAACAGACTCTTAACTATAGAGAACAAAATGATGGTTACAAGAAGGGAGGTGAGTGGGGGGATTGGTTAAATAGGTGATAGGGATTAAGAAGTGCACTTGTGATGAGCACTGGGTATTGTAGGAAAGTGCTGAATCACTATATTGTTCATCTGAAACTAATATTACACTGTGTATTAACTAGAATTTAAAGCAAATCTAAGAAGACCCAAAACAAGTGACCTCAAATAGCCAAAATAATCTTGAAAAAATAAAACACTTCCTCATTTCATAACTTACTACAAAGCTATAGTAATCAAAATACTGTGGTATTAGCATAAGGACAGATCAATGCAATGCCACCGCCCCCCCACCCCCGCCCTGGTTCAGCGGGTAGAGCATGAGACTCTTGATCTCAGGGTTGTGAGTTCAAGCCCCATGTTGGGTGTAGAGATTACTTTAAAGAAAAAAAAAAAAAAAAAAAAAAGATCAATGGGGGAGAGTTGAAAGCCCATACATAAACCCATGTGGCTATGGTCAACTGATTTTCAACAAGGGTGCCAAGACCATTAAATGAGGGAAAGAACAATCTCTTCAACAAATGGTACTAGGATGCCCATATAAGAAAGAATGAAATTGAATCATTACCTCACATCATATACAAAAATTAAGTGAAAATCAAAGACCTAACTGTAAGAGGTAAAATCAGAACTGTTATGGGGCACCTGGGTGGCTCAGTCAGTTAAGTGTCCAACTTTGGTTCCAGTCATGATCTGGTGGTTCACAAGCTCGAGCCCCATGTTGGGCTCTGTGCCGACAGCTTGGAACCTGGAGCCTGCTTCAGATTCTGTGTCTCCCTTTCTCTCTGCCCCCACTCCTCTCCCTGCTCGTGCTCTGTCTCTCTCTCTCTCTCTCTCTCTCTCAAAAAAAATAAATAAACATTAAAAAAAAAAATCACAACTGTTGTAAGAAAATATTTGCATATCATATCTGATACGGATCTACTGTCCAGAATTTATAAAAAAAAAAAACGCTTACAACTCACTAACAAAAAGACACACAACTGAATTGAAAAATGTGCAACAGATATGAATAGACATTTCTCCAAAGACGATATACAACTGTATAGCAAACACAAGAAGTGATGTTCAGCACCATTAGTCCCTACGGAAGAGTTAATCCAAACTATAATGAGAAACCACTTGATACCCATTAGAATGGCTAGAATCAAAAAAAAAGGGAAAATAAGTGTCAGTGAAAATGTGGAGAAACTTGAATATTCATACAATGATGGTAGGAATATAAAATGGTGCAGCCACTGTATAAAGTTTGGTGTTTCCTCCAAAAGCTGAACACAGAATTATTTATTGTGTGCTCCAGAAATTCAAATCCTCAAGAAAAATTTTAAGGTAAAAAAAAAAACAAAAAACAAAAAACAAAAAACAAAAAACAAAAAACAAAAAACCAAAAACCTCTCAAGGGAAAAAAAAAAAGAAAATGGTAAGAATAGATGTTTGGGAAGTGGTAAATTTCTAAACATAAACTTTATACGTAGTTAGGAGCACACATCACCATCAGAGTCCTACTGTGGTGAAGAAATTAAACATGGAAACTAATGTAGGGAAATGATCCTTCCTATTAGGGTAAATAACTGAAAACAGGAAATGGCAGGAACCAATTTTTCCAATGCAACACAATCATGAAATAATGTTAGAAAAGTTACTGTCTCTTTCCTTTAATGTTATGAAGAGCTTAATTCAAGTTAAGAACATACTGAAAGTAAAGATTTATTAACAGAAAATAAAGAAATGTACCTACCTGGGCCACTCAACATGGCTTTTATTGTTCCGGATGTTAGTGCGTGTTCTCTTTTTACAATAAATTCATGACCATCCGAAGATATCAATTTGACATACATGGCATCGGGGCCTTCACAGCCGCCGTAGGTTTTCTCTTCTCCATCTAAAGTAAGTAGTAAAATGATTTTTGAATCACAAAATTAAAATAAACAGGTTTACCAAGGTTAATTTTTTTTTTTAATTTTTTTTTTTTTCAACGTTTGTTTATTTTTGGGACAGAGAGAGACAGAGCATGAACGGGGGAGGGGCAGAGAGAGAGGGAGACACAGAATCGGAAACAGGCTCCAGGCTCTGAGCCATCAGCCCAGAGCCCGACGCGGGGCTCGAACTCACGGACCGCGAGATCGTGACCTGGCTGAAATCGGACTCTTAACCGACTGCGCCATCCAGGCGCCCCCCAAGGTTAATTTTTGAATAACTCAGACCCAAAACACTTCTGGATGGTAAGATCTACCAAGATTTTAGGTTTTTTTAATTCCTTGTTTTATCATTCTCTAAACATTTTCCAATGTCAGAATAAACTACATTTAAGAATATGATTTTAGATGAAAATTTACTAGTATTTTTCAAAGAAGTATTAACAATTTTTTTGTGAACACAGTAGCACATTCAAATTTAAAGGCTCAAATAAAATAAGCAAATAGTAAAACTTTAAATCACCTGAAATACTCATCTTAAAAATATGACACATTGTGTGTTTATGAATGAATGTTTATATGTCATGTGAATTCAACTTCCCTGATAAGCTCCTAATTCTAAAAGTTAGGGCTTCCTTTTACTCAGCATCTTGCTCTTGGTCCATATTAATAATCCAAACATTTTACTGCTGAGTTTAAATTATTGCACGATTGAAGTAATGAATATAGACAAATACCAGTCTTTGAAAATTCCAAGTGGAGGTGAGGACACAGAGCACGTAGATGTTACTCCACTGCCAGCTATCCTCATTGCCACCACAGCTTCTGCCACAGTAGCTAGCTCAATATAACTTTTCTGGGAGTATGCATTTTTGTATATCCCCATAAGATCTTTCTAACATCTAGAATTCTCACAGTATTGTACTGACAGAATTATTTTTATGGTTACCAATATCTGAAAGAAAATATCTTAAGGCTTATTCTAAAAACTTACGAAGCCCAAGAAAAAGAGTACAGAGGATAAAACTGGAGTATTCAAGCTATAAACATCCATTTACTTATTCATTAGTAGTTAATTTAAAAATCCTTCCAATTAGGATTAATAAATTAAAAAATCATTAATGTTCGTCTGCTGTCCAAAATGTTTAATCTGAATCTAATCAGGAGTAAACAACCCAGACAAATCTAAATTTTAAATGGTCATCAAAGACCTCACTCCTCACACCCCCAAAAGGAGGGAACTGTTTAGATGAGATTAAAGAGACAAATTAATGCAATACGTGATCCCTGACTGGATATAAAACACAGGCATACCTCAGAGATAACTGTGAGTTCAGTTCTACACCACCACAAAAAAGCAATGCAAAAGTGAGTCAAATCAATTTTCTGGTTTCCCAGTGAATATAAAAGTTTGTTTACAGTATACCATCGTATGCAATAGCATTATATGTAAAAAAAAAAATGTATATATCTTAATTAAAAATACTTTATTGCTAAAAAAAATGCTAACCATTGTCTGAGCTTTCAGTGAGTAGTAATCTTTTTGCTGGTGGAGGTTCATGCCTTGATGTTGATGGTCACTGACTGAGCAGGGTGGTGGTTACTGAAGGCTGGGGTGGCTGTGGCAATTATATAAAATCAGACAATGAAATTTGCAGCATTGATCAACTCTTCCTTTCAGGAACGATTTCTCTGTAGTACGTGATACTATTTGACAGCATCTGACCCCAGGAGAACTTCTCTCAAAATTGCAATCAATCTTCTCAAACCCTGCCACTGCTTTATCAACTGAGTTTATGTAATACTCTAAATCCTTTCTTGTCATTTCAACAACTGTCACAGTATCTTTACCAGGAGTAGATTCCATCTCAAGAAACTACTTTCTTTGCTCATCCATAAGATGCAACTCCTCATCTGTTAAAGTTTTATCTTGAAATTGTAGCAATTCAGTCACATCCTCAGACTCCACTTCTAATTCAAGTTCTTGTTATTTCTACCACATCTGCAGTTACTTCTGCCACTGAAGTCTTGTACCCCTCAAAGTCATCCATTAGGGTTGGAATCCACTTTTTCTACACTCCTGTTAGTGTTTATATTTTGACCTCTTTCCATGAATCACACGTGCTCTGAATGGCATCTAGAATGGTGAACCTTTTCCAGAAGGTTTTCAGTTAACTTTGCCCAGATGCATCACGAGAATCACTATCTATGGCAGCTATGTATTTCCTAAGTAACAAGACTTGAAAGTCAAAGTCACTCCTTGATCCATGGGCTGCAGAATGGATGCTATGTTTGCTGGCATGAAAACAACATTAACCTTGTTGCACGTCTCCATAAGAACTCTTGGGTGATCAAGTACGTTGTCAGTAAGTAGTAGTATTTTGAAAGGAATCTTTTTTCCCTGAACAGGAGGTCTGAAGAGTAGGCTTAAAATATTCAGTAAGGCTGTCATCCAGGCTTTGTTGTTCCATTTGTAGAGCACAGGCAGAGTAGATTCAGCATGATTCTCAAGGGCTCTAGGATTTTCAGAATGATCAATGAACACTGACTTCAACTTAAAAGTCACCAGCAGCATTAGCCCGACAAGAGAGTCAGCTTGTCCTTTGAAGCCAGGCATTGACTTTTCTCTACAACAGTCCTAGATGGCATCTTCTTCCAAAACAAAGTGTTACATCTCCACTGAAAATCTGTTGTTTAGTGTAGCCACCCTCATTAATTACCTTCGTTGGATCTTCTGGATAACATGCTGCAGCTTCTACATCAGCACTTGCTGCTTCACCTTTACAGTTTTATGTTATAGAGACAGCTTTCCTTAAAACTCATGAGCCAGCTTCTGCTAGCTTCAGACTTTTCTTTTATAGCTTCCTCCCCTCTCTCAGCCTTCACAGAATTGAAGAGTCAGGGTCTTGCTCTGGATTAGGCCTTGCCTTAAGGGACTGTTGTGGGTGGTCTGATCTTCTATCCAGACCACTCAAACTTTCTCCATCAACAATAAGGATGTTTCGCTTTATTATTTGTGTGTTCACCGGAGTAGCACTTTCAATTTCCTTCAAGAACTTTTCTTTTGCATTTGCAACTTGGCTAACTGTTGCAAGAGGCCTAGCTTTCAGCCTGTCTCAGCTTTCGACATGCTTTCCTCACTAAGCTTAATCATCTCTTGCTTTTGACTGAAAGTGAGAGATGTGCAAGTCTTCCTTTCACTTGAACACTCAGAAGTCATTGTAGGGTTAATAACTGGCCTAATTTCAATATTTTGTGTCTCAGGGAATAGGGAGGTCTGAGGAGAGAGAGAGAGATGAGGGAATAGCTAGTCGGTGCAGCAGTCAGAACACACACAACATGTATCGATTAAGTTCCCTGTCTTATGTGAGCATGGTTCATAGTATCTCAAAACAATTACAACAGTAGCATCAAAGATCACTGATCACAGATCACCGTAGCAGATACAATAATAATAATGAAAAAGTGAAATATTGTGAGATTACCAAAATGTGACAGAGACATGAAATGGGCAACTGCTGTTGGAAAAATGCCACCAATAGACTTGCTCCACACAGGGCTGCTATAAACTCAGTTTGTAAAAAAACAAAAACAAAAACAAAAAACAAAACCAAAAAACTGCAGTATCTGTGAAGTGCAATAAAGTGAAGCACAATAAAATGAGCTATGTCTATAATGTACCTGCTGTAAAGAACACTACTGAAATAACTGAGAAAATTCTGAATATGCAATGAATTAGGAGATGCCTACTCAAGTATTTGGTGTGAAGTGATACTGCACAACTAAATAAATGGTACAGAAAAAAGCAAGCATGTGTATGTGGATATATAAATACATACACACACATACACACACACACACACAGAAAGCAAATGTGGCCACACATTAACAATCACTGAAGTCTATGTAGTGTATGACTCTCACAATTTTTCATAATAAAAAGCAGGGACATTCATAAAGATGCAAGTAACTTTTAAATTATAGACTACTCAAGCATATAGATATTTAGCAGGTATTATCAATCCCTTAGAACAAAAATAAAAACAATTATTAATTATTTAAATTTGCAATTCTTGTGTTTTTTTTGCAAGCTAAAGTATTTTATATGCTTGTTGGGAAAGTTTCTAATTTCTTAAGGTGCTATTTCTTACTAGCGATCACAAATATATTTGGCACAAAAACATTACTTATCTGCCTTTCAAAAATATGTACAGGCATACCTTGTTTTTAGCAGGTATTATGTTGTGTTTTGTTTTTTATACATAATGTTATTGCACACTTAACAGACCACAGTATAGTATAAACATAACTTTTACAAGCACTGGGAAACCAAATATCTCATTTGACTAGCTTCATTGCTGTGGTCTGGAACCAAACCCACAATATCTCTGAGGTTTGCCTGCAGTAAGCAGATGCTGTAGATTTAAACAACTAATTTCAGTCTATTCTGATTGCATTCACCAATGTCAAAGGCCTATCTTTGAGAAGACCAGCTTCTACTAGTTGCAATAAAAAATGACTTTTATGTAACTTACCCATTATGTTCTTATGAAATTCTACTTTACTTCCACAGGAACTTTAGTAGTTTCCTGAAAATATAACAATGCTATTTTAAGATTAATGCTGGAATAACATGTTTTCGCCCATTACTATTTAATATATCCTTGGTATTACAAGTTTAAAAACTCTCTCTCTGCTATGCAGGAGTTTCCCAGCCACCATAAATGGAACAGTATCAAGTTTCTGAACATGGCAGGAAAAGATGATCACCTTCAGAATAGTGGTCTGTATAAATACAGATTTGTTTTTTTCCTTCCCTTTAAGGTAGCTATTCTGACAACAGTTTAAAAATACAGATGTTGTTCCTTAGGAGTTGAATTGAACTTGAAGGAGATCGCTGACCTTAATCATCTTTGTATACTTGTATCTACTAGATACTAGCAGACACTAAAGCACGTATTTGCTAAATCATTGATAACATGATAAATCCAAGGACATGAAGTAGCCTTCAGAAAAATGAAAAAGATAAAGCTTGCCCTCCTCTTATGTAATTGTGCACATTTATAATACATTTCACTGTGGCATCTTTTCTGCAGTCTATGGAAGTTCTAAAGTTTAACAGTGAAGTTGTAGAAAATCTTCAATATTCTGACAAATCTTAAATTTTACAAAGATGAGCAGAAAAGGAAAAGGGTTCATGTTTTGAGTAACTTTTTATTTTTACATCATTTCTTCAAGATTTCATTTATACCAGTATTTTTATGTTATTAATGGGAAAACATCCTGTTCTCTAAGAAATTCCTGACCAGTATTTTATCTAGCCTTAAGGGAAGGGCCAAGAAAATGAACCATAACATTTTATAGCAGGAAAGAAACTTGGAGATAACCTATGTAATTCCTCATTTTAAAAAATAGTAACATCACTGATGTAATAAGGGAGTTGAATGATTTGTTGCAGTAATGACAGAGTAAGAGTAGGAATCAAATCTATTTGTTAGTCTAGAATGCTAAGCATGGATATGTAAGTACCATTTCTAACACGAGATAAGGGCAACAGGGGCAATGTCATATTATTACCAACAAGTTGAGGGCCTGATAAGTGGTAAACATTGCACTACATGCTTTACATACATTATTTTAAAACAACACTTCCACAAGGGTATTATTATTCTCATTTTAGAGATGAAGAAACACTAAGAGGCTGCTACTTGCTTAAAGCTTCTATAGCTCAAGTGGCAGCAAGAGGATTTAAACCTAGGTAGGTCTGCTTTAGGGCCTGCACTCCTTTCCATTATTCCATGCTGCTATGGAAAAAAATTCTGGCTCCCATTAAAACTTGTTTTCCACTGCTGCTAGGTAAGAGCTGCTGATAGAAATCCTTAGATACTTATCGAAAGTGTAAGTACTAAAAGCAGTACTCTGCCACTTTATGATAATAATAGCAGATAAAAATTCATTGGTCATTATTACTGTATTCTGTTCATACTGCTTTGTAATCATTCTAAGAAAACAAAAAAGGAAAAAAATGATAGAAAAGCTAGAACAAGAACTTCAAGTGCCAACTTTCTATCTGGAAAATCTCCAGAGCCAAACATCTAGGATGTTTACTTAACTAGCAGTAGCTACGCAACCATGCAGTCACATTTTAGAAGCCCTTTGTGTAGCAACAGCTTCTCTATAGACTTCTTAATATAGTAAATCAATTTCACCATTTATTCAAGGGTTAAAGATGGGTGGGTGGGGGAAGAGAAACTCCCCATCACTAACAACAACAACAAAAAATCCACAGTATATTAACACTAATAGTTGAGTAAATCCTAATTCTTAGGTAGAAGTTAAAAATATTTAAAGTGTGATTAAATTGGGATGTAACCTACAAATTACCTACATAAGTCTCAGTTTGGGTTTACAAAATTCTCAGGGTAAACACTTGAGTGTCTATTCCATAACTGAGCTGAGTTCTGGAAATACGAATTAGGTAGGTAAATACACGTGGTTGAGCAGTAGGTTAAAATATTTCTAGGCAAAAGACACAGTATGAACAAAAAGTCCTCAGATATATTGTGCTTTTAGTGTTATATATAAACATTATTCTTTTATAGTTTTTTATTTTTTGGGAACCAATAGAAATTCTAGGTGAGCCTAGCACCCACAAAGCAATCAGTTTTGAATCTAGTATTACTGAACATTGAAAAGATCTTTGAACAGCCAGCCCATCCTTCAAATTTGAAATGTTACTGCAATCATTTACTATTAAAGGAATTTCTAGACTATACTCTATCTCACTAACCTGTTTATACCTAAGATATCTACTGTTTTCATTACAGTCAGTGTGATAAACATGTTCTAAGTGTCCAGGCAAGTCCCATTTTATCAATACACATTTCTTTTTAGGTGGACTTTTAGATACTTTATAGTTTTTATTATGAATTCTGTCTGTTTTCCTATTATACTTTCTGAAAGGTTATTGCTGGTGTTTTAAAGAAAAGCTTTTAAATCCATTAAAAGTTGATTTGTATCCCATCACCTATGCAGAACTCTCTTATTAGTACTAATAGTTTTTTAACTGATTGACTTAGGTTATTAAGTAGATGACAGCAGCAGCTACAAATCTATTTTTTGTATGTCTCTTTACATTCACTATTTACTTGGAAAAAGTAATAAGGTTAGACATCTAACTGATACCATTCATAAAAAATATGCTACAGATTAAAGAAACAAATATAATAAAACTCACTGAACTCTGGAAAAATAACAGAAGAAAAAAATAAAAATAGCTCATAGACCTGTACAAAAAAAATGTTTGATCCCAACAGTAATCACCAAACACCCAAACTAAAACACTAAAATGTGCTAAGAATCAAGTGGTACAGAAGAGGAAGAGGATAATACTAAATATATAGCACAACAGTTTTTGGAAGGCAGCAGCACAATCATCAGGAGGCTAGCAATAATTCTCCTTCTTGGTATCTATTTTAGAGAAACACTAGCTTGTGCACAAAGGCAAGGAGAAGAATATTGACTATAATACGTGCACAAATGAAACATTGAAAAAACCCCTGAAAAGTTCCCAATTAGGGAATGACCTAAATAAAAATAGTATATCTACAATTATTGATAGTTATTATGGGCAGTGAAAGGGAATAAATTAAATCTATGTATGTATGAAATACCACCAAGATTAATTTTTTATTTAAAAAAAAATTTTTTTTTTTAACGTTTATTTATTTTTGAGACAGAGAGAGACAGAGCATGAACAGGGGAGGGGCAGAGAGAGAGGGAGACACAGAATCTGAAACGGGCTCCAGGCTCTGAGCTGTCAGCACAGAGCCCGACGCGGGGCTCGAACTCATGGACCGTGAGATCATGACCTGAGCCGAAGTTGGATGCTCGACCGACTGAGCCACCCAGGCGCCCCAAGATTAATTTTTTAAAAAGCAGATTAGAATGATAGGTATAGTTTGGTGCCGTTTATGTAAAACAAGTGGCTTCCTGCCTATTAATTATGTTTTCTGCAGAATAAATAAAATGCACAAAAATACATGTTCAAAGTATAAATAACTAGGAAACTGTAACTTTTTTAAAAGAAAACTGTGGTTTAAATTTGTTTTTAAAGTTTATTTTGAGGAGTGCATGGGTGGCTCAGTCAGTTAAGCGTCCCACTTTGGCTCAGGTCATGATCTCACGGATTGTGGGTCTGAGCTCCAGGTGGGGCTCTGTGCTGACAGCTTAGAGCCTGGAGCCTGCTTCCAGTTCTGTGTGTCCCTCTCTCTGTGCCCCTCCCCTGCTGGTGTGTGAGCAGGGAAGGGCAGAGAGGGAGAAAGAGAATCCCAAGCAGGGTGAGCCCTGTCAGTGCAGCCGGACCAGGCGGCTTGAAACATGAAGTGTGAGATCATGACCCGAGCCAAAATCAAGAGTCACCAACTGAGCTTAACCAACTGAGCCACCCAGGCGCCCTAAATTTGATTTTTTAAAAAGAAACAAATAAACGTATAGAACCAAACAGCTCATAAGGGAACAATGGTCAGCCTGATTAGTTCCTAACTATATGTAAAAATATGATTAATTTGGAAAACAAAGTAATACAAATTGACAGAAGTTAGAAGGCAATTCCAATTTGTAATAACACATCAAAATATCCTGCCCGAATGTGCTTATAGTGTCACTGGATGTATGTCTCTCAAGAGGAGTTAGAATTTCTCATTCTGGCCTATTTAACTTATAACAATGCTCCTATATCTAATTCTTGCATAGACTCTCCTAATACTTTTAGCAAATAGTACTACTCCTCTCCCATTTTTCCTCCATTGTGGAATTTATAGTTTTCTTTACTATTAGATGCAAATGCTTCAAAGTGTGTCTTTTTAGATACATTTTGTCTTGCTTACTAACCGTAAGTTTCCACAAGGCAAGATTCTCTCCTTATGACCCAGGTATCCAACACAATGGTAATTATGTGGTAATGTTAACAGGGTGAAACTTCATACAATAGTGTATCTGGCCAAGGACACAGATATTCCTATTCTGAGCTTTCTGACAGAATAAAGTTATTCAAAGGTACAATTCTTTTGACCAAGATTAATTACTTTTATGTTTTCCCATGATGTTGGCATTGAATAAACTTACAGAACTTTTAGACAAGCATTGTGAAAACTATTCTATTTAAGTTTATTGAAACATTTTGGGCTATACTGAGGGGAGGGGATGACGAAGGAAGGAGATGGTATTCCATCTTTCACAATAAAATTTAGTCAATATGAATTCTTGGTTCTTAAAATAATTATTTTAAAGACTTCAAGGACATAGGTCACAGCCACATTTTATGAAATTATGATAACCAAAACGCCAGTCTCACAATTTTGCACTGACTACCACAAATTGTTAATTATAAATGCAAGTGTATGAAACATATATTTCTGTACACGATCTCTAGAATTTTATGTTTCCTGGAACGAATTCAGTTATCTGAAAATGTTGTGTTTGATAATGTCCTCAAATCTCCTGGGGTTAAAATGTGCTTCCAAACATCCCTGAGTTTAAGAACAAGTTTTGGGGGCGCCTGGGTGGCGCAGTCAGTTAAGCGTCCGACTTCAGCCAGGTCACGATCTCACGGTCCGTGAGTTCGAGCCCCGCGTCAGGCTCTGGGCTGATGGCTCGGAGCCTGGAGCCTGTTTCCGATTCTGTGTCTCCCTCTCTCTCTGCCCCTCCCCCGTTCATGCTCTGTCTCTCTCTGTCCCAAAATTAAATAAAAAACGTTGAAAAAAAAAAATTTAAAAAAAAGAACAAGTTTTGTTCTCAGTGGCTGTCTACACACACTAACACTAGCTCAAAGAGGGTAGTTCTTTGCTTTTACTAAGGGAATCTATTAGGTCATTTAAAGTAAAAGCACTGACCTCAATTTTCAATCTATTTCTGATAGTTAACAATTAGTCACAGCCTAATTGTTGTCCTAAATGGCCAAGTTTTTACTATTAAAATAATAACACCTAATAATACTCAGTAATCAACTGCATTATAATATTCCATCAGCAGGGCTTCATTTCTAGAAACAAACCCTCACAAATGTCTGCCCTATGTTCTGCCTGTTGTGAACTATGGGCGTTTAGGAATCTAGATTAGAAGAGATCCTTCTGATATTCAAAAACTCTATTTTAGACTCGCCCCAAATGACCAATCAGAAATATTACATAGGGTGATGCAGACCACAGCAATCATTACAGTGATGTTAAGTGGACTTCAGATCACTGTGAATGATGGTTCTCAGTTACTTATGTTTTGGTAAGTTATAGCTTACTAATTTACAAGTGGCAAACTGATAAACAAGTCTTTCCTAAATCCTCACACTTGATTTCTAAGTATTCATCCAAGAAATAACTTGCCCACAAAATAATTTTGTACAGAGCGCCTGGGTGGCTCAGTCGGTTAAGCGTCTGACTTGGGGTCAGGTCATGATCTCGTGGTTTGTGAGTTTGCGCCCAGCACTGGGCTCCGTGCTGACAGTGTAGAGCCTGCTTAGGATCCTCTGTCCCCCTCCCTCTCTACCCCTCCCCTGCTCGTGTATGCACACGTGCTCTCTCAAAAATAAATAAACATTAAAAAAGAAAAAAGAAAAAAATGTTTTATGGAAGTGTCTAGAGCAGCTTTATTCAAAACAAATGAGACACTATTCTGATGACACATAAGCCGTGATATATTTGTACAGAGGAATACCATTCGTAACAACAAGAGATGATCTACTGGTACACAAGACATAGGTGAATACTAAAAATATTATACTGAATGGAAAAACAAAAAAGTACATACTGCATTATTCCATTTATATGAAATTCTAGAACAGGCAAAATGAATTATGGTGATAGATCAGTGGTTGCTTCTGAAGGAACATGAGGCAACTTTCTGGAAAATTAAATGGTACACTATTTCAGGGTATGTCAATTATATCTCAATTAAAATAAGGTTAGAGTAAGATGTTTTTAAAAATTTATTGATTTTTCTTAAATTTAGGTATTTTTCATTGTAAAGATATCAATCCAGGGGCGCCTGGGTGGCGCAGTCGGTTAAGCGTCCGACTTCAGCCAGGTCACGATCTCACGGTCCGTGAGTTCGAGCCCCGCGTCGGGCTCTGGGCTGATGGCTCAGAGCCTGGAGCCTGTTTCCGATTCTGTGTCTCCCTCTCTCTCTGCCCCTCCCCCGTTCATGCTCTGTCTCTCTTTGTCCCAAAAATAAATAAACGTTGAAAAAAAAAAAAAAAAAAAAAAAAAAAAAAGATATCAATCCAGAATGGTTTTGTCTCATTAACCTTTCAAAAGATACTGATGCTGATAATAAAACTAATCCAAATTCTCTAGATTTGCAGATGCTAATAGAGAAGAAGTAGGACTTTGGGAGTCCTAAAGAAGTAAATCTTGGACTATGAATCTCTTAAGTGAATGGCCACAAAAGGAAAGTAGGTTTTGATCTGGGTCTCAATGTAAGGAGGTATTTTTACCAAGCAGAACTGGAAGGAGATACAAGCAAAGTAACAGTATAAGCCAAATCAGGAGAGAGGTGGGAAAGGCCTTCATACAAAGTAGAAGTGTCACTGGAAGTCCACATCTAAATTTCTGCTCTCCAAATTTCTATCTTGAGACCCTGATAAATTAAAGTGATAATACTTGTTTATCTCCCAAACACAATGGGCTAAACTGTGTCTAAAAGTGCCTTCCAGAGCCACTATTTCATGACTATACCCATCTGAAATTCTTCATCCCTCTACAAATGCCTGTAACTCCAATTTCCCATCTTTATTCAACAGAGTTGTTGCGGTCATACACCAGAGCACTTAAGGACTCCAGAGCACTACGTGCTTCAACGGAGTCTGTCTTCCTCACTCTTGTAAACTACCTAAACTCCCTCTTAGACAATGATCTCCAAACTCCTTTGTTTTGGTTTAAAAAGGTTTGAGCAAATATTCCCACTATATACTCTCTAATTAGATTCTACATATTATAAATTAATTTAAAAGAACCCTCAGAATAATGGGCCAAAAACAAATATAAAAAACAAATAGAAAACAAGTTCTGACCTTGCTTAATCCCACTGAATTCATCAGGATTGGCACCATGCACATCTCACAGTCTTTATACCCTATGTCCCTGCCCTCCCCTCTGATGTATATGCCCACCCACATCCCAATCCCGGGCAAACCCAATTCTCTGCCTAGCTCAAGCCTCAACCAAGAGATGGATGTGGCTGGAAAAAAGACACAACCATTTTGACTGACCTCAACTTTAAATTTGTGACCACACACTTTAAATAGGCACCTGGCATTGTAGTGATCCTGGTAGTAAACTGGCTTTTCTACTCTGAAAAAAAATCCTAGCTTCTCCTAAACCTCCAACACCTTCTCCTCCCTGCCCTGACAAATTTACTTATTTTATCAAGAAAACAGAAAGATATCACTTCAATTACCTTGTCTTTCTACCTTCATTCTACTTGCATGTATATACCATATCTTCTGTCTACCCTCCTGTTTCAAAAGCTGAAAAACCATTCTTCCTGGGGCACCTGGGTGGCTCAGTTGGTTGAGCATCCGACTCTTGGTTCAGCGCAGGTCATGATCTCATGGTTCATGGGTTCAAGCCCCAAATAGGGCTCTGTGTTGACAGGGTATAGCGTGCTCGGGATTCTGTCTCCCTCTCTCTCTGCCCCTCCCCCACTGGCTCTCTATCTTGCTCTCAAAAATAAATAGGGGCACTGGGTGGCTCAGTTGGTTAAGTGTCCCACTTTGGCTCAGGTCATGATCTCAGGGTCTGTGAGTTCAAGCCCTGTGTAGGGATCTGCGCTGACAGCTCAGAGCCTGGAGCCTGCTTGGATTCTGTCTTCCTCTCTGTCTCTGGCCCCTCCCTCACTTGTGTACATTCTCTCTCTGTCTCTCTCAAAAATAAACATTAAAAAAAAATCCTTCTTATCTAAGGCCAACCCTTCCATGTAAGCACACCTCTCCAAGGACTTTGTTCTATTAGTCCTACCAAATTCCTATTATTCCTATACACATCAAAATGCTGTAACATCACTACCATCCACATCTCCTTAACCTACTCTGATCAGACTTTTGGCCCACTAATCCACTCAAAGGGCTCATCACATTTCAATTACTTTACTTGTCATCTCTTAGCAGGGTTTTACAGTTGGCTACTACCTCCTTCCCAAAACAATTTCTTCCCTCAATGTTACAGATGCCACATCCTCCTGCCTTTTCTGCTTCTATCACTGTTTGCTCCTCTTCTGACCACAGTACTCCCAGTCATCTGCCCTCTTCTCCATTAACACTCTCCACTTGATGTCCTCTGGTCCACAGGTTTAAATATTACCTATAAAATATGACTCTGCCCCCATGCAATAGTTGTACATATCCAACTTGCCTATGTGCACACATTCTGAGCTGTACAATAATTATCAAACTCCTGACTTATTCCTTTACAAAATTCCAAGTTTATTCCTCAGAAACCAGTGTACCCTCTTGTCTTCCTCATCTGAGTAAATGGCACTACTGGTCACACAGATGCTCCGCAAAACTGTTGATTCCTCAAATTTTGTTCTGTCCTAGGGTGAAGGCAAGACCCACCTGGCTCTGTCTTCAAATGGTATTCCAAATCAGACCATTTCTACTAACTTCCACGCCACATCTCTAGTTCAAGGTACCATATCTCAGTTGGACTACTACAAGCCTCCTTAGGAGCTGGTTTCCCCACTTTCCTCCAACTTGGTCTATTTGCCACCAGTAACTAGTTATCGAAAGCCTGAGTCAGATGTTACTCCCCTGCACAAAATCCTCTAATGGCCTCTCATCACAAACAGAAAAAGGACTATAAATTTGCATCTTATTTAATCTTTACTAACTATTCTGATTTTCATCTTCCATCATTCTTGCCTCACTATGCTCCAGCTATACTGGCCTTCTCTGTATTGTAATAGGTCAAGTTCATTCCCCTCTTAAGGTCTTTGCATTTTGCAGTTACTGCTATCTTAAAAGCTCTTCCCTCAGATTTTCCTCATCATTTAGGTTGTCCAAGCAAAACCATCAACTCCTCAGAGAGGCAGATCTTCCTTGCTGACTCCCCTATCAAATTCAAAACCCTTACCCTGGTCACCTAGTTTACCCTAACTCTAATCTTGATATAATCTCTTCACATCTATCACCACTTGAAACTATATTTCCTTATACATATACTTATTGTATCTCTGCTTTCCCCAAGCTCCCTAAGGGCAGGACTATAGCAGGCCTGGCGTATAGCAGATGTTTGATAAATATTTTTCTTTCTTTTTTTGATAAATATTTCTTGAATGAAAGGTAATATTGTTTTCTCAATTTCAAGGCTTGAAATTTCAGGTATGACTAGATGGGCTTTTTCTGATCTTATTTAAAATTTTTTTTAATGTTTATTTATTTTTGACACAGAGAGAGACACAGAGCACGAGCGGGGTAGGGGCAGAGAGAGAGGGAAACAGAATCCAAAGCAGGGTCCAGGCTCTGAGCTGTCAGCACAGAGCCCGATGCGGGGCTTGAACTCACAGACCGCAAGATTGGACGCTCAACTGACTGAGCCACCCAGGCGCCCCTTTCTGATCTTATTTAATAATGGAACAGTAAACTTTTTTTAAAAATTTTTTTTGGAGAGAGAGACACATCCAAGAGTGGAGGTGGTACAGTACAGAGAGAGAGAGTCTTAAGCAGGCTCCATCCCCAGCACAACATCCCCAGCAGGCTCGATCTCAGGACCCTGAGATCACCATCTGAGCCTAAATCAAGAGTCATATGCTTAACCAAATGAGCCACACAGGTGCCCCTGGAACAGTAAACGTTTACTACAAGTGAGCCAAAATGCATTTAGACAGATCAATGTAAATGCAAAGAGTTTCCAGATTATTTTATAGTACTGAAAAACCTATTTAAGGAAAAAATACCAAAGAAAGTACCTTATAAGGTACACTCAAATATTACTTTAAAACTTGAAAAAAAGAAAAACTTGATATATAGGGGTGTGTAGATGTGTCAGTCGGTTAGGTGTCTGACTTCAGCTAAGGTCGTGATCTCACAGATTGTGAGTCTGAGCCCCGCCTTGGGCTCTCTGCTCTCAGTGCTGAGTCGGCTCCGGATCATCTGTCTCCCTCTCTATCTGCCTCTCCTCCACTCACCCTCTCAAAGATGAATAAACATAAAAAAGAAAAAAAAAAAACAAACCAGAACTTGATAAATAGGGTTGACTATAACCTCTGGCTACTAACTACCAATTACATTACACAATTACCATAATGTAATGAAACCGGCAGCTGAGTTGAAATAAACTTAAAAAAATATGTATATATATTTTGAAATCGTAGTTACTAAATACATTTCATACTTAAGGGAAAAAAGAATGACCATTTAAAAACTAATAATGAACCCCAAATCATTACTTGGCAATTAGCAATAAATATCCACGATGACAGGGATCATAGCTGTTTTCTTACCATTGTATCTCTAGAATGAATGAATCCACCTGTGATGTTTCAACATCATGAATTATAATGTAAGCAAGATCAGCAATTTATCATCTTAGTCTACTATACACTAAAGGAAACAACTATTTGGGGGTCAAAAAGCAAATTTGGCAGTTTTCATATAAGGATTTTAAAACTCAAACTAAAGGATTTCGGTTGTTCCGTACACTGAAGGTGATGCAAAGTAGAAATGCTCGCACTAATGACAAGAATTCCACAGCTACAGATTACTAAAGAGATTTTAGTTCCGTAAGAGAAATTCAGCGGCCGCCGTACTAGATACGTTTCAGAAAAACTGAAGGTAGATGCACGACAGTTTCAAACTATCAAGTCGGGTAGAGATCGACCGACAAGTTGCCCAGAAGGTAAACTTGTCGGGGTTCTGCAGCTGGAAAGAGGGGGACGGTGACTGTGAAAGACTGTGAGAGTCACTCCTGTGACTGGGGACGGACTCCAAGAAAAGGACTTATCCGAGTGCACCCGGGGAAAGCAAAAAGGGAAAGCGACAGGACTGCCATGCTCCTAACTCCACCCTCCCCGCGCTCAGCCCGGGGAAGGCCCAGACACGCTGGCGACCGCCCCTCCTTCTCCCGCTTCCAAACCCACCGAGAGGCGCCTAGAAAGGTCCCGCCGCCCTCTTCTCCCCTCCCCCAAACCAGGAGCTGAGGAGGCCTGGGGAGGTTAAGAGCTTCCGTTCCTTCCCCGCCCAAATGGGAAGGGGTGGGAAGTGGGACTGTGAGCGCGCCCAGTACAAGCCTTCCTCGTTCTCCATACGAATCTGGAGCTCCGTTCCCATCCCAGCCCAAGACTCACTCGTCAGCCCTGAAGCCACCGCAGCCACCGCGCCGGGTCCCCGCGCACCGCCACAGCCCCTACTCCAGGGCCACCCCCCCACCCCCAGCTGCCTGCCGCCGTGGGTTCCGGGGCAGTTGGAGGAATCACTTCCGCCGGGTCATGGACGCTTTCTACAACGCGCGGGAGATCGGTACCTGGTAAGGCAGGGACGCAGTCTATTGCCGGCTTCCGTGCACAGGAAGTGCGCACGCCCTCCTCCCTACTCCTACAGTACCACGGACGGCGGTCATTTGCAAATCTCAACCAATCGGATTCTGAGTCTCTGATTCCCAGCATGCAACGCCGAGCCTGATCTGATTTCCGCAGGGACATCATTCTGAAAGAGATGCTCGGAGTTCCGTCGCAGCACTGCATCCTGGGATTTGTAGTTACTCTGGCAGGTACTCTCCACGGCAGCACTACACCCTGGGACTTGTAGTTTCTCACATTGGATGTTAAGATCTTTGGTAATTTTAGAGGTTGTCTCTGCCTCTGGTTTGGGGGTACTTGTGGGGGCTTGGAGATTACAGAGAAAAAAATTGCAAAGTGGAAGTGCGGTTTCTATGTTAACAAGATCGTGGTCTTTAAAAAGCAGCATCTGTCTTGTGAAAAGTTGCTAGAGCATCTCAACTGTTCACGCAATCGGGTGGCCTCATTTCCTCTCAGACACCGATTACTGAAAACTAATCACGTCCCTACCCCCAGGGTTGGGGCTTTTCCCCCTCCCCACAAAACCCTCCCTGCATTCCCCTCCCAGCCCGGGGTTGTTCAGCTGTCCTGAATTCTGAGATCTTTCACAGAGATTCCAGGCGTCTGCCGCGGATACTGAATTCTGAGACCTTCTTTAACACTCCATGCTCTCTGCCCCAGCATCCTTCCTCTCTCACTCTGTCAGTCGGCCTATCCTTTTTACTTGCTTTACTGTGGTTAAATTCAGGCACCCTTCCAGAAAAGCTGAAACAGCTAAATAAAGTTTGCACTTTGTTTACGGGCCGTGGCACGCAGGGAATGTAGGGCCAAGACACTCATCATTACAAGTTGCTCAACTAGGCGCTTGTTGTGTTAACAATATACACGAAAGGAAAATAGATACAGGCGATCCAGTTTGTTGACCTAATTAATAACTTTAGGCTGAAACACATGTTTTATTGATTTGGCAGATAAAAGTTCTTGCTTTTTGCAAACAGATTGTTCTGTTACTTTTCAAAGACTTTGCAAAAATCATTTTTGGAAGTTTTTGGTTTTAATGGTAGCTCAGAATAGAGTTTGGCAAGAAGGAGGGGCAATGGGGTGAGGAGAGGAGGCTGTGGGCCCTTTTCAATCAGACTTTTCCTCCTTTACTTCAGAAGTGTTTTCTCCCCTTCTATCTTCCTCTTTTCCTCATTGCATTATCACCCTCTAAAGGATCATTATATTCGTTGCTTAGAGAATGATAGAATTTTCCAGATGAGGATACTGAGGCTAGCTAATGCCAGATTTAGCGCTAGAACCTAGTCTAGGATAAATTTTTATTTACATAGTCAATATAATATGCTTACTGTGCTTATTATATTGCTTATTATGAAAAAATATAGATTGCAGATAAGTTTTTTTCCATGCATTTTTACATAATCATACTGTGTATATGTGGTTCTATATTTTGTTAACTTTCCAACTGAACTTCTCTGTAGCCAGAGTTTCAACAGGCATCATTTTTAGCATCTGTATAGAAACACATTGACTAAATGTGATTTTGATAATCTGTTGACAAATTATTTTCTAGAAAGATTCTTCTGTTTATGTTTTAAACCAGTAATGTATAAAGAGATATTTTGGGTTCTTATCAGTGTATTAGGTTTACCGATTTTTTTTCTTTTTTCCATCATGCCATTTTGCCCTTAAATTCACCTTAAAGGAAGAAAAGAGAGCTGGTGGATGGGGAGGAAAGACAGCTAAAAACAGACAAAAAGGACATACAATAATGGTGGCCATACATTCTACAAGTGATAATTGTTTTTCAGTTTTACATCAGCCTCCATTTTTTTTTTTTAATGTTTATTTATTTTTGAGAGAAAGAGCATGAGCAGGGAGGGGCAGAGAGAGAGGGAGACACAGAATCTGAGGCAGGCTCCAGGCTCTGAGCTGTCAGCACAGAGCCCCACGCAGGGCTCAAATTCACAAACCACAAGGTCATGATCTCAGCAGAAGTCAGACGCTTAACCAGCTGAGCCACCCAGGCATACTTATCAGCCTCTGTTTTTAAAGGGAACCTCTTAGATGATATGAATGGGTATCAAGTCTTATTTTTAAAGTCTTAGTATCATTCTAAAATCCCATTCAAGTAGTTTATATTCAACAAACGTCTATATTACTAGAACTGGGAAATCTAAGCATAAATAACAATTCAACGTAATTCTACAGCATAGAATTTTCAGAATATGATCTCAGTTTAGCTATTTAGAAACCTTGAAGTAAACCAAATATTATTTTTATTTGCTTATAGTATCTGTTGGGGAAAAAAAAACTAAGCCTAACAGAAGTTAAAATTCAAGTTCTCAGTATATTATTGAAGTAATCAGTCAAGGACGCCGTTAGACTGAGATGGCTCTAATACCTTGATAGCCTATGTAAGCAAACCAAACCTAAGCCAGAATTAATTCCTATAAATGTCTAAGAACAACCAATCACAAATAGCCAACTAGATTTCCCCAAATAATGCAAATGCTTAAACTATAGCAAATGAAATAACTTCCTTGCTTTGCTTCTTCGTCTTCTCTGTGTTGCCGCTAGCTCCTCTCAATGGAGGACTCTTAACCACTTTCAGTTTGGTGCTGCCCAATTTGAATAAATTTTTGCTCATATAAATGAAACATTTCAAATATATCTCAATTTATCTTTGTAACAATATTAAAACACTATATTAAAAGAAAATTTTAGACATATATCAGTAAAATGGAAAATTGCTATTTGCAGAATCGATTACACTAAACAGAAGCATTTTAAAAGTCTAAGTGGAAGAGGGGGGCCTGGGTGGCTCAGTCTGTTGAACGTGGGACTCTTGATTGCGGCTCAGGTTATGATCTTGCAGTTAGTGGGATCCAGTCCTCCCCACCCCACCTCAGGCTCTGTGCCCTGACAGCAGACCTGCTTGGGATTCTCTCCCTTCGTTTCTCTCTGTCCCTTCTCCAGTCAAGTGCACGCATGTGTATGCACTCTCTCTAAATAAATAAACTTAAAAAAAAAGTAAGTGGAAAATAACTTTAAGAAAATGAAGTTATTCATAAAGAAGCAGTGTAATTTTATCCTTTTGGATACCCAGGAAAAAAAAAGTAAACAGGATCTGGAGTTCTCAAGAACTTTAGTTTAGACTTTTAGTTTGATCTTCTTACATGCAAATAGCGTCTGGAGTCAAAAACATTGTTCTGAAATAGTAAACAAAGGTGTGTCTACTAGTTGGATGCTCATCCTTCAAGACCCAGCTGACCAATTTTATGCGGTCTCTTTATATCCTCTGCTCCTTAGTCTTCACAATAGGTCTTCAATACCTCTTAAACAAGTAAATGAAGAAACGTGTATATGGATGCGAAGGATTCCAGAAGAGATATTTGACAAGTATCAGCATTATATGAATAAATTCCATTTATTTTCTCCCAATCCAATGGTTGGATTAAATTACCATTCATATTTGTCCAAATCGCATTATTATTCTGTGCTAACAGGCCAGAGTCCTTTTCCGGAAAGAAGATAGTTTTGGGGGCCTAGAAAATGACGCCAACTAAGAATGAAAGACTTAACCCTGGCTTCCAGGCGTTGTCCTCCGCTCATGGCTCTCCCTCCCCTCTGTCCTTCCACATTCTCCTAAAGAGCGCTAAAGTATGGGATAGTAAAGCTGCGCCCAGGATGGTCGTTGGCAGATCCCTGCAACCAGTCTCCGGTGGGCGGCGTTCAGAGCTCAGTCCGCAGGGAACGCGCGTGGCCAAGGTTGCGGGGAGGCCGCGAGTTCTGCGCACGCGCGTGAGGCCAAGCCTGGCCCCCCCCCCCGCCCCCACCCCCCCAATTTCTGGAGGCGGAGCGAACGCGGCTGGTCCCAGCTGCGGTCGATTTGGGAGCTGGGCCTCGCGGTTCCCGTTACCGCCGTTGCGCCGTCGGCCGCCAATTGTCACGCGCGGGATGCTGCTTCTGGCTTTGGGCAGCCCGTGGGCGGCCGGACTTCGGCACGGCGGGAAGAGGACAGTGCCGTGGGCGGCTGCCGCGCTCCGAGGCCCTAGCGCGGCCTCGTCGCGTGTGGCCTCCTGCAGCGGCTCCCCGGGGCTGGTTGGCGGTGGAAGCAAAGGGCTGCGGGGAGCTCGGCCGTTCCTCGGGAGTCGGGTGCGAACGCAGGTCGGCAGTCTGAAGGCTTGCGGACCGAGAGAGGATGGGAGTAGAGGTGGGCGGTGAGGGTGGAGGTGGGGGAGTGAGGGTAGATCGGGCCTGGGGAGCCCCCGCCCTGGCGGCCTGGTGACCCTGGTGCGGAAGAAGCTCTCTGAGGGCAGCGCAGAAGTATCGGGCCTGGGCCTCGGGAACCGGCCCGGGATCCCGGGGTTTACAGCACCCACGAGTCTAGGAATATCCGTTGGAAAGTGGTCATTTTCTGGGCGGTTCTGAGTAATTTACAGGTGGTTGCAAACCCAGCTCGTGGGTGCCGACTCTTCTCTTTCTATCCTTGAGCGGAAGCTCGGAGGGGTTAATCTGCAACATTACAGGCACCATCTGGAGACTGAACTGAAAGAACTCAGATAACCGGACTTTAAGTTTGTTCTATTTTTTTTATTAGGTGAGCTTATTGTAAGGAATTATTTTGCTCTTTGGAAAAAGGGGTTGGGGGCGTTAATGCTCTCATTTTATCTGAATAAATTGCCTCCTAATCCTGCCCTGTAAAGTATCAAGATTAGTAAACAAGATTGAAACTTGGAAATGCCTAATATGGGAATTGGAATTTCATTAAATTTCAACATAAATGGATCAGGCATGCCTTTTACATTTTGAAGTGTGTGTTCTGTGAAATAAATTTTTAGACATTCGGGGAACTCTTCTGTGAACTGTGATACAGGATTTCAAGTGAAATATTAAGAGGAACAAGGGAAGCAAGGAGATATAGAAGTATTAAAGACGGCCTGGACTTCAAACAAATTGAATTTGCAGTATTTACGTTACATTGAGGATTTTGTTTTTTGAACACTAATACGCTTAAAACTTTTGACATTTTCATTAGCCATAGAATGGAAGAGACTGTTCCACTGAAGTTTTTAGTTGTTCAAAGTCATGCTTTATCTAGAAGGCTTTGAGCTGGGGTGCAAACCTAGGTCTTCACTCTCCAACTCCGCAGGTTGTGACTGGAGTTCAGGAAAGAGATTTTGTTAGTTTGATTTCTTTAGCTCTGTACATTATTTGGGGAGAATTCCTTAAATAACCGTATGTGACAAGTTCTCTTTTACTCTTCATTATAATTTACAAAATACACTTAAAGAAAATTAAAAGTTGGTCTAAATGCACTTTATTATGTACTCACATTATAATGGTCTCTGTTTCAATAGATACCTCTTTGTTGGGAAAGGTGTGTTCAATGCTTACATACACAGCTTGAAAAATCAGAAGATGGAAGGCTGATTTATACTGGGAATCTGGCCCGAACAGTGTTTGGTGGGTAATCAGAAGTGAGGGTAATTTCCTTTGTAAAATGTACTTAGGATGTTACCTCTTATTTTAGTACCTCTTAATCACAAGATATGAGGAAAAATTAGGTTATATATTTTTTTCTTGTGTCCTCTTAATGCAAGATTCAGAGGTTGAGACCCTTGCATTTCTAGGAGATTTAAAAAAGATTTTTGAAGACTGTTAATGGCTGTGTGATCTTATGGCTGGGTGCTAAAGCTTCCATCCTTTGGTCATCTCCCAAGGTGTTTAACAACAAAGTAAAACAGAACAAGAAGTGTGCGTTTATTTGTGTAATGTTTGAGTACGCAGAGAAAAAATGTGGAAGAATACCCCTTAAAGAGTAGTTATTTTGAGAGACTACACATTTACTTCATATATTTTTAAATTCGGCAGCTAAAATGAGCATATAATACTTTCATAATTAAAAAAATACATTACTTTTACAGCTTTTCAGTTCACCTTAGAATTTTCAAGAAACATGTTTAGTGGCTTTTGTAGGTGGTAGAGACTAATAGGGAAGAAAAACTCTATTAAATGACTACAAGTTTGAAGCTCTTTCCTTAGCTCTTAATTTGGTATTTAGAATGGAATAATTTATTAGGGAAGGTCAGAAGAACTTAGGTATGTGATTTGTTCAAGTTTCTGAGGTTGTATCTCATTTTAATAATCTTAAAAGAATAACCTGAAATATCCGAAGGATTACTTTATAGCCAGGTCAGCCACAAGATCTCAGCACCTTCATTTGCATTCCTGTTTTTGATTATGCTGGTGTCAACTGATCATCTAAAATTTACTCTGCAGGGGCACCTGGGTGGCTCATTCGGTCAAGCGGCTGGTTCTTGGTTTTGGCTCAGGTTGTGATCTCGTGGTTGGTTGGTTTGAGCCCCTTGTGGGGCTCTGTGCTGACCATGCAGAGCCTGCTTGGGATTCTCTCTCTCCCTCTCTCTTTCTGCTCTTTCCTGCTCACTCTCTCTGTTTCTCAAAATAAATAAATTTCCAAAAAAATTTTTTTAATTTACTCTGGGAATCTGTAAGTTCTCAAGTGTGAGGCATCAAAATAGACTGTGTTTAGAGGACTGTGTAGATATTTAAAACTTTGGCAATAAGGACTGAGTGTAATCACTATTGAGAAGAGTTCTGAAGTTACTGGAAAAATTAATTTTCAGTGGTTAGAAATTCCTCTAGGAGTCAGTACATAAGTAGGCCACTGAGCATTTGTCACATTTCTGACCTGAGATACCTGGATTTAAACTACTAGACATGTTAACAGTGATACCCATAATACCCTTTGTTCTGAGCAGACCCTTACTTCAAATGCAGGGAAGGCTTACTAATTTATTTATTTCCATTTGACTTCCTTCTTTAAAGATGAGAATATAAATGGTTAATTTTCATGTGGTTACGATGTCATATTTGTGGAAAAGCATAGCCATCCATGGTATTCCAAGTTCTAGAATTGTAACTTCTATAAGAATTTAATGTTTGAGTTCTTTCAACATTATGGTGATAGAAAGTCACTGTATATACTTTATAGAGATTGCTGTTTTATTTCTTTACTTATTTTAAAGTTTATTTATTTGTTTTGAGAGTGAGTGAGCTCAAGCCAGGGAGGGGCGGAGAGAGAGGGAGAGACAGAATCCCAAGCAGGCTCTGCACTGTCAGGGCAGAGTCTGATGTGGGGCTGGAACTCATAAACCGTGACATCACGACCTGAGCCAAAATCAAGAGTCGGATGCTTAACCAACTGAGCTACTAAGGCGCCCCTGATTACTATTTTTTTTATGTAGGAACTGAGAGAGAAATACTTTTTCTATGTAAAACTGAATGAGAGACATAAAGATAGAGGTAACGTTCTTGGAGATTCTTTAAACTACCAAATGGATCCTACTTTAAAGACATTTGAAGAGTCTTTTAGTTGATTGTTCCTTTTAATTCCTCCACAAATAATTAACTGATGTCACAGTAGTCTCATTTAGGTTGAGAAGAATTTGAACATGAGGTGTGAAAGAAGGGCATCCCGGGCATGGAGTAGTACGAGAAAAGACATGAAGCTGGGAAAGCCCAGAATATATTGTTTAGAAAATGACAGTTACGTCAGTTCAGGCAAAATAAAGTATATGGTACATTAGTTTCCTTGGACTCTTGTAATAAGTTTCCACAAACTTGGTGGCTTAAAGCAACAGAAATTTGTTCTCCCTGTTCTGAAAGCTAGAATTCTGAAATCAGTGTTGGGAAGGGCCATGTTTTCTTTGTGTCTCTGTCATGTTTTATCCTTACAAGGATATTCTCATTGGAGTCATGGCCCACCCTGTTCCTGGATGAACTCATCTCAATCTTGATTGTCTACAAAGACCCTATTTCCAAATGAGGTCACATTTGGAGGTTCTGGGTACACATGAATTTTGAGGTACACTATTCAACCCACCATAGTGTGACAAAAGTCTTGGGAAAAAAAGGGTAGTTGGAAGGACTAAGGTGGCTTTTATAGAAGGCATCTTGGTCCGCATTGTATCCCTATTGTATTGTATTGTATTGTATTGTATTGTATTGTATTGTATTGTATTGTATGTGTACCAGTGTCATAGCAACTACCTGTGGGAGGAAGGAAGGAATTATTTTTAAATTACTGATGCAAGATAATTAAGCCTGTAACCAATAGCAATGTATAAGACTGTGTTACAGCCTCATTAACAGTATGTTGTCAAACTTGGTTTTTGGCAGTTTTGGAGGAAAATATCTCATCGTGGTTTTAATTTCATGTTTCTTATGTTTGAGGTTTATTAACATTTCTTCTGTTTAAGGGCTGTGGTTATTTTTGTTTTAGTGAGCCATCTGCTTCTATTTCTTGCATGTTTGTGGACAGGGTTATTGATCTTCTCATATCCTAGTAACCTTTTATATGTTGGGGATATTAACACTCTGTGATATAAGTTGCAAATATTTTTCTCATTTGTCTCTACTTTGTTTATGTCCATGTACATTTTTAATCAGATTTACCTTTCTCCTTGATTGCTTTTGTGTTTTGAGTCATAATTAGAAAAGTTTTCCCATTCTCAGATTATGAAGGACTGCATGGATATTTTCTTCTTCTATCTCTATGATTTTATTTTTTACATTTAAATATCAGGATTATTTGGAATTTTCCTAGTAGATGGTATGAGGGATGGATTGAGTTTTTATCTTTTTTATATGGCTATCCAGTTGTCCTAGCACCGTTTTCGCCCATATATTTGAGATGTATGGTATATAAATTTATAGTATATAAATTTCCATATGCAGTTAGGTTTATTTCTAGATTTTCCATTTTGTTCAACTGATCTGTTTTATTGTGCACCAGGACCACACCATTATAATTATAGACTTATGTTTTAATATCTAACTTCTCCCACCCTTTTTTCTTACTTTGTTTTTCCAAGTTAAATTTATAACCAATTTGTCTAGGATCTCAACTTGTCAATCTTCTAGAAATTTACATTTTAAGTCACTTATTGTGGTAAAATATATGTAACATAAATTTACCATTTTAACCATTTTTATTTTTTAAATGTTTTTTTATTTTTATTTATTTCGAGAGAGAGAGCATGCACAAGTGGTGGGGTACAGAGAGAGAGAGGGAGAGAGAGTACTCCAAGCAGGCTCCACACCTCAGCACAGAGCCTGATGTGGGGCTTGATCTCACCAACCATGAGAACATGACCTGACCAAAATCAAGAGTCAGTTGCTTAACCTACTGAGCCACCCAGGTGTCTCTTAACCATTTTTAACTATGCATTTCAGAAGTCATTGATTTTTTAATGTTTTAATGTGACAGGTAAAAATATCTCACTGTTTTAACTTGAATGTCTTTCATTGGTAAAGAAGTTGAATATATTTCCCACGTGTTTCTTTCTTATTTTTTTTTTTAAGTTTTTATTTTGAGAGAGACAGATACAGCATAAGTGGGGGAGGGGCAGAGAAAAAGGGAGGGAGAGAATCCCAAGCAGGCGTGGAGCCCGTTGCAGGGCTCTAACTCACTACCTGTAGGATCATAACCTGAGCTGAAACCAAGAGTCAGATACTTAACCAACTGAGCCACCCAGGCGCCTTATTTCCCATGTGTTTCTTAACCACTGGTGTTTGTTTTGTTTTGTTTTCAGTTTTGTTTGTTTTTTTGTTTTGGTAGTTTGCTGTTTTAATCCTGGGCACTTAGCCTGATAATGTTAGCCTCATATATAAACATTTAAAGTTAGGTATGTGGAAGTGCTTATTAATAGAGTTTTATTTGATAATCTGCTGGCTGAATTAATTTTTATAGTATTCATAAGGATCTTTGAGTAATATTGAATCTTTTCTTGGGGAACTGAGGTAGAGGGCCAGTTAACCCTAAAGCAGATTTCTTACCTGGAGAGGCAGTGCAGTGTATTGGTCAGTGGCCTGGGCACTAGAGTCAAATTGCCTGGGTTTGAATCCCAGTTCTGCCACTTGGTAGCTCTGTGATATAGAGCAAGTGCATTGTTTTTCTCATGTCTTAAATGGGAGTGATGATGATAATTATCCGTCTATTTCATAGTGCTTTTTCAAAGATTTCGTGAATAAAATATATAAAGTATGTAAAGACAGAGCCTAGGAAATAATAATCACTATATGTGTGTGTTGATTTTATTGTTTTGGTGATGCTATAAGAAGGTGGAAGTATTAATTGAATAGATTGATTGTTTTATAAAATTTATATATATTAATCTTTTCCCATTTTTTTTTCCTATTTAGGTGTGAAATGTTTCTCTTATTCTACAAGTGTCATCAGCCTTGCATTTCTACCATACATTTTTGCACAAAATAATATTATATTTGGAAGTCTGCCTTTGCAAATATTATTTTATGGCATCATAGGAAGCTTTACGGTGATCACTCCAGCACTGCTTCACTTTGTTACAAAAGGCTATGTCATTCGGTTGTACCATGAAGCTACAACAGACACTTACAAAGCCATTACTTATAATGTTGTGCTTTCAGAAACGAGTACAGTGTTTCACCAAAATGACGTGAAGATTCCAGACAGCACACATGTGTTTACCACGTTTTACGCTAAAACAAAATCACTGTTAGTTAATCCAGTGCTCTTTCCAAACCCTGAAGATTATAACCATCTAATGGGTTATGACAAACCATTCACTTTTGAAATGGAAGAAGACAGTGAAAAGAAACAAGTCAAAGATGAGAAATGAGTCTGCTGTTTTCATGTTTGTGCTTAAATGTGATTTATGTTCCAATGTATAATAATTAAATTGCCTTTTGTTTTCTGTTAGTGACTGACTGTTAAAACCAATTTGAAGTTGTATCAAACAACTTTTAATTAATTTTCAGAGAATTATGTTTCTGTATAATAAAATAAGCTATGTTTGAAAAACAAAACGTAATATTCTACCATTTATGTTTTTAAAAAGTGAGAATACACGTTCATGCTGGCATAGGCATAAGTAATTTTATATAATAAGTGTGGCTGCCTCTAACCTGGGGATCAGATGTCAGAAGCAAATAGAGCTGTTTTTTGGTTTTTTCTAAGTGTATAGATACTAACTTTACCCACATTAAAATCTCTATAATTTTAAAAATTAGAGTAATTTCAAAAATTATAGGAAGCAGTGTTAATCTCCCTTTGGTTCAAACCACAAGTTTTTGCCTATCTTCTCTGGCATAGTTGCCCATAATAAGAATCTCCATGGGGCACCTGGGTGGCGCAGTCGGTTAAGCGTCCGACTTCAGCTCAGGTCATGATCTCACGGTCCGTGAGTTCGAGCCCCGCGTCGGGCTCTGTGCTGCCAACTCAGAGCCTGGAGCCTGCTTCCGATTCTGTGTCTCCCTCTCTCTCTGCCCCTCCCCCGTTCATGCTCTGTCTCTCTCTGTCCCAAAAATAAATAAACGTTGAAAAAAAAATTTAAATAAAAAAGAATCTCCATGTCCAGTTGAGTGTGGTAGTTACAGGAGAAATGGTGATCTAAGTAGCGATGTCTTTGGTGGTCCCAGTTGTCCCTCTGTGCACTCTTCTTTGATGTATCCTATCAGAGCAGGAAAAATCATAGGTACTAAATAGATGACCGGACCTTTTATAAAATGGCCATGTTTATGCTAACTTTATGAAGTCCTGGCATTTTAAGATTTTTAACCTCTAGTTGTAAAATCAAAGTTGGTCCTTGTGAAGGATTTTCAGCAAGGAGCAAAAGGCCTTAAATCATGCTAGCTAGTTATTTATTATTTATTTATTTTTAATTTTTTTTTTTTTTTTAATATTTATTCATTTTTGAGACAGAGCATGAATGGGGGAAGGTCAGAGAGAGGGAGACACAGAATCCGAAGCGGGTTCCAGGCTCTGAGCTGTCAGCACAGAGCCTGACGCAGGGCTCGAACTCACGGACCGTGAGATCATGACCTGAGCCGAAGTCGGACGCCCAACCGACTGAGCCACCCAGGCGCCCCCATGCTATTTAGATCAGTAGATAACTTATTAGGTGCCCAGTGTGTGCCAGGTACTGTGCTAGTTGTCAGTCAAGTCAAGAACAAAATACCCAGTCTGTGTGGAGCTGCCTCATGTCTCCTATCTGCCATGATGGTAAATACCATCATGGCTTATCTGTGTTTGAGGAAGGTTGATGGGGAAGGAGCAAGGAGCATCACTAGTTGACAGATCAGGTCTGAACCTGCTAGAGGCTTGTAGGAGGGAGGGTAGGGTAGAAAAGTGCTCCCATTTCTGAGACCTAGAGCACCCTCTGCTAGGATCAGCCAGTTTATGATCCTAGTAGAGAGCAGGCTCTAGGTCTCAGGTGAACAAGCTGGTGCCGTCTCCATCCTCGGGTTGGGCCTCTGCCTGCTCCTCTGTCCTATGTCACTTAGATCAATACCTGTTACCATCTTGGCAGTTAATGTGATTTGTAGATTTCTATTAAAAATTATTCCATAATCAAATGCTCATCAAGTATCAGAAAGTAGAAGCAAGAAAAAAGAATCACTTAGTTCTACTCCTAGAAGAAAAAACAGTATTGTTAATATTTTCGTTTTCTTCCAAGTGTCACTTCGTTCATAACTTGTTTTGAGTACGTCATATCTCTTTCTTTAAATGTCCTGTATCCATATAACCATTTTGCCACCTGTGTAGTGGAGTGAAAAACCTATTTTTATTAGTATCATCATAATTCAGAAGACAACTTGGTTGTTTAGGGAAAAGAAGCCAAAAATACTGAGAAAGAGGACTTCTCAAGTGCGTGGTCTGGAGTGACACCAAGAAGTAGAAAAGGAACAGCATGTGTAGAATGTGATTCACCACTGAAATAAGTCAGCAGAAACAACTCAGACCAAGGTGAGGAGGAGAAATTTATATACATCTCTCTTATGCCACTTTACTCAGAGTAATCTTGGAAAGGTTGGGGGGGTGAGGAGTGTCCCACTACATATAGAAAGGGCATTGAGTCAGTTTTATTTGAATCTCAAAAGGCAGGATGATCTTGGCTTAACGTCTGGGTTACATCAGGTAATAAAACCCGTTGGTAATAAAATATTTTGTAATCCTTTTTTTCAATACCAATTTCATCATCCTGAAAGAATCCAGCTTTTGGAAGCAAAAGTAACAAAATGGCCATTAGGTCTGAATGATACAGTTTTAAAAACTGTATTTGATTTCCTCAGTTTATACAGTTTATACATTGTTGGCTTCCTTTTCATTGAGAACTTAAATCATTCAAAAGTAGGAGTACAACAAATCAACATGGCTATCATCCGGATTCAACAATTACCAACCGATTTGTTGTCAGTGTTGTTTCATCTACACCCCAACCACTTACTACTTTGGAAGCCCTCTAATTATTTGGAAGCAAATCCCAGACATCATAACATTTATTTCCTAAATATTTAATTTTGTAACTCTACCAGATAAGGACTTAAAAAATTATAATACCATTATAATACCCAAACCTCTGCCCTCTCCCAGAGTTATCAAATATCCAGTCTGTTCAAATTTCCAATGCCTCCCCACATTTTGTTTGGATTAAGATCTAGGAAGAGTTCATACTTATTCATACCAATTTACGAAATGTCTTTTCAGACTCTTCTATAGGCCCCTTCATTTCTTTCACTTTGTTTTTTTCTCCCTTGTAAATTATCAGTTGAAGGAACAGAGTTGTTTGTCCTTTACATCTTTTCCTGGTCTAGATTTTCTGATTGTATCCCTGAGGTGTAGTTTAACGTGTTTCTCTGTCCTCTGTATCTCCTGTAAATTGGCAGTAGGACTTGAAGCTTCATCATACTGAGATTTCTTTTCTTTTTAATTTTTTTTTTAACGTTTACTTATCTTTGAGACAGAGAGAGACAGAGCATGAATGGGGGAGGGTCAGAGAGAGGGAGACACAGGACCTGAAACAGGCTCCAGGCTCTCAGCTGTCAGCACAGAGCCCGACGCGGGGCTCGAACACACGGACCGTGAGATCTGACCTGAGCCGAAGTCGGCCGCTTAACGACTGAGCCACCCAGGCGCCCCTCATCATACTGAGATTTCATTATTTTGGACAAAACCATTTCATAGGTAATGTTGCTTGTATTAGTTATCTATTGTTGCATAAGAAATAGCCCCTAAAAGTCAAAGGTTTCAAACATAGCACATTGTGCCTGTTGATCCAGTATCTGGGAGTGGCTTAGCTGAATGCTTCTGAGTCAGCTTCTCTCATGAGGTGGCAGTTGAGATATCAGCTGGCGCTGCTATCATCTGAAGGCTGAACTGGGGCTGGAAGAACTGCTTCCAAGATGGCTTGCTCACATGACTGACAAACTGGTACTGGCTTTTTGGCAAAAGGGCTCAGCTTCGCACCACGTGGTTCTCTCCTTAGGGCCACCTGCTCCCCCTAGAGCAAATGATCCAAAAGAGCAGGGTGGAAGCCACAATGATGTATATGATCTATCTTGGAAGTTGCACGCAGTAATTATGCAATATTACACAATCAGCCTTATTCACTGGTGGAGAGGACTACTACACAAGAGTTTGGGTACTAGGAAGTAAGGATCATTGGGAACCATCTTGGAGGCTGTCTACCAGTGTTCATCTATCAAGAAATACAGTCTTTCTGTCTCTCTCTTTGTGCAGTTAGTAACCATTGATGTTCAGTGCCTAAGTTAAGTAATTCCTTAGGTGTTGCAAAATGGTTATATTCTATTGTTACTTTTTTATATATTAGCTGAATACTTCTAAAAGTAGAGAAAATAGTATGAGGAGGCAAGGGAAACTTGCCCCATCTACTGTCTGGTTACCAGTAGCTGAGTTTCCATAGAGAAGTCAGGATAAATATTTGATTCTTTCCCTTTATTTACTGGTTTTTAAAAGAGCTGGCTTCCTAGCATCATCTGATGATTAGACTTTAAAAAAAATATGAGCTCATAGCTCATATTTATATACAAATATGTACACTTCATTGCAGTTAACTATCTTAATGTTTACATAGTAGGCTGAATAATGGTCCCCCAAGATGTTCATGTCTGGAAACAGTGAATGTCATATTATATGGCAAAAGAATTTTATAGATCGATCTTGGGGAGATTATCCTGGATTATCCAGATGGTTCTAGTGTAATCACAGTGTTCTTATAAGAAGCAGTCAGGAGGTGAGAAGGTCAGAGGAGAAGGTGATGTGATGATGGAAGCAGAGATGGGAATGCTGAACTTTGAAGATGGAGGAATACAGACGTTGGAGCTCTCTAAGATGAGAAAGGAAACAGATTCTTCTCCCAGAGTCTCCAGGAGGAACCAGGTTTGACTTTGGCCCAATGAAACTGATCCCAGACTTCTGCCCTCCAGAGCTGTAAGAGAACACATTTGTATTGTTAAGTCACTAAGTTAGTGTTATTTGTTACAACATCGATAAGAAACCTATCTTTGGTCAGTGGGGACTGTCTTCATATTGGTTATCTAATGTGATAAGGTGTTCCAGGCTCCATCTTGTGCATTTTCTGCCCCAGACCTGGAATCAGCAATTTCTCCAGTCTTTGTTCCTTTTAGTGGGGAATGGTATTTTGAGACCATTAGGGGCATTCATAGGTTCTTCTCCTCCTCCCCTCCCTCCTCCTCCTCCTCCTCATTTTTCTTACTTTTTAAATGTGGTAAAAAATATATAATATAAAATTTACTGTCTTAACCAATTTTAAGCATAAGTTCAGTAGTGTTAACTATATATTTATATTGCTGTGCAACAGATCTCTAGAAGGTTTTACCTTGCAAACCTGAAACTCAATACCCATTAACTGCTCCCATTTCCCCCATCCTCCCATGGATTTTTGCCTTTCTAAAAATGGGAAAGCAGCCCAGTTCTTTAGTGGAAGCTTTTACCAACATATGATTATTTTCCTCCAAACTTGTAGAGTTTTAGGCCTTGACTCCATGCTATTTTGGCTACTAATTCCAAACTATGTCCATTGAAGGATTTTAAGTAGTGGAGCACCTAAGTGGCTCAGTCAGTTAAGTGTCTGACTTCGGCTCAGGTCATGATCTCTTGGTTCATGAGTTCAAACCCCGCAACAGGCTTTGTGCTGTCAGCACAGAGCTGCTTTGGATCCTCTGTCCGCCCCCCGCCCCGCCCCTCCCCTGGTTGTGCTCTCTCTCTCTGTCTCTCTTAAATAAACTTAAAAAAGTTTTTTTAATGATTTCAAGTAGCAAAGTATCTAAAAGATCACCTATTTTTTCTAGAACAGAGTGAGAACTTTGAAATTCATGCCGCATGCAAAATAATGACCATTTCATTATCAGGGGTCAAAATATTCCCTGGAGCTGCAGTTTGCTTAAGTCAGTGCATTCTCAAGCCTGGTGTGGCCCCTGCCCACAGCGCAGAGCTATGGTAATATCCCGTGTCTGGGGTCTCATCTAGTCCGGCTCTGCTCTGTGGCTGCACCTATTGTGGAGCAGAAATAGTTTGCATAAGACTATTCGGTTCAGACCTATAGGTCCAGCTCCCTGGGCCATGAGACACTGTCATATAAAAAACTTGTAGGAGAGAACAGCAATACAGATGGAAAAAGACGTACCAGTCTGTTGGGATTCTAGGGGAGACCTACAGACTGGTTCTGTTACTATTGACTGAGAAGTACCTTGTTTTGTTTTTAACGGTCTGTGCTCTCATTTGCATCAAGTGTTCTAGAAAAGTATATTCTAAATCATTTCCCTCTCTCCCCTTTCCGGAAGTACTCAAATACTAAATACAGACACACAAAAGAGGAAACAGTTGGACAGAAGCTCAGAAATCATGTGACCAATGACTAAGTTAAATCTTTTCTGCTTACTGAAAGGAAAGAGTCTGATGATTACTTACTGATTCTCCTTGCGTTTTTAAAGTTTTGGGGATATTGAATCATGTTTCCATTTATACTTTTTTCTACTCTGTTTTCTTCCACCTTCACTGAACCTGGGGAGCTACAGTGGATCTGCAACTCTTCTGATTCCAGTGTTTGGTATTCCCACTGTGGTAAGTAAAACAGCAACAAGTGCTTCAAGGGTGAGTTTTTACAGGAACGAACGTCACTTTGCTGTCGCGGGAACACAGGAAGTGACAGTGTGTTCCAGTTGCTGCTGCTGGCAGCAAATGTGATGGCAGGTGACTGTCCATGTGGATTTTCTTCATTTTTCACAGACTTCCCAAGTCTCTAAACTGTGTTGAACTTGACCTCTGAGTGCTTCTGTTGTTCCCTGTGGTCAGCTCTCTCCACTGTGATCCCAGTTTCAGATTCTTCCCAGTTTTGGCAGAATTCTTTGCTTCTGAGTTTTTGCCTCAGACCCAAACTTACTGGTTCTGCTTGAGAAGGTAGAATCATCCTAGCTGCCTTTTAGAATTGATTATTGCTCTGGTATGTGATTTTTTTTTTCTTCAGCAAAGCAGTGGGCATGTAACCAGTGCTTTTTAAGTGTTTCAGGCTGTGACTTTTGAGGGGTCTTGGAATTACCTCCCTAAGTGGATGTTAGCCTGGTTCCGTCAGTTACAAGCTGTGTGATCTTCAGCAAAAAATACTTAGCCTCTCTGTGTCCCAGCTTTTTTATCTGTAAAATGAAAGTGATTAAAAAAAATTTTTTTTTAATGTTTTTATTTTTGAGAGAAGGAGACACAGAGTGAGTGGGGGAGGGGCAGGGAGAGAAAAGGAGACACAGAATCTGAAGCAGGCTCCAGGCTCTGAGCTATCAGTGCAGGGCCTGACGCAGGACCCAAACACATGAACTGTGAGATCATGACCTGAGCCGAAGTCAGATGCTCAACCGACTGAGCCACCCAGGCTCCCCAAAGTGAAAGTGATTTTAAAGCTGTTTTACAAGGATTGTTGTAGGTTAAAGTTTTAGCACATAGCCATGTAGAAACAACAGTACTGAGTACTTAAAAAATCAGCCATACCCTAATGCTGTTAACTAGCTGTATCACTGTTTTTTTGTTTTTCCTCCCTATTTCTTCACAAATGTCTGCCAGACTGAATACACAGCATCAGGGCTTGACTGCTGTTTTGGTTTGGTACTTTCTATTGCTTTCTTATCATGGGTTGGCTGCCCTTTTCTACCTACTAGCTATATCGGGAAGGTTTGATACCTTCCACAAATGCTAGCTCTTTGAGATTCTGTTGGGAAAAAGGATTGGTGGTTTAATCATTTGGGGGAGATTTGCAAACGTACTCTGAGTTCTGAAAAGTTCTGTAATTAAAAAAAAAAACTATTTAATCCCCAGATTTTCTGTTTTATTGTATTTTTTGAGTGTATTGACTGTTCTGGAAAACACACTCTGACAAATGCTAATATAAAGTTACTTCCAGGGCATTAGAGTAATTGCCAGGTGTGAGAACACAATTTAGCTGTGTGATTAGTCTTTTACACTTGTGGCTTTTTTCCATGTGTGGGTTATACTGAATTCCCTTTCAGTTTATCTCTGAAATTTCTCCATCATAGAAGATCAGTTTCCCCCTTCAGGAAGCCTTCCCAGTGAACTCTGCAGCCAACTCTCTCCTCTCCTTTGACTTCTGTGTACCATACATTGATTATGTCACCTTCTTCTTCTTTTTTTTTTTTTTTTTTTTTGAGATTTTATTTTTAAGTAATCTCTATACCCAGCATGGGGCTTGAACTTACAACCCTGAGATCAAGAGTCTCATGGCTCTACCAACTGAGCCAGGCTGGCACCCCAATTATGTTACCTCTGTGCCATGTTTCATGTGTCCTTATTTATTTTACACTTATTATCATTCTTCAGGTTTTTTTCTTTCTTTCTTTTTTTAGACAGAGAGAGAGTACACATAAGCCGGGGAGGGGCAGAGGAAGAGAGAGAGAATCTCAAGCAGGTTCCACACTGTTAGCTTGTCAGCACAGAGCCTGATGCAGGGTCGGATCTCACAAACCCTGAGATCATGACCTGAGTTGAAATCAAGAGTTGGTCGTTTAACTGACTGAGCCACTCAGGTAGCCCAATTATTCAGCTTTTAATCTTTTAGTAACAAAAATATGATTTGTCTTTTGATTTGATTTTTGAGGGAGGAGTTTGTGTCTTTCTGTCTAATGCTGAGAAATCCTGTGGTCCTTTCCTGCTGCCTCGCTGATGTAGGGACTGAGGGGAGCAAACAGAGTACACAGCTACAGCAGTGCTGTGCCCACTGCCATGTCATTTTCTTCCCTACCTCAGAGAATCTGTCCTGGCTGAGCCCAAAATGCATGGGCAGGAAGCACTGATTCCTATAGGTATTCCTGTGAGGACGTTGGTAACAAAAACAACACCCTATTTAGTCTTTCCGTGAGGATGATTTCCATTTGGTGAAGCTATGGGATATTTACAGTGTATTAGTTTGCTAGGGCTGCTGTAACAAAACAAAGACTGGATGACTTCACAGAACTTTACTTCTCACAGTTCTGGGTGTGGAAGTCTAAGATCAAGAGTCATCAGTTTTGTTTCGTTCTGAGGCTTTTCTCCTTGGCTTGTGTATGGCTGCCATCTTGCGGTGTCTTTATATGGTCTTTTCTCTGTGTGCACTCAAGCCTGGTGACATTCTCTACGTGTCTAAATCTCCTCTTCTTATAAGGACACCAATCATACTGGAGTAGAGCCCACCCTAACAGGTTCTTTTTAACTTAATCTCCTCTTTAAAGACCCTATCTCCCAACAGTCACATTAGAATTTCCACGTATGAATTTGGTGGTGGGGAGGGGGGTTCAGCTAAAAACCTACAGAAATGGCAAGAATTAGCTGTATGTTCCTCAACTTTGGAAAAGGTAGAAGATGTGGGTGTGCAAGTCAGTCTAAAAGACCCTGGACACATGCCCCCTTGTAACTGAAGTCATCAGACTCTGATTCAGTTCTAGCCTTCATTTTATTTATTTATTTATTTATTTATTTATTTATTTATTTATTTATTTAGCTATAGGTAGTCCAGAAACCCAAGAATTAATGGATTATTGAAGTAAACAATTATTTACTGAGCATCTAGCATGTCTGTTCTGAACATTGAGGATATTATATAGCAGCGAATAACAAAAACAAAAGTCCCTGCTCTCATGGAGTTTTTACCAGTAAAATATTCAGCATGTAAGATGGTGGCAGTTGCTGTGTAAGAAAAATAGAGCAGGGGAAGAGACAGAGTGCACAGATGGGGAAGGGTATTGCATTATAAAGTAGCATGGCCAAGGAAGGTCTCCCTGGGAAGGTAACATTTAGCAAGGGCCTGGAATAGTTGAGAGAATGAGCCATGCAGATATCTAGGGGAAGAGGTAGAGCACAGGGCACACACAAAGGTCCTGAGGTGGGGACATGTCTGGTATGTTGGAAGGATAGCAAGGAGGTCAGTGTGGCTGTGATGGGTGAGTGAGAGGGAAGGCAGTAGAAGATGTGGTCATAGAGGGAAATGGAGAGGAGGTGAAGGCTTTGCAGGTCAGGGGCCAGATTATCTTTTACTGCAAGCAAACCTTGGTCTGGCAGCTGTGTTGACAATAACCTATAAGGGGGCGAGGGTGGGGGAACATGTGTTGGGAGGCTGTTGCACAATAACCCTGATGAGAGAGATAATGGTGACTCAGACCAAAGGAATAGTGGTGGAGGTGATGAGAAGATTCTGCAAGGATTCTGAAGGTGGAGCTGACAGGACCTACTGACTGATTGGGCGTGTGCTTGTAGCATGGCCCTTCCAGCTAAGCAGGTATATCTTGGTATGTTGCATGATACCCCACTCTGAGCAGGCCAGCCTCTTCTCTGGCCTTTAGTTGTACTTCTGCTGTTCTGTAACTTGAAATATCTGTATTCATCTTTCTGTTTCATGCAGTCATTTTGTGGTCCATCCAAAGCCCTATGTGCCCTACAGAGCCTAGTCAAGTCAGCTGAATTTAATGCAGTTTAACAAGCTTTATTTAACAGGCATTAAGTTTAGTTATGCTAAGGAGCACTGAAAATGCAAAAGTTAGGTAAGCTATGGCTGGTATCTCAAGGAACTTCTGGCTTTTGTCTTATGTGTAGTAGGATGAATAACTGTACATGACCTGAGGATTCATTCATTCATTCTGTAAACTGAGCATGGCCACTGGTAAGTCCAATAGCCATTTGGAGCTAGAACTCTTGACTTATGCTGAACTAAGCCTGTTTATTCCTATATTTCCCATCTTATCATTCACCTAATTCCTTATGCCCCAAACCAGGGGTACCTTTTAATTATTTCTTTTACTGGGGCTCCTGGGTGGCTCAGTCGGCTAAGCATCTGACTTTGGCTTAGGTCATGATCTCATAGTCTGTGAGTTTGAGCCCCGCGTCGGGTTCTGGGCTGGCAGCTCAGAGCCTGGAGCCTGCTTCAGATTCTGTATCTCCTATTCTCTCTGCCCCTCCCCAACTTGTGCTCTGTGTCTCTATGTCTCTCAAAAAATAAATAAATGTACAAAAAAAATTTAAAAAAATTATCTCTTTTCCTTATCTTCCACATTCAATTTATTATTGGTGGTCCACATTTTCATTATCTCCAGAATATATTCTAAAGCCAACTACTAATGACTGTCCTCTGCTTACCACTCACACCCCTGTCTCTCCTCTGGCCTTTGTAGCGACCTCTCAGATTCTTCTCTCTTCACTTCAATTCTTGCTCTTATGTAATTTGTTCTTGGCACAGGGGCCAGAGAGGTCTTCTGAAAATGTAAATAAGTCAGACAATGTTACTCTCCTTGTTTAAAACTTCCCAGTGGATTTCCACTGCAATTAGAGTGAAATCCCAACTTTATAGCAAGACCTCCAAGACCCCTAAAGATTGCCCCTGCCTACTTGTCTCATCCCTATGATTCCCACCCACCCTGTTTCATAACTTTCCTTCACACTGGCTTTTATTATCATTATTGTTTATATTACCAACATAGCAAACATAAGAGTTACCCTTTAAACCATTTTTAAGTGTACAATTCAGTGGTATTAAGGACATTCACAATGTTGTGTAATCCTTACCACTATCCCATTAACAGAATTTTCATAATCCCTAAGAGAAACTCTGTACCTATTAAACATTAATTCCCTATTTCTCCCTCCCTCTAGTTCTTGGCAACTTCCACTCTGCTTTCTGTCTCTGTGAGTTTGCCTATTCCATGTACCTCATATTATGGTCTGTGTGTCTGTGTCTGTGTGTGTGTCTGTATGTGTATGTTTTTGTTGTTGTTATTGACCTGTCAAAGTCATTTCACTTCTCCAAGTCTGCACTAACTAGAATTCCTTCTGATTAAAACGCTGTTTCTCCAGTTTCCACAGGCCTGGTTTCCTCCTGTCACTCCCTGAGTAACGTAGTTGAAGTAAGTCCATCATCCCTAGTCCCCACTCCTCTGTTTCCACCACACACACTCTTTATCCCATGACCCTATTTGATTTTTTTATTGGCATATACATTTCTCTTTTAATTTTTTATTTTTTAAATGTTTATTTTTGAGAGAGACAGAGAGAGAGAGAGAGAGAGGGAGAGAGAAAGAATCCCAAGCAGGCTCCACACTGTCAGCGCAGAGCCTGAGGCAGGGCTTAAACTCATGAACTGTGAGATCATGACCTGAGCTGAAATCCCGAGTCAGATACTTAATCAACTGAGCCACCCAAGTGCCCCTTGGCATGTACATTTCTCAATAGCAGGGCCCATGACTTCTTGTTCGTTGTTGTTTCTTTGGTGCCTAGAGAGATATTTGTCACATAATAGGCCAAGCAAAAGTAAGTAAGCACACATTTCTCATTTGCCATGTGCCCGGCACTGTGCTCTGTGCCAGAGACATGAAAAACAAATGAGACCTTCTTCCTGTCCTGAAGGCTGATGCTGTTTTTATGAAGAAGATAGATATATAAGTGAATAATTGTAGTAAAGATCTACAAATGACCATTGAAAGATGGTCAAATACTATGAATGATTGTGTGTTTGTGACTGTGGGAGTAAGGAGGTGTGGGGGAGTCCGGGAAGGCTTAACAGTGTTGATGATATTTGAATACATTTTGAAGGAGGAGAAAGAATGTCTTGACTGATGATGACAAGTGCGTTCCTGTCAAAAGGGACTGCATACTTATGTACCGGAAATTCCATTGAAGAGGTAAAATTAAGTGCTATGATGGTTCAATTCCGGCCAACATTTCCTCCCTAGACCTCTAAAAATACTTAATGCCAACACTCAGAGTGGCATTGGTTTCGTTTTCTGTGCCAGCTGCCATTGCCTGGAATGATGGGTTAAGAAAGATTCTGAGGCAGTACTCAGTAGGAAAAAGTGCTATGGTGGATTAGCAATGCTGGCCTTTATGGCTGCAGGTAAATTGGAGCCTCTTGTTCTGTGCATTTGTTGAAACTGGTTACCACTTTCTGTAATAAACCACATATAGAACTTGATCACATACATGGTAACTCTAAAATAATGAAGCTATCGTCCAATAGTTCCCAAACCCTTGTAAATAATAAAATCACATGCCATACAGTGGTATACAATCTTTTGATTCTTACATCTAATTATTTTTTGTAAGTTGGTCTTGTCTTCCCAGAAAAATCATAGACTTCCTTATGTTAAGACTAAGCCTTATATCTCTGTTCTCCACTCTCTAACACCTGAGGCCCCTGCCCACCTGCTCTGATGCCTAGCCCCATACTGAGCACCCACAGGGGCTCTCTAAACATTTGTCTGATTGTATTGAATTGTTGATCTTGTCATCATAATCAGACAACTTCAGACATGTGGGAACCTTCATTGGAAATACTCGCACTCTGTCTTTCTCTGCCTCTCAAAAATAAACGTAACTTAAAAAAATTAAAAAAAAAATGGCTCTCCTTACAAGTGTGAGGTGATATCTCATTGTGATTTTGGTTTGCATTACGCTGATACTTTATGATATTGAACATTTTTTCATATGCCTGTTGGCCATTTGCACGTCTTCTTTGGAGAAATGTCTGCTCAAGTCTTCAGCCAATTTTTAAATCAGGTTACTAATTTTTTTATAATTGAATTATTATAATTATATGTTTTGGACATTAACCCCTTATCAGCTATGTGGTTTGCAAATATATTCTCCAATTCCATAGGTTGCCTTTTCACTTTGTTGATTGTTTGCTGTGCAGAAGCTTTTTCGTTTGATATTGTTCTATTTGTTTACTTATGTTTTTGCTGCCAGTACTTTTGGTGTCATATTTATAAAATCATTGTCAATACTGATATCTTGAAACTTTCCCTCTGTTTTCTTCTAGGGTTTTTATAATTTTGAATTTTATGTTTAAGTCTTTAGTCCATTTTGTGCTGATTTTTGTGTACAGTGTATTATAAGGTTCTAATTCCATTTCTTTTATTAAAAATTATTTTACATTTATTTTTTGAGAAACAGAGAGTGAGCTGTCAGCACAGAGTCTGATGTGGGACTTGAACTCACAAACCACGAGATCATGTCCTGAGCTGAAGTCAGAGGCTTAACCAACTGAGCCACCCAGGCACCCCCAATTTCATTCTGTTGCATGTAGAAATCCAGCTTTCTCAACACTATTTCTTCAAAGGACCATCCCTTTCCTATTGTGCATTTTTGGCACCCTGTCAAAGATCAGTTGGCAATATATGCATGAATTTACTTCTGGGTACTCTGTTTAGTTCCGTTGGTCTCTATGTCTGTGTTTATGCCAGTACCATACTGTTTTTATTACTGTAGCTTTATAATATAGTTTGAAATCAGGAAGTGTGATGCCTCCAGATTTGTTCCTCTTTCTCAAGATTAATTTGACTATTTGTGGTTTTTATAGTTCAATATGAATTTTAGAGTTTTTTTTTTCTGTAAAATAATGCCATTGAGATTTTGATTGGGAATGCATTGAATCTGTAGATTTCTTTGAGTAATATGGACATTTTAAGAATATTAATTCTTCTAGGGCATCTGGCTGCTCAGTTGGTAGACATTATGACTCTTGATCTTGGGCTTGTATGTTCAAGCCCCACATTAGGTGTAGAGATTCCTTAAAAATAAAATATTTTTTTAAAAAAGAAAGAATATTCATTCTTCTAATCAGTGAACACAGGATGTCTTTCCATTTGTTTGTGCTTGCTTAATTTCTTTCATCAGTGTTTTATTGTTTTCAGTATACAAGTCTTTCCCCTCCTTTGTTTAATGCCAAGTATTTATTCCTTTTTTGTGCTATTGTAAATGGGATTGTTTTCTTAATTTCTGTTCAGGTAGCTCATTGTTAGTATATAGAAATGCAACTGATTTTTGTACACTTATTTTGAATCCTGCAATTTTCCTGAATTTGTTGATTAGTTCTAACAGTTTTTTAATGGGGTCTTTAGGATTTTCTATATATGAAATCATGTCTTGGGGTGCCTGGCTGGCTCAATTAGTGGAGCAGGTGACTCTTGACCTCGGGGTTGTGGGTTTGAGCCCTATATTGGGTGTAGAGATTACTTAAAAATAAAATCTTAAAAAAAAAAGGAATCATGTCTGCATGCAAGGGAAATTTTACTTCTTCCTTTCTGATTTGCATGCTTTTCATTTTTCTTTTTCTTGTCTAATTGATCTGACTAGGTCTTCTGGTGCTATGTTAAGAGTGGGTGTCGTTGCTTTGTTTCTGATCTTAGAAGAAAACTTTAGTTTTTCACTGCCGAGTGTAATGTTAGTTACGGACTTTTCATGTGTGACCTTTATTATGCTGAAGCCATTTCCTCTAATCCTAGTTTGTTGAGAGTTTTTATTACAAAAACAGAGTTTTTATTTTATTCAACACAAAAGTGTGTTGAATTTTGTCAAATTCATTTTCTGCATTTATCGAGATAATCATGTGATTTTTATCCTTCATTCTATTAATGTGGTATATTGCATTAACTGATTTTCATATGTTGAAACATCCTTGCATCCAAGATTGAATCCCACTTGGTCATGGTGTATGATCCTTTTAATTTGTTGTTGAATTTAGTTTGCTAGTAGTTTGTTAAGGATTTTTGTATCCATATTCGTTAGAGATATTGGTCCATTGTTTTCTTGTGGTGTCTTTGTCTGATTTAGTATCAGAGTAACACTGGCTTCATAAAATAAGTTTGGAAATGGTCTCTTTCATTTTTTTTGGAAGAGTTTGAGGATTGGTATTAATTCTTATTTACATGTTTGTTAGAGGGGTGCTTGGGTGGTTCTGTCAGTTAAGCATCTGACTTTTGGTTTCACCTCAGGTCATGATCTCACTGTTTGTGATTTTGAGCCCTCCATTGGGCTCTATGTTGCCAGTGTAGAGACTGCTTGGGATTCTCTCTCTCTCTCTCTCTCTCTGTCCCTCCCCTACTTGCTTATACTCTCTTTCTCTCTCTCTTTCTCTCAAAATAAATAAATAAACTTAAAAAAAATGTTAGCATTTCCCTGTGAAGCTATCTGGTCTTAGGCTCTTCTTTGTTGGAAAAATTTTTTTTTTTAATTTTTTTTTAATGTTTATTTATTTTTGAGACAGAGAGAGACAGAGCATGAACGGGGAAGGGGCAGAGAGAGAGGGAGACACAGAATCGGAAGCAGGCTCCAAGCTCTGAGCCATCAGCCCAGAGCCCGACACGGGGCTCGAACTCACGGACCGCGAGATCGTGACCTGAGCTGAGGTCGGACCCTTAACCGACTGAGCCACCCAGGCGCCCCTGGAAAATTTTTGATTACTCCTCAATCTCCATACCAGTTCTAGGTCTGTTCAGACTTTCTAATTTGTTAGTCCTTGGGTATCCACCTTGGAGGAAACTTGGATACAGGAACCAACCTCTTGCCTCCTGAGTGAAGCTGGAGGATAGGGGATCTTTTCCTGATGGTGCTGTGCCAGGTGCAGGGTTTCTGATAAAAGGAGGCCTTCTACTGACTCTGGTGAGTCTGATTTCACATTCTTCTGGGATACAGAAAACTTTCAATTAGTTTCTGATTTCTCTCAAAGGGAATTTGTCCATGAGTTGTTGTTGAATTGGTATGTTTATGAGGGGAAGGAGGGTCTTGGACTTCTTACTCTGCCATCTTGCTGATGTCATTCCCTCAGGGAGGGAGATGTTTTTAACTGCCTTCAATTTTTCTCATTATACAATTTTAATGGCATCTTTTGGGGAATGATATTCAGAATACTCTACTTACTACAAATGATTTATAATAATTTATTGACATTATCTTTATTCTTCCATTTAGATAACATGAAAGTCCCTATCTCAATAGCTATTCAACCCTGTATGTCAATGAAGGGAAGCCGGGGATACTTGCATCTTTCCTTCATTCCAAGTAAGTCCAATGTTTTGTTTTTGTACTTCAATGAAAAGGGTTCAATAAGTATTAATGATAAATGATTGTGTTCCAAATGTACATGTATTTATTTTCTATTTCCATGTAATAAATTACCACAATTTTAGTGGCTTACAACAGTACACATCTATTATCTTTTTTTTTTTTTTTCAACGTTTATTTATTTTTGGGACAGAGAGAGACAGAGCATGAACGGGGGAGGGGCAGAGAGAGAGGGAGACACAGAATCGGAAACAGGCTCCAGGCTCTGAGCCATCAGCCCAGAGCCCTACGCGGGGCTCGAACTCCCGGACCGTGAGATCGTGACCTGGCTGAAGTCGGACGCTTAACCGACTGCGCCACCCAGGCGCCCCTATTATCTTGCAGGCTTTGTGTGTCAGTAGTGTAGGCATGACTTAGTTGTGTCTGCTTCAGGATCTCCCACAAGGTTTCAGTTAAGGTGCCAGCGAGGACTGGAGTTTCTTCTGAATGCTCAAGTATAGAAGAATCCACTCCTAAGCTCATGTGGTTGTTGGCAGTATTCAGCTCCTGTCTGGCTATTGGACAACACTTAGTTCCTTGCCATATGGGCCTTTTCGATATGGCTTCTTGCTTCATCAAAGCCAGCAAGAGGGACAGTCAGCTAACAAGATAGAAGTCACAATCTTATGTAGCCTAATCATGGAAGTATCACTCTATGGCCTTTGCTGTATACCATTTGTTAGAAGCAAGGCACTAGACTAGCTCACACTCATGGGGGGGGGATTACATAATGACACGGAGGTAAAAATGGAAATAACGTGAGACTGAATAATGTAATAGGTATATCCTTTGTCAGCCATTAACTATTCAGCTCATGAGTAAAGTTGGGTTTTCACTAGTGAAAGGTCTGTATATGAGTAGGTCACAACTTTTTTTTAAACATATGAAGATGATCTTTCTAGAAAAAACTATGATGATGATGGGATAAAAGAAGGCAATATTTTTTGTTTTGTTTTGTGTTGTGTCTTGTTTTTCCTCTCTATGATTTCATTTGTCATCAGTTTAGTAAAAACTAAGTTGGGTGATGGTGATAGCATCAGGATGGATTTGAGTGTCTGTGAAAACACAAAATTTGCTTCCTCTCCTGCTAGTCAGCTCTGTTGCCTGTAAGCCCTAGGATCCCAGGAAACTTCAGTTCTAATTATCATCATTATCATTGTTGTTTTCATCATCGCCATCATTTACATCCTAACCTATATTTGGAGCTTACACTTTAAAAAAATGCTTTCACATAAATAAACTTAAACATTTCTCCCCTGATTTTAGTTCTCAGTTTACAAGACAAAAGTTTGCTGAGAACCCAGAAATAGTACACGATAAACTTGTGTTTTATTTTTCCTGAATCTAATCGTTTAACCTGTATTTTGAAACTTTGTTTCTGCATTCATGTATTCATTAAAAAATATTTAGAAATGCATAGTATATTTTAAGTAGTGTGATAAGTATTGTGAATTCATTGATAAATAAGACTTTCTCTTGACCCTCAAGAATCAGTGCAATGGGAGAGAGAGATCTGTAGATAATATGGTACGGTAAGTGAAATGATAGCATTAAGGCTTAGTGGTAGCACAGAAGAAAGAATAATCAATTCTGTTCACTCCACTTTATTGGCCATGGGCGAAAGAAATAATCTAAGTTTTTGCCTGGCTGATGTTCTATAATTTCTTCCTTTTTTCTCAGGTTTGGTTTACTGCTTTATGTGGTGTGCTTTATCTACCACCCCCCTCTGCCCACATTTGGCAGAAGTCATTATTTACATAACAAATGCCCTCATTTTCAATTGAACCTCTTGCCCTTACATACAGGAAGCAGATTGTATCCTTCCAGGCTGAAGTAATAATACAATACAGAGTCACTTAGTGTTCTCTGGAAAGCAGATACCAAAAAGGAATTAGACATACAAGAGATTTCTTAGGGGAAATGATGTGAAAAATAAAGTGAAGAGGAAGCCAGAGTAGGCAAGGAGCAAATTCAGATTGAGATGCAGGTCTGATACCTTTGAAATGAGAGAGGAAAGGAAGGAGTATCTGGTAAGAGGGTCATCAGACCAAAATGCATCCCTGAGATATTCTGAGCCAGGTAACTGGGGAGCCTTAGAGCAAAGATTGCTGTCACATCACAGATATACTGAGACAGATAGGGGTAGTTTGGCTCTAGTGTCCTTGTGGAGTTTGGTCATTATAGGAGCAGCTTTGGTCATGATAGGAGCATTATAGGAGTTTGGCTTCTGGATGACTTCTGAGATAGATCTGAAAGTGTAGCAGCTGAAGGCTGTCTGCCAACTACCCTTCTCCCAGTAGGTTCTTTGGAAGGGAGATTTGAGTACCTTACCTCTGTGGCCACCACAAATACCTTAATTGTTCACTAAATATAACATTTATATAACATTATGTTAATTCAGCAACAAAAGAATTGGTCATATTTTAAAAATTGGATTATTTATATTTTTTTGGTGTTGGTGTATATGTTCTTTATATTTTTTGGATATTAATCCCTTATTGAATATATCATTTGCAAACATCTTCTCCCATTCAGTAGGTTGTCATTTTGTTTTGTTGATGGTTTCCTTTGCCATGCAAAAGCTTTTTATTTTGGTGTAGTCCCAATAGTTTAATTTTGCTTCTGTTTTCCTTGTCAAAGTAGACATATCTAGAAAAATGTTTCTATGGCTGATGTTAAAGAGATTACTGCTTATTTTTTTCCAGGAATCTTATGGGTTCAGGTCTTATATTTAGGTACTTAATCCACTTTGAATTTAGTTTTGTATGTAGTGTAAGAAAGTGGTCCAGTTTCATTCTTTTGCATGTGGCTGTCCAGTTTTCCCAAAACGATTTGTTGAAGAGACTGTCTTCTCCCCATTGTATATTCTTGCCTCCTTTGTCATAGGTTAATGGACCATGAAACTGTGGGTTTATTTCTGGGTTCTGTATTTTGTTCCATTGATCTATGTGTCTATTTTTGTGCCACTACCATACTCTTTTAATTATTATAGCTTTGTGGTATATCTTGAAATCTAGAATTGTGGTACATCTAGCTTTGTTCTTCTTTTTTAAGAGGACTTTGGCTATTTGGAATCTTTTGTAGTTCCATACAAATTTTAGGATTATTTGTTCTAGTTCTATAAAAAATGCTGTTAGTATTTTGATAGGGATTGCATTAATTTGTAGATTGCTTTGGGTAGTATAGACATTTTAACAATATTTGTTCACCTAGTCCATGAACATTGGAATATTTTTCCATTTGTTTGTGTCATCTTCAATTTCTTTCATCAATGTTTTATAGTTTTCAGAGTATAGGTCTTTCACCTCCTTGGTTAAGTTTATTCCTAGATATTTTATTTTTTTTGGTATAATTGTAAATGGGATTGTTTTCCTAATTTCTCTTTTTGTTATTTTATTATTAGTGTATAGAAATGCAGTATATTTCTGTATATTAATTTTGTATTTTGCAACTTTACTGAACTCATTTATCAGTTCTAGAATTTTTTTGGTGGAATCTGTAGGGTTTTCTTTATATAGTATCATGTTATCTGAAAATAGTAAAAGTTTTACCTCTTTCTTACCAATCTGGATGCCTTTTATTTCTTTTTGTTGTCTGATTGCTACGTCTAGGACTTCTAGTAGTATGTTGCATAAAATGGTAAGAGTAAACATCCTTGTCTTGTTCCTGATCTTAGAAGAAAAGCTCTCAGTTTTTACCTATTGAATATGATCTTAGCCATGGGTTTTTCACATAGAACCTTTATTATGTTGAGGTATGTTCCCTCTAAGCCTATTTTGTTGAGTTTTTGAATGTTGTACTTTGTCAAATGCTTTTTCTGCATCGATTGAAATGGTCGTACAGTTTTTATCCTTTCTCTTGTTAATGTGATGTTTCATGTTGATTGATTTATGAATATTGAACCACTCTTGCATACCTGGAATAAATCCCACTTGATCCTGGTGAATGGTTTTTTTAATGTATTGCTAGATTTGGTTTGCTAATATTTTGTTAAGGATTTTTGTATTTATGTTCATCAGAAATACTGGCCTGTAGTTCTCTCTTTTTTTGTAGTGTTTTTATCTGGTTTGGTATTGGAGTAGTACTGGCCTCATAGAATGAATTTGGAAGTTTTCCTTCCTCTTCTATTTTCTGGAACAGTTTGAGAAGAATAGGTAATAACTTTTCTTAAATGTTTGGTAGTATTCACCTGTGAAGCCATCTGGTCCTAGACTTTTGTTGTTGGGAGTTTTTTGATTACTGATTCAATTTAATTGCTGATAATTGGTCTGTTCAAATTTTCTGTTTCTCTCTGATTCAGCTTTGGAAGGTTGTATGTTTCTAAGAATTTATCCATCCCTCTAGGTTGTCTTATTTGTTGGCATATAATTTTTCATAATATTCTCTTATAATCCTTTGCATTTCTATGGTGTTGGTTGTTATTTCTCCTCTTCCATTTCTGAGTTTATTTATTTGAGTCCCTCCTCTTTTTTTTTTTTTTTAAATTGTCTGACTAAAGGTTATCAATTTTGTAAACTTTTCAAAGAATCAATTCCTGGTTTCATTGATTATTTAGTCATATTTCTTATAATGCTTTACAATTATGACCTGAGTTTTCCTAGAATGTATTAGAATGTCTGTGTAAAGTTTGGGGCCATATTCATAGAAATCAACCTTATTTTTATGGGCCTATAGCTACTTCAATTCAATAAAATTTATAATAACTTGAACCAAAAATAGGTTAGGTATGGAAATTATTTATTTTGAGGCTTTATAGCTTTTCTGGTGAATTATTTATATGCTATTAACTGATTAGTAAAAAAATAAAGCTGGACTTTAAGCCTCCTTCAAAGTTACATCTGAAAGTTCTTGGAGTTGTCTTAGCTGAACTCAAAAACAGTTCTCTTTGTTATACATGTTTCTTGTCTCTCACTCTGATACCCACATTGGTATCCCTGGCCTACTGATTCATACAAGTAGTACCTCACTTTGACCATTGTTCATGTGTCCAACATGACCACAGTGATGTCCAAGGGCAAAAAGCTTCTCAAGATGTAAACTGCTGAGATGTCAAAGCAGCACTTCCTCTCTTGGAGTCACTGAAGACTGGCATCATGCTGTGTTCCATGCAGAAATTAAAAAAGTTTCATTGTCCTGCATCACCACTGCTAGCACTGCAGTACTGCCATATACCCATGTCTCAAGGAATTCCCGGTGAAGACACCTCTTCAACTTCTACACACATCCCTGCTTTTGGAGTGATGCCAGACACAGTTCATGGAGTGGACCATAGAACCACTGTTTGGAACAGACCCTATGATGTTCTTTTCCACATTTTACCCTACAAGTAGAGAAGTGGAGACAAATTAGGAAGTTGGTGGTACTTTAGGCTCAGAGTGATGAGGGCCTGCATTAAGAGACTGCCGATGGGGATAAAAAGTGGGCTAGTGAGATTTACTGGAGTTGGGGATTCTAGTGCCTATATGGTGGTGAAGGTGAGGAAATCAATTTTTGGATCTGTTGGGTGAGATAACGGACAACACTTGAAGACAGATATTGAATGCATATGCGGGACAGGTGGTTAGAAGAAAAGTTGAAACTAAAGATGATGATTTGGGAATTATCACCTTACGTGGCACTTAAAGCCAAGGAGAGTGTGCAAAGTGAAAATTGAGAGCTGAGGATACAGCCCTAAGAAAGAGAAGTCAATGAGGAGAAGGAGTCAGAGAGGTTGGAAGACAACTGGGAGAGAATGGTAGCACCAATGCCAAAGGAAGGAGTTTTGAGGAAGGAGCTGGCATTTCTGTTAAGCACACCAAGTTCAAGTTAAAGATGGAAAAATTTTCTTTTGATTATGGCTACAATGAGTCATGGTGATTTTATTAGGAAAATATTTTCAATGAGGTAGTGGTTATAATAAATTTTTTTTTTATTAATTTTTTTTTTAATTTTTTTTTTCAACGTTTATTTATTTTTGGGACAGAGAGAGACAGAGCATGAACGGAGAAGGGGCAGAGAGAGAGACACAGAATCGGAAACAGGCTCCAGGCTCTGAGCCATCAGCCCAGAGCCCGACGCGGGGCTCGAACTCCCGGACCGCGAGATCGTGACCTGGCTGAAGTCGGACGCTTAACCGACTGCGCCACCCAGGCGCCCCTATAATAAATTTTTTAAAAGTAATCTTTACATCCAACATGGGGCTTGACCTTATCACCCTGAAATCAAGAGTCACATATTCTACTGATTGAGCCAGCCAGGAGCCCACAATAATTGTTTTTATCATAAAAAAGATTGTACATATTTTCCAGTTGGGCTAACTGAATAACTTAGAAGAGGTGAGCAAAATGCAGTGTTTACTGGAATTTTCCATGTTAAATGGTAAAAGGGAAACCATGAAAGAATAATAAGATAACTCATATGTATAATTTCTAATCAAAAGGTTCAGTTTTATTCTCCAAGAAGTCTTTCATCAAAACTCCTAAGGGGTGCCTGGGTGGCTCAGTTTGTTAAGAGTCCAACTCTTTTTTTTTTTTTTTTTTTTTTTTTTTTTTTTTTGAGAGAGAAAGAGAGTGTGAATGCGGAGGGGCAGAGAGAGAGAAGGAGAGAGAGGATGCCAAGCAGGCTCTCCACTGTCAGTGCAGACCCCAACGTGGGGCTCGAACTCAGGAAACCATGAGATCATCACCTGAGCCAAAGTCAAGAGTCAGATGCTCAACTGACTGAGCCACCCAGATGCCCCTCCAACTCTTAATTTTGGTTCAGGTCATGATCTCAAGTTTCATGAGATTGAACCCCACATCAGGTTTTGCACTGACAGCATGGAGACTGCTTGGGATTCTCTCTCTCCTTCTTTCTCTGCTGCTCCCCCACACATGCTTTCTCTCTCTAAATAACATTAAAAAAAAAACTCCTAAAATATGGGAATGAGTTGATTATCCTCATTTCCTTTCCTTTCCCTTTCCTTTTTCTTGAACTTCCTAGCAGAACTGGAACTAGAACTGGAAATTTTACATACCCACCTGATAGTTTTCTCAAACACATAGGTTCCTCTATTTTTAGGACTACTAGTGCACATGATTTTCACTGTGAAATATTCTGTTGGATTACCGTCTGTTAATTACCCTCTCTGAGCTTCAGTGTTCTCATCTGTAACACAAGGATAACAATACCCACGTAGCAAGTTGTCGTGATTACATGAAATAATGTAGGAAAAGTAAAAGACATATTTTAAGTGTACAACACATGTTCATTATTATTTATAAAAGAATCTATTTTTTGAGGGACTAATGAGATTTGTTTTTCTTTTTAAGGAAGAGATATTAAAAAGTTATATTTCAATCTCTATTTATCCATAAACTCCATGGATTTGCCAGTGCGCAAAGAAGTTATTTGCCGGGGATCTGATGATGTTTATTCTTTTTGCAGAGCTCTGAAGGGAGGTAAGCATTCGATTCATATTACTTTCAGAATAGAACATAATAGTTTGTGAGAATGTTCTGAATGTTAAATGCACTGAAAATGTGAAATCCCTTTTCTAATCATTTTTTTTTATCCAAAGATTTTTACTTTAGCAGCTTAAACAACATTTTGTAATTATGTTACTGAATTATTATTAAGATGGTACTTATTTGAGTGTGTTAAAAGGTATACTAAAATTTTTACCTTGTTCAGATTAATATTGTACATTTATCCTTGGTTATGGATCCCTTTTTCTAAACATTACACTTACTATTTTTTATAGAAACTCAGTAAACCACAGCCAAGGGAACAGGCTTGGTGGAATCAGCAGGGAAAGAAAAAAAAGTACTTTTTAAGAATTTTATTAAAAAAAAGAAAAGAAACTCACTCGATTTTTTTTTTTTTCAGTGGTTTCCTCAATATCTTCCCCTGCTTTTTTCTGCCCTGATAATATTCACAGAATAAGAAAATTTCAGAGTTCAGGACCTTAAAGGTCACTTACTATAAATCAAGAAATTTTTAAACTAGTATTTTAAATAGTTTAAATGTTTATAAATATTAGAATGTCACATTACCAAAAAATTGGAAAGTATAAAAAAAAGTCAGAGAATCTTATTTCCAAAGACATTTTGGAGTATTTCCTTCTGAGTTTTCTTTTTCTTTTTTTTTTTTTTTAATTTTTTTTTTTCAACGTTTATTTATTTTTGGGACAGAGAGAGACAGAGCATGAACGGGGAAGGGGCAGAGAGAGAGGGAGACACAGAATTGGAAACAGGCTCCAGGCTCTGAGCCATCAGCCCAGAACCCGACACGGGGCTCGAACTCACGGACCGCGAGATCGTGACCTGGCTGAAGTCAGACACTTAACCGACTGCGCCACCCAGGCGCCCCCTGAGTTTTCAATGTATGTACATTGTTTATGTACTTATAACTATGCTACACTATAATCATTTCTTTTTCTTTTTTTTTAATTTAAAGATTTTATTTTTATTATTTTTATTTTTTTTAATTAAAAAAAATTTTTTTAACGTTTATTTATTTTTGAGACAGAGAGAGACAAAGCATGAATGGGGGAGGGTCAGAGAGAGGGAGACACAGAATCTGAAACAAGCTCCAGGCTCTGAGCTGTCAGCACAGATCCCGACACGGGGCTTGAACTTACGGACCGAGAGATCATGACCTGAGCCGAAGTCAGCCGCTTAACCGACTGAGCCACCCAGGCGCCCCTAAAGATTTTATTTTTAAGTAATTCCTGTACCCAATGTGGGGCTTGAACTTACAACCCAAAGATCAAGAGTTGCATGCTCTACTGACTGAGCCAGGCGGGCACCCCAATAATTTTCTTTTTATTTATTTTTTGTTTGAGAGAGAGAGTCGGGGGAGAGAGAGAGGGTCAGAGGGAGAGAGAAAGAACCTCGAGCAGGCTCCATGCTCAGCACTCATCACAGAGCCCAATGCAGGGCTCTATCCCACAACCCTGGGATCATGACTTGAGCCAAAAGCAAGAGTCAGACACTTAACCAACTGACCCACCTAGGCGCCCCAATAATTTTCTTTTTAAAAGTTAATCCATTTAATTTTCTGACTAGATAATTCATGTGGTTCAAAAATTGAAGTATAAACATTACATAGTGAAACATCTTCCTTAGTGGGTATGCTTTGATTTATTTAACCATTCTCCTATTGGACAATTAATTACTTTCCTTCTGACATTTTTACTATTATAAATAATATTGTAATAGATATATCTTTGTATATAATTTTTCTCATATTTTAGATTTGAATATGTTTGCAGGGGTTACATATAACTGCCAGGGAAATATCCAAGCTTAATTGGGTTGACTGTATTTGTGGTTTTGTTTACATAAGGCCAAATCACTTTTCTAAAGGAATCTACCCTTTTATACATTATGTCACCATCAACATGTATGTATTTTAATCTCTGTAGTTTAATCTCAGCTCTTGTTAATAGTGGGCATTATCATTTTTAAAAAAAGAAGTTTTAAAACAACTGTTAGGTTTAAAAAAAACCCAATTGTTTTATTAACATTTAAAAATTACTATTGCAGTTGCATATTTTCTTATATAATTAATTACCATTAACTTGTACCCTCTCTTGTTTAAAAAAAAAAGAGGTAGTTTACATGAATATATTAAATTTAGCAACGTAGCATAAATTAGATATAGATGGGACAAAAACTGGAAAATAATGGCTGGGAATGAATGGAATGAGAGTAGCATAAAAATTCATAACAGGCTTATACCGGCTCTAACATGGACATCAATTTGATCTTGTGTTTCCTAGCATTCACTAAGAAAATTGCTTCTAAGTACATTAGTTTTTTTGCTATGCAAGTGAAACTTCAAGATACGTCTTCCAGTTGACCATCTCTCCACAGCTCTGACTTGTCTGCCACCCCCAAACCATATGCAAATAATGGAGTTGGCATTGCTTATATGTCTGGGCTCAGAGTTGGAAAGATCTGAGGCTCTGTCCCAGCTTTTCCATCTACCAGCAGTGTGAGCTTGTGTGTGTGATTTAGCCTCTATCAGCCTCGTTTTCCTCACCTGTAAAATGGGGACTGTGAAACCTATTGTACATGGTTTTAAGGCTATAATTAGAAAATGTATATAAAAAGGTTAGTGCAGTACTTAGAATAAGAATTCAAGAATTATAGTTGTCGAATAATAGATATTGGTATGGGTATTAGGAGTCGTTTTGTTCCTGATTTTACAGTCCTGTCATTTTTACAAGTGAGGGAACTGATGCCTGCAGTGGTTCAGGAACATGTCCTTCGCCATTTGGAGAGCTAGTAACAGAGTAGCCTCATGACTCTTAAGGCCCAGTCTTCCAGTGTACCATGCTTTCTCTTGGGAAAAAAACAAAAAACAAACAAAAACCCTTTTGGCAGATTACTTTTTTTTAAAGCAACTGTTTCACAATCCCACCTAATCTCTGATAGATTATGTTGACATTTTGTCTGAGTTTTCAAAGTTTCACTTTCTTGAGATCTAAAATGTGTCAGACTCAACCCAGTCTGCTGGCTTTTCCTTCCCTCCTGCATTTCCTTCCACAAACATCTGTTGAACCTAATTTGAGCAAGTCATGATTTAGGCTCCGGCGATCCAAAGTTGAATGATAGGGTCCTTCCTCAGAAGGTCCCTCTTTCTGGGAAAGACAGTCCTGGACAAAAATTAAAATAAAATGTCATAAATGCTGATAGAATTATATGCTCCTAGTTTAACTAGATAGTTACCAATTTACTATGACAGAACTCAGATAAGGTTTCAGAGAGTATTTTAGTAAAGTCTTGAATCTGAGAACATCAGAGAGGAGGAGGAAGGACATTCCTTGGAGAAGAAACAGCATATGCAAACACATATAACCCTGAAAGAATATGCTTTATTTGGAGAGTAGTTTTTTGTAGCTGGAGCAGAATGTGCTGTAGGGAATTGCTGGAGATGAGCCTAGGAAAGGGGACAGGAGCGAGCATGTAAGTCATGCACAAGATATTGGCTTGCATCTTGTCATCAGTGGGTAGGGATGACCCACTGAGATTTTCAGTTTTGCAGATAACTAGTGTCCATATGGAAGGAGGCGGGGGTTGGCTGAGGTAGGAAGCTGGGACGGAAGGAAGTGTAGCCAGGAGGCTATGTGAGAGACCACAAGGGCTGAACAAAGATGGCGGCCTGGGAACAGAGGGGAGGTGAAGAAAGAGGGCATATTTGGAGACAGAACTGGCAGGACATTCTGACTGATTTGATGTGGCAGGCAAAGTTTAGGTAAAATCAAGGGCTGGTGGAGGGCCAGTGACTGGGATTAGTGGAAGTGCCATTATCTGAAATGATGTGTGCAGAAGGGGCAGATTTTTAAAGAGAAAGCAATGAGTTCTAGTTTAGGCATATTGAGCTCAAGGTAATTTTGGAACACTTAAGTAAACATGTCCATCTGGTAGCTGAGTATATGGGCTCAGAGCTCAGGACATTCTGATTTAAGAAGCATTGATGCTATCAAGACCCTTGAAAATTTGGGAATCAAATTAGTAAGTACCATACATATCTACTTTTAAAATAGTTTTCCTTTTGGTATTTGTTACAAAAGTCATATATTTTTAGGATGTGATATTTAGAAAATATAGGCAAGCAAAAATAAAATGAAAATTACCCACAGTATTACCACATCTTACACACACACACACACACACACACACACACACACACCCTTGTTTCTTTTTAAAAACACATTTGAAAATAAATAAGTGGCTATTTCAAAGGCATCTTAAACTTAATTATCCATTAGACCTGTTTCCAGGGTTTTGCTTCAGTGGCTGTAACAAAATACCAAAAACTGGATGGCTTAGAACAACTGATATTTATTATCTGATTGTCTGGAAGCTAGAAGTCCAAAATCAAAGTATTGGCAGGGCTTTGCTCCCTCTGAGGGCGTGAGGGAAGGATCTGTTCCAGGCCTCTCTCCTAGCTTCTAAAGGCCCCAGGCGATTCCTGCCTTGTAGATGGTCATCTTCTTCCTGTGCCATTTCACAGTCTTCTCTCTATGCATTTCTGTCTCTGTGTCTAAATTTCCCCTTTGTATAAGGACACAGTCAGATTAGAGACCACCTCATCTTGACCATCTGCAAAGGCTCTATTTCCAAATAAGGCCATGTTCACAGGCACTTGGGGTTAGGACTTCAACATCTTTTTGAGGGACACGATTCAACTAATAAAACACCATCTGAGGCTTGGGTCCTACATTCTACATGGTGGGTAGGAAAAGTGTGCTGGACCACAAGTGAGCTGCATGGGAAGTGTAGAGAGGGGCCTAAACAGGGGCTCTGTCTTCCTTTTCTCTGGCCCTGCCTTAGTTCTCTCCTGGCTTCTTGAATGTGGGCAGAAGCTTCAAGCTAACTTCCCATAAGAATAGAATGGGATCTATGAGCAAACTATGAGCTTTCTAAGAGAGACAAAACAATTGAAAAAGAAGACTGCTGTACAGAAGAGGTTAGTGCCCCTTCTTCCCACCTGACCTGGTAAACATTTGGGCAGTCTCCTCAGATAAAAATCTTAGAGTTACTCTTGATTTCTTTCTCAAATTCTCAAGTCTTGTCCATCTCCTTACCTTCCTCTCTCACACAAAGTTTTCAGGATTGGCTTCACAGCCAGGGCCTCGTACTTAGAAGGGCTTCACATTTGGAGTTTAATATTCTCTGATCATAGACTTGAGATTCTTATTAATTTTATCTTTAAGTGTGTGTTTTTTTTTTTTTTTAATTTTTTTTTTTAACGTTTATTTATTTTTGAGACAGAGAGAGGCAGAGCATGAACGGGGGAGGGTCAGAGAGAGAGGGAGACACAGAATCGGAAGCAGGCTCCAGGCTCTGGGCCATCATCAGCCCAGAGCCCGACGCAGGGCTCGAACTCACGGACCGTGAGATCGTGACCTGAGCTGAAGTCGGACGTTTAACCGACTGAGCCACCCAGGCGCCCCTTTAAGTGTGTGTTTTATAAGTGAAGTCTGATGGGACAGTGGGGCATGCATGCAGTTCCCCTAGATGGGTTCTTGGCTCCTAGCTGCCCACTCCTCTGCTGGCACCCTGGACCCTGCTTGGGACCCCCTCCCAGCTACAGCCAGTGACCCCTGCTGCCCTCTATCGCTGGTGAGGGCCTGTATGCAGGGAGGGTCAGGATCAGGTGCAGGTGCCCTGCACTGTCTGAAGTGCAATGTGGCCATGACCCACCCCACCTGGACTGGCAGCACCATGGGTGCATGGGTTTTCCAACTATCAGTGGGTTGCCTCCCCACCAACAGGTAGCTCCTGGAGGTATTACATGGAAGTTGCAAAACGCTTGAAGGTAACTCATGTGACAGTGGGCCTTTGGGAAGGAAAGAGGCCTAATTTGTCTTTTTTGCCCCAAACTGAGGCATGAGGCACCTGGCAGCACAGGGGAGGGAGGCCCCCATCAGGCAGCTCTCAGGCCCACGCTTCGCATAAGTGCCCCACTCATGGAGCAGCCCCCTGGGTGTCCCTGAGCTTCTATACTCACCTTTCACTCTGAGCCAAGAGACCATTCCCTTGGATCATTCCATGCCTGGCCATATCTTCTCTTCCTTCTTTCAAATGTCCGACGTTAAGCTTGTGCTAGTTTTCTCTGGTCAGCTTGAAGCACCTTCTGGGGATGAGCCACCAAATACAAACTGTGTAATTTCAGTGATTCTGCCTCAGAGTTAAAAGCTCTGATATTTGTATTTAAAACTGTCATTGTGCAGGGATGCCTGGGTGGCTCAGTCAGTTGGGCGTCTGACTTTGGCTCAGGTCGTGATCTCACGGTCTGTGAGTTTGAGCCCCGCGTCGGGCTCTGTGCTGACATCTCAGAGCCTGGAACCTGCTTTGGATTCTGTGTCTCTCTCTGTCTCTTTGCCCCTCCCCCACTCACAGTCTCTCTTGAAAAGTAAATAAACATTAAAAAAAACCTGTCATTGTGCAATTTAAGATGAATGATAATTTAAAATTTTGTTTTACTTCAAATGAAATTAAATAACAAATTAAAAATATCATGGCAAGTCTAGAGAGAGACTGTAGAGGAAAAGAAAAAACTTTATATTTCAGTACTTTTCATAGGATGTCTCTCCTGCCTTTTGAATAAGAGGCCCCCATTTTCATTTTGCACTGGGCTTTGTAAATTTTATAGCTGTTCCTGAAGCCAGGTACCCAGGGACCAGGTACTAGCAGTCGGAGATGCAGAAGTGACCAAAGCAAAGCCCCTGTCCTCATGGAGCTCATGAACTAGTAAACGAGATCATTACTAAGTCATGAAATAAGACAAAAATGAAATAAGATTCAGTTTCTGATAAGTGCTCTCAAGGAGAGCAGCAGGCTAATGAGATAGATCATAATGGGGGAGGGCACCTGAGCTGGTGGTCATGGAAGGCATTTACCTCTTCTTCTCTTCACTGCTGTCACCACCTCCTGGCCTCTAACTGGTCTCCCTGACTCTTAGTGCCACCCTTAAATTCATGTGTGATATGGTCATGTGACCCACCTTTCTAAATAAAATCTGATCATTTCACACTCTTGGCTGTTCTTTCATTGCCTCCATTCTCTTAAATGTGGAACCTGAGCCCGTTTTTGCTTACTTCTTAGCACAAGATGTAGTTCTTAGCACTCCTGCTTCTCTTTTGCTTTAATAACGCTGAGCCTCTTGCAGGTGTATGCATTAGTCATACTGATTTTCACTTTCCTGCCTTTGCTCCTTTTTTTCCTGCCACCTGGAAAATCCTTCTTGTCCTTCCTTCCCATCCTTTATGACAATTCATCCCACTTCCTTCTCTTTTCTAGATTCCCTTCCCACCAGCATCTTTTGAATAACAGTCATTATCATATCAATGATAATATTAATGGCATCATTGTTATTCACAAGATGCCATGGAAAGAGGGTCTAGAAAGGAGAAGGAATAACATTTAATGTTATAATAACTAAGATTTTACTGTTAGTAACATTTAATGAGTGCTACATTCCAAGCATTGTTGAGCACTAACATGTATTAACTCATATAGCCTTAATGATCCTCCTAAAAGGTAGGTGTTACTATCCATTGCCATTTTACTGAAGCACAGAGAAGTTAAGTGACTTGGCCAAGGCTACACTCCAAGTAAGTAGGAGAGCTGGGATTCAGATCTGGAACTATCACTCTTACCAAAATGCTATATTCCCTTAATCCTTACTGCATCTTTTCATTGCATTGTATTGGAATGGCTTCTTTGCATGCCTATATCCCCATAGACTTTAACTCTTGCCCCTTGTCTCCTCAATCCCTGGTATATAGTAGCTTTCAATAAATACTTGTTGAACTATTACATTTGAATTGGATTGGTCTTGAATGAAAAATCAGAATATCATGAAGACATGATCACTTTACTAGGCTCAAGAAATAACATCTCCGTGTGCTAACACCCCTAATAAGGATATACCCTTGTGAGAAGTGAGATGATTCATTTTCAGAAATGCCAAATAAAAGCTGTGCTGTCTAGTTAACAGTAGGTTTACAACCTGTTGGAAATAATGTACAAAGCCCTCCCCATCACACAATGGAGTCCCAAACCCTTAGACATTTCACTTCCTGGTTCTTCTTCCTCTCTTCATTTCCTGGGCTTATTTTTCACAGGCTTTGCAATGACCATGTGCCAAAGAACTGAAGTCTCTGAATTACCTCAAGGAATACACATTTGTTCCAGTCAGACTACTTTTTGGCCTTACATGGGTATAGGCAACTTCCAGGCAAGGCTGTAACCTCTGTAGTCCTCAGCCAATGAGGAATCAGGGGAGGGACTTGCATGCTAGGAGATAAATTGTCTGTTGTAACTGCCCCAAGTGTGCCTGTCCATCAGATACCTGCTCTTTCAAGAATGTTGATTAAAGCCTCGCTTCACTGTGCTCCAAGTCTCAGTGTCCCTCCTTTGATTGGGGCAGTGGGATTATTTCTCACATCCAGAAGCAAATAGATGTTTTTTTGTGAAAATAGACATAATCTATTCATTTGCTATTAAGGATTTTCTTTGGCTAGTTAGGAGAACAAGAATGGTTATAGTTTGCATTTGACTATTTATATTACTTTAAAAGATATTTTTGGCCACTATTGCTTTTGTTAGAGATTCAAAACATTTCTACTTTTCTATCCTTACCCTGTAAATTCACTCCTTTGGTGTTTCTGAGTGGGAGAGTGGAGTATGTTTTTTCCTGCACTTCTGACTCTGTCCACAACTTCTGCAGGGCCAGGTCCATGGCTGTGCATTTCAGCAGTGACTACTTAGGCTTCTCAGTGGTGGGATTGGAAGGAGATTTGGTTTCCTGGCTGCCTCCCAACTCTCTCCTCCACCTTTATAAAGATCTATTTTACTCTGTTGAAGGAGTAGCAGTATTAAATATGCACACATGTAATTTGGGATAAAGCATATTAGCACTGGCTTATTCATTCATTCACTATTGAGACAAGTAGGCCTTAAAATTTTGTATCCCCTAAGGGATGAAATATAGGCTGATACTGAGAGATGCTTGGGGTGGCGAGGAAGCCATAGGAGACCCATAGCCGGGGTAGGAAGTTTGTTGCTTCTCTACAATTCGCTTGGGACTGCTGCTGCCAGTAGCAGCATAAAAGGTACACTCCATACTATATTAAAACAAAATCACCCGATGACGACCAATATAATTTTTTGTATTTTGTATTTTGTTTGTAGAGACTGTGAATACAACAGTAGGCTTCTCCTTCAGGGGAATACGATTTTCTAAGGTATTGTTCAAGAGTCATTTTGTACTTTCTTAATCTTTTGCAGTAACAGATGTGTTAAGAATTTGAAACAAGCCATTCACAACTTCAAAAATAGCTATTCAACCTTAAGGTGTTTAAGATTTTGGTTTTTGCTTTTATTTAGTTTGGGGTGTTTTGCTATTTCTTCTTTCTGTAGAATATGGAAATATGGAAAAGTAGCACACAAAAAAGCTCTTTTTCACTTCATTTTTTTCCTCTAACATCCATGGCTAAAAGTAATGCAAATGCTCATAATTAATATGTTGAATATCTTTGGGTAAAAGCACTGGATGACCGCCATGTATAACTCAGTAACTGCCCCCATGAATAGTAATGATGTAATTTTAGATATTTGCATTAGATGCCTGGCAAAGAAATTTTGGATATGTTTCACTTTGGGTACCTATCTTATTTATTTATTTATTTATTTATTTATTTATTTATTTATTTATTTATTTATTGAAAGTTTATTTTTTGAGAGAAAGCAAGTGTGAGAGGGGGAGGAGCAGAGAGTGAGAGAGACACAAAGAGAGAGAACGCCAAGCAGGCTCTGCACTGTCAGCCCAGAGCCTGATGCGGGGCCCAGAAGCTTAACAGACTGAGCCCTCCAGGCACCCTTGGGTGACTATTTTAAAATAGTCATTTAATATGCATATCCTTACCTATTTTTCTAAGGATACTGTATGTTTGAAAATTTCACAGACTAGTTTAAAAAAACTGTTAAAAAAATCCCCTTATAATATCCCTTTATAGTTGGGAAATAAATAGGTTTCTGCTCACTGGATTCAAAAGGCATACAAAATTTCATCTCATTAGGAAACTGAGATAATGATAACCAATTTAATTTAAATGGCTTCCTCCTAATAAGACAAAATTCTTATAAAAGTCTTATAAAATAGAGGCATCTAACATTTTATTTACTTGTATTTCTTATTCCTCATTTTAGGGACAATACAGATGTGTTGCAGAAGCCATCACTGGAAATACTGAAGAAATGCTCTTTTGTCTGAATTTTACTGTCATACATGACCCTAATTTCAATTAGAATAAATGGAGTATATTTTTATTTTTCAAAAGTCTTATTGCTGACTTAAATTTTTTTTTCCCACAGTGTATTAGTGTGCTAGGGCTGCCGTAACAAACAGCAAAGACGGGGGTCCTGAACAATTAGAAACTTGTTTTCTCACAGTTCTGGAGGCTAGAAATCAGAGATAAAAGTGTGGATGGGTTTGGTTCCTTCTAGAGCCTCTCCTTTTAGCTTGTAGATGACTGCCTTTCCTGTGTCTTCACATGGTCTTCCCCTTGTGTGTGTGTCCTCATCTCTTCTTATAAGGACACCAGTCACATTGGTTTAGGGCCTGCCCTACTGACCTTAGTTACCTCTTTAAAGATGCTACCTACAAATCCAGTCACATTCTGAGGCACTGGGGGTTAGGGCTTTAAGCATATGAATTTTGGAGAGACAAAATTCAGCCCGTAACACATAGGCAGTAAAATTTTTTGAACTGGTTGACTTCTCCCCATTTCCTGCCTCTCTACTCTGGGGCAAGTTACCAGCATTGCTTCCCTAGACTACTCTGCTGCCTCCTGACTGAGCTTCCTGTACTTGGTCAGGTGCCTTTGATGAAGTATTCTCCATAAGGATTGTTTCAATAATACTGTCAAAATACAGGTCCATTCATGTCACCACAATGCAAATAGAACAAAATGAAGCAAAACCAAACAAGATCCTTCCTGTGGCTTCTGATTCCTTTTAGGATAAAGTTGGAATCTTTTGGAAAGCCTGCCAGGCCTTGCCCACCCTTTCCCTTTCTAGCCCCTATTCCCACCACTCTCCCCTTGCTCTCTGTGTTCCAGAATGGGCCACATTTCTCCCTCTAGAACCTTCAGCCATTGTTTCCTGTCTTGACTCCACTCCTCCACTCCATTCTGCCCTCACCCTTTCACCTCTGTAATGAGTGTGGATCCTTCTTGGTCAGGTACTACTTTCTCAGGGAATCATCAATAGGTAGTATGGAGTGCAACTCTTATACTTTTGATGCTGAAAAGAGGCAATCCTGAGCAAAAGATGATAGAGGAGATGATGTGAACTGATCTACGCTGGATAGTTTTTGAAAGCAGAGACAATGGCAAAAATACTTTTGTTGATGGGTTGGATGTAGAATATGAGACAGAGAGAGGATGTCTCCAGCCTTTTTTGCTTGAGCAGATAGAAGGATGGAGTTGCCATTACTTGAGATGGGAAAGTCAAGGAGGAACAGGTTTATTGGGAAAAATCAGGAAGTTGCATTTGCACATGTTCAGATATCTATTAGGTGGAGACTTTTATATCTATAGATATAGATATCTATACAGGTGGAGACTTTGAAAAGGCAGGAAATATAGGAATCTGAAGTTCAGAAGAGAGTTCTGGACTGGAGGTGAACATTTAGAAGTTGCTAACATATGGAAAGAATAAGTGTAGGTGGATAAAATAACAGATTCAAGGACAGAGCCCTGGAGTACTCTGTCATCAAGGCATTGGGGGTGAGGAGGAGGCAGCAAAAGAGGAGTATCATGGGGGTAGAGGGATCATGAGGGTAGAGGGAAAATCTGGAATGTTGGTCTATGAAAAGCCAGTTTCAACTGTTTTGCTCTGCTGATAGGTTAAATAAGATGAAGACTGAGTGTTGATTTAGCAATGTGGAGGTCATTTGTGATTTGATAATGTTACCAATAGAGAGCCCTCTAAATTTAGTAGGCATCAGTTCCAATGTGCACCACTCCAATATAGAGCTCATATATTAAGCTCTCTGAGAAGCCTGGTGGAATCCCCTAAGGTAGGCAGGTCCTTACTTAGTTCAATTTCCCACCCTCTTTAAGGGGAAGGGTTTGGGGAGGCAGCTCACAGGAAAGCTTTCTCCAAAAGCACCCTCCACACGTCTTCTCCTTAAAGATCTTCCCTTGGATTAAATGGTCTCTTCCTTTTTATTTACTTGATGCAAATACATTTTACTACTTGTTGTAAACACTTTATATACTTTTATGTAGTTGGTATCTGATAACTCATTCCACGTCTCTTGAATTCTTGAGGGGCTTAAGAGTTGTGAATGGGTTACAGACATTTCCCGTTCCCTGATTTTGTTCTGATCCCTAGCTCTAGGAAAGGATCCTGACTTGCTAGATCAGCCAGTGTGAGGTATTCCCCAGGGGATTGTTATTGGTTCATATTGGATGCATGTCTGATGTTGGCTTAATCAGACTACAGTGAAGGACTAAAATGTCTTGGTTGTCTCACTGGATGAAAACAAAGAGGGATGTGGCTTCTTTTCTGCTGCCAGTCATGTGATGACTATAAGGGGAAACTGGCCTTGGGATGAAGCTGATGCTATGGACAGAAGGATGGGGATTTAGAAACCAACTGAAGGCCGCCTGGCGGCTCAGTCGGGTGAGTATCTGACTTCAGATCAGGTCATGATCTCACGGTTCTTGAGTTCAAGCCCCACATAGGGTTTGCTGGTGTCAGTGCAGAGCTTGCTTTGGATCCTCTTTGCCCTTTCCTCGCTCTCTCTCGCTCTCTCTCTCTCCTAAAAATAAACATTTGAGAACCTGAAATTTTGCAGACACTGTTGAGTCATTGAATCAACTAAGCCCAGACCTTGCCCTATATCTGGACTTCTCTGTTACTGGTTTGGTGAATTGGAGTCAGGATTCTCTTACTTGCAGTTAAAAACATTCTAGGTGATTTACAGTTACCTTGTCTACCACATCTCAGAAGTCAGGCTAATTTCCAGTTCTGGCCCTCTATTTCCTGCTGACTTTTTCCATTGCTTTTAACCCATCCTTTGCTGATGCTTATGGGGCCAACTTATCTATTAGGCACAGTGGGCACAGTACTTACATTTATAAATATATATATTTGTGCAGGATGGGACCCATGAAAGTCATAAGGTGGCCCTGGGTGCTTGGCTACTACATACTCTGTTTTTTGCTAATATTACCAGGTTGCTAGGTGAATTGATTTCTTCAATATCTATTGAATGCCTACTGTTTTTCAGGCACTATACAAGGCCTTGAGGATACAGAGGCGCACAAAACAAGAACAGTTCTTTCCTTCACAGAGTTTTTGATCTGGTAGGAAAATCAAACAAAACAAATGATTATTGGAAAATATGATGAGGGTTAAGTATGGAGTGATGAGGTAAGAGACATCATCTACAGGATCAGAAAAGGCCCCCTAGAGGCAGTGACATTAGGGTGAGTGTTGGAGGATGAGTATGGAATTAATTAAACAAAGTACATTCCAGCTGTAGAGAAGAGCAGGTGACAAATTTAGAAGTGAGAGAGATACAGCACATTTAAGATGTTGAAAACATCTAGTAGTGATATTAGGTATCGGTTATTGATGCTAAACATGTCAGGTGGTGGGTGCTTTTCTAGGCATTTTGCATGTCAAGAATTTAAGGAAGAAATACTATTATTATCCCCATTTTATAGATAAGGAAGATGGAGAAGATGAAGTATAGAAAATAAAAGTAACTTATTCAAGTTCATATATGTAGCAAGTGGCAGAGCTGGGGTTGGATCCTGACAGTCTCCAGGCTTAGATTTCTCATCTTCTTTCCAGATACAAATGGAAGGCAGAAGATGAGAGAGTTGTTGGAGGTGAGGCAGGGAAGAGCACTGCATTGCTGGATAGTCCTACTTCTGAAATCCAGCCCTGCTTCTTCTTGACCTCCATGTTCATGTCACCACATCCACCACACCCTCTCTTCTTGGACCCTGCAGTTGCCTTCTTAATGATGTCTACTCTTCTACTTTGCTTCTCATTCCCTAGACCCTCCATTGGCCTATGTAATTATCCTTAGAATGAAATCTCTCAATCTGGCCCATTAGATCTGACACCATCTAGTCCCAAAAGACCACCTTTCAATTTCATGACATTTCTCTTGGCATCTTTCATTTGGTTCCAACCACATGGTCTCTTTTCTCTTCCCTCAATATGTTTAGTACATTCTTATCTCAGACCCTTGCAGTCATCCTTCCTTGAACATGGAACGTACATCTTCCAGATATTTGCATAACTTATTCCTTTTTTCATTCGAGTTTCTGCTCAAATACAACCTCCTCAGAATGTCCTTCTCTGAGAGTCTATATAAAATAGAACTATTACTTTCTGTCACCTTCTCTAGTTTATATATCTATTTATTTGTTTATTTTCGAATCCCCTCACTAAAATGTACTCCCTGGGGGAAGGAACTTTGTTTTGTTTATTGTTCTATGCCTGGGGATTATATCACCCAATAAAGCATTAGCATTTCTACCTTGCCTCGGGCTCTCTGTTTCCTAGGCTAAGACAAACACAAAAGGTGTCAGAGAGGAGGCACCATCTTTCAAGCTCTATGAAAGTCACATGCAAAGATTGGTAGTTAAAAGCCAGGAGCCTGACTCTCTGATACTGTCACTGACTTGGATGCCATTCCAGCTCCAGACTGCCTACTCCTGTCTTCTGGTTTTGAGGGGAATATATACTTCTGTTTCGTTAAGCTGCCTTAGGTGGATTCCTCTCACATGCAGCCAAGTACAGTCCTAACAAACCTAACAACCACTGCTTATTATAGGGGAAAAGGAGAAGAATTCAAAGATAACTCTGAGATTTCTGAAGAGGAAGGATCATGGTGCCACAAACATAAATAGGACAATCTGAAGGAGGAGCTAACTTTAAAGGAATAGTGAAGGATTTTATGATATACAGTAGCCTCTCTTATCTGTAGTTTAGCTTTCTATGGTTTCAGTTCCTCACAGTCAAACATGGTCCAGAAGCAGATGATCCTCCTCCTGGCCCAGTAGCCTACTGCTACATTATGATGTCTAAGTCATTCCCCTCACTTCTTCTCACCACATAGGCATTTTGTCATCACACATCATCATAAGAAGAAGGGTGAGTACAGTACGATACAATATTTGAGAAAGAGAGACCACATATGCATAGTTTTTATCACAGTGTATTGTTATATTTTATTATTAGTTTTTGTTAATCTCTTACTGTGCCTAAGTTGTAAATTTAACTTTATCATAGGTATGTATGTGTAGGAAAATACATAGTATATGTAGGGTTTGATACTATCTACCGTTTCTGGTGTCCATTGGGAATCTTGGAAGGTGTCCACCACAGATGGGGGGAGGGACTATTGTACATATAAATGCTCTTTCTCAGCTGTATTTTAGCTTGATTTTTGAATACTGGGATCCATCCTGATTTCATTGGCTGCACTTACAAGCATTTCTTGCAGTGTAGGAGATGACTTTGGAGAGAAACGTCCTGACTAGAGGTAGGCCACCTGACTAGATGGTAATGTCTTGTTGAGATCACCACATTCTGGGGGTATGATCTTTTGTTTAGCAGATGAAAAAAAAACTTCAATATTTTTCATTTCAATCAGATGTCATCAATATTAGTCAGGATACAAATTTGTCTTCTGGGACAAAGACCCTATATAGCAGTGACTTAAATAAAATAGAAGCATATTTCTCTCTCATCTGGCACTGATATGATAACTTGAGGACCTGGAACCTTTTATTTGGCCTTGGTCTGAAAGGTCAAAATGGATCTTCATGGTACTGTGACCCAGATAGTACCTTTCTATAGCAACACCACTTAATAGACAATTTTGTAAAATTATCAGACACTACTCTCTTCGTTCTAGTTTATTACTGATCTTTCATTGTTCATAAAGAGTTAATGATAAAAATATTGCTTAGATGTGGATCTTGTATTCTTTCTCTTGGAATCATTTTGGGATTTTTCAACGTAATTGCACATTCAATTTCTTCACTGTATTTTAAATATCCTAACTGGCTTAATTAATCCTAGATTTCAATTCATCCCATAACATATCATTATTAAGAAAAAAATTTATGGAGTGGAAACTTTTCCTTGTGCCTGAACTATTTTATAATCTCATATCTCTCCTATCAATAAATTTCCCTGCCCCCTCCCTCAAATAATTGGTTTTACCTTTCAATGAATTCCTCAACTGAGCTTTATCAGAATTGTTCTTAGGGATTTCTACATTGCTTATGGAAGAGTAAATTTCATTTGTGAAAGTAACAAGTAATTTGTAGCTATTACATTGCGCTGGCTTTCTGAAGCTCTTTTAAAATTACACCCTTTGGGGACACCTGAGTGACTCAGTCAGTTAAGCGTCCAACTCTTGATATCGGCTCAGTTCATGATCTCATGGTCGTGATCTCCTGGTCATGATCTCATTGTCATGGGACTGAGCCCTGTGTCAAGCCCAGTGCTGAGCATGAAGCCTGCTTGGTATTCTCTCTCTCCCCCTCTTTCTTCCTCTCCCCTGCTCACGCACATCTCTCCCTCTCTCTCTCTCAAAATAAATAAACTAAAAAATAAAATTATACCCTTTGTTCTTTTTAGTTTTCATCCCTTTTATAAATATGTTTATAGAAATTATTATAGTAAATATGTTTTTAGAAAGTTCTCCTTGATCTACAAACATAATTCAAGCATATCCTGAAAATAGCAAATCTGATATTTTGATTAGTTTATTACACCATCATAAGCATATAATGGAAAACCCCACAGTTTGTGGAAGTAGTCTTTTCACCTCACCATTGATTTCCTTTAGGAATTAAGAAAAGACCATGGCTGTAATGGTTTACTTGTATAGCCCTGGGCAGCTGAGGCTAAAAGATTTGCATGGATTGCTATTCTGTGTAAGAAAGCTGGTGTGGCCAATTTTCAAATGAGCCAGGGGCCTACATTAATAAAAGCCAGGGGAAATGTAGAAGATGCTTATTTTATCTGAGATTGATCATTTTAGGCCAGAAGGTTCAGATTGATCTCACAAGTTCTCCTGCAGAACTGCACTAAGTAAACCTTTCCTTTTCTTAAAAAAATGTTTATTTATTACTGAGAGAGATTGAGAGCATGAGCAGTGGAGGGGCAGAGAAAGAGGGAGACAAAGGATCCAAACCAGGCTCTGTGCTGAAAGCAGCACTCACAGACTGTGCTGAAGTCAGACGCTTAACAGACTGAGTCACCCTGGCGCTCCTGTAAACCTTTCTGGATACTACTTCAGGATGAACATAGTTGGAAGGTTTTAGGTGGCCTATTTGCTTCTGCTGTTTTTAACTTGAAATCATTTTTCACAAGGTGTTGTTAACTTTGAAAAAAACAAAGGTGGATGATTCTGTAAAGTAGTTCTGTGTTTTAAAGTTATTTTTTCTTTTTAAAATTAGAATTTCTCTTTAGATTTTTAAAAAAATTCTTTATCCATTCATCAGTTGATGGACATTTGGGCTCTCTCCACAGTTTGGCTACCTCATTATTTTTAATGGCTATAAAAATTTTTATTGTTTGACTATACTATAATTTAGTCACCCATTTCCCTATAGAATCTATAGCATAGATATACAATATAGTGCTACCCAATATCCTAAGTATTATCTCATTTAATTCTCACAAAACTTCCAACAGGTAGATATTATTGTCTTCATTTTAAAGGTGAGAAAAATAAGGTTAGTGAAGTTAAGTAACTTGCCCAGGGTCACATCGTTAAAGGAGGATCTAGGATTTAATCTCTGTACTATAAATCCCTCCATTCTGTGATGTGTTACCTGGCATCTTGGTAGGATTATAGGCGTTTTAGATTTAGTCCTTGTATTTTTCTGCATCATTTTTTTTAATACTGAGTACATATTGATTTTTATATTCAGCTAAAATGACATTAAAAAGAATGCTTTAAGGGATGCCTAGGTGGCTCAGTTGGTTAAGTGTCTGACTTTGGCTCAGGTCATGATCTCGCTGTTGGTGGGTTTGAGCCCTGCCTCAGGCTCTGTGCTCACAGCTCAGAGCCTGGAGCCTGCTTTGGATTCTGTGTCTCCCTCACTCTCTACCCCTACCCTGCTTGCACCTTGACTCTTTCTCTCAAAAATAAATAAACATAAAAAGTTTAAAAAAGAATGCTTTCATTATTAATCACTTAAACCCATTGACTTATTTAAAGTTAAAGGAACATGTAGAAGATTCCAATCAAAATCAGTGAAAATTGGGAACAAGGTAAGTGACAATCATTTTGGATAATGTTCAAAGGAAATTGTAGAACAATTAATACACATTATACAGCAGTTTAAAAGAATGAGGTAGATGTAGATGTATTTGTACTAATGTGGATAAATAAAGCAATATTGCTGAATTAAAAAGTTAAGCTGCAAAATTCATCCTAAAATTAATATGGCATCTCAAGGGACTTTGAATTGCCAAAACAATTTTGAAAAGGAATAAAGTTAGAGGACACACAGTTACTGATTTCAAAACATTACAAAGCAATAGTAATCAAAACAGTGTGGTACTTCCATAAAGACAGACAAATAAACCAATGGAATAAAATAGCCTAAGAATCAATCTTTGTGCATATAGTCAAATGATCTGCAGCAAAGGTACCAAGGCTACTACTCAATGGGGAAAGGACAGCATTTTCAACACATGGTACTGGGAAAATGATATCCACATGCAAAAGAATTAAGTCAGACACTCACCTTACACCATGTATAAAGATTAATTCAAAATATATTAAATACTTAAATGTAAGACCTAAAACTGTCTAAAGTTTTAGACCTAAAGCTCCTAGAAGAAAACCTGTAAGAAAAGCTTCATGGATTGAATTAGGCAATGCTTTATTTGGAATGATGCCATAACCACAGGCAATCAAAGCAAAAATAGACAAATGAAACCATATCAAACTTAAAAACTTTTTGCATCAAAGGACACAATGCACATAGTGAAAAAGGAACTTAAGGAGCGGTGAAAACTATTTGCAAATCATTTATCAGACAAGAGGTTAATATCCAGAATATATGAAGAAATCCTACATCACACAACAAGAACATCTAATAATCCAATTAAAAAATGGGCAAAGGATTTGAATAGACATTTTCCCAATGATATACAAATGGCCAAGAAGCACATGAAAAGGTTCTCAACATCACTAATCATTAGGGAAATGCAAATCAAAACCATCATGAGGTATTATCTCATACCCATTAGAATGGCTACTATAAAAAAAAATAGTGTTATTTGTGTATGAGAAGAAACTGGAACCCTTATGCACTGTTAGTGAGGTTGTAAAATGGTGTAGCTGCTATAGAAAACAGGAGTTTCCTTAAAAAAAATGAAAAAGAAAACTACCATATAATCCAGCCATGCTACCTCTGGATATATATCCAAAGGAATTGGAAGTAAGGTCTCAAAGAGACATTTGCATCCCATGTTTATAGCAGCATTATTCAAAATAGTCAAGAAGTGGAAGCAACCCAAATGTCACCAACAGACAAATGGATAAACAAAATGTGGTATATACAGTGGAATATTATTTAGCCTTAAAAGGGAAGGAAATTCTACCAAGTGCTACAACATTGATAAACCTTGAGGACAAGATATGTGAAATAAGCCAGTCAAAAAGACAGATACTGTATAATTCTACTTATATGAGGTATCTGAAGTAGTCAAGAAACAGAAAGTAGAATGGTAGTTACCAGGAGCTTGGTCAGGGGAAAAGGGGAATTGCTTAATGCATACAGAGTTTCAGATTTGTCAAATGAAAAGTTTTAGAGTCTCTTTCAAAACAACGGGAATCTGCTTTCTTTTTAATGTTTATTTATTTTGGGGAGGGAGAGAGGGAGGGAGAGAGGGAGAGTGAGCATGAGTTGGGAAGGGGCAGAGAGAGAGGGAGACACAGAATGTGAAGCAGGCTCCAGGCTCTGAGCTGTCAGCACAGAGTCCGACACAGGGCTTAAACCCACGGACCACGAGATCACGACCTGAGCCAAAGTCGGACACTTAACCAAATGAGCCATCCAGGTGCCCCTGGTTAAAATGATGATTTTATGTGAGTTTTACCACAATAAAAAATTTTAATCAAAACATTAGAAACTCTGCTGGTTATAAGCATATAGGGTAATGGAAAAATATTAAAACATTTAGTACACTGTAATTTAAAACATTGGAATTATTGAGGCATTAAAGTGTTTTACTTCTCTGTAAAAAACCGTAAACAAATGTTAAGCCATAGATAGACATATATAGTATGATACATTGAAAAAAATTCAAAACATGCCAAAGTATACAGTGTACTTTCTATGGGGACATATATTTGTATATAAAGACATTAGATAAGAACTGGAAGGATATACACCAAATTAATCACAGTAGTTATCCTTGGGTAAAGGAAAAGGGGACCAGATGGTGGGTGATGGTTAAAAGGGACGTATCCATAGTGCTTCAAGTTTTTATGAAGAGAATCAATTCATGAATTATTTATATAAAATAGCCTCTAAACATATAAAAAGATGTTCAAACTTGCTTTAAAAAATCCAATTAAAACTACACTGGAAAAAAAAACTATATTGAAATTCCCCATTTCTCTTCTTTTGGATTGGCAAAGATTTGAAAGCTTGATGATATATTCTGTTGGCAAGGCTATGAGGAAACATTGCTGCTGGGAAGGCAAATTGTACCACGCCTACAAAGGGGAATTTGGCAATATCTAACAAACCCGGCACTCTACTTCTAGAAATTCACCAGGAACATAGCCTCTAACAATACAAAAATAAACGCCCAGGGTGATTCATTGCAGCATTACTTGTAATTGCAAAATATTGGGAAGTACCTTAATGGTTAAACATGGAAGACTGGTTGTATAAATTTTGTCACATACATGGAAGACTGGTTGTATTAATTTTGTCACATACATACAATCTGGTTGTAGGTAGGATGATCTCTAAAACTGATAGGGATTTCTAGGACATAGTAAGTGAAAAAAGGAGATTGCAAAAGTATATGTGTAGTACCCAGCTTTGTTGAAGAGAGAAGGAGAAATTAAAGAAAATGCATACGTCTGCTTATTTTCACTAGCCAAAATTTAATGAACTTAGTGACCTATACAGAGGGTGTGTGGAGGAGACATGAAAAGTATACAGGCAGGAGTAACACTTCTCTGACCACACCTTTGTATATAAGTTTGACTTTGAGTTATGTTAATGTTCTAGATATTTTGAAATAAAAGAAATCAACACGGATCAAAAATTTCCTAACATGGAATGTAAATAGAAACACATAAAGCCAATTATATTTTTAAATGAATGTCATGTCTACATTGAAGGGAGAAAAAAAGAACTAATCCAAGTAACTTTTGACTATACGATAATTTGACTATACACCGTTCTTTTTTTGTCTTTATCAAAATTTTTAATATTTTATTCATCATGGATTTTATTTTTGCATTCCTTTGATTTTTTCAAAAGACTGTATTAAAATATTACTTTTCTTCACTATTGAGTCTCTTTTTTTTTAATATGAAATTTATTGTCAAATTGGTTTCCATACTACACCCGGTGCTGCTCCCAACAGGTGCCCTCCTCAGTGCCCATCACCCACTTTCCCCTCCCTCCCACTTCCTATCAACCTTCAGTTTATTCTCAGTTTTTAAGAGTCTCTTATGGTTTGCCTCCTTCCCTCTCTGTAACTTTTTTTTCCCCTTTCCCTCCCCCCACCCCGGTCTTCTGTTAAGTTTCTCTATACAGTGTTCTTCTTAGTAGTTCTTTCTTCCCCCTACAAAGTAGGGTGCAAATAGCAATTTTAAAGCTACTTTGTGTGTATTGTAGGATTGACCAAAGGAATAAATATATTAGTTCGTTGGGAGTTAGTGTAGGGTCCTCATTACATAAGAAGGGAGATACAAATATGGACAGTGGGAAGAAGAAGAACCCTATAAGATTTACTGGAATTGGTATTAGTTGAGTTTATGATATCTAATATCTTTCCTAACTCTTTTAATTGAAGGGTTAAATTTAGTGCACACAGTGAAATTCCCTACTAATAGGAATTGGTACTCTTTTTTTTTTTTTTTTTTTTTACTCCCTCCACACATTTCCTCCCCCCTCTACCCCTCACACCCACCTCTGGAAACCACCAATCTGTTCTCTGTATCTATGGACTAGTACTGTTTTGTTTTTCATTTCTTAGATTCCACAAATAAAAGAGATCATATAGTATTTGTCTTTGTCTGGCTTATCTCACTTAGCATAATACCCTCTTGGTCCATCCATTTTGTCACAGATGGCAAGATTTCATTCTTTTTTATGACTGAATAATATTCCATTGTATGTACATAGCACAATTTCTTTATAATTCATCCATCAGTGGACACTTAGGTTGTTTCAGTCTTGGCTATTGTGAATAATGCTGCAATGAACATGGAGGTGCAAACACTAACTTCTTGAGTTAGTGTTTTTGTTTTCTTTGCATAAATACCCAGAGGTGGAATTGTGGAATTATATGGTAGTTCTATTTTTTTTTTTTTTAATTTTTTTTTTCAACGTTTATTTATTTTTGGGACAGAGAGAGACAGAGCATGAACGGGGGAGGGGCAGAGAGAGAGGGAGACACAGAATCGGAAACAGGCTCCAGGCTCTGAGCCATCAGCCCAGAGCCCGACGCGGGGCTCGAACTCACGGACCGCGAGATCGTGACCTGGCTGAAGTCGGACGCTTAACCGACTGCGCCACCCAGGCGCCCCTATGGTAGTTCTATTTTTATTGTTTTTATTATTTTTATTTTTTAGAAGCATACTACAATAGTTAATTTTATTTGTTCAAGGGCTCTGTTGCAAGCACTCAACCAAAGATGGGCTCTGATTCTGTGAGCCCTGATTCATATATTTAGGAAGATAAAAGCAAACTGTGATCCATGTAAATGGATGAAAAACTAAAGGCTCACAGTTAATCACATTGTAGTTTTAAATTTCGACAACCTAGAAGTCGGAACTCACAGGTCTTTTAGGTCCTGTCCCACAAGGTATCTGCTTTATTTGAGCTGAGTGACTTCATCATTCTTCAGCTTCCGGATCATAATACTGGTTAATCCCCGATCATTCAGGATACACAGAAGGCTCAGGAAGACTTCATTCTCAATGCCATACATCCCCTTCACCATTCTTGACACTGGATGAATCCTGGATAGATTTTCCAATATGGATTCAATGAGATCAGCCACACTTAATCCAATAGCCCAGTTGGTATATCCTTTTAGCTTGATGGCTTCATAGGCACTTTCAACCATCATCTTATGCACTTACTTCCAATTTTCACTGTCATTGTCTGTTCCCATTTCTGGATTCAGTTCTTGGAGAGAAACGCCACATTCACTCCATTCCACACAGCCACACCTGAGTCGCCATGTTCTCCCAGATCCATCCATGGCAGCTGCTGGGACGAATGCCATGTTTTTCAGCCATAAGACAGCAAAATCTAGTGGAATCCATGTTACACCTACTTCCAATCACATGGTGTTTGGGTAGTCCACTTAAGTTTCCAGGTAACCTATGTGAGAATATCCACTGAGTTGGAAACCATGGTTATGATACAATCAGGCCTGTGATTGACTATCTGAGGAATAATGAATTTGAAGACATTAACATTCCTCTTCACCAGATTGAGATGGCTCTCTCCCTCCTGCTGGTGGACTCCTGCTGTTACCACCACAATCTTAGAATTGGTAGTCACAGAGTAATCTTTATCTGCCACAATTTTTTGGTGTCTGAAGAAATCAGCTCCCATGTTACAGATCCATCATTTCTCCTCTGAGTTTACCTTCTAAAACGTACAGAAGGGCAAGGTCATGAGCCAGAGACTTTCCCAGAATGCTGATGGCACAGGCCATACCAACTTGTTCAACACCCATTGCAGTGATCTTATTGTTTGGGACGTTGTCTCTTCTTCTGCAACTGGTGCCATCCGTTTTTCCTTAAGAGTCGCCATGTGCTCAGAGAGAAACTTCTGTAAGAGTCGTGCAAAGAGGGCAATGACAACTATGTGTGACTCCTCTGGTGCGGTATCTGCAAGGAGTGGTAGTTCTATTTTTAAATTTTGAGGAACCTCCATACTGTTTTCTATAGTGGTTGCACCAATTCACATCCCACCAACAGTGTATGAGCATTCCCTTTTTTCCACATCCTCACGAACACTTGTTATTTCTTGTCCTTTAGATAATAGCCATTCTAAGAGGTATGAGCTGATATCTCATTGTGGTTTTGATTTGCATCTCCTTGAGCATCTTTTCATGTGCCTGTTGGTCATCTGGATATTTTCTTTGGAAAAATGTCTATTCAGATCCTCTGCCCATTAAAAAATTTCTATTTCACAGAAATAGAAACAACCAGCCTAAATTTGTATAGAACCACAAGAAACCTTGAATAGCCAAAGCAATCTTGAGAAGAAATAACGAAGCTGGATCATCATGCTCTCCGATTTCAAACTATATTACAAAGCTATAGATTAAAATCATATGGTATTGGTATAAAAACAGACACATAGATCAATGGAACAGAATAGACAGCCCAAAAATGTTTATTTGATTGCATATATGATTAACTAATTTACAACAAAGGAGCCCAGTGGGAAAAGACAGTCTATCCAATAAATGGTGTTGGGAAAACTGGACAGCTAAATATAAAAGAACAAAACTGGACTACGATCTTACACCATAAACAAAAATTAAGTTAAAATGGATTAAAGACTGGCAAGTAAAACCTGAAACCATAGAACTCCTAAAAGAAAACAGGCAGTAAACTCCTTGACATAGATCTTGGTGATAAGCTTTTGAATCTTACACTAAAGGCAAAGGCAATAAAAGTAAAAATAAACAGTGGGACTACATCAATCTAAAAAACTTCTGCACAGCAAAGGAAACCATCAACAAAATGAAAAGGCAACCTACTGAGTGGGAGAAAATATTTGCAAATCATGTGTCTGATCAAAGGCTAATATCCCAAAATATAAAAAGTTCATACAACTCAATAGCAAAAAAAACAAACAATTCAATTTAGAAATGGAATCTGTACTCTTTACATAATAGCTGATTTTAGGATTGAGGCAAGGAAAGTCTGATAAGCCTAAGACATTGTATTATTCATAAAAGTAAGGAAGTACCTCCTCCCAACCCCCATTGATGGCAACATGTTAAAAATACTCAGAAACCAGCTTGAAATGTTGCTCACTGGCCACAATCTGGCCAATTAGTGCATCAATATGTGTAAGAAGAGTAATAGATTACTACTCATTGAGGAAAAAAGAAAATCGAGGAGTCCTTACTAGTAATACACAGATTAAGTAAGTAAAATAAGTGAATAAGTAAATAGGAGAGAAGGGAGTGTTCTTTCTTATATGCCAACTAATAATGGAGTTAGAAGAATAATGGAGTGGGGTGCTTGGGTGGCTCAGTTGATTAAGCATCCAACTCTTGATCTTGGCTCAGGTCATGATCTCAAGATTTGTGAGTTCAAGCCCTGTGTGGGGCTCCTTGCTGACAGCGTGCAGCCTGCTTGGGATTCTTTATCTCCCTCTCTCTGCCCCTCCTCTGCTCTCTCTTGCTCTCTCAAAATAAATAAAATATCCTTTTTTTTTTTTTTTCAACGTTTATTTATTTATTTTTGGGACAGAGAGAGACAGAGCATGAACGGGGGAGGGGCAGAGAGAGAGGGAGACACAGAATCGGAAACAGGCTCCAGGCTCTGAGCCATCAGCCCAGAGCCCGACGCGGGGCTCGAACTCACGGGCCGTGAGATCGTGACCTGGCTGAAGTCGGACGCTTAACCGACTGCGCCACCCAGGCGCCCCTAAAATATCCTTTTTTAAACAAAGAAGAAGAATGGAGTTACAAAACCACTGTTTTTGTTTTTCTTTTGTTTTGAGAGTAAGCTCATGCATGCATTTTCATGAGCATGAGTGGGGTAGGGGCAGAGGGAAAGGGAGAAAGAGAATCCTAAACAGGCTTGATGCCCTGTGAGGAACCTGTCACGGGGCTTGATCTTATGACTGTGAGATCATGACCTGAGTGTAATCAAGAGTTGGACTCTTAACCAACTGAGCCACTCAGGTGCCCAAAACCAACATTTTTAACCATTATGGTCCAATATCACTTAGGGAAGAATCAAATATACATGCTAAATCTAGGGAGGGAAAGTTTGAAGAGAAATTATAATTACAACAGGAAAAACAGTAACTATCCAGTAGGGAAACTGAACAACATCCTAACCAAGTGATCACAATGAATATCACCAATGAAGTGTAAATGGGCATCATCATGTGCCTCCAGAGGGGACTCATTGAAAGGATGCACTACCCTTTGGTAGCACTGCGGCCAAGAAGCACCAAACTTATCAGGAGGATGCATTAAAAAAACACAAACTGGCCTGTGTTTTTCAAAAATGTCTGTGTCACGAGGCAAGGAAAGGCTGAGACATGGCAGCTAAATGAAATAAGTAATCTTGGCCCAAATAAAAATTGCCTATAAAAAAAATTCTTAGGACCTTTAATGAGAATGAAAAGTGCACTTTAGATTAAATTCAAATTCCTTATTACACTTCCTGAATTTACCTTTGTTATCTAAGCATATATATCCTTGCTTAAAAGGGGTAAAGGGCATGGTATGTGCAATCCTCTCTTGAATGGTTTAGAAGAAAAAATAATATATATGTAGACACATATTTTTTATATATATATATACACATATTACAGAGAGAGTTATAAAGCAAAGGTAGCAAATGTTAAAAATTGGTTAATATAGGTATATGAGAGTTTTATTATCCTTGGAACTTTTCTGTAAATTTGAAACTATTTATTTATTTATTTTTAATGTTTATTTATTTTTGAGAGAGACAGAGACAGAATGTGGTATGGAGACTTGCATAGGTCTCCATGCTGAGCATGGAGACTGCTTAGGATTTTCTCTCTCTCTCCCTCTGCCCCTTTCTTCTGCTTGCACTCTCTCTCTTTATCTCTCTCTCTCAAATACATATAAAACAAAAGATATTTAAAAGTATCTAAAAATAAAATTTAAAAATTAATTTAAAAAAACAAAGGGATACTGGCATTATACCTTTCTAGTCACACTAATAGATTTTGAGATGTGGACTCACTCAAAATTCTGCTCTTTTTACCAGTATGTTCCAACAAGAGTATGGCACTTAGGTAGGATAAATGAGTGCTATAATCTTGCAGAGGCTCGCTCTTTCTTTCTTTCTTTCTTTCTTTCTTTGTTTTTTAAATACATTTTTAAATTTTAATTTACTTTTATTTATTTACTTTTATTTTTATTTTTATTTTATTTATTTATTATTTATTTTATTAAAAAAATTTTTTAAACGTTTTTTCATTATTGAGAGACAGAGACAGACCATGAACATGGGAGGGGCAGAGAGAGGGGGAGACAGAATCTGAAACAGGCTCCAGGCTCCAAGCTGTCAGCACAGATCCCAACACAAGGCTCGAACTCACAAACTGCCAGATCATGACCTGAGCCAAAGTCAGAGGCTCAACTGGCTGAGCCACCCAGGTGCCCCCAGAGGCAATTTCTTAATTAAAAAAAAATGTATACACATATATGTATATATACATATATATGTATATATGTATACATATATATGTATATATATATATATATATATATATATATATATATATATGTATATATGTATATATATTGGTTGTAGAAAGTTCCAGTTTCCAGACTTTTGCAGTCCTTAACAGTTAATGTTGAAAATTCAGCCCTTAGGATCTGGACAACTTTTGATTTATTTCCTTTTAAAGAGGAAATGGCCTATAGGCGGGTTAATACACAAATCAAAATAGTCTCATTCATCAGTGTCTAATGTCTGGCACACAGTAGATGGCAGTGAATATTTATCGTTGCAGATTAGGATCACTAACTCAAAAAAAGATTACAGAGTCATCCAGAGGTAAGAGTGCCCTGAAGGGAGAGTGGTTGGAGGTGGTGAGCTGGAGAGACATGCTGGATGAAGTGACTGTCAATGAAATTAAAGACCACATCTTGTATATCACAATTGTGTTGATGCTGGGTTCTGGCTGTCAGAGTTCAGGAGGGTTTTATTCAGGGCTTTGGAGAGGTAAGATGCAAACTTAGACCTGAAAACAATGAAGTGAAATACTCAATGAGGGTGGCTGGGAAGAGAGTATGTGGCAGCAGTGGGGCACTGCCATTGTCAGTGACCTTTTTCCGGTTGAGGTTGACTGGAATTTGCTCATGTTAGTTGTTGCTAGGTGACCCACACGTTTGTCATTTCGAATTGGCCTGATGTGCTTCATTTTGCTTTTCTGCTTGTTATTGTTGGGCATATGGATTACTTATAATGTTTGTAATTAGAAACAACACTATGAAGATTTGTGTGTGTGTGTGCGTGTGTGTATATAGACACACACGCACACGCACACACACACACATATATATAGGTGTGGTTTACTCACTTGGTGTGTATTCTTCCAAAATGGACAAAAGACATCCATAATTTTATAGTTTTTTTTTTAAATATTACCAGATAGCTTTCCAGAAAGTTGAACTAATTCACATTGTTTCTTTCTTTTTGTTTTAAGATCCTAATGTTTTATTTTTTTTAATTCACATTGTTTCTTGTAACATATAAATATACCTGCTTTCTGACAGCCCAGCCAACTATGGGATACTTGTAAGCACATTTACACATTACACATCTTAAATTGTCAAGAGCAAAATTTAACTGATATGATAAAAATGGATGAATTCTTAGTTATGACTTGAATTAGAAAAGGATGATTAGGCAAGATTAAAAACTGAAATTTTGGCATTCTAAAGGTTAAAATAATGACCAAGTGCCAGGCATATAGTTTAGTGGAAATCAAATACTAAGAATGTAATATATATGAATAAAGATGTTCTGAAGATTCAACTTGTTAGAATTTTAGGAGATGGAACTCATTACAGGACTTTGGCATTAAACATATCTTAATTGAGTTCTTGTTCTGCTATTAACTAGCTTTATGACCTCAGGCAATTTCCATAATATAAAAAAGGCGAAGAGCTTCCAGTTATTTGAAATAATTTAACGTAGTACTTACACAAAATAAAAATGAAATTTTCCAGTATACAAAATAAATTAGGGGTAGAACTATTTACCTCACAAAAGTGGTGCAAGGTTAAGATGAGGGAACTTGGAATGTGGTAGGTTTGACATAAATGGTATTTATCTCCCCTGACCTTGCTTTTCCATGTTTTCTTTTTATACTAACCTATCCAAAGATGGAAACTAGCAATGCTTTAAAACAAAACTTAGGGCCTGGCCCTCCAGGCCTCTTTGTCTCAGTGGCCTTTGGCTGTCACCAATCACAGCTGCTTCTCAGCTTTGCCTGTCATTCTCCAGAGTCTGGCCAGTCCCTGTCAGCTATTGGGTGTGCTTCAGAAGATGGCCAGGTAGCGCTCAGGTGGGTCAAGTTCTCTACCATTGGACTAGCCCAGGAGCCCAGAGCCCTCCATTTCTAGTTGGTTTTCAGGTGGGCAGCCAGGGAACAATGGCCCTAGACCTGGACCTACCACCAATCTGACCTCAGGCTTTATTCTCTTCATCTACCAAGAGAAGGGTTTGAACTGGATCATTTCTAATGGTCCTGGCTTGACGAAACAGGAAAACCTACACATAATTTACTCTGTCAAAGAATTCTATTATTTTCTCATTTTGTCTTGAGTGTTGTATGCTTTTACAGCTTAGTTAGAGCTAGATTGTATAATGTGAGTCAAAAATTACAGATGAATCCAAACTCTCACTTCCCAGTTTGAAGTAAATTTTTGTTCATGGGAAAGAGTGGATTAAGAGGAACGTAAAAAGAAATCTTTCAACTTGACAATCTCCTGAGTACAAGATAGCTGAAATGTATGAGACAGAAACTATTTCTTCTCTTCGTTAGAAGTAAGTTAATGTGGTTAATTCATGAATGTTTAAATGGGATAATTTGCTCAGAGAAAAAGAATTGGTCATCTTTGAATTTTTGAAGAAGGGAAGTATAAGGCAATGTAAGTCTATGAGCTACCTCAACTTCTGATTGCCCGTAAGTTCTCCATATGCTTTGCCCTCCCTGTAGACACCCCTCTCTGACTTGATTACCAAGCGTTATTTACTTTTCTCACGAACGCTCTATCAGGAGACTATTGTCTGATGAGTTTTGTTCCCCAATAACTGAGATCCAGAATAGACATCATTCTCCATTCATTCAAAATGTCCGTCCTGAGTTCTATTCCCTGCCAGGCTCTGTGACTGATGCAGAGGATACAAATAGAAAAACACTTCCCTGTCTTTGAGGCCTGCACAGGCTTCTGAGTCCAGAGGTTAGAGGATAAAAAGCAAAGATCAAATGGGAAGGAGCGGTTTCATGCCTTAACATTATATAAGTATAAAGACCTCTCAGGGAACAACGGATGGAAATACAAACACAAAGTCTATAAAAATGTCTGTGACAAGAACAAAGAGATTGTTCAGTTCTACTTACAGCAGAGTGACTAAGAATCAAACATGGACACTTGCATTTCTAGGTCTATTGTTTAAAGAAAACTTGAAAAAGTGCTATTCAAGTACAAATAAACTAATGAGAAACTGTAAAAGCCTTTAGCTGTAAGGTATTATTACTGTGTCAGGATGGGTCTCAGCAGAAAACGGATGACACATTTAAATTAGGATAATTTAAGGAGGGTTTAATAAAGAACTATTTACGGAGGACCAAATGTAAGGAAACCATGCAGAATAGCGCAGTACCCAGGGTTAGGATCAGTGGACTCCATTATTCCTCAAGAGTAGGGGACCGCGTACAGGAATTGGAGACAGAGAGTGTCTGTCTGAGAGATGCTGAGACCCCCTACCTCCTTTGTGCATCTAGACCAGCTGGAAGTAGCCCCACCGGGAGGGATTGCACTTTGCTACCTCCCTCAGATCTCCTGCTGGGCTCTCCACTGACTGAACCCAATGAAACCAGAATGCAAAGGGGCTAGTTGTCACAGTCTCACAGGCCAGTGCACACAGCAGGGGTAGAGAAGGGGTGAATGGAAGATCAGGCTGCTTGTTTCACTTTGAAAGTTGGATAAAAAAAAAACAAAACAGAAAGAAAGTTGGATAAAGCATGGAGCCCAGTAACACAATCTTTGTGCACACAACGGAAGAGAAAAGTTACTCTGCTCCTGGAGTGCAATGATAGGGGACTAGTAAAGACATGGTGGGAGTGCTGGTCATACCTGGCTTTGTGTCCTGGCTCAGCCACTAACCGTGTGACTTAAGCCTCAGTTTTCATCTCTAAAATACTGGCGATAACAATATTTAACACTTCAGATGGTTGTGAAGACTATTAACACAATGTGTGCAAAATGCCACTGTCTGAAATGTAGTAATCTCTCCCCAAATGATGCCTATGGTAATGATAATCAAGATTGTGTCAATGTAACCATAATCCAATCAACCAGTATATCTAGCCAGATCCAAGACCATGTTATGTTAAATTCCAAGCACCTTTCCCATTTGTTCCCTTTCTTCTATACTCATGCTGCTACTTAGGTCAGGCTTATATACCTCTTGACTGGTCTTCGTGCTTTTAGGCTTTTCTTTCTTACCCATCCTTCATTCTGCAGCCTTGGGTCTTTTGCCCTCATACCCTCCACCTTTAGCACATCTGAATCAACCTGTCCCCCACAAGCCTCAGTGTGCCAAGTGTGCCACGCAGAACAGTGTACAAAACCTGCATGCACAGTTTAGGGAATAATCATAAACCACTCTCTAGGTTAAGAAATTAAACATTGCTGTTTTCTAGAAGCCTCCCCACTCCTGAGTGCCCTTTCTTGATTACACAATCAGCCCTCTCTCCAAGAAGTATCCACTGTCCTGATTTCTATGATAGCATTTTGCTTTTTTAAAAAAATGTTTATTAATTTTGAGATAGAGAGCATGAGGGGGGAGGGGCAGAGAGAGACAGGGAGACAGAGGAACTGAAGTCTGTGCTGACAACAGTGAGCCTGATGTGGGGCTCAACTTACGAATCGTGAGATCACGATTTGAGCCAAAGTCAGACGCTCAACAGACTGAGCCATCCAGGTGCCCAGTGTTTTTGCATTTAAATTTTACCTCCCGTGTATGAATCTTTAAACGTTATGCCTCATTTTACCAAATCCAAGAAGATCTCTTTTTCATATTTTAGCATATCTGAAGTTGAGATATGCTTATGATGATGGCTTGTCATGGTCTAATTTGCAGCATTTTTTTCTTTATGAGAAAAGGTATAAAATATAAATACAGAAATATAAAATAATGGAGTGTTTTACAATCAATGGCACCCTAGATTTAATGCAGGCTACTTTGGATTGTTTCTGAACTGTGCGGATAGAATTATACTGCATGTAATCTTTTACCTCTGTCTTCTTTCTGGTCAGCACAGTGTTTGTAAGACTCATTCATTTTGTGGCCACATGACGTTGTTCATGTTGTCTATTACAAACAATGTTGCCATGAACAATCTTGTATGTGTACCCTGTGCTCACAAGGCCTACAACAGTTGACAAGGCACCATAATTTCTCTCGACTTCTGCAATATTATCCAAACACCAACCTTAACCCTCATCCCAACTAGAGCAATGTATTTGAAACACAGACTTGGTCATCTCATGTCCCTGCTTGAAACATTTTAATGGTTTCCTGCTGTTTTTAGAATCAAGATCCATATCTCTGATACAGCTTTAAGTCCTTCTAAGCCAGCATCAGCTCCCACCATTATTCTTACACATCCTTTCTGTAGGCTAATTAGCCACAGTGGCCTTCTATTCCGTTCTTTAAACAAGCTTTCCTCCAGGACTCCTCTCTACCCCACCTCAACCTCCAGCCTGATTAAATCCATCCATCCATCAATCCAAGTTCTAGCCTCAACTCCTCAGAGAAGCCCACCTTCTGACCAACGTAGGTCAGGACACTTTTACTGTGTCTTCTCAAATGCTCTTCTTTTTGGAACATAGATTTGCTGCTGAAACAGAGACCATGGTGAATTTAATAAGACAGAAGTCTCTATCTTTTGCTGACAATATAATGTTGGCCTTAGCAGCCCAGGATTTCTCTAGAGTCTCTCTGATGTTGGGAGCCCAGAATTTTTCTACCTTGTTTTGTGGACATCTCTAAGTTACCCTCACCAGCATGCTTTAAGACAATTCACCACCATATTTCCATTTCAGTCAGTGGAAGGGAGAAAGAGGAAAGGGAGGGCATAATCACTCCTTGTAAGGGCATGACTCAGGAATTGTGCTTATTACTTTTACTCACCTCTCACTGATCAGAACTTGGTCACATGGCCACATCTTACTGCAAGGGAGGCTGGGAAAAGTAGTCTTTATTTTGGCTGCCATATGCCCAGCTTTAAACCTGGAGATCTGTTACTGTAGATGGAGTGAATGGATATGGGGACACCTAGTGGTTTCTGTGGCAGTACAGGCAACCCAGATTGCAATGATACACTAATTAGTGTGATTATTTGATTGATATTTATCTATCCCCCTAGGACTGTAATCTTTACAAGAGCAGGTATCATATTTGTTTCACTCACCATTATGTCCTCATCATCTATCCCAGTGCGCGGTACACACGTATTGATGTGGAAACATTGGGATTTGGAGCCGATGGCCAAGGAAGAATGCTTGAGATGTGTTCAATGCAAAAATGTGGTTTTATTAAAGTACAGGGAGAGGACTCATGGGCAGAAAGAGCTGAACTGGGGTTGTGATAGGTGGCTGATTATGTACTTTCAAGTTGGGAGTGTGTTAGGGATGGCATAAGTCTCTAAGGAATTTTGGAAGCAAGGTTTCCAGGACCTTGAGGGGGTTAGCTATTGTTAGGAAAAGGTCATTTATTACTGTCTAATAAACCTTTAGTTATGAGACCATGAGATGTATATCAACGGGCTATATGCTTGGAGGATGATTGCTAACACTTATCTTGGGGGGTAGAGATAAAGGAAGTTTCCATAGGAATTTTTGTATCTTAAAGGAGGCTTACAGGATCCCATTGGGGTCAGGATAATGTTAAGCTTTCGCCTTTTGCCTTTGGCTAAGTATTAATATTAACACCAAGGCAGTTGCGTTCCTAGAGGAAGGTCACTCTGCCTGTCTCAAGGACTTGTCAGTGGGCTGTACACTGTAAAGAAATTTAATTTTTTCTTTTAACTTTGCTTCCCACGTCAGTATGACCTTAAAAGATATTTGTTGAATGCAGGAATGAATATATTGGATCTCTATGTCCTGTGTTCCTGTCTCATGCTTGATGCTCCACCTAGATCAAAACACTTGTGGTTATCTAGTAATGTACTCATTATCCATTAAAAAAACACTTTGCTAATCTGATAAGCAAAAATAGTCATCTCACTGTTTAAATTTCTTTGATGACTTTTGAGATAACACAAATTTTCATGTATTTCCATTTATACTTCTTGTTATAAGATTTGATATGATTAATTCTGTCAATGTCTCTTGAGGTACACTAAGAGTTTAACACAGTAGATTTCAGTCAAATAAAGTCCAAGTTCGGTAGCAACTTCAGGGACTTGCTTGATCGAGGAGTAGAATATAAAGTAATACTTGAATTAGGGCATTCATGCAATTCTACGTGGATGTTATTTCTCAAGTTTGAGCTTTCCACAAGGGTCGGGAAGCAAAGAGTTAAAGGTTACATGCCCTCCTTAGAATATCACCTCAGGGTGATACTGTGATTTATAATAAGGAATATATATTTGGTCTTTGTCCCTATTTCTGGTGCAGAACTCCTAAAATCCTTGAAATTTCCTAAGTGATAAAGTTTCATATTCCTAACAAGCACCTTTCAACCACACCCGAGATTACGTTAATAAGATGACTATTGGAAAGCATCTAAGGGTGGGGCTGGTTGCCAGGGGAACCAACCTTGTGACTAGTTTAGTCCCACCCCCTGACCTCTGAAGAGGGAGAGGGTCTCCAGGTGAAATCAATTGCCAATGGCTAATAATTTAACCAATCACACCTGTGTAGTGAAGCTTCTATTAAAAACCCAAAGGACAGACTTCAGAGAGCTTCCGGGTTGGTAAACCGGAACACATCTACGTGGCGGGTCCCAAACTTCACCTGGACAGAAGTTCCTGTGTTCAGGACCTCTTGCTGTTCATTTGTATCCTTTGTCATAAACCGGTAATCTGGTAAGTAAATGGTTTCCTGAGTTCTACGAGCTGCTCTGTCAGATTAACTAAACTCAAAGAGTGGGTTGTGGAACTTCTGATTTTTAGCCAGTGGGTCAGAAGCACAGGAGATAACTTGGACTTTCGATTTGCATTGGAAGTGGCTATCTCCAAGTAGATAGTGTCAGAACAGAGTCAAATTCGTAGGACACCCGGTCTGTGTCCTTGGAAGATTGAGTTAATTGCTTGGTGGTGTGGAAAAACACATCTGAGATTTTTTTTCTCAAATGCTATTTAAGGAAATATCCATGAGCTCTGGTAGCCAGTAAAGATTAATGTTGTATTGATAAATGAAAACATCTAGTTAAGACTTGGTGAGAATGATGGTCATCTCACTCACAATCACCCAACAAACTACACACCACTAGGTACTTAAATGTATGTTAAATGATAAGAATATAAACATTATAAAACAATACATTTAATATGGACACACTGAATGAAGCTATATAAAAAATGAAAACATGTAAGGGTAGTGGGATTTAGATTTTATTACTATTTCAACATTTTTTTCTTTAATATTGTTAATGAAGCTAAATCACAGCACCTGTACCATCACCACCACCAATAATTCTCTTAGCGGTGCCCTTTTCAAGATACATAAGACCTATAAGATATTATTGGTATAGAGAAGAGTAGAGGGAGCTGTTCTAAATATAAGCATGCATGTGGCCAGTGTGCGGAAGACACATTTTCCTGTATAAGATTCAATTTACAATTCTGAAAGCCAAGAGAGGAAGCAATAATTCAAGGCAAAGGAAGTGAAGAGCTTCTATTTCCTTAGTGTTCATGAGCAGGCCGGATGTGGACATTAGTGCTAATGAGAACAGCCTGTTTTCAGACAAAGAGCACATGCCAGGCTTCCCTGTGCAGATAACCCAGGATCAGTACAATGCCAGCAACCAAGAACTCCGCTGTTTTCCTTTTGGTATAAACTGGGCATAACTGAGAATAGTCTCTTAATAAGTTGCTCTGTGGCTGCTCAGAAATGCACTTGACTGTAGGGCCCCCAAGGTACACAACTTCCTACTAATCGTCTAAGCTAGGAAGCTTCTTTTCCTAATGCCAGAATCCATAGCAGAGTTCAATTTTACTCACTTCTTGATGCAAATTACTTGAGTTTTCAAGTTCAACTATTGAGTAAAGTTTAGTCATGTAGATGACTGAGATGTGCAAAAAAGGAAGATGCTGAGTTGTGCAAAAAAGGAAGAAGAAAGGAAAAAGAAAAAGTACTTGATAATATAGTTGATAGGAGAAGAAGTCATTTTGGAGGAAGGGAGGAGATTTTGGTGAATGGGTAATTTTAGCCACAGGAGAGTACCATGTGAGTGTGTTATCATCTCCATTACCGTTTCCGTTAAAGTGGCAGCCCTGGGTTTCCTGGGAGGCTGGTTTCCTGGAAACCTTTAGTTTCCTCCAATCTAGCTCAGTTTGTCCTGAGTAGGCTGATATATTTCTGACCCTTCCTCTTCTGTTCTTGACAGAGGTCTACCCTTCTGCTATCAGAAGAAACAAGAACTAAAAAAATACAACGGAAGGGGGAAATGCTGGATGGGAGCTTAGAGGTATTGGCCATGGGACCTGGAAACCAGGCACTCTTTTTGGGAGAGAGCTGTAGTAGCAAACCCAACTACAGAAGGTGGTAGTACGTGGTAACCAGAGAGTTCGTTGCTGGAAGGGCTTTAGATGCCACTAGAAATGTACCTAGAATGTGGGGTACATGGGAGTGATGGAAACTTGCTTCAGGGGGTGATACTCCATTGACATCAGTTGCATCAGTATGAGGGGCTGAAAGTTCAGATCCCTAAGGGGGGGGGGCAGTTGGAGCAGGCTGGGTGTAAGACAATGGGATGCATGCTATAATGGTTAATGGAAGGGCACATGCACAATTTAAATTTACCATGTGGGGATACTGGCTCAATGTGGTCAGATCTTCTGATTTTTCAAGAGAAGGGGTAAATTTGGATTTTTATGCTAAAAATACAATCATGAAATATCAGCAATTGATTTTAAAAAGCTAAAAGCACCATGCAGGACATTATCATACCTGTCAAACAACACTTGTATATTTCACAACTCCTGGAACTCAATCTGTCAAAAAGAGGAACTCATTAGTTTGTATTCTCCATTTCAGTAAATGATGCCACTGACAGCCAGGAAATTCAAGCTAGAAAGGTGGGCATGAGCCCTGACCCCTCCCTCTCCTTTACTACTCCCATCCATTAGGTGAACTAACTAGGTAGGCTCAACCTTCTGAAATCTTACACCTGTTCCCTAATCTACATTCCCTACTCTGTCTTTGCTCAGGTTTTCACAATTTCTTTCCTAGCTAACCCATTTCAAACCTGCTAGTGACCTATCTCAAATAAAAACTGAGGCAACAGCTCTGCCCCCTCAAATTTCATTTTAAGCCACTACCTATAGGATGAAATCAATGTGTTGTGGCATGGCACACATTTAGTCTCCTATTCTGACCCCTGTCTACATCTTCAGTCTCATTCTGACTTTGCTTTCCTCCTATTCTTATTTTTTTTAATTCTTTTTTGTAACATTTACTCATTTTTTGAGAGACAGAGCGTGAGCAGGGGAGGGGCAGAGAGAGAGGGAGACACAGAATCCAAAGCAGACTCCAGGCTCTGAGCTGTCAGCACAGAGCCTGACACAGGGCTTGAACTCACAACCTGTGAGATCTTGACCTGAGCCAAAGTCAGATGCTCAACTGACTGAGCCACTCAGGTGCCTCGCTTTCCTCCTATTCTATGCTCAGATACTGCAGTCCCTATAGCTCCCCTAAGGTCATGCTATTCAATTTCTCTCTACCTTTGCTCTTGCTGTTCCTCTTACCTACAGTGAATGTTCTGTTCTTAGAAACACAAACCCAATTCAAACTGGGTTTAAATGATAAGGAAGATTTATTGATTTATGTAAGTAGTAGGACAGGCTTCAGGGGTGGTCTGGTTCAGTGGCTCAGTGATGTCACAAAGAACCCCTATTTCTCCTTTTCCATGTTCTATTGGGTCCTTTTCATTCCAAGGCTGGCATTACAAGACAGCTGCTGACCACCCCTGAGTTACCTACCCCCTTGTCCACATCTGAGGTGGAGGTAATTGTATGGTGGGGAGAGAGCAGATGGTTTCCAGAAAGTCTCTCGAATAGCAAGAAACACTCTTCTCTAGAATTCTTCAGTTGGTGTTGCCCTCAATCCCATTAGCTGACATAGGACCATTAGCTATGGCCAGAAGATAGGATTATGTGGTTCAGAGTGCTACCTACTTCCCCTTGAGAGGGGTGGGATTGGGTTCTTTGGTAGGATATGGGCTTCACTGGGTACATGTGGATACTTAGTCTGAAATTGGGATGGTTTCCTATTAGAGGGGTTTGGATGTCAGGAAGGATACAATAATATTCTCAGTACTTTTTTTTTTTTTTTTAAAGCTTGAAGCTTTAGGATTATTATTTTTTTTATGGAGGTATAACTGGCATTGCATTATTTTAGCTGTACAACATAATGATTCAATATTTGTCTATTTGCAAAATGAGCACAGTAAGTTTAGTTAACATCTATCATCATAGTTATAATTCTTGTGCTGAGAACTTTTAAGACTTACTCTTAACAACTTCTAAACATGCAATGTAGCGTTATTGCCTATAGTCACTATAGTCTGTACGTTACAACCTAAGACTTTTTATTTTATTTTATTTCCTTTCCTGCTGATTTTGTCCTTATCCACTTGACAGAAACAAATGACTCATTTCTCAAGGTTTGAGGATGGCAACAACTTAAAGTTTTGAAAGTAAACAGCAAATTAACTGACATAGAAACCAAAGCTGAGTTCAGACTGACAACCAGATTTGCTTTGTCCTTGGATTGTCAGTTCAAAACCTGGCTAATTCTAATGTGAGTCCAACTTGCTGTCCATATAGCATTAAACTATGGGTAGTACCTTAGTTTTGGTTGGTGAGTTAAAAAAGAAAAACACAAATTCCAATAACTGTACCCATTCTTTGCCTTCCTCTTCTTGTTAAGTATTGGATTTTAATATATTTTTTTCTGTGAATGAATGTCATTATTTTAGATCTGCATATAATACAGCTTTTTATTTTACCATTTTTTAAGTTTTATTTTTTAAAATTTATACCCAAATTAGTTAGCATATAGTGCAACGATTTCAGGAGTAGTTTCCTTAGTGCCCCTTACCCATTTAGCACCCCCCCCACAACCCCTCCAGTAACCCTCAGTTTGTTCTCCATATTTATGAGTCTCTTCTATTTTGTCCCCCTCCCTGTTTTTATATTATTTTTGTTTCCCTTTCCTTATGTTCATCTGTTATGTCTCTTAAAGTCCTCCTATGAGTGAAGTCAGATGATTTTTGTCTTTCTCTAATTTCACTTAGCATAATACCCTCCAGTTCCATCCACATGGTTGCAAATGGCAAGACTTCATTCTTTTTGATTGCCAAGTAATACCCCATTGTATATATATACCACATCTTCTTTATCCATTCGTTCATCGAGGGACACTGGGCTCTTTCCATACTTTGGCTATTGTTGGTAGTGCTGCTATAAACATGGGGGTGCATGTGTCCCTTTGAAACAGCACCCCTGTATCCCGTGGATAAATGCCTAGTAGCGCAATTGCTGGGTCGTAGGGTAGTTCTATTTTTAGTTTTTTGAGGAACCTCCATAGTGTTTTCCAGAGTGGCTGCACCAGCTTGCATTCCCATAGGACTTATTTTATAATGAGAAGTTTATACCTTTTGATTCCCTTCACCTATTTTGCTCCCCCTCCCCCATCTCTGAAAAGTATCAATTTGTTCTCTGTATCTATGAGCTTAGCTTTTTCTTTGTCTAGGTTCTCACCTATAAGTGAAATCATATGGCATTTGTTTTTCTCTGCCTAGCTTATTTCACTTAGCATAATACCCTCAAGGTCCATCTATGTTGTTACAAACAGCAGGATTTCCTTCTTTTTATGGCTGAAAAAAACCACATGTAATATACATACCACATCTTCTTTAACCATTGATGTACCCTTAGGTTGTTTCCATATCTTAGCTATTGTAAATAATGCTGCAATGAGCATAGGGGTGTGCATATTTTTTCAAATTCCTCTTTTTATTTTCTTTAGGTAATTACCCAGAAGTAGAATAGCTAGATCATACAGTAGTTCTATTTTTAACTTTTATTGGAAACTCCATACTGTTTTCCACAGTGGCTGCACCAGTTTGCATATCCACCAGCAGTGCACAAGTGTTCCCTTTTCTCCACATCTTCACCAGCACTTGTTATTTCTAGTCTTTGTGATGGCAACCATTCCTTTTTTATTTTTTTTTTATTTTTCAATATATGAAGTTTATTGTCAAATTGGTTTCCATACAACACCCAGTGCTCATCCCAAAAGGTGCCCTCCTCAATACCCATCACCCCCCCTCCCCTCCCTCCCACCCCTCATCAGCCTCAGTTTGTTCTCAGTTTTTAAGAGTCTCTTATGCTTTGACTCTCTTCCACTCTAACCTCTTTTTTTTTTTTTTTTTTCCTTCCCCTCCCCCATGGGTTTCTGTTAAGTTTCTCAGGAACCACATAAGCGTGAAACCATATGGTATCTGTCTTTCTCTGTATGGCTTATGTGTGATGGCAACCATTCTAAGAGGTGTGAGGTGATATCTCATTGTGGTTTTGGTTTGCATTTTCCTGATGATTAGTGATGTTGAGCATCTTTTCATGTAATCAGTACTTTCTTTTTAATCTTCATTTTATTTAATAAGTGTCTGAGCACCTACTATGTATTAGGCACTCTTTCTAGGCACTTGCGTTTCAACATTGAACAAAACAACTTCCACTGAGAACAGATAGAAATTAAGTAAATTAACTTATAAACAAGATGAGTTTGAAGGGAGGGGTTTATAGTCTAGTAGATTTAAGACCTGTTATGAATGAGCTGTATTGAGGTTCCCTGGGCAGCAAGTTTATGACTCAATAGATGTGAACCAAGTGTGCATTTTGCTGAGTAAAGTTTGATTAGCTATTATCTTGTAGAGCAGGAATGAAGAATTTTTTTCGTGGAAGTGTGGGGGAGAAGTTGAGAAGATCTTATATGTAGTTTTATCTTTATGTGAAGACAGAGGAGAGGGGGGAAAAATGAAGCAACTGCCATGAGAAGAAAGAAAGATACTTAAGGGGGATTTTGGGGGAGGGCTTACTTTATGTTGTATAAAAGCCTACACCTTTATTTCTTTAAAAAAAAAAAAAAACTTGGGTAAAGTCTACATTCCATGAACAGACACTTCACAAAAGAGGATAGCTTAATGGCAACATGAAACATGAAAAAGTGCTCTACGTTATCAGGAAAATGCAAATTAAAACCAGAATGAAGGAGGTGCCTGGTTGGCTCTGTTGGCTAAGTGTCTGGCTCTTGATTTCGGCTCAGGTCATAATCTCATGGTTTGTGGGTTTGGGCCCCACATTGGACTCCATGCCGACAGCGCAGAGCCTGCCTGGGATTCTCTCTCTCCCTCTCCGCCCCTCCCCTGCTTGTGCTCTCTCTTTTTCTCTCTCTCAAAAACAGATAAATAAATACAAAAAAAAAAAAAACAAACCCAACAAAAAACAGAACAAGGTACTTCTATACTTCTACCAGAATGGTTGAAATGAGAAGACTAATGATAACAAGTGTTGGGGGAAGCTGTGGAACATTCGGAATTCTATATTGCTGGTGGGAGTATAAATTGGTAGAACACTTCATTCATTCATTCATTTATTTTATTTTATTTATTTTGAGAGAGAGAGAGAGTGAGTGTGTGGGGGAAGGGGCAAGCAGGGGAGAGAGGGAGAGAGAATTTCAAGCAGGCTCTGTGCTGTCGGCACAGAACACAATGTAGGGCACCCCGGTAGAAGACATTTAAAGTTAACCAGATATCATTTATAATCCAGCAATTCTATTCCTGGGTACATAGGCAACAAGAATAAACATTCAGCACACCAAAACACATGTGAAAGAATGTTCGTTGCAAATGTATAATGGTTCCAAACTGGAAATAATCCAAATACTCATCAACAGCTGAATGGAGGTGTTAACTGTATTAGTATTGCAAATACATATCCATACATTGGAGAACCTCACAGCAATAAAACACTACAGCTGCTGGGGCGCCTGGGTGCCTCAGTTGGTTAAGCGTCTGACTCTTGGTTTTGGTTCAGGTCATGGTCTCTTGGTTTGTGAGTTCAAGCCTCGCATCGGGCTCGGTGCTGATAGTGTGGAGCCTGCTTGGGGTTTTCTCTCCCTCCCTCCCTCCCTCCGTCTTTTTCTCTCTCTTCCCCTCCCCCGCTCATGCTCTCTTTCAAAATAAATAAACTTAAAAAAAAAAAAAAAGACACACAAATTATATGAACTTCAAGAGCATACAAGGGTGCCTCAGTTGGTTAAGCATCCGACTTTGGCTCAGGTTATGATCTCAGGGTTCGAGCCCTGCGTGGGGCTCTGTACTGACAGCTCATAGCCTGGAACCTGCTTCGGATTCTGTGTCTCCCTCTCTCTCTGCCCCTCCCCCTCTCCTGCTCTGTCTCACAAAAATAAATTAACATTAAAAAAATTATTAAAAAAAAAAGAACAAACAAGAAATCTAATCTGTGGTGATACGTCAGAATATTGAGTTTCTTTTTTGGGGTGGGGGGTGAGTTTTAACTAGAGTGTATGAAGAAGCCTTTTGGGGTGTTGAAATTGTTCTGTATTTTGATCTGCGGGAGTAAACGCATAAAATCTTTTTAGCTATACAATTAAGACATGTGTCCTTTACAATATCTAAGTTATAGCAAAGTCATTTTTGAAAATTGTACGTTACACATCAATATCTTCTTAATTAGATTTCTATCTGTGCTTTTGATTAGATACTTCTGAGACTAAGCAGATGTCGCCTAATGAGGCACAGTCACATGTGATATTATACATAAATAATTATAATAAATTACCTTTCCAGGTTTATCTCTCACACTTCCTGACATATACATTATATTCCAGCCAAATTAGATTATTTGTTCTTCCTTCAACACCCTATCCTTTCTACTTTGTCTTTGCTCATGTTCTCTGTATATTAATTTTTCATAAGTTACATCACATTTTAAATGAGCCCAAAAAACTTTCTTTTGAAAGGAAACAAATCTTGTTAGACCTTTTGAAAAATGAAGAATCTCAATCTTATTACACCATTTATTTTTTAGGAAAAACTCAGATTTTCATATACTGAGCTTGTATAAGATGAAAATCACAAGATTCAGAAATATTCACAAAGAACAGCTAGGAAATGTTATTAGCAATAGTGAAAACAGCTCAGAATGATAATTCTGTAAGGCAGTGTCAGGTAGAGGAGTGAACATAGTCTTTGATGTCAGATGGATAGGATTTTGATGTGTTTTTGCCACTTGTTAGTGGTGAATTCCCCTAGGTCCCTTAAATTCTTTTTGATAAATCATAGTAGCTTCTAAAAAGTAATGGTGGTAATGGTTCTATATCCCCTTTCGACCTTTCAGTCACTTTACAGTGATAGCAAGTTGTAGACCAACTTTAATCACACAGAGACGCCAGTTACTGTGTTGTAAGGACGCTTGAGCAGCTCTATGGAGAGGCCTAGGTGGTGAGGAACGGAGGCCTCCTACAGCAGTGTCATGGATGAGCCATCTTGGAAAATGCTCCTTTGGCTCTGGCCAAGCCTTCTGATAACGGAAGCCCAGGCTGTCCCCTCGACTGCAAACTCATGAGAGACTCCGAGGTAGAACCACCCACCTGAGTCTCTCCTGGATTTATGACCTGTAGAAAAAAAAAATATGTGTATATATATATATATATATATATATATATATATGTATATGTATATGTATATGTATATATATATATATATGTATATGTATATATATATATATATGTATATATATATATATATATGATGTATTTTAAGACTGCTAAGGTTTGGGGTCATTGTTACTCAGTAATAGATAGCTAAAACAACTAGGCTAGTATTCCACTGAAAAGTCATCTGGTAATCTCTTTTCACTATATGTAAGTCTTGGACACTAGAAACAGATTCCTTAACTTTTGGGGATGTGTGTGTGTGTGTGTGTGTGTGTGTGTGTGTGTATAGTTTTTTTTTTTTTTTTTTTTTTTTTTGCCAAACTTCATAATCTTTTTATAATCAGCACATTGAAATACATTTCTTAGGAAATTGCTTTTTTATTTAAGTAAATGATTGACTTTGATTTTTAATAAATGCCTTTGTGGGCAAGTTGGTTATTTGCAAATGTAAGGTTGATGTGGGTTTAAACAACTATTAAGAAGAATTGAAGGGAACGTGTAGTTTTGTTGAATATATATTAAAAAAAAGTAAAGAATTTATATTGGCTGGGCCTGGGATGATTTTGGCAATGTGCCCCATCCATGTAGCCCTCTGACAACACATGCTCTGGGCTGCAGAAGCAGTCCTATAGAGGGAGTGTGGCGTACCAGTAAAGAGCACAGGTGTGGGAGCCAGAGTCCCTGGGTTTGAAGTTCCCCAGTGCGACTTACAAGCTGGGTGACTTTTGTCAGCTTATTTCACCTCTTTTGCTTTGGTCCCCACCTGTAAAAAAAAAGTTATGATATTCAAAGTACCAAATCATCAGATTTTTAAAAAAATCAGTTGATGTATGTAAAGCATCCAGGATAGCGTGTGGCACAAATATAAAACCATGTATTGTAGGCAGATGACCGCCCCCCCCCCCCCCCACCGCCAAGATGTCTACACCTTAATCCCTGGAGCCCATGAAGCCCATGAAGTTACATCGTGCGGCAAAAAGGACTTTCCAGGTATAATCAAGGTGTCAGACTTGAAAATTGGGGAAATTACCCTGGATTGTTGATGAGGCTCCAAACTAATTACATGGGCCCTTTAAAGCAAAGGACTTTCTCTGGCTGGAGGCAGAGAGATACAGAAGAATGAGAAGTCCGAGTTCCCAAGCCTGAGAAGGGTTAGTGCTACTGCCTTGTTGATCCTGAGAGGTATGGGGCCATATGACCATGTATAAGAACTGGAGGGAGGCCCCTAGAAGCTAAAAAGTAACACTGGCTGACAGAAAGGAAACAGGGACCTGGATAAGCTTGGAATGCCTCCTAGAAATTACAGGTGAGAGAACAGGCTGGCTGACAACTCAATCGTAGCCTTGTGAGACCAGAGCAAGGAAACAGTTAAGCTCACCAGACTTCTGACTTCCAGAACTGCGAGGGAATAAATTTGTGTTCCCTAAGCAATGGACGTTATGTTAAGCAACTGAAATTTGGGGTTTGTTTGTAACCACATCCTAGCTTATCCTAACTAATAGAGCAGTTCTGTAAATAAAAATATTTACAAATTGGGAGAAAATTAACTCCTGCCCCAGAATGCAATCTACCTTTTTCCTCTTACGAAAACACATCCACAAAAACAAACACAAATGAAAATAAAAGTATGTGGTGAAGGTTTAGTATCCCATCCTGATACATGGAAATGAGTCATCTTGTGTTTACCATTTCAATTCAGTAAACGTATATTGAATATCTGAAAAAAAAGTGTTGGGCAACACTTGACAGAGGAATACATTGTGTAGTCCCTACTCTTGATGAGCCTGTGGCTGCTCGGGAGGCGTAAAGGCAAGGGTAAACTGATGTCTGGGCCATGTTTAGAGGTAAGAGGGTGGCATAAAACCTGTAACGGAAAGCTGGATTTTGTGATACAGGATTTGTGCCATCAACATTTAGAAAAGAGCTACTATTCAGGGCTGCTGTTAGTAAAGATTCATGGAGAAAGTACAGAGGTACATACACGAGGAATGTGCTCTCGACTCGTCCTTGCTGTTTCTACCTTTCCATCTTCCCTGTTTTTATTTCTGGGTTTAATATTGTAATCCTATCATCACAGATTGCTGAAGTCATAAAGGAATTTAGAGATTATCTAGTTACAGAAAAGGAAACGCGTGTATAATCATAGCTAACTTTAGTAGGCGCAGAGTGAAAAATATTGATCATTTGGTGGTCAATAATGCGATAATATAATTATAATAATATGTAATTATTGATTACTAATGATAAAAATTAAATTTATTGATTGGTGGTTTCAGCCCAATAAATCATCAGTTTCTTAAATATTTTCTGTTCCCAAAGATGAGGAAGGATGAGTGCATGTATGTGGTGCATTCACGGGCTTGCCTAGTAAACGCCTATAACGGTCTTAGTTTTGACCTTGTCAAAACTTTCCATTCTCCTCCAGCCTGACCCACATCCCATTCTGTAAGTCAAAATCACTGGGGGCCCCAGCAGGAAACAGATGGCATTCTGAAACCGACTAATTTGAGGAGAGTTTAAAAAGAGGATTATTTACAAAGATATGTACAGGATTTAAGGAAGTCAATGGACGATAGTGTAGTATCCCGGCCATACTGACAGCTGGGGGCTATTATCACCTTAGTCCTGAAGACACAACAGAAAGAGATGGTTACTAGAATATCAGGAAGGTAGTTACATGGAAACCTGACCTGCCAGCATCTGTGGTCTTGGATGCAAGTACATAGCCAACCTGTGGTACCTGATAGGGAAGGAGCTGTGGGAAAAATACTCAACCTCAATCTCCTCCATGCTCTGATCTGTCAAAGTCTCCCACTGGTGAGTCCTATTCTGATTTGGAGGCAAGGGTCTTACTGAATTAGCTCAAAAAATTCAGCCTCCCAGGCTCAGAGAAGGATAAAAGTTGGAAGTCAAACAAGATATCTGGTATACCTTCTCTTGATACAAAGATACCTATTATTCTGAAAAGATTAAGACTTCCTAAGTTTAGATGTTTCAATTTCTTCAACTTTTTGCATGTTTGTCCTTCCTTTTCTCTTTCACTCCTGTCTCACAGGAAGTGTCTTTTTTTTTTTTTTTCAAAGCTAAGATAATTCCCTTCATCTCATTTCTACTCCCTCTTACGTAGAACGGAACACGAGAGGGTAAATAGTTGCTGCAGAAATTTTTGGTGTTCTTCCAGTAAATCTTAACATTCAAAAAAGCATGTCAGAATGTAAAACAAATATTATTGGGACAAATTTGGATATATTCTCATTTATATTCAATAGCAAATCATCAGCACACTTTAGTATTCTGACTCTTACTTTAACAAATTATCTGTGGGGCTCATCACAAGTGATCATGATGCAAAGTTAGGATTGGTGGCCTCCAGTAGTGATTGAAAGAGAGTGGTAGTCTGAGAAGATCTGCATTTCAGAGCTTTTGCTGGCTATGTTAGGATGAATTAAAGACTAGTGAGTTGGAGGTAGGGCAATGTGAGGCTACTTTTGGTCATCCGGGTGAAGGCCATAGCAGTGGGGGTGAAGAGAGGGGCTAAGTGTCTGACTTTGGCTCAGGTCATAATCTTGCAGTTCATGAACTCGAGCCCCGCATTGGGCTCTGTGCTGACAGCTCGGGGCCTGGAGTCTGTTTTGCATTCTGTGTCTCCCTCTTTCTCTCTGCCCCTCCCTCACTTGCACTCTGTCTCTGCCTCTATCAAAAATCAATAAACATTAAAAGAAAATTAAAAAAGAATATGGAGATTTCAAAGAGGGAGAAGGGTAGACATGAGGGGGTGAATGATGGGAGTGAGTGCAGGATGACTCCTGGGTTTTTAGATTGGGTGGTTGAGGGAACAGTGTGTTGACTCGGGTATTAGCCAGATAGTTGGAACCTTTGAGCTACAGAGAACCAAAAAACCCAACTAACGGTGGCTTAAGCCAGCATTTAGCAGCCAGTGTGCCCAGGCTCAGTAGTGTGCAGTAGGTGGGTTGCAGGTACTCTGAGATACTGATCTCCTTAGATCTTGGAGCAACCAGGTAAAAGCCTACGGTGGCCTGGAGCCCTGAGGAACTAAGCATGGATATCCTTATCTGCTTACCCATGTGTCATATAAATATCACTTTTTAAATACATGCTACAAAATCACAAAGTTCATTTGGCTTAAATAATAAACCATGTAAATTCTGGTTAAAATTAGATCTAGAATTGGTTAATTTGGTAGCAAAACACAGTTGTCAGGAACCCAGATGATCTCCATCTTTACATTCTGCCTCCTTCAGCATGTCAGCTTTCATCTTCATGCTTGTTCCAGATGGTTCCTGGGTGTAGGTCAGTCTCCTGTCCCTCAGTTTGGGCTTTTCTGATACTCTTCATGATAGGAGTCAGGTAACGAATCTTGGTAGGAATGTATCTCTGCCCCTCCCCTCCTCCCAGTGAAAGGAAATTTTCCTCAGGAGCTCATACGCTCTCTGCCTTATGTCTCCTTGGCCAGAACTTAGTCACACATCCACTGCCAGACCAGTCCTGGCAAAGGGGAATGAGATCGCCATGACTGCTTGCCAAATCAAGTGTGGAACTACATCTTCTTCATCTTGTGCTTAGAAGCCGGAGTCCTGTCTACATTACAGATGAGGTTCTCATCCTCCCACCTTGAAGCCCTTCGATGCTTTTCCATTTGCCTAAGCCAAAAGTTTTGGTCTGACGTTTCAGTGTTACTGAAACCTTTTCTAGAACTACTCTTCATACTCCATGTTCTAGTAATGATGAGATTTCTTCTCATTTTTATTTTTAAATTTTAATGTAACTCTTTATTTTTTGGTATTGGTATACTTTTCTTTTTCTTTTTTAATCATTTTAGTTATATTTTATTTTTATTTATATATGAAGAGCGCATGAGTGTAGGAGAGGGACAGAGGGGGAGAGAAAGAATTCCAAGCAGGGCTCCAGGCTCTGAGCTGTGGGATTGTGACCTGCACAGAAATCAAGAGTTGGTTGCTCAACTGGCTGAGATACCCAGGGGCCCTCTTATTTATTTATTTATTTATTTATTTATTAAAAAAAATTTTTTTTAATGTTTACTTATTTTGGGGAGAGGGAGAGAGCGAGCATGAGCAGGGAAGGGGCAGTGAGAGAGGGAGACACAGAATCTGAAGCAGGCTCCAGGCTCTAAGCCATCAGCACGGAGCCTGATATAGGGCTCAAACTAATGAACTGTGAGATCATGACCTGAACTGAAGTCTGAGGCTTAACCGCCTGAGTCACCCAGGCACCCCTTTTTATTTTTAATTGAAGTATAGTTGACATTAATTTCGGTATACAACATGACATAGTGGTTTCAGCAATTACATATATTACAAAATGCCCACCACAGTAAGTTTAGTTGCCATACGTCACCCAGAGAGTTATTATATTATTGACTTATATTGCCTATGTTGTATTTTTCATCCTCGTGACTTATTTATCTTATAACTGAAAAATTAAAACAAAATGTAATGTTTATTTATTTTTGAGAGAGAGAGAGCGAGACAGAGACGAAGTGAGACAAAGTGTAAGCAGGGGAGGGGCAGAGTGAGAGGGAGACGGAATCTGAAGCAGGCTCCAGGCTCTGAGCTGTCAGCACAGAGCCCTGCACGGGGCTGGAACTCACAGATCATGAACTGAGCTGAAGTCAGACGCTTAACTGACTGACCCACCCAGACGTCCCTATAACTGAAAAATTTTTAAAGTTTTAAATTCGTTAGCTAATAGACAGTGTAATATTAATTTCAGGTGTACAATTTAGTGATTCAGCACTTCCGTACAACAGTCGGTGCTCATCACAGGTGCACTCTTTAATTCCCATCACCTATTTTACCCATCTCCCCACCTCCCCTGTGATAAAAGTTTTTTTCTCTATATATAACTGGAATTTTTTACTTCTTAATCCCCTTCACCTATTATCCCTATCCTCCCACCAACCTCTCCTCTGGCAACTACTAGTTGGTTCTCTGTATTTATGAGTCTGTTTCTCTTTTTGCTGTTGTTGTTTTTTGTTCATTTGCGTTTTTAGATTCCACATATAAATGAAATAATATGGTATTATCTTTCTCTGACTTAACATAATTCCCTCTAGGTCCATCCATGCTGTCATGAATGGCAAGATTTTGTTCTTTTTTATGGCTGAGTAATATTCCATCGTGTATGTACACACACACACACACACACACACACACACACACACACACACCAATCTTTTTTTTGTTGTTGTTGCTTTGGGAAGAAGTGTGATGTTTTTTTTTTTTTTTAATTTAATTTTTTATTTTTTTAAATTTACATCCAAAGTAGCATATAGTGCAACAATGATTTCAGGAGTGCCCTTTTTTTTTATCCCATTTATCCCATCCTCCACTCCCAGAACCCCTCCTATAACCCTCAGTTTCTTCTCCATATTTGAGTCTCTTCTGTTTTGTCCCCCTCCCTGTGTTTATATTACTTTTGTTTCCCTTTCCTTATGTTCGTCTGTTTTGTCTCTTCAAGTCCTCAGATGAGTGAAGTCATATGATTTTTGTCTTTCTCTGACTAATTTCACTCAGCATAATACCCTCCAGTTCCATCCACGTAGTTGCAAATGGCAAGATTTCATTCTTTTTGATTGCTGAGTAATACTCCATTGTATATATATACCACATCTTCTTTATCCAGTCATCCATCAATGGACATTTGGGCTCTTTGCATACTTTGGCTATTGTTGATAGTGCTGCTACAAACATGGGGGTGTATGTCCCTTAGAAACAGCACCCCTGTATTCCGTGGATAAATGCCTAGTAGTGCAATTGCCGGGTCGTAGGGTAGTTCTATTTTTAGTTTTTTGAGGAACCTCCATACTGTTTTCCAGAGTGGCTGCACCAGCTTGCATTGACACCAACAATACGAAAGAGATCCTCTTTCTCCGCATCCTCACCAACATCTGTGGTTGCCTGAGTTGTTAATGTTAGCCATTCTGACAGGTGTAAGGTGGTATCTCATTGTGGTTTTGATTTGTATTTCTCTGGTGATGAGTGCTTTTGAGCATTTTTTTCATGTGTTAGTTGGCCATCTGGATGTCTTCTTTGCAGAAGTGTGTATTCATGTCTTTTGCCCATTTCTTCACTGGATTATTTGTCTTTTGGGTGTTGAGTTTGATAAGTTCTTTATAAATTTTGCATACTAACCCTTTATCTGATATGTCATTTGCAACTATCTCCTCCCATTCTGTCGGTTGCCTATTAGTTTTGCTGATTGTTTCCTTCGCTATGCAGAAGCTTTTTATTTTGATGAGGTCCCAGGAGTTCATTTTTGCTTTTGTTTCCCTTGCCTCTGGAGATGTGTGGAGTAAGAAGTTGCTGCGGCCAAGATCAAAGAGGTTTTTGCCTGTTTTCTCCTCGAGGATTTTGATGGCTTCCTGTCTTACATTGAGGTCTTTCATCCATTTTGAGTTTATTTTTGTGTGTGGTGTAAGAAAGTGGTCCAGGTTCATTCTTCTGCATGTTGCTGTCCAGTTTTCCCAGCACCACTTGCTGAAGAGACTGTCTTTATTCCATTGGATATTCTTTCCTGCTTTGTCAAAGATTAGTTGACCATATGTTTGTGGATCCATTTCTGGGTTCTCTATTCTGTCCCATTGATCTGTCTGTTCTTGTGCCAGTACCATACTGTCTTGATGATTACAGCTTTGTAGTATAGCTTGAAGTCTGGGATTGTGATGCCTCCAGCTTTGGTTTTCTTTTTCAAGATTGCTTTGGCTCTTCAGGGTCTTTTCTGGTTCCATACAAATTTTAGGATTATTCGTTCTAGCTCTGTGAAGAATGCTGGTGTTACTTTGATAGGGATTGCATTGAATATGTAGATTGCTTTGGGTAATATCGACATTTTACAATATTTGTTCTTCCTATCCAGGAGCATGGGGTCTTTTTCCATTTTGTTGTGTCGTCTTCAATTTCTTTCATAAGCTTTCTATAGTTTTCAGGATATAGATTTTTCACCTCTTTGGTTAGATTTATTCCTAGGTATTTTATGGTTTTTGGTGCAACTGTAAATGGGATCGATTCCTTGATTTCTCTTTCTGTCGCTTCATTGTTGGTGTATAGGAATGCAACTGATTTCTGTGCACTGATTTTATATCCTGCAACTTTGCTGAATTCATAAATCAATTCTAGCAGTTTTTGGTGGAATCTTTTGCGTTTTCCGTATAGAGTATCATGTCATCTGCAAAGAGTGAAAGTTTGACCTCTTCTTGGCCGATTTGGATGCCTTTTATGTCTTTGTGTTGTCTGCTTGCAGAGGCCAAGACTTCCAATACTAACACATACACCAATCTTTTTTATCCATCCATCTATCAGTGGATATGCTTCCTTATCTAGGCTACTGTAAATAATGCTGCAATAAACATAAGAGTACATATATCTTTTCAAACTAGTGTTTTGTTTTCCATGGGTGAATACCCAGAAGTGGAATTACTAGCTTGTATTGTATTTTTAGTTTTTGAGGAACATCATACTGTTTTCCATAGTGGCTGCACCAAATTACATTCCCACCAACAATTCACAAAGGTTCTCTTTTCTCCACATCCTTGCCAATATGTGTTATTTCCTGTTTTTTTGATCCTAGATGTTCTATCTGGTGTGAGGTAGTACCTCATTATGGTTTTGATTTCCATTTTTCTGATGATTAGTGATATTGAGCATCTTTGCATATGTCTGGCCATCTGCATATCTTCTTTGGAAAAATATCTATTCAGGTCTTCTGCCCATTTTTCAATCAAATTATTTGTTTGGTTGAGTTTGTTTTGGTATTGAGTTGCATGGGTTCTTTGTATGTTTTGACATGAACCCTTTGTTGGATAAATCATTTGCAAGTATCTTCTCCCATTCAGTAGGTTGTGTTTTCATTTTGTTGATGGTTCCCTCATCGTGCAAAGGCTTTTTAGTTTAATGTAGTCTTAATTGTTTATTTTTGCTTTTATTTTTGTGTATGGTGGAAGATAGTGGTCCAGTTTCATTCTTTCATATGCAATTGTCCAGTTTTCCCACACAATTATTGAAGAGACTGTCTTTTCCCTATTGTATATATTGCCTCCTCTGTCTTGGATGAATTGACCATATAAGCATGGGCTTATTTCTGGGTTTGTAATTCTATTCCATTGATCTATATATGTTTTTGTGCCAGCCATACTGTTTTGATTATTATAACTTTGTGGGATGGTTTGAAATCTGGGATTGTGATACTTCCTGCTTTGTTCTTTTTCTTAAAATTGCTTTGGCTGTTCAGAGTCTTTGGTAGTTCCATACAAATTTCAGAATATTTTGTTCTTGTTCTTTGAAAACTACTATTGGTATTTTGATAGAGATTGCATTGAATCTGTGGATTGCTTTGGATAGTATGGACATTTTAACAATATTAATTATTCTAAACCATAGCATGGTATGTCTTTCAATTTGTGTTGTCTTCAATTTCTTTCATTAATCTCTTATACTTTTCAGAGAGTAGGTCTTTCACCTCTTTCACCACTTTTTAAACCTTTGGTTACATTTATTCCTAAGTATTTTATTCTTCTTGATGTAATTGTAAATGGGATTGTTTCTTAATTTCCCTTTTTGCTATTTCATTAGTAGTGTACAGAAATGAAACAGATTTGTGCATGTTGATTTTTGCATCCTGCAACTTTACTTATTTATTAGTTCTAATACTTATTTTTTGATGGAGTCTTTAAGGTTTTCTATGTATAGTATCCTGTCATCTGCAAATAGTGACAGTTTTACTTCTTCCTAACCACATTGGATGCCTTTTATTTCTTTTTCTTGTCGAATTGCTACAGCTAGGACTACCAGTACTATGTTGAAATAAAAGTGGTGATATTTGACATCCTTGTCGTGTTCCTGATCTTGTGGAAAATGCTTTCAGCTTTTTATCACTGAGTGTAATGTTAGCTGTGATTTGTCATATATGGTCTTTATTATGTTGAAGTATGTTCCCTCTATATCCACTTTGTTGAGAGTTTTTATCATGAATGGATGTTGAATTTTATCAAATGCTTTTTCTGCATGTTTAAGATGATCAGATGATTTTTATCCTTCATTTTGTTAATATGTATCATATTGATTGATTTATGTATATTAAACCATCTTTACATCCCCAGAATAAATCTCATTTAAGCACGGCGAATTATCCTTTTAATGTATTTTTTATTAGGTTTGCTAATATTATGTTGAGATCTTCTGCATTTATGTTCATCAGGGATATTGGTCTGTAATTTTCCCTTTTTGTAGTGTGTTTGTCTGTTTTGGATATCAGGGTAATGCTGGCCACATAGAATGAATTTTGGAGCATTCCTTCCTCTTCTTTTTTGGAATAGTTTGAGCAGGGTGGGTTTTAACTGTTTTTTAAATATTTGATGATTCATCTGTGCATTCATCTGATTCTGGACTTTTGTTGAGAGTTTTTTTGATTACTGATATAATTTTATTAGTCTGTTCAGATTTTCTATTTTTTTCTGATTTGGTCTTGGAAGACTGTATGTTTCTATGAATTTATTAATTTCTTTTAGGTTTTCCAGTTTTTTTGGCATATAATTTTTCATAGTGGTCTCTTATAATTCTTTGTATTTCTGTGTTTTCAGTTGTAACTTTTCATTTGTGACTTTATTTATTGGAGTACACTCTCGATGAGTCTGGCTAAAGGTTTATCAATTTCATTTATCTTTTCAAAAAACTGGATCTTAGTCTCATTGATCTTTTCTATTGTTTTTAAATCTCCATTTATTTCCACTCTAATCTTTATTATTCCCTTTCTTTCCCTAATTTTGGGGTTTTTGGGGGGGGTTCCAATTTTTCTGGTACCTTTAGGTATAAGGTTGTATTGTTTATTTGAGATTTTTCTTGTTTCTTGAGGTAGGCCTGTATCACTATAAACTTTCCCTCAGAACTGCTTTTGCTGTGTCTCAAAGATTTTGAACTGTAGTGTTTCTGTTTTCATCTGTCTCCACATATTTTTTGATTTCCCTTTCGACTTCTTTGACCCATTTGTTGTTTAATAACATGTTTAGTGTGCACATGTTTGTGTTTCTTCTAGTTTTGTTTTGTTTTGTTTTTCCCCTTGTAATTGGTCTCTAGTTTGATACTGTTGTGGTCAGAAAAGATATTTGATATAATTTCAATCTTAAATTTGTTGAGACTTGTTTTGTGGCCTAACATGTTATCTATCCTGAAGATGGTTCCATGTACACTTGAAAAGAATGTGTATTCTGCTATTCTAGGGTGGAATGTTCGTACATATTTAAGTCCACTGGTCTAATATGTCATTTAAAGCCACCAGTTCTTTATTGATTTTTTTTGTCTGAGTGAACTATCCATTGATATAAGTGGGGTATTAAAGTCTGTTACTATTATTGTGTTACTCTCAATTTCTCGTTTTATATCTGTTAATATTTGTCTTATGTATTTAGGTGTGTCTATGTTGGGGCATGGATATTTACAATTATGATATCATCTTGTTGGATTGATCCCTTTATCATTATATGATGACCCTTTTTGTTTCTTGTTACAGTATTTGTTTTAAAGTGTATTTTATCTAACATGAGTATTGCTAACCCAGCTTTTTTTCACTTTTATTTGCATGGAATATCTTTTCGCATCCCTTAACTTTCAGTTTGTAAGTATCTTTAGGTTTGAAGTGATTCTCTTGTAGGCAGTATATAGATGTGTCTTATTTTTTATCCAGTCTTTCACTCTGTGTTTTGATTGGAGTATTTAGTCCATTTACATTTAAATTAACTATTGATAGGTGTGTACTTATTGCCATATTTTTACTTGTTTTCTGGTTGTCTTTGAAGTTCTTATTTTCTTCCTTCTTTTGCTCTTTTCTCTTGTGGTTTGATAGCTTTCTTTAGTGTTATGCTTGATTCCTTTATTTTTTGTGTATCGTTTATAGGTTTTTAGTTTGTGGTTATTATGGGGTTCATATATAACATCCTCTGGGTATAACAGTCTGTACTGAGTTGATGGTTGCTTAGGTTTGAACACATTATAAAAGCACTAGATTTTTACTTCCTTATCCATTTTTATGCATATGATGTCATATTTTGCAGTTTAAAAAAAATTTTTTTTAAATGTTTACTTTTGAGACAGAGAGGCAGAGTACGAGTGGGGGAGGGGCAGAGAAAGAGGGAGACATAGAATCCGAAGCAGGCTCCAGGTTCTGAGCTGTCAGCACAGAGCCCGACGCGGGGCTTGAACCCACAAGCTGTGAGATCATGATCTGAGCTGAAGTCGGACGCTTAGCTGACTGGGGGCACCTGGGTGGCTCATATTTTGCAGTTTTAAATTTTGTGTATTCCTCGACTAATTTTTGTATATATACTTGATTTAACTACTTTTGTGTTTTAATCTCTCTATTGGCTATGTAAATTATTGATCTATTACCTTTACTCTATGTTTAGTTTTACCAGTAAAATTTTTACTTTTCATAATTTTCTTCTAGTTATGGCCTTTTCTTTCTACTTAAAGAATCCCTTTTAACATTTCTTATAAGGCTGACTTAGTGGTAATGAAGTCCTTTGACTTTGTTAGTCTGGGAAATTTTTTCTCTCTCCTTCATTTCTGAATGATAATCTTACTGGATAGAATATTCTTGGTTGTAGCACTTAGAATATATCACTCCCTTCTGGCCTGTAAAGTTTCTGCTGAAAAATCAGCTGATAGCCTTATTAGATTGCCTTTGTAAGCAACTGTTTGCTTTTCTCTTGCCACTTTTAAGATTCTCTTTTTATCTTTAATTTTTTCCATTTAAATTATTACATGTCTTGGTGTGGACCTTCTTGAGTTCATCTTGTTTGGGACTCTCTCTGCTTCCTGGATCTGAATATCTGTTTCCTTCCTCAGGTTAAGGAAATTTTTAGGTATTACCTCTTCAAATAAGTTTTCTGTCTCCTTGTTTTTCTCTCCTCCTTTTGGGACTCCTATAATGCAAATTTTATTTTGCTTGAGAGGTCGCTTAGTGTATCCTCATTTTTTATTCTTTATTCTTTTTGCTGTATAACTTGGTAGTTTTCCCTTACCCTGTCTTCCAGATTGCTGATCTGTTTTTCTGCACCCTCTCATATGCTGATTTCCTCTAATATATTTTTCATATCAGTTATTGTATTCTTCAGTCTGTTTTTTTTATATTTTCTTTTTTTTAAAGGATTTTTTAAAGTTTATGTATTTTTGACAGCGAGAGAAAGCATGGGCAGGGGAGGGGCAGAGAGAGAGAGAGAGAGAGAGAGAGAGAAGAGAGAATCCCAAGCAGGCTCTGTGCTGTTAGCACAGACACAGGCCTTCATCTCACAAACGATGACATCATGACCTGAGCTGAAATCAAGAGTCACACACTTAACAGACTGAGCCACCCACGTGCCCATATTTTTTATATTTTCTATTTCTTTGTTGAAGTTCTCACTGAGTTCATCTACTCTTCTCAAGTTTGAGTATTTTTATCCTTACCTTGAACTCTTTATTAAGCATATTGCTTATCCCTGTTTTGTTTAGCTCTTTTTCTGTGATTTTTGTCTTGTACTTTTATTTTAGGTATATTCATCTGTTTCCTCATTTTGTCTTACTCTTTGTGTTTGTTCCTATATATTAGGTAGGTCAGCTATGTCTCCTGGTTTTGAGAAAGTAGTGGCATTGTGTAAAAGAGGTTCTGTAGTGCCCCTGGTAGCACAATCCTCATCACCAGAATCATGCACTTCAAGGGTGTCCCCAGTGTGTGTTGCATATACTTTTCCATTGTGGCTGAGCTTTGACTACTGTGGGTGCACTGGTGTGCAGACTTGCTTCCTGTGTGTCTAGCTGTGAGGCCCAGTTACAGCTACTGTGGACATGCTGGTGGGCAGGGTTTCCTTTTCATACTGCTGGCTTAAGGGCCTGCCTACAGCTGCCTTGGGATCACTGGTAGATGGGGCCAGCACTCAGCTAGGCTGTCTGCAATTAGCCACTGTGATTGCTGTGGTTGTGCTGGGGGGCATGGTTTGCTCCCTTCCCTCCCAGGGCAGGAGTCACTTTGGAGGGGTGCTGGTCCTAGCTGCTGCTGCCTACTAGGTGTGGTTATGTGGGATCTGCTTTGGAGGGTTGTGGTGGTGGTGGTGGGTGGATTGGATGGGGTGGGTCTGTAGGGGCTGGCGTGCTGCTAAGGTAGATGAAGAGTGTTAGAAGGGATTCCCAAAAGCCACCAGCCATCTAAGTTCACAGAAGGCAAGAAAAATTGTCCAGGCCAGCACTTTACTTCCCAGAGAAACATGCAGATCTCTGCTTATCTGGCACACCACATCTTAAAATTAGTAAATAAATCCCCTTCAGGTATACCCTAGGTGCTTTTCAAACTGCTGCTTTTGTCTGTGTCTCTAACCAATTTATTTAGTGTGCTGGCTCCTGCAGAGACTCAGTTTTCTATCATCCTCTGGCTCTCCCAGAGTTAAGTCCCAGTGGGCTTTGCAAAGCTAGACGTTATGTGGACTTGCTTCCTAGTGTGGGTTCTTAGGGCTGGGGGTGTCTGGTGTGGGGTCTGATCTCTCTCTTCTGTGCTTGTGCTGTCCTCCCCATTTGTGGTTAGTTAAGCTGGGGATTTGGTTCCTGGTCTCATCTCTGCCCCTCCTACCCTTTTTGATGTGGCTTCTCTCTAGGACTAGCTGTGAAAGATCTTCTCTGACAGTCTCAGATCATTTCCAGAGGAAGTTACAATACATGTAGTTGTTGCCTCAGTGTGTCTGTGGGAGGAAGTGAGCTCAGGATCCTCCTACTCTGCATCTTCTTCTGAGACCTCCCCCATGGTGAGCTTTTGAACGTTCTTCTGAAGAACTGTGTTCTCTCTAATCTCCAGTTCTTATGATTCTCCTATTATCCAAAACATTCTCTATTCCCCTTTGCCTCTCTTAGTCCTTTCTCAGTTTTCATGTCTTGCCTTAAGCTTTTCTACCTGTGGGGAACCTGAAGCTCAATTTGGGTTTCTACATCTCAACAATTCATTTAAAAAATGTTTTATTGGGGCGCCTGGGTGGCGCAGTCGGTTAAGAGTCCGACTTCAGCCAGGTCGCGATCTCGCGGTCCGTGAGTTCGAGCCCCGCGTCGGGCTCTGGGCTGATGGCTCAGAGCCTGGAGCCTGTTTCCGATTCTGTGTCTCCCTCTCTCTCTGCCCCTCCCCCGTTCATGCTCTGTCTCTCTCTGTCCCCAAAATAAATAAACGTTGAAAAAGAAAAGAAAAAAAAATGTTTTATTATTTGTTTTTGAGAGAAAGAGACAGAGTGTAAGTGGAAGGGGGGCAGAGAGAGAGGGAGACACAGAATCTGAAGCAGACTCCAGGCTCTGAGCTGTCAGCACAGAGCCTGACACAGGGCTTGGACCCACGAACCGTGAGATCATGACCTGAGCTGATGTTGGATGCTTAACCACCAACGACTGAGCCACCCAGGCACTCCTCTCTCACATCAACATCTTAACAGAAATGAAAGTTAGAAGAAGATACAGAAAAATAATAGAGCAAGTTTATGTATTATTCAAGTAAAATATTGTGCATTTTCACTTTTGCTACTATTTCCAAAATGTTCTCCAAAATAGCTGTCTCAATTTATACTCTCACCAGCAAGATATGAGCTCTTCTGTTCCACATCTTTGCCAGTATTTGATATTGACAGAGCATTTTCTAGTGTAAGGGTAGAGGAGGGAGAGGATTGGGTTTTTTGTGTTATTTATTCTTTTGAACTTTCAATTCACATTTACTCTTTCATGAATTAATAACTGTAGCTACCACTTCTTGAATGCTTCCTGTGGACCAGATACTCTCCTTGGTGCTTTACTTGTATCAACTCTCACTTATTCCTCATGGTGGTCCTATACGGTCTGTTATTAACTACACTTTACAGATAAGTACACTGAAGTCGTCACATAGCTAGTCACTTCTTAAAGTCACTTGATTAATCAGCAGTGAAGCCAGAATTTGAATCCAGACAGTTTGGCTCAGCATTTGTGCTCTCAGTGACTATGCTGTTAATACACAACTGCCTGTATTTGTCATTTTTTATAACATATCACTCCTATACTAGCAGCTTAAAAGAGCAAACATTTATTATCTCATAATTTCTGAGTGTTAGAAATCTGGGAGTGGCTTAACTATATTATTCTGTCTCAGGATCTTTCATAATATCTCAATATATCAGTTGGAACCGTGGTCATCTGAAGACTTGGGCTGGAGAATCTGATCCCAAGATGGATCACTTACATGGTTATTTGCTGGAGTTCTCAATTCCTTACCACTTGGACCACTCCAGAGGGCTGCTTGAGTGTCCTCATGACATGGCAAGTGTTTTCCAGAGCAATAAATCCAAGACTGCCCAAAAATGAAGTTCGTGATGTCTTTTATGACTTAGTCTTAAAAATCACATACATACTATCACTTCCATCTTACTCTGTTTGTTCAACATGAGTTACCAAACCCAGCTCACTCTCAAAGAGAAGGGAATTAACTCTGCCTTTTGAAGGAAGTGTGGATAGAATTTGTGATGTATTTTGAACCACAACATATAAACTGCCTATATTCCTATGTTATTTGTTTCACTTTGTCTTCTATGATTCTTTTTTAAAAAAAATTAAAAAAATTTTAATTCCAGTTAGTTAACATATAGTGTTAAATTAGTTTCAGGTATACAGTACAGTAATTCAATAGTTCCATACATCACCCTGTGCTTATGACAAGTGTACTCCTTAATCCCCATCATCTATTTAACTCATCCCCCACACCTCTCCTCTCTGGTAACCATCAGATTGTTCTCTATAATTAAGAGTCTGTTTCTCTCTCTCATTTTTTACCTTTGCTTGTTTTGTTTCTTAAATTCCACATATGAGTGAAATCATATGGCATTTGTCTTTCTCTGATTGACTTATTTCACTTAACTTGTATGATTCTTTTTATATCCAAGATACAGATATTTTGTTGGATATATGCATTACAAGTATTTTCTCCCAGTCTGTGGTGATCTTGTAGGGACTGTGATTAGAATTGCAATGAATTTACAGATTACTTTGAGAGAAACTGACATTTTATGATATTGAGTATTTCTACTTATTTAGGTCTATAATGCATCTTATATTTTTTTATCATTTTCTTCCTAAAGGCCTTATATATCTTTTATAAAATTTATTCCTAATTATTATTCCATTTAAAAAAAATACTTATTTTCTAGAGGGGGGGGGGAGAGAGAGAGAGAGAGCAGAGAGAGAGAGTGAGCAGAGAGGCAGAGAAAGAGGGAGACACAGAATCTGAAGAAGGCTCCAGACCCCAAGCTGTTGGTACAGAGCCCCATGGGGGGCTCAAACCCATGAACTATTTGATCATGACCTGAACGGAAGTTGGATGCTTAACTGACTGAGTCACCCAGGTGCCCCTATTCCTAATTATTCTTAAATTTTATATGTCCTAATTATTTTGTTGCAATAGTATAAGAATGCAACAGATTTTTGAACATTAAGTGTATAGCTACTTTTGTTGAGCTCTCATACAATTTTTGGCTTATTAAATTTTGGATTTTTAAAAGACTTATTAGAACATGTGAGTAGGGGGTGGGGTGTGGCAGGGGCAGAGAGAGAAAGGGAGAGTGAGAATCCCAAGCAGTCTCCACATTGTCAGTGTGGAACCTGATGTAGGGCTGGAACCCATGAACTGTGAGATCATGACCTGTGCTGAAATGGAGAGTCAGATGCTTAACTGACTGACCAGGTGCCCCTGAATTTTGGATTTGTATGTAGTCAATAAAATTGACTGTAAACACTGGCAGTTTAATCGCTAATTCTTGTGACTTTACTTTTTCTTGTCTTACTCTGTTGTCTAGGACCTCTAATATAATAATGGACATACACTTAAGAGAAACCCCTCTCTTTACATACTTACTAAAGAGAAATTCCTGCATGTGTGTGTGAGGAGCCATGTATAAAAATTAAATAATAGCCTTTACTTCTAACCAATAATAAAACAAAATCAACCAAGCAAAAATCCAAAACAAAATGAAAGCCAAAGCAAGAAACAAAAACCCAGAAGTGGCAACAATATCCATGTAACAAGAGAATGAATGAATTGTGATGTAGTCATTCAATGAAGAATTATATAGCAGTGAAAATGAATGACTAGGATGACATATATCAACATTGACTAAGTCTAGAAAATACAATAGGAAAGAAAAATGCAAGTTGCTGACAAATACAGTATAGAAATAGTATATTAAATATATAAAATAATATTATACGCTGTATTACTACATATACAGGAATTAGAAGGGTAAGCACCAATTAAACATGGTATGTACTGGGGAAGAGAATGTTATTGGGCTTTGGCTTTATTTGTGTTGTAATTTTTGTGGATGGTGGTACATGAGTCTTGGTCATATTGTTCTTATAGTTTTCTGCAAGATGTCTCATGAGGAAGAGGAAAAAAAGCAATTCATAAAGTGCATGGTACTATGCAAACATAAGTAGTTACTAAAGCACAAAGATGAATCATAAGAGCTCTGCAGTGAGGCTATTTGGGTTTAAATTCTGGTGCTTCTCCACTTATGATATAATTTTGGCCAAGTTCTGTATCTTCTCAAGGCTTTGGTTTCCTCATCTATGAAATGAAAATTAGTAATATTACCTACCTCAAAGACAACTGAAATGATAAACAAGGCATAATGCATGTGAATCCCTTAGCCTAATCATAGCACTGAATAACAGTAGCTTTTAAAACAACATCCACAGTTGAGACAGACATGCATTTCTGTGACATTTAAAGCAAGAGGCCACATTCTGCCACACTCTGGTGAGGGAGGTATGTTCTTAGCGTTGAATGCCAACCCGAGTTTTATCGGTGAGTAAAAGGTGAAATTGTTAACATGGTATATGGGATATACTTCATGTCATATAGGAATATTCAAATCTATGTGGGCATCCTATGTTCTTATTTGCTAAATCTGGTGACCCTGGATATAAGGGAGGGCACTCCAAGCAGAGGACTCACATGTACAAAAGCAAGGAAGCACGAAAGAGAAAGGCGTCTTCAAGAAGTATCAGTTCAGTATGGCTGCAGCATAATGTGAGTGTGGGAGAAACAGGTGTGCATGTGTATTTTGTGTGGGGGTGCAGTGTGGAGAAAAATATGAAATAAAGCTGAAAAAATAGGTAGAATCCAGTTTTTTTTTAAGCCTTACATCTTAAACTAAGGAAATAGCACTTTAACCTGTTGGCATTGGAAAAACATTGAGAGATTCAAGCAGGCAGGAAAGCAAGTTAAGCAGATTGTATTTTAAAATAACACCCTGGAGGCAGAATGGGGTGAAGGCAAGAGACTGAAGGCAGGTGGCCTAGCACCTATAATCTAGGTAAGAGAGGATGAAGGCTTAACTAGGGCAGCTGGAGATGAGGAGTGTCCAGAAGTAGTAGATGCTCAGGAGCTGAGTCGGCGAAACTGGAGACCCTTTGGATATGGCAATGATGAGAAAAATGGAGGCACTGATTCTGAGGTTGGTGCCTTGGCATTCAGGTGAGCAGTGATGTTATTAGTGGCAAGGCACAGGTGAAGGTAGAGGTTTAGTAAGAGAAAGACAGACAGTACATTCAGTTTTGAACATTGTGAAGTGGCGTTTTCCAGGAGCAGAAGCAGGAGCCTGGAGTGCAGGAGAAAGGGGGGAGGGGTTCAGGTATGGGAACCATCACTGTTCAGTGGAGGCTGCAACCATGGGTTACTTGAGAATCCTTCTGGGAGAGAGAAGACTGGGGGGAAGTGTTCGAGGAGGTGGAGGGAGAATTAGGGAACACAAGCATCATCACAAAAGTTGGGTGAGGAGAGGGGTAACAAAAAGAGTGCCAGCTATGAAATTAGCGGAGAGGTGAGGCTGAAAAGAGACCGCTGGCCATTTAGGGTACTGGTGACTTTACAGTGTATGCTAGAAAGAAGAAGCCAGAAGGAAAAGTAAATGCAAAATTATTGAAGCCGAGTAATTATGCTCTTCTAAATAGAGAAGGGAACTCAAAGAACAGACACTGGAGCAGATTAACAATGTGGTTTTTCATGACACACCAAAGCTTGTAATTTTCTTCAATTTGTTTGAAGTTGTGCTCTGGCGAGAGATGCTGACTTATATTTAGCCAGTCACTGCTGCCCTTTTTGTTGCAAAACCAATTGATCTTTGTTTTCCCCTTGTCACTGTTTTCTCGAAAAAACAATTGTACGAGTCTTTATTAATAATTTATTATACACCCTAAACCAGAAATATGTCATGTCTTAGTTTTGCTGTGAAAATTCCCAGTCCTTAATAAGCTGTTGAATTTTTCATGAGCCTGTGCATTGGGAAACCTGTTCAATAATACAACTCTTGAATGATAAACACAAAATGTAGACAATAAAACGTAATTGAGGAGACAATTTTACCTCTCCTGTATGACAAATCCCTAGAACATGACATGATTTCATAAAAATAAAAAAAAAAAGTCTCCCAACTCTGGTTCATTGTTTTTTTTTCACATCTGGTCATAGTGCCTTGCACTCAATAAATATTAGTCAATGTGGTGCCTGGGTGGTTCAGTCAGTTGAACACCCAGTTCTTGAGTTTGGCTTAGGTCATGATCCCAGGGTTATGGGATTGAGCCCTGGTCAGGCTCCACGCTGAGCCTGGGGCCTGCTTAAGATTCTCTCTCTCCCTCTGCTTCTCTCCCTTGCTTGTGCTCACTTTCTCTCTTAAAAAAAAAAAAATATATATATATATATATATATATGTATATAAATATATGTATATAAATATAAATATAAAATATATATATACATGCATATATATAAAATTTGTCAATGCAGTAAAGATATCAACCACTTGGTATTAATCCCGTGTTAGTTTGCATTTAAAATAAATGTTTAAATCTCACTTCAAATGAATGAGTTTCTTAAATGATTATGTTTAAAACTCCATCAACAGATTTTCTGTGTCTTTGAAGTCAGGATCTATAAATTCTATCTCTTTGCAGCCCAAATCTGGCGTTTAGTAGGTTCAGCAATGCTTCTTGAATTGTGGAACATGTCACATTAGCCATTAAATGGTAGCACCTGAATGTGTAATTATAGCTAATACTAACTAAAGACTTCTTGCAGGGTTTTTGTGGATCCTCTTTATCAGAATAAGGATGCTCCCTTTTGGTCCTAGATTGCCAAAGTAAAAAATTCATATAGTTATGAATGGTTGCTAACTTTTATCTCATGATCTTTCTATAGATGATTATAGATTTTCCTCCTTTAATTTATTAATGTAGTAAGTGCCATTAAGTGTTCATCTAATACTAAACTAACCTTTGTTCATGGAATAAAACTAACTTGGTCATGAGAGGGGTTTTCTTTTCTGGCAGGGGATGAGTTTGTTTCATTTTCTGCAGTGCTAGATTCAGTTTGCTAATATTTTTTATATTTTAGACCAACTTGAGTGGTAATTTACATAAAGTGCAGTCATTTTAAGTATATAGTTTGAGCACTTTTGACAAATACATACATCTGTGTCACCAACAACAGAATTAAGATCTAAAACATTTCCATGACCCCCCCGAAAAGTTTCCTTGTTTTCCTTCCAGTCAGTGTCCTCCCAGTGTCTGGGAATCCAGTGGTCTTTTTCTGTCATTACAAATGATATTTTCCTTTTCTAGATTTCATATAAATGAAATCATATGGAATGTGCTATTTTGATATGTAGCCATGTTGTATGTATCAGAAGTTTGTTTCTTTTTACTGATGAATAGTAGGATTAAAGTATGAGTAAAGATTCACTACATGTTGTTTACCCACTGATGGGGATCAGAATATATCATCTCAAAATATGCCATTTTGGCATGAGGATTACTTAAAAAAATTTTTTTTAATGTTTATTTATTTTAGAGAGAGTCAGAGACAGAATACGAGTGGGTTAGGGGCAGAGAGAGAGAGGGAGACACAGAATCTGAAGCAGGCTCCAGGCTCCGAGCTGTCAGCACAGAGCCCTACACAGGGCTCGAATCGGCGAGCTGTGAGATCATGACCTGAGCCGAAGTCGGACGCTCAACCGACTGAGCCACCCAGGCGCCCCTGGCATGAGGATTATTTTGATTGAAAAATGGCAATCGGGAAATAGCAGATGCAGAAAGACTTTAGGCTTCCTCCTATCTGCCTAAGAGCAAGGCATGAATTTCTCTTTGTGAAGATGTTCCCCTGCCCTCTCTTGTATCAACTCTTATTATTTTATTATTATTAATATTATTATATCATTATTATTAATTTATTCTTTTTAATGCTACTGTTAGGCCATGTAGATCTCCTTTAACTGAGTCTTGGGTCCTTTTGTTATGACTCCATTAATCTTTCAAAGTGTCTTTGTTTCTTATTTAAAAAAAATTTTTTTTTTCAACGTTTATTTATTTTTGAGACAGAGAGAGACAGAGCATGAACGGGGGAGGGGCAGAGAGAGAGGGAGACACAGAATCGGAAACAGGCTCCAGGCTCTGAGCCATCAGCCCAGAGCCCGACGCGGGGCTCGAACTCACGGACCGCGAGATCGTGACCTGGCTGAAGTCGGACGCTTAACCGACTGCGCCACCCAGGCGCCCCAAAGTGTCTTTGTTTTTAAGCACTACCCAAATGTCCCAGGCTCCCCTTTTATTCTTCCTGTTCTACTTCTGGTATCAGCTCTTTCTCCAGGGAGCCCTGGTTTCTTTTTGTGGGGAATGGTACTAGAGACAAAAATTAGGATAGAAGTAGTTTTTATTTTCTTGCTGACTGAGGATGCATTAAAAAAAAAAAAAATAAAATATTTTATGTGGTAAATTTTTGAGGTATTTATTTATGTATTTATTTATTGCAGGAATGTTGTCATGGGTACCTAGTGTACCATATTTCCAGAAATGAAAAATTTGTTACTAAATATCCAGGGTCAAGCATTTTAATACACAATTAAATAATTTAATTCTCACATGAGTGAAATATGGTAGGACTCTTACTATCATCCTCATTGTAAAGATTACAAAAATGAGACTGAGAGACTAAGTAAACTTGCCTTAGGTCACATAGCTAGAAATTGGTAGAGCAGGTTCAGAGCCAGGCAGGTGGACTCTGGAGCATGAGCTCATTACCACTATACTATGATGCTATTCAGCTGCTCAGACGCATTACTCAGAGACTTGGCAGAAGTAACTTACATGGCATCAACTACCTTGTAAGGACCTTTTTTTGAGAAGCAGAGCTTATGAAATATGCAGAAACATGGTTAGAAGAAACAGGTAGAAATATATAGAAACAAAAAGTAGTCTTACATAGTCCTTCTTTCTTTCAGTATTTTATATTGCCAACAGAGCTAACCCTTCAGTGCGCGATGCCCCAACCAACCCTCCTCTGGCCACCCTCAAAATTGACTTCACTTGACTTTTGCAATTAAAATGTCTTTTGTAATAAAAAAAAATGATATACACAAAATATTATGTGTAACATCACTATTAGGTATCACGCCTAATAATGAATACTGTGTACCTATCACTGAATCCAAGAACTAGAATGTTACCCAAAACTTGTATCTACATTTTCCTATTACAGTCTCCTAACCTTCACCCCAGATCTACCTTTTTTTTTTTTTTTTTAAGTTTATTCATTTTTGAGAGAGAGAGCGAGCATGTGGGCATGAGTGAAGGAGGGGCAGAAAGAGAGGGAGACACAGAATCTGAAGCAGGCTCCAGGCTCTGAGCTGTCTGCACAGAGCCCGACGTGGGGCTCGAACCCGTGAACCATGAGATCATGACCTGGCCGAAGTTGGACGCTTAACTCACTGAGCCACTCAGGTGCCCCATCAAACTTCTAAATTTTGTCAAACTAATGGCTGTAAAATTGTATCTTGTAATCCTGGTTTGCATTTATTTAAATCTTAACGAAGTTAGCACTTTTCATATTTCTTTTTTGTTTGTTTTTATTTTTTGATTAAAATTATATATATATATTATTTTAGAGGACAGAAGTCCCATGTTTTTCTTTTTTTGTGTTTATTTATTGAGGCAGGGGGAGCAGAGCAGAGAGAGAGGGAGAGAGAGAATCCCAAGTAGGATCAGCATGGAGCCTGATCTTACAAACCGTGAGATCATGATCTCATGACCTGAGCCAAAATCAAGAGTCGGATGCTTAACTGACTGAGCCACCCAGGTGCCCCAGCATTTTTCATATTTTTATGGGCTGTGTATGTTTCTTCTGTAAAATGCAATTTATTTTGTTCCTTTACCTCTTCTAATGGATGCATAATCATCACCATATGGCTAAGATATAGTTTAATCAGTCTTCTGGTTAATATTTTCCCAATATTTTGCCATTATAAATTAAACTGACATGATAATCCTTTGTGTACATCCAAGATTGTGTCTTTCAAATCTTAAAAACAGAGCAGGTTGGGGCAGCAGATATGTTCATTTTGGAAAAGGTTTTAGTACACACTGACAAATTCCCTTCTGAATTGACGCCAGTCTACACGGAGGGGCTTTTCTTTCAAACCTGTGGAAAATCTAAGCAGCTTTATGGCCTTTGACAAAGTTGCTGTCAAAGAGGAAAAGCTCAAAGATCCAGGGAATTCCTGAGACGAGCTGGAGGGAGGGGAAGCCATGCTCTGGGCAGTTCTTCTGAGGACGGTGGTGAGCACTGTGGTGCTCGGTGGTATGAGGGTGGGTGTGTCAGTCAAGGTCCAGCCAGAGAGCAGAATCAGTAGCAGATGGGGACCAAGGGATCTGACCTTATTCAGTCATGGGAACTGGTTATAAAGCTGTGATCTCCGTGTCTGTCTGATGCTGGAGCTTGAAGTCCATGAGGCAGGCAGTCAGGAATGAAAGACAGAAAGTTGTGGAGAGCAAGGGCAGGCGGACCCCACCAGCATGAGCTAGAGCCCATGGGACAGTGTTGAAACCTGTTGTCTCTGACCTCGAGGGTGTGGGCATTTGGTGGGAGCCCAGGGTCGGGGACCTAAACACACACACCTGGCTCGGTTCAGAGGCACTGGAGGGGAGGGGTGGGGAACAAGCTCAGTCAGCAGCTTAGCACCCCAAGTGTGAGACCGGGTGGGGATCTACGGCTGTGACTATGTAGCCGTGTCAGAGGTGCTTTCTCCATATTCTCTCAGGCCTCACAACAGCCCTGTGAAGTTCGAAGTGTAATGTTTTCTAATTTATCGGTGAGTAAAATGAGATTCTGGAGGGAAAGTGGCTTGCTCAAATCATTTATCTGGAGCATTGGAGTTTAGACTGTTTTGAGCCAGCCAATCTTTCATTTCTATGACCAAGTACCCTGGGACATGTTTTGAATTGTAACTCATGCAGCTTCCCCACAATGTGTTGGGTTGGCCCTTGCTATATTAGGAAAAAAAAGATTGACAGATTTATTATAACTTGAATATGGCAGTAGTCTTTGGATAGGAATTTAGGCCTCTTTCATGGCTTATTTTGGTGATGTTAGCAATTTAACATTAATGTATATGAAACAGTTTAGTTTTTTAAAAAAATTTTTGTTTATTTTTGTGAGAGAGTGCACATGCGCACTCATGATCGACTGAGGGGTAGAGAGAGAGGGAGACACAGAATCTGAAGCAGGCTCCAATCTCTCACCTGTCAACACAGAGCCCCACACAGGGCTCAAACTCACGAACAACGAGATCATGACCTTTGCCAAAGTCGGACGCTCAACCGACTGAGCCACCCAGGTGCCCCGAAATAGTTTAGCTTTTTTAGAAAATCAAGCGGGAATGTTAAGGTATTTGGTATTTCTTTGATATCTTTTGATCTTAGCTGATGGGAAATCTCCTTTAGTGAAAATGAGAATGTTTGGCTTAGAATTTCTGCTCTTGAGAAGTGAATGCAGGGATGCCCAAAAGAGTGTTTGAAAATACAAGGTCAGTCCCGGTTTTTTTCATCTAGTAAAAAGTATGAAAACAAATGGAAGAGAACTGTTGTAAATTACATTATCTGCAAGCAGATACTGAGACACAATTTGGTGCAAACTGTGTGATTAAGGATCAGTGCCTATGAATGGAAGAAGCCGGGAAGCAGAGGGGAAGGGCCCATTGAGGCGCAGGTCTGGCAAAACCTTGGCCGATGCAGTGGTGCTGTATGGGGCAAACCTTGTCCATTAGAGTTGTCTGTGCTGTGTCAGATCGGAAAGCTGGGTGTTTATACCCTGGCCTTAGTCACTGAAGGTTGGCTGCTCGGGGAGCGGTGTGATCCAAGGTGATGAGGCTCTGGGGGCTCCTGACTCTGATCTCCAAAGAGCTGGAGTTGGGGGCTGTCTACTGACCACGCACGCCGCAGCTGGCTACAGGTTCTCTTGAGGGGATCTGCATGGGGCGACTTTCTGGCTACCACAGGAACTGTTGTAGATGAACAAAGACAAGGAATATCAGCCAAATGTGGAGGATTCCTGATTCCAACAAGCAACCACAGTAAGACACTTTTGAGACAACAATTGTGGTTATGATGGAAAATGTCCTTAGTTGTTAGTGATATATCTGGAAGTATTTGTGGTGGTTTAATAAGACGTCTAGCAAGACAGCAGCAAAAGTGGAATGGCAATAGAACAAAGAAGAATGCTAAATTGTTGATAACCATTACCACTAGAGATGGGCTCGCACAGGTTCTTTATACAATCCTCCTTATGTATGTATTTGCAGTTTTAAACATGATAAAAAGCTTTTTAAAAACCCTGTCAAATATTAATTAAGAATACTTAGTTTTGGTGAAAGAGTAGGCATATATTATTGGATGTCTCTCATATTCTAGAGCTCAGCGTGTGAATCCAGGAAAAAACTCATATTTGGGCATCTTGACTATCTGCCCTGTTCCGGAAACAAAGCATCCTGTAATGTCAGCGTATAGCTCTCAGTGGAGCTAGAGGATTTTCCTGTTGAGTGGGGCCAAATGAATAACAGGGAAAGGAGGGGCTGGAAGAATAGGATGGGAACAGGGCAGGGAAGGAAGGCAACTACTGATTTTTAAGCATTCAGCCACAGAACTGGGTGCTTTACATGGTCTTTTTAATTTTTTTTTTAACATTTATTTATTATTGAGGGACAGAGACAGAGCATAAGCCTGGGAGAGACAGAGAGAGGGGGGAGACACAGAACCCGAAGCAGGCTGCAGGCTCTGAGCTGTCAGCACAGAGCCTGACGCGGGGCTCGAACTCACAAACCACGAGATCATGACCTGAGCCGAAGTCGGATGCTTAACCAACTGAGCCACCCAGGCACCCCGACGTGGTCTTTTTTTAATCCTCCCAACCACCCATTCTATTATTCTAGATTTTCTAGAATAGGATTCCCATTTTGCAGATTAGGATGTTGAGACTCAGGAATGTGGCACTCCTCCAAGTGTTGGAGTTGGGATTCTCTCAGATGGTGCCTGGTTTCTAGGCCCTTGCACTGTGCCCCTGGAGGTCAGAGATGTTCACTCCTCAGGGGCCTGGGGCATCTGGCAGCAACTTGGGGCAACTGGGGCAGCAGATTCTCTCTCTTGGAAAATGTGGGAAGAGCAGGTCCTCTCTTGGCCACCATGTACATGCCCAGACCTTCCAAGTCCTGGCATCACACTCTCTAGTCATGACACTCCTGCCTTATTCCCTGAAACAAAAAAAATTAGAAGACAAAGATACTCTTCTGAATCCTAATTAGAAGTTGTGAGGTTTTCCTCTTCCTTGGGGGCTTTTTCTGTTTTTTGTTCATCTGCCCATCTTCAGGTAATGCTGTTTGTAACTTGTCGTCCTCCTGAAGCCAATATACTTTGATCTCCAATAAAGATGGTCTAACAACCATCTGCAGGATATGCAATGAGGGCAAAGTGAAAGAGAAAAATCAGGGAGGGCAAGGTTCTTGTTCAACTTCCCGTCAATGTTCAAGATATTTCTATGAAAACTTTCCACTTCTCCACTATCACTTTGTCCCAGTAATTTTTATTCCTCCCACACTGCTAACCAATTTTCTGCTTCCCAACACTCCTCTCAAACCCTCCTTATACACATTCTCTTGCCCAGCGGGAGAAGTAAACATTGATACAAAGTGGGGAAGTTCCCAGCAGAGGTGCCGAGGCCCTACCTTACGGATGTGGTTTCGGCTTCTTTTAGGACTTCAGCTCTCTGCTGGCCCCTGTGGGTGAGGGCTAGGTTTCCTTCAAAGTGCTTTAGTTCCCAGACTCACCTGGGGATGCCACGCTCCTTGAGCAGAGGAGAGACTAAAGCAGTTTATTGTTAGTTTTTTAATGTTTTTATTTATTTTTGAGAGAGAAGTGGGGGAGGGGCAGAGAGAGGGGGACAGAGGATCCCAAGTGGCTAACAGCAGTGAGCCAATGTGGGGCTCGACTTCACAAGCCAAACAGTGAGATCATGAACTGAGCCAAAGTCAGACAGACACTCAATGGACTGAGCCACCCAGGCACCCTGAAACTAAAGCAGTTTAAAGTCACAAACCACATCCTTGGTTATTGACTCTTACTTTTTTTAGTTTTCTTGTATTGGTTGTTACTTTGGCTTCGGGTAGATGGAGTAGATTCGGATAGTGGAGTTTTGTACTTTCGCTGGTTCCTACCAAGTGCAAGCAGATTGACCTCTGCTTCTTTCTTGCTGCTCTAGACATCAGAATCCCACCCCCTCCTCACTCCAGTCATCTGGGATGCTGCTGGGGGCCAGGCTTCGTGCAAAGACCTGGGACCAGGGAGGTGAATACAACCTGGTTCCCTGGTCTTCAGCAGCTCACAGAGAACTTGGGGGAGACAGAAATACCAGGAACTCATGGCGAGGGGCTCTTTTCTTCTTGCTGCCTTTTTCAGTGTGGTTGCACCATTTTCTGACTGAGCATGTTTCTGGCTGGCTTTAGTCAAATGTACAGGTTATCCATAAATGTCACTCATCATTATTGTTACTATCATGCCTCATTTCAAAGATTTTAATGCCTCCAACTTATGGAGCCTTTTGTAATCAGTGAAATGTGTATAGAAGCACTAATCTTAAGGAAAACTATAAAGTTATTTTAAGACATTTCTGATTTCTTTAGTTCTTATTGTGTTATTATTAAAAACACTCCCCCTCTCCCTACTAGATTAACTTGAAGCAAATCCCAGGTATTCTATATATTTTACAGGTAAACATATATAAACCTCTATAAACAGATATATGTAAATGTGTAAGTTTTTCAGTATATATTTCTAAAGGATCAGGACTCTTTAAAAAGTAACCACAAGGGGTGCCTGGATGGCTCCATCGGTTAAGCATCCGACTCTTGATTTTGGCTCAGGTCATGATTTCCTGGTTCATGAGATTGAGCCCTGCGTCAGGCTCCATGTTGGGCAGGGAGCCTGCTTAAGATTCTCCCTCTCTCCTCCCCAACCCTCCCCCACACCCCCCCAATAAGAACCACAATACCATCATCACACCTAAAAAAAAAAAAAAATTAGCAGCAATTCCTTAATAGTATCAAATATCGAGTCAAGTTTCACTGATTTTCTCATAAGCTTTTAATTTTATAGTTGATTTGTTTGAATCAGGATCTTTTGATCCGCCCATCCATTGCAATCGGTCGAGGTACCTCTTAACATTTTTTTAAGTTTATTTATTTTTGAGAGCATGCACATGCTTGAGAGCAGGGGGGAGTGGCAGAGAGAGAAAGAGAGAGAAAGAAAGAATATGAGTCCCAAGCAGGTTCTGCCCTGTCAGCACGGAGCCTGATGTGGAGTTTGAACTCACGAACCATGAGATCATGACCTGAGCCGAAGTCGGACACTTAACCCACTGAGCTACCCAGGCACCTCATAAATCTTTTTTTTTTTTTTTTTTTTTTTAATCTACAAACTTGCCCTCACACTATTTTTCTTTGCAATTTATTTTGTTGAAGAAACTGGGTGATTTATCCAAGAGAGTTCCTCATAATCTGGATTTTGCCAGTTGGTTCCCTATGATGTTTAGCATGTTCCTTTGTTCCATAAAGCTGATCATTTGATCTAAAGGTGTAGGCTTGAGTTTAGGGCTGAAATGCCTCCCAGGTGTTGGTGCTGCATTTCTATCAGGAGACACAAAACGCTTGGTTCTCTTTGGTGTGAGCAACCTTTCAAGATCATTACCTCCCTCTATTATCTCGTTAGGTTGCTGAATGGTAATATTTTAATTCTATCATTGTTTCTTTTTTTCCTTTTTTTCCTTCCTTTTTAAAAAATCTTTATTATTTTTGAGGGAGAGAGAGCACAAATGGGGGAGGGGCAGAGAGAGGGAGACAGGATCTGAAGTGGGCTCTGTGCTGAAAGCAGAGAGCCTGATGCAGGGCTTGAACTCACGAACTGTGAGATCATAACCGAGCTGAAGAGGTCATCTGATGTTTAACTGACTGAGCCACGTGGGCGCCCCATCACTGCGTCTAATGGCTTAGCTAGAATGCTTTTTATAAAGAGAAACTTCTCTCATCAATGTTTGGTTACCCTGAAATGCAGTGTGTACAGGGAAAGCAGAATAAATGCTTCTTTCCCTGTATTGTTTTTAAAGGGAGAGCCTGGCTGGCTCAGTTGGTAAAGCATGTGACTCTTGATCTCTGGGTCAGGAGTTCAAGCCCCATGCTGGGTGTAGAGATTACTCAAAAGAAAAACAAAAAAGCTTTTAAAGAATTTCAACACTGTGAAGACTGCAGAGATTATAGCCCTCCTTCCCCATCTAGTCGTCTCTGCTTTCTTTCGGTTCCTCTGAAATCTAAATGTTCTCTCACTCTACCCCTCCCAATTCTCCACTCAGATCCAGCTTGGTGGGGCTTTGGAGAAAGATTTGCAAACTCACACCAAAGTGCAAATGACTAATCTTAATTTACGGTGTGACTCCTCCAGAGAGATTTTCTGTTCAATTTGTAACAACGTCTTAGAGAAATTGAAACAAAGCTTCTTGGATAAGAAAAGTACTTTTATGCACTTACCCTCATATATTATCTCCACATATGATCTACATATGTTATAGAATGGCCACCACTTTATGAGTAAGGTATTTGTTATCCCCATTTTACAGATGCAGGAAACATTTGCCAGCTAAAAAGTGGCAAAAGTGAAACTCCAACCTGGATAGTGGAAGGTGCTAGGGGAGGCGATGGCTTCCCAAGCTAGAAATCATCCACCTACACACTTGTCGTATCAGCGTGTAAGGCAGAGCGCGGCAATCACCTGGAAGGCCAGGGTTTCTCACCAGGAGTGTTCATGGTGAAACTGCTCTCTAGCATTGTAGCAGCAGTGGTGCCTTCACCCCGTTAGGATCCTGTTTACTTTTCCAGCTCCCCTCCGCTCTAGTTCACATGTTCCAGCCACACCGGAATCTCTCCTGTCCCTCAAACCTGCCAAACTCTTTTTGATCTCAGGGATCCGCATCTGCTGTTTTCCCCCTGGATCTTCACATGCTCGGTTCCTTCGTGTTGTTCAAGTCCTAGCTTAAGTGTCCGTCTTGCAGAGGCCTTCCTGAGAACCTGAAATAGCCGCTTCCTTCCTCCCAATCTCTCTCCCAGTTCTCAGTGTCTATTACCATTTGAGAGTACCTTCGGTCACTCCCCATGAGACGTAGGGAGAACATGGGCAGCTCTGTTGGCCGCTGGGAGCCTGGCATACAGTAGGCACTCAGGGAGGCTTTGTTGAGTGAATCAGCTTGGGCCTCCTTTGCTCACTGCACCCTGCATGAGGTACATGCACCCTGCACCCATCCACGGCTGGTTCGACTTAGCCACAGGACTGCCACAGCCGCTACAATCTGCTCTTCTGTCTCTGAAAGCCAAAGGTTCCTGCCTTTTGTTCTTACAAACCAAAGCTTAACAAAAATGGTCAGATTTAGTTCTAGTGAAGAATTAGACTGAGGTCCAAGACGGCTAATATTTTAGCTAGAACCCGTGTGCTCAAGCTTCGTCTGTTTCCTGGGACATAAGATGGATGGTTCTGGGAAAGGGAAGAGGTGGGGATGTATTTTTAGGCTACTTCTCATGGCAGATCCCCCACTCCTTCGCGTTGAGCTGTGGTATCGTAGCTTGGGCTGCTATAACAAAGTACCACAGACTGCTGGTTTAAATAACAGACATTTCTTTCTCAGAGTTCTGGAGGCTGGGGAGTCTAAGGTCAAGGTTCTGGCAGATTTGGTCGTTGATGTGAGCTGTCTTCTTGGCTTGCAGCTGGCCGCCTTCTTCCTGTGTCCTCATGTGGCAGAGAAGAGGCACTCTGGGCTCTCTTCCTTTTCTTCTAAGGTAAATAATCTTGTCGTGTGGGTCCAGACTCATCACCCCATCTAAACCTAACTACCTCCCAAAGGCATCAGCTCCAAATACTATCCCACTGGGGGCTAGGATGTCAACATATGATATTTGGGGAGGGGGGACACAAATACTGAGTTTATAATAGCATCTCTCAAACTCTCCCTTCTTGGTGTGAGTATTGAATGCTTCTAGGGAAAAGAAAATCAGGACAGGAATGGAGGCCTCTCAGGCATTCTTCCAAATTTGGATGGCAAAAGCTAGAAAACTAAATCTGAAGCTTATGGGTTTGCTTGGGAGACAGTTCAGAGGGCAAGACAAAATACAGTCCTAGAGTCACTTGTATCAGAATCACCTTGAGGGGTGGGGGCGCTGCTTAAAATTCATGTTACCAAACCATAGTCAGATCTGCTGAATCAACATCTTGGGGGGATGGGGCCTGCGGGTCCACATTTTGACAGGTGCCCAGCTGTATGTAGCTAATGCTCCCTAAAGTTTGAGAACTACTGTCATTAAGAAATGAGCTTGTACTTTATCACAACCTGCTTATCCTAAGGATCCTGAGGTGGGTTGCCACAAAGTCGTCAGCAGTCATGTGTCATCGGCTCTAGCATCCCCTGGGTCCCACCCTAGAGGTTCTGATGTCATCAGTCTTGCTTCGGTTTAGACATACGGAGTCATACAAACTTTTTGGTGGCCAAGGTTAACTATTGCTTTAAAAGCCTTGAATCACATCATGGTTTCACTCAGGGCGTTTTTGCTTCTGGGCTGCCTACTCTGTGTCTCACAGGAATGTGAAAAGTGAGCCTTCCAAATAGTCTAACAAAGGATGCCTTCCCTGTCACAAGAACTTCTTTTGTTCTTTTAGATGTTCCCTTTATTTCTAGAAGAAAGGCATAGTTTGTTGTCACCTTGATGTAAACTGTGTTTAATATTCAAAGTAGGTTGGCCTCAAACATCTCTCTCCTCTGTTCTTGTCTCTGTAGGTCTTTCTCTGAAAGCTTCCCCCATCACTAATGTTTTCCTCCCTCCCCCCCTTTTCCTTCCTACTTGTGTGAATCCACCCCATCTTTCAAGAACAAATTCAAGTCTGTCTTCAACCACTAAATTCCCATCCACCTCAGTCATTTTTCATCCTTTGAATTCTCAAAGTAATGGTACCACATTGTATAAGATTTCCATTGTGTTCTCACTGTAGTGCAAACGTGAAGACCCGGGAGCCTCAATGGTACTTTTGTTAAGTACCTGGTAAGCACCTAATAAGTTCAGGTGTGTTGATTGATTGTGTTAGGTGAATATTGCAGAAGAATTGGGATGGATGCAGTTCAGGAAGGAGGGAAGTTCAAAAGGAGATGTGACAAAGTTTCTAGTCCATGTTTAGACTCTTCATGGAAAATCGTTTTTTTTGTCGGTTGTAGGGTTGTTACTCTTCCCAGTATATTTAAAAGCAGATCTTGACCTGGAAGCATAACTATGCTTTTATTTCCTCAAGTTTCACTGGAAGCATTCACTATGCCTTTGTTTCCTCAAGTTTTCAGTATCAGTTTGCATTGATGAAACTGTTTTTTTAGACCTAAAGGAGGCAAAGAAAACTGTAGAAAGGAAATGAAAATGAATTCTTGTGTCATAGATAAGGCGATATAAATTTTCTTGTTCCGTCTTAAGGAGTTTTAAGCAGTTTTCTGCAAGATTCTGTCCAGATAAATTTCTTTGGATCAAATGAAAATGAGATCTAATGTTCATCCTACATTTAATATTTTGAAGGATGACTGGAGAATTTACCGGTAACCACTTTGAATGTAAAAAGTGCCTTTTGTCTGTCACCTTCTCATGACTGCCTTCACTCGGGGCTGGAGGAGAGAGGCAAACTGAGAGGCAAAGCAAACATCTTAAAAGTTTCATGTTTTTCTGTTCCATGACTGCAGCGTCCTAGCCAGTAGTTCAGGCTCTTAAAGAGATGATACTGCCTATGATACCGTTCTAGCCGCCATCTAAACACATGAGCTGCTCTGTTCCCCTTTATGTTTCCACAAGGATCACCCAGTCATCACTCTGTTAAATGAAACAGGCGTGAAAGTGTTTCTTAGCCCACCTGCCCGCTTCCCCCACTCCCAGGAATCTTGCTTGTTTTGTGTGATCCACCATTCTGGAAAAACCCTGGGAGGGCTTGCCAGCACTATGTATACGGACACTTCCTTGGAGAGCCAGCAGGGGTCAGCTGGAACTCCCGTGCTCTGGCTTGTCCTGGTCACTGTTCTTGCCAGGACTAGGACAGCACCAGGAGTCATTTGTTGGTTTCCTGAGCCGAGACAAAGCAGTTGCTAAGTCTTCAAAGATATTTCATGTTCCTTCCTTACCTTCCTGTACTGGTCTCTTCTTTGCACCATGCACCCCTAAACACTCACTCTTTCCTGGGCTCAATACCCTTTCTTCCCTCCTGACATCGTCTAAAGGAAAACCACAAACCATTGCTTTTCCCACAAGAATGGAATCCTCCTATTTTATTTCATTTTTTAATTTTTTAATTTTTTAAAAAAATGTTTGTTTATTTGAGGGGGTGGGGGCAGAGAGAGAGGGAGACACAGAATCCAAAGCAGGCTCCGGGCTCTGGGCTGTCAACACAGAGTGCGATATGGGGCTAGGACTCACCATGAGATCATGACCTGAGCTGAAGTTGGATCCTTAACTGAGTGAGCCGCCCAGACACCCCTTAATTTTTTTAATTTGTTAAATGTTTGCTTATTTATTTTGAGAGGGAAGAAGGGAGAGGGAGAGAGAGAGAGAAAAAAAAAGAGAAAGAGAAAGAGAGCAGGGGAGGGGCAGAGACAGAGTGAGAGAGAGAATCCCAAGCAGGCTCTGTGCTGCCACCACAGAACCTATCTTGAGGCTCAAACTCACAAACCGTGAGATCATGACCTAAGCCAAAATCAAGAGTTGGATGCTTAATTGACTGAGCCACCCAGGCACTCCCTGTCTGTTTTAAATTTAAGATCCACAATAGTTAATTTTACAATTTTATCTCTGTTAACATGCGATTGCCTCCCTTGCCATTCATCACTGACTGTGGTGGGAGGGGAAATGGGGGTGAGAAAGGTGTTGGCAGAGAATTGCCGGGAATAACCCCATGACTCCCTAAAGGGTTTAGCTGTTTTGGACTGAAAAGGGTGAAAATCCCATATGCTCCTCCTTGAATTAGTGGTTCTGACTTACCAAATGGTCATGCACTATGAGCACTGTTCATCTTTCGGTGGATATTCTCAGTGAGCTCTTTTACTCACACATCTCTACCCTGAACTGTCAAAACGGGACCAGCTATGTAATTTGTAGGGTCCAGTGCAAGATGAAATCAAGGTCCCCTTATTCAAAAGCTATTAAGAATTTCAGGTCAATGACTACAGAGCCTCAAGTATGGGGCCCTCTGAGCATGGAGCTCTGTGACTACATGGGTTGTCCACCATGAAGCTGGCCCTGTGGGGCAAGGTCTTCTTTGTCCTAGCCCAGGGGGTTAATGTGAGGGCTTTGTGTATCTGACCCCTTCCCTGTCCTCAGGAACCACGGTCCTGGAGAGTGAGAAGTGAGAGAGATTTCATCCAACAAATACAGGCCATACACTAGTATGCAATCTAATAGGAAAAACAACAACAAATTAAAAGGCAGAGACTACCACATAGGAGGTCACATGGTGATAAGAACTTTGGAGAGAGGTGGAGCAGAGCAAGGGTAATAGGAGTGCCAACACGGAGGGGCGGGGGCTTTCGATTTTATGAGAGGTGTTCCAGATGGGCTATTTGAGCTTAGACTTAGAGTAAGGGAGCGAGCCATGTGACTATGGGCATTTCAGGTGGAGGGACTAGCAGGTTCAGAGACCCTGAGGCTTGTCAGGTTTGAGGAAGAACAGGGAGGACCGTGTGGCTGGCAGGGATGATGGGGATTGTGAGGGGGGTGGATTTAGGTGGGTGGGGGGAGGCTACATCTCCTGCGGTGAGGGCTCTGGATTCTACTCTGGATGAGATGGAAACTTTGGAAGGTTTAGAGCTGAGAAGTCTCATCATCTGACCTAGGTTTTAGAGGGTTCCCTCTCTACTCTGCTGAGAAGGGTTTGCAGAGGCAGGAGGCATGAAGGAGAACACCAGGGTGTTCATGGTGGAGGTGACAAGAAGTGGTCAGAGTCCAGAGCAACATGGGTTTAGAACTGTTCGGGTCCACTTACATGCAATTTTTTTTCCTACTCAATACAGTACAATACTGCAAATTTATTTTTTCTCCTTATGATTTTTTTCTCTAGCTTATTTTTAAAATACAGTATATAATACACATGACAGATGAAATATGTATTAACTATGCTATTGGTGAGCCTTCTGGTCAACAGTAAGCTATTAGTAGTTAAGTTTTTGAGGAGTCAAAAGTTCTATATGGATTTTCAACTGCATGGAGAGGGGTGCTAATATCTCTGACCCCTATGATGTTCAAAGCTCTACTGTATTATTATCTTAAATTTTTTTTTAATGTTTATTTAGTTTTTGACAGACAGAACATGAGTGGGGGAGGAGCAGAGAGAGAGGGAGATACAAAATCCAAAGCCCTCTCCAGGCTCTGAGCTGTTAGCACAGAGCCCAATGTGGGGCTCGAACCCACGAACTGCGAGATCGTGACCGTGGCCAAAGTCAGAACTTAACTGACTGAGCCACCCAGGCTATATTATCATCTTCAAAAGAGCAAGGGGCCAGGCCAGTCTTGTTTACCACTGTAATCCTCTTGCCAGATACAGAGTCTGACACATGCAGGTATGCGATAAATATGTACTTAATGAACCAGTGAGGTTCATTTATATTTGAATACAAATATTCAATAAGATGTCCTGTAATAGAGATGTAAGAAATAACATTAAAAGAATGAAGTGAGGCAGAATACCTTGCCATAGTTTTAAATTTTTACCTCTACTTTGCTTCTATTAAATCTGTAGAAAATGTTAAAGGTCAGTTCATATGAAATACATTATGTGACTCAAAGCCGTATAGCCTGTCAGCCTGAATATACACTATTGGACCATGAGGCTGTATTTTTAGTGTGTGGTCAATAGGTGGCGCTGTATTTTGTTAGGGTGTCCTCTCCACTAGGTCATGCGTGCAGAGGATACGAACGTGGATCAAAATGTTAAATGCATTTGTAACTGGAATACATACTTGGGCTATTCGAAATTAGATCACCTTCTCCAGTAATTTGGTAAGACTCTTGGAATTACATGTAGGAAACTAACATTTGGAAATGTCATTCTTCCTTAAGTGGAACATTTAGATATTTAAATGACAGAAAATACATCCCAATATTGGGAATTGAGCATTGCCCACATGCACTGTAATGCTTGAAGACAATTTTATTTCCTTCTCCACGTGATTCTGGTGTACATGTTTTATTCACGCGCATACACACACAGACACACACATTTTTGGCTCCTCTTTGTAAAAAGACCACATAAGGTATCATTAGATGTATTTTCCTTATTGAACTTGTACAGGAAGGAGTGGTGTAGGAAGGGGGGTTTTTTCAAGGGGAAACGAAGCTGCAGTAAAATTTAGGTGGCTGTGTGGTTTTGTGGGAAATTCTGTGAGCACTTCTCAGATGGCAAGTTTCTTCCAGCTGCTGGGCCATCATTCTCTACCCAGAGAGCTTGCTGAAGCAGCACCACCTTGCAAGATTGCTTCACTTGGAAGCCTGCAGCAGGCTGGCTCTTTCTTGTCCAATGTCTACCTCCCTACCGTTGGAATTGGTCCTCGTAGATGAAATCTAGCCACAGGCAGGAACCCTGAGATTACAGTACTGTCAAATGGCCAATGCTGGAGAAAAAGATGAGCGGAGATGCTGGTAGATGCATGGTTTTCCTCTGAGTCAGGCTGAGTCAACATTGCCTTACATGATGACTTAGGTCCCCTAAAGAGTGCCTGAATGGAGCTTTGCCGTGAGCTTCCCAGGATAAGACTGCTCTTTCACAGTCTTAAGGATGTAGAACTCCCAAACATCAGGCCTTCAGAACTGCCTCTGCCAGTGGACCTGCAAAAAAAGTGCCCAGGCCAATATTTTGGCTCAGATGGTTTTCTCTCCAAGCTGTACTTCTGTCTTTCTCTGGAATCTGGGACCTGAAACCAGAGAGAGAGCGTAATTCGCCTGCCTTCCCCTCTTCACCTTCAGCCGGTACCTTCTTCCCTCCTTGCTGTGATCAGAGACCTCTGTCCAAGGGACAAACTGCTCTAACTGATCAACCCACCGCGTCCCCAGGCTGCTCAGCTCTCTCCTTTCATGGAGGCCATCTTGCTTTGCCGGCCTTCCCTCAAGCCCTTCCACGAAGCTATCCACTCAATATTTATTGATTCAGCAGATAAGTGGTGGGTGCTGGGGCAGCGGCAGGGCATGGTTCCTTTCTTCAACATTTCCTTAGAAGACATTTTTCTCTTCTTTGACCCATTTGAAGCCTGATTTTCCCCTGATGATACTGCTTTTCTTTGGTCTTTGCCTAAAAGTTTCCTATATCCCAGAGCTGGACGCTGGGGCTTCCTAGTTTTTACCTCATCATCATTAATGCCTTGGCTTTTGTTCATCTCATGGTGACAAGCTAGCCCCAAGAACCTCTAGATGTCATTTCCTCATTCAAAGCAGACCAACTATGTGTGTTCCTTTTATTAGAGAATTGACAGTTTTCCCACTGGCTCCCAGCTCAATTCCTGTACCCCCACATTGCCACCTCTAACTAAAAACAACAACAAACAAAGAAAAACAAAACAAAAAAACAACTGGGGAAATGAGTGTCCAGTTTTAGGAAGAAGAGGTTTGGCAATGGCTTTGGAGTTAAGCAGCTGAAAACATCCACCCCGGATGTACACTCCATCCGCTTGGATTGTGCTCTCTCGTGCATGTGGCCGCAACATCTCAACATCCAGGTCATTTGGTCAAATCCATTCACTTTTGGGCATCCATTTCTCTCTTGCTTCTGTCTCTTGTTTTCCTACTGGCTGACTTTAACTTCAGCATTGGTGACTCTTGGCCTTAGGGTTGCTTGACCCCCACCCCTCTCCACCTGCACTCTTAGAAAACTCACCTAATCGCTAATGCTGAACTCACTTCTTCACACAAACTTGCTCCACCTCCTGCATTTCTGCTTTTGGATCATGAGAGTCTGTCTCATCTGTCATTGTCATTGGGATCACTGGATCCATGCGATACCCCTGCTTCTTCACTCTGCCACCCAAAGGTCCCTGATTCCTATTTGTCTCACCTCTGGAAGAGCTCTTGCCTCCTTCTCTCTCTTTTCTCTGGCACCTTTTTACTTCTAGTCCCGATTTCCTCCTCCTGTTTCAGTCCGTCCTCTAAACTGCCACAATTATCTTTATATAATTTGATTGGCTTGTTCTTTCTTGGTTAAAATGCATTCATGTTCCTTACTGTTTCAGAGTAAAATAAAAGCATGACATTCAAAACCCGTCCTGCCCAACTTGTCATTCCAGCTTTAATCTCCTCTATGCTCTTCCCCTGGCCATTCTAGCTTTTCATGTTCCCAAATAGGTCTTAGAACCTTGCAGTGTCTGGAACTCGATTTCTGTCCTTCTCCCTCAGTGAACTGTTCATCCTTATGAACCAGGTTAAATATAACCTCGTCAGTGTGGCTTTCCTCAATCTCCCAGGCAGAATGAATCGCGTTGCATTCTTTTCTCCTATCGCACTGGTAGTGTCCTATTTGTGATGTTGTTTTTCACATACACATCCATCTCCTTTAAGAGGAAACTAATCTTAGACTTAGCTTTACATCCTTAATAGCTGCTAAAGTGCCTGGCACAAAGCAGGTGCTCAATAGATGTTTGTTGAACAAATATTTTTGAACTATTGTGGATAGCAATGGAGGAAATTTTCTGAATATTGTACATTTGGTACATTCGTAACATGTGGTAGATCTGAATCCTAAAAGTTTAGTTAAGAAAACTTCAGAGAACAAATGTTTACTGCAGTGTAGAGTTCTTCAGTTTCCAGGATCGGAGGTGGTATATGTGTGGTTGATGTTTTTAGAACAAGGCAATGGCTCAGCCCCGTGGGAGCAGATTGCATGAGACATGCACCCAGAATGGGGGAGATAATGCCAGCCAATCTGTCAGATTTCATCATCTGCTGGTCTTGGGCTGGGAAGATTCTTAATATATGCCTCTCAAACTTACATCTTGTGAGGAGCTGCCTTCAATTTTCATCTTCTGCAGGTTGCTTATACAACTCATCTAAAAATAACATTTTAAGAAAGCGTATTATTTATTTTGAGTTTAGTAAATGAATCTTGGTATAGTTATTAAGCACGGATTCTGACTACTTCTACCGTATGATGAGTTCTACAGGCATGGAGAAGAGGCAAATTTTTTATAGGTTATTTCTTAGTCCATCGAGAAATAACATTTTTCTCTTTTAATTTTACCCTGCTCAAATTGTAATTATATAATTATGAAAATGCAGTTTAGGGAGTAGTCCATTTACAGCTCAAATATAGAGAGAGTTGTTATTATGGACAAAAAGAAAGGACCAGTGATTTTATTTTTTTAGTCTAGGAAACCTACTTGCTGGTGGGGTGTGGGTGTTGGCAAATAAAACGTGTGGGTTGGTAAGTTGTTTGTATAATACTTGCATGAATGTTGGTGAGTGTGAGTGTGTGTGGATCAGTAATTACAACAGAAACAGTAGGAATGACATAGTGAATTCTTGAATGCCTATCGATCGTACATAAACGTATAAACTCCCTTTCTGTACTAATAGTGTACGGATAGCTTTCTTTTAACAAATACATAATATTTTAAGTGGGTTAAATATCTTTCCTGAACACTATTAATGGGTTAGTTCATTTTCTCTGCAGTGCCCTCTTTTCAATCATGCTACAAAAGTAATCTTCAATCAAGGTTGTGTTACTGTTATTTTCATAGTAGGATATAAAATAATGAGATTTTTACCAAACTTTTCCCATTTTTTAGCCATAGAAGATAATGATAGTTATTTCCATCAAGTGAAACAAAGCAGAAGGTGAGCAGTGTAATGTCTTAGGTGCTTTCTCAAGAATACATTTATCTTCTGGTTTAACTGGGGAATAAGCAGTTGGTAATTGCTATGAGGTAGAAGGTACTGTTCAGGAATTTTTGAGGCATATCTTCCATTTTTGAAATAAAGAAATTCTGATGGGTTTAAGTATATCATCTCTTCTGCTTTCCACATATGGCTTTGTGTGAAAAAGAAAGAGACAGTTCTAAATGGGTAACTTGGCAGGAATACTGGTGACAGGAGATGATTTTACGGGAGACAGGGTGTGTGATGATGGAAAGAGCAAGCTTGGCCTTGAATGTAGAAGTCTGGCCTCTTTGGATGGAATACTGAGAAAGGACAGCGTGCATTTCCCAATATTGTGGTTCCAGAGGTGTGGCAACAGTATGAAAAGCAAAAATCCATTGTGGGAACAATGAATCTTGAGTTGAAGGAGAATGTTGCAAGCATCCCTTTTACGTAATGAATGAAGTCCAGGTTTCATCTGAGTGAAGGCTTAATTGCTGGTAGGTGACCTTTAATTTTTTTCTTCCATTTAAAAGATTAAGCTTATTCAGGACAGAGTTGAAGAGAGAACAAAGAGTCAGTAAATTAACAGCATAATCTGTTGAGTCATGAGAAAATAAAGGCTTATACACACACAGCACATCTCTGCTCAGCTTACACACAAGTCTGTCCCTTAAATGCCAAAGGCACTGTCCCTTCTTCCCTCCCTAAAGGTTTAGTGCCAGACACTGTGACGCTTTCTTGCTTTCTTTTCTTTTCTTTTCTTTTCTTTTCTTTTCTTTTCTTTTCTTTTCTTTTCTTCTCTTTTCTTCTCTTTTCTTCTCTTTTCTTCTCTTTTCTTCTCTTCTCTTCTCTTCTCTTCTCTTCTCTTTTCTTCTCTTTTCTCTTTTCTCTTCTCTTGTCTTCTCTTGTCTTCTCTTGTCTTCTCTTGTCTTCTCTTCTCTTCTCTTCACTTCTCTTACATTGAGGTTTTCCTATCCTTTCTGAGGATAAAAAAATTTGTCTCCTTTCTGCCCTGCAACTGCTTGTGAAGGCTGCCCAGGGCCTCTGTCTTGCTAAAGCCAAAGCTCCATCTTCAGTCTTTGCCTTACTTGACCTTTCAGCCAACTTGACCCAGTTAACCCCATCTCTTTTAGCAAACGCTTTCTTCTCTTGACTTCCAAGATGTCCCGGGTTCCTGTTTTTCCTCCTACTTTACTGGCCACATCTGCCCAGATCCTTGCTCCTTCCTTCTCTTTTCATTGACACATCCAGTGCTCAGATCTTAGATCTCTTGTTTTTCTTGAGTTGACTCACTCCCTTGGAAATCTCCTGTGGTGTCATGGCTTTATATGCTAACAGCGATCACAGGTACATCTCCAGCCCAATTCTGTCCCTGATTCCAGACGCTGATGGCCAACCATCTATTCTGTGTCACTACATTACCATGGTCGTGTGTCTTAAACCTAACTCTCTATCTTTCCTTCAGGTTAACTTCCCTTGGAGTCTTTTGCATATCAGTTAAGGACAACTTCTTTCATGTGTAGGAAGCACCCCTGACTCCTCTCTTTCCTCATAGTCCTTCAAGAAATCATGATATCCAGAATCTTATTACCACTTCTCCCCACCTGTTACTACCTTATTATTAAAAAAAATTTTTTTGGGGGCGCCTGGGTGGCGCAGTCGGTTAAGCGTCCGACTTCAGCCAGGTCACGATCTCGCGGTCCGTGAGTTCAAGCCCCGCGTCAGGCTCTGGGCTGATGGCTCAGAGCCTGGAGCCTGTTTCTGATTCTGTGTGTCTCCCTCTCTCTCTGCCCCTCCCCCATTCATGCTCTGTCTCTCTCTGTCCCAAAAATAAATAAACGTTGAAAAAAAAATTAAAAAAAAAATTTTTTTTAACGTTTATTCAGTTTTGAGAGACAGAGAGAGTGTGTGAGCAGGGGAGGGGCAGAGAGAGAGAGGGAGACCGAGAATCCTAAGCAGGCTCCAGGCTCTGAGCTGTCAGCACAGAGCCCGATGTGGGGTTCGAACTCATGAACCGTGAGATCATGACCTGAGCTGAAGTCGGACGCTTAACCGACTGAGCCACCCAAGGCACCTCATCACTGTTACTACTTTAGTCGGACCCACCAACATGTCTCGCACGGATGATTGCAGTTGCCTTTTAACTGGTCTCCAAGCTTCTGCCCAGGTCTCCCTGCATCAGCCAGCTGGGTTCTTCAGTACATCAGTGAGATCATTTCACTTCTCTGCCCAAACCCTCAGTGACTCTCTCTTTCCTTCAAAGTAAAAGCCAAAACCCTTATCAAGGCCTGTTAGGATCTGCAAGATCTTCTCCTTTCCCCCACCCATTACTTCTCTGACTTGGTCTCCTGCTACTCTTTCACTACAGGTGCAGTGGCCCTGCTTTTCCTGAAACATTCCAGATGTGTTTCCATTTTCAGGCCTTTGCACCTGATGCTCCATCTGTCTAGAATGTTCTTCGCTAGATTTGTGTGTACCTCTTCGTTCCAAGCCCTTTCTCCAAGGTCACCTTCTTCTGGATGGCCCTAATTACCATTGCAATCTGCTCTCTGCCTCCAGCACCCCTGATCCCTCTGCTCTGTGATGGGTATACCTCACAGAAATTGCAGGTTTGGTTGCAGACCACTACAAGAAAGCCAGTCACATGGGTTTTTTGGTTTCCCATGCATGTGAAAGTTGTTTTCCTTATACTGAAGTCGACGAAGTGTGCAATAGCGTTATGTGTGAAAAAACGCAAAACAACGTGCATACGTTAAAGAATACTTTATTGCTAAAAAGTGCTAGCCATCATCTGAGCTTTCAGTGAGTTGTAATCACTGATCATAGATCACCATACAAATATAATAATAATGAAAAAGTTTGAAATGTTGTGAGAATCACCAAAGGGACACAGAGAGAGCAGCCGCTGTTGGGAAATTGTGCTAATAAACTTGCTTGACACAAGGGTGCCACACACCCTGAATTTGTTAAAAAACAAAAGTAGTATCTGTGAAGCCCAATAAAGTGAAGTGCAATAAAATGAGATAGGCCTGTATTTTTCCGTAACTCTTGTTCAGGAGGAGACTAAATACACTTATTTATTCTCATTGTTTTAGTTGTCAGCTTCTCCCACTAGAATGTAATCTTCACGAAGGCAGAGGCTTTCGTCTGTTTTCCATCCCCGAGCCTACTACTTTCGGTAGTACACGTTCTCAGCAGGTGTGTTAAGTGGATGAGAGCAAGCCGTGTATGCTGGCCTCTGGCTGGCTTCCTCCCGCAGGTGGTACTGGTTCTCTCTTCAGACCCACTTTCAGTGTGTGTTTGGGGGGTTGGAGCAAGAGTGCAATTTCCCTGGGGATGGTTTCCGGGAGAGGGAAGAAAAAGAGAGAAGGGAAAACCTGTCATGCTATTGTGGTAATGAGTTGCCTTGTTCCTGCTCAAGTGATAGAGCCTGGTAATCAGAGGGCCTGGCCTAGTTTGATGTATTTGTATTCTGTTATTTTTACTTAACATTGTATGAGCACTTCCCTCACTTTTTCTTTCATAGTCTTCATTATTATTATTGTTATCATTTTTAAAAATTTTAAATGTTTGGGGCGCCTGGGTGGCGCAGTCGGTTAAACGTCCGACTTCAGCCAGGTCATGATCTCGCGGTCTGTGAGTTCGAGCCCCGCGTCGGGCTCTGGGCTGATGGCTCGGAGCCTGGAGCCTGTTTCCGATTCTGTGTCTCCCTCTCTCTTTGCCCCTCCCCCGTTCATGCTCTGTCTCTCTCTGTCCCAAAAATAAATAAACGTTGAAAAAAAAAATTAAAAAAAAAATAAATAAAATAAAAAAAAAATAAAAAAATTTTTAAATGTTTATTTATTTATTTTTGAGAGAGCACAAGCAGGGGAGGGGCAGAGAGAGAGAATCCCAAGCAGGCTCCACGCTGGCAGTGCAGAGCCCAACTCCGGGGCTCGATTTCATGAACCAGAAGATCATGACCTGAGCTGAAATCAAGAGACTCTTAACCGACTGAGCCACCCAGGTGCCCCTCATTATTATTATTTTAATGGCTACATATTTAAAATACAGTCCTAATGACTCAGCCTTGAAGGCTGACATGTAAACAGGGAGATGATCTTGGGTTGCTTTTAGGAACCTAACGGTAAGGTAGTTAAGAGCCCAGGCTAGAGTTTGACTATCTGGGTGCAAATCCTGGCTCTGGCCATTTCCAGCTGTGTGACCTTAAGCAATTCATTTAACTGTTTAATTGAGTTTCCTCCTCTGTTAAAAAACTGTGATAGTAACAGTACTTGTACAGTATCTGGATCTGTAATAGTAACAGGGTTATTTTTTGGAGAATAAATGAGTTAATATTTGCAAAGCACTCGAAGTGTAGTCTTCAGACCAGCATGGTAGGCAATACTGGGAGGCGGTGCTGGTTAGACATGCAGGCTGCGGGGTGGGGGGTGGGGGTGGGCGGGGTGCCTGGGTGGTGCAGTCGGTTAAGCGGCTGGCTCTTAATTTCACCTCGGGTCATGATCTCCTGGCTCATGAGTTCGAGCCCCGTGAGCGTTTCTGCACTTACAGTGTGGAGCCTGCTTGGGATTCTCCCTCTCCCTCTCCCTCTGCCCCTCCTCTGCTTGTGCTGTGTCTCTCAAAAAAATAAACTTAAGAAGAAAAAGAAATGCAGACTCTTAGGCCCCACCCCAGAACTAACGACTCAGAGTGTTCATTCTGACAAGCTCCCTAGGTCTTCCCATGCACATTAATGCCTGAGAAACACTGACTTCGAACAGTGGCTGGGACAGAGCAATTACTACATAACGTTGATTCAGTTTTAAAGTAGTTCCAATTTTTCGCCAGTTAAGACCTCCGAAACTTATTTCTTATCTGTGTCCAGCAAGACTTTCTACTGTAGCTGTGGGATCTCAGGCCAACCACTGCACATCTCTGAGCTCTGGCTTCCTCACCTGTGAGGTGAAAGAGTCAGAGATGAATACTTTCAGAAGTACCCCACCACTCTCTTTCTCTGGCATTCACTGCTGCTTATCATCTCACATTTTACTGAGCAGGCCATTTTAAAAGACCAGAATTTCTTTTGGAAACTGGATAAGAAAGAGTAAGGCTTTGGAAAAATGTTTGCGAATATTCCTTGTGGTGCAAGCTAGCCAAACCACAGTTGTTGTTGTTATTATCTTAATCTCACAGGTATATCTTATTTTGTCTTAATGTCTGTTTGATGGAACTAAGAACTGGCAGAATCCTGGTGCTTTTGGGTGAAACTGCTCTCTATGGTCATTAATCCTTTTAGAATAAAGAACAATGGTCCTTAAGAATTATCTATCTTTTGGTGACATAATTGCTTCATAGGCTATATATCAGAGAGAGCAAGAAATTCTAAGAGATTAATCTTCTAAGATGTAGTCAGTCGTCAAAGGATATTTGTCTGGAAAATAGCCTCTAGAAAATAGCTCTTGTTTTATAGACCAGGAAAATGAAAAGGATGGTGCTTCCCTTGGAAACATTTTCATAACCACTTTCAAGATTTCTAGTATCTTCCTACCATTGACAGAACAGAGGTCAGACTCCTTGGCCTAGTTAGTAATCTTTACCCCTCTTGATGTGGCCCCAGATCATTTGTTGTGGACTGAATTGTGTCCCTCCATATTCATATATTAAAGCCCTAACCCTCAATGCAACTCTTTTTGGAGACAGGGCCTTTAGGGAAGTAATGAAGGTTTAATGAGGTCATTAAGGGTGGGGCCTGAAACCTATAGGACTCAGGTCCTTATAAGAAGAGGAAGAGACACCAGAGAGGATGCTGTCTTTCTCACTGTGTGTACACACAGAAGAAAGGCCCTGTGAGGACACCATGAGAAGGTCAGAAAGAGAGGTCTCACCAGAAACCAACCCTGATGGCACCTTAATCTGGAATTCTAGCCTCCAGATCTATGAGAAAATACACTTGTAAGCCAGGAGTCTGTGACATTTTGTTATGGCAGCCCGAGCAGACCTATACATCCTCCTTCTAACTTTGTTATAGCTCGCTTCCTATGTGCCCAGGACTTGCTTGCTTTTATATCTTTGCTCCTGAATCCTCTCTGGATGGCTTTCCTCTCTATTGCTGATTTCAAAATCTTAGTAGGCCCTTTTCAGGGGTAATTAGTTAAGGTTATGGAATGATATCCTCTTCTACGTAGGGTGGGCTGTAAATCCAACAATTAACAGCATCCTCATAAAAAGAGAAGAGGACATAGAGATCCAACTGTAAAGATGCAGTTGGAGGTTACACTTATGCTTCCACAAACCAAGGAATTCCAGGAGCTGGAAGAGGTGAGGAAGATCTTCCACTAGAACCTTCAGAGGGAGCATGGACCTATTGACACCAATTTTGGCCTTTTGGCTTCCAGAACCGCAAGAGATTAAATTCTTTCCACTTTAAGCTGTCGAGTTCATAGTAATTTGCTAGCCCCAGGGAACTAATACACCTTCTCTGATCCTCCCAGGGAAGAGTTCTCAGGGACCCTCTACCTCCTCCCTGGACTTTCTCCCTTCTGATATAGATTGTTTAAGTGAATTTGCTCATTAGAGTCCTGGATACTGCAGAGTTTGTGATTGACAAAAAAATGTGAGTGCAGGACTGTCACATTTCCTAAGGAAAATAATATTAACTGCTCAGGACAAAAATCTCCAAGTGATGACACCTGCATGTGACACGATCCAGATTAATTTATATGGAAACGTAGTACAGAACAAGAATTTCCTATAGAATAGATTTAGTGGTGGTTCATTGAAACTTTGTGAGGACTATTATTATTTTTAATTTTTTTTATTTTTAAGTAATTTCTATACCCAACGTGGGGCTTGAACTCACAACCTCAGGATCAAGAGTTGCATACTCTACCGACTGAGCCAAGCCAGTGCCCCTGTGAGGGATATTATTGTGTAGTGGAAAGGAACCAGACTAGGAATTGATGACTCTGGGTTGGGGTTCAAGTCAAGGTCCTGCTTATACCTGGCTGTGATTGACTGAGCTTAGTGTTGATATTAGCAAAGTGAATATAAAACTGTCAATGCTACCTGCCTCATGCAGATGTTATGAAACTTATATGAGGTAGGTTATGAGAGAGGGTTCTGGAAGCTGCAGAGCCCATGAGAATATGAGCTGGGTTGACCATTATCTAGGTGGCCTTGTGGAGTCAGGAAAACAGAGGATTTAGACCTACAAGGGAATTAATGGGTCATGTAGTGAGCTCCCTAATTTCACATGAGGAAACTGATGCCATCAGATGCCTGGGTGGCTCAGTTGGTTGACCATCCAGCTCTTCATTTCGGCTCAGGTCATGATCCCAGGGTCATAGGATTGAGCCCCACATCTGCACTGGGTGTGGAGCCTGCTTAAGATTCTCTCTGTCTCTTTCTCTGCCCCTCTCCCCACTCTCTCTCTTTCAAAAGTAAAAAGAAAAAAAAAAGCGATTGTGACTTTAACCATCTAGTTTGAATCAAGGAAACTCATGGTGGGAGACTGTGCCCCTCCTCACTGAGATGAGATGTTGTGTATACATAACAAAGGGCTACAGTGAGCAGGAAACTTGCAAAGTTTCTTTAAGAACTTTGTAAATAATGTTATATTATGTAATTATGTAATAATGTTATATCTATAATAACTCATTTCATGAAATGATTCTTTGGAATTCATTTTGAAGAGTGTGATAAAAACCTTTGGCAGTCACTCTCTGGTATGGGCACACTTTACATGGCATTTATTCAGGACTTAGGTTATCGTGTAATATTGTGCCCTAGATTATTTGACAGAGAGAGGTGTGGGTTTTTAAGGGAAGTGGACTAGATGGAGATACCCAGAGAAGACACTGGCAAGTCAGCTGTTCTTGATGGAAGAGTAAAATGAATGTTTGTGTCAATAATATGATGTAGAGATTGATAGCCTAATTCTTGGACCTGAACCTATTAAAATGCAAAATTCTGGTAATCTCAGCTGCTTGCTGAGGGAGGAAAGATAGAAACAAACTATACTGTAGATGCAAGTGACCTTTTATCTTTAAAACATCCTTTACTGTGGGAAGGCAATAACAATGGTCAGAGCAGAAATAAATGAAATAGAGACGAAAAAGACAATAGAAAAGATTAATGAAACTAAGAGCTGGTTCTTTGAAAAGGTAAAACTGAGGAAAGGACTCAAATATATCATAAATAAAAGAGGTAACAGATACCACATCGAAGGGTCATGAGAGACTACTCTGAACAATTACACTCTGACACATTTGATAAACCTATAAGAAACAGATAAATTCCTAAAAAACGTATAACATACCTAGAGTGAATCATGAAGAAGTACAAAGTCTGAATAGACTGATCACTAGTGATGGGATTGAATCAGTAATCAAAAACCTTTCAACAAAAGTCCAGGACCAGATGGTGTTACTGGTGAATTCTACCAAACATTCAAAGAAGAATTACTACCAATCCTTCTCAAACTCTTCCAAAAAATACAAGAGAAAGGAACACCTCTAAACTCACTATGGGATCAGCATTACCGTGATACTAAAAGCAGACAAAGGACACAAGAAAAGGAAATTACGGGCCAATATCTCTGATAAACATAGATGTAAAAATCCTAAATGTAATATTAGCAAACTGAATTCAACAATTTGTTAAAGGAATCATATGCCACGATCAACTGGGTTTTATTCCAGGGATGCAAAGATGGCTCAACATTAAATGAAGGATAAATTTCATATAATCATCTTAATAGCCACAGAAAAAGCATTGGACCAAAACTCAATATCCAGGTATGATAAAAACCCAACACAGTGGGTCTACTCAGCATAATAAAGGTCAAATATGACAAGCCCACAGCTAATATGCTCAATAGTGAAAAGCTGAAAGTTTTTCCTCTAAGATCAGGAATAAGACAAGGATGCCCACTCTGGCCATTTATATTCATCTTAGTGTTATAAGTCCTAGCTGGAACAATTAGGAAAAAGAAAGAAAAGTCATCTAAATAGGAAAGGAAGAAGTAAAACTGTCACAAGTTTGAGATAGTTTATACAGAACATCTTAATTTTCCATCAAAAACTATTAGGACTAATAAATGAATTCAGTAAAGTTGCAGGATACAAAATCCATATATAAAAACCTGTTGTTTCTATACACTAATAACAAACTATTAGAGAAATAAAGAAAATAATCTCATTTACAATTTCATCAAAAAGGACAAAATACCTAGGAACAAACTTAACCAAGGAGGTAAAGACCTGTATACTGAAAACTGTAAGACATTGATGAAAAAAATGGAAGATGACACAAATAAACTTTTTTTTAATTAAAAAAGTTTTTAATGTTTTATTTATTTTTGAGAGAGAGAGAGAGAGAGAGAGTGAGTGAGCAGGGCAGGGGCAGAGAGAGAGGCAAACAGAGAATCCAAAGCAGGCTCTGGGCTCTGAGCTGTCAGCACAGAGCCCAATGTAGGGCTGGAACTCACAAAATGCAAGATCATGACCTCAGACAAAGTCGGATGCCTAACCAACTGAGCCACCCAGGCACCCCGAAGATGACACAAGTAAATGGAAAGATATTTTGTGCTCATGAATGGAAGAAATAATACTGTTTAAATATTCACACTACTCAAAGCAATCTGCAGATTCATGTAATCTCTATCCCCATTCCAAAAGCATTTTTTCGCAGAAATAGAACAAACAGTCCTAAAATTTGTATGGGAACATAAAAGGCCATGGATAGCCAAAACCATCTTGAGAAAGATCAAAGCTAGAGGCATCGTGATCCCTGATTTCAAACTATATTACAAAGCTATAGTAACTAAAACAGCATGATATTGGCATAAAAAGACATATAGATCAATAGGACAGAGTAGAGAGCCTGGAAATAAACCCATGTGTATATGGTCAATTATTTTTTGACAAAGGAGCTAAGAATACGCAATGGACAAAGGAAAGTTTCTTCAGTAAAGGGTGTTGGGAAAACTGGATAACCACATGAAAAGAGTGAAGCTGAACCATACACAAAAAATTAACTCAAAATGGATTAAAGGCTTGAATGTAAGACCTGAAACCATAAAACTTCTAGAAGAAAACATAGGTGCTAAACTACTTGACATTGGCCTTGGCAATGATTTTTTGGATTTGAAATCAAAAGAAAAGGCAGCAAAAGTAACGAGTGGGAGTCCATCCAACTAAAAAGCTGCTGCCCAGCAAAGGAAACCATCAACAAAATGAAGAGGCAGCCTTCTGAATAGGAGAAAATATTTGCAAATTGTATACCTGTTAAGGGGTTAATATAAAAATAAAATATATAAAAAACTTATACAACTCAGTAACACTCCCCCCCCCCCAAATTTGATTAAAAAATGGGCAGAGGAACTGAATAGATGTTTTTCCAAAGAAGACTGACAGATGGCCAACACATGAAAAGATGCTCAACATCACTCATCATCTGGAAAATACAAATCAAAACTACAGTTAGATGTCACCTCACACCTGTTACAATGGCTATTTTCAAAAAGACAAAAATTAACAAGTACTGGTGAAAATGTGGAGAAAAGGGAATCCTTGGACAACTGTTGGTGGGAATGCAAATTGGTGAAGCCACTATGGAAAACAGTATGGAGGTTCCTCAAAAAATTAAATATACAACTACCATATGATTCGGCAATGCTACCCCTGGGTATTTATCCAAAGGATAATATGAAAACAATAATTCAAAAAGATAAGTGCACTCCCTTGTTCATTGCTGCATTATTTATGATGGTCAAGACATGGAAACAACCTAACCGTTCATCAATGAATGAATGGGTTAAGAAAATGTGGAATATAAATACATACAATGGACTTTTCATCCATTAAAAAAGAATGCAATGTGGGGCGCCTGGGTGGCGCAGTCGGTTAAGCGTCCGACTTCAGCCAGGTCACGATCTCGCGGTCCGTGAGTTTGAGCCCCGCGTCGGGCTCTGGGCTGATGGCTCAGAGCCTGGAGCCTGTTTCCGATTCTGTGTCTCCCTCTCTCTCTGCCCCTCCCCCGTTCATGCTCTGTCTCTCTGTCCCAAAAATAAATAAACGTTGAAAAAAAAAAAAAAGAATGCAATGTTGGGGCACCTGGGTGGCTTAGTCGGTTAAACTTCCAACTTTGGCTCGGGTCATGATCTCATGGCTCATGGGTTCGAGACCTGCATTGGGCTTTGTACTAATAGCTCAGAGCCTGGAGCCTGCTTTGGACTCTGTGTCTCCCTTTCTCTCTACCCTTCCCTCTCTATCTCTCTCTCAAAAATAAATAGACGTTAACAAAATTTTTTTAAAAAGAATGCAGTGTTGCCATTTTCAACAATATGGATGGCCCTTGAAGACAATATGCTAAGTGAAACATGTCAGACAGAAGAAGATCCTGCACGAGATCATATGTGGAATCTAAAGAAATGAACAGTAAGAAATGGAACTCATGGATGTGAAGAACAGATGGGTGGTTGCCTGAGGAGGGGGTGGGAGGTGGGCAAAATAGGTAAGGGGGTCCAAAGGTACTAATTTTCAGTTGCAAAATGAATGCCACAGGGACGTAATGCACAGCATGGTGACTATGGTTAATAGTACTGCATTGCATATTTGACAGTAGCTGGGATCTTGAAAGTTCTCATGAGAAGAAAAAACACCTGCGGTTATTGTGGTGATCATTTTGCAAAATAAACAAGCATTGGATCACTGTGTTGTACACCTGAAACTAATACAGTGTTGTGTCAATTATTCAAGAAAATTCTTTACTGTGAGCAAGATTACATGGTTGGTTACATGAGAGAATGCTCTGTGTTAGTGAAATACAAATAGGAAACCATTTTCAGATAGGAACTTATTTTGCAGTAAAGAAAACATTTTGTGGAGAGGTTCTGTGATTGTGGCAAGGTGTAGGTCTCAAAGTTATGCTTTGCTAGCTATATGAAGAGCTGCATCTTTAAATGACTTCACGGGACGTTTTCAAGCAACTCAGCACTTGGCAGATTTAATTTTGATGAGCAGGAGCAGGTGGGTGGCTCAGGCTTCTCAACCTTGAAGCAATGACCCCAAATGACTTTGTTTTTTTCCTGATAGCTGCAAGATAAAATAAGATTTAACTAAGTGACTTGGGAGAGGTCTATCCATTGTTCAGGTGAAAGGGAGAGGAGTGTCTGACAGGCAGCAGAAAGAAACAGGTGGGACAAAAAGCACAAAATGATGGCAGCCCTGGGAAGCACGCTGGCAAGAAGTCCCCAGGCTTGGTGTTAACTTGTGAGAACAGTTTCTGTTTAGCACAAAGAAATTAAACCCAACCAGCAACAGGGCTCACACAAGCGTGCTTGCTTGGGTGACTTCTGAGTGCGAGATTTCTTTCCTGTTTTCCTGCAGTTTGGGTGAGAGACCTCGGTGCCGAAAAACACCTCCATGCAGGCTTGCGCCTTTTAAGAGCTTTGAGAGGTTTTGAATACTTTGAAAAAATATATAACTTTTCTGAAATTGTTTCCGATTGGAATCACTTTGACATCATCTTTCCCTTTTTCTAATGATTCTATTTTCTACCTTCATCCCCCTCCTGCTTCCTCTCCTCTCTTTCCCTCCCCATCTGGGTAAAGTTTCTGGCACCTGGCTTGTTTGCCAGGAAAAAGACAACTGCCTGCAGAGGAGCAAACCCTTTCGTGCTTACTGGGCTGCACGGGGACCCTCCACTCCTAGCTGGGGTGGAACGCTGAGGCCGCACACTGGGTCCTGGGCTCTTGGAAAGGGAAAGGCCCCGTCTCAGACCCCTCTTTGCGCAATATGGGCAAGTTCAGGGTCTCATGAAAGATTTTGAAACCTTTGAAGTCCTTGGTCTGCCTATCTTTCTAAAAAATTCTTTGGTAGGCTAATCATTTACTTAACATTTTGTACTTGGGAGCACGATTATGGGGACAGAACACATTCAAACGCATGGCTTCTAAGAAAGCTATGGATTGGAATTTGGGAGCATGTGCAAAGTGCCATCCGTAAATGCTGGGAGAAGCCACACAGTGGGATAGGGTTGGAGTGATGCATTGGATTTGGTTTTGGTTGGCATAGTCTATCAGTCTCTCTTATGTTCAAGTCTCACTGAATTCATAAAAGTTTGTAAACCAGAATCAAAGTATATTTGTTGTATGTCCACACCCACTGTTGTTTAAAAAATCATGACTTCTATTCAATTTGTACTGTTCTTTATTCTTTGTCAATATCCCCTCCTCCCATTGTTACTATTAGATACGTCCATGAGTCTGTCTACACCTATGAAATGGAAGATTTATGGTAATTTATATAAGACAGATCCCCCAAAGACTTATACATGAAGTAGTCAGACAATGATTTAAAGATCATCGCTCCAGGGGCATCTGGGTGGCTCAGCTGGTTAAGTATCCGACTCTTGATTTCAGCTTGGGTCTTGGTCTCAGGGTCATGAGTTCAAGTCTCATCATGGGTGGAAAGGCCACTTAAAAAAAATTAAAAAAAATACAGATTCTTACTGTAGAATTTTCAAGCTTCCATTTCAGTTTTGTTTTGCTTCCTTCCCCACTCCTTCCCTTCCTTTCTCCTTCCCTTTGCCTCCCCCACCTCTCTGTCTCTCTATATCTGTATATATACATATATTTTTTGAAACCTTGATCATTTGATTAAGGTGGTATTTGCCAGGCTTCTTCTCTGCAAAGTACTATTTTTTCTCTTTTGCGATTAGTGAACAATTTGTGAGGAGATCCTCTATGACTATGCAAATACACTGTTTCTTATTAGATTTTCACCCACTAAGGTTAGCATCCACAGATAATTTCCTAACTCCAACATGCCAAGTAATAAATGGGGAAGAAATGGAGATACAAAATCATTTGCAACGCTCCCTTTACTGTTCTGCAATGTGTTTTATAGATGATACAAAATATCTACAAAATGACTTCAACTACAGGGTTGCAAATGAAAGAACAGTGATTCATAGGAAAATCTGTATTTCAGTAAGTAAATGCTTTGACATTTCTACACAAGAGGACACACTGAAGGAGCCAGATTTGAGAAATTCTGGTGACTGGTAATGGCTACGCATACAGAGGTGGCTTAGTGATGGCTCAGATTCAGTCAGTGGCATTATGTTAGCAATGTGATTTTTGAAACCAGTGAACAACTCTTGGTAAAGTTTGGAGCAAATAATGCAAGATGTTCCCTCACTTTACCCCACAGTGGCAGTTTCCCCACCCCACTCCCCACAATTTCCCTAAATACATTAAATAGTGCAAAAATGATTTCAATTTAAATCTAAAGCACATGCATACAGTTTGGACAGTTATAAATAGGTTCTTCACCTACACAGATTTAGGGCGAGACACTAGACAAATCGTACAGAACATAGAATATTTCTTTGCGCTGTGGCATCCACCTGCTTATTTCAGGACACCTGCCATCTCTGGCCCACACCCACTAAATGTCTTTAGCATCTTCTGACCATTTAGACAATAAAATAACCCCCACAAATGCCCAAAATGTCCTCTGGAGGTGGAGTCATTGGTTGAGAAGCACTGTTTTAAGATTTTTCAGAAGCTCAGATTCCTACCCATCCTCCCACCAAACAACCAAACAGACAAGACATATATTTTCTCTTGGCATTCTGAAGTAATTCTCTCATCCCTTACCCATTTGCTGTAGTCTTCCCTATTGCAAGACTTTTCTGTTTCCACGGATGCATAATGTGTTGATTTGACGTTTAGGAGAAGAATGTCAAATAGCGTCCACCATACTTAACGAAAACCAGAAATGTAAGAGACATTTCCTAGAACTCCAAACATTCTGCACACATTTCCTTCCCCTTACATTTTGTACATGCCTTTAACTTCATTTATAAAAGGTTTTGCCCCTCACTGTTCCTGAAGTTAGATTAAATCTGAAACAGAAATGTGATCAGATAACAGGTGGGTCTGGTTTTGGAAGGCTGTCTTGCCTTTCACATTGAAGTAAGAAGCATTATACACAAGTACTTGAGTGCCCAGCAATCCACTTGTGGAGGGTTAGCCTGTTGAGAAATCTTCCAAGTATCCAGAATGTTTTGACAAGGGAGGATCTTGACCACCTGATTAATTAATGTTAGGAGCAATGATAACATGAAAAGAGTTAGAGGAATCTAAGGAAGAATAATTTGGTTTGATCTGAGGGGTTTTTGTTGACTGAGTTTGGACAGATATGTTAACAAAAACATTTTGTTTCACTATTTGTCATCCTTGGAGTATCCCAAATCAATTTTCTCTGCGTCTCTCACTTTCTCTCTTGTTTGCTTTCTCAGGCCTCCCATAATTTGCCTTCTTTAATACTTTCATGTTCCAACTTTTCATATGTGATGAGTCAGACTTCTAACTGAGCTGACCAAATGGTTTCACTACGTTCCTGCTCTAAAATCACATTTACAATTTTCATAGGTCAGCAGCAGAGAAAAACTAGAAGTGCCTACCAAGCAAAGATGGGGTGTATTAATTTTGTGGTTTTTAACTTTGTGGGCTTTTTCTTTGTTCTTTCGGATTGTTTCATGCCATCTTCCCTGCTCGACTTTTTCTCAAGAGTGTTCTGGATGCCTTGACTTTGGTCGGTTACTGCTTTGGCTTGTGGCAACATGACAAAGTGGCACAACAGGACAAAAATGACTTGATTATTCCAGCTGAGTTTTCTGGGCATTTCATTCACAGTACAAGAGAGGCAGAATGAGTAGAAAACTGGAACATGTAGCTCCTCATTGTCCCTTTGTTGTTCCTGCACTCAGCAAATGTTTGCAGAATTCCCTGTACGCTTCATAGTAGGAGAATATGAGAGAGAAAGGCTGGGTTCCCATGGCTACGATACGAGCTGGTGAGGTGGCTTAAAGAATTCAGGATGAGGAGGTAGACAGCCTGGTTTCCCCTTCTGGTCCCACCTCTAACCAGCCAACATTGTTTGGACCGTGGACTTCTTAAAAAAAGAATATCTGTTTTGTCTACAATCCAGTGTGATTGTGAAGGCCAAGTGAAATAAGAAAATTCCAGGAACGACTTAAAAAATTTTTTTAATACCGAAACACAAAGCAGCTTTTTTTTTTTTTTTTTTTTTTGAGACCACATAGATGAAAATTAAGTTTTGGGAGTCTGGGGCCCAAGCCTGACTGCCAACCAGACAGTAGCTCTGCCCTGTGCCTCCCAGAGCAGCTGAGAGGACTGTGTGTCACAGAGCAAGCCCTTTGAATGAGGGCGGAGTGGGCAAGAGAACAAGCCAGCCGTCCTATTGTCTCTTCAACCTCAAAACGTCAACATTGAGCTCGTCACATCTTCACCTTGGCTTTAGGCCACCACTTGCCCTTTGCGGTTCTTTCTGGCCCTGATGCCCCAGCCTTTTGAAGTTGATGGCACGGAAGGCAGCCATGTCCTCCCCCAGTAGGATCCTTGGCTACACCGGCAGAGGGACAGAGACGGGCCGGAGCGGACACGTCGCTGACAGCATGTGGTTCTTCCTGCGGTGTGCTCACGACTCTGTTTTCCGAGTCTGCCAAGGATGGACGCTACCCAGGGGTCTTCACTAAATAATTAACGGTGTGTTGAACAAAATCAAATGGCAATGGTAAAACTAGAGAAAAAGAACTGGATTTTGATGAGCCATGCTCTAGTCTGGGCTCCTTACCTACTACCTTTTTTCTTTTTCTTTTAAAAAAAATTTTTTTTAACGTTTATTTATTTTTGAGACAGAGAGAGACAGAGCATGAACAGGGGAGGGGCAGAGAGAGAGGGAGACAGAATCGGAAGCAGGCTCCAGGCTCTGAGCCGGCAGCCCAGAGCCTGACGTGGGGCTCAAACTCACGGACCGTGAGATCCTGACCTGAGTTGAAGTCGGACGCTTAACCGACTGCGCCACCCAGGCGCCCCTGTAAAGATTTTTTAAAATGTGTATTTGTTTTTGAGAGGGAGAGAGGGAGAGGGGGAGGGGCAAAGAGAGAGGGAGAGAGAAAATCCCAAGCAGGCTTTGTGCTATCAGCGCAGAACCCACCAACTGTGAGATCATGATCTGAGCCGAAATCAAGAGTCGGATTCTTAACTGACTGAGCCACCCAGGCGCCCCCCTACTACCTTTTTTCGAGGCTTTGGGAAAAGTACTGCACCTTTTTGCACCCTGGTTTCCCAGTGGGAGAAGCAAGACTACTGATAGCTGCCATGGTCACGTCACAGAGCTACTGTGAGGGTCAGATGGAAGGGGGGTGTTTGGAATGTGATCCACTAAACTCCCTAGGGCACAATGAGCACAAAGCACACAGAAAAAGCACTCCTAAAGAGAAGCAACGGAAAGGAAACAAAACGTATTGAGCATTTATTATGACGCTGACTTAGTGTTAGGTATCATAGATGTTTACATACATGTGTGTGTATAAATTGTGTGTGTGTGTGTGTATATATACACATATATATACACACATACATATATATGTGTTTATATATATGTATACATACATACATATATATATATATATGTTTTCACATGTCATCTCCACGGCAATTCTGTGAGGTCGGTGTTGTCTCCATTTTGGTCGGGGAGGTTAAGTGACTTGCCCACGATTGCACACTGCCGAGTGGACTTGTAGGCACTCAAAGCCAGGTTAGGCTGCCTCCCAAACTCTTGCTCTTCACATGACACCTGCTCCCTCAATACTAGAACGAATAAATAGCTTGACTCTAGCCAGAACATTAGTGATTTCTGTGCTTGGATATACGGAGATGAGACAAATAAATAAACCAAAAGAGCCAATCTTTGTATCTTAATCCAAACAGGATTTGTGTATTTGAGAAAGGAAAGGCCAGGCTAAATGCATGTATCAGAGTGATTCAAAGCTGAGGGTTCTTCAAACACCACACCTAAGTGGGTGTTTAATCTGGGAGTATTAGAAGAATGCCAGTGACAAGGCTGCCATAGGATCCCACAGGGAGAGTAAATATCCATCCTGATATCCTGAAGCCAGAACACATGACATCAGCAGGTGGTTGGATTGACAAATCCGGTTGAATCTGCCTGCTGGGAAGCATTTCACATCATCCTTGCTGGCCAGAACTAAAAGTCACTCGATTTAAATGAAAACTACTGACAGGAAATGCAAAGAATTTATGAAGGAATGTGTTAAGTGGCAACTCAAGTGTAAATCTCCGAATGTTTTGTTTCTAGGGATCTATGAGAAGGTTTAGGAATCTGAGTATTATAGATATGTTTAGTTCATGGCCAGTTCGTGGCCTTATGTTTAGAGTCACATTTTAAAACTGGCCCCTGGATTGTAGAAAGACAGAAAAAACAATATAGCCATTTGGTATGACTTGTTATAAAATGTAGCTAGTGCTTTTTAAAAATAGTTCCAAACCAAATTAGCTCTGGGCACCTGCTGGAGCTTAGTGTGTTTTCAGATAGACTTGTTTGCTGTCAGCCACACACACACACACACACACACACACACACACCACACATAATAATAAAAACCCAACAGACACACACACACACACACACACACACACACACACCACACATAATAATAAAAACCCAACAGACACACACACACACACACACACACACACACCACACATAATAATAAAAACCCAACAGACACACACACACACACACACACACACACACCACACATAATAATAAAAACCCAACAGACACACACACACACACACACCACACATAATAATAAAAACCCAACAGACACACACACACACACACACCACACATAATAATAAAAACCCAACAGACACACACACACACACACACACCCCAACAAAAATGCAACCCAACAAAACCCTCCACCCACATGGTTTGTTGTAAAACCTGATATTCCTAATGCTTTTTTTTTTTTTTTTAAAGTCACTTCTCTTAAATCATTCAAGTACAGAAAAAAGACATTTGGCATATTGAAAGGTTGGGGTAAATTATTTGTTGTTAGATATCGTCTCAGAGTCAGGGGAAGAAGAAAGGTAGGAGAGGTTCGATAATGCGATGGATTGATAACATTGTGGAAGTTTGTCTAATTCCTTATGTAAATTTATTTCAACACTGATATTACAAAATGGCTGGAATTTTGAGATTTTCAGTTTCACTGGATAGGCCCCTCAAGCCCTCTTTGTTACCCTCCTGTTTATACAAGCCAAGCGTAGATAGGCGTTTCAAATGATTTGGATTCATTTATCTGATAGAAGACCTATAGACGGTGTCTAAATGAAGTACGGCAACAATTATAGCAACGAAAATGGCAAACATCATTTTATGGAGATTTTATATTTTAGGCAATAGTGAAAGTGGTCAGTTGCTCACAGAGGATGCATACATCTGGACCAACACTGACAAGTGAAAAACTAATTTCCTCAGAGCTCTGGGACTGATTGAGGTCTTGCAGCCTTCAATGAACTCCTCCCCTGCACTAGTTTTCTGACTGCAGTCAGGGAAGAATTCTGTTTTGTTACATTATGTTTTATATAGTAAAAAGGCTTAGAGAAGCCTATCATCACTAGGTGCGTATCATTGAGTAAAATACACTGACTTACTAGTGACTCACTCTGCCTTACTGAGTAATTTGGAGTAATTTTCCTAACCACTGCAGTTTCTTCAACTCAAACAGGTATCTTAAAGGTCCTGATGGGGTAATTGGAATAATAGCAACATGGATAATGGTGACTACCTTGCTGCTACCACATATTAAATACCTGGTACTGAAATGGATGCTTTATATGCATTTTTTATATACCTGATAATAATCCTGTAAATATAGTTCTTATTAGCCCAATGTTATAAACGGGGAGACTGAGCGTCTTAGAATCCACACCGTCAAAAAAAACAGGACTGTTAGAATTTGAATCTAAGTCAGCCTAACTCAAAGCAATGTTGTCTTCATTCTAGAAGAGGAAAAAAAAATGTCAAGGAGACTTTTTCTCCAGGAAGTGACCCACAAAATGGCAAACTGGCTGTGCTCCTCTTCATTGGGTTCTGAAACCTGAGACATAAATATGATATAAAAAGTATATTGTCATTAACTCTGAAGAGATATAGGTCAAAACTTGTAGACATTCTCTAGATACCCTTCTAAACAGGTGTGGTTTAAATTAACCCAGTGGATCAGAGTAACAAAAGCTGCTGGATTTGCCAAAAGGACTGGTCAGATATAACCATTAAAATGCATGAGTTCTCTATTGAGTAATCCATTTTCTTGCCATGGAAATCTTAAAATAAACTTTTCTTTACGAATGTGAAGGCTCACTAATTCTCTTTTCACTAAACCTCAAGCCCTATAATTTTTACTAAGTACCGGAGAGTTTCACAAATGCTAATATCAGAGCATTGTAGTCGGTTACAAAGATTGTTTAAATTATCATTGCAATATCAAATTCAGTATTTCTTACAAGTGATTGAAATGAATCCACATTTACCAAATAAAGGTGCTTTAGTGGAGTTAACCCTTGATCTGTCCTATTGATAACAATTTTGGTGAGCCATTGACATTAGTTATTTGTGTTATTTATTTAAGGTAATCAGATAGGGTTGAAGCAGAGCATTGCTATTTATGTATTTAATTATTTATCTCATAGTATTTAGATGTTTAGCAAACCGAAAAAATATTTATTGGTTTTCAATTTTTTTTTTCTTTTCCACTGAGAGAACTCAAGCTTTGTGTAAGTCCTTGTCTGCACACCTGTGGCCAAATCAGAACTTCACTTGTCACTATTTATTTATAGAGCCCTGTCATGTGTTAAGTATTTGGAAGCATCCTCCACTACTAAGTTAGCCCTCAACTAATTGGATCAGAGTTGAAAAAAATCCCATTATGAATGTCTGAGGCTATGTAGGCTTGGCTAAAAATACCTTGTTTCATTCTTAGGGTATGTTAAAAAAAAATGGTAAAGATCATATAAGTAACTGAATAGCAATGCATTTATCTCTTGATAAATGTAATCATGAGACATCTCCTAGCTGAAACCTTTCTTTACTGTCTGATATAAACCTTTCCCTATTGCCCAAAGTCCTTAGGTCGTATCTTTTTCTTATGCAAGACCACCTGCTGGTGTGCATGTTGCCAAAATATACTCCTCTGGTTGGACTAATTATGAAAAGGTACCCCTGCCTCTGGGTCCAGGCTAAGACAGTTCTGTGCCAGCTCTGTGTAGACTGGATCTCAGCTCCACTTGTCTTTCCTTGTTGTGTGTGGTGCCCTATTCTTATGTATAGTCTGTACTGTCTTACAGATATTTGTATTTTATCATTCACTTAATGAATGTTTAATAAGCGCCTATTATAAACCAGGCACTAGTTAAGCGCTGGAGAATACAACAATGAATTAGGCATAGACCCTGCCCCCAAGGAACTCCTATTTTAGTGGGTAAGAGAGATACTTGTGTCAGTCAGTGTCACAGCAGCAAGCAGATGGTGTGTCCACAGGATGAAGAGACTATTCCCAGTCAGGGTGTAGGGAACTCACAAGAGATAGTGGAAGACGTGGGGACTAGTTATGCAGAGGTTCAGAGAAGTTGATGGGAGGAAACAGTTACTGGCTGGAGCTGAAACCTAGATGGGGGGATACAGGCAGGAACTCTATAGTGAGGGAGAGTGGAGGGAGAAAATACCCCATCCTCACTCTAATTCTGTCCTGTGATCCCCTGATTTTCCTCCACCATAGGTTAGAAGGCAAGGAAGTTCATTGACGGAGTCCTTAGAGGTCAGCCTCCTGGAAGCAGAGAACAGGGTGGAAGAGAAGGAGGGAAAGACGATACCTAACACAGTTCATTCCTGTCTCTCTATGTCCACTGTTGTTCTTCACTCTGGTAAATGTTTGTGTCCTAATACAGGGAACACAGTGCCATCAGTTCATCACCGATATTGATGTCATCGATCTGGTCATCCTCTCAGCTGAAAATTAAAATATTAGTAGTTACCTATGCTATTTGTATGAAGCTATGAGGATGTGAGGGAGGAGGGGGAACAATAATTAATGTGAAATATCACAAGACATAGTTGGTAATCATAGTTGCCTTCATTTAACAGCCTTTTCATGTTTCCTTTGCTAACATCTCACTTAGATAAAATGCTTTACCTAATGGGGTGGCCCAAACTTTCATTCCTATGGATCTGAATCCTTAGATTTTTGTTTTGAGTTGCTGCAGTTTCCTGTTGGCCAGGCCTATTGGGTAATAGAGTACCAAGGGGTGCTCTAGTGGATCTCTGCATTTCAAACATGGTTCTTCATGCTTCCGTTTTGCACCAGCAATCTGATTTCCTCCTAGTAACTGGGATCAATCACTGTAGCCAGTGGAGTGACCTTCTTTTGTCTGTTGACTCAGAGGCATGAGAATTTCAAAAAGGCTAGAGGAGGGCCTCAGAATTCATCAGAACATGATTGTGTTTCCTGTGGAAGCATGCCTTCCTTGGGTGCTAAGACATCTAAACCCATGGAGTGCACAGTCAGGTTGGTAGGACACAGAATTTCCTTGAGTTGTGGGGACAAGATGAAAAACCTCACTAGATACTGTAGGGTGAGGGAGCATTCTACCTCTTTCTTCTGGTTCCTGGACCCATGCATTCTACCTCTGGGGGAGATGAAACTATTTAAGGCATATACTGCATCCTTAGGACAGCATCACCACCTCACAGTGTGTTATCAGGGGTTTGGTGTTGGCCTCTACTGTTCCTGGTTGGGCACTCAGCATGTGGTCGTCCATGCATAACCTTCATCCTTGCTACCACAGCCACTTAAAATTAAAAAAAATATATTTACTTATTTGAAAGAGAGAGAGAGAGAGACAGAGACAGAGAGCAAACAGGAGGGGCAGAGAGAGAGGGGGACAGACTCTGAAGCAGGCTCTAGGCTCTGAGCTGTCAGCACAGAGCCCGACACAGGGCTTGAACTCAAGAACCACGAGGTCATGATCTGAGCTGGAGTTGGACGCTTAACCAACTGAGCCACCCAGACACCCCACCACAACCACTTTTTACATGGGTCCATTGAGCAAACACTGAGGAGGCTTAGAAATGAGGCTGCTTGGCAGAAACTGAACAGGTCATTTTTGTGTACCTGAATACTGAGAGCCTCTTCTAAAGTGGATACTGGTGAACATTTTCACACTTCATACTTCATATTTATTCTCAGCGTCCATCCACATATCTCCCCTCCACTTACCCTTATCACCAATATTCTAGTTTTGTTCTTTATGTCATTAATCAGCCAGCCAATAGTGTTAGTCCCTGCCCATGAGTTAGTGTAGATCCAGATTTTAACCATTCCCCCCTTCTTATGAAGCAGACAACCAGATGTACCTCCCAAAGTTCTGCCCATAGTGTGGGTTTACATTAACCATTATCTTTTAGGGATGGCTTGAGAGACGCACAGTGCAGATTTATCTGTTACCAAGCTCAAGCATATTCCTCCTCTCTTCACTGATCATAGGGAACCCCCAATGGCATCACAGGTGGATTTAGGAACAGATGTACCTTCTAAACATGCTGAGGCTGAACTGTGTCGTACCATTTCTAGTGTATAATGGAATCTTGCTCCGCATAGTCAGATGAACACCCAGTTCACGATAGTTCAAATTGCAATGTCACTTGATGCCCTGTGGTCTGGCATTCTCCCTCCCAGGGCTTGGGAATGAGCCAGAAGCTACATTTCAGATGGAGAATCATTGTTGGCAAAAGAGAGCACGTTTGCTGAAGGCTCATTTGTGGCACCAACCTGGAGATAACACCTTACTTCACATGGAAGAGGAGATAATTGAGTTAGGTTTTGAAGGATAATACTTACTGGGTGGGTAGGCAGCCTATTGAATGGCATGTGTAAAGATAGGAAAAAGTGAAATAATGGAAATGCTAATGTTCTTTTGTATTACTGAGTTATGGAGTATAAGAAGACTCAGGGGCTTGGTCGTGGGAGCCTTTTGAACCCTGCAGGGGAAGTTACTGACTTATGTTTGGCAGGGGAGTTATCCCTTTACAGAAACGGGCCATTTGTATCTCTTCTGGTGGCTTGCACAGTCCCTTACAATAATTGATCATACAAATTGTTTTGGTTTTGAATTTTTTTTTTTTAAAAATTTTTTTTTTCAACGTTTATTTTTATTTTTGGGACAGAGAGAGACAGAGCATGAACGGGGGAGGGGCAGAGAGAGAGGGAGACACAGAATCGGAAACAGGCTCCAGGCTCTGAGCCATCAGCCCAGAGCCTGACGCGGGGCTCGAACTCACGGACCGCAAGATCGTGACCTGGCTGAAGTCGGACGCTTAACCGACTGCGCCACCCAGGCGCCCCTGGTTTTGAATTTTAATTGGAAGTACGTTTAGTTATGTATTGTGTCCCTTATTACTGTAAGTTCACAGCCTATTTCTACTAGGCCTCTAAATCACTACCTCCAACTAAAATACTTTCTTAGACCAGGCATCCTCTTCAATAAATTTCACACACTTGGACGCCTGCGTGGCTCAGTTGGTTAAACATCTGACTTAGGCTCAGGTCATGATGTTGCGGTTCATGGGTTTGAGCCCTGCGTTGAGCTCTGTGCTGACAGCTCGGAGCCTGGAGTCTGCTTCGGATTCTGTGTCTCCCTCTCTCTCTGACCCTCCCCTGCTTGTGCTCTGTCTTTCTGTCTCTAAAATGAACATTAAAAAAATTTTAATAAATAAAGAAATTTCACATACTTGTTTAGGTGTCTCCTCCCTCCTGTCTTTCCTCCTCCACCCTCATGTAAATGAGACCAAATGGGGACATTTAAATGAGAATTGGTTTCTTTTCTGCTATCGGATTTTCATCATTAAAATTGCTAATCTATTTAGGTTCTTTGCCAAGTAACTTCCTAAGAAAAAAGGTTTCACCTCCTCATTTCTATGAGTAAGATACTAATGCAAATATATCCCATCTGTTAACCTTTTTGTATTCCCTTACTACATGTAAAAGTATCTTGCCTAAGCTACATGAAATATTCTATGGATAGGAGCCTTGTGTTTTTTGTAAGTGCATAATGTCTTTAAAACACGAATGGATCCATTGCTAAAATATTTATAGCTTAGTCAACATACACAAAACTTTAAGAATGATCAGTTGGGGTAACAGATACCCAAGTCTTTGAAACATCTTGAAAATATGTTACCTTACATAGAATACCATGAGTTCTGAAACATTGCTTCCATATTTGGAAATTAAACCTTTTGTTGTTCTATGACTGGAGCAGGGCATAGTACCAACGAAAAGTGCCATCTGGGCCAGGATCCCAGGAGACAAGGGAATAGGGAACAAATGGCAGATCAAAAGTTTGGATCAGAAACTCATGCAGCATTTAGAGTAGGTCTGAGCATGATGTGTCTTTGATTTCAAAGACAGCTCCGTGCCTGGATAAGTTTTGTAGACTGTAGAAAGTGATGATAACTGGCCCTAGGGAACATACAGAACACTGGGTTACCAGAAGAGAAGGAGAAGATCAAGTTTGCAAAGGAATTGTGAAGGAAACTTTGACCAGTGCGCCAGGATTTGAATTTCCTTTAGCAAGCATTATGAGAAAATGTGGATGGTATTCAAGCATTGAACAGGGCTTCAAATTGTATGGAATTGGAATTGAGTTTGTGGAGAGCTGGGTGTTGATAATACTGTCAATAAGAAAGAGATGGACAGTTAATTATTTTGACCTTCAACCTTCATTTTATCTCTTCACCCTTTAGAGAATGGCATGGGTATAATATGCAAAGGGCTTTAGCCCCACTGAGGTTGTCCAAACTTTGGTATTGTTCTTGAAAATATCAATGAAATGAACACCATTTTATGTTTAAAGCAAGAGGCTAATTTAAAAGTAAAAAAAAAAAATCCATTAAAAACATAAATCAGAATTTCTGTTTTGAAAACTAAATGAGGTAGTGATAGTGACCAAGCATACATTATCAATGGGATAGTGATCACACATACATTATTTTCTTCAAATATCATCTAGAAATATTTAGTAAGCCTAAAATTACAAATGCCATTAATAGGTGTTGTGCAAAGAAATCTTTACAGACTTAGCTCCTCTTCTAGTATCTTATAAAACCGTTAGGGTTGCCATAAATACTTAGTCACAAGATAGAGGGAAAGAAGAATCATCATCTCAAACTAAAGATGGCTCTCCCCGTCCAAGGGAACAACAGAATTCAACATTGTCATTCTCACCATTGCAAAGCTTTTATTTTTATTTTATTGACTATAAAGGCAATTTTAGTTGCTGTATCAACTCATTGTCTCACTAGCTAGCTAAGATTGTTAAGCTTTTAAATTGTTTCAAGGACTACAAGGAGCTCTGTAGAGCTGCATACAGTTGTAACTAAATAAAAACTTAGTTTTACATTAAAGTGTTTACATGTCTAGCCTCAGGGTGTTTTCAGGATGAAAAGAAAAGTCACAGAATGGAAATTGTGAGACCTTTAGGCAAGAGTGAGCAAAGGAATCTGTCATTTATAGCTTCCAGATACTGAAAATAATTAAATATTTTTTTTTAACCTCTTGAATGATTCCAGATGTCTATATAAGGGTTTGTGGAATAAGCAGCTAGAAAGTTCTATGTATAGTTTGTAGCAGGATTTGCTAAAGACTACTTCATTGCCCTTCTATCCAATAATTACAATGTACACTGTAAAACCTAAACCTCTAAGAGAAGAAATTTTATTTTGTTACCTGAATTAAAGGAAATGTTCTTGAGTGCACTTTAGCTTTCCAACAATTTAGATAACAAATATTTAATATCTGAGCCAGTAGGTAATTAAGAAACCAAAATTTAACTCCCTGAAGGCTTTTCATGGATTAAAAAAATTTTTTTTAATGTTTATTTTTGAGACCGAAAGAGACAGAATGCAAGTGGTTTGGGGCAGAGAGAGAGGGAGGCACAGAATCCAAAGCAGGCTCCAGGCTCTGAGCTGTCAGCACACAGCCTGACAGGGGGCTCGAACTCACCAGCTGTGAGATCATGACCTGAGCCGAAGTTGGACGCTCAACTGACTGAGCCACCCAGGTGCCCCTTTCCATGGATTTTTAACAGGTAAAGAATGACACAGTTATCTTTGAGGCAAATTCACCTTAAGAATCTTGAGTTTCTAAACACTTAATATATAAAGATAACATATAAAATTTATTTTAGATCAATTACCTCCTGGCATTTATGAAATAATGCTTGTGTGTGTGAACTGGGAAAAGATCCTTCAGGCCCATGAGTGTAAAAGGGGAATCAGGACTCTGAACAGGACACGCTTGGTAGGTGCTAAAACTAGTGAAATTTTTCTATTCCTTTAGAAGATAATTTTTTATAGCAAATACAATTTTTAAAGAGTTTTTAGTTGACTACTTTGTGTACAAACCAACAGTCTTTTGTCAATTGTGTACCATTAGAAGTTACCAGAGACTTGGAGAAGTAAAAAATGTAAAACAAAAACTTTTTATGAGACTTTTTGTGTTTACAATGATCATGTATGGAGTATGCCTCAAGATCTCAGAATTTACTTCAGACAAGAATTTACTTCAGGTTATTCTGTGGGAACCTATCTCTCGAGGAATTAGAAGCCTCTCTCAGTATGTCATTGTATCTTATTTTTTATTCTATCTTCATGCTGTAAAGAAACCAGTTTCTTATCCCATGAAAGATTTGCTCTTTTAAGCACGGCAAATGAATCATAAGCTGATTTTTTTTTTTTAACGTTTATTTTAACATGAATGGGGGAGGGTCAGAGGAGAGAGGGAGACACAGAATCTGAAACAGGCTCCAGGCTCTGAGCTGTCAGCACAGAGCCTGACGTGGGGCTCGAACTCACGGACCGTGAGATCATGACCTGAGCCGAAGTCAGAAGCTTAATCAACTGAGCCACCCAGGCACCCCATAAAGTGATTTTTCTTGATTTGCGCCATACCATTTGGCATTGTCTTGTACATATTGATTGATGAAATGAAGCAGTTCTAAAAATGTCTAAAACCAATTATTTGATGATCCATCTATTAATACTGATGAGTGATTGATTGATTAATAATTTCTAGAACTGCATTATTTAAATTATAGTTTACCATAACCATAAGATGGGATACAATGTAGCCATTAAGAACTGTTCTAGAGAACTTCTAAGGACATGGAGGTAATAAAATGGTTATATCACTAAATGAAAATATTAGATTAGCACATGGTACAAACTGTCTATTCTTAGTTTTGGAAAAAAAATGGATGCATCTGTATCTTAGAAGGACTAAAAGGATATTTTCCATACTTGTTAATAGTATTTTCTCTGGTTAAATTTTCTGTGATGTAATCTTACTTTTTTATTCCCTACTTAATGCTTAAAAATTAAATGCTTAAAATTTTATTACAGTTTTAAATACTTAAGAGTAGAAGAACCATTATAATAAATCCTCATGTACCTGTCCTCTGGCTTGTACAATTAGCAGTATTTTGCCTTTTTGTTTTTTCAATTATTCCCTAATTTTTTGGGAGAAAAATTTCCCTAAATTTTATTTTAAAATAAATTTCTGACATATATTTACATGCAAAAATATCTTCCCTTGTTTACATTTCTTTTTTTTCTTTCTTAAAAAATGTTTATTTATTTGTTTTTTGGGAGGGGGGAGAGAGCATATGAGAGGGGGAGGGGTGGAGGGAGAGGCAAAAAGAATCCTAAGCAGGCTTGATGCTTGGCATGAAGGTTGACGCAGGTCTTGACCCGGGGGTTGGTTCCCATGACCCCAGGATCATGACCTGAGCCAATATCAAGAGTCAGACGTTCAACCGACAGAGCCACCCAGGCCCCTCTCTCTCTTTTTTTTTTTTCCCCTAAACACCATTCTTTCTGGGTATAGAATTCTGAGTTAGCAATTTTTATTTTAGTTCTTTAAGGCTGTCACTTTATTGCCTTCTGGCTTGCATCATTTCTGGTGAGAAGTCTGCTGTATTTTTTTCTTGGTTCCTCTATTAGTGTTGTTTCTTTTCTCTGGCAGGCTTCAAGGTTTACTCTTTCCCTTTTGTTGTCAGCAGTGGACTGTGACTTGCATAGGTGCAGGTGCATGTGTGTTTGAGGATGAAGGGTTAGGACTTTGTGCCTGACCTTCCTGTGGATGCTGATCCCTCTCTCACACTTGCAAGAGGGACTCTCTCTGATCTCCTGCCCGGTCCTTAATCATTCTCGTGAGCTCCTGCTAGAGGCTCATGGAAAAAAACTTTAGAGTAAGTCCAAATTCCTCTTGTGTCTTGGGCCCCTCTATTCCAAACTGCCACGCTAGCCCACATTTCACCTTTAAAAATTCATCAGGGGCTCCTGGGTGGCTCAGTCAATTAAGTGTCCGACTTCGGCTCCATTCATGATCCCACAGTTTGAGCCCTGCATCGGGCTCTGTGCTGACAGCTCAGAGCCTGGAACCTGCTTCAGATTCTGTCTGTCTGTCTGTCTGTCTGTCTGTCTCTCTCTCTCTCTCTGCCCCTCCCCCACTCACACTCTGTCTCTCTCTCTCCTTCAAAAATAAACATTAAAAAAATAAAATGAAACAAAATAAAATACATAAATTTAATTGTTCTCTACTTAAAATCTAATACCTTTCTTTCCCACTGAGAATAACTTCTAAACTCCTTACTTTTGCTCACAAAACTTTACACGATCTGGCTTGTTCTGACCTTGCTGAATTCATCTGCCACTCTCCTCCTTCCCTGCTGTGCTTGGGACTTTTCAGTTCCTGAAACACACCAAGCTTATTTCTGCCTTAGGGAATGTGTCTTAGCTATTAGTCTTCTGTTTGGAATTTTCTTCCCTCTGATTTAAATGTACAGCTTTCTTTTTTTTTTTTTTTAATTCAGATATTGGCTTTTGTAACTGTCTCTTCTTCAGAGTCGCCTTTCCTATTTTATCAAAGAAGCCAGTCACTGGGTTTTCTGTCACTCTATTTTCAATCTTTTCACAGCACTTCACACTACTGGAGATTTTCACCTTTAATGACTGATTGTCCTATGTTTATTGTCAGCAGTACTGCCTTAGATCTAGACTAGAGGTGCCCTTGTTTTGGGCTCTTTGCTTTAAGGATCCCATTCTGACCCTCCTAGAGTTGTACCCCCTCCACACACCCAGGGATCGATGAGGGCAAAAATACATGTTCTAGAGCCTTCATCAACTTTTCCCCAATTTTAGACCATGCAAGAGGTAACTGCACTCCAGAATTCTCTGCCCAAGTTGCCTTGTGCCAGTTTTTAAGATCTACATAGATGTCATCCCTGGGAATCATTTCCCAAGAGTGAACTGTACTGCCTGTGTATACATCTTGAGGTCTGAGGGATGGCCAGCTAAGGGGTGTGTGGAGGAAATGTGCATGAAACTTCACACGCTACATAGGGAGTGAGTGCATGTGTGCTCAAGGCTTCCTGTAACAGAGTTGGGGATGGACAAGAAAGGGGATATGGGCTAAGGGCTGGATTCCTGCAATTTAAGGAATCCAAAAAATTCCAAATTTGAATGTACACTTCTAAGTTGTTATGAAGGAATATTTATCAAGGTAGGAGGACAGAAAATATTTTATCTAACAATTTGTCAATTTTTATAATTTGTTTGAATTATGACTTTTAATGTTTTAGGCATACAGTATCTATACTTGCGTTTGTACTGTTGCCCTGAGTACTCCAAATGTTAAGGGGTAGGACTGAATGTCTGTATCCCACTAGATCCCACTAGATTGATCTTGTCTGTCTTGTTCATTGCTACATCCCCCAAACCTAGAATAGTAGTACCTACATGTGGTAGGAGTACAATAGATAGATACTCATTGAAGAAAGTGAAATCACCCTTCCATGTATCTTTTCTCTCAAGAAGAGTTTTATGTCTTGAAATTTTTTGGTCTGAAATTAATATTTCTACTCCTGCTTTATTTTTGTTAGTCTCTGCCTCATGCATCTTGTCTCATTCCTTTATTTTCAGTCCCAGGACATGTTATTTTAGGTCCCTTAATGATAACAGCATTTGGCTGGATTAGAAACAAATAAAAAAAAAGTTAATGAGTCTCTGTCTTTTAATAAAGTATTTAACCCTTTCACATTTATTGTGATTGTATACAATACACATGTATTGTGATTGTTTGGATTTATTCTGACATTCTTAATTTCTACTTCTCTTTTCCTCAGTTTTTTTCTCTCCTTCCCCTGGCCTCTTCCTTAAATTCCATTCCTGACTTTTGGGTGAAGATTGAGTTTTCTAGCTTCCATTCTCCTGTGTCCATTGGTTTGAAAGTGAAGTATTATCTGTCTTCTAGTGATTACTTGAAGATGCTTACCGCTTACATATAAGCATATTTTTGTGTCAACATCTAGAATTAATTAATATCCACATTCTTTTCCTAAACCAGATAAGAACTAGAGCCCACTTTTACTTCTTTCCTCCTGTCCCAAATATTCCTGCCACAATCCCACTATTCTCTATTTCCCCAGCCACTGTTTTCCATGTCAAGGTCATTTGGAATCATAACAGAGAAGGCTTTTAGCTTTTCACCACTATTTTGAATGTGTCACTTTTTCTCTTGGATTATGTTTATTTGTTTTGGTTAGGATTGATTTTCTTGCATTCTTTCAGATAATAAAATTCGGGTGGAAAACTTCCAAAATCCTTACATGTCTGCAATATCTTTTTTTAATGATATTGTGAGTGGACATAAAGTTTCAAAAATCATAATTATTTTACCACTAAAATTAAAAATACTGCTTCAGTGTATTTTCACATCCATTACTGTCTCTGAGAAAACTCATAATAATCTAATTTTTATTTCTTTGTAGATAATCTCCACCCCAGCTACTGAATTATTTCATTAATTTCATTTTTTGTCTAGGTGTTTGTCTAGGTGTTTCATGCATCTTGATAGACATTTGTTGAACCCATTTACTATGAGAATTTTTCTTTTTCCTGGAAATCTTTTTTTCTGTTATTTCTGTGAGTACGTCTTTTCTCTATTCTCTCTTTTTGGAATTCCTATTAGGCAGATGTTAGAACTTTTTAATCTTTTTTTTCATATTTACTATTTTTCCTTTTTGAGTTGTGGTGTATCTCAGTTGTATCTTCTAAGTAACCATTCTTAGTTAGATATTTTCTATTATTTAGCATATTTATTTCATTATATATTTTTTAATAATCATATTCTTCCTTTCTAAGATTCCTACTTTTGGTTAAAAGGAGATATCATCCTCTCTAATTCCTCTGAGAATTGTTAACTATATGTATCACACATGCTTTTGTTAAAGTCTCATTTGTTTGTTCCATTTCCTTTGTTTCTTTGGATGTTTATCCATATGATGACTGTGGTGTTTTTCATTCGGAAGATTACTTTTTCTTTTTAAATTTTTTTTTTCAACGTTTATTTATTTTTGGGACAGAGAGAGACAGAGCATGAACGGGGGAGGGGCAGAGAGAGAGGGAGACACAGAATCGGAAACAGGCTCCAGGCTCTGAGCCATCAGCCCAGAGCCTGACGCGGGGCTCGAACTCACGGACCGTGAGATCGTGACCTGGCTGAAGTCGGACGCTTAACCGACTCCGCCACCCAGGAGCCCCAGAAGATTACTTTTTCTTAAATACTTGCTGAGTTTGCATACTCATCTGGAATCTGAGCTCCTATGTTAGTCTGTCTCTGCAATATCTGGTTACCTGACCTGTTTCCAGGATTCCAGGCTGAGATGTAGCCTGTGGCCTCCTAGGCAATGGACGCTTCCCCTCCCTTCTTGGTGGCACTGGGCTCGGTCTTAAATCCCTAGTATCAGGAATTGCATCTTTCTGCTTGTGCACTGCTCTTATCTTGGAGCAGAAGCCTTTTCTGAACCTGCATGGCACAAGGAGAATGACAAAGTATTCAAAGTTCTTGGATGCCTTTACCTCAGCCAACCAACCTTTGGTTGACCTGGATCTTCTCTTGCTCTATTTATCTATTGCCTCTCAGCGTGGTACCCAAAGACCTTCTCACTCTCTTCATCAGCTCTCTAATGTCTGTTTTGGCTATTATTTTTTCCTTCAATATGAACTCATTTCCCTTTAATTTTTGAGGAATTTCTATAATTTCTGGTCTATTGAGGGTACCAAGTCTTTTTTCTTCCTTCTTCTTTTTTAAATTGAAGTATAGTTGACACACAACATTGCATTAGTTTCAGGTGTACAACACAGTGATTGGACGATTGTATACATTATGCTGTGATCACCACAGGTGTAGCTACCATCTGTCACCATGTGATGCTCTTATAATACCATTGGCTATATTCCCTAGGTTGTTCCTTTTATCACAGTGACTTATTCATTCCATAACTGGAAGCCTGTCTCTCCCCCTCCCTTTTATCCATTTGCCCGTCTCTCCACCCTCTCCCCTCTGGCAACCATCAGTTTTTTCTCTGTATTTCTGAGTCTATTTCTGCTTTTTTTTGTTTATTCATTTTGTTTTTTAGATAAATCATATGGTATTTGGCTTTCTTTGTCTGATTTATTTACTTGATGTAATATCCTCTAGGTCCATTCATGTTAGTGCAAATGGCAAGGTCTCATCCTTTTTCATGGCTAATACTCCACTATATATATCTCTCACATCTTCTTTATCCATTTATCTGTCAGTGGACACTGGGCTGCTTTCATATCTCGGCTGTTGTAAATAATGCTGCTATAAATATAGGGGTGCATTGATCTTTTTGAATTAGTGTTTTTGTTTTCTTTGGTTAAATACCCAGTAGTGGAATAACTGGATCATATTCTATTTTTAATTTTTTGAAAAGCCTCCATACTGTTGTCTACAGTGGCTGTACCAATTTACATTCCTACTACCAGTACATGAGACTTCCTTTTTCTTCACATCCTTGCCAAAAATTGTTATTTCTTAGCTTTTCACTTCTAGCCACTCTGATAGATGTCAGGTGATATCTCATTCTGGTTATGATGTGCATTTCTCTAATGATCAGTGATGTTGAGCACCTTTTTTATGTGTCTATTGGCCATCTGTATGTCTTTTTTGGGAAAATGTCTATTCAGGTCTTCTGCCCATTTTTAAATCGTTATATTTGTTTTTTGTTTTTGTTTTTGTTTTTTTTTGATGTTGAATTGTGTACATTCTTTATATATTTTGGATATTAATGCCTTATTAGATACATTATTTGTGAATATTTTCTCCCATTCTGTAGGTTGCCTTTTCATTTTGTTGATGGTTTCCTTCACTATGCAAAACCTTTTTTCTAGTGCAGTTTTTAATAGGTTTTTAAAAAATGTTTATTTTTGAGAGAGAGAGAGAGTGCATGAGGGGGAAAAGGCAGAGAGATTAGGGGGCAGAAGATCTGAAGTGGGCTCTGTGCTGACAGCAGAGAGCCTGAAGTGGGGCTCAAACTCACGAACCATGAGATCATGACCTGAGATGAAATCAGGGGCTTAACCAACTGAGCCACCCAGGAGGCCCTCTAGTACGGTTTTTAATTACAAATTTTTTCTTGTCATTTATAGGGATTTGAGATGGGAGAAAGGTTTTAGCATGTTCTTAATTTTCATGCTTGATATGCTCTCCTGGTCTGTTATAAAGTATGTTAGTTGATACTAATTTAAAGGAAGTACCTGGAAAATCATGTTTATTCCTACCACTGAATTCTGGCAGAAATTTATACTGTATGTGTTGAATATATTAATGTTTATTAAATTTCTGCTTTATTAAATTAATGCAGAAATTTAGTTTGGCCTTCTCGAAAAACCCCTGAGATATATCAGCTCTGAGTTAGGGAAATGAAGATTAAGATAGGTAGAAATAATTAACCCAAAGTATAACAGAGAGGAAGAGACAGAGCCAGAATTCATACCTATGTCTTGCCATGACAGTAACTGCCTTTCATTAAAAGACATGAGGTAAAAATAATGAACAACGTCCTTACTATGGGATATCAACAAAATACATTTAGCACTCACCAGACTCGATTCTGTTAGGAATCATGAAATTAGGAATTACTGATTATCATGGCTAATTTGTCAACAAATGAACTGAGCTGACAGTTTTCAATTCCATTTTGTTCCCTTGTCAATAAGATATATTCTTGGAACAATCTGTGAACTGTTGGTGTTTTTTCCAGTGGGCAGTGCTCATAAATGAAGTGTGCATATTGGTAAACATCTCCCCAGTGTTGGCAAATTAGAGATTCTCTTTTGAATTGATTTTTTTTTTCATAGCTTTCAGTGGAGCCTTATTTTCATATAAGTAGTCATTATAAAAAACAATTGCCTGTCAGGGTAAACATTATGCTAGCGAAAAAGCATTGTATGTATTATGTGGCATGCTATAATTATTTGAGTTCTCTCACAGAGAGAAAGAAGTCTTTCTCAGCAATTGTGATATATAGGATTCAAGGTCAATAAAGGCAGAGGGTGTGGATGATTTAGGCTTTTGTAAAGTGTATCTTGTTTTGTTCAAGAAGCATTTTTGGAAAATATACCATAATAAACACTTGGGAAATTGAAAGATACAGAAATAAAAACACAAAATATTTTAGTTAAGACTTTTTTTACAGTTTATTTATCTATTTTGAGAGGGAGAAAGAATATGAATGGGGGAGGGACAGAGAGATTGGGAGAGAGAAAGAATCCCAAGCAGGCTCCACCCTGTCAGCTCAGGAGCCCAAATGCAGGGCTTGAACTCACCAATTGGGAGATCATGACCTGAGCCGAAGTCAAGAGTCAGGCGTTTAACTGACTGAGCCACCCAGGTGCCCCTGTTAAGTTTAATTTTTAAAAATTTTTAAACGTTTTTATTTACTTTGAGAGAGAGAGACAGAATGCGAGCAGGGGAGGGGCAGAGAGAGAGGGAGACATAGAATCCAAAGCAGGCTTCAGGCTCTGAGCTGTCAGCACAGAGCCTGATATGGGGTTCAAACCCATGAATCATGAGATCCATAAATGGAGCCAAAGTCAGACGTTTAACCAACTGAGCCACCCAGGTGCTCCCCGCTCCCCCCAATCTGTTAAATTTTAAATACACAAGTTGGTGGGGGGTGCCCGGGTGGCTCAGTTGGTTGAGTATCTGACTGTGGCTCGGGTCACAATCTCACAGTTCATGAGTTCGAACCCCTCATCAGGCTCTCTGCTGTCAGCATAGATCCCGCTTCAGATCCTCTATCCCAGTCTCTCTCTGCCCCTCTCCCACTTGTGCGCTCTCTCTCAAAAATAAATAAACATTACAAAAAAATACACAAGTGCCAGAAGACTTAAAAATGTCAGAGTGCCGTGGGGTCCGTCAGAGAAGGTGGGCAGCATGGAGTTGGGTTGGTAGTTGTGATGAATTCCAGTTGAACAGCTTTTTCTGCTATTCAATTTCCTTGATGTAGAGTGAAGAAAAATACTACCCACCTCAAAAGGTTGGTTGTGAGATAATGGATACACATTCCTCAGCATTCATTTTGGACCAATTGTTTGAGACAAGTTTCTTAAACTCAACCTACACACCTTTATCACATCTCTTTCTAGTTTTCTCCCTGCCCCAAAGGCAGCCTGAGTGGCCAATGTCAACAAGTGGACCAGAGGAGATTAGCTTGAAGAGTCAGCTCACAGAGACCTGGAGTCAGTTTTTGCCTCCTTTGAGGGCTTTAGTCCAGATGATATGGGACTCATTCAGGTGACTGTGCTTAAAATTCTAAGTTCCAAAGTAGTGATCATGTGTCATGACTGTTCATCTTTTAGACGGCCTTTCTATATTTAGGAAAAACCTCTTTTACAATTAATTTTTACCTTCCCAATATGGAATTAGACTCAAATTCCAAATCCTTTTACAGCAAGGATGTAAGCATGGGAACCCAGACTCTGTCAATCAGATACATTTTCATGAGTCTGTAATTTAGGTGTGCAGAACATGAGGAAACAAGGTGGAAATGGAGCTTCCATTTTTGTTTGTCCTGATGGCCATGGCAGCACCTTCCTCCAGTGCTTAGTGTGGTAGTGGTTTCTTTTTTTGACCAGTTCTGTGGTTTGAAACTGGGCTTTGTTTTGAGAAGGTAATCCTTGTGACTGGTTCTCCACCCCTCTATCAATTTATGTGCAACCCAATATCTTTTAAATGAAATATTTTTCTAATAAATCAGCTTGAGTTATATTCTGCTGTTTGCAGCTAAGAATTTCCCTTGACAGACAAATAACCTGTCTGGCATGGCTCATTTTTAAAGAACACGTCTGTTTTCTCATATAAATTAAAGGAGATTTTGAGGTTGAATTCATTTACATATTCAATTAGCAAACATTGTTGGGTATCTTCAGTGTGTAAGATGCCGCATTAGGTACTGAATGTTCATTGAAAAAGACTGTTCTTGGTCTCAAAGGATTTGAAACTTTATAGAGTAGACAAACATTAGCATATTAACCAAATATGCTGTGATGGAGGACTGAGCCAGATGTGACCTGCGGATGTGATTATACTTGATAAAATGCTGGGAATCCTTCCCGGCTGTTTGGCAGAAACTGAGGATGAAGCAGCTGGAGATAATTTATATTAAAATGACCTAATACATAAAAAGAACTGTCTTCAGAGTAGGAAGAAGGAAAGGCTATATTCACTGACCACTTTGCTTCCTTTCTCTTTTAACTTGTTTTGGGGACTGGTATGGATGCTTGGATTGGTTTTATTTCAAGCCAGTGGAACATTTGAGATTGAGGAGGTAGAGACTGCTGGCACCCATTGAATATTCTTATGGTAATGGTGATTTGACTGAAGAATAAAAGAGGTACAGAAAACTTAGATTTAAGCTCCACCATTGTTTAGTGCATGCCCAGTCAATACCAGAGTACTAGACATTCTCCTAGGGGTTTTCTATATGTTATCTCAACCAGTTTTTCTTTCTCCTTCCCTACCTGTGTAGGTGTGGGTCTCTTTAAATTACCACTGGAAGAGATGCCACTCAAACTAGCAAGAGCAGAAAAGGGAATGTGTTGGTTCATGTAATTGAAAAATTGGAGAGTAATTTCATGAAAAACTGGATCTAGGTGCTCAAAAAATAGCATTAGGAATTTTTGTGTCACCATCTCTAGACAATTTTTCCCTCTCTGTTGATTATATTTTCTGACTGTTGTCTCCCTATGGAGACTGGTGGGAGCTTCTGGGTCACATTCTACCTGATTAGTCACATCAATAGAAGAAAAACTTCTACTTGCCTAGAGTAGCAGCAAGAGTTGCAGATTTGAATCTGAATTGATTTGGATTTTTGGGCCACAGGTAACAGAAAACTGTATAAAATGGCTTACTTTTTTTCACATAGCAAGAAGCCCAGAGATAGAGACAGTTTCAGAGTTAGTAAACTCAAGGGGTCAGTCATGTTGGCTTCTCTGTGGCTCTCTTGGACTTCTCCTTATTTTCTCAGATAGTTGAAACAAATCCCACCATCACATCTTCATATGACAATGTCCAAAGGTAGAAAAGAATAAGTAAGTCCCTGCTTTGTGTCTTCTTTTGAGAATGCAGAAACACTTTCCAGAAGCCGCTGAACAAACCTCTCCTTATGCCTCATGGGTCGGTTACATCACATGCTTATACTTTACCAATCCTTCTCAAGGGAAATAGAGTTATTTTGATAATTTTAGGCTTGTCAATATTTGTCCCTTGGGGCTAGGCATAAGCCTTTGGACATTGCTCTCACATCACCAAGTAACTAAACGAAGTCAGAGTTTTATTAGCAAGGAAGAAGGGGTGAGCTGTGTTAAGTACCCAGTGGTATTTGCCAGTATCTCATTAGGTTAACTCAGGTTATATATCCATTCTTGAACCAATTACAGTGACCACCCCTAGTTACATGCCTACTTGTGGAGCTGTGGAGGTGGTGGCCATAGTGGTGGGAAGTTATTGTGTCAGTCTCCTGAACTCACATAAACTGAGAGTGGAAGAGGTTGAGTCCCTATTATTCAAACTATGACTCCCAAGCTAACTCTGATCCAGAAGGAGCATGAAATTCCTTTGTTATATTTTTGACCCAATTTTTAGTTAAAAACAAACAAACTCACTCATAAATATTTCAGAGTTATCATAGAAAGTGACCTTGGGGGCATCTAGGTGGCTCAGTCGGTTGAGCGTCTGACTTCAGCTCAGGTCATGATCTCATGGTTCGTGAGTTCGAGCCCCGCGTTGGGCTCTGTGCTGACAGCTCAGAGCCTGGAGCCTTCTTCGGATTCTGTGTCTCCCTCTCTCTCTGCCCCTCCCCCGCTCAAGCTCTGTCTCTGTCTCTGTCTCTCTGTCAAAAATAAACACTAAAAAAAAGAAAAATAAAAGAAAGTGGCCTTGGTGGTCAAGGATAAAGGAAAGCATGTGTTTAATAGGATCTTTCATTACAGAAGACATAAGCTGCTCAACAAAACAGTTATTATGGACCATCTGTAGAACATGGAAATATTTGTTAGGCAGAGTGATTTATTGACATTGTGAAATTTCACTGTTAGTCTGCTTCCTCATCCTGGTATATCTTTTGTAAAGTTTCCTTTTTAAGAGTCCTCTGTATAAATGTAGATGATCTAAGGGCTTTACTGAAGAGATGATAAATTTGTATTGGGCATATAAATACCCATGGGGAGAGTCTTATAAACTGTCTGTGGACTGAGTGTTTAAACATTTCTATCATGAAGTTCTTAAAAAATGTGTAACAGCTTCTTGTTCTCTATTATGATGAGACTTCATTCCTCTTCGTGATTTTTAGGCACCTTAGTAACCTGCTCCTCCCTTCCTACTGAGTCATGATGTCTTTTCTCCTTAATTTCAGCTTCCACTTCCACCTTCTGACTTGGTATGTGCATGTTCTGATGACTGAAATTCCCTTCCTCAGCTTGTCCAAATTCTATTTGTCCCTTAAGGCCAAGCTCACTTTCCCTTACCCTGCCAGCTGGCATGATCCTCCCTGCTCTCTGAACTCTGAACCCATGATCACCCCATTTAAGGGTATTTAACATATGAAAACATTCCATGTTTCTCTGTTCATATTGTTTCCTTAGTTGCATCTCTTGAAGATATAAAAGGTGTCTCTGGCTCAGATATTTCTCTTCACACTGACTGGACACTAGAGATCTGAACTTTGATGTCTCAGAGACATCTCAACTTCAGCATGTCTGAAATTTTACCTGTTACCTGCCTCTTTCCTCTTGGTCCAACTCACTCCTGTTTCTGTAATCCATTTTTACAAATAAGATCCTGTGCAGTTGCCCCAGCCACTCTTGATTCTGTCCTTTCTCTCAGAAACTTATCATCCAGTCCTCGAGTTCTGTCAATTCTGTTCATAAACATGTCTTACCCATCCCTGGCACCACTGGCTTAGTTCAAGCCTTTGTCATTCTTCACTTGAACCATTGCCCTGGCCTTCCAACAGATCTCCTGGCTCCAGACTCACCTCTTTCAATCCATCATCTTTAATGTTGCCCACAGAGCATAGATTATGCCACCCATCTGCTTAAAAACCTTTAGTCATTCCCACTGCCAGAAAAAATTCAGACCTCTCAGCATAGCTTACAAAGTCATTAATAACCCAGTTCCCTGCCTGTTTTCCAGCTTGGTGTTCTATATTTCCTGACAATGAGTCCTTTAGCCAAATGGAGCTCCGAGTGGTCACATGAATACCTGTGCTCATTCAGGTCAGCAAACATGGATTTGGCATCTGGAATTACCAGGTGCTGTACTAAATGCCTCATAGTACCAACTATAGGTTTTATGTGTTTCTCTCCTCCACTGAACTATGAGGTTTTTTCTCTTAATGCCTGGTACAAAGTAGGAACTCAATAATGATAGATGAATATATGAACAAGGTCATGGTGATATGTAAACTCTCTATGTGAAGGGACTAAATATCATAACTTCAACTCTTTCACAGATGAAACCTAATAGTAGGCCCAACACAAGCATTCATTATACTCATCATTTGATGAACTGTTTGCTAGTACTCAAGCCCCGCAGTCTAGAATGTATACTAATTAAAAAAAACAAAACAAAACAAAACAGACTTACGATCCATCTATGTCTTTACCCTGATTAAATGCATTATTGACTAGGTTTTTGGAACTGGTACTGGGTTTACATATACATGGTTCCTTTATGGGTAGAATTCTGAGTATTTCAGGCAATCATTTGCTGATGCACTCTGGATATGGTGTGAAGTCTCCTTGGATTTATCCTATATGAGATCATCCACATAATAGGTTATCAAAGGAGTAAGAGAGGTATATGAATTAGAACATAATTTAGAGATGAAAACCTGCTCTGAATTCTCTTTTGGATTATCCATTTGTATATATTAAACTGCATACTTTGGGTGGAGGTTGGGTGTAAACATGTTAAGTTTAAATATGCAAGGCAGACTCAATAAAAGTTTTCCAGATGAAGTCTAAATGGGGAGTTCTATTTTCTAGTGATGAGCAGCATCCAGGAGAGATTTTATCTATTCAGAAACAAAGCTGTCATGTTGAGATGAGCCCAGTAGTTCCTCAAAGAGGACTCTCCTGTATGACTCAGTCTTAACTCTAAGCCCCAAAGCTCTTTGTTATCAGATCTCTTGCCTACTGTCACCTTTCACTGCTGGTAAATTTTGTGGTCTTGGCTGTTTCTAATCCCTAATGCCATATCTTCTATCAGCCACCTCCGCAGCTTGCCATTCTTTTCCCTGAGCGTTGCAGGTTTTAATTTTGTGATCTTCTTTCTTGTCTCTGATTCTGTTGACAATGGGGCTTAGATTTTTCAGCTATTTCTAGTGGACTACACATCTCTTTCCTTGTTGTGATTACTGCTAAATGTCCAGTTGCTTCTTAACTGGAAACAGCAACATTGCCCATGGGTTTCTGATTTATAGGGATCTGATGTGTGGAAGGGCAAGGCACCAGAGCATAAAAAAGGTGAGGGTCTTCATCTATGAGACAGAGGGTTTGTATGTTCCCTCCCACTTTATTAGAAATAGAGCCATTTTATTTAAGGAAAAGTTACTGCATTCATGGTCTAGTGAGGGAGACAAAAAATAATTGTAATCACTAATGTACCTGTCTCTTCTGCACCAGAGCATGAGCTCCTTAAAGATGGGAATCATGCCATATTAATCTCTACTGTCCCTGCCTCTCTTATCAATCTCTCTCTCTGTATATATCTGTATATATCTATAAAGAGATATTTATACATATTTATATTATAAATAAACATAAAAATACACATTGTACTGCATCTGCAGCTCATTAAGTGTTGAAGCCATGCTTCTTTTTTTTTTTTTTTAAGTTTATTTATTTTGAGAGAAAGGGAGAGAGAATGAGCGGGGAAGGAAGGGGCAGAGAGAGAAGGAGAGAGAGAATAATAAGCAGGCTACATGCTTTCAGCACAGAGCCCTGTGGGGTTCAGTCTCACAAATCGTGAGATCATGACCTGAGCCAAGGTCAAGAGTCAGAAGCTTAACCAACTGAGCTGCCCAGGTACCCCAAGGCATGCTTCTTGAATGAATGAAAGGATGGGTGAATAATAAGATGTGTGGCAAAAGTGTTAGGATAGTGGTTCTTACTAGAATCACCTAAGGCTCATTTAAAACACAGTGATGCCTATGTCTTTAAACTAGGCCAACTGTTATTTTTAGTTGATTCTAAATGCAATTTTCCCTACATTTCAACATCTCAGAAATAAATGCGTCTTATAGATGCTTCTTATAATTGATGTGATAAGAAAGGAATTGTGCAATAATTTAATGTGAAGCACTTTGCTTTCTTAGTTGTACATAAAGTGTCCTTCAGATAGCGAATAATGTCTTAGATTGGATGAGAAACAGTAAATCAGAATCTCTATAGGGTGTGACGTGGACAAAAAATCTTATTGAAAGTGCCCCACGTGAGTCTGATACATACTGAGAGTTACAGGCTGTGTGTTTAGGGGCTTAAATGAGGGAGAAATTAACAAGGGATCACTTTACATCACTTTGAATCTTTAACACGTTGCCTGGTCCATTGTAGATAAACAATCGTCATTTGCTGAACGGAATGGAATTATTCAGGGCATTGGAAAAACCACTGAAATTTTAGTATGTATATGTAGTTTATACTATATATAATATGTTCTCCCTCTCTCTAAACACACACACACTCTCATATATACAATGGTTGTTTTAGGCTTAATTGTGTTTCTGAATTTCAGAATTACCCATGACTTTGGTAATAGTTCTCAGCTTTACCATGTTCTGTTTGGCAGAATATGATGGAATTCACAGGAGGATGAAAATTAATTTGATGGACAATGTTTGAATCATCAAGCATCAGCATACTTTGGAACATTTCCACTTAGAGATTATAAAATGAAATACCTAAAGTCAACCTAGAATGTTGGTAGAAAGACAAAAATTGAACTTTCTGTTCTGGAGACTGGGACTCTAGATTTCTAACAGACCTCATGATTTATCTTTTGTTTTATGGTGAATGGCTTAACTCTAGGTTTGGCCTTGTTATACCAGTACAAACCTAATGGTGCTTCCTTATGTACCACATGTGCAGCATTGACTAGAAGAAGGTATTATCCCATTATTGGGAGTTTCTTGTATCATATTAAACCCAGCCAGGTCTCTGCAGACCATGCTTTATTGGCAGTTTGTTGTAAAGAGGGCTGGATCAGATTTTAAAGTTAATGTTAATTATGGAACGATGTCAGAGGGAGCACACTGAAATGTCTTTAACCCATTTTTTAAAAGCAGGTCAAATTCAGCATCTGGAGGATAAGTTGCAATTTGGTTGAAAATAATTGAACAGGTTTAACATGAAATTCAATAAAGGGGTCAGGGATATTTTAAGTTTAAAATTCTGAGATAAATTCATTTGGCCCAAGGCTCTTGTCAGCTGTCTATTATTGCTGAGTCCAAAAGGGTACCTGGGTTTTCAGTTTTTTCAGAGTGTATCTGTGTTGTCGAAAGAAGATTGTGCTGACTCATTCCTGGTACTTCTTTAGAAAAATATTTTAAAAAGTCAGTGATCTCTGTACTATAAGAAGTGAAGTTTGCTGAACTATGGTATTAGGAATATAGAATAGAGAGGGAGTTTGTGTTCACCCCCTTCTAGGAAGAAGAAAGAAGAGGGGAAGAGGGACAGTGACTAAAGAAGCATGTTCCCCAGAAGCAGACACTGAGGGAAGGTTCTTGTGCAAATGATGTATTAAAGACAGTAGTTAGGGAGACCAGGAAGAAGTGGGACATCAGCACATGGAAGGAGAACCCAGAGGGTAGCCCAGAGGGTTCCCTCAGGGGAACTTGAGGGTACAGGTTGTGCACCAGAATTATCCTAACCCACAGCAAGGTTCGTGAGGCTTTCATGTTTCTGCCCCCATCAGCTATTAGTTCAAGATCATGGAGGGGAGGGAGTTGGGCATTGGGCACACACATTCTCAGATGCTTCCAGTTTTTTTGGTATTCAGGCAAAGCAGATTCTGGTAGCTCTTTCAGAAAAGATCCTTAGGTTCTGGTTGTTGAGGTGAAATCCAGACAGTGTACAAAATGATAAAAGACGACCCAAGAGGACCTGGGCAAAGCACCAACATTGTCTACTACAGAGAAGGGAAGGTGCTAGGGCTCTCATATTTTCTCCCTGCCTCCCCACTCCCTGAGCCAAGCTTTAATGGCTGGGCAGGGGATAGGGAGTTGTGTGGCTCTAGTACCTTCTGGATATGAGGGAAACATGCAGGGCAGGGTGCGCATGTCAACATGGGGGCATCTGCACAGTTAGGAGTGGGGACAGAGACATCTCAGGCAGAGACAGGGGTTCAGCCTTTGTCCTCCATGGAGCAGGACAGATGTCTGTACATTCCCACATGCAGATGGACTGCATTGGTTGTGGGCCATTTGGGAATGAGCAGACCCTACTGTATGGTGCAGAACCAGTGTCCTTGAAGGTGAAAAAAACAAGCCAGCTGGGAGAGGGCTGCAAGGTCATAAGGCAAGGGGTGTGGAGATGCAGGTGAAGTCAGTTTTTAGTGGAGGGTGTCAATGGAGTGTAAAAGAAACAAGCTGGGAGTCAGTCCCCTTTTCTTCCTTGTGTTCGTATCTCTGGTTCCGTTTGGAGGGCTCTTTTCTGCTCTGAATGGTGAGAAGGGCTAGGGTAGGGCCTGGAGGACGGGAGACAAGGAATTGAGTGTTTTGGCCTAGTTCTGGACTCTAAATTCAAGGTTGAAAGACAAAGGAGATTTCGGAAATCATCAGAGGGGGAAGGGAGGTAGGCAGGGGTTCTGGGCAGGTGCCCCCTGTGGCCATAAAGAGCAAAAATGCATCCAGCTGAGGGCTCCCTCCTCAACATGCCTTGGGAGCTGGCAGAGAAAGATGGATGACAGGAGGGTGACGGATGAGGTTATTGTAATGTCTCCCATGTCCACTTTTGCAAAGTCTTCCTCCTCTGGATGACCTCAGATGTCTTAATCATAAAACTGTCCCCTCACCTCGGCCAGTTTCACCTAATGCGGAACTATTCTATCCTGTCTGAGCCTATCAATCATCTCATTTCCTCAGTGCTCTCATATGAGCTGACTGGCTTTCTAACTAATTAACAGCAAGGTATTAATACCTTCCTCTCAGGCTCATAGCTTAATGGGCTTCCGTTTCCAAGGTTATTTGTACAGGAGAAGGGTACAATCCTTTTATCTTGGAAAAATCATTTTAATATTTTCTTTCTTGTTACAAAAACATCTCAGGCTCATCTTAGAAAAATGCATATGTAGAAAAAGAAAGAAAATAAATACCAGTAATTGTACCTCCCAGAGAAATAACCCTTGTTTCCATTTTGGTGTGAGCCCTTTTCATCTTTTTATCAATACATAAATATTGAAGACATATAGGATGCATGTACATATATATGCTAAGATTATTTGCATTTTAATGGAGGATTCTTGGGTGGCAGACAACATTCTTAGTCACAGAAATGAATGAGTAACAGTGAGATTTATTGCCTTCTTTCTGCTTACATTGACTCTGTCCTGAGTGGAGCAGAAGAGAACCTGCTTTATATCCTGAGACTTTATCCCCTGTTAAATTGGAAAGGGCTGGGACTTAGGAAGTTTAGGTTGAAGGCGTGGAGTCTTCAATGGCAAGCATTAAAAAATGAAGGGAGGGCAGATGGGAACCAAGGTTGGAGCAACCCCAGACTGAACTCCTAGTAGGTTTTCTTGCCTGGACAGAAATCTGAATCAACTTTTGTTCGCTGTCAGCTAAGTCCCTCTGAAATTGCTTTTGTTCATATATTAAAGTGTTCTAAGTCTTAAGGATTCAGAAGCTCATAAGGCAGTGCTTGACCCCTTTCATAGATGTCAAAATTTAATGTGTTCAAGGAATAGGCAGGTTATATGTCATAGGCCAGATTCTCCAGGAGGCAGACTCTGGGATGGAGTTTAGTGAGCAAAATGTTCTTTGGGAAGAGCCCTGGACAGTGACACTTATGGAAGGGAGGGAAGGATGCAGGGTTGGGCAGGGGGAGAAGTTGAGTTGCAGTGCATGATGAGAGCCTCATTCAACCTCACCAAGACTCTGACATTGGAATGGCCAATCAGAGTCCTTCTGTGTTAGGCCGAGATGATCTGGCCTTTATTTCCTTCTTATCTGTGATCAGCCATTGGATGTGGGCTGCTCTAGAAGGGGTGGGGCCTTGGGAGAGACAGTTCTCTGCAGCTGGGGCAAACCCTAAAGGAGCTTACAGTTGGTTGGGACAAATCCTTCCATGAGAGGGGAGCTGAACAGTTCATGTCAGTGTCCATCACAGCATGTAGGTGGGTACAAGATGCTATGGTATGCTAGTGGTGAACTTGGGGGATGAGGTGCAGACTGTGGCCAAAGTTATTCAAATGCAGTTTGTAACAGTATTGTGCTGGGAAACCAAAACATTTTGGGGTAGATTCTGGACTTGTCCTCCTATTTAGAACCTCTCTGCTCTAGAGAGAAGGCAGTATCTCAGTTCCAGCACTTACTTGCTGTAAGAACTAAGCCAATTTATATAACCTCTGTTTGTCTCAGTTGACTCAACTGAAAAATGGGGATAATAACTATATTTCCCTTAAAGAGTTATGAAAATTAAATGTGGTAATCTATGTAAGGCACTAAGCGTCAGGCATGTTAACAATATCAATAAATGTTATAATGTTATATGCTTTTTTTTTTTTTTTAACTGGCCTCACACCCAGCATGGACCCAATACGGGGCTTGAACTCACCACCTGAGAGCAAGACCCAAGCTAAGATCAAGAGTCAGTTGTTTAACTGACTAAGACAACCAGGCTCCTCTGTTACTTGCTTTTATAGTAATTAGGATACTGGTTGTTACCTTCAGATTATCCAGAAGCTCCTGGTCAATGATTTTGTGACCCTCAAGTCTTAACTTATCACCATCTCTCCTGGCTGCACAATCTGCCCCCATCAGGTTCCAACTAACCTGAAGGTCAATGTACTCAAGTTGAACTTAGGACCTGTATCTCCTTCCCAACCCCTGGCTTTGTGTACACTCACCTCCTCTCAAATCAGACTCTCCAAGTATTTCAGAGTCACTCAATCTGGGATCTTCAGAGCTGTCCTCTTTGTCTTCCTTTCTCTCCCTTTCTTCCAGATTTCCATAGTCACCAAGACCTCCCTGCCAATTCCACCTTTTCCTTCTGAGTTTCTAAAGCCTCCCTCTTGTGCCTATCTTATTTTGGCTCTCATTCCTGTGTCCATTCTTGATGAATTCAATTTCATTTTCCAGATGGCTGCCAAGGAGATTTTCTTTCAAGACTACAACTACTTCCTCATTGTTTCCAGCAGAGGTGCTAAACTCCTCACTGTTTTTTCTGATCTAGATTTGACCTACATGCCAAGCCTCACCTTTTACCACCTCCTCACAGGAGTCCTTGTTGCAGTGCTGATCTATCAGCAGTCCTGTGAACATACCCTGTTCTCCCACAGTTCAGTGCCTTTCTATGCTTGATTGCCTTTGTCTGGAAGGCCTGCCTGTTGCCCAACTTTCTGAAGAACTGTTATTTATCTACAAACTCTTCATTCTTATATTAATGAATATTAATTTATGGGGTTGAGAAGGAGATATAGACCTCCTCTGTGACTTTCTCCCCTGGTCCAGTTCAGACTTAGGCATTCTCTTTTTCATAAATCTCTATCATTCATTTATTTAAAGTTTATTTTTTCAATCAGTACTTACTGAGTTCCCATCAGACGCCAAGCAATATGATCAATACAGCCACTATAAGTTATTTGTTACATGTCTAGATACTCAACTTCTGAGGTCTCAGCACTGGCATTCTTAATGATGTATTCTAGTATCTAGCATAGTGCCTGGCATGCAGTAGGTGCTTAATAAATGCTGCTCATACAAATCGAGATACAGTGGTTATAGTTCCTAAATAGAAAATCAGGACATATAGTCTGGCCGAACATTTTTTTTTCTTATTAGTTGATATTTATGTAGAATTTTGTTAAAAAATAACTTATTCTGTTGGCTCTGTTGAAAACGACAAAAAGCCATGGAATAGAACAAGTTCCCCAAACTGGTTTACTCATTATAGAGTCACTTTCTTTGGGCTGAATTGCGGTACCCCTGGGACCTTGGTATTCTGTGAGGTCATGAGAATTAGGCTCCTTCCTCTTTGCAACTCCTTTATTCCTTTAAGAGCCTGTCCTGATCCAAAGGCAGTGTAGATGCTGATTTTTCATATGGCTTTTCAAGAATCTACATTTATGTTGCACTATTTTATGTAGGCCAATTTCATAAGAAGAAAATATTTCCCTTCCTCTTATTTCACCTTTTGTTCCTTCTGTTCTTGAACTTGTCTTTTTATGTGCAGGCTATTTCAAGATGTACTTTAATCCCAGGTTTGCTGTGGCACATATAAACTGGATAGCCCTCTGAGGCAGAATGGCTGAAAAAGAACAGTGATGAGCTCTATCAATACTCAGAATCTCTCCTGCCCCAGCCTCAGCACACAGAGCTAGAGCAAAGTGGATCCTACCAATAAAGGCTTTCAAGACAATGCCTCTCTCTGCCCGTGGTCAGAGTCCCATACTGGGCCTTTGGGAGTGGTTTATTTCAACTGTGAGCCCTTGTGTTTCTGGAATGGAGGCGTGGCGTGAGGCCATCATGTGGGGCAGAGGGTGGTATGCAAGTGCCCAGAAAGTATCAGTGTCTTCCCTGACTTTAGCTGGTCTTTTTTTTTTTCTTTTCAACAGAACTATCAGTATGGAAAGATACAGAACTGAGAAGCTGCTATTAATGTGACATAACTAATTAGTGATCTAAGGAACTTTGAAAGCACAATGAGTTCTGTAGCAAGATGACGTTTACATTAAAAATGATACTGGGCTGGGGAAATGTACTAGACATGCAGTTTATATAAGGAAAGTACATCCTTCTCTTCCTGAGATAGGTTCCTGCTGCTTTTAGAAAGTAGTTGGGCTTTCTTTGATAGACAGATGACTGGTTCACACCCCAGGCATAATGCTGTAATCAAGAATTGGCATCTCTCCCTAGTTGCTTCTTATCTAATATTTTTCATAATGGGTACTCATCAGGGAGTTCATTCTCCACAAAATAATGCACTTATCACTCTGTCATTCTGGCTGAAAGTGGGTAGTTACATTGTGCAGTAATCTGGCCATCATTAAAAAAAATTATTTTTATGTTCATTTTTGAAAGACAGCACAAGCAGGGGTGGGGTGCAGAGAGAGGGGGACACAGAATCAGAAACAGGCTCAGGCTCCGAGCTGCCAGCACAGAGCCCGACACGGGACCCGAACTCACGAACCGTGAGATCATGACCCGAGCCGAAGTTGGACGCTCAACCGACTGAGCCACCCAGGCACCCCTGGCCATTGTTTTTATAGACATTGATCATTATCAGTTTATTTCAGAACATGATTTACTGACTTTGTGTCTGAGTTAAAAACATCCCCTATTTGGAATTTGTATTTTTAAGCCATGATGACTAAATCTTTATAAATTTAAATAATTAAAAAAAATCTTCAGGGCTTACATCGCCTTTCTGGGAAACCCTCACATCACCTCATTCAAGGGGGGGCAAATGGAGATAGATTCTCTCATATTGCCTTTTATGTTTCCGGGTCAAGGACATCGGCCTTTTATTTTTGTTTGTTTTTAATACGTGGTTTTAGTAGATAATACGTGCATATGGTATGAAATATACAAATTACAAAATCACATACAGTGAAAATTAAATCTTAAAATTAAACCACCCAGGGGTGACTGGGTGGATCAGTTAAGTGTCTGACTCTTTTTTTGTTTGTTTGTTTGTTTGTTTATTTATCTTGAGAGAGCGTGTGTGTGTGTGTGTGTGTGTGTGTATGCACATGTGTGCTAGTGGGAAAGGAACAGAGAGGCAGAGAGAGAACCCCAAGCAGGCTCCATGCTATCAGTGGAGAGGCCAAAGAGTTTGACACTTGGTTTTGGCTGAGGTCATGATCTTAAAATGGTGAGATCGAGCCCTGAGTCAGGCTCTGCTCTGGGCATGGAACCTGCTTAAGATTCTTTCTCTCCCTCTGCCCCTCCCCTGTTTGCATGCTCGCTCTCTCTCTCTCTCTCTCTCTCTCTCAAAAAAAAAAAAAGAAAATGAAACCATTCAGTTTTTCTATACTTACCTAGAGTTATCTTCTTATTATCAATATAAACTTCCAGAAATATTCAGTGTATATCAACAATATAAAGTGTATGTGGTATGTTTTAATTTAATTTATTTTTTGAAGCCTATTTATTTATTTTGAGAGAGAGAGAGGAGAGAGAGAGAGAGCATGTGAGCAGGGGAGGGGAAGTGAGAGAGGAGAGAGAATCCCAAATTGACTCTGTGCTGTCAGCCTGGAGTCCGATGTAGGGCTTGAACTCATGAACCATCAGATCATGATCTGAGCCTAAACCAAGAGTTGGATACTTAACCAACTGAGCCACCCCTGTGCCCTTGTAACATGTTTTTGATGTAAAGAATAAAGCTTGCTTTCTTCTTTTACTTAATAATAATTCTTGGGGATGATGGTAAACATTGCTGCTCATTACTATTTCCACTTTTATTTTTGGCTAATGCAGTAGGAAGGCACTTCTCTGACACTTTATAGTTAGATGATAATATGACTTGCCTTATCCAATGAAACATAATCAGAAGTGATATTTCATTTCTGGGTAGAAGGACTTAAGAGCAGATACATAATTCTCTTTTGCCTTCTTCCTCCTGCTATTGTGATTATGATGTTCTAGATGATGAACCCCAGTCCCTGAGTTAGGATAATATGGAGCAGAGCAAACCCCCTGTTCCCAGGACACATGTTATATGTTAAAAAAAAAGTTTTATTGTATTAAGCTACTAAATATTAGGGATATGTTTACTATTGCAGTATGACTTAGGCTATGCTGAATAATATAGAATACAAGCTCAAGTATTTTATTAGTATGTACAGAGCTACCTCAATCTTTTTAACAGATACACAGAAATCTATTGTTTGGAGGTATTATAATTTACTGAACTAGTTGCCTATTGATGGACATTCGGTGTTTCCAATCTTTTGCCATTACTTTGAAGATTATGTTGTTTTAGAGTTGGATCCTTTTTGAGTATTCTTCTTTGAATGAGGTGAGATCTTCTTGAACCAGCTATTTGCAGGAGGGAGGTGTGTGTCCTGGGCATGTTGGGAGGGGATTGTGGGAGTCAGGTCATATTCAGGCTAGCAAGAACACTTCCAGATTCACAGTGACTATTTTTCATGAGATGGGGTAGTTGTATGTAGGCTAATGTAGACCCCTTTATTTCCTTTTAGCCAACAAAAATGAGCGACTGTATCTACCCTGCCTCACAGACAGATGGCTTCCTGCGAACATGGCATGATTATTGATTTCTCATTTAGCTTTGAAACCCCCTGCTTCTCTTTGGTGTCATTCCCAATCCATGGAGCCTGTTCTAAATTGGGAATTATTTGTTTTGTCCATCTGTGCATGTCACCTGCTTTACATATCAGTGCTTTGCTCCTTTTGTTGAGATTTGTAGCCACAGGCATTCTCTTGCAGCATCGTTCCACATCCCTGTTTGACACTCTTGCATTTGGCAGTTCCTCCTTGTATTTTGTATTGGGGGCTCTGTATGTTTTCTAGTTTCATCAAAGATGTGGTTTGGTTTGTATTTCCTGTTGCCTTTATTTTGGAGTGAGCTGGACCCAGGCTGAACCCTTGCTGTGGACAGGAAAGCTCATTGTAATGTAAGCACCTGTCCGCTCACTTTTTTGATTGCAATGTAAGTGCCTGAGATTAAGCTTTTGATTGCTGATTGCATCCACTTCAGAGACATCCCTCTTGAATAAACACATTCCCAGCCTCACAACTAGATAAAGAGCCAGGTTGCCCCACCCATGAAGTTTCTTTATTTATTAGAAAGCTCTGGTCAATTGACCACTTGCTTTTCATTTCTACTTCTTTAATTCCTGCTCTTATGTTTTACATTCACCCATAAAGGGTGAGTCCACAAAACCCTAGGCACTGTGCCCATGATCCCAATAAAAGCAGAACCCCAAGTCTCTCCTCTTCCCCACTGTCCTTCCCTCCAGCTTCCTGTGTGGCTCTGGATGTGTTGTATGTCATGTACCCTCTAGGACTTGTGAGTAATAAACTCTCTTTTTATAAGTTCCCTGATGATGGTTGTTGCTGAAGGCATCTTGCAATCATAATAACAACCAAAAGAGCTGGTCCAGCCATAGCAATGGCTCCAAAAGGGGAAATGTCTGTGGGGCTTTGCTGTGGGTCCAGGTGAGCGCCCCCAGACATTTTTAGCTGATAGCACCTCAATCTACACTCATGTAACTCAGTTGGAGAGTTATTACTTTAAACAGTATGACATTTGCAATTTTTGCAATAAAAAATCAGAGAAGACCAGAAATTTCATTATGGTTCAACCTGTTATTATTGGAAGGGTTTATATTCATTGCAGAAAACTTCTCTCTCTGCTAAACAAGAGAGGCAGGGTAACACATTCTAGCCAGTTGCTGTCTTGCCTATTTGCCCTACCATCCGAAGGACTGGCATCACACTCCCTTACTTATTTAGTTTTATTGTTTTTTTTTTTAATTTTTAATGTTTGTTTATTTTTGAGAGAGAGAAAGAGAGTGAGTTGGGGAGGGGAAGAGAGAGAGAGGTAGACACAGAATCCAAAGCAGGCTCCAAAGCAGGCTCTGAGCTCTCAGCACAGAGCCTGATGCGGAGCTCAAACTCATGAACCCATGAGATCATAACTGAGCCGAAGTTGGATGCTTAACGGACTGAGCCACCCAGGTTTCCTATAGTCCCTTGTTTAAAATCCCAAGCTGGGGTGTCTGGGTGGTTCAGTCAGTTAAGTGTTCGACTTCAGCTTGGGTAATGATCTCATGGCTTGTGGGTTCGAGCCCTGTGTTTGTGGGTTCCAGCCCTGTGTCGGGCTCTGTGCTGACAGCTCAGAGCCTGGAGCCTGCTTTGAATTCTGTGTCTCCCTCTCTCTCTCTGCCCCTCCCCCTCTCATGCTCTGTCTCTCTCTCAAAAATAAACAAACATAAAAAAAAATCCCAGGCTTTGCTCTACTTGGCATGAAACAGACAGAAGGGAAAAATGATATTTTTTTCAGCCCTAAGCAACTATGTTGACACCATGGTTTATATTTTCTTTCAAGACCAACTGTAATATCTTTATAGAGAGCATGTAAATTATTTGTTTCCAAATGGCTACAGTCCCTAAGTTAGACTGTGATCTTCACTAGAAATAGTTAAATAACAAATGTTGGAATCCAGCATGGAGGTGACAAGTAAACCCAAGAAATAGCAATATAGTAAATGGCTTCTACATGGTGTCATTTGTTTGTTTGTTTTGGCTAGCATCCTGTCTAGCGGTTGTCTTCCACCAGCTCACATCCAGGGGAAATGTTTTTAGCGCCGCGGTGGCAATACCAGCAAGAAGATGTTTCTGAGCCACACAGCAAATAATGTTCCAGCAGGGATTGTATATTCTGTGCAGCAGCTAGAGAAGACTGAAACAACTTCAGTGGAATAAATACAGTTAATTACTCTGTCCTTTAACAAATGGCCTCTTAGCTTTCTTGACCCTGAACACTTAAGTAAAAAACTCTGTTTGTTGGGGGCAGTGACTAAGGAAAAGTGGCATCAACTTTCTTCCTACGCTCCCATTTCAGACTTTATCTCACTTCTGCCCCAACTCAAGTCCGTTGTCCCTGAGTTTGTTATAGTGGGGGTGTAGCAGCATGGGGTGTGTTCCATCTACGGTCCCTCAGCGTCACTGTTCCTGAACAGGCAGCTGTTTCTTACTACAACTCCCTACACTTCCCTGTGTGGGGCTTTCTCTGCATCCTAGGAGCGTGCTTGGCCCAGACACAGGGCAGACCAGAAATGCTGGAAAATTAACACATCTGGGAGCAGCCTGCAATCAGTGACAGATGGGAGCTGGTGGATAAATACCCCAGAATCCTTGCCCCAGAGGTGGGAACACTCTGAGGGGAGCTCTGTGAGGTCTCCCAGGGTTCCCCGCTAGGATTTAGCTCCTCCCACCCAAATTGGTAACCAGCTCATTAACATATCTGTCTTAGCTTCCTTTCTTCTCTTTCTCATCTCTCCAATCCCTTATGGTGTTTCCTAGGACCACTTCCCAAACTCCTTTTACTCAATCCTTGTCTCAAGCTCTCCCTCCAGGAGATTCTAATCTTACATGGTTGGTATCAGGAGTGGTCCTAGTGAGCACACCCATGGGATGAGGTGAAGTTGGATCTTTCTCTGGCCAGGTGGCCCCAATGACCCCAGCGCTTGGGTTCATACTGTGGTGATAACCCTTGGTGTCTATAGTATCAAACTTACTAAAACGTTCATCTGGGGTAGATGGGGTGAGGGAAGAGGACGGATGGCTTATCTAATAGTTCCCATGCTTGAAAAATGTGGGTAATGATGGAAGGATTGAAGAACTGGTTGGCTAGTGTTAATGGCCATGGAAACCCTGAAGGAAGAAAATGGCATATTTGGACCAGCCACCCATCAACTGAAGTCACATTGTGAGAGCTAGAGGGCCTTGACAGCAACAGCAGCTAAATAGGCCCTTATCTTCCAAAGCTGGAAGGTGGGTGGAGCTGAAAACCAGGCACAAGATTTGCAGTAAGTGTCATAGAGTTATAGCCCTAGAAAGTCTCTGTGCTAATATTAGGGCCCTGCTAGGGGAGAGGTGGGACCCTGAGATATGTGATGAGGATATTTGTGTATAAGCTTCAAAGTTCCCTAGACTGCTCTGGGCTGGCAGAAGTAGAGAGAGCAGCTCCCTGTTGGCTGGTGTACTAATTTTCTAGGGTTGTCATAACAAATTGACACACAAAGGGGAAATTACAGAAACAACAGAAACTTATTATTTGGCAGTTCTGAAGGCCAGAAGTCTGAAATCAAGGGTTGGTTGCTTCTTAGGGCATCTGAGGGAGAAGTTGTACCATGCCGCTCTCCAAGCTGCTGGTTGTTGCCAGCAATGCCTGGCATCCCTTGCCTTGTAGGTGCCTCACTCCAGTCCTGGTTTTCATCTTCACATGGCATTCTCCCCTCTTGGCCTGTGTGTCTTCTCCTCTTCTTATAAAGACCAGTCATGGATTATGACCAATCCTAGTCCAGAATGAACTCAATTTGATGATATCCTGTTTCCAAATAAGGGCGCCGTCACAGGTACTGGGAGTTAGAGCTCCAGCATATTGAGGGGACACAATTCAATCTGCAACATCTAGAGACCATCCAAGAGACTAACCCAAGATGGATATTCCCCAGGAACACTCTTGGCCTTCTCAAGATCTGCTTCTCCTCATTGTTTCCAGACCAGTCACTAGGAAGAATTACCTTTCAGCATGGCCCAAGTAGGAACAGACATTCTCTGTTATGAAAAGCAAAGGATTATTCATCAACAGAGCTTCAAGACAGGATTCTTGCAAGAACAAGAAAGACTAAGTTTGGGAATTGATCTTGAGAGTTTGGACCAGGAACATGAGGAACCATTGGAACATGAGGCTGATATGGGACAATGTTTGACATGGTGCAGAATTTAGTACATTGGCATGGGTATCTTGGAGCCAGTCTTCATCTGCTGATGGGATGGGCCTTTGAAGCATGGAAACCACATTGGCATCCAGTAGATGAGGTGGACATGCTGAAACTGCCTTGGTAGGTATTGAAGAAAGGGCTCAAAGGCTCAGGAAGCTTCATCTGTTAAAATAAGAGCCCCATTGTGGAAATAGAACCAGATAATTAAAGAATAAGACAATCTGGGAAGAACTGGTCAGAGATATTTCTCTTCACTAAAGTTTTCCTCAATTCATAATTGTGGAGGATTAGAATGAGTACCAAAGACATATTGTAATTACAGCTGTGCATTTCTTTTCTTTTTTTTTTTTTTTTTGTCTTTTAAAAAATGTTTACTTTTGAGAGAGAGAGATAGCATGGGAGGGGCAGAGAGAGGGGAGGGATAGAGGATCTGAAGCACGCTCCTCACTGTCTGTGCAGAGCCAGACATGGGGTTTGAACTCCCGAACCGTGACATCATGACCTGAGCTGAAATCAAGAGTCAGATGCTTAACCAACTGAGGCACCCAGGTGTCCCACAGAGCTGTATGTTTCTTAAAATTCTATTTATAGAATCAGGAAAACTGCCCTGTATGCCTCCGTTGGTGGGGGTCTATGCCATGGCACTGAGATCCTCCAATTCTTTTTAGAGGGTTTGGAGTCAGAGGAAGAGTTTTGCAAATTTCTTCCAGCCCTCTTAACCACCTGAAATGTGAGGCAATCTCTCTTAGCTACCATCTTGGGATCAGGAGAGCTGTGTCTACCTGTGCACCATGGATTCCTTGTGAAGCTGTGTGGGCAGAGGTACTAGGTCAATCAGATGTCCAGCTTCTTGGCCTCACAGCCATAAAATCCACTTTCCATGCACACGTCTCCCTGCATTTTCAAATGCCTTTCCGTTTTCCCCTAAGCCCTGAGTTGAAGGCAGCTGCTTGGCTTTCATCACATATGCAGATGCATGTATTAAAAACTTAATTGTATTCTGACCTCTATTAAGTGTTGGGTTTATAATTTACCATAGAGAATCCTATTCTGTAGGAATAAATGAACTAGAGATCATGTTCTTCTTTTCAATTGTGGTATGGGATCTTTAGTTATAGCACGTGAGGCAGCTGTTGTGGAGGGAAAAAGAAGTCCCTACTGTGAAAGCAAGGAGGTTGCTTGCTTCCTTTAACAACTGAATCACCTGGCCTGGGAAATGCAGAGACAACTTAATTGAACAATTGGTCCAGCAATTGATAGAGTTGTACATTTTCTCAACAAGACCATCAATTACCATAAAAACAGAACATAGTGTGTTTCTTGAATTTGAAGCAATACCCAGCAATTAGGGAATGGGATCTATTGTGCACAGAACTCAAAGGAAGATGAAACACAAATTCTGACGGACTTTATGGCAGTTTAGTTCATTATCTTGCAAGGATCCTCCTTGTGGAAATTAATCACTGCTTACTTACTGCTTTTCTGTACCGTCTAGAGAATTTGAGGCAATGCCTTTGACCCTGATGCCTTCTTGCCCAGTTCCCCCTTGCTCTGCTTGCCTTGTTACACGTTTCTTGGGTGGGCGAACTCCCACATGGAGGCTGCTAACCAAAGTCTTAGGCAAAACATTGCCTCCAGAGTTGGCATGACATGTAGGTTGTTGCACTGATTACATAGCAGGCGGTGCTCTGAGAATGACAATGAAGTATCAATGGTGTTTAAGTTGTCTGGAAGGGCAGTGCTCTCACACCTGTAGCTAGCAGCTCAGTGAACATTTAGCACATAGTTTACCCATCAACTAAAATGTATACTATATGTACATAACTATTTAGGTTAGGATGAAGGAGGCTGAACATATAACCTGGGAAAGGGCTCTGTTGAATTCCTAATGGATGGAGCCACAGAAGGCTGTTACAAGAAAAGCAGATGTTTGGTCTTTGTTACCATCGTCAGTGACAAAATAGAATCTTGCAGTGCTTACGTTAGTATCATCACCTTCAAACTCAAATAATGGTAGCCAACATTTATTGGATGCTTATTGTACACCTGACACTTTCTCTTTGTTTTAGAAATATTAATTTATTTAATTCTATGCTAAACCTGTGAGGTAGATACTATTATTATCCACATTTCACAAACGAGAAGCTAAGTCAGAGTGGTAAAACAACATACCTGAGGCCAAGTGATCAGTAACTGGAGAAGCTGAGATCTGAACCCAAGTCTCCTGCTCCAGGAGTTTGTGTATTTCATTCACCACAATAACAATGCAGCTACCTCCTAGGCAGCAGCAGTTCCTTTTGCTGTTTTTCCTGAAATGAATTGCTCATGGTATTGTAGCACTGAGCTCAAGATACCAAGGGTGTGCAGGTAATTGTCTGTGGGGTGGTCATTCTTTCCAAGCCTTTGATTGCACTGTTAAGTCTCATTATCTGCTCACCCTAAGAGCCAGAGTGAGAGTCTGAGGGTGGTTCAGTATGGCTCCATTTCCATTACTAGAGAAATGGCTCAAATTATATACTCAGTGACAGTAGGGTCAACTTTAACTTTGTATAAATCTCCTAATTCTCAAATTGAACAGCCAAATGGAATCCTTCAGCTCTGTTCCTTGCTTTTCATGGGTACAGAAGAGCTAGAGGTGAGAATTGACACGTTCTGCAAAACCAGTTGTCTGGAGAATACAGGTACACTGAAATTAACATGATTCTTCACCAACTATAGCAGATCCATATGTTCTTTTGTTGATTACATAGACCTGGGCTTAGAACTACCAGGTGGGCATGGCTAAGGGAAGAGTGTGCTGTCATAGTCTCACCTTTCTGGTGCTTTGGGATCCTGTTTCCAAAATAATGCAAGTGTCTACGGGTGTCCGATGTTGCTTGGAAGAAGGGAAATACTATAACAAGAGGCTTCCCTAAGGTAACATATAAAAATACTTTATAAATTTTAAAATGCTAACTTAAAAGCTTCTCTTTGGGGGTGATTGCTTTTTTTTTTTTGAATGTCCTATCTTGCTGCTGTAGAGGTCATTTCTTACTTAGGCCCTCCTTTTAGGCCTTGTGTAAGGATACCAACAATTGTCCTCCTCTATGCCTTTCTTCCCTCACCCCAGGAAAGCACGTATGACAAAGTTGTGATTAGCAATTTCCCAGCGAGCTAGGCGAGTTCCCATTTTTTACCATATTACCAAGAGTGTTTCTTAGAGATTGGGCACGGTGTCATCTGTTGCTTCTTGTTTGGACTTGTGGGCATAGAAGGACACATCACACCAGCCTGCCCTTCTACGCATCATTTTCCTTTTTGGGGAGTTGGTGGAACATTGTACATGGCAAGAAGAGAACTCCCATGTTGCAGTCTCCTGTGAAACTGCTGTTTCACAGTCTCCTGTGAAAGCTGCCAGAATAGGAAACGGAGCAGCCAGGCTGGTGTGGTCCAGGGTATGGGGCTCCCCATAGCCCTCCAGCTCGGTCCTGAGATCCTCATATGTGGAACTGTCTGGCTAAGAGACCGGACATTTTCATTACATTACATTTAGTTACATTACATTATGTTCTTAGTCTCATTTTGAGTAACAATAATAATTTTAAAGATGTTGGATTTACAAAAAAATTTTCCTTATGTTATTTTATTGGATCCTCTCAATGACTCTAGGATGTATTTATTATCATTTTATAAGGCTGGCAGGGGGGAAGGGTTGCAGTTCAAAGAAACTAATCCAAAGCCATATAAGCCACTAAGTGAGGAAACCAGGACTAGAATTCAAGTTTTCCGATTCCAAATTCTGCCACCTTTTTACGAAAGCCACCTTCTCCCTTACCACAATGATTTTAAGTCAACTGAAATGTTAGGCCATGTTCAGTTTCTAAGAATGGACATGGGTACTTTTTGAGCACATACTATGTACCAGGCATTGTATCAATTATTTCACTGCATCTCCTCAGAAACCCTGTGAGCTGTGCAGCACCATCATCCCCATTTTCCAGATGAAGATGTAAATAAACTAACCAAAGTCACATGGCTTGTAAATGACAGAGCTGGGATTTGGACTCCAGTCTTGGACTCAAGCTCAAGCTCTTAAGTATGGCATTATGTTGCCTCCCTAAGATCTGGTTTAATCTTGATGACACTGAGAGTCGCCTTTGAAGCCAGTAAGTGAGAAATTGGAGGGCGGAATCCCATAGGTGCCTGGAAAACACAGTAATGGATCCTTGAAGAACTGGAGATCAGGCAGGGGCTCTCTCAGGCACATGTAATCTGATCTGCTGATGCAGGAAAGTATGTGATGTGCTGTCTTGGGGTGAAGCCCAGGGGCATGGAAAGGCTTCTAGCTTTTACTGTTGGTTCTTTTAAAGGCAATTAGAAGACAGAAAGGCTGCTTAGGAAACTGTAAACCCATGGGCTGATTGTAAAATGACCAAGGACAAGTTGCCATGTCTGAAAGTAGATAGAAAGTAATTCAACACCTGTGATATCTCCTCCTTTGTGTCATTGTAGTGCTAGAGAAAATGACATTGAGTGGTTTTTTTTTGAGGATTTAAAAATTTCAAGTATTGTCTTAGATTATATTTTGTATCTGTGTGATTTTTTTTTTAAAAAGTGAAGTTGCTTCTTTTCCTCCAAATATAGGCTCATTATTATAGCAACAAAGAGCTCCAGCACTAAGATATTTTCTGGCTGTCTCTTAGCAATGATGCTTGCAGTGGGAAAATTTCTAGGGAGCTTCATTTACAGTGAACCTGGGGAACACGTAGGATTTACTGTTTTTCTTTTTTTTAAAACCAACTTGAAAGGGTTGAGAAAGTGCAAATTCCACATAAATTGGTTCAGTCTGGTTTCTGCTCTGAACTCTGCCTTGGGCTCCTGACATTAGTATGTTGTGATACACCTGTTTGATCAAAATTGGCATTGCAGTTATGTCTTGGAGTATCAAAGAGGGTAGGAGAAGCATTTTGCTTTAGAAAGTTATGAAATACAAATCCCTGTGTGTAGGGGGACTATATGATTACTGTGCAAGCCAGGATGCTTTCGCGAGCAGGAGGGCACTATGCCTGCTTCGATCAGGACAACAGCCTAGATCATGACTGTCCCACAGAAATGGGACACATGGTCACCTGGCTTTCCTGAGTCATGCTCTGCAAGGAAGTGGTTTCTATAAGCCAGATGCCATTTGTGGTCAAGGATTACCTGCCCCATCTGCCCCTTGTTTTTTTGTTTTCTCAGATGAGCCACATCGTTATCTACGGATCATCTAGATACAGACATAACCTTCACTGTTCTGCCGCTCTGACATCCTCGCCAGGCCGCCCTGGCTTGGGCATTTTGCTTCTTTGATGCTCGCTGCAGGGAAGTCCCCATCACCCCGAGTGTGCGGCCTATCGTGCCAGAGCCATTGGGCAGCACCACTGCACTGGCTCAGGGAAGTCAGAAGTCACAGCCCCAACCCTTGGTTCTACTCCTTTAGAGATGTACGGATGGAAAGAATTTACTTTCCTTCTCTGAGCCTCAGTTTTCCCTTCTGTGGCATGGGAAAAATGATGAAACTTACTCAAGCTGTCTTTTGGGTTTGCTGTGAGGACCAGTAGTAGGAGCGCATGGTAAGCAACAGTACCACACAAATGCTGGTTATTAATTTCATGTCGCTTTTATGATTAACTGGCTGAGGAACATGTGACAGGCTATTCTTCCTTTCCACACCTCCGTTTTCCTTATCTGTGGAGAATTACACCTACTTCTCCAAAGGTTCGATTAACTACACAGAGGATCTACTCTAAATAAACAGCAATTAGCTTCTCTTTAAATTGCACCGGTTCTGGAACTTCGTACCTGAGCGATAAATTAACTCTTATTCTCAGCTTAGTTGTCAGGGAGATAAGCTCTCACTGTCTTAGATGTCTCACTTCAGGCAAAGGAACTGCCGTAATCTGTGCGGGCCACTCCGGAGGCTCCAAGGCAGGGGTGTGGATGCTGCCTGGTGCAGGAGGATTTAGGGGACAGGCTCAGGAGTGGCAGACTGTGAACCTGCCAAGAAACAGCACAGGGAGCGCCTTCCCTCACACTGCTAAAAATACTGCCGGGAAAGTAATTTCTCTGGTCCTATTTTAGAAATCGGAGACAGTTCCACCATATTCACATTTGGATCCTGGTCAGGCTTCTGGTTTGAGTTTCAAATTTCAAGAGAGGTTTTTTTTCTGAGGAGAGTTAAAACAATCCGTGTGGTTTCAAATCAAAATTTGGAAATACTGTTCAAGAAGATATATGTTGGACATTATTTATGTAATTACTCGCAATTTTTTAAAGGCTTTATTAGAGACATGCAGGATGCCTTAGTGGCAAAATCCTTTCAGTTATGCACTTGCTTATGTAAGTCATTGATTATAGGGATCTATTTATTTTTTTTTTTTTTACTTGAGATAGATTTACCGGGATACCTGGCTGGCTCAGTTGGTATAACATGTGATTCTTGATCTCAGGGTTGTGAGTCTGAGCCCCATGTTGGGTGTGAAGATTACTGCTTAAAATCTTAAAAGGGGTACCTGGGTGGGTCAGTCAATTAAGCATCCGACATCGGCTCAGATCATGGTTTCACAGTTTGTGAGTTCACGCCCTGCATCAGGCTCTGTGCTCACAGCTTGGAGCCTGGAGCTTGCTTCAGAATCTGTGCTTCCCTCCGTCTCTCTGCCCCTCTCCTGCTTGTGCTCTTTCTCTGTGTGTCTTAAAAATAAATAAGTAAAAAGCATTTAAAAGCATCTTTAAAAAAGGATAGATTTATAAAAGGATGTTTCCCTCTTTGTCTTCCTTTTCTTAATTTTCCCTTCCCTCTTCTTTTCCATCCTTCCTCTTCTGACACCTTCCTTCCATCCCTCTCTTCCTCCACCTCCTTCATTTCTCTCTCAGTGACTGTTTCACACTGAGGTAGGAACCATCTCTGTCCATGTATAACAGTTTGTGTATCTCTGATAGATTCTCTGATTTGCTTCAGTGTTTCACTGTGTCTTCTGTTCACTCGCTTTCTTTCACCAACATTTACTGACTAGCTATTTGTGCATAACACCATATCAGGTCCTAAGAGAGGGCTGGGGAAAACACGAAGATGAATAGCACATGATTCTCCCTCTGAAAGGATCCTACAGTGTAGTAGGAGAGACATTAGGTTCAAAACCAAAACAGCAAGGAAACTCACTGGTGGTACAAGGGAAGCATCGAGTGCGAAAGCAAGTCACTTTACCAAAAATCAAGTTGCCAAAGTCATTTTACCAAATGAGCATTATGCTTAAAGGCCAATTCACTGAAAATCAGTTTGCCATTGGCCCAGAGCTGCAGAGTATTGTTCAGCAGAAATTGTTGACCCTAAGGTTCCACAAGAACAACCTTGGTATTAGAAGAGGGTCTACTATTTTAAGTTGTGGCCTAGGGATATTGCTATGGTTGGGAGTCCTCTTGAATCTGGCCACAGGGGAGTGTTTTGTATACAAAGTTGCAGTAATCAGAAGCATGGTTTGCTTAAATTAGAGAGACTACTCATTTTACTCTTGATGTATCAGTCATGGTTTGAGCAGAAACTAGATGGCACCTGCAAATTTGGAAATCTGAAGATAATCTTGTAGAGGGACGTTTTTCAAGTCACGGGCAGGATTCGAGAAATAAACAAGGAATAGTGCAGTGTCCTGGGGCGTGGTGCAAGAGGAGGAAGCATGGGCACTGGAAGCTGGGAAGAGTGGTATATGGATGGGGCCACCCAACTGGAGAAGGGGTCTGTTGTGGTCACGGCCTACCTCTCATCTTTTGCAGATGCCTCTCATGGGCCAAACCCAACTGTAAAGTGAGGAAAAGTGTTCTTGGGAACAAAGAGGAGGGAGGGAGAGTGGATTGAGGGGATATGTCGGGTTACAATTCAATAATCTGGCACCAAATTACTATTTGGTTCAGCCAAGGAAGAATATGTTGGTCATTTCAGAGTTAAACCTCAATACCACTCCCAAAGTTCCTGAGTAGTACGAAATTTATTAATTAAGAGTTGAAATACACAACAGGGTGCCTGGTAAAATTGTTTTTAGCAAGAGAAATTTCAGTAATTCACAGTGTAGGTGGATATGGAAAAAAATTTTGGAGTAGATCTTTCTTCAGAAAAAAGTCATTTGCGTGAAAATCTCTAGTATGCTTAATGCAAGGCCTTTTTGAAGGGTGTACCAGAATCATTTGTTTGGCTTAACAAGGCGTACAGCTCTTAGAGTCTGGTGGACCAATTTTCATTAGGTACCCTAGACTCATCACAAAGGTCCAAAGCAGTTTGGGAGAAGGCTGAGGCACAATGTGGCTGAGGCTGGAAGCCTACTGGCTTGATTCTTGCTTTGGAGAACAGTGCTTTAGCATGTGAGTCTGAAGCCAGAGAGCTGGTTATAAAGTAAAGTTATAGGGGGCTAACTCGGAGCCATTACTTGGGCAGTAAGCCATTGTGGGCGCTGGACTGTGCAGGACCAGTGTTCAACAGTGACATTGCGTGGCAGGCAGAAGCATGGTACTGGTGGGGACTCTCGCTTTCCATTGCACTCACTTCCTGTGGATTAAGTGAATCTCTGAGGTTTCCAAGAATCTCCCAAGAGGAAGATTTTAGAATTCCTGGAGGAAAAAAAAAGATAGATGAGGCTTTGGGAGGTTAATTAGAGTTGGGATTTGATTTGTATCTCAAGTTGGTCAAGCAGATCATGCTTGCTACAAGAGCATACTCAATGCACAAAGGTCTGTTCATTGCTGAGTAGATGTTCCAAATGTCTTTTTTAGGCAGAGGCAGGAGCAGGGGTTAAAGTGGGAGGAAGAAGGAATAAGATTAATTTGCACAATTTATATTTTCTCTATATTCATGGCTTTCATCCCAACTTCCAGAGCTTCAATTTAGGAGGAACAGAGATGAGAGCAAAGGCAACATATAATCCTGGGAAGTTTGTGGCTATAAAAGGTACCCAAATCAATTTGAGAGTTTTAAGGAAATTTCTTGAAATACGACTGCATTTCCTTCTAATCTCTCTCCTGTACAACTTCGAGCCCTGGAAAGGAGATTTGGAGAAAGGTGTTAGATTTTCTGTGTGCTTAAGAGAGAACATCGCAAATGTAACTTGCTTATTGATCAGTATGAACTTGGTAGGTACCATCTTTTCCCCCATTCACTGCCCCCAACTGTGCAGTTCTGGATCTAGGCTTCTCTTTGGTGCAGAGCCCATAAAAACGTCTTGAACAGATTTGATAACTTCCCAGTCATTTTCAGTTATTTAAGCTCAGGACAGCCTAATCTAATGTAAAGCTGCATACTATAGTCAGTTTGAATGTCTGAGCATCCAGCCAGGCTTTGGATCAGGGGACTTGGAGAAGTGGCAGGGTGGTGGTGGGGGGGGGGGGCAGGTCTACTTTCTCATTCTTTCTCATTCCTCCTCTGAATCTTGTATGTTGGGGGTGTGTTCACATATGCATGCACATGAGCCACTGATCTGGTTCCAGGCCCTCTGCTCTTTTCTAGGCTTTAGCTTCTCCCATATATTGGGGAAGAGAAATGGAGTGAAGGCTGGGTTTGCTCCCACTGCCTGACTCTGAGAAAGGAGGCTACCCTGGTCTTACTCTGGCTCAGCTGGCTTTCTACGCGGATGGTGGCTTTAGTCACTAGGGTGGTCTCTGGACAATGAAGTCACATTCCATCCCTGTCTAGTGCTGAGGGGCCAGGTGTATCTTTCTTTGGTCTTTGACAGTGGTCCACACCCTTAAGCATCTTTCTGGGTGGGAAATCCCTACATCCAGGTCCTTCAGGGCACATCCATGGCTTGTGCTCCCTCTCTTCCCTACGACTCCTTCCTGTGAGGTTCCAGAAGCTGCCAAGGTCCTCTTCCTTGCCCTTTGAAAGGCTACAGGGATCTGGAGTGGGGTCAGGGCTGTATCTTCTTCCACACTCATTACTGTCACCATGATTCCATCTCATCCTATTGTTGCAGGTAACACCCCAAATCCTCTCATCTTTGGAAATCTCTGGATGCAAAGCAGGCTTTCCTTTCTAAATTTAGTTCTGTTTCCAAATGCTAAGGGACTGCTGTAAAGCTCATCCTCAAATTTACCACAGTTTCCTTTGCTCTGATGGAAGCATTAGGTCACTCTGCTGATTTTTCAGCTCAGCAAATGCACACCCACTTCCCTTCTAACAGGCACCCACTACTTTACAGGTAATTTCACTGGATCCCCTTCTCTTGCCTTGGGAGTGGAGGGGGTCAGGTGGCAGGGAGAACAGTTTGAGATGAAGGGGATCTTTTCTTGGGATTCAGAAATGTAGGACCAATTGGAAGGAACTGAACCTCACAGAAAATAAATTATTGAAGGGAGTAGAGATTCAAGCAGGCCCCAGGCTGGTCAGGTAGCTACGCCTCAGGCATCAAAGAAAAAGGACTATTTCAAGTGTAGCTGTTTCTGTCTTTTAGTCCCCTCACCCAACCCCCAAAGGACTTGTGTCTTAATCCCTGGGTGGGGGCGGGGAGAGCTTTTGGTATAACAAAGAAAGGAAGAGCTGTTTCTACACAAACTCTCTTTGAAACATTGAGAGTACAGAGTTGCATTGTTTTGAGAGCAGCCCACACAATAACAAAGGGGCGGAGAGGCCTGGGCACCTGGAATGTGGAGTGACTGGAGTATTGGGAGTTTGGGCACTCTGGTAGCTCCTGTGCCTCAGTGGTGCCTTGGGTTCTGGCAGTGGTCCCCAGTGCAACTGATTTCTGGCACAGCAGCAGGAGGAGACAGAGGAGAAGGCCTCACCAGTGGCCAAGGAGGGGCATCCAAAGCTTTGGAAGCCTTGGGAATTGGTGCCCTTACCGTCATGTGGGGGTAGAAGTCATATCCAGTGTCAGCTACATTGGTTGACACAACACGTGGCTTTGCTATGCAGGGGAGGAAAGCTAATTTTCCCTCTACCCTTCTGAGTTCTTAGCTGAGACCCCTGTTAACAAAAGAGAGATTAACAAGAGAGAAATAAACTGAAGTTTACTAACATGTATGCTTCATGTATACATGGGAGATAACCAGGGAAAAATGAATAACTTGCAAGGTGGCTTGGGATTCAGGATTAAAAACCATCTACTTAAAAAATTCATTATTATTATTATGTTTATTTTTTTCTTTCAGTTTTATTGAGATATAATTGACATATGCTATATAGATATAAGATGTATAGAGTAATGACTTGACATATATATATTTCAAAATGATTACAATATAAGTGGTGATTTGTACCATTTATACATTTGTACCATTTGTACAATGTACAAAATGGTACGATATAAATATCATCTTAATAGGGAAAGGGGAAGGAAATGTAGACCTCTTAGAGGAGAGTAAATGATTTTTAGGAAAGATGAGTGGGCCCTTAGAAGGATAGATGGGAGGGAGGGTAATTTGTGATGAAGTTTATGTGTGGTATCCACTTCTTGTCTCCTCTCCTGTGACAGGGGTCAATCTTTCCTAGATGGTAAAACTCTGGGAGAGGGCGTTCATGACAGTTTAGTTCCTATGGGAAGATGTGTCTTTAGGGCAAAGAAGGGGCGGTTCAGAAAAAGCCCTGGCGTGCATTTGCTGGTTTTCAAGTGCCTGTAGCTCAGAATAATCACTGTACCAAAGCTGCATATTTTGGGGTAGGGTGTCCTGAACTTCTACAGTCATACTTCAGGGTGGCATATTCTTTATTCCTTCAGGTACATTTCATGAGCATCGATGTCAGGCCAGCAGGCACCCACAGGACAACTATCTCATGGCTAGCTCGGACATTCACACCACAAAAGCAAAGGGACTAATGCTGCCTGAGCAGGGGAAGAGAAAATATCTGTGATGAGTTGTTCTTGATGATTCCAAGACACAGAAATAATTGTGGAGCAGAGGAACTTTTCAGGGAACTGGAGTTTCCAAAATGGAGATTGCGGTTAAGTGGGTTACATGTACAGGTAATGGTGATTGACAGTGGAGTTACTCCCATACATGAAGAAAACAGGTATTTATGTATATATGCATATGTCTATGCATATCATTTATCAAGGGAAGAGGAATCAGGATGGGGTAGAAAAGAGTTTCTGAAAGGAGAAGTTCTGGATATTTATCACAGAAAAATAGCCCAATGGGCAGGGGCGTAATGGGTGACAACTATTGGTAGAAATTAGACATCTAAAACATTTTCTGAGGTTCTAGCACTGCTCCTCTTGATGACTGTTCAGTGAGGCTTACTTTCCACCTGGTCTTGTGCATTTGGCTGGGTGAACTTGAACAACCAAAGCAAAGCGACAGATCCAGAATTTATAGGTTTGGGCTAATGTCCTCTTCAATTCCATAGAGATACCTGCTGGGGAAGTCATAGCCTGGAGTTCATGCTGGCTCACCATGATCCAGTGTGACTGAGAAAAACGGGGCTGGAGTGCATGGGGGAAAAAAGTCTTGAAGAATTTTGTACATCCTGTCATGTAGTATTGAAGGAATTTGGGAGAAATTACATGATGCCATGAAGAGGAAGAAGAGCTAAACAAGCAAACTGAAAGTAGCTTGGATATCTAAGAGGAAGAAAGGTAGTGCCTGGAGACAGCTGTGGTAAAACTTCCTCCACAATGACATTTTCTTCAGAACTACTGGGAACACAATGTAGATATTTTTAAAATAAAATTTAAGGAGGAATAAGTGAAAGTTCGAGCCATCCTGAGAAAACTTGTCCATGGGTGTGGGCTAACAGGATGGTAGTGAAAAAGCAGAGATGAAGATAAATTTTAAATGTGAAGCTCCTTTCACTTGACAATAGTATTGAAAAGCCATGGTAAAAAGTAAATTAGATGCTGACTTGTGAGCTCAGATTTGGATTAAGAAAAAATACTTTCTTAAAAAAAAAATACATGGTACCCTTTCCTGGTAATGAGGGTCTTAGAAACATTTTACAAAAAGCCCACACAGGTACTATGCGCTACTCTGAAGTAATTTTTCTGTTTCCCTCAACACTGTTCTCTCTCCTCTGGTTTGTCTTCCCACTTGTGTTCGGTCATGAAGTCAAGGATACTACTCCATTGCCTGCCATCCCAGAGCAGAATGTCAGGTCATCTGGTTCCTCTTCCCCAGATTCCACCACAGCCAGACTTGGGGCTTCCAGTCCTCGCTGTCTGCTGTTCCCACCACCAAGAACATCATCGCTTTTGTTCTGTCTACACTCCATTTTTCTTCACCTTGGTCCTTTCTCTTTCTTGCTGCTAGGTTCATCTCTGCCTAGGAACAGTTCATGGCACTCCTCTGCTCGTAACCTACAGTGGCTCCTCTGTCCACTGAAAGAAACCCAAACTCTTTGGCCAAGAATGTAAGGTCCCCCCTTTCTACACTACCCAGGGAGGGGTCCATATGGTGTTGTTCTGCATTCCCATCATAACTTAAAGAGAAATGTTCACAATGTCCAGAGCCCTTGATGTCCTGTAAATGAAGGAGGAGGAGGGTGTCCTCAAATTCCTTGCAGCAGGACCCCACTTAGGTGGCACAAGCCTTGACTTCCAGATGGAACAGTACATCTATAAAAGGAAATGTGACGGCATCTGAGGAGAACCTGGGAGAAGCTTCTGCTGGCAGCTTGTGCCATTGTTGCCGTTGAAAACGGCTCCCGTCAGTGTCCTATCACCCAGGAATCCTGGCCAGCGAGCTGGGCTGAAGTTTGCGGCTGCTACTGGAGCCAGTCCCACTGCCGGCCACTTCACTCCTGGAACCTTCACTAACCGGATCCAGGCAGCCTTCCGGGAGCCGAGACTTGGGGTGGTTAGGATCCCAGGGCTGACCACCACCCTCCCACAGAGGCGTCTTCTGGTAACCCCCCCTGCCATCACTCTGTGTAACACAAACTCTCCTCTGCGCCGTGTGGACATTGCCGCGCCTTGCAACAACAAGGGAGCTCGCTCGGTGGGTCTGACGTGGTGGACGCTGGTCCAGGAAGTTCTGCACGTGCGTGACGCCATTTCCCGTGAACACCCATGGGAGGTCACGCCTGATCTCTGCTTCCACAGAGAACCTGAAGAGGTTGAAAAGGAAAAGGCTGTGACCAAGGAGGCATTTCAGGGTGGATGGACTGCTCCCTCCAGCTCCAGTGAGGTCACCGCTACTCAACCTGAAGTCGCAGACTGGTCTGCAGGCGCAGCAGGTGCCCTCTGTGCCTGTTCAGCAGTTCCCTCCTGGAGCCTGGCGCTCTCAGCCTGCCGTGCGGACCGGTGTGCAGCTCCCACTGTTCCGGGCACTGAGTTGGTAGGAACAACCCCGGAGTGGTCTTAAGCTGCCCCTCCACAAAGGCAAACAAAATGGAAATAAGGTTAACAGAAAATAAAAAAATTTCGAAAAGTTAAAAAAAAAAAAAAAAAAGTAAGGTCCTCTACTGCCCCTTGAAGAATTTAAAGACCCGTAAGAATACTTTTCAGCTGCATCTCCCACTGTCTTTCTGCACACAGGTTTAGCTCTGGCCCAAACCCACCAATTTCTATGATATACTGGCTTGAAACTTTTCCTGATTGTCACGAGGTAGAAGAGAATTCTACTTCTTCTGAATTCTCACAGGACTTTCCTCATGCCCCTTTTGTATGGCGTTAGCCCCGTTTTACATTGTCTTATAATTTGCAAGGAATGTGTTTGATCTCCACTGGACAGCATCTGAGTGGGTCTATACGCCTGTGTCTGTCATCTTTGTATCTACTTCGTTTATGTTTTGGACAGAATAATCCCTGAATAAATATTTTAGATCAATTATTTCTGGTGGGTGCAGCTGGGAATATTAGACCAAAACTAGGTTCACTGGTCCAACTCTGTGATAGAATTAAATCTAGGGTTAGTCTTGAAACTAATTTATTGTTCAGATCTTTTAAAAATCAGGCCAAATAAGGGATTGGCCTTTAGCTCTTAGGGCATCCTTGAAAGGACTGGGCTCCCTCAGGTTTTTCTCATCCAAACCTCAATTCAGAAGAGTGTCAACATCTTGACCTACTATGTCTTATCCTTCGAGTTTCCTTACAAACAATTTTACTGAGTCCTAGAAAAGAAGCCCTAAAGCTGAATGGCCGGAGATATCAGAGTATGAATTAGAATCAAAGATTTGCTATTTATTGGGTTCTGGGCTTTAGGTTGGGGCCCCTTTGGATTCCACATGTCCTTTCTGACAGTAATGCCTATTGCATATGTGATGACCATGTTTGTATATTTCCTTTTAGTTACTTTGCTTCTCTGTTAGTTCAGGAATGTAAGTGAAGAGGCAGGAGGAGGGGTTGAGGAGCACAACAGTATGATGGTCAACCAGATCTCTCAGATGAAGTTAGAACAGGTGGGAGATAAGCTCCAAATGGCTAGGACCAAGCGCTTTTCTTCAAGTGGGGAAGTAGGGTCACCCTTTCTTTGGTGTGACTCATGATGTATAGCCAATGTGCTGGCAGCTTCTGAGTGCTGGGCTCATGGCTCTGCTCATCTCTCCCCTTACTTGGTCAACTCCTCTACATTTATGGTTTCTGCTGGTTTCATCAGTGATCATACATCTATCCAGCATCTACTTTTAAAAAATATTTTTTAATGTTTTTATGTATTTTTGAGACAGAGAGAAAGCATGAGCTGGGGAGGGGCAGAGGGAGAGGGAGGCAGGATCTAAAGCAGGCTCTGCACTGACAGCAGACAGCATGAAGCAGTGCTCAACTCATGAACCATGAGATCTCAACCTGAGCCTAAGTCAGAAGCTTAACCCACTGAGCCACCCAGGTGCCCCTCTCTAGCACCTCCTTGATGCAAAGTACTGGAGCAGGTATTGCAAGGAAATAAAGAGGAGTTACAGGCTCTGCCTTCTAGAAGTTTGTAATGTAACTGGGAAAGGAGGCATGTGTCAGGTTGAAATATGCATGGGAAATGTCAATAATAAAAAACGACATTGAGCATGTGACATAATCATAAGGGGAACCCAGCTACAAAATATTGGTGGTTCAGAGGATTAAATTCACACACGCACATAAAGAAACACTGTAAACATTGACTTAAGCCACTCTTCTTTAGGACATGACCCAATTCCCAGAAGTTTTTAAGCTTCTCTGAAGAACCCAATAAATAGCAAATCTTTGATTCTAATTCATACTCTGATATCTCCAGCCATTCAGCTTTAGCACTTCTTTTCTAGGACTCAGTAAAATTGTTTGTAAGGAAACTCGAAGGATAAGACAGGTCAGTAGCAGATATTAAAAAGTCTCAGAGTTTCAAAATTTTAAAATTTTTTATTGTCCAAATGAACAGGTATCCATTCTTGTATTTTACAAATTAAACCTGGAGCATTTACTTCTGGCCAGAAAAAGATCCACACATGACTATTAATAGATGTAACAGTCTGGTGTGAAGGCCATCCACCAAGAGGTACTAATTCTCCAGCAAGAATGTCCAAGGCGTTCAGTTGACTACCGAAATTAGAAAGGATTTTTTGAATTTAAAATGACTGGTACTTATGAAGAAGTCATAAAATCTATAAAAAACTATCATTCATGCATCTTAATCAACAAACCAGGAAGCAGCAGCCGCAGCCTGAGTTCTAAAGTTGGAAGCCCTAAGGGTTTGTGGTTCGACTCTGGCTAGGATGCCTTCTGAGTATCCTAAATTACTCTCTCTGAAATAATTATCCTAATGTTACCGACTTGAGGAACATGGAGAACTGAGAAAAGTAGAGACAAAGGAAGTGTTGTAATTATTAGTGAGCCTAATTCTGACGTATTTAGAAGGAACCACAAATGTTTCACTGTTTGAAGGGAATTTGCAGACATCTGTCCTTTAGGAGCTAGGCATCCTAGTTTTGGATTGTCTAGACCTACAGTTTCACTGTGCTGAACATTTTTTTTTTTTTTTTTTTTTTTGTCTGTTTCCCTCTGTGCGATTTAAAATGTGGCCATCAGCTGAATGCACATTTCTTTCTTTTGGAGATGCCTGTTCTGACATCTGTCCCTCTAGTTTGCCTCCAACCACCACTCCCTCCCCCTGCTACTGATTTCACTTTCTTTGCTTCCCTCCCTGGCTCTTCTTCCTCCTCCCACCCCTAGGTGAGTGATCCCAAGGAAAAAGGAATCCCCTAGTTTCTTGTCTTGGGCTTCTTGATCAAGCCTCATTGATCTCTTGGTCATCCTACCTCTTCTGGGTCTCCATGGAACAACTCAGCTTTGCCTTGTCTCTCCTGATAGATACATTAGCCTAGATCACTTTTGGTGCAGCTGAGAAAATGCAATAATTCAAAGGGAGTTTTTATTTAAAATTTTTATAAGCTTTATTTATTTTTGAGAGAGAGAGAGCGCACACTCATGAGTGGGGGAGGAGCAGAGAGAGGGAGACACAGAATCTGAAGCAGCATCCAGGCTCTGAGCTGTCAGCACAGAGCCTGACACGGGGCTCGAACTCACGAACTGCGAGATCATGCCCTGAGCCGAACTTGGACGCTCAACTGACTGAGCCACCCAGGTGTCCCAAGGGAATTTTTGTTTAAAAAAATAAAAAGAGGATAAGATTTTGTTTAAAAGAAGATATTGAATTAATAGATTCTAGATTTTGATCCTGACTTAATCACAGATTTGCCTAGTTAGCATAATTTCTGGATTTTTCTTCCTGGATCCTTTTCCTTTGTGCAGGCCAGCCTGGGGTAGATGCGAGTCTCAGCTGTCTGGCTTTTTTGTGTCTTACAGATTCTGGGTGACCTTGCTGCTGAGTCCAGGAAGATTGAACTGTTCTTGATCTTGTTATGTTTTGTTTTGTTTTTGTAAAGTCGCTCACCTTGACTCTAGTTTGTGTTTCTCAAGGACTCAAGAAGTTATTTTATTAAAACAAAACAAAAAAAAACAACCCAACACTTTTCTCGATTACTATCTTAAAAACTTTTTTTTAAAATGTTTATTTATTATTTAAAGACAGAGTCAGAGTGTGAGCAAGGGAGGGGCAAAGGGAGAGGAAGACACAGAATCTGAGGCAGGCTCCAGGTTCCGAGATGTCAGCACAGAGCCCGACACGGGGCTCGAACTCACAGAGTGTGAGATCATGACCTGAGCTGAAGTCGTACACTCAACGGACTGAGCCACCTAGCTGCCCCTTGATGACTGTCTTTAATCCAGGGCTGTGGTTGGAGGCATACAAAGCAAAACAAGATAATTGCTGAAGTAGCTCAGTTTAGTGAGAAAGAGGGACAGCACCCACAAAGTTGCAGAATGGGACAAAAACTTTTGGCAGACATTTGACTTTTTTTTCTTTTCCTAACATCCAGACCTCCTTTTTATTCTTGAGGATCTGCAATAGGTTGCAATTTCATGCTAGGCAAGGCCTTCCTCCCCGTCATATAAACTATAGAAATTCCTTCATGCCTCCAGCAGGAAAGATGCAGACATGTGACCATGCTCAACCAATCTAATGCTCCTGCCTAGGATTTTGAATAGTAGTGGAAAGAGATAAAGATACAGGAACTGCTGAGAAATATTTTTAAGGTGGTGGCCTCAGTACTGAGTCCAGAACCTGCATTTGGTTCTAGCCTATTTACCAGTGTTCTCTAGACTTCTTGGTGTTGACACAAAATGAACAAACCTTTTAGAATCTCTAAAAGTAAGAGGGTTTTATTTGAGCCCAAGTGAGGACAGTTGCCAGGAAACACACTTTTCATAGGGAAAAAGGTTCTCTGGGGGAATGAACTGTTTTTAAAGGGTTATATGCTTTTTTTTTTTTTTTTTTTTTTTTTTTAACATCTTGTGAAAGCTTGAAAGATTATTGATTAACATATAGGCAAGAATCACAAGTTTTAATGTCAAGGAATGCAGGGAGTAGTAGCATTGATCAATGTTTTTATTTTATTTTATTTTATTTTATTTTATTTTATTTTATTTTATTTTTTAATTTTTTAACGTTTATTCATCTTTGAGAGACAGAGAGAAACACAGCATGAGCGGGAAAGGGGCAGAGAGAGGGAGACACAGAATCGGAAGCAGGCTCCAGGCTCCGAGCTATCAGCGCAGAGCCCGACTTGGGGCTCCAACTCACAAACTGTGAGATCGTGACCTGAGCCAAAGTTGGACGCTCAACTGACTGAGCCACCCAGGCGCCCCGCATTGATCAGTATTTTAAGGAGAAGATGGTTTTCCTTTAGACTACTCATTTACAAAGTAGGTGCATGATGTATGCTTGGTGGGCCATAAATTAGGCTTTTGGTTTAAACAAAGTTTATGTACAGTCAAGCTGACTTAGAAAAATCTAAAATTACTTCCCGTATATTTCAGGCCAATAGAGGGTTTTTTTTCTCTCATCACAAGTACTTAGTCTCTTCCAATGTAAATTTATTATCTCCTGAAATTATTTAGAATGTTTTTTTTAATGCTTAAAATAAAAAAAAAAAAAACCTTTGATACAGACATTAATAATGAGGAATGTGATGCAGACAACCAGTCCTCAGAGAAGAAAAATGAAAATTGGGAAGAGTCTGGTAAAAATTCCATTGGTATTAGTTAATCATGGACAACTTTTTAAAAAAAATTTTTTTTTTTAACGTTTATTTATTTTTGGGAAAGAGAGAGACAGAGCATGAACGGGGGAGGGGCAGGAGAGAGAGGGAGACACAGAATCGGAAGCAGGCTCCAGGCTCTGAGCCATCAGCCCAGAGCCCGACGCGGGGCTCAAACTCACAGACCGTGAGATTGTGACCTGAGCTGAAGTCGGATGCTCAACTGACTGAGCCACCCAGGCGCCCCTGGACAACTTTTAATATTGTAGGTGTCTGAGGGCAGATGACCCCAAGATGGGCCACTTTGGCATGCAAATTATGCTGAGCTGAAAATAACCAAAACCCAAAAGACTCAGGAAGGAATTTTGACCTCCCCCAACTCTCAACTACCTGAAAGAATTTAGAAGAGGAGCTGCTCCAGGAAGAGAGCTATCACCATAGATAACTGCATTATGATATGAACTAGGTATGGTGGACAGAGAGGAGCCTAGCAAGGCCTGTTTGATCAAAGTCCTCTCTCTATCCCATTGTTTCTGAATGGTCCAGCAAATATCTGTTTACCAAACATTTGCTCTTTTACACCTTCCTGTAAATTGCATTCCTTCCCTCTGAAGTGCCGGGCCCCTACCCCTATCTCTTCAGCTCAGGATGATATGTATACCTTATTTTGTCTGTCTTGTGGGTTCCCTTATGTTTGAAATTAAATTTCCCCCTGTTAATCTGTGTCATGTCAATTTAATTCTTAGTCCAGTTATAAGAATCTTGAAGGATAGAGGAAAGTTTTTTCCTCCCCAGAAATAAGAAGTGGCAAATACTAATTAAATTATTGTCCATTGTTACCTGCATTGAAGCACTCATTGAAGACAGTATTGGGGGAACCATATTACTGAGGACACAGAATGTGAAGGTGTGAGAACTCAAGAGTAGTGGTTGGAATGGGTTCTTCTAGAAAACCTAAAGAAAGAAGAATGATAAACCCAAATACACAAGTCCTCAGCTGAAGGCAGAGATTTCACTCCTTGATTTTCTATGACCCTACTTAAAAACAAAACAAAACAAAAAATCTCTTATCACCTAAAGCTGCATGGTTGAGGGAGCCCAAAACCAAATTCAAATTTATGTTGCTGAATTACATTAGTCAAAGCTACAGTTTTGTCAAGACTTTTACACAACCCTTACAAGACCTATATCTTACATCATGATCCAGCATGCACACACACATGCACACACACACCTCTCAAGACAACTGAAAAACAAATGTCATGAAATAATAGTTACCTTTATTATAAGCAAAGTATTCTTCTATTTTTATTCTATCTTAAAAATTCTGCTTATAACCAAAAAAATGGAAAAACATTGTGTTACAGAAAGAATTAAAATGAGGAAGTGTGGGAGGATGTGAAGGACTCAGAGAGATAGCTGGACTCCCAGACTTCAGAGAGACTTCCTTGTCAGTCAAAACAGCTCAGTTTCTCATGTGGTGAAGGGAGGGGACGTACTCTTACTTGAAGATGCTGCAACTCCCTCCCAGTGGGAAACCAGTTCTTCTCAGGCCTTACCCACTCACCACCATCTACCCCCCTCAACCCCACAGGTCCTTAACTCTAAACATGTAACTAGTATCAGACCTCAGCATGCCCCAAGAGCCTGATAAAACAGTTAAGTTGGGAAGGGGAGGCCTCCATAACAAAGAATTATAGGACTATTAATTTTTGCCACCAAAATATTAGAGAATGTATGTGGAAATAAATTCTTGATGGGATGCTTCCCAAACAAAGAGGAAGAAATCTAATTTTAAATCAGAGTGAGTTTGTTGAAAAGACTTGGCTTACCAGAGATTCTGGGATCAGTGTGCTAGTTTTAGCAGCTGAAAGTCATTCCAATTTTTAGCTTGATTAGTTGACCAACAAAAATGGGGCTTCAACAGCAGCTCCCATCAAATGAAACTGAGATACTAAAAATCTTTTGTAAGCAGGTACAGGAAGGAATTCAAAGAGTTAGGGATCCTTGAGTGACTTTATCATGTATAATCTTCCAACCACCAGCTAATTATGCCCCCTCAGGAAGACACAGAGGACCCTCCCTTTGCAATTCCTTGAGAAATACATTATTGAAGGGAGTCCTGGGTTATTGAAAAGCTTGTTAGTGACTGTTATCTGAAGGCCAGAATTGCTTGAAGAGCTGTTGTCATCGAAATGGGGTCTTTGATTTCAGTGGCAAGATGAAGTTGAAGAGGCCCCATCCAAATGCAAACTGAATTTACCACAGTAAACAGCAGATGGGGCATGGCAGTATATTCCATTCAAAATGGAAAAACCGGTTGTTGCCCCTTGCACCCCTACCATTAAGAAAGATAACAGCCAATATTTATTGAATATTTACACAATGTGCCAATCACTGAATCCTCATAACACCATGAGGTAGGTACTCCTATGGTCTCCATTTTACAGGGGAGCAAAATGAACCACAGAGGTTAAGAACCTTGCCCAAGATCTTGTGGCTACTAAATTATGGAGCTAGGATTCTATTTGTGGGCTGCTTGACTCCACAGTCCATACTATATAGTATCCAAATGTTTGACTTTAAAGGCAACCCATGCCCAAAGGTGGATTTGCCATGAAGCTATTCAAGATTAAGCTTCTGGGACCCTCTTCTGCATGGGCTTTTTCTGAGGCTTTGGGAGGGCCCTAGGAATGTGCTTATGTGTTTTTTGTAAAATTTGCCAAAGATATTTTAACTGCAATTCATTATGACTGCTGTGTTTTTTACTGTGACTCCTTCGTCTCACTCTCCTGTGTGTCCGGTGGTTTTGGAGGGGCTGTGAGCATTTTTAGGACCAGGCTAAGGGGAAGTTAAGTTGGGGATTCATTTTGTTTAGTGGGATATATTTCTGTGGTTTGTAGCCACTCTGCTGTATCCCATCTAGGGTGCCAAAATACATTTAGTTGTCATGTCTCTTTAGGCTTCTTCTGGCTGTAACTATTTCTCAGACATTCCTTGTTTTAGATGGCCTGATAGTTTTGAGAAATATTGGTCAGGTATTTTACAGAACGTCCCTCAGTTGGAATTTTTCTTATGGTTAGATTGGGCTTATGTATTTTTGTTTTGGAGAAAGACCACAGAGTAAGAGGCCATTGTCATTACATCATATCAATATACTTATCAACATGATTTTTCACTGTTGATGTTGATCTTGATCGCTTAGCTGAGGTAGTGTTTGCCATATGTCTCCACCATAAAGCTAGTTTCTTTTCCCTCTTTCAATACTATAGTCTTTGGAAAAAGTCCCTATGCACAGCCTATCCCTAAGGAGTGGGAAATTGTGCTCCTCCCCCTTGAAGACAGACTATACAAATTATTTGGAATTCTTCTGCACAGGACGCTGGTCTCTTCTCTCTAATTAATTAATTAATTAAATTATTTACCTCTATACATATAGACTCTTATATATTTATTTTATAGTTTGGATTGTAATCCAATACTTTTTTTTTTTTAATTTTGTGACTCAAATTGTTCCAGCTTTGGACACTGGGACTGTTTCAGTTGGCTCCTGTGTCCCTTTGGCATAAGTAAGCACTTCCTTACTCTGTGGCAGAACCAGATCCTCAAAGCTCTTATTTTCAGTCCTAGAAATGGCCATTTCTCCAAGGAGTCGTAGTTCCTTTTACAGGAGAAACCACAATTTGGAGGTTAGGTGTTCTTTGTGCTGCTGGGGTGTTATTGCTTCTACATGGCATGTTTAAAAAAATTTTTTTAATGTTTGTTTATTTTTGAGAGACAGAACATAAGCAGGGAAGGAGCAGAGAGAGAGGGAGACACAGAATGGGAAGCAGTCTCCAGGCTCTGAGCTGTCAGCACAGAGCCCAACAAGGGGCTCGAACCCACAAACCGCAAGATCATGACCTATGCTGAAGTTGGATGCTTAACCGACTGAGCTACCTAGGTGCCCCAAGATGGCGTATTTTTTAAGGGCTACAGACTAGAAGCATCATTGTCACTTGAGGACTTGTTAGAAATAGTCATAGGGGTGCCTGGGTGGCTCAGTTAGTTAAGTGTCTGACTTCGGCTCAGGTCATGATCTTGTGGTTAGTGGGTTTGAGCCCCTCGTTGGGCTCTGTGCTGACAGCTCAGAGCCTGGAGCCTGCTTTGGATTCTGTGTCTCCCTTTCTCTCTGTTCCTCTCCTGCTCATGCTCTGTCTCTCTCTGTCTCTTAAAAAGAAATAAAACATTAAAAAAGTTAAAAAAAAAAAAAAGAAATAGTCATAGACCCCAGACCCACTGAATTAATATCTACAGTTTAACAAGATTGCCAGGTGATTTATATGAGTATTTAAGTTTGAGAAGCACTGGCCAAAACTCAGCCTCACAGTCCCAACTGCAAGGGAAGCTGGAATTGTGTGCCCAGAAGAGGGGGAAAAAATGTAGCAAACATACTGTGCTGTCTCTACAATTGTCTACTCAAGTATTTGCTCAGTACTGGTGATTTGTTTGGATAATTTATGCTTACAACACCTGTTTTATTTTTGTTCTTGCTCTTCCATTATATATATGCATTGTTGCACTTTTGCTTATGTGGGTTTTATATATATATAAATATATATATTTATATATATATATAAATATATAAATATATAATATATAATATAAATATATAATATATATAATATATAATATATATAAATATATAATATATATTATATAATATATATAATAAATATATAATATATATAAATATATATATTAAATATATATATATATATAACATAAAACATTCATTCGTTTATTCACATACTTATTCATCAACTATCTGCTATGTTTCTGACACTGTTCTGAGTGCTGGGGTTACACAGTAAAAAGATAAACATTCTTGTCTTTAAACAGCTTGCAATTCATGTGGTGGAGGGCATTGGGAAAAAAAATGTATGTGTTAGGTGTGGTTAACTGTTGTAAAGAAAAATAAGGCAAGTCAAAGGGGTAGAGAGTAACGGAGGGAATGAGGGAAGATTGCTGACTGAATAGGATGACCAGGTCATCTGAGTAAAGATCTGCACGAAGTGAACAAGTGGGGTCTGTGGCTATTTGGGGACATTTCAGGCAAAGGGAATACTAGCAGTGGTCTTCTTAATTTCCATCTAAGTTCCAAAGTCCGGTATCAAAATATTCAGGTGTTGAAAACTTTTGGATCTTGGACTGAGTTTTATTTGTTTCCATCCTGATTTTGGGCAACATATAGATCCTGCTATGGTGTCACGGCCTCTTTTGTCATCAGTGCCTGTGAAATGTTAATGCTCCTCTCATAGGCCATGAAGGACCATACTACAGCCATTCTCAAGCTTTTTCATCTTAGGACCCTTTACACTCTTAAATACTATTGAGCATCCCAAAGACTTTTTGCTTATATGGGTTATATGTGTAGATATTTATTACATTGAACATTAAATCTAGGAAGTATTTTATTAACTCGCTTAAAAATAACCCATTACATATTAACATAAACAACAGGCTTTTTATGAAAATATGTTTTTCAAAACAAAACCAGAATTTAATGAGAAGAATGGCATTGTTGCATTTTTGCATATCTCTTGGATGTCTGGGGTAATGGAAACCAGCTGAATTCCTCTGTCTGCTTCTGCATCCAAAGTGTTGCAACGTCCCAGGTCACATAGCATCTGGAAAACTTCAATTTATACCTGTGAAAGAATATGAGTAAAAAGGACAAATAACAGGTTAGCATTATTACAAAACAGTTTTGACCTCACAGACCCCCCTCAAAACGTCTTAGGTACCTCCAAGAGTCCTGAAAGCATAGTTTGACAACTTTTCACTTACCATATTCCAGCCTCAGTACTCCACCTTGGATGAGCCATTAAATTTTCTGTGCCTGAATTCCTTCATTTCTATTTTTATTTAAAAAAAAATTTTAAATTTATTTTGAGAGAGAGAGCGAGCAGGAGAGGGGCAGAGAGGGAGAGGAGAGAGAGATAATCCTAAGCACAGAGCCTGAGGCAGAGATCCATGCCACACCAAGTGCTGGATGCTTAACCAACTGAGCCACCTAGGCGACCCCTCCCCACCATTTATTAAAAGGGAGAGGGTAACACTGCTTACCTCGAGGAGTTGACATGACACTCACTTAGAGCTGTGTCTGGTACAGATAAAACTCAATAGTCATTAGCACTATATTTAAATTTTGTAAAAAATATTTATTTATTGTTGACAGAGAGAGAGACAGAGCATGAGTGGGGAAGGAGCAGAGAGAGAGGGAGACACAGAATCCGAAGCAGGCTCCAGGCTCTGAGCTGTCAGCACAAAACTCTACGCAGGACTAGAACCCACAAACGGTGAGATTGTGACCTAAGCCAAAGTCGGATGCTCAACCAACTGAGCCATCCAGGCATCCCAGCATTATATTTAAATACAGAAGTTGATTATGACTTTTTTTGAGCTGTGATATTTTTCACAGACAGTATTTCATTTTGTGCTACTTCCTTGGTCAGAAATTCATCCCCTGCTTAAAATCTTCTGGTTATGGAAAAATTAGGCACAGGTGCCAAAACTATTAAAAACTCACACACTGCTGTTTTCTTTTTTTGAACAAGATTTTTTTCCCTCACTGTATTTTAAGGTCCATTAACATTTTTTTTTGTATTGATAATCTCTTTGTGATCAGGACTGAGGAAAACATGTCCTCCCTCTACCCAAGAGAAATATGCCTGTACATGATGATTCTTCAAACACAGATTTCATTTGCTATTTTTCCTCGCCAATGATCTGAATTCCTGAGAAGTCCAAGAACAAAACTGCCTTCAACCACGGTAATAGTTCCTTAGGGATCATTGACCTTCAGTGCTTCTGTCGCTTATAACCATTTGGCATATTTGATATAATTGTCGTGAAAGCAAGGTGAATTTGAAGTGCCAGTCAAGAACATTAGCATAGCACGTTGATCTTTCCCCCAATCAGATCGCAGCAATTTCTCTCTGAATTCAGGATGTTTGGCATTTGCAGTCTGTGGTTTGATTTCACCATGTGAATTAAAATGAAAACGCTTCACGTCACGTAAGCAACAGATGTTCTATGTGTGCAAAGTTGTGTAGTCTTGTAATAACTATCTTAAATGTGAAAGAACTTCAAACGATAATAATACTAGGTTAATCCAAGAAGCATTAGCAGTCTCCTCCTCACCCACCCTGAAAAGGGAAGCATTTATGTAACTAATTAGTTTACCATAGTAAATAATCCACTGACATTTATAAGAAGCATTCCTATTGGAGCCTCGAGTAAATATTATGTTACATGTTAAACTATAAATAGGATGAATTGTGGTCCCAGGCCCAGGTTTAAAATGCTACGGAAAATAAGTGAGCTCCATCTGGGTAAAATGGGTGTTACACGTCCTCCATACACAAGTGTCCAATTGCCCAGCTCGGGTTCCCTATAGCTGCTGTGGAAACTTGACGATTCATCTCACTTTCCAGCACAGCTCTGCAAGGTAGCTAAAAAAGAGTGAATGTTTCTCTTGGGGAAAAAAAAAAAAAAAAAAAAAAACCATAGAAGAGGAAAGAAAACGAAGTTTGTAACTGACTTACGGAAGGCGATTCTCTCTAGCTTTAAGTGAATGGTGAAAACAGCATTTCCTACATAAGGCAATTTTGAGTTTCTGCTTGCAGCTTAGATGATTTGAAAAGTTTATGCAAGGAAATCATGGTGCTCCAGATCATTTTATTACACTTTATCTTAGCCTCGAAGATCTGTGCATTTAGTGATTTTCTTCAAAGCTGCACATCAGGTGTAGCAAGAATAAAGCCCAGGGTAGAAAAGTGGGTGATGGAACAGGATCTCTACATAGAGAAAGCTTCTCAAGGCCAGAGATTTATGTGAAGCATAAAGCAGGTGCTCAATTTAAGGGAGGCCTAATTAAGAGGGAGCGAGGAGGGGAATAGAAAGGAGAACCAGTATTTTTAGGGCTCACCCAGGCATAGCCAAAGAAGCAGCTGCCTTTCCAGAATATAAGAAATCACTCACTTGCCCCATTCCTGAAATTCCTACCATGAGAGGCAGACGTTCAAATAAAATCTTTCTCTGTTGAATGGTCACATTCCTGTGTGTGGCAACATATTGATCCATTCAACTCATTGATTCAACATTTCTTCTGACTCATGAATTTTTCTGGAAATGTAAAGATGTCAGAAAAAGAAAAAAGTTGTTTTCTGTCTTGAAGAAGTTCACAGTCTAGTGAAATAGATAAGAAAACAAATGGTGACTGTCTTAGTCAGTTTGGGCTGCCATATCAAAATACCACAGACTGGGTGGCTGAAACAACAGACATTTATTTCTCGAAGTTCTGGAGCCAGATCAAGGTGCTGGCAGATTCTGTTCCTGGTGAGGCTTCTCTTCCTGGTCGTGTCTTCATGTGGCAGAGAGAGAGACAGAGAGAGAGAGAGAGAGAGAGAGAGATTGTGCGTGCACTCTAGTGTCTCTTCCTCTTTCTATGAGGACACGAATCCCATCCTGAAGGTCTCACCCTCATGACCTCATCTGTACCTAATCATCTCCCCAAAATCCCACCTCCAAACGCCATCACACTGGGGGGGGGGGGGGTAGGGCTTCAACATATGAATTAGGGAGAGGGACACAAACTTTGAATTCACAACAATGACATTAGTGGGAGATGATTAGGTTCAGATAAGGTCATGAGGGTGAGACCCTCATGATGATGGGATTAGTATCCTTATAAGAAGAAGAGACACTAGAGAGTGTGTCCTCTCTCTCTCTCTCTCTCTCTCTCTCTCTCTCTCTCTCTCTGCGCCACACGAAGACAGGGGCAGGAAGAGAAGCCTCACCAGGAACAGAATCTGCCAGCACCTTGATCAGCCACCCAGTCTATGGTATTTTGATATGGCAGCCCAAACTGACTAAGACAGTCATCATTTGTTTTCTTATCTCTCTCTCCCTACTTCACTAGACCATGAACTTCCTTAAGATGGGAAACATACTTTCCTACGTCTGAACAGTTTAATAAGAGATACAAGTAAACAGGCCAGTGTAATGTTGTAAGTGCTGTTAGAGGAATACATCATATTATAGGAACATACTATAAAAGCTATTTGGAGGGCAGCTGGGTGGCTCAGTTAGTTCAGCGTCCGATTCTTGATCTTGGCTCTCAGGTCATGATCTCATGGTTTGTGAGACTCAGCCCCATATTGGGGTCTGTGCTGACAGCAGGGAGCCTGCTTGGGATTCTCTCTCTCTCTCTCTCTCTCTCTCTCTCTCTCTCTCCCTATTTCCCCACCACCCCCACGTCACAGCACCTCCCCTCTCAAAATAAATAAATACTCTTAAAAAAATTAAAAAAATAGAAGCCATTTGGCCAAATGAAGAGAATGAAGAATAGGAGAATGAAGAAAACAGAATTTTAAGATACTTTCATCATATACAACTGTTATATTTTTATTTTAAAAAATGTTTTATTTACTTTTGAGAGTGAGAGAGAGAGAGAGAGAGCAAGTGGGGGAGGGGTGGGGAGAGAGAGGAGACAGAGAATCTGAAGCAGGGTCTGAACTATCAGCACAGAGCCCCATGTGGGGCTGGAACTCATGAGCTATGAGATCATGGCCTGAGCTGAAGTTGGATGCTTAACTGACTGAGCCACCCACGTACTCCACAGCTGTTATATTTTTAGATTTCTACTTCCAACTAAAATCATTTTAATATTTTTTGATAGAAAAGGATAGTTAGGTGATTACCTGAATTATTAAATAGCTGTACTACAGATAATGCCCACCTACGTGGTCCTGTGCTTTGGGGACATTCTATAGAATTGCATATTTCTTTAAAAATTTTTTTTTTATATTTATTTTTGAGACAGAGAGAAGCACAGCATGAATGGGGGAGGGGCAGAGAGAGGGAGACACAGAATTGGAAGCAGGCTCCAGGCTTTGAGCCATCAGCCCAGAGCCCGACGCGGGGCTCGAACTCGCGGACCGCGAGATCGTGACCTGAGCTGAAGTCGGACGCTTAACCAACTGAGCCACCCGGGCGCCCCTAGAATTGCATATTTCTATGTAGAAAGGCAAAAGTGGTACCTGAGGTGGTAGAAAGCTAAGTGGAGAAATAATTGTCTCTACAATTGTTCCCTCTGATTTGGGTGAAGCTTTTGGATTTGGGTGAAAAAAATTCAGGTGTCCAAGACATAATTAAGAAGGGAAAGGGGGGCATGTCCATGTATGCAAATAACCAGGGTGCTGTGGTCTGAATAGGTCCCCTCAAAGTTCATATATGAAAGTCCAAATCCTAAAGATGATGGCCTTATGAGGTGGGGCCTTTGGGAGGTGGATAAGTCATGAGGATGGAGCCTTCATGAATGGAAATAGTGCCCTTATAAATGACCCCTTGACCTTTCCCTTGTGAGGACATAGCAGGAAGGCACCAAAGATGAACAAGGAGAACAAGTTCTCACCAGAATGTGACCAGGCCGGCACTTTGATGTTGGACTTCCAGCCTCCTGAATTATGAGAAATAAATTTCTGTGTGTATAAGCTACCTAGTTTGGCATTTTGTTAGAGAAGCCCAAGCAGACTAGGACAGAGGGTCACCAGTTACCAGGGCCTTCACTGCCCCTCATACCTGGTGATTCCTTAGGGTGTGCCAAAGCCCTTCCCTGTGAGCCGGCCCATGGAAATCCCCTGGTGTGAAGGATGTTCTTTGCCATCTGGCTTCTGTTACCCCTAAAGAGATGGAAGGGAGGCTACGCCCAATATTAATGACCCCAACTGATACTCCCATAGTACCAATAGGCTTAGAAGAAAGAATACAAGGAGTGACAATAAAGTCACAGTAAATGTCCTCTGTTGGAAAACTATCTCCACATGGCTTTCAAGGGCTGATGTGCCCCCAGTTGATGGATTCCCTCACGTGGAATCTTGCTGGGATGTGAAGAAGGCTGAGTGAGGGCCGCTGCAGGATACCCTTGGCAATCCTTGTGCTGGGGAGTGCGTGCCTTCTGCACGGCTCTGATTAACTCCCCGCATGAAGTGCTTACCTGGCAGGGCAGAGCTGGTACTCACATACCCAGGGAGCCTTGGTTTCTGATCAGAGGATCAGCTTTTAATTCTCTGAAACCACATTGGGACATAGCATCTTCCTGAGGTTGTACAAGGTGCTGGATATTTAAGAGTTCCTCTCCTGTTTTGGTTCCTTTTGTCTAGTACATCTATTTGGGGAGGGATTCCAGGTGGCAGGGATGGGCTGAGATAGAGACTTCCAGTAGGAATACTTAGGGTACCCAGGGTTACTCCACACATGGTGGCTTTGATGAATGCCCTACCCAGGTGCCTCGAGGACTGAAGGAGGGGCTGCGGAAGGCTACTTAGTGTCCTGCTCTGGGCTTGACCCTGGTCTACCAGCTTTTCTGCTCATCAGTACTCTGCTACCACTCCATGCCCCCTCCAGGTGCTCCAGCCAGAAAGGAGGTGAGCGTGGAACACCATTTTCCAGGGAGCTCTCATTCAGTAACCTCTCCTTTTGGGAGGGATCATCAAGGACAGCACCTCTTGCCTCCAGAAGATTCTTATCTCACTCTAAAACCCAGATTTCTTGCCACGGCTTCCTGTGCCCTAGCCCCTGCAGATCTCCTTGCTGTCACTCCCTTCATTCCTTAATTCACATCAGCCTTGCTGGCTTCTTGGCTGACCTGGAATGTGACTGGTGTTATCCTGTTTCTGAGCATGTGTGCTCGCTGTTCCTTCTGCCTGGGTTTGTTTGCAAGCCTCACTCTCTTAAGGGCTTCGTTCCAGTGTTTGTTCAAGGGTCTAATCGGAGACCATCCTAGCTAAAGTACTACCTTTTCTCCTCTCCACATCGCCTCTCACTCTGACGTATGTTGTGTTTGATATAATATGACAAGTGCCTCATCACTGAAGTGCAGGCTCTTCAAGAGCAACTACTTGGCATGCCTGGGGCCTAGAACAGTGTGCAGTGCATAATAGGAACAGTCAGAAATACTTTGGGATGCTTGTTGAGTGGGTAAGGGTGGTTTTCTCAAAGAACCGCCCCCCCTGAAACACATCTGTACCTTCACTGTCTCTGTGGGCTCACCTCTGTTCCCTCTCCAACCCACTGCAGTGAAGTTTTCTCCTTGCTTGAACAATGACTTCTTACATTCACCCAGCCATTTTCAGCCTTATTTGACTTGACCTTTCTGAAGCAATTTATGCTATGAAAAGAGTATTAGTAACTTTGGAGCCAGATAGGTTTGGCTTTAATCCCATTTCACCACTGGTAGCTATGTAATCCTGGGCAAGTTATTTCTCCTCTCTGGGATACAATTTCCATTTTAGTTAAATTAGGAAACTAATACTCACTCATGGGATTTTTCCAGGAGCATTAAGTGAGAGAACATATGTAAAACTCCTGGTACAGGGTTGGGTACTGAATCAGAGCTCAATCAAGGTTCACTCCATTGCTTACTTCCCTTTTCTGCTTCTGTACTCCTCTCTATTCCTTCTTTTCATCTCTGGTTACTTCTTTGTTTCCCTTGTGCTTTTGTTTATCCTTCTCCCACCCCTGGAACTATTGTTCCCCAAGGCTGTCCTTAGCCTTGTCCTCTTCATCTGCTCTGTGCTCCCTGAGTTATCTCGTCCACACCTGTGACCCCAGCTACCATCTGTATATCAGTGATTCCAAGATCCATAGGCCTGTTCTTGTCCTCTCTCCTGGGCTCCAAGCTCGTATCTCCCACCTCCTGTCACCCCTGCACCAGATGTCCCACTGTTGTCTCTAGCTCAACATGTTTAATCTCAACTCGTTAACTCCCTTCCTCCTCTAGGCTCTGCTCCTCCACTGCAGAGAAAGGCAACTTCTTCCCAGTTGCTGGAAATAATTTATAGTTTCTAAATACCCTTCAAGCAGTTTACCCTCTTTCCTGCTCTCTTAATTGCAACTCTCACTTACTTGACTGCCATTGTTTTTAACTAGTCTCCCCATTCAGTATACCCTCTTTTCTAGATAATCCTCTCTATAAACTTCCTAAAATGGAAATGTGATACATCACTTCTTTTTAAAAACAAAATCACTGGGGGGTGCCTGGGTGGCTCAGTCGGTTAAGCGTCCGACTTCAGCCAGGTCACAATCTCGCGGTCCGTGAGTTCGAGCCCCGCGTCAGGCTCTGGGCTGATGGCTCAGAGCCTGGAGCCTGTTTCCGATTCTGTGTCTCCCTCTCTCTGACCCTCCCCCGTTCATGCTCTGTCTCTCTCTGTCTCAAAAATAAATAAACCTTAAAAAAAAAAACAAAAAAAAAAAACAAAATCACTGAATATTACCTGTCACCTTTAAGACCAAGTTCAAACTCTTTAGCATGACATAAAGTTTCATGAATTGGCCCCAAATGTGGGGATCACAAGCCCCCCCTGCTTCTGCTTTAGGTTGTTCCTTTCACCTGGAACACCCTCATCTTCCCTTCTGTCCAGTTGGAAAATTTTGCTTAGCCTCACAGTACTCAGTGTAAACACCACCTTGTCTTTAAACCTTTATTGACTTTGCCAAGCTGGAGAAAGTACCTGCCTGTGGAGTCCCTCCACTCCCACACATTCTTATTTTAAGACTTACCACACTCCACTGTAACCCATTGATTTCCCTATTCCTTGTGTGGTCCTACAGACTGGAGTGTCACTGAGGCATTTACCACTGTTGCCCTCACAGTTAGCACAGTGCCTGGCCCTCAGTAAAGAGAGGGCCAGTGAAGAGAGGGGTTAGTGCTTATTTTAGTAGAGCAAACTGGCAGTGGCCTAGCTCATCCTTTAGAGCATTGACCCTGTTGATAAATTCAGCTTTGCCTTAGTCTTGAACCAGTGTTTCCCTATCACATGTCGTGTGTGATCTGGTTCTAGACTTGCTTTAGGCTTCCATTGTTGTTTGTGTCTTTTAGAATTAGCTCACTTTTTCTTGTGAATCTAATTTGGTGGAGTACGTGGAAGTGGTTCATCCACAAGTTCCTCTCAGACTCTGATAGGTCCCAATTACTTCTAGTGGGAATAGAAACTCGGGGGCCCTCGGGGCACCTGGGTGGCTCAGTTGGTTGAGCATCCGACTTTGGCTCAGGTCATGATCTCGCAGTCTGTGGGTTCGAGCCTGGCGTCGGGCTCTGTGCTGACAGCTCAGAGCCTGGAGCCTGCTTCGGATTCTGTGTCTCCCTCTCTCTCTGCCCCTCTCCCACTCATGCTCTGTCTCTCTCTCTCTCTCTCTGTCAAAAATAAATAAACAATAAAAAAAAATTTAAAAAAAAAGAAACTTGGGGGCCCAAAGTCATGTTCCACGTCTGCCACTATGCAGTTTGCACAAGTCACTTAGCCTCTGAGCTCCACTTTCCTCTTCTGTAAAATGGAAGAATAGTCTTCTTTTTTGAAAATAAGTTTTAAAAATTTATTTATTTATTTTGAGAGGGAGAGAGAGAGAGAGAGAGAGGTGGAGAGGGAGAGAGAGAATCCCACGCAGGCCTCACGCTTAGCGTGGAGTCTCTGACACAGGGCTTGATCTCATGACCTGAAGGTCAGACCTGAGCCAGAATGAAGAGTCTGATGCTTAACCAACTGAGCTACCTGGTGCCTTTGGAAGAATACTCTTCTAGATATTCGTGAGGATTAACTGAAGGTACACAAAAGTACCAAATGCAAGGCAATATTGTTAGGGTGTTGCACCACATGTTTCTACATTTTATAGCATCTTGAAATAAAGAGAGACACATGTCACATGGCTGCCTGGTCTAGCTATTTTGAATGAGGAGAGACCGAATCAAAAATCATGGGTGAAGTCGTGGGGAAATAATGCAGTCCTTAAATAACTCGGAGCATTCAGAACATACCAGAAGACTCTAAGAGAAGTGGTCTAAGAAGCTCTTTTCTTGAAACCTGGACAAGCTGAAATGGAATTTCCTGGGGTGGGGCTGTGAAAACTGGGATGTGTCTGCTTGCTGGGTCTCTCTGAGCTCTGTGCTAGATGAGTTCAGGGCGTTGTCCTGGTACATTCTGCCAACGACCTCTTCTGAGACCATCGGCAATCACTGATGAAGATGTTGCTGTTGCAATTTAGAAATCCAGGAAGCCCCTAAAGAATGTTCCCAACAGAAATTCCCGGAGGTTGTCTGGCTTAACAGCTACAGAAATGAATTGGGAGACAGGAGGCCAGAGCAGGAATGGAGCCATCTATGGACAGACCAGTCTGTTTGGAAAGACTTACCAAGTCACTGTATGTGTCAGGCCCACTGTCAAGCTCTGGAAATAAAAAGATGAATAGCAAATAGCTTGTGCTTGTAGTAGAAGAAGTTGGAGGAGGAGTTTGGTATCACCAGGGTCTATAGGAAAGGATTTTCCCAAGGAGATGGGGTCCTTCCCTCAAAGGCTGAACACCACTGAACACTGCAGAAAGGGGTCCAAGGCTGCTCTGGGATAGGATGTGTGAGGAAGCCTGGCCTGGGCCCCTCTCTCTGCAGCCCTTTCCCAATAACTGTGAGTGATAGGACATCTGTTCTTCTGTCTCTACACCATGGTGGCCTGGTTGCCTCCCAGACCACTGGTATGGTCTGAGCTTTGAACAGCCTGAGAGAATTCTTGTTATGGTTCTATCTGATAGGCACCAATGACTCTCCCACTTAGAGATAACTTCCCCAGAGGTGCTTGGGTGGCTCAGTAGGTTAGCATCTGACTCTTGATTTTGGCTCAGGTCATGATCTCACAGTTGGTGAGATAGAGCCCTGCTTTGAGGTCCACGCTGACAGTGCAGAGCTTGCTTAGGATTCTCTCTCTCCATCTCTGTCTGCCCCCCACCAAATAAATAAGTAAACAAACAAAAAAAAAAAAAAAAGAAAAAAAAAAGAGAAAGAAAGAAATGTGGAACCTACCTAAGTGGCTCAGCTGGTTAAACATCTGACTCTTGGTTTTGGCTCAGGTCATGATCTCATGATTTGTGAGTTTGAACCCTGCATCAGACTCTGTTTGGGATTCATTCTCCGTCTCTCTCTGCCCCTCTCCTGCTCACACTGTCTCTGTTTCTCTCAAACTAAATAAACTTAAAAGAAAAGACATAACTTCTCCCAGAGACTTGTACCATCTGAACTTCCACTATTACAAATCCATTCCTTCAGACTCTCAATGAATGATCATTTGAAACGTGAATAATTCTGCAAATATGAATAATAGCTAATATCTACTGATATTTCCTCTGTGAAACTCTGGTTTAAGGGCTTTACAACGATTAACTCATTTAATTCTCTTCACAACCTGATGAAGTAGGTATTTTTATTATCCCCATTTTGTACGTGATCAATTAAGTAACTTGTCCAAATCAGGTCACACAACTAGAAAGTGGTAGAGACAAGATTTGGATCCAGGCAGACTGGCTCCAAAGTCATACTATTAATCACTATTCTATTCTAGAAAGAGCAGCATTGAGCTTTATTAGCAATTAGTTCCTTAATTTAAATTATGGTAGCCAGTCTTTAATGAATATTTGTGATGTTCCAGGTACCACACTAAGTGATTTTTGCTTATTATTCCATTTATTATTAGTAAAACCCAATAGGGTGGTATCATTGGCATTAGCATTTTACAGATGAAGAAAATAAAGACAAGTTGAAGTCACATAAACAGGAAATACAGAGACAGGACTTGAAACTAGGTGGTTTAATTTCTAAATCCACGTGTGCAACAATGCATTAGACTGTGGAGTATAATTGGGTGAGAGCAGACACCTGTGAACTGGAATGCCCTATAGAAAGTTTTCTCAGGGAGAGGGTGGTTCCTGTGGGGAAAGCCAGTTCAAGGGCTCTGTGGTGCTCTTGGGGGGAAATGGATGTGGAGCAGGGTGGAAACAACCTTTTTTACTCTTCACCCTAACCTGGGGCTAACTCTGCCCTTTGTTCAGCTCAGAATTTGGGGGCTATATTTACTAAAGCTACTTGGCCTACTTAAGAGGCCAAACATTCTATAATTGAACTTTAAAATCTGAAAGGTTAAGGATCTTCATTCCCAACATCCAATCCAATGCCATATGTAAGTTCACTGATAGACACCAACTATCTCTCTACTTGTACATTCTCATTCATAGGAACTCATGGCTTCGCAAGACAGCCATTGCTTTGTGAGAGCTCTCTATTGCTGCTAAATTATTAATTTGAAGTTTACCTTCCTGCAACTCCCTGCTTGGAACTAGACAAGTTGGGCCCTTATGTTTTGCATCCATCTGTCTCATTTCGCATCATTTCCATTTTGAGGGCTCCTTGCAGGCAATCTAAAAAGCTTTGCTTTCTGCTGCCACAGGACCTTTGCTCATGCTGTTTGCTTTGCCTGGAAGGCTCTCTCTTCTCTCTTCCAATCCATTTTGTGAATTTTGACTCTTCCTTTCACCTCAATTCAATCATTTCTTCAGGAGAGCTTTCCCTATTTCCCCTGACTTGGTGAGATCTCCTAGTTGTATACTTTCAGAATATCATAGTCTTAGATTAAGTTCTCTGAAAACAGAGCCTGAGGTGGGAATGTGTGTGCTCATAATTTATTGAAGGAGTGCCCTCAGGAAAACTGGAAGGGAGAGAAGGAAGCAAGATTCTTGTTGCCCAAGAATGTGATTTTGGGCAAAATCTTGATTAAACCTGATCTGGAAGGAAGCTCTGTAGGGTAAACTGAACTGAAGTCTGTCCTGCTTTGAGGCAAACATGGAGGCATCTGTACTCCCACCTCAGTCAGTGATTGGCCATGGGCTGCTGGGGTGGGTTAATTTCCAAGCTCTTCCTATAGGAGATGTCAATGGACAATCCTCTAGAGAAGGGCGCAGGTTGAGGCTTTAGGTAAAAACTAGCCACAGCAGCTGGAGGATGAGCTCACCTACCAAACAAGTAAAAGATATCTCAGAGGTCTGGGTGGGGCACCCAGAGGGGATGCTGCAATCAGAACTTCCTTTACACAGAGCATGTGCAAGTAAGACTTCTGCGTTTACATGTGTGATTATTTGATTGAAATGTGTCTCTTCCCTTGGACCATAATCTCTTTGTAGACAGGACCTCCATCTTTTTTGCTCTTACAGTTTCCATAGTGCTGAGCATAGGGCTTGTAGATAGTTGGTATTCAGTAGGTATTAGTACATATTAGTAGTTGAGTAAAACATGGATCAACAAATGAATGTATGAAGCCTACCTCCTCTTTCAGATGATAGTTATCTCTTTTACTTCCATACCTGTTTTCCTATTTATCAGCTTTGGACACTTTCAACTCCCTTCTGTCTTACAGAACCTTTTCCTTTCTGACTTTCTTGAATTACATTTTCCATCCGGTCTAAGAATCCTACATCGTGGTCGTTAACAAGCCAGGGTGTACAGACATTCCTTAAGTGCTTGTTCTCAAGAATGGTGTCAGCCTGCCTTATAGCAGCTCCTTATTGTTAAGGGCCTCAAGGAAAGAGAAAAACAGCAGATATAATTTAGATCAAGGTATGTTGCCTCAATGTTCCTTTCTGGGTATCACGGGAAAGAGTGGTGAATGATATTTTTGTTCTCTAGGAAAGTCCTATGGTAACTTCCCATTGATCTTTTGCTATCTCTTACTACCCTGCCTTATACTATTTAGATTGTTGAGGATTTTTATTAATTCTTGCCAATCTGTCCACTGGTTCATTTAATTAGTCAAATCCCACCTGTTGCCATATAGATTGTTGTTGGGGGAGATCAGGGCCCCAGAGGCAATGGGATGAGAAAAAGCTAATTTTTGATGGTAGAGAAGCTGTTTAGAACCTAAAAGCCTTTAGAGTGTTGAAGGTACTGAGCACTGGGAAGAAGAAACTCTAGCAGATGATAGAAGTTTCTCAGGCACAACTAGTCTGGCTAAAATCCTAGGACTGACTGTGTGTGGACGAAGCAGTAGAGTTTCCATGAATGCTCTGTCTTGCAGAAGTGTGTGTGTGTTTCCATCAGCCAACCAAAAATATTGCCTGGGATTTACTCTTTGTCAAGCAGTGTTCTAGGAACTGGGGATACAGCAGTGAATGAGACACAAAGTCTCTGCCTTAAGGAGAGTTTCTGTTTGTGCACATGTGTGTGTGTATGTACACGCGTGTGTGCCTGGGTGCACCTGTGCACGTATCCAGCTGTATGTTCTGCAGCTCTCTAAATCTGCTCCTGAAACATGCATACTCATTGGGATTTCCACAACTCTCCTAGCACAAGTCTGAGCAGGATGGTATATGGCCCAGCGTGCTAGCCCAGGAGTTAAGAGAGCTGGTATCCATTCCTGACTCTGTACTGCTCTGCTGGGTCACCTTGGGAACTCTATTTTACCTCTCTGAGTCTCAGCATCTTCACTTATGAAACAAAAGTGTTGGTGCAAACGGTCTTCAGCTGTAGAATTCTTGGGATACATTTCCTGTGGGCCTACTATGTGTTGGTCACCTTTGTGATAGTGCAGTGGATTTCATTTCCTCATGGAATTCTCTGTTGGACTGGTGTTATCTTTGATGAAGAAACTGAAGCCAGAGCCATTGAGTTACTTGCCCAAGGCCATTTAGCAAGCTGGTGTCAGAGCCAGAGTCAGACCTGTTAGAGCTGACCCCAAGTCCAGTGCCTTTGCGGTCACCAGAGCTGACCCACACTGTTCTTCAGTCCTTGCCCCATCCTTACATCTGCTTCCCTCCTCACTCTTGTGCTTGCCATCAGTGGGGAGTGCAAGGTGGCTTTGGTGGGGAGACAGGAGTGGAGGGAAAGTCCCATGTGGATTGGCCACTGCCATGCTGTTTAAGGATCTCTGACTCTACACCCTATTTCATGCTGGTACCAGTGGGTCAGCAGCATGCAGGGGAAACTCGACAGGAACACTGAGCACACAGGAGCAAGATTTCATGATATTGGCGAATCTGACATATACCCAGTGACAGGTACGCTCGTTATCATGTTCCTTAGTGTTAAAGAATAAATAGTCTACAGTTACATAAGTATGATTAGTATTACATTTTAAAAGTTATGCTACGCACTAATAGATTCAGAAGGAAAGAAGACTTGGCTACAATAGAAAATTCTTTACATTCAATGTTCCCCTGAAACTATTCGAGTCCCAGCTCTGACCTTTCCTGATCTTGTGTTCTTGGGCAGTGGTCCATTTGGCTCCCTGACCTGAGGTTTCATGATCTATGAAATGGGCACAATGACTATAACTAGTTCTTGGGGTTTGGGTAACAATTTGATAAAGACTTGTAAACTGCAACACGCCAAACAAATGTCAGTTATTTTGTGGTAGGCTTTATGTGATCCTAGTTGCTGGGAATATGAAAATGAAGAGGGCACAGTCCTGGCCTTAAAACTGCAGCTTTCTTGAGGTGCCTGGGTAGCTTAGTTGGTTAGGCGTTGGACTCTTGATCTCTGCTCAGGTCATGATCTCACAGTTTGTGAGTTCAAGCCCCACATCAGACTCTGTGCTGGTGGCATGGAGCCTGCTTTGGATTCAGTCTCCTCCTCTCTGCCCTCCCCCACTTGTGCCCTTTCTCTCTCTCAAAAAAAAAGTAATAGTAAACTTAGAAAAAAAAAAATGCTGCTTTCTTGAAGCCCTTGTGGCCAGGCTACCTTTGGCTTGAGTGTTCTAGTCGCTGCAGGTCACATGGTTTCCTATTTCTCTCATCTCCTACGATGAATGTTATGCGTGAAGCAGATTGAGTTGATTTGAAGGAATATCTCCTTGCGTCCCGTGCACACCTCCAGTCTCCCAGTGTAGATTTTCCTAACAGCAGCATTTGTTTGTCAGTGGCTGATGGCACAGTACAGAAGCAGAATGAAGAGTGGATTGCTGGCATGAATTGCTGGTGGGGAGGAGAAGCCCCCCAGAGTGGCCTGGAACAGCGGAGATTAGGAGCCAGGTACATTGACTTTATCCAGATGTAAGGGGTAAGTGCAACAAGACCACACATTGTCCATTCATAACAACCTCCCTTCTTCTGTTAGCCAGAGAGCCCCAGTTTGAGCTGAGTACATGACCACTAAGCTCCATTATACCTGGGTGTGCCTATGTGACTGAGTTCTATGATGTGCACAGAAGTGATGTGTACAACTTCTGGGTTGTGGACTTAAAGGGCTGAAGTATTTACACAGTCTTCTCACCTTCCTCTAGGCTGGAATGTTGACATGATGGCTGGAGCTATGGCAGCCGTCTTAGACTACACAGTGTCAGCTGCATACCGAGAATGGCAGAACAAGATCAAAAGTGCCTGTGTTCCCAACACCAAAGGGATGTCATTATGTCTTTTTTATAAAGATTTTATTTTATTATTTAAAAAACTTTTTAAGTTTATTTATTTATATTTAGAGAAACAGAAACCACATGAGTGGGGAGGGGCAGAGAGAGAGAGAGAATCCCCTCAGGCCCCATGCTGCCAGCACAGAACCCGATGCAGGGCCCAAAATTGTGAAACCACAAGATCATGACCTGAGCTGAAATCAAGAGTCAGAGGCTTAACTGACTGAGCCACCCAGGTGTCCCGTAAAGATTTTACTTTTAAGTAATCTCTACCCTCAGTGGGCTCGAACTAATAACTCCAAGATCAAGAGTCACATGCTCTACTGACTGAGCCAGCCAGGTGCCCCAACGGATGTCATCATTAGTAATAGACTACTTCCACACTGCCTGCTATATAAGGGAGAAATATATCCTATTTTTCTTTTTTTTTTAATTTTTTAATGTTTGTTTATTTTTGGAGGAGAGACAGAGCATGAAGGCAGGAGGGGCAGAGAGAGAGGGAGACACAGAATCTGAAACAGGCTCCAGGGTCTGAGGTGTCAGCACAGAGCCTGACGGAGGGCTCGAACTCCTGAACTGCAAGATCATGACCTGAGCTGAAGTCAGACGCCCAACCGACTGAGCCACCCAGGTGCCCTTATCCTATTTTTCTTGGGCCTCTGTTATTTTGGCATCTGTTATAGCAGCTGTATTCTAACTAATCCAGCCAGAAAGGGTATTTTTTTTTAAATCCTTTTTTAAATGTTTATTTATTTATTTATTTATTTATTTATTTATTTATTTATTTATTTATTTTTTGAGAGAGAGAGAGAGAGAGACAGCAAGCAGGGAAGGGGCAGAGAGAGAGGGAGACACAGAATCCGAAGCAGGCTCCAGGCTCCGAGCTGCCAGCCCAGAGCCCGACGCGGGGCTCGAACTCACAGACCGTGAGATCATGACCTGAGCTGTAGTCGGCCGCCCAACCGACTGAGCCACCCAGGCGCCCCAAGAAAGGGTATTTTTGTGCCCTGGTGGTGATGGACACTTCTATACACTGTGGGAACCATTTGGTTGAGGTGGTTATAATTTCGTGCAATAAATTCAGACATTGATATTTCAAGAGTGTTTTGGCATTACCACATAATAATCGTTGGTCAAGTTATTAACCTCTGTGTCTCAGCTTCCTCATTTGTAAATTATAATAATAAGAGACCTAACAATACCAGCTTCTAGCATTTTGTTGAGCACATAGCTTGGTTCAGGCGCCAGTTTAGAGTAAGTGAAATAAGAAATTCTTAAGGAAACATAATATAAATGTGAATTATTTTAAACTTTATTGTACATATACATATATATACATATTGTACATATATTATTTTTTTTCCATACTGATTTCTTGTTAACAGCTAATGGGCATTGACCACTTTATGAGGCTTACCATCCCCCAAAAGACCTCATTTAAAATTGAGCATATTATAGATACTTAATGAATGTCTGTTAAAGCCATAGCTTATTTTTTAATGTTTATTTATTAAAAAAAAATTTAACATTTATTTATTTTTGAGAGAGAGAGAGAGAGAGCAGGGGAGGGCAGAGAGAGACAGAGACACAGAATCCAAAGCAGGTTCCAGACTCTGAGCTGTCAGCACAGAGCCTGATGCGGGGCTCGAACTCATGGACCTGCGAGATCATGACCTGAGCTAAAGTCAGACGCTTAACAGACTGAGCCACCCAGGAGCCCCAATGCTTATTTATTTTTGAGGGAGAGATAGAGAGAGAGAGTGCATATGGGGGAAAGGCAGAGAGAGGGAGACAGAGTATCTGAAGTGGGCTCTGTGTTGACAGCAGGAAGCCTGATGTGGGGCTCGAACTCACGAACCGTGAGATCAGGACCTGAGCTGAAGTCAGACACTCGGCTGACTAAGCCACCCAGGCACCCCGGCATAGTTTATTTTTAATATTTCTATTTACAGAATTTTTTTGTCTTAATTAAAAAAAATTTAATTGTGTTATTATATACCATAAAGCTTACCGTTTTAACCATTTTTAAGTGTACAGTTCAGTGGCATTAAGTCCATTCATGTTGTGCGGCCATCACCACCATCCATTTCCAGAAAGTTTTCATCATCCCAAACAGAAATCTCACACCCATTGAACATAACTCCCCATTTCCCCTCCCCTTCCGGCCTCTGGTAAACTGCGTTCTATTTTCTGTCGCTATGACTTTGCCTTTTCTGGGTACCTCACAGAAGTGGAATCCTATAGCATTTGTCCTTTTGCGTCTGGCTTGTTTCACTTGGCATGTTTTCAAGGTTCATCCATGTTGCAGCACATGTCAGAATTCTGTTCCTTGCTAAAGCTGAACAATATTCTGTTGTGTGCATATAGCACATTTTGTGTATCCATTCGTCTGTTGGTGGACACCTGGGTTCCTCCTACCTTTTGGCTGTTGTGAATAAATCCTCTGTAAGCGTGAGTGTACAGGTTGTTGGTTTTTTTGTTAAGGCAGCAATTGTGACTTCTCCTCTGGAGTGGACAGCTCTGTTTCCATGGGGCGGTGCGGTGCTGGGACCCGCCGGCAGAGTTTCTGCTGGAGGCGTGCATGGAATACTGAAAATGCCTTTTTGGTGCCTAGACACAACAACTGGTCTCTGGCACAGCCGTGAGAATGTTTGCACTGTGTTGCCATCGCCTCGCTTTGCACGGAAGGACGCCGAGGGACAGGGAGAACATGGGGAGGGTGACATTGGCGTGTATGGGCACAACCTACATTTGTGCAAATGAGCTTCTCTCTGTCTGTTCCCGGATGTAACGTGTCCAACCTGACATTGGCCGGCTGCATGAAGGGGAGCCTCGATTTGCGGAAGAGAGTCAGAGGCTGGCATCTTGGAGCTAGAGGTCAGGCTTCCATACCCCGGTACTGTAAGTGCTGTATGTGTTTGGCTGATAATCCTGTGGTCTCAGGGTTGGCTCCCTGTTATAGAAACAGAAGCTGATGACTTTGAAGCTGTGTTACAGAAGAAGAATGCCTGAGGAATGTGGCCATTACTCCAACTTCTGAGAAATGCAATCATAAGGATTCTCACTTAGGTCATCTAGCTCCAAAGACATGGCTCCCCAGGCCTGCAGGTTTAATACTGGCTGCCAGTGAATTTTAGAGTCCGCATCAACATAGAAACCACTGCATGGCCTTGGAGTCTGTCACGTTGATCCTGCAGTCTGTGATATCAGATTCCAGGATGATGGGATTTTGACTGTCTCTAAGTTTCAGGCAAAGTCAGATGAGGACAGCACAGGCAGGTGTTCTCGTATGTCCTTGGTTTGGGGAACTGTCCCTTTGAGTTTCAATCATTCAGTAGAAGTTCAGATCCTTTCATGTGTTGTGGTTTTAAACTTTCTGTTTTTACTGTTTGCCAAAGTGTGTAAAAGGCCTAATAAGATACACTAAGAAAAATAAGGATGTTGGGTTTTGTTAGAAAAAAAAAAAAAAAGGACTTAGGTTTAATTTTTTGGTTAAAGGCAGGAATAAAAGAGTTTATGGAATAGAATAGCCCCAACTCCACTAGCTTGGGTCCAGTGCCCCCATTTGTTTTGCTTGCTGGGTTTCTAAAAAATTAAATCATTCTCTCTCTCTCTCTCTCCTTCTTTAGTTGAAAAAGAAATATACGCACATTGCCTTAGCCCAGGAAGCAGAGCTTGAAGGAATGCTTAAGTCCTATTGGCTAATTGGGAGGGACAAGGACACACTGGCCAGAGTGAGAAACGAGGTGTGGAGGTAGGGAAGCACGGGAAGCAAATGTAAGGTGGCATATTACTTCACATACACTGAGAAGGTGCCTGCTGTTTCACAAAGGGCTCTAGACAGTTTCTCTGTCCCGTGAGGTGGCTCCAGACAAGATGCGCAGAAACACCACACACTGGAGCAGTCCACTGGGGATGAATGAGGAAGAAATGTATTTGTTGCCTCTCTTCTACCCCCTGTCTTTCCGTAAGTTGAAGTTCACCCCTGGGGTGTTATTGCTCCTGCCCCCTCAGGTTGTTTCACCTGATCCCTTAGCAACTATGGAGGTTGGACCCCACCATGTGGTGTTCCCTCTGAAACGGTGGGAGGAGCCAGAGACACTGGCCCTGAGCTCACCTGGTAAAACCAGTGTGTTACCACAGCAGCAGGTGAGCAGGGGGAACAGCAGGTCTAGAAAGAGCTGAAGCTACAGAACTGGGGGTAGCCCCTAAGATATGTGGATATAGGCATAGTAAACATTCAAGCAGTACAAAAGAGTATCCAATAAATACGTTTCCCTTCTACCACGGATCTTCAAGTCACCGTCTGTAGTTTGTCACAACATCCTGTATATACAAAGTATTCATCTCTGTTGGTAAAATTGTATCAGGATAAGATTTTGCTGCTTGTGGTAGAAACCCCAAATATGGGGTTTCAAAAAGATAGAGCTTTATTGTTCTCCATTGTGAAGAGTCCGAGGAAGGCAGGAGGGAGGCAGACAAATGGTAGCTTCCGGGTTATCATAATGCTCCATCAATCTAACATGGTTTCTTCCTCAAAGTTGCTCTTTGTTCCAGAATAGTTACTACAGCTCCAGCCATCATATCCATGTACCAGGCCAAAATTAAAAAGAAAGGACAAACGGGTGTGTTCTCCTGGCTGAGTTAACTTAATTGAAGCAGCTTTCTTAGTGACCTTGCCCAACTTACAGCTCATGATCACCTCCAACAGCAAGGGAGGCTGGGAAATAAGGTGTTTGTTTTCAGGTACTTTGGGGAACCCAGGATAAAGTCAGGGTTCATTTAGTAAGAATTAAGGAAAGAATGAATACTGGAAAGACAGCTAGTGGCTTTATTTTACACAAATTCTATACCATGCTTTTTACAATTTAATGTTTATTGTAATCTATATAGACTCAATCACTTCGAATATGTGCATTGCACTCTGTGCTGCGGAAATACTAAAATGTGCTTAACATGTCCTTTATGGGTAGATACTTAAATTATTTCCAATATGTTGGCTATTATAAATAGCATTGCAATTAACATCCATATATATATGGATATATAGATAGATAGATCACTCATTATTCAAATATACGTCTCCAGGATAAATTTACAAATGAGGAATGGCTGGGTCAAAAGGATAACTGTATTTTACCTTTCACTAAATAGTGTCAAATAGCTTTCCAAAGTGTTAACATTAATTCACATTACTCAACAGTTATATATAAGTGTTTATTGTCTTCCAGATAAGCACTGTGAAGCGAACACAGATAATACTGTGTATTATTAAACTTTATGACTCCCTCCAACTTCATAGGTAAAAATGCGAGCCAGTCAGTTTGAATTTCATTCTCTTATGAACTTTTTAAGTGATCATAGGCTGCTCTCAATCCTGCTTATGTCCTGGTCCTAAACCAGTTTAGATCAATGACTATTTATATGACTCTTCAAGATTCAGAAAGAAAGATTTAATTTCTCAAGTTGCAATCCATTCTAGTAGATTAAAATTAAAAAAATTTTAGGGGCGCCTGGGTGGCGCAGTCGGTTAAGCGTCCGACTTCAGCCAGGTCACGATCTCGCGGTCCGTGAGTTCGAGCCCTGCGTCAGGCTCTGGGCTGATGGCTCAGAGCCTGGAGCCTGTTTCCGATTCTGTGTCTCCCTCTCTCTCTGCCCCTCCCCGGTTCATGCTCTGTCTCTCTCTGTCCCAAAAATAAATAAACGTTGAAAAAAAAAATTAAAAAAAAAATTTTAACATAACAGCTTTATTGCTATTTAATTCACATGTAAATTCACCCTGGTAAAAAATAAAAAACAAAAACAGCTTCACTCTCGTAAAGTGTGTAATTCGCTGGATTTTAGTATATTCAGAGTTGTGCAACCATCGCTGTTATCTAATTTTAGAACATTTTCCTTATCCTCAGAAGGAGCCCTGTTACCCATTAATAGCACTCCTTGTTTCCTCCCTCCCCACAGTCCGTGACAACCACCTAGTCTACTTTTTGTCTCTGTGGATTTGCCTCTTTGTCTGTTTTGGACATTCCATATAAATGGAATCATACAGTATGTGGCCTTTTGTGACTGACTCCTTTCACTTGGCACAATGTTTTCAAAGATCATCCACAATGTGGTAGCTTTCAGCACTCCATTCCTTATTTTATTTTTGGTAAGATATGCATAACAACATTTATCATTTTAATAGTTCGTGAGTGTACAATTCAGTAGCATTAAATATATTCATCGTGTTGTCAACCCATCACCACTATCTATACCCCCAAATTTTTCATCCTCCCCAATGTAAATTCTATACCCATTAAACAATAACTCTACCTTCCTACCTCCCCCAACCTCTGGTAACCTCTCTTCTACTTTCTGTCTGTGAATTGCCTGTTCTAGGCACCCCATAGAAAGGGAATCAGACAATATTTGTCTCTCTGTGTCTAGCTGATTTCACAAAGCATAATGTTTTCAAGGTTCATTCATTTTGTAGCATATAGTCCATTTGTTTTCTGTGGCTGAATAGTATTCCACGGCATGTATGCATCACATTTTGAATGTATTTTATATAAGTAAGGTTGAGGTGAAACATTTTTAAAACTGTTTTTGTTTGTTTGTTTGTTTATTTATTTAGAACGAGCAGAGGAGGGACAAAGAGAGAGGAGAGAGAGAATCCCAAGCAGGCTCCTGCTCCACACTGAACCCGATGCAGGGCTCGATGCCACGACTGAGATCATGACCTGAGCCAAAATCTAGAGTTGCATGCTTAACCAACTGAGCCACCCACGTGCCCCTAAGACTGTCTTTATAAAACAAGAAGTTTTTCATTATATTTTAGCAGCATACATCCCCCTGTAAACTCATTTTCCTTCCATAGAGATTTGTTCATTCATTCACTAATTCAGCAAACATTTATTGAGCAACTTCCTTGCTCCCAACTCCAGGGTAGAATGCAAAGGAGAATAAAGAATGGTCTCTATTTCCAATGAGCCAACAGTGGAAAAGGAAAAAAGGGAGGCAATTAACAATTACTGGTTGCTACAGCAATAGGAAGGGCCTATTCGTTCTGAGGAGGTCAGGGAATGTTTCCTTTGAGAAATAATGATTGACTTGAGCATTAAAGAATGAGGTTGGACAAGTGTGGTGGGAGGGGGATGACCTTCCAGGTAGGGTGAAAGCACAGGTAAAGAAAGTCATGAGAGTCTGGGTGGCTTAGTCGGTTAAGCATTGACTTCAGTTCAGGTCATGATGTCATGGTTGGTGAGCTCGTGCCATACTTTGGGTAAGATCAAGCCCCACTTTGTGTGTGCACAAGGCCTGCTTCAGGTGAGCACGAGTCCCGCTTCTGTCTCTCTCTGCCTCTCTCTCTCTCTGACCCTTGCTCACTCTTCCCCCTCTTTCAAAAGAAAGAAAGAAAGAAAGAAAGAAAGAAAATCATGAGACATATGAGGAAGCATGGTGCATTTACATGGTGTCTTTGAGGTTGTTATCATATGAAGTATCACATTGGGGATCTGTAGTACAATGCTGGTCACAAAACCAAAGGTGAGCAGACCCTGTCCCTGGAGGCCTTTACTATATAATACAGATGGGAACTTATGAGAGGCCCAACTAAGTCAGAGGCAGTGGAAATGAAGTGGGGGATAGATTCAAAGAATATTTAGTGACATTGAATAGATGGGAGTTGGTGATAAATTCCATTTGACCAATGAAAAGGAAGAAGTACATAGGATTACAAAGATAACAGCCTCAGGGACCTAGAGGGGAGTGAGGAGTTTGGTTAGAGACCTAAATGTGGTTTGTAAACACCTTAAATTACATTTTAAGTAAACTTGGACTAGGTCCAAAGCTTTCAAAAGGCTCCAGAAAAGGTAGATTAAGTGTTCTGCTCTCCCTTCAAAGTCCAGTTCAATTTTCCCATTTGAGCTCTTAAATATGGAATCTCTTGTACTGTTGCTGACACATCACTGGATCAGGTTCCCTTCCCTTCCCTTCCCTTCCCTTCCCTTCCCTTCCCTTCCCTTCCCTTCCCTTCCCTTCCCTTCCCTTCCCTTCCCTTCCCTCCCCTCCCCTCCCCTCCCCTCCCCTCCCCTCCCCTCCCCTTCCCTTCCCTTTCATTGTCAAATTGGTTTCCATACAACACCCAGTGCTCATCCCAAGAAGTGCCCTCCTCAACGCCCATCACCCACTTTCCCCTCTCCTTCACCTCCCATCTACCCTCAGTTTGTTCTCAGTATTTAAGAGTCTCTTATGGTTTGCCTCTTTCCCTCTCTGTAACTCTCCCCCCCCCCCGCCCCCCACTGGATCAGGTTTCTATTCCTCTCCCTTCCTCTCAGTCCTCCCTTCCCCCTCTGTTTCCTTGCAATATTCTTTTACAAATTTATGTTGAACCATCCTATGGCTGGCCAGGGAGAGAAGGAGCCCAGGATTTTCTTTCTTTCTTTTTTAAGTTTATTTATTTATTTTGAGAGGTGGGGGGGGGGAGCGCAAGCATGAGCAGGGGAGGGGCAGAGAGAGAGGGAGGGAGGGAGGGAGAGAGAGAGAGAGAGAGAGAGAGAGAGAGAGAGAGGGAGAAAGAAAGAGACAGAGAGAATCCCAAGCAGGCTCTGGGCTATCAGTGCAGAGCCCAACACGGGGCTCAATCTCATGAACCGTGAGATCATGACCTGAGCTTAAATTAAGGATCGGAAGCTTAACCACCACCAAAGCCCCCGGGGGAACCCAGGCCTCTCTATGCAGCACTCCTTTCCCCCCAGTGCTTGCCTGCGTTGTGGTTCCTCCCTGTGTTGGAGAGCTCGTCAGAGCCCAGTGGACACAAAGGAATTCACTTTCTGGCTGGTTCCCTTGGTGAGAGCGCTGCATGGAACCAGCAGATGCCTCACAAGGAGGAAAAGCTGTTGTTAGGGTAGGAAATGCGGGTAATTGGCGTGCTGTCTTCCGCCTGCTGACGCTGCCCTGAAAACAAGCTGCCATAGAGTTCAGCTATGCTTTCTGCACACAGGCTCTGTTCTTCTTTGGGAATTAGAAACACACTGATCTGAGCTGCAAAAGCTGATGGTTGGAGACAGTCCAATTGCATATATCATCTGAGAGGCTCTAACTAACGTATTGTTCTGTCAGCGGGGCCACCAGGGTGGTGACCGAGCTGGCTTTTGACTGCCGCTTTTCCTCTGCTGGGACCCAGAATTTCAGTAGCACAGTGCTGGGCCCAGGAAACCCAGGGGACTCAGAGAGTCAATGCGTGTCTGTCTCCTTTGCCAGAATGCAAGCTTTCTGAGGACAGGGGAGTGGAGTTTACTTTTGTACATTTGTGTTTCCCAAAGCACCTTGCCTCCTGTTCTTCCAGAGAAAAGGTAGTTCAAGTCCATTTACTTAATTGGCCTGGTTCTGAGAAAGTGGCATCATCGCGTTCTCCCTTTCCCGGCCCATTCTCAGGTGAGCTGATAGGGCTTGGAGCAGGTGTTCATGTTACCAATTTCCCAGGATCTCTCTCAAGAGGGCAGACACAGGATTGCCTTCTCCTTGGTGTCTGGGGATGGCTAAGGGATCAGCTGAAGAGGAAAGAGCTTACCTCCCCTTGGGGTCTGGGGGACACACTAATATTTCATGCTTTCCCACAAGGCTGAAGCTGGAGAACATGACTTTCACTTGGTGACCTGATGACCCCGGAGGGAACGCCCTCCCCAAGCTTGCTGGCTCACCAAAGGCCCACCTCCAACCCTTTATTGGTCTGCTTGTGTGCCAGAGCCCCCATCAGCCTGAGCTTCTCTGCTCGAATGGCTGCGGTTGGGGTGTGGGACACAGAGTCATGAACAAGGAAAGAGCCACAGCCACTGGCTACAAAAACCAAGCGGGGCATCGGGTCCAGGTGACTCTCCAAAGCAAACTCCTTCCACAGACAAGGTAAGAAAGAAATTTTACCAAGAAAAAAAAAATCATGAACATTCTTAAGAGGAAGAAATTAGAGCTTTCAGGAGGTTTTATGGAACTAAAGAATTATGGTTTTTTGAAGAAATTCAATAGATGCATTTTGAGCACTTATTTCTGTAAAAAGAAAACACCTTTTGCTGAGCATTTTGAGGAGTATAATGATGACTGAGATTGCCCTTCTCTTAAGGAGTTTATAATCTGCTGAAGAAAAGAGACTAAAACAAGTAGAAGTGGAGAAAGAAGGATGACAGAAGAGCTTACATGAAGTAAGAAACAGTGTTTTTGCTCGTAGGAGCCATTAGTTCTTTTTAAATTTTTTTTTAATGTTTATTTATTTATTTTGAGAGAGAGAGAGGCAGAGCATGAGCAGGGGAGGAGCAGAGAGAGAGACACAGAATCCGAAACAGGCTCCAGGCTCTGAACGGTCAGCTCAGAGCCCGACGCGGGGCTCGAACTCACGGACCGCGAGATCATGACCTGAGCCGAAGCCGGACGCTCAGCCGACTGAGACACCCAGGCGCCCCCTTTTTAATTTGTTTAATGTTTATTTTTGAGAGACAGAGCACGTGCGAGGGAGGGGCAGAGAGAGAGACACACAGCATTTGAAGCCAGCTCCAGGCTGTCAGCACAGAGCCCGAGGTGGGGCTCAAACCCACAAACTGTGAGATCATGGTCTGAGCCGTAGTCCGACACTTAACCGACTGAGCCGCCTAGGTGCCCCTGGGAGCCATTTGTTCTAAATGTCAGGGGAGGGCAGCCTCAACAGAGGGAGCACGGTTTCAGCTGGGTTTCAGGAGATGGGAGGGTCGCAGCTGGGGGCCAGCAGAGAGGGCAGATGGGGCTGTGAATCCTGGGCTGGAGGAAGAGACTAGCGAGGCTGGAGCGACATCATGGCAGATGAGTTTGGAAAGTGGTTTGGAGTCAAATGGAAGAGGGTCTTGATCGCTGTGGTGATACATGCACCACGCATGATGTCAGCCCTGTGAGGGGTTTCACAGGTGAAGAAGCAGTGTGAGGAACCCGGATGTTGGTATCAGGTGGACTTAGGTTTAGAGTCCTATTACACCCCTCAGAGCCCTGTGGCCTTGGAAGGCCCTTCTGTAATGGTATTGCTGAAGTGAGAAGAGAAGTGCTGGAGGGACTGGGAATAATGTACATGGGGTGTTTGGTAGGTCATGGTCACTCGGTGTAAGTCTGCTGCATGAAGAAACGACTCAGAGGGAGGTACGGGTATTTTATCTGATGTTATAGTTGGAATGTTTGAGGTTGAAAGAGTTTAACTAGCTCGTCTAAGCTGCCTGAGCAAGTAAGGATTCAGGTCCGGATTCTAGCCCAGAGCCCACATTCTTCCCTTCGAAATGTACTGCTTCATGGAGTGAAAGGTCAACCCGAGGAGGGCAGTATATCATGGTGTGTGTCACTGTCCTCAAGGAGTTGACCATCCACCCCTTCTAACATGGGAAGATAGACTGTGAGCGTTGTGGTGCTGGAGGGGCTCAGAGGAGACGCGGTCCCTGCGAGAGGCCGGGGTGATGGGGGCATCCCTGGATTTCTCTGAAGAGCGGGAATGCCGGGGTGGTGCCGGCTGTGAGTGCTGCCCATGATGCAAGGCGGGTGACAGGCCCGGTCCTCTCAGCCAACTTGGAAAGACTCTGAAGGGCACCTCAGCCTTCCAGCTGCCGTGCCCCCACCCTTGCTCAGCTGAGGCCCTCCTTAAGGCCGCATCGCAGCTCAGCTGCGCTCTCCTCCCTTTCCTGCTGCTTTCCCCCAACCTACTGCAGGTGCTGACCTCAGAGCACTCCTTGACAGACATCTGCAAGCTTACCGCTATCTCAGTCAGCTTCCTGGGGGATCCCCACTTGTGATATCCAGATTCAGATAATAACTTATAGCTTTGGACTGGGGTTGAGTCTACAAAGGTCAGACCACTCCCTAGGTGCTGGGGCTAAGAGGACAGAGATCAGCGTGGAAGGTGGATGAATGCCCAAAAGCCCACTCTCTTACAGGACCTGCAACCTGTCTGGGTCCACCACCTTTGATCTATCCCCTTGAAATTCTTGTCTGGGATAGACATTCTCTCTTAGGCCTGGTGAGAGGAGCAGAGTATTTGTGTGTGTGGGGGGGGGGGCGGGGGGGAGCTGACAGCAGTGATCAGGAGGAGGGAGGAGGGTCAGTGGAGGCACCCATCTTTCAAATGCGCCTGGAGCTGCTCTGTGGGATGAGGACAAGTGCAAAGCGTGGGAAATGAAAGCTGGAAGGCGCTGGTTGGGAATGAGGTACCACACGGAGTCGGAAGGAGAATCAGATTCTAGGAAGGGCATTCTAGTGATCTCAGTCTTTTGAGATCCTTTTATACTCCGAAGGAATGCTGATGTGCAAAATGGAGAGCTCAACATCTGCTAACCTCCACCAGGAAAGTTCCATTGGGATGTCTTTTCTAGAGTTTGGGTGATGAAAGAAGCAAGTTATTCTTTATTCCATTTTATGCATATAAAGCTGTAATTTTTAAGACTGAGATTCCCTGCCCCCACTCCACTATTGGAAGCACTATCTTAGTATTAAGCCAGCAGCCTGAGGTGTTTTGATGTGAACCTGGAAAATCTGGCTGGCCAGGGCTGTGAGGGTCCCTTCACTGCTGAGCAGCTCCTGGAACTCAGGGACTCCAGGAACTGTCCTTACACACCAGTGACAGGAGTGTGCACACCTGGTTTGTCTGTGGTTATACAAACTTAGCACTTGAATATCCAGTGAGTTTTCTGTGTGGCTCTCTGACCTTCCCCTGGCTGAGTTCTCATGGGCAAATGCTGGCCAGTTGGAAAGCCAAGACTCGGCAGGGGACTGGGTCCCACTTGGGCATGACCTCCGAACATCCTTCTTCAAAGCTGTGTTGGAAAGGGTCTGCCCTGGCCCTGTGAATGCACAGGACCCTGTTTCTTCTTATTTTTAGGGCACTGAAACAGTGGGTGTACATTATATAATGAGGAGGTCACAGGTTTGGAGCTGTGTTCTAGAAATATTTGGCTTTGTCTCTCTGGCAAGTCCTAGCAGCAGCAATAGAAAGGGCAGACTGGGGGCAGGAAGAACAGTTTGGAGGCTCCCGTGATCCCCTGCCTGGTAGTTACCAGGAGCCAAATTAGAATGACGGTGAAGGGACTGGAAAAGAGGGGATCATTTGAGAGACACTGGAGGCAGAACGTGTGGGAGGTTAACAGTGGCTTCCACAGAGAGAAGTCGGCTTTCAGCCCTGGGTGCGCAGTGGTTGATGATGCCATTAGAATAAACTGGGAAGCCTGTTCTCACAAACCCTATGAGACACACTTCAAAAATAGACCTGGTTTCAAATTCTAGCTTTGTTACTACTAGCTGTGAGGGTGCCATTGGATATACGTTACCTCATGGAGTCTGATTTGTTTTTTTTAACTTGTAAATCTGGGATGATGATGAATACTTCATAGAGTTATTTATTGTAAAGAATAGATTTAATGAGAAGATGTCATGAAGCATGTACAGTGGGGCACCAACAATCAGGCCCTCAAAAGGTAGAGACCGGGTAGAGTCTGATTGGTGCAATGTATGAGATTGGGGGTGTGGTGGTAGGATGCACAGTGAAAGTGTGAACAGTTCTGGTTAAGTTGTTCAGGGAAGACCCATAGAGGAGTCAAGGGTTTGTGCTGATGTTTCTTTAGATCTTCAATGTGTTAGAAGTCCAATTCTCTCAAGCACAGAAATAAATTGATTTATAAAATGGTCTCTCTTTTTTTTTTTTTTTTTAAGAGTAGGTGCAAACAACAAGGATGAATACTGTTGATAATCTCTTTTATCCTTGCATAATGTTGGGATCATTTCCCTCCTTTTATTACCTTTTTAGCAGCAGCTGTTAATTTTTTTTAAAGGAAGATTAAACCATAGTGACATTTATTGTTTAACAAGAACATTTCAACCATGTTATTAAGAACGCAAGCTTTTCCCAACTTTCTGCTTCCCCATTCTTGTTGGGTTCTGTTCTTAGGCTTGTTGCCTCATGGTTTCAACATGGTTGCCACAGTGCAAGGCATCACACCTACATTCAAGACAGATGAAAGAGGAAGGTGCAGCAACACTGAGTTCTCTGCTATCTATCCCTTTTATTAGGAAAGCAAAAACCTTTCCAGAAGACTTGGCAAAGTTTCACTGACCAGAATTAGGTCACATGGTCACCTGCAAGGATTAAAAGACTCTGAGAAAGCAAAAATCTAGCCAAGAGGAATGAGATTGCCTGAAAACAATTCCCTACCTTAGTAGTAAGGTTTTAGGTAGCTGGGATTTCAGCATAAGATTTTGGCAAACTTAGAATTCTGGTTTATCCAGTGATTTATCATTTAACTGTAGATCAACAGACATTTTCATGGCTGAGTAGGTAACTCTCTGTTTTCTAGGAGGTAAGAGAGTTGAAAGACTATTTTAGAAGAAGAAATATGTTTGCCTTTTTGGTTTACCAGGACTTACAGAGGCTTTAATTCTCTTTCTTTTACTCCCTTTTTTTTTCTTTTTTATTTCAGTAAACAAATACTCGGTCTTTCCACCCAGATAATAACTCAAAAATACTCGTGGACTTCAAGATCAAACTTTGTTGTTTCTGTTTAAATGTATCTATGAGTTCAGTGGTAGGCTCAATGGCACGCAAAGCTGAAACAACCGGAAGGAGGACCACGAAGCCAGTCCCACCTTGTGCGGGAAGGGGTTTGTGCAGGAGTGATTAGCAGCTGCCCTCTTTTGCCCTCAGGCCTGATGGCCAGGCCCAGGCACCTCCTCATAAAGGAAAACTTTCTTGACCTTCATGATTCAGCTGAAGATAGCTTAAGGGCTTACAGATCAGTACAGTGGTCTAACCGTCAAAACCTGTGATAAAATGAATTAGAAAAAGAGTACATTTGATGTGATAGTGACCTTAGACTCAGGGATAAGAGAAGTTATTATAATAACTTCAAACACCTCTGGAATAATTAAGCCTGAATTAGTGAAATGAATGACCAAATAGTTACTTTTGTGAAGAGGCAATTAAAAAATACCAAAAACAAAAGTCTGAAGATGCACAGTGGTGATGGCTGCACAAGAGAATGCCACTGAACTATACATTTAACACTCGTTAAAATGGTAAATTTCTGTTATATATATTTTACCATGATAAAAAAAAATCTCCTGAGTGTAGTCTTGTTGAGAGACCTGCTCTAATGAATAGACAGAAAATTTGTAAAGAGGAAAGCGCATCATTGCACATTCCCTTCACCACATGCTCAGTACACATCTTGATCACAGAATTCCTGGAGTTTGGGCCTCTATACCCAGTGGCATTCTCTCCACTGTTCCCATCTCGCAAGCCCATCAGGTCCACCATGTCTCAAACTAAATTCCATGTCTTCAGGCCATCTGGGCATAGCTCCTCCTATCTTCCCTGTCTTAGTTAAGGACTCTAACTAGCGCTCAATGGCTCAAGCCTGAGCCCTGGATTCCATTCTGGAATCCTACTGTTCCTTTATTCTCCATACCAAATCACCACATTGGGTTAATTCTGTCTCCTCAGTGTTGCTCTAATCCGTCCATTTTTTCTTCCCCTCGACAGTTGCCACTCTGAGGCAAATAAAGAATCAGGAACTCTCATCTCATACTGAGTACCTGGCATCCATTTGCCATCCACTTAATCCTAAATGCCTGAAAATATTTCAAGGTGTTAAGAAGTAATTAAAGTTTTTATTGTGGTAAGAACACAGCATGAAATTTACCCTCTTAAAAGACTGTTAAGGTCACAATACAGTACTGTTATCTACAGGCACAATGTTGTACAACAGATCTCTAGAACTTACTCATCTTGCCTAACTGAAACTTTATTCTTGTTTATTAGAAACCATTCTTTTTCTTTTAGATTTTATTTATTTATTTTGAGAGAGAGAGAGAGCACGCGTGAGTGCGCGAAAGCAAGCACACAAGCGGGGGAGGGGCAGAGAGAAGGAGACACAGAATCCCAAGCAGGCTCCATGCCATCAGCACAGAACCTGATGCAGGGCTTGAACTCATGAACAGTGAGATCATGACCTAAGCTGAGATCAAGAGTTGGAAGCTTAACTTACTGAGCCACCCAGGTGCCCCTACAAATCATTTTCTTAATCAAGGTGGATTACCTATTTTCCTTCTTGGATATATTATCTATTAACTTGGCCAACTGCTTTTACAAAGGCTCTCAGTCATAATTTTTGCCAAGTAGAAATGAGTGACATCTGAACAGGATTTCTACACATGCTTAAAACTTCTTACTCTTCCACAAACATTCATTTCCGCCCCCTCCCCCACATATAGCTTACTAATATTAATATGATAAGTGTCATGTCCTCAAAGCATGTTGCAGAAGATGGCTTTCTTTCATCAGCAAGTGAGTGGTCCAAGTGGGCAAGGTTATGTCAGTTTTATTAATTCATTCATCAGTCTTACTGGACATATGTATGTATCAGGCACTGGTGGGTAGAGACATGGGACAAAGTCCCCACCCGCAAGGAATGTACAGCCTGGTAATAGAGACAGATTTGAAACACAAATGGCTCATGCAGTAAAGGGGTAAAAATCAAGCAGCGTGGCTTGGAGTCATCGAGGAGGGACATTCCTTGGAGTTTGGGAAAGGTTCCCAGAGTGAGAAAGTAAAGATGTCTAGAGTTGAGATCAGCGCTGACTCCACATCAAGCCCTTTTTCCATTTCAACTAAGAATGTAGTCAGTGTCACAGGCACTGGATTTTGAGAATCTCATTATTTTAATCTGTGTTTCCCTGGCTACAAGTCAGGTTGAACATCTTTAATGGTTATTGACCATTGTGTATTTCTCTTCTGTTTATTGTCTATTCTTGCCATTTGTAGAAAATCTCAGTGTTGAAGATAAACCCTCTGAGGCCGATAGGGAACTTGTCTGATGCTCTTTGAGGGATTAATTTCCTAAATCCCACACACATCTCTTGACAAAAATAAGGATCAGGATGTTTTCCTAAAAGCCCCCTTGCTTCCTGCCAATCTCTGCCTTCTCTCTTCGCTGAATCGGGTTTCCTCTTCTAGCCTGGTGGTGGCTGAGGAAGGTCAGCAGGACGTGCAGATGCTGCTGTCGTCTTTAATGGCATAGTTTTGTTTTCTTTTTCCTGTCAAAACTAGGGGAGAAATACTACACAGATGGACAGAGTTATGTGTAGGCTTACAAATGTGAGCACATCTGATAAAACAGAAGCATTTGAGTGTGCAGATCTTAAAAGAATGAGGTCCAATTTCATATGTGGTTTGAGAAATGGCTATAGATAAACCACTACATGGATTTGAGAATGACCCTCATTCAAGTCATGGACAATGCATTACCTTCAACCTTAGATATCAGTGTTTTGTTTCAAGTAACCCCGAGGACTCAACCTTCATATTTTGCCTGATAGCAGTCAGAACAACTTTGCAATGTGCCTTGTGTTCTAACCTTTTGGTGGCTAGAGGACAGACTCAGAGCTGCTGAGATGTAGGGGAAAGGGACACCCAGGACTTGGAGCCCCAGGTACCTGGGTGGGACTCTTGGCTCTGCTAGTTAGCTGTGTTTTGTCAAACAGTTCTCTTCTCCCACCTTGGCCTTGGGTTTCTTGTATGCAAAGTGGGGAAAATGCTTCCTAGTTCCCTTAGGTATTACAAGGATCAAATAATATTGTGATACCAGATGTTAGTATGTGTTGTATGCATTTTTTTCTACTTTCTCTTCTTTACCTAACTGTAGTTGGTACCTCATACTTGTACACTGCTTGATTATATAGGCAATGGTTCTCAAGGCATGGTCCCCTGGCCAGCGGCATCAGCATCACTTGGAAACAAATTAGAGACGCAAATTCTCAGAACTACTAAATCAGAAACTGGGTGGGGCTCAGCAATGTTTTACCTCCAGATGATTCTAATGCTCACTGAAGTTTGAAAACCACTGAAATAGAGTTTCCTTCCTGTTGTGGTCTATATAGAATGAGATTTGGTGAGAAGAAAAAAAAATTGTGTGTGTTTTCATGATATAAAAGCTATTTAAAGTCCAGGGAGGTGACTTTCATCTCATGTCAGGTTTTCCTTAAAATAGTGAGTGAAATATGTTTCAAACAGGAGAATTTTTTCCTGTTTTTCTATTGAAGAAAAGCACCCAAGTTCAGCTGAATGCAGGATTTGAGAGAAGCTATCAAGATGTATACCCTGAACTGAGCAGATAACTTCTTATCATCTTTCTTTATAAATATTAATGAACTTATACACTAATGGATGCTACTGGAAGATCTGACGTTATGGTATTTTGCTATGCTATTTCTGATTAAATGTATTTTAATTTCATTGAAAGACAGAGCCATTTGCCTATGTTCATAATCATAGTGATTAAACATAATAGCTAGGTCCATTAACACATTTCTGCATATCAGTGAACATCCTGATGCTCTACCTGGATCTGGAAGTTTGTTCCTACAACCAAGAGTATAATCATTGTGGCAAATCTGTGTCAGGCTCATTTCTCGTACACTTTAATTGTATCTTCTTATTATACAGTTTTTGTGAGTAATAGACATTAATGAACAGTTGTACCTAGTATGAGTGTTCCGTATTCAAGCATGCCTAAGCTTCTAATGAGAAATGCATCAACGCTCACTAGTGTATCTTCTAATCAGTAAGAGCCCCGATTTTTATTGTCTGTCCTTTGCTTTTGAGAAAGAACTCATTTAACTATTTGAGGTCCAACTGATTCTATATGCAGAATGCATTCCTTAGTGCAGGAGGATCTGATGCTTAATGAACAAAGAATTTCATTTCAATGAATTTAAATAAACACCAGTTAAGTACTATTAAAAATATTCAAGAAAACAATTTAGGCGATGTAAACAAACTTTGTTTAACACTTCAAAAAGTGAACAGTCTCCCTCTGGAGAACTACAAAATAGGGTAGAAGTCGGGATGCTTTTATAGGTTAAAATATAAAGAACAGGAATGAGGAAAAATAGAAAGTATCTGATTGGTTGGGGCCACGACACTCAACCTTGTTTGGTGTGAGCAGACCCAGAGTTGGCTTGGGGTGTGGGGATTGGCCGACTGGATGTATTGTGTTTCTGGTCAAATGGAACATTTACAGGGATCCAGAAGTTATTGAAGTTCTGGTTTGTTGACATAGCACCCTAGGCAAAGGAGGCTCCATCTTGGGCTTAGAATGTTCTTCCTTTCTTTTCCTTCCTTTCCTTCCTTCCTTCCTTCCTTCCTTCCTTCCTTCCTTCCCTCTATCTCTATCTCTACCTCTATCTCTATCTCTATCTCTCTTTCTCTCTTTCAAGTTCTGATTTGTTGACATAGCACCCCAGGCAAAGGAGGCTCTATTGTTGGCTTAGAATGTTTGCTTTTCTTTTTCTTTTTTCCTTTTCCTTTCCTTTCTTTCTCTTCTTTTTTAGAGCGAGAGGGCACAAGTGAGTAAGGGGCAGAGAGACACAGACCGGGTGGGGGAGAGAGAGAGAAAAGCGGGGCTCACTTGGGGCTTGTGTTTTTCCCCAAAGCGGGGCATGAGCTCACCCGAAGCAGGGCTCACCTGAGACGGGACATGAGCTCACCTGATGTGGGACTCAAACTCACCAACTGCGAGATCATGACCTGAGCTGAAGTCAGATGCTTAATGACTGAGCCACCCAGGCACCTGAAAGTTATTTCAACAGTAACATAACAAATGTTTGATGAAAGAATAAGTAAAAATTGCTGGTAACGTTGAGACTATTAAATGTAATAGTTACCTACTAGATGTTGAGAGTCTACCGCATGTTGGGGAGTTGACTGAAGTTCTCTACTTTGATAAAAACACTAAGAGGCAGGTATTATTCCCATTTTACAGACACGAAAACTCTCCTCACAGTGTACCAAAATGGACATGTGCTGTTTGGTGCTGGCACAGCCAATTAACAGGGAGACAACTCATAAGGAAGTGTGTAGCTGGTTCCATAAACTGGCATCTGAGAAAGTGGCATGGCTGAATTGAAGCCTTTTTATGCTTCTCTATTTGAACTAATATCCTCAATTCAGCTGACATGTTTGTCAAAGTGCACCAGTAAACTGTGTATGTCTAAGCATGCTGCTGGTCTGGGGAGACTGACAAAGAACCATGATTCAGTGCAATGGAGAGCTCAGGTTTTGCAGGGCATGGAGGGGTCAGGCAGTGTAGTGAACACATAGGCCACATTAAAATTCCTGAAAGCTTGTCTTTAAAAAAAAAAAAACAAAGGGTGGGGGGAGTGCCTTGCTGACTTTAATTGGTAGAGCATGTGACTCTTGATCTCAGGGTTATAAGTTCGAGCCTCACGTTGGGTGTAGAGATTACTTAAAAATAAAATCTTTAAAAAAGTAAAAAATAAAAGTAAAACTCCTTAAAGAGCAGGGTAGCAAATAGGCTTACAGTGCTTCCTTTATAATTTACTAAGGTAGTCTTCAGAATGTCAGCACAAATACAGGTAAATTGCTGATAGCTGGAGTGAGCCAATGGAAACTCAAAAATACAGTGTAGGGTCTTCTCTTTTGTGAAGGAAAATATAGATCTGATTATTAGAAAAAATGCAGTTCTTTCTATACACAAAAATCCTAATGGAAGAAAACCAAATCGTAAAGTACGTAAATACTGGGAAATGACGTGGACAGTGAGAAATGAAAAATTATGCTGAGTCCCCCACCTTACTTTGTATCATGACAAACAGATGTAGATAGCATCAAACCTTATTTTGGGCACAGATGCACTGCATTCTTTGCGGCTTTCTTGTGTTCAGATTACTTCCCAAATTCTTGCTTGGTCTCAGAGGACTGAGGAGTAAGAAACAGATTTAAGAGACACTTGTCTATCCTTTTAAATGTTCCATAGATTTGAATGTTTCTAACCTTTGCTTTTCTTTGGCCCAATTATCTGATGTAAAACTGTTTTCAAAATGCTAGGTCTAGCCCTTAAGGGATGGAGTCCACACCTGTTGGCTCTACAACAATGCTATGTGTGAGCATCTTTTTGGTTTTTATCAATCTCAGCAGCAGCTACGTGATTCCAGGTACTGGCTCCCGCGGTCAGAAGCTGTTGTTAGACCGTGCCCAGAACTGGAGAATTTTAGATGATCTTTGGCTTTTCCCCTTTGCTTCTACTTTGACTGCATGGGAATATGATATTTATCAGATTCTTTTCTTCCAAATATGTGCCATCAATGGCAGGAATGTGACTTACATTCCTGAAATAAAGACCTCTGTTGCTTTCCTTTGAACAAATATCATAATTCCATCAAATGTTCGATACAGTTCTTGATGTTTCATGAATGAGTTTGCTTGGGGCAAGGATGGGAATAAGAAAAGACTTGTACATCAATGCTGTCATATCTTTTGCTGAGTCTATCTCTCCCTCCACATCTTCTCTCCAAAATTCTCGGCAAAGATTGATACACTATCATAGTAAGCAAACTGCTTTACCAATCACTAGCCGAACAAAGGTTAGGCCCTCACTCTTGTGTTAATTCTAATACTTGACCTAAATCAGATTTGGGATTCAAGAGAATACTGAAGAAACTATATGGAACACTGTGATGAAGTATCAAAAGACCATTACAGTATCTAAATCTTTTAAGTCTTTTAGGCACAATGTGCAATTTCTAGGTTAATTCTTGAGATCAAGTTCAAGCGCACACACACACACACAGAATTCATTTATGACATGCTTCTGACTCCAAAATACCATTTAAATGTGAAACTTTAGTTAATATTTAATATTTTCTGAGGTTCAAAAATATCATAAATACCTGACTAAAAGTCATGAAACAGTAGAGTATAAATTATTCAGAACTTTTAATAAACTTTACTATAGTTAAATCGACCAAGTGTCCTTAAGGAACTTACGAAAATGGGTTCATTCAACCCATACTGTTACTTTCAATTTCATCATATTTTCTACTTTTTTATGGTTGATGAGGATGACAGTGTGGAGTAATGATAACCAACATATGAAATGAAATAGCACATTGAGAGTCAGATCTGGGACTAATATAATTTTTTTAACATTTTGGCAGGTAGCCTCAGGCAAATCATTAACTGGAGAATTCTTTCCTAGGGATCTCATAAGAATCTAACAAGTCATTGATGTGAAAGTTCTTTGTAAAGCCAATGTCTCACATCATACTGTACAGAAAATGGCATTTTAGTGTAGAGAAGGAACTCTGTTAAGTGTTCACCACTGAGGAAAGAATATAATCTGATCTGTGGCATAACCTTTAAAAAGGGGCCTTTATAGTGGGATCTATTTTTTTTTTTTAAACTTTTAATGTTTATTTTTGAGAGTGTGGAAGAGAGTGAGCGAGCATGGGAGGGGCAGAGACAGACACAGAATCTGAAGCAGGCTCCAGGCTCTGAGCTATCAGCACAGAGCCCAATGCGGGGCTCAAACTCACAGATCGTGAGATCATGACCTATGCCAAAGTCGGATGTTCAACTGACTGAGCCACCCAGTCGCCCCTCACTGTATTTTTTTTAATGCGTTTGAGACAGAGAAATTAAAATTTTTTTCCTAGTTCCTCCAATTGGTAAAAGCTAACACAACAGTTATTATGCACCAGGCACTGTACTAAGCACTTAACATGAATGAGCTCATTTCTCCTTCACCACCACGCGGCGAAGTGTGTGCTAAGTGCTACGGTTATGTCCATTTTACAAATGAGGAAACCAGGGTCTGGGCTTGAGAAAAATCCACCATTAATCATGACCGTAGCCAGAATTTTATCCATATCCATTCATTCAGCAGTAGTCATTTTATTCTATATGTTTTGTTATTTGCTCCTACTCCCATAAATGAGACTCCTATAGAGGCTAGTGCAGAACACTGAAGTACTTTTCAGTACTTTTGGGGTACGAAGGAAATGCTGGACCACAAACCTGGGATCATGAAACTCAGCCTGCTGAACTGCTGGGTTCCTGTACTGGCGAAATATGCCACGTGTACAGCCACATAGTAAGTTGGAAAGAGGAGGCTACACAAGTTTCCGAAGCATGGGAGGAGGGCCGCGAGTTGCACTGAGCGTATGCCTGGGGAGCCTGCTTACCATAGCTCCCGAAATAGCTATTGCATTAAAAGGGCATGTAGAATATTTTCCAGACTTCCCAACCACAAAGACTTCACCCCAGCTTTGGCTTCGGCCATCAAAACTTGTGGTTTGGACATGAAACTGGAATCAATAATCTTTCTTGCACCCTGTACCTTTGCCGCCTGCTCCAAAACAGCGTGTTCTGTGTTCCATTCTTTTAGGATTTACTAGGAGATTAATCATTTAAGTTGATAAATCTGTTACAACTTAAGAGGTGATAACTTTATGCATTATTTATGTTGGGGTCTCCAATACCTTAGCCTTCAACAGGAGTGACTAATTTGGGAATTTAAGAGCACCACAGCAGCTCCCTGGGAAGCCGTTTTGGAGGTGGTCCTTTTATTATATACCTCATTGGCAGCTCGCGGTGCGTCAAGGCTGCCTAGGCCAGCATCGGATGGCCTCAAAGGGAGCCCGGGGGCTGGAAATTCTAGTGGCAGTAAGCTTATTCAACTGCACAGTGTGCTTAAGCTTCCAGAAATGTGTCTAAACAGGGGCCACAGCGAAATATTAATTTATCTGGGGCACAATGATCCAAAAACTTTAATTAATTGAAAAGTACCCAAGCAGGAGGGGGATTTACTCCAACTCTGGGTTTTCCTTAAAAACAGGAGCAGACCTAAAACCCCAGATAAGGCCCTAATACAAATAATGAAGGCACTCAGCAGAAAAACGAATCTTATTTTACAAAATTATCTGAAACGCCCAGGAAGAAAGAAATGCAGAAAGAAATAACATCACGGTATGAGTACCTCCTAACGATGTGGCTTCTCTGAGCATTTTACACCCCATTTCTATTGTTAATTTTTCAGCAGATCTTTCTTTTAATACAACCACCATCAAAAAATTCCACATAATTTACTCACAAAGGAAACACACCTGCAACTTTATTAATAACCAACTTTTTTTTTTTTATTAGAGCAGATACAGTTGTGAAAACTGTACATTATACATTTTGGTTTCAAGGATTATAAATAAAGGAACTCACAGGTAGGGAGTTCTTTTTCACAGCAAGAAACTTTAAATAAACAAGGTCATGTTTTATTAAGTACATTGGCAGACTTCATGTGCTGTCCAAAATGTAGAGTACAGTATAACAACCCATTAGAAAGAGCCTTTCATGTAAAATACAGCTGTGCACATTTTAGAAAAATACCAACAATTTGAGCTTTGTTTTTAAAAAAGCTTATAAATCATACACATATTTATAAATGGAACATGCTGACTTTATAAACATATCCTTTAGTTATCTGTTACCCATTATTTCCAAAGCATTACACGTTTTAAATAAACACTTAATAAGATTAAATATTTTGTTTTATTTTTTAAAAAAAATCCGCTTTCCCAGCATCAAGAGCTATGGGGTTAGGAAGGCGCAGTGAGTGTACGGAGACTGACACAGGAGCTGAAACGTTTCTTGGCTAAAAAAAACGTACTTCCTAAATTTAAAAGTCAAAGCAAAATGTAAAAAATAAATAAATATACAAGTTGTAATTTTCATTTGCTCTCTATCTGCTTTCTTCTTTATTCCACATCGGTCACACCCAGGATTCTCAATATATTGCACTTCTGCAAGAAACACCACTGGGTTACTGCCCTGCAGGGGACAAAGCATTCAGTCCACACCTGTGCTAACCTGTGAATTGTCTCTTCTGCATTGAAAAGGTAGCAAACAAGGTAACGAGAATCTGATTAAACCATGCAGACTGTGAAAAATATTTAGGAATAGCTAGCTCCTTCTCCACGATGTAATGTCTTACAGAGATTTAAGATACCTTTCCTCCCCTGATTTCTTTTTAAATAATTATTTTTATAAAGACCACGTAGTGTCTCTAAGTAAGCATGCGTTTGAGTAATAAAGGATAAATTATAAAACAGCAAAAAAAAAATCAGAATATGTCAGAATAACAAAGGACTGCAAAAGACAAATATTTAAATAAAAACGTCTAAACCTTTAAAATGTGAAATAAAATTACGAAAGGACTTTGAAGGACACGAAAGGCATAAAATCGAGAAGCAGAGGTTTAACAAAGCTTTATGCTCTACCTGAATGTATTCAACAAAAATTTAAGTTGGAGGAAAAAAAAAAAGATTAGAGCAGTTATTAATAGCATCTTGCTTAACTTTCATGGGAATTAACATAGTCACTGACAAGATTTTATTTGGTTGTAAAGTACGTCAGCAATGAAACTGAATCCTTTAAACACCGATTACTGCAATCCATGCAACACTTTGACTAGACTTCTTAGAATTCTGTTGTCTTTCAGCTTTTAAAATTTAGCACCTCCTAAGTGCATAAATAATTCATCTCGGTAATGTTAAAAATATTTCAATTTTTTTCTTAGGAAGGTATAATGCCTTCACATCGCTAAATTTTAAACAGCCTGTTACAGGTTTTGGAAGACTGCATGACATGAAAACAATGATGTATTGCTATCGAAATGAACACATCTTCTCTAGAATTGTGTCGTTTCTTTTCCTTGAGATGCAACAAGTGTGTTTCATCCAGCCGGGACCACACGTTGTAGAGGACTATACATCCTACTTCAATAAACGGCAAAAATGAACATAGTCGTGCACAAGCCAACGAAACGTTCTCTCCCAGAACATTCCAGGAGATGTTAAAGCAGCAGGTCACGGCATAAGACTGGTGAGTGATGCTGCTACCTATTTCTTCCAATGAGACAGGAGTGAGCGTTGGAACTGTGGCCACAGCAACACAATCCTCCGACCGCATTCCTCGGGCAGTCGCTCGTTTCCCCAGCTCCCTACTAAAAACGTCCGATGGCAAAATAGTAAGGCAGCTGTTGACTTCCATCAAGAAAAAAAAAAAAAAAAAAATGCAGCTCCATACATTTCCAGTTTAGTCACACTCTGCTAGGACAGATGGAGTAGCCAATGCCAAGAACTTCGCCGGATGGGGCTGCTTCAGCAGATTTTAAAAAAGAATGATTATTAAGTTTTGCTCTCCAACACGGCTGCTTGCTTCAGCTCCCAGAGGACCCCAAAGCCACAAAGCATTCCCAGGGGAACATGAACAGGTCCTCTGGCTGAATTTTCCAAGTGTCATCTCTTTCGCGATCCCATCCTAATTCCAAGCCTCCTTCCCTGAGTCTGAGTCTGACTGGGGTGTGCCATTTAAAGGGCTGATGACGCCACGGCAGGGAAGTGTGGGCTAACACCGCTAGTTGTCATGACTTCACTGAGGGGTCAAAACAGTTATATCATTAAGTAACTATGTTGAATCACATTCAGGCACAGCCAAAATGAAAGTGAAGGACAATATGCAGTTGTTAAAAAAAAAAAAAAATAAATTTGAATATGGGAAAAGAACGTTAGAAACTGAGATTTTTATGTAGAAATTAAGGCTATTCTTACCTTTCCTAATTCCAATCAAGTTAGAAAGTGAACAAAAAGAATGGCCAACCCGATATTCAACAGCATGACAAGGACAATCATGACTGAATTAGGGCCCTGGAAATGAACAGAACAAAACAAGGCATAACGTTTCCATGTTAACATCAATATGTAAACTAGCTCATAAAATCGATTACCAAAAATACAAAAAAACTCAACCCCGTTGCAGTAAATATGGCATGAACAAATGACAACAGCTCCAAAAAGTATAAACTAAAAATAGCAAAGCCGTATTTAGATGGAGCCGTCTCTGCACTTTCACTATGAAATGACTCCAGTCTTGATTTAATCTAAGAAAAGGACTTACAAATAATCTCAACATTCACCTCAAAACATTCGACAACAGTCTGGGTGAGAGAGAGTTTGCCACACTGGGGTCAGGAACTAATGGAAAGTGGGCATGACTTTTTGTTAAGGCATAATTTAGATGAGGAAGAATTGTTTCTTCATGAAGGCAGTTGGAAAGTAAGAATAAGATCTTTAGGATACTGAGGCCTCTCGGGAAAAATTTAGGAAAACTCGAAATGAGGGTCTCTCTTTTTCCTGGTCGTATTTTTCGACACCACCACATCCTGGAAGTAAAAATTGCGAGCAGGAAGTTGAAAACTTGCAGAAATTATTTTACAGGTCTAATTCTTTACGTCTTTTCTCACGGCCACAGCATTTCAGAAATCAAGTTCTATTTGATGAACTGCAGACTCCTATTTTGATAAATAAGGCTACAACAAATACCAGCTAGCCAAGGTACCCAAACTTTGTTTACTTGTTTAAACAAAAGGCAACCTTATGACCCATCTTTTCAGAGCTGCTCGTGCTTGGCCATTTTTATTACAGAGACATGATCTTGGTATTTACTATTAAAATAGAGTCTAATTCTTAAGTAGTATTAAATGTGTTCTAAACTGGCTTTAGGTGGGTGGCGTCGGTATTTTAATTCTTATTTCACAGATGAGGAAACAGTTGTGTGATTTTTGGTGGGGGGTGTTAAGGAAGGAAGACTGGAACTGTTATTGGTCCACTGCTCATGTCACAAGGTCTAGAGCTTGGGTCATATACCCTTCTGGGAGGCTTCCTCCCCAGATGGGCCCACAACCTCAGAGGCAGAGGTCAGAGTGTCCTGGTCGTTGTCTATCCTGACACTTCATACTTTGTCACTTCTTGTTGAATTCTGTCTTTGTCCTAGACTGAGTTCCACAGTGGCCCTGCATTGATGACCACTGTGTGCCCACGCATACGGATTGTCCAATTCATTCAGGTTTCCATTATGGACACCTACTATCATCTGGTACTTTTCCAGGTACTGTGGGTGTGGTAGTTGACCTTATGAATTCATCATCTTAAATGATGAACAGGGTGATTAGTAAAGTCAGGGTGGTTGAGAAAAGGAAGTAAACACGGGTTGAGATAGGGAGTATTAGGAAGAAGAAAAACCCTAGTTCCTAAACCCCAAGTAAATGGGAGGAAAAAGCAACATTTACTGCACGTCTTTATATACCAGGCAGTGGGCTAAGCATTTCTGGGTAGGTTATTTCTTCTTCACAGGTGATTAGGAGTTCCATTTCACAGAGCTCTGAGAGGGTAAGTTTCTTGCCCGAGGTTACTCATCCAGTTTAAACAAATTACAGAACTAAAATTAAACTTTGTCTACTTCAGAGCCCCCTTTTTTCACCACATCCCTATTATAGCCACAGGACTTAGTTTAAAAATAATTAATTTCTAATCAAGTTCTTAAAAATGGCATTTTCATCTATACCCTATGATTTCATGGTAGCAGAAAAAAAACATCAAATCTTGATAGAATACAACTATTCTAGAAGAACAGTTGGTCCTAAGTTACCAGAAGGGTCCTAATCTATGTAACTCATCAATAATGATTAACCTAAAATGTATAATGTAAGAAACATTTATACCTCAGAAAATAATTGAAATAATCTTTTAACATTGTAACTCAGCATGGAAATTAAGGAAATGCTATTACTATCACAAACTTTGATTAGATTTTGCTCAGGAGTATGTTAAGGAGTTTGGATTCACTTAACTCTTCTGAGTCAGTGGATTTAATTTATAATTCCCAAAGACCATGATATGAAAGGCAAGGAAAAGTATATGGGGTCAGAACAACATAATGTAGAGTTCAGTGTTTTATAGCGGACCGAGGAAAAGCAGACTAACAGAGAAAGTGCCTTTGGTGAATCTAACTTCAAAAGTTTAAGGTGAGTCTGGACTTTTTACTTCCCATTTCATAAATCCATACAAGTTCCCTGAATTTATCTTTTTGAATTGGTTAGCATTTTTGGATGGATACATATGTATATATTGAACACCTAACATATATTTATTTATCCAACTAGGACAACTCTATTTATGAAGCCATTAAAAAAATTTTTTTTTCAACGTTTATTTATTTTTGGGACAGAGAGAGACAGAGCATGAATGAGGGAGGGGCAGAGAGAGAGGGAGACACAGAATCGGAAACAGGCTCCAGGCTCTGAGCCATCAGCCCAGAGCCTGACGCGGGGCTCGAACTCACGGACCGCGAGATCGTGACCTGGCTCAAGTCGGATGCCCAACCGACTGCGCCACCCAGGCGCCCCTATGAAGCCATTTTTAAAGATGACCCGGTAAAGATGAGGGTGAGCCAGGCATAAAAAGTTCAAACAGCAACCAGGTGGAAAATAAATTCTGGGATGCTATGTTTAATAGGTAGATATTGAGACGTGACCTCTGTGTTCTTCAGATACCTAGGCTGGGCACGGGGTGGAAAGCTTTAAGGTGAAGTCTCATAAACATGACTGTGGTAGCCAGTTGTAGCTTAAAATAGCAAAATGAAAAAAAAAATCAGTCTTGCTTTTCAAGACTGACTGAAACAGGTGGAATAAAAGAAGCTGTAGCCGGCAAAGTGCAAGTCTTGATTGGAAGAACTTTCAGGCAGTTAGAAAAGAAAGTGTAGGACGGCAAAATGTGAAAAGAAGTTCTAGCTCAAGAAATTTACTGTTTTTCCTTCAAAAGACTATTCCTCTTCTAAAACTGTGAGGAATAGTCTGGTGAGCTACTACAGTTTATGTTAAATCTAAAACTTCTCTAAAAACGTGGAAAGCACACAATTTAGTATTAATAGCCAAGTTTTTACGTATTTACCGTTTTTAGGGTTTCAGCGTGTGTGTAACTTCAAGGGATGCCTTAAAGTTTTGTAACAATTGAAAAGCAAGATTAGGTAAATTTCAAAATAGACTTGGAAGAGAGTAAAGGGTAAGAAAAGGTGCAGGCAGTTCTCAGAAGGAGTCAAGATTCCTGCTTAGGAGAGCCCTTGCTGGTCTGTTTGATAAGGCTGTGAAGATGTCTCTCGTAGCTCCTACAACTTGTCAATGTTGCAAAATCCTACAAAAATGTTGGTACCACACAGAACGGTTTCCCTGGGACATTAGTCCATGTGCAACCATGGCCCATAGGAGTCACATGTTTCCTGAGAAGGGATGCTAGAGTAATCCCTTGGTATCACCTCCCTTCTCTTATTTGCTTAGTGTCAGCCTGTGTCCCAGAAGATTTTCTCTATTTCTAGAAGATCAATATCCAGGGTGATCCTGAGAATGGGTCCAAATCTATTGGAATATTTGTGAAGTATTTTATGCTTTAGCAACTACAGTGTTGAAACCGTAATAACCATTGTTTTTTGAGCACCTATCCAGGTGCTAGGCGCTGTGCTAAGAACTGTGGAAGGAAGCACTAACTCAGTTAATCTCAACAACACTATGATACCAGTGGAGACGAGCAACTCACAGAACAGGTAGGAAACCTGCCCCAGGGCCCATGGCTGAGAAGCAACACATCTGGGATTTGAACTTAGAGAAAATCTGGCACCAGAGTCCACACACTTAGCCACCAGCCTATACTGTCTCAGTCAATAGGCTGGTGACTAAAAGTCCAGATTCCAGTGTATCCAACCAGCCTAAAAATGGGCGATTCTGACTCAAACCAGATCTCTCAGCTGCCCACCAGGAACACCGATTCAGTCTGATTTTCCGTCCAGTGTGTGTTTTATTGTGAATACTCCTATGAGCTTTCAAGTTATTTGTAAACCTCTAGCTTATACAGTGTCTATGTCAAAATTGTATGCACTATTCCTTTGTTCTAAAGGTGGTTCATTAACTACCTTTATGACGGTTTTATCACTTCCTAACTGTCAGGAAAACAGTCACCAGGAGTGTGAAAGGCAGCTTTCTGTTATTATCAGGAAAAGAAGGTTAATTGTTAAAATCTTCACAGGGAGGTGCCAAGGCACTCTTGACTTCTGGTTCCTGTCACACACAGAGGCTGTGGAGTGCTAGGCCTCATATACCTTAAGGTGTGGAAGGGACCCTAGAGACTGACCTACCCAGCTGGAGGGTGCCCAGCTACCTCCAAGAATCAGATGGTTCTGCACAGAAGTAAAAAAGATAACTTTTTCTAAACAAGGAGGTAGTGAATTTATCACACACTAGTAACATTTTAAAGAAAGTTTACAAGACACTGTATATATGTCCTTGCATTGTAAGTCCGGCAAACCAGCACTAATAGAGTTAGTCTGTTTTGAAAACAATTTATCCCCATGGAGGCTGACTCTCAGGAAGTTAACGCAGTTAATCTAATTTATATTTAGATGATTAAAAAGATGAGAACTAGTGTTGTAAATATTAGCAAAATAAACCTAAGAAACATCAAAGGTAAGTTAATAAAAAAGATGAATTTCAATTTTTTAACATTGTTACTGTTTAATTGTAAACAGTTTAACCCTGTTAAACTTAACCGACAAAAGAAAAAAAAAACTTACAGTGGTATTATATTCTTGTTGCCTAATTTATTAATCTGCACATTTACGGAAAAGTCTCAGAAATTACTAAGTATTGGGTCAGCTGTGGCTTCTTCCCTAAGCTACATTTAACAAGCAACACCTTTGTTCCAAAAAACATATGACTAGGTCAAAAGATCAGCTGGTCAGCTTCCAGATTTTATAAACTCTATAGAATTTGATAAAGTATGAATTCCTTATATCATTGAACAAATAAATCTCTACATGCTTATCAAATGACATTAGCAATAATATGGTTGAAGAATTAAAAACCTTAAGTGCTCCAGACTGACAATAAAACTAGCATTTGCCAGGAAACTGAAATCTCTGACAAGTTAGAAGACCAAAGCAATTTTCTCAAGTAGTTGAAAAGAAAATGTTCTAGTTGCAAAGCCTGGCTAATTGAGTAAAATCCAAACTAAGTATTTAGGGGAATAATTCACAATAGCTAGATGTTCTTTTTTCTTTTTTTTAAATTTTTTTAATGTTTATTCATTTTTGAGAGAAAGAGCATGAGCAGGGGAGGGGCAGAGAGAGACAGAGGGAGACACAGAATCTAAAGCAGGCTCCAGACTCCGAGCTGTCAGCACAGAGCCTGACGCAGGGCTCGAACCCACAAACTGCGAGATCATGACCCGAGCTGCAGTTGGACACTCAACTGACTGAGCCACCCAGGCGCCCCAAAGATGCTGACTGGAGTAGCTTTTCCTACTGCTTCACTTTTAGTCTGTCTCTTTAGGTCTGAAGTGAGTCTCTTGTATGCATATACATACAGAAAGGTCTTGTTTTCCATCCATTCCTTTATGTGTTTCGTGAGGGTCAAAGCAGGGCTAAGAACCTAGTGAATGGTAGTGGAAAAGCCTCTTCCCAGCTAGGGCTCCGAGAGATGCTGGCCCTGGTCAGGGTCCCATGACTCCTTTCTTAGCTACAGTTAAGGACTACATGTTTGTGTTTCTCCAAAATTTGTATGTTGAAACCCTACTTCCCAATGTGACGGTATTTGGAGGGGAGCCCTTTTGGGAGATGGGCCCTGGGTCATGAGGGTGGGGCCCTCACGAGAAGAGACACCACAGAGTATGCTATCTCTCTCTCTCTCTCTCTCTCTCTCAGCCATGTGAGGGTACGTACAGCAAGATGGTCTACGAACCAGGAATTGGGTTCTTGCCAGACATCAAGTCTATGGCACCTTGATCTTGGGACTCCCCAGCCTCCAGAATTGAAAGAAATATTGTTTAAGCCACCTAGTTTATGGCATTTTTGTTACAGCAGTTCAAACTAAGTGACCACAAAACTTACCAAGAAGTGTGGGTAAAGGCTTGCTAACATGTGACACACCAATAGCTCGGCTATCTGAATGATGTCTAAGGTGGGTGGCTGAGCCAGCAGGGAGGAATTTCTGCTCTGACAGTTCTTTGCTGTCTTAGGCTACAAAGATGCTAAGCTCTACCCTATACAGTCCTATGTTCATTCATCAGAACTTTCGCTAGCCGAGCTGTCATCGAGATGCAAGTTATCCTACGCTGCTACCTGAAAAGAACCAAAAGAAAGAAAAAACACATCTTGCACAACTTACCGAATTGGCTTCTTTTTCCAAAGAAGGGCATGAATCGTTGCTTGCTGGATTCTTTGGTATAGCAAGTTCAGACTTCTTAGCTTTTGGCTCAGCTTTGCTTTCTTTGGCAACTGGTTTTGTCACAGATTTGGGGGGACTCCACTTGTTGGGTGATGGCTTGTGCACCAGCGCTGAGGAAGACTGGCTCGATCCTTCATCTTCCTCCACGTCTTCCGGGGGGTGCTGGGGGGCGTTCAGTTTCACGTAGTAGCCGTGGTACTGAGAATGCAGCTCCCCGTTACTGGGGTTAGGGATGTGGTGGCGGCCAGAGTACTTGGAAAGGGGCACCATGGCTCCCACCTCCTTCGTGGGAGGCTTTGACATCAAAGGCTTGTTGACGATGGCTGTCACCTGCTCATCAGCCACACTCCGTTTGTCTTGGTTGAGTCTTGCCCCTGAGCTAGGGTTCTGCTTCTTCGTGGGTTTCGGGGAGGAGGGCTGGGGAGAGTGGCTTTGTTTGGGACTTGCTTCAGGAGACCTGGGGGGTGTCGTGCCTTTGCGATAAAAATGAGGAGATTCCTTTGGTGTAGGTGGCTTTTCTGGTACTTTTTCTTCTGGATTTTCTTTAGCATCTACACCTTCCTGAAATCTCTGTTTGATATAATCTGGGCCTGGGGAAAAATTGACAACAGAAGGGAAGGTAATAAAATAAAAGCAAGGCGTAAAGGCTTGTTCCTTAGGGCTATCTATATGCATTTTTTGCTAGTCAGATTAGCCATTCCTCTTGTTTCTTTTCCTTTAAAAATATTGACAAGGCTTGGATTAAGCATGAGCACACTTCATTTCCCAGGGGAAAAGATTATTTGTTGCTGAAAACGTTAACATTTACCATTATTTATACTATTGTGATAGCTATAAAAGTTAAACAGTTCTGACTTCTCTAATAATTGCATCATTCCTGCCTGCTTGCAGAACACCGAGGTGAAATTCAGGTTGATGCAGCACTGGTGATAACACCAGAATTAATCTGCATATTCAAATTATGTGGCATAATTAGAACATAGAGTACATACTCTACTAAACAGACAAGAGTCCGTTTAGTATATTAAAATATTTAAATTATTTAATAAACTGACATTTAATAAAGCGTCTACTGCGTAAGTAAGAATAGAACCTGCAGATGACATTTTTAATGCAACTTCCTCAATGGGTCATTCAAACTTCCTGGAGTCTCTTCACAGGGGCTGTGCGCATTTTCTGTAAGCGTTAAAGTCATGACAATGCAGTTGTTGTCTTGACTCTGTAGTCCCAGGATTTTTTTTTCTTTTTCTAAATACTTTAGGATTGTTTACAACAATCATGTTATTTTTACATATGGAAAAATCTGCCTTTCAAGAAAGTGTTGCTACTTAGACTTATTATTATTATTATTTTTTTTGCTTTCATTTGCATGGAGTATCTTCCTACTCTTTCCTTCATTTTCAGTCTACAGTGAGTCTCTTGTAGGCATATAGATATAAATGGGTCTTGTTTTCCATCCATCCCTTTACTCTGTCTTTTGGAGCATTTAGACTATTTAAAGTAATTATTGATAGATATGTACTTATAAAAAGCTGGGATAGCAATACTTACATCAGACAAAACAAAGACTGTAACAAGACACAAAGAAGGGCATGGCATAATGATAAAGGGATCAATCCAACAAGAGGATATAACAATTGTAAACATCTATGCACCCATCACTGGAACACCTGAATACACAAAGCAAATATTAACAGATATTTATTTTCTGCCTGGATGATCTACCCAAGTGGGTGTTAGAGTCTCCTACTGTTATTACATTACTGTCATTTTGTCCTTTTATAAGGGAACAGTATCTTTGAATGATACATTAGACCAGATGGACTTAACAGATTATATACAGAACATCTCATCCAAAACCAGCAGAATATACATTCTTTTCAAGTGCACATGGAACATTCTCTAGGCCAGATCACATGTTAGGCTGCAAAACAAATCTCAATAAATTTAAGAAGATTAAAATCCTAACTGACCATAACAGTGTGAAACCAGAAATCAATTATAAGAAAAAAAAAAAAGGAAAAACCCACAAACACGTGGAGACTAAACAACATGCTACTAAACAACCAATGGGTCAACAAAGAAAGAGGAAATAAAAAAATATACGGAGACAAATGAAAACAAAAACACAGTGATCTAAATCTTTGGGATACAGCAGAAGCACTTCTAAGAGGTAAATTTATAGCAATACAGGTGTACCTCAAGAAAGACCTCAATCTAACCTTATACTTAAAGGAACTAGAAAAATGGAATAAAGTCCAAAGTTGGTAGAAGGAAGGAAATAATAAGGATCAGAGCAGAAATAAAGGAAATAGCGAGTAAATATACAACAGAAAAAAATCAAACAAAACTGATAAACATTTAGCCAGACTCCTAAGAAAAATGAAAGGAAAAAATAGAAATATAGGGGGAACAACCAGCACCACACAAATATGAAAGATTAAAAGAGACTAGTACAAAAAGTTATATGCCAACAAATTGGATAATCTAGAAGAAATGGATAAATTCCTAAAAACATATAATCTTCCAAAACTGAATCAGGAATAAACAGAAAATCTTTTTTCAATGTTTGTTTATTTAGAGAGAGCTTGTGCACAAGCAGGGGAGGGGCAGAGAGAGAGGGAAAAAGAGAATCCCAAGCAGGCTCAGGGCAGAGTTCTATGCAGTGCTTCATCCCACGAACTGTGAGATCACGACCTGAGCTGAAATCAAGAGTTGGACACTTAACTGACTAAGCCACCCAGGTGCCCCAAGAAGAAATAGAAAGTCTGAACATATCAATTATTAGTAATGAAATTGAAATGGTAATCAAAAAACTCCCCCAAAATAAAGTCCAGGACTAGATGGATTCAAAAGGTGAATTCTACCAAATACTTAAAGAAGAGTTAATACACAGTCTCCTCAAATTATTCCAAAAAATAGAAGGGGAAGTATAGCTTCCAAAGTTATTCTACATGGCCAGCATTACCCTCATACCAAAACCAGACAAAGACATTACAAAAAAAATACAGGCCAATAGATATGATGCATACAGATGCAAATACCCAACAAAACATCAGCAAACTTCATTTAACAACACATTAAATGAATCATTCACCATGAGCAACTGGGATTTATTCTGGGGGATGCAAGGATGATTCAATATTTGCAGATCAATCCATGTTATATACCACATTAACAAAATGAAGGATAAAAATTGTATGATCATCTCAATAGATGAAGAAAAAACATTTAACAAAATTCATCATTTACTCATAAGAACTGCCAACAAATGAGTTTAAAGGGATCATATCTCAACATAATAAAGGCCATATATGACAAGCACATAGCTAACATCATATTCAGTGGTGAAAAACTAAGAGCTATTCTCTAAGATCAGAAATAAGTTAAGAATGTCCATCTTGCCCCTTCTATTGAACCTAGTTCTGGAAGTTCTAGTTATATCAATCAGATTAAGAAAAAGAATTAAAGGCATACAAATTGGTAATGAAGATATAAACTTACTATTTGCAAAAGACAAGATACTATATATAGAAAACCCTAAACACTCCACCAAAAAACTATTAGAACTAACAAATGAATTCAGAAGTTGCAGGATACAAAATTAATATACAGGAATCTGTTGTATTTTTATATACTAATAATTTGTATAGAAACATTTAAAGAAAATTTTTTTGTAATGTTTATTCAGTTTTTGAGAGAGAGAGAGAGAGAATTTGAAGCAGGTTCCAGCTTTAAGCTGTCAGCACAGAGCCCAAAGTGGGGCTCAAACTCACAAACCGCGAGATTGTGACCTGAACTGAAGTCGGACGTTTAACCGACTGGGCCACCCAGGCGCCCCTATTAACAATTTCTAACAAAGTGGCAGAAGGAAAGTAAGAAAACAATTGCATTTACAAGTGCACCAAAAACATTGATTAAAGAAACTGATAACACAAGGGAAAGATATTCCATGCTCATGGGTGGGAAGAATTAATATTGTTAAAATAACCACACTATACAAAGCAATCTATAGAATTGATGCAATCCTTATCAAAATAACAATAGCATTTTTCACAGAACAAGAATAATCATAAAATTTGTTCAGAACCACAGAAGACCTTGAATATTCAGCCAAAAACAATCCTGAAAAAGAACAAAGCTGGAGGTATCACAATTCCAGATTTTGAGATACACTACCAAAGCTATAGTAATCAAAACAGTATTGTACTGGCACAAAAATATATTACTGGAACAGAATAGAGAGCCCAGACATCCATGCTTATATGGTCAACTAATCTATGACAAAGGAGGCAAGAATATACAGTAAGGAAAAGACAGTTCCTTCAATAAATGGCTGTTGGAAAAACTGGATGACTACAAGCAAAAGAATGAAACTAGACCATTTTCTTACACCATACACAAAAATAAAAACAGATTAAAGACCTAAATGTGAGACTTGAAACCATAAAGGTCCTAGAAGAAAACATAGGCAATAATCTGTTTGGCATCAGCCTTAGCCAACACTTTTCTAGGCAAGAGAAACAAAAGCAACAATAAACTATTGGGACTACACCAAAATAAAAAGCTTTTGCAAAGAAGAAACGAACAAATCAAAAAGGCAACCTACTAAAACTGGAAGAGGATACTTCCAAATGATATATCTAATAAGGGGTTAATGTCCAAAACATAGAAAGAACTTATGCAACTCAACTCCCCAAACACCACAATCTGATTGAAAAATGGGTAGAGGACCTGAACAGACATTTTGCCAAAGAAGACATACAAATGGCTAACAGACACTTGAAAAAATGCTCAGCAACACTAATCATTAGGGAAATGCAAATCAAATCCACAGTCACTTTACATCTTTCAGAATGGGTGGTATCAGAAAGACAAGAAGTAAGCATTGGTGAGAATGTGGAGAAAAAGGAACCGTTCCACACTGTTGGTGGAAACATAAATTGGTGTAACCACTGTGGAAAACAGTATGGAGGTTCCTCAAAAAATTAACAACAGAAATACCATATGATTCAGTAATTCCACTACTGGGTATTTACCCATAGAAAATGAAAATACTAATTTGAAAAGATATATGCACCTCTATGTTCACTGCAGCATTACTTACAATAACCAAGATATGGAAGCAACCCAAGTGTCCCTTGATAGATGAATGGATAAAAACGTCATATATATAAATACTGAAGTATTACTCAGCAATGAAAAATAAGATTTTTGACATTTGTGATAATATGGATGGACCTATAGGATATTATGCTAAGTGAAATAAGTCCACATGAAATACCACATGATTTCACTTACATGAGGAATCTAAAAAGCAACACAAACAAAAAGCAGAAATAGCTTCATAAATATGGAGAACAAACTAATGGTTGCCAGAGGGGAGGAGGGTGTGGGAGGGGCAAAATGGGTGAAGGGGAGTGGGAGATACAGGTTCTTGTTGTGGATAATCAGCCACTCTCATCTCCTGAGGTGAAGTCAAGGTCACAGAGTACAGGTGGCCTTTTCTCTGCAAACAGGCAAGAGCTGACAACATCATCTCTTTTTTAAAAAAAAATTTTTTTTTCAACGTTTATTTTTGGGACAGAGAGAGACAGAGCATGAACGGGGGAGGGGCAGAGAGAGAGGGAGACACAGAATCGGAAACAGGCTCCAGGCTCTGAGCCATCAGCCCAGAGCCTGACGCGGGGCTCGAACTCACGGACCGCGAGATCGTGACCTGGCTGAAGTCGGACGCTTAACTGACTGCGCCACCCAGGCGCCCCACATCATCTCTTGAGTAAATAGGGAGAAACCACCCCACCAATTTGTTTACAGAAATTGGCATCTGTTCACTTTCCTTCCTGTCCTCCACTCCCATCCCTCACACCAAACTTAAAGGATTTACAGAGGAGCTTAAGAACAATTATCCTTAATACTTAAAATACATACTGTCCACTTAGACTTTTAATTGCTCTTCCTGTGCTGAGTAGTAACTTATTGTTATGAGACTATGTACTATTTATACAAGGTATTTCCCAAAGTTTAAAGCCTCACCAAAATCTTAGGAAGCAGGCATTATTATCCCAATCTGCTGATGTGAAAATAGCTATAGTAGCTGAAAACCTAAAATCACATAGCTCCTGTGTTTCCTTAAGACAAAATGTAATTCAACATATAATGTAATATCTTAAGCCAAGAAATGACAATTCCCAAGGATCCACAATTACAGGTTATATTCAGGGGTGAAAACATAGCAAACAGCATTATCCCACTTTCCATCCTCCAGAAGTCTGAAGGATGCAAACTTCCCAAATAGGATAAAATCCTATGTCACCAATTGTGCTTTCTTCTCTAAACCTGATAAGCTCCCCCAAAGGCTACCACCCCTTTTAAACTTGGCAATTTTCGGGGTGCCTGGGTAGCTCAGTCAGTGAAGTGTCTGGCTCTTGATTTCAGCTCAGGTCATGATCTCATAGTTCGTGAGATCAAGCTCCACATGGGGAACTGTGCTTCAGGTGCTTGGGATTCTCTCTCCTAACTCTCTGCCCCTTCTCTCTCTCAAAATAAAAAAAAAAAAATAATAAATTTGGCAATTTTCTTTGAAAGTATGAATTCCTGGCCCAGAAAAGGTATCTCAGTGGAGCAAAGAGAAAGGGGGATCTGCAAATCCCTCAAAAGGTGAGATCTTCCTGTTTCTGAATTCTTTCTTGGTGCTGTGACCAGCACATACCTCCACCAAGAGAAAGAAGTGGCAGCGGCACCAGAAAGTGACCTTTCATCAACAGATTTGCCCCTATTTCAAAAAACCCATTAGGATCATTTATGCTGGTGTTTCATGGAGAAAGAACCTCATTATTCTATGGCAGATTTATTTTTTTATAAAACCCCTCCTACCCTCCTGTGATAAGGGATATTATCTGATAGAGTTTGAGGCAGTGTGTTCCTTACATACTTTTTCTCTGACTCCTTCTACTCAAAGTTTCATCAGAGTTGGTTGGTTTTATATGTACTTCACTGTTATTCAATTTTACAGCATTACGGAAATACAGAAATTACAAAGTACTTTTATTTTTATTTTTTTAACATTTTATTTATTTTTGAGAGACAGAGAGAGGCAGAGCATGAGTGGGGGAGGGGCAGAGACAGGGGGAACAGAGGATCTGAAACAGGCTCTGTGCTGATAACAGTGAGCCTCATGTGGGGCTCGAACTCATGAACCATGAGATCATGACCTGAACTGAAGTCAGATGCTCAACTAACTGAGTTGACTGGGTACTCAACACCCACGTGTCCCACAGAGTTCTTTTAATGTCTTCAATCTAAGGGGTACAAGCAAAAGTTATTTTTGCAAATCTAAAGATCAAATCTAAAGTTAATATTTAACTTAAATAGCCATACAGAACAGAGTGGAGAAAAAACAGACTCTGGCAAACACGATTGCTTATACATTCTTAAAGTTGTGAGGAAAAGATACAGAGTCACTGAACCATGAGAAATAAAGCTGTCACAAAGCCCATGTGCTTCATTTGGAAAATATGAGACTGTAACAGTGCAGCTTACAAATTTAGGATTTATCCAAATTTGTAAGGAAGAAATAAACTGTCACTATTTGCAGATAACATGATACTATATATAGAAAATCCTAAGGGCTCCACCAAAAAACTATCAGAACTAGTAAATGAATTCAGTTAAGTTGCAGGTTACACAATATATAGAAATATGTTGTGTTTCTATATACTAATAATGAAGTAGCAGAAAGAGAAATTAAGACAAGAATCACATTTACAACTGCATCAAAAAGAATAAAATACCTAGGGATAAATTTAAGCAAGGAAGTGAAAGACCTGTACTCTGAAGATTATAAGACACTGAGGAAAGACACTGAAGGTGATACAAATGAAAAGATATCCCATGCTCATGGACTGGAAGAATTAGTATGATTAAAATGTCCATACTACCCAAAGCAATCTACAGATCCCTATCAAAATACCAATAGTATTTTTCATAGAACTGGAATAGTCCTTAAATTTGTATGGAACCACAAAAGACTTCAAATAGCTAAAGCAATCTTGAAAAAACAAACAAACACCAGAGGCATCACAATCCCAGATTTCAAGCTATACTGCAAAGCTATACAGTAAGCAAAACAGTATGGTATAGGCACAACAAGAAACACATAGATCAAGGGAACCGAACAGAGAGCCCAGAATTGTACCTATGCTTATATGGTCAGTGTAGGATAAAGAAGGCAAGAATATACAATAAGGAAAAGACAATCTGTTCAATAAATGGTGTTGGGGAAACTGGCCATCTACATGCAAAAGAATGAAACTGGATGACTGTCTTATACAAGACACAAAAATAAACTCAAAATGGTTTAAAGACCCAAACATCAGATTTGAAACTATAAAACTAATAAAACAGGCAGTAAGCTCTTGGGCATTGGCCTTAGCAAAGGTTTTCTAGATCTGTCTCCTGAGGCAAGGAAAACAAAAGCAAAAATAAAATATTGGGACTACACCAAAATAAAAATCTTTTGCGTAGAGAAAGAAACCATCTACATAATGAAAAGGCAACCTACTGAATGGGAGAAGCTATTTCCATATGATATATCTGATTAAGGGGTTAACTTCCAAAATATATAAAGAACTCCTACAACTCAACACCGAAACCCCAAAATAATCTGATTAAAAAATGGGCAGAGGACCTGAACAAACATTTTTCCAAAGAGATATATAAATGGCCAACAGACACATGAAAAGATGCTCAATATCACTAATCATCAAGGAAATGCAAATCAAAACCACAATGAGATGTCACCTCACACCAGTAGGAATAGCTAGCTAGTATCAAAAAGACAAGAAATAATAAATGTTGAAGGAATGGAGAAAAAGGAACCCTTGGGGTACTTGGGTGGCTTAGTTGGTTAATAAGCATCTGACTGTTGACTTTGGCTCAGGTCATTTCCTGATTCGTGAATTTGAGCCCCACACCGGTCTCTGTGCTGACGGTACAGAGTCTGCTTGGGATTCTGTCTCCCTCTCTCTCTGCCCCTATCCCACTTGCTCTCTAGTTCTCTCTCTCTCTCTCTCTCTCTCTCTCAATAAATAAATAAATAAATAAATAAATAAATAAATAAATAAATGGAACTCTTGTGCACTGTTGGTGGAAATGTAAATTGGTGCAGACACTGTGGAAAACAGTACAGACATTCGTCAAAAAATTAAAAGTAGAAATACCATACACTACAGTAATCCCACTACTGGGTGTTTGCCACAAGAAAAGAGAAACACTAATTCAAAAAGATATATGCACCCCTATGTTTACTGCAGCATTTACAATAGCCAAGATGTGGAAGTAACCCAAGTGTCCATTTATATATGAATCAGTAAGTAATATGTGGTACAAACACACACACAGAGGAATATTACTCAGCCATAAAAAAGAATAAGATCTTGCCATCTGTGACAACAATGGACAGACCTAGTGAGTATTTTGCTAAGTGAGGTAAGTCAGAGAAAGACAAATACCATATGATTTGACTTATATGTGGAATCTAAAAAACCACACACAAAAAAGAACAGAAATAGATTCATAAATCTATGAAGAGAACTGGTGGTTGAGAGGGCATTGGTGAGATAGGTGAAGGGGATTAAGAGGTAAAAACTAAATAAATCAAGGGGATGGAAATGACGGCACAGGGAATATAGCCAATATTGCAGTAACACTGTAATAACTTTGATGGTAACTACACTTAAGGTGAGGCTTGCAGAATGCATAGGATGGTCATATCAATCACAGTGTTGTACACCTGACACGAACACTGTATGTCAAGTTTATGACAAAAAAAGATTACTAGAGTGGTGGACGTACATTATAGGGCCTACTTTACATCTTAAAAAAAATTCTCAACTTTACTATGCATTCATAAACGGCTAGGTAAGAAAATAAATGTACTGTAAAGCAGTGGCTCCCTATTTGCTGCCTATCAGAGGCACCTGGGACATGATTCCCAGAGACTTTGAATAACTATGAAGTGCAGCCTTGAAATCTTGATGTTTCACAAATGCTCCAGGTGATTCTAATGTACCCAGATACAGCCATTTAACAGCATGCCAAAAAAACCCCCAAAACAAACAAAAAAAAACATTGACTAGAGATGGACCTAACTCCAGCCTTACATGATTACATCCAGCTGGCAATGGTTCCAACATGGTGTAGTCATGTGGAGACTGGCCAGGAAGGAGGATATACAGTTAGATTTTCTAGAGTGAGATTAAACGCTTTTTTAAACAAGACATATAATGCAGAGGACAGAAGTTTTTCCTGGACTATCTTCTTGGAAGGCATGTGTTGCACTTGCTACTTGTTCTGTGGAGTAATGTGTGTCAGGCAGGGCCACACCAGCGACACAGGATTGAGGAGCCACAGTAGTTCATTAAAAAGACTGGTCATGGGGTGCCTGGGTGGCGCAGTCGGGTAAGCGTCCGACTTCAGCCAGGTCACGATCTCGCGGTCCGTGAGTTCGAGCCCCGCGTCGGGCTCTGGGCTGATGGCTCAGAGCCTGGAGCCTGTTTCCGATTCTGTGTCTCCCTCTCTCTCTGCCCCTCCCCCGTTCATGCTCTGTCTCTCTCTGTCCCCCCAAAAAAAAAAAAAAAAAAAGACTGGTCAGGGGGCACCTGAGTGGCTCAGTTGGTTAAGTGTCCAACTTCGGCTCAGGTCATGATCTCATGGTTCGTGAGTTCGAGCCCTACATTGAGCTCTGTGCTGACACAGCTCAGAGCCTGGAGCCTGCTTTGAATTCTGTGTCTCCGTCTCTCTCTGCCCCTCCCCTGCTCATGCTTTGTTTCTCTAAAATAAACATTAAAAAAAATTAAAAAAAGACTTGTCAGAATATTTCCAGGAAGCAAAATTAGGATACATGTTCATAGTTGTTGCAGTAAGCATTTTCATCTATTTTTACAGACCATATCTATGAATCCTGAGGGACTCTTCCCCCACCCCAGGGATTCATATGAGGAAGGAGTCAGATACAGGCCACATGACATCAAACAACATTCAGCACATGTCATCCACCAACACTGAGAGGTTACTTGCTATAGTTGGCATGGAGGCCCTGAACAGATACGGCAGATGGTAACAGCAGGGTATGCACCTAGTTCCTCACAGGTGAGCCGTGGAGGGCTGGGTATGGGCAGAAGCAGTGCCATGAAGATTCCCCCAAACAAATGCCTGCAAGGACCGGGCGGATAGCAAATGCTTTATGGCAACGTCAGAAGTCATTAAATAGAAATCAGATATTTTCTATGGAGACTGCCAATCAGTAAAGATTGGAAGATTCTAAACAGATTACATAAGTGGTAGCAGGATTACTTTTATATTCTATGTGGAAAGAACACCCATTTCCTACAGGACTTCAGAATCCCATCCTTAAAAACACTGCTACTTCTTTGAATGTAGCCATGGCGCTCTTGTCTGCAGGCTGTGGTACGTCCATTCTGCTGCCTTGCGCAGGGCTGGCTCTTAGTACACGCTTGTGGAACCGAACATACTGAAACGAGTAAGCGGTAAGAATAACCAAACTCATGAATTATTAATTTCATGTCAACTAATAGATCATTTTTAAAATATTTGAGAGAGAGAGAGAAAGAACACACAAGCAGGGGGAGGGGGAGAGACAGGAGAGAGAGTACCAAGCAGGCGCTGTGCTGTCAGCACAGAGCCCGACATGGGGCTCGAACTCATGAACGATGAGATCATGAACCAAGCCAAAATCAAGAGTCAGATGCTTAACTGACTGAGCCATCCAGGCATCCTGTATTTCCCTTTTGCTATGAAAACAGTTACTATGAATTCTGGGTTTTGGAAAGTGAGTTTAGAAGTCATCTGTTTCAGGATACTTCCCTTTTCTTAACCAAAAATACTACATATTGATGATAAGCATAGACCATTAAATAATGAAAATATGCTTTGATTTCTAAAGATTTATCATTCATACCACAACATGACCTTAGTTAACCCTGGCTCATAATAACCTAAAGACTTCACTTTTACTTTAAATAATGTACAGAGTGTATGTGTGTGCACATACATGCTATTATGGACTGAATGTATGTGTCTCCCGCAATTCATATGCTGAAGCTCCAACCCCCAATGTGTTCGTATTTGGAGGTGCGGCTTTTGGGAGGTAAGTAGGTTTACGTTAGGTTATGAAGGTGAGACCTTCATGATAGTATTAGTGCCCTTATTATTATTATTATTATCATTATTTTTGGTTTATTTATTTGGAGAAAGGGACAGGAGAGCATGGGCAGGGAAGGGGCAGAAAGAGAGGGAGAGAGCATTCCAAGCAGGCTCCACACAGTCAGCATTGAAGCTCCACGTGGGGCTCAACCCCATGAACCACAAGATCATGACCTGAGATGAAATCAAGAGTCAGACACTCAACTGACGGAGCCACCCAGGCACCCCAGTGCCCTTATTAAAGAGGAAGAGAAACCACAGTTCTCTCTCTCTGCATACACATGTACCCAGGAAAGGCCATGTGAAGAGAGGGAGAAGAAGGCCATCTGTAAGCCAGGTCGATGGCTCTCTACCAGAACCCAACCATACTGGCACTGTGATCTTGGACTTCCAGCTTCCAGAACTGTGAGAAATAAATGTCTGTTGCTTAAGCCACCCAGTCTGTGGTATTTTACTTTGTTACAGCAGCCGGGCTGGCTAATACACATGCTTTTAAACACAGGAAGGCAAAACTTGCTGAGGATGTTGCCTAGGGAATAAGCTGGCAATCTCTTAAGAGGGCTCAAAGCAAATATGCTTACCACATTCTGGGGCAGTGTTTTTCAGTCTTTTTTTAGCCCAGTCACTCCCACAATTGATAAAAATATAAGTTTTACACCTTACTTAATATCACTTGGAATTAAAAACAAAGTAAGCATCTTGATGGAAAGGAAATGGAAACAGTGGGACAAAGAACCACCACATAGTTTCCCAGTCATCCTCCCCTCCACTTCCCTAGCGGTCATGCAAAATCTCAGCTCAGCTTTCCTGGCTTAGAAACCCAATTTCATCAGCACTTTGAAGTAGAGCCATCCCCTGGGGCAGAATCACATCACCAGAGCTCACAATCCTGATGTATAACACCAGAAGGTCAAGTCGTTAGTTCACAATGGGCAATGTAAACATGACACAGGCCAAGGGGCTTACACCGGGAACGCCAGTGCATGCTGTTCCTGATGGTAGACCTCCATGACAAGCTCACCCGAAATCAGAAGGTTACAGTGAGCGTGGACTCAGGACAAGACGCATGAGATCAATCAAATATCTACAGGCATCAGGCTGAGCAGGGCTGATGCATCCATTTCCCCAGTCGGATGATCCTGCCAATAAGGCCATACACGGTTGGCCACAGTTCCCCGCATCCTGCCCCGTAACACAAACGTCCCTGCCAATTCCACTGCAATACTCCAAGGTTCTGGCCGCAGCTTCTTTGTCCTCTGGATAGTGTTTGGGTGGGCTTTGCCAATTTTTGCCTCTGTGGCTTTTTCTTTTTTTTTTTTTTTTTTCTATAGTACTTTGGGTGACCAATTGTTTAGATGTTTTAATACACTTAGGTTACAAAGAAATCTTGCTGTAATACAGCTGTGCTATTACTTATGCTCACTTTGTATATCTTTGTGCAGCATCACAGGCTCATTTTAAAATTTCACTCTCAGAGGGAACTCTCATTTCTGAGTTCCTGGGGGATGCCTTGCCGTGCCGCTCACACATGACAGTGTAGCTTTCTGGGTACACGTGCAATTATCTACACGTACATTCACATACCTCCACAGGTATGCTGTTACTCATTAGAACTTAACCCTTTGAGTGACAAAGCCATCCCACATGCTCCTATTTTCCCCTTAGTTTCTAACTGAACTGTAGAATAATGTGGTTTTGAACTAAAAGCATTCGGCTTAACTAAGATGGTAAATATCTGAAAATACTGCCTGCTCCTGAGAAAGTGTTCAAAGTGTAAACTACAACAGACCTCCTTTATTCCAGGGCCAACAGCTTCTATGTACGACAAATGCGTTTCAAACAATGGAAATATTTATATCTAAGATATGTGAATTAAATGAGCAGCCTGACTTAGAAAAAGGACTTGAAAGCCCTTTTAGAAATGTCTATCTGATTTGATCACCCTATAAATGCAGAGTGGAAAGCTTGAGTTATGCTCCCTTGAGAAGATCAATAATACTTAGTACAGAAAAGGCTTTCTATCCAGCTGCTGAAGGAAGAGTTGGCTATGGGTCAAAGGGGATTGCAGCCTTCCCCTTAGCTCTTGTCTCCAATAGACCCGTTGTCATCTCGTGCTACTGTGATGTATTCATTACTGATGGACAAGTTGCGTGTATGAAGCTGGCATGTTAGCTCCGAGGCTGGAATTACATTTTCCCACAATATTTTTTTTCCTTCCAATGCTTTTATGCCATAAAAGGCTTTTAAAACCATTTAGTCTGGGCAACTGAGATGACCTTCAGTATCATTTACCTCTTGGTAACACCTAACAGAAATCTATTGGGACGCTATTCCCCAGGAGAATTAACAACAGACAACAATACTAAGTTTGTCTGCTTTCCAAGTAGCTCCAGCCCAGGGCTCCTCCATGAAGCGGCACTAGCTCCTGACTGCTGAGCTGCTTCCCAATGGCAGTGTCACTGGGGAGGGCAAAGGACGGTCCCTCCTGGGTGGCTGAACTCTGTCTGCAGCTCTCACACCAACAGGTAGTGACTGACGTACTTAGGCACCAGAGAAGTGTGAGTTCACTTCACACCAGAACATAGTTTATTCCTAGCAGCGGTCACTGCAATGAGCAGAGTTTCCCTTTCTTAGAAATATATGCATGTATTAAATGGCTGAAATCTCATCCAGAGGTTTAAAAAGGAGGCACATGAAAGAAACCCCCCACGACTGTGGTTGTCTCCCTGGAGGTGAACTACTACAGAAGGTACTCTGACAGCCCTAGCGCTCAGCGGCTAGACTGGGCCCCTCTCCATTCTCCTAGAAGAACGGGGTCTTCTCAACCCAGCCTTTTACCCGGTCCTCATTCTTTGTAGGAAAAAAAAATCACCATGTCCCTCATTCTCATTCCTCCATCCTTTATTACAGCCAAGTTTGTAGCTTTGGTATGGATCTTGTTATTCTGTGCACTTGGACCTGCCTTGTTCATTTAGTTACGGTGCCCTGTGGGCTCCAGGATTCTAGGACGTTTATTGGAAGCAAACATGGATTGAACACCTGTGTTGTGCAGGGTGCTTGTTTTCCAGCTTAACAGAAACCAGTGTGGAAAGATTCTTTACCAAGAAACTATAAATTGTGATACTAAGAAATTTAAAGCATTGATTTTGATCCCTTCATCTACAAATCTGTTGCCCCTCAATCACTAGGGAGCTGTGGGTTCTAAAACAATGAAGAAACATATATAAAAAAGAGGCGAGCATTATAGAAAGGGATAGAAACAATCTACTAGGAAACCACTAAAAGGGACTTAAATATTTAAACCTACTGCAAATATTCGTATATTGCTATTTTAAGACATTTGAGAGATAGATGATCTGGATTGATTTTTTTTGAGGTTATTTTAATTTCTTCTACTATGACCTGGAATTTCCTCTTAATCTGTGCAAATTAACCTGTTTTTAAGTGATTTACTTCCTTACCTAACCACAGTCCTTTGAACTTTAGTTCAAGTATATTAAATATTAAAAAAATTAGTCACAGTAGTTACTAGCTCATTTCTTTACTACTGCTAATGGTATCGTTATATGTGCCTCTGATTTTGGAGTATTTGTTACAACATCTGCAGTGGTCACTAACACACTAACACCGTTTCTTAGAATCAGATGCTTCCTTTAGATTCCCATTTCATTTACTGCTGTCAGCTCCAAGTTTGTGGCCTAGGAGTCGGGAGGCAGGAAGGGAGAGACACTGGGCAATAAGCCAAATCTCCAGCACTAACACTCAGACTTCAAATACTTAGGACTTTTTGTACCTACTTGTTTTGTAGTACTGCTGGTATTCACGAGGCATAGACCTTTAAGGAAAAAAAAAAAAAAAAAAAGGAAACCAGAGGCAATACCCCTACCTCTCCCATCACTGGACAACAGTCTCACCTGGTTGGTAGAAGTCCGGCGACAGCTCCCTGGCCACAGCTCTTGCGATGTCACACTCCTGGCGGGCAGCCTGAGCTGCCTGGTCAGCGGCGTCAGCTTTCGCTCGTGCGTGTGCGGTCCTACACGGAGCACAAAGGGCGAGTCAGCAAGGGCGGCACCTTGTTAATCACACACGGACATGCAAGCTGTCTGCGGTCTGGGGAGGAAAATGCTGTGATCGTGGTCACACGCCTCCAACTGCAAGTTTTATGGTCATATTGTGAGAGATCAATGACGACGACATGGATGAAACCACCCGTATATTGCCTCAGTCCTTTCAAGGGAAATGAAAAGGGTGAGCCAGTTCTGTGCAGCTTGATGCAAAGCCTGGTTTTCAAAACACGGGATCAAATCTCCTGCTGACTCCTGCTGACTGATCAAATCTCCCCTGCTCCAAACCATGGAGAGTAGAGTTAGAGCTTATGAATATATAGTGTTCGTGAATTTAATTTCCTATGGTAGAATCAAAATAAGAATTTGATCGACAAGGGTCTGCCCGATAGCATGCTGGGAGAGTAATTCTGGAAAAAAAGTAGTAAAACTCTTTATTTGTGGCACTGATTACTGTGGTATAAATACTCCCTCCTTGACCAACTGAAGCGACCAATGTGATGTCACTGAATGTGTAGCTGGGGAGACACGCACACAGTGGGCTCTCACCAGCCTGTAGAAGCAGAGCACAGAGTGTGCTCTTAGGAATGTGCTCTGGAGGTTCTAACGAGCCCATTTAACTTTATGTATATGTTTTTGTGTGAAACAAGGAGAGTTGGGGAGGAAGAAACAGATGTCTTTCAATCTTCTACCTGCCCCTTGGCCCATCCTCACTGACAAAACCTCTTCTCTTTCCAGAGGACTAGGGTGAGGGAGAAGGCAGCTGGGTAGAGAATGGCGGGGGTGGGGTGGGGTGGGGTTCTTATGGCAAGGCAGGAGAGCTGATGTCCACCTGCCCAAGCAGAGAGGATTTAGAGGGCAAGACGGGGAGCTCTGGGTCATCTCCTTCCAAAGAAGATCTTGTCCAGTTAGTATTTAGATGATAGTCATGGGCATCTACTTCTTAGAATTCTGTTAACCTTCCATCCTATTTTACTAGCACCAGGCAGGGCTGTAGATAACTAGTAGTAAAAGCTAAATGAAAGTCTGAAAGAGGTGCTTGCGCTTATTTCAGAAACAGCAGGAGACGAAAAGTTGGGAAATAGCATTGTGCCCTAGCAGTTCTTAGTGGGGAAAACGCAGGTGGCAGCTGGTGCAGGCCAGCTGGGACTAGCTGCAGGAAGGACGTGGGGAAGATGGGGTCTGACCTGAGACGGGGGTGGGGGCTCACTGGCAGGAGGTCCCGTTCTCAAATTCTCCAACTACCTCCTCTCATTCTGTGTCCTCAGGGGACCCCTCACTCCTCCGCAGGACTTAGCGAAGCTTGGAGGCTGGCTGTACTAGGATGTAAGCTTCCCAAAGACCGGGATTTTACATTTCTGGTTCTCTGCTAGATTCTCAATGTGTACAACACTGCCTAGCACACAGGGTTTATTGGGAGCTCGTTTTATGAATAAAGGATTGAATGATGCTTCCTTAGGAACATCTGGGTAGTTGCTTAAAAATGAACAGATTGACACAACCATAAAGCCAGTAAGAAGATGAGTGGTGGCCAAGGCTTCAGGGCAAAAGCGGGGGAGGAATGAAGAGGTGGAACACAGGAGAAACTGAGGGCAATGAAACTACTCTGTATGACATGTGACATTATGCATGTGTCAAAACCCACTAAAGAAGAGTGAGCTCTAACGTCAACTATGGACTTTAGATAATATTAATATGTCAATACTGGTTCAACTGTACCAAATGTGCTTCTCCTGCAAGATGTTAATAATAGGGGAAACTGTGGGTGTGGGGAGAGGAGGTATATATACATGGGAACGAACTCCATGCTTTCTGCTCCATTTTTCTATAAATTTAAAACTGCTCTATGGGGGTGCCTGGGTGGCGCAGTCGGTTAAGCGTCCGACTTCAGCCAGGTCCCGATCTCGCGGTCTGTGAGTTCGAGCCCCGCGTCGGGCTCTGGGCTGATGGCTCAGAGCCTGGAGCCTGTTTCCGATTCTGTGTCTCCCTCTCTCTCTGCCCCTCCCCCGTTCATGCTCTGTCTCTCTCTGTCCCAAATATAAATAAACGTTGAAAAAAAAATTAAAAAAAAAACTGCTCTAAAAGATAAAATTCACTAATTAAAAATGAATGGATCAACTTCCAATCATCAAAATTGTTATTTCTGAATCACAGAGGACATTTTAGGTTATAAGGGGCCATGAAATGGAAACAAAACTAACGGTTAGTCCCCGTGTTGAGTCTGAGAATCAATGGATGCTCTGTGTTATGTTCTTTCAGTTTCTCAGAATCCGCAACCCTTTTTCTCAGAATTATTTTCCATTTTATCTATTCTTAGATAGAGCCTAACTATGTCTAGGCATCATAATTAATGAAGCCAGAAGAGTACAGTTATGCTGCCTTATAATAAAATCTGCTAGCCCTTCAATGATAAATTTGTAAACCTAAGTACAAACAGTTTATTCTGATACTATCACAATGCACCACCATAAAATGGTACCATTTATCTCCACCACTTTTTACAATATGCTAAGCTGGAGAATAAACAGATATAGCTTAACCTTTCTACAAATATATTTTGGAAGTACAGTGTCAGTAAAGCCGTGACCCTTTACTTTTTTACTTGCTCCTTCCTGTAAGCCCAAACAGGGAGGGGAACCTTTCCATCTAGTGCCCCACCCTGCATCAAGGCTCCTGCACAGCCAGCAAGATGAGTCAAAACCACATTCAAAACCTAAACGAGAGGCCTGCGTGAGTGCTTTCGGTAGCCCTGGACCCAAAGACAGGAAGCAGAAAAGGAACCCATCTGAGTCTGCTGTCACCACCAGCTTGGGGTGGCCAGGCCACTGACAGGTCTAGATATTAGCCCGGGGAAAAATCTGGGCTTAACTCTGGCTCATGTTAGTGAATTCATGTGTTCAAATCCCAGGCTCAGTTCCAGAGCCACACACAACCCCTTTATTCAGCCAAGTGGTAAGACATGCCATTGTTCATGGGTTGCGGGGGTGGGGGGTTTAGGCAAGTCATTCTGGGGAGGTCAGCTGAAACAATGCAAAGTGGATGCCTTGCTGCTGTAGCTGGTCACGTGGAAAACACACACACACACACACACACACACACATACACACACACACACACACACACACGGAGCACACATGCCCAGTAAGTCTTTCACATATTCAAACACTGCTGATATCTGTAAGTGGTCAGACCCTTACCAATCTCAAAACACCATGATCACATACACTCGCTCCCATAAAATGCAGTGAAAAGTAAGTAGAAAGCAACTTCTTTCAGTTGGGCATCAGCCGTCGACTTTCTGTTAGGGCCATAATTTTACAAATAGACCCACAGTTTTAGCTTGTAGAGAGTTACTATGTATGGGTGAAGAGGCAAAGAGACCTGAGAGGCTGGCTAAGCTCACACAAGCAGCTGGGTGATGTCCCCCTGGACATAAGCCCCACAAAGGTCATGTGTGAAAAGCTAAAATGGTAAATGTGAAATTTCTGGATGTGAGGCATCCCCTGTATACAGGTACTTAATCTCAACCTATTTTTCCAATCAGTAATTTGATGATGAATATCGGAGTTTCTTTCTTTAACGAAATAGTGTTTTCACAAACAAGTCACCGTGCTCAGAACAAAATAGTCCCGCTTTCCTGATTTTTCTTAAACCTAGTAATGCTTTTACACACACACAAAAGTCTATCGACAATATATTAAACACGCCTGGCATATACTCACTCCTGCTAAGGTAACATGCTAACCGCTTAGATGTCTGTCCCAACTTTTAACTTCAACCTTTCGCTCATCCACTCGCTGACACGGCTGATGAAGATTTTAATTTAGAATGGACAAACTGTATACCACATTTACAAATTTTGTTCTTTCTGCTTTTTATATATTCTCTCCCCAACAGTAACTGCTTTTTTAAAAATGTGGATTTTGAGGTCTTTTAAAATTTGTTATATTAAATCAAAGTCAGCTCACTGATAGATTTAAAATTTGATGGCAGAGCCTATGATCTACTTGGTTCAGGGGTCATACGTGTGATTTGCCTTGATGTCCCAACATTTAAAGAAGATTATTAGGAAAGCTTTAAAATGAGAGCAACTGTGCATTAAGAATCCAAATCTCAGGTGATGGCAACCCCATTCTTCCAGTTCCTGAAGCCTACACCCTTGGAGTCACCCCTGAGGCCTCCCTTTCGGTCACACGCCACAGCCACAGTCGGCAAATCCAGCTGGAACTACCTCCAAAACACATCCTCAATCCAGCTGGTTCTTGTTCGCATCCCTGCGCCTGGTCTGGTCACAGCCACCGTCTCCCACTGGGGCTAACACAGAGGCAGGACAGACCCTGCCTCTATCTTTACTGCCGACCATCCTATTTCCCTTCTGGTTCTCTTGGAAATGCCTGATAAGAGCTAAAACTCTTTCCTGGGTTAAGACATCATGGTAAGAAAATGCAACAGATATGACCTGTTAGCCTTCCTTTTGGACTGTGACCTTATTCATTTACAAGAGACCCAGATTTGTGAAAGCCAATCATCTTGTGTATACAATTGTAGTCCTTTTTAAGAAGAAATCAGTCTGTTAAGGAACACTCCTGACAGGAGTAAGAGTGAGGTGACTACACAGACCTCGGCTTAAAAATGAGGCATGATTTCTGAGTTATTGCACCCGGAAGAAACTGTTCTTTCAATCTTGATTTGATTCTCTGATAAGACCAGCCTGGCAAGGCTCAGCATATACTCCCTCCTGCTAAGGTGCAGGCGGGCCCCTTAGATGCCTGTCTCAACTTTTTTTTTTTTAATGTTTATTTTTTGAAACAGAGAGAGAGAGAGACAGAGTGTGAGTGGGGCAGAGAGAGGGAGACACAAAATCCGAAGCAGGCTCCAGGCTCTGAGCTGTCAGCACAGAGAGCGACGAGGGGCTCAAACTCACAAACCACGAGATCATGACCTGCGCGGAAGTCCCAATGCTTCTTTTCCTAAAAGTGATAGCAAGTGATTGAGACATAAGATGTAAACGAAGGAGCATGATATTCCCATTGAAGTTTGGTATTTGATCTTTCAAGGGCTCAAACTTTCTCAGAGGTGTGATAACACCGGCTTTGAATGCATTACTAGCCAGAGACTACACTGAGGCAAGTCTAGGCCACAGATGATTCTTGTCCCAGAGATCAAAAGTCAAACCACACCTCCTTAGCTATCATAGAAATCCCTTCATAGAATCATAATTCATATCATACTTTTGGCTTTTTATCAAAGGGAGGGAGGAAGAGCCAAGATCCATATGAAGAATGTTTACATAACTTTTGTAAAATGTTGTCCATTATGTGTGACACCATTATGTTTATACAGACCTTGGTGACACATTCCTCTTACAGTTTAGTCCCAGGGGGAAAAAAAAAAAGGTCTCTGATGATAAATTTGTGCACCTCCTTGTATCATACGATGAGAACTACATAATCTATCATTTCTCTTTTTGTTAAGGCTACGAGGAATCTTGGGAGTAAAACTATCCTCAATCTATGTGTATGGTTATCTTCTCTAGCTACATGGCTTCAACATTCCCCAATGTCAGGATGCTACTATGAATGTGAACCATAATGTCCTGCAAATCCTTTTTTGGAAACTGGCAGGATATTGAAAAAAAAAAAAATCACCAGATCAATAAGCTCTTGTTATACTAAGTTTTCTGAACTCTAACCCCTCACTGTGTGTTAAAGCTGAGGAACACACATCATAACTTACGGACGAGCAGAACCTACTATTCAACTTCCTTTATAGGATTTTCTTCTATATTCAGAACACTTTCAAGCTTGAAAAACAAATCTTCATTCTTATGTATATTACAGATTTTATTCTCTAACATTTGATCAAACTTAATAAGCTTAAAGGCTGTATTCTCTGGACAGGCCAGGTCAAAAGCACATTTATAATCCTCAGCTGAAAGAGGCCAAATAAATAACTGGCTATCTTCTACTTTATTCTGAATTTTATACAACTTACCTAAAAGTCACCTCCCTATGTATTTTATGCACTGAGAAAAATCTGATGAAAAATTTAAGGTATGTTTTATTCTTTAAATAATTTTTAGAAAAAGTCCTTTTTAATGAAGGTCATTCTAAAGTTTAAAAACTAGCACTAAATAAGCACTAAATAAGATTACAACTTCTCTTTAAAATATAATCACTGGTAACTCACCGAGTGGGAGAAAAAATTTGCTGACCATTTATCTGATCATGGGTTAATATCCAGAATAATATGTAAGAACTCCTTCAACTCAGTAACAAAAAAGGCCAACTAAAAAAAGGGCAAGGGACTTGAATAGACGTTTCTGCAAAGAAGATATACAAATAGCATGGGAGGATGCTCACCATTGCTAGTCATAACAGAAATGCATGTGAAAATCACAATGAGATACTACCTCACACTCATTAGGATGGCTACTGTAAAAAACAAAAAGAAGAGAAAACAACAAGTGCTGATGAGAATGCTAAGAAATTTGGAAGCTCGTGCACTGCTGGAGGGAGCGTAAGATGGCACAGCTGTTATACAGAATAGTATGGAGGATCCTCAAAAAATTAAAAATAGATTTACCGTATGATCCCCCAATTCTACTTTTGGGTGTCTGGCCAGAAGTGACAGCAGGGTCTCAAAGAGATATCTGTACACCCATTTTCTTAGCAGCACTATTCATTCACAGTGGCCAAACGGTAGAAACAACCCAAGTGCCCATTAGTGAATGAATCAATAAACAAAACATGGCGTATACATACACAGAATATTATTCAACATTAAAAAAGAAGGGAATTCTGACACATGCTATAAAACACAGATGGACCTTGAGGACATTACACTAAGTGAAGCAAGTCAGTCATAAAAGGACACACATCCAATGATTTCATTCATATGAGGTCCCCAGAGAAGTCAAGTCATAGGGACAGAAAGACGTGTGGTTGCCAGGGGGCTAAAGCAAGGGGAACAAGGAGCTATCATTCACCAGGTATAGGTTTTAGTTTTGCAAGATAAAAAAGTTCTCAAGATGGGTTGCACAACAGTGTGAATGTACTAAACACTATTGAACTGCACACTTAAAAATGGTTAGGACTGTAGATTTTATGTTGTGTATATTTTACAATTAAAAATTTAAAAAAATCACCCGATATACAAGTATTTATGGAGCATCCTAGGTGTGCTGGAGGAAGTGAGGAGAAAAGACCAAAGGTTAGGCTCTCAGATAAGAAGCCACTGCACTAGTCCAAGCCAGGGCATGCTAAGTATCTAGTGAGGGCAAGAGCTGGAAGGAATAATCCATGGACGTTTTAAGGGAAGGACTATCAGAAGTCTGAAACATGAGGGCAGCCTCTGTGTTAAGCCAGCTCTTAATAAAAATCCTGGAACAGAGGCTGAATACTGGTGGAATGGTAAATGGGTAAGGAGAGAAACACAGAAGATAAGCCCAAAATACTGTATCTAACTCGGTATCCAGATGAATGGCTTACTTACTACAGATAGAAATGGTGCTGAAACAAGCACATTTAGAATCTGAGTAAGGGTTGATGGTGCTGGGGAAAGGGGAGGGCATAGGAGAGGCTGCTGAACTTGAGAAGAACCTTTGAGAGGGTAGTACTAACAAGCAGTCCCACTGCAGAAGCCAGTCGGATGGGGGGCTGGTGAGGAAATGGGCAGAGGAAGTGGAGGAAGCAGGTGTGGGCCACATGCTGGAGACCTTTGACACAGAAAGGCAGGAGGAAATGTGGACAGTAACCAGAAGGATTAGCTGGGCCAAGGGAAAAGACGTTTTACTCTTAAGAAAATGAAAACTGATCTTATCACGAGGTGGGAAGAAAGATGCCCAGACAACAGCAGAAAATGAAGAATCTTTGAGGTGACAATTGCTGGAGACAGGTCCTGGATGAGGCAAAAGAAAGGAAACAGGAAAAAACATAAGAACAGTGATGGATCCATCCAATGTTATAAGGTTATCTGAAAGATCCTTTGAAAGCCTGCGAGAGCGCGAGAATGCAGTGGGCTTTGAAACCAGACAGGCCTGGGTTTAAACTCCAGGTTATCACATACTGTATTCCTTTCTCCTCAATTCCTTATGTATAAAATGGGGGAGGATATTACCTTGTAGAGTTGTTCTGGATCACAATTGATTGATATGAAATACTTAGTCCTAACTTAGGGTATGGAATCAATAAATGGCCATTATTAGTCTTCTGCTAAAATTTAGGGCCAGTGGGAAGAATCTGAGGGGTCAAAAAGGTGAAGATTTGGAATCAGAATTGTACAAAAGTTCTAGGGAATGGAAACAGGGAGTACTGGAATTGCTGAACAGGACCGGAGGACCTGACTTCAGGTCTCCATGATTCCATCACATCTTCCTCTTGAAAGGCTCTCTCTTCTGGGAGAAGCATAGAAAGTAGAAGATGGCCTTGATGCAGGGTAGATGCATCAATGAGGAGGACAGAGACAGAACCTTAGGTAGGGAGACAGGGCACATAGCCAATGGTGGACTGTGGACCAGGGGAAACAGCAAGGGTTAAATAAGGACCAAGAGAAAAATGTAAAGGCAATTTGGTAATTGCGAAGTCCTATCAATGCAGACTATTATTATAGTTTTAGGTGCTTTTTAATTGATCAAAGTAAGGCTTCTGTCTTTCCTATGGCAGATTCATAGAAACTCCTTATTCTGAGACTGAATCTGATATACTACTAAAGGGTATACTTTCAGTTCAATGTATCAGCCAGGAGGCTCTTAGTAACAAAAGATGGGTCAAATTATTTGAAAACGGATGCACGTTCAATAAAATGACACTAGACATCATGACTTTATTTTCTATTCAGCACTGTAACAGAAACATCTGGAGGTGTCTGGTAAGAACTTTGCAACCCTCAGAACAGAGAAGACCTGGGTAATAAGAACTGGCAAGTCAGGGGCACCTGGGTGGCTCAGACAGGTGGGCGTCCGATTCTTGATCTTGGCTCAGGTCATGATCTCATGGTTTGTGGGTTCGAGCCCCCACACCGGGCTCTGTGCTGACAGCATGAGCCTGCTTGGGATTCCCCCCACCCTCTCTCTCTCCCTTCCTCTTTGTCCCTCCCCTGCTTATGTGTGCTTTCTCTCTCTCTCAAAAGTTAATTAAAAAAAAAAAAAAAAAGAATTGGCATGTCAATGCTATTTTTATTTCTTCATCAGTGTTGTTATACTTCTTATCCTTTACCAGGGGTCCATTATGGCTACAAATTAAAGTACAGTATGACTAAGAAGTAGAGCAACTTAAGACCACCCAGCGATCAAGACACATGATAGCAGCCAATGGTGTTCAGCTGAGTGACAGGCTGACAGGGTGACTGGCTCACAGGTGGACCTAATCTCCACCTTCCTGCCACCAGTACCCATTAAATGTACACCCTGGTGCTCAAGCTATTCCATTTGGTAAATATTTCTACATTAGGAAAAACTAAGAGAACAGCATTCACTCATAAAAATCACATAAAACCCTCAGAATTCCTCCCTGAACTCATAGTTGAAACACATTCTCTTAGGTAATAAGATACCCGTTTTCTATCTCAGATGACCTAAAATGGCTCTCTAAATATCCCAAATCTACCAGTTTCCACTTCACTTTGTTCTATTTAGATATGCTTTGACGGTGAACAACAAGGAACCTATTCCTCTGTTGAACATTAGATGTGGAACAGTATTAGCGAAAACTGACTTGGGACTGGCCGTGCAAAACCATCCTGCATCTTGAGCTCTGTCATGCTAAATGTGCATGTTTTGAAGGTGTAGAATTTATGAGACTTCTTTGACAGGGATGCTGAAACAGAAGGGATAAACAGTGGACCCTTGAACAATATAGGGGTGAGCGGCACCAACTCCCCGCATGGTCAAAAATCCACGGGCAACTTTCGACTCTCCCAAAACTTAACTACTAACTGCCGACTGTTGAGCAGAAGCTTTACTGATCATGTAAACAGTCCATCGACATGTATTTTTAAAATATGTGTTAATATTCTTACAATCAAGGAAGTCTGAGAAAAGAAAATGGTATTAAGAACATAGTAAGAGAAAATATATTTGCAGTGTATTGTACCAAAAAAAAAAAAAATCCATGTCTAAGTTCAAGGGTCAGCTGTAGTTATTCTCTCAGCAAACTAGTTTCAGTCACTTCATGTTTCCTTGTAGAAACTGTAATTCAGGTAACCCAGTTATTTCATGACTGGTTTGTGACAAGGAATGACTTAACAGTTCGACTAAGAATCCTTGACTATGTTTACTTTAAATCTTCAGTCTTTTGCTGCAACAGGTACTGGGGACAATATAAAAAGCATACAGGATTTGCTCTGATTTATGTTAATCTTCTGGTTTTGAGGAAGTGACTCTCGAAAGTTCTGCTTTACCAGACAGATGAAAAAACACACTTAGAACTGGAAGGGCCTCTGAGAGCCCACACGGTCCCCAGTGGGATGAAAGGGCAGAACCCGTCTTTGAAACTTTAGGGCAAAGTGGGGTGACTATGTTGTGAAATGATTTCTGTATTATTATTCTCTGGATTTTGCTTTAGCAAACATTGTATTTAATTTCATTTTCCGGTAATAAACTTCTTTCTGCTATAAAAATTCATTCATATCCATTGTTCTTATATTCATGCCTTTCTCTGTTGCCCTCATTTCTCTATCCAATGCTTTAAAACTAACAGACTTATGACTCCCATTGAAAAATGCAAATTTTGAGCTTTCTTCTTTAAATATTTTTAAAAAATCAGTCTTGGCTGACTTTCAAATGAAAATAACACAGCTTAGAAAACATCTCACTATAGACTATAGGAAAGATTCGGTTTTCATCAAGGGTATTCTTTAGCAGGAACATTTTTAGGTGGTGTTAAAAATACTACAGATTCATCCAACTCATAGTTGCCTTTCCCCATATCACCAAATCAGTAATTAACGCCTCCGACTTTAAAAGGAGATATCAGAAGATCATCCAGTTCTTCCGGAATTCTTAAAAAGTTTTCTTCTTCATCTCCATGAGAATCTCAAAAAATTTCTGTTGTAATTTTACCTGTATTCAGTATTTGCTGTGTTAAACTGAGAACAGCAATTTTTCATCCCAGTATTCAATAGATAAAATAATGGCCTACCCTGGGACACAGAAAAATGGAAACAGAAAACAGATATATAAACCAGGGTAACTGGTTTTCTGTGCTGCATCTTTCAATAAAAGTAACAATACGATTTGGGGGGCAGAGGCAGTCTTGAAGATGAATATATGTATATTGAGATAAAAATGTATATTTCATTAGCGATGGTGGTAGAAACACAAGGCAGGATTCAAAGGAAGTAAAAAAAATCATGTTATATTCTGGCTCAAATAATAATAATCTTTTCCTTCTGATCCCAATAGACTATGAGCGATCTGCTCCAATACCACATTTTTACGGTGCTTACGCTACTTGGAATATTCCTGTTGTTGTCCGCCTGTTGTCTGCCTGGGTTTCTACTCTAGACACATATTGATGAACTTTTAACCTTTAATTTTCTTCTCTGTGGGATTGACACAGGGGCCTGGGATGCCATGCCTGTCAGCAGCATGGATGGGCCCCTGCTGCAGGCCCCAGGGAATGCAGGGGCTGTCTTCCGGGACTCCATTCCTTAGGAGACAGATGCATTAACCCAAATGGAGCTACTTCTCACCAATCCGAGATTCAGATCAAGTCCAAAGAATATCAGGAAGAATTCCAGGCATAGAAGGAATACTGCACATCCCAAGAATGGGGGGAATTTAGGATGTGATCTGCATTAAAGTAAGGATTTCCTCTGAGGCCCCAAATTAAAAATCTACTAATTGCTATCTTATGACTGGAGGAAAGTCAGACTGAACTCTGGAGGGACAGGAAGAATTACCTGGCAAACTCCAAAGCCTACTCTTCCCCCGACAGAGAGATCCAGGGTCTTACCTGCCGCTTCACTGCTTTCTGACAGATGCTTTAGAGGTCTGCAGGTTTACCTCAGAGCATTGGGCTATACTTTCCAAGTTGGATTTCCTGATTGTGCTAAATTCTAGCCACAGCAAGAGTACTGGAAATAGTGTTTCCTTCCTTTTCAATACAATCACAGTATCCACTGAAATGACAACAGTCTTGGGGACAATAGGACATGCTCTTGCCTTAGGGCTGCTCTGCCCTGTCTGAGGTAGGAATGTGAAAAATCCCCTTGCACTTAAGGCAGAGAACCGGGTAGCATGAGAGGCTTTGTACGATTCTGGTAGAAACCTGTAAAATGTATTTATAATTCTGGACCCAAATAAGGTCACAATGGGCACAATGGAGTATTACACTTCATGGTCTTCATTTTGTTCTAGAATGAAATGGGCGCCCTTGGGTCCATCAGATACCCTGAAAACATGAAGGACATCAAAGAAAGGAGATGCCTTTGAGAGTCAATCATAATGCATAAAACACACCCGTCCTGAAGAGACCTCATTCTCCTAGAGTATGTGTGGACTCCGCTGCCCTAGAGACAGGGCTTCTTACAGGGAGGAATTAGAATGACCTGAAAAATAGCATTTGTTCCCAGAGTAAGAAGAGGAGTTCCACAGAGTGAGAAGAAGCTCTTTCCATCCATGACAAGGAGGAGACAGCACACAAAAGACCAAGGCTGGGGAGCAGCCTTAGCTGGAATCTACGCTCTTAGGAGCTCCTACATAATGTTCAGCATGTCCCGCTGTTCCTTGTCTTCCTACTGATGCTTCTCCAGGTTTCAGACCTTGGATTTGGCTTCCTAAAATAATCACCCCTGGCTGGTGTCTCCTGACATCTCTCCATGGCGATGCAAATCCTCACTTCATGATCAACTCCTAATGTCTCCTACCTCAAACACAGCCTCCAGGTACTTAATTATTACAAATGTCTAGAAATACTTTCAAATTATCTGCTACTCCAGGCACATATACTTCTACTTAATTCTAAATATCATGCTCACTTTTCTTTCCCTACTTAACTACATTTATATTGTACACATCACCATACTGCTCTGACCCCACTGCAATTCCAACAATGCTGGTGGTGAAATTAAAGCTTCTTTTCCCTTAAATCTCTCTCTGGCAGATGATCACTGTTGGCAACAGTCAGTTGTAAATATGAAATTTCTCTGCAATGTTTTTCTGAGACATCACAGCAATAGCAGCTCACACGAATGATCTTGCATGGCAAAATGAAATGAGAAAGGTTCTGATGCTGGTCTGAGAAAGAGGCCTCTGTCGTATCATGAGCTCTGAGACACTATATATATAATAAGTTAGCACAAGGGATGTATTTTAATATGATAAATAACTTCATGGAATTTATGTTAATATTTCTTTTCCATAGTGCTGGCATAATTCTAGTAAACAGCTTACCTATCACCTTAGTTCTACAAATCTGAAATTAATTTTTAAAGCAAATCTTTTTTATTCTATATATAACAGAAAGACCCAGGATTATGATTTTTTTAAACCTGCTTTGTAATCTTAAAAGTAACTATCAGTTGCAACTATTAGCTATCAATTTAATTTTTTTTAATATTTATTTATTTTTGAGGAAGAGAGAGACAGAGTGTGAGCGGGAGGACGGGCAGAGAGAAAGAGACACAGAATCCGAAGCAGGCTCCAGGCTCTGAGCTGTCGGCACAGAGTCCGATGTGGGGCTCAACCTCCTGGACTGCAAGATCATGACCTAAGCCAAAGTCGTATGCTTAACCGACTGAGCCACCCAGGTACCCCTCAGCTTTTCAATTTAAATGCTGTAAGACCATGAATCTCTTCTATCATTAAACACTTCCAAAGTAGTACTAAATGTCTGCTTGGTAGGTTTAATCAGACAGTGAGTTTTAGGGGAAGAATACGCAAATATATGTAAATATATAATATACACACATTTTAATATGTGGATGTTATATTTGATTGAAATATATCTCTGTACCAACAAATATCGACCACTATTATGAGTGTCTGAAAGTTTTTTGTTTGTTCTCATCTGGGGCAAATATTTCACTGTACTTATAGTCCTCTAATAAAGCGTTTTTTGGTTTAGTGAATCCCAGAGAATGTGACAGAGCTGGAAGTAAGGAAAACTGAAACCAACTGAAGAAATAATTTTAGGAATAAATAATTTAACCAAAATACTAGCTAAAACTCTTGTGCTGACCACTAACACTGCCTGGGCAACTAGTTAAATCAGGGCTGCTTGCATTTTTATTTATTTTTATGGTATTTTTTTTAGGACTGCTTATATTTTTAAATTATAATGTCATTATGTACAGCACCAGGCTCCTTTGTCAAAATGAGGCTTTGGCACAGGGTTATGATGTAATTCAATTCACCAGTTAAAACATCTCCTATGCCTGGAAAACCTAATTGCAATGGTATTGTTCTTGACTCATGATAAGAAATCATTAAACTGGAATTCAGGAACCAGATTCTAATTTAAAATTAATAATACAGCACATTTTAATCTGTTTCTGAGATACCCGTAGAAGCTTCTGAGTGTTTTGACCAGTTTTCTCTTTTATGCTCTGGGAATGTACACTGACCTGAAATTTAAGTTACAAAGCAGGATCCCGGGGTGTCCTATTTGCTATTGTTATTCAAGCATGTACAATCCATCTCAAAAGCCCATTTTCCCTGTCCCTTAGCCATCTCTTGGCAAAGAGCCCCACTGCCTGCCATTTGCCACTTGTTCTGGGCTATTTTAATTCTGGACAAGTTGTGGTAGTAGGCTATATTTAAGTTGGCCTGCTCTGTGAAGAAACACAGCAAATGCACGTGGCACCTTTTCCCTTTTTGACATAATCCAATTGCACTTTGGCTTTGCGTTCAGCTGCGTGAGATTCTGTATCATCGACACTGGCTTGGTCCCACCGTCCACCTTCCAGGTGCCTACTATCCATTAGGTGGGGCGGGGGGCTATTCCCCGGGAGCGATGAGCTATGGCAGGGACCCGTGGAGTAGTCACCAAAAACTTACAGAGTAAACTGAGAAACACGAATAATGAAAGGAAAAGTAAAAACACCTCCAGCTCTTGGCTAAGTGCTACTGGCACATTTGCAGAATAATTTTTCAAAGACCAACTTCCAGATATGAATGTTGAATTTTGTAAAATATGACGCATCTATTGGGAGAGCCTTAAGAGAAATTACGTGCACCTAGAAAGCCAGCTTTCTCATTTCTGAGCTTTTAGAAGTGGTCATTCTAAGAAACACTTGGTTCTAACCTGCCCCTCCTGAGGGGTCCCCACCCTTCTTCAGTGCTAACACTTGATATACTTTCTACCTAGCACAGAAGTGTAAGTTTTTACTTGCAGTTATGCTGTTCCTTCAGAGAAGAAAAACAGGTCTGAAATGCACCCTGATCATGAAAAGTTAAATACCATGTAAAAAACACCTTTCTAGAGAACTCCGCTGAGGTCCTCGTAAGCTTTGGAAGTTCAAAGCTAGCCTAAAGGCAGGATCTGTGATGAAGAACCAGAAGACGCTTAACTTTTAAGGAAATATTTTACAAGTCTGGGAACTTTTGCCTCTAGACCTTGATGTACAAATGCTGGTACTAACATACTTGTTTTGCTGGCAGTGGGATTAAAATGCAGACTAGTTACATGACCCTGTTCATTTAGCCAGCCTGGACAGCTGAAGTATACAAAAACCAGATTCCTGCCTATTTACTTGAGAGGTACTTACTCTGACTGCTTGGAGTCTCAAAAATGATCAATTTACTGACTTACTGTCAGCCAAGATTCTACTTGATTTTTTTTTGCCGCATAAACTTTACGGCCCAAGTAGGGAGTAAAGAAGACTGAGCTTTTGTTTTCTGGAATGAACAGGAAAACCATTTTAGACATACTATGTTAGGAAAGCATTCACTCGCACAGACTTGTCAATTAATATGAAACCACTTTTAAATGTCCCTGACAAAGGAAGGGCCATTAGTAGACTATTTGGTTACATGGAGTCAGGGCTACAGGCTTTCAAACTTCTCTACATAGTAGCAAACCAGAGATGAAGAAAACTGATCAATACAGAGTTGCGTGTTTTTACTAGAAGGCACACAAGTGTCACGGAATATCATTACGTTCTGAGTATCATGAAAACACAAGGCAAAAAATAAATGACCCTTTCGTTCTCTAAGCTTTTGGAGAGCGAATTCCAAATTTCAATCCATACAACACCATCTTCTTTGCCAAATGCATTCATTGCCAGGCTCCCTGGTATTCTTTTAGGAATGACAATTACCTCAGGTTTCCCAGTTTACCTTTTCTTTTCCTCACATACTGTCCAAGCTCACTTTCTTAAAGGCAGCAAGACAATAAAAACACATAAGCGACTGTTCCACCACAACCATGCATCAGGATTTAGGATAAATCATGGATTTACAAGTCTGGATCAGAAACCCGCCCTGGAAATGCTGCCAATGGGAGTATATAACTGTGGCTACAGCTAATAGAAACATAATGTCCCTGAAGGAACTTCACATCCCCTCATGGAACTGCGCTAACGGTCACCAGGACGTTCCTCCTATAACCAGGATATGACGGGGGCTCTCCTGCACTCCCTGCTCTGAGAACACAGAGACAGAAAGGTCTTTGTGAGAGCTGTCCTCTTAGGACAGAATCAAGGCAGGGAAGAAAAAAATTCTGGCTTAAAAAAAAATAAATGATTAACACTGAATTTTCTTTTGCTTTTTTGTTTTTTGTTTTTGAGAGAGCAAAAGCGAGCGCAAAGGAGGGGCAGAGAGAGTATCCCAAGTAGGCTCCGTGCTGTCAGCACAGAGCCTGACCTGGGGCTTGATGTCACAAACTGCGAGATCATGACCTGAACTGAAATCAAGAGTCAGATGCTTAACTGACTGAGCCATCCAGACGCCCTGATTACTAGCACTTTAACAGACGTTTTAAATAAGGTCTTAAGCATTCAACTTTTATTATATTGTGTGCTTCTGGTACTATCAACTAGAACACACATATATACAGATCACACATGTCCCAAAAATAAAATAAACAGAGGGCATATGTGTCATCATTTCTAGGAAGGACAGGGAAAACGAGAAGAGAAATTCTATCATATTTCTTAAGGAGCCCAGGGAGAGAAACATAAAGAGACAAAACCCTAAAACCATAGGTGGTCAGAGCTGAAAACAAAGGGGCACAGGCCAAATTTCTGGGCTTGAGGGTATAAGGAGAGGTGAGTGGATGGGACAGGTCCCAGAAGGTTAGAGCAGCCATGGGCCCGGGTTTCACACAACTTCAACAACAGGCCACAGTAAGCTGTGAAGTTGTAAGCAGGTTAGTGACCTGTGAGCTCTGTCCTCTGTGGCCTGGAGGTCAGCCCTGACTCTGGTCATTAGGCCGCCCTGACAGGACCAGACACAAAGGAGAGGGACAGGTCCTTTCTCCTCAATGAGCTACACTCCACAAAATACCACCATTGCAAAAATATAAACACCTGGGATATACTTATTGTATTAAGTTAACCAGGCAAGCATTGATGGTGATGACCATTAACATTTACTGAGTGCTTTTTACACACCAGGTTTAACTTGCATTATCTGTTCCAAGAGCTTTATGTGTAATACCTCCTGAAATCCACCCTAGGGTTATGAGCTAGTGAGTGGAGTGGTGGGAGCTAATCTGAATTGCAGATAGGAACTGACCCCCCCCCTCCCCACCCCAGTCCTTGTCAAGCCACAGACTTTTCCTATGGTAATCTTTTCATTTCCTATGGAAAACTTGGTTTTCCTCATCATCTGAGTTACTAAAAGATGAACATTTTGTTCCAGGTATTATCTAAATTAGCATATACGTTTCTCCTTTTTGCATGAATCGATCCTTGTATAGAATAATCTTTTAGTGATAATTTTTAGTTTAAATAAGAGTATAATCGATGCTATCAAGTAACAAGTGATTATGAGCTGCACCAGCTTTTCAAATGATTTTACTCCAAGCTGTGGGATTCTTTTTTTTTTTTTTTTTTTTTTTTTTTTTTTTAACCAGGTTGCAATACCTCCCTCCAACCTCTGTAAGATGTTGAGGTCCTGCAGTCTTTCACTGGGGTTTCAGTGGGTGACACACACCAAACCCCCTGCAGCGGGCACCTCACCCCCGCGGTAGTGGCATCTGAAGCCTTCTGCCTGCCCGGCCACCCTGAGGCCACCTTGCCAGCCATCCTGGTCCCTTCTGTCTCCTGCCATCTGGAGGCTCTGAACTGTTCCCTCCCCACCTACTGCCCTCAGCATGTCCTTGGGTGTCTCAGCATTTGTAATATTTGGCATTGAAAACCCAATATCTCAATCTACAGCATGTTGTTACAACCACAGCATAAATGTAATCCTTGGATTAGATTAGCATAATGGGAATTTCACGGTCTCCCTGGACTTGCTCTATAGATGTGGACACATTATTTAGGATTCACAGACTTCAAAAGTGCCAAACTAAAAACATCTCTTGTGTCATATTGGAACACACTCAAAACTGAGTTTCTTGCTGTTTGTCTAATCCTTGCCTCTACTGGTTATGAACATGGGTTCTAGAGTCAGGCTGCCTGCATACAAATGAGCTCTAACCACTCACTAGCCTGTAACCCAGGGCAAGTTACCTACCCTTGCTATGATGCTGTTTCTTCTTCTATAAATTGAGAACAGTGGTAGAACCTACTTTGCAGAATCATTATGAGGATCACAGGTGATACAAGTAAGACACTACAAACAGATAATGCAGATGAAGCTGGGCACAGAAGACATCATTATAGATAATATTTATCCATTTAATTTAATAACTTAAAAATATATTAAGTTGCTAAATAATATATTCAAATGGCTCAATAAAATATAAAAAAATAATGGAAGGGGCACCTGGGTGGCTCAGCTGGTTAAGCATCAGACTTTGGCTCAGGTCATGATCTCATGATTCGTGAGTTTGAGCCCCACATTAGGCTCTGTGCTGACAGCTCAGAGCCTGGAGTCTACTTCAGATTCTGTGTCTCCCTCTCTTTCTGCCCCTCCCCTGCTCGTGTTCTGTCTCTCCCTCTCTCTCTCTCTCTCTCTCTCTCTCGAAAAGTAAAAACATTAAAAAAATAATAATAACGGAAAAACTCTCCCTCTTACCTTGTCTGTTATTCATACCTTGGTGTTAACTCAGACATAGCTAACCAGTGTTTCTGTTTTTCTAAAAAAATTCTTCCAGAGTTTCTTTAAGTATATACAAGAAAATTGGAATGTGAGTTCCTATTTTCTCCTTTTCTGCACAAAAGGAAGTAATATATGCAATATGTCTGTACCTTTGTGACATGCAACAAGAAAGTGGTGACCAGACAGCATTAGGCATCATCTTGTGCCAAACTAATGTAACCCTTAACCTTCATGGGAGGGGGCAGCAGAGAGGTAACAAGGGCTCCGGTCAAAAGACCTGTATGTATGTCCTGGTCCCACCATCTGCAAACTATGCAGCCATGGACAGATTACTTAAAAGTCTTAGAGGCACAAACTGGTTGTCAGCGTGTTTATTATGAGATATGCAAATCTGAAGACACACACAGACACACCCAACCCACAGTGTAATTACCAGTTAGAAGCTTCCACAACCCACAGGGCCACTCCTTCTATCCTGGAAACACCGGTTTGTGGATACGGAGACACAAAGTCTCTACACATGACCCGGTATGTGGCCTGCCAGGTGAGGTTCCTTGTCTAAGGTGGCAATGGTCTACTTTTCCTTGAGGAACAAACACCTGGTATGGGCTACACTCTGTATCTTAGATCTACCTTGGTCAACTTTTCCAACAAGGATCCAATTTTTTGAGAGCTGATCTAAAATTGCATCACCAGTAATGTTTACCTGACACGAGGCTTAAGTTTTGAAAATAACCAAGAGGTAAATTGGGAAGGAGAAGAGAAGACTGAAGGACCTAGTGGTTTTCACTTCCTCAGAGGCAGCCAAATGCGTTCAGTCCCCTGAAGGCATGGCTGATGGGCCTTCTCACTTTGTGTGGTGACACTGGCTGCAGCTGGGCCCATCGCTTCTCTAGGGGCCTGAGCCCTTGCCCAGGAGAAGCTTTGCCTGGGATGTAAGAGATCTGGCTTCTATCGCTGATTCCTTACTCTCACCTTCCTCTGATATATTAGCGTCCTCATCTATAAAATTAAGGAATCAGAATGAGAACAATTCGAATTTGTTCTTATAACCAAACTTAACCTACTTTCCCCCACCCCCTTTAAAATAGGATACAAGTGCTTATGTTCCAGCTCACAGATGCCGATCTCCACCTCCTCGGCTTTCCCCTGCCTCCTGTTCACCGCCCCTCCACAAAACCTGACAGCTCTGAGGTATCCAACTACCCTGGAAAAGTAAAGAGTTTTTAAAGTTCTCCTCGACTTGGGTTTTCAAGAACTGTGGCAGGTGCACTTATTTCTAGGGAAATCTGCTTACTACATGTAAGTAAGAACCAGGCCTCCTTTTGTTTTTTTAAAGTGATGATAGTCTTCCTACTAAATCTGATGAATTGTTTTGCTTTGGTAAATAAAGATAGGGGCATCAGATTCAAGTCGGAAAGGCAGCTGTACCTTCTAACTACAACTTTCCTACAATTTGAATGATAAAGAACTCTAAAAACAGCCTGTACCCGGCAATCAGATCATCTGTGGAAAGTAAAAACTCAAGTCGTATGTGTTTCATGACAACACAGATACAAAAAAAAAAAAAAAAAAAAAAAAAAAAATCTAGCAATAGGTGCTAATACATATGAGTATAATAGCCCAAGACTCCTTGAGGATTCATGGCGGATCATTCTTATAAGTGGATACCTAATGCTGGCGGCAGTCTTTAAACATCCTGTAATCAGCTAATTAAAGCTGGAATTATTAATAGTACATCAATGTATTTTACAAAATCCGGAAAGCAAGAAAGACCTCAGAAACCATTTGGCTCCAACTCATTTATGTAGACCAGGAAGTTCAGGTCTAGAGGGGTCACAGTTCTGTCACACACATGCACATGCACACACGGGGGGGCTGTCTGTGTTAGGTGACCCCAGGCCAGTGCCCGTGGGGACTGCTTGATGGGAGGCTCTATGACAGACACAGAGGATGTGAAGTAGTAATATTCCTAACTAGTTGGGTAAACGGTATCAGTTCATCAGCCAGAAGGTGGTGAAAGGGGACCTGCCATCCTCAGGGGACAGTCAGGACCCCTGCGTGGGGATGGCAGTTTCAGGTGTGACTGTCAACAACTGGGCTACTCCTCAGCAAAGCGGACAGGTGTTTTCCACTCGTGTTCTTCCCATTAGTTATACTTCTAAGGTATTCCCCTTGCTTACTCGTGATGAAATGGATGGGAGAGGGGAGCCGCAGGGAACAAGCAGCCCATACAAAAGGAAGGAAGGTGACTGGGAAGGCGAGGGGGTGGGGGTGGGGGGAGGAAAGATGGCAATGCATGGGGCTACCCTGGGTTCAACATAGCAGAGGGCAACCACGTGGCAAGTATCCTGGAGCTAAGGCTGATGTTGAAAAATGATCTTAAGTCCCTGAGAGGAGCATGAAAATTAAAGTTTTCATATTTACTACACTACTATAATGGGTGTGTGTGCATACACAAATACATACTACACAGATGCAATCACTGAGCATCTATGTTCCACGAACTGTGCTACACACTTGATGAACAAAATTACTGTGTTGGACTCCTGCCAATAGTCCTTCAAGGCTATTATTCTGTCTATTGTATATAAGGAAGCAAGTTCTCACAGGTAGCATTTTGCCCAAAGCACACAGCAGAGGGGCGTCTTGGTGGCTCTGCAGGTTAAGTGTCCGACTCTTGATTTCGGCTCAGGCCATGATCTCCCGATTCATGAGATCAAGCCCTGCAGCGGGCTCTGCACTAACAGCACAGAGCCTGCCTGGGATTCTCTCTCTCCCTCTCCCCAGCTCATGCACTAGTGCTCTCTCTTTGTTAATATAAATAAACATTAAAAACAAATAAATCCAAAGCACACAGCAGAATCGGGACTGAACCCAGGTATGTTTAATGAAAAAGCCCATGCTCTTTCTTCCACATTATGCTGACCATCTTCTGGAAATAACTAAAATGTTACGGGGGGAAATCTGCCAACCTGTGATAATGGTTTACCTATTACACTGGTTTTTGTATTTAAGTCTAACGTAATCCCAAAATCAACTTTCCACTGAGTTGATAATTCAGATAAAGGTTCTTATCAATCCTGTGAGCTACACATAAAACTAATAGTCAGCTGGAAATTCACTGCTGAACCAACTCTGCTTACCATTGTCCTCCCCAGGTCAGAATGTTACCAGTGGTCACTTAGGCATTTAAAACTTGCCTTAATATAGTAGGCGCAAAAAGCCTACTGATCCCTCAGTGAGCCAATCTGGTTAAGAGAGCTGAAAATACTAAGTGGACAGATGTGTTTACCCCTTTATTTCAGGCAAACAGACCCAGTCTTAGTAGCCAACACACGGAAATAACCCCATTCTTCTTCGGAAGCAAGTGTGCATGGACAAGTTTCTAATGGAAACTTGGTAAGAATACACTGTTTTCATGAGAGTTTGTAAAGGACGCTCCATGTTCTTCCAATTGCTGGAGCCCAACTACCCAGCCCTGGCTCCCCACAATGTGCCAGACCCGTTCTCATCTGTCCTTTGTGCTTAGTGGGAGCTACTCGACCCACAATTATCTCCTCACATTCACACTTTGATGATATTAGGTCATGGGATAAATCTTCTTAAACACAGTTGGATTTCCCCCTCCTACACCCTGTCCTTTTCTTATAACCACTGGTGCCGCCCACTGCCAGCCTCTCCCTGCCCAGGAGTGCCTACTACCCGCCATCTTTGACATTTTAACAGATGGAAGATGGGGAGAGGCTGCAGAGAAATGACCAAGCTGGCTCTTGGAAACATGTTTGAGAAGTTGTCTAATCCAGTCTGAGGTGAGACTTTCCTAATGTCCCACAGTTACCCCACATGGAAGGCTCACTATGTGTCAGGCATCACAAAAGATCCATCTCATGTATTATCTTATTTAATCCTTTTGACGTCCCTATGAGGAGGACTCTACAATCCTACCATTATTGATGAAGAAATGAAGGCTAAAAAAAGGTTAAATAACTTGCCCAAAGTAGAGTTAAGACATTCCTGGACTCCAAAGCACGTGTTCTTCCCATACTTTATGACCTTAAATTACAGAGTGTGAATAAGATCAGTCCCCCACACTAGTCTAGAATGTTCCTCCAAGTCCTGCTTTTCAAAGACCCAAAGTATTAGTAGGGAAGATGTGTGAGTATTTAATTCTAAAACAGAAGACCCAGAGGCTATCTGCCCAGCCACAAAATGCATTCCATCCTCTATCAGAAAGTTTTATTTTTTTCTGTGCCATCAGGGCAGAGATGCCAAGAATACTCATTCTGTGGTGGGCACCAACATTATTCTAAACTATACAAAAACTTTAAAATTAAGAACTTTAGAATACATACATTTGAATTTTAATAGGTACCCCAGGATTTCTCCTAGAGGTACTTTAATGAACTGCAACTTGGCTTTTAAAAGGTAGTTGAACATAATGTTTTTATAGTGCTGTTCGTGACAGTGGGGTGTTAGAGGCAACGTAAGCATCCATCACTAAGGGAATGGTAAGGAAAACAGGATGCATGTGTACTTTAGAATACTGTGCAGCTGTCTGAACCAATGGCCCAGGTGTACATATGGCAGCGTGAATACCAGGTGTACATCTTTAAATAGTGTTGAGTGGCAAAAACAAAAACAAAAACAAAAACAAACCCAAAACTATAACATTATATAAAAAATGTAACATTGTATGTTAAACATAATTAGAAATAAAAGAAAATGAACTGTGTAACATAGTGCCTGCCATATAAACTAAAAATATATAGAAACAACACTATACTTTTCTATTTATACAGAATCGATGGCATGGGATCAACATTTATTACTGAGTGCTTAGGGAAGGGAAGGGAATGGGCCCCGGGGAAACAGATAAAAGGGAAAGAGGGAAAAGAAGAGAGGGGCCTTGTATTAATGGTTGCAGACAGAAAGCCAGAACCTGAGGCCGTGATGACTTTAACCTTCCACACCAAAGGGTTAAGAAAACAAAAGGGAGGAGGCAGGGAGAGAGGGAAGGCGGGGAGGAGGAGAAGGCCAGAGGAGGGAGGGAAGACAGAGAAGTAGGTAGACAGAGGATGGACACCAGCTAGGAATCCAGCTTGGAGCTTTGTCTCCACACTCATTTTTATCTCTTAGCTCTGTTAGTGGTACAGTACCTAATCACCAGCTTTGGGAAGCTATTTAATGTGTACACAGTCATCCCTCACCCCCAAGCCGTGCACAACCAAGCCCGGATTTAGGAGCCCAGTTTGTAGGCTTGAATACTAATATTAACTGAAAATCATACTTTCTGGCATTAGAATTGAACCTTTGGATTTACTCCTACAAAAAGAAGCCACTTTCTTTTTATAACTACATAGAATGGTAGAGCATAAACAGTGCAGAATGGAGACCAAAAATTAAAAAAAGAAGAAGAAAAAAGAGAAGAAAAAAAGGCAAGCTAATGACTGGATGTGATTAAAAGTTCGTTTCCCCCCTTCTTCTCCCTCTCGTCCTCCTTTCCCTCCCCTGCAACCTGCACCCAGTGAGTCCCAGGGGTAGCAGTGGCTGCAAATCTCCTTTCCTGGGACCCCAGCCTCGGAGAGGAGAGGCCGGCTGGGGAGGCGCTGTGGCGGCTGGGGAAAAAGCTGTCGCGAGCCAGGACTGGTGAATGAACTCCTAAACAAACTCTCCTCTGACACATCACTAAAAATAAGTATGCTTACATGCATAACACATTTTTGGAACAGTAAACTGAGCTCTCTCTTTCATCCTCTCTAGAGATTTTATGTTTCACATTCAACTCTACAGAAAATAAGATGCAGGTGTCGACAACAGCGAGCACTGCAGGTCCTAACTTTGGATGTAGGTGATAGATGCACATCTGCCAAGATGTTATGGAATTGCAGAGGGCGGACAAGCTCCGCACATCAGCTGCTCCTCCGTACTGCGCTCAAACGCTGATAAGGCTCAGTTGGGCATTGCCTTATTTAGTCAGGCTCCTCTGCCCAAACACCGGTGCACGGTGACAACGGCACATGCTATTACCAGGCTTTCTCCTTTCAGTCATTGGTGCTGACACACCAATTAAAAAGAGCGTCTCCGATATTTAAACAGCTTCTTGCCTCTCCTAGTAGCAACTATTCTACAAAGAATGATGATAATGACACGACAAATACATCTGCATATGTTTGCTTGGCAAAGAATTCTCAGAAGGAATACTGAAAAGGAAATTCTAGTTCTTCAGGCTTTTTTCCCCCAACACTGAACAAATTATAATGCTGTGTATTATGGCTCTGTTGGTTTGGCTAAACTGTGTCACAAAGACGATTATTACTATTTTTATTTTTTTCATAAACCAGTATTATATTGCATACTATTATTTTTTAAAAACAGGCACTAGAGTTTCGTAAAGAGGCTTATATTAGTTAATAATTTGATCTAGACCTGACTCTAACTATACACACATAAATGGATACGTACACAAACCACTATATGTATTTAAATTACTTCCTACAAGAAGTCAAGTATATGAGTCCATTCTAATTGTTTATGGAATGAGGAAGTTATGTACTGGCATGGGATGAATTCCAATATATACTATTAAGTAAAAAACAACAACAGGATACAGAACAGTGTGCATTCTAGGCTACAATCCTTTATCTGTAATTCCAGATCTAAAAAGTTTTAAAAACCAAAACTTTCTTTTATAAGTTTAATGCCAGAATTTATTTGACAGTAACACCTGAGAGCAACTGAACAAGCTATTTATGGTTCCTAGTTACTTATTTACCCCATATGGTGAGAATATTCAGTTTCCTTGGAGAATTAGTATGTTCGATTACTCTGCTGTTCAGACCACCTGTAGATATTATGTAATTTATGCTATAAGCACCATATTGCTTTTTCTAAAATCTAATAAATTTTGAATTCTAAAACTTATCTGGACCTAACAGGTCTTGAAAAAATTATGGACTTGTATGTAACCATTTGTGTTAAAGGGGATAAAATGTATATTTGTATGTATAAATATCGGAAAAATTTTATGAAGATACTAGTAAAACTGGTTGCCTTTAGGAAAAGGAACTGATTAGCTGAAGTCAGGAGTGGTAAGGAGATTTATCACTGAGTCTCTACCATTTTGTGACTTTAAAATTTTGAACTGTGAGGGTGCCTGGGTAGCTCAGTCAGGTAAGCGTTTGACTTCAGCTTAGGTCATAATCTTGTGGTTCGTGGGTACAAGCCCCATGCCCAGCTCCATGCTGTTGGCTCAGAGCCTGGAGCCTGCTTTCGATTCTGTGTCTCCCTCTCTTTCTCTTTGTCCCTCTCCTGCTTGTGCTCTCCCTCTCTCTCAAAAATAAATAAACATTAAAAAAATTTTTTTGAACCATGAGCATGTTATCATTTATCTGAAAAATAAGGTTAAAATTAAAACAAACTCCACTTATAAGCACACGACAAAGCCTCATTTATTTAAAGTACATTCTGTTAACAAGTCTTCAGTAGGCTACATTTATACCCACTGTCAGTGGATCCCCTCGACTAGTCCTCCTTCCATGAACTCAAGTTGTTCTTGGCTCTCATTGTAAGCCCAGCTCTTTCCAATGCTGCCACCACTGCCTTCGAAATGCCATTTATAATTCATTTTTTAAAAATTATTAAAAAATTTTTTTAAGTTTATTTATTTGAGACAGAGAGAGAGAGCGTGCAAGCAAGCAGGGGAGGGGCACAGAGAGAGAGAGAGAGAGAGAGAGAGAGAGGAAGAGAGAGAATCCCAAGTAGGCTCTGTGCTATTAGCACAGAGCCCGACGTGGGGCTCAAACCCACAAACCGTGAGATCGTGGCCTGAGCTGAAACAAAGAGTTGGATGCTCAACTGACTGAGCCACCCAGGCATCTCTCAATTCATTTTTTAAAGTTTATTTATTCTGAGAGAGAGAGAGAGAGAGAGGGAGAGGCAGAAGGAGAGGGAGAAGGAGAGGGAGAGGGAGAGGGGGAGGGAGAGGGAGAGGGGGAGAGGGAGAGAGGGAGAGAGAGGGAGAGAGGGAGAGAGGGAGAGAGGGAGAGAGGGAGAGGGAGAGAGAGAGAGAGAGAGAGAGAGAGAGGATCCCAAGCAGGCTCCACACTGTCAGCACAGAGCCTGACATGGGGCTTGAACCCACAAACCATGAGATCATGATCTGAGGTGAAATCAAGAGTCAGATGCTTAACTTACTGAGCCACCCAGGTGCCCCCAATTCATTTCTTAAATGAAGCTCTTGTCTTCCTAACTCACCTGTGGTTACTTCAGTTATGCCTGTCACTCTATAAAACCCATGGAATTGGCCAGCTATATGCTCCCTATTTGTCCCATCTTTTCTATTACACTGGAAATTCATGAAAGGAGTGATCAAATAATCTGGCTTTAAACATTCTACTTGGCAGTTTTTCTTACATTGATGGTTAATTATACTGTGTGTGTATTTGGTCGTCCTAATGAGCCTTCCAGGGCCTGCCCAAATAATAAATGATAAATATTAGCTAAACTGAACTAAGCCTACAAAACAAAAATCATTTCCCAGGAAGGCTTTATAATGAAAATGAAATAAAAAAAAAATAAATCAAGGCAGGCTTCTGAAGACTCAAATGTCACCTGTAATGACAATGAGCAGTAGAGCCTGGGCTGACGGGGAGCTTTTTGAAATTTCCCAATTTCTAAGTGCTAAGATGTGCACCGATGGTGGAGAAAACCCAGTTTCATTTTGGTGTTCTTGTGCATATAAGAAGCGGTCTAGTAAGAACTGCTGTGAGTTAAAAATTGCATCTGTTCCCTGTAATGTTAAGAAGTAAGTTCTCAGGGCGCCTGGGTGGCTTTGTCGGTTAAGCAACCAACTTCAGCTCAGGTCACAATCTCATCGTTTGTGGGTTCGAGTCCTGTGTAGAGTTTTTTGCTGACAGCTCAGAGCCTGGGGCCTGCTTCAGATTCTGTGTCTCCTTCTCTCTCTGCCCCTCCCCCACTAACTCACACTCTCTCTCTCTCTCTCTCTCAAAAATGAATAAACATTAAAAACATTTAAAAAAAAAAAAAAAGGATGTTCTCGACTAATTGTGATGAATCCTGAGGACTCAAACTAAGATTCAAAACCTTTAAAATCATGGGCTACTGAATTTAGAAACAACTAAATCCTTATATTTTTTAGAATCTTTGAAATCACTTCAAAATGGTTTTTGAAAAGGTCACAAAACTGCATTATTATATTCAATTTAACAATTAGTCCAGTTTTTCTTTTTTAAGACAAAAAACACAGCCTTTCGAAGAAGACTAAAATTCAATCCAATGAAGTAAAATTTCCCTCTGACTATACATTTCCTTCAAGGTCACTGTTTTGGCATTGGTAACAAACTTTCGTATTCAGAACTATTAAAAAAAAAAAAAACACCAAAAAGAAAAACTACGTTCTCTCTTTTTGTCCTTAGAAATTAATCCTACTAAAGAAATTAACTTTTAAATCATGCCTGTGTCATCACAAAATAAAGACAAAATGTTTACAGGATTTTCAATATAAATATGTACTTATTTTAGTGGAGTATCATAAGGTGTTGTTTTTTGTTTTTTTTTAAGCCAGGAAAACTTTGGCAAGAATTCGAAGTCACTGTTCTCACTTTACAGAGGAAAAGACCGAGCCTGGGCAAGTCAGTTTGCTGGATGTGTCCTACCCCCCATCCAGTGTTAGGTGTACAATTACTAGTAAGAACTGGCTGGTGAAAACAAGCACATACGTATAGTCTAAGAAGCAGTGAAACAAGAGGTCTGTATGGAATGGCAAGGAGCAGGGAGGAAGACGGAGGGGACTGGAGAAGGCGGCCCCAGGAGGGGCTCTGGCGGGGGCAGGTTTCATCTTCCCATCATCCGTGGGTCGCTAAGCCTCCCGCCGCCCTCTCCAGCAGATTTTCAGCCACACCAGCACTTCTGCCTGTAATGGGCTGTTTACTTGTTTGTCTCACCTCATGACATGATGAGCACCCAAAGGGCAAGTGCTGCCTTTGAAAACCCATTTCTTGAACATGCATCATGTCAGCAAGGAGCAGGTTCTCAATTAACATCCATTAAATGAATTGCGTCTACAAACGACATTGGGGCAAAAGTGAACCACGCGGAGCTGGACATCCAGAAGGATAATGGATGGTAAGTCCAGAAGTGGGAAAGGTTGGGGGTGGGGAAAGGCAGATGTAGGCAGAAGTCAAGAACAAGCAAGAGGCAGAAGGAGATGCAGTGAAGGAGCAGACAATGAGCATTCAAGGAAATGTTTTAGGAGGAGGATGAAACAAAAAGAAAGCTGAGCCCATGGACAATTTCTCAAAAGAGATTAATCTGATTATCATCCTTAGTCGGCACTAAGTTAAACAGAGGCCATGAAACCACGGTCTTACCTAATTGTAACGACAGTCTTAGGTTATTTGAACAACCTTTTGTTCACATGTTTCTGTTAAGAGGTAGTAAATATTTTCACCGTGTGGAGCTACTTAGCCTTAAAAGTGACTTTCAAACTATGCATTTCTTTTGTGCAATGGAGTGAGGATTTTACTTAAGAGTTTGCTGCTTAGCAAACATGGCCTCACCCATACGTGAAGGGAGTGGATGGACTACTGGAAAGGAGGCTGCTGTGTAAACTACAAAGGATACCAACAAACCAGTCCCAAGAAATACACCTGCACTAAAACCACAAGGTCCATTAAACCAAGCAACCGTCAAAAAGGGGAAAAGAACATTTTCTATAGAAACCTCACCTGAGAGAATGGAGCGAGAGAATTCAGTTAGATCCAATTTTCATTTCTTTATGGCATTAAAAGGAAATAAATGACTACTGAGATTAACATAGCTGCATTTATGGCAATGAGTGCATCTATCACAAATACACCACCAGCTACAATATGGCCCTCTTCAGAGAGAGAACACAAATCTGCTCAGCAAGAACAAGATGGCCTAACAGATTTATAATGGTAATTAAAGCTTTTTTTTTTTTTTTTTTAAAGGAGATATCCCCAAAGGTATTTAACTGGAAAATGCACAATAATCACAAACCTTCAGTAGCACACCAGGACCTGGGTACATTATGGGATGGTCCCCATTGTGTCACTGTTGCCCCCCACCCCCATATCCGCTTTTGTGCCCTTTTCTCATGCTCTTTGCTTAAGATGTGCTCTTGCCCATTTCTGTGTGCAGGAATCCTTCCCAACGTTCAAGATCCAACTCTAACCCCTTCCCAGAGGCCTTTCCTGACTCTCCCACATGGAAAAACAAATCCCTTTGTTCCCTTAAACTTCACGCAGGACTAAAAAGAGTCTGGAAAATGCAATGGACTCTATCATGGCACTTACTCTCCACCACGGCGATTTGTTACAACCGCACTACTAGAGGACATCCTGCTAGAGCGCCAGGAAGATCTCAGACCCACTTCTGAACTCCTAACAGTGTTCACCCATGGAACCATCCACAAGTACTTCCTGTCTTCCAAATCTGTCACAATGGCCTACCGCATAGGGGTCTGTAAGTACTGACTTCTAGATCCCTACTTTTTACTCCATTCTTCTGATGTCACTTCGCAGATTGCAAATTTACCCAACTATATATGGGGGAAAAGGCGGGTTTCAGTTATTTCCCTAAAGCCTAAACAGACATGCCCAAGAAAGGACAATAGGAGGATGTTTTAATCATCATACAATAGACATTTCATGCTCTGTCCTTTGAAAAAATTTTTAAATGTGTATTTATTTTTGAGAGAGACGGAGTGCAAGCGGGGGAGGGGCAGAGAGAGAGGGAGACACAGAATACTAAGCAGGCTCCAGGCTCTGAGCTGTCAGCACAGAGTGCGATGCGGGGCTCAAACTCCCGGACCGCGAGATCATGACCTGAGCCAAAGTCAAATGCTTAACTGACTGAGCCACCTGGAACCCCCTCTCTGTTTTTAACCAAACATGAACATAGTAGGAGGAGAATTTTCTATCTAACTTTCACGTCATCTTCTCGTACGTTCAAGTCTGGCTATTTTTTCTGAAAAGTTGGCTGAAGCACTATGAGGCAGGAATGCAGAAATGCAGGCGTGCAGGTGGGTAACTGTGGAAAAGAGAAGTCCAATCAGATCCTGTTTTGCAAGGCAGGACCCAGACAAAGACACAGGTGTTCGGCTCAAAGCTGTTTAAACTTCCACATTGCACAGCACACTATGGCGAATGAATCAGGCTGGTCTGAGTCTCAGAAAGGAAACCTGCGCCACCGAAATCTGTCTTTCTATTGTGCACAGCACGCACACACCCTGGCATAGCCTTTCGGGCACTTCAAACAGAGGTGTGGCTCCGTACCCCACAGACTGGAGTTTGTCTTCCTATTTGTAAGTGATGTATTAGGAGAAAATCATCTATCCTATTCCAGAATTTTGGGAAAGAACCTCTATAGCTACCTATGAATGCCGATGGGCTTCCACTAACCCAGTGACTGAACATGCATATTACTTGAACTTCAAAAAAGCCTCGGGTAGTGAGTGCCGCAGAGGCATTGTATCCTCACGTGTGCCCAATGAGGCCTCAGGAGAACAAGTTCACCCCAGATTTCTCTATGTGCTCCGTAACAGGAAAAAGAGCTCATGCCTGCACAATGCTTCCTGATGTCTAGTACTGTTCCGAATACTTAACACACACCAACTCAGGGAGCACTCATTTTAACCCTTGGTACTATTAATGATCACACCCATTTCACAGATGCTGAAATTAAGGCTTAGAGAGGTAACATTGTTTAGCTGACACCACTCAGCTAAAAATGTGACAAAACCAAGACACGAAGATGCTTTGGCTCTAATATCTGTGCTTTTAACTACTATACCATATTCCAGAGAGAATTCCCAAAACCTCTCTGGGGAAAATCGGGCTGTCAGTTAAACATTTATTTGAATTGTTTCCCTCTTTTCTCCCTTCTGAAACTCTGCACCATAGCTCACACTCACTTCTTCCTTTATTTTCAAAGGCAAAGATGACTGGGTTAGAGCTGACTTACAAGCCTCTCTTGCCAGGGCCAGCCTGACCAAAACAGAGGGGATGGCTCATCATCAGAGCTCAAGCTGTGGGGCAGAGTCAGGCACAAACCACCATCCGTGAGACGGTTCTGCCAGAAGTAGGATAGCATGGGCCCAACTGTTGGAAGACACGGGCCAACAGAAGCCCACCTCTTACCTGTGAGCTGGTAGCCCCTGGGGGACATGGGGACTCTTGGAGAGCATGGCAGGTGCTCCTTCACTATAGGGGAGGGGTTGCTATCACTTCTCTGCTTTCTCACATCCGGTTTCCCATTCACAGTGCAGGCCTCACTCCAGTCTGTGCTCGGGGAGCAGTGGGGGTGGCGACCTGAAATTCTGAGGGGGTTCTTCTGAATGTGGGGAGTCGGCGCTGGAACCAAGAGCAACAAAACAGAAGCAGTGCAGGGGCTGGAAGGGGAACTCCGGGAATGGGCTCCAAAGCCTAAGGCCTGGGGACGGCCCTGTAACCTGACTTCTTCCCACTGCAGATAAAGTCCCAGTTCCTGACTGCCCTCAGCTCCTGCTCTTCCTGGCTTACGATATAAAGACCTACCTGATTCACCCTTCCAGCTTCAGTTCTAAGGGAAGCGTTTGAATGCCATCCAGGTAAGTGGCAAAGGAGCCAAGACAAAGTCGGCCCTGGAGAGGGAAACAGGCCCAACAATGCGCCTGGATGGTCCTGTGCTGAGTCACACACAACAGAGCCAAAGCAAGCCCAAATGAGCACTGGGTGAAAAGTCTACACCAACCGCACTTCTCTGAAGAATTCCTCCTCCTCCTTGGAACAGATTTCTTTTCTAGTGATGCTCCCACACACTGCTTTAACCTCCACATAGCTCTTGTTTAATTTCCAGCTGCACTGCAAGTTGTTGACCTATCCATCTCTGCCACTAGGTTATAAATTTCCTGGAGGACAGGGCCATGTCTCTCTCTTCATTTTGGTTTCTCCCAAAGCACCCACTCTTCCTGCTTGTGCACAGAGTGGTATTCAGGAACCACTGATTGAAATAATTACAACATTTACTCTAACGTGAACCAGCATCCACTTTCCACTTCAAATTTATTACCTCGCTTAACCCTCACAATAATCCTGCGAAGAGCTATTGTTTTTTCCCCACTGTGCAGACAAAGGCACGTGAGGCCCGAGTTTCATCACTGACAGTGCCAGGATCTGAACCCAGACTGTAGCCACTGTGTTCTTTCTTAAAATTTTTTAATGTTTAATTATTTTTGAGACAGAGAGAGAGTGCGAGCAGGGGAGGGGCAGAGAGAAAAGGAGGCAGGGGAGGGGCAGAGAGAAAAGGAGAGAGAGGATCTGAAGCGGAGCTCGAACTAACAAACGAACCACAAGATCATGACCTGAGCTGAAGTTGGACACTTAACTGAGCCACCCAGGCGCCCCCACAGCATGTGTTCTTAACCACAAAGAGCACACACTGCCTCTCTATGCCCTGGAAACCCAGGAGTATAAATGACAATAGCATTTTATCAGGGAAGGAACAAACGAGAGGTCTAAATCTTCCACTCTTTTCCCCATGTGGCTCCCTCTGTTAGGAAAGTCTTTCTTCCCCCTTGTGTTCCCGGCAATGCCTACTTGTCTCCTCAAGACGGCCTAAGAGTTGCCCCTTGAAGTCTCTCTCAGTTCCTCCAGATACCTAGGGATCTTCTGTTGCTTTCTTATATGCACTGTCTTTTGCTGTATCACATCATAGAATCTGCTGCTTTTCTCCTCCCTCTCCTGCCTTGGAATATGCCTCAGAGGATGAGGGCTGTCTTTATACAGTACTCGACATGGAAGTATTCAAGGACTGCTGGTTCTATCAGTTCATTTAATACCTACTGAGTGCTACTTATCGTGTTAGGGGCATTCAAATTGAATTCTTCCAACTTCCGTGAGCTGGATGCCAAATCATCCCATTTTTTGACGAGTAATCTAAGGCTTAATATATCACATGGTTAGATGACATCTGAAAATCTCCTACCTCAGCCCAGTTTGCTCAGCTCCCAGAGTCTTTCTGGCATCCTGGTCCCCAAACATAAGGTGGGGCCAATACCATGAGGAAGAGCGGGATGTTCTTCAGGTTGACTGTGAATGGGTTTCTTGGGGTCTCGCTCCTGGGCCCTGCTCTGAGCCTGTTTGAGAAAGGGATACAGTCTCCAGGTGATGAGTGAATCAGACCTCTCAAACTTCAACTCTTTCACCTGCTTGTCTCCTATCGCTCAGGTTTCATGTGTGTGTTGTAACTGAGCCCTAGGAAATCGGTGTCACTAGCCATAATGGACTCAGGAATGAATGATCGTTTTCATTAAACTTAAAAACTTTTAAGCAATGATCTCAGCACAGAAATTAAAAAATATATATATTTATGCAGTATTGAACTGATAATATGAACCATCAGAAACCTGATGAGGTCTTAGCTTTGAGGTGGATTTTAAATCCCTGGGGGAGAAAATCAACTCAAGGATGACAAATGAGGAGCTCAGTTGGTTAAGTGTCAGACTTCGGCTCAGGTCATGATCTCGGGGTTCATGGGTTTGAGCCCCACATCGGGCTCTGTGATGACATATCAGAGCCTGGAGCCTGCTTTCAGATCCTGGGTCTCCCTCCCTCTCTGTCCCTGTCTCTCTCAAAAATAAATAAATACATTAAAAAATTTTAAAGAAAGAGATGACAAACGAATCAAAACCAAGTACTTCAAGTGCCTATGAGTTCTTGATACTTGTGCTGGATCCCATGTACTGTGTAAGATAGAATTAGCTTTATTTGCTACACAGTCTATATTAATAAACATAAAGTAGACTACTGAAGTCTAAAAATGACCAAAAATGACCACTTACAATTATCATTTTCTTTCTAGGTATAAGAAACATCTTATTCTGGGCATAACTCTCATAGTTCTAAGAATGATTCCAGCATATTTAGATTTGTAAGTAATTATTAGGAAAAACTTATAGTAATTCTAAACAGCTTTATAGTTCATTAGTTCAGCAGTAACTCAGATTTCTAAAAATTATTTAGTACTGAGGTGAGCACAATTTCATACTAACTGTATACAGAGATATAATGGATGAAGAAAAGGAAAAACAAAAAAAATTAAGAGAAAAAAAAAAATCTTGAAAATGTCATGAGGAAAACCAGCTACATATGGCCTATTTTAAGCTCCTAAAAGTCACTACACCTGCTTGGTACAGGGACTGTAAATATATTTATTTGTCTACAAGTTTTACCTTTGTTTTCCTAAAAAAAATCTTAATCCTTAATTAAGGAATCCTTGATTAAGGAATCCTTAACTCCTTAATCTCCATGGCTTGAACACCTAAACTTTTACATTCTTAGCTAATTCAGAGTCCTCTCCGACAGACAAAAGTTATAAAGCATGACTCGATGTAATCCACGCTTTTGAAAGAGCTACAATTTTATATTTTGATTCATTTAATAAGTGTTCATCATTTAGTGAAAGTTGTTTTTCTTTTCATATTTTCCTGTTTCATGAGAATAAGAAAAACTGCTGACCGACTAGACCACAATATACAGGTAACCAGTTTCTTCTCAATGGAAAAATTGAGACCGCTCAACAGAGACCCCTGGACCTCATCAAGCACGCCTGCACCTGCCTGATTTCCAGCAGGAGGGGTGATCTCTCAGGTGATTGGTCAGACCCTGCTGAGCAGGGGGCCTCTTCAAGCTGGGACTTGCCACTGCAAGAATTTGCAGGCAGGGTGGACTGTGTTCCTGGATACTCCTGCTCTGGGAGGCCAGGCAGATTCTCTATTACAAACCAGAGAGGGGTCAAACAAAATAAACTTGCAACGAGTTAGAGCAGAGACCCGGGGGAGAAAAAAAGGTAGATGCTACTGTGGAACACAATCATCACAAAACAGATGCCCAGTTCTCCCGTGGTTTTGATCTTAAGCTGAACTCACGTGCTCTTTGTAAGACTCGTAACTCGCTGCTCTTGGTCCTACCTCCTCTGTGTAGGTAAAATGCCTACTAATGTCCTTCTGGAGGGAGGTCCCAGCTGATAAGGTTTGGGGCCTGAAATTGGCTTCTGCAAAGTTTTCACGCTTTTTGTTTAATTAGTAACTCAGGGGGCGCCTGGGTGGCGCAGTCGGTTAAGCGTCCGACTTCAGCCAGGTCACGATCTCGCGGCCCGTGAGTTCGAGCCCCGCGTCAGGCTCTGGGCTGATGGCTCAGAGCCTGGAGCCTGTTTCCGATTCTGTGTCTCCCTCTCTCTCTGCCCCTCCCCTGTTCATGCTCTGTCTCTCTCTGTCCCAAAAATAAATAAACGTTGAAAAAAAAAATTTGTTTTTAATTAGTAACTCAGGCATCTTCATGCAAGTCATGTGCTTATTTTCTTGATCCATTTTGTATATACAACAACGAATCAAAAATCAAAGATACCTTTTCTAAGGCAAAGAAAATCATAGATGTCAATTTCAACCTTTTGCAACAGGCAGCATAAAGAGTTAATGAAAGCTCTGATTACTATACGGCTGACCATCTAGATACTTCGATGGCTACTCTATTAATAGAGTAAATAAAAAATTAAAAGGATTTGCTAATTTGACTTGATTTCAGACAACGGAATTATGCGAATAGAGATGTTGGTTATAACCCCAAACCTTGGCCAGTATCTTGCCTAAAACTTATCTTGGTATAAAATAATTCCTGTTTCCATAAATGGCTATCTCCAATGATTCCTTCTACATTTCTCTACCCCAGCCTTCTCTACTCATTTTCCTAACAACTATTACAAGTGACTATGGAAATCTTTGATGTTGATGTTTCCATTTCCGTTGGCAGCTCTTAAATGCACCATTTAGAGGCTTCTGAGCACCATCCTTACAGGAATCTCTTTGTTTTGTTCTTCTTTGAAAGTCCGGGACTCAAAGATTCATTATCCCTCTCCCCAAAGTGTCACCACCATTATATACGGTCCATGTGTGCTCTTAGCTGACTATGCTCAGATCCTTAGGGTTTTAACTCTCTTGCACACAACCAGTGATATACAAGATGAGTTCTCCTTTACCATTTTCAAGGATCCAGTTTTTCACAGGTAGACTGATTTGTTCATGCCCTTGATGGTCCTGTCCCAACTCTGCTTCCAGTCAGTCCACCTTATGCATGACAGCGAAAACCATTCTCCTCAGATGTTGTTTTGATCATGTTACTAACTTCCTCAGGACTCTGAAACGGTTTCCACTTGTGTGTTGCATAACACCTGATTAGAGCTTTTAAGATCCTTCAATAGTCAGCACCCTTATCTAATTGTCCTCCTCTCTCACCATGACTCAGCTGTACTCTACACCACCCACTACAAAGCAAAATACTGTGCCTCTTACATTCTACACACCAGCAGTGGGGTGTACAATCCAGAAGGGTTTTGAGTACGTTTTTGTACACATATTGTAAGATTTCTCAAAAGAGGACGAAGCTTCAGAGTAAAGATCTAACAGAAATGTTAGATCCGGTGTCCCTAGCCTCCCACCTTCCTATGATTTTTATTCTTTTCTACAAACCAACCGCATTAGCTTTCAGGAACTTCAGACTAGCACTACTACTGCTACGCCCAAATTTACTAACTTTCTGGATAGTTTTTTTTTTTTCCTGGGTGGTAGGAGGAGGGGGAGAGGGAAGGGTCTGCATGTGAAAGACCCTTGTTTTCAGGTTCTGTTGGCCATGGGAGTCACCACGGAATATCGACATAGAACATCAAAAGGTTAATAAGGCAATGAGGCCAAAAGTAACACCCACTGCAGCGAAGCACAAGGACACAGTAATGCCCATAGATAATGAACACTGGTGATCTCTACTGCCTTGAAGCATTTTTCTTTCTCTTCAGGCTGTGAGTCATCAGAGACACTATTCTTGCCCTACCTGGTAAAATCTCTGTTGCCTCTGTGACAAATCATGCCTTCGCTTCCCTTCGAAATATCGCTCAAGGCTCAAACTCCTTATGAAATCTTTCCAGACCAATTCCACCTGACACCAGACATGCCAATTATACCAGAACATCCTTTACTCATGCTGTCTGTCTCATTTTTCTCCCCCTTCTCATTATTACTCGGCATTCCCTTAGGACTAGCATCTTATACACATGAATTTACATAGATTCATATGCATACACGTTCACATAGACACTGTTTATGGGGGGATTCTTGAGGCTTTTTTTTCCTTCCCTTTGTTGGCTTATGCCTTCTGTTTCCTTTGAAATTTCCATTATCAGGCACTGAATAGAGGAGGCTCTGTAACTGTTACAAATATAGCAAACTGTAATTTAAAGAAAACTTTTCAAGAGTAAACGTTAGTAACTGAACTTTAACACCACAAAATTAACCTATTACTGGAGATTCCGAAGGGGGCGGGGAGAAAACTGCTACACATGGCTGTCTTTCCTTTGTTTTCATTTATAGAATGAAACATTAGAGACTGTCTGCTCACTCTATAATTAGATTTTAATCATTCCAACAATGGGCTGAAAGTTATTCTGATTTAGTGAGGAGTTAAGAAGAATAACATAATTTTGAAAAACGCTCTGTCAAGTTTGTGAGGTAACATGAAAAAAAAAAAAAAGACCTCAAAATATTCCTAGTGGCCAAGAAAAAAAAAACAAAAAAACCTTGGGAGGTGCTTTATGGACTGGTCCATCTATTCTTTTTTAATTCCCGTAAGACTGACCCTTCAGACATTTACATAAACTACTTCAAGACCTGTATGGGATGAGGCAGGCACTAATAAACAGCTGACTGAATGAATTGGTGTCTCATTATTTAACGACTCCCTACCGGTATGAGGTCTCTTCAATCAACCCTAAACTTGTGGAAGATTCAGGCCCATGCTTCCTTTCTCTCACTGCAGGTCTAGGGCAGTACTAAGTGTGTAAGCATTGAATAATACCCCTCAGATGATCAAGAATGACTGGCATGTGAGTTTTGCTCCTGGAATGTTTATGGGTACTTCAAAAATGGTTTTGATTTTGGTGATATGTCCCTCACTATAATCTTGTTCCTAACAGTATACACAATAGGACATTTGTCCTTTCAGTACACCATCTTCTGATTGAGGACAAATCTGGAGTTGGAAAAGTGAAACGTCAGTGATATGTCCCACCATGTTTCCTATCTGAATAATTTCTGTAAGAAATATTGTTGGTGTGGTTTTGTGAAGTGCAAAAACTGGCAAAGGAAGGGAATTCACACAACAGTGGAGGCCCAGACTTGGGCTTTCTGTGACAGTGTGGTCCAGTTCCTCACTTCCTCATCTCCACTGATGAGAGACCCAGAAAGATTACTTTACTTTATATGTTTGAAATAAATGACCCACATTCCAGGAATGATGAACCTTTTCACTAATCTTATTCAGAAGCATTAGAATATCACACACACAAATGTCTTAGATGTGCCTCTGTTCCTTGCCCACCACTTCTACCCACCAGTTCCTGCTAATTTCATTTCCTGCTTCTCAGGCAAGGGCATGGGTCTTTATCATCTGTCCACAGCCCAGGCCTCCACAGCCTTGGCCCCACTTATATCCATCTCAGAGACAGATGGTTCCCTGCTCACCTTCCTTCAAAGACTCCCCAAGGCCAACAAACGGTAGACAATCCAGCTCCCAAACCTTCATGACATCATTTCCTATCCTATCTTAACCTACATTTATCAACCTTCAGCATACCTCAGAATAACCTGGGAAGCTTGTAAAACCAAACTTCTGAGCCTCACCCAAAGAAATGTGAAATCAGCAGTAGGTGGGAGCCAGAAGATTTTAAGTGCCCCTTCTGATCTGCTGTAGGGGGTGGATGGACCACACCTGGAGAGGCAATGTCACCTCTATCCAAAGGCCGGTAGGAACCTACCCTATGTACTTTTATGCCACTCCATCTTCCTCCAGATACTCCTTCTGTCTGGGGCATCCTTGCCACCATTTGCTTCCTGCGGAATCTCGATTCACTCTCCACAGCACAGGCTCAGCCCCACATGTGTTCAGTGTTCTTTCTTCTGATGTGGTTTCAGTTTTTCTTAGAATTTACCATATTAAACTGACATTATCCGTCTGTTTGTCTCATCCACAAGATTTGTGGCTATCAAACGAATATTGGTTAAATGAAACTGGCAAAATGAAGCATACGACTAAATCACACTGCTCCCAGATGGATCTTCCTTTATGAGCCTAAGGCAGGTACGTGGGGTAAAAGGAAAAAATTTCCTACCCCAATTCTCAAAATCTAGTGGCTTGGGCTCTGATGCTGTGCTGCCTGGGGTCCACCCTACACAGGGCACCTACTTGTTTTGTGAACTTTCTACGTTGCTACGGGGATTAAGGGAGGTTACAGATGCCAAGGTCATGGCACAGGTTCAGGCACCAGGTGAGCACTCAACCAGGTCAGCTTTATTTGTATGTGGCCAAAAGGCATCACCGAAATTGCAATCCTCAGAGCAAAAGGGGAAGGGTGCTTGCACTGGTGCATAGGATACGTGGGGGAAATGTTTAGCGGTGTCAACACTGCTTCCTTAGCTGGAAACACCGCCAAAAAATCAACTTACCGCAAAATAGCTAACTTTGATGTTTCAAGTCCAAATGATTCTGGGATTCTGCTACCATCAAAAATCACATCTTACAGACTCTATGCAGAGATGAGTTAAAATGTGATTTAAAATTATTTAACTATTGAAAAACTTAAAATTTTTTTTAAGTTTGTTTTTAAGAGAGAGACAGAGAGAGCGAGTGGGGGAGGGGCAGAGAAAGAGGGAGAGAGAGAATCCGAAGCAGACCCTGCGCTGTCAGCACAGAGCCTGATATTCAGCTAGAACCCACAAACCGTGAGATCATGACCTGAGCCGAAACCAAGAGTTGGATGCTTAACAGACCAAGCCACCCAGGCACCCTGAAAAATTTAATAGTTTTTTTTTAATGTTTACTTTTGAGAGAGAAAGAGAGACAGAGAGCATGCACGCCTGCACGCAAGCCTGGGAGGGGCAGAGAGACAGGGAGACGGAGGAGCTGAAGTGGTCTCTGTGCCGACAGCAGCAAGCCCGATGCGGGGCTCGAACTCATGAACTGTCAGATCGTGACCTGAGCCAAAGTTGGACACTCAAGTGACTGAGCCACCCAGGGGCCCCATTAGTTGTTGCTGTTGTTTTTTAAAGAAAGTGCTAGTCATCTTCTCCCTAGTACTATTCAACTCTTACCTATGTATATTCCGTTGATAGCACTGCTATTGTCAGGGGTAAAATTACATATACGAAAAGACATTTTGTTAGGTTTTCTTAATTCAGTCCCGTATGGACCTTGAGCGTGATCACAAAGGACTAAGAGAGGTTAGGCAAAGGGGCGTGGGTGTGAGGGCGTTCCAGGCAGAGAGCTGCTTGTGCAAACAGCACAGGGGAGTGTTGGTGACAAGCTCACCCAAGCGGGTCAGGTGCTTCCCAGTGGGTGCTTCCACCTCACAGCCCCCATCCGGCTCACAGCTCCCAACCTGCCACACGGAAGTGCTATGAGACCCCCCACCCCCAACACACACCGCCCCAGGGTATTTGCTCTCAAGGGCAAGTTTTGTTTCTTATTCATCTTTGTATTCCTAGGGCCTAGTATCGTATTTGGACAGAGCTGGCACTAAATAAATGTTTGCCAAAGGATGTTTCTTCAGCACAATAATTTGTGAGGGTGATATTTTGTTCCAGGATGTTGCCAAGAAAGAAACAGGCCAACAGATCTTGCTCACTGGGTAGGTCCTTTGAGCACAAATCTTAGAAAGCATAATTTCACAAACTCAAGAATAGATATTCTGATACCTGAATTGCATGGTCTTAAGGCAACAGATTCCTCCTAGTCCTTAACATGAGAAGTGCTTTATTTGTACCTCTTTAAAAGAGCTGCCTCCAGTATCCTGGACGTGGAATTCCTCTTTTGCAATGTGCCTCATAAATGTCTTTGTTCCTCAGGGTTGGGTCTGAGCTCTTTATGTATGGTACAAATCTGAATTCCAGGCTATGTTCCCTTTTGTCTTTGGGGCCAGCATCTCCCAATTCAAGAAGTCAAAATCCAAACCAATTTTCCTCTCTAAACCCATACTTTCCTCTCCGGTCCCTGTCTGAATAAACAGTACTAGCATCCATCCAGTTGGCCCATCCTGAAACTCAGGGGTCACTCTGACTCTGCCTCTTCTAGGTTTGCCACATTTATTCAACCAACCATCAAGTCCTATGGAGTCTGCCTGGGACGCTGTCACCATACATTTTCTTCTATCTCCGCTGTCACTGCTTAGCTCAGCCCATGGGCTCTTACCTAGATTGCTAGTTAGCACATTACCACTTAATCGGCCTCCAATTGTATTGCCCCTTACTCTTCCCAGTCCCTATATCACCTGCATCCAGAGTGATCTTTCTAAATTTGATCATATAATTCTGCCTAAAACTATCAGTAGCTCTCCTCGGACTTTGGGATAATGTCCAAACTCCCCCTTTATAGGTCAGTGAGCCCCTCATCTCATCTCCACTTCGTCTCTCAACACCCCCCACACCTAAGTAGTCTTTTTTCCAGCCATACCAAACATTTTACAATACCCCAAATACATGTGGGCCATTATCCTTTGTACCAGCTGGATACAAGCTGGATACCACCCGCACAATCATGCCTCCGGCCCCAGGCTATGACTAAGCTCCTCCTATGTGTTATCTAAGCTTGTAGCCAGGTGCCAATCACCTGAGAGGTAACTGCATTTTTATTTTTTGAGAGAGAGAAAACACACGTGCATGCGTGAGCAAATGAGGGAGGGATCTCATAAGTGTGAGATCACGACCTGAGCAGAAATCAAGAGTTGGCTGCATAACGGACTGAGCCACCCAGGTGCCTGGGTAATTGCAATTTTATCTGTCCTAACCAGGCTGTATGATGGGAAGAGCTGGATCTTAATCATAATATTACATTTACATAGTATGTCATCGATTAATATTATAAGAGTGATTAAAATCATTATTTCCCTGAGATAAAAATCCAAACCTTATAACATGGGCTCGTAACTTAGAGTCTTTTCTGCAAGTTCAGACCAGGGTGTTAACTAACGTGTTAGCTAATGACCCTTCCAGGGCATTTTCATTTTTGCAAGGTATCTATCAGTCACAGCTCAACTCATTCTCAAATTGCTAGGGTGAATAGGAGGGGTGGGAATGAGGGACAAGGGCTGGCAGTGGGTGGGTATGGCCCCGTCACCAGACACTCCTCCATTCCTACTCCTTAACCTGAAAGTCCAGCTTCTATGGGATTTTTCCTTAACATGTTTTGACTTAGTAGGGTCCCCACATGAATATCAAACCTTTCCCTCAATGGATGGAAGTGAGTGTAGGAAATCCTGAAATACTAATTCAAAAAGCTCTTACACCAATGTAAAAAATTAAACAGGGATCTCTGGACCAAGCCAATTGAGATCAAAATTTGATGGACTTTATGTAGTAAAACTCAGCAAAATTTTAACCTTATTCAAAAGAAAACTGACAAAAATCTAACAGTTATTTGTTAATCTCTGGCACAATTATTTTTAAAATGTTAGAAAATGAATTAATGTATTTTACTTGACTTGAATAAGTTTCTTTCAGCACACAGGGAATTCCTAAGAAGATCTGACTTCAAAGAGTTGCACTCTTTTGGAGGCAATCTTGATTCCTTACATATTAATTAAATTTCTGATAAAGAAGCTTATTTTGAATTGAAGCATATTATACAAATAAATGTGAAACACCGACTAAAATAGAAGGGCAAAATTATTAAAGGCTTATTTAGTTTTATTCTCAAGGGGCCGTTGTACTAAAGCTGAATGAGTTACATAAATACCTTTGGCATTTGTTGGATCCTGTTCCTAAACACAATGTTCATATTTCATCTATAATAAGAAAAGCATCTCAAAGATTTGCAAGGCACTAGTCTTGCAAGCGGCCAGTTTGGTGTCTTGAGTAAAGTGAGATTGGCGGAGTCAGCTTAATCCATGATGGAAAGTTGTGAGCGGGGTCCTCTGGCTGTCGGGCAGCTGCCGCTCAGAGGAGTCTCCTGGCTCTGTGAGCGTGCACACAGAGCTCTGCCACTCGCCTGCAGACAGAGGCTCTGTCTCCAGGAGCACATGGGATGGAACATGGATGCTATCACACTTGTGGCTTTCATCACGTATGTGAGAAAGTCATTGCTGCTTTAACTCTTCGTATTTACAGCATCAGGAAAATGTCACGTGTCAGAGATAAAGGAGATCGAACCTGCTGCGGTTTGTACCGTCTAAGCCAACTCTGATTTCTATAGTTAAAACAAGGGTGACATGTGTCCCAAAAACCTGGCTAACCCTCCCCTTAGAACGTTGTCTTTTTGCTCCAGTTTTCACCAAGTTGATCTCCGCAGGACTGAACGCTACCTCGTATCCCATGCACACCACACACAGCATCTTCTCCTTATGTTCTCTGTTTAATCAAAGTGGAAAGCCATGCCTCTATGATCCCCAGGTTTAAAAAAGTATGTTTCTAATGGCCAGGAAGTCTGGATAACTGTGTGACCCTCTCATTATTACGGCATAAGACTAATTTTCCTGACATTTGTATTGCTTGAGCCTACTTGTTAAATCATTAGAACACCCGGCCACCTCCAGGCCTCAGTTTCTGAATGGGGCTGGACTCGAGAGGGCAGGTGGAAGAGTTTTTTCAAGAAAGATCTTCAGAAACAAGATTCCCATAACACAGTAGGTTCCCCTGTTATGTGTAATGACCCACTAAATTTTCACAAGGTTCCCATAACACAGTAGGTTCCCCTGTTATGTGTAATGACCCACTAAATGGCGACACATCTCACAAAACGTAAATTATATGTGGTTATTTACAGTTTATAAAGCCCTATGATACCCACTCTCTCATTCAACTGTTAAAACAACTCTCCTGTGAAGAAAGAGGCAACTATCAATTCCCATTTACAATAACTTTTTTGCACCCCGGCCTGAGTGTATTAACGAAGCCTCTGGAATCTGCTTGTAGAAGAGCTGGTGATAACAGGGAAAGGGGTGACGGGTAGCAGAGGTTGATATGGAAGAGTACAGGAGGCCTAAATAAGGCAAATAATTAATGCTCTCCTCAGTAGTGAATTCCCATATTTTAGGTGACTTCCTCCAAAATCACTTTACCTACTTAACAGCCTCTTCATTAAAATGGCTTACAAGGCATTACAGAAAAATTCAACCTTCCTGAAAAAAAAAAAATCACTTACGTTAAAAACTGAACATTAACCAGAGCCCCAGGAGAAGATCATCTACAATGGTCTGATAATCTACAATGGTTTTTAAAGATATGATAGGACTACTAACATTACAGAAAAGAAATAAAGATAGAATATAAAGTAGAATTTTGATTTGCAAAAGAGAACGAGAATCCTTTTCTCCAACTGAATTTAAGAATTTCAAATTCCTGGCTCTTCACAATAACTTGGAAGAGGCTCGGCTTTTTTTTCTAAAATTGGGAGAAGTTTAATTTGGATCCAAAATGTGCACTGACTCATGGTTGACTCTGGGTTTTAATTACTAATAAGTGAAGTGAATCAAGTCAAGTAATCTTGTGAGGAACTGTTCCCTTGAACGCTATTTTTTGAGCTTAAGAAAAATGACCAGGAAAAAGAAAGAGGGAAGACAAGAAAAACTTTCAAAAGGAAAAAAAGACAAGTGAGCATTTGGCGAACAGGTTTTTAAAAAACAGTAAGCTCTTAGGCTCTGCTCTGATTTATCCCATATTTTGGTGATGTCAACCAGGTAGGGATGAGCTAATATTTTTATAGTGAGTATAAGCTGACTTCCTGGAGTTTCCATATCTGTTTACGGGAAGCACTCACATGTATCACTGGACCAGCTCACACCTATGAAGAATGGAGGTAAGAGTTTGGCTTAACCTCAAGTTCTTATTTCCCAGCCTTGCCTTTGTTATGATTTTTTAATGCTGCTGACATAGTTAAGGAAAAAGGTACCTGAAACATGCACTTTTGCATTTTCTGTACTGCCTTCACTACGGTCAGATTATAGCATGATGAATTATGAGAGCTATGTGTCCTTCCTTTAAAGCTGGTTTATAAATGCCCAAGAAAACAGAATTAGAAGCACTGGCAGTGTTTATAGCCTAAGTAGTGAGAATTTAATTCACTCGTTCATCAAATATTTACCGGAGCCCTTACCAAAGTGCCCTGATCTAAACCAGCTCCTTGGGTGTACCAAAGTGAGCAAAGCTGCTTTCAGGGCCTGGCTTTCTGATCTAGTTGGAGAAAGAGATGTGAAACAAACATACTGAACTAGACGAGAGCTCAGACAAATGGGCATTTAGGTGGAAGGGGGTGGCAGTAGAGTGGGAGGGTATGGGGTTGGGTAAACCCTCCATGAAAAGGAGACTTGATGCCTAGACCTGAAGACAGAGCAGCCCTGAGCAGCTGGCTGGGGCCAGGGCACCAGGAAGAGGGAAGGGATGAGCAAAGATGTCCTTTAGAACTTCAGGAAAGCTGTCGTGGCTGAATCATTCAAGCCATGGAAGAAACAGGGAGAGTGGTAAGAGATCATAAAATACCTTTTTATTTAAAAAAAATTTTTTTAAACATTTATTCATTTTTGACAGTGAGAGAGACAGAGCATGAGTGGGGGAGGGGCAGAGAGAGAGGGAGACACAGAATCTGAAACGGGCTCCAGGCTCTGAGGTGTCAGCACAGAGCCCGACGCGGGGCTCGAACTCACGGACCGTGAGATCATGACCTGAGCTGAAGTCGGACGCTTAACCGACTGAGCCACCCAGGCGCCCCTTAAAATGCCTTTTTAAATGAAAAAGCATGGGGTGCCTGGGTTAAGCATCCAAATTTGGCTCATGCCATGATCTTGCAGGTTCATGGGTTCAAGCCTCGTGTCAGGCTCTGTTCTGACAGCTCAGAGCCTGGAGCCTGCTTCAGATTCTGCATCTCCCTCTCTCTGCCTCTCCCCCCCTCATTCTTTCCCTATCCCTCTCTCAAAAATAAACAAACATTAAAAAAAAAAGTATGGAAAATATGTCTTTCATGTAGGAGTTTTGAAAAAAATGATGTCATTTTTCATATTCAAGTCCAAACCTGGCAACATGGAATCCAATCTCTAGTTGTGAAAACAGGTGCAGCAGGCACACCTGTGCACCAGTTCCTTGGGCTTCAGGCCTCCACATTCGACCTGGTGCTTCTGTCCCCTGTACAACTGCATCTGTGACAAGCCTGGCAGGGAGAGTGCTGGGCCAGGGACAGCACAGGGCTCCCTCCTGACATTACTGGCCCTGCTGTTACCCCCTGAAGTTCAGGAGAGGCTGGGAGCAGCAGTCACTGACACGTCACGGTAGTCCTGGAAGCCTGCCCAGTCAGTTGAGTGAGCACCGTCCCAGCTTCAGGCAGTCTGGCCACAGAGTCAGAGAACAGGGTAACTATTCCATTCCACTCTACACTCCCACCTTATTTCCGTTCTTCGAATCTGTGTGCTTCAATGAAGGCAGTACAAACAAATGCCTAAGGTTCTCAATTGCTTTAAATTTTTTTCAAATGTTTATTTATTTTTGAGAGAGAGTGGAAATGAGGGAGGGGCAAAGAGAGGGGGGGGACAGAGGATCCGAAGTGGGCTCTGTGCTGACAGCAGTGAGCCCGATGTGGGGCTTGAACTCACAAACCATGAGATCATGAGCTGGACCAAAGTTCAAAACTCAACTGACTGGGCCCCCCAGGTGCCCCAGGTTCCCAACTGCTTTAAGCCAGCTCTCTTCCATCCTTTAGCATGATAACCATGTCCTCTGGGGCTCAGAGTCTACAAACCTCTTCTTTTGTCTACATCCTTTTCTAAACGATCTTTTTCCAGAGAAGAGTGGTTCTCTGAGGGCCACTCATATGCTATCTCAGCCAAATGCCTCACTTTAAAACTCCTTAAAATATTTTTCTCAAGAACCAGTACTCTGAACATGTCTTAAGAAATTACTGAAGACAAGAGTTAAATGGGGTAAAAATGCCCAAATGAGAACTGTCATTGAAACAACAGGTATGGAAGGGTGATCTTGGGCACAGCACTGGTCTCGGCCTCTGAATGTGAGGGGCTTGAGATATTCAGAGCTGCTCCCCTACATCTGGAACCTTTCTTTAAAAACAAGGGTGAGGGGCGCCTGGGTGGTGCAGTCGGTTAAGCGTCCGACTTCAGCCAGGTCACGATCTCGCGGTCCGTGAGTTCGAGCCCCGCGTTGGGCTCTGGGCTGATGGCTCAGAGCCTGGAGCCTGTTTCCGATTCTGTGTGTCTCCCTCTCTCTCTGCCCCTCCCCCGTTCATGCTCTGTCTCTCTCTGTCCCAAAAATAAATAAACGTTGAAAAAAAAAATTAAAACAAACAAACAAACAAACAAACAAACAAGGGTGAGACAGTTTCTCAATTCTAGCAGGTGATTTTTACCCGCAGGACCAAGACAAAAAGGGAAGAAAACATTTTGTTAAATCTTATACATTTGGTACTTTTTAGATCAGAACAGAAACCTGAGGAAAAGTTACAGGAGTCAGCAAATTAATAGTACCCCTTAGAGTTTTCACTCTTTCTTTTAAAAAATGTTTATTTTTGAGAGAGACAGTGTGAGCAGAGGAGGGGCAGAGAGAGAGGGGGACAGAGGTTCCAAAGCAGGTTCTGCACGTTAACAGCAGTGAGCCCAATGCGGGGCTCGAACTCACAAACTGTGAAATCATGACCAGAGTTGAAGTCAGATGCTCAGCCAACTGAGCCACCCAGACGTCCCAGAGCTATCACTTTTTAAGTGCTAACCTGCTAGTAAAGGATCAGTATCTACTGATTCTTTATCTGCTGCATTATTTTTACTATCTACTGGTAACATGATTCCCCACGTTCTCTTATCTGTAAGAATTAAACAGGGGCCCACAATAAGTCTTGTGAAATACACCTCCTGTGCATTTCCTACGGAGATACAACACTACCCCCTATTCAACGAAGCAAAAGAAAGGTCCACAGACCTTCTTGAGTTTCTGGGCTGAAGCTGGTTGGTTCCATGTCCCCCGATCTCCCTGAGGAGGATATAATTATTTTCTCTCAAAGCCAACTTGAGGCTTTGCTTCAGGATAATATAAGGTGATGGTACACAAATGGATCCAACTCCCTGAGACTTAAGTAACAAAAATTCTCCACAGCCTATGAAATAACAGCAACAGAATAATGATTAGCACTATCTGGGTGGCAAACTAAGATGGTCAGTAACTATTAAAGTTATCATCTCCCTCTGTTGCTAATGGCGAACAAGTGATTTTGAAAGCAGCAGCTGCCAGGAGGTAGTTATTTCTAGTTGTTATTCTGCCATTACTGGGGCAGGATGAGGGGGAGAATGTCACCTTATGTTCTTAAACTTTTGCTATTTTGTAAAACCAAAACACTAACAGTAACTACTGGACTACTGGTCCAGGAAGTAACAGTAACTACTGGTTACTGGTCCAGTAACTACTGGACTACTGGTCCAGGAAGTACTGAGCAGATACTGAGACATTATAAAGAGCCATGGTTTATGACAATATAGCAAGAAGTTCTCCTCCCCCCCCCCCCACCCCGCCAGCAATCTCCAAAACCTTAATGGAAGCTTTTTTTTTTTCTATTATTTATTCATTCACTCATTTAATGAGAGCATGCTTTCATGCTGGGGCAGGGGAGATACAGAAGGAGAGATGGAGAATCCCAAGCAGGCTCCAGGCTAAGCATGGAGCCCAGTGTGGGGCTCAATCCCATGATCCTGGGCCAAAATCAAGAGTCTGAGGCTCAACCAATGAAGTCAGCCAGGTGTCCCTCTCTTTGTTTAAAAAAAAAAAAAACAAAAAAGCTTTTAAAAGAATGTAGAACTTTAAACTCAGAGCTACTGAAGGGGAATGTCAATCCATCAGCTATTTTCTACAAAAACAAGTGGCAAAACTCTGTATCTGAAGTATCATGAAAGCAAGGAATCTGGAAAGAGGAGTAACACAATGAAAGTAAGGGAGACATAAAAGGTTACTTGAGAATTTTGTTTTCTCTGTTGCATCATCCAAATAGTATATATATATATTTTTTACTGTAGTTAGAAGAGTTAACATGCTATCTACCCTCTTAACAAATTTTTATGTGCACAATACAGTATTGTTAACTGCATGCACAATCGTCTTGCTTAACTGAAACTTTATACCTGTTCAACAGCAGCTTCCCATTTCCTCCTCCCTCCAGCCATTGACAACCACAATTTTAGTCTCTGTTTCTAGGAGTCTGACCATTTTAGACACCTCACTTAAGTGGAATCATGCAATATCTGTCCTGTGACTGGCTTATTTCACTTACTATAATGAATTGAGCATTGAAAAGATAGCTAGGTGAAATTTTTAGGAAGTAGTTAACTGGCCAAAAGTATATTTGATTAAAAACTACACAACACAGTAATCTCAAACTATATTACCACTACCCCCAAAAGATTTTCAACAGAGAGGATGTGGCTAGCACTTGGGTAGGAGTTTATGATACTAGTACAATCAGAGATCCTTGCATTACAAGCCTTTCCCTTTCATTATGTAGATTCCTCCCATTTAAACTAATCATAAAAGTCAATAATTAAAACAAGCTTAAGAAAATCATTTGCTAGAGTGTCCTGCACAGTTTTACTTTGCATCTGCAGAGATCAATCTGCTTCTACTAGGATCACTAGGTTGTAAAGTGAAAGCAAATGGAAAAATCCAGGAGTGCCTTTAAAATTAGAGGCCAGGGCATAATCAAGGGTATAGCACTAGCTCAAAAGTTAGCTGAGGGCCAGGAAGCCAGTAAGATTAGAGGTGCCAAGTATCCCATCTATAAGCAAACCGAAAAGCAAGTAATTCAACGCTTGGCTATTAGGGAAACTATGGTCTAAAATAAAATATGCTCAACAGAGAAACGCGGAGAGGCCCTTCCCGAAAGTTTATGCTAATCAACAATAAGCAATATTAACTTTAAAATAGGAGGAGTTTGGGATAAAGATGGAAACCCTGAAAACTTTTGACACCTACCTCAATATAACACAAAAAACATGACCTCTTCATTTTCCAAGTAATGTTTCAGATACTCAGAAGTAAACAGTGACCATAAAGTTTTTATTTTTTAAAGAAACTTCAAAAGTCTGAAAGTATAAGGTTGAACCTTGTGCAAGTGCCATTTTTTGAACATCAAGAAGTTCAAGTATCAGAAATTTTGTATGGTTCAACCAAAGAAAAGAGAAGCTTAATTCAATGCTAAGTATAAAAACCTGAAGACACACTAATATTCTGTGGCGTCCAAAGGACATTTACTTCTACAGGAAAATATTACTGAAGCAAGAAAAGGGTTTTTAATATTCTATGCTAAATGTACGCCTCAAGTCACATGATACTGTGGCCATTCGGTGGCCATGTAAATAAGCCTAAAAATCATATTTTCCATTTATAACCATCTTTTTTTTCTTTTTTTGTCTACAATATGACAATTCTATTCCCAATAGATTTCTCCATCCCTCTCTTTGGACCCCAAATCCAGCTATTCATGGCAAAACTTCAAGCACATAGTCCTTCTGTGCCCACATACACCCCACTTCTCAATCTATAATTCATCGCGATCTCCTACTCACTCCATCCCTTCTCTACTGCTCTACTTTCTTCCAACTTTGGCACACTGACAGTCCCATCTGTCCATGGCAGGTTCCCCCCACCCCTTTCCTTTTAATACACCGGTGATCTAATCATTCCAGCATAGAATGTGACAATTTGTATCAGCCTTAGTCCCTCTGCCATTCCCATACAGTTGAGCTCTGTTGTTTTAAACAATGCATAGGAGATTTGGTCTTGTAACTTTCCATTTCTGCCATATCTAGATCTTGGTGGCTTTCTCAAAAAAAAAAAAAAAAAAAAAAAAAAAAAAAGAAAAAGAAAGAAAAAATCATTCTCTGTGGTAGTATTAAAACAAAACAACACACCCCTGAAAGTAACTTTCTCGATTCCTGAAAATGTGCATAGTCTGAGTGACCCGACGTTAAGTATTAGGGAAGTAGTTTGTGACAGCAAGGGGATCTCAATGTGCTTCCACATTTTGCGATGACGGCCAGGTTCACAACAGTGCAGGTACGTTTCTGACTCTCATTCCATTGGAATTAATCATTTTCTAACTTTGATTCTGATAGTTACAGAAGCAAATATGGTGATGTTACCAACAGAATGACAACCAAAATATTTGATATCCCACTGTTTTGAACGACCATGCACAACCACCCGCCCTGCATTTACATACCTTGAATTTGCTATTTCCACTTTGGTTCTCGCCATGGCAGCTGCCCTTTGCGCGCCTTCAATTGCTCGGTCCACCTTCTCCCTAGTTTTTGTATTTCTTATTGGTATAAGCTGCTTCCTTATTCCACGGACCAGAATATTATTTTTGTATTTCCCCTCTTCTTTGGAGCCGTCGGGAAACACGGTGCAGCCATATCCATGCCTCTTGTTATTTGCCCACTCTCCTTCATACTTCATGCCGTTGGAGCGCTCGCTAATGCCAAAACCATTTCGCTTGTCGTTCTTCCACTCGCCCATGTAGGTTTCCGTGGTGGTGGCGTCGACGTGGTCTTCCACCGGGCAAAAATCACAATCTACGTCGCCGAAGCTGATCGTGGAGTTGGCATCGCTGGAACTAATTCTGCTCATGGCCGCGTCGCTGCGGACCGAGCTGCGTTTGCTGGAGATGGAAGACTTGGATTCGGACTTGCGAAGTTTCATGCTTCCGAGAAGGGAGCCCCTTCGGAAGAGGCCGCCCTTCTTCTTGCCCGCGAGCTCCGCGTCGGCGTGGAAGTTGAGCACGAAGCCGCCGCGGGTGCCGGCGGGGCTGTCGGCAGCGGCCGCGGCGTCGTGGAGCACGCTGCCATTGCTCTGCTCGCTGCGCAGCGAGGCCATGGACGTGCGCAGCGGCGAGCGGATCACGGTGGCCATGCCGTAGGGCACGCTCTGGCGCACGCCGTAGCCATGCCGCATGCCGCCGGCCCATTGGCCCTGGTAAGTACCTTCGAGAGAGACGGCAAGAAAGCACAGTGTGAGTCGGGGGCGGAAGGGGTGCGATCTCGCCTGCCAGCACCTGGGTGCGTCCCAGGAGAGCCCGGTGCTCAGAGCAGGCAGGCTCACGGTCAAATCCTACACGTATCCAAGTCAACTCTAAGTGACACCTTAAGTTTCATCCACTTGTGGGTATCCCGCCCTGTAATTTTGTGTCAATGGTTTCAATGTAATTGTTTAGCATTTTCCAAGTTTGGTAATTTTCCTTTTCATTTAAAAATTTATACGAATGTTTCAGATGAAACCACCACTTTCTAATACAAAAAGAGTGATCATTAGAAAACAACTTTTCTCCCCTGATCAAAATCCCTCATAGGAAGGCAGTGTCACAGAAGATGAAATGAGTTCTCTTCCTGAATTTTAATTTTTACTCATTCAGCTGAAAAGCTCTAAAAGCTGTAGGTCTGTCACAATAACATTCCAACAAGCTAAAAGACTTAAAATTGTTAATGATCGGGACATGGGTCATCAAACACATTATTTTACTTTACATTTTCTTTCTTTCATGTTCACCATCTTTTTTTTTTTTAGGGCAGGGAAAACTTTAATATTTAGGATTAGATTTGGGAGAAATTTTTGAAGCGAAGAGTGATTTGACAAATATGATACAGATCCTGAATATTGTGGGACATGAAAAAAATGGGCAATTTACCATTTTGTACTTCCAGGTGAAATGGTCAAAGATTTGCCCAGTACTCGTTGCCAGATTTCTGCTTTCTCCCCGTCATTCTCTTCATGGATTTCCCTAGTCACTGCCACTACATGAGCCCCATCATGGACTAGAAGCACTCAGAGAGCAGGAGTTCCCTCCTAAGCAAGGGCAAAATTTCCAGTCTCACGGCTTATGTGTCTTGTGGTCTGCAGGTGTTGATGACTTTATAGTAAACAGCTATGATGGCTCAAAAGAATATGCTATTTACCCCTAGAAAAACTGGACTAAGGCCAAAGTAAAACTTCCATTCTTTAACAGTCTGGAATTCATCTCAGAGCAAAGGGGTGTTTGACAGTGTCCCTCAAAACTCTGTTGACACCAGATCACTTCAATGAATATTATGCCTTTTTAGGAATAGGATAATCTCTAATCTAAAGCATTTGTGCTCAGTAGACTTTTCTATTAAACAAGTTAGCAAAATAACATAGTGCTGCTTTTAAAATAATCACATGAAAAACTGAATACTAAAATTAGGGAACTTATGGGTGGCTCAGTCAGCTGCAGGACTCTTGATTTTTAGCTCAGGTCATGACCTCATGGTTTGGGAGTTTGAGCCCCGCGTTGGGCTCTGCCCTGGTGGTATGGAGCCTGCTTGGGATTCTCTCTCTCTGCCCCTTACCTGCTCTCTCGCTCTCTCTCTCTCTCTCAAAATAAATATAAGTAAACTTTAAAAAATATTAGGGAACATAGGGAAAAAATTAAATTTAGGAGTTTAGAATTTTCTTTTCAAAATCAAGGCCATTTCCTTTACTTAAAGGCACATTTTAAATTATAGTATCCCCCAGAAGTTATCTAGAAATTTTAAGATGTAAGTATTTCTGTATGATTCATAGTAACTCACAATATTATAGAAAATAAATTACAGCGATATAATTATTTGATGTAATCAAATGTCTTGACCTCTCTCAGTTTCTGATTATATAGATCCACCTTGCAGTCGCCTTTCATTTTATATTGCTACACACAGATTTCCACTGTGTGGCATACATTTACTTTTTAAATACTGAGCAATGATGCTAGTGGTTTTGTACCATTGTGTTAATACGTGCTGATTATTTCATTGCATTTAGAAGTTAAAACTGTAATGGATCCAAAATCAAAAGTTTTGACTCATTTCAAGACTACCTTCTCTTTTTGTTTATTCTGATATATTTATGTCCTATAAACAGACCTAACAGCAGGGCAACAATGAAATTCTAGGATGCCTGGTACTGTGAATGTCCTATTCTAGGCAAATGTAAAAGTTTGAACCTGACCTTTATGAACTTCTAAGAAGGTAGGTGGGCCATAGCTTTCTCAAAAGGAGTAAATCCAAAAGGATAAGATAGTCATTTAGACAATTCAGGTTAAGAAGGTTTCTACTGAATATTAGCCATTTCCAAATACACCACCTTAACAGGGAAGGGAATTAAATTATTAGGAAATTTGAACTTTGACTTTTCCTTTGTCTATATAGATAAAATACAAGTTCTAGGATAAAAGTTCTACAACTTGACTTACATGTACTAAAACAACCTTTTTAAAAAATATTTTGTTTAGATAAACAAGGGATCCTATAATCATCTCCTACCTTTCTACATCGTGACAAGTTAATTTTGCAAAAATAGTTTCCAAAGGTGCTATTTGAGATCAATTAAGTTTTATACTTTTAAAATGCAACCATATCATCTTAGTAAATGTTTAACAGTGAGGGAGAATTAATAAGTAGCTTCCTTGAACTGGTATCTCCAAAAGTAAGACAAGCATTCAGAATTTCCAAATAAGTACTGCTTGAAAATCCAAGCAGTTTGAGGCAACAGCAGTAATTAGAAAGTTTATCTCTATGCTTAACTGTCAAACAGGGAAGTGGGGGGTGGGCAACAGCATTGGCCACATTCCCATCCTATTTTGTTAAATCACAGTATATGGAAGACTTCCTCCATAGAATTGCTAAAAACCAATTTACAGTCAAACTGTTAGTAGTTCATCTGAAATTTAAAATAGGGTTAGTCAATGAACTTAGGAAAAAAGGGCTTCTATTTTTATGAAGCAGGTGGGTACCAACTTCTCCCCGCTGTCCAAATAAAGTTCTAATTAGTTCCTCTCCATTCCTCAAATAAAGATGCGTATTTCACAAGTGTAAAAAGTATTTTGATGGGTTTTTAAATTACATTCTATGATTTTTCATCTGGGAGCTGGTTTTCTAGATATAGCCATTTTAACTACAGCCTTGTAGTGGAAGGCATCCAGTTCCAGTAAAATGTATACTGTGCTATGCCAAACTTACATCTACGTGCTATGAATGGGCATATGCAAGCATATACAGTTGATAAAGCAATGCATCTTCCTAGATATTTTCAATAGTTTTATGACTGGTGGAAAAAAATGAGGTGCAGATCAGAAGTTAGGCAAAAAATTCTGGGCACCTAGATGTGACTTCATTACTATGGTACTAATTTATTTTTAATTTTCAGGCAAGTTCTATGCCAGCAACACTTCACACAAATTACTGATAAAATAAGTGGTACTTCCCACATGAAACTTCTAGTTTAATGTCATCACAAAATACATGGAATCAGATTTTCCCTAAGTTTGACAGAAGGTGCACAGGGATGGGCATGTGGTGGTGCAGAGACAAAAATAAGCTAATTCTTAAGAATAGGGAAGGTGATATTTCCTATTTTGGCCAAAACTTTTGTATAAAATAAGTTATTGCAATATACCTCTACTTAGAGCACCACTTCATGATTAAGGACCTTCTAATTAAATGGAGTGACATATGAAAGAAAGCAGAAAATCAACTTGCACAGAGGAGACCCTGAAAGTGATTTTTAAGGGTTTTTTTCCCTTCCTAATTGGTAGCATATTTGATTTCTTTTAATAGAAAAGGAAAACCACAGTCCTATGGTGATGCCAAATTTTAAGGGTTTAAAAAATTTTTAAGTTAGTTTTAAAGCAGAAGGCAGATTATCCATAAAGTCATCCCAGTCACTTAACTGAGCTTCTAAAACACATAGAGGACCTTTGCTATGGTGCATGTTATATATATATATGTGTATATATATATGTATATATATATACATACATATATATATATAACACATATATATATATACACACACACACATACACACATGTATTTTATTGCTACATATTATATATATATATATATATATACATGTATTTTATTGCTAAGTGTAATGAATATTCTAAACTAAGAGATTTTGTTTAATGAGTAGTAACTTTTAAAAGACGAATTTATTTTTAACCTTCCCAAACTGAAGAGAACTATCCTTGTCCTTCTTAAAAGGTTGTAAAATAACACGCACATTTAAAAAATAAATTTTGCATTCTACTTTTGAGCATGGAATTTAGTTATATTACAGATCTGGGGCCTCCAATAAAATCCAATCACAAGCTAGCATATTTATAGGGCTGTCAACCAAGGCACTATATGCCCATTCAGAACATTTAAGGGCCCGAATTAACTACTGTGGAGCTCAAGACCCATGCAACCCTTATAAAAGTATTATGGAAACAGTTCCCCCCCTCCTTTAATCCATGAGAACCATATCCTTTATTTATACTGTGGGATGGAAAGATGTCCGTTTTATCGAATTCTACCATTGTACTGTTTTGCATCTGAAATACAGCCCAAGTGTTCTGAGTAACTGAAGTGTACAAATTGTATAAGCTTTTATATAAGTAGTGGCCTAACTGAGGTTGCAGTGGGCTGGAGAAACTTTTAATTGGATCCTTTTCATACCCTTCAGCTCTGAGCTGCATAATTACGAAGCTGACACTGCCTCCTATAACCCTTTTCAATTAACTATGATTATGTTTATTACCAGAAAATGTATTTGCCAAAGTATAACCCATTCATCCTTCTCCACTTATTGCACAAGGAAATTCATCAGGTTTTGCACCTGTTTCGGTAATGTATACTTTTTGTAATTAAAAAAAAAAAAGGACTCTGCCTCTACACAATTCATTTTGCAAATACTGTTAAATATTAAAATAAGGTGATTTTGTGCATAGCCAGCATGTTGAGGTCATACAACTTAGTGCAATTTGGTGGTTCCATATTGCCACTCTCTGGAGTAAAGTGGCTAACTTAGCAACTGCAGGACCAGAGCTTTCTAATATATTTCTTAAAACGGAGGCTTCCTCGTTCCTTTCTGAGACATTTTCCTAGTAATTTGCCCAAAGCTCTCCAGGTCAACAATGACTACCAACCATTCTTTTGATTGAAAGCCACTACTTTAAGGAACCAATGAAAACTAGGAAGAAAAACCCACACCCTCTGAGCCCCACCTGCATCAGGTGGCCTCTCCACTTCCATAGCTAGGATATTTCCAAATGCACTCCAAATAAGGCACAATTCCCCTACATCCTAGTTATGGGGTTCTGTTTTCTATCTTTAGGCTACGAGAGGACCAGAAGCGAAATACGACTCCACGTGAAACCAATCCGGGGAGCGGTCAGCACCGACCGCCAGGCTCACAAGCCCAGGGCGTTCGCTCTAACTCCACAGGAGTGGCGTTTTCAAACCCGGCCGGGAGAGGGAGGGATCAGGAACGTAATGTGACGGGCTCAAGTGACAGCGTCCTCTCTCCAGCCCAACCCACCCGGGCGGCGCTCCCTCCTGGTGGCAGTGCAGCGCTGGCGCCGGCCAGGTATATTCACGCCTTGCTCCCCCCGAGTGTGGACACACAGCCCGTTCCAAGAACCAGGGCAGATCAAACCCCCGCGCACTAGTCGCGTCTCCACGCTGGCGCGGGAGGTGGGTGGGAGGCTTTCCCAGGTGTTTTGGCGGGTTTCCGGACACGTGCGCCTCTCGTCCTCCCCGCTTCCCCGCAGCCTGGGCAAAGCCCACCGCACCAGCTCACGGAGCAGCCGAGCCGCCTGCGACGCTGCTCACCTCCGTCCCCGTAGGTCTCCACGCCGTACCCGTCCTGCAGCCCGTTACTCCAGGTACCCTCGTAGCGAGCGGGGGTGCACAGGCTCTGCCGGACCCCGTAGCGCCCCTTGAAACCATGTGACCACTCCCCCCGGTACATCCACTTGCCCTTCGTCTCCACCCCCAGCCCGTGCCGCTTGCCCTGCGCCCAGTAGCCCTGGTAGGTGTTGCCGCTGGGCCAGGTGTAGCCTCCAGCCACCTCGAAGCCGTGCGACCAGGAGCCCGAGTACTCGCCCTGGCCCTTGGGCCCCGTGCAGATGCCATGCCCGTGCGCCTTGCCCTCCTCCCAGCCGCCGCAGTAGGTGCCGCCATCGTCGAAGTCGAACCTTCCGCCCGTCATTCGGGGGGCAGCCCCGGCGCGCTCCCCGCGGGGGCACGGACGCGGGCAGAGCTGGGCACGGCAGGGTGTAGCTCGGGGATGGGGGCCCGGCGGGCGAGCTCACGACAGCGCCCCGGGCAGCTCGCGCCGCCGCTCGGCTCCAGTCCGACGCCGCCCCCGTCCTCCCCTCTTCTTTCGCCGCCGCCACCGCCGCCTTCCTCCTCCTCCTTCCCCGCCGCCGCCCCGGCCAGCGCCGCGCGCGAGAGGACAGCCCAGGCTCCGGAGCGGACCTTCAGCTGCTCCCGCCCGCCCACGTGAGCCGGGCGCCTCCCCGCGCCCGCCCCTCGTCCCCTCCCCGGGAGCCGAGGCCCGGCCCCGCGGCGCTCCGGCCCCACCCGGCCCTGCCCCCAGCCCCGGGAGCCAACGCTTCCCCGGCGGGCGGGCGAGCGCGGGGATCGGTTGGCGCGCGTGTGTTCGCGCAGTGGGATGCCGGTGGGGGGCGAGTGTACCCAGGGACGCGCGAGAATCCCTGCCGGTAGACGAAGGCGCGGCTGCATGTGTGGGGGCAGCTCGCGGGCGGCGGAGCCTCCTGTGTTTGTGTTTGGGGTTTATCAAAGTGGTTAAGCTCCTGTAAGTGCGACCACGTGTGCGTTGAGGGAAAACTCCTGTATGCGTGTTTGTCTGCATGGGGTTTGTAGTTGCATTTTTTCGGCATTCCAACTTGTGTACTGTTGCATTTGTCATGCTCAGCTGTCATCGTGAATTAACAGCTCCTAGATAGATGTATGCATGTGATATAAATCTCCGGCAGCCTAGATATAATTGTGCAGAATGTTCTTTTACACCTACCCATTTCTAAGCACATGTGTTTGCATTTATTTAATGAAGATACTGGGCGGGGGGAGCAATGAAATTTGAAAAGGCGCAGACTAAATAGATTAGCTTTTTATTTGTAATAACGAAGAGGATGTTTTTCATCTGTCTTTCCAGGGGTATGAGCTATTTCCTTTCACATCAGAGCCCCTAATACCTCATTTGTTCTTCTGACAACCTTACAAATTCTTCAGTCAGGAGCTATGTACCCAACAGGCAGACAGAGCAGTCTTTGAATATTGTGTAAGTATCTGGAATGTACACCTGGTACCTCTCCACCGGTATCCACAGTTTACCAAAGTAAATAGAAGATCTCAAGGAGGAATATGGTAAGTAAGACAGTGCTTAATCTAAACTTACAAAAAGCCTGTGACCTAAAAAACTGGGGACAGGTGTCAGCTGATCTACTTTCCAGCTACAACACTGCTTTGTTGAATTCACTTTAGGCAACTCTTTTGAACTTGCAAACCTCTGTGTCACTATCTGCCTAATGGGAATGACAAGATTTGTTTGCCCCTCTCTATGTTAGATAATAACTGAGTATGTTGTGGTATAGTGCAAAACCAAGAATTAGAGATTTGGTAAAAGGCAAGTTGAATAAGTTAGTATTGTCTCTGGTGAAAGCAGGCATTAATCTCAACCTCACCCTCAAAATATTTATGGGAGACACCTCTCTGTGGTTCATCACCTGGAGTCTTAGGTTGGCCTCTCAAGGACACTGCTTTGCAGAGTATTCATGATATTCCTAGGCTGAGAGGCTTTTGGATGACTGGGGGAGCACCAGAGGCTGCCAAAGTTTCTCTCAGTAGGTATTTGATAATCAGATAAAAATGATCTGATGTCAGGGTGTCAGGGTAAGGGAGCAGGAGAAAAATAGATTAAACTACACAGGAAAGGAACAGAAATTGACCTTGATTGGCTCTATCTCAGGATTGGAGCTGGCCTTTCCTGCTTATCTGGCTGAAATACTGAAAGAAAAATCTCAGTTTACACAGAACGAAATCACCAAAGAGAATTAGAAATCCTCATCCACGGCACCGCCTGCAGAGTCGCCCGGAATAGTGCTTACCCTAGTGGCCTGGAATAATTACGCGTCTTGCTCAGCATCTTGTCCTGGACTAGGGATTGATTTAGGCCACTGGGAAAACAAGGGCCCAGGACTTTGCAGCTGAGCCATAATTCCATTTCTCTGTTATGGGGTACACCACGATCAGGATCTAGCATAGAGACGCACATTGCCATCTATTGTGGGGTTCTATTTGATGTGAAAAACAGTGTAGTTACTCAAGTCAACACCTTTTTCTTCTTTTTAAACTTTTTTTCTCATGAAGTAACTTTTGTCCTTTTGCCTTTTTATTGTTTAAAATTTTTTTTTTCAACGTTTATTTATTTTTGGGACAGAGAGAGACAGAGCATGAACGGGGGAGGGGCAGAGAGAGAGGGAGACACAGAATCGGAAACAGGCTCCAGGCTCTGAGCCATCAGCCCAGAGCCCGACGCGGGGCTCGAACTCCCGGACCGCGAGATCGTGACCTGGCTGAAGTCGGACGCTTAACCGACTGCGCCACCCAGGCGCCCCTCCTTTTTATTGTTTAAAAAATAACACACCCGTTTGTGTTAGAATCCATATATGAACATCTCACGGCTAAGTTTTTGTTTGCAAGCATGGTGGAAACACTTTAAAAAAAATTTTTTTTTAATGTTTATTTTTGAGAGGGAGAGAGAGGGAGCCGTGCGCGCGCACAGTAGGAAAGGGGCAGAGAGGGAGACACAGAATCTGAAGCAGGGTCCAGTCTCCAAGCTGTCAGCACAGAGCCCAATGTGGGGCTTGAACCCACGAACCGTGAGATCATGACCTGAGCCAAAGTCGGACGCTTGATCAACTGAGCCACCCAGGCACCCCAGAAACACTTTTTTTTTTAAATTTTTTTAACATTTATTTATTTTTGAGACAGAGAGAGACAGAACATGAACGGGGGAGGGGCAGAGAGAGAGGGAGACACAGAATCGGAAGCAGGCTCCAGGCTCTGAGCCATCAGCCCAGAGCCCGACGCGGGGCTCGAACTCACGGACCGCGAGATCGTGACCTGGCTGAAGTCGGACGCTTAACCGACTGAGTCACCCAGGCGCCCCCAGAAACACTTTTAAAAAAAAACTTTTCCTAATGAGCTCTCATGCAAATGATGGATTTTTCTGAAATTAACTCTCACTGAGCAAGTTTCTGGCTTCTGTGACGGATGTCTACTCCATCTGTGGTGGGTGGACAGAGGATGATGATGCACACATATCTGGATAGAATATGGAGATTAGGGGAAGATAAGAGACAAGGCCATTTGTCTCTTTATCTCTTGCTGTCCGTAATAGATGTCTTCTTTGGAAGGAATCTTCATTAAAAGAGATAATCCACCACCAGATATGTGGTATTCCATTTCAAGTAATTATAATCCTAACCTGAGTCTGCCATTAGCTCTCTTCATGGGAGGAAATTAGTATTGAATTTTTGGTTCAAAATTCAAAAGAACAACTTTGGCACAGTAACCATTTAAGCCATGCTTCCACTTACCTGCTGCCATCACAATGGAATGTTTCCCCAGTCACACTGATGTGTTTGTTAATGGAAGTGTTCAGGTTCAATGGTTGGAGAAGACTGGGAAAGAGAAGTAGGAGAAGGAAGAGGTGCTGACAGTGAGGGCATTGCATATAGTAAGCAGTGGAATAATGTTGCAGTTCACTAGTTGGGGTTAGTAATGTCCTTATTTTCCCTCTCACTCTGAACCTTTGCCCTGGATAAGGGGGAGTTGAATTTAGCTTTAAGAAGGGATTAGTAAGAAGAGAATGTGAATGTTGGTTTGACAGGTGGGATGGGGGAGGCCATCAAAGCCCAGGGGCCAACAACCACTCTAGCAGTTTCTTTTTCTCCATGCTCAAAATTCAACTATTACAGGCTTCTATTCTAAAAAAAAAAAAAATTGTAACAAAATGTAAGCCATTTTGAGTGTGAATGTCTAGTGACAACCTGTTGGTGAGGACGTTTTGTTTAGAATTTAATACTTTATGATGAAGATGTGCTTAAAAATGTATTGGGGACCCCATTTTATTTACATACTGGAATTAATTGTTGAAATTCTTGGTAAATATTTACAAATGACAAAGTCTAATCTGTAGGTGTGTATGGTCTAAAGTGTGTTTGTTGCTTCAACGTGTGTAAAAAAATCACATGCAATTAAAATTACTGCATTAGGTAAATAAATCAAACTGAGTATCATTATCACATTTGTAATACAGCATTCATAAAAATTTAATGTTGTGTGGAATAGATACAAAAGTTAAGAAATATGGTTATAAGCTCTGCAGACAACTTGATATCAAAAGGGGAAGAAAATTCCAAAATTAATGGTCTTCAAAACTTTGAAGGCAAATACTAAGTGCCAGATGCAGTGCTAAGTTCTTTACATGCATTAATTCATTTAAATCTCATAATAACATAATACCCATGTGATTAATATTAGTGGTATAATTTTTTTTTACAGAAGAAGAAAATAAAGTTTAAGACATTTATGTGCCCGAGATCATTCTGGGTAGAAATGGTCCAGCTGGGATTCAAACCAGGTCTGTCTGACTCTAGAGGTAGTTCGTTCTCTCTCTCTCTCTCTCTCTCTCTCTCTCTCTCTCATTTGAGAGAGAGTATGAGCAAGCTGGGGAGAGGGGCAGGGAATGGAGAGAGAGAGAGAGAGAGAGAGAGAGAGAGAGAGAGAGAGAAAATCCCAAACAGGCTCTACACTCAGCATGGAACCTGACGTGGGGCTTGATCTCTGAGCCATGAGATTATGTCCTGAGCCAAATGCTCAACTGGCTGAGCCACCCAGGCACCTCAGACATGGTTCTCTTAATTACCATCCTTCACTGGAGCAAGGATGAGAGCTTTCAAATGAGGGAAGGAAGTGGCTGGGTGGAGAGCAGGAAGGGCTGGTGAAGGTGATGTTTGTTTCTTATATTTTAGACTAGCTGGACAGATGAATGGTGATGCTACTGTATAAAATCAAAGAAATGGAGGAAAGGGGCACCTGGGTGGCTCAGTGGGTTAAGTGGCTGACTTGGGCTCAGGTTGTCATCTTGCGGTTCATGAGAGCCCCCTCGACATCGGGTTCTGTGCTGACACCTCAGATCCTGGAGCCTGCTTCAGATTCTATGTCTCCCTTGCTCTCTGCCACTCCCCTGCTTGTGCTCTCTCTCTCAAAAATAAACAAACATTTAAAGAAATAATAGAGAAATGGAGAAAGAAGAGTAAATTACAGAGGTGGGAAGATAGGTTTGTTAAGGAGAAAGAGATTCAGAAATATATCCCAGGGGAGATGTTCAGTAGACAGTTGGGTAATGCAGGTCAAAAACTAGAAATAAATTAGTCAATAAGTAAATAATTCTTTTTTTTTTTTTTTTTTTAATTTTTTTTCCAACGTTTATTTATTTTTGGGACAGAGAGAGACAGAGCATGAACGGGGGAGGGGCAGAGAGAGAGGGAGACACAGAATCGGAAACAGGCTCCAGGCTCTGAGCCATCAGCCCAGAGCCTGACGCGGGGCTCGAACTCACGGACCGCGAGATCGTGACCTGGCTGAAGTCGGACGCTTAACCGACTGCGCCACCCAGGCGCCCCAATAAGTAAATAGTTCTTAACTTGGCTCCATCTTCTCTAGGTCACTGCCCCATGTTCATCCAGGACTGGTGGCTCATGCCCTCTTCACCCCACACACTGTTCCCTGTCATTGTCCTTAGCAGCTTTGTCCTGCCTCATAGTCCATTGTCTTTCTCAGCATCATGACCTTTATCCTAATGTATCATCAGACACAGTCTGGACCTTACTTTGTGACGTAGGCCAGCTTGAAAGCTGGAAGTTTACAATCCTACTCTTTGACAATACTGTCTGGTCTTTTCCACACAGTGAACAAGCCCTTGACTAACCAGTCTTTACTCCTTTCATGTACTACATGTCCTCCTAGCCCTTCTCTACCCTGCCTGAAGGCCCTGGTGAATGATTTCTACCACACTGTGCTTTACACAGTGATCTCCTGGTGCCTGCCCAATCCCCAATCTCATCCCCGGCTCTTAGGAAGCCCCTTCTGGAGACAATCACATCATGTACTGAATGCCATTGCCATGGCAAATGTCAGTCTTTCCACACACACAGCAGATCTCTTCCCAGGAAACTTCCAGATGCCTGTCACCTGCTCCCCTCTCAGCCCCAGCTGCTTCCCGTTGAACAGGGGCCTTTCTTTTCCCTCACAGAGGAGAAGGGCTAACTTGGGAACATCTTCCCTCTTTTTCCTCTCTTTGAAACTTAACATTGGTTCTCATTTTCTTCCTTTTCCCACTTACTCTGTCCCAGAGGAAAAGATATCCCTTTTCTTTTCCTTGTTCTGGGTCAATTCCTCCTCTCATTTGAATATGCTGTAATTTCTTTTCTTCTGTCCAACAAACATGCTCATGTGTCCTCCATGTAAAAACAGTCTGAATTTCCTGGTTCACCTCAAGTGCTCTATGTTTGTTCTTCTTGAAACTGCTGACCTCCTTGAAAGTCTATTACATTCATAAAACATACATATTCAAGTATCATATATGTTCATATATACATTCACGTATCCCAGCTCTCATTCGCAGGCCTCTTGATTTGGGTTCTGTCCTCATGAGTCTAATGAAGCTAATCTCACCATTAGGGACCTCCTAGCTGACAGATATAATGGCAGCTCTTCCATTTCTATCCCACTAGTGGCAGCTGTGAATTTGATACTTGTGAGCAGTTCTCTCCCTCAGCTTCTGAAAAACCCGCATCTCTCGCCTCTGCTCGCTCTGTACCTCTCCCACCACTGTGGCTGTCTCATCCCCTGTATGTTCTTCTTATCCCTTTCTAGTCTCCTTAATTTTAGGCTGTCTTTTGTGTTCTAAGCATTAGCTTCTTGGTAGCAGAATTTTGTATAATTGCTTGATACTTATTGGGTTATCTTATCCAACTAGGCAATCCTGCCCTAGGGGCTAAGGGTCTAATTTAGAAATAGTCTAATCCAGGTATAAAAACACCAGCTGAGCCTTATTTAAGTCTTAAGGGCACTGCTTTGGTTTCTTCCCATGACTTGTCCCTTGTGGCTCTCTGCCTGCTCTTCCTAATGGGCAGAGATCCACGTGGACTTAGTGTACGTGTCCAATGATAAGGCTTACAAAAGGTTTCAGGAAAGTTCTCACAGTGACAAAGATGAAAACAGACTAAAGGGAGACTTAAAACAGGCAGTAAGCTTGAAGACACCGTGTGGACTGCAGGTCTGTACCAAAGACCCAGTACCTGAATGAAGCCAAACATAAAATGTACGTGTGTCTGTGTTTATGTGCATATGTGTGCAGATATGTACATGTATATATGAGTAGTGGGTTAGGTTTGGAGACGCAGAGAAGTAGAAGGCTCAGCTCTTGCTCCTAAGGGTATAAAACATCTCTTTAGAGGCAGAAGATCTAAAAAGAAAAGTAATAAAGGGACAAGGGAGGCAACTACAAGCAGCAAATAGATGCCAAGTGTCCTAGGAGCTCAGAGGACAGAGTGATTTTTGTGGGCTACGGTACCTGAAGCTGTTTGTAGGAATCACATGCATATTGTTTCGCTCTGTGGGTAAAATAGAAGGGGCTCTCTTGCAGACATCTATACAGGATGACCTTCTTGTGTGAAGAGCTGCCCTACAGAGGGAGGGAGTGAAGGGAACCCACGCCTGCGATGGTGAGCAAGAGGAGGCCTCCTGGAATCTGCAGACATAAGGTGATAAGTTCATTTCTCTTGTGCTACCTGGAAAGTCACAGTGCTTTATTCTGAAAATAGGAAGATGTTGAGGCAACTGGATATTGGAAATAGCACACATTGGGGGTGGCAAAGGAATATAAAAACATATTTGGAAGTGCTGGCATTTTTTCGATTTTTACTTAAAATATAGTTAGTTAATACACAGTGTAGTGTTAGTGTCCAGTGTACAATATAGTGATTCAACACTTCGTACAACACCCGGTGCTCATGGGAGTGTTGGTATTAAGATGTTAAAAGTTTTGAAAATTGATGAGATAACCCTTTTATAATGAATTGAATAAAGAAGGGAGGCACACAATTTGCTGAAGGCACAACTAAAGGTAAGTAGCTGGTAGATGCCTGATAGCTGAAGGAGAGAAAAAAAAATCAATTATTAGGCAGCAAAAAGAAAGGTAAGTTACAATTGGGGAATGAAGAGCTCTGGAATGGAATTTGAAATAATAGCCAATAATAGAAAAGGCTGTCTTCTAACTGAATGACACAGGAGAATGTTTTATCCTTGCCAACTTTTGCTGTCCTGATCCACAGCTCACCTCAACATGCACACTTCGAAGCCTTGTTGGATTCTTCAGGTGCTGTGTTCCAGATAAAGCTTAAATTCCTCTTCCTTTCCTTAAACATGTCCTAGCATTTTTGTCATCGCTGGCGTTTTACTTATTACTTTCCCATGGCAAGCACTTGGTAAAGCTTACTGAGAAGTAGAAACACTCTGTGGGGTGGCCATGGAGAGCAGCACTCAGATGTCCCTTAGAGAGACCCTGCAGTGAGGAGGGTACTTATCAGACAGCCTCTAGCTGGTGCAACTTCAGATCTGCTGTGGTGGTCACATCAAGGCCACATTCTTCCCAGGATGCCCCCTCCAAAACAAAAGGCAAACTGCTGTATCTTATGCCTTCTTATCCAGAAAGGTAGCCCTCTTGGGCCCTGGAAGCAACACAGATCACACTTGCAAACTGCTGCAGCCTATGTGCTGAGTGACACGGAGGAAAGCTACCATCTTGGAGAGGGCTCAGAGCAGGGAAGAGTTTTGCAGAAGGCCCAAGCTGTAATGCAGGCACCCCTGCCTCTTGGGCCATACGATCAGGCAGATCCTTTCGTGTTGGTGTTTGGTGTCAGTGGTGAGAAAAGATACAGTAGGGAGATCATGGCAAGCCCCAGTGGAAGAATCACAATGCAGGTCCGTGGGGGATCTGAGGCAAGGCTATATCATCTGCAAAAGAGAATTGTCTGTCTTTCTTTAAAAAAAAAAAAAAAGTTTATTTATTTTGTGGGGAGAGGGGCAGAGGGAGAGAGAAAATCATAAGCGGGCTCCATGCTGTCAGCACAGAGCCCAACACGGGGCTTGATCTCACGAACCTTGAGATCACCTGACCCGAAATCAAGAGCTGGACACTTAACTGATGAGCCACCTAAGAGCCCCTAGAATTGTTTATCTTTTGAGAAACAGTTCCTGGTAAGTTGCTTGACCTTGGTAGAAAAGGAATGCTTGATCATAGGACACCAAGGGACCAGTCATCTAGAATTTCCCATTATAAACTGGGTCTTGTGGAGCCTGCCAAAACAAAAATCAGAAGGGGTCAAAGTAGTATACTGTAAGTTGGATACGGTATGTATAGAGTCAAGCTGAGTGGAAGCAGGGGGCATGAGTAAGTTACCAGAACAGGTTGCCCAGACCCCCATATCTGTAGTGTTGCACTGGGACCCCTTCCCTAACTCTCACCTGTGGGAAGATTGGGGTTCTATACAACTAGCTGAAAAAGGAAGAAAAGCCTGCATTTGGTTTATAGATGGACAGGCTCAGTATGCGGGTGAAGCTGAAAATGAATGGAGGCTGCACTCAGGAGTAGTCTTGAAAGTCTCTAGAGAGGGAGAATCTTTCAGAGGGGCAGAGTTGTGAGTGGTAAACATGGTCATCTATTTTGTGTGGAAGGAAAAGTGGTCTGAGGTAGGAATGCATGTAGACTTCTGGGTAATGGCCAACAGCCTGGGCATCTAGTCAGAGGCCTGGAAGGAAAGAGACTGAAAGATTGGAGACATGGAAGTTTAGGATAGAGACGTGGAAATGAACACATGGGAATGGACAGGAAATGTAAAGAGTTTGGTGTTGCATACCAATGCCTTCCATGGGAGAAGCACTGAAAACCCAAGCAGACAAAAGTACTCAGCCAGTTGATGTCAGCCCTCTTCCTTATCAACCACCCCAGATCTGGAACAAGGGACATATGAATTTAGTGGCCTCAGTGGCAGAGATGGAGGTTATACGTGGGCCCGCCAAGAAGGACTCAGGCTTATCAAGGCCAATTTACCTACTTTTGCCTCTGAATGTCCAACCTGTCAGCAACAGAGACTAGTTCTTGAGAATACCAATAATTTGCTTGGTGCCGAGTTGACTATATATTGAGCCCCTTCCAGCCTGGAAGAGCCAGTGGTTTATCCTCTCTAGAGAGAGACTCTCTTCTGGGTATGGGTTTACCTATTCTGCTCACAGAACCTCAACCAGTATCACCACTAGCCAGGAACTTACAGAATACCTGATCACAGGCATGGAATTTCGCACGTCACGAGTGACCAGGGGACCTACTTCAGAGTGAACGAGATCCTAAAATGAGCCCTGACCATGGGATCCATTGGTCTTACTACATGCTGCATTACATATTAGATACTGCATACCTCTATTGTCTATGAGGAGCTAGCCTCACAGAGTGATGGAATGGTCTAAAGGCACAGCTCAAGTTCCAGTTTGCTGGTAGTGATCTGCAAAGGTGGAGTGGTGCCCTTCAGGATGCAGTATATTCACTAAATCAGCTTCTGTGTAGCACTATGCTCAGTAGGAAGAACCCATAGGCCTGGGAACTAAGAGGTGGAAGCAAGTGTACCTCACTCAACCTCATGTCCAATGACCTGTTCATGGTCTTTGTTCTTCCTGTCCCTATAAGTCTGGGCTTTGCAGGGTGTCTAGTAGGGAAGTACTTTTGTAAGAGGACAAAATGAGAGTCCTGTTTAACTGCAAGTTTTGAGGAGGAAGAGGCTTTACTATAATGGGGACAGTAGGGAAGATATGTGGAACACAGGTGGTCCATTGGGTGCTTTCTGGTTCTCCACTGACCCTTTATGACTATGGATGCACACATTCAGCATCCCTGGTATGAGAAACGCATGGTTTACCAAGATTCAGACCCTCTAGGAATGAAAGTTTAGGTCACACCACCAGGTAAACCACTAGAACCTGCTGCTAAGGTAGGTGAGGGGAATTTAGAATGGTTAGAGGAAAGGGAGAAGATAATCATTCACAGCCCCAAGACCTACTACAGTCTACTGCTACTGTGGACCTACTACAGGGCTCCTATTTGTCCCATTAACTCCCCTTTTCTAAGCTTTCCCTTAAGAAGAGAGCTCCCTAGGGGCTCCTGGGTGGCTCAGTCAGTTAAGTGACTCTTGATTTCTGCTCAGGTCATGATCTTTGAGGGTCGGTTGTGAGATCGAGCCCTGCGTCAGGCTCTGCACTGAGAGAACGGAGCCTGCTTGGGATTCTTTCTCTCCCTCTTTCTCTGCCCCTCCCCTAATTGTGTGTGTGCTCTCTCTGTCTCTCTGTCTCTCTCCCTCTCAAAAATAAGCATTTTTTGAAAAAAAGAATAAAGTTCTCTATGAAATGATACGGAAAACTCCCTAAGATCTATTAAATGCAAAAAACAAGGTACAGTATAGTGTGTGTAACATGGCTGTATTTTTATTTGTATGTATGTAAAAACCTGTAAAGATACAGAGAAAAATAAAGGGAAGCGGGTGCCAGTGCTCCCTGAAGAGCATTTTGATTTGCTTTTAATTTGAACCTTGAAATTGTACTACCTATTGATAATTGTAATCAATTTTGCATCTTAGCATGTTATTTTAAAAGTCAGTACTTTATACATGATTGCATAGACTGCTGGTTGGCATATGACACAGTAATGTGTATAGTAGTGAGTGGACCTAATGAATTTTATGACCCTCAAAAACAGCGTCCCAAATGGAAAAAGACTGGGTAGTCCAGATGGCATGAGTGATTTCTGACTCACCAACTGATTGAAAAATTCATAGGTTGTTTGCCTGGCTGTGGCAGAGTGGACATTTAGAAACCTCCAGCTGTATACTGGTGTATCATTCCTGCTGTGTTTGGTGGTCTGAAAAGTTTTCTACTTCTAGGAGGAAGTAGGCACCACCGTGTTTTTTCTTCTGTGTTACAGCCTAGGCTAAATTATGCCTCATTTCCACACCTCAGATCCATATGAAATATTCCTTTAGGACTGATACTTCACCAAAGTGCAGGTTCGAATCTCTTGGTGAACATTTTCAAAAGATGCTTGTTCAGGTTCCCCCCTCCCCTAGCGAAATCTCATCACATACATTCTGAGAGCATCGCCATGATCCTAATGTATTTCCCTGATGAAGAATCACTTATGTAGGGCAATTTCCAAAACTCCCCTCATGACAATCACCAGGGGTTACTTGTGAAATAATACACATGCCCAAGTGTCTCCCATGGTGAATTCTGATTTAGTGGGTTTCAGTTGGGGCTCAGGAATCAGAGTGTTCTTCAGGGAAACATTGTAGGGCAGGCAGTCCCTCCATGTGGACTACCTTATGGTCCATAAATTGATAAAACAAATTCAGTGTTGCCTGACACCAGTGATCCTAATATTAGTTCATCTTTCTTGCATGGATTCTCTTTCAGAATGCTTTGATATTACAAATAATATTCTCCCATCATTTTAAAAGCAAAATTCAAAAGTACTATGTAAGAGCCTGTCTCCTAAGGATAAATGCACAGCAGACAGTGAATACTTACAAAAGAAAACAAGCCATTACTGGGGTGGCCTTGCAATCTAGACCTTAACAAAAATCTGAATACTCTAGACCAAATCAGTTGGTGGCCAGGGACAATCTCCATTCCTTTCCCTAACATCTCTGGAGCATTGACTCAGGGAGTTATGCTATCTTTAGTGATCACTGGCTTTGAGAGGACTGTCTCCTTCATCCATCTTGAAGCAGCAGGGCACAGAGTCTGGGCTAAGATGGGAAGACCTGAGGGTTACCACACAGCAAAGGACCTCGAGCCCCAGCTCCTGAGGTTTCCAGACAGTTTAGAATTACCTGGCAAGTGTCATGTGGCCTTGGACTAGCTGGGCACTGTGGCAACTGGGCACACTGGCCTGCCCCCTGCTACTGATTATTGGTACCTGGATTAGCTGGGTTTTCTGTCACTCTTGGGAGTTTAGAGCAGTGTTGAGATAGGAGGGGCTTAGGGTTAAACACATGGGAAGAAAATGTGTCCAAATGAACCTGGGACCACGTCTTCTAGATTTAAAAAAAATAATTATATCCGTTAAGTGAAAAAAAAATCTATTATGAGCAAATGGTTTAGAGAAGACTGAATCATACATATCTTAAGAGCCATTCTGCCCAATTGCTAACTGAATTTTACTAAAAAAAATCTGTAGTCTTTATAGTCACTTTCACACTGGCTATAATGTGTATATTTTTTCTTTGATTAGAGTCTCAGGGGGCTGGCTGTATGCAAGGGCGATTTTAGTTTGTGGTTCTTTTTCACCTCAAAGGCCAAAATTTATCATTTTCCTCAAAATTTATCATTCTTTAGATTGTCCCATGTTAATGTCATCATTATTTAAAAGACATTAAAGTGTTTTCAGTTACTTTACTCCTGTGAATGTAGTCTTCAGGTTTTCCTTCTGTTCATTTACTACATATATGTTATATATATATCATGTAGTATATATACTATATATATATAATATATATTATGTAATATATATTTAATTACATTACATGTAATAATCATGTAATGTACAGTCCACTGAGGGGGGTGTGGATAGATAGTAAGTTAATATATCATTGAAAATCGCTGTAATATAGAAGAAAAAGTAATGCTATGGAAAGGAATGTCAAGCAATACTTTCATTTAGATTGCAGGGTCAGGAAAGGCCTCCCCACCCATCTACCCATCCATCATACCAATAGATACTGCTCAGATGCTTCTCTAACAAAGTGACATTTAAGCTAAGCTCTGAAGAACGAGTAGGAAATAGCCTGGAAAATACATAGGAGATCAGCTGGAGAAGAGGAAATAACTGTGAGGTAGAACAGAGCTTGGCACATAGAAGGAACTGAAGTGGGAAAATATGCTGAGGCTCACTGAGCAAAGGAGAGGATCTTGGTGAGAGATGATAGTGGGGAGGGAGGCAGGAATGAGGGCATATTTGTGATCTTATTCTAAGAGGTCAGTAAGAAATGATGACTGTTTTGTCACTTATGCCATAGTTGGAGGTAAGGCAGAGAAAAAAAAAGAGGAAGAAGGGTAGTGCTGGAAAGAAAAATACGAAATTAGTGCTAAATGCCAACCTCTCCTTGTTCATTCTGATACACACCCTGAAGCAAGATGTGACCCCCTCTTCTAGAGAACGGTGTTTTTCAATCTTGAGAGATGTACAAATAGCTTTGGAAGGAAAAAAAAAAATTTATCCAGATCTTCCTCCCATGGTGGTTTAAATAATTTTATTTTTATTTGAATGTGTGATCATTGCATACATGTATACTTAAATATGTAAACCACAAAGTATACTTCTGTATGCTTAGTTTATTTACAACATAAGTTGAAAGCGATACTGAAATTAACAACCTGAATTTAATGTGACAGGTGATGTTTTGATGAATTGAAACTAATGCTTACATTTTAAAAAAATTATAGCCATGCCCACAGAGACATAGCTTCTCTGAATTAGCACATGGTGATGCCTTTGAGGACTCCTGTATGGGATCTATTAGGAAGCCTTTCTTTGTACGGTGTCCTGGCATGCCATTTGACTATTGCTTGGTAGAAGTGCATCATTTACAACTAGGTCTGCCTCTCTTCTCATTAGTCATAAACAAAGTAGAAAGACTCAGTGCCAAAGTTAGCCTAAACGTTAATACAAGATCAGCAACAGTCCATGGAGATGGAAAAATCTGGAATTACTAGACCCCTTAGAATACATGGGTTAACTCCCATGGGCATGTAGACTTCTGTTTGGAAGACAGTTCTATATGAGAGTGGGTTATTCCCAGAGTCTTCCTAGAGGAAACCATTCCTTCTCACAGAGCCATGGGGACAGGATGAACTGTTTCTTTTAACAGTCTCCAAAGGGATCTTTGGAATCCAAGGTTTGGTGGAGTCAAGAGGGATCATTAAGTTTTGAGCCTAAGGAGAGACCAACTGGGGTGTCATCAACAAGTGCCCGTGGTTCCTGTTTACGGCAAGGAAGACAAGATCAGAAAGAGGCAATCCAGAGGTCTCTGCCTCCCTGGCCTTGTGGGTGAAAAGGCTTCTAGCACTAGCTTCCCAAGTCAGGTACACAAACCCATCCATTGGAGTGTGGGAAGAAAATATTAAGGGTCCTGGGAAAGCTTAGCTCTGTCCTCAGGCACATAAAGAACAGCTTTCAAAGAAATGTGAGTGGGGACTGTAAAACTGAGCACTCAACAGTTTGTATAATTTTCCAAATGCAAAGAAGAGCCGGTAAAATAAATGTGCATTTCCTGACAAGGCAGAAGATGATGTAGTAGTAAATTGATCAGGTTGATATATGTGGAATGTCAACTAAAGTTTACTGTTGCAAGTTGTCACAAGTCTTCCCATCCATCAGCAGTGGGGTAGATGACACAAGGGCAGGGACTGGATGGAAGATGTGGTTGAATTCCAGACGATTAGTTAGAGCCAAGATTGAGTCCGCGCTGGGGAGGGGAGACCGCCACACGCTGACTACGCCTGGCCATGCTGGAGGGACCGGCCATGCATGACCTCAGACATAAACCCTCCAGCACATGCAGCAAGGCCAGAGCTCAAGTTCCAAGGATCCACCTGGACAAGATACCTCAGGGAGGCCAGTGAGGACAAGAGGCCGATTGTCAAGTCAGATGTCCCTTTTCTTGAGGTCAGGCGAAAACGAAGGCACCAGAACACTAGACCCATTCCCTGCCCCCATGCGCACCACCAGAGAGAGGGATAATGGAGAATGAGTATTTACCTCAGAGAGATTTGTATTATATGGCAGGTGCCTGAATTACCAGGAAAGGGACAAAATTAAGAGGAAATGGGTGGAAATGGGTCTCGTATTTAGTTATTCCACCATCAGTGGAAATGAATGCAGAAATATGCAACTGAAAAGAGGGAGTAAAGACAAAAACATAAATCAGGGCACAAAAGGCTGCATATGTGATATATATTTATATCACTTTAACACTAAGAATCAGGTCTTGTTTTAAGGGCCTCTATTTAAATTGTTCTGTAATTTATGAACTGTCCAGGTGAAAATTATCCAAGTGCCAGCTGATAGTACACTTTAAATACTACCCTGGACATTAAAAAGGTATTTCCCCGGCTGGCAGCCAGAAACATCAGAATCTGGAGCACAACTCCTGCGTATTGTCATTTTAAGAAGCCCAGGCGGAAGGACAACCACAATGTGCTAGAGTGAGGTTAAATTTCTCTGCCCTAAAATGAAAAAACAAGGCTTCCGTTCTCAGCCTTTTAATCTTCCTGTGTTTCCATATAGTTTTCTCATTTAATTCTTACAACCACCCCTGAGGGGCTACTATTATCATCCTGATTTTTATAGAGGAAATGGAAGCTTAAAGAGGTCCCCCAGCGGGGCCTTGATTGAGCAGGGCTTCAAACCCAGGTGGCTGGTTCCTAGCCCACACAGGCACACGTGTCACCCCTGCACCCCACTGCTTCCCCCCACGCTTTCTGCTTCTGTGTCCATTACCAATGTGATTTGTGTCAGGGCACGTGAAACCTAAAGAGTCCTGTTAGCAAAGCTAGAGATGTGGTTATTGCCAAGTGCAGATGATCAGCCAAGGTGAGCACTAACGTGGACGGATTATGAGCTTTGCTGAAGACCTGACGGACTGGGAAATGACCAGTGGTAAAGTCAGAGCCACTCACTTCTGGTGCATGGAGTAATGCATGTGGTAATTAGTTATTTATGTGTCCACGTTCTTCATTTAGAAAATCTGTATATAGTTACTTTCCAGGAGCTGTCACCTGTGCCCTGTATCATTGTATCCTTAATAGGAATTTCTGCGGCTTGTCATTTGGTCCCTTCCCTGTCCCAAGAGGGGAGTGTCTTAGTAACGAGGAGTGAAGGGATGGAACCAAGTGAGGTCTTCAAGTGCTCTGGTAACATTTGGACATTCCCAACAGACAGCAGTGGAAAACTCAACATTTGCCAAATTTCCAAATTGTGTTTATCAGTCAGGTTTCCCTCCATCCCCGCCCCCACCCCCCCACTCCGGCTTTGCAAAGTTTTCTTTCCTGAGCAAAGTTACCACCAACAGCAGTTTATGATAACAGTGAGATGCAAACGGTACACATGTAAAACTTAGGACTACAGAATTTAAAGCTTTTAAAGCCATAGCGTTAAAGCAAATAGACTGGGAATACTTAAGAACTTCTCATTATAACTCTCCTCCTGATAGAGTCTATTTGTATCCCTGGTTTTAGCCTTAGCAGACTTGGAGGGAGTGGTGAAAGATGAACGGGCAGTGCTCAGCCACAAGGGGAGAAAAACGTCATCCGGGCCCCAGAATAGCAACAGCAATAAATATGGTCATGTCGCTCTTCTGCTGAGGCCGAAACGACAGACAGGATCACATTTGCGGCACCAAGCAGGCCTCCTGGCGATGGGGGGCTGGCTCAGGAGTTGGGAGGAGACATGTACAAAAGCTGATGCTGACTGAGAGGCTTGATTTTGGAGCTGTGATTTAGCACACGACACGAGAGGGCACAGAACCCACCACAGAGCTAGACGGGGCCCTGCAGCCTTCTGGCCCCAGGGGACTAAGTTCTAAATCAGCTTTTAGGACAGCTGGCTCAGGACTCTTGAGAGCTGAGCCGTGAACTTCCTTGCACGTCTGCCTGAGAACTTGCTGTTATCTGCAGCTGCCACAGCCATCAAGGCACCTGTGTAACGAGGAAGGTGAAAAAGAGGGCTCTTGTTGGTCATCGGTTACTTGAGGAGGGCCCATCGGATTTCAGCTACTTCATTGTACGGAATCAGCACCTTCGCTCTGGGAAAGTCTGGGAGGAAGGGGCGTCTCCCTCCCTCTAAAGCTACTCAAGTCTCCTCTCCAGACCAAGTTTCTGGGCTCTAGACATTTCTGGGACTCGTGGCGCTTCATCTTCGTGTGTATTTCAGTGTCCCACTTTGTGTGTATTTCAGTGTCACATACTGTATGGTCATTTTTCCGAGTGCTTGTGATCTTACCATCTTCATATCGTTTTGCCACTTGGAATTGGCAAAACTGTGCTTTTACGTTTGCAGAACTTGCATGGAACACTAGTCTTTTAGGCTGAAAAGTTGACATACGCATCTTTTTGGAACCCAAAGTATCACCTGAATTTGACCAGTTTTTTTTTTTTTCTTTCTATTGAACTGCCATGCCCTAAAAGGATGTAATTCCTTCTAAAGCCAAGCTCCTTTTCTCTGTGAGGCTCACTGGTCTCCCCAACCAGTCCCCAATGTCACTTAGGGAGTTGTTGTAAACAGGTTCGTTGTGGTCACGTCACCCATTTCTCTCACGCAGCTTTAACAAGTACAGATTCAATTCCATGCTGTCATTCGTCTCAGTTATATGCTTAGGATTTAAATTAATCTTTTCTCTATGAACCAGAATATTGCTTTTATCTGAAAAAAAAAAAAGGCATGTAAAAATTAAAGCAAATGCTGCTTTAGACTTTGCTATCTCCATGTAAGATTCCGCACTTTATTCTATTGTCACTATTATCTTATGCTTCTTTAGGATCTTGTTAAGATCAACAAGATAAATGAAGTCGTTTCTGTAGCATTAGCTCTTATGTTTGTTCTCCCAGCATCCCTGGTGACATTGGGTGGTTAAGAAGAAAGTCATTCCATTGTGTTGGAGTTGGTGCCAAAGGAACATAGACGACTATTTGGTGCCCAGGATACGCTGCTGCCCAGAACCTTATCTTGTCCTATTTATACATTAACAAAGCAAAATCTTACTTAGAGCAATCCTTGCAACATTAGCATTTTCTTTCTTTAAAGCTTATGTCTCTGAGTTTTTATGCCATTTTTCTCATGTGGCCAGAGACAGTGTAGGCATAAATTAACTTCTCCACTTATTATTTAGTGACTGAAAGAACACAAAAGCGAGGGTATTGGAAAAATAAATTCCAACGTATTATTGAATATTCTAATTTGAATTACAAAGATAAGCGCTGAATGATCTTACATCCCTGGAAAGATTCCTTTAAACATAAAAAGAGAATGATAAGGTGTTTGGGAAGGCTACCTGAGGCACTTATTGGGAAATGGGGAGAAAAAGTCACTTTCCACTGAGAGAATGGCATTCTGCTGTGAAAGGGTAAACAGTACACAAGCACATTGTAAATTGGTAAGAAAACTCTTAACTTTAGGAAGGATAACTAATACAAAGATGTAATTTCAGAGCCAAGCTGTAAGTATCTTGTAGGGAATATGCTTTTTCTAAGATTGTGTCTGAGTATCCTAGAGGCTTTTAGAGCTACAAACATTTATAAATAGACCTTTTTATTATTGTCATTAATGAAAGAAACATTAGTGATATTATCCAAATGCTAGTTAAGCACACTGGGAAGCGACTCCTTTTTTTCTCCTTGACCTCTCTTACCTTCATATTATAATTGCTGTTTGCCTAATATGATTAATACAATCATCAAAATGTTCTTCTAGTGATCTACTCCAGTGGCTAGCATCAAGTCTAGAAATGAACTTGTGTAGATCTATGCGTAGTACCTAAGTATTTTATTGTTATTTCTTTCATTGGAAATATTTAATTTCCACCTAATGCTGATGTTTTAATACGTATTTGTGAAGTGTAAATAGCTAAAATTTACATGAAATTATTAGAGAGAATTGCCAAAAATGAAGTTCCACGTTTCAGCCAATGTGGCAGCGAAACTCCTCTGACTGGAGAGGTAACATTTACCCAGCGTGTTAAAAAAATACCAGTTACTTTTACCATCCTATCACTATTCTAATTCTTATATATCCTATGCAAAAAATTGTGTTAAATACTTAACATTTTATAAGTCACAATTAATCCTCAATCTATCCCAATGAAAGTGATATGATTGTTTTTCCTGGTTTATGAGTGAGGAAGCTATGCCCATGATCACATAGCTGGTGAGCAGTGGAGCAAGGATTTGTTTCCTGCTCTGACTTCAGAGTCCGAGCTCTTAACTGCTATGCTGTGGTCTGCAGTGGGGGGTGGCACTAAATTAAAGTGGACAAGTTATACAGTGAAGTATAAATGCAGGCACCACACCCATACAATGAGAGGATCCCATGATAGATATGGGATTGCTGTGTCCAAATCCTTCATTGGACAGTCAAGAAATGGACCGAAGTCAGACTGTGGTATAATAATGGAGGGCTCTTGAGTTGGCCTGTATCTTGGCTGAGGCAAGTGGGGAACCTCTTGGAAGATGTGGGGTGGCATAGGATGTGCATAGGATTTAGAGCTGGAAGCCTTTAGTTCCTGCTCTACCAATGATCAGTGAGGTGGTATGCGTCGTATCTCAGTGCTGATTCCTTATCTCTAAAAGGGGGATTGTTGGGAAAATCAAATGAATACTGTTTTTAAGGCACTTTGTAAACTTTTGAAAGATATTAGATACTATTAGAGGAGTGTTGGTAGAAATTTGTAATAAGTGTTTAGTTTTAAGAGCATAGTTTTTCTGTCCTGTTATTCCCCATTGTTTTCTATGAACTCTAAACAATCCTGGACAAAAAATTCCTGAGCTAAAACAGTTGGTGACTGAAGGAATAGGTAATATTTGCATATGAGGCTAGAGAAATCAGAGCTGATGACACTTTGGTTGTCCCTCATATACTGAGGCTGCATCTTGTAGTGGCATGAACATGATCTCTAGACCAGACTTCTGGGGTTAATAGTGTGGGTTTGGGAAATTTTGTGACCTGTCTATGTCTCAATATCCTCATCTACAAAATGGGGATGATATTTCTCCCTGTCTTAAGGGATTTTGCAAGTGTTAAATACAATCTACACGTAAGTGCTTGAAACAGTTCCTGGCACACAGTAAACACTCCAAAAAATATTAGCAACCATGTAAGACAAATACATCTTTCTTCAAAGTATATATTAGTCCATATTCATGTGTTTATTCTGAAGTGTATACCATTCATCACAGAGATAGATGAGATAGATGAGAGGGTGAACAGATACGTCAAATTTTTTCCACCAGAAATATGGCTCAAAGTGAGTTCTCTACTCAAAAATAAAGAACTTAGTGCATTAACATTAGTAGCCATTCTTTGAGGGACTAGAAAATTAATCAAATTATTATAAGTCTACAGTGACCTCACAGCTAGAGCCTCCTGAATTAACAAGTTGCACTTGGTATTGAATATGATTATTTGCTCTGGGATGCAAGAAAGACCAGAGGCAACATTTTAGAGTTTCAGAAGCAAGTTTGGGCTATTCTAAGGTCATTGGGACTTTTGCTCAGAAGCCTGCAGTAGGTAATCTGCATTTTTGGAGAGGAAGGTGGAGGTGTCTTGGCATCTTGGGCCTATAAACTATAACTGGTAACTTGGCACCATAGTTTTACCAGACTGTTTTGTGGAAGTAGTTTCAAATTATTTGCCTTTTTTCCCCAGATACCATAAGTCAGGCTTTTGACTTCCATACCCTGTTCTTTATAAATTTTACAGATGGGGCAAAGCAGGGATGGAGAATTGGAACCGTTCATCAATTTTATACTGAATTGGTAGTTCTTAAACCCTACCGGCAACAGAGAAACCTGGAGGGCTTAAAAAAATTTTTTTTTCTTAAGTTTATTTATTTTTGAGACAGAGAGAGACAGAGCATGAACGGGGGAGGGTCAGAGAGAGAGGGAGACACAGAATCGGAAGCAGGCTCCAGGCTCTGAGCCATCAGCCCAGAGCCCGACGCGGGGCTCGAACTCACGGACCGTGAGATGGTGACCTGAGCTGAAGTCGGACTGAGCCACCCAGGCGCCCCCTGGAGGGCTTTTTAAAACACCAGTTGCTCCAGAGTTTCTGATTCAGTAGAATGTGTAGCAAGTTGCCAAGTGAGGTTGATCTGTCTGTCAGGGGTTCACACTTTGAGAACCACTATGATAAATCAAGTACAGGAGTCACATCGATCAGAGCTCTGGTCAACTAGCCAGAATTATTGCAGTTCTTTTACCAAATCAGTGTACTCCATGAGCCATCTCTTAGCCCATTCAATTAGATAATACCTTGAGTCCTGCAGATGATTGAGAATGTTAGACAACAGGATTTATTCACGTTTGAAAAAAAAAAATCTCAAAAATAATTTCTAAATAAGGACTTCCCCTCCTTTTTTCTTATGCTCACACGAATTACAAATTCTATGCAACTCACATGGGTCAGATAACTGGCATGGGTCAAAGCAGAGCAGGGGAAGTAGCTTCTGGGTGCTTAGTATTAAGGTTGCTATTATCAGGAGGAAGTGGAGACAATGCTGTTTTTCTACATATGAGTAAAAGATTTTCTTCTGATTTTGGAAAATTTGATTTTGAATGAAATAGCTTAAGTAGTTAAGTGTACTCTCCTGGGAATACCACCATTTCTGTTTTCTAATTTGCAAAGCAAAAAAAAAAAAAAAAAAAAAAAAAAAAAAAAAAAGACTATTCTTAAAAAAATAGAGACCTCTTGTGGTCATTCATAAAAGTACTTTAAAAAACAGAAACCTAGAGTATTAACAATTTGTCAAAAGGTTTCAAGATCTCTGGCTTAGTTGATATACGTTAAAATACTATACACACACACACACACACACACACACATATATACGTATATTACCTAATACCTGCCAAAATAGATGACTGGTAGGACCTTGAATAATAGTAACTTTTATAAATATATACATCATTCCTTCATGACAGTTCTTTATGATAAATCAAGACTTGATTGAAGCAGAGGACACCAAAGGGACATATTATAACTGTCTAGCACAAGGACTTTTCCCAAACTGGTTATATCTGCATAGCCAGAATATCTGGAGGATTTTTATCGTAATTGTATAGGTCAGGTGACTCAGGCACGGAGAGGTTATGTGATCTATTATTTCTAACATTAATCAAATTCACTTTCATTTCATTCTTTAAAATGTTTAAATGAATAAAGAACTTCAGTACATATTAACATAAAAGGCAGTTCACTTTAGAGTCATGAGTTCAGAGTCAGAGTTCAGAGTCAGGATCCACAGTCCAGATTTGTAAATATCAAATTCTGTCAAATAAAATTAGCTTTACACAGAATTTCTAGAGCAGTAAACCAAACATGCTACAATTTATTATTAATTATTATTTTTTGTTGTCATTATTTGCTGCTCGTGGTGGCAGTGATGGCTAGTTAGTATTTTTTTTCTATTAATTAAAAAACAGTTTGGGGCGCCTGGGTGGCGCAGTCGGTTGAGTGTCTGACTTCAGCCAGGTCACGATCTTGCGGTCCGTGAGTTCAAGCCCCACGTCGGGCTCTGGGCTGATGGCTCAGAGCCTGGAGCCTGTTTCCGATTCTGTGTCTCCCTCTCTCTCTGCCCCTCCCCCGTTCATGCTCTGTCTCTCTCTGTCCCAAAAATAAATAAACGTTGAAAAAAAAAAAGAAAAAAAAAAAAAAAGAAAAAAACAGTTTGGATGGGGCACTTGGGTGGCTCAGTTGGTTGAGTCTCTCCCTTGATTTTGGCTCAGGTCATGTCTTGTGATTCGTGAGACGGAGCCCGCGTAAGGCTCTGTTGTGACAGGGTGGAGCCTGCTTGAGATGTTATCTCCCTCTCTCTCTGCTCCTCCCTAGCTCTTTCTCTCAAAATAAGTAAATGAATATTTAATAAATTTTTAAAAAAGCAGTTTGGAGCATTTTTTTTATGTACCAAGCACTATTTAGGGTTCCTAGGGATACCAAGGCTCAGAATGCAACACAGAAGGAAGATATGTAAACAGTAATTTAATATGACAGTTTATGCTTTAATAGAAGTATGTGTAACTGTGGGGCTAATCTTCAAGAAGGTGACTGTATTTTCCTCAAAGTCTATCACAGGCAGTGTAAAGCTTGAAAGTCCACAACTTTGGCTTAAAGCTAGCATAATGTAGTAGAAAATAATACCTTGATGAGTAGTCAGAAAAGTCACATTTGAGTTATAGTTCTTTCACTTACTATAGGATTTTGGACTAGTCTCTCAGTCGCTAAACCTTATTTCCTCAATTATAAATTAGGGGCAGTAGCTGCCTTACAGGCTATGATGGGGATCAAATGAAACTGTAAGAAAGTGGTCTGTGATCTTTAATGCAAAAAAATTCTACATTGTGCCTTTTGTTTAGAAGGTATTATTAGTATTAAACACCAATGCAGTATTCAATTCACTCAGTGTTTACTGTGTTTCATGGTTGTGCTGCTGGGAAGATGTGCTAGAGAAAGTGCTCATTGTTTGAAAGTGGGCTGATAGATGCATGCATATCTACTTATTCCCTAAACACAGTGAAAAGAATGAAAAGGAAGTAGGGGGTGGTTGTCTGAGAAGTGGAGAAGGAAGCAGAACTAAAGCCGATTGGGAAAGGTACCAAGTACAAATTAATATACAAATGTATGCATTCACAAATATACTTAGAGTTCTCCTGATCAAGACAGTTTATTAAATATTAAATAGGTGCATTCAGTGGTGTGCTGGTAAATATTTAAAAACCAACTTTCTTGAAAAAAAACAAACAAACACATTATATATACTACTTGCTGATTTCTGTAGTGTCAATACCCCTACCATGACTAATTTCAAGTTACTAACATGACATCCCTGAACAGGGAGTTAGGAAGGGATGCATTGTAGCACACCCTTATATATGATTTCCATCACAGATATAAGAGACATAAATAAACTCAAGAGTATAATTAATAATTAACAAAATAGGAGTTTTGAGTTCTTGTTAGCTTTATTTTAAAAATCATTCGTTTAAATGCAGTTCAATTTTATATAATTTTTAGTAATGGCTGGGTTGAACATCCAGCTTGTAAAATTCCTGAAAATGTAACCATCAGCTCTCAAGAGCCTGTATGAGCCAGAGGCGGCATAACAATGGATATACTGGTAATTGCACTACTATGGTACTAGTTACAGTAAAGATCATCACCTCTTCTGGGAAGACCATCTGTATGAGGTGCCTTGTCTGTATTCCTACCATAATCTCCTAAATATCAAAGCAATTACCACATATGTTGAAATCTCATTTCTTTTCCTCACACTTGAGTTCCCAGTGACTATGAGTTTGAACTCCTTGTCTTCTGCATCTAGCACTGTTCCTGGGACAAGATCAACAATGCATATTGAAGAGATAAATTGACCTTTATCTGGCTGCTGTTCTCCAGGAACCCACGATCTATTATTATGGACACACAGCTACAGAATATATACACAATTTAGTCAAATCTCTGAATAAACAAGTGAATGGATAATAAATTTTTCATATAACCTACAAGTGGATTTTAGTGGGATGGAAAATAACAGGAATTATGGATCAATGAGTAAAGATGTAACAGTTTTTTTCCTACCCGTAGCATGATTAAAACAGAACAAAACCCCCAAACACCACCAATGTTCCTTATCTTGTTTACTTAATGATGTTGTTTTAATATTCACATCTTTAAGAGGTAAAAGCAACACATATCTGTTTATAGAAAAATTACTATATGTACAAGCATAAAGACATAAAAGCCATCTGTATTTTACAAGATTGATATATTCGTGAGGATGGGTTAAGGCAATAGCACCTGGTAATCACAAAAAATTACAATGGCTTAGCTAATAATTGGAGGTTTGCAGACTGAGATTGGTGTGGTGGTTGGTTCTGCTCCCAGGTCCTTAGGGGCTCAATTACCCTGCAGCTCATGGCTTTGGTCATCCCTGGGATGTGGTCCCACCCCTCATGGTCCAAATCAGCATTCACCCTCCCAGAAGCAGGATGGGATAAAGAAGAAGAGGCACAGGACTAACAGTTTGCTTAAGAAAACTTCCCATAACTTGCCCTATGGGATGTCCATTACATCCCATTTATTAGAATGTGGTCATAAAGTCACATTTAGGTGCGATGGAACCTGGGACATGCAGTCTTTATTCTCAGCAGGTATGTGCTTAGCTAAAATTTCTATTACCACTGACGAAAGAGAAAGTAGAATTTTAGGGCCATCTGCTGGGATTTGCTAAAAGTTACTTCCTTAGTTAAACTGAAAATAGAAGAATAGTTAGGTTAGAAGTTATGCCCATTTTCAAGGTTTCTGATGCATATGTATGAATTTCCCTTCAGAAGCTATGTATACATTTGTACTCCCAAAGACATCTATGAATACTTAACATTAAACACCCACACAGTAATGGATCAGTTCATTCAGTGTTTGCTATATGGCTTTGTGGAAGATATGATAGAGAAAGTACTCAGTGTTTGACAGACCTGAGATTTATTGTGAGAATGCTTTCAGCAGCAAGTGACAAAAGAGCTGCCAAGAGTGTTGATTCTATTCAGATAGTGAGGCGAGTGAATTAAAGAAAGGTAACTGTATAGTATTTGTTGGAAACTGAAGTTGAAGAATTTAAAAGGAAGTTTTTTTCTGAAGAGGAATGGAAATGGAGGATTATATAGGTAGTTGTAAAAATTTTGAAAGTATATTATGCCCTCTTAATCTCATGGAGGAAGTTTCCACATATACTTTCATCAACCGGCAATATCCTAAGTGCTTTATATACATTCTCTTACTAAATTCCCACAGCAGCCATATATTTTTATATATCCATATTTTACACATGACAAAGTGAAGTCTCAGGAGAGGTCAAGTTAGGGGTGGAGCCAGAATTTAAACCTCACTCTGTCTCATTTCAAAGTCTTACTTTTCCCTCTTCTACTATAAAGAATGAACTGATTAAAAAAAAACAAACAAACAAGTTTGGTAAGGGTCATTTTGCATATTGAATTAACATATTAATTAATTTATTAACCCATAGCTTATATCCATAAAAAGGCATTTTAAAATCTTTAAAAATTATAAAAGAATTATAGAGAACAACAGTGAAGTGTTGTAAAGGGGAGGAAAGACCTCATGAGATTTTGTCTTTCCTTTTTGACCTGAGTTGCATACTTGCCTCTCTTTTCTTATAGAACCTTGTGTTCATTCTAAGGCTGACAGTTCTCATCTCTATTGTGTTGTCTATTTATATCGTTGTCTCTGCCACCAGACATTTCTTGAGTGCCCGGTCTTTGTATTCTCAGAGCCTACTGCATTGCTTGGAATGTAGTAGGTGTTCAGTAAGGATTTACTGAATGAGTTATACAAACATTCATTTTATGGTCATATTAACACATTGGCTAATGGAGAATTTTTATTAATTTAATATTATGCCAAATTTTAAGAGGTCTATAATAATAACTAGTATAAAATTATGGTTTTCACTCTGGCTATGAAGAGGATATTATAAAGCAACCGAACTTGTGAATATTATTGTCTACATCATGTCAGGCTATTTTGAGGGTTTAACATTGTATTTACTTATTTGTCAGGAAAACCTTATGGGTTAAAGAGAATTATCACCTCCACTTCAAAAACAAGTACATGAATCCGGGTAGTTCTGCTTTAAAAATTCTGTGTTTAACAACTAGGCTGTTTTAAGTCGTCGTTGGTTATGAGATCTATTATCATTTATTATTATTCCTTTGCATGACTCCATAAGAGCATCTTGTAATGAAAACTCACGGATCTTCACCCTGTTTCGTCAACCAGAGCTTCCTTTCCGCTTGGGGCACAAACCCTCCAAGAGGAAACCTAAGTATCCTAGGAAGTTGCTGCTTTTATACGTGAGCAACCTCTACTCCACCCTACCAAACCAATGAGTAATTTGCACTCAACATTATTCATTACTAACTTTAGTATTCAGGGACTCTAATTTTAGATTATTTCCCCAAACACATCCACTTTCGCCTTCCATGTGTCTTCCACACGCCAGAGACTTCCAGGCGCGCAGACACGCCCGCATCTCGGCGGACGCGGCGCTGCAGCTTTCTTGCCGGTGAAACTACACTTCCCAGTGGTCTGTTCGTCCGCGCGAACCCATCTTTCCCGGATCCCGGCGGCAACTCGGAAAAACTAACGACGCTTTGCGGGGCAGTGTGGGTGGGAGAAATAAAGGGCCGACGGGCAAGGCCCTACTAGCGCACCCCAAAATGGCTCGGAAGCAGGACGAGCAGAGAGGGGGCGCGCCCTTGATGGCGGAAGGCAAGTCGGACGCGGAGGTTAGGCTCATTCTGTACCACTGGACACATTCTTTCAGCTCTCAAAAGGTAATTACAGGCCTCTGCTGGGGCGGGCGGCGCGGCTCGGGTTTCAGCACCGGGACAGCTCCCTCAGGGCTCTCTCGGGTACTCCGGCGCATCTGCAAGTAGGCCTCTAAAGCCCTAACCCGGGCAGGCGCTCCCTGAGGGCAGGGATGCGCGCTGCGAGCGAGCACGGATGATCAGTCTGGGATGGAAAGGGTATGACTCAGGCTTTGCCACTCATGAGATGCGACAAAAAAAAAAAAAAAAAAGGCATCACTTTAGGTATTCGGGCAGGAGGCCTTGTCCCCTCGGCTTAGGGGAGTGAGGCAGAGGGAAGTTCCTTCGTGCAACCGCATGCATAATTTACAGTTCCTTCTTTTACTCTTTCTGGTATGCATTCGCTCTCGTCAACAAGGCCTAGCACATCTATATATCAGATTCTTGTCTGGGGAGGACACATAATTAGGTTTAGGACGCAAAGATAGTAGTGGTGATGGAGAGTCACTGTGGAATAAATATAGCCAGAATTTTTTTCATTCCTTATTTTATTATCCTAATTTATATGAGTAAGATGCTAGAATATATTTCACTTGTTAATTCCTAGACTAAGAATAGTTAAAAAGAATGTGGAGAATATTAATAACGTAGGGAAGCACAGAAAGTCTGCTTAATGGTATCCAGGATGTCATTTAATTCAAAGCCTACATGTGTTGTAGTAACCAGTATGAACTCTTTCAGGTGCGATTGGTAATTGCTGAAAAGGCATTGAAGTGCGAGGAACATGATGTAAGTCTGCCCCTGAGTGAGCACAATGAGCCTTGGTTTATGCGTTTGAACTCAACTGGAGAAGTGCCTGTCCTTATCCACGGGGAAAACATTATTTGTGAGGCCACTCAGATCATTGATTATCTTGAACAGACTTTCCTGGATGGTAATGTTAAGGCTATTTGTGATTTCTTGGATTTACTTTCAACACAAATATATATGTCCCCCCTTCCTTCTCCCTTCCTTCTCCCTTCCTTCCCTCCTTCCTTTCTCCCTCCCTCCCTCCCTTCCTTCCTTCCTTTTTTGGTTTTATGATGATGGTTTCATGCTAAAAACCTTTTCCATTTCCATAAGCACACAAATATAAAATAGGTCAATACCATAAATTTTATGTAAGCCAGTGTAACTCCATTTAAAAGATTTTATATAAACTACAAATTTTAATGTTGGAACTTTCCTTTTAAATTCACTTCCAAAACACCTCTGTAGGTGTGTGGTTTGTGGTGATGAATTTTTAGCCTTGAAGTAAAAGTTCATAATTATTTGAAATGTACACTATGAAAATCAGCTTTATATAGTCTACCAAATAGTTCCACCTTAAACACCATAGGAGAAAAAAAGGGGAATCAAATGCAGGCAGGGGAGAATAGAATGTTGGTGTATGTGGAGATCTTTGCTCTATAGTTTAAATTTATATCTTTTGTGAAGAATTTTAAGACTTAACTTTGTAAAATGCTTTTAAGTAATAATCATTTATTGACAGCCTGTTTTATGTCAGGTGCTTTATAATTCTGTTATATTTAGTCTTCAAAAGAACCCATCTGAGACAGGCATGATGGACTAGTTATTCCCACTGTACATGAGGAAAGAGAAACAAAGCGGTTGCCTTTGTTTGGTAATGCAGATATTTAATGGCAGAGTGGGGCTGGGATGCAGGTCTTTCCTATCCATACCTTCATTTTATACCAGCTGTCTCCCATAGTCATTGCCACTTGTATATCATCTTGCTTGCTCCTGATGACAATCCTTTGAGATGAACTATATCTTGAATATTTGCCAAAGATCATATAGTTGATCACTGGCACAACTGAGAGAACAGAAGGCTCCTAGCTTTCAGCTGAGTGCTCTTCTGAAAAAGAAGCTACATGAGATCTAGTTGCTTTCCATCTGCCACTAGTTACATTGATGTTAACTGGGCAGGATAAAACCAGAATATAACCCCACATTACTGGAAACTGAGAAAGGAACTTACTAGGCTAAAAAAGTGCCTGAGGTACTTAGAAGGAAAATAGGTATGGGACCTATAAGTGTGTAGAGGGAACCCCAGGGAATTAGATTGACAGTGGGCTGCCCCTATTCTTATTCCGAGTGTTTGGTTTCCTAGGATTCTGATTGGAGGTTTTAATTAGAGTTGGCCATTGGTGTAAGCCAAAGAGTTATTTTCTTTTTAAGATAAAAAAAAAGTTTATTTATTTTTGAGAGAGAGAGAGAGAGGGAGAGGGAGGGAGAGAGAGAGAGAGAGAGAGAGAGAGAGCAGGGGAGGGGCAGGGAGAGAGGGAGACAGAATCCTAAGCAGGCTCCACGCTGTCAGCACAGAGCCAGACACAGGCCCAGCCTCTTGAACTGTGAGATCATTATCTGAGCTGAAACCAAGAGTCAAATGCTTAACTGACTGAGCCACCCAGGCACCCTTAAACCAAAGAGTGTCATGAACTGTTTCTCCTTTATGATTACTTCCTATTCTTTATATCTATATGCTGGGGACAGTACTGAAAATGGTGGCAAATTGATTTAAGACAATTTTTCTCAACCTTGAGCTTTTTGGAAATGGACAGGTCTGTTAAGTAATTTGTATTTCTTGAGAGAAGTGGTTATAATGTGAATAAAGCAAAATCATGGTATAATAATTCTGTTTTAAATCATCAAAAGTCTCCAAAAGATACATAAATGGAAAATCATACTTAAATATCTTGTTGGCATCCTTTGAACTACTATTGCTAACCATTCTCCACTTCTTCCTTCTCTTCTTGCATTCTTTCTTCTCTAAGATATTCAGTAATATAAAATATGTTACTTTACAACATGGTAATGATGATTATTAGGCTTTCTTAAAGTGTTTGTTAGGCTTTTTCTTTTACTTTGATTGTATAAAAACAAAACTGAAATACATTCTGAGCCCTACTCAAAGAAGGGAAATATTAAATTCTTCTTCTTACTACTTATGGAATCAGAGGAGAAGGCACTGTGGGCTAAATGTTAAGATGAAAATATGGAAACTAAGGACTTTAACTCTGGCTATACCAATAGAATAAACAATCAAGTTTCCTAGCTCTTAGTCTGAAGTTTTGGCTAACTTGTTGCATATACTTGGTGACTTGACTTCTCTGTTTATCCTTTTAGATTAGGTGATAGAGCTTTATCAATTGCAGAGATAAAGCAAGTCCAATAAACTCTTACTTCACTCTTTTCTCTTTCCCAGGAAATTAGTCACTCCATTGGGAAGAGTTAAAAGAAGATTAAGGGACCCCAAACCCTTAGATATGAAGACAGCAAGAAAACAGTTATATAAATGAAGGCTAGTCTATTTAGTTCTTTTTTAAATGTTTATTTATTTATTCTGAGAGAGGGAGATAGAATGGGGGAGGGGCAGAGAGAAAGGGAGAGAGAGAATCCTAAGCAGGCTCCGTGCTAAGTATAGAGCTTGATCTTATGAACCCCGAGATGATGACTTAAGCTGAAACCAGGAATTGGATGCTCAACTGACTGATTCACCCAGACGCTCCAAATGAAAGGTAGTCTACAGATGAAGTTTATCCCAAAGTATTAAAATAAAAAATAAACATGTGTGGGTTATCACAATTATCATTAAGATAATTTATATTTGTCATTAAGAACTTATGGATATTAGGAAAAGAACCAGACAAGACAGATATTACTATCCTAATTGTCAAGGATGGGGTAAAGTGAATTCTAGCAATCCTTGCTAAAGTGTGTTCCATTGACCAGCTGCATTGATATCACCTGGAACTTGTTAGAAATGCAGACTCCTAAACTCTACTGCAGATCTCTTGAATCACAATTTGCATTTTAACAAGATCCTTAAGTGATTCATATATAAAGTCTCAGAAGCACTAATGCAAATTACTGTGTGTTAATTGCTTAAGCTTTAAGCAGCACTATAAATTACTTATATATACACACATATATAATTTTATATATATCTATACACATATATAACTTTTGAGTATCTCCGTTAAAAGGAACCAGCCTAAGTTTTACATTACTGAAGAATGGCTTTAACACCTAAAAAAAAAAAAAAAAAAAAAAGAATCTATTGTGTACTGGGCATGGTTCTAGATATAACGTATCTTGGTTTAAGTAGAGCACTTCAGATTGTCTCAGAAGATACCCTTGTGGAACGAAGGACCAAATATGGCTGATAAAAGTGATGTACATTCAAACCACCATATTGAAGAATATTTATTTATAAATGTCTTACACATGTTGCCCATTTAGCTAAAGATTTATCCTATATAATTTTATTACATTTATTTCAATTACTGGTAGACCACAGTAAACACCATAAGGTCAGAAGCAGTGTCTGTCTCACTAACAGCTGAATCCCCAGTTCTTCATATAGTGCTTCATATAAGCTCTTTAACAGGAGCTTAATTAATACTTCTGAATGATTAAAATGAATCATTAAAATGATTAAAATGAACTTTTGAAAATAGACGTGAGCCTGGACAGGGATCTCTACTGATGTCCTTATAGGTTTCTGTTCTCTGACTTGAGCCTAACAATTCTATAAATGACTTGAATAAGACATTGTGGAAATAAGGGATGACAAAAGCTGGGATAGTTAATGGCTAGCTTGTGAAATGTTTGTCATGGAACAATAAAAGGGAAAAATAATTAAGGTGAAGTTTAACAAGACTGAATGTAGTATGTGAATTTTATTTTTAAAAATCAGCTGCATTAATGAAGGATGGGAGACCTAGCTTGCTAAAAAGTTATCAGTAATTTAAGCTAATAATAAAAGGCTGGTATGATCTGAAGTTGGTTTAAAAGTATAGGTTCTATCTGGAACATGGAAAATTGTGAACTGGTCAGAATATGCAACATTTTGTTCAATTATGAGTGGAACTTAAAAGAACATTTACAACTTAGAATAATGAGTGAATTGATTTCATGAGATGTATAGTTGCCCATGGTTATAAGAGGAGACTCTAAGTGAATTTATTCACCTGAAGAGTATAGTCAACTGGTATCTCTTTTGCTGTTGTCATACCTTATTTGCTTACCAGCTAGAAATTGTACTAAAAATGATGGCTTGCTGACCTGTAGACATTTCTCAACATTTGTATATAATCGCTATTTGCATCCTTATGCTTTTGGGATAAGTCCATTAGATAGCTAATAGTATTAGGGGAGAAATCTGGTAGCCAAGGCAATCTTTTTCAAGTCTTAGCCTAAAAATAGTTAATATCTAAATTGGATGATGGCTTTTTTTTTTTTTTTTTTGAAAGAAGCTATAGATGTAGATATCAGTGTTATTCTTGAGGTCAGAACATGGGTTAAACAAAGAATTTAGAAGTATTCAGTTATGGCTGCTCAACCAAGGGCTGGTGAAGAACAATCTCTTTATTCTTTTAGTAGCTATTTTTTGGGGGTGTTAATTGGCGCAAGGACCTGGAATATTTCAAAGATTCCTAATCATTGGAATCTTACTAATCTAAAAAGATAGTTTCATTCTATAAACTTGAAAATAGTACCAAACCTATCTTTACTACATGCATGTGCTATTACTACTCACTTTTACAGACTTTTTCACATACATGACACCTATTTCTCTTTGTGCACGTAAAGAAGAGTAGATATATTAAAGCATGAAATTCATTAAACTAGGTAAGGCATGATATGAAGCAAACTAGGGAAACTCAGGAACAGTGGATATAACAATTGAATATATGCACTATTAATATAGATTTAAAAATCTGGATATTTCTAATACTGTTCATAACCTCATTCAGTGAATTTAATCTGACCTCTAGATAACTTGAAAAAATGAGTATGAAATAACTACAAAATACTAGAACATTACTATTTATTATTGCCAAATGACCCAGTGGTAACTTGGAATCAAGGATCTCATATGGTGATATCGAATTTTGGTAATTTAATATAGAACAGTTCTCTGAAGATCATATCTGATACCTTAGGTCTGTATATACATCATTTATTCTTAGGAAATGGAATTTGGTTTGGAAATAAAGTATTCTGGTATGATATTAAAATATTGTATATAAGTCTTATTAGGAAATATATTTTGTAGATAAAATCTTTGTCAATATCTATTGAATATCAACTCAGATTTTTAAAAAGAACATTAATTCTGAAGTCACTGTTACATTAAAAAGTTATTTATGTAAGGGTTTCCAATTATTCCAATTATACAATATTTTTGTATATTAATAAAAGCCTCTCATAAATAGTTGAATTACTTTATATGTATTTTAGCACATCTACTGAAATTGTAGACTAGCACAAAGGTTCTAACCAAGTGTGGAGAAAATATGTGGTAAGGAAAAGAAAATGAACCTTTTAAAACTCATGATTGTGCCAATGAAAGTGGCTTTAAAAAGTAACCTTTTCTCCCCTCTTTGATTTGTCCAATTTCAGTGGACAGGTAGGGGTGTCAAAATGCAGAGACTCTAGTTCTATATTATGTGCAAACAATAATTGGAACAAACTGTCTGATAAAGGAGTTTTGCTCCCAATTACAAATGTTTCTGTTAAAAGCCTTAAATACCAATAAAGAGAAGTTAAACATTTAAGGTATAAAGCTTATTGAAAATGATGGTATAAATTTGTCTCTGTCTCAGCAGATCAAGACTGCATATAGTGAACTTCTATAATTTGACATTATGTGTTTTTTCCTCATCTGTGTTTAGATTTGATTGTTCTCATTCCAAAGTTGTAACAGCTTTGAATTGTAGTCAGTTTGTAACCATAACTTTTGCCTCAGGTTATAACTTATTTACATTATTATATTTTTTTAATAGCCTGGTGTTTGACTAGTTGAAGGGTACAGTTTTTTTTTCTGCTACATGATGCATACTTTCTTATATATCGATGTCATCACAAAGTGATCTAATAAGTAAAATTAAAAAATCAGCAAAGGGGTAAAGATAGAAATGAGGTCTGTTTTCATTGAACTACTAATAGTAAGAACTGAAAATTATTCAAATAGACCTAGGGGGAAGTCTTTCTTGAAAACAAGACATAATTATGCCTTCTTTGTCTGCCATCACTGGGGAACGTAGGAAATCAGAGCAGTCAATGTAGTAAAATAATGGAAGCTTAGCCTGTAAGACCCTAAATTCTTTTAAATTTTTGCTCTTGGGTAAACAATGTAATATAAACAATGTAATTTTTTTTAATGGCTCAAGGCCATGGTTATTCTACAAGGCAGTGTAGGGACTTGAGAATGTGGGGAACTGTTTGTCCCTGTTAAATAGCTGCAGAACACTTGCATTGTGTCTTTTATTTCTGGTTTTAAAAAACTATGTTTTTCTCTCGTTATCTCATATTTCTGCTTTGTGTCTACCCGTCTGTTTCTAATTTGCTGCCAAAATTTTGGTGCAATACAAGACCTGCCTTTGTCCCCTACTCAGTTCTTCTAGGAAGTCAGGTCTTCTGCCAATTTATTCATTTATTCTTATTTTTTCTTCCAGCTTAGTCACTAATCCTGGTTTCCAGTACAGCAACCCTATTCCCTAATGCTGGAAACTCTTTTCAATGCCTGCTTCCCTGACTGAGGTAGAATAGCAAGAACAGTTTTTATTCATTCATTCATTCATTCATTTATTTTTTCATTCATTCATTCATTCATTCAATCATTCCCTACACCCAACGTGGGCCTCAATCTCATGACCCCAAGATCAAGAGTTGCATAGCTCTAAGCTAGCCAGGTGATCCCTTTTCTTCTTCTCCTTCTCCTTTTAGTGTTCTAACACAAATGCTTTATGGAAGGATTGAAACATAAAATAGAATGAGAGTGAGAGGGAAGATCTGTATAATTAAAAGGAAATTCCCAATTGGTTTTTGAAAAACTGTTTCCAGAGGCAGTGGACACTATTGTGCTTTGGTGTTGAGGAGGACAATGACAACACATGGCAGGTGTTGCTCTGGAGGTCCTGGAAGAGAGGCCCTGAGGCTGGATGAGAGCTTTGGTTCCGTGGATATTTTATGGTCTGTCTGACAAAGTGTTAGAGGAGATAGTTGTACTGTAATGGTGCCTTGAGTAGAAGAAACGTATTTTCATGGATTTAAACATTTATATTCCTTTGAGAACTCAGGCATAGGCAGATGGAACTTCCCCAGAAAGCAATTACTAGACAGTGTTTTTCCTGCTTTTATTCACTTTCCCAGAAGGAAGTGGTATGCTCTTCTGAAGACATGCCCCAGGCCTGGCACCAGAAAGTAGCCTGAGCCACTGGCCATAAATTTAACCACTTGTAAGCATTTTAAAATACTGTACCATTTTTGGTTATTAACTTGAGGTTTTTGGACCCTCAGAGCAGTGGTTCTTGAACTGTTTGGTTTCCAGGCCCCTTTATCATAAAAGTTATGGAGAACACTGGAGAGCTTTAGTTTCTGTGGGCTGTATCTATCAACATTTACCAAATTAGAAATTAAAACAGAAAAATTTGAAACACGCAAATACATAAGCCCACACCTCATTAACTGTCAGAGTGATGGAGCCATCACATGTCCGGTAGCCTCTGGAAAACTCTGGTGTATCCTTGAGAGAGAATAGGAGTGAAAAACCAATTAACATTGTAGTATTACTATGAAAGTAGCTTTGACTTTGTGGACCCCCTGAGAGTGTCTTGGGGAAGCCCAGGGATTCTTAGACCACGCTTTGAGAACTGTTGCCCTTAGTGGTCTATGAATAGCATTCAGGAGATTTGAGATCCTAGAGGAGAAAAATTATTATATCTTTATTTTCACTAATTTCCAACAGAAACATTACTTCCTTTCATTTCTAGTGTAGGGATAAACCACAGCAATTGATCAGGAGTGCCTGTGACTTTGTTACCAATAGAAATCACAGATATGTTCATAGCATATCAAGTTACTGTAGATATCTTAAAAATAACTTATGCTCATAATTACTTTGAAATTATGGTAGTTATTAGACCTGCTTCTAGATATTGTTAATGTGTTAAAAAAAGGCACCCATACTAATGTTTTATAATTTGAAAATAATTTGATAAATATATTTCAATATAATCAATTTCCTTTGCAATCCTATGTCTTGTATGCACTTAAGGACATTAGGTTAAGAACTCTTTAGTATTTCAAGGGCCTGAGAAGGACTCCAGTCTGTTGTCCTCATGGAAATTTCTACCATGCATTGGTTGGGATCTTAGTGATAAACTGAAATCTTCAAAGATCACCAAGGAAGTATGCTCTAGTCAGGTAAATTCACTGTTGACAAGCAGTATGTGGCTGACACTTCATTCTCAGTTATTCCAATGTAGATTTCAGAGTTGGACTTCCCAGCAGGAAATTAGATATTTGTCTGCTGATTTGAGGAGTAATCCATCTTATTTTTTCTTAGAGAGTCAGAAATAGTCTGTTGGCTTAAAAAACTTGTTCCACTTGGATTATGGCATTATGAGATCTTGTCTGAAATGCTCTGCAACCAACTCTGAATTGTCAACACTTATAAATGAGTGTGGGGTGCTCAAAAGGATTCTAAATTAAATAACCCAAACTAAGAAATAAATTAATAAAATTGAGGCTGTTCTTTTTACTTGTTGGAATAAGCTTGTTGGCATTTTTCAGGGCCTGTTTCAGGGTCAAAAGTAAGAAGTGATTCTGAAGAGACATAGCCCTGATCTTTGGATCATTTGGTTCATATTTATTCTTTTTAGATAATCTGTGAATTGTGAACCCTTTAGAGATGTTACAATGATGTTATAAGACAGAGCACTGCATTAGGACTTACTGACTTTAGTTGTTGTTTTGCCTTTAATTAGCTGTGGGATCTTGGGGAGAATGCCTCAGCCTCTATGTCTCAGTGTCTTTGTTCACTGCTGCAGAGCTTCTCCAGCTCAAACATTCTATAGCAACTAGAAATTTGGGAATATGTTCATTAGTTGAAACTTACTGAACACCTACTATGGGCCAAACATTATATTGGGCACTGGGAACTCAACAGAGAACAGTACATGGTCCCTGCCTTCAAGTAGTCTAGAGTTTAACCAGCACATGAGGATTCATGCAGAACCCACTTTCTAGAGATAAAATACTAGAAATTCATGGTGAATTCTGTGAAGATTGTCAATTCACATTCACCTAGCATCAGCAGGGCTACTCTTGGTATTAATTGGAACCTCAGAAAGAGTGGTCCTTGTTTATCTTTCCATAATGGTCTTTCATTCACCTAACCAACCTCTATCAATGGCCTAAAGTATAATGGACACTGTGGTAGACCCTGGGTCATAGGCTCCCTGCCCTGAAGAAGCTCATGGGTCAAAAAGATACAAACAACTAATTAAGGTGATAAGGCCATGAAGGTATACGTACAAGGTATTTTGCATGTACCGAGGAGGTACATTTGACCCAATCAGATATTGGTGGTTGTAGGATGTTAGGGAATGTTCCACAGAGGAGTTGGCATAAATAACTGGACCTTGAGGGTTGAGTAGCAATTTGTAAGGTAGAGAAGTGAGAGAACTGCAGTGTGATCATCGTTTGGGATCTAGCCTCGTACATCTGCCCATTTCAAATTTTGAATATCTGGGCGGGGGAGATACCATCTTTTAAATGCCTTGATATAATATTGAAAACATTGATGAGGAGATTTGGGTTTTTGATTTTGCTTTTGGATGTAACATCTCATTTGTAACTTTTTCTTCAATGTTTGTATATATGTTTTTAGAAAAAACACCCAAGTTAATGCCTGATAAAGGAAGCATGTATTATCCACGGGTACAACATTATCGAGAACTTCTTGACTCATTGCCAATGGATGCCTATACACATGGCTGCATTTTACATCCTGAGCTAACTGTGGACTCCATGATCCCAGCTTATGCAACCACAAGGATTCGCAGTATGTAATGATCTTAAAGACTTGGAATTCTATCTCAAATTTCTTTTAATTCGTTTTTGAGACCTGGCACATCTCATGAAGACCTGGGCACAGGGTTGTTGAGTTTGTTGCATGGATGCTCATGTTGCAGATTTGATCCATGCACTAGATTAATATGTGCTTCAGCTGTTCAGCTGGACTTTTATTATCTATAGGAGCTGATTTTCCAGCTCCTAGTCTTGAGGGCCACGCTTGGATAAAACTCAGAAAAGAGGCCTGTGGAAAAGAAAAGAACATAACATGTTCTAACAGACATGTGGACTAAGAATCATGAAATCTGGAAACTGCTGGGGATTAAGGGGAATTGAGTTCACATTTCTTGTCCTTAATTCTTGTTTCATTACGCAAGGGAGCCAGACTGCAGGCTGTGTAACCATTATTCTACCTCTAAATTCAATGATTTGGGATTGATTTGAGTTGTGATAACCAGCTCTCTCCTTTTCTGAGGACAGAGTATGGTCAGTGCATGGGATGTGGAGAAGGAGATGTGCTCTATGGCACATGTGACTGGGATAGGAAAGTAAGGGAAGGTGGCTGTGGTCGGACTCTGGGGATGTTTGACTAGAAACACTCAAATGCAGATCTTCTAATTCCAGAAACTACATTCTTTCCATTACATCATCTCACCTTTATAATTCTTTTAATGTTACTTTTCTTTCATTTTGTACTTTTCCACCTTTTTCTCCTCTTCTTTCCCCGTCCTCCTTTTCCTCTTCCCACTTTACCTTCTTGTTCCTCCTCCTTCCCTACATAAATACTCATTATATGATTTGAAACAAGTGTTCTGACTATAATTCCATCATTTAGAGTTAATATTTTTTCAAATGAGTCTTTTGCCTTCCCTTCATATAGAAATCCATTATAGAAAACTTGAAAGGTATTGAAAGATAGAACAACTACTGAGCACTGAGCACTTCTAATGTGCTGGCCTTGCTCTGAGTGCTTTCCTGGGTGTCTCACATTTAATCCTTAGCCTATGCAGCAGATGCTCTGAGAAGCATTTGAGAAAACTGAAATTAAAACTGAAGCATTTTCTTGCATTTGAGAAAACTGAGGCACAGAGAGGGTAAGACCATGGCAGAGGGAGGGGGTGAATCCCAGAGCTCGTGTTCTTACCATGGAGTTTCCCAGTTTCTTCTTGTTTCTTGTGTACAAGGGAGGAAATAACTTACTATTTCAAAAATGATTTTGTTCTCAGGCCAAATTGGTAACACAGAATCTGAACTGAAAAAACTTGCTGAAGAAAACCCGGATTTACAAGAGGCATACATCGCAAAACAGAAGCGACTTAAAGTGAGTAAGCCAGGCTGTCCTCAATTGACATCCACTGTTTGTATTAAATGTTCCACTTTTGGTAAAGTATCACTATTTCTAGAACATCTTCACTTAAATATTGCAGGTCACCAGTGCATGTTACCTTTGGCTTATGCTCTGCTTTTAGAAAGAAGTTTTCTTTGTTAGATTTGATATTCAAACCTAATGACGGTTGCCTATAAAAAGGCAGGTATTGCCCATGCTGGTTGCCAAGGAAAGTTATAAAACGTAAAAAGCAAGTTCATAATGTGTACTGGGAATCTGTCACTTCAGGTATTCCACTTAGCTAGACCTTTGACTTTTGTTTTTTAATACCAATAAGGCAATTGGCAAGCTTATTCTATATATACTCCCCTCCCTCATTTTTTTTTCTTTTTATCTTTCACCCATTTCTTCCTCCTCTAACCTCCACCTCTGGCAACCATCAATCTGTTCTCTGTCTCTGTGAGCTTGGTGTTTTGTCTTGTTGTTGTTGTTGCTCTTAGATATCACATATAAGAGAGATCCCACAGTATTTGTCTTTCTCTGTCTGACCTATTTTACTTAGCATAATGCCCTTGAGGTCCATTTATGTTATTGAAAATGGCAAAATTTCACTTTTTTATGCTTGAATAATACTGCATTGTGTGTATATACCACATCTATTCATTCATCCATGGATGGACACTTAGGTTGTTTCCATATCTTGGATATTGTAAATGAAGTTGCAAAGAACCTGGGGTGCATACATCTTTTCAAGTTAGTGTTTTCATTTTTTTTTTTTTTTTGGATAAATACCCAGAAGTAGAATTGCTGGATCACCCGGTGGTTCTGTTTTTAATTTTTTGAGGAACCTCTATTCTGTTTTCCATAATGGCTGTACCAGTTTACATTCCCACCACTTATTACTTGCCTTTTTGATAATAGCCATTCTAATGGGTGTGAGGTGATATCTTGTGGTTTTGATTCGCATTTCCCTGATAATTAGTGATGTTGAGCATCTTTTTATGTACTTGTTGGCCATCTGTATGTCTTCTTTGGAAAAGTGTCTGTTCAGATCCTCTGCACGTTTTAAAATCAGATTTTTTTTTTGTTATTGTGTTTAGGAGTTCTTTATATATTTTGCACGTTAGCCCTTATCATACATGTAATTTGCAAGTATTTTCTCCCATTTAATAGTCTGCCTTTTCATTTTATTGATGGTTTTCTCTGTTGTGCAGAAACTTTTTAGTTAGATGCTGTCCCACTTGTTCACTTTTGCTTTTGTGGCTTTTGTTTTTGGTGTCAGATTCATAAAATTATTGCCAAGACCTATGTCAAGGAGATTACCACCTATGTTTCCTTCTAGGAGCTTTCTAGTTTTAAATCTTATGTTCAAGGCTTTAATCCATTTTCAGTTAATCCATTTTGACTTGTCTGCCTCCTAAGGAGGCCGTGGGCTTTGATTCATCAGTTACAGTCAGCCTTTCTCTCTCTAGTGATTCTTTCCTCATGGTCCAAGAACACATGCATGCTTCTCGCACATTAAAAATGTAGCCAACATCTGGGGCGCCTGGGTGGCTCAGTCGGTTGAGCGTCCGACTTCAGCTCAGGTCACGATCTCACGGACCGTGAGTTCGAGCCCCGCGTCGGGCTCTGGGCTGATGGCTCAGAGCCTGGAGCCATCTTCCAGTTCTGTGTCTTCCTCTCTCTCTGACCCTCCCCCGTTCATGCTCTGTCTCTCTGTCTAAAAAATAAACGTTAAAAAAAAATTAAAAATGTAGCCAACATCAACACTCTTCGCCCTCCTCAACCTCCCATCTTCTGTCATCTTATCTTAGCTAAGGGAGCTTCTCAAAGGAAATGACTTCATACACAGCACCCCTTACTTTCCACTCTTTGAAAGAAGAGATAGAATTTTTTTGATAGAATTATCTTTGCCTTTATTTATTTTTAATGAAATTTATTGTCAAATTGGTTTCCATACAACACCCAGTGCTCATCCCAACAGTTGCCCTCCTCAATGCCCATCATCCACTTCCCCACCACCCCCCATCAACCCTCAGTTTATTCTTTTTTAAGAGTCTCTTATGGTTTGCCTAAGTTTTTTTTTTTTTCCTTCCCCTCCCCCATGGTCTTCTGTTAAGTTTCTCAGGATCTACCTAAGACTGAAACCATATGGTATCTGTCTTTCTCTGTATGACTTATTTCACTTAGCATAACACCCTCCAGTTCCATCCACATTGCTACAAAAGGCCATATTTCATTCTCTCTCATTGCCATATAGTATTCCATTGTATATATAAACCACAATTTCTTTATCCATTCATCAGTTGATGGAAATTTAGGCTCTTTCCATAATTTGGCTATTGTTGAAAGTGCTGCTATAAACGTTGGGGTACAGGTGCCCCTATGCATCAGCACTCCTGTATCCCTTGGGTAAATTTTAGCAGTGCTATTGCTGGGTCATAGGGTAGATCTAGTTTTAATTTTTTGAGGAACCTCCACACTGTTTTCCAGAGTGGCTGCACCAGTTTGCATTCCCACCAAAAGTGCAAGAGTTCCCGTTTCTCAGGAACCCACTCTTCCTTAATTCTCTGCATTCCTCGTGCCTGACCCTTCAGTCCTTCATTCCTCGAAAGCTGCTGAAGTTCCATTCATTAGTTGGGGTTGAGAGGAGTCCCTTTGTGCCCCTCATATTCCTTGCCATTTCTGGTCCACTGGTCCCACAGGGGTTGCCAGTGAGCATTGGATCTGGCCCGTGGAGTATTCTCCAAGCCAGAGTATTTTCCCTCAAGTTTGCTTTTGCTTTAACATTATTCTGTATCTTCTCATTGTCTCGAATAAATAGACTCCAGCTCTGGAAGAGTTTATATCTGCTTTGCTCTATATTGATTGTTTTTTTGCAGGCATCAATAACCTCTTTTGTTATTTTTGCTAATTAGTCAAAACTTCTTGACCATGACAATGTCAAATATTTGAAGAAAATTCTTGATGAATTGGAGAAAGTCTTGGATCAGGTTGAAACTGAGTTGCAAAGAAGAAATGAAGAAACTCCAGGTAGGTTCTCATTTGTGGGTTTTTTTTTCTCTTTTGCTGGACACCAGGCTATTTATGGGAATATTTTTAGATTTTGCCAAAAACATCCTGTAATCTGTTTTTATTATTTTTATTCATGGGCAGTTTAAATGATCATGGCAACAATAGTACTGAACTCAGCAAAACCCAGGCATCTCACGGTATCCCAGTCTGTGTATATGTGAAATGTGACTGGTGGAGGATTTTTCCGCACAATTTGAAGTTATAGCTGGGAGATTCCTACTTAGCCCATTTCACACATTTGTAATTACAGTAGTTCATTTGGTTGAATAACCTGAGTAGTTGCTTGAATGGTCCCACTAGTTTTTTTTCTGGGCAGGGACAGTACTTCCAATCTGGAGTATAAAACAGGTCCTGGTCTGTGTATATCTGCAGGTTGGCTGGTGAGCATCCGTGTATTGTACTTTGGGGCTTAAGTGCATCACCAAGCCATTGCTCAGGTACATGCACATGGACCATTTGTGCCATTCTAATTGGCAACAAAGTTGAAGACCATGTTATGTGAAAGTTGCTTCCCAATAGGAACTTCTGCTTTATATAAGTAACTAGGAGCAGCAGTCACTTGAATGACATTTCAGGCCCAATTTTATGGGTGTTTCTAAAGCTTATCTGCTGTTTTCCTAAACCAGGAAGAAAGATCTGTTGACTCCTCTGGGTTGGAGGCTCTCACTTCCTCAGAATCCTTTTGAAAATGAAAGGCTTTGAGCTCAAATGGCTCTAGTTTGACCCAGGGATGTAGGTGACTGACAGATATCAAGCAAATTTACCTTAGCTTGGGATACATTGGCATGGGCTTTGTTTTAGGATACAATTACTTGCTGAGTTTGATTGTCAAGAAAACGTACCATGAACTTCATCGTTTGCTGTACTCACACTTGCCCTCAAGACCGAGATAAAAGATGCCAGCCAGAGTCTCTCTGTACAGCACTTGCCCCTAACTCTCCGTGTCCCTTTCTCTGATTAGAAGAGGGCCGCCAGCCTTGGCTCTGCGGAGAATCCTTCACCCTGGCAGACGTTTCACTTGCTGTCACATTGCATCGGCTGAAGTTCCTGGGGTTTGCGAGGAGAAACTGGGGAAATGGAAAGCGACCAAACTTGGAAACCTATTACGAACGTGTCTTGAAGAGAAAAACATTTAACAAGGTTTTAGGACATGTCAACAATATATTAATCTCTGCAGTGCTGCCAACAGCGTTCCGGGTGGCCAAGAAAAGGGCCCCAAAAGTTCTTGGCACCACCCTTGTGGTTGGTTTGCTTGCAGGAATGGGATATTTTGCTTTTATGCTTTTCAGAAAGAGACTTGGCAGCATGATATTAGCACTTAGACCCAGACCAAATTATTTCTAGGCTTGTAGGGATCTCATGGTGGCAACTCATCCAGCTATTCAACTAGACCCTTGTCCACTCTTCCAGGCCCAGTGGAGAATGACCCTGGGCAATTAGTAAAAAGCATAATTTACTTTACTCTTTGGATAGTTTATGTGGGGAGAGGAGATAATGAAAGTGTTTTTGTGGGCTGGTAACTTTGAGGTCACTTATTTGAAAACCTGAACTAATCCATCCTTAAAATGTGCAAGGTCAAGATAATGTAAATGTGACAGAGAATCAGACCTTCAACTCAAAATGTCAGTTCAAGTTCTGAATTATTTTGGGGGAGAAGGTTCTTACTATAAGCAGACAGTAATAGCCTGTGATTGCCCATAGCTGTTCATTTGAGACTATCTGGATGTGCTGAGTGTTGAGTAGTTAGCAACATTTTCCACTGGAAATTCAGAGATCACCTTTGTTTTAAACCAGTTCAGATAGTGGCAGGGGCACAGCAGCACGTCATATGATCACTGTTAGCTTCAGGCAGAAATAAGTAACACAAAGGGAACAGGGAGAAGGACAAGAGGGAAAAAGAAGTCTGTATAGTGAAGAGCGGTAGAAGGCAACTGCCAGGTGCCTCCAACACAATTCATGGCTGCCTGTCCCCTTAGTAAACATTACATTTGACTACTTGTGGCCATTGCCCACATATCTTCCTGTAATTGAGAAACTTGGGAAGAGACTAGGGAGTTACTGGGAGAGTGGACTGGAGAAAACCCTGGGCTTTACACTCAGAGCTCCTCATCTGACCTTAGTATTAATTTTAAATGCATATGAATCACACTCATTATTTTAATAAGATTAACCGCTTATGTACTTGGGTGTGAAATGCCTACTGGAACATTTCTGCTTAGCATTTACATGATATAAAATGGTTCCTTTCTTTTCCTCATAGTTCCCTAATTGAATGTTGCCTGAGAAATATCACTCCTATGGACCGTTTTCTCCAGTCACTGGGGGTCTTGGCTTCTACAGCCTCTTTTAGCACACAAGTGGGAGTCAGGTGAAGGTCCCTGCTAATCCCTAGCGTGGCACGTGGCTAGGTAGTAGGTGTTTGAATGATCTGGGAGCACTAAATATGCTTATTCTGATTTTGAAGAAGCTGGTGTGTTAAAAAACTGTTGTCTAGGCCTTGCATCTGTTTATTGTTATTAGCAGGGCCTTAAAAGGTTAAAGAGAAAGAAAAAGTTAAAGAGAAAGAGAAAAGTATAGTCTTAGCCCATTAGGGGAAATGAAATAAGCCAATAGTGATGTCCACTTGTATTCTTCATGTGTGTCTAGGCATTTCAGGGGTACCTCAGTCCATCTGGAAGGGATAATCTCAGTGTATCCCATGAACAACTATGGAATCATACAGTTTGTGCTTAGGAAAAATTTTTCATGGTGACAGCAAGATACAGTTTCCCTGGCATTTGCCCTGAAAGGAATTGGGGGGATAGTTTTAGGTCTCTGGCAGGAAGTATGTATAGAGAATGATGAGCTAAGGTTCAAGAAAATAACAAAAGCTTGGATTGCCTCAGGCTGGCTCGGCAAAATAGCCAAAGAATGTACTGACTTTTTTTATTAATAGGAAACAGTCAAACTTAGGAAACAATGACTTTTGATGGTAAAATGAGTCTATAATTCCATTTCATGAATCAGTTGTTTTTAGAAAATCTTGAGGAAATGGATGTTCCTTGTTTACAAAAATTGATAACATCTCAGTGGAAACTTAATCCAATAATAACGAACAGACTGGCAGCTTTTAGGATGTCTTAATTTTGCCCCTCCCGTGCACTGTCATATAGAGTAGTTGGATTTGTTTGTTGCTGGAACATTCCAATCCCTATGTTCATAAAAGAGCCACAAAACTGATTATTCAGTAGTTTATAGTGTTTCAGAGATCTTTATATCACCCTGCGAGAAGCAAGAATTCAGACATGAAGAAGACAAAGTTGGATTTTTATAAAAATCTACAAAGGGTATTTACCTATGTAAATGTTGTTGATCAAGAAAAAAGATTAGAAGCCCAGTGCTGGCTTTTCCTTAAATTTACTGAATCAGAGAAAGTCTACTGGGAAGTATAATTTTCTGATACGGTTTCATTGGAAATATGCTTGTGTCAATATTAAAGATGATGCATCATGGTGATTTCACTTGTTTCATGCATACCCATGGGTTTAGACTTATAAAATGTTAGGGGACATAATGACCACTAGATGCCACTGTTCACATAGTAGTCTGAGATCGGGCATTCTTTAGGTTCAGCAAACCTAAAATTGCTCAAGTGAAGATAAACATTAATGACCTTAGTTTCTGAAATGAGGGCATCTTCATCAGATCATTCATCTGTACAAAAGCTTGAGGCACATGGTAGTATTGATTTCTAATGCTTTAGAAGGGATAACAGTACCACACAATGTCAAACTAAAGAGCTAAACATATACTATTAGCAAAATAAGCACTTTTATCTATTTTGTTTCAAGATCATTGGTGACTGGCCAGTGTGCTCCTCAGTTTCCAAAGTTTGTATAAATATCATAATTATAAAAATGTCTGAGGTACTAAATTCAGGTTGGCTGTGTATGTCTTAATACATAAATACTATTTTATTGTTATTGCAATTATATGCCTTTTGAATCTGTTTTCCTTAATTGCAGATAGTTATAAATGCTTGCTTGATTTTTAGTTATTATTAATATTGACACCAGAGTTGTAGATATTTTGGTGTTGTTTAATGTAATAGATCAAGATACTATTCTACTTGTAAGATCAATAAAAGTAATTGGATAATCAATATGAACTATAAAAGTACCAATTTTGTAATCTTTTTTGAGAAAACAGATTTATTGGGGCACCTGGGTGACTCAGTTGATTGAGTGTCCAACTTTGGCTTATGATCTCAGGGTTTGTGGGTTTGAGCCCTGCATTGGGCTCTCTGCTGTCAGTGTGGAGCCACTTTGGATCCTCTGTCCCCCTCTTTCTCTGCACCTGCCCCTCTCATGCTTGCTCACTTTCTCAAAAAACAACAAAAAAAAACCCCAAGATTTATTTTCATTTAAAATCAAAGTATATTGTGCTAATTGGAAGGAGTAAAATAAGCAGAAATTAGGTATTCAATATATTTAGCTTACAAGATGGCATATTTTCCTTATAACAATTACTGACTCATGATTTATTTAAATACACAATTTTATCATTAAAATGAGTGTCAGCTTAAAGAATAACATATTGCTGTTGACCATTAAAGAGATTATTTGGCAGCTACCTAATGGGATAGGCATGAAAATGATAAATACCAAGAGAATATTGTTTTTTCAAAATAGTTTTGTTACATTTTTACTGGGTTTCAAAGATTACTTTTATGATATTTATGTATATTTTTGATAGAGCTCTTTTATTGAGTTATGGGTTATGGATATTCAAGTTACCATCCATATTTCTAGACTTGCGAAGCTTAACCATTATTCTAATCATCAAAAGAAACTGAATATTACTTTTATTTTACAATGAACAAAGCAAATGAGAACCTAATTGACTTTATTTTCCCTGAATTTGCTAGCAAGTCAAAAAGCAACAATATTGACTACCCATGGAAAGGCAAATGATGTCATATGCTCAGAAAAGGAAAAGACACCATGGTATGGACACAAAAGTCAAATTAATGCAATGAGTGAATTGATATTTAGTCATAACCTTCATATTGTTTATGCCAAATATTTGGCTCATTTATATTGTTATTCTCTATGTATTCATATCAGAATGTTTTGATTTTCTAGTTTACCACACTTGTGGTAACCCAACACTAAATAGGGTTCCAAACCAAGTAAGGAAGTATAATTTCTAGAGTGAGGATAATAGTTTTAATTGTGTATGACATTGTGAAAATGGATAGGGGAGAGAAAGAGAACTCACTTCATGGATTAGAAGGGTAGTGCATTGATGAAAGAAATATCTTAGATTACTTGCATTTGAGTTGAGCCCTGGATTTTGTCTTAGGAGAGAGGAAGGACTGACATATGGGTCAAAAGCAGCAGGGTAGAGCAGGCTCTGAGGTATATGATGACAAGAACATGTGGAGCTTGAGACAAAACATACTTATGATGGGCCCTGATCTACTCTGATTCCACTAGGCAGTGTATCTCATCCAGAAAACCTCATCATAAAGCTCCTTTGGGAAGGTTAGAATTTTTTTTTCAGCATTTTACTGTACTCATTATTTACACATTGACTCCTTGATTACAAGGTGCTGTCTTTAAATTCCCTTATTAAGAGAAACCGATAGTATGGATGAAAATATAAAGATGTTAATGAAATGTAATGCAAAGGGTCAGGTTTCCATGCTAACAGAAATATTCACATCCATGTATATAAGTTAATTCCTAATCAATCAGATAGGTAAATTTTCAGGCATGTGGCTAGTACATATACGTTTTTGTATCATCAGATTAAGGTATCTTTTGAATTTAAGAATCTGATATTCAACAAAGTCACAAACATCAAATATACATAATAAAAATATAATGATGATATACTTTTAGTGCTTCCATTTATTAAGGTCAGTGAACAAAAAAAGTAAGGATTTACATTGAAAAATTGATATGAACTAAAAATGATTAGCATTAAAAGCAGAGATGGCTATGTTGTAAAAATGACTGCAGATTGTGCTCATTTCTTTGCAATGTGATGTTACAGATCATCTTGTCAGAAATACCATCCTCAGAGCATGACTATAAGTAGGCTCACCAGAAACCAGAGATATTAGACATCAAGTAGTGATGAAAGTCACTAGAGGTCCTTGTTAATACCTTGTTAATCCTCCAGGCAGAAGTAAGGACTATGCCCTCAAGTAAGTTAGAAGAAAGTTTTTCAACCTTGTCACTACTGATATTGTGGGCCAGGTAATTCTGGTTCTGTAGATCTGCTTTGTGTGTTTGAGGGTGTTTAGCAGCATCCCCGGCCTCTACCTACTAAATGTCAGTAGCTCCCCATCGATTCCCTGTTTTGACAACTAAAATCATCTTCAGGTATTACCAAATGTCACCTGGGGAGAAAATCATCTTTAGTTGAACACCTCTGCTCTACATTTATCCTAACAAAGCCTAAAACTAAACCCCAACAAGATCTTCAGAGGACATAGACATTGGAGGTTGGATTCTGCCAAGTTAGAGTGCTTGGGAAATGTCTTGGATTTCCACATATCCTCCATATCAAAGCATAAAACCAAACCTACACATTTAAAGGTTATTAGCTAGTAATTGAACTGCCTACCAGAACAAGAATCAATACCCTTCAGAGAGGATAACAGAATCCAGAATCTCTGTAAGAGGTCACTATCAATGTCCAGTACGCAATTAAAAAAATTACCAGACATGCAAAGATACAGGAAAATAGGATCCATAGTCAATTAGAAAAGGAGTAGTACACAGAAGCAGAATGTGATATGACTCAAATGTTGGACTTAGCAAACACTTTAAAGCAACTAAAAGATAACATATATTCATAGAATTAAAATGTAGTTTGATTGAGCCAACAGATTAGGCATCTCAGTAGAGAAATGAAAACCATAAAAAAGAACCAAATGGAAATTCTTAAACAGGAAAGTACTGTAACTAAAGTGAAAAAATTCACTGGATAGGCTCCACAGCAGATGGGAGAAGGTAAAGGAAAGAGAGGAGCAGAACCTGAGGCTCACATGAATAATATCAACTTGTTTAATATATATGTTATAGGAGTGCTAGAAAGAAAGAATTTGTGGAAACAAATATATAATTAAATACCAAATTTTCCCAAATTTTATGGAAAATGTTGATTTGCAAATACAAGAAAATTGCTGAATTCAATGAAAAATACTCAGAAAGCTGCACTTAAGCATATCATGGTCAGACTGTTGAAAATAACCAGAGGAAAAAAGTCACATAACACTAAAGTGAACAATAAAAATATTTACTGAGTTCTCGTCAGAAACAGTGCACTTCACAAGACAATGGAAATGTCTATAAAATGCTGATGGGGAAAAAATCCTCAAAATTCTATATCTGGAGAAAATACCCCTTAAAAATGGAGTGAAATAAAGACATTTTCCTGATAGATGCAAACACAGTAATAAATTGGATCTGGCAGAAATGCAAAACAAAACATGTTAAAAGCATTCTTTAGACTGATAGAGGAATCGTACCATATGGAAAATCAAATCTAAAGAAAGGAATAGCTAAAAAGAGTGCCAGAAATGGCAAACAAATGGGTGGTATACAAGATTATTTTTGTTACTTCATAATTTCCTTAAAAGGCACCCAATTTTTTATAACAAAACTAGTATCAGTGTAAGGTGGACTTTATAATATGCATGGAAGTAAATATATCACCACAAGAAACACAAAAGTTGGGAGTGATGGATAAATGGAATATTATTGTAAGGCTAGTTAGATTTGTGGAGTATGAAGTGTGAAGAGGGGTGAGTCAAGGGTAAAGTAACAAGTGTCTACTGTGAAGTAGTACAATTTTGACTCCAAATAGACTCTGATAAGAATGCATTGTTGTCACTGGAAGAACACTAAAAATTAATTTTATAAAAAGCTGATAAATAGAAGGAATAGAATAAAAATACCAATAAAAAGAGCCAACAGAATGAAAAAACCAAAGAGACAAGTGAAAAACAAACACACCATTGCAATAATTACATTAAATGTAAAATGTTCCAAATGAAGGTCAGATTGCTAGATTAGATAAGAACGCAAGACAGAAGTATATGCACCTATTAGAGATGCATTTTAAATTTAAAGTTACATGTAAACTGAACGTGAAAGGATGGAAACTACACAGCAAAGGAAGCCATCAACAAAATGAAAAGTTAACCTACTGACTGGGAGAAGATATTTGGAAATAATGTATCCAAAAAGGGGTTAATATCTAAAAAATATAAAGAACTTATATAATTCAAAACTGAAAAACCAATCTGATTACAAAATGGGCAGAGGAATTGAATGACTTTTTTTTTTTCCAAAAAAGATATACAGTTGGCTGACACTTGAAATTCAAATCAAAACTGCTATGAGGTAGTACTTCACACAAGTAGAATGGCTAAAATAAAAAAGACAAGAAATAACAAGTATTGGTAAAGATGCCGAGAAAAGGAACACTTGTGCACAGTTGGTGGAAATGTAAATTGGTGCAGCCACTGCGAAAAAAAGTATGGAGGTTTCCCCCAAAATTTAAAAGTAGAAATACCATATGATCTAATAATTTTATTACTGAGTAGTTACTTAAAGAAAATGAAAACACTAATTTGAAAAGATATACGCACCCCTATGTTTACTTCAGCATTATTTACAATAGTCAAGATATAGAAGCAACCCAAGTATCCATTGATAGATGAATGGATAAAGAAGATACAGCATATATTCAGAATGGAGTATTACTCAGTTATAAAAAGAGGATAATCTTCCATCTAAGACAATATGGTTGGATCTAGGGGGTATTATGCGAAGTGAAATAAGTCAGAGAAAGTCAAATACCATATAATTTCACTCCAATGTAGAATTTAAGAAAACAAACACACAAAAAATGGTAGACACATAAATACAGAGAGCAAATGGTGGTTGCTAGAGGGCAGGAGGTTTGAGAGATGGGCAAAATAGGTGAAGGTGATTAAAAGGTACAAACCTCCAGTTATAAAATTAGTAAGTCACAGAGATGAAAAGTACAGCATAGGAAATATAGTCAATAATATTGTAGGGGCGCCTGGTGGCTCAATCGGTTAACTGTCTGACTTCTGCTCAGGTCATGATCTCACGGTTCGTGGGTTTGAGCCCCGTGTGGGGCTCTGTGCTGACAGCTCAGAGCCCGGAGCCTGTTTCAGATTCTGTGTCTCCCTCTCTCTATGCCCCTCCCCCACTCGCGCTCTGTCTCCGTCTCAAAAATAAACAAACATTAAAAAAATTAAAAAATAATAATATTGTAATAACGTGGTGACAGATGGTGACTACACTTATTGTGCTAAGCATTCAGTAACGAAAAGAGTTGTCAAACCACTATGTTGTACACCTCAAACTAATATGATACTGTATGCCAACTTCAGTAATAAATATACATTTAAAAAGGACTGAAAGTGATATACCAAGCAAATGGCATCAGATAGATAATGTGTTTATATAAATTTCAGAAAAAGTAGACTTTAAGACAAAGCATTTTTCAAGAGATAAAGAAGTACATTTACAAATCACAAAAGGACCAATTCATTAGGAAGATATAATCATAAATATGTATGCATCTAATAACAAAGCTTCAAAGTTAATGAAGCGAAAACTGACAGAACAAATGGAAAAAATAGTTGGAGAGTTTAATACCACTTTCTGAGTATTCATGGAGGTAGACCAAAATTAGTTTGAGGATAGATCTGAGCAGACCATCAACCAATTTGAGCCAATTGACATTTATAACACATTCTACCCGATAACTCTGGAAGGAACATTGTGTTCAAATGCATATGGAATGTTCATCAAAGTAGACATAGACTAGGTCATAAAAGAAATCTCAATAAATTTTCAAAGATTAGTATATTATAGAATATATTCTATGTATATATTTTATAACAGAGCCAAATCAGAAATCAATAACTATTTAGAAATTGTCCAAACATTTGGAAATTAAATAACACATGTCTAAGTATCCCATGGCTCAAAGACAAAATTATAAGCAAATAAGAAAATATTTTGACTTGAATAACAAAAGTACAACATATAGAAATTTATGGGATATGGCAAAGGCATTAGAGGGAAATTTATAGCTTTATTTTATTTTTTATTATTTTTATTTTATTTTTTTATTTGTAGAGAGTGGGAGAGAGCAAGCATGCCCAGGGGAGATGGGTGGAGGGAGAGAGAAAGAATCTTAAGCAAACTCCATGCTCAGTGTGGAGTCTGGTACAGGGTTCAATCCCATGACTCTGGGATCATGATCTGAGCTGCAGTCAAGAGTTGGATGCTCAACTGATTGAGCCACCCAGGCACCCCAGAAATTTATAGCTTTAAATGATTGTAATAAGAGAAGGAAGGTTTAAAAATCTTAATGTACAAAGAGTAAATTAAACTCGAAATAAGCAGAAGGAAAAAATAATGGAGTCAATACATAAGTCCATGATTTAAACACAAAAAATTAACAAAGCTCAAAATTCATTCTTCAAAAGATTAATAAAACTGATAGCCCCCAACAGGATGACACAAGAATTAGAGAGCTAAATATAAATTACCAATACTCCCAATAGTTTATTTTTGCTTTTGTTTCCCTTGCCTCAGGAGACCTATCTAGAAAGAAGTTGCCACAGCTGATTTCAAAGAAGTTCCTGCCTGCGTTCTCTTCTATGATTGTTATCGTTTCAGGTCTCATATGTAGGTCTTTCGCCATTTTCAATTTATTTTTGTTTATGGTGTAAGAAAGTGGTCTAGTTTCATTCTTCTGATGTTTCTGTCCAGTGAAACCGACACCATTTGTTGAAGAGACTTTTTTTTCTTATGGGATATTCTTTCCTGCTTTGTTGAAGATTAATTGACCATGTAGCTGTGGGTTCATTTTTTATTTTTTTCTGTTCTAATGATCTATTTTTGTGCCAGTACCATACTGCCTTGATCACTACCGCTTTGTAATATAACTTGAAGCCTGGAATTGTGATGCCTCCAGCTTTGATTTTCTTTTTTCAAGGTTGCTTTGGCTATTCAGGGTCTTTTGTGAACAAATTTTAGGACTGTTCTAGCTGTGTGAAAAATGCTGTTGGTATTTTGATAAGGATTGCATTAAATGTATAGATTGCTCTGGGTAGTATGGACATTTTAACAATATTTGTTTTTCTAACCAATGAGCATGGACTATCTTTCCATTTCTTTGTGTCATTTCAACATTCTTCATCAGTGTTTTATAGTTTTCAGAGTACAGATCTTTCACCTCTTTGGTTAGGTGTATTTCTAGGTATCTTATAGTTTTTGGTTCAATTGTAAATGAGATTGTTTTCTTAATTTCTCTTTCTGCTGCTTCATTATTCGTGTATAGAAATGTAAATAGCTTCTGCACAGGAAAGGGAACAATCAACAAAACTAAAGGCAACCTACAGAATGGGAGAAGATATTTGCAAATGACATATTTGATAAAGGGTTATTATCTAAAATATATAAAGAACTTATAAAACTCAACACCCAAACAACAAATAATCCAATTAAAAAATGGGCAGAAGACATGAATACACTTTTCTCCAAAGACAACCTGCAGATGGTCAACAGACACATGAAAAGATGCTCAACATCACACATCATTAGGGAAATGCAAATCGAAACTACAATGAGATATCTCTTTACACCTGTCAAATGACTAAAAAAAAAAAAAATCAACAATACAAGAAACAACAGGTGTTTGGTGAGGATGTAGAGAAAGGGGAACTGTCTTGCAGTGTTGGTGGGCATGCAGACTGGTGTAGGCACTCTGGGAAATAGTATGGAGGTTCTTCAAAAAGTTAAAGATAGAACTACTCTATGAACCAGCAATTACACTACTAGGTATTTACTCAAAGAACACAAAATTACTAATTCAAAGGGATGCATGCACCCTGCTATTGATAGTTACATTATCTACAATAGCTAAAATATGGAAACAGCCAAAGTGTCCATCGACTGATGAATGGATAAAGAAGAGATGATAGATAAATAGATATAGATAGATAGATAGATAGATAATGGACGATTACTCAGCCATAAAAAAGAATGAAATCTTGCTATTTGTAATGGCATGGATGGAGCTAGAGAGTATTATGCTAAGCAAAGTAAGTCAGAGAAAGAAAAATGACATATATGATTTCACTCATATGTGGAATTTAAAAAAATTTTTTTAAAATATTTTTTCATCTTTGAAAGAGAGAGAAAGAGACAGAGTGTGAGTGGGCAAGGGGCAGAGAGAGAGAGGGAGACCCAGAATCTGAATCAGGCTCCAGGCTCTGAGCTGTCAGCACAGAATCTGATGTGGGGCTCGAACCCACCGACTGGGAGATCATGACCTGAGCCAAAGTTGGATGCTTAACCAAATGAGTCACCCAGGTGCCCCTCATATGTGGAATTTAAGAAACAAAACAAATGAGCAAAGTGACAAAAAGGCAGAGACAGACAAACCAAGAAACAGACTTTTACTATAGAGAACAAACTGACGATTACAGGAGGGGAGGTGGACTGGGGGGATGGGTTAAACAGGTGATGGGAATTATGGTGTACATTTCAGATGAGCACCGGGTGTTGTATGGAAGTGTTGAATCGCTCTATTGTACACCTGAAACTAATATTATACAGTATGTTAACTGGAATTTAAATAAAAACTTTAAAAAATTACTAGTATTGCAAATAAAAGAAGGAATACCATTACATTTTTGTCAATTTTAATAGGAAATAACAGAATATTAGAAAAATTGTGCTAATAATTTGATAACAAGATGAAATAGATAAATTTCTTGAAACATAACTTATCAAAAGTGACTCAGGAAAAAATAGAAAATTGGAATATAAGTATTAAAAAAACTTGAATTTGTAATAATGTTAAGAAAATGTTTGCACAAAGAAAACTCAAGACCAAGATGGTTTTATTGGTAAATTGTATCATGCACAAAGTAAGAAATAATACCAATCATACATAAACTCTCTTTTCTTTTTTTTTTGTAATTTTTTTAACATTTATTTTTGAGAGAGAGAGAGAGAGTGCAAGCAGGGAAGAGGCAGAGAGAGAGAGAGAGAGAGAGAGAGAGAGAGAGGGAGACACAGAATCCGAAGCAGGCTCCACGCTCCGAGCTGTCAGCACAGAGCCTGACACGGGGCTCAAACTCAAGAATCGTGAGATCATGACCTGAGCCGAAGTCGGACACTCAACCAACTGAGCCACCCAGTTTTCCCAACTCTCTTTTCAAAAAATAGAGAATAGACTGTTCCCCAAGTTATTTTATGTGATCAATGTAACAGTGATATCAAAATACCAAATTTATTAGGTAAGAGTTTCGAGATGGTTATAGACTGAATGCTTGTGTCCCTCCAAAATTCATATGACACCTTGATCTTGGACCTCCAGCTTCCTGAACTGTGGGAAATAAATTTCTACTGTTTACAAGCCACTTATTCTATGGCATTCTGTTACAGCAGCCTGAATTGACTAAGAGAGTAACAGAGAGACCAGTATCCCTCATGAACATAGATTAAAAAATCCTCAACAAAGTGTTGGAAAATTAAATCCATTAATTTTTACAAAAGGATACATCTTACAAGTACAATTTAAGAAATTCAAGCTTGTTTTAATGTTTGAAAATCACACAATTAGCCACATTAACTGAACAAAGATGAAACATGGTCATCTCAGCAAATGCAGAAAAAATATTTTGGTAAAATTTAACACATGTTCAAGGTAAAAAAAAAACACTAAATAGAATAGAAGTAGGAAATTTCCTCAGTCTGATAAAGGCATCTATGAAAAATCTAAAGCTCATATCATTTAATGGTAAAAGGCTGATCAGCAATCTCTCTCATAGGTCAGGGATAAGGCAACAATGTCCAATGCCATCGCTTCTATTATCCTACTGGAATAATAGTACAATAAAGCTACTAAAAGAAATAAAAGGCATAAAATTGGAAAGGAAGAAGAAAAACTGTTTTTGTTTGCAATTAATATGATTCTATATGGAAATTCTAAGGCATTTTCTAAAAAAAACTACTTAGAAATATTAAGTGAAGTTATTGAGGTCATAGACTACAGGATCAATATGTAAAACTAATTGTTTTTATATGTACTCACAATTTATATGTGAAAAATGAAAAATACTTAGGTTTAATAAGTGTGCAAGACACTGAAAACTTCAAATAGTCGATAAGAGAACTTTAAAAAGACCTAAGTAGATACAACATGTTCATGTATTGGAAAACTCAATACTGTTAAGTCCATTCTCCTCAGATTTATCTGTAGATTCAATGACATGCCAATCAACTCTCAGCAGCACCCCTCTCCTTTTAAAAAGAAGGTTAAAAATTTATTCCAAATTTAAAATGTAAAGGACCTAGAATAGCCAAAACAATTTTGAGGCAGAACAAGATTGGAGGACTTGGCATTATCTTAGTTCAGGATTTACAAGCAAGCCATGGTGTTCAACTTAGAATGGTCTTGTCATAAAGGTAAACATAGGGCAGTGGAACAGTATAGAGAATCCTGAATAGGCTTTCCATCTAAGGTCAACTTTTTTCTTTTTAGCACAGGAGCCAATTCGTTTTCAATGGCTGGGACAGTTAAATATTCTCATAAAAATATATATATACCTCTGACAGTCATCTCTGACAGTACACACAAATGACTTTGAAATCGATCATAGTCTTAAATATACAAGCTAACATCATGAAATTTGTATGAGAAAATATAAGATCAGAGGTTTGCTACTTTGTGATAGGCATAGATTTATTAGAGAGATCACCGAAGAGTACTCACTATAAAAAATGATAAGTTAGACTTCATCAAAGTTATAACTGCCTACTTTCCAAAAGACACCATTAAGGAAATGAGAAAACAAACCACAGAATGGGAGAAAATATTCACCATGTATGTATCCAACAAAGGGCTTATAGCCAGAATATACATTCTTACTATGCAGTAATAACAAAAAGTTGAATAAAAAAATGAACAAAAAGACATGACTAGATACTTCACAAGAGAAGATATATGAATGGTCAGTTCACATATGAAAAGGTGCTCGATCGACATCTTTATCCATCAAATCCAATCAGGCAACTGGATTCAATTGGAAATCAAATGTACCAATTATTATACCAATATACAAGCTATTATATAACATTAATCCACTGTGTATCATATGCCCTAAGTGCTAAAATTAAAAAGAATGATGATAGTAATTCTTGGCTAGAATATGGAACAAATGAAACTCTTAGAAATTGGTAGGAATGTAAGATTTATATCTACTTTGGAAAACAGTTTTGCAGTTTTATATAAACTAAACATGCACTTAACCTATGGTCTAACAATTCCACTCCTAGGGATTTATCCCAATGAAATGACAACCAATATCTACATTTATGTGCAAGGCCTGTACATGCTTACAGCCACTTTGGTAATAATAGTCAATAATTAGAAATCATTGAAATGCACATCATAGGTAAATGAACAAGCTGTACTGTATTCACACAATGGAATACTACACATCTATAAAAAGAATAAACTATTGATTCATACAGAAATATAGCTTAATCTCAAACACAAGTTATGTGAAAGAAGCAATGAGCCCACACTTTGACTCAAACTGAAGGGTGACCATCACTGAACCAGAACCCTGAGCTTTTCCTATGTCTGAGCAAGAGTCACTCCAAATCAATGTATCAACACTATTCTGGTGAACCAACTTTGTGTGATCCCATGAAAGAAAAACTACTGGTCAGCAAAGTGATTTGCCTGTTAGGTCACCCTTCTGGAACTGGGACCTGACTATGGTATGCCAGGAAAGTCTCATGGGTGTGTGTTGTAGAGTTCCCCAGGGCATCTGGTAACCCTAGATGTAGACTAGATGGGTGGAGAATATCCAAAATCAAAGAAGCAGAGATGAGGCCCCTGTAGGTTTTGGTCTGTGCTCAAGGTGCTCCACCTGGATGGAATTGGTGGCCATGGCCAGTTCTAGGCATCTGAGGTGGACTTAGAAAATTTTGAAGAAAGCTCTCTGAAGCACAGGGACCTTAAGTTGTACCAAGGGGGGTACCTAGACTGCTTGAGTTTAAGGGCAATATTGATGAGGGGAATGTGTGAGAAGTTCAATGGCGGCTATCCTTAACTGACCAGGGTTGACAGTAGAATATAGTACCATCAAATAAGCACCATCATTATCAAATTAGTACCAATTCCAAAGGATTGTGAGCAGAGGCTAGTTAGATGCACTTAAAGGAGGAATGGTGTAATTACCAAAATGAGGAGAACAGCTGGAGTCATAGTCCTTGACCCACAGAGATCTGTTGTGATAGCTAACAGACCACGTGTTTTCAGAGGTGTAATATATGGGCAACCCACTAGGATGTTAACTTGACTTGTAGAACCAGAAAAATTGAGCTGGTGAGAAGTTGATAACAGTTGTTGTAATGGGAAATCATGATCTTTCACTCAGTTTCCAGATCTAAACAAATTCTCAGACCAGAATCTGTTGTCTAAAACGAAGACTATGTCCCTTTGAGAAAGAAACTTGCAGGTTTACCACAAAAGTATGTGACAAATATTTTTTCAATGTTTTACCAAAGGACCAGTTGTCAGGAGCACATCTTTCGGTATAAGCTGAGGGCAAGTGTATAAATGGAAGCTATTGACCCAGAGCCTATCCCTCTTAAGATAGTGTGGAAGTACTAAAATTTGCTTCCTGTTTTTAATAGTCCAAGCATATAAATCTAAAGTCATTGGAAATTATTCAGAAAATAAGAATTTTTCTTCGAGCATCTTCAAGTTGAATTCTGTGAGATTGAAAATATTGTTTATAAGCCACCCAGCCCATGGTATTTTGTTATAGGAGCCTGAACAGACTAAGAAGTTGATACTGAGAAGTGGGGATGCTCCTGTAACAAATCCTTCAAAATGTGTAAGTGGCTTTGGAACAGGATAAAGGATAGAGGCGAGAAGAGTTTCAGGGTACATGCTAGAAAAAGCCTATACTGCTCTGAACTTTTAAGGGCAATTCTGCTAAGGGTCCAGAAAGAAAAGAGGAGAGCTGTATTAGATAAAGCCACAATCTTCTTAGGGAATACCCAAATAATCCTAAACAGAATTTTGGTAGAAATATGTAAGGCAAAGCCTATTCTGATAAGGTCTCAGATGCAAATGAGGAACATGTTATTGGAAACTGGAGGAAAGGCCATCCTTGTTATAAAGTGGTGAAAAGCTTGGCTGAATTGTTTTCATCTTCCAGTGTTTTGTGGAAGGTAGAACTTCTGATCAATGAAATTGGATATTTGGCTGAGGAAGTTCCTAAGCAAAGTGTTGAAGGTGTGGTTTGGCTTCTCTCAAAGTCTTATAGTAAAATGTGGGAAGAGAAAAATAACTTAAAGATGGAATTATTAGAAAGAAAGTAGAGCTTAAAGATTTGGAAAATTTCAGCCTAGCTATATTGAAAGAAATGAGAAAGCCTATTCAGGAGATATTCCAAAGGGTATGGCTAAATGACCATCTGACTAAGCCGATGGGTTTGTATCAATTACATTTGATGTAACTATTTTAAATTATTGCTAATTAGCAACCCCTTGTTTTCCATTGCTTTCCTCAGCAAATCATAGAATGCAACACTACGTTTCCTCACACTGACATATGTGGTCAATTGACTTTTGACAAAGATGCAAAAATCATTCAGTGACAAAATATAGTCTGGCAACAAATGATGCTGGAATAATTGGATATCTATGTGCAAAAAATAAACTTTGATCCAAACCTTGCATATAAAGAAAGCCAACTCAGAATAGATCATACATGTAAATGTAAAACTTAAAACTGTAACACTTCCAGAAGAGAACATAGAAGAAAATCTTTGTGGCATTGTATTTGGCCAAGATTTCTTTTTCTTCATTAAAATTTTTTAAATATTTATTTTGAGAGAGAGAGAGAGCGAGCGAGCGCACGCAGGGGAAGGGCAGAAAGAAAGGGAGACACAGAATCTGAAGCAGGCTCCAGGCTCTGAGCTGTCAGCACAGAGCCTGACGTGGGGCTCAAACTCATGAGCCATGAGATCATGACCTGATCCAAAGTCGGCCGCTTAATGGACTGAGCCACCCAGGTGCCCCTAAAACTTCCACTTTTTAAAAGATACCATTATCAGAATGAACAGACAAGTCACAAATTGGAAAAAGTATTTGAAATTCTCATATCTACTAAGGATTTCTATGCTAAACACCAAAATTTAAATCAGAAAACAAATAAGCCCAACAAAAATATAGGTAAAAGATTTGAAATGACAATTTATCAAAGAAGATATATGAATGATAAATAAGCTCATGAAAGGTGTTCATCATTAGTCTGTACAAAAATGTAAATTTAAAACCATAGTGAAATACTACTTGATACCTATTGGAATATCTAAAATTAAAAGGAATGATCATAAGTGGTAATAAGGATATGAAGTAACTGGAAATCTCTGGTGGGAATGTAGAACAAAAATGGTTTGTCAGTTTCTTAAAACATGGTAAATACATATTAACCATTGAATTCCTAGGTATTTAGCCAGAACAAATGAAAGTATTTTCCATGCAAAGGCTTGAACACGAATGCTCATAGCAGCTTTAATTTTTTCATATTAGCTTTAGATGTATTTTTTCTTTTATATGTATTTTTTTTCATACTTGCAAACTGGAAATCACCCAAATGTTCATCAATAGGTAAATGGAGAAACAAATGTGGTGTGTGAACACAATACCAGCCAGCAATAAGAAGGTATGAACAGTTGGACACAGGCAGCAGCATGGATGCACGTAAACATCTTTATGCTGAGTGAAGGAAGCCTGATGGAAACGCTACTGCCTTTGTGATTCCATTTACATGAAGTTCTAGAAAAAGCAAAGTAATCAAGAGTGTGCCTGAGGCTCCTTAGTGTTCCCCTCAACTCTTCTCAACTTTAGATGGGCCTCTTCCTGACATAGCCCCTGCCCTCCTGTTTCCTAGAGCACTGACTCTGGAAAACTTAGAATTGTAAATTTTTTCTCTGCCTCTTTGAGATGTAATTCTCCCCCACCCAGCCTATTAAAATAGTCTTTACTTCTATTGTAACAGTCTTTTAAAAAATTAATTTATGTATTTAAATTCAAGTTAGTTGACATACAATGTTGTATTGGTTTCAGTAGAACCCAGTGATTCATCACTTACATACAACACCCAGTGCTCATCCCAACAAGTGCCCTCCTTAATGCCCATCACCCATTTAGCCCATCCCCCTCCTCCCCTCCAGCAACCCTCAGTCAGTTTGTTCTCTGTATTTAAGGGTCTCTTATAGTTTGCTTCCCTGTTTTTATCTATTATAATAGTCTTGAATAAAGTCTTTCTAGTTTGTACATCTCATACATACATACATAGTACATAATACATTATGGCTATTAAAAGAACAAGTGGAAATATCAAGAGCAAACTGACAATCAGTGTGTGTGTGTGTGTGTGTGTGTGTGTGTGTGTGTGTGTGTGTGTATAAAATGTGATTCCATATATGTGAAGAAATATGTAAGCACACAAAAAAAATAACACTAAAACTCTTAATTGTGGTGGACTCTGGAGAGGTAATTATGTAGCAGGATTCTCACATAGAGGGATGGGACACTGAAGCCTTTCTATCCAGGAAGCAGCTTTATTTGTGCCGGCACAGGCTCAGTGGGTTTGTATTCGAAAAACTGAGTCCCCAATGCAGTGAGGTGTAGCCTTTTATAAACTTTTTACTTCTTTGTTTCCCATACATGGTAACATACAGACATATGGTCTGATTGGGTGGTCTCATGTTACAGGGTCATGAGGGATGTCATGTATATGCACATAGCCAGGTTGCCTTCCCTCATCTTGAGGTTTTTTTTTTTCTTCTTCACCACATTCCTTAGGGAGGAGACTCTACCACAGTTGGAATTGTGAAGGATATGTGAGGGAGAAGAGTTGAACTTTTTACTGTATCTTCCATATTTCATATCAATAGCTTGCTGGTCTTTGAGAGCTTGACCCTCTGCTTTCTTCTTCACGTCCTCTAATATTGGCTACTATGCTGGGATGTACATTAAAGGACTAAAATGTTGGTCTTTTTTTTATTATGATTTTCCAGTTCTTAAAATAGTGATTGGTTTCCTAGAGTCCTCCAAAGATGACCAATGAGGGTTTTGTTGGTGATGGGGTAATATAAACTTGATGCGGTTTTGGAGTGGTGGTGGTGGTGGGGGGGGGGGGTCTGGAACCCACAGCCAAGAAATTCTTGAGACATCTTTGGTGCAAAAAGGTAGTTTTATTAAAGCACAGGGACAAGACCTGTGGCAGAAAGAGCTGCACTGGGATTGTGAGGAGTGACTGATTATATGCTATGGAGTTGGGGTGGGCAGGTAAGGAAAAAGAAAGGTTTCCAAAAGGACTTCCATATGTTAAAGAGGACTCATAAGATACTGGATACCTAGCTTATTGTCGAGCTAAGGTTTTTTTTTTTTTTTTTCCCTCTAGCAAAGCATTACCTTTAAGACAGCAGAGAGTTCCTGGGGAAATGTTATCTTCTGCCTGCCTCAAGTATTTGCCAATGGGCTGCAGGTTATAAAGAAATTTAATTTTTATCTACATTTTCTTCTTGCCTTTGTTCCTCATATCACTACGGAGGGGAGGGTGCTGTTAGGGCTCCAGGGAATTGAGTCCATAGGTTTCTGGAGATTGTTTTTTTCTTGTAAATCATTAAAACAGTTGCAAACTGATGGAGATTCTTGTCCTGCATGATTATGATCTCTATCAATTAACCATTTGTTTTTTCCCTTTCCTTTGTTCTTGGGCATCCAGGGGTACCTGAGGAATATCACACATATTCCACCCAAGGGGGATTGGAGTTTGTGGGGGTGTCAGCTTGCCTTATGCTCCCTCATCAAACTCAGGGACTTAAACTTATTTCATGTGTTTAGTCCATTACCTTTATTATCTTATTGATACTCAAATTCTCCTCTTTGGTCACTATATGCTTATTCAGCTTCACTCTTTTTTTTTTTTTTTTTTTTTTTTTTAAATTTTTTTTTTTTCAATGTTTATTTATTTTTGGGACAGAGAGAGACAGAGCATGAATGGGGGAGGGGCAGAGAGAGAGGGAGACGCAGAATCGGAAACAGGCTCCAGGCTCTGAGCCATCAGCCCAGAGCCTGACGCGGGGCTCGAACTCCCGGACCGGGAGATCGTGACCTGGCTGAAGTCGGACGCTTAACCGACTGCGCCACCCAGGCGCCCCTATTCAGCTTCACTCTTGAGTTCTTATGCTTATGATATAATTTGACAGCTTGATTCCTGGTATGATAAAGTACTTCAAATGCAGGTTTAACATTTCCTGCCCCAAATGTGGAATCAGTCGTTTTCTCAAGGAGCTCTGGTTCCTGTTAATGGGAAATTGATATGAGAGTTGGTCATTGTTATAGGGTTGATACTTTCTTTCTAGATGTTTTCAGTGGCTAGAACTTGATACGTTCTCAAATTATCTTTAAAAGCATGAAGTTGTAATAAGACCTACTTCCCAGCTCACACACTGTTAGATACCCTTGGGTATTTAAAAAAAAGGATAATAGAAAATACTGTCATTGATATTAAGTTCATCGTCTAACTGGAGTTTACTGATTTTGCCTAAGAATAAAAAATATTGAGTAACATGCTTTGAATTACTCTGAGTCTAACATCTTTTTTTTCCATAGGTGAATACTGCTTATGAGTTCTTTCATCTAGATGAAATTGTAACAAATGCTCTCTGTTTAGAATTCCTTTTTTTTCCCCCCTGAGGATATATCTGCTTGGGGGTTTGAATTATTTAAGGGGAGCATTTTTGGATTATTAATTCTACCTTTTATTTCAATCATGCTTTATTTGGAATCTCTCTTTTCCAGAATTTTTAAGCTTTTCGCCTCCAGTTTTTGCATTAAAATCTCAGAGTTAATGGAATCTGAATTACATTCAAACTAAAAACACAAAACGAAAAAACAAGAACTTCTTCCTCAATTTGCTTACAAATCAGTCAGCTTGAAAAATGTAAAACTTTCCAATGCTTTTTATAAACCTGGGTTAAGTCTGGGTCTTTCCAGGATTTAGCTTTCCAATTAAGCAAAGTTTCATGAAACATGACATTTTTTTCCCTGGGTATTGCATACAAACATATTTAAACAAATCCAAATCCGGAACAACCATTCAGTACTTTAGTTGGACTCTCTAAAATTGGGTTGAAGGAAATCTTAAAAATCAGTTCAAATTAGTTTGCTTTGTGAAATTTCACCTGTTTTCAGGTTTCTGGTGGCTTTTATCCCAACTCTTAACCCAGTCCAAATTTATTTGAAAACCAGCCTGCATTGGCTATAGAATTGACCTGTGCTTGTCCCAAATTCATCTCACTCAAATTGCAGTCCAGATTACTCCAAAACTCATCTCTAGAATTCTCTCTCTTTTTTGCGGGGGGGGGGGGGGAGAAGCTGGCTGTATTTTGGGGAGTAGAACTGATTTCAAAAGTTTTAGATTTAATAATCTGTTTGAATTTTTATAAATATTCCCATCCTTAATTTAAAAATGTGTTTTTCTAGCAAAAGAGAATCCAACACTGTATCTAAGCCATGACAGAAATTTTCTCATTTCCAGATCTCTCCATCTTATCCAGATTTGGGGTTTAATTACCTCTTTACATCCTCTGACATTCATGGTCCATACCTCTTCTCTAAATTCTTTCCACATAATTCTAAGAGGTTATATTTTCTCTTAATTTACTAGTTTACCACTTATTTAGCTGTACCCCTTGCAGATTCATTTCTTCCATGAAACCTTCCAACAAAAATTTATGAAACGCCAAAAAGGAAAAGTATAAGCTCACAAATGTAACAGCTTTCTTCTATCTTGTGAATCAACCCAGATCTTGGTTATAGTTGGTGTCTAAGCAATAAGGTTGTAAGTTTCCCATTATCACACAGCACACACAAATTCAACTCTTAACAGCAAGTTACAGACTTCCTGCCTCTGAAATGATGAGAATAGTGATTTCATTTCTTTACCTCCCAGGAACTTAATATTTGGAATGCAATCAGCTGAATTCAGACAATGCACTGATAACTGCTTTTTAAAACATTCCATTATTTTAAAAACAGCTTTGTTTAATTTTGTCCATTAAATAGGACTTACATTAACATTTTCTTGCCCAAGAAGATTGTGTGTGTCAACACCTCTTATAGCTTTTGGGAATTCACCTCAATAGGGAGAATAGCAATAGGCAGTAACATACTGTATTACAATTTCTTTAAATTCCTCTCAGGCAACCTCTTTTCAACCACTATGTTTTGTTCCAGAACCCATGCATGAATAGTTTTTATATTTTTCCAAAGTAAAAGTTGTTTTCTTCAGGTCTTTTCTTTCCACTAGGAAGTCATGTTTTCCCTGTGAATGGAACTTAAACCTCAATTGTTCAATTCTAAATTCAAAACCCACAGAACTTGGTCTACAGAAAGCAAAACACATTTATTCTTTTATTCCTAATTGCTCGAAATTCTATCCAGGTTTTCTAAAAGTTGATTGAGTCTTACCAACATTTTCTATGACCCACACATGGATTTGGAGTTTATAGACAAACCCCAAACCTCTAGAAATAAACCCCGCATCAAGAAAATTTCATTGGGTTTCAGGTTTCACTACAAAAATTCAATATAAATTTATGAAAAAAGCACTAACACAACACAGGCTGGAGATGTTATTTGCCACCAGTGAAATGCTGTGTTTATGTATTATTGCACATCAGTACTAATATATGTCCTTAAATCTTGAGTGAAGTCTATTCCATGTTTTGTAATCAGTACAACTATGTACATTTTCTTTGTAGGTAAATTTACATCTTGAAGTTACACAAAGAGGGTACTAAAGATCAACACTATATGGGGGTGGATCTACTCTACATCATAGCTCAATGACGTTAAGGCTAGCAAAACAAATGATCTGGATGCTAGTTAAATATTAATTTGTTAACTTCTGAAAGACTTAAACACAGAGAAGTAAATGACACTTCAGGGGTTTGTTTGTTTGTTTGACTATAGTACTTCTGCAGTAGGAATTAGATATTACCAAATCCAGGTGACATATGACATAAAGAAACCTGATTCATACATATTTTCCCTGGTCCTTCCCATATATGTTCTTTTCCCATTGGAACACAGATGTCAAGACTCAGAGAGTTACAAAGCCAAAGACAGTAGTAGCTACATGCCATGAAGGAAATTTGCTACTGATTAGGAATATCCATATGGAACTTATATTAGTAAGAAAGATCTATGGGATTTAGACATGGACATTTGGGAGTTTGTTATAGATGTTAGTATTATTCTTACAAATACAGACTGTATTCTTACAAATACAGTATTTTATGCTCGTTTTCTATGTGTGTTATTTATATTAATACCAAAATACTGAGGTATTAAAAGGAACTTCAAATTTATAAGGAGAAAGTTTAATATATTTAGCAGTGTCTTAGAATTGCATCATAAGAGTTAGTATTCTTAACAAGCATGAGAATTATAGTGCATAAACTGTCTTTAGATTTACTAGTTAAGGCTATATAATTTAAATAATTTAAATAATTTAAATAATTTAAATAATTGTTCCTTTCTAGTAAAGAGATTGACAAAAACACAAAAGAGAATCTGAAAATTTCTGGCTTGGACAAAAAAATGAGAAAAAACTATTTTTCAATTCCCTCTCCCCACTTTCCCAATAACTGGCTTTGAAATCTTGGAACATTATTTTTTTTTTCTCTTTTTGGTTGAGTGGCTCAGTTTGGGATAAGAGGTGATAGGCATAAGGTGTGAATAAAAGGATTCAGGGATTTTTGGAGAAAATCTTGGCCACAAAGTTTTGTTTAATGTGCATAAACTGTGTAAGGTTTCTTGGATCAAGATGTCCTGAATAGCCTTAAAAGATGATAGTGACTATTTTATATCTTTTTGTTGATAAAAAAGAAAGAAAAATTATGGGGCAGAAATTTAAAAAGAAATTTCCACAGACTTTGACTACTGTCTCAGTATCTTCTGTTGATCTGAGAAATAATAGTTATAGTATAATTGATTAAAAAATCCCACCAACCACAAGCAGGTTGATTAAATATTGCCACAACTGATAGTTAAAAAAATATTATAAACCTCTCAGTTAACACTTAGGTTCAGTTAAATGGGGGAAATGTCTTTTAACAGACATATGTTTTTGTGAATACTTTTATGTGCTAGATAACTCTTTAGCTTCTGAAAATATACCTACAGAAAATAGAACCATCAAGGTGGTAGTAACAATGTTTGGATATTTTGTGAAACCCATATTTCTCCTTATATACTTGCCCACAGCCCCTACCTATTCTTATGTAACTCTGTTCTTTCCATAGCAATATTTAATAAAATCCTCATTGCATTTTTTTTTTTTTTGAGCAAGGAGAGGTAACAACCATTTTGGAGAGAACCTCCTAGTAGCTGTCCTTCCAGTATGTTTTCTCACAGGTTCTCTTATTCTCAGCTTCAATGTTGAGAGTTCATCATTCTTCCTCTGTTTCTAAAGCATTTGATCCCTACTTCTGTTATACATACACTTGCACATATGCACTAACATTGACGGGAGGGTTGAGTACGAAAGTGTGATGAGGTGATGACTCAGAGAGGATGCTGAAGGTAGGTAGAGTGAAGCTGAGCGGAGACTGAGGAATGGTACTGCTGGCAAAGAGCCAAGACAAAGGGATCTGGAAACTGGAATCCAAAGAATGTTCAAACCTGGACATTGACGATAACAAAGTCAGGTCAGGAGGCAAAATCATGAAATCTGAAGTTGAGGGATATCTGAAGTTGCATCAACAGCAAAGAAAATGTGTACATGGGGTCCAGATACTGCATTGGCTGGCTTTTTCATCTTTTATCACTCCTGCGGGGTGGCCCTTGATCAGATCTGTCTCCTTTACTAGCCTGTGACCGTGTCACAGGCATGTTCTGTATTCACCTGAGTTCACAGTGCCTTGCCTAGTTTCTGGTGTCCATACAATTAGTATTAAATGACGTGGAAGACTAGAAGATATTGTTTACCTTATTTTACAGATGATAAACCTAGGGGTTCACTAAAGCTTTTATGCATGTGAGTATGGACACAGCTACAATAATACTTCAGTGAGACTGTGGTGCAATTTAGTGTCTACAGTCTTCTTTTCAGTCCAGAGAACAGATCATGCCTTAAAACTACTGTATGTGATTTATGTATAAAGGTTCTAGTTTGTGTCCTTGAAGAATCCAAAGTTATGGTGGATTAAACACACAGTAATCAGGAGCCTTAATTTCATGTCTTCTCTTTTTGTGCAGCACAGTGAGAAAACTAGATGAGAAGAATTATTATTCTCTTTTGTACAAAACCATTTCACTGTATAGCAGCTCTAAGGCCATGGTACTGAGAATAGGGATGGACTACTTTGAGGTGAAACTTAGAGTCACACAATCCCGCTTTCAAACAAACGCCACTGGCACATGGCCCTTTGGTAATTCCCTGATCCCCTGTTGCATGTGGGTTTAAGACTGTGACGCTCTAGTACTGTCAAGAAGTTTAACTTCATCTTCAGTCCAACCTACATAAAAAAAAAATGATCATGCCTCTACTGTTATCTCTAGTCATTTGGTCTCTGGTTTAATGAAAGTATGTTTACAAAACCATACAGACAAACCCACATTTATTTAGCACCTAGCGCTACACTGTTTAAGATTTCAGAGTGACAGAGGTGCACCTGGGTGGCTCAGTGGGTTCAGTGTCCTACTTTGGCTCAGGTTATGATCTCATGGTTTGTGGGTTCAAGCCCCACGTTGGACTCTGCTGATACCTCAGAGCCTGAGGCCTGCTTTGAATTCTGTGTCTCCCACTCCCTCTGCCCCTCCCCCACTCTCATTCTGTCTTTCTCTCTCTCAAAAATAAACATTAAAAATAATTTTAAAAAAAGAATTCAGAGTGATAGAGAAACAGGTTAAGAGAACTGAAAGACACAGTTAAGGTGCAAAGCAGCATCACCAAGCTAGTGGTTGGTGAAATTAATTAATGATGAAATTAATTCAGTGGATCATGATTGGCATTGAAAAAGAAAGGAAGTTGTATAGAATGGAACAGAAGAATAAATAGAGTGCCTTGCGTATAGTATAGAGCATTGATTTTTTAAATAATTTTTCCATGTGTATGCATGTGCATTCTCAGTAATGATATAAAAGATATTCCTTACTGTGTATTGTAATAAAAAGAGTTTGAGAACCACTGCCATAGGAGTGGAATTTACATTATAATTATAAATTATAAATTATAATTACATTATAATTTTTTGGAAACTAGAAGTCTTTCTCTCCATGTAGCCTTTTATTTTTGAAATTTTTAAGAAAGAGATATTTTTAAATATCAGAAAAACTGAAACAACGGCCCAGGTAATTATTGTTTTTCACAATTCCAATGTAATATTATCTCATAAAAAGAAAAAAATATTTTAAGTTTTGTGATGAAAGCAAAAGTAGCTTTATAAACAAATTACTTTTTGAACACATGAAAAGTCTTGAAGTTAATCCTTAAAAATTCCAATTTAATAGAAATTAATGTTCCATAAAATTGTACTGAACAGATATATTATCTGAAATATATCTGAACAGATATATTATCGATATATCTGAACCGATATATTATCAAAATATATCTGAACAGATATATTATCGATCCTCCTCATTCTTTGTTATTTTTGTTGGGCGTGGGTTAAGTAAAGAAAATCTGTCTCAATGTATAATATTCTTCAAATGTTAATGAAAAAAAATGGATATGTAGAAATTTACATAAATAGAAATATCTCTATAATACAGTAGTGTACATTTTCATTACAAATATATACATGACCATAATGGCCAAAGAATGTGTTAAAATGAGCCTGGGTGGCTCAGTCAATTAAGCATCTGACTTTGGCTCAGGTCATGATCTCAGGTTAGTGGGTTGGAGACCCGTGTTGGGCTCTGTGTTGAGCCCGACAGCTCAGAGCTTGGAGCCTGCTTCAGATTTTGTGTCTCCCTATTTCTCTGCCCTTCTCCTGGTTGCACTCTCTCTCTCCCTTTCAAAAATAAATAAATATTTTAATTTTTTTTTTAAAAAGAATGTGTTAAAATGTAATTTCACACCTTGGAATTATGGGAGAAAGGGTCATTACTGGGTGTGTTTGCCTTATTAAAAACGTTTGAATATTTTAAGTTTGGTTAAATTCAGATATTTTTTTAAAGTTTATTTATTTTTTAAGAGAGAGAGAGAGAAGAGAGACAGAGAGACAGAGACAGAGAGAGAGAGAGAGAGAGAGAGAGAGAGAGAGAGAGAGAGAGAGAGAATATCCTAAGCCCTAGGTGGGGCTCGAACTCATGAACTGGGAGATCATGACCTGAGCTGAAACAGAGTTGGAGGCTTAACTAGCCATCCAGGCGCCCCGATTCAGGTATTTCTTCATGATACAGGTGCTTCACCTTAATTGTTTAAGGTTTGTTAATACTGGATTTTCCATCCTACCAGTTTTGTTATAGTATTGACTGCATGTTATTGTTTCACATGAATAAAATTTCAAAAGAAAGAAATATAAGAAGGGGGATTACAAACACATTCAAAAAGTTTAATTCTTAGCTTTTCCCATCCAGTCAGAGAAAAGTACAGGGCATGTTTACATGTTTTATTTGGGTGACTATCCTCATCTACCCATTCTACACGGGAGAGGACAAGAATTGCAAATGAAGCCAGATGGTGGAATTTTCCTTTCTAAACAAGCCTGCCAAATATTTGTAAGTTTTACATGTTTACTTTTCAGTTTGCTGATGAAGCTTATCCACTGAATTTCACCAGCAGTTCCAGTAAAAGTATATGGATTATGGTCACTAGTATTTGGGTAAGACATTTGGGCAAATTTCTCAAGTGGCAGTATCTTCACTATGTATGCCTCAGTGACTTTTAGAGACCACTTGAGAGAACAGCAAGGCTGAAGTTTGTCTGAAAGATACTGCCTATGTTTAAGCATGTACCTTGATGGAGTTACTTTTTTGTTTAGATTCAATTAATATGTAAAAACTTAATACTCTAACTTGGTGCTATGTATAAGTTTTTGAGGCTTATAATATCTGGAAAGCTTTGTGTTTTAGTCTTTTCATTAAAAATTTGCAACGATCCATCTTCAAATATGAATTATTTTAGAAAGGAAAGAAAATAAGATAGTGTTTGGAGTTTATATGGTACATATTAACTCAGAATGTAAGAAATCTCTATAACAAAGAGATTGTGAGACATTAATTTGTAATTAATAAACATAATGATGATAATGGTCATTTCTTCAGTGCTTACAGTATACTAGGAAATACATTAAGTGGTTTGTACATATTCTCATTTGATTGCTAAGGGAAAAATATTTACTTTGTGCATTAACTAAAATCCTATCTTAGTCTTATTGATAGCATTCCTCTAATAATAGGAATAGTAGCTATCATTTTCTAGATGATTACTATGTGCCACGCAGTTTATATGAATTAATGTATTCAATGATGCCAAAAACTCTCTAAGGTGTGTGTGTATGTATGGAGAGCTTGAGTCGCTCACCCAAAGTCATAAAGGTAGTCAGTGACGGAGTTAAGACTCCAATGGCAAGACTGTCTAACTTCGGAAATTACATTCTTAACCGGCTACACTGCCATACTTCTTAAAGCTCCTTACTTTTTTGAAATTTGTGCTTATTGGATTGTCAATTGATCTTCTAGGAAAACCTTCTTTCCTCAATGACTTTTGAAATTTTCAGAGTTATCTCTCCTCCCCATCCTCTTCCCTCACCTTTTGAGGACATTCTTGTGATACTAGGGTGCACAGAATTTGTTGAACCAAGCCAAATTAAAGTTCACCATTGCCCTGGTCTAAGGGTCCCCCCCTTATGCTTTACTAGTATCTTCTTCACGTCCTTAAATTTACATTTTTATTAGATTTATAAATGATATTTTTAAAGGGAATAGACACATTATTTTTAAAATTGGAACACTAGTCTTGATAGAGCAGAGTTGAAGGATTTTAGCAAATCCTGACACTGAGCAAGGGAAGAGGTTGAAGGACTAAAACATGAGTGAGCTTCTTGAGGGAAAAATCTATCCAAAGGAGTAGAATTTCGATATTTCAGCACTGGAGGATAGTCATGAACATGACACTGAGAACATTACGGGGGAGCTGTTGGGGTTCGAAATGGTGTGTTCTGGCAAAGAATAGAGGTCTCCTCAGACATTCTGAATTGTGAAAGTTTCCACATGAGACATTTTCCAAGGAGCCAAAAATATATTGGAATCAATAAATGTCAGTAACTTGCATAGGCTTTTAAACCATTTTAATGTAAGAATATAAAGCCCTTGGCGTAAACAAAAGCTAACCAGTCAGCCAGATGACATGCCTTGGATCATCCAAGATACTCACCTGACCTTGTCTTAGTTTAAATCCTGTTTTTAATCACTACAGAGCTGTAATTCTTAGATGCTGAAAGGAAGACGGGGTAAAAATGTGTGGTGCACATGTCTTTTCAGCAACATGGCAATATATTGAGAATATTTGTGGCTCAAATTAAAGTTTAGGACAGTCAGCACCATTTAATGAATCCTAGGTTAGCAATGATAAATAAACAGTGACTCAACAACACTGTTTATTTTTTATGCTTGAGACTTTACTTTGGAGTGGGCCCTATAAACACACATGCACTTCTAACAGGACTGGCATTAACATAATACTCTGTGATACCAAGAAAATCTGGTCTGAAACATCAGCTCTGTCTTAAATGAACAGCTCCCTTCACTTCTTATTACAAGAAACGATGGAAAATTATCCTTAGAACAGCAGACTCATTTAAAGAGCTACTATGCTGGGCACACTTTCAAGGTCACTTAATAAATTCTGCAACTATTACTCTTGCTTTGAAAACAGCAGATGGGAGGTAGAATGTGTTATCCGTCTCCTAACTGATAACACTCCTAACTGGTGTTATCTGTCACCAGTACCTGGTGAAGCTTATAAATGGTGAATTTTACTAACAATTTAATACCATTTCATCCTTTACTTGTGCCATGGATGCCCACAGTGAACTGTGGCTTTTGACTAATAATTGTTCACACTGATAGCAGTGAAGTCTGAGAGGTAAACTCACCATGAGACAATTCATGTTTCAAAGCTAGAGTAAGGCTTCCATAAAGGACCTATGGGTAGCTGTGTGAAATTAACTCAAAAGAGAAAAGTTTACTTAAAATAACAGTTAGAAGCAGGCCCACAGATGCATCTTAACTGCTTATTCTTAAAGTCCTCATAACATAATTTTGTCTGTTGATGTAATGCTTAATTGCACTTGACATAATTGAAAAAAAATTCTGTATCAATGCCTCTTGTGACATGAAATGTTTAGACTTTAATAATAGAAGTATCAGAGAAAAGTGTATATGTTGCAATAATCAAAGAGAAATTCTAGTTCTTAGAAAGAAATAGCTTTCTGGAACAAGTGCCTGGTGACACCTTGACAAATACAGACTTTATTCATGGGAAAAATATCCATTCTCATTTCTTTTTTTTTTTTTTCCTGCTGGCAAACTGGCCTAGACAACCAGAAAAGTACTTATCTCTTTGCCTCTCTTCTTAAAATCAGGCCTGATTGCAAGCCTACAATATTATCTTTCTCCTCTGGAGAAATTTTAGTTTTAGAGTTTAGTTTGGAATTCCACAAACTAAAATACCTAGAGGCCAAATTATACCTCCATCCCGATACAGCCTGCTTAAGTATCCTCAAATTTTACAATCCTATTATACTTAGGAGCAACCAAAATCTCTCATACACCAGGACTGTAATACTTCCAAATAAGAGAAGAGGGGAGAAAAGGGGGAATATATATGCTTCTTTTTCTTCTTGGAGGATAGACTTAGAACATTTTTCCTTGTATCTGGGCAATGTTGTTTTGCGTTTTTATGTTGGTGCGTAATGTAGTCTCCATCAGAGATTGCTGAATTCTCCCAAGGTGTGTCCCAGTAGAGGTGGGTAAAAGGGTAGAATGTGGCATCATTCTCCCAGTTCTCTGCCCTGTACTGATTTTAGGACTCACTTGTTCATGGTATCTCTGTAACAAGAAGGCCAACCAGGACACTCCAAATATTTGAGTCTAATGTTGCCATGACCCACACTAGGATCACGGGGATATAGAGCATAGGCACTAAGCAAATGCACCTTTTATTATTGGTTGGAAATTTGGTCACTAATCCCATTTGATACCCTCATCTCCAGGGGAACTGAGGTGGATCCTTTGTAGAGCAACAAGGGCAATGTTTGGTCCTAGACCACCACATCAAAATCACTTGGGCAGGGGGGTTGCAAACTAGAAGATTTCTGGACTTTATCCTAGACTTCCTTTTTTAAAAAAAATTTTTTTGGTAATGTTTGTTTATGTTTGAGGGAGAGACAGGGTGTGAGTGGGGAGGGGTAGAGAGAGAGGGAGACACAGAATCTGAAGCAGGCTCCCGTCTCTGAGCTGTCAGCACAGAGCCTGATGCAGGGCTCAAACTCATGAACTGTGGGATCATGAATTGAGCTGAAGTCGGATGCTTAACTGACTAAGCCACCCAGGCACCCCTGTCCTAGACTTTCTTAATTTGTGATATTGGAACCTGATAAATATATGTTAAAAATATGCCCCACAGACAATTCTGATATGCAATAAAAATTTTGAACCTTGTATAGGAGCCACAATTAGAAGCAGAGATTAGTTTTAATGTTCCACCTCCCCTAGGTCTTTTGCTTTTTGGTCTCCTAAAATTAGGTACACTTACTTAATTGAAAATACCCCTAGCTTTGTGGAATAGTGTCTACATTACCATAGAAAAGGAAACGAATAGAGGTGGTTGACAATAAAAGATATGCCATGAGATCCACCTGCCTCTTGAACTGGTTATATGAAGTCACCAGTGGAACACTCTGATGTCAGTTCTGATCCCAACTTAACCACTAAGACCACAGTCTTATAGACAGGAAGCTAGGAGGCTGGATGACAATAAAAGCTCCCACAGAGAGGAGAGAGAGAAGAGTAAGAAGGAATCCTGATTGATTGCATTTATCTAAACTTACAACCAGAAATGATTGGAATACCTTGAAATGGCAATTTAAATTTTCTATCAGCAGAAATGGAGACTTGGGTACTAATTTAGATTCAGTTAGAGACAAATCTGAGTCTATGACCATGAAATATTAAGCCAGATATAATTTTAAATAGATATATACAGTTCTGTATTAGTGTTTCCTCTTGAAGATTCCTTCCTAGAATTTCTTGGGGTTATTTAAATGTTTTTTTTGAATCCTAAGAAAACGCGGTAGAGAAATGGGGAAAATGGGGGAAGATGTATATAGTTCACTGCAAGAATTAAAGCTTTAAAGAATTAAAGAGTCAACATAGCAGCATTATGGGTTCAAAAGAATCTACAGATGCCAAGTTAAAAAGAAGGGTGATAAATATAGATATATAGAGCTGAAAATTAAGGTGGACAATTATGGGAACCTAGCCAAGGGCAAATACCTACAGAAGCAGCAGTTCAGTTGTCATAACTGAGTCAGTCTTGCTTCTAGCTGTTGCCACATTTATAAGCATGTGTTAGTGGCCCTATTTATTGGGGATGGTGAGCCATGCTTGTAAATAAACACCAATGTTTTAACACATAGTATGTTTTATACAAGTTTGGGAAGCAGAGTAACTCCTCAAAGTGCCAATTTGACTCTGTATATTTGTGTTAAATTTGCTAGGAGATCTAAATGTTGTGTTATGTTATGAGAATACTATCCAGTAGTGTTTGCTACAGTAGACAGTTCCTTGTAAATAGTACTAAACCAGCATTTCTTTTAAACAAACATTTTCCTTTAAACAGAATTTTATATATTCATAACAGTACACAAAAAGTGTAAGAATGTTGGAGGTATTTTAAGAACATTTAAACTTTTGGGACTTGATGAGAACTCTAAATTTGTATTCCCCAATCCCAAACATTAATATCTGCCGGAATAGTTTCTTTTTTTTTTTTTAAAGCATTTTAAGAAATTGAGATAAAATTCAGGGCATTTTCTTTATCATCGAAGATTACCACAGATAAGGTCCCATGGAACATGAGTTCACAATCTACAATAATACAATAAAACAATTTACTATGTGTGAGAGTTACACTCTGGATAGATTAAAAAGCAGATTATAATTAGCCAAAGGGAAAAGTATTAATGGGAAATATTTTCAAAGAATTTTGCAAAAGTAACAAAGAGACACACAGAGATAAAAAAATATTAAGAGATACGAAGGATGGAATGAAGAAAGCAGACATATAAAAGTCAAATTGGAGTTCCAGAAGGACTAGAGAGGGGAGAAACAATATTTGAAAGACAATGCCTTTGAATTTTCAAATAACTAATGACACAAATTCTAAGAATTAGGAAGCATAGCAAATCCTAATCAAAGAGAATAACATTTTAAAAGGACCAAAAGAGAAGAGCATATTACTCATAAGGTAAATAAAATTAAACTGATAGCACGTATATCAACAACAACAATAAAAACCCCCCACAGAAGATAGAAGACAGAATAATAGCTTCAAAGTACTAACAGAACATTACTGTCAATCATAAGTTTAATGTCAAGGTAACAAATTTTTATGCTAACAAAAACTGAGAGCAAAGGAATAACAAGTTGGAATAATATGGAATAAATACTGGTAAACATACATAAAATAGAAAGAGAGTGATTAGATACACAGATTTCAGAAGCCCTTATATGCAGTTTTTCAATGTAGGTAGGTATGTTAAAAATAGTAAAAAGGGTTCCATTTCTGGATAAGATGAAGTAAGGTCACTTCTGTTTCTTCCACCGAATGAATGCAGCTGTAAATCCTGGACAATACACATAACAGCTAATTGAGGACTTTGAAAGATAAAGAGTAGCAGGCAAATTTCAGAAAAATGCCAGAATTTGATGTACCACTGAACTGGTTGTGAATTTACCAATGTCTGTCTTGGTTCCTGTATTCTGCCACCATGGATTCAATGCAGCCAAATCCCAAAGTGGGCATTTTTGGCAAATAAGGGAAAGGAGGGAGAGAGGGAGAGAGAAAGAGAGAGAGAGAGAGAGAAAGACAAGAGAAGCCCTAGTTATGTGTTAGTTCTGGCTGAAAGGGTAGTAGAGGCATCTCCTAATGTTTAGAAACAGTATGAAAACCACTCACTTTTTTCTGTTCTCTCTCACCTCATCCCCCAAGCATTCCTGTAATGGTGTGGCAGCAACAGAAGTAAGAGGCCAGTAGAAATCTAAAACTCTTAAGGAGGGGAATCTTTCTCACTAGCTGGGGTTTGGAGAAGTGGTAGTTCCCGGAGTGTGGAATGAACTCCTGTTGCTTTCTTTCTCCTGTCCTCCCACCATTTGTCTCCAAAGCAGGCATAGGCATGGGAAGTACACAGCAGAGGAGGGTAAATAAAGCCCCAGCTTTTCGGCCAGAGGACCAGAAAAGTGGAGTAGTAGGGAATAGGAAAGTACTGGGGAGACTGCAGAGAGGAAGGCTGTTGAGAAATGACCCTTTATGTTGTTTATAAATTACTGGCTTCACCCTTGAGTTGTACCAGCCTGAATCTAAAACACAGATTTGAAAACTGGACCACGTGAGAGATCACTACCAAAATCTCAGACCAGTCAATGGCAAGTTGCACATACAAGATAAGTAGATTTCTGTGCCCACTTGCCAAATCTTAAACGTTTATACAGAGGACTTAATTGGGTTCACTCATGTATACTATTCAGATGGTCTCAACACCATGGCAGTAACATAAAGCAATACCCTTGGGGCAGCTTCTGGAGGTGGGAAATGCAAGTGGAATGCACATTCCAAGGACAGAGGATGGAGTGAAGAGCCTCTGATTGCCTGGGTCCAGTTCATGTCCTCTTAATAACCTTCCCAACACAAGACTTATTCAATATTTGAAAATCAGTCAATGTAAACCACTATACTAACAGTGTGAAGAAGAAAAGCCACATGATCAAATAAAACAAAGCATAAGAACATTTGACAAAATTCAATACCCATCCATGACAAAAACTACCAGAATACTTAGAAGGGAATTTCTTCAACCTGATGAAGGTCATCTATAAGTAAACCCTAGAGCTAATGTCATACTTCATGGTGAAAGGCTGAATATTTTACCTTAGGAATAAGACAATAACTCCTATTTAACATCTACTATAAGTCTAAACTAGTGTAATAAGAAAAAAATTAAAAGGCTTACAGATTGTATAGAAACAAACAAAACTGAGATTCAGAGATGCCATGATTTTCTATATATGATGACATGATTTAACAAATCCTAAAAGGAGTAAAAAGATCTCCAAAAACTAACAAATGAGTTTATCAAGGTCATATAATGAGATACACAAGTATTGATCCTATTTTTACATACTAGCAATAAATAGTTGCAAACCAACAATTTTAAAGCTACCATTGATATTAGTTTTGAAGTACTTAGGTATAAATCTACCAAAACAAGTACTGGAACTGTATACTGAAAATGACAAATTGCTAATGAAAGAAATAAAAGAAGACCTAAATAAATGGAGAGATAACTATTTTCATGGATTGAAAACTCCACATTGGAAAGATGTCGGTTCTCCTAAGTTGATCTATGGAGTTAATGCAATTCCAATCAAAATCCTGGAAGAAGTTTTCATAGATAATAAATAAGTTTATTATAAAATTTATGTGGGAAGGCAAAGTAATTACAAGAGCCAAAAAATTATAAAAACAAAAAGTAGGAGAGATTATATTTTAAGACCTACTACAAAGCTAAAGTGTTCTAAACAGTGTGGCACCGGCAAAGGAATAAGCAAATGGCTGAGTGGAACAGAAGAGTCCAGAAATAAAACCACATAAAATATAGCCCGTTGATTTTTGACAAAGTTGGAAAGGCAAGTTAATAAATATGTGATATCGTTTTCAACAAATAGTGTACGAAAAATTAGAAATTCATATTTATAAGAACCCCAAGCTAAATCTCATGCCACTTGAAAATACCTAACTCAAAATGCTTTACATATATAAATAAAATATATAAAATTGGGAAATATTTTGAAGAAAACAAGAGAAAATCTCTATGTCCTGGGATTAGACTAAGAAATCTTAAACACAACACAAAAATCATGATGCATAAGAGAAATTCTTGATAAACTGGACTTTATCTAAAGTAAAAGTTCTGCTCTATGAATGACACCACTAAAAGAAGGAAAAGACAAACTGCACATTGGTAGAGAAGATTTGCAAGCACATACCCAAGTCTGGACTTAAATCCAGAATATATAAAAGAACTCTTTAAACAAATCAATTAAAAAGTGGGAAATGGACTTGGACATTTCATCAAAGAGGATATACCGATAGCAAATAAGCACTTTATAGTTGTTTAACATCATTAACCATTAGAGAAACTGAAATAAAACAATGATGAAATATTACTACACACTTATATCAATGGCTAAAATTACACACACCAAGAATGGCAATATCAAAGCTGGGAGAACACAGAGCAGTTGGGAGTCTCATAATTGCTTGGGAAATGCAAAATGGTATAAAGTCACTCTGAAAAATTCTTTAACAGTTTCTTATAAACTTAAACATATACATACCATGTAACTCAAAAATTCCATGTCTAGATATTTACTTCAGAGAAATAAGAACTGTGTTCACATGAAACCCATACATGAACGTTCATAACAGATTTCTTCATTATGGCTCCCAAATAGAAATTATCTGAATGCCCTGCAACAGGTGAATGATAAATTATGGTGTATTCATATAATGGAATAGTTCCTACCAATAAAAAGAAATAAACCATTGATATATGCAACAATTTAGATGGATTTCAAAGGCATTTAGAATGAGAAAAGTGGGTCTCCAAGAGCTTCCATTTATATTACATATATTACATTCTTCCAAAGACAAAATCATAGAGATAAGAGTACAGATCAGGGGTTTGAGATGTGTCTATTTTTAAACTGGGCTGCTTCTCTTTTGGTTGTTGAGTTATACGAGTTCCTTATATGTTCTAGATAATAGACTCTTATCAGATATGTGATTTGCAAATATTTTCTCTCATTCCGTAGGTTTTTTTTTCTTACTTGAGGTGTACTGTGATGCATAGAAATTTTTAAATTTGATGAATGTCAAGTTCTCTTTTCTTTTTTGGCTTGGACTTTTGGTATCAAACGTAAGAATACATTGTTAAATCTAAGGTTGTGAAGGCATTTAACTTTAAGTGTTTTTTTTTTTGGTTTTAGTTTTTATAGTTAGGTCATTGATACATTTGAAGTTAATTTTCATTAATAGTGTGAGGTAGGAAGTCCAACTTTATTTTCTGTATGGATACCCAATTGTTTTAGCACAATTTGTTAAAGAGAATATGTTTTCTCCACTGAATGTTCTTGACCTCCTTGATGAAAATCAATTGGCCATAGATGTATGACTGTATTTCTGGATTCTCAATTCTATTTCTTTGGCCAATATGACTATCCATACACCAGCACCATACACTTTTGATTGCTATAGCTTTGTAGTAGGCTTTGAAATTGGGAAGTATGAGTCCTCCAACTTTGTTCTTCTTTTTAAAGATTGTTTTGGCCATTTGGGACTCCTTGAAATTCCATATGAATATTAGGATTAGCTTTTCCATCTCTGCAAAAAAGTGCAGTTAGATTTGATAAGGATTTTTTTTAATTTTTTTTTCCAACGTTTATTTATTTTTGGGACAGAGAGAGACAGAGCATGAACGGGGGAGGGGCAGAGAGAGAGGGAGACACAGAATCGGAAACAGGCTCCAGGCTCTGAGCCGTCAGCCCAGAGCCTGACGCGGGGCTCGAACCCACGGACCGCGAGATTGTGACCTGGTTGAAGTCGGACGCTTAACCGACTGCGCCACCCAGGCACCCCAAGGATTTTTTTTCCAATATAATGAGGGGTATCATAAAAACAGAAATTGCCAGGCCTTCTATGTTCATGTCCCAGCTGAGTAGTAACATAATATAGTAGGAAAAGGTTAGTATTTATAACCTGCAGACCCAGTTTCATGTTTCCGGATTAATTGCTTAACTTTTGGTCTTACTTTCTCCATTTATAAAATGAAAGTGTCAAAGAGAAACTCTAAACTGCCTTTGAACTCTGATTTACTATCACTGTAGGTTTAGTGAATGTGTCAGATGCTGCACTAAGTGTTTTGTGTTATCTAGCTTATTTCATTGTTCATGTAACTCTCAGAGGTATTTTTGTCACCATTTTTCCGATGAAGGAGTTGAATTCAGTATGTGCAACATGATCTAGGTTATGGGGATAGTATCAGTAGAGATGGTACCAAAGGCTGTTCACTGTATTGTAAAATACTTATTCCTGGGTCTTTTCTATCATGCTTATGATGAACTATTTTTCTTCTCTGTCCTGAAATGCTTCCCTCCCCTTATCTTCATTGTTTTCTCTTTGTCAAAACTTTGGAATGATTAGAAGACATATAGCTATCTTCCCTTCCTCCCTCCCTCCACCCACCTTGTAAGAATTGTGAGAGTATGGACTTCTCAGGAAAAGAAACTGATTATTCTTCCTCATGGGAATAGATACACTATGACTAAGCTTCTGATTTATCCTATTGTCTGGGCAGAGTCAAGGCAACAGCCACAAACCCTGGCCTAAAATGACATTTCATTTTCCAAGTTAAATGGTTAAAAATATTTGAAAGATTTAAAGCACCAGGTAAGTCAACAGTTTATATAATAAAAACGTCATCCTTTTCCAAGATAATTTTTTTTCCAAAAAATTTAAAAATGTTTTATTTATTTTTGACAGAGAGGGAGAGATAAAGCATGAGCAGAGGAGGGGCAGAGAGAGGGGGAGACACAGAATCCAAAGCAGGCTCCAGGCTCTGAGCTGTCAATACAGAGCCTGACACAGGGCTTGGGCTTGAACTCAGAGTCACGAGATGATGTGAGCCCAAGTTGGATGCTTAACCAACTGAGCCACCCAGATGCCCCAAGGTCATTTTGTTTTTTAAGGAATTTACCACAAGCATTCTTTCCTGAATGGAAATTAAACAAAGTAGAGAGAAAATAAAAAGAAAGTAATCAGAGAATTTAGCTTTGATTCACACACAAGTATTTGAGACAAAGAGTGAACTATTGTCACTGTTTTCACATATATCAAGAATGTCATTTTCCTTTTTCAAAAAGTAAGCCTACAACCTGAAGTACTTCAATTCCTGACTTGGAGGAGCAGGGTGAAAATGATGGTAATTACACTGAACAAATTTCACTTAGAGCCAGCTGCATAGTTCAAACCTAGTCTTCAGGGACTGCAATTTGTGGAAGATTGCCATGTGAAATCCAGTGAGTGGTATCATTCCTCCAGGGAAAGCGATGCCCTCCCTCAGCTCTCTGCTGGGACATTACAGCTGGGCCATCTGTTCCACCTTTGCTGGTCAGCCTGGCTGTGAACAGGCAACTGTTACAGCAAATACAGGGCTGCTTGGCAACTGGTCAAAGCTGTTTGCTTTTTATCAGACATAGCACTGTTATTTTATTTTCATTAAATGTGGCTGTTTTGTTTTTTATTTATTTTTTATGGATATATTGTTTTATTAAAATATAAAATCTAGAAAAAATATAATAACTCAGTTTATCAGAGACTCTTTTTAAAAAGTAAAAAGGTAAGCCACAGTCTAGGAGAAAATGCTTGCAAAGCATAAGTCAATAAATCAACTAGAAAAAAATGTTATATTTTATACATAGTAGATATGTAATGGTAAAGAAACATGCATATTGTACTATAAAATATAATTTTAGGGGCTAAGTATTTTTCAAAGAGCTTATAGGTATTATAAAGTTCAAAATAAATTGATTTAAATATGAATTAAATGAGATATATATCTTGTTGATCCACTGCACATGAATTAAGAGTATTTTCAAATTGTGATTATGAGGGGCGCCTAGGTGGCGCAGTCGGTTAAGGTTCCGACTTCAGCCAGGTCACGATCTCGCGGTCCGTGAGTTCGAGCCCCATGTCGGGCTCTGGGCTGATGGCTCAGAGCCTGGAGCCTGTTTCCGATTCTGTGTCTCCCTCTCTCTCTGACCCTCCCCCGTTCATGCTCTGTCTCTCTCTGTCCCAAAAATAAATAAACGTTGAGAAAAAAAAAAAAAGAAAGAAAATATGACCATTTAAAAAAAAACAAAAAACAAATTGTGATTATGAGAAGCAATTTATAATAGAGGTTTAATTCAAATTTACTACATAGCAAAATCACAAATTAATAGTTGCTACTACCTCCTGCTTATTTTGTCCATGTAAACTTAAATTATTTCTACTGCTGACATAGGGCTTCCTCATCTTTTCCTTCCTGTTGATTTCTGAATACGAGAATGAACAAAGCTGATTCAGGATTCTTAAAAGCTCAATTTTACCATAAAGAACTGTAACAACTATTTTTTTTACAATGAGCAGTGTTTTTTACTTTTTATTTTATCTTTTTAATTTACATCCAAGTTAGTTATGATATAGTGCAACAATGATCTCAGGAGTAGATTCCTTAATGCCCCTTACCCATTTAGCCCATCCCCCCTCCCACAACCCCTCCAGCAACTCTGTTTGGTTTCCATATTTAAGAGTCTCATGTTTTGTGCCCCTCCCTGTTTTTATATTATTTTTTTCCCTTCCCTTATGTTCATCTGTTCTGTGTCTTAAAGTCCTCATATGAGTAAAATCATGTATTTGTCTTTCTCTAATTTCGCTTAGCATAATACCCTCTAGTTCCATCCATGTAGTTGCAAATGGCAAGATTTCATTCTTTTTGATTGCTGAGTAATACTCCATTGCATATGTGTGTGTGTGTGTGTGTATACACACACACCACATCTTCTTTATCCATTCATCCATCGATGGACATTTAGGCTCCTTCCATACTTTGGCTATTGTTGATAGTGCTGTGATAAACATGGGGGTGCATGTGTCCCTTCGAAACAGCACACCTGTATCCCTCGGATAAATACCTAGTAGTGCAATTGCTGGGTCGTAGGGTAGTTCTATTTTTAGTTTTTTGAAGAACCTCCATACTGTTTTCCAGAGTGACTGCACCAGTTTGCATTCCCACCAGCAGTGCAAAAGAGATCCTTTTTCTCCACATCCTTGCCAACATCTGTTGTTGCCTGAGTTGTTCATGTTAGCCATTCTGATAGGTGTGAGGTGGTATCTCATTGCGGTTGTGATTTGTATTTCCCTGATGATGAGTGATGTTGAGCATTTTTTCATGTGTCGATTGACCATCTGGATGTCTTCTTTGGAAAAGTGTCTATTCATGTCTTTTACCCATTTCTTCACTGGATTATTTGTTTTTTTGGTGTTTTGATAAGTTCTTTATAAATTTTGGATACTAACCCTTTGTCTGATATGTTGTTTGCAAATATCTTCTCCCATTCCATTGGTTGCCTTTTAGTTTTGCTGATAGTTTCCTTCACTGTGCAGAAGATTTTTATTTTGATGAGATCCCAGAAGTTCATTTTTGCTTTTGTTTCCCTTGCCTCTGGAGATGTGTTGAGTAAGAAGTTGCTGCGGCCAAGATCAAAGAGGTTTTGCCTGCTTTCTCCTCGAGAATTTTGATGGCTTCCTGTCTTACATTGAGGTCTTTCACCCATTTTGAGTTTATTTTCGTGTATGGTGTAAGAAAGTGGTCCGGGTTCATTTTTCTGCATGTTGCTGTCCAGTTTACCCAGCACTGCTTGCTGAAGAGACTCTTTATTCCATTGGATATTCTTTCCTGCTTTGTCAAAGATTAGTTGGCCATATGTTTCTGGGTCCATTTCTGGGTTCTCTATTCTGTTTCATTGATATGAGTGTTTTTGTGCCAGTACCATACTGTCTTGATTACAGCTTTGTAATACAGCTTGAAGTCTGGGATCGTGATGCCTCCAGTTTTGTTTTTCGTTTTCAAGATTGCTTTGGCTATTCGGGGTCTTTTCTGGTTCCATATAAATTTTAGGATTGTTTGTTCTAGCTCTGTGAATAATGCTGGTATTATTTTGATATGAATTAAAAATTTTTTACTTGAGAGATCAAGTGAGTGAATGTGAACAGGGGAGATGGGGCTGAGGGAGAGAGAGAATCTTAAGCAGGCTCCATGCTCAGCACAGAGCCTGATGCAGGGTTCCATCCCACAACCCTGAGATAATGACCTGAGCTGAAATCAAGAATTGGATGCTCAACCAAATGAGTCACCCAGGCACCCCTAAACATTGCTATTTTGTATACCAAATGACTCACGTGATATTAGACCATAGAATGTTTTATTATTTATAACTTGTTTTAAAACTACTGCTATTAAGCCTAATATGTATATTTGTTAAATTCCACCTCTTGACACATCTTAGTATATGTGTTTGGAGAGAGAAAGAGTTGATAGGTTGAAAAACTTAGATTGCAATGAGGGAGGTGGATCAAATGAACATATTTAAGCATATAAGCAATGGTAGCACATGATGATGTAAAGTAATTAGCCATTTTTGTTTTTAACAAACACACCAGGACTAGTTTCAAATATATGTAAAATCTTTTCTGTGTTAGGGTCTTTGCACATTTTGTCCATCCTCTGGAAGTACGTTCTCCCAGGTCTTTGCATGATTGATTCCTTTTCCTCCATTAAATTGAGGAAAGAGGTCTTCCCTGACTACTGATCTGAGAAGGCTTTTGCTCTGACCCCTTTATTCTCTATTTTCTTAAAAAAATCCGTACCATTTAGGTATCTACCATGTTTTAAAAACATTTTTTTCTTCTCATTTATTTCTCACTTCTTACTTTCTGGGCTCACTCAACTAGCAAAACTTGTAAAAATTGGGAGGGGAAAAGTTAGTTTTATTAAGGAATATATTCCTATTGCCTAAGACAGTGTTTTGCACATATTAGATATCCACTAAATATTTGATAAATGAATTGGTATTATCTCTGTTCATGACTCAGAGCTAACTGCATTTTTCTAACCCCTTTGGTTTTCATAAACCCAACACAAGCTTGGTAAGTTTTGATTATGTATATTTAATTTTATTATCCCGGATGCAAACATGACTTTTCTGCCAGACAAGACTTACCAGTTATCATTTACCAATGATTTACCAATGGTAAATCAAGACAGACTTACCATTATTACTTAGGGCAATAACCAGATTAATTCCCCATGCTCTATTCTTCCCCCTTCTGGGGAAGGAAAGTTATAAGAGCCATATAGACCTTGGGTGTGCACAAAAAAGATTTTTTTGCACCACAAGAGAGGAATCTCAAATTGTGAGTCTGGGAGCTTATATGCATGTTGCACCCAATCCCCCTCTACCACCTAGGAGAGGAGGAGAAACCCAATTTCTCTAATGGAGACAAAGTCTCCTTGGGAAGAGAAGGGGAAGGTCCCTTGCTTCTTACCCTTTAGAATACCAATCTTTATTTCCAGGAGGAAAATAAAATAAACCTCCATGGTTTACAGTCCCTAGAATGTTTACATGGTTCCAGGTTTTATCTCCTTTTGATATGTAAACATATATCTAAGGAGGTAAATCACTTTTCTGAGTTTACCATTTATTCAGTCATCATTTAGCTTCCAAGGGTTTTCCTTTAATCTAGTTCCAGTAACACTTGCTCAAAAGCCCTAATCATGCAGAAGCATGAAAATATTTACTGCCTGACAAGTAGTTGCAGGTACCTAATATCCTTTATGCTCTTCATCATGGTGACTATTAATCCTGTAACCATATCTTGTTATTTAAAGTGTTACTAAGAGTGCATGTATTAATATATCACATTTATTTTTAAATATTTTGATAACTGTATTGCAATAAAAACAAGTTTTATTGTTTTATTTTATACATTTAAGAGTATTCTGAGGGGACACCTGGGTGGCTCAGTCGGCTAAGCATTTGACTTCAGCCTAAGCTGATCTCACAATTTATGGGTTCGAGCCCTGTGTTGGGGTCTGTGCTGACAGCTCAGAGCCTGGAGCCTGCTTCAGATTCTGTGTCTTTTCTCTTCCCCTCCCCACTAGTGTTCTGTCTCTCCAACTCTCAAAATAAATAAAACATAATAAATAGTATGCTGAGGTGTTCACAGACTTCACCAGATTGCCAGAAGTGTCCGTGCACAAAAATGGTTAAGGGTCTCTGGTCTAAGTATTGGAAATTGTATCTGTGGATTATATTAATCAATATTTATTTTACACCTCCTAGACCATACCACACACTAAGACATACTGAGTTTACATGTTAACACAGGTTTAGTTACACAGTCAAAATCTTTGAACTTTTCTCTTAGGTTGTCTTATACTCCTAAGAATACTTCATCCTTTATGATAAGAATGAGCATATATATTGGCTTCTTGGATTCTTCTCCTTATAGAGGCAAAATGCACTCAACTCACACTAGTTGGGAATGTCCTCAGCAAATCAATTGATGTATTCACTGCAGGCACACACATTTGGTTTAGGTCCTCAGGAGGAATTCTGGGCTTTGTGGATGAAGCTAATAGTGAGCCATATTAACTCCTAGAGCAAACTGCACAGCATATTGCTTGCTCTTTCCCTGTTTACCTTGGGCTCTGGGCACTGAAGCTTTTGAGTGATGCTGTAGATTAGTACCATTTGCAATGTCTGATGTTATTCCTCTTCTATTTGCTCCAGAAAATACTTGTATTTAGCTTTAACCTTCTTCAAATCAGATTATGAAGACAGATGATGGTGACTTTGGTTTACTTTGCTGGGCTGGGATTCAACCGGGAATATGCTATAGCAATATGTCATAAGAAATGATTTTTTAAACTAGACATTAAAAGATCAACTGTGGTTAGCTGAAACAACCCGGAAGGAGTCATAAAGTGGAACTGGATGAAATCACAGGAATAAAGCAATTACCCTGGAAATATCTGGGAGAAATTTGGTCACATAAGAGCAGTTGGAATATTAGGCCTGAATTAGACAAGAAGGTTGAGTATTTTGGATTTTATTTAATTATAAGTGGAGATCTATTTGAGACTTTGAATGAAAAATTGATGTTTTAGGATCCAATCTAGGATACTATATTACATTTAGACCTACTATATTTTGAATGTTTGCTACGGTCTGTTTTAGCCCCACCTCCCTCCAATTCATATGAGGATACAGCACTCATGAAGGGGATTAATGCCCTTATGACAGAAACCCCAGAGAGATCCCTTATCCTTCTACAGTGTGAGGACACAACAAGTAGGCATCAGCTATGAGCCAAGGAGAAGGCTTTTGTCAAAAGATGACCACATTGGTATCTTTATATTGACCTTTTTAGCCTCCAGAACTGTAAGCAATACATACCTGTTGTTTATAAGCCAACCAATCAGTGGTATTGTGTTAGAGCATTATGAATAGACCATGCTCTTGCTAGCAAGATTTGCAATTCTGTGCATCACAGTTAAAGCTGGAAATGTAAAACTCTTGTATAACTGTTCTATGTTACTCTTAAATGCAGGTTGCTCTTTTCCTGGAAAAAGTTTTAGATTTAAGGATGGGAGTGTAGTTGTAAAAAATATCTAGACTGAATCCTGGCCAGAAGTGTTTTCTCTATACTTAGCTATCTTTCTATTACCTCTGTGTACAATTACTTTTTTCTTTGAACAGATATCTCCTTGATTGCTTGCCATAAACACTGCCATGTTCTCAAGGCTTTTAAAAACTTTTTTTCAAAAGTGAACTACAGGAAATAAATGGAAAATATCCACCTCATTATATTTTCGGTGTTTTTTCCCACCCGGAAATTAGAGGAATCTATCTTGATGGCACTTTGCTTAATTTGAGCTTAGTACCTATGCGGCCAATTGTTACAGTATTGGCTTCATATTTCCCTGTACCTATACTTGCATGTGGTCCCTTCCTACACTGACTCTGGGCTTGGTCATGTGACATGATTTGGCCAATGAGCCCCAGCAAATGTGACACAGAGGCTATAAAAGTGCTTCCATATTAGGGCTTTTCTTCTTGAAATCCTTGTGAAGAAGCCAGGGTTAGCCTGCTGCAGACATGTAATCTAGTTGACTACCTGAACCATTTGCCAGATACGTAAATGAAACCGTTTTCTCCCAGCCAGCTCCAGCTGACCCACAAATCATCACAACCACATGAATGACTGCAGGTGAAACCAGCATAGAAACTGCTCACATGAGCCCAGCCAAGGTCAAATTACTGACTATAGAAATGTGATAACATGGTTGTTTTTAAGCTGGAAATCCTAAGGTGGTTTGTTACACAGCAATTCATAACCAAGAAAACCTATAGAAGCTCAGAACCTGTGTTCAGCGGTGGGTAAATGAGTCTCAAAACATTCATTTTCTTTAGACAATAATTTCTCTCATTATGAAAAAAGTTATTTTTTGAAGTCCTGTTCTAAAGCAGATAATATTTTGATTCTCTTTTCCAACCCAGTTTATCAGTGCTTTATCCTTTTTGCACCTTATAAGGACTTTTTTTGAACTATAGGTTGTTACTGAAAAATACAATAAACAAACACATTCACTAAGAAGAAAAAATATAGACTACTGCTCCAGGCAGTGTGTACTCAACTTTCCTTTTCAGTGCTCATTAAGAAGAAAATTGTTGAAACTGGGTGGAGAATGGGTAAACAGACAACCACTTTTCTCTGCAAAATCCTTTTGTAAAGTAACTTTTGAATTTTTTTCCTTGTGCATATATAACCTTTTTCATTTAAAGTAATGTTTAAAAATAATATCACATTAAAAAGTTTAAAATAATAAAAGAATCCCCTCTATCCCTGACAACATCCAATGGGAAGAATGTTTTTAAGAAATCGTGTGATTACTGAAGTCCATTCCAAGATGGTGACATAGAAGACCCTGAACTCACTTCCTCCATGGGTATACCAAGTTATACCTATTTAGAGAGCAATTCCTCCTGAATAAGAACTGTGGGATGACTGAACAGCTTCTGCACAACAAAAGATAGAATGGCAAGAGAGAACAGCAAGAGAGATGGAGACATAGATAGTGATGAAGGGAACTCCCATCCCTGATGCTGCGAACTGCAGTTCACAGAGGACAGATTGGTTTTTCCTTGGGCACAGAAAAAAAAAAAAGTCAAGTTTAAAGAGCAGCTAGCATACAAAAGAGCCAGCCCTAGAAGTTCACCAAATGGTAGAGGAGCAGCTGGAACTCTCTATGGGTCAGAGAGATTGGAAAGCAACATGGTTTATATTCTCCCTCCACCTTGAAGGTGCAGAACAGAGCAGGGTCCAGATGCCATACTTGGCTTGCTGCTTTATCAAGCCCTGAGTCCCCTAGCCCATATCAGTCCTGGGCACAGAAAAAAAAAAAAGCCATGGTTTAAAAAAGCAATTAGCATATAAAAGAGTCAGTCCTAGAACTCCACTAAAGGTGAAGGAGCTGCGGAAATCTCTTTGGTGGGAGGGGTGACAGTCTATGCTTCCCCTTCCATCTTGAAATCACAGAGCAGTGTACAACCTGGGTACCCTAACTGGCCTGCTGCCTCAGTGATCCATAGCCCCTAGTTGATACAGGCCTAGCCATCCCACCAAGGGCAGTGCACACCAGGACACCCCTGGTTAATGCTTACTACATCTCCAGTCTTTCTGTCAAGGTGACACTGGTGCAAAGTACCCCGGACACTTCAGATTCACATCACTTCAGCTTCAGATGGCTTGCTAGGGATCTGCCAGCACAGAGTGTTCCAGAACCACCCAGCTGAGATCTGCTTTGGATCCAGTTGCCTTGCTAGGGTAAGCCCTGTGTGGAGCACTTCAGAATACTCCTGTCCATTCCAGTCTTGACTCCAGTCACCCAGATAGGGCACCCCCTGCAATGAGCACCCACTTTAGTTTTAGCTGTTCTGCCAGGGTTCACTCAGTGTGGGAAGCCCCAGGACATCCCAGATTGCACTCCCTTCAGCTTCAGCTGTCTTGCCATGGTGTCTGCTACATGGTGAGTCCCATGATCCCCTGGCTTACACCCCCTTCAGCTCCAGCCACCCTGCCAGGGTGCCTTCTATAAGGAGCTTCCTAAACCTAAACTTCACTAACCTAGAAAAGGAAACAGCCATCCAGGTTCAAGAAGCACAGACAGTTCCTAACAAGGTAAACCCAAAAAGGTCCATACCAGGACACATAATAATTAAAATGTCAAACGTTAAAGTTTCAAAATCAATGAGAGAGAAGAAAAACTTAGGTAAAAGGAAACCCTGTAAATCTATCAACTGATTTTTTCAGCAGAAACTATGAAAGCTAGTTCAGGAGTGCCATAATACATTCAAGTCCTGTAAAGATAAAAAAAACCCTATTACCAAGAATACTCTATCTGGCAAGATTATTATTCAGAGTTGAATGAGAAAGAATTTCCCAGGTAAACAAAAAATAAAGGAATTTATCACCAGCCTCATAAGAAATCATAAAGGTACATTTTTAAGCGGAAAGGAAATGGCCATAAGTAGAAGAGAATTATAAAACACGACAGAATATACATAAAATGTGAGGTAGGGAGAAAAGATTTTTTAGAATGTGTTTGAACTTAAATGACTGTCAACTTAACACAGACTTACATATACTTAGAATGTTATATATGACCCTTATGTGTCCAAACCCTATATAATAGACACACAAAATAACCACAAACCCAAACCCTATATAATAGACACACAAAAAATAAAGAGAAAGAAAGTCAAACACGAGAAAAACTCATCACAAAGAGAGCAAGAAAAAAAAGAACAGAGAATACAAAAATAACCAGAAATAATTAACAAAATGGCAATAAGTACATACCTGTCAATAATTACATTAAATATAAATGGCCTAACTGCTCCAATCAAAACACACAGAGTGGCAGAATGTATTTAAAAAAAAAAAAGAAAAATCTATTTGCTGCTTACAAGAGACTCACCTAAGACCCAAAGACTGAAAGTAAGGGGATGGAAGAACATTTATCATTCCAGTGGAAGAAAAAAAAAAGCTGGGATAGCAGAAGTTATATCAGACAAAATAGATTTTAAACCAAAGACTGTAGCAAGAGAAAAAGAAAGGCATTACATAATGATAAAGGGACCAAGTCAACAAGAAGATACAATTATAAATATCTATGCACCCAACATGAAGCACCCAGATACATAAAGCAAATATTAACAAACATAAAGAGATAAATTAATGACAATACAGTAATAGCAGGGGACTTTAACACCCCACTTAAATAGATAGACCAACACGACAGAAAAACAATAAGGAAACAATGCCTTTGAATGACACTTTTAGATCAGATGGAGATAATAGATCTATACAGAACATTACATCTAGGAACAACAGAATACACATTCTTTTTAAATGCACATGGAAAATTCTCTAAAATATATATGTCAGGCTGAAAAACAAGTCTCAATAAATTTAAGAAGATTGAAATCTTACATCATTTCCAACCACAATGCTATGAAACCTTGAAATAAATCATAGTAAAAACACTGGAAAAACATAATGTGTGGAGGCTTAACAACATGAAACTAAACCACTAATGGGTTAACAAAGCAATCAAAGAAGAAATTTAAAGAACACATACAGACAAATGAAAATCAAAACACAATAGTTCAAGATCTTCAGGATGCAGCAAAAGCAGTTCTAAGAGGGAAATATATGGTGATACAGGCTTATCTCAAGAAAGAAGAAAAATCAAATAAACAATCTATTCTTATACATAAAGAAACAAGAAAAAGATTAAACAAGGCCCAAAGTGAATAGAAGGATAGAAATAACAAAGATGAGAGCAGAAATAAATGATACAGAAACTAAAAAAGAAAAAGAAAACCAAAAATAGCTGTTTTTAAAGATAATAAAATTGATAAATCCTTAGCCAGATTCATCAAGGAAAAAAATAGAACATAAATAAATCATTAGTAACAACCAATACCACAGAAATACAAAGGATTTAAGGGAATACTATGAAATTATATGCCAATAAATCAGACAACCTGGAAGAAATAGATAAATTCTTAGAAACATACAATATTCCAAAACTGAATCAGGAAAAATAGAAAATCTGAACAGATAAATTACTAATACCAAAATAAAATCAGTAATCAAAAAACCCCCAACACACAAAAGTCTAAGACCAGATGGATTCACAAGTGAATTCTACCAAACATTTAAAAAGAGTTAATGCCTATGCAGATCAAACTATTCCAAAAAGTAGAAGAGGAAGGAAGCTTTCAAATACATCCTATGAGACCAGAATTAATTACCCTGATACCAAAACCAGACAAAGAAACCACCAAAAAAGAAAATAACAGGCCAATATCCCTAATTAATATAGATGTGAAAATCCTCAATAAAATATTAGCAAACCATATTCAGCGACACATTAAAAGGACTGTTCACCATGATCAAGTAGAATTTATTCTGGGTATGAAAGGATGGTTCAATATTTGCAAATCAATCAACATAATACATAATACACCACAGCAACAAAATGAGGATAAAAACCATATGATCATCTCAATAGATGATGAGAATTTGACAAAATATTCAACATCTGTAATTGATAAAAACTCTCAACAAAGCGTGTTTAGAAGGAACATACCTTGACATGATAATGGCTGTATATGAAAAATATACATTTTTTTTCTCTAAGGTGAGGAATAAGACAAAGATGTCCACTCTTGCCACTTTTATTCAACATAGTACCAGAAATCCTAGCCATAGCAGTCAGATAAGAATAAGAAGTAGCCATAGTGGTAAGGAAGAAGTTGTCACTATTTGCAAATGACATGATACTGTACATAGTAAACCCTAAAGAGTCCACCAAAAAACTATTAGAATAAATGAGTTCAGTAAAGTTGCAAGGTATAAAATTAATATCCAGAAATTGGTAGCATTTTATACATTAATAGCAAAGTAGCAGAAAGAAATTAAGAAAAATTTCCTTTTATAATTATACCAAAAAAGAATAAAATATTTAGGAATAAACTTAACCAAGGAAAGAAAATGCCTGTACTCTGAAAATTATAAAATATTTATCAAAGAAATTGAAAAGAGAAGTGAATGAAAAGATATTCCACACTCATGGATTAGAAGAATTAATGTTATTAAAATGTCCATACTACCCAAAGCAATCTACAGATTTAGTGCAATCCCTAACAAAATACCAATGGCATTTTTCACATAACTAGAAGACCCCAATTGGCCAAAACAATATTGAGAAAGAAGAAAAAAACTGGAAGTATCACAATTCCAGATTTCGAGATATACTAGAAGCTGTAGAAATCAAGGAAGCATGGTACTGGCACAAAAACAAGACACTTAGATCAATAGAACAGAATAGAGAGCCCAGAAATAAATCCATGCTTATATAGTCAATCTATGATGAAGGAGGAGATAATATACCAAGGGAAAAAGACGGTCTCTTCAGTAAATGGTGGAGGGAAAAATAGCAACACGCAAAAGAATGAAACTGGACCTCATTCTTAAACCATACACAAAAATAAATTCAAAATGGATTGAAGACCTATATGTAAGACCTGAAACCATAAAAATCCTACAAGAGAACACAGGCAGTAATTTTCCTGACATCAGCAGTAGCAACATTTTTCTAGCTATGTCTTAAGAGGCAAGACAAGCAAAAGAAAAAACTAAACTATTGGGACTATACCAAAATAAAAAGCTTTTGCACAGTAAAGGAAACTATTAACAAAACAAAAAAGACAATATACCGAATGGGAGAAGATATTTGTAAGTGGTATATCCAGTGAGGGATTAATATCCAAAATATATAAAGACTTAGGCAATTCAACACCAAAAAGCCAAACAACCTGACTGAAAAATGGGCAGAAGACCAATGGGGAAACACCCCATTGGATAACACAGGAGTACATTTTCAGTGGCAACTCAGAGTCAATGTACAGAGTGATGAAAAGGAGATTATTTCAATACTCTGTTCTTATCTTTGCTTCTTATTCCATCCAATCCAAATGAGAATCTTGAATTATAAAAAAGGATTATTTGCATGGTGGCAAAAATTCCTGGAACACATCTGAATTTTAAATAACGTAATTAAGGTAGATTATATCAAAGCAGAAGGATACTGGGTCTCTAGAGAAATAAGCAGATTCATTAGCTTTCAAATCAAAGAGTGAAAATCTTCAGCAGCATATAAACATTGGATTTGGTTGTGATGGTTTCTATGTTGAGTCTCAAAAAGACTTTCAGGAACAATTCTACTTTGCTTCTCCCAAATATTATAAATCAACTCTTTGGTTTCTCTGCATATTATCTCCAATTTTTTAGGCTAGAATGTAAAAGAGTTTGTTGTAAACTTTTAAATGAATCAACAAACGTTTCTAGACTTTAAAAGGAACAAGTGTGCTATGAGGCTAAGGAAGAAAAGATCCAGTCTGTGGCTCAATATTAGCACATTAATATTAATGAGTTCAAATCATCCCCAGGGTGTCAACAGGAGAAATTTTTGGAAATATTTTCAAAACGAATCCCATCCCATGCTGATTCCAAGGTGAAACTCTTTAAGCTATTAATAAGCAGGCAAACACATTCTCCTCATCTGACCCATGTCATGACAAAGGCTAGCCACAAGAGACTCCTTTTGGGGTTGCCTACTTTCTCCTAATTACTGCTTTCTGGAAACTGGCATTCACAGTCAGAGGAAGTCCCCAATGAATTTGTCTGCAATACATAGCTTTGCCCAATTGAACTAAAAGTATATATTTGACCCAAGCTGGACTAATTAGAGTCTGTAACCTAAGAGTTAAAAAATTGGAAAAGAGAACTGAGAGACTAAGGGTATTTGGCACTGAATTTTATAAATGGTAGAGGTCTTGGGAGAAGGCCAACAAATTTGATGCAGGGATTCTTAAAATGTTCCCTTCCTTAATTATCTCTTCCTTTGATTCCAAGAGATAGAGTCTTTCCAGTCTTTGTCTTTCTCCTGGCCCTTATTCCCCTAAATCCAGCCAGAATCAGTTTCTGTTTCTTTTACTAGAAGAACTTAAAGGTTAAACAGTGATTAAACTAAGACTCAAAAATTTCACAAAAAGAGAATAGCCAAAAATCCCTCAAAAAACAGAAGATGGATCTTCCCAGGCTGGGAATAATCATGTGACAGAAGGAGAGGTGATTTTCTGTTAACAATCAGGCTAGAGTACAAGGTGGATATTGTTGGAAAGAAGTAATGATAGGACACTGACACAACAATACTCACAAATTTGGTCAAGGGAACAATTGAACAATTACATAGTAGGAGTCATGGAACACCCAAGTATAAATTTATGTCTTCACTTACAAATTCGACTCTAAAATCCAAATTACTGAAAGAAAATAAAAATCCAAATCATAATTCATGCTTTGGTTGCTGCAAATCCTCTAAAGTGCTTTGAGTTAAATTTTATAGCTGTCAAGGAATCTTAGAGATGGTCTTGTTTAACTCTCTCTTTATACAGATGAGGAAAGTAAGGCCCAAAGAACTTGAGCAATATGCTTCTTAAAGACCTAAAGCTCTAAACCAGGGCGGAGCAAGGAGTCCAGTATTTACAGTTACTTATTCGTGAATTATATGCTTTTCATGATAACTTGACTAGTTTTAATCAGGATTCACTTTGTGATTTCTTTTAAATTCATATTGTTATTTTTGTACTTTAAAAAATTTAAAGAGAGATAAAACATTCAGATATATTTGAGTTCTCTGTATATGTATTCTCAATTTTATTTCTCCTTCTCATAAAATTTCTATTTGTCATTTCTGCTACTTTTGGCTACATATGTGTAATATATGTCAATAAAATATATAGTATCATTTTGCATTAAACAATTTATATAATCATACCCTAATTCCACACTTTATTTTTTAGATTTAGCCACATTGATATATATATACAACTGTTATTCTTTTTTTTCTTCCAAGTTTTTATTTAAATTCTAGTTGGTTAACATACAGTGAAATATTAGTTGTAGGTGTAGGATTTAGTGACTCATCACTTACATACAACACTCGGTGCTGATCACAAACGCTCTCCTTAATACCCATCACCCATTTAACCCATCCTTTCACCCACCTCCCCTCCAGCAACCCCCAGTTTGTTCTCTAGTCTGTTTTATAGTTTACCTCTTTTTCCCCCCAATTTTCATCTGTTTTGTTTCTTAAATCCCACATATGAATGAAATCATATGGTATTTATTCTTCTCTAACTTAGTCTTTAGCTCCATCCATGTCCTTGCAAATGACAGTCTCTTTTATGGCTGAGTAATACTCCATTCTGTAAATATACCACCTCTTTTATCCATTCATCAGTCAATGGACATTTGGTTTCTCCATAATTTGGCTATTGTTGGTAATGCTGCTATAAACATCAGGATGCATGTGTCCCTGACACAGTATTTTTTGTATCCTCTGGGTACATACATACCTATGCAATTGCTATGTCATAAGGTAGATATTTCTAACTTTTTGAAGAACCTCCACACTGTTTTCCGCAGTTGCTACACCAGTTTATATTCCCATGAACAGTGCAGGAGTGTTCCCCTTTCTCTGCATCCTCGCCTACATCTTGTTTCCTGTGTTGTTAATTTTAGCCATTCTGACAAGTGTGAGGGGATATCTCATGGTCTGATTTGCATTCCTTGATGATAAGTAATGTTGAATATCTTTTCATGTGTCTGTTAGCCATCTGTAGGTCTTCTTTGGAAAAATGTCTATTTATATATTCTTCCTATTTCTTCACTGGATTATTTGGTTTTTGGCTATTGAGTCCGATAAGTTATTTTTTAAATAAATTGTTTTGTTTTTAATTTTTAAAATGTTTATTTATTTTTGAGAGAAAAGGAGTGTGAGCAGGGGAGGGGCAGAGAGAGAGGGAGACACAGGATCTGAATGAAGCAGGTTCCAGGCTCTGAGCTGTCAGCACAGAGCCTGACTCAGGGCTTGAACTCATGAACCACGAGATCCAGACTGAGCCACCCAGCCTTTCCAAAGAGCACAATTTTCTATAGTAAATCATGAATTTCCTAAAATATTTAAAGTGCTGACACATTTTTGCGAACCAGCACAGAAAGTAGTTCTGTTTAGAAATATATATAGCAAACTGATGTCAGTAACAATTGTTGGCGGATCAAATCATTCAAAGCACAAATATTTCCTTTTTCATAAAATATTTGGTTTTGTATAATTTTTAAGAGGATGTTTTAAGACATCTGCAAATTCATGTTGTTAATACCTGCCCTTCAGAAACTCTAATTAGTCAATCTTTAAAGTAGTAATCTGAAAGTATCCTGATAGTTCTTCCCTATCGTCAAATTTGCATTTTGCCAGAGTTCAAGTTAACAAGTTTGTATTTTCTGAAAAGTCCAGGATTTGAATTCGGTGGGTAGGGTAGTTGATATTAAAAAAAGTCTTCGATTTGTAATGAAGTACAAATAATGAAATAATCAAAGACTAAGGCTACTTGCCTTTTGTTCACTTTTACTCTGTTATGCCAGTGGCAGATTTATGCATATGCGACTTTATGACTTCATAGGGTCACCGTGAGTTTCATTTAAAGAGGAAGTACCACAGATATCAAACTGTTGCTAAAGAGCAAATGGATTCAGCAGTTTATAAACTGACTCAGTTTTGGTTTCCTTTTGTTCTAACCTTTGAACTATTGGAGCATAAAATAAAAAGACTGAGTGGAGAGTGCTATTTGAACTTTTATGTCCATGTGCTCAAGTGCTGAAGTAACTTGAAAAGATTAATGAGATAGAGCTCATTATGTGCAAGAAAATTGGCATAAACTTTGTAGTGGCTCTCACTCTGTTTCCCATCGAACCGGTAGTCATCACAATTTCTACGTTTTGTTATTCTAACTCTGAAAGGGAACAATGTTACAGTTTTTAGGTATTTATAACTTAAAATTTAATATACAAGTTGAAGTTAAAGTTATAACCTAAAAGATTATTTCTTTTGAAAGGAAATTATCAATCTTCTTCCTAAACTATTTAAGACTGGCTCTGAGAATTTTAGTCACCATAGAAGGTAGCTCTCTATTTACAATCTTTTATTTGTGCTACCTCTACTCACAGACATAACTGTTATTTAACCCCCATTGCCCAACACACACTGTATCTTGATCAGACCAAAATATGAAATGGTGGAGGCATAGTTTTCTATTTAAAATTTCTGAGTTCTTTTGAAAGAATTTTGTGTTATTTTTTTTAACTTTTTTTTTTCAACGTTTATTTATTTTTTTGGGGACAGAGAGAGACAGAGCACGAACGGGGGAGGGGCAGAGAGAGAGGGAGACACAGAATCACAAACAGGCTCCAGGCTCTGAGCCATCAGCCCAGAGCCTGACGCGGGGCTCGAACTCACGGACTGCGAGATCGTGACCTGGCTGAAGTCGGACGCTTAACCGACTGCGCCACCCAGGCGCCCCTGAAAGAATTTTCTTTAAATCATATCTTGCACTTTCATGTTACCATTCAAAACATTTGTCATAGATCTTAATGACAGAACAAACTAAGTTAAAGACTTTTTTAAATAATAATGTATTACCTCTGGCTAGGATAGTTGCATTTCACAAGAGAAGACCTGATAATGTCTATAGTAATCTCAAGGGCTAAGTCTATGAATGGGGGAGGTCACACACTTTTGAAGGCATGTGGGGTATCCTTTGGCTTTTCAGAGTCTCATTTCTTCTCATAGTGCCCCATGTTTACTTCCAGGCTTCCATATGAGTATTTTCCTATGATGCCTTCTCCTCTCTTTATATGTTCCCTTATCGAGGAGTTCACTTACATACAGAGCTTACTTTTTAGATTTTCTTTCAGTTCAATGCTAGTGGATAGTCTGATAAGGAACTTTGACATGATGATGATGATGATGATGATGATGATTGGATTACAACTCCATTCTTGAGGCCACAATTTGATCCAGGTCCAAAAAAATTAGATTTTACTAACTGATTTCTGCAATTAGGCATAGTTTGATTTAGGAGTCTCTAATATATCTTTGTACAATCTCAATAGGTGAAAATATTGATTAAAAAAGCCTTTCAGGATGATTTTTCACTTTGTGAAAAAATGAACAAGTCTTCCTTGAAAACTTCTCTGGTGATTATAATTGAACTTTCTGAAGTTGAGAGAATTGCAGGCATTACCACAGGAGAGCAAATGTAAAGACTGAATGCAGAAAGAAGAGCCCAATGCTACTGGAGAGGCAATAGCAAAGGAAGGTCATATGCAAACACGTAGGGTCAAAGTTTCAGATACATGCATTTTTCAGAATATCCAAGTACAAATGAAGCAAGCATTGTATGGGGCTCCAATAAGTGGACAGTTATCAAAATTCTGAGATTTTATTCATTCATCCGTCTATTCTTTGTCCATTCATTCACTGAAACATTTGAGCTACACATTTCGCTACATTAAACTGAAGGGCAGTCTTTACTCTCAAAGGACCTAGAGACCAGTTAAAAAACAGGGAAGCAGAAATTGATTCATCGGTAGAGAAACTGGGTCATTCTGTATGTGAATTGGGAGACCAGGGGAAGGCTTACTAGTATGGTAAGAAGGGAATTGTTCACTGGAGTATTAATCTATCAAGTAAAAAAAACAAGCCCAGCTCAATAAGCGGACTGTTGAGGTCTGCCTGATCTGTAACTTGGTTCCCAAATGCTGGGTTTTTTTGTTTTTGTTTTTTTGTTTTTGTTTTTGTTTTTTTTTTTTTTGCATGAGAGCAAAGTTCTGTAATGAACTTTGTTAGTCTAGTACAAAATAAAAAAAATGTAGCTAGAATTTCATAAAGTGAATTTTGTCAAATTTAAGGAACTGTCATATTTCCCCCAGAGATTAGTTTCTTTCTACTTTTTAAAAAGATGATGGCATTAGGTAGTCAAAAAAAGTCTTTGAAGAAAATGGCATCACCAAAATTGTGGTGTAGGAGACTCCATCCTCTCTCCTCCCAACAAAGATAAAAAATTAGATAGCTATCCAGGCATTAAAAACAGCTCTGGGAGAGCTGTAGATTTCACTTTCCAAGCCAGACAATGGAACAAAAAACCTGAGAATAGCTGCAAAAGAAGGAAAGCAGCTTCATTTTGTTTGCAGCACCCCATGCTCCAAACCAGCGTTGCTCAGCACCGAGGGCAACTTCCCAGCTAGAAAGAATTCATCTTGTCAGGAAAGGAAGAATGGGGCAAGCACTTCTGGGGTCCCACTTGGGTTTCTTCCCCCCGTCTCCCCCCACCTCCCAGCCTGGAAAAGCTGAGACCTATTGAGATAGAAAAGCAGGGGCTTCCAGGAGCAGGTACACAGCAAGAGCAGTTACGGTTCACAGTGACCCGTTCTGTCGACAAACCCAGCAGACTTTGCCACCGAAGAAACCAAAGTCCAGCACAGCCACTACAAACTCCCTTGCAGATTTCACCAGTTTTAGCCCCACAGGCATTCACTTCATTGACGCCAGGCAGCTAAGGCCCTCCCCACTTGCTCCCCATGCCCCCTCCACTACCAATGAGCCAGCTTAGGCCTATGTGACTGTATAAGATGCCAGCTTAGACTCCTGTGGCTGGCACTCACCACTGTGTGCATGCTTTGAGCTAGCCCCTCCATCTCTGCACTTGCATGCTGCTGGCCTGATGCCAGTCACTGGTCTCCATTACACTGCACGTGCCTGGAGGGAGACTGTGCAGCCATGGGAGAGAATGCCCAATAGCCAGGGTCCCCACAGCTGCTTGTGGGCTGGATTAGGCCCTGTCTTGTGTCACTGGCTTACACTACTGTGCTCACCTGCAGCTAACCAATTTTATCTGTGTACTGGAATGGTTCCAGCTGAACCGCTGTCACCAGCCTAAATTGTCATGCCCACATTCAAGGGGAGATTGTGCAGCTACAGGAGAGCATGCTAACAGTCAGGGCCCGTGCAGCTGTCAGTGAGCCTACGGTTGGCTCCATCCCTTGCTATGTGTCCTGACCTCTGCCACTACATGTGTGTCTGAAACTAGCCCCTGCGAGTAGATAGGCACTTGCACCTGGCCCCTATAGCCAAGTATGTGTATGCCACTGGCTTCAGCTATTACTGCTTCTCACTTTGGTCTCTAGATGCTGGACCTGGAGGCACCACTGAGGACCCCAACTGCCCTAACAGTCTCTGTGGACTTTACACTGTGTTTTCCAAGGACCATGTAATTGTCAATATTACGGATACTGTGGCCTGAGCCAAAAAGACATCATGACCCCCAGATCCATTGTCACCACACATCTCCAAACTTGGTACTCTGCACTATTAGACCTGGGGTTACAGCAGGCTTGTGTGACCCCACGTGCAGGTGAGTCTTTCCTTACTAAAGTTAGCCTATAAAGTAAGGGGTCATTGCTTCTTTAAATGTGCAGATATCTGTGCAAGGCTGCAGGAATCACAAAGAATTAGGAAAGCATGACCTTGTCAAAGGAATATAGTAAACTTCTAGTGACAAGCCCCAAAGAAATGCAGAAATTGCCCAACAAAGAATTCAAATATAACTAAAGATGCTCAGAGAGCTACAAGAAACACAGAAAAATAACGTAGTAATATCAGTAAAGCAATACAAGAATAAATTGAGCAGTGCAACAAAAAGATAGAAAACAAAAAAAAGCAACAAAGAGAAATTTTGGAGCTGAAGAATACAATCAGTGAGTGAAGGGTTCAATGGGGAGCTTCAACAGATTTGAAGCAGAAGAATCAATGAGGTAGAAGACATATCAAGTGAAACTATCCAGTCAGGTGAGCAAAATGGAAAAGGAATGAAAAGGAATAAAGAAAGTCTATAAGACTTATGGGACACCATCAAGGGAAACAATGTATGCATCATTAGAATCTCAGGAGAAGAAAGGGAGAAAGCTTATTTAAAGAAGTAATGGCTAAGGACTTTCCCAAATTGGGAAAGATTTCAATTTCATGAAGCTAATATGTCATCCCCAAATTTTAATCAAATGATCTTCTGATCTTCTCCAAGACACATTATACGAAAACTACCTAAAATCAAAGACAGGGAATTTTGAAAGCAGCAAGAGACAAAAAAAAAAAAAAAAAACAAAAAAAAACAAAACTTATCTCATACAAGAGAACCCCCATAAAGTTATCAGGGAATTTCTCTGCAGAGATCTTGCAGGCCAGGAGAGAATGGGAGGATATATTCAAAATGATGAAAGAAAGCAACTACCAACCAAGAATGCTTCATCAAGTAAAAAAGGTCTTTGACACATTAAAAAAGGTGGCAACTCTATCTGAATATTGTTTTTTAAGCTGTATTACAAGGCTGTAATCATGAAGATGATTCTGTATGATACTGGCACAAAAACAGACACATAGCTCAATGGAACAGAATAGACAACCCAGAAATGGACCCACAAATGTATGGCCAACTACTCTTTGACAAAGCAGGAAAGAATATCCAATGGAAAAAAACAGTCTCTTCAGCAAATGGTGTTGGGAAAACTGGATAGCTACATGCAGAAGAGTGAACCTGGACCATTTTCTCACACTATACACAAAAATAAACTCAAAATGGATGAAATACCTAAACATGAGACAGAAAACCATCAAAATCCTAGAGGAGAAAATAGGCAACAACCTCTTTGACCGCAGCCCTAGCAACTTCTTACTAGACATGTCTCAGGAGACAAGGGGAACAAAAGCAAAAATGAACTATTGGAACTTATGCAAAAGAAAAACCTTCTGCACAGCAAAGGAAATAAACAACAAAATTAAAAGGCGACTGATGGAATGGGAGAAGATATTTGCAAATGACATATCAGGTAAAGGGTTAGTATCCAAAATCTATAAAGCACTTATTGAAAAACACCCAAAAAACAAGTAATCCAGAGAAGAAATAGGTAAAAAACATGAACGCTTTTCAAAAGAAGACATTCAGATGGCTAACACACATGAAAAGATGCTCAACATCACTCATCACCAAGGAGATTCAAATCAAAACCACAATGAGATATCACCTCACACCGGTCAGAATGGCTAAAATTAACAACTCAGGCAACAACAAATGTTAGCAAGGCTGTGGAGAAAGGGGAACACTTTTGCATTGTTGGTGGGAATGAAAACTGGTACAGCCACTTTGGAAAATATCAAGGTGGTTGCTCAATAGCCAAATTATGGAAAGAGCCCAAATGTCCATTGACTAATGAATGAAGAAGAAGCGGTGTATGTGTGTGTGTATATATATGTGTGTGTGTATATATATGTGTGTGTGTATATATATATATATACACACACACACACACACATAATGGAATATTATGCAGCAAAGAGAATGAAAACTTGCCATTTGCAACAATGTGGATGGAATGAGAGTGTATTATGCTAAGTGAAATAAGTCAGAGAAAGATAAATATCATATGATTTCACTCATATATGGAATTTAAGAAACACAACGGATGAACACGGGTAAGGGAAGGAAAAATAAGATAAAAACAGAGAGGGGCAAACCATAAGAGACTCCTAAATACAGAGGACTGAAGGCTGCTGGAGGGGTGTTGAGTGGGGAATGGGCTAAATGGGTGATGGGCATTAAGGAGGGTACTTGTTGGGATGAGCACTGGGTGTTATATGTAAGTGCTGAATCACTAAATTCTACTCCTGAAGCCACTATTCCACTATATGTTAACTTGGATTTAAATAAAATTTTAAAAAAAGATATGAAAAGCTGACCATGTATATTTGTCAGATTATCAATTATTAATAAAATGAAATATTTATTCCCTCTATGAAAGAAGAGCTCATATAAACTTCAAAATTATGTTACTGTTTCATTTCTATTTTATAATTTCTCTGCTTACATTAACCTACTCTTGTGTTAATAACCTTTATTATTCCTATTCCAGGAGTAAAATATAATTTTACATTAAAACATTCATTTGGCTTTTAAAATCCAAAGACCCAGGATTTATCATCCTAATTCAAGACCCAACCACTCAGCATCCCAGCTATAGAACAGGTTGTTGTGATTGCACCTGCAGACTGACATGCATCCTCAGTCATTCTCTTGATATTCTGGACTCCCTTTCCTCACAGTTCTGTTCTCAGTGGCTCTCAGAATCTCCCCCCTCTACCTGTTCCCATCCACATTTAAATACAGCAAAGTGGAGCCATTCACAGAGTTTTCTCCAGCTGTTGCTCTTTCTCAGCCTTGTTACATTCTTCTCTCATCTTCAGTTACAAATTTCCCAAACCCACTTTCAACCTTGTGCTTACCTCTCACCATCAAAACTACGGTCACCGGAGTCACCAATGGACATTGTCTGTTTTCATCTCATTTGACCTTAGGGACCATTTACTCCAGGTAACTACTCTTGTATTTGAACTGATTTTCTCCTTGATTTCTACAATTCTGCACTTTCTTGGATTGTCTCTTGTATCTCTCCTTTTCAGATTTCTGAATACATGTGGAATAAAGTCATACACTGCTGTTTCTTCTTCTTCCCTCTAAACGTATCATATCCTCTCTAAACTTAAAAACCAAATGCCTTTTCAAACAGAAAAATCTGGTCAGTTTAACTAAACAAAATAGTAGATACATCGTCCTTTTATACTTTCCATTAAGTCTTACAGTTAGAACCTATTTACATCCAAGGTGAGGAACTGTCATTTCAATGAAGGTTAAAATGACTCTAGATAATTTAAATCTCCATGTAGTCATAATGGCAGTGTTCATGGAAGATGTCCTGTCCTCAGCACCAGACAGTGCTCTGAGTATTATCTATGATCTTGTTAGAATGCCTTGATCTAGAAGAGTCCTTTGAGAGAGACTCAAATCTTATGTTTCAAATGAAGAGACTAAAGTTCACATAATTTAGGAGTCTTTTAAGGAATTGGACCATGAATTGATCAAGATTACCCTATCTGGAAAAAGTGATCTTAAAATAGAAATAAAATTTAATTACAGAAGAATTTAAAAATTACAGTTCTTGCTTTCTTGAGCTTATAATCAGTTTTTTACCTACCACACATACACACTTAAACATACCTACCCTTCCCTGCCCTGCTGACGCAAGGCTATTTTCACCTTTAAGTGAAGATACATTAAGCATAAAGAGAATGTGTGGCATGGTTTAATCTTTGCATAAAATTGCCAGAGAATTTCTTGAGATTAGGGATGAGGTCTATGTGAACACACCGGGTCATCAGCACTCAATGAACTCCTCCTTTGAGTTCTAGGGTACTACAAGTTCAGAGGAGTTATTAGGGAGCCAATACTGACAGCTGTGGTCAGTTAATGGAGTAAGAATTAAACAGAAAAATTGGAAAACGATGATTATACAACTAAATAACTTCAGACTTGAATTTTGGTCACATTTATTTCCACTAAAGATCTGTAAACTCTTCATTTCTACATAACGTGAGAAAAAGTGAGCCAAAACTTGATGGGAAAAAAATAAGAAGCACAACATATGGACTTGTACAAGATATTTGGAAATTAATAGTATGAAACACTTTAGTTTAGCTGAATGGCATTTCTTCTTTGAGATTAAAATAGGAAAATACTTAAATCAGACTGCAAATTAGATTACTGCTAAAGATTGGAGATCTTTGAAAGCATCATTAAGAGAAATATATATTCCATTTCCTCTTTTTTTTTAAAAGGCTTTTATTGCTCACTCTTATCAGAAAACATAATTTGATATTTCTAGTAAAGGAATAATACGCTTATTCGTTTGATTCTGGGGTTCCAGGATTTTCCAGAGAACTGAGATACTTTGGCAAATTTCTCTTTTGCGTCAAAAACAAATTTTCTTTTGTTTATTTTTGGGGTGTCAAGTTTAATGTCTTAGTCAATAAGCAAGTCTTTTGGGGCTCTACATTAAGCTGCAATGAATCACAGAGTTGGAAGGGCATCCAAAATTAATGTAATTCTATCTCCTGCTCTTAGGCAAGATATCGGACTCATGCTTCACCCTGGTTCTAAAATCTGAAAAAAGGAAACACAATAATCTACAATACATGAACTAAATACCATTAAGTTTATTGTTGAAATGGTTGCATCTCTTATAACCTTCTTTATTAAATTAAGATCAATAAGTAAAAATAGGCAAGGTTGTTTGCTTTGTTTCTTTCACAAATGGTAGAAGTCTATTCAAAACTAAAATTAGCTTGGGCATTTTTTATCAGTCCACTTCACAATGTCCCATTGTTATGATAGACAAAGGCAGTGCTAACATCCTAAAGAACTGTGTTATCACTACTGTGCTAAATAGTCCATACTCTTTTTGTTTACAACCAGATTTCATTTATCTCATTTCCAGTTTCATTCAGGTCCCGATCCTGTCCATAAACGCTAATTTATATACCACTTAAAAAAAAAGACTAACAAAATATTCTTATCATTCTGGTCCATAAAGGATTTTAATTTTCTCTTCTTTAAGTTGATTGAAAAAATGTAGCTGTTTATATAACCTCTGAAATTGAACATTAGACAAGGAAATCAAAATATAGTCACTACAGTTTATAGTTTGAGGAGACATCAAATCAGACACGATTCTGAATCAAAGACAGTCTTGTGCAATGACTCTCCTCAATGTGGCATCTGTATGAGTGCCATATTCACTCATGTGAAGTGAAGCAGAGGTATCAGGAAAGATTTTTTTTAAAGGGATTTTCATCCATTTACCCTTTTCCTTTTCTTGAGATTCAAGAAAACTTCACATTTCAAATAAATCTGTCCAACAAAATGGCAAACACCCCCCTGACTCAGATGATCGAAATAAGCCTCCTGACCTTCTCACCCCGGACAGCTCAATTACTATTGCAAGACTGTGATTCAAACTGTGGATTAAGAAAGATTGCAACACCAATGTCCTGGAGACTTTTAAGAAAGTAATTTCTTTTTCCTTTATACTTTAACATGTAAATAGCATGGAAAAAGCTCTCATCAGAATTTCCTTGGGTAACATGATCAGCAGAAAAATAATAAAGCAATGGGGGAAAACAATCAATTTTTCACTCTATTGTGATGCACTTTTTGGCTTCTCAAGAATATCCAGGGATCTGGAACTTGTAATGTAGAAATGCTGAACTGTCTGTGATGGGCGCTGGAGGCCAGACCAGAAAGCAAGAAGAATCTATTTGTTAAGACCACAAAGCATCCTTTGAGAGAAACTAGTAAATCTCTTAGAAACAATTTAGCAATTTAGTAATATAAAGCCTACTGAAATTGACACTAAAGCACCTGCTTTAAAGATCAAAGTGAAATCCTGCAGTTTTCAAATCACAATTTCGAAAAAGTTTTAAATTTCTCTTTTGGTTAAAAGACGAACTGTTTAATTGAGCAATTCCTATGGGCCAGACTCCCATAAAAAATGTGGTGTATTCATATGATTGAACATTATTCAGTCATCAAGTAGAAGTACTGATACATACTGCAACATGAATGAACCTTGAAAGCATTATGCTAAGTGAAAGAGGCCAGACACAAAAGACCACATATTATGGGATTCCATTCATATGAAATGTCAAATAGGTAAATCCATAGAGACAGAAAGTGAATTAGTGGAGTAAGGGGCTAGGAGGAGAGGGAAATAGGGAATGACTATTAATGAGTACTGGGATCTTGGGGGAATGATAGAAATGTTGTAATGGTAGCACAAACTTGTGACCATACAGAAAACTACTCAATTGTACACTTAAAAAAATGCAACTTTTTTTTTTATATGCAACTTTCTACATGGACCTTCTTTCACCTTCCTAAAGAAAAGATTAGGTGGGTTGGGAAACAAAGTGAAGCAGAGAGGAATTATGCTTTCAAGAATTTAATTACCCTTTTTGGTGATTGATGTATAAATTAATAACTTAAATACAAGATAGGATGAGGTAATTATTATGGAGGCGAACGTACCAAAGTTTTATGAAACTCTTTTTGTATGTGTCTTCCAAATTCAGTCTAATTCAGTTAAGAATTTTGTTCCAGGTATCACTATGTCTTTCTCATTAACAAAGTTAAGAGATTTCTTGAGATTAGCATAAAGTCCACAGCTACTGAAGCTGAGAAATGGATATATGGCATTCATTGTTTTATTATTTCTACTTTTATGTTTGGGTGAATATTTCTTCAGTAATAAGTGAAAGAAATTACCTGTTTAGAGGAAGCATTGTTTTCCATAAAAGTTGGAACATATTTTTCTTTCTTGCATTTTTGTAATGAAAATAAATTTTATACCAATGAAATGCTGGAAATCCTAAATATATAGTTCGAGTTTTGATAAACATAAATTCTATCCTGAGATACAAAATCATTCCCTCACTCCAGAAAGTTCCTAAGCATTACGTCTCACAAGCAACCACTGTTCTGATTTCTGTCACTATGATTTGGTTTGCCAATAAGTACAAACAATATGTACTTATTGGCAATTTAAGCATCATGTTGAATAGCCTTGACATTTTTGTAAAAAATTAAATATATGTATATGTAGGTCTATTTCTAGACTGTATCATATTTCATTGATGTATTTGCCTATGTTTATAACTCTAACACCCTGCCTTGATTGGTATAATTTTTCAGTAACTCTTAAACCCAAACTTGAATCAACTGTGTTCTTTTCATAATTATTTTGCTATTCTAGCTATGTGTTTGTATAGAATTCTGTCAATTTATACAAAAAAATCATTTGGTATTATAATAGGAGTGTATTGAATCTATAGAACAATTTGTGAAGAACTCTGCTAACTATACTGGCTCTTTAAATTCATAAACATGGTTTTTAATCTTCATTTATTTAGGTCTTAGATTTTTCTCAACAATGTCTTGTAGTTTTTGGTGTGGAGGATTTACATGTCTTATTAAATTAATTCCTAAGTATTTTGGGTTTTTGATGTTAATATAAATGGGATTATTTAAAAATTCTATTTATTAAAAATTTATTTTCAATGTTTGTATATAGAAATACAAGTGATTTTTTTATTGATCTTCTATAATGCTACTTTGCTTAGTTCACTTTTTTGACTTAGTCATCATTTTGTAAACTCCTTTGAAATTTCTATGTACAGGATTTTGCCATCTGTGAATAAAGACAGCTATTTCATCATTCCAATTGATAGGAGTTTGTTCTTCTTGCCTTATTGCTCTAAAACTTCAAGTAAAATGTTAAATAGAAGTAGTGAGATAGGGCACCTCCGAGTGTCTGACTCTTGATTTCGGCTCAGGTCATGATCCTAGGGTCATGGGATCAAGCCCCATGTCCGGCTCTGCACTGAGTGTGGGGCTTGCTTGGGATTCTCTCTTTCTCTCTCTGCTGCTCTCCCCCACTCATGCTAAGATAAATATATATATGGAGAATGGAAATCTTTGTCTTGTTGTCAATCTCAGGGCAAGTGTTCAATATCTCACCTTTAAGTATGATGTTGGCTATAGGTTTTTTGAAATAACCCTGAGAGGGGCACTTGGGTGGCTCAGTCGGTTAAGCATCCAACTTCGGCTCAGGTCATGATCTCACAGTTGGTGAGTTCCAGCTCAGCGTCCAGCTCTGTGCTGACAGCTCAGGGCCTGGAGCCTGCTTCAGATTCTGTGTCTCCCTCTCTCTCTGCTCCTCCCCTGCTCACGTTCTCTCTCTCAAAAATAAAGATTAAAAATAAAAAAATTAAAAAAAATAACCCTGAGAAAATTCCCTAAATTCCTAGTTTACTGGGAGTTTATTTTTAAATTATGAATGTGTGATATTTTTTTCTGTACCTATTAAGATGATTGTATGGTTTTCTGCTTTATTCTTTTAATATGATGAATTATAACAATTTTGGAACTTTTCACCCTTTTGAATTTACACATGAAAAATTATTCATTTCCTTTTCAATACTTCTTTAGCTGCATCCAAAAAAATGACATGTTATATTTCATCATCATTCAGTTTGAAATCTTTTTGATTCAGTGGTTATTTACGTGTGTGTTGTTCAATTTCCAAGTACTTGTTTTTCTAATTGAAGTATAACATATGGTGTTGTATTACTTTCAGGGGTACAATATGATTCAATAATTCTAAGCATTTCTCAGTTGCTCAAGATAAATGTGCTCTTAAGCCCCTTTGTTTTTAAAATATATTTTCTTTTTATTGATTTCTAATTCAATTGTTGTCAGAGAATATACTCCATAAGATTTCACTCTTCTAACACTAATACTTATTTTATGACCCAAGATATAGTTTATCTTTGTGAACACAGAATAAGTACTTAAACAGAATGTATATATTTTGCAGGAGTAGTTTCAATGTCTATATATGTTAATCAGATCAAGGTCATTTATAGTATTGTTCAAATATTTTATATTTCTTATTTTTGTAGTATTTTGTAATTGCCCGTTATATTTTCCCCATTCTTTTATTTTCAGCCTGTGTTTTTTATCTAGAAAAAATACTGCTTGTAGGCATCGTAGTTATATTTTACCTTTACTTTTATTTTTATTTTTTGTGATCTGGTCTGGCAGTCTTGATCTTTTAACTGGAGGCTCTTTCTCTGTTTATATTTAATGTAATTATGAATATGTTTGGATTTAAGTTTACTCTTTCCTATATGATTGAGCCATCTATATTTTTGTTTCTCTTTTCATCTTTTCCTCCTTTTGCTATAATCAAATATTTTTACCATTCTATTTTAATTATTTTATTTCCTTTATATTTGTATTACTGTTTATCACTTTCTTTAGAGATTACAAACACCTGCTTATCAAGGATTAGTGTTAATATTTTACCATTCTATGTAAAATGTAAGACTCTTAAAAAATATTTGAGAGAGAGAGAGAATGAGAGACATAAAGAGAGTGGGGAAAGGGAAGAGAGAGAGGGAGAGAGAGAATCCCAAGCAGAGGCCCGCATGAGGCTTGATCTCATGAATCATGAGACCATGACCTAAGCCAGAGTCAGATGCTTAACTGACTGAGCTACCCAGGTGTCCCAAATGTGAGACATTGTTAATAGTATAATTCTATCTACACCCATCTATTTCGTTATGTATTTTATATATACATGTTACATAACATCAATGTTATATGCTGACATACATCAGTTTTCTTTTAAAGAAATTAAGATCATAAAGCATTTTAAAAAATTTAGGTGTACATGTAATGTTTCGGTTCTCTTTTCCTCCTGTAGATTTGTTTCCATCTGGTGTTATTTCCCTTTAACTTGTAAAACTTCCTTTTGCCTGAATTTTTAATATAGGTCTGTTGGTATTGTTTTTTTGCTTAACATATCCTTAATTAACTTTTTTTTGAAGGACATTTTCACAGGATATAGAATTCTAGGTTGACAGTTTTCTTCTTGCAGGACTTTGAAAATGCAGTTCATTTTTTTCTGGCCTCCACTGTTTCTAATGAGAAGATAGTCATTCCTACTACTGTAATCTTATATGCATTCTGTTTAAGACTTTTTATTTTGGGGTGCCTGGGTGTCTCAGTCAGTTGTGTGTCTGACTTTGGCTCAGGTCACAATCTCACGGTTTGTGAGTTGAAGCCCTGCATTGGGCTCTGTGCTGACAGCTCGGAGCCTGGAGCCTATTTCAGATTCTTTGTCACCATCTCTCTCTCTCTCTCTCAAAAATAAACAAACATTAAAAAATAAAAAAGACTTTTTGCTTTTAGTATCTGACTCTAATGGGTGTTGGTGTTCTGTTCCCTATATTTATCCTGCTTGAAGTTCACTCTATTTCTTGGTTGAATAAGTTAATATCATGATTAATTAATGTCAGTATTTGCCCTCATTTCCTTTCCAAATTTTTCTTTCTTCAATTTATGGATTTTCAATTACACATATGTTGGACAACTTGATATTTTCCTATAGGTCACTGAATATTCATTTCATTGTGTTTATTTTTTATTTCGCAGATTGGAAACTTATTGATGGTCTTCATGTTCACAGATCCATTTGTTCAACCTTTTAAGTCCATGTAGAGAATATTTTATCTCACGTTTTTTCTTTTTCAGCTCTTGAAGTTCAACTTGGCTCTTTAATATAGTTTTTAATGTACCTATTTATCTTTTAATTTTTATATTTTTTGCACATATTCATGTAACTTGCACATAATACTTGATATTAGTAGTTAATTCTATCATCTGACTCATCTTGGGATTTGTTTCTACTAACTGCTTTTTTTTTTGACTGTCATATATTCTTTATTTTCACATATTTCAATACATATTGGGCATTACTGATGATATGTTATAGAGTGTCTAGATTTTGTTATCTTCCTTGGAAGAATGTTGCTTTTTGTTTGCAGCAGGAAGTTGAGTTTTTAGCTGATCTTATTGAATTGTGTAGGATTGGGTTTACACTTTATTAGGGTATATCTGCTTCTGCTTTTAGTCTTAGTGTAAGATCACTTAGTTTGAGACACAGACTTTACTTACAAGATGTGATCTTTCTGAAGCTTTAGTGGAAATCTTGAGGCGTTTCTAAGCCTTCTAACGTGGTGGGACTTATTCTTCAAACTTTTTCTTCTTTGTTGTAGGGAGAAGCCGAAATATTTATTACATTTTACATCTTCTAGCTGCTGCTTTCTATCTTCCCTGTACATGTGTGGGTTAGGAGTCAGGCAAGGTTTGAGAGAGAGTTTATTTGTAGATCCTGAGACTATTCCTTCTATGTACTCCCCTTCCTTCCTAGTTTTTTTTAGGTTTTTTCCAATCACCAGTTGTTCTAGAAGTCCTAAATCCCAACTTAGATACTTCACACCAGAAAGAATACAACCTTCTGGTTAAGTTCAGCTGCCCCATTTTGTAGGTCAGGGGATATCACTAAGGAGAAAACAGAATGAAAATATACCTCACCCAGTGCGACTCCCGCCTCCTGAAGGTCAAATTCTCTCCAGTTCCTGCCTGATTTTGGTTACTCTACAGTGCATTCAAATGATTGTTTAAAAATATTTTGTACATAGTTTATAATTGCCACGTATAGTAGGATTAGTCTCATACAACCTCCTCTGCCATTACTGGAACCAGTACTCTCAGTGGAGTTTTTGAGGTATATGTTAGGGTTAACAGAGATCAATGTATAGCTTGTCAAATGGTTCAGATTTTATTTTTTTAAATTATCCCTGTTATTTTTGTATTTTGATAAGTAGAGCTAAGACAGAAAAAACACTTGAAAATTAATTAGACCAAATGGAAAGTTTCTGGGAAATTAGACCATATAGACAGCTGCTGTTGAAATGTCAACCCAATAAGGATTCTCTTCCATTTTATTCTTTTAAATAGCTCTTTATGTATACTAAGCTAGCAATCCAGGATAAGAAGTTTCAGTGCCCACAGGATAATTTTTTTCTAAAATCTTGAGTGGTTGTGAAATTAAGAGTATAAATAGTTATTTCTGAAGGAAGAATTGAGTGTGGAGCTAGTAAAACAGCATTAATCTTGGAGAAAAAGCTCAAAGATTTGAGGAACTTGAATAAAAAAGTCTCAACTGGATATCTATTGGGAAATCTCAAAAAAACAATAGCTGTTATTTTATAGAAATTTATCATTATCAATAAAATGAGGACATTAATTGTATCCTCTCAGACTGTGTGAAATTGAAAGATAATACATATCACTTATCTTAGAATCTAGCATTATGGAAGAACTCAACAAGTATTAGCTACTTATTCAAGTGCCAAAGATTTCTTAGTTACTGATTACATGCCAAGTGGTGTTCTAGTCTCTACAGATGCAAAGATTCAACTTATTAAAGGAATAGCCTTTGTATATTTGTGTTGATTTTTCCATATGTCTTAGGAAGGTTTGGTATTTGTTTTCCCCTAGTAAGCCAGATTGGAGTCCAGAGATGTTTTGGTTATAGGTTTGTTACTTTCTCCTTCATTTATTTTGGGACAAGCCATTCCGTCTCTTTAGTTATCAGTTTTTCACCTGAGCATTACAATAGATATAAATCAGAGTATTATAATAGGTGAATGGAGTCTGAGTTTTTTCCTTAAAGTTGAACAAGTCCTATATCTAGCAACAATTTACCCTTACAATTTTACCAAGATGTTAATTGAGAAGTTTGATCAAAAGGATAGTGGTAATCCTTTTATAGACAGTCTTTGTTATCTTAATATTTGATCATTTGAAGGAAATGTATGCATAAGAAAGTATTCTAAAGACCTAAGGGAAACTTCCTTCTATAGCCAGACTTGAAAATCAAAATATTAAATACAGTATGTGAGTGACAATTGCTGGTGCCAATCAACTAATTCTGTTTTGTCCTATTATTTAACAAGTATTTAATTGGTATTTAGGTCTGTGGTTGAACTTTTTTTTTAAGTAAAAAAAAAGACTGACAAAAGAAAACAAAAGGTTGACAAAAGATTTACCAAAATATAAACTACATAAATGAATCTAAACACTTTCCAAATGTGTTTACCTGAGAGGAGTTTAGAGCAGTGGAAAAGAAAGTAAGATTGGGGGCAAGTAGCTCATCAATGAAAATATACTTTGTAGATCAGAAGTGTGCATAACTGGGGTTTGGCTTCCATTGGCTGTGGTAGAGAGGGGCCAGGTTGAGACGAAAGAGCCAAAATGTGGGGATTTAAAGCCAGAAACAAGCTAATTTTAGATTGCAGATACTAGATACAGAAAAAAGATCCACAGGATAATATTACTGAACCCACTTTTCTGCCAGCTCAGGATTCATTTCAACAGAGAGATCAGATATGAAACTGACCCCAACCAAAGGCCAGTGCTTAGGCATTGCTCTGGGCCCTAAAATAGAGATGTGAATAAAATTTAGTTCAAGGTGATACTATTCAGATAAAATTGAATACTTCTGCATCTTTAAAAGAACCTGAGAGAGAATTTAAAAAAAATTTGAAATCAAAAGAAAAATATTCTGGAAATGTCACTACATTTTCTACATAGTATGGTTGCCATGCTTTGCCCTGCATGTTGTCTGCAGGAACAGGAACATGAATTAATGTTAGAGTGTTCCACAATATCCCAGAAGAGCGATTCCAAAATGCCAGTGTATAGGTTGATATGGCACACAGGATTGAAGGGAAAAATAAGGATAATATGAGTTTTCATAGAGCTAATAACTAACTAGAGCTAATAACTAGTTGAATCTTTAAATTCGTTAAATTAGAAAAACCTCTCTACCAGAATAATAGAACTTTTAGTCGATTTTTATATTTTCTCACTGCTTAGTATCCATTGTACATGTACAGAGAAGCAGTAAGTTTCAGGGTAAATGAAATGAAAATCTGGACTGAGAAAACTAGGTCATGACCCCTTAACTAAAAAACTTACATTGGCCTCTTCATTTCTAAATCTTCTTTTGATGGTGCTGACCCTTTATCAGAGATGGTAGAGAAACACTAATGATATTTGTGGAAATGTTAATAGGTATAAAAGGGAAACACAGCTTTAGTTGTTTCTACAGCTAAGATAGCTATAATGAATAATATATATTTGTTCTCAATTGTGCATATTGACACTGAAAAACAACTGATAGAAACACCATAAGGCAATTATAAAATGATCATGATAGTGAAATCACAGTCTTGTTTGTGCCACAGGTTCAGGGATAGGAAATAATTCTAATATTCTTAGGATATGGGTTTGACCTAACATTCTGATATGTGAAGTTGAAAATATGTAACTTGGGATAAGAAAACGGTCTGTAAGGAGAGGGAAAGGAAATTTGTGGCTTTTTTCCATTTGAAAATAATTATGGTTTCCTTTAGCCAACTCCAGGAGATTTAATAACTTGTTGTATTAGAGAAGGGTGGCCTATGCCATATGGCTACCCCCCACTTCTGTGTTCAACCTACAAATAGCACAATTTGGGAGCCCAGGACAATTTGTTCATTGTAAGCCTATGCTGTAATTCTTCTTTATGTCTTAAAATTATATTCAAGACTCCATTCTGGCTCTTGAACTGCCTTTAAAAAAATCAACTGGCAAGAGTTTGAGAGAACAGTTTTTAAGTGAGTGACAGAAAACTGTGCCCTTTCCGCAGACCATTTCAAAATAACCTTTTGATGAGTCCACAATCCATTTTAATTACCTGTGCAAATATCCCATTTCTAATATTGTGAGCAATGAATGGCCTTGTAACTCTGTGTAATTGCTTGGGATATTGCTGCTTAGATATTGAATGTTTTATGAGGGACACCTATTCAACCACAAAATTAAAGGCCAGAGTATTTTGAATTTTGAGCTAATATTCAGCCATGCAACCTTGGATAATTCCAGTTTTCCTTTTAAATTCTCTCTCCCTGTTTGTATAGAGAGAAGGAAAAATATTATTTCAGTATGTCATATTGTTTCAAGCAATTTATCACATTATACAATACATTCAGGCAGAATAAACATTGATTTCAACATGTAATAATCAAGGAAGTAGTTATAATATTCTGTTTTATAGAAAAAGGAAAATACATAAGCACACATTAAATAACTTTTTTAAAAACAAAGAGTATTTGAATAATTTTATAAAAATTTTTGTTTTGTATCTTTTCCAAAGTAGAGACAGGGGTAATTTATAGCTTCTTGGTAACTGACAGAAATGTTTGGAGAATGACCACAATTACTCAGTTTTGCTTTGATTCTGAGTTGTGTTTTACCTATAAGGCCCCATAACTCAGCGATCAGAAAAAATATCTTTAGTTATCAGTCATTTAATATTTGTGTCTCCAAACATGTAATAATGATCACCACCAGATTATCTGTAAGATCCTTTGTCATCTTTAAAAGTAATATACTGTTTATTGGAATTATGATAATTTCTTCTTCAAATAACACCCATTTTAATTTTTGAAAGAATAACCATTCACTGTTTTTAAATGAGCTGCCATCCTTACCCCTAAAAATAGAGTTGGGGATATCCTTGCAATTTTCCTGGTGTATCATAAACACAATACTGACATTGTGTACTTCTATGTTTCTTAAATAATTCTATTAACTCATTGTAAATTGTTTGCTGAGGTGTAAATTCAAATAACTATATTTTAGCAATGTAATCTACAATGCAAACTATTTTATAATATTAAGATACCAATTTTAAACTAAGAGTAAATGAGCATGACCAAATCATTAGAAGACAAGCACTCAGTTTAACTTTGCAAAGTCATTATGAATGACACACACAAAATGAGATCGGTGTTTATAATTGATTCCATGACACAGTTACATGGACATGCTTTCTTAGTAGGGTAGAATAAATTTCCTGGTTTGATCTGACCATGCTGGGATGGGTCTAAGTGAGGAAGAAGTATAAGGTGCATTCACTACTCAAGGACCTGTTTTATATGGTGAATGGAAAGGAGAACATAGGTTGATGGATTTAATTTGGTTTGAATGTAATGGGATATTGGAACGTTTTAAAGACTAGTCTTCGAATTGTAGGCTACCATTTGCACAGAGGTGTGTATTGGGTTGAGCAGTGTCCCTCCACAACTCATGTCTACCTAGAACCTATGAATATGACCCTATTTGGAGGTAGCATCTTCGCTAATATAAGCAGGGGTAGATGAAGTTTTCCTGGATACAGGTGGCCCTAATTATAATATGACTTATGTCCTTATAATAAGAGAGGACTTCAGATTAACTTTGTAATCTTGCAAAGATGTGTGTGCTACAAATGGAAATTGTAACAAATTTCATTCATTATAATCTCCACTAAAAAGAAAAAAAATAGTGCATTTGTAATTGTATATCTTATATCGATAAAGTACTTTTTCATAAGAGAGAGCACTCTTTTGACTAAACATCAATGAGAATTGCATCTTCCTTTTTAACTTTCCACAGACTACCTTCTGGCTTTCAAATCTGGATTTTCCTCCAAATCAAAATATTTCAGATGTCAGGTACTATACTGCGATACAACGTCTGGCCCTTCAACGTCATGTCATTTTGCAAACTTTACCAAAACCTATGTCTGCATGAACATATTGCTACAGCCACTCCCATGGCCTTGGATACTAGCCCCATTTAATAGAGGGACTCTGAAGCTTAAGCTTGATTAGCTTACTCAAGATCTAACACGGAGTAACAGGAGAAGCCTGCAGAAATAAAGGAGTATCTGGTGGATAGGCAGTGGAATGTTTATAGGAGCCTGAGAGTTTAGGGGAATTAGCCAGGAAAAAAAGGCAAGATAAAGTAGTGACTAGAAAGAGGGGTAGGGTCACATGAAAAGGTTCTATTTGTGGAGTTATGGATTGCATTTGTAAGTTTGGAGATATGAATATATAGAGAAGAGGGTAGAGAGGGACAGAGAGGATGAGGGGGGAGGGGGAAAGAGGAAGGGGAAGGATGGAAGGGACAAGGGGGAGGGGGAAGGAAACAGGGGAGGGAGAAGAGGAAGGGAGAAGAGGGAGGGAGAAGGGAAGGCAGCTGGAGCAATGACAGGCAAAGGAGGAGGAAAGAAGGGAAAAAGAAAGGGGAGCATGTCCACTCAGGTCATGATCTCCTGGTTCTTGAGTTGGAGCCCCAGTCAGGCTCTGTGCTGACAACTCAGAGCCTGGAGCCTGCTTTGGCTTCTGTGTCTCCCTCTCTCTCTGCCCCTCCCCACTTGCACTCTGTCTCTCTTTCTCTGAGAAACAAATAAATATTAAAAGAAAAAGGAAGAGAATTAGGGTAGTTTTGAAATTTTAAGTCACAACTCCTAGGCTCTTCCCTCTTTCTTGGAATTTGTCGAAATTCCTAGTGGCTTTCCCTGTTGTCCTTGTGCTGGAGAGGGAATCCTCTGTCCTCTCAGACTTCCTTCCAGTTGTTCCCTCTCTGAGGCTGTTGCCAAAGCTTTGTCCCATTGTGGCCTCTGGGCGTTAGACCCTTACCTTCTTCATTTTTCTGCTCTCAGCCACAAAGTGTTTTCCTGATCCACATCTCTTCTGGAGAAACCTCTCAGACAGCAAGGGAGGATTAGAGGTTAGGCACATAACATGATGAGTTAAAAATGGGGTCCACAGGAAGCTTAAGACAGATGATCTCAATCTAGATATTTCCCCTGGAGAGCAGAACATTAATTCTCTGTTCTAGAAAATCATTTGAATGAAAATGCAAATTCATCTAATGCGCTTGTTTTTTGCCATTATAACTGCTCACTATAAACTCTTTATCAAAATGAATCATGAAAGAGTGCATTCTAAATAGGTTTTCTTTGGCTATTGAAAGGCTGGGACTTTTAAGGTACTTTGGAACCTGCTGCCTGAAACTAACACCACAATCAAAAGTGCCACATTTGGCTGTGTTTATATGCTGCCAAAAAAAAAAAAAAAAAAAAAAAAAAAAAAATCGGAAGAAAAGTGAAAAATTCACTCATTCATCTGGAAGTTTCCAAATATCCAGATGTTTGGCATCATGCATGCTGTTAGGTGACTAATTGGTTGGGCTGCTCATATTCCACATGTTTGGCATTGTGCACGTAGATTCGGGTTTCATTTTCAGATAGGGAAGTACAATGTGTTTTATGTGCTCACTTGGGACCCCAAGGCTAATGGTGTCAAATGGATTTTTTCCATTTGACCCCCATGAACACAGTTGTTTTACTCATGTTATTTAGTCCCACAAAAATGCAGGTGCAGATATTTTATTGCTCTTAAATCTCAAAGTACTAAAAGATTTGAATAAGAAAAATAATTCTGTTCCAGCAGAAATCATTTCATCCCAAGGAAAATTTTCCTCTCATTATTCCAGCAAATGAACAATAAAAAATACATGAAATCATAGTATCACCAAGTCTGAAAACAAACAGCAAAACTTGACTGTTTTTCTTTCTTTTAAGGCAGAATTAGGAGAAAAGATATTTTAAAAAGGACTTTCAATTAAATTGTACCTAAACACACCTTATGACTTTAACACATCAAGATCTAGAAGAGTTAGGATAAGGGTAATTTTCACTACATATAGTGACTCCTTGAGTTTTGTTTGCTTAGAGTTAATTTTTTGTCAACAATTTCCCATCTGGGCTATGCTATTCATTTTAAATTGCTTATGTGTTCTATATAGAGGTATAACAGAAAAGTGGGAACATAGATCAATTTAGGGACCAGAGAGAGACCACAGAAGAGATATTTATGTTAATTTAAGAGACTTAAGCCTATAAACCTTTCCTTCAATATGTCTAATAACTTCATTCAACAAATATTGACTGAGTTGTTCCCATTTGAAGAGTACGTGCTTTACTATCATGGGACAAGCAGAAATAACAGAATAAAAGTCTTTCATTTCAATTGACTGTAAGAAAATGTTGAGCTGGAGAAATCTGATAAAAACACTGTAGGGAAGAAATGTTTACCAAGTAGAAATTTATTATCAATTATCAAGATCAACTCTTAATATTTCACATTCATTATCAGCATCAATATTTTGAGACCCAGACTTCAAACAGTTACTAACATATTCTTAAGGAAAAGGATTAGAAATTAGGGGTCATTTAAGGAAAGTTAATTCTTCCTGTTTCTAGTTGACACAGAAACCATTAAGGAGAAAATAGAGCAAAACAAAATTAGGATTAAGGGCTTCTTTTATAATTGAATGATTTCAAAATATATCCCGCCATTAAAACAAGCTTCAAGAATTCTGGTAAATTAGTAAGCATTTCAGTGATATAAATGCTAATAGAGTAAGTGCAAATAACAGAATAAATGATAGAACATGATGGATTTGTTCTGAAGAGATGAAATTATCAAATGATCAAGTGCAAAGGGAAAATCCATAAATATTGATGTGTCCTGATACACCAAGAAAAAGAACTGCACAAAGACACATGATAGCTCTGGGGTGGTTGACTAGTAATTGCAAGAGGTACCTAAGGCAATAAATTGTAGCAAATAAGCAGATAACATTTCTCAGATTGATCCTCGTTTGTGGGCTGAAGCAAATTAATGTGGTACAGTAAAAGCACGACTTTAAGAATATTTTAGAAGAGAACTGCTCCACGGTGCACTATAACAGATCAAAGTGTTCTTGTGGGAAGTACATTCTGCTATGGAATAGTTTCAAGAAAGCAGGGGAAGTTTCTTTCTCCTCCCAAACGGTCCAGTAGAAATAAGCATCAGAAAAATGTGGTTCCAGAAGAGGGACTAAACAAATGTAGAAATAGGAACATCAACATTAAAATGGTCATTATCACAATTACAAGAATCTGCTTCTTCAGTAATTGTAATAAAACCCTTTCTGTGCTTTGTTTATATAAATAGACTCAGGCATAAGTACAAATTGATACAAATGGCTAAATATAAATGGAAGTTTGATTCAATCAGTAAAGACTAAATAATTGAAAGATCTAGTATAAAGGGAAAAAAATCCATAAATATGTATGTATTCTGCTGCATTGCAAAAAACACCAAATAACAACTAAAGGCAACATGAAGGAAATGTTCAGTTCTAGTGTGGAGTTCAACAAGAACATTCTCAAGAGAGAATGAGTTAAGGTGATAATGGAGTTGGATTTTAAAGGATAAACATGTTTCCAGAAAGGAACAGGATAAACTTAGTACAAAGAAATGGAGATTTTGATCAACAAAACAGGCTTGGATGAGGCATGCTGGAAGCCCATATGTGGCCCAATCAGTGAACATAGAGAAAACTGACACCATAAGGTGGGATATAGTCCAAAACACAGCAACAATAGAGGAGCATCAAAACTTCAGTTTAATTTAAGCTACTCAGATCCACGGTGCTTTGATTTGGTAAGCTCTATCAGTATAGCAGGAGGATGCCGGCTGTGGCAAAATTTAAAGTCAGGGAGTGGCAGTTTTACACTTTGGTGGTTTGCTTGCTTTGTCATAAGACCCCCAACATTAGCTACTGTAATTAGGACAATGTGCAACCTTGAGGGAGGAGAAATTGGAAGGGACCAAGAACAAGTGAAGCAATTTTGTTTTCAAGGAACATTTTGGAGACCAAAAAACATATGGTTGTCCTTGCTTTCATCTAAACACCCTGAATACCGGTTTTAAGACAGCAAGACTAAATTTTGTGCACAATGACAGATGGAAACCCTAATGTGCTGCCTGCCTTGGCGGTATGCATTTGAGTTGAGTTTGGATGACATCATATATGCTAAGGGTATTTAGTGGTTACAGATAAAGAATTCACTAAAAGAAAGTCTGAAGGAGGAATGAAGAATCGGGCTGTATTTAAGAGAAAGGACTACTGATGTCATATTCAAACCCAAATGCCTGCCAACTAGCATCTCTAGCTTGTTTTCTACATCTTCGGTTTAAAACGTCTAAACCTTAAGCTTTTATGTTTCCTCCACAATTAGTTCCTATCTACATTTTGGGTACAGGTACCTGGTTGCTCAACCCAGTTATTTAAGAGCCTTCTTTAATGCTCCCACCTCCCCTACCACTGTCATTCTATTCATCAGCAAGTCCTGTCAATTTCACCTACAACATGCTCCTGGTCTCCATATACTTCCAGCTCTACTGCCACTCTCTGGTCCAAGCCACCATGTTCTCTGGACTAAATGCCCATCAGGCTCTCCACATCTCTTTTCCCCACCCATTCCCCATGGATCACATCGATAATTTAGAATTATAAATCATATTCACTGACTAATCTGCTTAAAATAACTTCAAAGACCTAAAAATTAAATTTCTTAGCAATTTTCCCAAGAACCTCTGGGCCACTAGGCCCCAACCCAGCTAACTTCCCAAGGGCCAGTGGCTTGCAGGGCCCAAGTCCTGCTGCCTTCCCAAGGTCTACTGGCCCATTAGGCCCTGGTCAGGTTAATTTCCCCAGGTCAGCTCATGGGCCCCTGGGCTCTTCTCCAGCAGGCCCTGTGGGCATCAACCCAGCTCTTTTTGCAAGGCCAACTGGGACCGTGGGTCTAAACCCAGCTTCCTTTCCAAGGATGAATGGCCCTGTGAGCAAGACTTTGGTCCCGTTTCCTAGAGTGGGGAACCTCTCTGGAACAAACCCAGCTGCTTTCCCCAGACCAGGGGGTCCTATGGCTGCAATGTACCCAAATGGAATGTTACCCCCTTAAACACTTTTCTCTTTGATGTTCTGCATGGTCTGGTCCCGTCTGCTCCTCCAAGATGTTTTTTTTTTTGATCATTATTCCCCATGATGCTTCAGGCACATGGGTATTTTTTAGTTCTTTAATCACACCAAATCATTTCTCAACTTAGGGCCATTGTAGCCTTCTGCGTAATTTTTTCATCATGCTACTAGGCCAAAAGGAAGGCCTAAGAGTTTCATTTATTAAGTAGTTATGGCCGAAGAATTTGATAAATATTTATGCCCTAACAACTTAGTAGCTGTTTAAAAAATACATATAAGTTGAAAGAAAATTTTTTCTTTTTTTTTTAATTTGAGAGAGAGAATGTGAGTGGAGGTGAGCAGCAGAGGGAGGGAGGGAGAGAGAGAGAGAGAGAATATATCCCAGGCAGGCTCCATGCTCAGTGCAGAGCCCAATGCGGAGCTTGATCCCATGACCCTGGGATCATGCCTGAGCTGAAATCGAGAGTTGGAGGCTCATCTGACTGAGCCACCCACCCAGATGCCCAAAATTTATTTCATTCTTAACCACAATTATTAATGAATGGGACATGTGTACCATTTTTAACAGCATCAATTCTTAAACCTTGGGATCCAATTGAATACTGCTACACTCATTTTCTATTCCACATTTGTGTGTGTGTGTGTGTGTGTGTGTGTGGTACTTGCTTTTTGCTGCCACAACTGTTGAAAATTTTGTAAATCTAGTTTACAAAAATACCATGTCATGAAAAGAACTGTAATGTGATCTAACACTGACACTTTCAACTACATAGAGTTAGTAATTGACCTGGGGTTTCAAAGATATTGGGTATTCCTGTATTTTGCCCTTGAAATTTAAGGTATCTCAGAGCATCCTGGTGAGTTCTCTGTGGTGCCCTAGGGCACCTTGGCACACCATTTGGGAACCATAACTCTGGACAGTTTGAGTGACCTGATCTGGCTTAGATTTTAACAGGATCACTGTGGCTACTGTGAAGAAAATAGTGAAGGAGCAAAGGTAGCAGCATGACCAGTTAATAGTCTACTGCAATAACTGAGAGCTAATGGTGTGGTAATAGTGTCAATGACGGGAAGGAGAGCTATATTTGACTGTGCTTGTAAGATTTGCTTATAAATAGGATTCCAGCTGTGGAAGAAAAAGAGGATTTAAACCAAGTTTATTGGTTTAAGTAGCTGTAAGAATAGGCCAGAAATCTAAACAAGGGTAGGCTATAAGGGACTCAATTTTCTACATGTGGAATTTGAGATGCCCATTGGATACACAAGGAGAGGTGGTGAATAGAAATTAGGGTTTGGGACTCAGTGAAGGGTTCTGATCTAGAAATAAACATTTGGGGATGATGTTGTATTATCATCATATATTTACAGGCAGGAGACTAGATGAGATTTCCAAGGGAATAAATTATACAGAGAAGAGTTCAGGAGACAGAAAAGCAAGCTAACATATAAATTACAAATACATTTTTCTAGGTAGAGGGGAAAATTGATCTTGCTGCTGGAAGGAAAGAGCGCTGAAACAATCATCTACAGGAGAGGAGAGATCACAGAGTCTAATCCAGAGGTCTAGTTAGGAGCTGGCGCTAGTTGATATCCATAGTAATAGGGGAGAAGGTAGTAGACAAGGAGATAAATGAAAATGTGGTTTTAAGTCCTTTTTAAAAAGAAATTGTTATGATTTTCAACGAAACATAAGCAAAGTCATCAGCTGAGAGTAACAGAGTGGGAAAAGTATCGGAATTTTGAGTAGAGAGGAGAAGTTATGGAATGTTAAAGAAAGTAGGAAAACAAATGGAATAGGTTAAGTCACATTGTTGGGGGACATTAATGGTCGACTGGAGGTTCGTGATCGGGGACCAGAATGAGATATTTTGTGTGGTTGTGTGGTTATATGGTTTCGTGAGCCAGGCTCATTTCCCTGGAGCAATAAGTAGACAGCTATATTTAGCCAATGTTGTATTTTTTAAAAGTATGTTGAAGAAAGAGAGGGTAAGGGAATTAAGGGTTCATGTAAGGTAGTAACTATAATGACCGATCCTAGATTTTAAGGTGATTAAGGAGGTCAGTGAAGATATTAGGAAGGTGAGGGCCAATGAAAAATTAATAGAATAGTTTCTAAAACTTGGTGCATTATCAGGGTAAGGGTACTAGAGGTACTGCTGGGCAAAGAATAGGTTGTTGAAATTGAGGTTAGAGCAAAGTTGTAATAGTAGTAAATTACAAGGTAGAGGCATGTACATGGGGTGACTGAGTCAGTGTGTTAAACAAGATATTTGGAGGAGGGGAGGTCAGGGAACTGTAACACCAGGGCATTAGAATGATTAATTAGTATTTGCTTTTTTAAAATTAATTTTTTTATTTTTTATTTTTTTTAAATATGAAATTGTCAAATTGGTTTCCATACAACACCCAGGGCTCATCCTAACAGGTGCCCTCCTCAATACCCATCACCCACCATCCCCCCCCCCCCCACCCACCATCAACCCTCAGATTGTTCTCAGTTTTTAAGAGTCTCTTATGTTTTGGCTCCCTCCCTCTCTAACCTTTTTTTTCTTCCCCTCCCCCATGGTCTTCTGTTAAGTTTCTCAGGATCCACATAAGAGTGAAAACATATGGTATCTGTCTTTCTCTGTATGATTTATTAGCATACCACTCTCCAGTTCCATCCACGTTGCTATAAAAGGCCATATTTCATTCTTTCTCATTGGGTAATATTCCATTGGGTATATAAACCACAATTTCTTTATCCATTCATCAGTTGATCGACATTTAGGCTCTTTCCATAATTTGGCTATTGTTGAAAGTGCTGCTATAAACATTGGGTACAAGTGCCCCTATGCATCAGCACTCCTGTATCCCTTGGGTAAATTCCTAGCAGTGCTATTGCTGGGTCATAGGGTAGGTCTATTTTTAATTTTTTGAGGAACCTCCACACTGTTTTCCAGAGTGGCTGCACCAGTTTGCATTCGCACCAACAGTGCAACAGAGTTCCCGTTTCTCCACATCCTCGCCAGCATCTATAGTCTCCTGATTTGTTCATTTTAGCCACTCTGACTGGTGTGAGGTGATGCCTGAGTGTGGTTTTGATTTGTATTTCCCTGATGTATTTCCCTGTTGAGCATCTTGTTATGTGCCTGTTGGCCATCTGGATATCTTTAGAGACGTGTCTATTCATGTTTTCTGCCCATTTCTTCACTGGATTATTTGTTTTTTGGGTGTGGAGTTTGGTGAGTTCTTTATAGATTTTGGATACTAGCCCTTTGTCTGATATGTCATTTGCAAATATCTTTTCCCATTCCGTTGGTTGCCTTTTAGTTTTGTTGATTGTTTCCTTGGCAGTGCAGAAGCTTTTTATCTTGATGAGGTCCCAATAGTTCATTTTTGCTTTTAATTCCCTTGCCTTTGGGGATGTGTCAAGTAAGAAATTGCTGTGGCTGAGGTCAGAGAGGTTTTTTCCTGCTCTCTCCTCTAGGGTTTTGATGGTTTCCTGTCTCACATTCAGGTCCTTTACCCATTTTGAGTTTATTTTTGTGAATGGTGTAAGAAAGTGGTCTAGTCATCCTTCTGCATGTTGCTGTCCAGTTCTCCCAGCACCATTTGTTAAAGAGACTGTCTTTTTTCCATTGGATGTTCTTTCCTGCTTTGTCAAAGATTAGTTGGCCATACTTTTGTGGGTCTAATTCTGGGGTTTCTATTCTATTCCATTGGTCTATGTGTCTGTTTTTATGCCAATACCATGCTGTCTTGATGATTACAGCTTTGTAGTAGAGGCTAAAGTCTGGGATTGTGATCCCTCCCGCTTTGGTGTTCTACTTCAAAATTATTTTGGCTATTCGGGGTCTTTTGTGGTTCCATACAAATTTTAGGATTGCCTGTTCTAGCTTCAAGAAGAAACTGGTGGCTTTTGAATATATGAAAACCAGTGATTCCTGGATACTAATCTTTTATCCTGAGACTTTGCTAATTTTCATTGTCTGCAATACTTTTTTGGTTGGTCCCATGCATTTCAAGGTATACAATCATCAATTTTATAAAGTGAAAGTTTATCAACTCCTTTCCAAATTTCATATTTCTAAATTTTGTTTATTGCCTATATTGTTAATTGCTTTGACTACTCATTTGAGTATGATGTTAAAAATAATAGAGATACTGATAATTTTTGTTTTGTTCTTGTCTCTAGAGGCAGTTCCTCAGTGAAGCATATACTGATTTTAGGCAATGACTGTTTCCTCATCTATACTTATGCTATTATTAAAAATCAAGAATGGCTTTGAATTTTGTCTTTTTAGCATTTAAGGAAATGTTTATATATTTTTTCTCAGATATATTAATTTGATGAATTACATTAGGTGAATCATATTAATAGGTTCCCTAATTCTGAGGTATTCTTGTATCTTTGAATAGATCTCACCTGGTTTTTAAGTTTTTTTTATTTTTTATTTTTAGAGAGCAAATGAACATGTGTGTACAAGTGGGGGAGGGACAGAGGGAGAGAGAGAATCCCAAGTAGGCTCTGCCCTCACTGCCCCTTGTGGGGTTCAGTCCCACAACCTCGGATCATGACCTGAGCAGAGTTCAATCAAGAGTTGGCCGCTCAACCCACTGACCCATCCAGCTGCGCCAGATGTCACCTGGTCTTAATGGATCATTCTTTCAATGTACTGCTTGCTAATGTATTAGTTTTACTATATTCACAAGGAATTTTATTATATTCACAATATTATATTCATTAATATATTAATCTGCAGGGTGTGTTTTTTTGGTATTGTTTTTCAGTGTCTTGCAGATTTTGGTATCAATGCTATATTTGCTTCATTAAAAAAAACTGGAATTTTCTTCCTTTTGAATGCTCTGGAACAGTTTACATGTCATTATATTAGTCTTTAACAATTTTTTAGGACTCTTCTATGAATCATTTGAGCTTTGGAACATTTAGGAATTAGCTCTTATTGTTATTTCTTCTATAGACGTTACTCTGTTTAGGTTTTTTTTTTTTTTTTCTCATTTGTGGTAAGTTATGTTTTCCTAGAAAATTATTCGTTTCATCCAAGTTTTAAATTTCGTTTGCCTAATGTTGAGCAAAGTTTTTTACGGTTCTTTTAATTTCCTGTTTTTAATGGCTTTATGTTTTTCCTCTTTGTAATTTCATTTAAAACTATTTTCAGTTCTTTTTTCCTGATTAACTTTGCGAGTGGTTTATTTCATTGATATTTAAAAGATCAGTTAATCTTTTTAAAGCCATTTTTCCAACAGTAAACCTGTTTATTTTTATTAATTTCTTTTCTCTGCTTTCTGTTGGTTTATTTTCATTTTCTTTTTCTAAATTTTTGAGTCAGATTTTTATCTTTCATTGACAAATTTTTAATGCCAAATATTGCCTCTAACCAGTGTTTTAGCTGCAGTTTATAGACTTGATTTGTAGTGTTTTCATTATTATTGCTTTCTAAAAATTGTATTTAAGAGTTTTTGCATTTCCAGGTAGAAAAGCCTTCTATTATTTTGTATGTAAGTTCTATTTTCAGTCCATTTGAAAAAAAGATGTATTCCCTATTTTTAAGAAGGAGAAGTCAATAAATATTAATCAAATCTACCTCATAATTTTGTTTGGATATTTTATATCTTTACTTTTTTCCCCATTCAGCTTTCATGAACCCAGAAGGGGAAATTCAAGTCTCCTATTTTTAAGTGTTTCTATTTATCTTTGTCTCCTTTATAATTTATCCTTTATGGATGTTGCTTCTGTGTTGATACTCTTATCTGAAAATTTTAAAGTATTAAATGCAATCTTTATCTGTTCTCTTTTACTGCACAGCAACGGACCTCAAATCTAGTGGCCTAAAATAACCATTATTTATTTAGTTTTCCATTCTGTGGGCCAATTAGTCGATTCTTCAGGCCTGGGCCAGTTCAGATGATCCTGTGAGGTTCTCCCATATGTCTGCAGCCAGCTCACAGATTGAGTGGCAGCTGAAGCAGCCAGGACGACTAGGTTGTATATCCTTCATTATGGGCAAGCTAACCTCTTGAGGCCCAGGTTTGGTACTCATGCAGTGTCACCTTTGCAGCTTTCTATTGGTCAGAGAAATTAGTTAGACTGTTCTAGATTCACATGGCTATGGTAAAGCGGAGAAATAGACTACGTCTCTTGATGGGAGGAGTTGCAAAGTACTATGGCAATGTTTGCAACCAAACACATTAACTGTCCACTCTACTTGGAATGGAGACTGGAGATTATTTCTAAGATGACTAGGCACAAGCACAGGAAATGGATGCTAAAGGTCTAAACTAGAAGAGTGGCAGTATGGGCAGAGAAAAATGATCAGTTGGATGTGGAAAATAAGGGAGACTGAGGAACTAAAGGCTCTTTAATCTATTGATTTCTTGCTTTGATGATGTGTCAATGATAAAATCGTTGTTGGTCATAAGGAGTGTGTTGCTCCACAGAAGCTCATACTTCCCCACTCTCTCCTAATTCTGAAGCCTCAGAGTACATTATGCATTGGTCAAATTAGAAGTCACTTAATTGAATCACATTTTTAGAGGCTGAGTCTTAGAAGTGTAAACAATGAACCTGCATTAGGGGATTACACGTGTCTTTTGCTGGTGCCTGTGGCCCTTCTTCACACTGCAATAGAATTGGATACTGTGGTGGAAGTTTGCAGGACAGAACTATTGCCCTACATTTGTTTTAAGCCATTCAAGTAATGGAATTCATCTTGGATTCAGCATATCTCCCTGGGAATCTAAGACTGGTTACCTTGATTATGATTAAGCACTTGTTTTGTCTGACTTTGTCTTGGGAAGAGACTAGCAGTTGATATTCACTGAGTGCTTATAATGTGTTTGACAGCATTGTAAGTGCTTTTTCATGTTTAATATTTAATCTTTTTAATAATCCATTTGGGATGCCAATGAATTATCATGATCATTTTCATTTAACAGTTGAAGAAACCAAGACACTGATTGCTTACCAAACTGCTGACTTCTGGGGTTAGAATGCCTGGTTTGAATTCTAGGTCTGCCACTGCCTAGCTGCTCTTCTCTTGGGACATCCAGTATACTGGTGTGCTAGTGGAAACAAAGCAGAAGTAGAGGAAACGGTTCCTGTTCTCAAGACATTCCTCTTACTCCAGGTGGGACTAAGCCAAGTGAGTCCTACTCCTCCTCTAGGATGGCACTAGGAATAGCGGTAGTGTTGGCACTTCTAAAATGTTATCACAAGCATAGATCATTTTTGATATTCTAGTCCTAAAATCTACTCTTCCACTATGTTGGTCTTTTCTGGTGAAGATCAAGCCTTAATATGTTTTTCCTCTTTTAACTAAAATTATGATTATTTTTTAAACAAATTTTTTTAATGTTTATTCATTTTTCACAGAGACAGAGAGAGAGAGAGAGAGAGAGAGAGAGAGAGAGAGAGAGAGACCATGAGTGGGGGGAGGGGCAGAAAGAAAGGGAGACACAGAAACCAAAGCAGGCTCCAGGCTCCGAGCTGTCAGCACAGAGCCCCACGCGAGGCTCAAACTCACAGACCGTGAGATCATGACCTGAGCCGAAGTTGGACATTCAACCGACTGAGCCACCCAGGCTCCCCTAAAATTATGATTATTTACCTGCATCAGTTTAATAACTTTATGTCTTATCTTTGATTGTTTTTTGTGTGTGTTGCTGCTCTCCACACAAGCATTCATTTTGGGCAATAACACTTCCCTTCCTGATAAGTTGTTCACCCCTGTGGCTTTGTTTTTGTGTGGCTGAATTTAGGCCACGGTTCAGATTTGCTCATTATTCTGGAAGCAAAAACTAGGAATTGGCTCCTCAGTGTACTATTAAATAAGCTTTTCTTCTTTTAAATAATTTTCCTATCGATAATACAAAACATGAGTGCACAATAGGAGAAGAGGAAAAAGAAAGCTTGAAAACTGCTGGGAAAATACCCAACGTTTTGTTTGTTATGTTTGGTGATGGAAACTGATTACATAACTTGCCATCATTTGTTTCACACAGACTAGAAAAAGGAATAAAACAATGGGGATTTAAATATGGGAGGCTGCTCTTTATCAGGGAGTCTAGAAAAGGAATTTTGTGTAATGGAGACTTTATTTTCAGTATTATGAGGTGAGAGGGGCAGAAAGGAGGGAAAGGGATGAAAGGGGGAGGATTTTTTATTACATTTCCCAAGAGTTTCTCAAACTACACTGAGGCTTACTGGGAGTAGATCAAGTTATTTAATATTAGTACTATTTGTGTTATTTATATTTTTATGTTGCTCTCAGTATCAGCATCCAACTTATAAAGACCAAGATTCCTTTAGGAAAAAGTGGCTGGGCCCACCTGGTAAGGAATACCTTTTTGATATTTGGCCTTCATGAGTATATTAGCAAATTATCTATAAGCAGCAATCCAATAGGCTTTCCAGAGGCATTTCTTCCCTGTTTCTTCCTCTGTTCCTGAGGAGTCACCAGGGATTTGTTTCTTTTAATTAAACATTGTATTCCAGATTCCATGTGTGTGAGGATGGGCAGGGCATACATCACTTATGCGAGAAAATGAGTTATGTGGCATGGCTGAAAAATGAAAAAATCATTTCGATGAATGAGTATTCCTTTAATTAATATGTATACATGCAAAAAAAACCATGTGGGCTAATTTTTCTTTCCTTCTTTTGAAGTGGTTTATCTGGAAGCACTGTCTCAAGGTTTTTTCTCTGCAACACATGCCTCCCTTTCCTCGTTGGCCTTGATGGCCTCCCTTTCCTCGTTGTAAATAAGAGATGCCTTCATGGGACAGAATGAAGTGTTGGGTTCTGTGCCACTGGGCAGGGCCACCTCCTAACAGAACTTTGGTTTGAAATGATCTGATTTTCATCACAGTCACTGTCCTCCTTGCACTTTCCATGACTGCAAATACTCAATGCTGTTGTGTTCTTTCCTCTGGTTTAACAAACACTCTGAGAGACAGTACAGTGCGGTGCTTACAAGTAAAGGTTCTGGAGTCAGAGCATCTGGGCTTCAGTTCTGGTTGTGACATTTGCTGGCTATGTGGCCTGAACAACTTACTTACCTGCCCTAAGCCTTGACATCTTAGTCTTAAAAGTAAAAATAGTCCTACTTCATGAGATTGTTACTGATAACAATAAATAAATGAGACTGCGGAACTAGCACTCTGTTGGATAAAGCTCTATAAATATTAGTAATTAGTATTGGGTATTAACTAGACACAAAACTAGGACAATGGGGAATACAAAGAATTATAATATCCCATCAAATACTCAGATTTTTATTCTTACAGGGGAGATAAGATAAACACACAATAATAGCAGGAAGTATATGATGGGAATACCTATTTGAACCATAGCTTTTCAGAAGAAGGCTTTGCATAGAATCTAGACTTACAGTTGAGTTTTAAAGCATGGGTACCCTTTTAGATAGGATGGTATTGCTTTTTCCTCCTTACTAATGCCTACTCTTTAGAAAGAGTATTGTATAAACCATCTATGTGTTACCGTGCATTTTTGAAGTTATGTTTTATAGTAAGAGTTATATACATTTAAAACAATGACAAGGTATGTTGTAAGAAGCTTCATATCCTTAGAAGCATTACTAAGCAGGGGATGGAGATTATTTTTGGGCAGAAGGCTCTTCCTAGAACTTCTGAAATGACATTATATATTACATATTTTATCAGCCTACAAGGGTAATGCTTAACTCTAGTCATATTGGAAGAATGGCTTCCACTTAGGAGAAGTTGGCAAGCTAATTTTTCACTTTTGTTGACTCAGAGTCAGGCTCTTCTTGAAATGCAGTGAGTGCTCCTGCTGCAGAGGGGTGGTTTGTTCTGGGGACACATTACGGGATAGTAGGACTGCTTTCCTTCACAGTGGCTATAGAATTCAATAGGATAAAGTAACTTAAGAATTAATATGAGGAATACATGGCTCTACTTATAAATGCTCAGTCATATCTATGTTATTCACTGGAGGGAAGAGAACATTAAGGTCAATATGCAATTGTTAAAAATAAGGCATTCAATATGGATCAATGTGTATTTTTATTATTTATTAAAAAAATTTTAATGTTTATTTATTTATGACACAGAGAGACAGAGCATGAACAGGGGAGGGGCAGAGAGAGAAGGAGACACAGAATCTGAAGCAGGCTCCAGGCTCTGAGCTGTCAGCACAGAGCCTGATGCGGGGCTCAAACTCACAGACCGTGAGATCACGAGCTGAGCTGAAGTCAGACGCTCAACCGACTGAGCCACCCAGGCACCCCTGTATTTTTAAATTACTGATTAAAATTACTATTTGAGGGGTGCCTGGGTGGCTCAGTTGGTTAAGCATCTGACATTGACTCGGGTCATGATCTCCTGGTCCATGGATTCAAGCCCTGTGTTGGGCTCTGTGCTGACAGCTTGGAATGTGGAGCGTGCTTCAGATTCTGTGTCTCCTCTCTCTCTCTCTGCCCCTCCCCTGCTCATGCTGTCTTTCTCTCAAAAATAAACATTAAAAAATTTTTTAATTACCATTTGATGTGGAAAATTTATATACAAATAGGTTACAAAACTGGAATATCCTAACGTGAAGTCAGGTGACCTAAAATTATACCATAAACTGAACATTCCAACTAAATTCAGGTTGAATTGTGGATACTAAGTCTTACTGGGAGACTGACTGGCATCAGTTAGCTTAGACAAAAACAAATTGCTTTTTGAGGAGGGGAGAGAGCCCTGGGCTTGGTAACTTGTTCAGAGCCACAGTCTGCAGTGGGAGAAAGCAATCCCCTCCCTGGAGTGCTGTGGGAAAAAGGTATATAACCATTCAAAGGCCAAAGACTGCCTGCACCCGCCAGCTAGAGGCCATATATTTGTGGTGTGGAGTGGCTCTTCCCTGGAACCGGGGCGCATGGAGCAGGACCCTTTAAGACCTGGGGGGTTAAATCCCAGCTGAGCTCCTGGGAGGCGTGGGAGTTGGCAGAGTGGGAAAAACCACCTCGTTTGGCCCATGGCACCTCGTTTGAGGATGGCCTGAACAGAGTGGTTTGGGATACCCGGTCCATGGAGGAGAGACTGGGGTGTCGCCATTTTTCTCTCAACCACCACCACCAAGGGGGGACTTCAGCAAATGGATATTAGGCCCACAGGGGAGGTGGGATCCGCCTGCACCAAACCACAGCCCTCCATGCCTGGTAGCTGAGTATCTACTGGAGCAGGATTGACTCTGACCAACTACACAGCCCCTCTTCCAGCCCAGTGCTGCCAAGGGCTCCAAGACCCCCAGAGTTTTGGCATTTTCTGATTTAATTCTTGGACAATTCTTCTTATATATATTTTTTCTTCCTTTTCTCCTTCTTATTTCTTCCCTCCTCTAGTCTGGTTATTCTGGTTGTTGGTTTAAGCAGATATATTTAACCTATTCTCTTTTTACCTGTTCTGTATCTCCTTCTTTATTTTCCTCTCTCTCTGGATTAAGCCATAGAGTTTCTCTGCCTGCTTAATTTTCTTTTCTTTTTCCCTGCCCCTGTCATTTCTCTCTTTGTATGGGATAAGGCCCCTTCCATCAATGATGTCCCCACCCCATTGATTTGCTGTAGCTGGTGTTTTTGTTTTTTTGTTTCTTTGTTTTCTTTTCCAGGGCTACTTCAATGAACAAATCAAAGCACACCTTTTGGAGGGTCCAAAACATCACTACGAGCAGGGAAATAAAGTAACCACAGTCACACCAACAGAGAGCAAGTAACATACTCCAAAAACACCTCCTAAAGGGCCAGGCCCTGGACGGTGTATGACCCCTCTTTTTTTTTTTTTTTTTTTTTTTCAACGTTTATTTATTTTTGGGACAGAGAGAGACAGAGCATGAACAGGGGAGGGGCAGAGAGAGAGGGAGACACAGAATCGGAAACAGGCTTCAGGCTCTGAGCCATCAGCCCAGAGCCCGACGCGGGGCTCGAACTCACGGACCACAAGATCGTGACCTGGCTGAAATCGGACGCTTAACCGACTGTGCCACCCAGGCGCCCCTGACCCCTCTTTAATAAAGTAGTGCTTGCAGGTGCAGGACACATAACAAGCTTTCAAAACACATAAGGGACAGAAAACTAGCCAAAATGACAAAACAGAAGAATTCCCCTCAAAGGAAATTCCAGGAAGAAATGGCAGCTAAATAATTGATCAAAACAGATATAAACAATATAACTGAACAAGAATTTAGAATAATAGTCATAAGATTAATCACTGGGCTTGAAAAAAGCATAGAAGACAACAGAGAATCTTGCTGCAGAGACCAAGGAACTAAAAAATAGTCATGATGAATTAAAAAAATACTGTAAATGAGGTACAAAATAAACGAGGTGGTGACAATGAGGATTGAAGAGGCAGAGGGGAGAATAAGTGAAATAGAAGATAAAATTATGGGAAAAGGTGAAGCTGAGAAGAAGAGAGATAAAAAAAATTCTGGACCATGAGGGAAGAATTAGAGAACTAAATGATTCAATGAAATGTAATATCCTTATGATAGAAGTTCCAGAAGAAGAGGGAGAGAAAGGGGCAGAAGGTGTACTTGAACAAATCATAGCTGAGAACTTCCCCAATCTGGGGAAAGAAACAAACTTTGAAATCCAGGAAGCACAGAGAACTCCCTTCAGATGTAATTTGAATCGATCTTCTGCACAACATATCGTAGTGACACTGGCAAAATAGAAAGACAAAGAGAGAATTGGGAAAACAGCTAGGGACAAATGGGCCTTAACCTACAAGGGTAGACACATAATGGTAGTAGCAGACCTATCTGCTGAAACTTGGCAGGCCAGAAAGGAGTGACAGGAAATTTTCAGTGTGCTGAAAAAGAATATGCAGCCAAGAATCCTTTATCCACCAAGTCTGTCATTCAGAATAGGAGAGATAAATGTTTTCCCAGACAAACAAAACTGAAGGAGTTCATCACCACTAAACCAGCCCTACAAGAGATGGTAAGGGGGACACTGAGTGGAATGTTGCAAAGACCACAAAGGGTCAGAGACATCACTACAAGTATGAAACCTACAGATAACACAATGAATCTAAAGCCATATCTTTAAATAATAACACTGAATGTAAATGGACTAAATACTCCAATAAAAAGACATAGGGTATCCAAATGGATTAAAAAATAAGACCCACCTATTTGCTATCTACAAGAGATCCATTTTAGACCTGAGGACACCTTCAGATTGAAAGTGAGGGTATGGAGAACCATCTATCATGCTACTACATAAATTGCTTTTTAAAGGACAGAATGTTCATCCATCCATCCATCCACCCACCCACCTATTGAAAGCCAGATACTATAATAGAAACTATAAAGGTAAAAAATTCTATTGTATATATATATTTAAGTACATTAGGGAAGAATGTCAACTAAACATCACAGAACTTATCCTGCAATGGTCTTATAAAAAAGGGAAATTTCTGCTTAACTTAAATCTACAAAGTTAACCATTAAATGACTCTGAATCATGAAATGGGAATATGTTTTCTCCATCACAGAACAGTGTCTATCAGTGGATAGTGTTAAGAAATACCCAATTCTTGCTCCAAGTTTTTTTGGGGGCAGATGTTATTTCTGTACTTGTCTCCAGGGATAGGAATCTCTAGTCCTGCCCACAAATACTGTGTACAGGCAAAAATAAGCTTGCTAAGAGGACAACACATGGAGGAATGATAATAGATATCTAATTCTTATGAATTCTGCTCATTATTTCTGTGAGGCAAACCTTATTATTCTGAATATGTCTATTGATTTTCCTGAAAATCCAGAAACCTAAAAATTTTAATTATTTTTCAACACCCATGAAATAATTCCAAAATCTATGAAATCAATAACATCTCCCATTGCCACTGACCAAGTTCAAGTTCTCATTTCCTAGACTACTGTAGCAGTTGATCACATCTCCTTGAATACATTCTTATGCTTTCCAAGTTTATCTTTTTCCACACATTCATAGTAAGCTGACCAAATTATCACACTACTTAAAAGTCATCAATGGTACTGTACTATCTACTAAATAAACTTGAACTCTAATATGCAATGTTCTTTGTAATTTTTTCCTTTTGGCTTCCATAGCTTAAGGTACTAATTTCTCTTTTACTTTTTCTGTGTTAGTGACAAAAAACTGAAAACAGTGTTTGTGATACAACTATGCAACCCCAAAAAAAATTCCAAAGATCTGTAAATAAAACTCTCTTTGTCCTTTGGAAGGCAATGCAGCAATTTCAATCAATAAGTAATTATTGACCACCTGAGTTCCACACTAGGGATTGTGACAGATACAAATAACAGGGTGGTGATTAGTTTTGATTCACCAGGAACCCCCTTGTTTATGTTTGAAATCCAAGACTAATTATTAATATCCTTTTTTTGCTTTCAGTTTGGATGATAAACTAGGTGAGTTCCCATTATGGAAGGCACAGTTCTTGCTGTTATAGAGATGTCATTTGGACAGGTATGTAGGAAATTATTGAAGAGGAATACAAGATTTGATGCAATCAAACATTTAATTTTCTGATAGAGTCCAAAATGTTACATTCAGGAAGGACAGTGAGAAAGTTGAAGTTCTTAGGAAAGGTTTTCAATGGGAAGAATCTGAAGGCTGGATAGACAAAGAGGGAGGCATGACATTCCAAGTGACATTTCCAAGAGGAAAGAGTCATAGGAGTGGGAATATGCGTGATAACTGTGTGTCCCACTAAGGAAGTCAACTTAAATGTAGTGGGGAGAAAGGTTTGTGGGATGAGGTATGCTACTTGATGGGGAAGGATAGACTTCACTTGGGGAATACAAATTGTGGCATCCAGTGCACAGGAGTGAGAAAGTATGGCAATAGTGATGATTTTGGAAAACTGGTCAAGAGTGGTGAGTGGGAGATGACTACTGGTCCTGTGTGAGGAAGAAAAGTTGAGATACTAAACTCAGGCAGAAGTTTTCCTTTTATATAGCCTCACTTGAAGAATTGCACTGAAGGGGAAAATCCATGTTAGCAATGTTCAGGTAGGCTTCTGTCATCCCATGGGATACACCTGGTACAGCCTAATCTTAATCTTGTCACAGGACTAATTGGACAGAAATAATTTCCTGGAGGAAATTGTTTTGTGTAATATGACATAACCTATACAGTTATTCCTTTCTTTTTAGTGAAAGAACAGAAATAAAAACACATTGATGTATTTTATGTGGCTTACTGCCACATTTTACAATGCACCCATAGATAGTCAGTCTATTTTCTTGTCCCTGGTGTATTTTGCACACTTATCACACACAAGGCAAATGTTCCTTTTACTCCTCTCTCTCTCCTTCCAAATTTTGCATATTTAGGATCGCATTTTAATTGTATTTTATCTTTAGTGCTTTGCATAATGCATTCCATGAATAAATTAGTTAAGAGTCAGATGATGCTGAATTTCTGCTTCTGATGATTCAATTTTCACCCCAAAAGGTTAAGAGATCCTAAAAAAAAAAACCTGAGAAAGGAATGCAATGTGCTTTTTAGGGCTAAGCATAGTCAGGGAGTATAAATGGTTTCACTACCTAGTGTAGGCTATTGTGATTTTTGTCATGGATTTGACTATGCATAAAATTATTACCTGAAGGATGATAACCACAAGATGTCTCTCTTCCTAAGCTAAGACACATGCTGTTCCATGTTTGGACATTGTGTATTTTGCTCTTTCTGCTCTTTTATTCTTTCTAGTAATATTAGTGTCTAATAATACCTAAATCAACAGGCAATTAATATTAAAATTTAGGTACAGAATTTTTCCTTTATTGTACTCCCTAATGATTCTAACACCACGAAAAGTCATATTAAAAACTTTGATGGGCTTTGGAATCAGATGCACCTGGCTTAAATTATTCTATTTCACTAACTAGCTTTGTGACCATTCATAACTTATTTTTCTCCAAGTTTCCATTTCTGTTCTATAAAATGGGGATAATAAAGGAACATATCTTATAGAATTATTGTGATTTTTAAATGAGATATTATTTGAAATGAATATTGTAGGGAGGTGATGTCATCAAGACGGTTACATAGGTCATTTCTGACTTTAGTTCCCCTTACAAGAATACAAACTAGCAACTAACCATAGACAAGACACCATTGTGAAAATCCCAGAACTTGGGGGTAAGGCTGAAACACTCCCCAGGAACACAAAGACTGAGAAGGACTTTGTTGGACGGGTAAGAGGAGTGCTTTCACTTTGGCCATATTGCCCTTCCCTCAGGCTGTCACAGCACAGCACTGAGAGCGCCCTTTTGGGCCTATGCTTTCTCCAGTGAGAAAAGAGAGCCCAAAGTAGACATCCAACTTCCCCAGCACTGTGGGACACTTCCTTGTAGGCTCATTCAGGTTTTGCTTCACAGAGATCATAGAGGGGATCTGCAAAGGTCAATCACTAGGAATCAGAGATGGAGGAGGGTTGGACTTATAAGCACACAGCACTCTTATCTTGGTGGACCACACTCCTGATTGCAGTGGCACCCAAGCAGAGATCCCACCCAGCAGCTCTGCCCAACTGCAGAGTTGAGCTGGTGGGCCCATCTGGCCAGGGAGCTTGGTTGGCAGTTCTGCCTGATTTAGAACCCCAGGCAACTGACTATACCGACTGTGGAGCCCGTTCTACATGTTGGGAATGGAAATAAATTTGAGTCCCTGCCCAACTCTGTAGTCTCCAGTTCTACCTGACCAGGAAGACTGGCCAGAAAACCTGGGTAGCTGTGGAACCCATTCTACAGCCCTGCTTGGGCAGCAAGCCAAGTCAGCAGCCCTATCTAACTGTTGAGATTCTAGCCGTGCATAATCATGGATCTTAAACAGTGACCCTGGCCAGCCTCAGAGCCCAGCCTATGGTACTGCCCAACTGTGGAGACCAGGTTATAGCCCTTCCCAGCAATGGAGATCAACCTAGATAGCCCTGCTTGATTGCTGAAACCAGGCAGGAAGCCCAGCTAGTTATCCCTCCCAGTTATAGATCATAGCTTGCAGTTCCACCTGACCAGAAAGTCTGGATTGTGACCCTACCCAACTGTGTAGCATAGTCTCCAGCATCACTCAGCTGCTGGAAAATCCATCTGCACAGAGAACCTGGCAAGTAACTTTGCTCTTCAACAGAGCTTGGCCAGTACTACCTCATCACAGGACAGCCTGTGGCACTGCCCAACTTTGGGTCACAGTCTGTGGCCCTGTCTGACCATGGAGCCCTGCTTGTGACCCTTCCTGAATGCAAAGTCCAGCCAACAGCACCAGCAGTTGAGTAGCATAGCCTGAGGCCTCGCCCAGCCAGGCGCAATTGTGGAGTCCAGCTCACAGCTCTGCCCAATTGCAGAAGCCAATCAGTAGCACTGCCTTGCCAGAGAACATAGCCTGCAACTTTGCCCGACCATGTGTGAATGTAGAGCCTAGCTAGTAAAGCAGAACCAGCAGCCCTGTCTGATCAGACAGCTTGCCTAATGGCTCCACTTAAACATGGAGCCCAGCCAGCAGCACCACTTCCCACCTTAGAGCAGGCAGTGGCCTCACTTAATCAGAGGCCCCAGTATGAAACCGAACCTACCTGTTGATACTGCCAGCTGACTCATCCAGTAACCCAAGCTTAGCTGATTGGTGAAGGTCTTTTCCCTTCCATAGCAAACCTGTAAAGTCAGGAAGAGGAGTTTGCTCACTCAAGGACACAGATATCAATGCAAGAACGTGGGATCATGAAAAATTATGTATATATTCAACCAAAGGAAACTATTAAAACTCTGATAAGTGACCCTAAAGAAATGGAGATCTATGAACTATCTGAATTCAAAATAATCATCTTAAAGAAATTTAGTAAACTACAAAAACACACAGATAACTAAATGAAATTAGGAAAATAATGCATAAACAAAATAAAAAATCGAACAAAGAAATAAAAGCCATCAACAAAAAAAAGCTCAACAGAAGGTTCAGTCGGTTGGGTGTCTGACTCTGGATTTCAGCTCAGTTCATGATCTAACAGTAGTGGGATTGGGCCCTATGTCAGACGTGAAGCCTGCTTGGGATTTGCTCTCTTCCTCTCCCTCAGCCCCTTACCCCTCTCTAAAACAAAAAAACAAAAAAACTCAAAAAACTAAAAACTAAAAGAAAGTTACAGAAATCTTAGAGCTAAATACAATGACTATACTGTTCTCACTCAATAAAGAACTTAAATAGAAGATTTAATGAAGCAAAAGAAAAATCATTGAACTTGTGCATCACTGAAATTATCCAGAGGCGCAAAAAGAAAAAAAAAAATGAAAAGGAGTGAAAAAAGATTATAGTACTTAGGGATTCCATAAATGAAAACCATTTATACATTATGGGAAACCAGACAAGAGAAAGGAACACAAAGTCTAATTAAAACAATAATGGAGGGACAGGACATATATTTTAAAGCAGTAATGGCTGAAACCTGGGGAGAGAAACAGACATCCAGATTCATCAGCCCAAAAGATGCTAAATAGGTTGAACCCAAAAAGGAGCACAAAGAGATACATTAAAATTATTAAAAGTCAAAGATAAAAAGAAAGTTTTTAAGCAATCAAAGTGACTCATTATATACACAGGAGTTTCCATAAGATTACCAAAATAAACTCCACAGACCAGGAGAAAGTGGAATGACATATTCAAAATATTAAAAGGAAAAAACCTGTAATCCAAGGACTACATCAAGAAAGGCTGTATTTCAGAAATGAAGGAGAGATAAAGACTTTCCCAAACAAAAGCTGAGAGACTTTGTCTCCACTATAACCACCTTCCAAAAAATGTGAAAGGGTGTTCTTCAAACTGAAGTAAAATAATGCAAATTAATATTATAAAAACATATGAATGTGTAAAACTTGCTAGTAAAAGTAAATAAGTAGTCAAAACCAGATTCCCTAAAATTATAATGGTCATACATAAATCGCAACTTTAAAAGTTAAAAAACAAATGTGTTAAAGATAACCATAGTACAGTAATTTGTTATTAGATACACAGTATTAAAAATAGAAATTGTAATACGAATAACCTAAAATATGAGGAAGTAAATTACAAAGTTTCTGTATGTTGTATGCTATTGAAATTATTTCAGCTTAAAATAGGATGCTATAACTATAAAATATTTTATGTAAGCCTCACTGTAACCACATTGAAAAAAAGCTGTAGTAGGTACACATAAGACTATGAATAAAGGAGTCAAAAAATACTGCCACAAAAATTCGTCCAAAAATAAAAGACAGCAAGAAAGGAAGAAAGCAACAAAGGATCTGCAAAAAGTAAAAAGCAATTAACAAAATGGCAATAGTAAGTCTTTACCTATCAGTAAATGGGTTGAATTCTCCACTTAAAAGACAGAGAATAGTGGAAGGTTAAAAAACAAGATCCAAGAATGTGCCACCTACAATAGACTAGCATTAAGGATTCATATACACTGACAGTGAAGGGATGGAGAAGATATTTCAAGCAAATGGTAATAAAAAGCAGGGATAGCTATGCTTGTATCAGACAAAATAGACTTTAAGCTAAAAATGGCCAATGACAAAGAAGGGCATTAGATAATGGTAAAGGGGTCAATCCAAGACGATGTAATATTTTAAGTACTTATACATCCAACATCAGAGCACCTAAATACATAAAGCAAATACTAATAGATACTAAGAAACTAACACTAATAAACAGCAATATAATAATAGTTGAAGATTTTAAAGCATTATCACCAACAGTGATAGATCAACCAGAGAGAGAATCAGTGAATTGAACAATATAGATCAAATGGGTATAACAGACATACACCGAACTTTCTATCCAGCAACAGAAGCATACACATCTTCTCACAAGCACACAGAATATGTTCTAGGGTAGATCATATTTTAGGTCATAAAAAAATCTTAATAAACTCAAGAAGATAGAAATTACATCAAGTATTTTTTCAACCACAATAGAATGAAACTAGAAATCAATAAAAGGAAGAAAGCTGGAAATTCACAAATACATAGAAATTACAAAACACTTTTGAATAACCAATGGATCAAAAAGGAAATCAAAAAGTAAATTGAAATATTTGTTGAGATAAACAAAAATGGAAGCACAACATACCAAAACTTAGGGGCTGGGGCAAAAGCAGTTCTAAGAGGGGAGTTTATAGTTATAAGTGCATACACCAGGAAAAAAAAAGTTAAGACCTCAAGCAATCTTACATCACAACTCGAGGAACTAGAAAAAGAAAGAAATCAAGCCCAAAGCTGGCAGAAGGTAGGAAACAATATAAATTAGAGTAGAAATAAATGGAATATAAGAAAATAGAGAAGATAAATAAAACTGGCAAAACTTTAGACTAATCAAGAAAAAAAGGGGACTCAAAATTCTAAATGAAACAGAAACATTACAATAGATTCCACAGAAATACGAAGAGTCATAAAAGTACTATGAACAATTACATACCAACAAATTGGACAATCTAGAAGAGATGGATTAATTCTTAGAAACATGCAACCTACCAAGCCTGAATAATGAAGAAATAGAAAATCTGGACAGATCAATAAGTTAGGAGATTGAATCAATAATTAAAAATCTCCCAACAAAGAAAAGCCTAGGACCAGATAGTTTCATTAGTGAATTCTACCAATGATTTAAATAGGAATTTACACCAATCCTTTTCAAACTCTTCCAAAACACTGAAGGGAAGGAAACATTCCCAAATTCATGTTATGAAGTCAATATGATCCTGATATCAAAGCCAGATAAGGACACTACATGAGAACTACAAGCCAATATGCTTGATGAATATATGTACAAAAATTCTCAGTACTAGCAAATTGAATTCAACACCACACTAAATGATCATACACCATACTCAAGTGGGATTCATCCCTGGGATGAAAGGATATTTTAACATATGTAAATCAATAAACACATCACATTAATAAAAGATTAAAATTATGTGGTCATCTCAATAGATGCAGAAAAACATTAATACATTTCAACATCCTTTTGTGATAAAAACTCACAACAAACTGGAAATAGAAGGAATGTAACTCAATATGATAAAGGCCATATATGACAAACCCACAACTATCATAATACTTAATGGTAAAAGATTGAAAGCTTTTCCATTAAAATGAGGAACAAGAAAAGGGTGCCCATACTCACCATGCTATTCAACATATTACTTGAAGTCTCAGCCAGAGAAATCAGGCAAGAAAAAGAAATAAAAGGTATCCAAATGGAAAAGAAAATTGTCTCTGCCTGCAGATGACATGATCTTATATATAGAAATCCCTGAAGCCTCCACCAAAAACAAAAATAAAAAAATCTGTTAGAATAAATGAAATCAATAAAGTTATATTAAAAACAATAAAATATCTAGGAATAAACCTAACAAAGAGGTAAAATATCTGTAATCTGAGAACTATAGAACACTTATGAAAGAAATTGAAGAGGACACAAAGAAGAGGGAAAAAATTCCATGCTCATGAATTGGAAGAACACTGTTAAACTATCTATACTACCCAAAGAAATCTACACGTTTAATGCAATCCCTATCAAAATACCACCAGTATTTTTCACAAAGCTAGAACCAAAAATCGTAAAATTTGTATCTAACCACAAAAGACCTCAAATAGGCAAACCAATTCTGAAAAAGAAAAGTAAAGTGAGAGGTATCATGATTCTGTACTTGAAGCTATATTCCAAAGATGTAGTGATCAAGACAGTATGGTACTGGCACAAAAACATATGCATACATCAACCAAGAATAAAAAACCCAGAAATGGACCCACAACTGTATGGTCAACAAAGCAGGAAGAACATCCAACGGAAAAGAGTCTTGTCAACAAATGGTGTTGGCAAAACTAGACAGCAACATGCAGAAGGAAACTGGACCACTTTCTTACATGATATACATCAAAATGGATGGAGGACCTAAGTGTGAGACAGGAAACCATCAAAATCCTAGAGAAGAATGCAGGCAGCAACCTCTTTGACCTTGGCTGGATCAACTTCTTACTAAACATGTTGCCAGAGGCAATGGAAACAAAAGCAAAAATGGATTATCAGCACTTAAGATAAAAAGCTTCTGCACAGCAAAGAAACAATCAACAAAACTAAAAGGCAGCTACAGAAGGGGAGGAAATTTGAAAATGTCATATCCGATAAAGGATTAGTATCCAAAATCTACAAAGAACTTGTTGAACTCAACACCTAAAAAACAAATAATTCAATTAAGAAATGGGCAGAAGACATAAATAGACATTTTCCAAAGACATTCAGATGGCTAACAGACAAATGAAAAGATGCTCAATATCACTCATCATCAGGGAAATACAAATAAAAACTACAATTAGATACCACCTCACATCTGAGTGGCTAGATACCACCTCAGAATGGCTAAAATTAGTAACACAGGAAGCAACAGATGTTGGCAAGGATGAAGAGAAAGGGAAACCCTCTTATGCTGTTAGTGGGAATTCCAACTGGTGCAACCACTGGGAAAACAATATGAAGGTTCTTCAAAAAGTTAAAAATAGAATTACCCTATGACCTAGCAATTTCAGTACTAGGTACTTACCCAAACAATACAAAAATACAGATTTGAAGGGGTACATGCACCCTGAAGCTTATAGCAGCATTATCAACAACAAACTACAGAAAGAGTCTAAGTGTCCATCAACTAATGAATGGATAAAAAAAAGATGTGGTATATATAGATAATAGAATATTATTCAGCCATTAAGAAGCATGAAATCTTGCCATTTTCAATGACATGTATGGAGCTAGAATGTATTATGCTAAGTGAAGTAAGTCATAAAAAGACAAATACCATATGATTTCACTCATGTGGAATTTAGGAAACAATACAGATGAACAGATGGGAAAGGTAAAAAAAAAAAAAAAGAGGAAAGCAAACCATAAGAGACTCTTTTATATATATAATAATATACATATATTATATATAAATAATTTTATATAAGCTATTTATATACACATTTTATTTATTTATTTTTGATAGAGAGTGAGAGCAAGTGGGGAGAGGCAGAGACAGAGGAGAGAGAATTCCAAGCAAGGTCCTGCACTGCCAGCTCAGAGCCCAATACAGGGTTTGAACTCATGAACCATGAGATCATGACATGAGCCAAAATCAAGAGTCAGATGCTTAACTGACTGAGCCACCCAGGCAACCCCCAGAAGAGACTCTTGATGACAGAGAAAAAACTGAAGGTTGATGAAGGGGGGCGGGTGGGTAGGCAATGGGCTAAACGGGTGATAGCTATTAAGGAGGGCACTTTTTATGATCAGCACTGGGTGTTATATTCAAGTGATGAGTCACTAAATTTTACTCCTGAAACCAATATCACACTACACATTGACTAGAATTTAAATAGAAATTTGGGAGGAAAAAATAAAATTTCATCAATAGAAAAAAAGTTACAGGATACAAAATTGACATTCAAAAATGAGCGAAGTTTTATATACTAAAAGTGAATTATCTGAAAAACAAATTTGATTTAAATAGCATCAAAAACTAACAAAAATACTGAGGAATGTATTTGACAAAGGATGTGAAATATCTCTACACTGAAAACAGTATGACATTGATGAAAGAAATTGAAAGACACACGAATAAATGAAAACATATTCTGTTTATGTATAAGAATTAACATTATGAAAATGTTCATAGTACTCAAAGCCAACTATAGATTAAATGCAATCTGCATCAAAATTCCAATGACCTTTTCTACACAAGTAGAGAAAACAATCCTATATTTCATATGGAACCATGAAAGGTAGCTAAAGCGAACTGAGAAAAAACAAAAAAGCTGGAGACATCATGCTTCTTTTCAAACTATATTACAAAGCTAGAGTAATCAGAACAGTTTGGTATGGCCACAAAAATAGACTTATAGACCAATGGAACAGAATCAAGAGCCTGGAAATATACCCATGCATATATGTTCAACTAATATTTCATAAGGGAATACTGAATGGGGAAAAGATAAATGTTTTCAATTAATGGTGTTGGGAAAACTAGGTATTTGTATGGAAAAGGATGTAACTGTAGCCCTATCTTTCACCTCTCACAAAAATTAACTGGAAATGTATTAAAGACATAGGTGTAATTCCTGCAAATATCAGCTCCTTAGAAGAAAATGGAAAAAGCTCCTTAACATTGGTCTTGGCAATGATTTTATAGATTTGACTCCAAAAGCACAAGGATAAAAAGCGAAAAACAAATGGGACTACATCAAACTAAAAAGCTTCTGTATTGCATAGGAAACGTCATGAAAGCAAAAAAACCCTACAGAATGGGAGAGCATATTTCCACACTATATATCTCAAGGAATTAATACCTAAAATATATAAGTAAATCATACAATTCTACGGTAAAAAAAAAAAATCCATTAAAATGGGGCAAAGGATCTAAATACACATTTTTGCAAAAAAGGCTTACAATGTCCAACAGGTACATAAAAAGATGCTCAACATCAGTAATCATCAGAAAAATACAAATAAAGTCCACAAGGAGACATCACCTCACGTCTTATAGAATGGCTTTTATCAAACAGCATGTGGGAAAAGGGAATCTTTGTGCAGCGTTGGTGGGGACATACACTGATACCACCACCATGGAAACAGTATGGAGTTTCCTCAAAAAATTAAAAATAATATGGAATGCCTGGGTGGCTCAGTTGGTTAAGCGTCCAATTTCAGCTCAGGTCATGATCACGTGGTTCATGACTTTGAGCCCCTCATCGGGCTCTGTGCTGACAGCTCAGAGCCTGAGCCTGTTTGGGATTCTGTGTCTCCCTCTCTCTCTCTCTCTCTGCCCCTCCCCTGCTCACATTCTGTCTCTCTCCCTCTCAAAAATAAACACAAAAAAATTAAAAATAGTATTACCATATAATCTAGCAATCCCACTTTTGGGTATGTGTTTGAAGGAAATGAAATCACTTATTGAAAAAATGTCTCCACCTCCCCCCCATATTAATTGCAGCTTTATTTACAATAGATGAGATGTAGACACAACCTAAATATCCATTGACAGGTGACCACTGGATAAACAATGAATTAGTGTCTACTGGATAAACAAAATGTCACACACACACTCACAAATATTATTCAGCCTTCAAAAAGGAAGTATTATCATTTGCAACAATATGGGTGAGCCTTGAAATTGTTATACTAAGGGAAATAAGACAGAAAAAGACTGCATCATCTATGTGTGGAATCTGAAAAAACTGAACTCCTAGAAACAGAGAGTAGGTTGGTGGTTGTCAAGAAAGAGGATTAGGGGAGGGGCGCCTGAGTGGCTCAGTTGGTTGAGCGTCCAACTTCGGCTTAGGTCATGATCTCACAGTTTGTGAGTTGGAGCCCCGCATTGGGCTCTGTGCTGACAGCTCGGAGCCTGCTTCGGATTCTGTCTCCTTCTCTCTCTCTGCCCCCCTCCCCACTTGTGCTGTCTGCCTCTCAAAAGTAAATAAATGTAAAAAAAATTTTTTAAAAAGAAAGAGGATTAGAAGAGATGAGAGAAATGAGTAAAGATGGTTAAATGGTACAAATTACCGGTTACAAGATGAGTGAATTCTGGGGGATGTAATGGTGACTATAGTTAACAATACTATATTATATACTTGAAAGTTGGTAAGAGGATAGATCTTAAAAGTTCTTACCACCCCTTCCCCCACACAAATGATAACTATCAGAGGTGATGGATGTATTGACTAACCTTATGGTACTAATCATTTCATAATATATATACATATATCAAACTATCACGTTGTATAACTTAAACTTACACAATATTATATGTCAATTATATCTCAATAAGACTTGAAAGAAAAGGAGAATGTCGTACACTGCTCAGCAAGTGGTAAGCCCTCAATATTACCTATTGCTGATATTATGTAAGAATATAAGCTCCTCCAAGAAAATATGTCTTTTGTCCTAGAAGTAGCAGTTTTATATGTGGTGTTGGAAATAAAGGAAACCATTGAAGCAAAAATATACCTTAAAGAAGATGAATGTAAACTCAGGATTCAGGAGAGACAGAGAAATGAAGATATTTTCTTATTTTTCTAAAACATAAATTCTTAGTTCTTTTTTCTTTCATCTTGGTTTCCAATATTGCATGGAGCCAGGATATACTACCTCTTTAAAAAAAAAAAATTAGAACTTCTCCAGCTATGATGGCAAATGTGGGCAAGTCCTCTTTTACCTAAAAATAACTAGACCTAGACAGCTGCCTGGCTTAATATAAATGAGAAAAGGGAAAAAGCTGAATATTCAATACTCTTTGAAAATGATAGGTTTGGCAGACTAGATCTGAATGGCTGAAGCCAAATGTGAGGTCCATGTTTTCCATTGGTCCTTTTTCTAGTAGGACTAGGAAGTACTGTGGTTATGAACAAATTTCTAGCGAATTCAAGTGCTAGAGAGGTAAAGCAGGTCATTTAGGCCAAAGGATCTTTTGTTAGATCTTTAACTTAATCTTAGGATCTAAGAATCAAGTCTGGCTTAAGCTTTGATGTGAACTGAGAGGAAAGGCATCCCATTTTCAACCAAAGGATGTCGCTATAAACTGTAAGACATTCTTGAAAGACATGCTTGCTTAGGATGTTTCTAAGAAGTTACATCTTGATCCAAACATTGGGGTCTTGGATAAAAATGGAGATTTGGGTGTCAAACACTACATCCAAACTCAGTAAATTTGTAAATAGGTCATTCCACACTTAGACCATTCTCTTCTTAATTTTGGTACAGAAAGAATAATACTCTGAAATGTATTGCCTTTGCTGCAATTTTTCTTTTTTTTTTTTTTAAATTTTTTTTAACGTTTATTTATTTTTGAGACAGAGAGAGACAGAGCATGAACAGGGGAGGGGCAGAGAGAGAGAGAGAGAGACACAGAATCTGAAACAGGCTCCAGGCTCTGAGCTGTCAGCACAGAGCCCGATGTGGGGCTCGAACTCACAGACCGTGAGATCATGACCTGAGCCGAAGTCGGATGCTTAACCGACCAAGCCACACAGGCACCCCTACCTTTGCTGCAATTTTTCAATTTGTACTTCCTTTTTCATACATTCTAGTGATTCCATTGGTGAAATAGGAAAAAAAAAAAGCATTAGAATCTATTTAAAAATTGACTCATTTATTCATTCATTCCTCTGCCTTTATCCAGAAGCATTTTGAACAGTTCATAATCAGAAGAGGTTTTGTTTTCTAAGACGTTATTGGTAAAGAATATATGCTTTTAGCTTTTTAAGGCATTTGTGAAAGATACATATATCAACATTGGTGTCTGTCAAGCTCTTAAGAAATAATCATCATGAATTTTATTCTCCCCACTGGAGTTTGGGACAGCTCCTATATTCATCATTTTTTAGCATAACTGTCTAATCATATTTGGGTATAAGAAGGACATTTCTTGGACTCTAATAAAGTAACTATGGCTGTGGTTTGTAATTGTGCTTCTCTGGATAAAGTGAGCTAGGTGCTATTGACATTGACAAGTATTTTCTTTCCATATGCATTAAGACTTTTCTTTTTTGTTAATGTGTTCTTACAAACTATCTAATTAGATGTTTGAAGACCATGATTTATTTATTTATTTATTTATTTATTTATTTATTTATTTATTTATTTTTTAATTTTTTTTTTCAATGTTTATTTATTTTTGGGACAGAGAGAGACAGAGCATGAACGGGGGAGGGGCAGAGAGAGAGGGAGACACAGAATGGGAAACAGGCTCCAGGCTCCGAGCCATCAGCCCAGAGCCCGACGCGGGGCTCGAACTCACGGACTGCGAGATCGTGACCTGGCTGAAGTCGGACGCTTAACCGACTGCGCCACCCAGGCGCCCCGACCATGATTTATTTTGATGCAATTATCCAACTGATTTGTTTGCTTTCTATTTCCAGCTTCTTACATCCACTATACCAATGTAAGAACACCTCACCTGGTGCCAAAGATAACAGAGGATTCGGCAAAGCTGGATGCCTTGACAGTGTATTAACAACAAAGCTGATCTGGCACATGACAGTTGGGTTCATTTCAGCAAATCCGTTATTAAAATTTTATTATCCAATGACGAATAAATGGATTTGGACCTTTCCTCTCCCTCTTGCTATCTTATTTTATATAATCAGCATTGTGTGGAAATTTTGTTTTTCTGGTTCTGCATTAGTGTTTTCAAAGTAAAGTAGTCAATAAATCTTCATAATTGACTCAAACTGTACTAGGATTACAGGCCAAACGTAGAGGGTTATTGATGTATTTTAAAAACTTGAGTAGGAAGCCAATGAGCTCAAGCATAAAAAACTTGGTTACTGGGACTTACAAAATATAGGATGAATTTAAAGTAAAGCAATTTGGCTCTGGAGAAATGGTGGTGTTTATGTAACTTGAGAAATGTTAGCCAGATAGATTGCTTTTGAATAGAGACCTATATAAAATCAGTGACGTATTGTCTGGCATATATAAACACATGTATTCACAGAGGCGTTGGGTCCTTATAAGGCAATGCCATGTCAGACATCTTGTCTGATAACAGAATGATGCTTCAGGTTGAGGTACATTTGAGGTCTCACACATCATGTGTATGATAAACACAAAATTGTTTGTTATGCACAGCTGACAGGAAAGAAATACCTCTTCCCACATCAGAAGCATTTCAGATGTCAATGGTCTACTAATTTCAGAATATTAGAAAAACAAGATAAACAAATAGAAAAACAAGAAAAACGTGGTGAGAAAGACCACCATTTCTGAATCCATTTATTAAAATTGTATAGTTTCAACAGGGATAGAATTGAGATAGGGACAGTATAAAAGGGTAAATCATGATCCAAGATCTTCCCATATTGTCTGATAACAACCATGTTAGGTCCCTAAACAAAACATCTTATTGGTTAATTTGACAGTGGAGGAATATGTTAACAACCATTATTTGTATTACTTTTGTACCCTTTATCTCATTTATTATAGCCAATATGTATTATTAATACCTACTAGTCTTAGGTATTATTATTAGCCCATTTTAAGGACTGGGAAATAAGGCTTAGAAAAGTTAAATGACTTCCCTAAAGCTACCTAGCTAGTACTAGTCCTGGGATTTGAACCTAAGTTTTTGAACTGAACTGGTATGCTCTCTTCATTCTAAAGTTCTGCCTCTGTTTTAATCACTATCATCTGCCTTAGCTAACAGCTCCATAAATGGTTGTGAGAAGTTACAATATTGTTGACAAATAGTCACATACTTTGAATCAATCATGCAGATTTTCTGCATATGGAAACCTCATATCCATTTAGAACTCCTCCCTGATCTCCTAGTATATCAAGATGGTTCTGGGAAGAGAATATAGCTCTTCATCCAAGTCTGCGTTGTTATTTCCATCATCATGTCATCTGGGTTCACGAGACCATTTTCCAACACTCCTCAAAGCATTTTTCTTCTTATATAATAATTCTAACTAAAGCATTTTAGATAAATGACCTAGGATACTTGTTCAAGTGATCAGCTTTATAAAGTTTCTTAAATCCTTTCTACTTAAACTGTTTTCATCAGTTTCTCTAGCAAGGCTATCTACTCTTTACTTATTTACGATGAACTCTCCAAGGGAAAACAAACATTTCCCTGAAAGAAGGTCTAATCTGTCCTTACCAACTCAGGAAATCACACATAATATAAGTGGAAAGAAAAGGCAGATTTTGCCAAACCGATTTTGCTTCTCGAAGGGCCACTGTACCAAATAAAAAGACAGGCTTTATTCTTCCTATTCTTTTTCCCTTTCTTTTACTCCTCCCCTCTCTCATTTGCTTTCTTGTACAATCCGAGTCAGTATAGGATTTATGGTGGCTTAATGTGGCAAATACTGCAAAGTGATATAATTAGAAATGGGTGAGGAATAAAAAGATAATAGGAAGAAAGAAAAGTACTCTATGAATTAAATACTTCAGAGGAGAAGGCTAGGACCAACTAAATTGCTTGATAAATGAACAATACTAAATATAATTTAAGCAGGATCACTTTTAAATACATATGGAATATTAATACTCAAATGATCTCAGAAAATTTAACTTACAAATACATATGCACAGATATCACTATTCATATTGTGCTGTGTTTATATTCTATTCATTTCTATGAAACTGCAAGCCGTGGTAGGACCTTTTGACTTATGAGTAGAACAGTGTTGGTGTCGCATACTTTAGAAGACTTTAAGGCATACCAGCTGACCTGAATCTCTTTGCTTAAGAATTTTTTTTAAGCTGAGGAAAGCTGCTTTGCTTATGCAAAATTAGCACCACTGCCTATTCCTCAGCACCGCTCCACCAAAAACAATTAGTTTATGTATAAATATTTCAGTTCCCTCACTCTTCAGGCAATGTAACCTTATGGTGCAGATTTCCAAGTCTTCCCATGGGACCAAGATCCAGTCACCCACAGTAATAGCTAGCTTGCTTTTGCTGACTGCCTTCTCCTCTAACTTCCCCCACTCTTCAACCAAATGAACTGCTTGAATACAAACTCTATTTAGCATCTGCTTTGGGGGGGACCCAAATTAAGACAATTTCATCCCCAGAGCCTACGTTAGGACCTAACAAATTGTTGGTTGAAGAGGATTTTTAAAAATTATTTTAAATTATAAAATCATTGTTATCACCTAAAACAGATGTTTTTAATGCAAAGGATTAGGATATGGAATCCTGAAGCTCATTCCCAAACTTAACTTCTTGGGGGAGAAGGGCTGAGTGGTGGTCTGTTGGTCTCCAGTGATGAAGTAGCCACATTCTAGCCTCTGATGTACAAAGTGTGCCCTGTCCACTCCTTCACTTGCTGTCTTTACTAATAAGGGAGGCAAGAAAGTCTTGCATCTTAAAGGCCTTCTCCATTACTGACTTGAGGGGACAGAAATGAAACTATCTTTCCAGTGGTTCAGGTCTCTTTTCAGCATTTTAATTACCTTTTTTCCAAGGTACAGAATATGACAATACTTCAATCAATCACACACTTTGTGGTACTACTAGTCAACAGTTTCTGCTTTCTCCTACCCTTGAGAGCTGTGGTAAATGGCTGGGTCAACAGCTTGGGAAACTGGTTTCCTCTCACTTCTCCATACAGCTTAAATCTTAGAGCAAATCCTCAGCACCCAGACGCCTGCTTTCTTTCTCTGGTGCTACATCTATTTAGGTCCTCAGTGGTACCATGTACACAAAAATTCAGATTTCTGGCTTCTCTTGAAAATAATCAGAAGACTCAGTATTCTGAGTCTGTGATCCTATGTGGCACTAGTAGCTGGAACTGTATAACTGCTGTCCTGTTTAGATGGAGCTCTCATTCTCTAGTTTCCTAACATGCCTATTTCCCTCATTCATGTCACCTATTTGTCATTGAGCTTATAATTTCTGATGGCTCCTTAAAGCTCTCATGTTCTGTTGTGCATTTTTTGTGCTGAAGGCTAGGGAGACTGGGGAAAGGGATGGGCCAGCCCTTTCTTGCTGTCTTTCCTCTCTAATGAAGATCACTTTCCATGGTTGAACATTATCTAAACTCTTTGAAACCTATGCCAAGGCTTAGAGTTTGTATGTTAAAAGGTAGGGGCTGTAGGGGTCAACTAAACGTTAGACTGGGTGACCTGGATAGGTAGCATTCAAAAGATGGGATATATTCTTTGTACTTTGCCACTCCTATGCCTCCCTGCATGACACAAAGTACAATTTCAGAACTGATAAACCACTACCTTGCTTCATAAAAACTTCAAATTCAGGCCAGTTGTATCTTTTAAGTAAAGGAGAAGCCAGCTATCAAGTCCCCTCCAAGCATGGCTTCATAGCCAAGCCACAGGCTCAGTTAGAATTGATTCCTAAATACCTCATCTTCTTTTTGTTTTATTTTAATGAAACAAATTTTCCATCTATATTATAATTTTAAGATACTTTCAAATCTTACTTGAGCTCCTTCTTTGGCTTAGTGAAGAACTGTGTCCTACACTCTAGAAACCTATGTTTTCACCAATGTTATCAGTTCACTGGATCAGGGAATGTGGCAGACTCAGAGTAGCTGGATTTTGTGACTCTGCCAGCATTTCTCATGACCCCTTTTAGAACAAGAAACAACTGGATGATGGCATAGTGAGCACCTTAGTATCTATTTAATAGATACCCTGTAAAATGTTGATAAACTTACATTAAGTGGGAGAAAGTTAATAGACATTTACTTTAGTACTGTCATATCAACTATGTAGTTTTTTTACAACATGATTGTGGCATATTTTTTCATGTTTTCTTTTATTAGTGAATTTTAAGTTTAAGTTTTCAGAAGACATACAATTGGGGATGCATTACAGTCAGTGTCAGAATCAGATTCCTGACAGATATTGCAAGAATGGAATGATGGGGTTAAAAAAAAAAAACCATTATATTTAAAGGGGAAATCTGTACCTTTCCACACCCATACAGCAGGAAACACATGTAAGCCCAAAACATCAATGCCCAAGTCTAGGATGGAGATGTGGTTTAGTAGCCACATATGTGAAAAAGGTTATAGTTAGCTGAAAACTGAATTAGAGTCACAAATAGGATGCTGCTGCTCCAGAGCAATGCTATCCTAAACACATTAATGGAAATGATTCTTGCCCAGAAAGACAAATGATGTTACCACTTTACAAAGTATAGTTAAGGCCATACCTAGACCTGGTGTTCACTTGTGATATCATAGCTTAAGTGGGATACTGACAGACTAGAGTGTATTTGGAGGGCAGGGACTAGATGAAGAAGACTTGGAAACTATTAACAGCTTGGAGATGGAAAGACTCAAGGCAGACATAATAATGGCTTTTAAACATCTCAAATCCTGATATATAGATGCTAGAACAGATGTATCCTATATTGCACTTGGAGGACTGATGTGTGGTCAATAAGACATTAGAAGTGGAGACTCATGTTTATCTTTCTATAAAAAAATACTTTACATTTATACTCAGTGACACGGATATATAATTTTATTTCCTGAATATTAGACTTGTCCAAAACTGCCCTAGGCTGATTCAAGAGGTATTTTCATTATTGTGAACTATTCAAGAAAAGCAGAGATACACAGATATATAACAGTAGCAGTAAGTTTTTACTAGCTGATCTCCAAGTGTCCTTTAAAAGTTCTGAAGAGTTGGAGTCCTATAAACATTAGCACTAAATGATCTATTTAGCTTGGTTTCAAAATAAGATCCAACTTCCAAACCATAATTTCCACTGAAGTATATGTAATCAAACCATTCATTTCTGTGCTTGCTGTCTTATTAGGCCATGGTGCTACTCATTCACCTCCAATCCTACTGTCTGGCAGAGAATGAAGTCTGAATTTGTGTTTCTTAGGTGAATATGTATTTTTAAATTACAAATATCCTTTGGTAACATTAGGTAGCATTTGGTGCTATTAGTGTTACTACTGAACACTTTTATACATTCAACATTAGAGATTCTTTTCTATAGACACTTTAATTAAAAAAAAAAAAACATTCCATTCTTCTGTTCTCTTAATACTGTGTTGCTCAAAGTGTGGTACTGGATACTGCTGGAGTCCCTGGTTGTGATTTTTTTTATCATACTTTGCAGGAAATTTGGTAGTTTTAGAACAAAGGGAGATTATGTAATTTTAGTCATGTATACTGCCCATATTTGAGATATAAGAATTGAGATTTCCCCCTAAATACTGTAATATTTTGAAAATGCTCATCTGCTGTAAAGAATGCATTATTTTGCCTACTCTTTTCATGTAATGGAATCACTTTTACTCATTATATTTGCATATATATTATTAGCATTGTTTTTATAATATCCTTTATCCACAAAAGTGAATTGGTGGCTCAAAAGCTGTTTATTAATGTGTAAAAGTAATGATAAAAACAGGATAAAGTAAATCCTATAATTAATTTCTAAATGTAAGTGGAAAACAGACTTCAATATTAATTATGAGTATGGATATTTATGGACTGGAGCAAACAAATCTTCAAGTGTTATTATTTTGCACAAGAAAAAACTAAAAATGTAAATAGGATGCATAATACATAGCTAGAAATTGGATATTATTGAAGCAGTAGTCCATTTGTTTCTTGTTCTTGAGTGGTGTTATAAACCTTTTCTGAAATAGAGGGATAAAGCCTTGGAAAATTTGCATAATTATGAACCAAAGTAGAATGGGTTCTCTGGTCCAAAACAAGCAAATGACTTGCAGTATGAAATATATAATTTTTTTTTGTTCCTAAGGATAGTGATGAGCCCAAAACTTTGGGTAGCTACAGTTACATTTATCATGGCAAAAATCAGATACAAATGATACCATTTCTGAGATAATTTTAAAATTCCACAAAATTGGAGCACCTGGGTGGCTCAGTGGGTTAAGCAGCTGACTCTACGTTTTGGCTCAGGTCATGATCTCTCGGTTTGTGAGTTCCAGCCCTGCATCGGGCTCTACGCAGATAGTGCAGAGCCTGCTTGGAATTTCCTCTCTCTCCCTGTCCCTACCACACTCAGGCTCTTTCTCTCAAAATAAACTAAAAACATTTTAAAATGCCACAAAATTAATGCCAACTTCTATGCTTGGAGAGAAAGCAGGAAAGCAATATGTAGAATCTCTTTATCAAATGACACAGTTAAAGATTGTAGAATATCAATGGTATGCAGTCTAGAAAGCTAACTGTGCACCAGCAGATCCAGGTACATGATACTGCTGGCATGCAAAATAAGGATCCCTTCTTGCATATATGAGGAAGAATGGTCTCATGACTTCTGTCCTCTTCATCACTAAAAACTTCTCTTATGGTTGAGATTTTCAAAGTTAATTATTGTTCTGTGATCCATGTTAGACCCTGGAAAGGATACAGTGGGATCAAGCAGTCATGAGAAACCCATTATATCAGGGAAAGGATTAACAAGACGAGCAAATTCTGGTCCCAGTTCAAGATGATAACACAGGAAGATCCTGAATTCACCTCTTTCCATGGACACACCAAATCACCTGCTATACTATGGTACAATTTCCTCTGCAAAGAACCTAAAATCTTGCAGAGTGACCCTTCGCATCAGGTAAATGAGAGGAAAACCACAGTAAAGCAGATAGGAAAGGCTGAGACACAAAGTCACAGTAAACCCTACCTCTTAGTACAGTGACTTAGGGAGAAAACCAAAACCTGGAGCCTTTGCCCGAGAAGCAAATAGTTCATCAGGCACCCCAACTTTTATGAGTGGCACCTGAGAGATAAGCCCTCCAAACAACTGGTTTTGAAGACTAACAGGGCTCATGCCAATAAGACCTGCGGTGCTGTGGTGTAAAGACACTGGGCTCCTAAAGAGTGTGCATGCAGACCCTTCAGGGCCCAGTGCAGAAGCATCCCTTTGAAAAGCACCCAGACTTGATGTGAAAAAGACTAATTTGCTAATTCTAAAGCATTAGGTTTAAGGGTCAGGGTCCTCCTAGGTTACTCTTTGGGGGCACAGGCTGGTGGGTGCCATATTCTCTTCTCTCTCTTCTTTGTTAAAGCCAGCAGAAGCATCTTTGTTTAAATTGTTCTTTTCTCTTTTTTTGGTGGGTGCCACCTTTGCCCTCCCCATTACCTTTCTCTAGCCAGGGGAGACCATCTTTATGTGCTCCCTCTGTAACACTCAGGGTGCCAGTATCTCCTAAAGGGGAGCTTCCACACATGTCTGGTGCCCTGCTTTTTACATCTGGTGACCCAGTTTTTGCAGCTGAAACCCAGGGGACACCTCTTGCTTACCTGACTCTGAAGGCCAGGGGGCTTATGTTCCTGGGTCCCATGGGACTATAACAATTAAAGAGATGGTTTTTGGCAGATTATTACCTCCAGGAACTTCACAGATAGCAGGATAAAACACACCCCCAATCTTTCTGATAGAGAGGCCTTTTTGCTTGACCAGGAGCTTTGTTTGGCCTGAGGGACAGGCATCTGGTTTAGTACATTTATATGGGCCTACAGAGATATTTTTAGGAAAGGGAGGCTGGTGAACACAATGATTATGCTTTCCCTCTACCTCAGCTCAACTCACTGGTATTTTAAGGAAAGGAGTTTATACCCTTTTCTGTTAACCTGATATTTGCAGCTGCTTCCAGGGGGCACCTCTACATCATTTGGCTCTGGAGGTCAATGGGACTTATGCTCATGGGTTGCCACAGGATTGTAATCATCAATGGAGAAAGAGTTCTTAACAGCTACCACCTTCAGGGCTCAGCAATAGGCAACAGACCTAGAAGCTCAATCTTTGTATCAAAGAGGTCTATTAGCTTATCAACTTAACTGCAGCCTGAGTGGCAGGCTTCTCATTTAACACACATCTAAGGGCTGGCTTTAAACTTTTCTTGAGCTTTAGTGGGCAGCTGCTACTTCACACTCTCCCTCTGCTGCTGTCTAGACTGAAAGCATCTCTTGAAGAAGAGCTCTTATACATATCTTGTGCCCTAGTCTTTACATTTGCTGCCCTGGTTTTTATGGTCACTGTCCAGAGTATAACCCTTCATTACTTGGCTCTTGTGGTCAAGGGACTTGCATATCTGGGTCCCACAGGACTATAAGAATTAGAGAGACAGTTGTTGGTGGGCTGCCAGTCTCAGGACACTGTACATAAAATAGACTGAAACAGCCTTCCAGTCTTTCTGTGAAGGAAGCTTGCTGGCTAATCCTGTAGTTTTGGCCCAAGGTGTAGGTTTCAGGTTTGGCACAACACACGGGAGCTACAGAGGTAGTCTGAGGGAACATAAGGCATAAGATGTCATACTTGTGCCCTCTCTTTTCCTCATTACAGCTCACCAGTATCTCCAAGAAAAGAGCTTATAAACTAGTCTGCAACCCCAATTTTTGCAACTGCCACTTGAGACACCTCCAGATCACCTGGCTCTGGTGGCCAGTGGGGCGTATGCTTGCAGCATATATTTGCATTCTTTGAAAGCTGCTGCATGAGTGTCTGGCTTCCAATCTACCTAACTACAGATGTTGACTGAGATCCTTCCATTTGGGACACTAGTCTTGGCACACCCTCAATTACTGGGGGCTTTAAAATAATATAGGCTGCATGGACAATCACAAAGATTTGAGAGAAAACCAAGAGCTAGGGCAGGGTTGAACAATGTTTCATCTGCTACACCAGGCCAATCCTTCAAGATTGGGAGTGGTGGATCCTTCTTCTAATGCATAGAAGACAACAGAAAGTAAAAGAAACAGAAACATTTCTAAAACGAAACAGTAAGATGAAACCTCAGGAAAAATAGGTTAATCAAACGGAGATCAGTAATTTACCTGATAAAGAGTACAGAGTTATGGTTAAAACATGTTCACTGAGCTCAGGAGAAAAATGGATAAACACAATGTTAACTTCAACAAAGAGAGAATTTAAGACAATACCAAACAGAGCTCGCAGGACTGAAAAATACAATAACTGAACTAAAAAAAAATGCTACAGGGGTTCAACAGTAGTCTAGATGAAGATGAAGCAGAGCAAAGGATCAGTGAACTCAAACAGGCCAGAGGAACTTACACAATCAGAGTAGGAAAAAAAAAAAAAAAAAGAAAAAAGAAAAAAAGAAGACAGCCTAAGGAGTTAATGGGATAACTTCAAGCATACTAATATTCACAATAGAGGAATCCCAGAAGGAGAAAAAAGTGGGCCAGAAAATTTATTTAAGGAAATAATACTGAAATCTTCCCAAACTTGGGAAAGGAAACAAACATCCAGATCCAGAAAGCCAAAGTTTCAAACAGCATGATCTCAAAGAGACAGACATATAATTAAAATGTCAGAAATTAAAGGCAAGTAGATAATCTTATAAAAGCATCAAGAGAAAAACAACTTTTTACATACAAGGAAATCCCATAGGGGTATCAGCAGATTTTTCAGCAGAAATTTTGCAGGCAGGAAGGGGATGGTTATGATATACACAAAGTACTGAAAGAAAGAAATTTCCACAAGAATGCTCTTCTTGGCAAAGTTATTCAGAATTGAAATAGGCTTTTTTTTTTAGACAAGAGTTAAAGGAGCTCATCACCACTAAACTGGCTTTACAAGAATTGTTAAAGAGACTCTTTAGGTTGAGAAGAAAAGATGCTAATTAGTAACAAGAAAACTTGAAAGAGTAAATCTCACTGGAAAGGTAAATATATAGTAAGGGTAGTGGATTAAAAATTTATAAGTGGATTCAAGACATGAAGCTAGTATGAAGTTAAAATACAAAATTAGTATAAATATCGCTACAAAAATTAGTTAAGGGATACACAAGATAAAAAGATACTAAATGTGACATCAAAAAATAAAACAAGGAAGAGAAAAAAAGAGCTTTAGAGGGCATTCAAACTTAAGTTGTCATCAACTTAAAATGGACAGTTATAAATATAAATTGCTATATGCAAACATTATGGCAACTGCAAAGCAAAAATCTATAGTAAATACACAAAAGAGAAAAACAATCTAAGCATACCACTAAAAAAAATTCCCAAACCACAGGGGAAGAGAGAAAGAAAAGCAAGGAACAGAGGAACTGCAAAACAACAGAAAACAATGGCAGTAAGAACATACGTATCAATAATTGCCTTAAACGTAAATGGACTAAATTCTCCAATCAAATGACAGAGAAGTTAAATAAAGAAAACAACAACAAGACAAACAAAACCCCAAACAAAAAGAGCCATCCGTAGACTGCCTATGAGGCTCCTGATGTAAGTACACACAGAGACTGAAAGTGAAGTGATGGAAAAAGATATTTCATACTAAAGAAACCAAAAGAAAGCTGGGGTAATAATACTTATCTCAGAAAAAATAGACTTTAAAACAGACTGTAGTAAGAGCAAAAGAAGGGCTTTAATAATGAAAAAGGGGTCAATATAACAAAAGGATATAACATTTGTAAATATTTATACACACAATATAGGAGAACCTAAACATATAAAGTAAATATTAATGGATCTAAAGGGAGAAATAGCAATATAAAAGAATAGAGAATTTTAGTAGGTCATTTGCATCAATGAATGGATCATCCAGACAGAAAATCAGTAAGAAAACATTGGCCTTAAATAATACATTAGACCAGATGGGCTTACCAGATATACACAGAACATTCTCTCCAAAAGTAACATAAGATACATTCTTTTCAAATGCTTATGGAACATTCTCCAGCATAGACTGATCAAATTTTGGTCACAAAGCAATTCTTAACAAATTTTACAAGGCTGAAATCATACCAAGCATCTTTTTGGACAATATTAAAGTAGAAATCAATCATTCAGTTCCTTGCTCAATCCCTCAAGAACTGAAAAATTCACAAATATGTGAAGATTAAACAATATGCTATTGAACAATATATCAGTGAAGATATCAAAGGAGAAATAAATACCTGAAGACAAATGAAAATACAACATACCAAAACATGTGCAATGCAGAAAAAACAGTTACAAGATAGAAGATCATAGCAATAAATGTCAACCTCAGGAAATGAGACAAATCTCAATTAAACAACCTAATTTTATTCCTCAAACAATCAAAAAGAAAAACAAGGTCAAAGCCCAAATTTAGTACCATAAAGGAAATAACAAAAATCAAAGCAAAAATAAATGAAAGGCAAAAAAGAGAATACAAAAAAAAAAAAAAAAATCAATCAACTCAAGAGCTGATTCTTTGAAAAGATAAAATTGATAAACCTTTAGTTTGACTCACCAGGAAAAAAAAAAAAGAAAGAGGAGTCAAAATAATAAAAGATAAGGCATTATAAGTGAGTGATACCATAGAAATACAAAAGATAATACTAGGAACAATTATATATCAATAAATTGGACAATTTAGGAAAAAATGATATATTTCTAGAATCTATAGCCTTCTAAGACTGAATCACAAAGAAATAGAAAATCTGAATAGACAAATTACTAGTAGGAAGGTTGAATAAGTAATCAAAAACCTTTCAACAAAAGTTTATGAACAAATGGTTTTACTAGTGAAAACGTTCAAAGAATACCAATCCTTCTCAAAATCATCCAAAAATAGAAGATCAAACACTTACAAACTCATTGCACAAGGCCAGCATCACAGTGATACCAAAACCAGATAAGGAGTCCAAAAATAAAATTATAGGCTATCCCTGGTGAACACAGATGCAGAAATCATCAACAAAATATTAGCAAACTAAGTTAAAAATACATTAAAATGATCAGATACTTTGATTTTGTGGAATTTTTCCAGATATGCAATGTTGGTTCAACATCCAGAAACCAATTAAGGTGATAAATCACATTAACAAAATGAAGGACAAAAATTATATGATCATTTCAATAGATTCAGAAAAAGCACTTGAAAAATTTAATATCAATTTATAATATAAAATCTCAACAAAGTGGGCATAGAGGGAATACACCTTAAGATAATAAGGATCATATGTGACAAGGCCACATCAAACATCATACTCAATGGTGAAAAGCTTAGAGCTTTTATTGGGAATCCTAGCTAGAGCAATTAGGCACAAAAGAGAAATACAAGGCATCCAAATTGGAAAGGAAGAATTAAAACGGTCACTATTTGCATGTAACATGATATTGTATGTAGAACTAATCAATAAATTCAGTAAATTTTCAGGATTCAGAAATGTGTTGCATTTTATATTCTAATAATGAACTAGCAGAAAAAGAAATTAAGAAAACAAGCTCATTTGTAATGACATCAAAACAAAATAGTTAGTAATAAATTTAACCAAGGATGTGTAAGACCTGTGTACTGAAAATAAGACACTGATGACAGAAATAGAAGACACAAGTAAATTGAAAGATATTCTATATTCATTGATTGGAAGAATTAATATTGTTAAGATGTCCATATTACCCAAAGAAATCTACATATTCAATGTAATCCCTATCAGAATACCAGTGGCATTTTTCCCACAGAAATAGAAGAAACAATTCTAAAATTTTATGTTACCCTGAAAGACCCCAAATACACAATTTTTAGAAGGAATAACAAAGCTGGAGGTACCACATTCCTTGATTTCAAACCATATTACAAAGTTTTAGTAATCAAAACAGCATGGTAATGTCATTAAAACAAATAGATCAATAGAACAGAACAGAGCCCAGAAATATACCCATGTGTATAGGGTTAATTAATCTATGACAAAGGAGACAAGAATATATAGTGAGGAAATGACAGTTTTTTGAACAAAATGGTACTGGGAAAACTGGACAGCCAAATGCAAAAGAATAAACTGGAGCAGTACCTTATTCCATAAAAATTACCTCAAAATAGATTAAAGACTTGAACATTAAACCTGAAACCATACAATCCCTCAAAGAAACCATAGGCACTAAGCTCCTTGACACTGGTCTTGGTGTAATTTCTTGAATTTGACACCAAAAGCAAAGGCAAAAAAAGCAAAAATAAACACTAATCATCAGGGAAATGTAAATCAAAACCACAATGAGATACCACACCACACCTGTTAGAAAGGCTATTATCAAAAAGACAAGAAATAGAAATGTTGGTGAGGATATGAAAAATCAAGGAAATCTTATGCACTCCTGGTAGGAATGTAAATTGGGGCAATTGCTATGGAAGCCAGTATAGAGGTCCTCAAATAGTTAAAAATAAAACTATCATATGATTTAGCAAGTCTACTTCTGGGTATTTATCCAAAGAAAATAAAAACATCAACTTGAAAAGATATATGCACCCCTATGGTCATTACAGCATTATTTACAATAGCCAAGATATGGAAACAACCTATGTCCATTGATGGATGAATATATAGTCATATATATATATGACTATAGGTAATCTACCTAGATAGATATAGATAATGGAATATTATTCAGCCATAGAAAAGAATGAAATCTTGCCATTTGTAGCAACATGGATGGACCTCAAGGGCATTATGCTAAACTAAGTCTGACAGAGAAAGACAAATACTGTATGATGTCACTTGTATATGTACTCTCAAAATAACAAACCAAGACAAAATGAAAAAACAAACTCAAGGCTATAGAGAACAGATTGGTGGTTTACAGAGGTGGAGGAGGTAGAAAAATGAAAAGGTTGAAAGAATCAAAAGGTACAAACTTCCAGTTTTAAAATGTCATGTGAATGTAACATACAGCATGGTGACTAAAGCTAAAAATACTATGTTGCATATTTGAAAGTTGCTGACGGAGTTCTCATCACAAGGGAAAAAATACCTCAACTATGCTTGATGATAGATATTAACTAGACTTATCGTGGTGATTTCATGATATATACAAATAATTGAATCATTATTTTATATAGCTGAAACAATATAATGTTGCAGGTCATTCTTCAGAAAAAAAAAAGACAACTTGTATTTCAATGTCTATTTTGGTTAGTGGTCAATAGTATTTCTCTCTCAATTTACTTTTGAAGGATATAGTGAAAATCAGAAATACGATCAAATCATGAACAACGAATGCATAGCCTTTTGGTGTCCAATGAAAAGAAATGAATCGGGGATATAAATCTGTTTTTACACACTGAAGTATTCTGTTTGGGGGGACAAGACGCTGACAGTTTTTTTTAGTAGAGTTTGTTTTAGAGGTGTTTTAGTTTCACATGTGAAACTGAGAAGTTACAGAGAGATCCTATATACTTCCCATTCCAACATAGGCATGGCCTCTTCCGTTATCAATATCACCCACCAGTGGTACATGTGTTATCACTGATGAAACTACATGGACACATCATTATCACCCAAAGTCTAGTTTCCATTAGAGTTTGTTCTTAGTGTATATTTTATAATAAAAGAAATTTTTTTTGTAAATGTATAATGACATGTATCTACCATTATAGTATCATACAGAATAGTTTTATCGGATCACATTGGATCTAAAAATCTGTGCTTCACCTCTTCATCCTTTCTCTCCTTAATATCTCCAGCAACTACTGATCCTTTCACCGTTTCCATAGTTTTTTCTTTTCCAGAACGTCGTGTAGTTGAAACAATATACAACTTTTCAGATTGGCTTCTTTCTCTTAGTAACATGCACTTAACTTTCCTCCAAGTCTTTCCATGGCTTAATAGTTGTGTGTGCATGTGTGTGTGTGCGCGCACGCGAGCGCACATTTTAACCATTGAATAATATTCCATTGTCTGGATATACTACAGTTTATTTATCCATTCATTAAGTGAAGGACATCTTGGTTGTTTCCAAGTTTGAGCAATTATGAGTAAGGCTACTATAAACATCTGTGTGTAGGTTGGTTTATTTTTTTATTTTTGTTTTTTGTTTTGGCGGACATATCTTTGTATAGTAAGAGTATGTTTAGTTTGTAAGAAATCACCAGACTGTCATCCAAAGTATCATTTTGCATTCCCATCAGGAGTGAATGAAAGCTCCTGCTGCTCTGTGTCCTCACTAGCATTTGGTGTTTTCAGGGTTCCAGACTTTGCCCATTCTAATAGGTGCACAGTGGTATCTCACTGCTGTTTTACTTTGTATTTTCTTGATGAAATATGATGTGAAGCATCTTTTCATATGCTTATTTGCCATCTGCATATCTTTTTTGGTGAGGTGTCAGAGTTGTCCATTTTAAAAATCAAGTTGTTTTCTTATTGAGTTTTAAGGGTTCTTTATATACGTCATGTAGTAGTCTTTTATCAGATGTGTCTTACAAGTATTTTCTCCCACTCTATGGCTTGTCTTATAGTTCTTTTGACCTTGTGTTTTGCAGAGCAGAAAATTTTAATTTCAATGAAGTTCAGCTTATCAATTCTTTTTTGACTTGTGCCTTTGGTACTTTATCTAAAAAGTCATTGCCAAACCCAAGGTCATCCAGATTTTTTAATTATCTTTTAGGAGTTAGATAATTTTATGTTAAGTTTTGTGATCCATTTTGAGCTCATTTTTGAGAGATGTAACACTTATGTCTACATTTATTTTCCCCCCCCAAACTGGATGTTCAGTTGTTCCCAGCGCCATTTTTGAAAATCTATCTTTACTTCATTGTATTGCTTTTACTCCTTTATCAAAGATCACTGTAATATTATTCATATAGTTCTATTTCTAGGCTTTATATTCTGTTTAATCAATATATCTAGTCTTTCATCTTGATTACTGTAGCTTTGTTTGACGTCTTGAAGTCAGGTTGTGTTAGCCTCCAACTTTGTTCTTTTCCTCCAATATTGTGTTGGCTATTCTGGGTCTTTTGCTTCTCCATATAAACTTTAGAATAATTTTGTCAATATCTACAAAATACCTTACTGGAATTTTGATTTGGATTGCATTGAATCCAAAGACTATTTGGGAAGAACTGACATCTTGACAACATCGAGTCTTTCTATCCATAAAAATGGAATATATCTCCATTACTTAGTTCCTTCATTTCATCAGTTTTACAGTGTTTCTCATATAGATCTTGTACATAGTTATAGATTTATATCTAAATATCTTTTTTGGTAATGTAAATGAGATGGCATTTTTAAAATATTTATTACATGAAACTATCAAATTAGTTTCCATACAACACCGAATGCTCATCCCAAAAGATGCCCTCTTCAATGCCCATCGCCTCCCCTCCCCTCCCTCCCACCTCCCATCAACCCTCAGTTTGTTTTCAGTTTTTAAGAGTCTCTTATGCTTTGGCTCTCTCTCCTAAGAAACTTAACAGAGACCCATGGGGGAGGGGAAGTAGATGGCATTTTTAATGTCAAATTTCACTTGCTCGGTGTTTATATACAGGAAAGTGATTCACTTTTGTGTGTTAACCTTGTATTCTTGCAACCTTGCTATAATTATTATTTGTAAGAAGTTTTTTAAAATTCTTTTGGATTTTCTACATAGATGATCATGTCATTTGTGGACAAAGAAGTATACATTTTTTTATAGATTGAATTTGATTTACTAATATTTTGTTGAGGACTTTTGCATCTATGTTCATCAGAGCTATTGGTCTTCAGTTTTTTTTTCTTCTTCTTGTGATGTCTTTGTGAGATTTTTGGTATTAGAGCCTTATAAAACGAGTATTTCCTCTGCTTCTATTATCTGAAAGGTATTTTAAAGAAATGGTGTGATTTCTTCCTTAAATGTTTGGGAGAATTTATCAGTGAGCCAATCTGGGTCCAGTCCTTTCTATTTTGGAAGATTATTAATTACTGATTCAATTTCTAAAATGGACATAGGCCTATTCACATGGTCTATTTTGTGTGAGTCTTGGTAGATCATGTGTTTCAAGGAATTGGTCCATTCTATCTAAATTATCAAATTTGTCATCAGTTCATAGTACTCTATCTTTTTAATATCCATGAGATCTGTAATGTCCTCAATTTATTTTCTGATATTAGTTTATGTATTTTTTCTTAGCCTGCATAGAAACTTAATTTTGTTTTCAAAAAACTAGCCTTTTGATTTCAGTAATTTTCTCTTGATTTTCTGTTTTCAATTTCATTGATAATTTCTCTTATTTCCTTTATTTTGCTTACATTGAATTTGTTTTTTGTTTTTAATATCTTAAGATGAAAGTTTAGATGATTGATCTATATCATTCACTGAATACTATGAACTTCCCTGTAAGCACTGTTTTCACCGCATCCTACAAATTTGGCTAAGTTGTAATTTTCATATAGCTCAAAATACCTTCTGGACCTGTGTTACTTAGAAATGTGTTGCTTAATCTTCAAATAATTTTGAATTTTGAAGCTATCTTTCTGTTATTTACAGAATAACTGAGTGTTCTGAGAACATACTTTGCATGATTTTTATTCTTTAAAATTTGTTAAGGTGTGTTTTATGGCCCAGAATGTGATCTTGTTGAATGTTCCATGTGAACTTTACAATAATGTTTATATTAACTAGAGAGGAATTCCTATGATGAGAAGCTTTCTTTAGAAAATATAAATTTTTGGAGCTCCAGTGGTGCAATCAGTTCAGTCATTAAAAATATAAAATTTGAAATTTACATTACAGTTTTACAGAGATGGGGTGATACAAATGGGTTAAGCATTCTGGTTTAAAAAAAAAAAAGCTAATTAATTTAATCTCTGTGCTAAAAATATCCATGGTATGTTGTCCCTCACAGCTGTTCCAAATTTAAGATTTGCCAATTCTTGTCTCTACTTATATTACTCTGTACATCTCTGTCCCCCATTTAAGATCATCTGATAAGAGAACTTCCTTCACTTTTCTCAAGTCAAACTCTATCTTCATGAATTTCATCTTTTTTCCTGTTTTCACCTACAAAGTCATTTTGATCTTTCTTCTACAATGTTTCATGGATTGATGTCTTCCTTTTTATTATTGACATTTTTCTATTTCATGGCTTTTTGCTGTGAGCCCCGATACATATAGGCTTATAATAAGACTGAGAGACTCGAAGAACTGAAAAGGTTGGAAGCTCTTTCCCAGATGTATTTCAAAATAAAAACTCTATAAGACCTAAGTGTAAGATGTCCAACGTAATGACAGCTTCAGACCTTTTTAAATATAACATTTTCCAAGAGAGACTTCAGGAATGATGTCTGTACTCTTTTTGTTTCTGAACAATGCCCATAGGGAGAAAATGGCACAAAATACAGTTCTGGATTCTTGGGGTCTGCTACAAATTTGCACAAGTGATGGGGCAAGAGACATTTGCTTTTCACTAGAAGTTTTATTATTTTTTAAAACATACATTCCATGTATTCCATTACTCACAGGATTACTTTGAATCCACAAATACCTCTAAATTTCTGACCCTGATCCTTACATTTTCTTTCTTCTACTTCACACAATTTCTAATTATTTTTTTATTAAGATAAAAGTTAGGTAGGGGTGCCTGGGTGGTTCAGTTGGTTAAGTGTCCAACTTTGGCTCAGGTCATGATATCGCGGTTCATGTATTCGGGCCCCATGTCGGGCTCTGTGCTGACAGCTCAGAGTCTGGAGACTGCCTTGGATTCTGTGGTTCCCTCTCTCTCTCTACTGCTCCCCTGCTCATACTGTCTCTCTCTCAAAAATAAGCAAACATTAAAATAAAAAAAAATATGTAGTATAAAAGAGCTTGTAAAACAAAACAAAACATCACATCATTTCTTGCCTCTTACCTACATTTTCCCTGGTTTGCTTTTCACAGGCAACCATTTTCACCTGTTTGGTTTTAGACTTTCCAATACACATAATACTGTGTATATATATTACAGATATTGTCTGTTAACTTTCCACAATTATACATGGAATTTTATTTTATTTTTTTTAATTTTTTTTTTCAACGTTTATTTATTTTTGGGACAGAGAGAGACACAGCATGAACGGGGGAGGGGCAGAGAGAGAGGGAGACACAGAATCGGAAACAGGCTCCAGGCTCTGAGCCATCAGCCCAGAGCCCGACGCGGGGCTCGAACTCACGGACCGCGAGATCGTGACCTGGCTGAAGTCGGACGCTTAACCGACTGCGCCACCCAGGCGCCCCTATACATGGAATTTTAACTCTTTAATCCCATCACAGTTTTTATATTGTCGTTTTTTGTTTCATGTCTTCTTTTTCCATTTTGTAAAACATTGTAAACATCCTTATTTCACAAATTTTAAAGTATTTTATTATTTCCAGATTCGGAGATGATGATGATCCTCTTGTTTGTTATGTTTGATAATTCTTTCTCCTGTTGTTCTTATGGTTTCTGTTTTCATTGCGAGCTTAACATGTGTGGAAATTCTCTTCTCTGGGAATCCTGCATACCTTAGGCTATGGAAGAATCTCAACAGACTGGCTTTGTATTTGCCTGGGTTCTTAACTGTCTCTGAACCAAGTTTCTTAAAAATTCAAATTTAGGGGTTCTTACCCCCTCTGTTGGTGTAAATCTGAATGTATCATCCAAGCATGGAGCCATCTTGGGTTTCTAGCTTCTTGCAAGTAACTCTTTTTTCCATCTAGAGCACTGGCAGATGACAAGCTGTATGGCTTAGCAAGGCAGAATTTGGAGGGCACAGTGGTTCTATTTTTGTTTCATGAAGAGAATACTTCTCTCAGGCTTTTAACCAAGAGTGTTTTACTCCAAAGTATACAGCCTGTAGGCCCCATCTCCAATCTCCAGAGGATCATTAAAATCCCATCCAGCAACACTTTATTTTATTTATTTATTTTTTTTAAATTTTTTTTTTTTTTTAACGTTTATTTATTTTTGAGACAGAGAGAGACAGAGCATGAACGGGGGAGGGGCAGAGAGAGAGGGAGACACAGAATCGGAAACAGGCTCCAGGCTCTGAGCCATCAGCCCAGAGCCCGACGCGGGGCTCGAACTCCCGGACCGCGAGATCGTGACCTGGCTGAAGTCGGACGCTTAACCGACTGCGCCACCCAGGCGCCCCTCAGCAACACTTTAATATTTACATCTAGGCTGTATACCTGTTTGGGCTCCAGTTATTTAAGTTTTTTTTTTTTTTTAATAACTCTGACATTGAGCTGTATCTTCATTTCTGGCACCTCTAGATTTTACAAAATATGTTGTATACATCCTACCCAGCAATTCCATGTAATTCAAGTAACAAAGTAGTTTTGCTCATTAACATCTAGTTTTCCAAATATTGACTGAAAAACCCAACTGAATTTTTCCTTAATTTTAAAATTTTTAATCAAACTCACAACCATAGCTTAAAAAATCCAATAACATACAAGACTAATAAATTATAGGGATCAGATAATAAATGGAACTCTAAGGTCCACTGGGTCTAAATACCCACCCAGTGACCATTTCTCCAGTCCTCAAATGTATAATTGGGACTGATATGCTTGGCAATTGGCTTAACCCCCATATTGGGTCTTACTCTTAGGGGTATGATCTATCATAGTGGGGAAGACAAGGAGAAACCCTCTAAAACTACTTCCCACACCAGAGCCAAGGTGGCAAATCAGTAACTATATTGGGTGAAGAGATGGTAGAGAGAGATTAATAATATCACAAGGATCTGAAGAAGGGATTGGAAAACTACAGATCCCAGGCAAAATCTGACGCATGACCAGTTTTTGTTTAGCCTGCAAGCCAATAAGGGTTTCCACATTTTTAAAAGATTGTTAAAATATGCCACAGAGACTAAAAATGTGGTCTGCAGCCTAAAATAGGTACAATCTTCACGGAAAATGTCTGTTGTCTCCTCATCTCAAGGATTCAGGGTAGATTCCCATCACATTTATTTACTTCTTTGGCCCCTGAAGAAAATAAATGGATCCTACAGATTAAATGCAGACTACAGCAAGATTAACTGAATTAGATTCCTGATCATGGTCTTCATATCAGATATATCTGATGTCCTTGTGAGAATAGATTAATATGACATCAGATAGAAGAAGTATGGAGCCTTGATTTGGGGAAACACATGCTATTTGCTAAAGTACCATTAAAAAAGTTTGTAGTTATATAGAATGAACAACAATATACATTTACACTTTTGCCTTAGGGGTATCTTATGCCCTCTGTCATGATACGTTCCAAACATATTTGGAGCATCTTGGCATCCTCTAGATCATATCTATTCATTACATTGATGACTTTATGTTTATTAGTGAGATGAGCAGGCAGTCACATTGGAAACCTTGATGAGACACTTGGATACCGAAAGTAGGAGATAAACATTGCAAAATTTTAAGGACCATCCATATTTGAAAACCATTTAGAGATCTTTGGTGAGGGGTCATGCCAGGATATCCCCTCTGAAATGAAAGACAAATTAGTGCATTTTTCTCCTTCTACCATGAAGAAGGAAACACAAACTCTGCTGGGTGATAAGCAAACTGTGTGAGCAGTTAGCCCAGATGTCATCCATCATGGTTATACCAGAACCCCTTCAGCTTGTGCCTATGACTGTATGGGAAGTCCTGTATGATGAGCTGGCACAGGAGTAAAATGCCTGAGCTTAACTTTACAGATGGGCCAGCTTGGTATGTGGGTATAAGCTGAAAATAGATGGCAGCTGCACTAAGACCTTAAGGGGTAGTCTTGAAAGAGAGTGATAAGGAAAAATCCTCCTGGTGAACCGCTTGGTGAATAAAAAGAAATGGTTGGAGATTAGAAGATACATAGATCTCTAATTAGGGATCTGAAAGGGGTAAAAAAAAGGGAAGGAGGGCAAGGAGATCTGGGGTAAAGATATGTAGATTAACATATGGGAATGAGCATAAAGTGTGGAGATCTTTGTATTTGATACACCCATCAGAGAACATCCTTCTTGGATAAAGCAGTAAACAACCAAGTAGAAAAATACTAAGCTGATTGATGTTTGCTGGTATGGTGGGCTCAGGAGAGAAGTAGCTGAGATGTGCAGACATGGAGGCTACACACAGGTGGACCACCATGTATCTCCAGTTATCAAGGCTGATCTAGCTGCTGCCATTGCTGAATGTCCAATTTGCCAGAAACAAAGAGCGTTCTCAACTCCCAATATGGCAGCATTCCTGTGGAGACCAACTAACCATTGATGACAAATTGACCACAATGGAGCCTTTCATCTTGGAAAGGCTAGTAATTTGTTCCCATAGGAAAAGACACATTCAGGTGTGGATTTATCTTTCCTGTACCATTAACTGACAACTTACAGAGTTCTTGATCCACCAGCATGGGATCCCACATAACATGGCATTGGACCAGAGAGCCGACTTTACAAAAGAGCAGGTGCAAAAGTGGGCTCATGACCATGAGATTCACTCATTATATCACATATGACAGAACCTAGAAATTGTCAGCATTTTAAAGGTTTGGAATGGTTTGCTCAAAGCACAGCTAGAACACCAGCTTGGAGGTATACTATGTGGGCATGGGGCAGCACCCTCCAGGATGCCAACATACACATTGCTATATGTATAAGAAGAATTAAGAAAAGATTTTAATTGAATGCATAACCCTAGTCCAAATTCCTTTCCTTTTCTTGGTTTTGGGTAAAGTTTGAGATTAACTTAATAGTATACCTTATAGGAAAACAAGGAGATTTGCCAAAAATAACTACAAGTGGAACAGGCACAGTCTATAAATCCGCCCATTCATTGGGAATCTATTTTCTATTTTGATTTGCTTTATAAAAGGAAAGGTTGGACAAGAACCTAGCCCTGGACCATACAACTATGTACTACATAATTATTTAGTCAATCTACTGCTCTTGCAGGTTCAATGGTACCTCACAGAATTTGAAATTTGTCTACGGATTCCTGGTTTCCTTAAAGTCTCTGTTGCTTCCCTGGCCTTTGGAGGGTTTTCAGATGACATTGACTCATGCTAATGGTCTAAATATGCCTACTGTGAAATTTACTAGCTGGATCAAAAACAATAAAGGTGTTTTGTGTTAAGACTTAAAGTTTTGTTTGGAAATAATACATCTTTTCTTTTGGAAATAAAACTTTTCTTTTACTACTTGTTAAGACTGAGTTCAAAATACATTTTTTTTTTTTGCGCCAAATTCTCTCTAAATAAAGGTAAGCCCTTCATTCACTAATTTTATGACTTCTGATTAAACTGAACTTTCTGTCAAAAATTTCCTCTCTGTAAAATGCATTTTGTATCCAGTTTTCACATTGGGAAAATCACTTACTGTATATAACCAGTCTTTAAAATGCTTCTGTGTCACTTTAAGTTGAAATCCCAGTTTTACCATGGGAAGAGACTTGCTTTCCAAGTCTCTTGGGATCTGTATATCCCAATATACAGAAATCTGTATATCCCTACAGGATTATACTATATTATATGCTTTTCTGATACGTACAAAGTGTTCCCATACACTAGCAGCTGCCTGTGTATGGTAGAATTAATGGATTAGTGCAATTATCCAGAACATTTACAGTAAATATTGGGAAAAAGCTTACACATTTTGGCTTTCATACCTACGGTGATTTCCGAGACTGACAAAACTCAGAGGAAGGTTGCACAATTTTTCATAGTACAGAGGCAAAAATCCTAATATTAAAGATTGAGGTGTTTAAAGACAGGTATAATTGAGGTTTTAATTGGCAGAAAACTAGAATGTACCCAGGTCTGGGTGCAGTCCCCTTCAGATCCTCAGCTAGTCTCCCTGACTTCTTCATTCTTTTTCTGCAGGCCCTGAAGAATCACCCTGTTGTTTTTTCTCTCTGTGCTTGGCACTACCCTATCTACTTCTCGGAATTCTGTTCCCTCAAATCTTGACTGATGGTTTCTCTAGTTCCCTTTTCTTATTTTTGCCAAATAGATACACATTAATCTTCCAATTCTCAGTGTGACACTGATAATTAGCTATGTGGTCTTACAGGAGATACTTAACCTTTTGGAAGGTTAATCAAGTTAATTAAGTAAAGAGAATGACTACTCCATAATGTTTTTGTGAATATTAAATGGTATGCCTTGCACAGCAGTGTTAATAGGTATGTGGTAAGCAGTTCTTTCCAACTTTTCTGTCTCATTTTGTCCCATACACAATTTGAAACATTCAAGGCTATAAAAATGGTCAATATGTTATATGGGTATGATAATTGATAGTTTATAAAATATTTCCTTATGTCTCATTTGTTGTTCTCACACTGATTTGAGATAGGTAAGGTAATAGTTATTACTACTTTCAGATAAGGAACTTGAAGCCCAGGGAGTTTAAGAGAAGTGTCCAGATTCATAATGCTTTTAACCGCAGAGCAGAAATGAAAGGGAGGTATGATACTTATTTCCTGGGTTATGGTGTTTAGTCGGCACAGCTCTACCTGGACTGTAGTAATGCAAACCAAATTATAAATCCTGGAAACAACGTTTCCAAATACTGGTGGATTAAGGCCAGGGAAAATAACCTGAAAAGAGATTGCACTCTAAATGGGGAGACAAATTCAAGGCAACCAAAGCAGGTAAAGAAACCACAGATGGAAGAATTCCTCAGGAAAAGCCTAGGTTCCATGTGGACATATAGGGTGTCTTCAGAAATGTACAATGTTGAAGTAAAGACCATTAAAATGTTTCTCCTGGAATTAGTCACTTTTTTCTATCAAATTACCTAAATTTCATTATACGTGTAGTTACTGCCTAAATCTTTTTCTGATAACAAAGTCAACTAAAAATACATTTAATGCATATGCATAAAAGGAAAACCCTATGGGATTTTTATGAATGACACACCTAGGAATGTATTCTTTGCCATTCATTTGACAGATCATTCTCATATACATGGAATGTGCCAGTCCCTCTACTTGGTACAGGGCTATAATCAGCAAACATTGCCATGGAACTTAAACCAGTAGAAAGATGTTTATAGCTTAATAATGGGGGAACAATCATACACAAAACACAGAACATTTTTCTAAAGTTAAATGAAAAAATGGAAGAAACGTTGGTCGGTTTAATCAGAATTTCCTTATATCTGATGTCATCAAATTGGCATTACATACCTTGTTATTTTTCCTAAAAGTAATAGCAAATAGAAACAAATATACTTTTTTGCAATAGTTTTATTTGTATCAACTATATATGTTTAAATGTTTTAGCTGGAGCTGTTTAATGTGAAGTATACATTATTAATTGTTCTCCACTAAAATTAGCTTGCTTGTAGTGCTGAGCAAGATACAATACAGATGTTATAAAATCCTAATTACAATATGCTAATACTGTAATATACTAATTTTGAATTCCATAAGCAAAAATTTACTGCCTGATACAGAACACATTTTTCCTTGCTTTCACTGTATCTACTAGGTTTCTTAATTTAAAACTTTTTATAATAATGTTATGGTGTAGGAAATATTTTTATTATCAATTTATTACAGAAGAAATTCATAGAAAGGTTAATTTGATCAAAGTCACACAAGTAAAAACTTCTACAATAACTGAGTGCCATTTGCAAATTCTATTATTCCATTATTTCACTTTTCATCTATTTCAATAAAAAGTTTTACTTTAGTGGGGCACGTGGGTGGCTCAGTTGGTTAAGTGTCGGCTCTTGATTTCAGCTCAGGTCATAATCCAATGGTTCATGGGACTGAGCCCTGCTTTGGGCTCTGGACTGACAGCATGGAGCCTGCTTGGGATTATCTCTCCCCAGCTCTCTGCTCCTCCCCCACTTGCATACACTCACACTCTCTCAAAATAAACAAACATTAAAAAGGTTTTACTAAGTGAAATAAGCCATACAGAGAAAGATAGATACCATATGGTTTCACTCTTATGTGGATCCTGAGAAACTTAACAGAAACCCATGGGGGAGGGGAAGAAAAAAAAAAAAAAAGAGGTTAGAGTGGGAGAGAGCCAAAGCATAAGAGACTGTTAAAAAACTGAGAACAAACTGAGGGTTGATGGGGGGTGGGAGGGAGGGGAGGGTGGGTGATGGGTATTGAGGAGGACACCTATTGGGATGAGCACTGGGTGTTGTATGGAAACCAATTTGACAATAAATTTCATATATTTAAAAAAAAAAAAGGTTTTACTTTACTAAAATATGGTATACTGATACAATTGTATCAAATCCATGGATTTGTAATTTAAAATTATTATTAAAAGCTTGTACCTGATTTCAGGGAATTCATTCAATGAATATTAAGGACCATTATGTACTTACATTTTATATTCTGAAGATTTGAAAAATAAGACTACCTGGGTATTATTTTTTCCAGCAGAAAACCTGATCTAAACCATCAGTTCAATAGAACCTGCATATGTAATTTCTAAATTTTCTATATTTTATTAAATTGAACTAGCTGGAAATTAAAGTTTTAAGTTATTACAAAAAATTTAAATTATCCATTACAAAAATTATCCATTACAAAAAAAACCTCGTCATTTAAAGTAATAAATATTCAAGTAATCTCATGGAAAGAGCCATTTTAAAAAATAGACAAAATTCTTCTCTGTTAACATTCCAGTAGCAAATAAATTAAGCTAAAATAATTGAGGTTTATTTTAATAAGGTTAAACATTTTCCTTGAAATTATGTTTGACTATATCATAAATGTTCTTAGCAGGCCTTTTTTTTTTTTTTTAATTTTTTTAACGTTTATTTATTTTTTTGAGACAGAGAGAGACCACGCATGAATGGGGGAGGGTCAGAGAGAGGGAGACATAGAATCTGAAACAGGCTCCAGGCTCTGAGCTGTCAGCACAGGGCCCGACGCCCAGCTCCAACTCACCGACCGCAAGATCATGACCTGAACCGAAGTCGGCCGCTTAGCCGACTGAGCCACCCAGGCGCCCCAGCAGGCCTTTTCTTTAATATGAAGTAAACTCCAATTGGCCTCAGGTCAAATTTTCAAAAGAATCTTAATTAGGTGATGCTACAACTATGTGTATATATTCCTGTGCACAAAGTGAATTCTAAATTATTAAGAATTAAAAACATATGTATATGGAATCAATGGGATCAATTGCTGGTCACTGGGATAGACAAAGACCCAGGTAGATTTAATCGAAGTATCTTCCAGCCTGTAATTGTCTCTGCTTTTGTTCTATTCCAAACAAACCTGGTTGAGTAGGGGCAGCATAGAGGCAGTCAAGAAAATAGTATTCCTGTGTGCATACAAAATTATTGGAATCTTTGAGCAAAACAGATTTTTAGGTCTGGATGAACACATTATTTGAGGTACATGTCGACAGATGGAAAGGGAGGAATTTTATTATTTTTATTTAAAAAAATTTTTTTTAACATTTATTTTTGAGACAGAGAGAGACAGAGCATGAACGGGGGAGGGTCAGAGAGAGGAAGACACAGAATCTGAAACAGGCTCCAGGCTCTGAGCTGTCAGCACAGAGCTCAACGCGGGGCTCGAACCCACGGACCACGAGATCATGACCTGAGCCCAAGTCGGCCGCTTAACTGACTGAGCCACCCAGGCGCCCTGGAAAGGGAGGAATTTTAGAATTTTAGGTAAATGGAGCCAGATTTTATCAAACTTAAGAGTCTTGGTAAGAATCTGGATGGAAAATAAGAAGTATGTACATGGGTTTATTTCCTATAGGCCGCATCATGTTAGAATTAGAAGGGACTTTGGCATACATTTAGTCTGACTCTATTGATAGGAGAACAGAAAAATCCAGAAGCTATAATGGCTTGTTCAAGGTCACTTTGGTGGTTGCTAGTGGATCAAGAAGCCAACTCTACATGCCCTGATAACACCTCAAAATTTCTTTCCATTTCTGGGCTTCTTTGGAGGGTAATTCAATCAGTACAGACCTTCAAATACATGTCTTTCTTTTCCTTTGAATTCAGCAACTGTAAATTAGCCTTTTTGAATCAGTAATACAGAGGTTTATATAATAGTTCTTAATAAGCCAGTCATGATAAGACATTCATCTGGAGGAGACAGGCAGAAACAAAAGACCTGATTGATAATGGATAAATGGCAAAGAAGATTAAATAACATTGTGCATAGCATATATAAACTACAAAATTTGTAATACTGACATTGATTCATATCAGAGAACACAAATTATGTTCAGTGCATTGTGTTAAATAAGTTGGTAAAGTATAATAATGACTTTCAAACAATTAAATATTGGCTCTTAAAGTTATAGACCTTAGATTTTTGGAGAATACATTTATGTTGAGAATGCTAGGTAACTTAACTATTTAGATTGGAAATAAGTGGCAATATACATTTAAAAGGAAAATGCGGAACGCCTGGGTGGCTCAGTTGGTTGGGCGTCTGACTTTGGCTCAGGTCATGGTCTCACGGTTTGTGAGGTTCGAGCCCCACGCCGGGCTCTGTGCTGACAGCTCAGAGCCTGAAGCCTGTTTTGGATTCTGTGTCTCTCCCTGTCTCTGCCCCTCCCATGCTCATGCTCTCTGTCTCTCAATAATAATAAACGTTAAAAAAGTTTTTTAAAGGAAAATGCAATTACTTTGTATACACCCAATGATTTAAGTACAAATTTGGGGCTTTCTTGCATGTTAAATGAGGTAAAACATTTAAAGGTTTTGGGAAACAGTCAACATGGGTAAAATGGCAATGAGTTACACTGTGTGTTTAATGTATGTCCAATTTTTATTTCAGAAAATAGGTTATCTTTAATCAGTTGCAGTTCAATTTTACTCAATATACTGCTACTTAGAAGAGAGATGGCAAATATTTTGGTTACCTCTGCCATTTTCAAGTGATTGGTAATGACTTATTTTGCATGCTACATTACGGAAGATTTTGAGGCTCTATCTGGATTTGGTGAGGGAAGAGTATTGTGAGTGATTAGCCATATGTGTAAAAAAGCATGGAAAAAGGGAGAATATTTGTGCCATTTTATGTTTGATCTCTGGCTTATTTCAGCCATAAACTATGTCCTATCCCATATAATTCCAATTTTCCTGTTACTACAGTTAACCAGTTCTGTGCACCTGAAATCTAGTGAACTTGAGTATTACTCTGTACTGTAGTGGGAAGAATAGGTAGATTGGATTTGCATCTCAGCTTCCCTAAGGACTAGGATTAGATTAAGCAAGTTATTTAACTTCCTCAAACCTCAGTTTAATCATCTATAAAATAGGCAAAATACCAACTTTCTATGATTTTTGACAAGTAAATTGTAAGTTATAAGTAAAAATGTAGTACTTTGTTTGTTAATTGACTTCCCCAGCCAGTGTCTGTGTGTGCTTAAGGAATTTAATGACATTTTCATATTGAGTTTAACTTTTTAAAAGATTTTTAATGTTTACTTATTTTTGAGAGAGAGAGACAGAGTTTGAGCAGGGGAAGAGCAGAGAGAGAGGGAGAGAGACAGAGAGGGAGACACAGAATCTGAAGCAGGCTCCAGGCTCTGAGATGTCAGCACAGAGCCCTGCCTGGGGCTGGAACACACAAACTGTGAGATCATGACCTGACCGAAGTGGGATGCTTCACACATTCTAAAGAATATACACATGAGATTTATATATTGGCTCAACCCTTCACCTGCAATAATGTGGACAACTGAGGTCTATTTAATTAGTATAAGACACTTATGTGACTTTGAAAAATTGATGTGTGAAGAAAATTTATATATTCACTCATATTATGAAAACATCTTGGGAGAAAAAACTATTGAAACAGTTTAAATCAGTTAAAAGAAAACTAAGCAAACGCTATATATGCACATAATATTATAGATGTATTTTAGCAATTCTATTTACTATGAATTTAAGCCAAGCCTATGCAGAGCTGATTGGTGTCTCACATAGATCTTTCTCTACTGCTGACCACAAACATCTGTTTTATTTTCAGAACTGCAGCCTGTCCTAGCTTGCCCTCTACTGGTTTATTTTTGGTGCACCAACACTTAGGTCCTAAAAAGAGACCCAATAAAAGGAGGGCCACTTACTTTTAGAGTAAAAGTAGGCATAATCAGAAGGAAAGCAAGCAAATACACACAGGTTATATTTCAGATACCTATCTTCTAGTATATTATCTTATACACGACTTGCCCTGTGAATTTATTGTTCTAGCATTCTATACCACTTCTAAAGGCTTACAGCCAGGATAGCTTCTTTTTGTTCTTATATTTAACACATACACATGCATGGAGTTCACAGCATGTTTAGGTATAGCTCAAGAAAACGAAGACAGACAAGGTCTATACCTTCATGAAGAATCTGGTTTATATTCTTCTTGTAAAGCCAAACAATAAATTAGTTCAATAAACAAATGAATTCAATTTCAAACAGAGACAAGAATTCTGCAGAAAAGAAAACTGCAGTGAGACAGCTCCTATGTGAGTAGGCGACATGAGTATTGGTGATAGGTTCATCAACGAAGATATCTCAGACGAATGGAGAAGAGGCTGACATTAAGTGGGGAAGAGGTAGGCAGGGGTCAGGTTACTATAGGACCTGCAGATCATTCAAAGGTTTTTTTTTTTTTTAGTGCATTGGGAAGCCATTTGTAGTTTTAAATAGGGGAGTGATGACATTCAATTTATGTTTTTAAAATGTGACTCTGTATTGACCAGGAATGGGGAAAGATGGCAGAGTAGGAGAGAATCCTGAACTTACCTCCTCCCAGGGACACACTGAGGCAACTACTGCGTGTAATGCAACTCACACTGAAAACAACCTGGAGACTGGAAGAACAGACATTCCACAGCTAAAGATACAAAGCAAAGGCCACATTGAGAAGAGTAAGAGGGACAGAGATGTGGTCAGGAAATCTCCAATGTGAGGACTTACAAGCAAAGGAATATCAGAAGTGTGGAAGAGTGAGTGCATCAAGCCTCACACTGGGTACCCTTAGCCCTGGGGACCTGCACCAGGAAGAGGAGCCCCTATAACACCCAGCTTTGAGATTAGTGAGGCTGATCTCTGAAAGATCCAGAGGGCTAGAGAAAATAGTCTCTGCTATTAAAGGGTCAGCACACTATATCACTTTGCAAGACCTAGCACAGAAGCAGCAATTTGAAAAGCATCTTGGTTATACATATACTTTTGGGACATTTGATGAAGGGTCAGGAATCTGTAGGAGTTCCTCTGGGAATGGAAATGCCAGTGGGTGCCATTTATTTTGCCCTCCTTCAGCCTAACTGGCCAGATGCTTGTTGGAGCCAGTTCTGACCCTCTTTGTCTACCTTACTAGCACTGTTTGCCTTGCTCTGGCATTCTGCTGTGGACCTACCACACTCATCATGTCCACCACACCAGACACCCCTCCAAAGTGGCTTCTTCCCTGCTACATCTTGCAGGCAGCCCCAACCAGGACCCAATGTCGACCCCCCGGAATGACTCTTACTTCAGGGAGGAAAGAAGTTAGCCCCACCAACAGGCATGCTGGCAGTACATGCAGCTGGGACACTCAGCCAGCCACACCAGGGGCCAGGCTTGCCCATCACTGCACCCACAGCAGTTTCAGCTAATTATTGCTGATAGTGCATTGAAAGCCAGCCCAACCCACCAGCATGCCCACAGCAATCATGGTCCAGCCACAAAAGGATGGTGCATGCAGTCCACACAGAGGATACCCTTAGAGCATCTGGTATGGTGACTAGGAATATTGCACTACTGGGCCCACTACTGGGCCCACTACTGGGCCCCAGAGGACACCTTCTACGATGGGCCACTGCCTTCAAGACCAGAAGATATAGCTCACCTACCTAATATGTGTATAACAAACATAGTCAGCAAAATGAGAAAACAGAAGAATATGATCCAAATGAAAGAATAAGACTAAAGTTCAGAAAAATATAATGGAGATAAGCAATTTACATAAAATTGTTATAAAGATGCTCATTGGATTTGAGAGAAAAATGGATGAACACAGTGAGAATTTTAACAAAGAGACAGAAAATATAAAAGAGAACCAGTCAGAGAAGAAGAATATAATAACTGGAATGAAAAAATTCAGTAGAGGAATCAATAGCAGATTACAGGATGCAGAAGAACCAGTCAGTGATCTTCAACACAGGATAGTGGAAAGCGACCAAGCTGAACAGCCAAAACAAGAAAAAAAAGTAAAGAGATCTTTAGGACAACACCAAGTGCACTAATATTTGTCTTATAGGGGTCCCAGAAGGATAAAAGAGACAGATAAAGGAACACAAAACTTACTAAAGAAATAATAGCCGAAAATCCCTTAACCTAGGGAAGAAAACAAAGTGTAGATCCAGAAAGTACAGAGAGCCCCAAACAAAAAGAACATAGTAGGTCTACAACAAGACACAGAATAAAAATTTAAAGATAAAAAGAGAGAATCTTAAAAACAGCAAGAGAAAAGCAAAGTTATGTAGAAGGGAAACCCCATAGTTCTATCAGATGATTGATTTTTCAGCAGAAACTTTACAGGCCAGAAAGGAGTGATATTTTCAAAGTGTTCAAAGAAAAACCTACAACCATGAATACTTTACACAAGAAAGCTATCACTTAGAAATGAAGAAAAGAGGGGCTCCTGGGTGGCTCAGTCAGTTGAGCGTCCAACTCTTAATTTTGGTTCAGATCCTGATCTCGCTATTCATGAGCTTGAGCCCCATGTCAGGCTCTGCATTGACAGTATGGAGCCTGCACTCTCTCCCATTCTCTCTGCCCCACCCCCGCTCTCTCTCTCTTGCTCTCTATTTCTTAAGATAAATAAACTAAAAAAAAAAAAAAAAAAAAAGAAATTAAGGAGAGATAAAGAGTTTCCCAGACCAACAAAAATTAAAGGAGTTCATTACCACTAAACTGGCCTTATAGAAAATGTTAAAGGGCTTCTTTAGGTATATAAGAAAAGTGTATAAATAGAAAAAAAAAAAAGGAAAACATGCCACTGTTAAAAGCAAATATACTCTAAAGGTAGATTAGTCACTTATAAAGCTAATATGAAGGTTAAAAGGCAGAAGCAGGGAGGTGAGGGGAAGTGGTGGCAAAGTAGGAGGACCCTAGTCTCCCCCTGTCCAATGATTACAACCAGATAAATGTCAAATCATCCTAAATACCCCAGAAGTTGATTGGAAGACTGGAAGAAAAACTCTACAACTAAAGGTAGAGAAGAGGCCACAGTGAGGAAGGGAGGAAGTGTGGAGGTATGGCTTAGGAGAGAAATGGGTTGTGGCTGCTGCAGTGGGGAGGAAGCTACAGTCACAAAGAAGGCCAAGAGGCAGACTAGCATACAGGGAAGTGCCTGGAGAAAACAAATTCCCATAGCAATTGGCTTGGAAAGAGAGACAGCCCAAAATTTCATGAGTTCTTGCAACCAGTAGGGCTTAAAGCCTGGAGTTTTAAAGGTCAGCATGATTGGCTTGGGGAAAGCTCAGAGGACATTGGGGCTGCTCTTGGAGAAAAGGCAGGGCAAACAGCCCACAGACATACAGTGTGGAAACAGCAATTTCAACGGTGCCTGGGGCACGCAGTAGGCAGATTAGTTGCTCATCTCAAGCATGTCCCAGGGAGGCAATGTTCATGGAGAGATGCCACTGGGAACAAAGGAACTGGAGATACAATTTCCCTGTCCTGGCCGTCAACATATGAACAGGGCCACCTGGGGGAACCAGCACAGCACCAAAACTCTCTACCTGACTTGCTTACACCAAGCCCTGTCCCTCTGTGCTCTGTTGGAAATGCCCTTCCCAGTCATGCTTGCCTTGGTCCCAGCATGGTGGACTCCCTCCCTCAGAAGACCAGCCAAAACCCATGCCAACACTATATCTCTCAACCCAGGAGTTTTGAAAGGCTCTGGTTCTGGTGGTGGCAGAAAGGAGGTCTTATTCACAAGCAGACCAGGGCACACCTAGTTAAAACATGCCACATTCAGACCAGGGACCAAACACTACCCACAAGGTCAAAGAGAGCCTCTGCAGATTACTGGCCTAATGGATAAAGCACCTAGAACACAACAGCAAAGTACCCAGCACACATTGGAGTCACTCCTGGAAGCACCAGGCCCTGGGCCCAGCTACTGCAACTGTGCAGGCTGGAGATGATAACCCCACAGCTACCATCATCCTCAGTAGCGAATACCTGAGAGCTAAGGTGAGGAACAAGACAAGGATGTCCACTGTCACCACTTACATTCAACAGAGTACTAAGAGTCCTACCCACAGCAGTCAGACAACAAAAGAAAAGGCATCCAACTAGGTAAGAAAGAAGTAAAACTTTCATTATTTGCAGATGACATGATACTATATATAGAAAACGCAGAAGTCTCCACCAGAAAACTGCTAGAACTGATAAACAAAATTGGTAAAGTCACAGGATAAAACGTCAATTTACAGGTCTATTGTATCTCTATAGACCAATAATGAAAGAGCAGAAAAAAATTAAGAAAACAATTCCACCTACCCAAAGAGGTGAAAGATCTCTACTCTGAAAATCATAAAACGGTGATGAAAGAAATTGAAGACGACATTTGAAAATGGAAAGATGTTTCATGCTCATGGATTGGAAGAACAAATACTGTTAAAATGTCTATACTACCTAAAGCGATCTATACATTTACTATAATCTCTATCAAAATAACAACAGCATTTTTCAGAACTAGAATAAGCAATCCTAAAATTTGTATGGAAAAAAACCCCAATAGGTGAATGGATAACAAAGATGTGGTATATATACAAAATGGACTATCACTTGGTCATAAGAATAATAAAACCTTGCTATTTGTGACAACATGCATGGTTCTAGAGAATATTATGCTAAGTGAAATAAGTCAGAGAAAAACAATATGATATTATCTTATTTACATGGGCAATTTAAAAAAACAAAACAACAAACAAAAAGACGCCACAGAAACAGACTCATAAATTCAGAGAACAAACTGGTGGTTGACAGAGGGAATGGGGGTAGAGGGATGGGCAAAACAGGTGAAAGGGTTTAAGAGGTACAAACTTCCAGTTATAAGGTAAGTCAGTCACAGGGATGAAAAGTACAGTAGAGGGACAATAACTTTGTACGGTGACACATGGTAACTACACTTACTGCGGTTAGCATTTCATGATGTATATAACTGTGCATCACCACGTTGTGCACCTGAAACTAATAGATCAACTACCTTTCTTAAAAATAGAAGTAAAAAAATTTTTAATAAAATAGTAAAAAAAAAAAAAAAAAACTTAAATGTGACTCCGGCTGTTTTTTGGAAAACATTTTGGGGGAACAAGAGTGGAAGCAGAGAGCCTAGCTATTGCAACCGTCCAGGCTGAAGATGATAACGTGTCTAACTTGGGCTGGTTGTGGTGGCATTAGTGAGAAAGACCACTAGTCAGGATAGTTTTATTTCCCCCATTGGCAGTGTGGGTAAACCCACAAAACGCCTTTAGAATCATGGTTTAAAATGCATAGCATACAATGCAAACAAGCACAAAGAAAACATGGTAGTAAAATGTAATTATAAAAACAGTGAAAAAAAGACAAATTTGTGAAACACTATCTGTGTAGCTTCAGTCATACACTACTTAAGAAGAATTAGTAGCGGGCCTGATAACCACCGTAATTGCAAAGTAGTGATAAATACTATTGCAAATAGCTAAAATAATAGTAATATATGAAAATATCTGTAATTCGTATTGGTGATGAAGTCATGGACATTGTTACTATGTTGAGTCATTCATAAAGCAAATATTAAATTTCAGTTAGAAACTACTGAACATAGATGTAATTTTTTGCTCTTTTGAGCTTATCAACCTCCTGCTTTACTGGTAGAGGTGATGAGACTTGTTTGTAAATTGACTTTGGGTAATCAAGAGGTAAAGAAAAGAGATCTAGCAATAGGTGATGGCATAGTTGAAGTGTATGAACTGTGCTGATTTGATGAATGAAAGGGACTACAGCGGGGCTCAGAGCAGAGGCTTTCATTTGTCTAGTTATGTGAATGTGTAGGAATTTCAGTTCTTGAACTCAACAAAGTAAATAAGCACATGTAAAAGAAACCTATTTTAAAATGTGCTTCAGCCACACCATAATAGGTCCTCTTGGATGGAAAAGGCTAATTTTTGTGTAAAGTTTAACTCTTCAGGATTATTATCTCAATCGGAAAAGCATAAAATAACATTGCATAGTTTGCTAAGGAGATTTTTTAACAGTTGTTTTTAAAAGGCTGCCAAGAAACTGAAAAACAAGAAGCCATCAAGAAAAATAAAGAACAGTGACAAAAACAAATCAATAAGGTTTTGGTTATTCCTTTCTTAAAACTTTAATTGAAGTATAGTTGACATATAATACGAAATTAGTTTCAGATATACAGCATAGTGATTCAACAATAATTGTAGACATTATGCAACGGTCACCATAAAGTATATTACAATATTATTGACTATATTCCCTGTGCCATGCTTTTCATCCCTGTGACTTATTTTGTACCTGGAAATTTGTACCTCTTACTAACCTTCACCCATCCTAGCTGCCCATTTCCCTCTGGCAACACCAGTTTGTTCTTTTTGAGTCTGTCTCCCTGTTGTTGTTTGTTCATTTGTTTTTCAAATTCCATGTATAAATTAAATCATGTGATATTTATCTTTGGCTGGCTTATAATTCCACTTGTGGGTATTCGTCAAAGAAAATATAAATATTCATTTAAAAAGATACATGCATATCTATTTATTGCAGTATTATTTATAATAGTTAAGATACGGAAGCAGCTTAAGTGACCAATAGATGAATGGATAAAGAAGATGTGGTATACATATATGTAGTAAAATATTACTGAGCCATGAAAAGAATAAAGTCTTGCCATTTATTACAAGATGGATGAAACTATGAACTAGGTACTATGCTAAGTGAAATAAGCCAGAGAAAGACAAATACCATATGATTTGGTTAGAGGAGAGAGAAGATATAGTACAGGTCATGATTATAGTAATTAAAATGAAAGGTGTCATTATGGCAGTTCAGGGAATACTGTCCAGCCAGTGCTTTCAGGTATGGGCTGCCTCATTTCAATACATAGCAAGGATACAATAAATGAAACGTAATTTCCTTTAAAAACTTCTTCAGCTGGTTCAGTTGCTTCAAATTACTTCTTTCCTCAAGATAAACTAAAGAATGCCACTAGAAAATAGATACGCTCCCTTGTTCAATATGACTAGGAAGTTTAAATTATTAGAATACCAAAGGACAGAGTATGTTTTCCTGGAAAGATGAACTACTGTTTCCATAACACTGGAGATGGTTCTTACTTTTGGAAATTACGCTTGCAATGTTAATGACTCTGGAAAAAGATGTAAGCTAAATCTTTGCTTTCTAAAATAATTGTGGATTAGAATTTCACATAGGTTGAAGGTTTCAGGGTTAATACAGTTAGAAGATAATATTAAAATTTGCCTCAAAAAATTCATTGCTGCCTTTTTGGTTGGATGAAAATTTATTGCACTAGGAATGACATATGTTCGGCCAAAAGGACTATACTATTATTGTTTTCAGAGCCCAGCGGATTCACAATGTGTAAAGTTAGGAGTACGATGAAGTATCTATCTGGTAAGTGGTTATGAGAGGCAAGGCTATTGTTTAAATTTCTACTTTGATATTCGGACATTGCATCCTATTTCACAGAGACATTGTAGAATAAAGTATCGTAAAAAGAACAAGAAAAGTCATTTTCTTTCCTTTCGCAATTTAAAGATAAGATTTCATAGTTTTTTTTCCTTTTTTTTCCTTATACAGTTTTATACTCTAGCCAATTTGTGAATACATATTACTACATGTTTGTTGTGTTTTTTATATCTAATGAGAACACTGTCAAAAAGTTTGTTATTCAATGAACTATACCTTTCTAATGAGATGTTTTCCTTCTGTTCTTCAAATATATTGCTTATAAGCACAAAGCAAAAGACCAACTCACGAAACAAAGTACTTACGATGATGGATACTGAAAATTTTTGGAGAATCAAAACAGAAATATGAGTATTGTATATATGGGAATACAAACCCTTCCAAGTCTAAGTTTGTTGCTACTTCTCAGAAGCCCAGTGCCCTATAGCTGTTCAATCTCTTTTTCACTCTTCAAAAATTTAATCAGTATGTATCTTATTTCCTTAAAGTGTCATAGCATAGTAGTTAAGAATGTAGGTCAGTTAGGTACTATATGCACATACACACACTATAGTATATATACTATACACACACACACATGAATTACAGGGATTAAGTGCTGGATACTTGGCAAATACTCAACAAATGTAGATTATATTAAGCTTTTGGTCTTAACTAGATAGCAGGTAATTGTGGGAAGGATTCTTTATGCTAACACATGAGAGGAAATTTACTACTCCTAAAGAAAGTCCTGAGTTTGGTTTCTTCCCAACAGATAATAATTATAAGCTGTTATAGCATATTATGATCAAATGTTATATTACATATATTCTCTCATTTGATCTTATTTAAAGCATATGGATTACCTTGGCATTGCAGATAAAATCGCAGGTTGAGAAGAAGCATTTCAATACCTGGTTATTTATCTAATTTTTCCCTAGTATCAGAAGAAGTAAAGGAAGTTTCAAAGAAGAATGGACCTCACAGAATAGTTACAGGTGAAAAAAAAAGATTGCATACCATATGAAGGACCACTTGTGAGCCAAATGAAATTCACAGAAGATGGCCTCATAAGAGATAAGGCACATATCAAGAATAAATTAAATGATGTAAACTTTAAGAATGGGGCAATGAATGCTGAATATGAAACAAATGTGGAAAATAATTGAGAACAGATTGGTTACTTTGCTAGAATACCTTTGTTAGGAAACTGTGCCTCATGCAGAAATCCAATAGCTGCTAGAGATAGCTTAAACAATTCAGTGTTACAATTTAGTTGATTAATATATTGGCAAATTCTAAGTGTAAAGGTAAATTTGAGAGTTAGAGGGACTGGTCTAAATATTTTGTTATTGTATAAAATACTTCACTTGGGCAGTAGAAATATTCATTCAACAAATAATTGGTGAGCACCTCAAATATGTTAATATGCTGGCTCTAAAAAGCATATAATGAGACATGTACATAGGTAGAATTTAAGTATGTTGAGAAACTTTGTAAGGGAGGCAAAATTTTCTCCAATTGCCCAGATTTACAATTAGAAAGGTATAGGAAAAGAAGGTTCAGGAAGCAAAAATAATCAGAATACTTTATTTTTCTCTATCCCCCCCCCCCAAATGTGAAATACTTCATGAATTTGCATGTCACCCTTGTGCTGGGCCATGCTAATCTTCTATCATTTCAATTTTAGTACATGTGCTGTCAAAGTGAGCATAAGAATAGTTTATTATTATATAGCTGAGAGACAATGTGTACAAGGGAAGAAAGACTTATCACATTAGTTAAGGATAAAAGTGAATTTTTAAAAGTGGCAGTATGCAATACAAAGAAAAGACAATGGAGTGGAAAGTCACTCAAAGTGGTGGCAGGAGAAATGAAGAGGAAAGAATTTTAGTGCAGGAGGAGAAAATACACATATTATTAGGTCAAGCTGTCTTTTACTTTATAAAAGGGCTATAAGAGCTCCTAAAGGCATAAAGTCCAAGGAAATGGCTCTTTTCATTTTCCCTTCACAATGGGAACTGTGTACGGTATATGAATAGTTGAGTGAGAGTGTGAAACCCTAAATTCAGAAAATCAAATCTTTGCACTAGGGAATTTGCAGATTTAAGACAAAATTGGAAAGGAAAAATCAGAGGAAGTTTGGTGATAGAGATCAAGTAAAAAAATGAGCCAGAAGAAGACTAGTTTATAAGGAACTTTGCCACAAAATGTAGATTGTTATGTCATGGTTATTGACCTTGATGTTCAGTGATGGTCCCTCCTTGTATTGTATTCTTTGATTTTTCCAGGGATTTCCAAAGAGCAAAGGTAAGTTGTTCAAAGAGAAAATGTAGGTAATTGTATAAAATCAGATTAGGTACTATGAAATGTTTCATGTGCCAGAAGAATTGATTTGGAGAACTTTCTCTTTTTCCTCAAAAAAGGTTCTTAGTATATATTTTCTGTTTTTCAAATAATAAAAAAGTGAAATCTTTAAAACTAATGATATTTCATATAAAAGGAAGTCATTAAGAACAATTAAAATTTTTCATCCCACAGTGAAAATCTACCTTAATGCTAACTGCAGATCTTTTTTTTTTTTTTTTTTTTTTTTTTTTTTTTTTATTCACCATAATGCTAGGGCTACTCAGGGTAGATATTTTTATTTGTTAAGAAAAAAATTATAGGATAGAGTCTAAAATTTTCAAAATGTGACAAATGTCTTGAAAATATATGTAAGGTTGTAGCAAATAGCGTTAATGTAAAGCCTATCTGAACAGATAAAGTAACATTCACAAGGCATTTGTTTTTTCCTAGTTATTGATACTGAGAACATAAATCAGAGAGAATACATATGCTAGATGAATTGCTTACTTTTATAGACTTTTGCAAAGCAGATGGAGAAATTACCTAAAGGTATGCTTTAAAATACAAAAGATTAAGTTCTAAAAGGAATTAATTTGGTTGTGAATAAAATTCTAATCCATATTAAAATAAGGATAATTTATTTAGCTTCAGAAACAACTGAAGTGATTAAATGATTATCTGAGGAGATAAAATTCAAAACCAAGAAAAATAACTGCTAATAAAGTCAGACTCAGGACACATGAATAATAGTTAATGGACCTGGAATTTACATTTAATATATTCAAGACAATAAACCAAAATTTGGAAATTTTAGCAAAGGATTGAAAAGCATTTTAAGGGGAGCGGAAGATGGCGGCATAGGAGGATGCTGGGCTCACCGCGCGTCCTGCTGATCACTTAGATTCCACCTACACCTGCCTAACTAACCCAGAAAACCGCCAGAGGATTAGCAGAACGGAGTCTCCAGAGCCAAGCGCAGTCGAGAGGCCCATGGAAGAGGGTAGGAAGGGCGGCGAGGCAGTGCACGCTCCACGGACTGGCGGGAGGGAGCCGGGGCGGAGGGGCAGCCTGCCGGCCAAGCAGAGCCCCCGAGTCTGGCTGGCAAAAGCGGAGGGGCTGGACGGAGTGTGTTCCAAGAGCAAGCGTGACTTAGCGTCTGGGAGGTCATAAGTTAACAGCTCTGCTTGGAAAGCGGGAAGGCTGGAGGACAGAGGGAAGGAGAGCTGCTGAGTCCCCGGACGACAGAGCTCAGTTTGGTGGGGAACAAAGGCGCTCGCCAGGGCCATCTCCTTCACCCATCCCCCAGCCAAAATCCCAAAGGGAACCAGTTCCTGCCAGGGAACTTGCTCGCTCCACGCAAACACCCAACTCTGTGCTTCTGCAGAGCCAAACCTCCGGCAGCAGATCTGATTCCCTCCCGCTGCCACAGGAGTCGATCCTGTGCAAGGAGTCAATCCTCCTGAAGTCGATCACCTAAGGAGAAGCGAGCTAAGCCTGCCCCTCCTGCCCCCGTGCACCTTGCCTACCCACCCCAGCTAATACGCCAGATCCCCAGCACCACAAGCCTGGCAGTGTGCAAGTAGCCCAGACGGGCCACGCCACCCCACAGTGAATCCCGCCCCTAGGAGAGGGGAAAAGAAGGCACACACCAGTCTGGCTGTGGTCCCAGGGGTGGGCTGGAGGCAGACATCAGATCTGACTGCGGCCCCGCCCACCAACTCCAGTTATACACCACAGCACAGGGGAAGTGCCCTGCAGGTCCTCACCACGCCAGGGACTATCCAAAATGACCAAACGGAAGAATTCCCCTCAGAAGAATCTCCAGGAAATAACAACAGCTAATGAACTGATCAAAAAGGATTTAAATAATATAACAGAAAGTGAATTTAGAATAATAGTCATAAAATTAATCGCCGGGCTTGAAAACAGTATAGAAGACAGCAGAGAATCTCTTGCTACAGAGATCAAGGGACTAAGGAACAGTCACAAGGAGCTGAAAAATGCTTTAAACGAAATGCAAAACAAAATGGAAACGACGACAGCTCGGCTTGAAGAGGCAGAGGAGAGAATAGGTGAACTAGAAGATAAAGTTATGGAAAAAGAGGAAGCTGAGAAAAAGAGATAAAAAAATCCAGGAGTATGAGGGGAAAATTAGAGAACTAAGTGATACACTAAAAAGAAATAATATACGCATAATTGGTATCCCAGAGGAGGAAGAGAGAGGGAAAGGTGCAGAAGGGGTACTTGAAGAAATTATAGCTGAGAACTTCCCTGAACTGGGGAAGGAAAAAGGCATTGAAATCCAAGAGGCACAGATGTAACTTGAATCGATCCTCTGCACGACATATAGTGAAACTGGCAAAATACAAGGATAAAGAGAAAATTCTGAAAGCAGCAAGGGGTAAACGTGCCCTCACATATAAAGGGAGACCTATAAGACTCGTGACTGATCTCTCTTTTGAAACCTGGCAGGCCAGAAAGGATTGGCATGAGATTTTCAGTATGCTAAACAGCAAAAATATGCAGCCGAGAATCCTTTATCCAGCAAGTCTGTCATTTAGAATAGAAGAAGAGATAAAGGTCTTCCCAAACAAACAAAAACTGAAGGAATTTGTCACCACTAAACCAGCCCTACAAGAGATCCTAAGGGGGATCCTGTGAGACAAAGTACCAGAGACATCACTACAAGCATAAAACATACAGATATCACAATGACTCTAAACCCGTATCTTTCTATAATAACACTGAATGTAATTGGATTAAATGCGCCAACCAAAAGACATAGGGTATCAGAATGGATAAAAAAACAAGACCCATCTATTTGCTGTCTACAAGAGACTCATTTTAGATCTGAGGACACCTTTAGATTGAGAGTGAGGGGATGGAGAACTGTTTATCATGCTACTGGAAGCCAAAAGAAAGCTGGAGTAGCCATACTTATATCAGACAAACTAGACTTTAAATTAAAGGCTGTGACAAGAGATGAAGAAGGGCATTATATAATAGTTACAGGGTCTATCCACCAGGAAGAGCTAACAATTATAAATGTCTATGCGCCGAATACCGGAGACCCCAAATATATAAAACAATTACTCATAAACATAAGCAACCTTATTGATAAGAATGTGGTAATTGCAGGGGGCTTTAACACTCCACTTACAGAAATGGATAGATCATCTAGACACACGGTCAATAAAGAAACAAGGGCCCTGAATGATACATTGGATCAGATGGACTTGACAGATATATTTAGAACTCTGCATCCCAAAGCAACAGAATATACTTTCTTCTTGAGTGCACATGGAACATTCTCCAAGATAGATCATATACTGGGTCACAAAACAACCCTTCATAAGTTTACAAGAATTGAAATTATACCAAGCATACTTTCAGACCACAATGCTATGAAGCTTGAAATCAACCACAGGAAAAAGTCTGGAAAACCTCCAAAAGCATGGAGGTTAAGAAAACCCTACTAACGAATGAGTGGGTCAACCAGGCAATTAAAGAAATTAAAAAATACATGGAAACAAACGAAAATGAAAATACAACAATCCAGACGCTTTGGGATGCAGCAAAGGCAGTCCTGAGAGGAAAATACATTGCAATCCAGGCCTATCTCAAGAAACAAGAAAAATCCCAAATATAAAATCTAACAGCACACCTAAAGGAAATAGAAGCAGAACAGCAAAGGCAGCCTAAACCCAGCAGAAGAAGAGAAATAATAAAGATCAGAGCAGAAATAAACAATATAGAATCTAAAAAAACGGTAGAGCAGATCAACGAAACCAAGAGTTGGTTTTTTGAAAAAATAAACAAAATTGACAAACCTCTAGCCAGGCTTCTCAAAAAGAAAAGGGAGATGACCCAAATAGATAAAATCATGAATGAAAATGGAATTATTACAACCAATCCCTCAGAGATACAAACAATTATCAGGGAATACTATGAAAAATTATATGCCAACAAATTGGACAACCTGGAAGAAATGGACAATTTCCTGAACACCCACACTCTTCCAAAACTCAATCAGGAGGAAAGAGAAAGCTTGAACAGACCCATAACCAGTGAAGAAATTGAACCGGTTATCAAAAATCTCCCAACAAATAAGAGCCCAGGACCAGATGGCTTCCCAGGGGAGTTCTACCAGACGTTTAAAGCAGAGATAATACCTATCCTTCTCAAGCTATTCCAAGAAATAGAAAGGGAAGGGAAACTTCCAGACTCATTCTATGAAGCCAGTATTACTTTGATTCCAAAACCAGACAGAGACCCAATAAAAAAAGAGAACTACAGGCCAATATCCCTGATGAATATGGATGCAAAAATTCTCAATAAGATACTAGCAAATTGAATTCAACAGCATATAAAAAGAATTATTCACCATGATCAAGTGGGATTCATTCCTGGGATGCAGGGCTGGTTCAACATCTGCAAATCAATCAACATGATACATCACATTAATAAAAAAAAAAAAAGAGAAGAACCATATGATCCTGTCAATCGATGCAGAAAAGGCTTTTGACAAAATCCAGCACCGTTTCTTAATAAAAACCCTTGAGAGAGTCGGGATAGAAGGAACATACTTAAAGATCATAAAAGCCATTTATGAAAAGCCCACAGCTAACATCATCCTCAATGGGGAAAAACTGAGAGCTTTTTCCCTGAGATCAGGAACACGACAGGGATGCCCACTCTCACCGCTGTTGTTTAACATAGTGCTGGAAGTTCTAGCATCAGCAATCAGACAACAAAAGGAAATCAAAGGCATCAAAATTGGCAAAGATGAAGTCAAGCTTTCGCTTTTTGCAGATGACATGATATTATACATGGAAAATCCGATAGACTCCACCAAAAGTCTGGTAGAACTGATACATGAATTCAGCAAAGTTGCAGGATACAAAATCAATGTACAGAAATCAGTTGCATTCTTATACACTAATAATGAAGCAACAGAAAGACAAATAAAGAAACTGATCCCATTCACAATTGCACCAAGAAGCATAAAATACCTAGGAATAAATCTAACCAAAGATGTAAAGGATCTGTATGCTGAAAACTATAGAAAGCTTATGAAGGTAGTTGAAGAAGATATAAAGAAATGGAAAGACATTCCCTGCTCATGGATTGGAAGAATAAATATTGTCAAAATGTCAATACTTCCCAAAGCTATCTACACATTCAATGCAATCCCAATCAAAATTGCACCAGCATTCTTCTCGAAACTAGAACAAGCAATCCTAAAATTCATATGGAATCACAAAAGGCTCCGAATAGCCAAAGTAATTTTGAAGAAGAAGACCAAAGCAGGAGGCATCACAATCCCAGATTTTAGCCTCTACTACAAAGCTGTAATCAACAAGACAGCATGGTATTGGCACAAAAACAGACACATAGTCCAATGGAATAGAATAGAAACCCCAGAACTAGACCCACAAACGTATGGCCAACTCATCTTTGACAAAGCAGGAAAGAACATCCAATGGAAAAAAGACAGCCTCTTTAACAAATGGTGCTGGGAGAACTGGACAGCAACATGCAGAAGGTTGAAACTAGACCACTTTGTCACACCATTCACAAAAATAAACTCAAAATGGATAAAGGACCTGAATGTGAGACAGGAAACCATCAAAACCCTAGAGGAGAAAGCAGGAAAAGACCTCTCTGACCTCAGCCATAGAAATCTCTTACTCGACACATCCCCAAAGGAAGGGAATTAAAAGCAAAAATGAATTACTGGGACCTTATGAAGATAAAAAGCTTCTGCACAGCAAAGGAAACAACCAACAAAACTAAAAGGCAACCAACGGAATGGGAAAAGATATTTGCAAATGACCTATCAGACAAAGGGCTAGTATCCAAAATCTATAAAGAGCTCACCAAACTCCACACCCGAAAAACAAATAACCCAGTGAAGAAATGGGCAGAAAACATGAATAGACACTTCTCTAAAGAAGACATCCAGATGGCCAACAGGCACATGAAAAGATGTTCAACGTCACTCCTTATCAGGGAAATACAAATCAAAACCACACTCAGATATCACCTCACGCCAGTCAGAGTGGCCAAAATGAACAAATCAGGAGACTATAGATGCTGGCGAGGATGTGGAGAAACGGGAACCCTCTTGTACTGTTGGTGGGAATGCAAATTGGTGCAGCCACTCTGGAAAGCAGTGTGGAGGTTCCTCAGAAAATTAAAAATAGACCTACCCTATGACCCAGCAATAGCACTGCTAGGAATTTACCCAAGGGATACAGGAGTACTGATGCATACGGGCACTTGTACTCCAATGTTTATAGCAGCACTCTCAACAATAGCCAAATTGTGGAAAGAGCCTAAATGTCCATCAACTGATGAATGGATAAAGAAATTGTGGTTTATATACACAATGGAATACTATGTGGCAATGAGAAAGAATGAAATATGGCCTTTTGTAGCAACGTGGATGGAACTGGAGAGTGTGATGCTAAGTGAAATAAGCCATACAGAGAAAGACAGATACCATATGGTTTCACTCTTACGTGGATCTTGAGAAACTTAACAGAATCCCATGGGGGAGGGGAAGGAAAAAAAAAAAAAAAGAGGTTAGAGTGGGAGAGAGCCAAAGCATAAGAGACTCTTAAAAACTGAGAACAAACTGAGGGTTGATGGGGGGTGGGAGGGAGGGGAGGGTGGGTGATGGGTATTGAGGAGGGCACCTTTTGGGATGAGCACTGGGTGTTGTATGGAAATCAATTTGACAATAAATTTCATATATTGAAAAAAAAAAAAAGGAAAGCATTTTAAAAAGCTAATAAAAACTCCAGAATGAAAAATATTAAGTAACTGAAGATCTCATAAAATGGATATCATAGCATATTAGAGATAGTTGAAAGGGGAATTAGAGTATAGAAAGAGAGACCAGAAGAAAATATTTAGACTGAAGCACAATAGAAAAAAGGGTGGAAAAATACCAAAAAGAAAAAAATACTAAGGGGATATTTAGAAAATTCTTACAAACATGAAAGTTGCAGAGTTAAATGAGAGAAAAAGTGGGGCTAATGCAATATTTGAAGAGGTAATGAATGAAGATTTTTGAAAACTAATAAAACACAAAAACCCCACAAAACTTAAGAAGAATTTGGACTCTGCATCTACAATAAAAAAATAAATTACATTAGGCACAGCATACTAAAATATCAGAAAATATAAAACCTTAAAGGCAGACGTAGGAAAAGATAGACTCCAGAGAAACAACAACAAGCCCCAAGAGCAGACTTCTAACAGAAAAAATAAAAGCCATAATACAACAGAATATCTTCAATGTACTGAAATAAAGTTACTGCCAACCTAGAATTCCATTCACAGCTAAAATATTATTCAAACAGTGAAATAAAAGCATTTCTACATAATCAAAATTAATAGAATTTCTTTAGCAGTACACTCACACTAAAGGAAACACTTAAGAGTATTCTTCCGGCAGAAGGAAGATGGATGAAAAGATAGAGTAATGCGAAAATAGTAAAAACAGAGTAACAGAAAAGGCAGATGGCACAGGTAAATATGAATAAAAGCTGGTTATATAATAGCATCTTGTGGTACTTCAAATATATATTGAATTAAAATGAATAGTAAATGGAGGTGAGTAAATAGGATAATGTAAAGTTTAATGTAAAATGATAAAACAACTAATTTACCTTAGCGAAGGATGGATATTGCAACCTCTGCAGTGCTCTCAACACAACTTTCTTTAATGAAAATCTAAATACCTATGCATGGCTAGTGGCTATTATTTGACAAGGCAATTTTAGAGTAAACACACACACAAAAGTAAAATAACTACTAAGCTAATAGAAAGTATATTAAAAATAAAATATGACAAAATTATATATAATATACTTGAATATACATTTTTAATGTTTTTTTCTTGAGAGAAAGAGAATATGCACGCACAAGTGGGGGAGGAGCAGAGAGAGGGAGACAATCCAAAGCAGGCTCCAGGCTCTGAGCTGTCAGCACAGAGCCCCATGTGGGGCTTGAACTCAAAAACCATGAAGTCATGTCCTGAGCTGAAGTTGGAAGCTCAGCAGAGCCACGCAGGCACCCTATGAATATACATTTTTCTAAAAACATACAAATGGCCAACAGACACATGAAAAGATGCTCAGCATCATTAATCATCAGGGAAATGCAAATCAAAACCACAATAAGATATCACTTTACACCTGTTAGAATGGCTATTATCAAAAAGACAAGAAATATTAAGTGTAGAAAGGCTGTGGAGAAAAAGGACCCTTATGCATTGTTGGTAGGAATATAAATTGGTGTAGCTACCTTGAAATACAATATGGAGATTCCTCAAAATATTAAAAATAGAATTACCACATGAGCCAGTCATTCCATTAATGAGTGTTTACCCAAAGAAAACAAAAACACGAATTTGAAAAGATACATGCACCCCTATGTTTATTACGGCATTATTTACAGTAGTCAAGAAACAAGCAACCCAGGTGTTCAGGGTTATATAAATGGATAAAGAGGAAGTGGTATATATATGTGTATACACACACACACACACACACAATTGAATATCACTCAGCCTTAAAAAGGAATGAGATCTTGGGGCGCCTGGGTGGCGCAGTCGGTTAAGCGTCCGACTTCAGCCAGGTCACGATCTCGCGGTCCGTGAGTTCGAGCCCCGCGTCAGGCTCTGGGCTGATGGCTCAGAGCCTGGAGCCTGTTTCCGATTCTGTGTCTCCCTCTCTCTCTGCCCCTCCCCCGTTCATGCTCTGTCTCTCTCTGTCCCAAAAATAAATAAACGTTGAAAAAAAAATTAAAAAAAAAAAAAGGAATGAGATCTTGCCATTTACTACAGCATGGATGGATGTAGAGGGTTTATGAATGCTAAGGAAATTAGAGAAAGACAAATACCATATAATTTCACTCATGTGTAGAATTCAAGAAACAAAAGAAAGAGACAGAAAATTAGAGTCTAAAATAGAATAAACTGGTGGTTACCAGAGGGGAGATGGGTGGGGGATTGGTGAAATAGATAATGGAGATTAAGAGTACACTTATTAGGATGAACACTGAGTGATGCATATAATTGTTGGATCCTTATATTGTACACATGCAACTAAGTTAACACTATGTTAATTATACTTCAATAAATATTTTTCCATTAAAATTTTTTTTGTAATTATATATAAAATAAAATCTAAGGCAAGAGATAAAGAAAGCTGGAAGAGGAGGAACATATAGAAAATATAGGATGGCATATATGAAACAAAATATACCAGTGAATAAAGATAAATATTGTCAGTCTGGATTTAAAAACTATATGTAAGCATAGATGAATACCATTAAACTTAAGACGACAGAAAAATTTAAAAGCAAAAGCATAGAAATACATTGACTATGATAAAATTAACTGAAAAAAAGGTGATAGAGCTAAGTTAACACCAGATGAGTAGACTTTAAGCCAAAAATGTTTCCAGAGATAAAAAGCTTTTCATCATGATAAAATGTTTACTCCACTAGAAGATATAGTGACTCTAAATTTGTATGCACCTAACAACATAGCTTCAAAATATACATAGCAAAACGTGACAGAACTAAAAAGAGTAGACAAATTCACACAGTAGCTGATTTTAATAGATATCTCTTATTAACTGATAGGACAGAAAAATGGCGAGATTTGGAATATTTAGACAAAAAAGACTGATCATTTAATCACTTCTAGTGATGGACCAGCTTAGTCGTCTTTCCCTCTCCTCCATGTCCCTGCATGGTGAATTTTAAGAGGACTTTATCATTTGTAATTTTGAGATAAAAATGGCCATTACGCCATATTTATCAGCCCCGAGAATTGACAGTGGTGCTGCAGCTAAATTTTTATAATTGTTTGCTGTTTTTCAAAGTACTTTTTACAAAATTCCCTTATCAGTGATAGTTATCTTCCTTTTGTAGATTAGAACATGTTGATTTAGACTAAATTACTACTCGTTCCACAAATAGTGTTTGTGGTAATATTAAGACCCATGTCTCTTGACTCCAAGTCTCCTGTTCTTTTTTAATATCAGAATTTCTATTTTATTTTAATTAGTTTTATCTTTTGAGAAAGAGGGTGCAAGTGAGCAAGGGGCAGAGAATCCCATGAGGGGCAGAGAGAGAAAGTTAGGGAGGGAAGGAGAGAGAGAAAGAGAGAGAAGCCCAAAGGAGAGCTCAAGCACCATTAGATCCTGACCTGAGATGCTTAACTAACTCTGCCACCTAGGTGCCCTCTTTTGTTCCTTCTATGAAGACATTGCACAAGAACGATGGCTTGAGAATTTCTAATTTTAGGAGCCCTCCATGTTCGATTAGCATCTGTTCCTTTTCACTGAGCTCCAGCCCCATGCCTTCTTTTGGAGGGCTGCAGTATAACAGAATGAGATGTATGTGGAATGTGAAGACCAGAGTCTGGGAATTACCTGGTTGTTGTGGGGAAGACATACAAATCTCCCTGATTCTCGGTTTCCTCACCTTTAAAGTGGGGTGATATTGCCTACTTGCATAGCATTATTAAGAATCTTAAGGAGATGACATACGCATTTCTCCATTTACACAGGTGATGACAAGTATAGCATGGAAATCAACATTTCTCTGGCTCCACTCTGACTTGCTCTGTGAGAATCCTGGCATCTTCAATTCTGCCTGCCACCAGGGATGTCTGAGACTATTTAGTCCTTTTGAAAAATAGTAAGTACTAGAAAAAGGAAGTAATCTGGGAGTGATATAACATAAATAAGTAAATATTTAAGAAATGACTGTATATGAAAATTTGTGAATTCTAAAGCAATGTACTAAAAACCACTGAACTCCTCTTTAGTGTCTAGATACCAGAAAGATACAAAGATAAAGAACATCTGGGACCCACAAGCATATTATAATGTTCCATTTTCTTAAGGCTTTAAGTATGATACTAAGCTGAAAAAATTTTGAGGCGGTAATATCTGAAAGAGTGATAATCTATAGTTCAGTGTGTATGCTAAACTTAGTTTTATGCTTCAAACAGAGGGCTACACTAGGTTAATGCTTCTCAAACATTAATGTACCTATGAGCCATCTGGGAATCTCATTAAAATGCAGATTTTGATTCAGTAGGTCCGGGGAAGGAGCCGAGATTCTGCATTTCTGACCAATTCCTAGGTGATGTCAGCACTGCTGGTCTAAGGATCACACTCTAAAAAGAAAGATTCTACATACTTCCTAAGGAAAATAATTTGTGCTGGTACAGGCTCTATTTATTCTGGTTAGGGTGCTTCATTACAAACAATTGCCATCCTAACTCTGATAAAATTAAACACAAAAGGAATTTATTAAAAGGATATCAGATACTGCACTGATGGAGATGCTGGCAAACCATGTTTAAGAAGGTGAGCAAAATAAAAGGAGGCATGATCAAGATCATCTCAGGAATAGTCTACCTAGGACTATACTACTAGGATCAGCTCTGCTACACCCTCCCCACAACATTGTTGGATTCTTGGTTGCCATAAATTCATCTTTGGTGTTGAAACTTTGCCTTCACCTCCTAAACAGGTTTAAAGTCATAGGCTTAAGACACTGATTCGCTATGCTAAGATAGAATCCTTCCCCTAACTACTAGAACCAACCCCCCCCCCCCCCCCCCCGCCACACACACACACACACAAGGTATGGTCCTGCCTTCCCCGCCTGTCTTGGATTTCCCCCAAATGTCTTTACACTCTTAAATTTTAGAGAGGTATAGGGATCAAGAGACCATGCAACCCAAATGTACCCTTTTGATAAAAATGTTATTTCCAGAGGTATTATGAAACTTACTAAGGTTTTCATATAAAGTTAGGAGAAGGGGAGAGATAAGACTAGAATTTTCCAATTATTTCCAATTTCCACCTTGTCCCATCTCCTGAATCCCTTGAGGACATTTTCTTTATTGACTTAATTCATGCCTCTTACAAATGTTTAAGAGAAAAGATGAACAGATGGTAGATTTCAAAAGCCAAAGCATTTTATGGTTTGTGTTGTGGAAACTATTGTATAAACAGTTTGTGTTACTCAAAAGATTGATAAGCTGTGACCAAAGAATAGTGAAACCGGACTTATTTAACTACACAGAAACTAGCAATCTATTTTATAGGGATGCTGGAAGAGAGACAAATAGGTAAAGGGAAAGATCTCTCCATATTACATTGATTAGTAAAGTGCTTTAAATGAATTCACTTTTAACAGGGTAGAGATGAAATTTTGAGTTAAAAACTTAACACTTAAATCAGGGGGAAAATATTTTATGGTGTCTCTTTAAGAACTGTCTAAGGAATTTCTTTTTAAAGGTACATAAACACACACTCACACACAACTATTTCCTTCATGGCTGAGCCTTAGAGATTCCAAGTTATTTTTGGTGCCAGATTTCAACCCAGAGGAAGTTTTATGGCTGAGTTAAAACCCCCTGAAAGCAAAGGTTACAATGGAAATGCTGACAGAATCCGTGCCATGGCAACATTTGTGAGTGTAGTTTTATTAAAACAATAAACAACTTTTGTTCAAGTGCAAGTGAATGTAAAAACAACAGAAAAAGGGCCCCTTCCTGCGTCTAATGCTTAATCTCTCTCTGTTATTTCCTTGCTGGGGCTCTGATCCTAAGCTTGCTGGGTCTCAGAAACTATTACAGGTCTGAAATCCACTCTTGCACCTCGGATCCTTATAAAAAAGGCCAATAAAACACCAGGAGAGGGAGCTCACCTCTGCCCTTCTTAAAGTGGATCCTGAGTGTGTACTCAAACAGGGCATTGGGTATATTTATAACTGGCACTAGAATTAGCTTTTTAATTTCCTAATTGACTTTGTATGTACGTCTGTGATAGATTATCTAACAAATTATATGTGTTTCCTCCTTTATTGCCAAGTAACACATCAAGGTCTAAATAACACCTTATGTGGTACACACTGTTTGCTCAGGGACAGATAGAAGAAAACCGGGAGACCAGAAGGCTCACCTCCTTTCACAATGCAGTCAGCAGATCAGGCAGAGCTATTAATGGCTTTTCACATTTGAAGTTTACCAAGAGACTTTCAGTGACCCTAGGAGGTATCTTGTCTTATTCATGACAAGAATAAGAGTGCTCTATCCCCTTGCCCTCCTGCTCCCCAAACTATTATTTTGCAGAGCGTTTGCAAATGACATAAATCTAGCAGGAGAATAAGGACCATCCAAGAAATCCTTTTCAAAGAATGAACACAGGAATATCGATGAAGTCAAACTAAAATGTGAAAGAAATCAGATCAAATATGATGAATTCCCCCCAAAAAGACATTAAAAAGAAGTTGTGCATTTACAGAAAGGTACGGAATATAATAAAAAGGAATGAGATGTTTGAAAAGTGATGGGAGGCTGGAGGCAAGAGGGCAGGGGATTGGTGAGAAATTTTCCATTGCTCAGAGAACAGCCTAAACTTATCAGAATGAGCCCAAATTTGCTTTAATTAAATTATATTGCGAGGCTCTGTGTTTACATCTTTCACCTACCGAGTTCTCTCCGTTCAGAACATTCTCAAGCCTTACTGAAGATTAGAATCACGTGGGGGTGGTTAAAAATCACAATGTCATGCACAATTAAATGAGATTCTGGGGCTGGGGATGAAATGTACATAACTATTTTTTAAAGCTCCCACGTGATTCCAGGGTACTGCCTAAAACTTTAGACCATTGTAGAGGGACCCAGCAACCCTAGAAATACTGACCTTTCAACTGAGAAAAATAAACCCAAAAAAACTACAGATGTTTGTGGCAGGACATTTCCTCTAGGCAATTCACTGGGCCCCTCTGACTTTCAGCAGCATTCACAGTTTGGTTCCCTGGCTCCAAGCCCAATTGGTAGAATGTCTATAGCAGATGTTTGAACAACATTAACAAATGGAAGCTTCCAAACCTTTTCTTGTTTAACAAGTAACAGCAGGAACTTATTTAAATACAGATCAGGAGTGATCATTTAATCCCCTTACAATTGCCTTTTCTTCTTCTCTTCTATAAGCTAGCTGACCTTTGGATGCACAAAGCAACCTTGTAGATGGCTGCAAGTTGCCTTCTGGAGTAACTGAGCAGTCATTTGAGCTGCTAAGCGCTCCATCGCATTTAGTTAAGACTAAAATTATGGAGGTTGTTGATTATTCCAGCCATCTGAAAGACTGTTCTGAATTCAATCAATTCTTTTTTTTCATCAGCTGTTCTCAAGCCAAAATGCTGAAGAGAGTGGATAACACTTGGAATGTGGAAAGGCCAGAAGAAGCCCAACTGGGATTCAGAAAAGCCTGTGGAAGCAGTCTTTTCCTCATGTTCTTTTAATGTTTTATGTTTTATCCACAATGTCATGATTATAAACTGTTACTTTGGGGAAAAAGTTGCTTCTCAGCATCCAATGAATTGCATATATGGATACAGGCTCTTTATGGACTTACAGGAGACACCTTTGAGCCCCCTTGCTTCCTACTGCTCCTGTCTGCTATTAGAGTACATACAGTAGAAGCATGTGCAATGGCCACTCTGAGCAGTGGTTTCCAGCTCTGACTGCACTCTCAGTGTGTAGGGTGCTTTAGTAGCTCTTGGAAGCATCTGAATCAGAACCAAGAGCTCTTGAGGAGTGTTGAATACTGTCCACCCACAACTGGTACACGATGCAACAATCAGCAAATGTTAGCATCTAGCAAGGAAGCTTCTCTACCCTCCAATTCACACACAGGGCTAATGAAGCAAGATGCATACTGCTTTTAGTTGTCATTCTTCTTGGAGACATCAAAATAAACAATTCCTGTCCTTCTCGCCCTCCAATTCCCTTGGGATCAATTTAATAGTCAATGGTTTTTGGGGAATGGAATTTTTTAAAAAGTGAAAATCATGGCTTCCCTTTTGAACTACCTTAATTTCTGAAGCATAATTTAAGTAAGGTAATGGATGTGACAAGCCTTTATGATTTATTGCTCACAAAGAATTTTTATATTAGTTGACCCTTGAACAATGAGAGGGGTAGGGGTGCTGTCCCCAAGTGGTCAAAAGTTTAACTTTTAACTCCCTCAAAACTTAACTATTAATAGCCTACTGTTGACTGGAAGCCTTACCAATAGCAAACAAGTTAACATTTTTTCCCCTACTATATTATAACTGTATTTCTCACAACTTCCTTTGTGAAGTTTTTGGAGTGGATATTGCTAGCCCTTCTACACAGATAGGGAAACAGACTTATTAAGAGACTTGTATCAGCAGTCAAATGCACTTTTAAGTGCATTTTACCAATTTTATGGAATTTTATTTTTCTTTAATTTTAGTTCACATGTTATATTAGTTTCAGGTGTGCAACAGACTCGACAATTCTATACGTTACTAGATGTTCACCATAAGTGTGGTTACCAGTTATTACAGTATTGACTATATTGCCTATGCTGTACATTTTTCATTTCCATGACTTATTTTGCAACTGGAAGTTTGTATCTCTTAATCTCCTATTTCATGCATCCCTCCACCTCCCTCCTAAAAACCAGTAGTTTGTTCTCTATATGTGTTTATCAAGTTTATTTTTGAGAGAGAGAGTGTACACTCACAAGTCGGGGAGGGGCAGAGAGAGAGGGACACACAGAATCTGAAACAGGCTTCAAGCTCTGAGCTGTCAGCGCAGAGTTCGACGAGGGGCTTGAGCCCACAAACCAGGAGATCATGACTTAAGCTGAAGTCAGACACTTAACTGACTGAGCCACCCAGGTGCATCTGTTCTCTGTATTTATGAATTGGGTTTTTTGATTCCACATATAAGTGAAATCATATGGTATTTGTCTCTGACTCAGCATAATAACCCTCTAAGTCCATCCATGTTGTCACAAGTGGTAAGATTACATTCTTTTTCATGGCTAAATAGGATTTTGTTTTGTTTTTCATAATGGGAAGGGTTCAGCCAATAGAAAGATCACAACACACTATTTTGAGCAAAAGAAATTCAGGTAAAATGTGAGTTTATGGCCTTTCAATTTTTTATAAAGAAATTTTGAAGTTGAGGTGATACACCACCTTCAGAAGCCTGATTGTAGCCCCCTTAGCTAGTGGAATGGTCTGCTCATTTGTGTTCTATTCCAGTGTCCCCAAGTCAGCCTTAGTCTCCAAAGGTGTTCTAGTTGTAGACTTACTGCTTCTTTACAACAAACCATTTATTACTTTAGATAAACTTTCAACCAGAAAAATCCAATTCAGAGGGGTCCTAAGTGGCTTCACTCTCTTAGGCAAAGAGAAAGCCAAAGAGGCAACAAGAAAGAGTGTTACATGGACCTGTGAGTAGGCAGTGGGTTTCCCCCAAAGCATGTAGTCTAGTAGATCATGGTGGAAAGCTTCAAGGAATCAGTGCTAACTGTAGTGGAGAAGACAGGTTCGGGGGGCGGGGGGGGGGGGAGGGCGGTTCTTGCTTGTCTCCAGCCTCTCAGTATGTATACATGCAAGAGCTTATCCAGGAACCAAGTATCATGTGTTCACCATAAGAGATGCAAGCACTGTGTGTCTTAGAAGGAAGAGAGTCCACTGAAAAGGAATTCTAAAAAAAAAAAAAAAAAAAAAAAAGTGGGGTAAGTGGGGTATGGGTAGCAGTGGGGATATGAACAGCAGTGGGTGCCTGGTGTCCCATGTCATATGGAAAATGCAATTTCCATAACTAGAAGTAACTGGGTAATCTCAAAGGTCAAGACAGCCTGGGCCTCCTCAAGCTCTACTTGTAACCGTCTACTTTAACTTATTTTGAACATATCTATTTTAAAACATCAAATTAATTTTTCCTCAGAGTTCCAGAAAAGGGGTAAATCACATTTTCATGTTATCTGGGAAATTGTGTACAATGTGTTGTTATAAGTGACATGCTAGGAATTCATAAATATTTTTGGTAAGTAGAATAAAAATTGAGGATAAACATACCTTATGAGAAATAGTATTTTTGGTTATAATATTTCTTTTAATTCTTTCATACTAACTTCCTATTTAAATGAGAGATGACTGAATTTTAGAACCAGGAGGGGCATAATAATTTATTTAGCTGAAACTCCTATTTGTCAGAGAGCAAATTAAGGATCAGAGAAGTTACATGATTTGCCCAAAGTCACACATCTAGTTAGAGGCAAACCTAGGACTAAAACCAAGGAAATATAGTGAATTCTTGTTCTTATTCTTTCCTGAGTCTTTCCAAATAAGCATGTTGAGTGGAAATCATTCATAAAGCAGACAAAAAAGATGGAAAAGGATGTGTGATGTAAAGTGTTATGTCAGAATGCCACAGACACTCAAAATCAGCAATGACTACCTCTGACTGACCTTAATCTTTTCCAAATTTTTCTTTGAACTTCTTTTATAATCCACCTGCCATCTCTCATTTTTTTGCACATCTTAATTATCAATTTATGGAGTACCAATAATTTAATCACTCATTCATTCCCATTATAATTAAAACAGAAAAAAGATTTAAGGATTCAATTTACTTGTGCTTCCACTATTCTGTATATCTTCAAGAAAACGGAGTAAATTTTGTTCACTGCTGTACTCCTGGGGGTTGGCACACACCAAGTATTCAATAAATATTGGTATACTTTGCAAGCCTATAACTATCTGCTTGAAAGCCAGTAAATAGTTGGTCACACATTTCAAATATCTGACCACATAAAATGTCATTCAGGTATAGGATCAACATACTTGTAAGAACCTCCCTAAAGAGGCTAGCAAAAACAATTTCCTTCTATATTTGTGTTAGCATTTTGAGAGCAATTTTTGTAGTGGTGAGAAAAATGTTCACTTGTAGGCTTGTTTCACCTAGAATGGAGTTGTGTTTTTGCAATTATTGAGTAAACACTCATTGTTTATGTTTTCCAAAGTGACTTTCCATGCAACTTATGATTTTTATAAAATTCCAATGAAAAAGATGATACTAGTATTTTATCATCACATTTAGTTGATGTAGGTGGGAGGCATAGTGATTTGGGCCATGTCTTATCAAGGAGAATTCAAAAAAAAATTCCGAAGTCATTGAGAATATGGACACAGACCTTCTTATTCTGAATACCACATACTTCTCCAAACTCCATCCTTCCTTCCAGATAGAAACTATGGCTTTGGTAAATTACTCAGAATAATTTCCCCTCTTTTAAATGTATTGGAGAATATGGTCTTCCTTCTGTGCCTCCAGGGTACTGTAGAGGTACTTAATGGAAAATGGCTTCATGGGAGTTTTCTCCTTACCTTGGAAGTATCTTCCTTTAATATGAAATTTAGTGGCCTTTGTTACATGACTAGATGTCATGTCTATTCATCAAAAATTTCATAATCATAAAAATCTCAGATAACAAGCCAAACATTGGTCTCAGAGAAAAATTATTACAACCAAATGCTGAGATGACAATAAAATTTGAATATATCCTTTGAATTTACAGTAGTAATAAGATTTTTCAATTCAAGTCAAATAATTATTGAGTACTGCCCATGATAAAAGTAGACCCTGTATTTATAAACATAAGGCATATTCCTTGCCTTTAGGAAATACGCAGTTTCACGGAAAAGACTGATCTAAGTAATCAACCGTGCAATGCAACTCTTGTTAAACAACTGGTATAACGAAATTGCTATGGGGTACAGAGGAGGAATTTATTTTATGGGCGACATATAATTTGCTTTTAAAAGAGAATTAGATTTTGTCAAGAAATAACCATCATTCCAGGTGAAGGACATGGTGGGACAATAATGTAAATATGAAAACATGGTAAGACACTGTGTTGGTGCTGCTATTGTGCAACCTAGGGTGTATACAGTAGTTTCTATTTGAAAAAGTTCCTAAGCTTAATTTGAGAATTGTTGCAGGTTGGGCTCTAGAAGAAGCAGAATCTAAGATGGAGATTAACATGTAGGAGGTTTCTTAGAGTATGCTCTTGGGACCCATACCTTAAAAGAGAAGGAAGCAGGACTGGGCTAAGGAGGTGAGCTGTGAGATGGTCTCAATGGAGGCCTTTGCTAACACTAAGGGGAGCTCTGAAACTGGCATGATCCTTCAGAGTTGTCTAAGGTGGGGTAAAGTGCTCAGCCATTGGATGTGGGCTTCCCTGGGAAGGGGGCATAACCTTGAACAAGGTGGATTGACAGTGTTAGGCCATCTACCAGAAGCATTCCAGTGAGGATAGTGCATTATTCTGGGCAGGCCTTCTAGGGGTAAAGTGTTCTTTAGCTAAAATACTAGGATAGTCAAATGTTCTTTTATTTAGTTTGCATCATGTTAGTGTCTCATAGTCCCTGGATTTTGCTGGATTTCTGCTTCAATAAGACTTGCATTAAAATTTTTTCCTCACAAATACAGGGCAAATGGTATTTTCTGAGAATTGATATTTACAATTCCTGGAAACCATGTTTTGCTCTAAATTTTATGATAAAAAATTTCTGAGCAATATTTTTAATTTCTACAATTAGTTTAGTATATTAAATACAAATATTTGAACTGATAATTTAAGAATATTTTCGGACCCACAGCTGTCTTTCTGAAGAAAGGGTGAGCATGCATGTTACTATATGTGTCATGACAATATTGTCACCTTCCACACAGAGAGCATCTCACTTGATAGGATGAGTCATGAAATAGGGTGCTATTGGTCTTCCCATTTGATAGGTGATGAAATTAAGTTTCAGAGAACTGATATGATTCATACAAAGTCATAGAGAAATGGCAAAAACAGTGCAAAAGCTCAGTTTTCTGCCTTGAAGTAACAGTAATGTTGTTTCCTCTTCACTGCAACACATTCTCTAAAAGCAGAAGATTGTCCCCCACAGGCATGAACTTCACATATGAGTTTTGAGCATTGCTTTATTCCACTACGAGAACGATGGTAGGCTATTTTCCTTTCCCCAAATCTTCTGTCTCCTGAAATTAAGGTGCAGTAATATTTATCCATCCATTAATTCCATTAAATAATTATTTTCTGAGTATTTATGGAGTGACAAGTACCATGCTAGGCAGGCCCTGGTTTATAAACAGACAAGATATAGCCCCTTCTCTCAAGATGACTAGTCCTGGCCTAACACCTGCTTAGAGGAGTTTTTGGACATAGGGAGGGTCTTCTTTCCATTGAACTAGAAGGGCTCTGTTATATACTTTCACTTAAGAATTGTGGTGGCTTATAGGACACAAACTGTCAAAGAATGCACAGAGAACACAGATGTGGACTCTCATCTTGCCAACTCTCATGAGAAGTGTAGGTAAAAGACAAAAGAAAATAAGGATTCCTACAATGTTCTGATTTTTTTTCTGAAAAATTCCCAAATAGCTAGCTACATATATGTTGTAATTCAAAGGGTGAATGTCTTTCACATTATTACCTTGAGAACACCTCTGCTCTAATATCTCAATTTATAATTTGGGGGACATTCTCATTTTTAGTACCTCAATAATAACATGGAGTAATAATTTTATAATGATCACATAACCAAAATATAGGAAGGTTTTGAAGAGTGCTAAAAAATTAGATTAACTGAAGTACTATCACTAAGTTGTTTACAAGTGAATTCTAAAAATAAAGTGAATACATTCTTAATGTCCGTTTTGTAATTTAAAAGTTGCCAAAAATGTGCCAATTAGAGCCACCTGTGCCAACTGTCATAGCTAAAGCTGGAAAAGGCCATTGACTTTGACTAATGTAATGATTGACGAGGGAGAAAGACCAGTTTAAAGTTGACTGAAATGGTTTACTTCATAGTGATGGACCTATACACTGAAATATGTTCATTTTCCTATTTGTTGGTGGCTTATATGTCAATAATCAGATGGACTCTTTTGCTTAAAGACTATTAAAATGGTTTTATAAGAACCAGCCTGATTAAATGATCCCATTCCAATCCAATGCTTTTATATTTGGCAGAACTGGCTTTGGACTGCTAATAAAATATCAACATATGGGATCATACAGTTTTTTTTTAAATATCAAATATATTATTCATTATAGAGAAGTGGGAATGTAAGTCATCTTGTTTTTTTTACTGTTTTAACTTTTATTCCCATTTAAAATACTTAGCTGAAGTATTTCAACTAGAAGTCTCAACTTTTTGAGATAAATAGTAAAAAGCATAAAGAAGATGGATATAAATGTTTTTCAGATACAACTTGATCTAAATGAACCTTTAGGAGGACAGAAGGGATATATCACTGCATATCCTAAGGATAATCTTTTAATTAAATAGTATGGTGAATTCTTGTTTCAGAAATAATCAGATCCAAAGTTACACAAGCTAATAAGTACTTTTTTTATTGTTAAATCTCTAAAAGTAGGTAGCACTGAGTCATTGTTTATCACTCATGCGCACAATTTCCTTTATGGTGACAACAGTTCTATTCGGAATTAAATTGATTTTTGTTGTTATTGGCGTAACTCAAGCCTTAGACTAGTAAATTACATTGATGTGACTCTTTTAGTACATGAATTTGCACTGTTAGAGGAAAAAATTAGATATACTGAAAAAAAGTATTGTCAGTTATTTAAAACTCCCAGCTCTTGAGATGAGATTTTAGATTTATAGTCAGAAAATGTGGAATTTGTCTATAGACCATTTATATTTTAAAAATTCAGGAAAAAGTGAGAAAGAGTACTTTTCTTATTTTGAAAAAAAAAAATTGGAAGTTACTACTATTGGACTCTCTTATGGAGAAATTAGGTCATTTTTGGCCCATTTGGGCATATTAAGAGAATAACCTGTTCTAGTTTTTTTTTCTATAACAGGCTAGATTTTCTCCAGAGTCTATACACTGTAAACATGAAGCATAATTCTATCTGTAACACTAACCTCCAATAAACACTAAGAGGCCAGAATGTTGACAAAATCTTTAAAGTTGTTTAATTACCAACTTTTAAAAATGTTAGCATACTTTTGAACGCTATCATTTGCCCCCCACCCCCCACCAAATAGCACAAACTAATTATGTGATTAATAATGAAGTATAAACAGACAACATATTTTCAGAGGTAAGGAGATACTTTGGGCTTTAAGTAACAGATTAAATAAATATCTGCACTTCCCCTGTTTTATTGGTCCCATGTTCCTGACATCTATTTGTGAATTTAATAGAACAAGGTCACTGTAGATAAGAGTGCTGGTTAGAAGATAGCTGTGCAATTATCTATCTAGTAACCAGTTCATAATTCTAGATAGAATACAGATATGGAATCAGGATGTTAGGAGGTATCCAGACTATTGGTTGTAAGATCTTTTGTATCTTATAGTCTCCATCTTCTGGGCTGGAATAGTACGTCAAAGAAACCAAGTAGGTTTTCACAGAAATATGCTAATAATTACTTTTATGTAAAAAAATATATATTATTGAGTTTATGTATGATGGGGTAGGTAGGAAAGAGGGATGAAAAGTTATTACCCCTGAATCAAGAATGGAATAGGGAGGGGTTTTTTGATGCTAACTATTTAACAATAATTTAATGAAGTCATATTCGTATAATTTGTTTAACCTACCCATCAATAATCCAATGCTTGACTCCTAGGTGCTCAATATACATTTGTTGAATTATATTTTTAAAAAATGAGGCAATCACAAAGAATAAAGAAAGAAGGGAAAGAAAAATAAAAGAGAAATTTAAAAATATACATTCTGAAGAGGCTGAAACCCTGGATTCTCTGAATGTTTGTTCTTTGTGATCTAATTTCCCTGAATCTCCATTTCCTCAGCTGACAAATGAGGATGATAAGGTAATCTACCTCATAAGCAGTTGTCTGGAATAATGAGATAATATGCAGAAAAGCTCTCTTTTGAGAACTTTTGGTGTTATCAGAGTAATGACAGTTGGAAAAATCTTGGTAGACGATTTCTTTCATAATGTGTTTGAAAGAGCTGTTTTAGCAGATAGGGGATGGGTGAAGTACATAAAAGGGATTAAGATTATACTTATCTCAATGAGCACTGAGAAATGTATATAATTATTGAATCATGTATTGTATTATACACCTCAAACACTATATGTTAATTATACTTCATTAAAAAAAAAATAAACCAGTAGTTTAGTAAAAGCAAGAGCACCACTTTAATGTAGGTATTATGTCAGACCATATCAATTAGGAGTCTAATTCTTTTAGGAAAAGATGTACTCTGTATATAATTTTATCCACTTAGGCAAAACTAGGTAGACAAATAAGCTTCTGCTACATATTGGGGACTATTTACTCAGTTTCCTGACCACATGGTTTAAACTAACTGTATTCAACTTCATTTTGATCTGTGCCAACCCCAAACATTCTGGGTTAATTTTTTTTAACATTTACTTTTGAGAGAGAGAAAGAGAGAGAGCATGAGCAGGGGAGGGGCAGAGAGAAAGGGAGACACAGAATCCGAAGCAGGCCCCAGGCTCCAAGCTGTCAACACAGAGCCCAATGTGGGGCTTCAAACTCATGAGCCGTGAGATCATGACCTGAGCCTAAGTTGGACGCTTAACCAACTGAGTCACCTGGGTGCCCCTATTTTTTTTTCCTTTCCAAAATCCAGCTAATTTACATAACAGGTTATTAACTTGAGATAACTACACACCATTTTTACCTTTAGCAAGGTGTCAAGGAATCCCAAAGAGAATAAATATCAAACCACTTGAACTGGTGGGGAATTGGTAGCTAAACTCGCTCACTCCCTCATTATATGGATGAGACAGCTAGTTGTAAAGAGGTTAAGTTATTTACACACATTCACAGTTACTTGACAGATCTTGAAATAAAATCTAGATGTATGGACTCTTAAGTCATCTTTTCATGAAAACAATTCCCCCAAGGATAGAAACTTTGAAATCCTGTATTGGAAAAAATTAGATACTAAATAGATATTTGGAATAATATAATAGTATCACATTTATCCTTTCTTTGTTCCAAGATGAGTGATAAAGTCCATAAAACAAAACAAAACAACAAAAAAAAAAAAACACCCACCAAACTGTTAACTGCGCTTCCCTGGAAAGAGATTACACACTGGCACATTGATTTTAGTTTGTATTATGAATTCTACTTCTCTCGCTATTTCCAAATTTATAACTAAATCTAAACATAAAAGGTCATCTCTGACACTTGAGAGGATAACCATTAATGTAATTGGGTATTTGGTTGATGCTGACACACAATATACTCTCAGACTGCACTTTATTGTGTACCTTTCAATAAGACCAAGTGCTTAACTTTGGGATTTGAGGTCATGCCTTGTTCCTAATGTTAAAATATAGCTCTGTCTCCAACTCACAGATAAACCAGACAGCAGTATGTTAGAAATATACTGGCAAGCAGGTTGGATATTGGAAATAGCACGAAAAGAGTTGGCATTTGCTAGAAAAAGTGTATGCAAAGATCTTGCATCACTGTGTTGGCACCCACTGTTGGCTCAAAAACTTGTCTTAGCATGGGTTCCGATAGGAGCAAACCAGTATCAGGGCCTTCTTTTTCTGAAAAGCTACTCCAGTATGGAAAACACTAAAGAAGCAAGATAATTCTAAGGCAAAGAGGAAAGAGCAGAATAACAAGTCTGCACTGTGCCTGAGACCTGATCTTTATAAGATTATAAAACATCAAAGCCAAAACTGAATAAATGGAAAAATGTGGTACTTATTGGTCATAGAAATATTCTACAATATAAACTCTTCACACATATAATGATATTCAAATATTGTTCTTTTCTTGTACTGATGGATAAGTTATAGTGAAATAAAGATTTTTAGCAATAGGTAAAGTTAAGAAATAGATGATGAATGATTTACAGGGACAACATCATTTGCACAAGGTTTTAATTAATTCCTGGAGTCCTGCTACTTGATGTTTTAAGATGCTTGGTGTGAACTTTCTGAAGAAACCAATTTTTCCCTGCAGTGTAAGTTTAACGAAGGCAGAATGGTTTCAATTTCCCAATTAGAAGATTTGAGACTAATTTTTGATATTTAGTAATAAAAACTAGCTATTTATCATGTCTTTCCAAAAGTAGTACATGGCACTTCACATACATTATCTCACCTAATCTTCCCATAAGGAAAAAGTCAGGCAGGTATTATCATTATCTTTATAGGAGGAAACTGAATTTTGTAAAATGACACAACTGACAATTGGCAGAATCAAGATTCAAATCCAAGGTTCCACACTCTAAGTTCTAACTCTTCCTCTCCATTGTACTAATACCTCTTTTTTCGTGTGATTTGGAAAATGTAGGGTCATCTAGTCACACAAAGTTATCAAAACCAACCTCCCACCTAGTAGGTGACTTCCTCCCATACTAGAGATAGATGCCTTACAATCTCAGGTTATTCATGTCATAGTCCATTCTATTAAACAGCTTTAATTTTTAGAAAGTTTGTTCTCAAATGGAGTGAAATATACCTCTTGGTAATGGCTGTCTGTTTCTAGTTCTGCCCTCTGGACCTAATTTGGGTTAAGCTTACTTACTCTTCTCGTATTACCACACTTGAACTCCTTTAAGACAGTATTCCTTCCCTTACCCCTTTTGAGTCTTTTCTGGACTTTTAAAAAATAGGATATAAATCTTCATACCCTTCATCAATATTCTCCTTATACTGCTCAAGTTTACCAAATTCCCTATAAAATTGAGTATCTAAAATTCAGTCAACTATTCAGATGTGTACTGACCAGTAAAGAATATGATGGATTTTTTTTTTTTTTTTTTTTTTTTTGCCAAGAATTTGAAATTTAACCTTTCTTAATGTGGTCCAGGTTTACATGCTGGCTTTTATTGAACTTGGGTTCAATGAAACCATGAGTTATGTTTTTTCATATAAAAAATTACAAAACAACTTTTCTAAATATTTATCATTTAAAAATACTTCTTGAGATTCTATTATTTTAGTTGCCTGAGGTAATTTTGAATTCTGATTTTACCAGTCCTCCCCTAACCTGCCAAACTAAGGAACTTCACATTTGCTCTATATTTGATGAGCTGTCTTCATTGTCTTTATCCTGGACATGGATTAAAAAAAAAATGAACAGAAGTGAGACAAAGTGAGGGCATTCTGATACTGTAAGGAGAGAGTTGAGTAACACTGAGCCCTTCTTCATTTTCTAGTACTCTTGTTCTCTAGATTTCCTTGTGGAGAGAGTAAGGACTATGGAAGTCATTGAAAGTTTATTCCTCTCAGTTTTCCGCAGTTATCATCACCAGCTTAAGTGTCAGTTTTCCTCCTAGACTACAAGACCTAGCCAAGGACTGACATTGAGTCGACATTAAATATTTGTAGTTTTGTTCACTCTTATTTTCCCTTTGTATCCCACTGAAATAAGAGTTGGTATATTAAAGAATAACTTAGACTTTCCCCTCTGTAATCCACTCCGATGTTCTTTATATTTTAAATAAAAATTTCCAAAATTAAACTCATCGTTTTCCTTTTGATTCCTTTCTTCTTGGTCAGGCCTGTTCATAGGCCCACATCTCTGACACTTTCTAACACCATCATTTTAGACTCCTTTCTGTTTTTCATATCCAACCAGCAGATGCATTCCTCAATTTTATTTCTGTACATCCCCCACACTGAATCCTTATTCTTTATTATTAACACCTTTACTTTGCTCAGTTCTTCCTTTCTTTTCTTCTGGATTATGGAAAAACTATTATTTGTACCTGATACTTCTACTTTATCCCTCACTGCATCCTCCTGAAGCACTATTCTGATCGATTCATGTTAAAATCACAGTCCATAGTAATTACCCATTGATGTATTCCTTAGTCTAACACTCACCCCCAAGGTCCCCATGACTTGAGGAGACTCTGCCTTTCCAGTCTCCTTTCCCATCATTCCCTCCATCTGCCCTTTGCTCTGATCACTATCTACCCTCTTCAGTGTTCTTTCAGCTCTGTATTTGGCTTTAGTCTTTTTTTTTTCTTCCCTTAACTTTTCACTTTCATAGAGAGTTCACACAGGGCATGATACTTGGTTTAAACACAGATTTTTACAAGTGAGATTTTATTCAATTTGTATTTATGATAGCTCAACACAGTATGGTATGGGGCCTGAAAGCATGGCCTTTAGAGTCGGACCTAAAACTCGTCCTAATAGTGGCTCACCACCATTTAGCTCTGCAATCTTGGACAAGTTGTTTAAACTTTTCAAAGTCCCAGTTTGCTCATTTGAAAGTAGATATGGTTATACCTGCATAGTCGTTTCAAGCTTTAGATGACACACATGTTCTAGCAGCTGAACCATGTTTACAGGTCAACAAATGTTAGAAATATTTTCTCTCATTGAGCTCTTACTATGTGGTAGGCAATCTGTAAGGAACTGGGGACATAAATAGGAAAGAATATTTCTCCCTAAAGAATTTGAGACAAGTTAACTTTGTTAAATGTAATATAATCATCAGACCCTTTAAAAATGACATAATCAGGAACTAACCAGAGCTCCTGGGAATCAGTGTTACCCACTCTGCAGGCCTGATTACACGGACACTTGACTGGATAGCGCAGCCAGTGGTCCTGTATCTTAAACAAAACAAAACTAAACAACCACCAAGATGGTGGCTCTGTTTGCCCAGGGAGCACAGTGTGCGGTTCTACCTGATACAGTCCCCAAAGAACCTTGCCAGGCTTGGGACTGTTCTTCAGCCTCAACGGGGCAGGGAAGCTAATTTATAGGCCCTCCCAAAGCAAAAAGCAGCCCCTAGCTGGCCTGACCAAGAAACCAAACTAGAGTTCCTGGGAATTTGCATAGCCCATTTGAGTGGAGACCTTGGCTGATGGCCGTCCCCACCTGCAGAACCATGACAGTGACTCTTTAAGGCCAAAAACTTGGTGCAGAGTTCTTCCCAATTTGATTCCCAAACAAAAGCTTTGCTGGCTTTGGAGCCTGTACAGTGGGCCCTCCTAGGCCAGGAAACTAATACATAGGCCTTCCCACTATTGAATACAGCCCTCAATTCATCCCCCCTAGAAGCAACCAGAACCACAGAAAGTTGCAAAGACCATCTTATAGCCTCACTTATAGTGGTGCTTAATCAGAGAGCAAAGCCAGCAGCTCTCCATGTCTGCAGAGCAAAACCAGTGGCTTCATTGGGCCAAGAAAGTCCATGTACATTCTGCTTAATTCAGGTCCATAATCTTGGGGTCCATGGGGCCCCTATCCTTGGGGTCCATCCTGCTGCCTCATCTGGGCAAGGAAGCTAATATACAGCCCTGCTTACTGCTGAGTATAATCCTTAGTCCTGACCATCAAGGAAGCCTGATCAAAAAACTGAACTGTGGAACCCGTCCTACTGCCTCCATTAGACAGGGAACAAAGCCAGCAGTACTACTCAACTGTTTCCAAGCAGTGCTGCACCACTCACCCCCTGGAGCTAGGGCAGAGGTGTTGCCCAAAAAGACCCTGATAATAAGCTCCACCTGCCCAAGTATTCTATCAGCTGACATGTCCAAAACTTTAAGCTGAGCTGCCTGGTGAAGGACTGTCTGCAAAAACAAACCTGTAAAGTCTGAAAGAGAATTCTGTTTACTACAATTTTCAGATACAATGTAAGGAATCAAGACTCACAAAAAAGACAGGGAAACATGATACAACCAAAAGAAACTAATAAAGCTCCAATGTGACACTAAAGAAACAGATCTATGAACTTACAAAGAGCTCAGAATAATCACATTAAAGAAGTTTAGTGAACCCCAAGAACACCTAGACAGCTAAATGAAATCAGGAAAGCAATGCATGGACAAAACAAGCAGTTCAATAAATAGAAACCATAAAACAAATAAACAAGCCAAACAGAGATCCTGGAGCTGAAGAATATAATGACTGAAAAATTCAATGGTTTCAATAGCAGACTTGACCATGCAGAAGAACCAGTGACCTAGAACACCTGATTGAAATTCTCCAGGCAGAGGAGCAAAAAGAAATGCGAATGAAAACCAGTGAAGAAATCTTTGAGGACTTATAGGATACCATAAAAATATATATACACATTATGGAATTACCAGAGGTGAAGCGAAAGAGCAAAGGACAGGAAGTCTGTTTAAAGCAATAATGGCCCAAACACTCCCAAACCTGGGAAGAGAAATGGACATCCAGATCCTTGAGGCCCAAATAATACCAAATAGGTTGAATCTGAAAAGGGCTACACTGAGACATATTATAATTAAATTGTTAAATGTCAAGGACAAGTTAAAAATAGAACTACCCAGGGCACCTAGTGGCCCAGTGGGTTAGGCATCTGACTCTTCATTTTGGCTCAGGTCATAATCTCACAGTTCATTAGTTCATGGCCTGCATCGGGGCTCTGTGCTGACAGTGTGGAGTCTGCTTGGGATTCTCTCTCTCTCTCCCTCTCAAAATAAATAACTTAAAAAAAAATAGAACTACCCTATGATCCATGAATTGCCCTACTAGGTATTTATTCCAAAGGATACAAAAATACGGATTCGAAGAGGCACACATGAATGTGTATAGCAGAATTATCAACAAAAGCCAAATTAGGGAAAGAAACCAAATGTCCATTGACTGATGAATGGGTAAAGATATGTCATACAGATAGATACATACATACTTACAACAAGGTGGATGGAACTGGAGTGTATTATGCTAAGTGAAATAAGTCAGAGAAAGAAAAATATCGCTTGATTTCATTCATATGTAGAATTTAAGAAACAAAACAGATGAACATAGCAGAAGGGAAGGAAAAAGAAGATAAAAACAAAGAGGGAGGAAAACCATAAGAGACTCTTAATTATAGAGAACAAACTGAGTGTTGTGAAAGGGGAGGTAGGTTGGGGAATGGGATAAATGGGTGATGGGCATTAAGGAGGACATTTGTGATGAGTACTGGGTATTATATGTAACTGATGAATCACTAAATTCTACTCCTGAAACCAATACTACACTATATGTTAACTAACTTGAATTTAAATAAAATACTGGAAGAAAAAAAAAGTCAAAGTATTTTGGAAGCAAGGGAAAAGTAATAGGACATATACAAAGGAACCCTCAAAAGACTTTAAGTGAATTTCTAAACAGAAAATTTTCAAGACAGGAGAAAATGGTATGATATATTAAAAATATTGGGGTAAAAACTCCTGTCGACCTAGATTATATTTTATTATATCCAGAAAAGCTGTCCTGTAGAAGTGAAGGAGAGAGACTTTCTCAAATTAAAAAAAAAAAAAAAAAAAAAAAAAAAAAAAAAAAAAGGCTAAGGGAGTTCAAAATTCCTAGATCTCTCTTACCGGAAATGCAAACAAGAGTCCTGCAACCAGAAGTAAAAGGATTTTAATTAACATCATAAAAATATACAAAGGTAGCGTAAAATTCCCTGGTAAATGTAAGAATAGCCAAAGTCAGATTCTCTAATATGATAATAGTGATGTGTAATTCACTTACAAGTCTAGTTTAAAAGTTTAAAAAAATTATCAAAATAACCATAGCTATTTTAATGAATACACATAAAAATATGTAAATTCTAATATTAATAAACTAACGTGTATGTTGGGGGAGAGTAAAAATTAAAGTTTAGAAATGTTATTGAAGTTAATTTTTTATCCTCCAAAAACAGAGTGTTATAAATATAAGGTATTTTAAGTAAGCCTCATGGTAACCACAAAAAAAAGCCTGTAGAAGTTACACAAAAGTTTATGATAAAGGAATCAAAGTATACCATCACAAAGTGTCATCATATCACAAAGACAGTATGAGAGGAAGCATCTAAAAAATAGTCCGAAAACAATTAATTAAATGGCAATAGTAACCTCTCATCTACTAATAATTATTTTAAACAAAATTCTCCAGACAAAAATACAGAATAGCAAATGGATAAAAAAAAGACCCAATGATATGTTGCCTATAAGACACTATGGTGTTAAGGAAACATACAGACTGACGGTGAATGGATGGAAAAAGAGATTTCAAACAAATGGTAACCAAAAGAGAGCAGAGGTAGTTATACCAAATGCAATGGTCTTTAAGTTAAAAATGGTCACAAGGGACAAAAAAGGTCATTATATAGTGATAAAGAGGTTATTCCATGAAGACAATATAAATAAATATGTATGCCCCAAACATCAAAGCACCTAAATATATAATGCAAAAACTAACAGAACTAAAAGGAGAAATAGGTATGAATACAGTAATAGTTGGGAACTTTATTAATCTACTCTCAATAATGGATAGATCACTCAGATAAGAGAATCAATAACAGTGGATTTCTTTCTGACCACAGACCAAATGGACCTAACAGTGGACACAGTGGATTTCTTTCTGACCACAGACCAAATGGACCTAACAGATACATACAGAACATTGTATTTAACTACAGCAGAATATACATTTTTCTCAAGTATACACAGAACATTTCCTAGGATAGACCATATCTTAGGCCACAAATCTTAGCTAATTAAGAAGATTCAAATCATACCAAGTATATATTGAACACAATGGTATGAAACTAGAAATCAACAACAGGAAGAAATTTGGAATTTTACAAATATATGAAAATTAAACAACACTCAGTTGAGTAACAAACAGATTAAAGAAGTTAAAGGGAAAATTAAAAAGTATCTTGAGACAAAAATAGAAACAAACATACCAAAACATATGGGGTACAGCAAAAGCTGTTTTAAAAGAGAAGGTTATAGCTCTAAACACATGTATCAAAACAATACAAAGAATAAGAATAAACAACCTAACTTTACACCTTTAGTAACTAGAAAAAGAACAAACTAAGCTCAAAGTTAGCAGGAGGAAAAAAATAGTAAGAATAAAGCAGAAATAAATGAAACAGAACAGAAAAACAATAGTTAGCAAAGTAAGTTATTTCTTTGGAAATATAAATAAATTGACAAAACTTTAGACTGAGAAAAAAGAGGACCCAAATCAGTGAAATGATACATGAAAGAGGAAGCATTAACAACTGATACCACAGATCTACAAAGAATCTTAAGAAGCTACTATGAACCACTATAAAACAACAACCTGGAAGCAGTGGATAAATTCACCTCACAACACCGAATTGGGAAGAAATAGAAAATCTAAACAAAACAATTACTAGTAATAAGATTGAATCATTAGTTAAAAATTTCCCAACAAAGAAAAACCTAGGATCAAATGGCCTCACTGGTGAGTTATTTAAAGAATAACTAATGCCAATCTTTCTCATACTCTTTCAAAATTCAAAGAGGAAGGAACAAGCCCAAACTCATTTTACAAGGATAGCATTACCCTGATACCAAAGCCAGATACGGATACTGTAAGAAACAAAAAGTATAGGTTAATATCTCTGATGAGTATAAATACAAAAAACCTCAAAAAAATGTTAGCAAATAGAATTCAGCAGCACATTAAAAGAATCATATACCATGGACAAGTGAGATTCTTCCCTGGGTTGTAAGGATGGCTTAACATACACAAAACAATAAATATAATACATTTGTTACATTAATAGAATGAAAGATAAAAATTACGTGATCATAACAATAGGTGCAGAAAACATTTTCTATTCAATATCTATTCATAATAAATCTTTCAACACATTAGGTATAGAAAGAACACACCTCAGCATGACAAAGACCAAATATTACAAGCTCACAGCTAACATTATATCCAATGGTAAAAGGTTAAAAGCATTTCCTCTAAGATCAGAAACACAAGATCAGAAACCACACCTATTCAACAGTGTACTGGAAGTCCTAGTCAGACCAATCAGACAAGAAATAAAAGGCAACCGATTGGAAAGAAAGTAAAATTGTCTCTATTTGCATATGATGTAATTTTATATATAGAAACCCTAAAGACTTCAGTATAAATCTGCTAGATCAGCAAATTCAGAAAAGTTCTAAGATCCAAAATAAACATACAAAAAATCTGTAGCATTTCTATACATTAACAATGAATTATCTAAAAAAGAAATCAAACCCATTTTATAATAGCAGCAAAAACAATGAAATACTTAGGAACAAATTTAGCCAAGGAGGTGAAAGATCATGACACTAAAAATGACCAAGATATTGGTAAAAGAGATTGAAGACAGAAATAAGTGGAAAGAAATCTCATGTTTTTGGATTGGACAATCAATATTAAAATGTTCATACTATCCAAATTCATATATAGATTCAATCCAATTCCTGTTAATATTCTGAGGGCATTTTCCACAGAAGTAGGAAAAAAAAAACAATTCTAAAATTTGTATGGAACTATAAAAGACCCTCATTAGTCAAAGAAATCCTGAGAATGAATAAAACACCACACTTCATGATTTCAAACTATATTACAAAGCTATAGTTACCAAAACGTGCTGGAAAAGAAAATTCAGACCTATATAATAAAATTGAGAGCTCAGAAATAAACCCATACATATGTGGACAGCTAATATTTGATAAGGGAGTCAAGAATATTCAATGGAGAAAAGACAGTCTCCTTAATAAATAGTGCTAGGAAAACCAGATATTCACATGCAAAAGATTAAAATTAGATTCCCTATCGTAACATCACCCATAAAAATTAACTCAAAATGGATTCAAGACTTATATGTAAGGCCTGAAACCACAAATCCTTCAAGAAAATATAAAGGACAAGCTTCTTGACATGGGTCTTTGTGGTGATTTTTTTGGATATGACATCAAAGCACGAGCAACATCATAAAAAAATAAAGTGGGACTACAGCAAACTAAAAAGTTTCTGCAGAGCAAAACAGCTGACAAAACAAAAAGGTAACCTACTGAGTGACAGAGGATATTTGCAAATCATACATCCAACAAGGGATTAATATCCCAAATCTATAAAGAACACCTACAACTCAATGGCACCCCCCACCCCAAATAATCCAATTAAAATGGGCAAAAACCTGAATAGACATTTCCCAAAGAAGGTACTGAAATGGTCAAAAAGTGTATGATGGGGCGCCTGGGTGGCGCAGTCGGTTAAGCGTCCGACTTCAGCCAGGTCACGATCTCGCGGTCCGTGAGTTCGAGCCCCGCGTCGGGCTCTGGGCTGATGGCTCAGAGCCTGGAGCCTGTTTCCGATTCTGTGTCTCCCTCTCTCTCTGCCCCTCCCCCGTTCATGCTCTGTCTCTCTCTGTCCCAAAAATAAATAAAAGTTGAAAAAAAAAAAATTAAAAAAAAAAAAAAAAAAAGCTGCTCAACATCACTAAACATTGGGGAAATGTGAGTGAAAACCGTAATAGGCTATCACTTTACGCTTGTTAGAATGGTTACATTCGAAAAGACAACAAATAACAAGTGTTGGCAAAACGTGAAAGGGAACCCTTGTGCAGTGATGGTAGAAATGTAAATTAGTGTGCTCACTATGGAAAACATCATAGAGGTTCCTCAAAAATTAAAGATAGAATGACCACGTGATTCAGCAATTACACTTCTGGGTATATATCTGAAGGAAATGAAGTCAGTATGTTATATTTATTGTAGCATAATTTATAGTAGCCAAATCATGGAAACAGATGGATGGATAAAGATTAACACACATATTCACACACAATACTTAAGCCGTAAAAAAGAATGATATCCTGCCATTTGTGACAACATGGATGGACCTTGATGGAATTATGAAAAATGAAGTCAGACAGAAAAAAAAAATTACTGTACAATTTGACATGTGGGATCTGAAAAACAACAAAAAGCAAGCTTAAAGAAAAAGATTTTTGGCTGTCGGAGGCTGGAGGGAAGTTTGGGGAAGGTGGTCGAAAGTTACAAACTTTTAGTTAAAAATAAATAACTGTTGGTGATCATATTATGATGTCACAACTATAGTTAACACAGCTATATGGTGTATTTCAAAATTAAGAGTAAATCCTAAAAGTTCTAATCACAAGGGGAAAAAGCTTTTTTGTAACTATGAAGTGATGTATATTAGCTAAACTTACTTTGGCAATCATTTCACAAATACTTAGGTCAAGTCATGCTGTACACATACACCTCAGCCTTATACATTGTTGTACAATTCTATCTCAAAACTGAAAAAAATTTAAGTATAGGCATAGTAAAAGATCTAAGTTTTAATGAAAAAAGAAGTTGAAAATAGTATGTATTGTATGAATCAACTTCAAACATTTTTATATTACTACATGAACATAAAAAATATTTGGAGGGACTTCTGTTCAATTCAAGTGTTTATCTCAGAGGGGGCTCCTGGTGGTGATGGTAGTAGGACCACTGGGACTTTTAACATGGTGGGTATGTATATGTTTACATACAGGTATATATATTTCAAGATAGAGTGTACCAAATTATAAACAGAATTATAAATGTTTATGATGAAATAAAGTATTCTAATATAAGCACATTTGTTATTCAATGGGGGCAAGATGAGAAATATTAACTGTGAATATAAGAAAGGTATTGTTCTTTGATCCAATCTTTCTTTTCCTCTTAATTTTTTGTCTCTGGGCCTTTATCCCCAAATTCTTCCTTTGAAAGTTAGCTTCACATGCTATGGAGAATAGGACTAGTGAGCAATTGTAGACATTGAAGGGGCAGAGAGTGGTTTTTTTTTAACAACACATCTAACAATCATAGCAGTCTAAGGAAGATGTGACATAGGAGTTCCTTTTTATGGTAGTTATTTAAACATTAAGTTATTCAACATGCATGGTCCTTGCATATTCAATTACGTTTCTTTACCCATAACAGGTGAATTCGATCAAGGTGAATTGCTCCATTGACCAAGTCGAGTATCTTGGCTGTGATCCGTGATTGCCAGTCACTGCTCTAAGGGCTTAGAATCCACCAGTGGACAAAGAAGTCTAAACCTCTGCTGTAGTGTAGAAAGATACAGAAACAGAACAAGTAAATTATGTATTAGAGGTGATCAGCACTGTGGAATAAGAGTACAGGGTGAAGAGATGTAATTTTAAGTAGAGTCGTGAAGATTGGAATTATTGAGGTGGCTTTAAGCAGAAATTTGAGGGTGGCACATGAATTGTCTCCCAGAGAACTAGGGGAAGAGAGGTTTAGGAAGAGGAATGAGTTAGTGCAAAGTACTCAAGATGGGAGAAAGTCTAGAATGTTCACAGCAGAAAACACAGAGATCGGGTTGATGGCCAATTTGTAGCACAAAGATCAGGGCCTATGCAGTCAGATCACCTGGCTTCAAAGCCTTGCTGCATCTGTTATTAATTCTAAGTCTTGTCTTAGTCCCTTCAGGATGCTATAGCCAAATACCACATATTGATCCTTATAAACAGCAAATACTTATTTTCACAGTTCTGGAGACTGGAAGTCTGAGATTATGCTGCCAGCATGGTGAGGATCCTTTTCTGGAGTGCAGACTTCTTGTTAAATCACATGGCAAAAGGAACTAGGGAGCTCACTAGGGTCTCTTGCCCACTACATAAATGAGCAGTAATCCCATTAGTGGGGGGTCCACCCTCATGACCTAATTACTTTCCACAGACCCCACCTCCTAACACCATCACTTTGGGAATTAGCATTTCCACGTATTAATTTTGGGGGCACATAAAACATTTAGACCACAGCAAGTCTTTCTTAGGTAAGTTACTTCAGCTCTCTGAGCTTTAACTTCATCATGAAAACTGAGAATAGGGGAGGTTTTCAAGTTCTGAGGATGTCAGTGGGGATCTTTCCACATAATGAAGTTATCAGGTAGGAGTAAATAGACTGATTCTGTTACAGCACCTATGAATAGACCTTGAAACCTGTATGGGAGTTAAGGTGATCTAAATCCTCCAGTTAAAGGTAGTATGGGCCAACAGTTACTGAAGTCTAAGAGTATAGGAGTGGTTTAATAAGTAATAACCAAGAAGCTGATAATATTGCATTTACAGTCTATATTACTATTTGAGTGAATTTTATATAGTTACATTATTTCTTATTTAACCCAGACTCAAAGTCAATTTAATCTCTTTTTTCCTTTTCCTCCCCACCTTGCACAAATTTTGTGCGGAAGTTCAGTTATTTTTTTTTTTTGCAGATGGATCACTCCATTGCGGTTTTTTCACCTAAACAGGTGTTCTTGTGGTTGTTGAGCTGATTGAGACAAAAAGATCACTTATATCTGTCCTTTTAATTCCATTATTTTGTGAACTACTTTAGGGAAAACTGAACTTTCATTTTCCATTTTAACTCTCCATAGTGTTTGGTACAGTGAATTCTTAAGTAGTTGTTGAAACTAAATGGAGATAAAAAGAGAAAGGAAGAGAGAATTGTTTCTTCCACTTACATGCACTGTTTTTAAGCTATTGTGCTTGTTTGAGGACTTAGATATCAGGTAATAGGCAATATGAGTGTCAATCTCCCCTTCTCTGGATTTGCAAAGTGTCAGAGACATCATTCCACCACATGCATATAAATGCACATGAATATAAACATGTTTTCATATGTTCATATTCTACCTTGTTGGGGTATATAGAAATGTGTTTGTTTACTTCACTTTTTATGGGGTTAGATAATGGTCCAGTGTCTCTGCATTGTTTATAGCTCCCCTTCATTACCTTGATGCCTGAAGATATTTCAAAATCACATCACATGGACTTACTGAAAAGCTGCATATGTGTTTAAGCCTGTTCACAGACATACTCTTTCCTGCTTGTCTATGGTTTTTCATGGTTATATAATAGAGATAATGAACTCATCGCCCAATATTTGTTAGTTTTAATGCCTAACCCAGTGGATAGAGTAAAAAGTCCTTATTGGGTGATAATTCTTTCTCAGGGTTCAGAGAATAAACAATTCATAGCCAAAAGTGAAAAAGGCATAAATTATGATGGAAGGGAGACTATATACAACATGGTTTCTCCCTTTTGCACCACTAACTCAACTGACTGTTCCAGCCCCCTTCATTCTGCATAGTCCTTAAGGCTGTTGTCTTGGATTGATTTAAGAAAGAGATAGAACTCCTTCATTACCAGTGGCCCCCAGAAGTTTCTGGCTTCAGGTTATCCATCCATCCATCCATCCATCCCTTTTCCTACTTCAGGAGAGGAAAGTACAAAACCCTGAAAGAGGAATTTTTGCTCTTTGCACTTCAGAAGTCTCATTGTTTGCATCCTTTCAATTCCAAAGGAAATTATTCTCTTTTGATCATAATAAACATAAATCCTAAAAATCTCCATCGAATTGCCTAGGGCATTCATTTCTAATTGATCCAAACTGCAGAACAATGAATACAAACTTCCTATGACTTTTCTGCCAGTAGGTGCAAGGCTATCCTGGGGCTGATGAACCAGAAACTTACTCTGGAGTTCTTTCCAAGCTGTTTTCAGTTAATTTAAGGAGAGGAAAAGAAGCAGTTAAAGGAATAATTTAAGGGCAGAGCATAAGATCCTAAGTCACTGAGATAGTTTTTCATCACTTGAGGTACATTGGAAATGACAACTCCATGGAAAGTTGCAATATACTAATTAAACAAAGTCAACAAAGCAGATGCTTTTCATCTGCAATAAATAGCAAAGCCATTTGCTTACTCCCCTCTGTCCATCTGATGTGTTATTCTTATTAATAGATTTTTAAATGCAACAATTATCAGACTGGTTTGTGACACAATTTAAGTGTACTAGCAGATCAAGTAATTTTTCAAGTGTTATTTAAAATGTATAGTCAACAAAACGGATCCATTTCAAGAATAAAAAATAAGTGTTTTTGGCTTAGACTCAATATTGGTATCAGTAAATGTCACCATTTCATTGCATCTTATCCTGTACACCCACCTTCATTTCCTTGTTCATATGTATGATTATTCTGACAATCAATTATTTTGTTTCCTTCCTGTCCTACATTTCAGTATTTTAAAGGATGCAGAGAATTTTATTTTCAGGGTAAGATAAGGAAGAAGCAAGGAACTGAAGGATTTGCCATCGTTAGGAAATATAGTTATTTTCACTTGCATTTTATATCTAGCTCTTCAGAAGCTATTGTTCATTCATGGTCAGTGAGTGAATACATATTTATTAGTCGTCTTAGGCTGCTGTAATAAAATATCATAGCCTGGGAGGCTTACAGCAGACATCTACTTTTTGTAATTCTGGAGCCTGGAAAATCCAAGGTGCCAGTTGATGTGATAACTGGGGAGAACCCTCCTCCTAACTTACAAATAGCTGTCTTCTGCTGTATCTTCACATGATGGAGAGACAGAGAGGTGGCAGGGCTTGGGGTGGAGGGGGGGAATGTGCTCTGGGGTTTCTTTCTCTTATAATGGCACCAATTCTAAGAGGAACTCACCTTTATGAGCTCCTCTAAACCTGTATTACCTCTCAAAGACCTCACATTGGATGTTAGGGGTTTAACATATGAATGTAGCTGGGGCGGGGCTGGGGACTCCAACATTCACAATAACATGTTTACTGAGCACTCACTAGATGCTGGGTACTGGGCTAGGTAGGGCTGAGTGCTCAGTGATGAGCAAGACTCCCTGCTTAAGAGTTTCATGGGAAATTTAAGAAATAACCAATAAAGTGTAGGATACATGAAGTGTAGGGAGTTATGGAAACATAGAAATGAGATAGTAGTAACCTACTTTGTGAAGTATCTATTATTAGGATCCCATCTGAGTCATAAAAAGATAGTCCCCGAATATATTTCTCCGTTTGTGTCTTTGGACTTTTATTTCCTAATCTCATCAGAACAGGTGACTTTCGACACAAGGTATCACCTTATACCCATACTTTGTGTCCTGAATTTTCTTAAACTTTGGGTTTTAAGAGTCCCAACATATAGACATGCATGACATTCTTTCTGTGTGGAAACATAGCATAGCATTTCCTCAACAGAACTGTGTTTACTCTGTCTTTTCCTTTAATATTTTCAATTTTTGGATAATGCTTTTTCTAGGACTTCTGGGATTTCACAAGGATCAAATTTTGCGCTTCTATCCAAAAGAAGCACCCAGTCCATCTGTCTCTCAAAAAATCACGTGATGGATCTCAGAGAAAGAGGTGAGAAAGTGAAGAATGCTTGGGGTCTTCTTCACTACTCCTGGGATATATCTTTTGTTTAGGAAGGCCAATTCCAAGAGGATCTCTAAGAAGCCCTAATGGAAAGCAATATCCCTTCACTATCTTGGGGAAGGATTGGGGGAATGATGATGTGAGTATGTATGTGAGGCATATACTGCCCTAACTGCACCCCCAGTGTCAAAATTACTGCTGATGAATAATACAGAGATATCTTGAATCTGAGGGATTCAAAATATTTTGCTATAGGATTATTTTTTATATTTCCTGGGGTAAACTAAAAGCTATATATGTTTACCATGTTAAGAAATCAGCAATTATGAGTGGGTGCTGTGATAAACATGGACAGAACTTGCAATTTTTTGCGAAAAAATAAAACCATAGCTATTGGTTCTTCCTCTCCATTTCAGGACCTATGGTATTCACTTACTGGGCTCTAGATACAATCTGGATTCCCTACTATTAAGATCTCTTTCTGAATACAGTGGGTTATCTTTGACCTTGGGGAAGAATATCCTATGCCATCTTGAATCATGACTGCTAACAGAAGGAGTAATATGAGAGTTGATGTAATGAACAGAGGTATGAGGTATGGCTTGGTTAAGTGAGCTGACTCTGGACTCAGCCTCTCTTAATTTAAATCCTGATTCCACATTTGCTAGGTATGTGACCTAATCCTGTACCTCAGTTTGCTCATCTGTAAAATGGGGCTATGATAGTACCTACCCAATAGACTTGTTATCCTACCTTCAGAGGTTTGTGTGAGGATTAAACATGTAGAACAGTGACTATCACATAATAAACATTTAATAAATATTAGTTATTATGCAAAGAGTTTAGAATCTCTACATTTACCAGGGAACTCAGCTAAGCCTGGCTTATTAAGGAGCCATTGTCATCCTTTTTTAGTAATTGGATTGCAGGCCTTCTCATACTACATTAACTAACCTAAATATTTATCTAGGGCTCTGTCTAAGCTAACAGGCTCTGCCCTAAGCCAGTATATTAAGCAGGGAATATATCCAGGACTTCTTTAAGTTACTTTCCAAAAATAACAGAAGTCTGGACATGCAGTACCCTTTAAAGCAGCATTTAATCTGTGGGAGAATGTGGCCTGTCAGCTTGGAACTACAAAAGCCATCAAGGTTTATATTTTGCATACAAGTGTCTCTAAGTAGCCCTATGTTATGAATTTGGTACATCAGAACACAGGTGAATTTGGGAGAGATCATCTTGACTCACTCATTCAAAGCATAGGGAGGTTCCCTAACCTGACAACAGCAACACTTAACAATGTGTTAAGGTTGGGCTGTTAGGAAGGAAGAAAGAAAGCATAGGGAGGTTCCCTAACCTGACAACAGCAACACTTAACAATGTGTTAAGGTTGGGCTGTTAGGAAGGAAGAAAGTTTATAATAGAGTGTATTGTTAAAAAAAAATAAGTTTATAATACAAATTACAATAAAGATGTTGTTCGTCAGTAAAACAGATGTCATTTTCTTGAGGATGAGGCCTTTACATCTTCAGACATTTGCCATCACCTGCAAGCATGGTGTCAGGTGACTAGTAAGTAGGGGCAGGGAATCTGTACTACCCTCTGCTTTCTCTAGAATGATCCACACAGAGTGTATATCATTGAGAGACAGAGTTGTCTTATCTCTGAGGCTGAAATCCTGGAAATTCTCAGGAGGACAATAATTGTGAAAAACAAGCTAGCAGCAAGTACATATCTGGCTCCCTGGGGTAATTCCTCAAAGCCTACTGATGAGGCAAGTTTACAGGATCTACTCTCTCAGAGCCAGCATCTGACACCAGCACCTCTGGCAAAGAGATGCGTGGCTGTAACTTACAAGTGTGGGCCAAAAGGGCGGGTTAGGAAAGGCTTGATGTGGTTTATCTCATAAGGGAAACACAAGAGAGCTATGACCTCACCCTTAGCTTGGAGGCTTTACAGTGCCTTGGCAGATACACACTGGCCTTGGGGTTAAGCTTGTAGAAAGCCCACGTCAACAGAGGGAAACACTGTGACCACCTGTGTACTTTGGCTGTGATAGAGTGTACCCAACAAGTGCATACAAAGGCCTGGGGAAAGCATAGAAAAGCAGAAGTCAAAGTATATGAGGCTGGATAAGATGGCTCTTCTCGTGACACCCATGAACACCACTTATCAACACAGCTCATATGGTGTGGCCGACTTGCTCAGCCTCACTGTAAAGTCTGCTGTGAATCTGGAAGGAGGGAAGCTGCCAAATGGCATGCACTATGGAGGGATCCTGAAGTCAGAGTTGAGCTGGACCGGTTGTCTGAAGTAAAAAACAGGAAAAGAATCTGAAGCACAATTGAAGATGGGTTCCCAGGAGAGTTGAAAGTCAAGTTAAAAGTGAAATTGAAGAGGAGTACTGAGTTTGAATCAGAGTAGTTCCAACAGGGCAGGTGGTTTCAGACTGATGGATGCTGTGAATCAAGAAGGAGCTCCTGACTCTGGTGCTTTCCATCAAGGGGAGTGCTTATGTGGCAGGCAGGCAGGCAGATGAGGGGCAAGAACTGGGGCTTAAAGGGGGTTTGCAGCCAACATCAACTCAGAACCCAGAATTTCTTATCTGCACACTCAAGAGTATTTTTACAACTGGTTTCAGTTAGGCAGCAACTTGAAAATAAAGCATGGATTAGGAAAGTATTGCCATTAAATTCAGCTATACTTTAGAGAAGTGGAAAGGAAATCTGATTTTAGGAACCTTTTCTGTTGATGTGCAGAAACAAACTTGACCATTTCAGTGTTGTTATTGGTTTGTAGTCTGTGGCTTTTGACAGGTATGCAGGTTATATTGCCTTTGGATTACCCAGTAACAACGTATTTGTAGAGTCCTTCACAGAACACTCAAGTGTTCTCACTTCCATACCCTCATTTTCTTCTCCTAAGTCTGTGAGCTATTATTGTCTAATTTAATAGAGGAGGCTTATTTTATAAATAGGATAACAGGGCTAACAAATAATAGATACAGGACCAGAATCTAGTACTTCGTTTTAATTACAATGAAGAAAACATATTATTTTCTTCATCTTAAACAGCCTCCACCACTATATTTTGGCTTTTTATACTTTTAGGTTAATTATCACCTACCTCCCCCCCCCCCACCCCACACACACCTTTTCACTATACTTAAAAAGAGATGTTTGTGTGGATATATGGAGAAAGAACTTAAATTTTATCATTTTATGCTGAGGGAAGATTATTGATCAAGACCCTCAGCCTGAAGTTACTCAGGCCTATTTCCTATAGAATTGTAAACTTCTTAGAGCCAAGTGATCATTTAGAGTCTATTACTTTTGAAGGCAATTGGTCAACATTTAGTTTACTGGGCCAAGTATTGTCACATACCAAGTGGTCACCTGAGGCTTTGAAAGAATTGATGTGCTCACACCAGTTTACTTCCATGAGTAAAGCAGTCCTTGTACTTTAAATACTATTTTTCACTAATGTTAAGTTTCTTGAGGTGCAGAACTCACTTCAGATGCGTAGCCAGAGCTCAAGGGAACGAAGCCATCAAGAGGCCCCTGTTACTTGGAGAATGTCCATTCTATTCTGTTGGCAAAACAGGTAAGCATGGGGGGGGGGCACACTGGTGGAAAGCCAGGAAAAGAGGCAATTACCTCACCGCACTATAAAGTGGCATATCTGAGTGCTGAGAGAATCATGAACCATATCTCAAGTAACTTAACTTTAAAAAAAAAAAAAAGTAGATATATATGCTTTTAGGCTTAATACCAGACTAAGAGAACAAAAGACAGGGGGTATTTCTGGAAATATAAGCAGAAAAAAGTTATTTCAAACTATCATCAGATGGGAACAGAGATGAACTTTGGGTTTACCTCAGCATTATTCACGGCAGTGGCAGGAATTAAGTTCAGTGTCATTACTATTAGTTTTCTTGTGGTTATTTCTATCTTTTTCAAGTTTTTATTGAAATTCCAGCTAGTTAACATACAGTGTAATATTAGTTTCAGGTGTACAAGAGAGCGATTCAACACTTCCATACATCACTGGTGCTCATCACAACAAATGCACTCCTTAACTCCCATCACCCATTTAGACCATCCCCCACCCACCTCTTCTCCAGTAACTATTAGCTTCTTCTCTATAGTTAAGAATCTGTTTCCTGGTTTGCCTCTTTCTTTTTCTCCCCTATGTTCATCGGTTTTGTTTCTTAAATTCCACATATGAGTGAAATCATATGGTATTTATCTTTGACTGACTTGTTCATTTAGTATAATACTCTAGCTCCATTAGCGTCATTGCAAATCGCCAGATTTCATTGTTTTTTTTATGGCTGAGTAATTTTCAGTTTAGATCCCTGTTCTTATGAGGACATTTTACAGATGGAGAGCAGACTATTGGAAACTGGACATATCTGAAGAATTCCAAGCTCTGGAGTGCTCAGTCTTGCTGGACTGTTGGATAGGGCAAGGTGTAGATAAATCACTGACGTTTGATTTGAGGAACATACACTAAAATTCTTTGTCTACCCTACGTGAATATATATCTGCTTAGCATCATTTTTCTTCAGAATTTTTATAGGAAGTCAAGATTTATTTGCTTAAAGTGCAGCTAATCTGGAGAACAATAGTTATTTTTAAAGAAGTCCATTTATCTGATTATTTTATAGACACTTAGTAAAAACTAAGGATCTAAGAGATGGAAATACATCCTGGGAAAACTACTTTGTGTAAGTTTCAAAGTGGGCCATGATTTGGGGGTAAAAGCAGAACAGGTTCTGAGAAAAAAGAAGGGAACATGAAATAAATTCATGGATTCAAGACAAGGGAGGCTAGGAATGGTGACAGAGGAGAATGGCATTTGAGGCAGATGACAGGCACTTTTATCTTGGGTGTCTGGGATGGGTTGTGTTTAGGATAGGACATCGAATTATGTTTGTCTTCCTGCTGGCTGGAAACATGTAACCTGAATTCTGGAGAGAGGGATGGCAGGCTAGGCTAGTTGGATGGCACAGGCACATAGGTGGCAGCTAAAGTCAGGAGAAACGTGAAAGCCAGTCAGGAAATTTCCATACAGTGAAAAAGCTGAGTAACATCAAGAGAAACAGCAGCACTTACAGAGTAAGCTAGGGAAGAGGTGTCAAAGAAAGTATTTCCATGGGCAGGAAGACAACCAGAAAGAGGGTTTTAGGGGGGAAAAGTGGTAAACAAATGCTGTAGGGAGGTTAAACAAGATAATGACTGAGGAGTGTTGTTTAGACTTGAGAATTAGCAAGACCCTATGTTTCTGCCAGAGAAGTTTCAGTAGAGTTTTGAGGGCCGACCACACATGGAGAGGTAGAGGTGTAAATGGTTAACTGGAGTAGAGGAGTGGCATACAATGGTTGAGAGTATAAATTCAAAAACAGATTGCCTAGGTTTGAATACCTGCTCTGCCATTTAATAGCTGTGCCCTTGGGCAAGTTATGAACCTCTTTGTAATTCCAGTTTCCTAGCTGGAAAATGACCACAGTAAAAGTTGTGAGGATTAACTGTTTTGTATGTAAAACACTTAGACTTGTACCTGGCTGTGCTGTGTATAAATGTATTAATTTTTTTCTTATTATGACTTAAAAGAAGCTTGTGTAAGAAGTAAAGCTGAGAGGTGTATTAGTTTTCTATGGCTGCATAATAAATTTCTGCAAATTTTGGGGCTTGAAACAATAGTTGCTTATTATCTCACAGTAGGTCAGGAGGCCAGGCAAAACTTATCCGAGTTCTTTGCTCTGTTTCTCACAGTTGTGCAACGAGGGTGTTCACCGGTCTGCTTTTCTTTCTGCATGCTCTGAGGAAGAATCTGCTTCCAAGCTCATTCAGGTTGTTGTCAGGATTCAATTACTTGTGGTTGTAGGACTGACGTCCTTCTTTCCTTGCTGACAGGGCCACTCTCCACTCCTAGAGGTCACCCATGCTTCTTGTCATGGTCATCTCCGTTTTCAAAGCCCAGCATTAGAGAATTCATGTATTAGATTTCTCTCTCACTTGTATGGTATGGCTGAATAGCTTGTTTGTGCAAGCACACCCTGTCCCTGTTAATTACTATCTTGAGAATGTAGAGATCTTGTCTTCCCTCTATATTCCCATGATGAAGCAGAATGTGAAGAACATGTTGTTCAGCATTTAAATTCAGGGGCTCTGGGGTGACCAACCCAGAACACCTCTCTTGTAAGGAAGAGTGTCCAGATGGCAGACCTTAGGTCTTCTTGGAACACTGGCCATGCAAGGATAGAGAGGCTACAGATAGTTGCTAGATTAAGTGGCTACACTATAAAAGCAAGTTGTAGGGCACCTGGTGGCTCAGTTGGTTAAATGTCTGACTTTGGCTCATGTCATGGTCTCACGGTTTGTGTTTCATCTCCACATGAGGCTCTCTGCTGTCAGCATAGAGCCTGCTTTGGATCCTCTGTGCCCCTCTCTCTGACCCTTTTCCCACTTGTGCGCTCTCTCTCTCTCTCTCTCAAAAAAAAAAAAAAGACTTAAAAAAAATAATAAAAGCAAGCTACATGTTTGGCACACATCAATCACAGTAGCAGATGCTTTGTCCAGTGTGTCGCTCCTGGACTCCCTGTACAGGAGTTCATCAATAAACCTGTATCTCAATCACTGTCTCTAGCTCTTTTCTTCAGCCACACTAGACTATCACCCACCCTTGGCTTAGAGTCTGCTGGGGTGTGGTGACATACTCACTTTACATTTCTTTCCCCCAAGAAAGAGCTTCCTTCTAAGAGCTCATTGAATGAGGTAAGGTTCATCAAAAATAATCTCCCATTCTTAAAGTCAGTTGTACCATATAACATAAATGAACCACAGGACCGATATTGTTATATTCACAGGTCTCCCCCATACTCATATGTGAAGTGTGGGCCATGAGGGTTCATCTTAGAATTCTGTCTGTCACAGTGAGAAGGTCAAGTTTTGTGTGGGCTAGATTGGTATGCTGGTAGGTAGAGGAAAAATAACCTGTGGAGAAGGAGACATTAGAGAGGGGAAAAAAGTGTTTTTTTTTTCTAGAGTAATATTGTAGAAAGAGTAGTTATATATAGTATTGAGGACAGGGCTGGATGGGTAACACTGGGAAGGAGAAGTGATCTGAGACAGTAGGAAAGATGTTTATAACATATCATTGTTATATGGCTAGCAAACAATCTCAAAAACCTGCGGCGTATAAAAATGACCAATTATTTTCCATGCATCCGCAGGGTCCAGCTGATTTTGGCTGAGCTCCCTCATGCACCTGTGGTTCATCTGGTCCAATCACATATCTAAATGTGGGCTTTGTTCTATGGTTCACTCATTTTCCTTCTGGAACAAGCAGGAAACCCAGGTAAGTCCTTCTCATGGTTTCAGCAGATGCACGAGATTTCTGGAGGCCTAGGCACTGGTATACCACCACTTCTGCCTTATTCTATTGCCTCAAACTACTCACGTGCCTAGCTCAGTATGAGAGCATGAGTCTACCACAGAGAAATGGGGACAGTGAAGAATTGACATCATCAGTACAATCTACCAGAATGATAAGCAAGTTTGGAGTCAGAACTATTAAGTGGTGATGAAATTCACACTTAATGGCATCTAAGTTAAGTGGGGATGGGAGAAGACTGAAATTTATTTTTTTTTAGTTTGGACATGAGAAAAGTCACAAAGAAAGAAAAATATCTGTTTGGAGAAGACAACAGTTTGGCTTGATTAAAGGAAGTATTATAAAGGGGATTTGTGGTAAATTGGAGTCATCATTTAAGCTAGATCAGAAAGCCATTTGATATTAAGGTAATAGGCTGGTTATCCTCCCTCTAGATGCACTTTCCACCTTCTCCTACTCTATACCTGCAGTAGCTGCCTTGTTTGGATTGTTCTCCATTCATCACTGTATTCTATTTGAAGTCAGCCAACAGGAAACACTGGAAGTGATCATGGTCTATGGGAGTGAGGTCTGGGGCTTATTCTCCCACTTTCTTTCCTGGAGATTGAGTCTTTCTGCAATAGGCTACAGCACCTGTAAGGTAGCCCTCTGCATATGTTACTACTCTAGGTTCTGGTAATTTCTTCTTCCTCTTGCCTTTTCAGGATTAGGGGTAATAAGGCTTTCCATTTCCACCAGCCTTAAAGTCCTATGTTACACTTGATTGTTTTCCTTCCTCACTGCCTAGACTTAGTAAAAACTTTCTAAACTTTCTTCAGTGGTCCAGTTTGAGTATCACCTGTTTTTTGTTGGGACTCTGACTAATCCAGTTAAGGACTTAGGGTTTCATTTAGTAAGTGCCAGAAACAGGAAAGTATGAGGACAGATCTATGAATTGAACTGTGTTGTGGGAAGGTTAATATAAAAGCCACACATAGAAAGCATTACAGGAGGCATCAGACCACACAGAAGACTCACAACTGTCCAGGGGAAAGGGTGTTAAGACCTACACCAGAGGCAGAGCTGTGGAAATGGAAAGGAGGAATGGGTGCAACAAAAGCAACTTTAGGTGCAGAATGGATCAATTTAACAGCATTTGGTAGCATTTAGATGGTCGAGATGAAAGAATACAGTATTTCCAATATTTTCAGCCTTGAGAACTAGGAATAATATAATTAACAAGATCCAGGGATCAAACCAGGGATCACAAAAGGATACAATGTTCTGTTTTTGACATTTGGAATTTTCCATGTGATGTTCAGTGTCCTATATATAATTGGAAATGTTGAGCTTGGGAAACAGATCAGGGCTGGGAGGAATTTGGAAACTGGCCACAGAGACTCAACAGTAATCAGTTTGAGGTGCAGGGAAAGAAGCAGATAGAAAGAGGGGGGCGGGGAAGAAAATACTTGGTCTGAGCCTGGTTTGGAAATACAGTTTCTGAGATTGGAAGGAGGCAGGGAGGAGAGTAGCAGATAATCATTGAACTGAAACAGAAGAGTCTGTATTTCAGTCCATTAGTAAACTTTGTTTTTGTTTCATTTTAAGGGCCAAGACTCCTAGCATGGGTTTTGGTTTCTCTCATGAAGACCTTGGGCTTGGGAGGTGCCACTTATTTAATTAAAGTGCCCATGTTTTCTAATTTCGTTTTCAGACTTTTATTATTTGATTCCTTTCAACTAAAAGATCTTTTGGTTAGTTTGTGTGTGAAGCACTTTCACACTTGACGACAAATAAGCCACAGGAACTAGGTGGGTGTACTAGCAATCCATTTCCAAGCAGTTCAGAATACCTTCTGAATATTGTTGCTATTAATATTGCTTATTTGTACATATACTTCATGGACTTCATGTTATTCAATCAATGACTATATTTCTGTATAAAAGAAAACTAGGTCAATGGAACTTTGTGTTTAAATCTATTGGAAGAATTGTTGTTTGAAGATAAGTTCTTGAGAAAAATCATTTCTGAAGTGAATGAAGCTCTATAATTCATTTATTTTGAATGATTTCCTATCTAAAGACATTTTTAACATTGGATTTTCTTAAACAGAGGCACATCGGTCAACACTTTGGGCTATTTGACTTTTTCTCTCTCCCTTACTATCAGTTGCACATCCCAGGTTTAGGCAGAGAGGAAACTTAGAAGGACAAAGAATTAACTCATTTATACTAAACCTTTTATTTCATGCTTAAAAATAATTTTTAACTTTGAGAAATAGGAGCTTTGGAAATATAGCAGAGTAGGAAGATCCTGAGCTCCCCTTGTTCCATGGACACACCAAGGTGACAGCCAAATCTATGCAACTAACTCTGAAAATGACCCCAAGACTGGCAGGATAGATCTACCACAGCTAATAGAGAGAAGGCCACACAGAAAAGGGTACAAGGGGTAGAGATGTAATTGAGAACCAAACCTCTGGAATGACTAGCCCCAAATAGGAGGCACATTACAAGCCTGGAGAAACAAGAGAATCAGACCCCACACCAGGCACCCCTGGCACTGGGGACCCACAATGAGAAGAGGAGTTCCCATAACGTCTGGTTTTTAAAAACAGTTGGGCTTAAGCTTGGGGGCTTTTAAAAATCAGTGGTTTTTAACTCTGGAGAGCTGGAGGGTAATAGGAAACAGAGTCCCCCACCTAAGGGGCCAGCATACTAAATAACTTACCCAACACATAGCACAGAAGCAGCAGTTTGAAAAGCACCTGCAGTATATGCGAAGGAGATTATTGACTAATCTTCAGACAGGTGCTGCAGGCAGAAACTTCCCTGGGAACAAAAGTGATGGCAGAAGCCATTTCTTTTCCTTCTGCCAGCCTAGAGAGCCAGATGTTTGCTGGAGCCAGCGTTAACACTCTCCATATACCTTGCTAGCATTCACAGCACTGCCCGTGTTCCCCTGGGATACTCTCCATCAAGCCTGCCCTCAGTAGGCATCGCTCCAAGCAGCTTTTGCTGTGCCATACCCAGCAAGAAGCCTGAGCCAGACTAGTGCCATTCCAAGTGACTTCTGCCCAGGTGATGCGGGAGTTAAAAATCAATAGCAGCCCCACAGTTCCTATAGCCAAACCTCGTAGCTGGCTGTGCAGGGAGCTGGCCTTGCCCTTCAATGTGCCTGCAGAGAGCCTAATCACAGACAGCCAGGCTGACTGCTGCCCCTGTACCTAATCCACTTGTGGCTGCTGCAGACAAGCCTCTCAACAGTGCAGGGAGCCAACTCTGCCCCAGGTGCTCACAGTAGATGAAGTAGGTCACTGCAACTAACTACGCTGAAGGCAACTGCAGCTCGGTAACAACAGGAGAGAACACCTGAAGTTCTGGTTCTTGTGACCAGGGGTACTGTACTATAGGGCACTCAAGGCTTTTTGTGTATGAGGCCATGATTTTCAAGACTGAGATAGAGCTGACCTACCTAATACATCAGTAAAGGTACTGATTGGATTTGAAAAAGAACGCATGAACTCCGTGAAACTTCAACAAAAAGATGGAAAATATAAAAAAGAACCAGTCAGAACTGAAAATTTCAGTAACAAAAAATACACTAGAGGAAATTGACAGAATATTAGACAATGCACAGCAGACCAGTGTTCTGGAAAGCAGGGTAATGGAAAGGTGACTAAGCTAAACAGCAAAAGAAAAAAAAGTATAAAAATGAGAATAGTTTATGGGAATTCTGCAACATTATCAAGTATGATAACATTTTCATTATAGGGATGTAAGCAGGAGAAGAGAGAGAGAGAGAAGGCAGCAAAAAACTTAGTTGAAGAATAGCTGAAGACTTAATAAATCTGGGGAGGAAACATATCCAGAAAGCACAGAGAGCCCCTAATAAGATAAACCAAAGGGCTTCACATCCAAACACATGATAATTAAAATGGCAAAAAATAATGGTAAAGAGAGTCTTAAAAGCAGCAAAACAAAATAGTTATATACAAGGGAACCCCCCCCATAAAGCTATCTGCTAACATTTCAACAGAAACTTTGCAGGCCAGAAAAGAGTAACATGAAATATTCAAAGTACCAAAAGGAAAAAACCTGTAACCAAAAATACTCTACCCATCAAGGTTATCATTCAGAATAGCAGGAGAGATAGTTTTCCAAACAAAATTTAAATGAGTACATTACTGCTAAACCAGCCTAATAAGGAATGTTAAAGAGAATTCTTTAAGTGGAAAGAAAAAGCCATAACTAGAATTAAAATTTTGAAAGGGAAAAATTTCCCAGGTAAAAGCAAACATGTGGTAAAATTAGTAAATCATTTATAAAGCCAGTATACAGGTTAAAATACAAAAGTAGTCTAATCACTTATGTCTAGTTAGCCAAGGGATACACAAAAAGATGTAAAACATGTTATTATATATATAAAATGTGGAGGAGAGAGTGAAAATGTAGTGCTTTTAGATGTATTTGAACCTAAGTAGCCATCAACTTAATATAGAGTGCTACACACATAAGTTACATATAAATCCAATGGTAACCACAAATGAAAAACATTAGATACACACACACACACACGCACACACACAAATGAAGAAAAAAGCATCTAGCACAACACTAAAGAAAGCCATCAAACTACAAGGGAAGAAAGAAGAAAGGAATAGAAAAACTATAACAACAACTAGAAAACAACAAAATAGCACTTCATACCTATCTAAAATTACCTTAAATGTAAATGGACTACATACTATAATCAAAAGAAATAAGGAGAGAGTAAGTAAATTTAAAAAGAAGACACATCTTTTATGCTGCCTACAGGAAACTCACTTCAGACCTGAAGACACATACATACAAAAAGGGATGAAAAAACATATCATGCAAATGGAAGCCAGAAAAAAGAAAAAGAAAGCATAGCAACACTTATATCAGACAAAATAGACTTTAAAACAAAAACTGCAGCAAGTGACAAAGAAGGGAAATACATAATGGTAAAGAAGATCCAACAAGAGGGTATAACAGCTATAAATATCTTTGCACCCAATATAGAAGCACCTAAACATAAAGCAAATACTACCATATATAAAGGAGAAATTGACAGTAATAGAAACATAGTAGTTGACTTTAACAGCCCACTTACATCAATATAGAGATCATTCAGACAGAAAATCAGCAAAGTGGCTTTGAAAGAGACATTAGACCAGATGGACTTAACAGATATATATTCAATATTCCATCCCCAAATAGAATATACATTCTTATCAAGTACACGTGAGACATTCTCCAGTGTGCCAAAGAAATCAACGAGGAAATAAAATACACAAAGAAAAATTAAAACCTAATGATTCAAAATCTTTGGGATGTAGCTAAAGCAGTTCTAAGTTTATAGTAATACAAGCCTACTTCAAGAAGAAACATCTCAATCTAATCTTATACCTAGAGGAACTAGAAAAAGAACAAGTGAGCCAAAACCCAGCAGAAGGAATAAAATAATATTAGAGTGGAAATATGAAAGGGAGACTTAAAAAACAATAGGAAAGATCAATGAAATCAAGAGCTGGTGCTTTGAAAAATCACGATTGATAAACCTTTAGCCAGACTGATCAAGAAAAAGAGGACTCCAAATCAGAAATGGAGAAGTAATCAACACCACAGAAATGCAACAAATTATAAGATTATGAAAAGTTATATATTAAATTGAACAATCTAAAAGAAATGGATTAATTCCTAGAGACCTATAATCTTCTAAACTTGAGTCAGGAATGAATAGAAAATTTGAACAGACTAAATACTGGTAATGATTGAATGAGTTAAAAAAAACAAAACAACAGAAGTTCAGGACCAGATCGTTTCACAGGTGAATTATACCAAATATTTAAAGAAGAGTTAATACCTATTCTTCTCAAAATATTCTAGAGAATACAAGAGGAAGGAAAACTTCCCAATTCATTCTATGAGGACAACATTACTGTGATACTGAAACCAGATTAGCACATTACAAAAAAAGAAAATAACAGGCCAATACCCCTGATGCACATAGGTGCAAAATTTTTCACAAATATTAACAAACCAAATCCAACAATACATTAAAAAATCATTCCCAATAAATCAAGTGGGATTTATTCCAGGGATGCAAAGGTGGTTTAATATTTGCAAATCAATTAAGGTTATATATCACATCAACCAGGGGAAGGGTAAAAATTATAGGATCATCTCAATAGATACAGAAAAATCATTTGACAAAGTACAACATTCATTCATGACAGAAACTCTCAACAAAATGGAGTTATAGCTAACATCATCCTCAAAGGTGAAACACTGAGTTTTTTTCTCTAAATCATGAATAAGACAAGGATGTCCACTCCTACCACTTTTATTCAACATAGTATTGGAAGTTCTAGCTGCAGCAGTAAGAAAAATGAAATAAAAGGCATCCACATTGGTAAGGAAGTTGAATGCCACTATTTCCAGATGACAGATATAGAAAACCCTAAAGACTCCACCCAAAAAACCCAACTATTAGAACTGAAAAGTTCAGTAAAGTTGCAGGATACAAATAAATATACAAAAAATCTGTCACATTTCTGTACACTAATAATAAAGTAGTATAAAGGGAAATTAAGTACTTCCACTAACAGTCACACTAGAAAAGATAGACTACCTCGGAATAATTTGACCAAGGAGGCGAAAGATCTATACTCTCAAAATTAAGACACCAATGAAAGAAGTTGAAATGATACCAACAAATGGAAAGATGATACACCATACTCATGGACTGAAATAATTATTATTGGTAAAATGTCCGTATTACTCAAAGCAATCTACAAATTCAATGCAATCTCTATCAAAATGCCAATGGATGGCTCTGTTAGTTAATCATCTGATTCTTAATTTCGGCTCTGGTCATGATATCATGGTTTGTGATCAGGAATTGAGCCCTGCACTGGGTTCTGCACTGGCAGTGTGGAGCCTGCTTGGGATTCTAATTCTCCCTCTCTCTATGCCCCTCTCTGCTCACTTGCTCTCAAAATAAAACAATTTTTTTAAAATATCAATGGCATTTTTCAAAGAGTCTAGGATTTTCAAATTTTAGATTTGTGTGGAACCACAAAAGACTTCACATAGCCAAAGCAAAATTGTGAAAGAACAAAGTTGGGGGTATCATAATCCCAGGTTTCAAGATACACTACAAAGTTGTAGTATTAAAAACAATATAGTACTGACAAGAAAATAGACATATAGATCAACAGAACATAAGAGTGAACCCAGAAATAAGCCCACACCTATATGATCAATTAATCTATGACAAGGGAGGCAAGAATATACAATAAGGAAATGAAAGTATACTCAATAAATGGTGTTGGGAAAACTAAACAGCTACATGCAAAAAAAAACTGGACTACCTTCTTACGCTATGCACAAAAATAAACTAAAAACGGACTAAAGAACTAAATATGAGACTAGATATAGACAATAATCTCTTAGACACTTGTTTTAGCAACATATTTATGGTGAGGTCTCCTGAGACAAAGGAAGCAAAATCAAAAATGAACTACTAGGACTACACCAAGATAAAAAGCTTTTGCACAGCAAAGGAGTCCATCAACAAAAAAATAATTGTCAACCTAGTGAATCAGAGAAGATATTTTCAAATGATAAATACAATAAAGTATTAATATTTAAATATATAATGAACTCACAAAACTCAACACCAAAACACAATCCATTTAAATAAAGAGGACCCGAATAGACATTTGTCCCAAGACAACAAAGATGGCCAACAGACACATGAAAAAATGCTCAACATCACTCATCATCAGGGAAATGCAAGTCAAAACCACAATGAGAGGTCACTTCACATTAGTGAGAAAGACTATTAATAAAAAGACAAGAAATATCAAATGTTGGAGAGGACATGGAGAAAAAGGAATGCTCTGCACTGATGGTGAAAATGTAAATGGGTGTAGCCATTCTGGAAAAACAGTATGGAGGTTCCTCGAAGCAGTAAAAATAGAAATTCCATATTATTCAATAATTTCACTACTGGGTATCTATCCAAAGAAAACAAAAACACTAGTTTGAAAAGATACATGAACATTATGTTTATTGAAACGTTATTTATTAATAGCCAAGATGGAAGCAACCCAAGTGTCCACTGATAGATGGATGGATAAAGATGCGGGGTGTGTGTGTGTGTGTGTGTGTGTGTGTGTAATGGGAGTATTAGTGAGTCATAGAAAAGAATGAGATCTTGCCATTTGTGACGATGTAATTAGACCTAGAGAATATTTAAGTGAAATTAAGTCAGAGAAATACAAATACCATATGATTTCATTTACATGTGGAAAATAATTAAACAAATGAACAACAGAAACCAGATTCTTAAATATAGAAAACTGGTGGTTGCTAAGGTTGGTAAAGGATGGGCCAAACAGATAAAGGGGATTAATAGGTGTAAACTTCCAGTTATAAAATAAGTCACAGTTACAAAAATGTTTTAATGAAAATACGGTAGAGGGAATATTGTCAATAATATTGTAATAACATTTTATGATGACAGTTAGTAGGTACACTTTTTTTTAATGTTTATTTTTGAGAGAGAGAAAGTGACCACAAGTGGGGGATTGGCAGAGAGAGAGGGAGTCACAGAATCTGAAGCAGGTTCCAGGCAATGAGCTGTAGAGATTGACGTGGGCCTCAAACCCAGGAACTGTGAGATCATGACCTGAGCCAAAGTCAGATGCCTCACTGACTGAGTCACCCAAGCACCTCAGTAACTACACTTATTGTGGTAAGGCTTGAGTAATGTATAGAATTAGCAAGTCAATACGTTGTATGCCTGAAACTAATATAAAATTTTATGTCAGTTATATTTCAATTAAAATAATGAAATATTTTAAAATTAAAAAATAATTTTTCACCTTGAATTGCAGATGACTAAATGTTTTTGATGATTTGGGGATACTAGGTGGGAACTTTCATTCATTACAGAGCTACATTAAGTACACAACTTGCATCAGCAAACCCAAGATTTGCTTTTTAATTCTAGTTCAGAATCCTGGGGCAAACTCACTTCAGGTTCCAAGGAGAGAAGAGTTACAAAGAGGTGTTGCTAATGGTCCTCTCATTTGTGTACCTAGAACAATCAGTAAAGATTTGACTAAAGCACAGTTTTATTTCCACATCTATAATGAAATGGCATTTGTTTGTGGAGTTATTTCTTTTCTGTAACATCACTTCTTAACCTAACACCAATTCCTATTACTTAAAACAAGGTCTTTGGTCAAGGTTTAAGCTCTGATTCAGGAACATGAAACCCTTTTCTGTTTTCTGTGTCTGTGATATCTGGCCTCCATATTAGGAACACCTTCTTCTTATATGGCATGCAGCATTCAACTTAGGGTGGAAACAAGAAAACATCAAATCATCTGTTGAAATCATAAACAATTCAAAAGTCAAAACAAACTACATGAGGTATTTTGGTTTGGAGTACACATCTATCCCACTTGTGAGATACCATAATGTGCAATATTATGTTAAGATTAACTCAGGCTCATGTGACTGGCTGGATCTGGCAAGGCTTACTTCAAATGTGGAGTTAAAAAGGTATTTCCAGATCCAAATATATGTAGCAGATAATATATAGCTAGCTGTGCCAAAACCATTTGCATTTTTAAAATACATTTAAAAAATATATTTAGCTCTCCACAGAGAGGTGGTTTAGAACAGTGAGAAGCAACATGTTGTGTAGAGCAGTGCAGTAAGACTTGTGAAATCTGTTCCATATTAGTTCTGGGAACCTGGACAAAACACAATACTTTGAGCCTTCATTTTTTTTAGCTGTCAACAGGATGAAGGATATTTTCCCTAGGTATCTGTGATATAGAAAGATCAAAATGTGATGATGTGTTTGATAAACTATAAAGTTTTATACCTTATTTACCAATAACTTTTACATAACATTTATGAAGCACTGTGCTAGGATTAATAGACTTAGGATAAGCAAAGATAAAGCATACATCTGCCTTCTAAGACTTTGTGATCTTATATGGTCAGTATGTGGGGAAACAGACATGTAAACAACAACTACAACACTACAGTAGAAGTGTTAAGTAGTCAATTTAAGTTGGAGGAGTCAGGAAACGATTTCCATAAAAGGCGATCTGAATAGGTGATACCAGACCAAGGGAAATAGAGGAGGGTGGTGTTCGTAGATAGTCTTTCAGGCAGAAGCCAACGTATACATAGGTTTCAAAGAATGAAATAACATGGCTCATTAGAAGAACTAGAAAACTATACATATAGGTTTTCTGCTTGACTAATTTGTAGCAGATACATAATAGATATACTGATGACATTAAGTCTAATACCAATAAAACCAAGGGATTCACAGAATGTATTGACTTTTATTGCTACCTTCTCTGGATATATTCTAAACAGCAATCAATAGTGCAAAGAGCAAGATTTGGAATGGAATCCATGATGTGATAAGGAGTCCTGGGAAGGGCCTCAAGAATGCTGGGTATATAAAAGGCATCATTTGTTACACTTAATGTAAGAGGTGTATTGAGAAAAAAATTAAGGTAATTTGTCAAGGCATTCATTAACCACAATTATATATGAGGAAAAAATGAATATGATTTTTACAATAACTCAGGTTACCAAAAATAAATTTAAACCATTGTGATAAATATTTTCTCCTTGTACAGCTGCTCATAGTGGCTTCCACACAACAGTCCAAATACAATGTCTTTACTTGGTGTGTGAAAAATGACCTATGGAATCTTGTTCAATTGCATTATATATCTAACACGTGGCAGACATTTTTACTCAAAATCCCTTCCTGTGTAGGTTATTGAATTTCCCATTCTGATCATTTTTTACAAGTCTCAGGGGATTCTATATGTTATACCAGAGTCCATTTCTCAAAGAAATAGGGCCATATCGTCTACCATCTGTGTTTCTTATCTCCTTTTCCAGAAAAATGTTCATTTTAATTTGTCCCTTGAGTTTTGAAAATTCTTCTAGATTCTCCATCCCCTCCCTCATGACCACGTATCTACCTAAACTTTCATTCTATTATTGCTAGTTTTCTAAGCTCATCTTTTTTTGGTTCCTTCATATGGTTTTTTACTTTCTGGGTCATTTTGTCACGTGCTCAGTTTTCATCTGAGACTTTGGTCACTTACAACTACTTATAGTGACCTGTGAGCAGAGAGCCTAGCCAGTGGCTCTGCCTGTCTTCAGAGCAAAGCAGGTGACCTCATCTGGTCATGGGACTCATGTTCTGTTATGCCCAGCTTGGGTTCCCAAACAAGCCAATTTTGCCATCCTTCCTGGTCAGTGAAGCTAATGCATAGCCTCACTTACTACTGAGTATACCTAGTTCCACCTGAATGAGAAGCCCGGCCAGAGAATCCAGGCAACCACAAAGTTTTTTTCTGTAGCCATGCTCAGGCAGAGAACCAAGCCAACAGTCCTATCTAACTATTTCTAGCCAGCAACAACTCACCCTCCTCACCTCAGGGCTTGGGCAGTGGCCTTGCCTCAAAATAGACCCTGATAGCAAGTCTCATCTGCCCAAGGGTACTACCAGCTGACTCACCCAGAACCCCAAGGTGAGTTGACTGATGAAGGAATGCCTCTGCCAAAGTGAACCTGAAAGAGGGTATCACTTGCTCAAAAATACAGATACGAACATAAGAAATCGTGGACCACAAAAGATTGGTTAAACATGATATCACCAAAGGAAACTTATAAAGCTCCAATAACTGACCCTAAAGTAATGGCAACCTATGAACTATCAAAAGATTCAGAAAAATCCTCTTGAAAGTGTTCAGTAAACTATAAGAACACAGATAAAAAAAAATTAAGAAAATAATCCATGAGCAAATTAAAGAAGGTCATTATATAATGATAAAAGGGCCAATCCATCTAGAAGCTATGATTATAAGTATTCATACACCCAAGATTGGAGCACCTTAATATATAAAGCAAGTGCCAACAAAAATAAAAGGAGACATAAACAGCAATACACTAATAGTTGGGAACTTTAATATTCCTCTCATAGCAATGGATAGATTATCCAGACAGAATCAAATAGAAAAGAGATTTAAACAGCACCATAGACTAAACGGACCTAACAGACATATACAGAACATTTCATACAACAAGAACAGGATACATATACTTCTCATAAGTAAATGCATGGAATATTTTCTAGGATAGACCATATGTTAGGCTACAAAACAACTCCTAGCAAGTTTAAGAAGACTGAAATCATACCAAGCCTATTTCCTGACCACAATGGTACAAAATTAGAAATCAATAGAACGAAAGCTGGAGAATTCACAAAATGTGGAAATTAAACAACACTCTCCTGAAAAACCAATGCATCAAAAAATAAACTAAAAGGAAAAAGTATTTTGAGACAAAGAAAAACAAACTAAGTATTGAACATACAGGAGAAACAGTTCTAAGAGGGAAGTTTAAATAGCTCTAAATACATACATTAATAGAAAGATCTCAAACAATCTCATTTTACACCTGAAGAAACTAGGAAAAAGAAAAAACTAAGCCCAAAATTATCATAAGGAAGGAAATAAAGGTCAGAACAGAATTGAAATAAAGAATTGGAAAACAATTAAAAAAAGATTAATAAACTAATAGTTGGTTCTTTGAAGAGAAAATTGACAAATCTTTAGCTGGACTAACAAAAACAAAAGGGACAGGACCCAAACCAATAAAATGATAAGTGAAAGAGGAGACTGATACCACAGAAATACAAATAATCATGAAACTACTATAAATAGCTATATGCCAACAAACTGGACAACCTAGAAGAAATGGATAAATTCTTAAAAACTACCTATTAAGACTGGATTAGGAAGAAATAGAAAATCTGAGAAGACTAAGGAGTAAGGATACTGAATCAATAATCAAAAAATTCCCAAAAACAAAAAAAGCTAAGGACTAGATAGTTTCATTGGTGAGTTTTAGAAAACACTTAAGAATTAATGGCTTTACTTCTCAAATTTCCAAAAAACTGAAGAGGCAGGAAGGTACACTTCCAAACTCATTTTGCAAGGATAGCATTACTCTAATACCCAAGCCCAACAAGGACACTACAAGAAAAGAAAACTACAGGCCAATATCCCAGATAAATATAGGTGCATAAATTCATAAAGTACTAGAAAACCAAGTTCAGTAGCACATTAGAAGGATTATATACCAAGATCAAGTGGTTTCATTCTGGAATGCAAGGATGGGGTAACATACAGTAAATGTGATAAACCATATTAATAGAATGAAAGATGAAAATCATGATAATCTCAATGGATGTAGAAAAGGTATTTGACAAAATTCAACATCAATTCACAACAAAGACTCAACAAATTAGGTATAGAAGAAACACATCTCAGTGTAACAAAGGCCATGTAGGACAACTCCATACCTAACATCAGACTCAATAGTGAAAGGTTGGAAGACTTCCCTCTAAGATACAAAGACAAGTTTGCCCACTCTCACCATTCCTATTCAACATATTGGAAATCCTAGCCAGAGTAGTCAGTCAAGAGATATAAAACACATCCAAATTGGAAAAAAAAGAAGTAAAATGTTTTCTAATCACACATGACATGATTTGAAAAGAAAACCAAGAATACTCAATGGAAAAAACCTCTTCAATAAATGGTGTGCTGGGATAACTGGATATTCACATGTAAAAGAATGAAACTGTACCTCTGTGTTACATCACTCATAAAAATTAACTCAAAATGGATTAAAGACTTAAATGTAAGACTTGAAACACCACACTCTTATAAGAAAATATAGGGGAAGCACTTCTTGGCATGGGTCTTGGCCCTGATCCTTGAAGCACAAGCAAAAAAATCAAAACTATGTAAGTGGTACTATATCAAGCTCCTGCACAGCCAAAGAAATGATCAACAAAATGAAAAGGCATTTTTTTGTGATGGGAGAAAATATTTTCAAACCACACTTCTGATAGGTGTTAAAATATATAAGGAACCCATGCAACTCATTAGCAAAAAATAATATAATTCAAAAATAGGCAAAAGACCTGAATGGACATTTTTCCCAAAGACATACAAATGGTCAACAGGTACATTAAGAGGTGCTCAACATCTCTAGGGAAATGCAAATCAAAACCACAATGATACATCACCTCACACCTGTTACAATAAAAATCATCAAAAATTTTCAAAAAGCCTGGGTGGCTATTGGTTCAGGATCCAACTCTTGATTTCAGCTCAGGTCATGATTCCAGGGTAGTGGGATTGAGCCCTCTTCTCACGGAATCTGCTTAGGTTCTCTCTCTCCCACTCTCTCTGCCCCATTCCCCCAAACAAATAGACAAGCAGTTACAAATGCTGGTAAGGATGTGGAGAACAGGAAACCCTTATGTAGTGTTGGTGGGAATATAAACTTATGCAGGCACCATGGGAAATAGTATGGAAGTTCCTCAAAAATGTAGAGATAGAACTACAATGTGATCCAGCAATTTCACTTCTGCACGTATATCTGAAGGAAATGAAATCACCGTCCCAAAGAGATATATGTATTCCATGTTCATTGCAGCATTATTCATAATAGCTAAACTAAGAAACAACTTAAGTTGATGGATGAAAGGATAAAGAAAATACATATAATACTATCCAGCCATTTAAAAAGAGCATTCTTCCATTTGGATGGAGTTTGATAGCATTATATTAAGTGAAATAAACTCAACAGTGAAAAGAAATACTACATGATCTCACTTACACGTGGGGAAAAATTTCATAGAAATACATATCAAATTTGTTGTTTGCCAGAGGCAAAGTATGGGGAGTGGGGGAATTGGGTGATAAAAAAGTTACTAAGATAAGTAAGTTCTGGGGATGTACTACACAACATGGAAGACTAGATTTTGAAAAGTCCTCTTCACAGGAAAAAGTAAATCTGTGACAAGGTGAGTGATGATAGTAACTAAACTTTTTGTGGTAATCATTTTGTAATACATAAACTAGTTATGTTGTATACCTTAAATGTATATGTCAATTATATCTAAATAAAACTGGACAAAATTAAAAGGCCACCTAATTTCAAGGACAGTGAAACTCAAAAAGGAAGAGCAAATATAATAAATACATCAAAACTGTAGATACAATTATTTTACCAGATGAATGCAAACCAAAAAATTAGGGTGCCCAAATACATACTAAATTGTTGAAATGTCCCTTTAACAAGCTACGCAAAGGGGTTCTTGGAAATGCCACAAGTGTACCTGATATTTCTTAGAAAGATATTTAAGGGGCACCTGGGTGGCTCAGTCAGTTAAGCATCTGAGTTTGGTTCAGGTCATGATCTCACTGTTCTGGAGTTTGAGCCCTGTATGGGCCTTTCTGCTGTCTGCACAGAGCCTGCTTCAGATCCTCTGTCTCCTCTCTCTCTGACCCTTCTCTCTAGCTTTCAAAACTAGATATTAAAAAAAAAGATTTAAAACATTATAAATCTCTTTTGAGATGCTCTAACTTTAAGTCTTTTTAACTGCACTGGGATCATTACCTTGGAATTGAACTCTTTATTGACAAGGCAGCATCACGGGGCTCAACAGCGACCTATATAGGTTAAAAATGTTTTAATTATTGGCTGAACTAACATTCCTTTTGGATGAAAGTATTTGCTTCTTTATAAGTTTTATTTCCTATTCTCAACAAAATACCATTACTTGCTATGGAACACTTTCTTATGGCATACACAAAAAATAAATTTAAAATGGATGAAAGACCTAAATGTGAGGTAGGAAAAGCCATAAAAATTGTAGAGAACACAGGCAGTAATCTTTTTGACATTGGCCATAGCAACTTCTTACTACATAGGTCTCATGAGGCAAGGGAAACAAAAGCAAAAATAAAGTATACGGACTTCATCAAAATTAAAACTTCTGCACAGCAAAGGAATACACACACACACACACACACACACACACACACACACACACACACAGCAGAAACAGATCCAGAGTGGTTTCCAGAGAAGAGGAAGTAAGAGAATGGCAAAATGGGTTAAGGAAAGTGGGAATTATGGCCTTCCAGTTATAGAATAAGTCACAGGGATGAAAGGTATCGTAATTGTAATGGCATTGGATGGTGACAGAAGGTAGCTGCAGTTGTCGTGAGCATAACATAGAATTAAAGCCTGTGTAGTACATTTTAAAGTACTGTAACAGTGTGTATCAATTATACTTCAATTAGGGGCACCTGTGTTGTTTAGTTGGTTAAGGGCCCAACTCTTGATTTTGGATGAGATCATGATCTCATGATTCATGAGATCAAGCCCTGAATCAGCCATTCAGATTCTGTGCTCACAGCACTGAGACTGCTTGCAATTCTCTCTCTTGCCTTCCTTCCCCTGCTCATGCTCTTTGTCAAAATAAATAAACAAAAAAAATCACTGGTTCACCTATTCCTAGGCATTCTTCAATGTTTTTAGAAAATAAGACGAAAGTTCTTTTATCAAAAACAGAACTTTTTCCCAGAATTTATTTTTTAAGAACTGAATATCATAAATGCTTTTATAGGTTTTGAGGCATGATATATTTTTTTCTATCTTAATGCTTAAGAGATAAGTGAAAAAAATATTATTCTTGGTATTGCAAATTGAGGACTAGAGAAGTTAGGGCTCAAGGCTTAACCTGGACCACATATCACTTTGGGACTTAAAAAAAAATTAATGGTCAGGCCCCACTCCCAAAGATTCTGATTTGATTGATCTGGTGTAGAGCCTGATTATTTGCATGTTGTAAAAATTTCTCCAGGTGATTCTAGTGTGCAGCCCAGTTTGGAAACTACAGTCTTGGGTTAATTGCTCTAAGAATGGAATTTTAGTTTGACATCTGGGATATAAGCCCTGCCCCCTGAACATGAGACTACTACAACTTCCACGATACCATTTTGTCAGACAGTTAAGTAATGACAAGTTGTCTACCACATGGAGTAGGTATTGATAGAGAAAATTTTTCTAAACTTCATCCTACTTGGGAAGACTTGGGATATCCTAAAAAGACATTTTGAACAAAAGTACTAGGACAAGGAAGACATTACAAACAAAAGGAAGAATGAGAACTGCTATTAAGAACTTCCACTAATTCCAGGAAAAGTTAAGATTAAATCCATTTTTAAAAGTCAGAATGAAGTAAAATTCTATATGAATAGTAACTTCATTCAAAACTCCTTAAATACATGATTTTTCTATGATTTGAAATCTGGTTTTGCTTACATTGGCTGTGGCAAATACCTTCCTATTAAATCTGTATGAAATGATAAAATGGCTTTTTGGAAAATAAAGTAAAACTGAAAACAATTATTTTATTGTCCTTGTCTAATAATTCTGATATCTATGTCCATTCTGGTTTAGTTTTGATTTTTCTACTCCTTAGGGGTCATATTTTCTTTCTTTGCATGATTATAATTCTTAATTTTATTCATTCTTTAATTTCATCCTGTTGGTGCTGGATATTTTTGTAGTCATATATATTTTGAGCTTTGTTTTAGGATGTAGTTAAGCTACATAGAAAGAGCTTGGTCCTTTTGGGTCTTCCTTTTAAGATTTGTTAGCAAGAGCCAGCACAGTATTTAGTCTAGGCCCAATCGTTTTCTACCAGGGAGGCAGGAATCTTGTGAGTACTTAAGCCAATATTCCATGAATTAGGGTTTTTTTTTTTCCTGTTTGAAGGAAACAAGTGTTATTCCAGGCCCTGCCTGAACATCTCTATTATTCTTCTAACTTAGCCAATTTGTTCTCTTTTCTCAATGTATTCTTAATTTATGTGTATTTATATAAGATTCCTTATAATACAGTCTAAATATTTTCACCTTAAATTCCTAGTCCACTACTGTTTGGTTGTAATCATTTAAGTTTTATCCACTTTGTTATGTCTCAAAAAATTCCAACTGGGATTTCCCATTCCTGGGAACTGTTCTTCCTGTTCTCATTCCTGTGTCTTTGTTCTTGCTACTGTTTATAAGAGAGTGTGACCACAACACAACATGTAGGCTGTGAATGGTAGACACTGTTTCATCTGTACATGTTGAAATCATCCTACATCTTAAGATCCAGTTCTTCGGGAAGTTTCTTTAATGCTTTCAATTGGAATACTTTGTATTTCTTTTTCCCCAAGAATCTCCTGATATATTGATCAAAATTTGTATTGCACTAAAATTGATTCATGTTTTGACAAATATTTAATGCCTACTGTGTTTGTTTGTTTGTTTGTTTTTTACTAAGTTATAGTATATTTTAGGATAGGAATTGAGTATTACCATTTTTTTGGATCCCTTGAGATAAAGCAAAATACCCAGGAAAGCAAAACAATAAATATTTGATGTGAACTGGCATTAACTGGCTCTATTTACTCTTATAAGATTCTGACTGGCTTCTCTTGTACTATTCAGGAGCATTATTAATCACATTTAAATGAATAAATCCCTGCATCTTCTCACCAGGAAGCATACTTCACAGACATGTGAAAAGCAGATTAATCACAAATCAATAACTATATATTTTGGAACTTCTGCTCTAGTAACTTTTAATCAGTGTTCACATTTGAAATGATTGTTTAATTATTTTTTTTGTCACTATGTCTTAATACATTCTGCTTCTCCTAATCATCAGTCACACAGACTTATTGCATCCTGATTTGATTGCTCTAATGGACAGCTCTTCTTTGGGATTCTTTAGGGTTCTTACCTCCTTTCTCTCCAAAGCTGCAAAGTCTGTATTTTAGGATACCATGACTTATATACCATTTTTACATAATGGGGTAAAAAAAACAGAATTTTAGTATTAATTAGCTATGATATAACACAGACAGCAAAATCTGTCCATGGAGAAACCTTGCAAAATGACAAAAGAACTTCACAAATATGGACAAAGTACAGACTCCAGAGGACGATGGGAGTCAACCTGGAGCTAAGCAGGGGAACATATAACATCACTGCTCTCTGATTTGATTCCTTAGGGCATTTCACAATGAATCATTGAGAAGTTCTCATTCATTATGGTCTTGCGATATTTAGGAGATAACTACAAATAGGATTGAGAGTTTTCTTTTTAAGAATCACCCTGTAATTTATGATTTATGAGTTCCCTCATGAATTTTATAAGGAAATCTAAAGTAGGTCTAGTTGACAAAAGACTTGGAAATAAGTCACTTTGAAAATAATGTCTGTTTGGGGGAGCAATAATGAGGAAAATAGCTGCAATATGACTGTAAGGACATTTTAGTGCCTTATAAATGATTAATTTGTAATAAAAGAGTTCCAACAAAGAAAAAAAATATTTTGATAGTCAAAAACTCAGATTTGAATGAATCACAAGCTGGATGCACACAAAGAAATACAGATCACTAGAAATGGTAACAACAGGGGTAAATATAAAATGTCATTTTCTTATTTATATCCCTTTAGTGAAAGATAATCAACTAAATTGTACCAATGAAATATGAAGTTTTTAAGATACGCAGAAGTAAAATGTGTGACAACAAAAGTACAGAGGCCAGGAGGGGAAAGGAAAAGAATGTAATTATGAGGCTCTTTGTGATATGTGAACAAGTATAATATCACTTGAAGTAGAAGGTTTAATTGAAAAAAAATTTATACTATAAATCTTAAAGTGACCATTAAAATTACAAAAACAAAGATTGTAGCTGGAAAGAACAAAAAGAGATAAAAAATAAAAAACCCTCAATCCTAACCAAGGCAGAAAAATAGGACAAACTGAACAAAAAACAGATAGGACAATTAGAAAATGAATAGTGACATGGTAGATTTTAACCCAACCATATCGGCAATCCTATTAAATGTAAAGATTTAAAACTCCCTAGTTAAAAGACAAAAAATTGAAAGATTGGATAAAAAGCAAGATCCAATTATATATACTCTGTAAGAAACCCACTTTAAATATCATGACCCAAATAAGTTAAAAGTGAGAACAATGGGGCAAGGTTTACCTGGCCAACAGTAATGAAAAAGAAAGCTGGAGTGGCTCTATTAATATTACACAAACTCTTTCAGAGCATAAAAATACAGGGATAATATGACTATTTCACTGTGACAAAGAATTAATTATCCAGGAGAACATAACAATCCTAAACATTTATTCACCTACTAACAGAGCTTCCACATATACAAGACCAAAACTGATAGAATAACAAAGTGATACAGGCAAATCTATAACCTTACTCAGGGATTCAACTCCTATTTCTCAATACTTCATAGGATCAACAAAAAAAATGTAATAATATTAAAGTGTTAATAACACTAACAACCAGGTTAATCTTATTGACTTTTATAGAGCACCTCATGAAAAAAAAAAAAGAGTATTCATTCTTTTCAAGGATACACTATGCATTTACCCAGATAGACCATGTTCTGAGTCAAAAGTCCAGACTCAAGTCGGACCACAACTAATAACTGAAAAATCCCTGAAAAATCCTTGAATATTTTGAAACTATAAACGTAGTTCCCAATAATTTGTGGGTCAAAGAAAACGGCAATGGAAATCACAAAGTATTAAGTGAATGAAAATGAAAATATGGCATATTGAATTTTTGAAGTCCAGTTAAAACAACACTTAATGGGAAACTTATGGCGTCATACCTATATTAGAAAAGGACTGAAATTACTTCAGCTTTCATTTTGAGAAACTAGAATAAGAGCAAATAACACAAGAAGTATTTTTTGTTATGAAACAAATAATTAAGACTACAAAATAATGAACAAGAAATAGAGAAAATTAATAAAACCAAAGGCTGATTATTTGAGATCAATAAAATTAAACTTTTAGCCAGCCTGACCAGGAACATCAGGCTGCAGATACAAATTACCAGTATTAAGATTGAGAGAGGTGATACCGTTACATAATACACGAATATTAAAAGGAAAATAGAGGAATATCATTTCAAAAGGTCAATAAATTTTGCAACTTATAGGAAATGGATAAGTATCTTGAAAGACCAAAACTTACTTAAGAAGAAATAGATAACTCAAATAATCCCACAGTAAGTAAAGTAATTGACTTTGTAGTTCAAATTCTTCCCACACAGGAAATTGCAGATCCATATAGCTTTGCTAGGAAATTATGTCAAACATTTAATCAAGAAATACCAATACTGTATATACTCTTCCAGAAAATTAAAACATAGAATGTTTCCCAATAAATTCTACAATGCCAAAATTACTGTGATATTGAAACTAGACTAACCAAATATCACAAAAGAAAATTACACTCCAATATTCCTCAAGAGCATGTAAAAATTCCTAACAAAATTTTAATCAAATCTAACATATAACAATGATCATATATCAAGATCACATATGATTTGTCCCAAGAATGCAGGGTTATTTCAACATTTGACTATCAATCTCATTCACCAAATTATCAGACTAACTCAAGAAACAATATGATCTCATTAGATGTAAAGCATTCAACATATCCAATACTCATTACCAATAATAAAAAAAAATTCTCAGTAAACTAGGACTACCAAGAATCATCATCAACCTGCTCTGGGCGTCTATAAAAAAAACTCTACTGGCACATGCCACTTAATGGTTAAAGACTGAATTCTTTCCCCATAAGATAAGGAGAAAGCTAAGAATGTTCACTCTTACCATTTGTGTATTCAACATCATACTGGAAGTTTTAGTGCACTACAATAAGAAAAAAGTAGTAAGTGTCGATATCACAAGCGAAATAGCAGACCTTTATTCAGAAGGAAAAATAATAATCTACAAAGAAAAGTCTATGGGCTCTACAAAAGGTACTAATAAGTGAGTTTAGCAAGGTTGCAGGATATAAGATTAATATACAAAATTCAAGTGCATTCCTATATACTCACAGTTGTAAATTGACATTAAAATTCAATACTATCTATAGTAACATCCCTAAATATGAAATAATTTAAGAATAATTTTCAGAAGAGATGTAAGGACCATAAGTGAAAACTATAAACTATTGCCTAAAAATATTTTAAGAAAGCTAAAAAAAAAAAAAATGAAGAGAATCATGTTCATAGCTTGGAAGACAATATTGTTCAGATATCAAGTCTCTGCCAATTGATCTATATATTCAATGTGATCATTATCAAAATCCAAGCAGGTCCTTAACAGAAATGAACATGCTCTAAAATTCATATGGAAATACAAAAAACCCGGAACAGTCAAAATAAGTTTGAAAAAGAGGAGCAAAGGTGGAGAACTTTTACTACATGACCAGTAATTTTTTATAAAGCTACAGTAATCAAAATAGTGTGATATTGGCTTCAGGATAAAAAAAAAATCTAGAAATAGATTCACATATCTATAGTTAATTGATTTTTTGACAAAGTCTCAAAGGCAATTCAATGAACAGATGGTCTTTTCAACAAATGTTGCCTATAGTTGGGCTACTCCCTATGCAAAAAAGAAAAATACTTCAGTGTCTGCCTCCCACCATATACAAAAGTTAACTCAAAATGGAGAATAGATCTAAGTATGTAATATCTAAAAGAAAACATAGGAAGGAGAATTTATAAAAGTGTACTGGGGAACTTTTGGGGGTGAGTGATATGTTTGTTATCTTGGTTGTATGTTTATTACCTTGATTATGGTAATAATTTCATTGGTATATATATGTGTGCATATACACGCATGCATATATAATTGTACACTTTACGCATATAGTTTATTGTTAATTACACCTTAAGCCTCAAAAAAAAAATCCTTCTAGTTTATGCTCATGCCTGTCAAAATTTGGATCAAAATCTAGTTCACCAGACTTAGGTTTTTCAAATTCGTAAAATTCAAAATTATATATTCATATTCTCATAATGGGTTAACATTCTCTCAACACTGACTTAGGTGAAGTTAGGTGAAGATGTGACCCTAAAAACATGATCCATTAAGAAAATATTGAGAAACTCAAATATAATGAAGAATAGAAGTTTTAGAAAGACAATATTAGGACACTGAAAAGACAAAGCCAGACTAGGAGAAAGTTTTTGCAAATCACATCTGACTAAAGAATTTGTATCTAGACAATATAAAACAACTTTCAAAACTCAAAAAGAAAAAGAAAAAAAGAAAAGAAAAACAATTAAAAATTGGGAAAATTATCTTAACATATACTTCAAAGAAGATATCTGAATGGCAAATAAATACATTAAAATACTAAATATCAATATTCACTAGGGACATGCAAAATAGAGATACTATTACATGCTTATTACAAGCATCTAATATTAAGACCATGCCAAGTATTGAGAGGATGTGGAGTAACTAGAACTTTCATACACAGCTGGTGGAAATGTAAAATAGAACAACTACTTCGAAAAAGAACTTGCCAGTGATTTTTTTTAATTAAGCATGAATCTACCATACAATATAGACGTTCTGCTCTTTTTTAACTTACTCATGAAAAGACTGTGGCCAGAAAAAGGATACATAGATGTTCATAGCAACTTTACTTTTCAGAGCCAAAAGCTGTAAACAAACAAATGTCTATTAACTGGTTATTTGCTAAACACATTTAAACTGTCGCTAAATTGCTAAACAAGGGAATGCTCTTCAGAAATAAAAAGAAATGAACTATTCATGCATGCGAGGACATGGATCAATCTGAAAAATAATCATATTGAGTGAAAGAAGCCAGACCAAATAAAGAAACTATGCTATATGATTCCATTATATAAAACTTTAGAAAATGCAAACCAATACATAGTGATGAAAATCAGATTCATGGTTCCCTGGGAAGGCAGTGGCAATGGAAAAAGGGCTGGGCAGAAAGGGGAAGAAAGGAGACATTATATTATACTAGGGCAGTAGGAAACTTTTGGGGATGAGTAATGTGTTCATTATCTTGATTATGATTTAATGTATTACATATATACCTATATATGTGTGTATATATTTGTGTGTGTGTGTATAATTGTATACTTTAAACTTTCAGTTTGTTTGACAATTATACCTTAATAAAAACCTTTGAAAAAAAACCCTTCCAGGTAACTTGGATGCCTGCTAAAATTGGAACGAACATGTTCGCCAGATTTGAGTTTCTCAAATCAGTAAAATTCAAAATTACATATTTATATTCTCATAATGCTGTTTTGATTCAGTTATCAAAAAATAAGACCAACATTAGGAAATAGGTGACAGGACTTTATTTTGAAATGGTAGTAGGGGAAATATTTTGAACTATTACAGCACTTGTCATATGATTACATTTTAGTGCCTATGGCTCAATTATTTCTATCCAAGCTTGCTCCGAGGTGAGAGAGCAAGGATTTTAATGGAGAGTCAGTATACCCCAGCTTGGGCTTGAGAGAATGGCTGTAGTTGGTGTATGAGTGCTCTACCCTGATTGCCTTCTGCTTGGACACAGCCCATGCTCACTACTAGGTAGCTTTGTGTGTGTGTGTGTGTGTGTGTGTGTGTGTGTGTGTGTGTGTAAAATCTGAAACCAACCATGGTTTACATTTAATGTAAGCATAAATCATGCTCTGACTAGCCATAGAAGAAAATTATTTTTTCTAACCGTCCTATTCTTTATAGTGTTTGGAAAATGAACCATTTGTCTTAATAGCCTACTTGCTAGTTCTACCTAAGTCTTAGAAGTCATTTTATGATATAAAATTCATTTAATATGTTACAATTATTTTTTTTTCCTGTGATGGGGTAAAAGCAGGAAAATAATCTAAGATGTATCTATTAAAAATAAAATGTTCCTTTCCAGTTCCTGTGAGATCCCAAGGTCCAAAGCACAGGTGCAGACTTTGGAGCAAGTGGAGCCAAGAGAAAGATTCAGAGCTAGGGCAGAAGGTTGGAAAGATCTGGGAAAGCAGCTGTGCTGTGTGGGAAGAGAAGTCTTGTAAAGGACAAACAGCTGTTTGAATCATACAGTGAAACCTTGAAAAAGGAAGCAAAAGGAGATCATTGTTGATAAAAGAGGCTATCGGCAGTTTCACGGGTTAAAGGCTTAATTCAGAGGGCTGTAAAAGTTTAGATTGAAATCTCTGGTTTGAGATTTGAAGGACTGGAGAGTGGAAACTACAAATGCATCAATTGTGTTTCTCCTGGTTTTCAAAATATACTTAAGCATCTCCATAATGACTGGCACTGTATGAATAGTACACAGTACTGTAGAGAGCCATTAACCTCAGTTTAGCATTCAAGAATGATAGGAATAAAATCATCAATTGTTTTTGATATTCATTGTTTTAAACTCAGAATAGCTATCTACCATTTGTAAAGAGAAAATACATGTGTTTAGGCTAGTAAACATGACTAGTTTCCCTCCTCTGTATGAGACACTAAACTGGGTGGGAAGGAGGTAAGAGAATTTAAGAGACAAAACAAAGGAAGAAAACAAGTCAAACAGATTCTTAACTCTACAGAACTGATGTTTGTAAAGGGGATTAAGAGTATACTTATCATGATGACCACTGAGTAATGCATAGAATTGTTGAATAATTATATCGCACACCAGCAACTAATATAATATTGAATGTGAACTATACTGGAATTAAAATGTAGAATCATATATATATATAAAAAAAATGGTTTAGGTGCCTGGGTGGCTCAGTTGGTTAAGTGTCCGACTTCAGCTCAGGTCACAAACTCGCAGTTCGTGAGTTTGAGCCCTGCATTGAGCTCTGTGCCAAAAGCTTAGAGCTGTGTTTCCCTCTCTCTCTCTCTGGCCCTCCCATGCTCGCACTCTCTCAAAAATAAACAAACATTACATTTTTTTTTAAATAAAAAGAAATGGTTTATGAGACTTGACAGCAGAGATTTTATTTTTAAGCCATTAATAGTATTTGTTGGTCTGGTTTTGAAGTTTTTTTGTATGTCCATCAGATCCAGTCAGAAAGTTACAGGCAGTGAATTAGGTATGCACTGGTTATGCATTGAATTTTAGATATTTATGTGAATTTAGTTGATTGAGACAATAGTTTTTGATAGCTATTCCTCTGAATCTTCAGGTACTTTTTTCTCTAATTTGAGAAATAACAGTATTTTCATATCTTTCTCAGAGCAAAACAGATGATTGAAATAGTTGTTTAGATGATTTAAATGCAGTTCCACTGAGTTACCCAGCGTTTAGAATTATTTGTACTGCTTTCTGTCCTTTGGCTTTGAAACTGGCATATGATTTATAAGAACTATGTGTTTTATTATTAAGTCCTTTCTCTGATCCAGCTACCAGGTTCTATGCTGTAGTAATTACACTCTCAGATAATCTTTGTTGGCCTTTTAGATCTATCATTTCCAATTACTTTGCTATTTTTGTCTTTTTTCTCTGCATCCACAATTATTATATCTTATACTTGTTCCCCAAGGTAGGAATTTGAGTTTTGCCTGGCTTTCTCGTTCCTTTACTAATTGATTTTTTGGGTCTACAACGATGCTTTTAAATGTTTGTCATTTCATCCTTTTAAAAATATTTTTGAGTTCTAGTTTTATTGACTTCATATTCTCATTAAGTTTATCTATAGCTTGAACTTCTCAAGTTATCTTATATTCCCTGGCTAATTTTTCAGATTGTGTTCTATTTTATTTTCCTTTATTCCTATTCTGATTCTTTTTCTTCACTTTCTTCTCCATTTAAAAAAATATACCACTTTTTAAAACCTGGCATATTTTAACAGTTGAAATTCTCCAAACTATTAATTCTGATATAGTAGGGGTGACAATTTGACACTGTCACCACCAGGAATAATATTCAGATTTAACCGAACACAAATACAGCAAGGTGTACAGACAAAAGATCTGTCCCCAAGGAAATCAAGGTGTACCAAGGGGCATAACAAGGAATAGATTTGAGGCCTGTTACTATACTGTGAATGCCACCATCTCTCGGGGGGTGGGGTGAAGCCACAGTCGAAACCCCTTATCTACTTATTCGTGAGATACCTTTAAATATCATATAGTCTAGACCACTCCATCCAGGAGGATATAACCCACTCCTATTGGCCTTGATAAATTCTCTTGGCTTAGTATAGCACCCTGAAAAATAAAACCCAAGCATTAGTACTCTTTCTACCTCTGCTGAGATTCCAGAAGGATGTATAGACCTTTCTATTCTCATGATGTTTTTCAGTATTTCTTCCCCACATTCCTGCTGCTTACTCAAACCATTTGTCCTCTTCCTTTCAAATTGAAGGTATTAGTAAAAATTCTCATGATTGTATCTACTCTTTTTCCTCAATATTTCTTCAAAGTGATAAGGGTTGCGTAAGGGACTGACATTCTTTCATTTCTCTTTAAAGGCTATGACCTTTTTCTCATTTAGAAACTGCTTGTAGGGGCGCCTGGGTGGCTTGGTCGGTTAAGCGTCCGACTTCGGCTCAGGTCATGATCTCACTGTGAGTTCGAGCCCCGCGTCGGGCTCTGTGCTGACAGCTCAGAGCCTGGAGCCTGTTTCAGATTCTGTGTCTCCCTCTCTCTCTGCCCCTCCCCTGTTCATGCTCTGTCTCTGTCTCAAAAATAAATGTTAAAAAATTTTTTAAAGAAACTGCTTGTAAATTTTAACAGCTTTGTTTCTGTATGTTTGCATTAGCTATTGGGCAAAGAGGGTCTCTGGGACCTGGATTCACTATACCAGTTTACTCAGAAGTCTATCTTGTGTTTTTAGATGAATCTATAGGTATCTAGGACTTTCCTTCCAGGTTCAAAAAGATTGAGAACGGCTATACAGTGGTTCCCGGTCTTCCTCTATGGTTTCTCCCTTTTATTTCAGCCAAATTTATTGACGGTCTGCTCAATATAACTACCAAATCTTACTTTCCTTAGTGTAGAACATGTATATTGCACATTTGCATATTGTATAATTGTATCTGGTAATACAATTGATATTTATATAAATATATTAGAGAAAATATATTTAAATGTTTGCTGAATAGAAAGTTAAGGTGAATTATCTCCCACTGTTCTCTTTTATCCCATTACCTTTGCTTTTCATGAATACCTTTATCTCTCTGGGCTCTCTCTAACCCTGTATCTCTATTTTTCTATTTTTCTCTTTAGTCTTCATTATCATCTAAACTTTAATCATCATATGATTACAATATTTTTGTAGTCAAAATATTATGGTAGCATAATAGAAGTTGTAATAGGATAAGTTCCTGTCTTATACAGTAATATCATTGCAAATGACTAGTTCCAATCATGTGCATATGGAGGTGAGCTGTTAGAACTCAGTCTGTTATACGTGCTTCCATAACATCTCTCCCAGGTCTTTCATACAGCAGATACTTAATGGGTTTTTTTCTCTACAGAAATCAAGGGTTTAACATGGTTCCCAGAGAAACTTCCTATTCCTCTTTATTTCTAGTGGTTATGCTTCTCTGAATGTGGAACATAAAAGATCTACTTACCTATCATATTAGATACATATTCCATACATATATATACATAAATATATATATAGACTAGAATACGTATACATATCATTAAAAAATTGTAATGAGTCAAGTAGAAGACAATTACATATAATGGATAGTGACAATTATCTATCATCTGACTATCCTGTTACTTGAGATACATAATGATGGGACATAGTGAACTGGAGAAAAGGAAAATTTTAGGCAAAGTCTAAATTTGCTACACCCTCAAAAATTTTCTAATCTGTATATGTGCTCAACAAATAACACTCAGTCACAGAAATGTAAATAAAATCCAAATCCACGTGTCCTTCGTAGAGAATTATGTGGATTTCTCAATGACACATGTACAGAAGACATTTTATCTTTTTTTAATGGATTGAATACGATTTTTGCCATGAGGCTAAATCTTATGAAGTTATTCTTCAGTAAAATTTCCTCATAGCCTAAGGCATTCAAGGGAGAACCATTTTGATTCTTGCTTCTCCTGAGGTGTAGTGTTCACTTCCCTATTGTCTTATTTTCTTCTGTCAGTTGTGGCTTCCCCACCCCTCCTAAGAACAGCTGCTCTCTAACTGTGGGCTTCTTCATTGCCAGCACTGGCCAAGTGAATAGGTCAGAGAACAGTGGGAAGGAGGCCAAGGGTGTGGTTAAATCTCCATGTGGAGCCAGTTAATGACACATGGAGTTCTATCCACCATCCAAAACTCAAATAATCTCTGAACTTCAACTGTTACCTTCCTGTTAATTATACCCACATTTGCGGCTCTAGCACTAACTTTGCCCTTAGAGAAGGTCATCTTTGTGTACAAGTTCTTCTCATAGAATCAAAGATTATTGCAGCCAGAAGAACTGGAGTCCACTGTGCCTCACCCATATTTCAGATGAGAAAAATTGAGATCTGGCAGAATATCTGTCCTGAAGTCACACAGCTAGTTACTAACAGAGTCAGGCATAGTCTACAGGCCTCTTTCCTCCTAGTCCCATGCTTTTCAATTACATCATACTGTACCCACTCTTTAAACTCAGCAGTTCAAAATATAATCTATATTTTTCTAATAACTAGCTCATTTCAGCTTTTCCATGTTGACATCTTCATTCTCATCTTCTCTAATATTTTGATTCCTCCATATTTCATATCTATAAATATCTACTATGTTTGTTAGATTATATGCTTGTATCACACCTCACCATCTTCTCAAGAATCTGCCTCTGTGCTGAGTACTTTATACCCATGTAGCCACAAAATTGTCCAATTTTCTGTCCCTGTTTGCAGTTTTTGTATTTCATTTATATAAAAATATAATTCAACATGTACCATGTTCTCGGCACTGTGGATATATGGCAAGCCTTCTGGTAATTAAGAAGGAAACACATAAGAACGCAGATAAAGACTTGGTTTTTCTGCTTTCTCCTCTCCGACCGTGTCTTCAGCTTGACCATACTATACCACCCAAACTGCTCTTGACCTAATCACCAGTGATGTGATTATGGTTATGGTCTAACAAATGTTACTGAACATATGCTATATGCCAACTCGGATATTTGTAGATAAAAGCGGAAAAAAACCCTGCCTTTATGGATTTTACTTTCCATAATCCTCATTTTACAAAGTTGATTATCCTGTCTTATTAAGCACCGCTGGGATACAATTTTCTTGATTTTTCTACTTCTGTTTCTTACCTCATTTGCTGCTTAAAACTCATCTCTAGCTGTAAGCAGTGGAGTGCCATACTTTTAAGAACTTGGGGCTCTTCTCTGTTCCTCTCTTTCCCAGGTGACATTATACAGTCCAATAGCTTTAAGCACATCTAGAAGCTTCTTTCAGGGCTTTCTTCTCTCAATTGTTTATAAGTATTTCCTGACCACTCTATCCAAAATCCTACCTGTCCACCAGTCTCTGTTCTGTGGCCTTATTTTTTTCATAGCATTCATTACTATGTGTTCTGATACGTTGGTCTGCTTACTGTTTTTCTCCATCTCAGAATAAAAGCTTCATGGACACAGGGACTTTGTTTTATTCACTACTATATTCCAAGTGTCTAGATTTATACCTGGCACATAGGGGGCACTGTGTAAATATTTGGCAAATGAATATTAATAAGGGTCAGAAGGAATCTTCCCAATCTTATTTCTTTCTTCACCCAAAATTCCAAAACTTTCCACATACTTGACATATCCTTAACAAGCTTTGCTCTATTCCTATTTTTCCCCCTTCCCAAAATTTTGGAAGGGCAAGTCTGTTTTGAGATTTTCACTCTCTGATACACACCTAAGCTTAGTTCCATGCAGTCTGGCTTTCTCACTGTCCAATCCATTGCCTCCTATCTTGAGTTTAGAGGTGCTACTATAGTTAACTTGGCTTCTGACTTCAGGTTCTCTATCCTGTTCTATATGTCTATTTTTTCCTGATCCAAATAGATGTGTTTCAAGGTTGTGTCCTTGAACCTCTCGTATGTTGGGTCCTTTAATGATCCCTTCCAGTTCACAGCTGCTATCACCACCTTAACACAGCAAAATCATGTCCTGAGCCACAGAAGAGAATTTCTATGTATTAAGTATCTCTGTTTGGAATCAGTATCTTTAACTTAAGAGTCTCAGAAAGAGTTCTCATCTCCCAAACCAGAAGCCCCAAGCCAGGTTTTCTTTTATTGTATTAATAGTTACACCAACTTTCAGTCATTTAGGCTGAACACCTATCACTTTCTTCTTTATGTCTTCATCTTATCTAATTTGTTGCTACATTCTGTTGATTCTCTCACTTCAAATCTCTTACATTCACTGTTGTTTCTCTAGTGTTGTGACTGCTCTAATTCAGCCTTTCATGATGTCACATTAACACTTTTTAAATACCACATCTTAAACTTATATTCTTACTTTTAGTTTATCTTATTATCTCCTACAAATTTCTGTCTAATCACTTAAAAAAAGAAACATGGTTTGATTGCTGATATTTTCCTATGTCAAAACATTTGATGGACTCTCTTGGCCTACAGAATGAGGTTCTGGTGATTTCAGAGACTATTGAAGTATAGTGCTAATCCTACTTTTCCAGCCTCACTTCTTAACTTTGCACTTGTAAAGCCTTATCTTCTGATACAAGAGAACTAAGACTACAGGTTTTAACAGTCCATTCACGGGTTTTAGAATTTATTCCTTTAAGAATAGCTTTCTTCTACATCTCCACCTGTCAGAATCTTCCTCATGTTTAAGGATTTTAAAGCACTACATCCTCCACGAAGTTAGGTATCAACATAAAGCTGGTCTTATCTCTCTAAGGCTGTGGTCAACCTACTCTCAACACATCAAGTACTCAAAGAGTTGGGGAGTTTAAGGATTTATTCAAGATTACAAATATGTGAAAATAAATGAACTGGGTCTGTGACTCATTTCTCCCAGGTCTCAGAATAGAATCTTTATATTAGGACTTTATCTCAACTAAGTGAATTGCTTGATCTGTATGAACATTTAATTAGGCCAGTGAAAGAAATCTTGTCTAAGATTGCTTGAGTTATCAGAATTAGTTAGCAAAATTTTTAGTCATGAAATTAGAAAGGTAATTCCTTTTACCCATCTCAAAAGCACTGAGCCAAACATTGCTTGCTATGGTTATACTTCCCATTGTTTGGCATCCCAACTGTAGTATCTTTCCAAAAATTATTTACAGCCCTACCAAAAAGAGCCAACTTGTGACTAATTGGCAAAGCTTTGAAGAGAATTAATATATATTTGAACTTTGGCAAAGATGGAAATCATGGACATTTTGGTCCAACTGATTTCCCTTTTGTTCTGGGAACAATTAGTGACAAACATGTTGTATAGTTTCTAGGGTACCACCCAATGGTCAACTGATTATCTTCAAATTGAAAGCATATCATTCTCTTCAACATCACTGTTGCCACAGCCAAATTCCTGGGCTTATGTCACTTTGCCCAAAGTTCCAAGGGGGATTGATTTCACTTCATACATGTTCTTGATCTTTTTCTGGGTAGCCTGTGTGGTGTGACTAGATTGGCTCACTGTAAATACACTGGAGGATTTTTGTGGAACCTAAGTCAGTCATTGAAATGAAGCATTTGCTACTAATCAGGTTCTCACGTTATTAAGGACACCACTGACTTTTCACTGATTTTTTTTCCTGTTTATTCACTTTTGAGAGAGAGAGAGACAGAGTATGAGCAGGGGAGGTGCAGAGAGAGAGGGAGACACAGACTCGGAAGCAGGCTCCAGGCTGAGCTGTCAGCACAGAGTCTGACACAGGGCTTGAACTTATGAACCACAAGATCATGACCTGAGCCAAAGTCCGACACTTAACCGACTGAGCCACCCAGGTGCCCCTTCATTTATTTTTTAAAGTCCAGATCTGCAACTATTTTCTACCTGAACTTTTACAAGAGTGAGGAATTTTCTGGATTTTGCATATTGACATGCATTGAATAAACACTATACATTACAAGAATTATCCAAAAATTCTTGTAAATGTATCTGATTGACCTTTTGATATTTATATTTTTAGATTCATATTTATAAGGCATTTTCTCTTAGTGCTTCCTTTGAGGCATCATGGCACTTTGCATGTAGGTTGCATTTGCATTATACATTCCTGACACTGAAATATTTTGAGCCTTGTTCTTTCTAATCACAGTTGCCTGTGGTATTTCATATACTTTCTCATTTAGTCTCTAAAATAACTCAACCAGAAATGTGAAGAAGGAAATAGGATTCTCTTTTTGGAACTTTAGCTTTCAAGGAGGTACGGAGGGAGATCAAGGAAAATTGCGCAGGCACAGATGAACGTAGAAAAGGATGAATACATGTATTCTCAAACTATATGGGTCCAGGAGTAAAAATAAGATTTTCTTTTTCTTTTTGGGTCTTGCCATCTGCCATTATGGGAACTGAACTCCCTTTTCGAAGTTCAAAATCAGAAAAATGATGGAGCACTTCATAAAAACTAGGAGAGATTTGAAAGTGTCTACAGTATTTAGTGACATGTAACTATGAAAACTAAAATATGAAATTCAAAGGAATACATGATATAAGCTTGTGATAAAAGGTCAACATTGGAGAAAATTTAGCTTCCTTTTGTTTATATTTTAAATGGCTTACGCATAATTCCTATCTTGATGGTTATCCACCCAATCCCCAAATCCTGATAGATATCTTTAAGGAACTATATAAGCAGTTAATAAATTTTAATAACTTGGGAGAAACAATTTAAAGATTTTATAAATAATTTTTTAAAGTTTATTTATTTATTTTGAGAGAGAGTGCAATCAGGGGAGGGGCAGAGAGAGAGGGAGATGAGAATCCCAAACAGGTTCCAAGCTATCAGCGCAGAGCCCAATATGGGGCTTGAACTCACAAACCATGAGATCATGACTTGAGCTGAAGTCAGATGCTTAGCTTACTGAGCCATTCAGGTGTCCCAACTGCTTGAAGATTTCGAACTGAAATCATGTTTTATATTTTACTGAAACTTTCTTTCATCGATGAGTGTAATGTTAAAGGTTCTTATAATAATACAAATTGATCTTCCATCCTTTTTCACATCAAGTATTTCAAATTAATGATGAAACTATAATACTCATGCATGCAGTATAGGAACAGTCACACCACACCAGCCTTGGATGCTTTTAATTGGTAAATTAGCCCAAATGCCAAGATAAATATTTGGTCTGAATACCTGTAGCCATGATTATAGGAGGCCAAATGAGGCTCCCTTTCTTCCCCTAATATCCACACTAGCACTCCTTGGACCATAGGCATACACCTTGGATATTGGCAAGAGGAACTTCTCTAAGCAGCTTCATGACCCCAGGCCCACAGTGGCAACCACGGGCAGCTGGCTACTGAAGTGGGTGCCTGGATGTAACACCTCCTCCTTGGTTCACTCAGAACCTCAGTCCAGAGCAACAAGTGCTGGATTTTGTTTCCAGTAGGAATCACTAGGCCCCACCCCCACCCCCACCCCTGGAGCCGATTCCTCTTGGGGTGCTTTTCTAGGCTATTCAGATAAGGCTGCTGGCAGCAATAAGGTTTTGCCCCTATTTTCCACACCCTAGGACCTGACTTGGCCACTAAGAACTGAGTAGGTCACTTCTTAGCAGCAACTTATAACTCATGCATCACACACTAGTGGGCTGAGGTACAGAGACTGGGCCATTCTCTATCAGGAGTATCATTACTGTGAATGGAAATAAGAAGGTTCCCAGACCAAAATCTTACCAGTTCCTTTGAGAGTGTAAAGAATTTTCTCAGGACATAGAATGGGAAATTGGACTCTGATCTATTACAAAGGTCTAGGATGTAAATTTGAACCCCAATGCTTTAAGTAATGAGGTGCTTTACCTTTTATATATTACTAATGCTATAATTGTCTAACAGTGATAGAAAAGGACTTATCACCATTTGGATGAATCGCCTTGCATATTTTTTTTGTCATTCAGTATTTTCAGTTCTTGCTCATAAGGTCAAGGCCACCATCATTTTACACCTTAACATCCTACTCTGTATACTGCCCTGCACCCTAACACACTCTCTGCACTGCAGGCAGACTGATCTTTTACAAATGCCTACTGGGTTTAAACACAGCCTGTTTAAAAACTCTAACATCTTACCATTTTTTTTTTAGGAAAAATAAAAATCTTTAATATGGCTTTAAGGTCTTTGTTTTAGCTTCTACTTAATTCTCTAGCCTTTGAAGATTTTGATCTCCTTCCTGACCTTTTGCTCTGGAGCCATCATGATCCCATTTTGCCAGTCACTCCATTCAGCCTCCTTGATTTGCATTCATCTTTCAGAGTTCAGAACAAATGCCATCTTGGAAAAATCCCCAGCCTAGTCAGAATCCTGTTCTATATTTTCAATAAGTCATATGCCTTTCCTTTATGAAATCTTATACTTTATAAGTATTCATTCATTGGTGTGATCATTTGTTAAAATCTCCTACTCTCTAATGCAAGCTGTGTGAGAACAAGGAAATTCCTTCTATTGTTCATCATTTTATCTCTAGGACTGGCATTTAATAAGCACCTGACCAATGGCTGATCAATGTTGTTGAAAACTGAATATAGGGTTCATAAAAATTCTACCAATTTGAATTATTATATCAACAATTTGGATATTATGGAAGCATTCTGGAAAAAAAAGTCAGTGGAATAGATATTGAATGCCTATTTGAAAACTTCAGGTAACACTTCTATTTTTGATCTAGATCTTTATAAAAGGGAAATTGAAGCGATTACCTAGATAATTCATATAATAAATTAAAAAACATATTCCACTTTTACATGAGATAGGTAATAAGGAGAAGCAAAAGTGAATTAGTTCTCAGATTTCTGGAAAGATGGTTTAGTAGGAGGATCTTAAGCTCACCCTGTCCCATGGACACATTGAGGTAACAGCCACAGCAGTGCAACCAACTCAGAATAGGACCTGAAGATTAGAACAGACTTTCCAGCTAATCATAGAGAGAAGGCCATACTGAAAAGGGTAGAAGGGGCACGGATGCATTTGGTTGAGAACCAAACCCCTGGCAAGACTAACCACAAATGGAAGGGGCACCACAAGCAAGAGAAGCAAGAGAATCAGACCCCACACTAGGCAACCCAACCACTGGAGACTTGCACTGGAAAGACAAGTCCCCATTACATTTGTCTCTGAAAACCAGCTGGGCTTAACCTCATGAGTTTTTACTATCAGCGAGGCTTAACTCCAAGTACTTTAAAAATCACCAGGCTTAGCTCCAGGGCAATTGGAACCTCAGTTCTTGCCCATTTAGAGCCAGCACAGCAACCCCACTGAGATACAGCACAGAATCAACAGTTTGAAAAGTGCCTAGGGCATATGGGAAGGAAATTTATTTACTCATCTCAGAACATGTTCTGGAGGGGCAGGAATCTTTAGAAGACTTCTCTGAGCAAAAGAGCTGGCAAGTGTCATTTTCTCCTCCACTCCCTCACAGCCTAGATAGCCAGACACTTGCAGGAACCAGGGCATTCTATACCTAATTTGCTAATGCTGCATGCCCTTCACTACATTCTTCCATGGATCTGCTCCATCCATCCCACTCCACTTGGCAGGCATCTGTCCAAAGAGGGTTCCTCCACAACACACCCTGAAAGCAGCCCCACCAGGGATAGGCACAATTCCAAAGTGACTCCTGCCCTGGGGAAAGGGGAAGATAACCACACACACCAATGTACCTACAGTCCCAGCAGCGAAACCTTATAGCTGGTAATGCAAACAGAGTGCCTAGTCATTCAGTATGACTACAACCCCAGCATATGGACTAGAGACAAGCATCTGTTCTGACTGACACTTGCTCACCAACAAAAACCTCCTAGGGGGTGGCACAAGGAAAGAGCTCTGAAGTTTAGTGTGACTACAGCCCTGGCAGATGGATGGGGGGCAGACATTGGGTCTGAAATCCTACCCACTGATGAAAATCTCTCAGGGGACAACGTAGGAAGAGTGCTCTGCAGATCTGACTGCTGACACTGCCCAAATACAAGCTCATGACAGCCCTAGGCTGGCCTCTTAACAACACAGGGGCAAAACTCAGCCCATAAAAGACAAAGCGAGCCACTGCAGCTGACTGGACTAAAGACTGGACTAAAGTCAGCTACCAAAGTAGGGTACACACAACACACATGGGAGACACCCCTGAAGCATCTGGTTCTGGTAAACGTGGGGCATTGCACTACAGGACCTCTTCTTCATAAGGCCACCACTCTCAAGATGAGGTAATATAACTGACTTTCCTAATACATATAAACAAATACAGAGAGGCAAAATAAGAGAGGAATAGGCCTCAAATGAAAGAATATGACAAAACCACAGCAAAAGAGCTAAATGAAATGGAAATAAGCAATATGCCTGATTAAAAATTCAAAGTAATGGTCATAAAGGTATTCACTGGACTTAACAGTGGAGAGCCTCAGAGACCTTCAACAAAGAGACTATAAAAAAAAAAAGCACAAATCAGAGATGAAGAACACAAGCAACTGAAATTAAAAATATATTAGAGGGAATCAGTAGATTGTTACATTAATAAATTAGAAGAAGCAGAAAAACATAGGAGCAACCAGAGTAATAGAAAACAACCAAGCTGAATTGCAGGAAGAAAAAAAAATGAGATAGGTTGAGAGAACTCAGCAGCATCAAGCATAGTAACATTCACATTCTAGGTATCTCACAAGGAGAAGAGAGAAAAGGAGGCATAGAATTTATTCAAAGCTAAAGATTTTCGTAATGTTGGGAAATAGACATCCAGATCCAGGAAGCACAGAAAGCCCCCAACAAAATTAACCCAAGAAGGTCCATACCAAGACCTAAAATAATTAAAATGGCAAAAACTAAAGAGAATTCTAAAAGCATTTGGGGAAAAGAAAATCAATACATATAAGGGATACCCAAAAGGCTATCAGCTGATTTTTTTTTACAAAAAGTTTGCATTCCAGAAGAGAGTGGCATGATATATTCCAAGTGCTGAAAGGAAAAAACCTGCAACCAAGAATACCCTACCCAGTTAGGCTATCATTCAGGAGAGAAGGAGAGAAAAATAGTTTAAGACAAACAAAAGTTAAAGGAATTTATCACCACTAAACCAGCTTTACAAGAAATGTTGAAGGGAATTCTTTGAGCGGAAAGAAAAGGCCATAATCAGCAGTAGGAAAATTATGGAAGGCTAATTTTTCACAAGTAAATGCGAACATAATAAAAATAGATCAATCACTTGTAAAACTAATATGGAGTTTAAAGCACAAAAGCAGTAAAAATCAATTAAATCAATCAAAGGATTCACAAAATAAAATTATATGACATCATATACACAAAATGTGTGTGGGGAGAGTAAAAATTTAGTGCTTTTATAAAGGACTCAAACTTAAATGGCCATCAACTTAATACGGACTTCTGTGCACATAAAATGTTATATAGGAACCTAATGTTAACCACAAATTAAAAACCTTTAATAGATATATAAAAACAAAGAAATGAATCCCAGCATATCACTAAAGAAAGCCATCAAACCACAAATGAACAAAGAACTATAAAAACAATCATAAAACTACCAAAAAATTTCAATCAGTACATACCTATTAATAAATATAAATAGACTTTTAAAAAGACAGTGACTGAATGTATAAAAAAGCAAGATTCATCCACATGCCACCTAGAAGATACAGATTGAAAGTGAAGGCATGGAAAAAGAAATGTATCATGCAAGCAGAAAGAAAGCTGGAGGAGCAATACTTATAGTGGATAAAACAGAACTTTAAAACAAAGACTAACAAGAGACAAAGAAGGACACTATATAATGATAAAGGGTCAATCCAATTAGAGGATGTAACAATTGTCAATATGCATCCAACATGAAAGCACCTAAATACATTTAAAAAACGATTAACAGACATTAAGAAAGAAATTTACAGTAATACAATAATATTAAAGGACTTTAACACCCTTGTATGCAATGGATAAGATCATCCAGACAGAAAATCAACAGGGAAACAATGACTTTGAAGGACACATTGGAACAGATCAACCATACAAATATTCACATTCCATCCCAAAACAACAGAATATACTTTCTTTTAAAGTGCACATGGAACATTCTCCAGAACAGATCACATGTTAGTCCACAAAACAAGTCTCAATAAATTTTTTAAAAATGAAATTATATCATGCATCTTTTCTGACTAGAACTGTATGAAACTAGAAATCAATCACAAGAAAAAAATCTGAAAAGAACACAAATACATAGAGGTTAAATAACATGCTACTAAGCAATGAATGAGCCAGCCAAGAAATTAAAGAGGAAATTAAAAAATACATGAGACAAATGAAAACACAGTTATCCAAAATGTTTGGAATGCAGCAAAAGCTGTTCTGAGAGGGATTATTATAGCAATACAGGCCTACCTCAAGCAAGAAAAATCTCAAACAACCTAATCTTACAGTTGCAGGCACTAGAAAAAGATCAAAGCCCCAAACCAGTAGAGGCAAGGAAATATAAATGAGAGAAGTGAATGAATTAGGGACTAAAAAAAACTAACAGCATCGATCAATGAAACCAGGAACTGGCTCCAAAAAATTCAACAAAACTGATAAACTTTTAGCCAGACTCATCAAGAAAAAAGGAGAACTCAAAAATCATAAATGAAAGAAGAGAAATAACACCACAGAAATACAAATGATTATAAGAGAATATGAAAAATTATATGCCAACAAATTGGACAACCTGGAAGAAATGGATAAATTCCTAGAAACATATAATCTTCCAAAATTGGTATTAGGGAGAAATAGAAAAAAAAATTTTTTTTTGAGAAATAGAAAATTTGAGCAGACTCATTACTAGCAATGAAATTAAATCAATAATAATAATAACAACAAAACTCCCAACAAAAGAAATCCAGGACCAGATCGCTTCACAGGTGAATTTTACCAAACATTTAATGAAGAGTTATTCCGAAAAAATTAAAACACAAAGTAAAACTTCCAACTTAATTCTATGAGGCCAGCATTATCCTGATACCAAAACCAGATAAAGACACCACATTAAAAAAAAAAAAAAAAGTACAGACCAGTATCTCTGATGAACATAGATATAGAAATCCTCAACAAAATATTAGCTAGCCAACCAAATCCAACCATACATCAAAAAAAAAAAAAAATCATTCACCACAACTAAGTGGGATTTATTCCAGGGATATAAGAGTGATTCAATATTTACAAGTCAATCAGAATGATGCATCACCCTAAGAAGAGAAAGAATAAAAACCATGTGATAATCTTGATAGATGCAGAAAAAGCATTTGACAAAGTATAATACTCATTCACGATAAAAACTCTCAACAAAGTAGGAGGGAACGTACCTCAACATACTAAAGGCCATATACAAAGTACCCACAACTAACATCATACTTAATGGGCAAGGGAGTTTTTCCTTTAAGATCAGGAATAAGAATGTCCATTCTCACTTCTGTTCAACATAGTACTGGAAGTCCTAGCCACAGCAAGCAAACAAGATGAAGAAATGGAAGACATCCAGATTGGCAATTAAGAAGTAAAACTTTCATTATTTGTGGGTAACATGATACTATATACAGAAAACCCTCAAGACTACCCAAAACTTCTAGAACAGATAAGTGGACTCAGTAAAGTGGCAGATACAAAATATGCAGAAATCTGTTACATTTTTACACAATAATGAAGTAGCAGAAAACAATCTCATTCACAATTGCATCAAAAAATAAAGTACTTAGGAATAAACTTAATCAAGGAGGTGAAAGACCTGTACTCCAAAAACTATAAAACAATGATGAAAGAAACTGAAGATGACACAAATGAAATATATTCATGCTCATTAATTGGAAGAATGAATATTGTTAAAATGTCCATCCAATCCAAAGCAATTTACAGATTTAATGCAATCCCTTATCAAAATACCAACATTTTTCACAGAACTATATAACAATTCTAAAATTTATATGGAACCCCAAAAGATCCCACATAAATCAATCTTGAAAAAGAACAGAACTGGAGGTATCACAATCTCAGATTTTAAGATATTGTACAAAGCTGTAGTAATCAAAACAAACTGATACTGGCACAAAAATGGACACATTGATCAATGGAATAAGAGAGCCTGGAAATAAAAACCTCACTTTTGTGGTTGATTAACCTACAACAAAGGAGGTAAGAATATATCATGGGGAAAAAGTCTCTTCAACAAATGATGGTGGGAAAATTGGACAGCTGCATGCAAAAGAATGAAACTGGAGCACTTTCTTACACCATACACAAAAATTAACTTCAAATTGACTAAAGACCTAAATTTGAGACCAGAAATCATAAAACTCTAAGAAAACATAGGAAGTAATTTCTTTGACATTGGCATTGAAACTTTTTTCTAAATGTGTCTCCTCAGGCAAGAGAAACAAGAGCAAAATTAAACTACTGGGACTACACCAAAATAAAAAAAAAAAAAGGTTTTGCACAGTGAAGGAAACCAACAAAAGACAATCTACCGAATGGGAGAAGATATTTGCAAATGATATATCCAATAAAGGGTTAACAGCCAAAATCCATAAAAAGACTTATGCAGTTCAACACATACAAAAAACAAATAATCCAATTAAAAAGGGGAGAGACCCAGACGTTTTTCCGAAGAAGGCATACAGATGGCCAACACATGAAAAGATGTTCAACATCACTAATTATCAGGAAAATTCAAACTAAATCATAAGGAGATATTAACTCACACCTGTCAGAATGGCTAAAATCAAAAAGGTAAGAGATCACAAGTGTTTGCAAGGATGCGGAGAAAAAGGAGCACTTGTCTACGCTTGGTGGGAATGTTAATGGTGCAGCCACTGTGGAAAACAGTACAGATGTTCTTCAAAAAGCTCAAAGTAGAATTACCACATCATCCAGTGTTTCTTCTACTGGGTGTTTACCCAAAGAAAACCAAAACATTATTTGAAAAGATATATGCGTCACTTTGTTTTTTGCAGCATTATTTATAGTAGTCAAGGTATCCACTCATAGAAGAATGGATAAAGAAGTGGTATATATACAAATACACAATGGAATATTATTAAGCCATAAAAAAGAATGAGATCTTGGTGTTTGCAACATGGATGTACCTAGAGAATGTAATGTTAAGTGAAGTAAGTCACAGAAGGACAAATACCATAGGAGTTCACTCATGTAGAATTTAAGAAAAAAAGCAAACGAACAAGGAAAAGAAACAAAAAAATAGACTCTTAAAGGGAACTGGTAGTTGCCAGAGGGGACAGGGGTGGAGGATGGGTGATAAAGATAAAGGGGATTAAGAGTACACTATCCTGATGAGCACTGAATGATATATAGAATTGTTAAATCATTGTATACCTAAAACTAATAACATATTAATTCAATTTTTTAAAAAATTGTATCACCTGAATAATTTGGTTAATTATCTATTTAACATTGGAGGTGTCTGTTTTACACATGTGGGAGTACTTTGGAAATCCACCATGGCATCTGATTGTAATTAAAATATGACCTAAGCATTTTAAAAATTAGAATACTTAGTAAAACTATTAAATCTCCACTTTAATGATCTGTTTACATGATAATCATAATCAGGGATGTGAAGGATCTAAAAAGATGTTAAATTCAAATCAAGCTAAAATAGACATGTAACTTTGCTAAAAGGTTGGGTTGATTGCTGACTCATGTTTCAGTATTGTGATAAGGATTGCTCCCTCCCCCTTTCCATTAGTGCTGAGATTTATATGGCTCTTGGTTAAAGTGGGATTGATGCCTTCTGATTGCCTTGCTCGGTTTATTATTGTTGACAGTCAAGAGGAAGAGAGAGTAATATCTGAATTAAGGACAAGTCAAAAATTAGAGCAAATATCCATTACAAAAAATTTGGCCATGGGACATTGGAAAGAGAGGAGGGAAGCATAAACCAAAGGAAATAAGGCATCCAGAGAACTCAGGAACTCTCTTGACAAAGGCCCTTGTATGAAAGCTGAAAATAAGCACTTGTTTAAGGGTTTGGATGGTTCAAAGCAAAAAACAAAACCAAAACCAAAAAACAAAAAAACCCAAAAAACAAAAGAAAACATTTGGAGAAATAAAAATATGATAATCTTTAAAATTAAAATATGAAGGTGTTCAGATCAAAGTTGAAAATATTTTATCAAAAGTTAGATGTGAAAGGTTGAAATGGTGGTGGGTGTCTCTTGTCAACCCAGCTGTGTTCTGCTTGAGTCAGTGAAGCACTGCTTAGGGAAAAACCTGTCTTCAACGGTTTCTACTTTTGTGGATATCTTAATGTGAAAGGTATTTGGTATGAGCAAACAAGAAAATGGGGCATTTGGTGGGAGACTTTTCATTGTTTTGGATCGCCACAATTAAGGCCACAAACTGCTTACAAAAGTGGTTTTGGAATCTTGGGTAATGATGAAGGATTATCAACTCTGAGAATTGAATATACTTTCTAGATGTTCAGTAGTGGTATAAAAAAAAAGGTAATTAACAGTTGTATTTAGAGAAATAGAATTCAATGGAATTGAAGGGCCTTTCCACAATTCACTGTAAAGTGATATTGCAGAAAGAAGGCTTATGGGATCTTTGGTGACGGGTTTTCTCTGAAAATAATTTCAGTTAAGTACTGAGTATGCTGGGGTGGCCCAGGAAGCACAGAATTTGTGGGGGGAAAAAAGCGCGGTACTTTGCTTGACGATATAGTAAGGGGCTACATAATTTTCTGATAGTCCGAGGGTATTTGATTTGAAAAAAATCTGAAGGGTTTTCGGGGAATCTCCTCCAGTTCATTAGTTTACTGAATTAACGCTTAAGGGGTTCCTCTTAAAGCAGCCAGTGTCTTGATTTTATATTCATTTTCTCATTAAACTAATTTATTGTCCTAGCATGTTCTTGCATTTACACATCACAACAATTTTTTTTATTAAAGATGTTGGCAAGTAACCTATCTGATAGCAGAGATGCTGTCTTTTAGGCCAAGGTAAACTATTAAGCTGCTGCTCTTTAGCAGCAACTCACATATTTCTTCATTTCTTGACTCAGCAAACTTTTATTAAATGAAGGTTATGAGCCAGGAAGTATTCTTGATTTTAGGAATTCTGAGGTGAACCAGACATTCCTGATATCAAAGAACATCCAAATTTAGTGGAGAAACAGAACCATGATTGGACAATTGCAACATAGTGTCACGACAGAAGAGAGGTGGTCAAGAAGTACATCACAGAGACCTCAGCCTGACTGGGGAAGATCGTTTTCGGTAAGGTTTTCTATAGTTGGTAATTCCTACTATAGTTGAGGGCAAGGAAAGAGGTCCAGGGTGGGGGTGGGGGGATAAGTAGTCCAGGAGGAGCAAGGGGGCCAGGATTTTGTCCTCCACTGTGGTGTCAGTCACTGGCTGTGGGCCTCTCTTGAGAACAGATCGACTCCTGTCAGCAGAGGGCAATTCTTTGGAGAAGTGGAGCAGCTGTGAGCTTTCAGCAAGCCAACAGTCACAGAAGCCTGGGATGGTGCACTGGTCTGATGGAGGGGTCTGGCTGGTGCATGAAAACAGCATCGGTCAATCGGTTGGGTGATGAGTAATAGACATATCAAATGTTGATCCTTCTTTCAAGAAGCTTGAAAGTGGATGTTTCTCAGGAAATATCCTTGGCCTCATTCTCACAATGACCATTTCTCCCCAGGCAATATCCACTACTCTCATCTGCAACTCATCATCACCTTCTGATGTTCTGGTGACACCCACACATCCAGCCAGACATTTCCCTGGATAAATGTTTGTTGAATGAATATATGCACTAAGATTCCTCCAGCTGAAGGAAGGAGGGAAAGCACATTATAGACAGAGAAAAGAGTTACTCAGCAGCATAGAGAAGTGAGGGATAGATTAGGACAATGAATCTGAAGTGGAAGTTCAGATCTGATCAGAATGATAAACAGGTGAAATGTTCTGGTCATACCTGATAATGCTAACTATATTAATTTTTTGGTTTAAATTAGTTTTTTTTCCAGCTCAAAATGAACCCTTTAGATAAGCTCCCAAGAACTCTCTTTTCCATATCCATTTTAAGGGATAAAAGTCAGATACATTCAATCAACTAATTGAAAATCAAATTCCTCTTTTCTCTCCAGGTAGTTGGTTGCTGCTGCCGATGGTGTGGGCGGGGAAAGTCAGGCTATAGTTGGTGTCTTGACAAGCTCAAAGGTCCATCTTTCCATCCAGGAACAGGGAAGGGGAAAGATCCAAGAGGAAATGGTTAAGAGGAAACTTGGGCAAGCCTTTCCCTCAAGAGGAAGAAATCTTTAGACAAAGGACAAAAGTTCAAAACAGATTTCTTAGAAAAAAAAAAAAGGCACTTCAGCTTACAAATCTTTTTATGATAATGAATTCTCTAGGGAGAGATAACTAGAGAAAACATGCGACTTAGCTTTCAGAAACAAGCCATCTGGAAATGGAAGGAGTAAACGTTGGATGTAAGTTCCTGGCATGAGCTCCAAAGGGCATATCACAGCATCTGCATGTTCTTAGCAATCTGCTGTATTTTGTGCTACACTAACAACTGACAAAAAGAATGGGAAATGTCAAGGAATTACCATTTGATGGCTCCTACATGTCAGCCACTGAATGAGCTGTTTCATATTCACTACCCTCATTTGATCCTTAGACTGACCATCCGGCTATCTATAAAACTTTCAATCTATATTTAAAAGGGTCAAATGTACCTAAGGCAAAATCTACTTCTCCATTTTCCCACAGACCCAGGATTTCAGAAATAAAGTTTTCTGGATTATAATTAGTTGTGAAGAAACAGCTTTCATATTAAGGTAATCTGAGGACAGTGCAATGAACATATAAGGTACACTGCTCACATAGTTCATTCCAGTCAGGGCACTCCCAAAATAAACATGGGCCTTTCGTGCCTGGTGAGCCAGCTCTCTCTTTGGTCATCTGTGGAGGAGAAGGAAAATCAAATATGCATCTGCTTCTTTGTTTTCCAACAAATTCTGGGAGAACATTAATAGTTATAGCAACAGTGGCTTTTGGTAGACGAAAGGATGGGAAAATGTTTGGTGTGTTTAAGCAATCAGTTCTAGTTTTTTTTTTTTTCCCCCTCCCTCAAAGTTTTGAGAATTACTAGATTTGTTTTTATTCTTTTGACACAAATTAGGGAGATATTCATCTTTTGATCTTTAAATATCTAAAATTCTTATACCTTCTCTTACATAGAAGATTCAACTTATCATAATCTAGTTAGTTAATCATGTATTTGTCAAAGACATCTCAATAGCTGTTGGTAGGAATGGCCCCTTTGAATTGATGGAAAGAATTTGGGCAGATAGAAATGACTTCTCAAAACCCCTCTGTAATCTACATAGGAGTGTACTGAGCACATCTGACAAGAGAAACTTAAGATGAGAACCCTACGTGTTAGGTGTTACAGCAGCACAATGAAGCCATTTTCCCACATGTGTTTACATAGCAGTCTATACTTCTGGTTTAGACAAGTCTTCTCTCATTAAGACTCTGGCTTCTCCTGGACCATGGCATGGCTGCCCAAGTTCTTCTCAAGACTTCCTGGGAGATCAGAGGAGCATGTTTGATCTCAGGATGTCACCAGCAGAACAGTAGCTATAGTGCCCACTACAGCCCAAGTTTGGGATTGGAGTTTACACTCCCATTCTGTCATCCGTAGCTCCTTTTAGGGGAGGGCCTACTATGCCTCTCTCAAAGGCTGTTACAGCAGAAGCAGTGGTGTAGTCTTCCCTAGCTTGTGTATTCCTAAAGTCCTGAGGATCTGGGACTGCTGTTACCTTACTTAGGGATGGATTAAAAAAAAAAAAAAAAACCTTATTTAGGGAGAAAAAGTCATATTGATTCTAGAAATTAAAACATTTTAATTATCAGGTCTCAAAATTCCAACTTACTACAAGTTTTAAAATAAAGCTTACACATCTGAATGTATATCTATTTGGTAGGACTTTGGTGTTATTCTTTTAGTAATATTCTGTATGAAATTCTGAATGTTTAGGTTGTCATGTACTTCCACATCCTCATTCACTTGGGTAAGATAATTACAATGGGAGCTGGAAGAAATCTTCATGGCTCTTTTCTCTGAAGTCAAGCTTATTATGGCATACCAATCTCTTAATCAGACCCCTGCTCACTCTATTTTAATACTCTGTTCTACAATAAAGCCAGTCAATCTTAAATGCTCTGGGTCTAATGCCTGCTTCTCACCTTTTACCACCCTTCCCCTAATTTGACCTTTGCACTTAACTTTGGTATTTTTTTTTTCTTCATAAGCTTTATGCTCTTACAACTGCCCACACCATACTCTTAATTTCACATCAGGTTCTTCTTATGTATGTTATTCATTGTGACATCCGTGGTGGTATTACTTAGGCATTTTTATTTGTCAAGCACAAATGAGGAACTGAACGCTTTGATCCCAGGAACATGTAAGTTACTTTCACTGTTTCTGTTGTTGCTGCGGTTATTGTTTTGATTTAGATCCATATTTTACTCTGAGGCTCCTCCTCAGAATGCCACTTTGACTTCCTGATAGGAGGATTAGTTTCTACATTGCCCTGTCACTTGTATAAATTATACTTTATTGCCATGGTGTTCCCTAGTGTCCAGAGTATACTAATTCCATTGCATCTTCTTAGGTATCTGTTTGCACAATTAATGCCAGGTGGAGTTCAATCCACTAATGATACTACCCTAATTCTAGGCTTCTATTAATGGTCCTGATACATCTATTGGTATGCAGTCGAAAATACACAAGATAATTAAAATACACAAGGGGTGTGAGCCTTTGGCTGTTTAAAGGACATAATGGAGACATGATGTTCTGTAAACTTATGAATGTTGTATACATTTAAAAGCTGATTGGGGAACCTGGTGGCTCAGTTGGTTGAGCATCTGACTCTTCATTTTGGCTCAGGTCATGATCCCAGGGTCAAGGGATTGAGCCCTGAATTGGGCTCCACATTGAGGATGGAGCCTGCTTGGGATTCTCCCTCTCCCCCAAATATACTTTCTAAAGTAAAAATTAAAAAAAAAAACTGATTAATGCAGCCATTCACTAATTTGCAATCAAAGCGCATTAAATGTTCCAAGCCTCTTTAAAGATGGAGAACCAAGTAATTGGCAGCAAGTTCCTTTCTTTAATCATCTAAAAATCCATTGGGAAGGCAGACATGCCAACAATTTTGATAAGGTGTGATAAACTTGACACTTTATTATGTATTTTAACACTTCTGGAAGACATGCTTTCTCTGCAAATTTAGGTTTACTAGAAGATAGGAAGGAAGTGGTATTGAAAAGTTCAGGAATTAGGAATTTGGAACTCGTGTTCGGGTATGGAACATTGGCTTCAAGTGGAGAGGAGGATGGACGAAAATCGACAATTCCCAGAATTTGAAGACTTAGATTTCTAGGCTATCAGTAAGATATTCATTTAGGCATAGAAAACAAAGAAGAAGTTTAGATACCACTACCTGTACACAAAATCATAGTTGGGGCATAGGCAAGAGAAACTTGTTGCTGATAGGTTATAAACTGTCAAATACTACATGTTTTCTTGCTTATATTCTGTCAAAATAATCTGACACTCTTGGAAAATAATCTCAATATATTTTCATCTTCAAAACCTTTTTCAAGTCCTATAATTTTCAATTAGTGGTAGCAATTATAATTAGTGCTTAATCTCGGTGTTGAATTCTACTGAAGACTTATGTGGTTTATTATAGTTAAACCTATACTTCTGTGGGTGTATGGCATGATCTTTAAGGAAGCAACATTATGTTATCTACCACATTTATCTACTTTGTAAGACCACTTAGAGGAGTGGCATCGTAAAGATGGTTAAATAAAAAATCCCCCTTATATATTGTTTCTGAGTAACAATTTGGCATCCACGCACAGATAAAAGTTCTTTTGTAGGAGTTTTGGGGCTATAGGTAGGAGATTCTGAAACTCTGGTACAGTTCAAAACCAAGGTACCTGGTAAGAGACATGTCCACCTGTGCCTCCAGAGCTGGGTTTGCAGACTTTAATGTTGGCTGTGGAACCAGAACAGCCTGGGGGCTTGGATCCACCCCCTTTCAGCCATGGTCCAGTGCCAGTCGTTTCCCACCAAGGGATTCACCCAGTGTCCAGTCCAGGCAGGAGCTCTTCCAGGAACCTGGTAGAGCTACATGCATTTGGTAACAGACCTGCTGACTGAGCACTTAAGTATGGACCCTGAAGCAGACCTCTGTCCCACCACCACCATACTAAATTAGGCACTGAGAGAAGTCCCATCCTCCCAGAAGCCAGACAGGATACATACCTGACCAAACCCCTGGTGACAAGCCTGTCAACTGCGTACCCCATTGCAGACCCAGTGAGCTTCAAAATTGACTCAAACTCTGCATGACTGCAATTCCAGAGCTAATTCCACTAGCCTGGGGAACTGATGGGAGATCCTTACCTGTCAAAAACTGTCTGGAAATACCAGAAGAGGTATTTTCTCCTTCCAATGCATAGACCAATGCATGGTTACTTGATTCATGAAGAATCAGGCAAACATGACATTATCAAAGAGAATATTTAGTGACCAACCCCAAATAAATGGAAATCTATGAAAATCATAAAAACAATACATGAATAAACTAAGAAGTTTAATAAAGTAAAAGCCATAAAAAAGAACCAAAAAGTAATCCAAAAGCTGAAGAGGACTATGACAGAACTCTAAGATTCAATAGAGAGCATCAAAAAGAACTCGATCATGCAGACAATCAGTGAACTTATAACACTTGAAAGCAGCTACAAGAACAAAAAGAATGAAAAAAATGAATAAATGCTGAGTAAATGAGAAAGCATAGAGTGAATAAACATCCAAGTCATAGGAGTTTGTAAAGAGAGAAAGAGGCAGAAAAACTTATTTAAATAGATAGCTGAAAACTTCCCAAGTTTTAGGGAGAGATATGGACATTCAGGTACAGAAAGTTCAAAGGACCACAAGCAAGATAACCCCCTGAAATACCCCAAGATGCATTATAACCAAGATGTTAAGTTAAAGATAGAAAAAATTTTGAAAGCAGCAAGAGATAAACAATTCATCACAGAGTCTTCTGTAAGTCTATCAGCAAATTTGTTCGCATAAAACAAGTCTCAACAAATTGAGATGGAAAAACTAGTCAGCTACATGAAAAAGAATGAAATTGGACCACTCTCTTACACCATACACAAAAATAAAGTTAAAATCAATTAAAACTTTGAATGTAAATTCAGAAGCCATAAAACATGTAGAATAAACCATAGGCAGAAGCTTTTTGGTCAATTTTAGCAGTTATTTTTATGGACCAGTCTTAGGGTAAGAGCAACAGCTAAAATAAACATAATTCCATCAAAGTAAAATGTTTTTGCATAATGAAGGAAAACAGACAACCTATAGAATGAGAGAAGATATTTGCAAATGATTTATCTTATAAGGGGTTAATATCCAAAATTATAAAGCACTTACAGAATATCTAAAAAATAAGCAACCCAATTAAAAAATTGGCAGAGGACCTGAATAGATTTTTTCTAAAGACCTACAGATGGCAAACGGGCACATAAAAAGATGATCAACCTTTTAATATAAACAAAAATCATAATGAGATATCACCTCACACCTGTTAGATTGGCTATTAAAAGAAAAAAAAGAAAGAACAAGTGTTGGTGGGGATTTGTAGAAAAGAGAACCCCTCATACTGTTGGTGGGAATGTAAATTAGTGAAGCCACTATGGCAAACAGGGTGAAGGTCTCTAATTAGAAACAGAATTGCAATGCAATCTAGCAATTCCACTTCTGGGTATTTATTTGAAGAAAATGAAAACACCAATCCAGAGAAATACATGTACTCCTATGCTCATTATATTATTATTTACAACAGCGAAGATATGGAAACAACTTAAATATCTGTGGACAGATAAATGGATAAAGAAGATGTGGGGTGTATATACACACACATATGCACAGCAATGTTACTTGGTCATTAAAAAAAAGAAATCTTGCTATCTACAACAAAATGCATGGAACTAGAGAGCATTATGCTAAGTAAAATAGGTCAAAGAAAAATGAACACATGATTTCACTTGCATGTGGAATCTGAAAAAAAACAGATGCAGATTCATAGAATCAGGAAACTGTTGGTTTACAGGTGAGAGGTGATGGAGTGGGAAACATAAGTGAAGGGAATTAAGAAGTACAGCCTTCCAGTTCTAAAATAAATAAACCATGAGAATACAATGTACAGCACAGGAAATATAGTCAACTTTGGGGACATAACAACTTTGGGGACAGTTGGTAACTAGAATTATCATGGGGTTCATTTGTAATGTATAAAAATATCGAATCCCTATGATGCACACCTGAAACTAATAGGATATTGTAGGTCAATTACATTTTAATTTTTAATAAGATGTAAAGTAGAACATTAATAACAAAATATGTGGGAAGAAGTCTAGTTTTTATATGTAATTGAAGATAAAGGTCTGTCATGTTAAAATAAACATGTTTTATGTAGTCTCATGGTTTTGCTTGTGGTTACAAGGGAAAAAACCTATAGCAGAGACACAAAAGATAAATTAAAGCATACCACTACAAAAAAATACACAACAAAAGAAGACTGAAGGAAAGGAAGCAACAAGAAAATTTTAAAGCCAGTCAGAAAACAATTAACAAAAGGGCAGTAGTAACTAGTTACCTTCAATTATGACTTTAAATTTAAATGGACTAAATTCTCCAATCAAAAGACAGAGTGGCTCAAAGAATTTTTTTAAAAATCCAAAAATATGCCATCTACCAGTGATTCACTTTAGCTCATGTAGAATGAAAATGAAGTAATGGAAAAAGATATTCCGTGCAAATGCTAATCAAGAGAGTTGGAGTCACTATACTTAAATCGGAAAAAATACGCTTTTAGTTAAAATTGGTGACAAGAGACTTAGAAGTTCACTATATAGTGATTTAAAAAGACCAATTATTTATGAGTATACAACAGTTGTAAAAACATTTGCACCCAGCATTGAAGCACCTATATATTTAAAGCAAATATTAACAGAACTGAGCAATACAATAGTGGGAGATTTCAGTACCCCACTTTCACATTGAATAGAGCATCTAGACAAAAAAAAAATCAACAATAGTGGATTTGAATAATGCTATAAACCAAATGAACCTAAAAGACATATATAGAATATTTTCTTCCAACAGCATAAGATGATACGTTAATCTCAAGTACACATGGACTGTTCTTCGGGATACATACTTTGGGTCACAAAGAAAATCTTAAATTTAAGAGGATTGAAATCATATCAAGTATCTTTCCCAACAATGGTACGAAGCTAGAAATCAACAAGAAAAAGGAAAACTTCACAAATGTGTGGAAAGTATATAATATACTCTTGAACAACTAGTGGGTCTAAGAAGAAATCACAAATATTCAGACAAATATGAACGTAACAGGCCAAAACTTGTGAGATTAAGCAAGAGCAGTTTTCAGAGGGAAATTTACAGTGATGAATGTCCATGTTAAGAGAAAATAAATGATCAAAGAACTTTATAACTCAAGAAATTAGAAAACTAAAGTGCATAGTTAGTTGAAGAAAGAAAATAATGATTAGAGCAAATATAAAACAGATTAGAAAAACAGGGAAAAAAAATCAATGGAACAGAGTTTATTTTGAGAGAGAGAGAGGAAGGGGCAGAGAGAGAGAGAGAGAGAGAGAGAGAGAGAGACAGACAGAGACTCCTAAGCAGGCTCCACACTGTTAGTGCTGAGCCTGACACAGGTCTCTATCTCATGAACCATGAGATCATGAACTGAGCTAAAATCAAGAGTCAGTCACTTAACCAACTGAGCCACTTAACTGTCCCCACAGTTGGTTTTTGAATAAACAATACTGACAAACTTTCAGCTAGAAACCAAAAAAAGCAGGGGGGGACGCAAACAAAATTATGCATGAGAGAAGATATTAAAACTGACACTACAGAAATACAAAGGATAATAGGATAATATGAAGAACTGTATGCCAACAAAATGGATAATACAGAATAGACAGAATTCTAGAAACATACAACCTATCAAGAATGAATAAAAAATAAAAATCAGAATAGATCCCTAACTAAAGAGATTGCAGCAGTAATCAAAAACTTTCCAACATAGAAAATCCCAGGACCAGATGATTTCATTGGTTAATTCTACCAAATATTTAAGGATGATTAATGCCAGTACTTCTAAAATTCTTCCAAAGCTTAAAAGCATAGCAAATACATCCAAACTCATTTTACAAGGCCAGCATTACCCTGATACCAAAGCCAAAGGACACTACAAGAAAACTATTGGTCAATATCCCTGGTGACTATAGATACAAAAATTCTCAACAAAATACTAATTAAATAACATTTAAAAATGATCACACACCATGAGAAATGGGATTTATCCCTGAGATATAAGGATGGTTTGACACAAGAAAATCAATGTAATTCACCACATTAATAGAAAGATGAACAAAAATCATATGATCACCTTAATAGGTACAGAAAAAGCTTTGACAAAATTCACTCCTTTTGATAAAAGCCCTTAAATATAGAAGGAACATATCTCAGCATAATAAAGACCATGCATGACAAACCCAAAGTTCACATCATACGCAATGGTGAAAAGCTAAAATCTTTTTCTCCAAAATCAGGGTGCCCACTCTCATCGCTATTATTCAACATAATATGAGAAGTCCTAGTCAGGACTTTAAAACAAGAAAAAAAAATAACCATCAAAATTGGAAAGAAGTAAAATTGTCTATCTGCAGAAGACATGATCTTATATGCAGAAAACCCCAAAGACTACCAAAAATACTATCATAATAAGTTAATTCAGTAAAATTGTACAATACAAAATAACATGAAAAAATCAGTAGCATTTATATACACTAACAATGACCTAAAAAAGAAATAAAAACAATCCCGTATACAGAAGCATCAAAAACATTAGAATACTTAGGCACAAATTTAACCGATGAGGGAAAAGATTTGTACACTGAAAACTAGAAGATATTCATGAAAGAAACTGAAGACACAAATAAGAAGATACCCATGCCCATGAATCAGGAGAGTATTGTTAAAATGTCCATACTCCCCAGAGCCAATTATATATTCAATGCAATCCCTATCAAAATTCCAACGGGGGATGCTTGGGTGGCTCAGTTGGCTAAGAGTCCGACTCCATTTCTGCTCTAGTCATGGTCTAGTCATGCATTCCACAGGAATACAAGAAGAATGCTAAAATTTTTGTGAAACTGCAAAAGATGCCAAACAGCCATGACACTCTTCAGAATGAAAAAGAAAGCTGGAGGTATCACTTCCTTATTTTTAAGCTATGTTGTAAAGCTATAGTAGTGAAAATTGTATGCTACTAGCATAAAAACATACACTTTGACTACTGAAAAGAGTTGAGAGCACAGAAATAAACCCATGCATATACAATCAACTTATATTTGACAAAGGAGCCAATAGTCTTCAACAGTGATACATATTTGATACCAGTACTTCAATAAATGGTGTTGGGAAAACTAGACAGCTACATTAAGAATGAAACTGGACCCCTCTTTTACAAAAACTCAAAATGGATTTAAGATGTAGACATAAGGCTAAAACCATGTTTCCTAGAAGGGAATATGAGGGAAAAAAGCCTTTTAATATGTGTCTTGGCAATCATTGTATGGATAGTACACCAAAATCAAAAGCAACAAATGGAAAAATAAGTTGGACTATATTAAAAAACTTTTGTACCGTAAGGGAAACAATAAAAAAGATAACCTACAAATATGATAAAATATTTGTAAATCCATGTATATGATAAAGGGTTAATGAGCAAAATATATAAAGAGCTCATATAACTCAGTAGTAAAAAAAAAAAAAGGCAAAGAAAAAACAAACAGCATCCCCCCAAAAAAGGAAGTGAATAGATATTTTTCCAAAGAAGATATGCAAATGGCCAACAGGTATCTGAAAGGGTGTTCAACATTACTAATCATTAGGGAAATTGAAATCAAAACTACAATATCACCTCACACCTGTTAGAATGGCAATTATCAAAAAGCAAGAACTAGCAAGTATTGGCAAGGATATGGGGAAAAGGAGGCTCTCATACATCAATTAGTGGGCATGTAAATGGGCATAGTCACTCTGAAGAACAGTATAGAATTCCCTCACAAAATTAAAAATAGAACTGCCATATGATCAAGCAATTCCACCTCTGAGTATTTATCTTAAGGAAGAAAATTTACTATCTTAAAAAGATACTTGCTCTCTCAAGTTCATTAGACCATTACTTAGAATAGCCAAGGAAGGTATGGAAATTTAAGTGTCCTTTGACAGATAAATGAAAAAAGTGTGATATATATCATAGTTTTATACACACACACATATGTGTATATATATATATATATATATATATATATATATACACACACACACACATATATATACACACATATATACATACACACACAATGAAATATTATACGGTCATCCAAAGGAAATCCTGCCATTTGCAACAACACAGATGCATCTTGAGGGTAGTATGCTCAGTAAGACAGAAAAAGACAAGTACTGTATTACCTTACATACGTGGAAACTAAAAAACCTGAACTCATAGAAACAGAATAGAATGGTGGTTACTGGGGGCTGGGGAAAATGGAAAGGTGTTGGTTAAAGGCTACAAATTTTCAGTTACAAAATGAAAATGTCCTAAGGATCTAACACATAGCATGGTCATCATAGTTAAAATACTATATACGTAGTTGAAAGTGTCCAACAGTAATTTTACTTCAGAGAAAATAGTTACATGAAGTGATGGATATGTTAGCTAATCTTATTTTGGTAATCATTTTATCAATATATACGTGCATCCAGTCATCACACTGTACACAAACTCACACAGTATTATCTTTTAATTGTATCTCAAAGCTGGAAAGAAAAACAACACTTGGTAGTATCTAGAGACAATGGGTATGCCAGAAGGTAGAAATAGCCAACAAAGTCCCAAAGTGATTCCATAACTTTATGCTAATAATGCTAGACTTTTTTTTTTTTTTTTTTTGCAGGGGGCAGGATAATTGATTTATTCAAATTTTATTAAATGCTAACTAAATTTCAGGTATTGGGCCAGGAATATAATCTAGTGTTACTCAAAGGAAATTAGGCTATGCATTAGCCCAGTTTCCCCTAAGAAATCTATGAGGAACAAGTTGCAGTGATGACTTAAGAAATTTTAGAGGAAAAAGGGGATAAAAATTGAAATGATATAAGGGAGAATACCACCAAAAGGTTGGAAAGTTATCATTTGATTAAATACTTATAATCGTTCCATACGGTACAAATCACTGTGTCAGTTACAAACAAGAACACAAAGATGGTTACTTTACCACTATCAAGAAACTTTCAGTCAAGTTGCCTTCAACACAGACCTGAGGAGGAGGTAAAGCTTACAGAATATGAGATTTGAGAATGCATTTCCAGCTTTTAGGGATATTTGGAGGCTCAGTGGAAGTTTCATTTGCTCTGGGTCTTAAGCACCTAAGTTTTCGATCCAGAAATATGGGAAGAAAGAAAATCCCAAGTGAAAAGAGCCTTAAGCAAAATCACAAAGGAAGAATATGTACAGAACACAATTTGTTCTACTTTGTTTAGAGTGTAGCAATGTGGTGGAAATGAGGATTGAAAATTTAAACTGGGGTCATATTATAAAGACCTTCAATGCCAGGTTGAGGATTTGACCTTTATTCAACAGGCAATGACAAGTGTTACCCATCATTGTTTATACCATAATTTGTGTCTGGATTATGTAGCCAGATTTATCAGCCTGTGTCATCGTAACCTCTGGAGTTATAACTTTGGTCAGGAGTGTATGCTGGCATCTAAAACTTTAGGATCAACTTCCCAAGGGAAATTTGTGGTAAAGCTTTAGATTTCTTTTGAGAATTTTCCTTTGAGGCAATATAAAAATCTGATGTATTGTGTTGACTACCAATTTTAAAATAAATGTCGGAATGCTCTGAGTTTGCCAACTGCTGAAAAGTAAAATAATGACACATTAAGTAATGGAAATGTGGGAATTAAAACTTTCACAGAAAGAAAACAAACTCATCATTTCTTTCCTTATCTCTGTGTCAGCCCCCTTGCTTGTTCATGTCTTGTCCTTTGAGATGTCCTCAGTTGCCTCTATTTCAGTGCCGTTTGATTTTCATGAGGGGTGAAACACCATTCTGGAATTTACAAAGACTTGGCCTCAGTGACTGAAAATAATTGAAGTAATTTCATTTCTACTAGGGGAAGAATCTGGAAGTTTCACAGGTTGACCTCTATTCTTCTACCTTTCTGTGGTCCTTACCTTGTTCCAAGCCCCACTAGAATTACAGTTCTTGATGTTTTTTGGACTGTGTGGTGCCTCATAATCCACCAATCCTTCAAGTTCCTGTCCTTGAATTTAATATACTTTCACATATTTCTCGGAAGACAGTTTTACCAGCTGACAGTCTGAGTTAATTAAGTTCCATATATAAATTTATGCAGGAAGGAGAGGAAGAAAATATGCAGGAAAGAAAGTAAATATTTGAGCAGAGTGAAATAGTCCTAATCCAAAATATGTCGAGTTGTAGTGATTTTTAAAAAGGTCTTCAATTTGCAGAATATTTTAACATTCTCTGTCAAGAATTCCAGGTATGCATCAGTGTCTCATCATTTTATGTCCTTTAGTGATGATTTGTGCTCCATAAATTTAAAACATTGTCCAGGTTATCTACTGTGTACCTGGAGATAAATTCCCAAACCATATCTGTACACTGATATGAGTGCATTGCATGCTCCTCCCAGATTTTCTAGGACTAATCCATCCATAAAGTAGGCCTGTATTGATCTTTTAAGAGTTAACTATACTACATACTTTTCAAACTTTTGTGATTAAAAATAAACTGGTAATATTTCATACTGTGGATTGGGGCCTAAATGTCTGCATTTTTTTTTTAATTTTTTTAACTTTTTATTTATTTTTGAGACAGAGAGAGAGCATGAACGGGGCAGGGGCATAGAGAGAGGGAGACACACAATCAGAAGCAGGCTCCAGACTCTGAGCCATCAGGCCAGAGCCTGACGCGGGGCTCGAACTCACGGACCGCGAGATCGTGACCTAAGCTGAAGTCGGACGCTTAACCAACTGAGCCACCCAGGCACCCCTAAATGTCTGCATCTTTAACAAGCCCACAAGTGTGCTGGTTGGCGACTACACTTTGAATAATGTCTTTCTGGGATTCTTTTTATTAAAGTAACTCAATATAATGGGGACATTGGGTGCATGAAAAACAAATATGAAACAATTTTTAACAGTGATACATATATTTTATTGAGAACAGGAAGAAGAAACGAATTCATTTTATGCAGATAGAAGTTCAGGAAGTTTTCATAGAAGAGGAGACTTAACCTGGGTCTAGGAAGATGTGAAGGATAGTAGCAAACATGCAAGATATTCTGGACAGAAGGAATAGGTGTCCAAATTCATGGGACTCCATAGAATCACGTGGCTGGGAGTTAGGACACATTGAAAAGGTTGGATAAGACTAGAAAGGGAGCCAGCTTAGTTTAGTTCGTATAATACACATATACAAATATTTTGTAGGCTAGGTGAAGGGGAATAAAAATTAAGACCCACAATGCTCACACACAAGCATACATAACACAAATGGTCTTGGTAAAAATGGTCACTTTACTTGCTCAAAAATCAATTTTATCTTCAGAGCAAGAAGTCAGTTTTAACAGGGAATTTTTGTCCTTAAGCCATATTTTAACTTTATAACTTGGAGCCTGAGGGGAAATATAAATAGCACTCTGAAGAAGTGCTTCAGGAGTCTCACTTTTTAAAATATGCATAAACTTTTCTAGATTATTCTAGGCAGGCTGTTTAAAATCTGCTACATTTTCCTGCATTATAATTTGGGTGTTGTGTGAATGGGTCTCCATATTTCCAGATAAGATCTACGTTTTTAATATGGCATTAATGGCCTTTCGCAATTTGGTTCCAACCTATCTTTCTAGTGCAGCTCTGTATTTCCCCCACAATGCTCTTATGAAAAACTAGAGTATTTATCCTTTATTCATTGAGTAATAAATGCATGGAATTCTTATTCTGTGCCAGAATATGCACTTGACCCTGGGGATATAGTTTTGAACAAAGTAGACCTCTAGCATGACTTAACAGAGCTTATATGTGGGGATAACTGACATTTACAAGTAGATGCAATAAATTGTGAAGAGCATTACCAAAAAAATGTTAAATTGCAAGGATTGTATTTACAGTGATTGAGTGTAGATGTTCCTAAAAAAGTAATGTTTTATCTGACACCTGAAGAAAATTAACCGGAAATGTCATGGGAATGGGAAAAGGATAGAGAGAACAGTATATATGAAGAGGAGCATCATAGACCAGTGAGAAAGTGTAGTGTTCAAATAACCATTGGATATTAATCATGCTTGATCTTAGAGTATGAGAGGGGGATATGGTGAGAAATAGAGCTAGGCAGGAGCCAGTTACAGAAGGCTTTAGAAGATGTGTTAATGAACATAAGCATGCTAAGTGCAATGGGAAAACCACTGAAGGGATTTAAGCAGGAAATGACATGAACAACTTTACATTTTAGTATTATCTTACTGGCTGCAGGACAGAGGGGGACTTAAAAAGTATACAACTAGAGTTGGGGGGCCAGCTCTTAAAACTGCTCCTGTGAAATATGGAGTTTTAGATGAAAATGGAGTCAGTGGAAACGAAGTAAATAATTTCATATTTGAATATTTCCTCAGGGTAATGGGGATACAAGAAGCAAAGAAGTAAACAATGACATCAAGATCTCAGGCTTGGCCAGATGCTATTTATTAAGATAGGGGAACACCAGAGAAGCACAGTCCTTGACAGATAAAGATAGATTCCCATTTGGACGTGTACTTGAAGGAATTTGAAATATCCAAATACAGATGTAGAATAAAGGATATATGTTTGGAGCTCAGTAAGAAGACCTGGTTTTAAGTTACAAATGTAGGAGTCATCAGCATACGGATGGAAATGGAAGCCATGGAAATGGACGAGATTGCTTTGGTAGAGTATGTGGAGTAAGAACTGAAGAGACAGACTGAGAGCTAAGAATGGAGTTGTGAAGAACATCAACATTAGGTCATGAACAAAGGAAAAAGAAAAAACAATAACCCTAAAAAGTAATAGAGAATGAGCCACTAGTGGTTAAAAGGAAAGTTTGAATGATGCATTCAAAGACAAAAGGGGAGTATTTTCAAGAAGGGAAAAGCATTTCTATGCATCAAAAATTTTGAGGGGCCCTGAGACATCTGAAAAGGGTTGATTCTTTTGAGGATTCCACCTGTTAAGGGGGACCTTGATCAGGTTAAAGTATTTCTCCTGCCTTCCAGCCCATGCTTCTATTCTGTTCTTCCAAAGAATTCCATGTATTTTCTAAGACCCTGCAAAAGTAGAAACTTCATAAAAGTCATCTTCCAGTTGAAGATTTATTCTCACTTTGATGTACATATAATTTTATATACCTTATGTGGTCTTTGTAATAGGCTACCTTTCCTATCACTTGGGCATAGATCTCTAATAATCTGGAAAGTTCCCTGAGGACAGTACCTTTACCTTGAATGAAGATGTTAGCTGAAATTAATCAGAGTTGCACAACTGGACACATGGTTTTTATTAGTATTTGTGCAGAATTTTATGACAGCCATCTTGATATAGTCCTAGGATTCTGAGAAGGCAGGAATTCTGTTTCTGTCAATGGTTTTATCTTCACTGTTTAGCTCATTGATATGTAAGAAATAGCCATTAAAATGTGTTTTCTTCCATATTTTTGTTTTTCACTGAGAAAAAAATTTAATATTTCTATTGGAAGTCTCAATATTTTTGGTGAATTCTAGCTTGTGTTGGGGCATAGTTATTCCTTTAGCTTTATCACTTTAAACAAGTTTTCACCAGGATTTACCTCTGTGAAATTTACGAGGTGATCCTGACATTTCTATCTATTGTGCTAGACTGTAGGGGGGATAGCACTGGGAAGTATTATATACTGGTATTCCTTCCTTCCAGTAACACTTTCACTGGGTACCATTGGAGCCAGGGTAGCACTTACATGGGTTTTCCTTGCCTCATGACCCATCATGGTTTCTGATGCTGCAGATGACTTCATTAATGTCATTATCTCATTTATATTTTATCATTTATGTACCATCTTACTCTTGCTTAAGCTAAGAGTAAGGTTTGAAAACCAATGATGTTTACATTGATTATTCTCTTTTGAACATATATATGTTCTTTTGAACGTATATAAGTCTTCTCACAATGGGACCTGGGGGTAGGTGGTGATTCTCTCCCTGTCCCCACTTCTAATTTCTGAAGGACTCCAAGGGAAAATTTCAATCAGTTTTCTGGAAGTTATACTCTACCCTCAACAGTCACACACTTGCTCTTCATGTTCTTAGGACTTAGGTACAAATTAGAAAAAACGCCAGCTGAGGACTCCTTCCTTTGTACTATATCCAGGGAAAGAGATCTGACAATACCCCAGACAAAGCTCTCTATAAACACTTTTTTTTTTTAACCCAGCCATAAGGAGTTACATGCAAAAAAATAACCACTCGAAACCCTTTGCCCCATGTTCATATTGCTGCCAAAGCTTTTGCCTTAGCTTGCTTCAACAAGAATAAACTGTGCAAAAGCTCTGGAGTTCTCAGGCAATGTGACTGCTTGCCCTGCTTGTTTAAGGTCATTAAAATCCTAGCTTTTGCCAAAAGACTTCGAGCAGAGCCATCCTGTTCTTGGAGTGAGTTGTAATTTTGCTTAGGTCACAGACTTTTTAGTGGCCAACAGCATTAAAATGGGTCCTTTTTATTGGTGTTAGGTATAAACGAGATGCAAAGACTATGTGTGATAATTTTAAAGTTGTGTTTCTAATGAAGATAGTCTAAGAAACTGCTAATACATTTACAATCATGAATTATTAAAAATAAAAACCTTCTTCCTATCATCCTGTCAAATGAAAGAAGGATGTTATACTCTAAAATGCCATTTCTTTAGAGATTGCATTTTCTTTATTCAGTCCTGCAAAGCCTTTGCATTTATCCTGGAAGCATCTGTAGCTATATTCATATAGCGAAAAAGACATGAGGAATTGTATAATTATCTTGTGGGTTCAAAGCTGTCAGAACAACCTGTTAGGGCAATAAAAGCAAAACCATTTTCAAGTCATCATTGCTTGAATTACTTTGAACTGTAATGTCCAGTAATTCTTTTATTTGTTTTGGTTAAAAGATCATTTTTATCTTGTTTTATTAACTATTTTCTGATGAAGTATAGAAATTAATATTTTTGCTTCTTGAATATTAGTTCTATGACTGCTTAGAAAGATGGAACAGATTATGGCTCAATTTTCTATTGCAATGACAAAAGTTGGGAAAACATTTTGCATTCTGCTTTATAAGCCAAGCCAATATATTTGTTTGTGAATAGCTCTGCATTAAGGTATATGAGCCTATTCATCTTTGTCGTTTTCAAAACAGACTGTCATAGAAAAATAAGATATCTGTAGGTCATATCTACTTTAAATATATATTTTAATCAAATATTAATTGTGGCTCAGTAGGTTGAGCGTCTGACTCTTCTTTTCAGCTCAGATTATGATCCCAGGGTTGTGGGATCAAGCCCTGCATCAAGCTCCACATGGAGCCTGCTTAAGATTTTCTCTCTCCCTCTGTCCTTCTTCCCTGCATACTCTAACTCTAAAATAAAATACATTAATATGTTTAGAGGGTGAAAACACTTCTTGTGGTATTGTCCCTATATATTGCCTCAGTTGATGTTCCTAAGGAAGAAAAAGGGCAAGGACCTGTTGGAGATTTTGGCTTGGGGGGGGGGGTGGTGGTGGTGGTTAAGTAGTGCTGGTTAAACAGTGGAGAGGCAGGAAAGATATTGAGGTATGGGGGTGGTGTGGGTGATTGGTGGTATAACATGTACCAATAACTTTTCAAATGTTATATTAATCTTTTATAATGTGAGACTGATATTCTATCCATTTTAAATATTTAGACATGAAAATTCACAAAATTTGCTCACGGTATCAAATCAGCAAGTTGCACATGGTGTTTGAATGCTTTTTCCTGACCACAAAGTTCACATTTATTCTGCTAGGTTTAGATCACAGTAGTTATTGTATGGTATGTGGCTGCTTCCAAGGATTGGGATACTTCAAGAAGATGGAATTACACCGAATTTTTTTTTTTTTTTAAGTCTGGAAAAAAAAAATCAAGATTCTGAGAAGTTTGACTTACATGCAGCTAATCTATTGGGACATATGTAGACAATTAGGCATTTCATTAAGTATTTATTGAGCACCAAGTGCCTAGAATTTTTCTAGGTGCTGAAGAAAAAAACACTGCATCAGATGCACGTTTCTCAACAATACTGATGAGGAATTTCTCATCCAGTTCTAATTAAAGAAATTAGTCTACATGGGAAGATTCTAGTTAATAATTTTAAAGTTGTAGCAAAATTTTAGAATGGTGATATTTTATATATTTTCTAGTTGTCAAGAAATTACAATACAAAACAGTAATATTTCAGAAAGTTCTATGAAAAAGTATCTATCGTGTCCTTTGAGCCTATGTGTGAATTCTTTCCATTTAACCAGATGATAACCGACTTATTACAAATTTATATCCTGTCTGTATTCCACAGTGTTTCTCTGGAATTAGATTAAGTGTCCTGAGGCTTCTATCCACACCAAGTAACTGACTCTTATCACCAACAACTTCTGCCTCAGTGCTTATCCAGTGTGGGTAGCATTTGTACCCCAAATTCTAAATTTTTTTTTTTTCAACGTTTATTTATTTTTGGGACAGAGAGAGACAGAGCATGAACGGGGGAGGGGCAGAGAGAGAGGGAGACACAGAATCGGAAACAGGCTCCAGGCTCTGAGCCATCAGCCCAGAGCCCGACGCGGGGCTCGAACTCACGGACCGCGAGATCGTGACCTGGCTGAAGTCGGACGCTTAACCGACTGCGCCACCCAGGCGCCCCTGTACCCCAAATTCTAAATATACTTTGTTTTTACCTGCCAGCATTGTAAAGTTTTATAACACAGGCTCAGCTTCGAAGATATCTGGCTGGATTGCCATGGACAGCAACCACCCTTATTCTTCATCTCCTCCTCCTCTGACAATTTGCAAAGCTATACTTGCATGGGTTAGCTTACCTTCCAGACATATCTACCTTTCCTCTAAGAGCATTCTAACCCTTTGAGGGTTAGAGGCAGGAGGATCCATAGAAACAGCCAATAATTTGCTCACTTACAATCAGGCTACTTCTAAGGGAAAATTGTTCTTATACTTTCAGTAATGATCCTTACCACCAAACCTGCCCTGGACAGTTGATTAAAAATTCTATAACTTCTCCCCTAAGTATGGTAGCAAGTATAATTTATTGGTACTGTTCACATGCATATAGTACTTTGAAACTAAGATTTTAAATTCCTTTCAAGACTAGAAATCATTTCAAAGAATGGTGGTGCCTGCGTGGCTCAGTCAGTTAAGCATCTGACTTCGGTTCAGGTCATGATCTCATAGTCCATGAGTTCAAGCTCCGTATTGGCTCTGTACTGGCAGCTCAGAGCCTGAAGTCTGCTTCGGATTCTGTGTCTCCATCTCTCTCTGCCCCTTCCCCGCTCATGCTCTGTCTCTCAAAAATAACAAACATGAAAAAAAAAAAAAAAAAAAGAAAGAATGACCAACTCTAGGGAAGACTTAAAAGCTAAGAGGACAAATGAATGTTATTTGCCAGTGTTTACAGAAGTCCCAAGAAGTCCTACAGTTTTATTTAGTCTTTCCTCTAAGCCTGTTTGTTGAGAAAATGACTTCAGTCCCAAAAGGTGTCCTTCACCAGGTAGAGAAAGACCAAAATATTCTAAGTATCACTGTGTATTTGATATGGTGTCAATAAATTTGTTAAGCTGAGATGAAATCTGGAAGATGAAAAATTAGAAAATAGAAGCAAACGGGGCACCTGGGTGGCTCAGTCGGTTAAGCGCCCAACTTCAGCTCAGGTCACGATCTTGCAGTTGAGTTTGAGCCCCACGTGGGGCTCTGTGCTGACAGCTCAGAGCCTGGAGCCTGCCTCAGATTCTGCGTCTCCCTCCCTCTCTCTCTGCCTCTCCCCCACTCATGCTGTGTCTCTATCTCAAAAATAAAGATAAACATTAAAAAAAAGAAAAAAAAGAAAATAGAAGCATTGTATAGGGCACCTGGGTGGCTCAGCCAGTAAGGGTCCAACTCTTGGTTTGAGCTCAGATCATGATCTTATGGTTTCGTGAGTTCAAGTCCCATGTTGGGCGGGATCCCCGCTGGCAGTGCCAAGCCTGCTTGGGATTCTCTGTCTCCCTTGCTCTCTGCCCCTCCCCTGCTCATGTTGTCTCTGTCTCCCAAAATAAACTTTAAAAGAAAATTAAAACCAAAAAAAAGAAAGAAGCATTTTAAAATTCACATCTAAGTAACAGAGTCACCCTTATGTGGACAATTCTCTTAAATTTCTCTTTTTCCTTTGTAGTACTAAGCAATTGATAATACCGCTGAGGGAAACAGGGTTCACTAATCTCTATCATCTTAAATGGCTTCTTTTAGCCAACAAAAACACAAAATAAGGTAAAACGAACCCTCTTAAAAATTTCCTTTTGAGAAGGAAAACATTTTCACTAGAACAGGTTTTTTTTTTTTTTTTTTTTTTTTATCTCAGAACTAAATAATTCTGGAAATTGCTTTATGGTAGGCTTCTTCCTTAGTTTTATATCTACAGTACTTAACATCCTCCTGAGACTCAATTTAATCTCCTCTCATTTTCTGCATAAAAAATTTCTGATTATATACTGTCTAGTCAATGAAGTCTAAACTCGCTAGTATGAAATGTAGAAAGCCTTCATAATCTGACAAATGTCTATTTTCAGTATCTTTCTTCATGCATTGTATTGTACTTTTTTGGAAGAAAAGAATGACTTTTTTTTTTCATCTTTTCTGAAACACAGGTACCCTGTAGAAAAAAACTATCAGAGTCCAATGCCTTTATTTTGGATGCTCTGCTTATAGAAGTAATATACTAAGAATTGCCTAGTCTGAATACTTATTGGAAAATACAGTGAGATCAACACTAAACCATTCTGCACACCTAGAAAACTAATTTGAGTATTAACAACAATCTACACAGAACTCAGCAGGTACGCAGCAGGGAGAGGTGAACTGGGGGAGAGAAGTCATGGAAGGCAGGGAGCTGCTTTTGCTTGGTTATTTACGAGAAGTTTTGTCCACTAGACTTATATTTTCAGCATATCTTTACATTGCTTTGCTAAATAAGGAGAAACAGAGTGGGGGGGTGTGAAAAATGTAGATGGATTCCCACTCAAGATTTAAAAACCTCAGTTCCAAAGTTGGGGAGAAATATGATCCCAGTAAATAAAAAAGTAAATTCCAGGCAAGGAAGTAGCACCAAGTTCACAGAGGATTAAACCCTTCCTAATGCAACACAACTTCATCTGGAACATAGTGAGAGCCCACTGGTTGACACCCCAGGGCTGATACTTGTGAACCAGATAAAAGATAATGGCTTGGCACTTGAAGACCAAATGGGCTCACTGGTGGCCAAGTTATCCAGAATGACCGGGGCTATGTTCCGTTAATCAGACCCCTGCTGCTGCTCAATGTCTGGGCATGTCTCTCCCAAATTAGTTTATGGTACCCAACTAGGACCTTTAATGCTCAGATTTCTCCATCTGGTTTGTCTAAAAAAGCCTTCATTTTAATCCTAAACATGTTATATACTTTAAACGATGGTTCTTGTGGGGTAGGTTCTTGGTTTTACTACTTACTCATCTGTTTATTCAATTACTTTTATTAGAAATTATTCATCTATTCATTCATTGATTCAATATTTAATGTACAGGTACTACCGGTACAAAGCTTTGCAAATCACAAGGGATACAAAAGTTAAGAATGGCAGAGTTTTTGTCCCTATATAACTCAGTCTAGCAGGAGATACAAATAAGTAGTCCATAACAAAGTGTGATTAGTGCCATGATCAAGGAACTACAGGAGTTCATAGATTCACAGAAAGCAATTTACCCAAACATGGGGAATTCAGGGGAGACTTTCTGAAGGAAGCAAGGTGATTGTGTTTTAAGTATTTACATAATTACTCTGGCTATACTGTGAAGAATGGAGTGGTAAGAGAGGAATACAGGCGGAAAGATCTTTTAGAATGCCAAACTAGTTATCTAGGCAAGAAGTGATGGTAATCTGAATAGTGAAGTAGAGATAAGAGGACAGTCTCAAAACAGGAGGTACAGGGGCACCTGGGTGGCTCAGTCAGTTAAGTGTCTGACTTTAGCTCAGGTCACGATCTCATGGTTTATGAGTTTAAGTCCTGTGTTGGGCTCTGTGCTGACAGCTTGTAGCCTGCCTCAGATTCTGTGTGTGTGCGTGTGCATGTGCGTGTGCGCGTGCGTCTGCCCCTCCCCTCTCTAAAAATAAACATTAAATTTTTTTTAATAGTGCTAAGATTTTAGTAGTGAGATTTAAGGATTAAATGGATTAGTGATTTTTTAAGATAATCATATAAACTCAAAAAGTATTGATCTTAGTTTTTCCAGTGTTAACACAGTTTATTAGTAGACAGTCTGGTTATGTAAGAAAAGCCTTAGCTTTATGCATTTGATTTTCAAAATATTTCCATTCTGTATTTTAAAATAGTTTGTGTTTATAAAACACAAGTGTGTTATAAATCCACACTTTTACTTAGTGCTACTAAACGACTCACCATTATCCATTTCAAAAATTTTTAAAGGACTCTATATACAGAGATCAACATTTAGCCCTAATATTCATTATTCTTTTATCATTTACTTATGTGCTTTCCTTATTGTACATACCTCAAAATACCATTGAAGTTTTTTGGAATGTTTAACATGATATTTTAAGTTAACAATTTTATGATTTTAAATATTTTTATTTTTGAGAGAGAGAGAGAGAGAGAGAGAGAGAGACAGACAGACAGACAAAGCACTAGTGGGGGAGGGGCAGTGAGAGCGAGACATAATCTGAAGCAGGCTCCAGGCTCTCAGCTGTCAGCACAGAGCCCATCACAGGGCTCAAATGCACTAACCTTGAGATCATGACCTGAGCTAAAGTCGGAGGCTTACCTGATTGAGCCATCCAGGTGCCCGATTTTAAGTATTTCTACAGTAGAATCTATTGTTTTATATTTGATTAGTGAAGTTACCCTCCCCCAAATTTACCGATATCATTTACACAAAAGAGGATTCACCTATTAGGTGTATGGGCTAATGAATTTTTACAACTGTGTACACTTGTGTAACTACTACAATTAAGGTATAGAAAATTTTCAGCACTGGTTTCAAGCCATCTTTTCCTCACTACAGTTTGCCTTATCTGTAGTCTTTTGTGTTTGACATTTTTTACTTAGTACAATGTTGATGTTCATTTATGTTGTGTTTATCAGTAGTTTGTTCATTTTTACTGGGGGATAGTACTCCAATAGTGTAGCTATATCATATTCTGTTTATACATTTAACAGTCTATGGATACTAGATATTTTTATTCCCCATTGTTGGCTATTTTGAATAATGTTGCAATGGACATTATAATAGTATTTTTGCGGACACTCTTGTTTTTACAGCAGAAAAATCTTCAAGAGTGGAATTCTGGGTTGTATGATGTATGTAAGGTGCACATGGTAAGGTGCGGTAGGCAAGACACTGCCAGATAGTTTTCCAAAGGGCTGTATCATTTTGCATTCCATCAGCGATGAGTTCTCGGAGTTCCATGTCAAAAAACACTTCATATTGTTAGTTGTTTGAAGTTTAGTTATTCTGTGGCATTAGTATTACTGCTATCAGTAATAATTACTAACACTAGAATTAGGTTTTAAGTTATGGATTAGCACGTGGCAAAAAAGTGTCTCTATGAAAAGACATAATGAAGGTAAATTTTATTTAAGCTCTCGGTCTGGTCAGCTACCAGCACAGACTTGGAATAAGCAGCTCTAGTTTTGTTGTATTGAAATATTTTCCTTTTCATAAAGTTAAATATTAAAGTATGCTAGTTTCAGTTTGATAATTCAAATGTTGCCATTTTAATGTGTCTTCCAGGGGCTCCTGGGTGGCTCAGTCGGTTGAGTGTCCGACTTCAGCTCGGATCATGATCTCATGCTCTCTTGGTCAAAAATAATAAACATTAAAAAAATTAATGTGTATTCCATAAATCTATTTTATAGAATTCTGGGTCATCCCTCATATCTTGGGTAAAAATGCTTTGTCTCCTTTTTAACTTGGAAATCACACATGCGTGTGTTTCTTCATCTACTTGGAGTGGGTTTTTTTTTTTTTTTTTTTTTTTTTTTACTTTTTTCCCATAGCATACCTTCCATTCTACACTATATAAGGCCATCTAGCTATGAGAAACGTTAATGATGTATATTTATCAAAAAGCTTTCATTCTCTTCAATATTTATTTTACTTTTAAAGATGGAGTTCCACTAAATTACAAGGTGAATGATTACATTTAATAAAGTTTAGAAGTCTGTATAGAATTCTTCCATTAATAAAGGTAGCTATCATCACTCTGATTCTGATTTTTGAGGTGATTGTTATAAAATAGTATGACATTTAACAAGTGTTTATGACTTCTTTTATTATAGATTTTTTTTCATGTTTATTTTTGAGAGAGAGCACGTGCATGCACATGAGCAGGGGAGGGAAGTGCAAGAGGGAGACACAGAATCCAAAGCAGGCTCCAGGCTCTGAGCTGTCCACACAGAGTCCGACGCAGGGCTCAAACACTTAAACTATGAGATCATGACCTGAGCCGAAGTCAGTTGCTCAATTGACTGAGCTACCCAGGCACCCCTAGAATTTTAAAACTACTCAAGATGCTAGTTGTATAAGGAGTCTGCAATTTAGTGAAGGAATAAACAAAAATCAAAATCCTAGTAATTAAAGTTAGTATATAGTGTAGGCAGGAATCCTTTGTCTCATTTTCTTCCATATGAAAGGAGCTTAATATTCCTGCCCAGGAGGCCTCTTGTTTCTCTTGTGCAGAGACCGTGAGCATTCTGTTACTGACTGTTTGTCATTGATCCACATTGCTCAATTAGATGGAGTGAAAATACCATAGAACTTGAGCATGTGGGATATGGTTATTCTGTTTTTGGACCAGTTGGAAGCAAAGGCCTAAGTACGATCTAAGTGTGTACTCAAACTTTCTCTGTTGTGGGCTGTCCTGTGGTATAATTAAAGCAAAGTAGTAGCAAGTCCATTTGGGCTTTCTTCCTGAGCTGTGTCTTCTAGCTAGCCTTCATTAGTAATGGTGATATTTTTAATTGCTGACTCTCGCCTTTTTCTAAGTCAACTCAACACCCATATGGGGAACCACATGCCATTTATTGGACTCCTTCAAAGACTCTAATTAATGAAAATGTAATCTTATTAGTTATTGAAATAATTCATCTTGCAGATTAACTCCTATGCTAGATTATCAGCATGGAAGCGGTCTTCTTGTTCAAAGTATGTGGTGCCCCTACCTGTGGGAAGGCTCTACATTCTGCACTATCGAATTTATTTGTGGCTAGGTGTCTTACTTTGAAAATGGTCTGTGTATTTAAAAGCAGCTTTGGTCAGGGGCGCTTGGGTGGCTCATTTGGTTAAGCATCTGACTTTGGCTGAGGTCATGATCTTGCGGTTTTTGAGTTCAAGCCCCGCATCAGGCTCTGTGCTAACAGCTCAGAGCCTGGAGCCTCCTTCAAATTCTGTGTCTCCTCCTCTCTCTGCCCCTCCTGTGCTCATGCTCTGTTTCTTTCTCTCAATAAGTATTAAAAATTTTAAAAATAAAAGCAGCCTCTGTCAGCCTAACCCCTGGAGTGAGGACCATGTGCAACAAAGCCCCTTGAAAATCTGCATTGAGAGGGCAATGTGAGAATAAATTTATTGCTTTAAGCTGCTGAGGTTTGCATAACAGATAGCATATATACTATGCTAACTCACACCATTTTTTACTCCTGGAAAAAGGATCTCATGGTCAAATATATAGTGACTCTGGATATTAATTTGAGATCTCATCATTTTAAGAATAGCTTCATCTAGAGTGGGTAAGGATGAGAAGGAGCTGTACATTAAGAAGTATTTATCATATAACATATACCTACTTCTGAAAAGTCCAATCAGCTATTCAAGCTTATTCATATCAGATTATCCAATAGAGATTAGAAATTTGTGAAGTACCACAGGCAACTATGTGTTGATGGTGGAGTAAATAGAAGGAACTAAAGCTGGGGAGGGAATAGGTAATTAGGACAACATGACCATTGCCAAATTTCAATGACTTCTGAGCAGTGGTTTCAAAGCAATGAGAAATCTGCAAATAACCTATTTAACAACTCCTAACACATTCCATTTGGTTAGAATTCATAATTCACTGTTTATATGTATCCTTACTTTATTCTGCTTCTTTAGCTATACACCATATTTTAAATTCCCCTTTTGTATTGTGTTTCTTTTAAAAAACACAGATACTAGCCACATTAGAATTTGTAAGGTAATTAAGAAACACTCAATGTTTTGTAAGTGGCAAAGTTATGATATCTTCTCTAGTTTTCTTGACTCTAGCCCCATATTATCATCACCTCACATCACAATGCAAAAGGGCAAATGCTGAGCTTTCTGATGTTTGAGTGCTTTATCTCCTTATTTGATATTGCAAGATTATTCCACAAATTGCTAGACAGTTTGAAACTGGATCTTCAGATGCATTATTTGAGAGTCTGCTAGATACCTATTAAACTCACATATAATTTTTAAAGTTTTAGATTAATCTGATTTCTTCATGGGTTTTTGAGTTTATTTATTAGTCTAGTTACAAGTAGAAATGAAGTGACATGCTATGTAAATAAAGGTTCTACCTAAGCTTCAATCCAGCAAACTGGTTTAAGAATAGAGTTCCAGAGAGCACATGGTAGTACACGAAGGCTGAACTCAGTAACCATACTCCAAGCATCAGCACCACACTCACATGGACAACATGAAATACACATTACATCTGTCTTAGTGTGAAATAAATTGCAACACTGCATTAGAAATATAGTTAGCAAACCAGATTCAACAATAAATTAAAAAGATCATATACCATTATCAAGTGGGATTCATTCCAGGGATGCAAGGATAGTTCAATATCTGCCAATCAACTGACATGGTACACCGCATTAACAAAATGAAGGCTAAAAATCATGATCATCTCGGGGTGCCTGGGTGGCTCAGTCAGTTAAGTGTTCAACTTTCGCTCAGGTCATGATCTCATTATTTGCATGTTTGAGCCACGCAGTGGGCTGTGTACTGACAGCTCAGAGCCTGGAGCCTGCTTCAGATTCTATTTCTCCCTCTCTTTCTCTGCTCCTCCCCTGCTTACACTCTTGTCTCTTGAAATGGATAAATGTAAAAAAAAAAAAAAAAAAAAAAAAAAAAAAAAAAAAAAAAAAAAAGATAAAACCATGATCACCTGAATAGATGCAGAAAAAACATTTAAAATTCAACATTCATTTATGATAAAAATTCTTGACAAAGCAGGTTTAAAGGAAACTGACCACAATGTTATAAAGGTCATATATGGCAAATCCACAGCTAACAAAATGGTGAAAAGCTAAAAAGCTTTTCCTCTAAGATTCATAAAAAGAATGTTATGTATTTAGAATGTTGTATATTTACTATGTTTATTGAAGCGTTATTTACAAGATAATGGAAGATAGGGAAACAACCTAAGTGTCCATCAATAGATGAATGAATAAAGATGTGGTATATATACACAATGGAGTATTACTCAGCCATAGAAAGAATGAGTTCTTGCCATTTGCAACAAGGACCTATAGAGTAATCTGCTAAGTGAAATAAGTTAAAGACAAATACATAATTTCACTTACATGTGGAATCTGAAAAAAAAACAAAACAAAACAAAACAAAAAACAGAAACAGATTCAAATACAGAGAACAAACTGGTTGCCAAATGGGAGAGGGGTTAGGGAAGGAGCAAAATAGGTGAAGCGGATTAAAAAGCACAAACTTTGTTATAAAATAAGTCACAGGGATGAAAAGTACTTCATAGGGAATATAGTTAATAATGTAAAAATATTGCATGGTGACAGATAACTACAATTATCACTGTCAGAACTGTAAAGTGTAGTTTTATTTAACCACTAGGTAATATTCCTGAAACTAATATATCATTGCATGCCAGTTATACTTCAAGAATACAATAAAAAAAATTCTAGGACCATATGCCTTTACAGGTGAATTCTACCAAACATTTAAAGAAGATTGGTACCTATTTTTCTCAAATGAGTCCAAAAAAAGTAGAAGAGCAAGGAAAGCTTCCAAACTCCTATGAGTCCAGGATTGTCCTGATACTAAAATCAGATAAAGACACTAGAAAAAAAGAGAAAACTACAAGCCAATATCTCTAATGAACTTATTTGCTAATATTTTGTTGAGGATTCTTGCAAACAAAATCCAACAGTATATTTAAAAAATCATTTACCACTATCAAGTAGGATTTATTCCAAGGATGCAAAGGTAGTTCAAAGATTCAGAAAAAACACTTGACAAAGTACAACATACTTTCATGATAAAAACTCTCAAATTCAGAAAGAACATACCTCAACCTAATAAAGGCCATATATGGAAAAACCCATAGCTAACAATACACTCAAAGGTGGAAGAACAGATTCTAAGGTCAGGAACAAGACAAGGATGTCTGCTCTTTTATTTAGCATAGTATCAGAGTTTCTAGCTACAGCAATCAGACAAGAAATGAAACATTCAAATTGGTAAAGAAGTGTTACTATTTGCAGATGACATAACACTATATATAGAAAACCTAAAGACTCCACCAAAAAAACTACTAGAATTGATATACAAATTCAGTAAAGTGGCAGAATACAAAATATACAAAAATCTGTTGCATTTTTATACAATGAAGTAGCAGAAAATTAAGGAAACAATCCCATTTACAATTGCACAAAAAAGAATAAAATACCTAGACATAAACTTAACCAAGGAGGTGGAAGACCTGTACTCCAAAATCTATAAAACAGTGATGAAAGAAATTGAAGGTGACATAAATGTAAAGATATTCCATGCTTGTGAATTGGAAGACATTGCTAAGATGTTCGTACTACCCAAAGAAAGGTTCAGATTCAACGTAATACCTGCCAAAATGCCAACACTTTTACAGAACTTGAACAAGTAACACTAAAATTTGTGTGAAACCACACACACACACACCTGGATAGTCAAAGCAGTCTTGGTAAAGAAAAAGTTGGAGGTATTGCAATCTCAGATTTCAAGATATACTACAAATCTGTAATAAAACAGTATGTACTGGCACAAAAATAGACACCTAGATCAATAGAACAGAATAGAAAGCCCATAAATAAACCCATACTTATAATTGTCAAATAATCTACAACAAAACATAAGAATACACAATGGGGAAAAGACAGTCTCTTCAATAAATGATTCTGGGAAAACTGAATAGCTACATGCAAAAGAATGAAATTGGACCACTTTCTTATACTACATTTAAAAATAAACACAATAATATTAGAGACCTAAATATGAGACCTAAAGTCATAAAACTCTTAGAAGGAAACATAAGGAGTAGTTTCTTTGACATTGGCATAGAAACACTTTTTCTAGATGTGTTTCTCAGGCAAGTGAAACAAAAGCAAAATTAAACACCATCAATATAAAATAAAGTTTTGTACAGTGATGGAAAAAACACAAAAACAAAAAAGCCTGAGTGAAGTGATATATAGGATATATCCAATAAGGAGTTAATATACAAAATATTTAAGTTATGCAACTCAACATCAAAAAATTTTTTGATTATAAATAAGAATATAAGACTCTTACTGATAGAAACCAAACTGAGGGTTGATGGAGAGTAGGGGATGGGCTAAATGGTTGATGGCTATCAAGGAAAGCACTTGTTGTGATAAGTACTGGGTGTTGTATGTAAGTGACGAATCACTAAATTCTACTCCTGAAGCCAGTATTACATGACTTAACTAGCATTTAAATAAAAATTTTGGGGAAAAAATGGGCAGAGAACCCAAATACATTATTCCAAAGAAGACATACAGTTGGCTAACAGACATGTGAAAAGATGCTCAACATCATTAATTATCAGGGAAATATTAATCAAAACACAATGAGACATCCCCTCACTGCTGACAGAATGAGTGGCATTAATAAGACAAGAAATAACCAATATTGGCAAGTCTGTGGAAAAAAGAGGTACCTTCATGAATTGTTGGCGGGAACGTAAATGGGTAACGCCACTATGGAAAACAGTATGGGGGTTTCTCAATTAAAATTAGAAATACCATATGATCCACTAATTCCCATACCAGGTATTCATCCAAAGAAAATGTGAACACTAATTTGAAAAGATATGTACATCCCTATGTTTATTACAGCATTATTTACAATTGCTAAGATATGGAAGTAGGCCAAGTGTCCATCTATAGACAAATGGATAAAGAATATATGTACAATGGAATATGAAAAATACTATATGATCTCTCTTATGTGGAATTTGAGAATCAGAACAAAGAAAAAAACCACTCTTAAGCAGAACTGGTAGTTACCAAAGGGGAGATAGGTGGGGGGATGAGTAAAATAAAGGGGATTAAGAATAAACTTATGATGGGCACATGAGTAATGGATAATATTGGTGAATCATATTGCAAACTTGAAACTAATATACCACTGTGTGTTAATTACACTGTAATAAAAAAAAGAACCACCATCATCACAATTAGAAAATTTAAATTACATAAATAAGTCATAGCATGCAATGTACAGCCTGGTAACTAATGTTAGTATTGTATTACATATTTAGAAGTTATTTATATTTTAAAAATTTATCACAAATATAAAATTGAACTATGTTGGTAATGGATGTTAACTACAGTTATAGTGATTATTTTTCAATATACACAAATATCAAATTATTATGCTGTCTACTTGAAGTTGTTATATTTGAACTATGCCTCAAAAATAAGAAATGTTCAATTAAAATGGATCGTTGAGGATAGTTTTCTTGGAAGATCAGGAGTTATATTTGAGTTCTGATTATCTTGAATTACTAAACAAAGCCATAAATAATGTAATCTTACACACGCAAATAGAGGTAGCTCAGAACCAGTTTTTGTCAACTGTAGTTGGGTCCTACCTCCACCAGGAGGCTCAAGGGTAGAGAGCATTTCTACTGAGACAGTAACTGTTGGGTCTACGGAGGAATTATATAGACAGGCTTTTTTCCTCATCCTAAGTGCATTGGCAAAGTTTCAATGAGCTTGGTTCAGAGAGCTTGGTGCATACTCATCAGTTTTGTGCTTTCAGTGGACAGACTCTGTTCCCATGAAAAATCTCTAGGGGAGACCATGGCTGGCTGGCTGCTTAGATTGTAAAGGAAACAAGATGGGTTGCACTGTTTGCACCAGGACAAAGGATGCCTAACTGTTACCACTGACCAGATGAGGGCCTTGTGGTATACACTGAAGGGTTATCCTTGATCCTACTTAAGAGAATATTCTAGAGAGGCAAAAATGACACTACTGGAAAGGACTGCCTCTTCTGGGCTGGGAGGAAAGATATTAGCAAATGGTGGAGAGGTTCATTCACCCAAATCAAGGAAACTGTATTTGGAAGATCTCCAGTGCCTGGAGAGGTACATTTAAAGACTATTCAATCTACTCTATTCAATCCATCCAGCAGAGAGATAATCAGTTCTGAACATCCAATAATCCTAGAGGATACCAAGGTCAGCTGCAGACAATACCAATGAAGTAAAACTTTTCCTTCCACTCTACCTAGAGGCATAGAGTAGAATAAGTAGGGGAGAAGGATACATGTGCTTTGGTGTTTACTTATGGAACACCATGAGAATGTTTCTCTGCAAATTCTGATACAACCATTACAGCATCTACAGAGAATGCCAATTACTCAGATGACATTTACCCTTTCAGTACTGCTACCTTTAACCTCATCCTCCTTTGGGGAATGGTGGGCAGGAAGAGGCTACCAGAATAAAGAGAAAAGGAACCAACCGTGCCCCTTTCACCAACTGCAAGCTTCCCATTGCAGAAGCACCAGGCTTATGTGGTTAGAAAGTTATCTGTAAACAAAGTTTGGAGTTTTACTTGTTGCACTACATTGCTTCTCCTCCGACAACTCTTCTGTGACCTTTCCTTCCTCACAGTTACAGCCAACATCCTTGTCAATGGCCTACTACCTTGCCTCTCTGTGACCTGGCAGAATCAGTATCACCTGGGAGCCTTTATCAAGCCTCACCTCAGACCTACTAAATCAGAATCTTCATTTTAACAAGATCCCCAGGTTATTCACAGGTCCATTAAAATTTGAGAGGCCCTGACCTGTAAAGTCCTACCCCAGTTAGCTTTTAACTCATCTACAAATACTCTCAATTTTTTTCACTGTAGTCACTGTGGTTCCTGAGCACACCAGGCCCATTCTTGCCTTAGCTTTAGCATGGACTATTCCTTCTTCCTTGAATGCCCTTTGCCAAGTGTTTATACTCTTTTATCCTACCCTTTTATTCCTCTTAATGAGGCCAATTTCTAACATGGTCTGTATTTAAAATTGCATCTCTGTATACCATACTCCTAACTTCCCTTATTCTGATTCTGCCCCTCCCCCCGTCTTAATATTCAGCACCTTTTACCATATGTGGAATTTACCTATGTTTATTGTCTGTCTTCTGAGACTATAATCCTCAAAGGCAGGGAGTTTTGTTTTGTCCACTGTGGCTTCCTTATCGAATAATGCCTGCTACACAATAGGTGCTTAATAAATGTGTTGAAGTCATGTGTTGAATGAACAGTTCAAGTTTTATTTTTTAAATTGCCAATTTCTCCAAGTGCTGCTTATGATTAAAGGCAGGAAAAAAGTCTCTAAAGTAAATTATTTTATTGGCATTTATGCTTTTGCCATTAATGCCACTGAACAAAATATGGAAGTATATTCTAACTGCAGAATGAGTTTTGACTCATGGTACCATTTTAATGAAGGAAGATTTAAAACAAATTATTTCATACTTATCCAAATGAATTTCTCTACTGACAGACTAAGGAGATAAATTCTTTCAACAACTATATAACTATATCAAGCCTAATGCCTGAAAATTATGTGTACTGCCTCCCCAACAAGGAAACTAACCTGATTGTTTCCATCCAGATTTGAATGTTTTGTTGAACAAACTCACTTGCTCTTGGCGAACAGATTTGTTTCTAAGAAAGGCTAAATATACTCATAAAAGAGTCAAAGTGCTTCTTGGACAACAATTTTTATAAAACAGCATTTCGATGAGTTAAGTGTAAGTAAATCAGAAACAGATGAATTACATAGCTATTGAGACCCACACATTTGAAAAACAAGTGAAAAATTGTTATTAAATATAAAGATAACTTGTCTAAGTTTGAAACAAAACTTTTCTAGTTTCTACTGTGTTTTGAGTCAAATTTCATGTTTTCCATGTGCTTTTTTGATGTGGAATGGTTCCTATTTATAAACTTTCTTTACACCTTTGTAGGGTAATCAAGTTGTCCTATTCTCTCAATTTTGAACCAAAGTAGACACCCTATTAATGTTAAGATACTCTAACATTATTCATTTTCTTCTATTTTAATATAAGGGATGGCAAAAAATCGGTTTTAGTTTTTTGTTTAATGTTCTTTTGGTTACAAGGAACAGAGACACAGGCTAGTTTAAGAAATAGGCATTCTACAAAGATAGATGCGTAATTGATGTGCTTGGTCATGGGTACATATGAGCATCTCAGGTAGAGCATCATGGCAGAATTGAGAAACCATTATAAATGGCTAACAGCTGATCTTTCTCAAAGTTTTGCTAATGGCTTCTCTCTGCTTATCTGAACCATTTTTCCCCCCACTTTGCTTAATACTGACCTCATAAATTCAGCTTCAGCTTCAAATGACCCATAATAACCCCTGAGGTTTCTTTATAATTTTTAAGCTCAGCTGCCACAGCTGTCTTAGACTCTACCGTTTCAAATTATTGAAAGGCAACTCTGATTCGTCCACCTCAATTTTTAACTCAGGTTGCTGATTACTCAACCCTATGGCTGGGCTATCTGGTACAATCAGCTGTGACTAAGAAAGCCAGGGTCTTGGTACATGAGGGAAGTGTATGGATAGGCATCAAGATTGGTGATTCAAGTTTAATTGCATTAAATACAGACTCCAGAATTCACCAGCCAGAATTGCCAGCAAAATACTGGTCAAATATGTTGAGAAATAGATTATGTGTTTTTTTCAAGAAATGAGATGTTTTAGATTTGAAATTTAGAACACAAAAACTGTAAAGGGTGTGGATGGCTTTCCAAGTACAGAATTTTATTTAATCTGCTTGGACTTGAAGAAACAATTGTATGACCATATAGGAGACCTATCTTTGGAGATTGTTAATTGTACTATGTTAAAAATAGTCTATTTTCCTAAGATACTTGAATTATTCTTTAAAGAAGTAATCTTATTTGATACATGCTAATTTTTTAATAGGCTTTACATTAAAAAAATACTTGGAAACCCATAGAAGATCCAACAAAAACCCGGTAACAATTGACATAGTTTTAATTTTGCAGGAAGCAGAGGCGATAAACAATTTTAAATACACAATGCTGATGCTGAAATTAGACAATAATCTGCTCTGTTAGAAAGTTTGGGCAACCCGGGGTGCCTGGTTGTTTCAGCATACCATAGGTATGACTGTAGGGTCAGTTAAGCCGCCAACTTTGGCTCAGGTCATGATCTCAGAGTTCACAAGTTCAAGCCCTGCGTTGTGCTCTGTGCTGACAGCTCAGAGCCTGGGTGCTGGTTCGGATTCTGTGTCTCCTCTCTCTGCTCCTTCCCTGCTCACATTGTCTCCCTCTCTTTCTCACTCTTGAAAAAGAAAAAAAAAAAAAAAAGAGAGAAAAGAAAGACCAGAAAGTTCAGGAAACCAGCTTTCCAGCAAGGGAACACACACCAAATGAAACCAGCAGGCAGACCAGAGTTCTGGCCTTGGCTTTGCCAGTTACAAGTTGGGCTACCATGTTTCCCTGGTAACAAGAAAAAGCTTGGACTGCATGCCAGCTCGAGTCCTCCTCAACAGTAAAGAGAAGTCTAAGGGATATCTAGGGCCACTGGGCATGGCTGTACAAGTGGTTTATTGCACATTTCTAAGTAGTACATTCTAAGGATTCTTATTGTAGTGTTCTACCAAATAAATACCTTTATGAGGAATTTTATAAAGAACAATATTTCTTGGCAGGAGCTCAAGGAAGATGGCAGAGCAGAAAGATCACGAGATCGCCTCTCCCATGGACACACTGAACAGCTACACTTATACAGCTAACTCTGAAAAGAACCTGAAGGCTGTGGTATCCCTTTCACAGTTAATGGTGGACTGGAGGCCACATTAAGGTAGGGGGCATAGAGACACAGTTGTCAACCAAACCCCCAGTGGGACTAAACACAAATGAAAGGGATACTACAAGCACATAGACCCCATAGCAGGCATCCCAGGTACTGGGGACCTATAATGGAAAAACAAGTCCCCATAAAATCTGGTTTTACATACTAGTGGGGGCTTAATTTCAGTTTTAAAAAAAACAAGCAGGGCTCAACCTCAGAAACTAAAAATCAGTGAGCTTAATTAACACTAGGAGATCCAGAGTGTGATAGAAAACTGAGTCTTCACTGGTTAAAGACCCAGCATAGTAACTTGGCCCAAGACCAGCACAGAAGCAGCAATTTGAAAAGAACCTAGAGGTGTAGGTTAAAAAGATTAACTTTAAAATATGTGAAGGGGCAGGGATCTTCTGGAGATTTTGTCATGAACAAAAATGCCAAGTGATGCCATTTTTGTTCCCCTCCCCCAGCCTAGATAGGTGGAGACTTGCATGAGCCAGTTTTAACACTCTTCATCTACCCTGAAAGCACTGAATGCCCTGCCCTTATGTTCTCCTGTGTACCTGTCCCATGCAACCTTTCCACCTCAGCTGGTTGTCCTTCTAAAGCAGCTCCTGTTCAACCATACCCAACAGCAGCCCCTGCAGGGACCCATACCACTCCAAAGTACACCGTCCCTTGGAAGTGGGGGTAGGGAGATAACCCCACACAGCAGTGGGCCTGCAGTTCCAGCAGCCTGGTCACTCCCTGGCTTGCAGGGAGCAAGCCCAGCCCTTTGGTACAGCCACAACCTGTGCAGAGATACTAATTGCAGACAGCTAGGTTGACTGCAGATCCCAACCACCACCAAGTCTCAGACATGCCTCTAAATAGTGCTGGGACCCAACCCTGCCCAGTGTGCCCACAGCAGGCAAAGAGGGTCACTATAGCTGGTTGAGCTGAAGGCAATAGTGGCTCAGCCATAACAAGAGGTCATATGCAGCCCACAAAGAGGATACTCCTGGAGTGACTGATTCTGAAGTTCAGGGAGGATTGTGCCACATTGCACCACAGGACCTCTTCTGTACAAGGCCACTACTTTCAAGACCTGGAGACATAGCTGACCTACCTAATACATAGAAATAAAGAAATAGGGGCATATGTGTGGCTCAGTCAGTAGAGCATCCAACTCTTGGATCTTAGCTCAGGTCACGATCCCAGGCTTGCATTTTAGCTCAGGTCATGATCTCAGGTCATCTCAATCCATGATCCCAGGATTGAGCCCCGTGTTGGGCTCGGCACTGAGTGTGGAGCCTGCTTATGATTCTCTCTCCCCCCACCTCTGCCACGCACACACCCCCACCCCCCGTTTGCTTGTGCTCTCTAAATAAAAATAGGCAAAATGAGGAGACAGGGGATATGTCCCAAATGTAACATAAAAATCACAGTAAAAGAGCTAAATGAAATAGATCAGCAGTATACCTGGTAAAGAATTAAAAACAATGGTCATAAAGATACTCATTGAACTTAAGAGTGAATGAGCTTAGTGAGAATTTCAATAAGGATATAGAAAACCTAAAAGAAACAGAGCTGAAGACTTTAAAAACTGAATACAAAAAAACACTACAGGTAATCTAGCTGATTAGAGAGTGACGAACCGATCAGTGGTCTGAAAGAGTAATGGAAAGCACCCAAGCTGAACATCAGAAAAAAAATAATAATAGGTTAAGAGAATTCAGCAGCAGCATCAAGCATAGTAACTTGTATATTATAGGGAACTAGAAGAACAGATATGAGAGAAGAGGGCAGAAAACTTATTCGAAGAAATAACTAAAAACTTCCCTAAACTGGGGAGGGAAATGGATATCCAGATCTAGGAAGTACAGAGAGCGCCTAACAGAACAAATCCAGGATGTTCACACCAAGACATCTAATAAAGTGGTAAAAATTAGTGATAAATAATTTTAACAGAGAAAAGAAAAACCGTTACTTACAAGAGAAACCCCATAAGGTTATCCCCTGATTTTTCAGCAGAAACGTTTTGGGTCAGAAAGAAGTGGAGGATATATTCAAAATGCTGAAAGTAAAAAACCTGCAACCCAGCAAGCTTTTTGTTCACAACAGAAAGAGACAGAATTTTCCCCAGGTAGAAATTCAGGAGTTCACCACCACTAAACCAGTCTTACAAGAAATATTAAAGGACTTTTTGAAATGGAAATTTGTAAAGGTTGTAAGTAGAAAATTATGAGGATACTTCACTTCTTTGTTCATAAAAGCAAACATACAGTGAAGGTAAATTAACCACTTAGGAAGCCAGTATGGAGTTTAAAACAAATTCAATGATATCTACAAAAGTTAGTCAAGGGATACACAAAATGACATAAAATATGATGTACATAAAATGTGGAGTGGGATGTAAAAATTTAGTGCTTTAGAATGTATTTGAATATAAGTGACCATCAACTTAATATAGATCGCTATGTGCATAAGATGGCATATATATACACCCAATGATAACCACAAATTAGACAACTATGATACACAAAAATTAAAGATAAGGAATCCAACAATAACACTGAAGAAAGCCTTCAAACCACAAGGGAAGAGAGCAAGAGAAGAAAGCAACAGAACTACATAAACAACCAGAAAAAAAGTTAACAAAATGACAATAAGTACATACATAACAGTTACTTTGTATATAAATGAAATGTTACAATAAAAAGAAATAAGATTGAATGGATAAAAAAATCTTCTAAAATGGAAGTGGGAGAAGAAAAAGCTGGGGTAGCAGTACTTACATCAGACTAAATAGATTTTAAAACAAGACTGTGTAGCAAGTGACAAAGGGCACTACATAAAAGGAACAGTTCAACAGGAAGATATAACAAGTATAAATATCTATGCACCCAACATAGAAGCACCTAAATACATAAAGCAAATATTAACAGAAAAAGGAAAAATTGATAGTAATCCATAATAGTTGAGAATTTTAACCCTTTAACCTCCTCCCTTACATCAATGGATAGATCACCCAGACCAAAAAAAAAAAAAAAAAAAAAAAAAAGAAAACCCTGGCTTTGAATGACACATTGGATCAGATGGACTTAACAGATAGTCAGAACATTCCATCTAAAAACAATACACATTCTTTTCAAGTGCATATGGAACATTCTCCAGGATATGTCACGTTAGGCCACAAAACAAGTCTCAACAGATTTAACAAAATTCAAATACTATCACGCATCTTTTCCAACCATAATGTTATGAAAGTAGATCTCAATGACAAGGAAAAGTCTGGAAAAAAAAAATCCATGGAGGCTAACACCATGTTACTAAACAATGAATGGGTCAACCAAGAAATCAAAGAGGCAATTAAAAATACATTAAAACAAATGAAAATTAAATAGTCAAAATCTTTTGGGACACAGCAAAAACATTTTTAAGATGAAAGTGTATAGTGACACAGGCCTACTGCAATAAACCAGAAAAATCTCAAATTACCAAACCTTACACCCAAAGGAACTAGAAGAAATAAAGCCCAAAGCTGTAGAAGGAAAAAGATATAGAAAGAAATGAAAGCCTAAAAACACAATAGAAAAGATCAATAAAACCAAAAGCTAGTTCTTTAAAAATGTAAGATTGATAAACCTTTAGTCAGACTCAAAAAAAAAAAGTTCTCAAAATCATAAATGGAAGAGAAATAGCAACCATACCACAGAAATACAGAGAATTATAAAAGGCTGCTATGAATAATTATATACCAACAAATTAGACAATCTAGAAGAAATGGACAAATTCCTAGAAACATACAATTTTCCAAAACCAAGTCAGGAATAGAAAATTTGAATATACCTATTACTGTTACTGAAATTCATTATTGAAAGTTTTGATTACGGAGTCAAAGTTCAGGACCAGATGACTTCACAGGTGAATTCAACCAAACATTTAAAGAAAAGTTAATACCTATTTTTCCACAACCCATTCCAAAAAAAATTAGAGGAAATAAAATTTTCAAGTGTATATTCTGGGGCTAGCATTACCCTGAAACCAAAGCCAGATTAACATACTACAACAACAAAAGAAAAACAAAAACAGACATTAAAAAAAAAAAAAAAAAAAAAAAAAAAGACAGTAACAAACAAAACTACAGGCCAGTATCTCAGATGAACAGAGATGGAAAAAATATTCAAAATATTAGCAAACTAAACCCCCCCCCCAATTTTTTTTAGTCCTTCACCACAATCAATTGTGTTTATTCCAGGGATGCAAGAATGGTTCAATATTTATGAATCCATATGACACATCACATTAACGAGATAAAAACCATATGATCATTTCAATAGATGCAGAAAAAACATTTGAGAAGATGCAACGTACATTCATAAGAACTCTCAGCAAAGTGACTTTAGAAGGAACATACATCACAATAAAGCCTTCCTATAAAAAACCCATAGCTAACATCATAACCAATGGTGAGAAAATGAAACCTTTTCCTCTAAGATCATAAACAAGACAAGGATGTACACTCTCATCACTTTTATTCAAAAATAGTACTGGAAGTCCCAGCCACAGCAATCAGAGAAAAAATAAAAGTCATCCAAATTTGTAGGAAACTACTTTCTGCAGGTGACAGGATATGTAAGAAATCCTAAAGATGCCACCACAAAACTATCAGAACCAAAAAAGTTCAAATGGCAAGACAAAAAATAAACAAGTTGTTGCATTTCTTTATACTAATAAAAACCTAGCGGAAAAAGAAAGGAAACAATTCCATTTCTAATTATACCAAAAAGAATCAGGGTACCTGGGGGGCTCATTCAGTTAAGTGTCTGACTTCAGCTCAGGTCATGATCTCGCGGTTCGTGAGTTCAAGTCCTGTATCAGGGTCTGTGCTAACAGCTCAGAGACTGGAGTCTGCTTCAGATACCGTGTTTCCCTCTCTCTCTCTACCCCTCCCCTGCTCAGGGGTTCTGTATCTGTCTCAACAACAAAATAACAACAACAAAACATTAAAAAAAATAGAATACCTAGGAATAAGTTTAACCAAGGAGGCGAAAGACCTATACTCTGGAATCTGTAAGACCTCTATGGATGAAGTTGAAGAGGACTCAAATAGAAAGATATTCCATGCTCATGGATTAGATAAATATTGTTAAGATGTCCATACTACCCAAAGAAGTCTATAAGAGTCAATGCAATCCCTATCAAAATACCAATAGTATTTTTCATAGAAGTAAAAGTGTAAAATTTTTATAGAATCACAGAAGGCTTTTAATAGCATAAGTAATCTTAAGAACAAAGCTGGAGGAATCACTATCCCAGATCTCAAGATATACTATGCAAAGCTATAGTAATCACAACATTATGGTACTCGAACAAAACAGACACATAGATCAATGCGACAGAATAGGAAGTCCAGAAATACATCCCACACCTATATGGTTAATCTATGACAAAGGAGCCAAGAGTATATAGTGGGGGAAAACAGTCTTTTTAATGAATATGGTTGGGAAAACTAGACTAGCTACATGCAAAAGAATGAAACTGAACCACTTTCTCACACCATACACAAATATAGACTCCAAGGGGATTAAGGACCTAAATGTGAGACCTGAAACTATACAACTTCTGAAAGAAAACATAGGCAGTAATCTTTGCACACTACCCTTAGGAACATATTTACAGATATATTAGCCTAAGGCAAGAGGTAACAAAAGCAAAAGTATTAGGATTACACCCAAATAAGAAACTTTGTTCAGCAAAGGAAACCATCAACAGAACTAAAATGCAACCTAATAAGTATTTGTAAATGATATATCTAATAAGGGTTAATATCCAAAATGTATTAAAAACTTATATAACTGAATACCAAAAAATCTGAATAAAAACGGGAAGAAGAACTTAACAGACATTCTTCCAAGATGACATATAGATGGCCAGACACAGGAAAACATGCTCAATATTACAAGTGTTGGCAAGGCTGTGGTGAAAATGGAGCCCTCATGAATGGCTGGTGGGGCTGTAAGTGGGTGCAGCCATTATAGAAAACCATACGGAGGTTCCTCAAGAAGTTAAAGATAGAAACACCATATGATTCATTAGTTCTACTACTGGGTAGCTACCCAAAGAAACCAAAAACACTAATTCCAAAAGATATACACACGCCAATGTTTATTGCAGCATTATTTACAGTAGCAAAGATACGAAAGCAACTCAGGTATCTAGAAGAACGGATAAACACTATAAGATAAATATATATTCACTAGAGTATTACCCAGCCTTGAAAAAGATTGAGAGCTTGCCATTTACAACAATGTGGATAGATCTAGAGGGTCTTATGCTAAGTGAAATAAGTTAAAGAAATACCATAGAACTTCACTCATACGTAATCCAAAAAACAAAAACAGACTTGTTAAATACGGAGAACTGGTGGTTACCAGAGGAGAGTTAGATGGGTAAAGTACATAAAGGGGATTAAGAGGCACAAACTTCTGGTTATAAAATAACGGAGATGAGAAGTACAACATAGGGAATATAGTCAATAATACTGTCTTATGATATGGTAACATCATTACACTTATGGTGAGCATTGAATAATGCATAGAATTGTTGAATCATACTGTACGTCTGAAAGTATAAAAATGTTATACTTTAATGAAGAAAAAGGCTTCTTTCTACATCTTGTGTGATGTCCAACAAGAATTTAAAGTTCTATTATTCACATAGTGGCTTTAATCTATACTTAAGAAAAAAACAAAAAGGAAAATTGGATTCTGATGGCAAAGTGAGCTTATAATGGACAAAGAGCTAGATATGTCTCGCTTGCCTTGAAAAACAGAACTAAAAGCATCCTTACGTTGAATAACAACTATTATCCTTCAAGAAGGGATGCAAACTCCTATCTAGTTCATTAATAAAAACTAACATTGCCAGTGACAAAAATTAAGGTTTATCATAGCAATAAAAAGATATAAACCTTAAAAGATAGAGTGAAAAACTTTAATCTACTTTTGGGCATAATAACTCTAATCTATTCCAAGAAACACAGAATGATTCCTCATCACAAATCAAGCATTATGAGACAGTATCGCATTTTTGAAACAGGAAATCCCTGGAAGCAGTCACTAACATTGGCATTTCTTCTTGGCTCTCAGAATTGAGATTATATTAGAGCCTTTTTCAACTTCAATAGTTGACCTGAGTAGTTATTTTCTCTCCCACAATAATGTCAACCACAGGCATCAGTTCACTTCTGTAAATATATCCATTGAATATTTGCCTATTTAGATGTTCTAAGGACATTGTAAAATCTCAATCTCTGGAAGACATAGAACCAACAGAACAAGCCTTCTCTGTAAGAGGCTGTGCTCTGTAAGGTATAATTTGGGGGCCTGAGAAAGGCCAAACTATTCTCTATGTCCCAGGATCATTGTTATTTAGGCTAATTTTCCTCTTTGGCTTTTTCCCCCCCTAAATGGAGAGTAACAGGATGGAAAACACCTTAACATCTTAGTAAGAAAGATAATACAATGGTTTCCTGCATGATAAGAGGGGTTTAGCATAATCCTAGCACTTTTAGCTTCTAATCAGGAGGTGTAAAATGGGGAAAAGGTGCTGAAAATAAATTTTCTCTAGAAATAATTTGTTCATATCAGATATCAAAATTTTATGATTTTATATATTTGGTATTTTGGAAAATAGATACTTATTTAGGATGCATCGTAGTCCCATATGTTTTTATTATGCTGGTCTCTAATGTGACAACCAAGGTTATAAAGTAACACAAAATTTCATCCTAGTTTAATTTGGATGCACTGTAAAATAAGACCATATAAGTTTGACCATAATATATAGATGTTCTTATTTGTCCATAATGACTTTTGGCAAAATGGAAGTGTTGATATGATAAATGCATGTGTAGAGGAGGTAAAGTGAACAGAAGATGTAAATGACACCAATTTATTTTGCCCAGGAGAAAAGCAGCTAGAGTAATGACAAAGTTTACTGGGTTTATACTGGCATAATAATTCTGATTCTTTGATGTACATGCCAAGAAGATTAAACATGAGTCTGTAATTTGAGAACACCATGTTTTGAAATATTTGCTGTGGTTTTACCTATCCAAATTTGTAAAAACCTGATATTAAAACTAACGTAGAATTCATAGTTTCTTAGGAAAATATCTGCCGGGCCAGAATAGTTTGGATGTGCTTGAGACAGCTTCTATACTAAGTGAAAGAGGAACCATTCGTAGGTCTAAGATTTTTCTGTCTATACCAAGTATTTGTTGGAAAGTAAATCCCACACTGCCTATTTACAAACATTGCTAATGGGACTTTCCTAGCATTTATGAATTATTTCGGTTTTACAGAAGTTGTAGAATCTCAGGGGGCAAAGAATAATTCAGTAGGTTTCATCTCATTTAATCAAATCATCATTTTTCAGTGTTCTTTGGGAATTTGGGAAGTACATGCAAAACTTCAGTACTTACCTCTGAGTATTAGTTGGAGATTTTGCAATTTTGAAAGTTTGGATGCCCTCACTGCACTGTATCTGTATGAGCCAGAACTCAAAGCTACCGTGCACTGGTGAGCTATTTTAATGGTGATTATACCAAACTCTGAACATTTCAGGGAGTTCTGTAAACTATAGACAAAAATTGTTTTCCTTAGTCCACCATGAACAGCTGGTTAGCTAGATTGGTGATGGGAAAAACCATCCTCCAACACAAGGGATTGTAGCGGCAGCTTAAGGCAAAACTGATTTAATGATTCAGATGTTTTACTCAGCATAGCAAGGCTTCCATTCTAATTACTGACTCAAACACATTTTAAGATATATCCAGGAAGTTTAATTTTTCTGTTCCTTAAGGTGTAGAAGGGGAAGGACAAACATCAATTTTTGTTCCCTCTACCTCCCCACGCTTTCTGGATTTTGATACAGATCCAACATAAGGCTTAGTTGAAAATTTCTGGTAGAGCTCTAGTAACCGGAATCATGGTAACCACTTTAAACATTTTTTCCTCAAATTTCTCATCCCCCTTTTCTCAGATTTCCTGGTCCTTTGTTTTTCTTGTTTCTCTTTTCCCTATTTCTTTGAATTCATTTACTTCTATTATGACATATATTTGAACATTCAGGGAGTCTGCTTTCCCTGTTTATTGTTTCTACTATGCTTTCAATCTTCAATGTTTATTTTTGGGACAGAGAGAGACAGAGCATGAACGGGGGAGGGGCAGAGAGAGAGGGAGACACAGAATCGGAAACAGGCTCCAGGCTCTGAGCCATCAGCCCAGAGCCTGACGCGGGGCTCGAACTCACGGACCGCGAGATCGTGACCTGGCCGAAGTCGGACGCTTAACCGACTGCGCCACCCAGGCGCCGCTACTATGCTTTCAATCTTGATACCAACTTCCGTAGGATACTACTAGGTTTCGATCTCCTTCCCTGGTCTTGCAATTTGCTTAAATGTTACCCTCCCCTCATCCTTAAACATGAAAGTTAACAACATCAAACACCACAAAATTTGCATTGATAGACTTGGCCTGCAAGTAGGTGACTCATTCTTTTCTTCCTTTTAGCAGTTGAAAGTGAGTATTCTAACTTGCTGGCTCTTGGTGTTCATTTCCAGGTTGGTCTTTAGCCCTTTATGTACAAATATTTCTTACAATTATATGAAAAAAAATTTTTTTTGAAGGTCACCAATGGCACCTAATTATCAAAATCAGTGTTCTGTCTGCTAGGCTGTGTAACACTGCTAGCCATCTCTTCCCTTCTTGCTATTCACTTGTCTGATCTTACTTACCACTCTCATTCTTATTTTCTCCGCATCTTTTCAACGTCATTTTTTATCTTTCCATTTTGGCCACATTTCCCCCTCCCCTTCCCCCTTTTTAAGTAGGCTCCATGCTCAGTGTGGAGCCCAACACAAAGCTTGAACTCATGACCCTCATGATCTCCTTGAGATCAAGACCTGACCTGAGATCAAGAGTTGGATGTTTAACTGATTTGTTAGTTCAGAATTTTCCCCAATTCTGACCATATTTCCAGTCTTCTCCACTTCTAGTGTGTTTCAGGGCATATGGCCACAGTGTCCAACTTACTATCACAGTAAGTTCTAAATTCATGCAGTTGTCCCTCTGCCATAATCCTATGCAAGCCATTGTTATTTTGCACCTGGTCTCTTGATGTAGCCTCCTGACCGCTATCCATAATTACTCTGCTCTCTCCCATAGTCCCTTCCCTATATATCATCTAGAGACCTTTTTTAGGAATGCTATCACTCTTAAGCACTCTCCAATGGCTTCACACAGCACCTAAAACGAGAATAAAAGCTTTTTATGTTGACTTCCAAGCCCTATGTCATATGACCTCCATTTACCTGTCTAATTCTTCCTGTTCCCTAGCTTTCCTTACCTATAATCCTCATCAACTTTGGAATCTAACATTTTAAGATTTATCCTGGACTTTATTTTTTTTCCTCAGAAAGCATGGATGGCTCCTTGTCACACAGATGGTAGCTTAGGTTTCACTTCTTCAAAGAACCCTTTCTAGACCGACCATCTAAAATAATCACCCTGTTAGAAGAAATAGTTTCAAACAGAGAGGGAGGCAAACCCAGAAGACTCTTGAATACAGAAAACAAACTGATGGGTGGTGGGCGAGAGGAGCTAATGGATGATGGGAATTGAGGAGGGCACTCGTTGAGATGAGCACTGGGTGTTATATGTAAGTGATGAATCACAGTAATCTACCCCTAAAACCAATAGCACACTGTATACACTGTATGTTAGCTAACTTGACAATCAGATATATTTAAAACAGTCACTCTCTTTTGCATCTGTGATTTTAGGAAAGTATTTGTCCTGATTTTTTTCTTCTAGTTATTGGTTTCAATACCATCTTTGTTTACTGGCAGTATGCTTTTCCTCCCTAGGATGTATTCTCCATGAGATCAGGCTTTTTTTCTTAACTGTTGTGTTCACAGGACCTAGAACAGTGCAGATGATAACCTCATAATTTATTGAATGAATATTGCAGAACTTTTGAGAGTGTAGCCACTATGGACAACAGTTTAACAATTGTCCTGAACACTAGAGAGGTTCCTCCAAAAATAAAAAATAGAACTACTATATGTTCCAGTAATCTCACTTCTGAATTTATCCCAAATAATTGGAATCAGGATCTCAAAGAGTCGTTAGTTCTTCATGTTAACTGCAACACCATATGTAATATTAAATATATAGAAATAACCAAAGTTTCCATCAGTGAATGAATGGATAAAGAAAACCTAGTGGATACATATAATGGAAGGTTATTCAACCTTAAGGGAATTCTGCAACATATGACAACATAGATTAACTTTGATGACATTCTAAGTAAAACAAACCAGTCACTGAAGGACAACCATTGTATTATTCCACTTATAAGGTATTTTAAGTAGACAAATTCAGATAATGAAAATGTGGTTTCCAGGAGCTGGGAAGAAGAGGAAATGGGGAGTTGCTAACGAATTGGCAGAAAGCTTCAGTTAAGCAAGTTTTAGATATCTCCTGTGTGGCATTTTACCTGTCAAAGTACTGTGTTGTACACTTAAAATTTGTTGAGAGATTTCACACCAAGCATTCATATGACCAAAAACAATCCTATCTTTCCAGTAAATTCTTAGCATTTTGTTATTGATTCATGTTAATTTAAAACCATCAAAAAGATACTGTCAAATTATCACCCATAAAAATGGCACAGAAATGACTACTCACCCACCGTTTTGCTCACACTGGATACAATCAAATATAAAACCTTCATGTGGTCTCTCCCAGCCCTGTGTACTGACTGGACTGAATTGGGCCATTCTTCTGCTAGTCTTGGAGTTTCTCATGAGGTTGTCATCAGACAGATGCTCGAGTCCTCTGGAGACTCAACTGGAATCTGGGAAAGCTGGACTATTCTTCTTGGGCTCTAAGTGATCTCAAGGCCTTTCCTTTCCATGTGATCTCTCTAGCAGGGTAGCTGGACTTCTTCCAGAACTTCTGAGGATCCAAAAAAACTCCTACATGAATAGGCAAAATTGCTGGGCACTCTTAATACCTGTACTCAGAACTCCTATGTCACTGCCTCTTCTTGGTCAAAGCAGTCAGGAGTTCAGCCCAGATTCAAAGGAGGAGTGGCAAGAATGTAGATGGTAGGGTATATTTGAAGCCATCTTTGGAGCTTAGCTACCACGGGTAGGTACAAGTGAAACAGCAAGACTAAGCACAGGAAGGGACAGGAAAGGTGGCAAGAGACAGTAAGAAACATTAACATGAAAATGTATTTAAGATTTAGCTGGTTCCTAAAATCTTGGAGTTCTGATTAAAGGGAATATAAATGAATGAGACATCATTTTAAAGCGTTTAATAAACCTAAATCATCTCATTTTAGAGTTTTATTTTAACTAGGTATATTATTCCATTTTTAAAGTATCTTCCATCTCATGTATGCTACTGTAGGAATCCACAAACACGGATGGAATCTTCCTTGTGGTCTGTTTTTGACATTGGTTTTTCTGAAGTACTCCTTTTAAACTTGTAGAATAACACTGAGATCCCCAACGGATAATTTTCCCTCCTGTGCTTATTACTGAGCACACAAGCCATAGCTTAACCACTGCAGCACTCCATTAATTGTGGACATGGAATGCTCAGGAGAACCATCCCCCCATGATTGTGGTTTGAAACCCTCCAGGAGAGGCCTGTAATTGACAGTGTGACCTCCAAAGGGGGAGTGATGGTAGCACTAAGGGTTCTACATAATGCTGGGTTCAGTGTATTTTGTGATTGGTATGACACATTATTGGAGCAACAGATCCACATGTTGTCAGGCATGAAGACCAACAAATCTGGAAAATGATAAAAAGGAGATGTAGGTGTGAGAAGAGAGAAGACTAAAATGGAAAAAAAAAACCTCAGTTGCACCCTTTGCAGGAGTAGATGCATGGTCTGAGATAGGGGTTCCTGTGATTGTAAATGAAGTCTTTCCTACCAGGTATAAAGAAGGGACAATTGTTGATGTAGAGTATTATAGGATATAATACATTGCTTTTGTCAATTTTTTCCCTTATGGTTTCATTAAATATGATACCTATTTCTATTATACAAGTAACCTACAAATCAGCCAACTATTGAAATTTCAATTTCTTCAAACTATACATGCCAGGAATACATACACACACAACACACACACACACACACACATATATACATATATTTTTTTTTAAGTTGTTTCTACTGGAAGCCAAAAAAGGACACAAGGGTTGTCTGTCATGAATTTAGAAAGTCTGAGAACCTACCAGCAGCCAGCCATGGCTTTTATTCTTTGATTATAAAATGCAGGTCTGAACTAGGGCATTTGTTCCTGCATGTCATATGGCTGTGTGATATTGTCTGTGGCTTTTGTCCTCAGATCTGCCCCTCTATTCATACTTTCTCAAGATTATTTTCATTTAGGTTCCTGTTTCTGAACAGCAGTTAATGTTGAAAACTGTGGGTGGGCAGAATGTTGTGATGTGCTGCTCAGATCCCCCTTCAAGAGAAGGTTATTATGCCAGCTGCTGGCAGGGATGCCTCCAAAGTGGCCTTAAGTTGTCACCTACTTTGAAGGATTGCCTCATGTACAAGAGCCCCCTCACCTGATGCCACACCTCTTCTGTAGGAGCAGCTGGAAGTCAATGACCACCTCAGGTGATGGGCTTTGTCTCTGCTGATCTTAAGTTCTAGTTCAATCTCTCCTTCTGCCTAAGACTTTTCTTCTCTCCCCTTTCACAGTTGATTGGAAAGCACTCATCATAACTTGTACACATTAAATCGGTCTCAAAATCTGCTTTCTGGAGAACCCTACCAGCAATACTCTTAAATTCAAACCTCTGATCTTCTCTTGAGCTTCATATCCATAAATCAAACTGTTTATCACCATTTCTGCTTGCATTTGTGAAAGTCATTTCAAAGTTAACATGTTTGGAACTGAATTTTTGAAGAATTTTCCTATCAGAATTGCCTTGCCCAGTGAAGGTTACTGCCAACCACCTAGATATTTCTGCTCCAAACCTAACCATCATCTGATTATAGTCTCTTCCTCAAAACTCACATTCTCTTGATGAACATCTTGTCAGTCCTGCCTCTTCAATTCATTCCAAATCCAAGCACCTCTCAGTATTTATACTGCTGTAGCTTTATCTGTGCTATCAGTTCTCATTTGGCATATGCCCATAGTCTCCTATGTCAGTCTCCCCTCTGGATAGGTCTTCCCACTAAAGCCAGCCAATGAATTCTATATCCTGTCACTATTCTAACTTCAACAGTACTCTACTGTAAGATCAAATCCAAACTTCTCACCACAGCCCCACAAGTCTCTACTGACATTATCTAATAATCTACTGATGGTTCACTACTTACTAGCCATGTTGACTTTGACTCCGTTGTACACATTCTTTTGTCCCAAAGCATTTGCAATTTCTGATTATTCTCCAAGAACTTTGCTGACTACCCTTTTCAAGCTTCTCTTCCCATGGATCTCAAATGTTACATCTTCAGAGAGGTCATGCTAACCACCTACCTAAAGCAACTCCCAGGCTCTTTCATCATTTGATTTGATTTTATCCTCTTCACAGCACTCAGTCCTGAAATTTGCTGCTATGGACTGAATTACCTTCCTGTAACATTCATATGTTGAACCTCTAAACCCACAATGTGATGGTGTCTGGAGATAGGATCTTTAGAAGGTAATTAAGGTTAAATGAGGTCCTATCAGTGGGGTTATAATCCAAAAGGACTGTGGCCTTAAAGAATATAGCCTTCTCCCCCGCTCCTTTCCTCTCCTTTTTGACTTGGGGTCAAGTCAGGTGTACTGGTCTGAGAGTGACACACATATCTAGGGGCTGCAGGTAGTGGAGCAAAGTATGCAAGGAAGGGAAATGGTAAGGAGGAGGATCTTTATGGCTCTGACAATTTTAAAGTCGATCATTTCCTTTTGTTGTCAGTTATTTATAGGTTATCTATAAGAAACTCCTGTGAATTTTGTTTAGGATTTAAGTAGACTAGATTTTTTACTATCACTTAAAAAACCCTGTCATTTTTGGTTGACCAAAACTGATTCTGTTATTTGAGGTGTTTTTATACAAGTTCTAAGTATAGCTTCTTTTGCTCTGTAGTTCTTACAAGTCTAATTCTGGTTTTAATAGATAGGTTTCTGTTCAGTGAAGTGGTAGATTTGAGTTCGGCAAAACAACTACTTTAGGTACTTTAACTCTCATTTGAAAAGCTCAAGAACTAAAAGTAGAGTTTATGTTCTTTCTCATCTCAGGATACAAAAATGCTGTTAAGATCCAACTGGTCTTGAAACCCAAAGTTAGAACATGGGGCTGTTTGAAGAGGAATTTCCTGGTAACAGCGAGTAGACTGAAAATGAGAGAACTATTCAAGTAGTGCACTTCGTGGTGGTTGAGGTTTACTTAATCATGGTCTTTCATGGTCAAAGATAACAAAGCTTTGGTACTGCTCTGCACAATATCAACTCTTTGTATTTTCTGATCTTCTAAGGTTGAATTTTATCATTTTCCCCCCTCAAAGATTCAATCCCCATTAACAGAAACCCACTAAGAGGAGTGTATTTATGGCTTTAGTGGCCTACCAAACTAAACATTTTCAGGTCAACTCAGGAGAAGAAAGACGATCTATTTCAAGAAGTCTATTACTGCACAAACAAAAGAATAGGACTAAGCAGGATATCTTTTTATAGATGAATTTTAAGTCAATAGCATTATCAGTCTTTCTCCATACTCCCTGCTAATCTTAAACATAAAATTGCACTGGCAGTGTGTGACTACATAGCTAAGATTACCACTTTTCCACACATTAAAATATTATCTTCATAATTTCCTTATATTGCTTGCCCTTCTGTGCATCACATTTTTCCAAAGATGTTAGAAAATAGGAAGGATCACAGATACTATCTGAGAGTGTTCTCTGGGTTTTGCAAATCTAGTAGCCACTGAACTCTGTATAGTATATTCACATTTAAAACTCTGAAGCACAGGAATGCAGTATGTTGTATAAGCCATTTGTTGGCTTGGTGAATCTCAATATTAGGAAGATGTAGAAGTGAATGGGAGCCAAAGGCTATCACAAGCAGAACTCTTAGGCTATATTAAAAGGTGAAGGGCATTTAGTAGTGAATTGGACTACTAATTATTAAAGAAGGTTTCTAAGGACCTTTGCTGTTGACAATTCCTGAGATCTGTAACTGGCCTGCAATAAGGGAAAATGAAAACTCAGGTGCTATGTCCAGTGGAGATCCAGGAAAGATAAGAAATCCATGTCAGCAGCTTACAAATATGGTTCTAGAATTCTCAAATTCAAAATGTCATTTTAATATCACACAAGGTCCTACTAGACAAAATGTTGTATCGTTTTAGTATAGGTTGAAATATGCTCATGTCCTAATATTGCTTTAAAATATTGTTGAATGAAACCAGATCCCTATCTTACAGTACTCACAAAACATCAACTAAAATGGATTTAAGATTTAAGAGATCATATACCACAAAAATCATACAACACAGGATAAAATCCTTCTAACAGAGGTCTTGGCAATGCTCTTTTGGGTAGAACACCAGAAGTATAAGCAACAGAATCAAGAGTAAACAAGTGGAACTACATCAAACTAAAAGGGTTGTGCACAGCAAAAGAAATGATCAACAAAATAAGACTAACGGGAAAAATATTTGCTAACCATGTATCAGAGAAGGAGTTAATATCTACAAGATGTAAAGAACTATGGCTCAATAGCATAGATACATAAATTAAAATTAAGTGGGCAAATAACCTGAGCAGACATGTTTTCAAAGAAGGTATACAGATAACCAACAGATACATGAAAAGCTGCTCAACGTTATTAATCACAAGGGAGATGCAGATCAAAACCACATTGAGTTATCACCACAGCCTGTTAGAATGGCTGTCATCGAAAAGACAAGGGATAAATACTGGCAAGAATGTGGAGAAAAGGAAACTCATGTGTACTGTTGGAAGGAATATAAACTGGTGTAGCCACTATTGAAAACAGTATGATGGTTCCTCAAACAATTAAAAATACAATTACCATAATTCAGCAATTCTACTTCTGAGAATATGTCACAAGGGAATAAGAACTATGTCCAAGATATCTCTACCCCCATGTTAATAAGCTATTTTATAATATCTGAGGCATGGAAACAACCTAACTGTCCACTGACAGATAAATGAATCTAGAAGTTGTGGTATATATATGATAGATTATTCAGCTATAAAAAGAAAAGCCTGCCATTTGTGACAACATGGACAGAACTTGAGGGCATTGTGTTAGGTAAAGTAAGTTCAAGACAAATAGCATATGGACTCACTTATATGTAGAACCTCAAATCCAAATTCATAGGGAAAGAGGAGAAGGGAAAATGGATGAAGGTGTTCAAAAGGTATAAAATTCCAGTTATAAGTACTAGGGATGCAACATACAACATGATAACTATAGTTAACACTGCTATATGGTATTTTTAGGAGTTGTTAAAAGATTAAGAACTCATTTCTCACAAGGAAAAAATTCTTGTATCTGAAATGGATCTTAACTTATTTGGGTATTTCATAACATGTATAAATCAAATTATGCTGTACACCTTAAATTTATGTAGTGTTATAGGTCAGTTATATCTCCATAAAATTGGAAAGAGTAGAATTGCAGGCTTATTGCATTAAAAAAATACTCCCTTTTCCAAAAATATACGTTGAATTATTCAGAGTTTAGTGGGATAAATTCCATTCACTGTTGGCCAACCTTCTTGGGTGATATGTTCCCTGTCAACTACCATTAATGACAACAGAGATCATGCACACAGCTGCAAGATGGATGATGCCTTTCTCCAACCTACTAGTGACATTTCTCATCAATATGAGGCAATTAGTAAAGGAAGAGGAGACAAAAAACACAATTGTGGCTTTTATTAAAGAAGGGACACCAGCTGTTTGGATCATTGTGTAATATTAAAAAGGGTAGACTTTCTTAAAACATGAATATAACAGTTGTTTGTCAAGGCCTCCCAGCCTGAAGGGAAAATAGGGTCATGATAACCATAAGGAAACAATCTGTAGAATCCTATCTCTTTCAAATTGCTCTCTGGTTAATGAATTCCTAGTAAGTCGCAAGAGTCTAGAAGACTACAATGGTCTTTTTCTTCCTACATTTAGTAATCCTCTGCTCAGCTGATTCTGACCCTGATCAGATAGATATGATTTGCTGCACTGATATTCCTTCCCACTCCCAATGCTGATGGCCATGGTGAGTTATTGAAACTGGCTTATGTTTCTGGTCAATTCAGTAACATCCTTTTATTATATTACAGGAGTAGATGCCATGAGGTGGAGATAAATCTCCTTTCAGTGTTGTAATTTCTAGGCACAAAACAGGCAAATTATCTGAAAGAAAATAAAGCTGTCTCTCTCTCTCTCTCTCACACACACACACACACACACACACACACACACACACACACACACCAACTTCGGCTCAGGTCATGATCTCACAGCTCCTGAGTTCAAGCCCCACGTCGGGCTGTGTGCTGACAGCTCAGAGCCTGGAGCCTGCTTCTGCATCTCCCTCTCTCTCTGCCCCTAACCCACTTGCATTCTGTCTATCTCTCTCAAAAATAAAAATTAAAAAAATTTTTTAATTAGAAATTGAAGAAACATTTAAGACCTACTTTAGCAAGGTATAAAGGGAAAGGATCTAAAGAACTAGTTCAACCATATTAAGACAAAAGCATAAATAATGATAGAAAAGGTGGTCACAGAATATTAAAGAGTTCAATTCATCATGAAGATAGAATTCTAACCTTATATGCACCTAATTTAAAAAAAAAATCAGTATATTTGCAGGAGATTTATAAATAAGTACATCATTAAGAATTTTAATACTCTGTCAAAGTCAAACAGATAACATTGTAAGAGTTGAACCTAACTGATAAACTTAAATGTGTATGAATTAATTTTCTCATTAGTAGAGAGCATATATTCAAACACATAAGGAATTTTTTTTTTTTTTTAAGTCAGGAGAAAGAGCAGGAAAGCTGGTAGAGTAAAGGGATCCTGAGCTTACCTCCTCCCCTAGATACACTCAGACAACTACATTTAACACACCTCACTCTTAAAATGACCCGATATTAACACTTCTTCCACAGCTACAGACATAAACTGGCCACAATGAGAAGGATAGAAAGGGTAGACATGCAGTCAGAAGCCAAACCCCCAATGTGGCAACCCACCAGTGGGAGGATTATCACAGGCAAGGAGAAACAAGGGGATAAAGCACCATAATGAGCACTGCTGGTCCTGGGGTCCTGAACCAGCAAGATTAACCCCTACTCCCCACCTCATCTGTCTGTATTTGAAAAATCTGCAGGGCTTAGCTCCATGAGATTTGAAAATCAGTAGGATTTAGCTTCAGGAGAGCCAGAGGGCTGTAGGAAACCAAGTCTGTGCTCTTGAAAAGCTAGCATACTATATTACTTGGCCTAAGATCCAGCACAGAAGCAGCTGTTTAAAAAGCACCTAGGACATATGTGAAGGATATTTGTTGACTAATTTTAAGACCTGTACCAGAGAATCAGGAATTAGAAACTTTCTTCAGGAATGGAAATGCTGGTGGACACCATTTTTCTTGCTTTTCTTTACCTTAAGTGGCTAGAAACTTCTAGGAGCAGTTCTGATATTCTCTATCTTGCTAGTGCCATTTGCCTGCCTCACCATTTCCCTGAGGACTTGCTCCGCACAACCCACCTGCCCTGACAGGTATCCCTCCCAGAATAGTTCCTTCCCTGCCACACCTGGCAGATAGCCTCAGTCAGGACCACCATTTCTCCCAGGAGTAGTGGGAGGGGACTGTGGACAGAAGATAGCCCCACACACCAGCAAGCTAGCAGAAGCTATAGCTGGGCCTATCACCAATCTACCAATACACACATAACCATTGCAGCCAATCATTGCAAATAGCTGGGTTGAGGGTCAGCCATGCCCACCAGCATGCTGGTCCAGCCGAAACAGGGAAGCACACAGGAGACAACCCTAGAGCACCTGGCTCTGGTGACCAGGGGGATTGCACTACTGGGCACTACAGGACACCTACATGAAACCACTACTTTCAATACCAGAAGACATAGTGGACCTACCTAACACATAGTAACAAAATGTGGAGAGTGGAACATGACCCAAATAAAAGATCAAGACAAAACCACAGAAAAAGAGCTAAATAAAATCAAAGGAAGCAATCTACCTGATAAAGTGTTCAAGTAATTGTCATGAAGGTTCTTGCTGGATTTTAAGGTGTGGATGAACTCAGCAAGAACATCAACAAAGGTAACATGGCAGATCTGAACAATTGATATAAATATACAGAGGGAAATCAACAGTGGATAGAAGATGCAGAAAAATGGATCAATGATCTAGAAGACAGGGCAAGAAAAAGCAACCTAGCTGAATAGAAAGGAAAAAAGTGATGATAGGTTAAGGAACATATGCAGCATTAAACATATTAACATTTGCATTATAAGGGTCCCAGAAGAACGAAGGGGCAGAAGATTTCAAAAAATAGCTAAAAGTATCCCTAATCTGTAGAAGGAAACAGAGTCCCAAAGAAGATGAACCTAAGGGAGGTCTATACCAAGATGCAAAATTAAAGTGGCAAAAATTAGAGTTTTAAAAGCAGCAAGAGAAAAGCAAACAGTTACATACAAAGAAAACCCTATAAAGCTGTCAGCTTATCTTTCAGCAGAAATTTTGCAGGCCAGAGGGAGTGGCATGATATATTCAGTGGTGAAAGGAAAACAACCACCACCACCACCACCACCACCACCAAGAATACTTTACCAAGGAAGGTTAGCATTCAGAAATCAAAGATAAAGTTGCCCAGATAGAGGTATAAGGAGTTCACCACTAAACCAGGCTTACAAGGAGTATTAAAGGGAATTCTTTAAGTGGAGAATAAAAGGCCATAACTGGAAGTACAAAAAACATGAAAATTTCACTGGCAAAAAGCAAACATACACAGTAGGTAGAAGATCATTTATAAAGCTAGTACATAGGTTAAAAGACTAATGTAGGAAAGTCAATTATATCTAAAGTGTTTAGGTATTCACAAAACAGAAAGATATAAAATATGGCATGATATACATAACTTATGGAGAGGGGAGTAAAAATGTAGTGCTTTTAGATTTGTTTGAACTTAAGCAACTATCAACTTAATATAGACTATTATATATACAGTTATTATATAAGCCTCATGGTAGCCACAAAATGTAGGGCCTATAAATGATTCACAAAATAAAGAAAAAAATTCATGTATAACATTAAAAAGACCATCATAAGGAAGGATAACAAAATAGAAGAACTACAAGAAAATTAGGAAACAATGGCCAAAAGTATAAACATATTACTTTAAATGTAAGTAGACTAAATGCTCCAAATCAAAAGATGTAGAGTAACTGAATGGATAAAAAAGAGCCTCATCTTATATGCTGCCTACAAGAGACACTTCAGGACTAAAAACATACAGACTGAAAATGAAGGGATGGAAAGATATTCCGTGGAAATGGAAGTTAAAAAAAACAAACCTGGGATAGCAATACTTTTAGCAAACCAAATAGACTTTAATACAATGACTGTAAAGGAACAAAGAAGGGTATTACATAATGATAAAGGGATAAATCCAACAAGAGGATATGACAATTGTAGATATCTATGCACCTAAATTGGAGCACCTAAATACATAAAGCAAACATTAACAGACATAAGGAGAGAAACTGACAGTAGTACAGTAATAGATGACTTTAACCCCTCACAACAATGGCTAGAACATACATACAGACAATAAGAGTGTCTTTGAAATGCACCTTAGACCAAATGGATTAACATATACACAGAATATTCCATCTAACAGAGGAAGATCCATTTTTCAAATGCATTTAGAACATTCTCCAGGATAGACCACATGTTAAGCTACAAAAAAAGTCTCAGTAAGTTTAATATTAAAATCCTATCAAGCATCTTTTCTGACCATTATGGTAATGAAACTAGAAAAACACAAGAAAAAAAATCTGGAACACTTGGAGGCTAAAAAGCCTGCACTAAACAACCAATTGATCAACAAGGAAATATAGGAGGAAATACCTGGTAACAGATGCAAATGGAAATGTAACTATTTAAAATCTTTGGAGGTATGCTCCTTCTATCCCTACTTTCTTGAGGATTTTTTATCAAGAAAGGATGCTGTATTTTGTCAAATGATTTCTCTGCATCTATTGAGATGATCATATGGTTCTTGTCCTTTCTTTTATTGATGTGATGAATCACATTGTTTTATGGATATTAAGACAGTATGGTACTGGCACAAGAACAGACACTCAGATCAATGGAACAGAGAACCCAGAAATGGACCCACAAACGTATGGCCAACTAATCTTTGACAAAGCAGGAAAGGATATCCAATGGAATAAAAACAGTCTCTTCAGCAAGTGGTGCTGGGAAAAATGGACAGCGACATGAAGAATGAACCTGGACCACTTTCTTACACCATACACAAAAATAAACTCAAAATGGATGAAAGACCTCAATGTAAGACAGGGAGCCATCAAAATCCTCGAGGAGAAAGCAGGCAAAAACCTCTGATCTTGGCCGCAGCAACTTCTTACTCAACACGTCTCCGGAGGTAAGGGAAACAAAAGCAAAAATGAACTACTGGGACCTCATCAAAATAAGAAGCTTCTGCACAGCCTAGGAAACAATCAGCAAAACTAAAAGGCAACTGACAGAATGGGAGAAGATATTTGCAAATGACATGTCAGATAAAGGGTGAGTATTCAAAATCTATAAAGAACTTATCAAACTCAACACCCAAAAAACAAATAATCCAGTGAAGAAATGGGCAAAAGACATGAATAGACACCTCTCCAAAGACATCCAGATGGCCAACCGACACATGAAGAAATGTTCAACATCAGGCATCATAAGGGAAATGCAAATCAAAACCACAATGAGATATCACCTGACACCTGTCCGAATGGCTCACATTAACAACTCAGGCAGCAACAGATGTTAGTGAGGATGCAAAGAGGAGCTCTTTTGCATTGTTGGTGGCAATGCAAGCTGGTGCAGCCACTCTGGAAAACAGTATGGAGGTACCTCAAAAAACTAAAAATAGAACTACCCTGCAACCCAGCAATTGCACTACTAGGCATTTATCCATGGGATACAAGGGTGCTGTTTTGAAGGGACACATGCACCCCCGTGTTTATAACAGCACTACCAACAATAGCCAAAGTATGGAAAGAGCCCAAATGTCCATCGATGGATGAATGAAGAAGATGTGGTATATATATACACGATGGAGTATTACTCAGCAATCAAAAAGAATGAAATCCTGCCATTTGCAACTATGTGGATGGAACTGGAGGGTATTATGCTAAGTGAAATTAGAGAAAAACAAAAATCATATGACTTCAGTCATATGAGGACTTCAAGAGACAAAACATAAGGGAAGGGAAACAAAAGTATAAAAACAAGGAGGGTGACAAAACAGAAGAGACTCATAAACATGGAGAACAAACTGAGGGTTATGGGAGGGGTTCTGGGAGGGGGAATGGGCTAAGTGAGTATGGGGTACTAAGGAATCTACTCCTGAAATCTTTGTTGCACTATATGCTAACTAATTTGGATGTAAATTTAAAAAAATTAAAAGTTAAAACAAAAAATATAGCTGAAAAATAAAAATAAAATAAAGTTATTTCCTGTCATAAAAAAAATAAATAAAATCTTTGTAATGCAGCTAAAACAGTTCTAAGAGGGAGGCTTATAAACAATTTAAACTTACACCCGAAAGAACAAAAAATCCATGAAGAACAAAAGGTAGAAGAGTAAAGATCAGAGTGGAATTAAGTTATAGAGACTAAAAAATAGGAGATATCAATAAAACTAAGAACTGTTTCTTTAAAAGGCTAACATTAAACATTTAGCCAGATGCAACAAAAACAAAATGGACTAAAAAATCATAAATGAAGTTACAATTGACATCAGATACACAATCATAAGGGACTGCTATGAAAAATCATACATCAACAAGTTGGCCTAGAAAAAATTGATTTCTAGAAACCTACCATTCAAGCCTGAATTAGGAAGAAATAGAAAATGTGAATGGAATGAACCAGTTATTGTAATGATATTTAATTTGTAACCAGGTATCCGGATACCTGGTAACACATATCTAGGACCAAATAGCTTCAGAGGTGAATTCTACCAAACATCTAAAGAGTTAATACCTAGAATTCTCAAAGTTTTTGGGAAAAAAAAAAAAAAAAAAAAAAAAAAGATATTCACTTGCCACTTTTATTCAACCTACTACTGGAAGTTCTACTCACAGAAATCCAACAAGAATTAAAAAGCATCCAAATTGGTAAGAAAGTAAAACTCGTTATTTGAGATGATGTGATGCTATATGAAAATGCTCTGAAAATGCTACAAAAAACTATTACAACTAATGAGTAATTCAGTAAAGTTGCAAGATACAAGAAATTGCAGAAATTTGTATATACCAATAATGAGTAAGCAGAAGGGGAAATTCATTTCCTTTACAGTTGCACTGAAAATATCTAGGTAAACTACAGGAGGTTAAAAATCTGTACTCTAAAGATAGATTCGGGGCGCCTGGGTGGCGCAGTCGGTTAAGCGTCCGACTTCAGCCAGGTCATGATCTCGCGGTCCGCGAGTTCGAGCCCCACGTCGGGCTCTGGGCTGATGGCTCAGAGCCTGGAGCCTGTTTCCGGTTCTGTGTCTCCCTCTCTCTCTGCCCCTCCCCCGTTCATGCTCTGTCTCTCTCTGTCCTAAAAATAAATAAACGTTGAAAAAAAAAAAATAAAAAAATAAAAATAAAAATAAAGATAGATTCATTAAAGAAATTGAAGAGGGCACAAATGGAAAGCTATACCATGCTTACAATTTGGAAGAATATTGTTAAAATGCCCATACTATTCAAAGCAATCTACAGATTCAATGTAGTTCCTATCAAAACACCAATAGTTGCTGTGACCAAGGTCAAGGAGGTTGCTGCCTGTTTTCACCTGTAGGATTTTGATGGTTTCCTATGAGATATCTCACATTTAGGTCTTACACTGTACACAAAAATAAAATGGGTGAAAGAAAGTGACCCAGGTTCATTCTTCTGCATGTTGCTACCCAGTTTTCCTAGAACCATTTGTTGAAGACATGGTTTTTCCATCGGATACTCTTTCCTGCTTTGTCAAAGATTAGTTGGCCATACATTTGTGGGCCCATTTACGGGCTGTCTATTCTGCTCCATTCATCTATGTGTCTGTTATTGTGCCAGTACCGTACGGTCTTGATTACAGTTTCATAATAACTGCTTGAAGTCCGTAATTTTGATGCCTCCAACTTAGGTTTTCTATTTCAACATTACTTGCAGTCTTTTGTGGTTCCATACAAATTTTAGGATTGTTTGTTCTAGCTCTATAAAATACTGGTGTTCTATTGTTAGGGATTGAATTGAATGTGTAGATTGCTTTGGGTGGTATTGACATTTTAACAGTATTTGTTCTTTCAATCCATGAGCATAGAATGTTTTTCCCTTTCATTGTGTCTTTGATTTCCTTCATAAGCTTTCTGTAGCTTTCAGCATAAAGATATTTTACTTCTTTGGTTGGGTTTGGGTACAATTGTAAATGGGATCAGTTCCTTGATTTGTCTGCTGCTTCATTATTAGTGTATAGAAATGTAACCAATTTTTGTATGTTAACTATATCCTGTGACTTTACTGAATTTATCTGTTCTAGCAGATTTTTGATGGTGCCTTTTGGGCTTTCCATGTATAGTATCAAGCCATGTGCAAAGAGGTGAAAGTTTTATTTCGTCCTTGTCTATTTACATGCATTTCTTTCTGTTGTCTGATTGCTGAGGCTAGGGCTTTCAGTACTATGTTGAGCAATAGTGGTGAGAGGGGACATCCCTGTCATGTTCCTGACCTTAGGGAAAAGCTTTGTTTTTCTCCATTGAGGATGATATTAGCTGTGGGTCTTTCATATATGGCCTTTGTGATGTTGAGGCCACCTCATCTTCTTACATGTCTCCACAAGCAAGGGAAATAAAAACAAATAAACCACTGGGACCTCAAGATAGAAAGCTTCTGTACAGGAAGGAAACAACAAAACTAAAAGGCAGCCTACAGAATGAGAGAAGATATTTGTAAAGGATTATTGGATAAAGGGTTAGTTTCCAAAATCTATTAAGAATTTATGAAACACCCAAAAACCATAATCCAGTGAAGAAATGGGCAGAAGACATGAACACTTTTCCAAAGACATCCAGATGGCTCACAGACACATGAAGATATGCTCAGAGAAATACAAATAGAAACCACAAAGACATACCACCTCATATATGTCAGGTGACTAAAATGAACAGCTCAATGGCTAAAAACAACAGATGTTGGTGAGAATGTAGAGAAAGGGAAACCCTTTGGCACTGTTGGTGGGAATGCAAACTGATGCAGCCACTCTGGAAAACAGTATGAAGGTTTCTCAAAAAATTAAAAATAGAACTACCCTATGACTCCGTAATTATACTACTAGGCATTTATCCAAAGGATACAAAAATGCTGATGTTAAGGGGCACATGCCCCCAATGTTTATAGCAGCGTTATCAAAAATAGCCAAATTATGGAAACAGCCAAACTATCCATTGGCTGATGAATGGATAAAGATGTGTTGTATACAATGGAATATTACTCAGCGAACAAAAAGCATGAAATCTTGCCATTTGCAACAACATGGATGGAACTCAAGTATATTATGCTATGTGAAATAAGTCATTCAGAGAAAGGTATCATATGATTTCACTCATGTGGAATTTAAGAATACAATAGATGAACATAGGGGAAGGGAAGGAAAAATAAGAAAAATAGGGAGGCAAACCATAAGAGTCTCAAATACAGAGAACAGGGTTGCTGGAGGGGAGGTGGGTGGGGGGATGGGCTAAATGGGTGATGGGCATTAAGGAGCACATTCATTGGGATGAGCACTCGTGTTATATGTAAGTGGTAAGTCCTAAATTCTATTAGTGAAATCACTATGCTGTATGTTAACTAGAATTTAAATAAGTTAAAAATACCAATAATATTTTTCGTAGAATTAGAAAATAATCCTGAAGTCTGTATGGAACTACAAAAGACCCCTAATAGCCAAAGCAATCTTAACAAGGACAAAGAGGTTATCACAATTCCTGATTTCAAACTCTACTGCAAAGCTATGGTAATCAAAACAGTGTTGTTCTAGCACAAAGGAAAAAAAAAAAAAAAGACCAATAGATCGGTGGAACAGAATACAGAGTCCAGAAATGAACCCATAAAATTATGGTCAATTAATCTAGGACAAAGGAAACAAGAATATACAATGGGGAAGAGACCATCTTTAATAAAAAGGGCTGGAAAAACTGGACAGCTACACGTAAAAGAATAAAGCTGAACCACTTTCTCACTATACACAAAAATAAACTCAAAATAGATTAAAGACCTATATGTAAGACCTGAAACCATACAACTTTTAGAAGAAAACTTAAGCAGTAAACTCTTGGACATTAGCCTTAGCAATATTTTTCTGGATCTGTCTCTTCAAGCAAGGGAAACAAAAGAAAAAATAAGCCATTAGAATTGAATCAAACCAAAAAGCCTTTACACACTGAAATAAAATATCAGCAAACAAACAAACAAACAAAAAAAAACGGACTCAAGATTTTGCAAATGACTACTCTATTATACGTAGTACAACTGGTACAAATCTACTGGTAGAACTCTGAAAGAAATAATCTAAGTTTTTGTTTAAACTCCAGTTATCATACAGTTTAATATTAGTTTCATGTGTACACTGATTCAACACTTTTACACAACAGCTGGTGCTCACCACAACTAGTGTCTGCCTTAATCCTTATCATGCAAATGACGTATCAGATGACAGGTTAGTATCCAAAATAGGTCATAGAACTTAGAAAACTCAACACCCAAAAAATGAATAACCCAATTAAAAAATGGGATGACACGGACATTTTTCCAAAGACAACAGAGACGGCCAACAGACACATGAAAAGATGCTCAACATCACTGATCAGGGAGATACAAGTCAAAAAGTAGTGTCACCTCACACTTACCAGAACGGCTAAAATCAACACAAGGAACAGGTATTAGTGAAGGTATACCCCTCAAGAAAGGTGGAACCCTCCTGCACTGTTGGTGGGATGCAAACTTGTGCAGCCACTATGGGAAACAGTATGGAGGTTTCTCAAAAAGTTAGAAATAGAAATACCCTACAATCCAGCAATTTACCTATTTACCCAAATAAATGAATTAAAAAATGTGCCGATAACTTGAATAGGCATTAAAAAAATAAAAGACCTGCAGATGGCCAAATAAAAGATTCTCTGCATTACTAATCAGGGAAATGCAAATTAGAAGCATATGAGATAGGATTCTCACCAGTACAAATGGTTAGTATCAAAAAGCCAAGAACAAACAAGTAGTGGCAAAAATGTAGAGAAAAAGGAGCCCTCACGCTCTGTTGGTAGGAACGTAAATTGGTATGGCTGCTATGGAAAACTGTTATGTAGATTTTTCAAAAAAGTAAAAATAGAAAAAACCTACAACCCAATTTTACTTCTGGGTATTCACACCCCTCCCATCCCCCAAAAATGAAAACTGATTCAGAAAGTTATATTTGCCCCTATGTTTACTGCAGCAGTGTTTACAATAGTGAAGATATGGGAACAATTTTAGTGTCCAATATATGAAGAAAATGTGATATATATACATATGTACACATATATACACAAATACATACACAACGGACTATTACTCAGCCATCAAAAAGAATGACATATTGCCATCTGTGACAATAAAGATGTACCTAGGGAGTTTTATGCCAAGTGAAATAAGTTAGAGAAAGACAAATACACAATTTCACTTATATGTGGAATCTAAGAAACAAAACAGAAACTGACTCAAAAACCGAGAACTGGTGGTTGCCAGAGAGGAGTGATAGGTGAAATAAGTGAAAAGGATTATGAAGTACAAACTTCCAAGTTATGAAAGATAGGTTGATGAGAAATACAGCGTAGGGAATCAAGTCAATAAGATTATAATAAGGGTGCCTGAGTGGCTCAGTTGGTTGAGCATCTGACTCCATTCCAGCTCAGGTCAGGATCTCATTATATGTGGGTTCGAACCCTATATCAGGCTCTACACTGACAGCATAGAGCCTGCTTGGGATTCTTTCTCCTTCTCGCCCTCTGCTCCACCCCTACCTCATGCACTCTCTCTAAAAATCAACTTAAGATTAGGGGTGCCTGGGTGGCTCAGTCATTTAAGTGTTTGACTACAGCTCAGGTCATGATCTCACAGCTCGCGAGTTCAAGCCCTGTGATGGGCTCTGTGCTGACAGCTCAGAACCTGGAGCCTGCTTTGGAGTCTGTGTGTGTGTTTCTCTCTTTCTCTTTCTCTCTCTCTCTCTCTCTCTCTCTCTCTCTGCCACTCCCCTGCTCATGCTCTCTTGACAATTTAAGAAGTTAATAAAAAAATAAAATAAGTAAGTATAATGAAGTTATATGGGGAGATGGGAACTATACTTATGGTGAGCATTTTGTAACGTATATAATTAAGTCACTATGTTGTACACCTGAAACTATCATGTAATCTATACTTCAATTACAAATAAAAGATATTTTCTATTCTAATACTTAGTAACATAACTCCTATCTTTCAACACTCAACACTGTCCATATACAAAAAAAGTATGTATTAAGGTTATAGTCTCAAACTTCAGAAACCTGATATTCTGAAAACATAGCTGTCACGGTCCACACCTATCCAATTAGGTTAGAAAATAAATGAACATCAAGGACTTGAAATGAAATCATACTTCTAACTCAAAGAAATAATCAAGTATAACATGGAAAACACTACAGTGACTAAGTTACCACATATCAAGTTTGGTAATATACAAGCAACACAGCATATTGGAGCAACATGTAGTATAAATATCTTAATATTTGGAAAAAGGTTGTCATTGAGTGAATTAGATACATAAATTAAAAAAAAATAGAATAAACCTTAGAGTAATGGCTATAGGAAATAAAACTGGAGAAATTAGCAAAGGCCAAAGTAATTTAATTTTATTTTTAAAAAATTTGTTTAATGTTTGAGACAGAGAGAGAGCATGAATAGGGGAGGGTCAGAGACAGAGGGAGACACAGAATCCAAAGCAGGCTCCAGGCTCCGAGCTGTCAGCACAGAGCCAGACGCGGGGCTTGAACTCACGGACCGTGAGATCATGACCTGAGCGAAGTCAGACGCTCAACCAACTGAGCCACCCATGCGCCCCCAAAGTAATTTATTTTAAAAGACTAATTGAGCAAACTTCTGAGGAGATGGAGGCAAAAAAAAATATTTTGGATTTAAAAAGTTCAGTAACAAGAAAAATTGAAAATATAACAGATTTCTACAGGCAAGTTAATAGAAAATGTTTGATAGCCCTAACAAAAGTGGATGAATTCATAGAAAAACAATCCCAAAACAGAAGCGAAAATATAAAGCTTGAGTTGTCCTATAATCAGTACTCACTGAGCCTACAGTTAAAAATCTTCCTACAAAGAAAAAGTGGTCTGAGATGGTTTTATAGACCAGTTTACTAAGGTTTCAATGAAGACAAAATAATTCCCACAATTTTTCCAGAGACTAAGAAGAATGGCAATAGTTCCCAAGTAATTTAATGAGGTCAGTATAACCTTGATACCAAAACTAAGCAGTTTAAGGAAAATACATTCCAATCTCATAACAAATGAATCTGACCAGGTGTGTATAAAAAAAGGATAGCACATAATGAAATTAGGTTTATCCCAGGAAAAAATGCTTTAAGCCTATAAATTTCATTTATCAAAGATGAAAAACATGATCCTAATAAATGTAGGAAAGTATTCCATAATAAAATTTTTATCAGAGTCGAAATAGAAGACAACACCTTTGCCAAAGTTTACATCAAGTAGGTTTCTTAATGGTTAAATGTTGGAAGCATTCCCTCTGAAATCAGGAGCAAGACAAGAGTATCCATTACAACCTCTCTTGTTTAGTGTTTTAATGAAGGTCCTAGCTACCACAGTATGACAATGGACTACAAATATGGATATTAGAAGGAAGCAAAACTACTATTATTCCCAGGTCATGTTATTGTCAACTTAGAAACCCAAGTTCGAATTTGAAGACAAGCTATTAGAATTTGTAATGGAATTTAAAAATGCTTGCTGCATTCAGTAAGATGTACAAAGGTAAATGGCATTTCTAATGACAATTTATGAAAGTAGATCAGAACTAAATGTGTATCCACAAGTAAACCTAAAAATTATTTCAGGTTTTTGTGGAAATAGTTATACCATTGAAAATATCTAAACCAAAACAGAAAACCATTTTTATGGATGGAAAAATCCAATGACACCAAGATGTCAGTTTTCTGAAAATTTATCTTTAGGTGCAATGCAATTTCAGAAATTTTGAAATACTTTTAAAAGCTTGAAATTTGTATTATAAAACTAATAAAATACAATTAAGTAGATTTCCTACCAGAAAGCAAGGCATTTTTGCTTATGATAAAAGTGTGGTATTAATACAGGGATAGGAATATTGAGCAATGCAATAGTACAGATAGGTCACATATTCATATACTTATGATAATTTGATATCTGATAGAGAGGTCCTTACAGATTACTATAGAGATATAGGACTAACCAATACATGGTGTGGAGATAATTTTATGATCTATTTAGCGGGACTGATCACATGGTACACACCAAACCATTTTCAAGTGGATTAAAAATTGAAATGCGAAAGGCAAACTTTAAAATGTTTAGAGGATAGCCTAATGGGAATTATCTTTAGGAGTTCGGAATATGGAAAGTTTTTAAAGAAAAAAAAAAATCACTCAACATAGGAAAGATTGATTTCACTCTTAATTTCCTTTTCTAAGGATACCATAAAGAGTGAAAACCAGTCAAAACTTGAATATATTTTCAAGAAATAATTGAAAATTAATTTGCATCAAGTATGTGAAGAAATGTTCTAGGTTACTAAAAAATTAACAAAATTCCAGTAGTGATAAAAGACATGAATAGGCATTAAGGGAAAATTTCAAAGGAAAACATTAAAACAGAAAAGCTTATGAAAAGATGTTCATCATTAGAAAGAAGATGAATAAAATATACAGGAGATACAACTTAACCTCCACATTACCAAAAATTTAGGATAGAAGACACCAGGTGTTTTCAATTCTCACATATTGCCGTGCAAGAATATATTGGCACAACCATTTGGAACATGCTTTCTTGCATATACAATCCACCAAATCCACTTCTAGATACGAAAAGCTGAGAAAGTCATTTATGGTCACCAAGCGTATGAGAATTTTTTTTACAAAACTTTTTCTAATAACAAAGGGAAACAATCCTTCCAACTATCCATAGGAACAGGTATACTTATGTAATATAAAGAGTGAAAAACTACATCCATACATAGAACATGGTTGAATTCCAAAAATGAGTTTTAGAAGATGCAGTATGATAGCAGTTTTGTTCAAAGCCAAACAATATTAAGTATATGTTCACATGTACATTTGCACATAAAAGCATGAAAACTAAAGCATGATAAACAAAATTAAGAATGGTAGTTACATGGGCAGGTTGAGAAGGAATTCCTAGGTATTTTACTCTTATGCCTCACAATAAACCAGTCTCATATATATTCTTATATATGTATCAAATGTCACAAAATAGTTATCTAAACTCCTCTAAATTGTGTTATTCAGAACAAGTTTAAAAAAAAAAAAATGAAGAGGGGTGCCTGAGTGGCTCAGTCTGTTAAGCTTCCAACCTCAGCTCAGGTCATGTTCTCCCAGTTCACAAGTTTGAGCCCAACATTGGGCTCTGTGCTGACAGATCAGAGATTAGAGCGTGCTTCTGATTCTGTATCTCCCGCTCTCTCAAAGGTAAATTTTTTTTTTTTTTAATTTTTTCAACGTTTTATTTATTTTTGGGACAGAGACAGAGCATGAACGGGGGAGGGGCAGAAAGAGAGGGAGACACAGAATCTGAAACAGGCTCCAGGCTCTGAGCTGTCAGCACAGAGCCCGACGCAGGGCTCGAACTCACGGACCGCCAGATCGTGACCTGGCTGAAGTCGGACGCCTAACCGACTGCGCCACCCAGGCGCCCCTCAAAGGTAAATATTTTTAAAAAGTTGTAAAGAAATTTGTAAAAATTTAGAATTTGGTAAAATGATTTTGAAAATAATATTAAATAACTTGGTCTTCCTGAGTTTCATTAATATCAGTTAGAAATTGAATTTACTAACATCCGTAACTAAACAAACTGTTACTAAATACAAGTAATTTTGAGGTTATTGACGTAGAGGATCACCTGCTTACTTGTAATTAGAAACAGAACTATATTGAATGATTAGCTGAATGGGCCCTCACTCTACCTTTGCTGTTAGGATTCTGGGCACATTTGGACAGCAGGTCTACCTTCTTTGGATTGGTTTACCCACCTATGAAATTAGAGTAAGGATCTCTAGTGTTTCTTCAGATTTAAAAACAAAACTTGTACCATTCTATGTATTTTAATAGGTCTTTTCATAATCCATTTGTATTTCTTTTTCTGGGCCACAGCAAGCAGAGAAAATACTTAAGAGCTGTGCTAAGCTATAGTTTCACCTTTAGGTTATGGGACTCTAACTGTAGCTTGTACTTCTTTCCTATTATAACACGCGTGGCTCCAGACTCTTACTTGGATCCTAAGTGGCTCGTCTTACTTATTTCAAGGATTCTACTGTGACCACTCTGTCCTCACAACCTATTCCTACCTCAAGAGGTGCTGGCTTTGTAGGTGCTTTCTGAACTAGCACTTGCCATCACTTTATAAACTTTCATTTCTCGAGTGGTCTAGCATCACAAAGTCAGTTATTCCGGAGTCCTTTAAAAATTGTATTTTTAATTAGATTACTAGTGGTTCTCCAGAGGTACCAGCGTTCATGAGCTATGCAACCAGTTAGACCACATCATTATTCTATTAGCCATTGCCACAGTAATGCTTTATAAAAGTCTACAAACTCAGTGGCTTACACCAGACATAGGATTTTCTTACTCATTTATCTGCTTTAGGCTATGGATCTGGTCTTAGCTCTACATGCCTCCATATTCTTGTATTAGAGGTTGCCACAGGTACATTCTTCTCATAGGAGATGACCAGAGTGCAAGAAACCAAACACATTTGCGGCCTTTGGTCATAGCCACTTAGACTGCATTGGCTGAGACAAGTCATAACAAAGCCTGAGATTAACAAGATGTTGAGATGGAGGACATTCTCTTCCTGTAATATGCTACATGATCACACGAGCAAGTGAAGAAATGAGAATCATGCAGTTCACCAAACACTCACTGGAAGAGTCAAAATAGGTTAATAAGAGAGACAAACCAAGAGACTCCTAACTGTAGATAACTGATGGTTACCAAAAGGGAGGTTCGTTGGGAGAATGAGTTAAATAGGTGATGGGGATTAAGGAGTGCACTTGTGATGAGCACGGAGTGACGTACAGAAATGTTAAATCCTTTTATTTTACACAAACTAGTAGTATACTGTATGCTTAACTGGAATTTAAAAATTTAATAGGTTAAAAACATTTAAATACAAAAGACTTACATCTTTTTGCTGAGATACAACTCAACCTCACTTCACATTTTGAGTCACAAATCCTTACTAAGATCCTAGAAATCTGAGCTCCTGGGTGGCTCAGTCCGTTAAGCGTCCAACTTTGGTTCAGGTCATGATCTCACAGCTCTCTGCTGACATCTCAGAGCCTGAAGCCTGCTTCGGATTCTGTGTCTCCCTCTCTCTCTCTCTGCCCCTCCCCTGCTTGCACACTCTCTCTCTCAAAAACACACATTTAAAAAAAAAAAAAAAGAGGCCATAGAAAACCATAGACACCTTAAATTTACTTCTACTTTGGAGGGAATGGGTGCTCAAATAGGATTAGATCTGCAAGGAATCTAGACTCACAAAATATTTTCTCCTACCATTCTGATGATCTATTGACTGACAATCTAAAATGCAGCTTGAAGAATCTGGCATCTAATGAAGGTCACTGGGAATGTGGTGGAAGAACTCCAACTTGGTGGAGCTGGAGATTCTGAATTTTGGCCCCTGATGACTGCCCGGTTTGAGTTGCAAACTGGTTAGATTCTGAAACTCATGTCCTATTCTGTAAAATGGGGGTAATACTATCATGGAGATATTGTTGGGAGGATCTTTGAACAGTTATGTAAAATGCTTAATATCTGATATTGGCACCATGTTGGCAAAAAAGTTGTAGTTATAATTCTGGAGGCATTTATAATAATATACTCAGTATTTTAGATTTTACTGCAGGTTTTTAAAAAACAATTTCTTTATGATGGCTAAGGTGTAATTTCACTTGAAAATAGGAGAATATCCTCCTAGGAACTCTTCAAAATCTATGATTCAATGATTCCAAAAAGCACATTATTTATTCATTTTAGAAAACCATTTGCTACACTGCTGCATACTTTCAGATGTGCAAATAAAGGGATCCCAGCTGGTTGCTTTATTTTCAAACAACTACAAAGGAAACAGTAGAATTTTGGCTTCATGGAATTTTCCTTTGAGAATTTTCACAACCATGTGTGGTTGGAATCTGGCATTTATCTTTTGCTTCCACTCTGGAAATTTATACAGCTCTCTAGAATTTGGTTTGAGTCACATAACTTTTCAATTCTTTGTCACAGTCTTCCCCTTGTATAATTTCCTTCCAGTGTGAAAAGCCTATATACCATGATGGGTCTACACAGCAAGACTTTAAGCATAATAACTGCTCATGGATTAGAAGAGTTGATACAACCGGATTGCTTATGAATAAGAAAAGCAAAAGCTTAAAGATTTATGTGAATAGCCAATCCTGAGTGTATAGGATATAAAAAAGTTAAATTTTGTAACTCTTTACTTTGAAGCATAACATGTATCTTACAGCTCATATAAAGAAAAATGTACCAGTCTCCAAATGGCCACATAAGCCCTACCAATTTTTAAATCCTTAGGAGTTTTTTTTTTGTTTTAAGGACCTTTATAACTAGCTTTTTAAGCCTTCTAGGTGATGTTAAGTGGACACTTATTTCCTTGCCTTATCACTCCTTTATTGCATCCAGGAAAGTTTCCCTGGCTATACTTTAGAAAAAGGGATTATTAGAACAAAGTTATAAAAAACTTAAATCTCAGAAGATTTTATTTTGTTGGCTTAGAAAAATAATAAAGAAGTCAACCTCCACTGTCTTTATTGGAACTTCTCCTTGGTTCTTTGCCCCTATTTTGATGACAACGTTTTCAAAGCTGAATTTTAAGTTTTATCTCTTGTAGGGCCCTATGTGGGCTTTTAATTCCACAGACTACTAGGCCTAACTCTGATCCCTCTGGTCTTACTCCCCTTGACATGGACCCCTTCCTTGCTTAGAAAAACAGTATTTTCCCTCTATAGTTTTTGGACTCCTAAAATACTTCGACTCCCAAGTCCTTTTTGTTTGACTTGACCAATAGCATGATTTATAGGACTTTCTAGCTGTAACACTATCTACACTTTCTTTTCTTTAACCATGGAGTTTCAGCTCTGTGCTAAACATTCTGCTCTGCCCCAGAATACAGGGAAAAACAAAAAAACAAAAACACAGAAAACTAGCAATTGCAGCCCGTCACCACTTGGATCCAGGCTTTACTACTTACTAGTTGCGTCATCTTGGTCATGTCCCTTGAACTCTGTCCTTTGGTCTTCTCACCTGTGAAATAGTAGGGCCCTAGGTCAGAGTTGTTTCAATTAAATAACACATACATGTATATTGCTTAGAGAATCCATAGATTATTCTGTAAATAATGCTAATCCTGTGTCCTCAACCTTATCTGGTCACCATTCCTGTCTGCCTTGGTCCTTGGCCTCCATCAGATTGACCACTCACCCTGATAACAAAAAGGAATGTTTATATGAAGTGATCACAAGCACTGCAAAACCTATTAAAAGATGGATTCATATTATAATACTTACTAGATCAGAGCTAAAAATATTACAGGCTTACATGGTCTTAAAGTTTTTCTTCACTTGATAGTAAGGATGCTTTTAAAAGGCTGTTTATGGGGCTTAGAGGATACTTTGGGCTAAGAGCTACACAGTGGGTCTTCACGTGAGTAGTCCTCACCGTATTTACAATTCTTTGCCTTATGTTTATGCAGTCTTAGAATATAAGGAGATAGTATTTTAATAGTGAGGACTTAGGAGTATTCAGCTGTGTGTGCTTTAGCAGAATTGAAATGGTTAATCAAGACCAGTTCTTGTGTTACAAATATATCACCATGTTTGTACTATATACCAAATCATTTTATTCACTGATTAGATTGAGAGTTATTGCCACAGACCAGGCATTCAAGATAACATAGAAAATACAGACATATGTAGAAAATTATCCAGGTCTTTAAGAAACTGATCTAATGAAAAAAAGAACAGAAATAAATATTTATTAAGTATTATAACAATAGTGATATACACAGGTTATTAAAGAACTGAGGACAGGTCAAGAGCATGTGCACTCTTCAGTGTTTTATGGTCACGGTTTTTTGATTAGATGCCATATAAATATTGACAACATTCCACAGCACAGCTAAGCATACAGATTTGGATCTTGTCTTTCACAAGGAGGACGTTAAGGAGAATTGGTTCCTCCCATTATCAAAAAACCGATTTGAATAAAAATTTATTGGCAATGGGTTACTATCTACTTTGTAGCAGATCAAAAAGATTTTTCATAAGTTAACGGATTTTTGGGCTTGCTTGTTTTGTTCTTTTGATGCCATGTAGACACAACCACAGATATTTTCAGTTCATGGCCTGAAAACGGTTGAAATGATATGCTCTTGGGATGTCTCATAGGAAGAGGGTTTGTCACAAGTGGGGGGGGGGGGAAGACCACTAGAATGGGAAGTCGCCTTTATTTGCAATTTTATGAGAAATCAGAGTTCTTAAGTCATAAACCACCAATTAGAGGAAGAAAAATATGATTTTCATTATACCAGGAGTTGTGTGATTCTCCTCTATTTTCCCCTTCTTGCCAGTTCAGTTTGGTAGGATTGTGAAACTGTATTAATAATCATTGTAATCCCTTTCATTTCAGAAAGTCATTTTGGTTACCCAACAAATGCTTCACATAGGACTAAGTGATACTATTTAAGAGCTTCTTTTTCTTGGTCCAAAACTATTAGATTTTCAGAGTTAGCAAACGGTTACCAAAATTTACTTCTATTTAAGACTTTATAATTTAGGACATTTATTTCGTATAGAAAACAAACGCTAATTGAACACTTCTGCATTAAAAGCCCATAATATGGGAGGCACCTGGGTGGCTCTGTTGGTTAAGCATCTGACTTTGGCTCAAGATCATGCTCTCATAATTCGTGAGTTTGAGCCCCACACTGGGATCTCTGCTGTCAGCACAGAGCCCACTTCAGATCTTGTCCCCCTCTCATTGCCCCTCCTCTGCTTGCACACACGCACTCTCAAAACTAAACATTAAAAAAAATTAAGCCCATAATATGGTATTCAGGGTGGAAAATTTAAGAATTGAATGCAAATTCTATCTACAACAGATACATTTGACAAAAGGTGTGATTCATTCGTCTATTAGACAAAAACCTATTACTTGTCTGCCACATTCTTAGCTTGAGGAGATTCTGAAGATACAGCTATGAAGAAGGCAGGCACCTTACATGGCCTCACTTTTGAGGGGCTGGCAGATTTTTACTAACAATTATAAGCCTTCACTATGGGCCAGACACTGTAAAACTAGAAATAGAAGATCCTGTCTCAAGGTGATGACAGTTTAATGAAAAAGACCATAAATTAAGCAATGACTAAGCATCATAAGAACAATAGAGGTGTAGAGGGACAAAGGAGAGGCCAAGAGAAAGTGCAGCCATCAACCTACTTACCAATCAGAATTTTGTGTTTTATTACATGCTGCATAAATATGGGGGACACATTGTAGCACAGCTAATATACATGCTTGGTGAGCAACTTATGACGTGCTGAGTATCACAGATAAAATGAGAACGTAGAAGTTAATTCTGTTTGGTGGTATCAGGGATAGCTTCATGAAAGTCATTTGAGCTAAAATCTTCATTGAGGATTCCAGGCACCAGGAGAGGAGGACGCCAGTTTGAGGAATTAGTGTGAGGCAGAAAAATACAGACATTTAGCACATGGTAAATAGTCGTCCATGGCTAAATTCGGAGTTAAAGAGAGTTAATACAAACAAGGCATTTACTAATTTGTTTTTTCAGGTCTGAAAAGGCCTCATGTGCTTTGATAAAACTTAAGGCTTTCGCTTGAAAGCAAACTTTGATTTGGGAGATGATAAAATGAAGAGACCCGAGACCTCTGAGGAGAGAGATGCACAAAGAAGCAATAAAGGCATCGTGCTGGGAACCTGGTGTAAAGTTTACTTCTAGCTGTTTCACAGCTTTCCTTAAGCTTACAGGAAGTGTTTATTCACTGAATCCCTAAAGTTTCGTTGAGAAATCAAGTACCACATACTCTGTTCAGTATTACTGGGTAAAAGGAGAATTATAAAATGGTGCATGACTACAAGGAGGGCAAATACATTAACGATACACAGGACTCCAAGCAATAGAAACGCTTACATAGAGGACACACAAGGTTCACGGTGAAGAGTAAGTAATTCTGAAGAGAGTGACCTAGAAAGGATTTACAGATTGGCGTTCCGACTCTAGAGCCTGCAGTCCATGACACGTTTTTCGGAGATATCATTGTTCTTTGGGGCTTGTCTTAAAAGGGGCTCTTTTATCCCAGAGAGACACAGGTTCTGAAACAGAAAACTGTACGCAAGAGATTTATAGGGTAGCTCTACCCGAAAAAAAGAGAAGAAAAATAAAGAGAGGCTTACCTGTGACCCAGTACCATGGAGGAGAGGGCCAGTGCGCTGGGAAACGCCGAAGCTAGGAAAACTCCTCAGAGTAGGGGGGACTTAACTGAGGCATTGGGCCAGTCTTTTATAGCTAAGCATCAGTCAATTGTTGGCAGCTGGGAACCCCGTGGAAGTGGTATACCTATGGGCGAGGCAATTGCCTACAGCTGGGGATGAGGCCCAGTGATGGATGCAGCTGGGTGCTATCACCAAAAGTTTCGCTCCGGACGAGGCAAGATGCTAGGTGGAAATTGATTCCATGATGAGGAGTTTCCTTTTAGTTTTTTCATTGCAGGCTGTAGACAGCCCTAGAAAGCTTTTGAGGAGATAAAGTGGCACACATTGATTTTAGTTTTAGAAAGTTATTTCTGGGGCGCCTGGGTGGCACAGTCGGTTAAGCGTCCGACTTCAGCCAGGTCACGATCTCACGGTCCGTGAGTTTGAGCCCCGCGTCGGGCTCTGGGCTGATGGCTCAGAGCCTGGAGCCTGTTTCCGATTCTGTGTCTCCCTCTCTCTCTGCCCCTCCCCCGTTCATGCTCTGTCTCTCTCTGTCCCAAAAATAAATAAACGTTGAAAAAAAAAATTAAAAAAAAAAAAAAAAAGAAAGTTATTTCTGGTAACAGTGTAATGGGCAACTTGGCCTGGTGATAGATGCTGGCAGGTGAAACTAGTTTGATGGCTATTGTAATAGTTAAGGCCCAGTTCAAAATACTTAAGTCCTGATTTAAACCTGTGAAAGATTTCCCAAAATCTTCCTAGGCAGAACAATCTCCCTCTACCATTCTTCCATAACATTTTAGTTTATCTTTATTTTAGCCCTAAACACAATCTGGCTTATATCTTGATTCTGTGTATGTCTCTTTATTGACTGTGAATTTGGGGGGATCAGTAACCATCTACTCTTATCTGTATCTCCCACGGGACCTCCCTGAGCTGTGAATAGAATGAGCATTTGATGAAAGTGTTGCGAATTGAACAGTTCAAGGAAGAGATGATAAGCTTCTAAGATTGAGTCAGTCACAGTGGGGATGAAGAGAAAGGCATTGATGAATAAGACTCTGAGAAGGTAGAAATGGGAGGAATAGCTTTTGGGACTATGGCATAACTATGTTTATCAAACACACTGAAACACAGCTACATAAGCCCATTAATATTTATGCATTTATTTCCTACATTTTCCGGCGTCATTTCTTAAAACATTTTCCCTCTTTATATAAGTTTCTTAGAGTTTGTTTTTCCAGTTACACATCAAAGAAAAAAGATAAGTTGCAAGTAGTTTTCATCCTTTAAATTAATGCTGTTTTGTTACATGCCTGCCTGAGGATTTAAAGTTCAGGTAATATTTCTACCTTAGTGAACCTTTGCTTTTGTAAGATCTTTCTGCCTACATTCCAAATGAACGCCCCTAACTTCTTTGCCAATTCATTCATGCTCTTATGACTTCAGGAAAATGTTAAGATATCCAGGAAATCAAGAGTGAAAGTATTTTCCTGTCTTAGGGTCTGATTTGGTCAAAAGAAGATATGGCATGTTAAAATTACAATGTATCTTGGAAACATGAGAAAGACTTTGATTCTAAAGGGAAAGTATTCCAAAGCTGAGAGGGAGCACATTTTATTTGTGAAAAAGACATGAACATGTAGTGACAGAAGAATAGAATGTATCATCAGGAAATACAGATTGACAAGCTGACCATGAGCAACTCTGTGTCCCTGTATTTTCTTTTTCTTGCTAGAAAACTGAAATAGTACTATTTCCTGTTGTCACCAGTTCATATATAAGGAAAATATAAGGATATAATTAAGTGGAAATAATTTCTAAATTGTAAAATAGTGTGTCTTATTTTGTAGAATGCTTATCCTCCATATATTTCTATTTTGAAACACCCCATAATTAAAACAATAGAGTCCAATACCACATGTTTGGTATTTGATTACTTATAATAATGATATCTAAAATTCATTAAGTGCCTACTCCCTGGCCGGCCACTGTGCTTCATTTAATTCTTCTAGCAGCCCTAAGGTGAGGTAAAATCATTTTGTCCATCTTATTAATGATGTATATTTAAAGAAATAAAAGTATATTTAAAGAAATTAAAGTATTTAATTTATATTAAAGTATTTAAAGTATATTTAAAGAAATAAAATAAATTTCAAAGATCAGTTAAGTGGCATATAATATCTATATATCCTTAGAGCCTAAACAACTAATGTTTAGCAATAGACTGCATTCTTACAGATAGATGATAGATGATGAATAGATAGATGATAGAGTTGGTTAACTTGTGGGAGTATGTTGTATCATGTTGTGTATGTGTGTCTGTGCACATGTCTGTACATATAGGTATGCAAAAATAAATATCTACAGTAGGAAAATTTGATTATCAGAAAATTACGCAGCTACAGACAATGAGGGTATATGTAAATAAAGATGATAAGCATCCAGCCTAACCTTCTTTCGTTTGCAGTTTTATATTTGGAAATACACCCTACTTCATTCTTGAGGGCAGTACTATCTGATAGAAATAAAATGAGGGGCACCTGGGTGGCTAAGCCAGTTAAGCATCCAACTCTTGATTTCAGTTCAGGTCATGAATGTTCTCACAGTTTTTGAGTTTGATTCCCGTGTTGGGCTCTGTGCTCTCAGCAATTGGGATTCTTTCTCTCTCTCTCTCAAAATAAATAAACACTAAAAATAATTTAGAAATATGATGAGAGCCATTTACGTAATTTTAAATTTCCCAACAGCCACATTGAAAGAGTAACAAGAAACAGGTGAAATTAATTTTTGTAACTATTAGATATAACAAAGGATTTCAATCCCTACTTCCCTTGCAGACATGAGGAAAGAGAACTCAGAAAAATTAAATCACAGCCCTATTTTAGAAAATGAAGGCTGAATTTTCACTTTTAAAAGTTTCTGCTTTTCATATTGCTGAGCGGCTTTGGGCAATCTACACTTTTAGTTCACCAGCTTAGTGATGGGAGTTTCTCTTTTCTGAGATAATTATATTTTATGTCAAATCCTTGATGAAAACATAATGAATTTCTCTTCAGTTTTTTTCCTGGACTATATTTGTAACCAACTCATTCTCTCTAGGGACATGTTCTAGCCAACTCAATTGCAAAGCAAAGTGGTTATCACTTGTTCAAATTCAGCAAGTATGTATTAATTGTCTGCTATATGCCAACCACAGATATAATTATGAAACAGTTCTTTCACAGGTGGAATTCATAGATTAGATTAGAAGAAAGACAAAATACAATGACCAATTTGTTTCTCTGATGTTAGAAACAAATGAAGTATACAGGCACTTTTCCCCTAAATCTGTACTTACTATATACCTACTACACAAGAGAACAAGACACAGATGCATCAAGGAGAGTGAAATTAGTAGCCAGTTCCTGAAAGGAATGAAATTTGGTGTTTTGTCAAATGAGAAATTGATAAATTTTTAGAATCTTATCATAGGTTTTCAATTTTTAGAATATTTAAAACTTAAAATGATAAAAAGCAGCCTGTAAGTACCAGATAGGACTTATTATCAACTTTTAAACTTGTTTGGTCAATTACTCAATAGAAATAGTAAAGAGGGTTGTAGGAAAAGTACTGGATTATGAAAAACATTTACACATAATCATGATTAGTGTTAGATTTTTAATAAAATGTAGTTAAAGTTGGTTATCTTTGGTTATCCACCTTTCAAACACCATTTGTATCTGGAGGGAATTCCTCGTTGTGTGGAACTCGAAAGTCAAAAAGGAATATTTATTCTCCAGAATCTTTCTCTGTAGGCAGCCTGGACTCAGCCATGGTGGAGCCCAGTGGGTCCATAAGAGGTGTCCAGTGGCTATGGCACCAGCAGTAGCCTCCTAACCAGACTGTTACTGTATTCTGACTTGGGCTCTTGTATGCCAACTTTCTTTTCCTTCCTGGCATTTCCTGATAATGTTACTCTAGCATTCCTGTTGATTCTCTGAAGTACTAATAAGCCACCAATTAGTTTTATTTCAGAATCAATTAGTCAAAATCAGTTTCAGGCATTTATAACCAAGATCTGACTTGTATAGAAATTGGTACCAGGAAGTGTGTCATTGGCCTCAAAGCCTTAGGGCAATGAGGATCTTATCTCTGGTTAAACTGGGATTGAAGGCAGTGAAAACTCTAGTTAATGCCCAATCAGTATCTGGTAGTCTATGGCATACAATGGCAAAACAACTAATTACCACCTGTGGTTACCATTAATGAGGTGTCCATTTAAGGCACATTTCTGAGGTTATCACTTTGATGCAATAATAGAACAGAATTAAGATCATGCAATTTCAAGGATGTAGGGAAGGGTGTTTATTTCTAATAGAAATGAGTAAAGATAGAGAAGGAGTAGGTGACAGTTCAAAATTCTTGATGCAAGTTATGAAATAAACCTTAGTTCTTAAGTTCTTAAAACAGAACTTTCTATTACCATAAAGAACTTTATCTTCTTTTTCAGCTACAGTGTTGAAAATCAAAGCAAAATTTGAAAATGCAGATTGTCAAGTGTATTCATTTGAGTTCACAACAATGCCAGGTCTCCCAATGAAAGTGAATTTTGATTGAGAAGGAATAAAAAATATTAATAGAGTATATTGGATGATATGGGAAAATACAAAGGCCTTGATGTACCCTGAACCCTAACTCTCACTTGCCTCTCTTTCCAGCTATATCTATCTTAACTTCCATGTCTGGTAAGACTGTTTTACTCCTGTATGGAAGATGATGAAGTCACTTTTTTTTTTTTTTTGAGAAAATTTCCCTTCCCAAGGGAAGTCATTTATTCTGAAGACTTCTTTACATTAAGACTTCTTACTTAATGTCTGCAAACTTATTGCCACAACTGGGGAAGGTAATAGAAATGGATGCCATATTAAAACGAAGGGGGGAATATTTTGACCCCAAAGGAATTGGAAGACCTGGAAAATACTTTTTAAAAAAATTTGGAAAAGATGTATGAAAGATATTCTGAGATATCAAGAAGACACTAGATCAGATTGCATTTTAAAAATCAATTCAATTAAGGTGTTTTCGTGGCTGAGTGGCTAAAACCTGAATTAAAAGGTGGCTTATGCCCAATAAATTTGAGATGGACAAAATTCCCTGGCATAACATATAAGAAAGGATGCAAATGTTCTGAGTGATAGAATTGCCAACCATAAGTTATTTGTGGTCTACTCATCCATCCTAACCATGTTTCCTAAAAGGGTTCAGAAGATATTCTCTTCATCACAGTCTTGATAAATATACTGGTGAAAAGGTGCCAAATTTTCTGAAAAGTCTTGTAATATTTCAGATTCGGGAAGGGAATCTGCAATTGAAATGAGCTTCCTGATATCAGTAGAGTAGGAAGATCCTTAGGTACCAGAAGTCATGTAAGAGGAATTATCACCACAGGTACATACTGTGAATCTTTATCCTATTCTTCCTCAAAGAAATCTGTGATCATTTACCAAATAATTATGTATTAGGGAGCAGGAAATACCCAGTTTTCAGAGCCTGTTGGACACTGTCTCTAAGTTAACAATTCCTTGGAATTCAGAGGACCACTGCTGTTGCACTGGTTAAGAACAGGGTATAGGGCAATTGGCAATAAATGGAATTGTAACCCAAATCCTTTCTGAGATGGGATCAATGATACCTTAGCAACATTCTATAGTTGTTTTCAAAGTCACTGATTTTGTATCACTGGGAAAACAGGAAAACTGGAAGGGGTGTGGTCTGAAGTGATTCACTTTGTCCATCAGGGGTAAATAGAATTTCTGCTATTCTGCAGGGTCTGGGAAAAGTGTGGATGGAAACCATGTCATCTCTGGAGCTCCTTCTCATACTATTATACCTCTAGTAAAAGTTGATGGAAGACTGATACAACCTTATACATTCAAGATGACCAAGGTTTCAGCTCACTTAGGAAGATGCATATAATTTTCCAACGGGATAATGAACTCCAATAAGTATTGCCTGCTTATGACAATAGGAAATCCTGCACTTGGAATGATTTAATAATTTATTAGACTATGGGTTGCCTCCTTTTAAATAGGAATAGGTATATATGGGGTTGTAAATGGGTATTTGAATTAACAGGGTGGTAATTGTTCTTGAAGGGAAGGTAAGAATAGAAAGAAGGGAACATATGGATAATGGGCAACCAAAGAAATAGTAGTTTGGTTGGCTTTTTTTCCTATTTATTATATAAAACCTGTTTTTAATTTTAATTTTTTCTTGCAGGAATACCCAATGTGTGAGACTTAGTGGAAAGCAGTGCTCTTTTATCCACTGAGAAAGCCTTATAGAGACAAATATTTTCTCTCTAGTTCTTGGTAATGAGAACATTGGCATATGACCAATGCTTAGTGTTCCCCTGGGGACAATGCATCTTGAGGAAGTGACTCAAGGATGTGCAATCGTTTTATGCCTCTTACCTCACTGAAGTCTTCTGATGTACTAAGGATAGATGGAGATTTTCCAAGAACAATCTACAGAGAAAAAACTCTGGTCTTCTGGGAATTGTGAGGAGGATGGAGGTTATCTGGCCATATAGATAATATTTGTTTTGTTTTGTTTTGTTTTATAAATTTCCATTCCTTTTGTTCTCAACTTTGATTAAAACCCCTTCTCCTTCTACAAAATCTGGTGCCTACAAGCCTGTTAGGATTTCTGCAGACTGAATCAACTTAACTTTCTCGGATACTCCAAAGTGCAGGTAATATCCTCACTCAGCCATTTAACCAATCCCTCTACTGTATTTTTTATCTAACACTTGGTTGAAACGTTTCATCCACTGAAGTCTCTTATATGCTTTGTCCTTTTGACTTGATACACTTTTTATTTCTTTAATGCATTTTGGAATGGCTACAGGAGGAATAGAAGATAACTACATCTTGCCAGTATACCATATTTAACACTGTGATACCCACAAATCATCCTCTTTCAATAGGCTAGGATAAGCACAGCAAGATTTAATGTTAGTTAAGAGTTGACTGTGAATAAATGATATCACTGTTCTTTAAAGCACATGACCCTGTCATTACTAAAACAACTGCACTCTCAGTGATGGTATAGCAACTCCATTCTGGTTACATTTTTTTTTTTAAGTGGAAGATGTCAAGATCAATGGGGCCACTTTAGCATCAGAGCATGATTGACTACTGTTAATGTCTGACCCAATTTTGATTTCTAATTTTGAGAACATTACAGGAAAATCTAGAATATGGACTTTCCAAAAACTTCATAGGAAAAACTTAATTGACTTTTTACATTTGCTGTAACTTACTCAGTTAAAATACTTTTGCAGACTTTTTTTTCCTAGTAAAATAAAAAAAAAAAACACTTAATGTTCTTCCATATGGCTCAAGTTGAAAGTATATGTGTGTCTCTCTCTACCCTATCTAAAACACAGAGAACCTCAAAAATTGTACTGGATCTGAAATTTAGATATTTTCATTCCAAGATTAGGACTTAAGATTCTTTCCAAATAACATTACCCCAGTTGAATTTATGGCCTTTTGATGCCCTGGACTATTCCCTTTTGAGGACACTGCCTGAGACGCTGATCTTTCTATAGTTGGCCTGTGAGATTTAAAAGACAGGCTCCAGTAAAGCATAGAGTGTGCTTGTAGTCAAGGGATACGACCTCAGTCAGAAAAACTGGGAAAAAAAGACCATGTCAGTCTTTACTTCCAAGAAAAGCTAGTTGCTGTTTTGATAACAGTAATGTCCCTTTAGTTCAAAGTTACCAGCTATCAAAACAAGTTGCAGTTCACAGCAGACTAACCCCTTTCCATTATGGAGAAGTAGATTGTAGCATGATTGAGTCCAAATAAAAATATATTTACAGAGAAAACTAGGCCCATGAGAAGCAAGCAGAAATTCGCAACAAGCTAAGTGTCATAAATGTTCAGGCAAAAAATTTCACCATATACATACAATTTACATCCATAAGACTAAGGTATCATTAGAAAAGTTGTATTAGAAGGAAACGATATTTTAAAAGAGGAGTCGCTAAGGAGATAGGGTAATAGAAAGCAATCATCTATCAAAACAGAATACACAAAATCACTCTTGCTCCATCACATGTGTTAACTGTTCAGCAAAATGGCTCGGCTGTGTGCTCAGTATGAGGTTTGAGTAGGCAGTATTATCGTCTGGCATCAGAGCCAGGGCAGGATCCAGCTTGAACCTCCAAGTCATTGCATAAGGAAATATGAAATTGCAGAACAATGTGGGTGGGCAACAGACTTGACCCAACTCTCATTTATTAAATAAACACAGATTTGACTAGTCGTACTTCTGAGAACTTTAGCAGTGGCATTGCCAGGGTGTAACACTTGGGGGAGAGGGGATTGGAAACCATTATAAATCTCCATGAGCAACCTCCTCCAAGTTGCCCCTAATAAACTTACGATCTAAGCTATCTAAGTGAAATCAAGCGTGCTCGCTCTTCAATGCAGTTTCACGACAAATCAATTAGCCTCCACTTCCAAAAACCTTTTTGCCACCAAGTCCTTTCTATAAGAAAGTTTGGGAGCTTCCACCCCACTAAATTTTAGTCCAGCTCTTGAGATTATGTGCAATGTTGGTTCTTGTTGAAACCAGAACACTAAGGGGCCTCCTTGTTCTTCAGTCCTCCTGCATCACTATTACATTTGCTGGCAGCTAGAGCAGGTAAAGAAAACCGTATTGTTTGTGTAGTATAAAAGATGACTTCTTAAAGATGTGCAGACAGCGAAACCCATGCTTAAGCAATTGTAAAAACGAGAAAAACATGAAAACAATTAGTAATCTATTTATACATATAAAAACTGGAAAATGATTTCTTACCGTATGGACTGGAGAGCTCTCTGAAATTTCCTTCTTTACAAGCTACTTGGCAGAGAGGAGCATATTCTGGTTCTACACAGAAAGAAAATCATGGGGTGGGGGGTAGGTTTTGCAAGTGCATGAAGTGGACACATTTGGGTAAGGCATGCCCATTTTAAGTCAGGTGCATTTTTCCATAATATTTGTATAGAAAATAACAAAATGAGTACCATGCAGCTTTTCATCACATTGCACTGTTGCATTTTCTAATTATGATATTTGTCAGTATAACCAGTGAGATTTTAATATTTATAAAATAAATATACTCTAAGCCTATGAGTTTTCAGTTTTTGAAGCTCTTGTAAGAAAGTGCTTCTCTTGTCTGAGAACTTGTAAGTCAACATTTCTTTTGATTGATTGATTGATTCATTTATTTATTTATATTTTAATTCCAGTATAGTTAACATGCAGTGTCATATTAGTTTCACATATACAATATAGTGATTCAACTATTCCATACATCACCCCTTGGTCATCAAAATAAGTGCCCTCCTTAATCCCCATCACCATTTAACCTACCCACCACCCCCTTCCCCCCATCTCCCCTCTGGTAACCATCAGTTTGTTCTCTACAGTTGGGAGTCTGTTTCTTGCCCCTCTCCCCATCTTTTCCCTTTGCTCATTTGTTTTGTTTTTTAAATTCCATCTATGACTGAAATCATATGGTATTTGTCTTTCTCTAATTATGCTTAACATAGCCACAGCAATCAGACAACAAAAAGAAATAACAAGCATCCAAATCTGTAAGAAAGAAGTAAAACTTTCACTATTTGCAGATGACATGATACTATAGACTCCACCAAAAACTACTAGAACTGACAAATGAATTCAGTAAAATTGCACAATATAAAGTCAATATGCAGAAATTTGTTGCATTTCTATACACTAAAAATTAAACAGCAGAAAGAGAAATTATGGAAACAATCTTATTTACAATTGCACCAAAAATAATAAGATACCTAGGAATAAACATAATCAAAGAGATGAAAGACCTATGCTCTGAAAATTATAAAACATTGATGAAATTGAAGACGGCATAAAGAAATGGAAAGACATTCCATGCTCATGAATTGGAAGAAGAGATGTTAAAATGTCTATACTACACAAAATAATCTATGGATATAATGCGATCCCTTGGATTTATATACCTGTTAGCACCTGAAAACTCTTATCATCTGACCTAAATATATGAAAGATAGTCTGCTGGGTGCCATGTAAAACATGTTCAATAGAACCTTAAAATCCATTGAGTCTAACTGCCACAGCTGTCCTGATAAGACTTCAAGACTTATTCAGAATATACCCTGCTGGGTTGCCTGGGTGGCTCAGTCGGTTGAGCTTCTGACTTCGGCTCGGGTCATGATCTCACGGTTTGTGAGTTTGAGCCCCGCATCAGGGTCTGTGCTGACAGCTCAGAGCCTGGAGCCTGCTTTGGATTCTGTGTCTCCCTCTCTCTCTGACCCTCCCCCGTCCATGCTCTGTCTCTCTCTGTCTCAAAAATAAATAAACATTAAAAAAAAAAAAAAAAGAGGGGCGCCTGGGTGACGCAGTCGGTTAAGCGTCCGACTTCAGCCAGGTCACGATCTCGCAGTCCGTGAGTTCGAGCCCCGCGTCAGGCTCTGGGCTGATGGCTCAGAGCCTGGAGCCTGTTTCCGATTCTGTGTCTCCCTCTCTCTCTGCCCCTCCCCCGTTCATGCTCTGTCTCTCTCTGTCCCAAAAATAAATAAACTTTGAAAAAAAATTAAAAAAAAAAAAAGAATATACCCCGCTGACATACAGATAGCCAAGGTTATAAACAAAACACCATAAATAAAAATAAAATATGTATGAGCTGTTAGGATAGTATTTTTGATGTGGTAGAGTCTGAATAGTATCAAGAAAGCTATATACTCAGAGTAAATAATTGTTTTTCTTATTTAGCCACTCAAAATATTCTTTCTCTACCCAGAATGTTACAACTAATTTCAAAGCTTTGTGTCCTCACAGCACGTAACTCTTTGGATTCTTTGGACTTTTTTTAAACCACAACTGCATCTACGTTTCATAAGCTGTCATTTAACTGGACAAAACTTCTGGCCAGATGCAGCTGGAGTGCTTTTGTGTATGAGGCATTGTCTGCTTATTAAGCATTGTCTGTAATTTCAATATAAATTGTTGAGCAGACATTTCTGCTTACAGAAAATAGAAGTTGGCCTAAAAGACACCAGAGATACAACGGACAACAATTCTTGTGAGAATCAAGCAATTCTCTGTGACAATATTAAAGAAATCAGGTGAAGGCAAGAAAAGGGTGAGGAGAGGTCTATGTAGCCTTGAAAAGACTTAGATATATGTGGGTGCTCATAATATTCTGAGGCTGGACATCTTCATGATGCCAACAGTGAACAGAACTTCCCCTGGAAGGAGGCGAAATGAAAGACCTTTGTTTAGATTCCAAATGGAAATGGAACCCCCACACCCCCTCCTCGCCAAACAAAATAAAAAAATAAAATAAAATAAAAAGAAAGAGAGTTAGGGAAGTTCTTCAACAGATATATCTTGGCTTTCTCAATCCATGAGCCATTTTGCTCCAGGGGATACATCCAAACATAAATTTTATGAAGAGACCCCGTGATTTGGCACCGTGAGTTGGCGTATAATTGGACCCACTCACAGGATCTTAACCTTCTCTGCCAGGGGAGTCATCATCTGAATGGGAAAAACCATTGCAAAATTTTCCCTTCATCTAAGAAGAATGACTAATTTTAGATGTATCACAAGGAAGTGTTTTGTTCCAAACATAGTTCCTAGAAATAGTGGGGCATTCCAGTCCAACAGATGAAAACCTTCCTCACAAGAACCAAATCAGTGTATTGTGCACCACTTGCCAGTGAATCCAAATTGCCTGCCTTTAAGAAGATGAGAAGACAATGGAGCTTCTAAAAGAATGGATGATTCCAAAATCTCTATGTAGATTATCTCTCGATTGTAGAATATTTACAGCAAAATTTCATTCCCAGGAGATCTTTTCCTCATCACTCTTGGACCCATCCTTTCTTGCTGCTCTCACTTGTTAAGTGAAAGCACATTTTATCATCAGGCTAAACAAAGCTTGGTTGAACATTTAAATCTGTTATATAATTTTGACAAATTAAAAAATTTTAATGTGACTTTTGAATTAATTTTACAGTTATTACAAACAACATGGTAGTAAATTTTTAAATTTTTAAATAAAATAAATTCTTACAATTTTTCATTTAAGTTTTAAACATGCATGGGGTATTGGTAAGTTTATTGAACTAAAGATGGAATACTGAGTCTAATTCTGATTTTCTCAATAATTAATTTAGATCAGTAACTTCATTTTTCTATTCATCTGTACAATGAAAGAATTGACCTCTTGATCTGTAAATTATTTCCAGATCTAAAATTCTTTGATTCTAAATGAAACAGATTTCTTCTCCTTATATCAGAAATAAGCAGAAATATAAGGTGGTTTTTACTAAGTGCTGAATGACTATATCAGGTACGGAGGGAGATATCAGTTCTAGCTTACATGGCATGATAGATTCATGGAGGATGTGTGATTTAAGCCAGGACTTGGACGTGTCCAGAATTTTTATAAGTTCATTTCAGAGGAATGTATGGAGGAAAAACAACTCAAGATGTATTAAAGTCAGGAAGCAGACCAAATGGAGAATTCCTTTAGGAGAGGATAGTATTAAGTTTAGAGACCAAATTTAGGAACATCTTTAGTGCCTGGTATACAATATACAGAATTTACCCTAAAAATGGGTAGCACACAATTTTGTTGTTGTTGTTTGGAGTAGGGTAGTTGAGGGGCGGATTACGTGTGCTAAAAGGTTTTTGGAAAAGAAGAAAGTATTACTTGGTTCCTACTACCTATCAGTTTCTGTCTTCATCCAGGAACATGAACAGCTAAGAGTCTATTTTATTTTTTAAAGTGTTAATTTGATTATTTAATTTTTATTCCATGTCAAAATGTGGCATGGGGCAAGTGGCAGGATTTCTTGTATCTGTACATTAGCTCAGATTTCCTCCATTTCATTATTTAATCCAATTGATCTGATTATTTATGGGTAATAAGGGAATTTATTCCTGCATGCTACATTATTGCTATGGAGTATATGTCTGTGCCCCTTCAAACTTCATATGTTGAAATCCTAACCCCCAATATGATAGTATTAGGAGGTGGTGCTTTTGGAAGGTGATTAAGTCATGAGGCTGGAACCTTCATGAATGGGATTCATGTTCTTATAAGAGACCCCAGAGAGCTCTCTCTCCTCTTCTGTCATGTGAGGACAAAGTGAGAAGACGGCCATTTATGAACCTGGAAGCAGGCTCTCAAACACTGAATCTGTTGACACGTTGGTCACAGACTTCTCAGCTTCCAGAACTGTGAGAAATAAATTTCTAATGTTTATAAACTATTCATTCTATGGTGTTCTGTTATAGCAACCTGAATTGACTAAGAAAATTATTGAGAAGTCATTTATTTCTTCCTTAACTATTTCATGTGTGCTGTGCTTAAGGGCCTGGGCTGAGCTCTGAGAACAAGACAGATATATCCTTCACTTTCTGGAATTTATCATCTCTGTCCATTCACTCCTTGGGCTAAGCAGTTTTTCAGAACTTGTATTTTTGTATAGTCTTGCATATTTTCCTGGTAATGATAAAAAACAAAACAACTATGCAGCACACATCCACATAGTTTGACAGTTATCAGAAATCCTTATTTCTCTTAGGGAATAATTTGTAGCCAACACTATTCCATCTTACTTGTGTTGCCAAATCCTCAAAGCTCATAAGGAGAAATTCCAAGTATGTCAACTTAAGTAGGGGTTTATTAATTTAAACTATTTTACTTGCATGATTCTCCCTAGAGTATGCAAATCTGAACAGTAGAAAATTCTGTGAATTCTATAGGGAAAAGAGAGGGAAATGAGCTGGTGTGATAGAAGAAATAGAGGAAACAACCAGTAGACATCAATGAACAAAGTGAAGATGAACCCACCATCTTCTGTTAAAACTTCAAGGCTCATAATTTATTCTTGGAAAAAGTGAAAACATTTATTAGCCCTTTTGTGATCTCATTTCTGTTTTAAGCTTCTCTCTGGTTTTTATTGTAATCTGATTTCACTTGTATAAAATGTAAAGCAATGTTGAGATCATACAATGTAACATGGTTTTGCTACCACAGTTTTTCAGTAGACTGTAAAAGACAGATTATGCTTTTCTTAAGTTAGACATTCTCACCTTTTGAGGCATTTAACACCATCATGAAATTTAGCATGGTGTTTATATTAGAGTCATGTGGTACACATCTTTTGCTCTGGGAGCCCCTCGATCACGAAAGTCTCAGTTCCTGGCCCAGAAATCATTATGAAGTATTGACTAATGGAGACTTGTCTCTGTTCTAAAGGATTTTTTTAAGTCTCCCTTCTTTTGGAATATATACAAAATCTTGGGAGATGATCCAGCCAGTTTATCTTTGTGATCAGTGCTTTCAATCAGGTTTCCTTCATTTAAAAGATTTGCCAACTTTATCTATGAGCCATACTTTAATGGGGTGCCTGGATGGCTCAGTCGGTTAAGTGTCCAACTTCAGCTCAGGTCATGATCTCGCAGTTCATGGGTTCGAGCCCCACATCAGGCTCTGTGCTGACAGCTCAGAGCCTGGAGCCTGCCTCAGATTCTGTATCTCCCTCTTTCTCTGTCCTTCCCCTGCTCATGCTCTATCTCTCTCTCTGTCTCTCAAAAATAAATAAACATTTTTTAAAAAATTGAGAATATGAGCCTCACTTCAAATTGCCAATGATATCAGATAAGTAGTTTGAGATTGGTCACACAGTTGCCAGTGCTGGGCTTCTCCTTCATATGTGGGCAAACTATGCCTAACTCTCTGACCCAAACTGCCCCATATTGTGATGCTGCTCACAGCATGCTTTGCTATTCCAAAGGGCTCAGTAGCAATTCCTATTTTTGACATTTCTTCCCTTTTTAATCTTGACACAAAATTATCCTTGTGTTTTGGTACTGTAAACTATGGAAGTCCATTAGAAAACAGACATATGAAAATATCTACTCTACCTCCTCTAGAAACTGTCCTTGACCCATCAGCTAGCTTAGATTCCTCCTATTACACATTTCCATTGCTCTCTGTGTATTTGCGTAATAATTTTCCCAGGTATTAAGTATCTGCACAATTACTTGCTTAGGGTACATTTCCCCCTGCTGTAACATAAGCCCTAAGAAGGAAGAAAAAAGGAGCTCTCTCTATGTTTTGCCATTATATACCCATCACCTAACACAAAGAGTGGTGCCTGTAGGATGACCTCAATAATTGTGTGAACTGAATAAATAGAATGGCAGCTAGATATCTAATAGTAGGCAATTGATACATGTTAATTGAATAATGCTCCAGCATAGTGTATGACTTTTCTCAAGGAGGATTTTAAGGAATAATGGTGGGAATTTTTCTCTCAGTGATAGCTCAGTGGGGGGGAAATAATAATGCCTTCTCCGCACTTGTATAAAGGTGTTACTCATTTCCAGTAACAACACATGGCCTTCCTCCCAAAATGGCATTAGGTCAATGAGTGCTTGAAGGATTTATTTTATTCCAGACCATGTTAATATCTCCTTACATTTGTACATTGTTAACCAAATGGAAGAATGGCTGGATGTTATAGGAAATTAAAAGGATAAAACTAATCTCCTTTTACTCCTCAAAATTCAGGACACCTTTGGTTAAATTAAAGTGTAAATTATAACCACAGATACAAGCCCATTTAGGTGTGGAGCAACCATGTGATGGAAATTGGCTGAAATTCTGTAGATGCCTTACGAAACAGCCCTGAATACTACACTGCATAATGGTTGCTGCTGGGAGGAACAGCCAGGGTGCTTTCAGAGAGATCACCTCATGCATCACCCTGCTCCATATTGACTCCTACCATGAAAAGCAAGAGAATGTGGCATTTAGGGTGCAGACTCTGCATCATGATTTTACACGAATCATGAATCTACATGAGTTCAAAGCCTACACTTATTTCTTACTATTTGGGTTTTTTTCTGGGCAAGTTACTTATACTCTCAGTGCCTTATTCTCCTTATCTCTTAAAAATAGGTGGTGGTGGTCCCCACTGCATAAGGTCATCATTAGGATTAAATTAGTTAATGTAGGTAAAGTATGTACAGGAGTTTGCTAGAGTAAATGTTCAGTGAACACTGGTTTTATTATGACTACTATACAACATGGAACTTGCACAGTGGTGGAGGCCAACACTAAGCAAATAAAACAAACATGGTTCCAAATGTTCATCACCCTGACTAAAGAAACTAAAAAATAGGAAGGAACACAGGTTCACCTGTATTTCTCAAGTATGTGTAAGAAATAATAGTTGTTTTTTTTAATGTTTATTTATTATTGAGAGAGAGAGAGAGAGACAGAGACAGAGAGCATGAACAGGGGAAAGGCAGAGAGAGAGGGAGACACAGAATCTGAAGCAGACTCCAGGCTCTGAGCTGTCAGCCAGAGCCTGATGCAGGGCTCAAACTCACAGACCATGAGATCATGACCTGAGCCAAAGTCAAACCCTTAACCGACAGAGCCACGTAGGTGCCCCCAGAAATAATGTTTGGAATCTGTGCTACAGTTTATGTTTGTTAAAACAATCTTATGACCATACCATATTTAGTTATAACGTATGTCTCATAAGTAAGCAGGGGACGTATTGATATGCCTCATTAGCAGATGAAGAAATTAAAGAGAAGAGGGCGAGTGATGAGATCAAATGACCTGTACACAGTGGATCAGGAATTATAATGCAGTTCTCCTGAAATCTAGTCACAGACTTTCATATTCATCACTTGGCTACTGTTCTGAGGTTTGCCTCAGATTAAAAACTTTTTTTTTGCCTTTACTCTTTTATAAATCTATTCATTCTGGTCATTCAAAAGCACTTAAGAATGTCTACTGGGTGGATGGTAGCACTATCAACTAATTGGTTGATAGAATGTTCTGCATCTCTCTGATTTTCTGATGCATCAGTAGTTACTAAGTGTTAAACACTAGGGATTTATAAGTGAAAAGATCTAGTTCTTGACCTCAAAGAATTCATATTGTAGTGGGGAATGACGATAGAAAATGAATTAAAATATAGTATGATACGTTAACTATATAAGGAAGCATGCATTTAAAGATGATAACATACGGGGGAAACGACTTTGCTTTGAGAAGGGAGAGGGCAGTGGTCAAGGAAAGACATCTGAGCTGAGTTTACAGTGAGTTTAGGAGTTAGCCCATATTAATGCTAAAGAGCTCACATGAATTGTCATTTATTATATGCCAGGCATTGTTCTGAGTACTTTGCATGTATTAATAAGTGAGAAATACAGCACTATTAAAATGGCATTATAGTTTTCACTGCAAACACTTAAGAATATATCTTGAATTTGTTCCCTCTATCTTCAGTACCATGATCATCTCTTCTGAACAACTTATATAATGTCCTAACTTGTCCCCTCCCTCTTTACTCTTATCACAGTCCAAGCCATTTTCTTTTTTTCTTTTTCTTTTTTTTAAATTTAAATTCAAGTTAGTTAACATACAGTGTAGTATTGGTTTCCGGAGTAGAACCCAAAGATTCATCACTTACATATAATACCCAGTGCTCATCCCAACAAGTGCCCTCCTTAATGCCTATCACCCATTTAACCCATTCCCCCAACCACCTCCCCTCCAGCAACTCTCAGTTTGTTCTCTGTATTTAAGAGTCTCTTATGGTTTGCCTTCCTCTCTGTTTTTATCTTATTTTTCCTTATCTTTCTCTTGTTCATCTGTTGAGTTTCTGAAATTTCACATATGAGTGAAATCATATGATATATGTCTTTCTCTACCATTTTCTACACAATAGCCAGAATTCACTTTCTAAGTGATAAAATGGGTAGAACTCTCCTACCTAAAACTCTCAATGATTTTTCATTTTATTTAGAAACCCCAAATTTTCTTCATGGCCTACAGAACCTTACATGATATAGCTTCTTCTTTCTTCTTTTACTTCATTTTTTTTCTTTCTTATTTTTCTTTCTTATTCTTTTCTTTTCTCTATTTCTTTCTTTTTTAATTTTTTTAAATGTTTATTTTTTTAAGAGAGAAACAGAGAGTGAGCCAGGGAGGGTCAGAGAAAGAGGGAGACGCAGATTCCAAAGTAGGCTCCAGGCTACCAACTGTTAGCACAGAGCCCAAAGCTGGGCTTGAATTTATGAAAAGTGAAATGACCTAAGCTGAAGTCAAATGCTTAACAGGCACCCCTCTTCCTTCCTTCTTTCCCTCCTTCCCTCCCTCCTTCCTTCCTTCCTTCCTTTTTCTTTCTTTCTTTCTTTCTTTCTTTCTTTCTTTCTTTCTTTCTTTCTTATTCTCTTCTATCTACTTTACATTTTACAAGTCACGTTACACAATGCATAGAATGCTGATATTATGGGATGTTAATTAGTGATTCTTTAAAAGGGGAAATGATTTAATGGTCATGTAGTTTGAGAAAATATAGCGTCAAACAGCAACAGCTTATTTTGTTTGTATATGCACATATGTTAGTATATGTTTATGAATGCTAAATTGTAAATCTTGCACTATTCTTACTTTATTAACCCAATTTTTTTCAAGGTGACTCTTATGTGAACATACCCTTAGAACATATTTTGGGAAATGCTTCATCCTGAATAAAAGCCATATTAAAGAGATAAACCTTAAATTGGGTTCAGGAGTTTAGCAAGTTTAAGACCTTCCAAATGTCATATTTTGGGAGAAAAAATAGAAGGGAAACAATTAATCAGAGATTATATTTGCCAGATGTCAATAAAAATTCATGAAGTCTTAGAGTAAAATCTCCTTTACCCTCTTCATTCAATACTAAGCTTCCATCATGTTCTTAAGTTAGGTTCTGAGGATTGAAATTGAGTCACTCTTGAGTTAATTAATTCCAAAAAGGATTTATTGAGGATCTATTAGGATGAGTCTATGATTGGAAAGTTTCCTTGGCAGGGAGAACTACCAGGGTGGGGGAACTGTAAACTTTCCTTTCCTGTTTTCCAATCAGAAAGGGCAGTATTGTATTGATTGAACATGGGTGGTCCTTAACACATTTTCATGAATCAGAAATTATATTTGCCAAATGCTATTCCACTGTAAAATTAGCAATAGCATATGTGGGTGATGAGTATCTTTTTATGTGTTTTATCTGTTTACAAAAGAGAAGAAAAGAAATTATAAAATTGTTTGGCATAAGTTCATAAGGTGAATAAAAGTTATATGGATCTATTCAATGCATCCAGCTCTATACTAAATGATTTAAAAGACTGAGAGAGAACTGCTAGAAGGCTACTCTAATTTAATGCTAGTGTGGTTTTCTGCTGTTTTTGATTTTCTCTCTTAAACTTTATGCAATTGCATATGCTGGGATTTTAGGATAAGAGGAGATGGTTGTACATGTAGATGGAGGGGATGTAAGAGACTGGAGAATGATTTCTCAGCAATAAAAGCCTCCTTTTGGAGGCCCAGTTTTTCCTTTTCTATCACTTTTATTGCTAGCAACCACATCTTCTCCAGAGATGAAACAGTAGATATGAATGGAAAAAAGATATTTTTAAAGAAAATATATCCAAATAAAAATGTATTCTTGATAATATCTCTATTATTTGAAATAAAATTAATATGATTCTCACTGAGAAGCATGGATGATTCTTGTGTGCATGAAAAATCAGATAACTGGCAGATAAAGGTCTACAGGCACTTAAAAGAATATCCTAGCACAAATCACAATTACTCTTGACTTTGAGGAGCCGTGGAGTAGCTAAAAGAAGGTACAGATTTATTTGGCAACAGAATCTTAGGACATTTTGCTGAGTTCATACATGGAAGATGGGCAAAAACATCTTTTGTCTAATTGCAATGGGATATTCAAAATTTGACTCACATAAGAAAGAGATCAACTTTTTTATCTTGCCATTGTGACCTTACCGTGAATTCAAAGGCATTTGTTATAAGAGATCCCACTCTATTTGTGACTTATGAGCAGGCTACATTTTGGACATTCAAATGGACATCTTGTCATTTGATTTCTCTCCCACTCAAAGAAAAATGCATTTTCAAAAAATCAGAGAAAGGAAGACTCGTACTTGCCTTTGCTCAATCTATTACTTTACAATTGGAGGGTGTGGCTGACCCAAGCAGTGATATCTCTTGCCAGGAATGAACAGAACCTCATAAAAGCAATTTGCAAAAAGCAATGTGTTGGTTTTAGTAGACAGTCTTTGCACTTGCCAGTGAAACTAGCAAGAATGGTTGTAAGTCATTTAAATTTTCTGGGACCCATCTGTGACATGATGCCCTCTGCTTCTTCGTCTAAGGCTTTGTGGGGTTCAAATTAGAAATGTATGCAAAAACTGGTTTGTCAACTATAAAGAAATTTTTAATTTTTTAATTTTTTTTTTATTTTTGAGAGAGAGGGAGAGAGAGAGAGAGAGAGAGAGAGAGAGAGAACAAGTGGGGGAGGGGCAGAGAGAGCAAGGAAGACACAGAATCCAAAGCAGGCTCTAGGTTCTGAGCTGTCAGCACAGAGCCTGATGCGGAGCTCCAACTCATGGGCTGCAGATCATGACCTGAGCTGAAGTCAGATGCTCAACCAACTGAGCCACCCAGGCACCCCAACTATAAAGAGTTTTTAAATGCTGGTGTCTTAGGTAGGGTGTCTCCAGATACAGACCCTGAGAAAAGGAATTTAATGCAAATAGCTTTTCTAGAAGATCCCAGAAAGCTGTGGCAGGAAAATGAGAAGTGAGACCAATATAAGATAGGTTAATAAGCAGATTGCTGCTATGTATAACTGGAACTCATTTACACAGGGGATCTCTGGGAGACAGTGTATAGCACACTTCATACATGCTTCCCCTAACAAGTGAGGAAAGTGTATAGTCTCTTTTCCCAACTGATATGGACTGAGGCTCCATTTGGGGGTGTCAATGCTTCAACGCTTGTGGCCTGCCCTGCAGTGTTGGCCACATACACCAGAGAAATCCCTTAGAGAGAAATGGGCACTCTGAGAGTACTCCAGAATGGTGGGAACTGGCAGGATATGGGAAACCCTTCCCATATCCCCACTATCTGCTATAATTGTTCCTCATCATGAAATAGGATTGACTTGAAAGCAAGCTTTGAATCCAGCCCCGGGCTGTGTCTACAGCTGGGTTCTTTAAAGAATATTACAGCAGTGTGAAGAATTAACCCATTTTATATGTCAATTTAAATCATTATTTTGTGATGGGTGAATAATTTTGTCTGTGTGTGTGTGTGTGTGTGTGTGTGTGTGTGTGTGATCTCCACTTCGTCTTGTAATGCTTACTTTGGGTTATCTCAATTGAAAGAAAAATTAAAAGTAATGCTAAAATATGTTGCTTTTAGTTGAGGTTGGCTAGTCTTAAATTATGATATAAAAATTACTGTGTGTCAGTGACATCCATGATTATTCATACAGTTTGATATTGTATAAAATGTCTTATAAATACATTTTTCTGAAGTGTTTAAAATTTATTCTTATAATTTTATATTATAAACACATTTAAAGTAAGAATTTTTATTAAAAGTAGTGATATATGTTGTTGACACAGTGTTATGTTGATCACTCTATTTTAAATTATTTTGCACATTACTACAAGAGGCTTTTGTGTTTATTCTTGTTGGGGCAATGGAAACATTTAGCTCTTTAAGTAATTGATCAAGATTAGTGACTCTTAATCCACTATAATGAAATATACATAAAGCCTTTATATTCTTTAACACAATGTTTTAATATGATCATTTTATATGTGTCAATATGAACCTAAAAAATGTATGATGCTATGAATCTGAGGAACTATATTAGTAACAATGCAGATTTAATTTTTATCAGAATGGCTCAAAATAACAGCTTACTTTAAATGGCATTACCTTTTCTTCTGTATTACAATCCCAATGGTGAGCAGCACAGGGCTCTGTGTGTCAGGGGTCAGGTTCTTAAACTTGCTCTTTTGTTTCTTGGCAGTTACCTTATTTGTAAGTGGCTCACCACCTTCTCTGTAGTCCAGCTAAAGGGTAGAAGGAAAGGGAGAAAGGTAAAGCGGAGGCATATTTCTTCCTTTTAAAAGAATATACCAGAAGTTACACATATCACTTCTACTCACAAACCAATGTTAAGAACTTAGTCACACAGTCACATCTATGTGCAAAGAAAACTAAGAAAATAGTAGGTTTTTTTTGCTGAATGACAAGTGCTTGGCTACAATGAGAGATTCTATTACTGTGAGAAAATTGATAGCTAGCATTTTGTGCCAGTATCTTCCTTTTGGGTAAGACAAATATCCGTGTACACAGTTTTCTTGTACACATAGAGCATACCTGTTCTTCAAGAAAGGGGAAACCTACCCATTTTTAATATTCATTTCAGAATCCTGGATTTCTGAGTGCTGTTCAATCCTTTCCACTGTTCAGGGTCACCCCAGGGTACAATAGCCTATAAATTAAAAGACAAATCATCTGCACCTTTAACACACACTAAGTAAGGAAGTAGATACTATAAGAAAATGTAAAAATGGAAAATGCATATCAAGTATTGGTCTGCAACAAATATCGAATCCTGCTGGTTGGGAATTGAGAAGACTCCCTGCTCCAGCTATAGCCTTCACTCCTTGGCTTGCCTAGCTGGTAGCCCCTAGTTCTGCTGTCTGTGACATACTCTTTCAATTGTCCTCCTGGTTCCTTGCTTTATCCCCTGGGAAGTTCTTTGGTGCTTATTCCTGTTCCCTGGACACATCAGTAGTGGGCGTGGGGAATATGCTTCTTTTAGGCATGCCGTCTCTCACAGCTCACATCCTGCAAAGGCAAGCTGAAGGTCTGAGTGTTGCTTTAGCCGTTGCAATTCCCATCAAAACCAAACCAACTTTCAGACTTTTGTTTCTGGTCCATATCATACGAAGGCAAACACAATCAATTAGAGTTTCTAGATAATAGTGTTAAGCCTGATATCACTGATCTTTAATTTATTTGCCTCCTTGCTCAGCCTACCCCTTTTCTTTTTCCACTGAAGTGGCTACCTTGAGGTCATCAGAAAAAAAAAAAAAAAAGGCTTGAGTTTGAAGGCAACCTCCTTAATCTCATTTTAGTCCTTGGGCTGATTCCCATCATGTGATGGAGAACCCTTAGCAGGAGGTGCCTGAAGAAAACTTCACATCCCAGGCATAACTCCTCCTTTTTTTTTTTAATGTTTATTTAGTTTGGAGAGAGAGAGAGAGACAGACAGACAGAGCATGAGCTGGGGAGGGGCAGAGAGAGGGAGACACAGAATTTGAAGTAGGTTCCAGGCTCCGAGCTATCAGCACAGAGCCCAACGTGGGACTCAAACTCACAGAGCTGTGAGATCAGGACTCTAGCTAAGTCAGAAGCTTAACCAACTGAGCCACCCAGGCACCCCCAGGGATAACTCCTTCTAAAGCTGGTTTTTCAATGTCCCTTCTTATATCCCCTTACATTTATGTGTATAAAAGTTAGATTTTTTTTTTAATCTGGTGAAGTTTCAAACCACTGAGCTCTCAGTCAGCTTAGATTGTTGATTTAGGCCACAGCAGAATGATCACTCTTAGCAGATCTGTGTTCTCTGCAATATCTGCCTACAGACTGGTTAGATGTAGCTCAAGCCTGTCTCCCTTGTAAGACTTCGCCGAAAGTGATATAGCCAATCTAAATCAAAAGTTGAAGTTTTCCCAATTATTTTCCTTAAAACATTAGTTAAGATATGGTAAATACATCATGGAGTCACAAGTGAGAAATTTGCCAAATGTTTTCAATGGACAATTACATTCCAGCTTGCATTCTTTATGTCATTTCTGCCTTCCACCTGGCCTGCCAAGCCAATGCCTGAGTACTCACCCTTATAAAAGTATCTCACCTTGGGAACAAAACTCACATCAATTACTATACAGGTTTGGGTGTTATAGCAGAAGCCAAAAATAGTGGTAGCTTAATTAAGAGAAAACTGCTGAACAATCTAGGGACCAAATGGCTGCTGCACCATTTTACTCTGTTACCCTAAGGAGGTGCTCTTGTCAGTGTGGTCCAAGATAGTTTACCCTAATATCTGCATTCAAGTCACTGGAAAGGGGAAGGTAGCCCCAGAAGATGGAGCACTGCATTTCACCTTGTATGCCTTTTGGCTAGACTTTATCATATGCCTACACTCAGCTGCAAGAAAAAAAAAAAAAAAAGAAAAGCCATGAAGAAAGACTGTGTTTCACTTATCCCTTGCTGCATAACAAATAACTCCAAAATTTTGTATGCTAAAATAAGAATGATTTGCTTATGTTTTTAAGAGTCAGCTGGGCATTTTTTTTCCAGCTCCATATGATGCTGACTTGGTCAACAGTGTAGCTGCTATCAGATTGCAGCTGGGCTGGTTAGAAGGTCTAAAAGGCCTTTCACATGGGCCTTTGTGCTGGTAAGCAGTGCCTTAGTTTTCACCCATGAGGCCTCCTTCTCCTGGAGAATAGGCTTCTTATAGATTGGCAGCTGATTTCTAAAAGAATGAAAGGGCTGGGATTCTTTTTTTTTTTTTTTTTAATGTTTATTTATTTATTTTTGAAAGAGAGAGAGAGAGCACAAGTCAGAGGAGAGGAAAAGGGAGAGAGGGTGACACAATCTGGCAAGCTCCAGGCTCTGAGCTGTCAGCACATACATAGCCTGACAGGGGGCTTGAACCCACAAACTATGAGATCATGACCTGAGCTGAAGACAGACACTTAACCGAGCCACCCAGGTGCCCCAAGGGCTGAGATTCTTAAGGACTGCCATGACTCTTAAGGAATAAGCCTAGAACTATATAGCCTCGCTTCTGGTGTACGTTTGATCGGAGCAATTCACAAGTCCAACCTAGATTCAAGGGGTTGGGAAATAGACTCTACCTTCTAATGAGAGGAGCAACATGCATATACATGTGGGGGCGGGGAATAATTGGGGACTATCTTTGAAGACTACTCATATCTTGGATGATGATGCACCAGATAAAAATCAGGTCTTTATTTATCATGAAAGAAAGAGGAAGAATAGACAATAGAAGACACCAAACACCCTCTACCAGAAGGTCTTTCATCAGGTTTAAGTCATTGTCCCAAAAATATTTCTGCATATTCATAAATCATAAATTATTACAAATACTTTCTATAATTTAAGTGCATTTTTATAAAGAGTTGAAAATTGATGAAACTTAACATCATTTTGTTTTACACCTTATCTGAAAAATATTTAAGTTTATGCATTTTTGTAGGAATCAATTATTTTAGAAGCTACCACTATTATTTTCTAATTTAACATTTTTCATATTAAAATGTTTTTTTCACTGTAACTCTGCTGTCTCTTTGCTATAGAAATATTTTTAAATTGTGTTATTTTTTATATAGATAGGATGGCTTGCGTATACACATCTCTACCTGGATTTACTTTCCATGTCCATAGATTATGAACACTTGAGATCAGGATGGAGTTAACATTTATCTAGCTACATAACCTATAGGAACAGCAGTTATAATTAACATTTACCTCAGGTGGTAGTCATGAGCTATTAATCATTCTTCATTTGTCAGTGGTGTTTTGGTATATTACAGTGTTCCAAATTGATGAAATCCATCAGGGATGGGCTGGCTGGTGAAGATTACAGCACATGACCACTTTCCTCATTTCCTACTCTGCCTAATAGGTAATAAGACATCATGAAAAGAACCAAAGCTTTGGAATCAGATCTGGATCCGAATCAGTGTTTTAGTATTTCCACTACTTCCTAACTCTGTGCCTTTGGGGAAAAAACATTAATCATCTTTCCCCCCCCGCCTCACCAGAAAACGAGGGACAAGTAATATCAATCTTGGAAGGTATTCTGAAATTAAATGAGGTAGTGTGTGTAAGGTCTGTGTCTGGAACAGTGTTCATACTCCAGGGAAAGAAACTGTTTTATTATTACAATTTAAGTTAGCCATCTTGCACATTTCTCCAGGTAAAAGCTGTACACAGAAAAGTCAAGAATGTGCCAAACTGCTTCAGGATGATATTGTTAGGAGGATTTGTTGTGGAAGTAGAAAATATTCCGTTCTTCATATAAGTCAAGGCTTTGGGGACAGGTCAGTCTAATTTCTGCATGTTCGGGAAGATAATCATCATGAATTTAGCTCAGTAGAAATCTTATTTTTAAATAATAATTAAAAGAATGGGGTCACTTTCTTATTTTTGTTGGAAGACTGATATACTAGTATTTTTGCATATTCAACATCCAATTAATTTTAAGACTCTGTACCACTTAAACTTTTAGGAATACTTTATTGTCCAGTAATTAAATTTTGATTGTGTTCTTTATAGTCTGTTCTCGTTCATTGTTTTAAGTATGCCTTATGTGTTCATTTTTAATAAAAATGACAGGCTTCTGTTTTAATTTTACAGTTATCTATCAACGTCAAATATTGTCTAATAAACTGTTAAGTAAGACATTTGCCATTTTCCATATCTGTGGAAAAAATGTGATTTAGCAATAGTATTAAGGTAAAGTCAGAAATATTTTTAATCGATGCAGAATGTGATGGTTTATTAATATCTTCTTTTCACTTGCAATATTTTTTTCGAGATAACAGGAAACACCAGCCAGAAGGAACTTAGACTAATTTAGAGTAGTATCTGATTCTCTCAGTGGTTCACGTTAAGTTGCATACTTATCCTGTTTTGTCAGGGAGATTCCATGTATAGAAATTTGAATTAAATGGGAGAAGTTAAGCTACCACTACATTTGTTTTTCAGAGAGAATAATAGTACCATAAAAAGTTTAGAACACAACACATTCTGTATGGATATGGCAGTGGTGCAGATGAACTCTGCTGAACACATGTGTTTGTTATTTTGGTATATTCTTCAAATATATCATGGAATGTAAATTGTAAGAAAATATGAATTTAAAATCCCCCCAATTTTGATATCTCTGGTTCCATTTTCTGGTTTTGTTAGTTCTTTAAAATTGCTTCCTCTTTCATTAATGTTTTGTTTTGATTCAGCAAGCTGTCAAGACGTGGACTTAGAAATAGATTCAGAATTCTAGTATCATGTCTGTTCCTCATTTTACAGTACTTTTGTGGATTTTTATTTTCTCCTCCAACTTTAGTTGGCATTTGTATTGTCCTGGCACTCCCCTTGGCTTTCCTACCTCTGTTGGAAAGCGCTAAACACCATTATCCCCAGATTAGGAAATGTATCCCTCATTGAGGTAGGTATACCTTCTTGTGATAAAAATACCGAGATCATTTTCAAACTTCCTTCCTGTAGATGATTTTAAAACAAGTCATATTAAATTCTTGATGCTGGAATGTAAGAAGACTATGGAAAGGAAAAATTTTCACAAGCTCCACAGATTAGGAAAAAAAACGGATACATGAAAAAGGTAAACCAACTAAAAAACAAGCACAGCTGTGGTGATGGAGATGTAAAACTTCAGCATCCTGTCATATTCATTACTTGTCCACGTGGCTTTGACCTAGTGTTCACCTCTGGTTCACGGGGCAAATGTGAGGAAGGCTGAAGTGCAAAATCATGAACTTAGTAGCTACAAGTCCTGAGGACTATTTACCGCTCTTCTTTTCTATAACCTGCCATCTTGGATGATTACCACATTTCATTTAGTCTTGGGCTCACTGTTTACGTAATGAGCAATGGACCCACACACTTTCCTCATCATGTTGATTTGGAATAAATAATGGTGACAAGGAGTATACTTGACAGAGCTGTCCACCTTTCCATACCCCCACACTGATTCAGGTGCTTCGCTTAGACAGTAAACAACTGACATTGTGATGTCCTCTTGTTTCCCTGGCTTGGTGGATGCTGGACTCTCCTGTTCCCCTCAACTCCCTTACATTTGCTAGAGTCACCCAGGGCTCCCTGTTTTGAATTTACTAATCTGGTAAGTACTTTTCAAATTATGCTAGAGTTTGGCAGGTTATAAAAGGTCTTTTGCTGCAGTCCCCTGTAGCCCACCCTGGACAAAGTGCATTTTAATTGCTTTTCAGTAGGTTATGTGCCTGCATTTGTATTCCAGTTTATCCCAAATTCTCCTTCGGGCCAGGGTGGGGTACATAACACTTTCTCTTAGCCTGGAAGACTTTTGGACTGTTACAAATGGAGGGAAAAAAAAACAGGCAGTGATTTACTAACTCTAGGTGTAGGTTTAATCTTGATAATTATAATCAATATCTAAAACCTTGACTACAATTTGCTTTGAAAATTGAGTCCAAAGCCATGTTTGCAATGCTAGTTAAGCACTCCTTTAGGTAGACTACACTTTCTCCTTCTGAGCATTTTATAGCTTGCTCAATATTGTGAAAACTAAAATAGATTCAATGGTGTGACTGCCAATTATTTTACTTTTATGGCTTTGAGATCTAAAACATTATTTCTAAATCTCTGATTGTACAAATACCAAGGAATTGGTTAAGTCTCCCCCAAAATCCATTTTCCTCAGATTCTTAAAATCTCAATTACAAGACACGTCTCCCCCAAAAGGTGACATTTTGAGATTTCCATCTAACAGTCCTTATTTAAACATAGTTGGGGGAGGGGGAGTCACAGAAAGTAAATGAAATGGAAATGCCATTGGCATAACCAATAACTTACCAGAAGAAACAACACAGAACTGGATTGATTTACTAAAGCATCCCTGTGCCATGACATTTAGAGTGTCCCTATTTTCATTTATGGACCAGGGAAAGTTGACATTTGCATGGCTTGGGTGGGCTATACTGCATGTGGTGGGAACTTGTGAGTTTCATGTAGAATACATTTTATGTAAATACAGTCTTATCAAGGAGCAGGGGCAAAATCTGTCATATGTTTACAGAACTAAGTGACAGTGTTCATGGGCTGCCCAGTATATTTTAGGGGCATTTGGCACAACTCTTGTTTTTATTAGTCTTTGGAAGAAACTGGCTTTCACTTTGTTATCTTTCCAATGCCAAGTTTGAATTGAAAACGAACATTACATCAGCTTGTTTCTTGGTCCTTGGGAAAAAATCCAGCCTGTATGGACAAATTCAACCAGGATGCCAAGGGAAGAGACAGATGATGTCTGCTGAAATGCGTGGTATCAAGTTTTACACATTTTGTTTGGAGTACAGTGTTGCTCCCACCCAATTCTGACCACACACACACACACACACACACTCGCAAGTTAAAAAATTTTTAAGTTAAAATCTACCAAATATACACAAAAATAGATTTGTGCAAGCATATTCTTGTACTGAATGTTTGGCAAGAATTTAATTATTCTGTGACAATTTATTGATTGAGAAAGTATCATGAGGAAAGGACTGAAGCAGTGTCTAGAAAGTGGATTTGCATGCATAGATCTTTTGTTACATGTATTTCCAGGATTGCACACTAATTGTATTACATACTTGTTTCAGTAAAATAAGAAGAAATTATGGCTTAACAGGCCTAGAGATTAAACACTGTAAAAGGTAACATCCTTGGTGGCCTAAAGTAACCAAAGATATTAGATTCAGATATTCTGTGACATAATTACCATTATTTTGTTTCACATGATATGGGCAAGTTTGCAGTTTTAGTTTGGGAATGACTCTCTCTCTCTCTCTCTCTCTCTCACACACACACACACACACACACACACACACACACACGTTAATGTGTTGGATTTTTGAATATAAAAAACATTTACTTGTATTTTTTTTTTCTAGTTTAGCAGTTAGTATGTATCTACTAGCTTGGTTAACTACTGAAATCAAGAATATTTAAAACTTTATAATAGCTAATATGTGGAATCCACTTATGTCCATCAACAAATGAGTGGATAAAAAATATGTGATATATATATCATTTTTAAGCCACAAGAAAGAAGGAAATTCTGCCATTTGAAACAACATGGATGAACCTTGAAGGCATTATGCTAAGTAAAATAAGCCAGAGAGAGAAAGATAAATACTGCATTGTATCACTTATACACAAAACCTAGAAAAAAGTCAAACTCATACACACAGAGTAGAAAAGTGGTTGCCAGGAGCTGGTGGCCAGGGTAGGTGACGCTGGTAAAAAGGTACAACTTCCAGCTATAAGATGAATAAAGTTTGAAGATCTAATGTAAAACGTGGTGACATATATAGATAAAACTGTATTATGTAATGGAAATTTTCTAAGAGAGTAGAACTTAAATGTTCTCAACCCTGACAAAAAAATAAATATGTGAGATGATGGGTGTGTTAATTAACTAGATGGTGAGAAGCCTTTCATAATGTATACATATATCAAACCACCACGATGTACACTTTAACTATCTTACAATTTTGTCGGTGCTCTTGGGTAGCTTAGCAGGTTGAGTGTCTGATTCTGGATTTCAGCTCATATCCTGATTCCAGGGTCATGGGATCAAGTCCCACATTGGGCTCCACACTGAGCATGAAAACTGCTTAAGATTCTCTCTCTCTTCCCCTATCACTTCTCCCTGGCTCTGCATCTTGGCCCCCCTCTTCCACTCTCTCTAAAATTAGAAACAAATCAGTACCTTACAATTTTGTCAATCATATCTCAATCAAGCGGAAAAAATAAAACATCAAAAGAAAAAGAAGAATAAAAAACTTCTTTAAACTGAGAGAAAATACTAAAAACAAAACAATAAATCAAAAAGCTCTGGGGTGTGTTTGAGTTATTTTAATGTCATGATTCTTGGGTGTGGTGATGTTTGCTGGCTTCTCTCTACGGTTTTATCAAGGACTTGTTCTATATTTCTGTGATGTTCGGCTTGTGGCATTTTGCATCTGCTGCACCAGGAGTTCAGTGTGATTGTAGGAAGAACTTTCTAATAAGTCATATATCTGTAAAGTGCCAACCAAATGGCTTGGATCCTTCTCCTATATTTGGTATGCCCACATACTCTCAATTATTGCATTGGGTAGAAACTTAGGCAATAGAAACTTGTTTTGGTGGGGTTTTCCTTGGAATGAGCTTTGTAGCAGAATTAGTAGGAGGAAAATAGTACATATGATACTTGCCCAAGGTAGTTATTTATTTGTGAGTGTTGTATTTGTGAGACAAATATTTGCTCAAATTTTGAAAGAGGTTGACAATGAATTGCTACTTTCTGTCTGTAGGTGGTGCCTACCTGTACAAGACTCTAGGTTATTGAGTCTGGGTTGAAACAGGCTGATTTGGTCTGCTTTCCTTGGCTTGACCTACTTGGAAATAGCTTCAGGAATCTAAGTTTGTCAAAAAGAGTTAGTTGTGGATTTGTTTGTTTCTTTCTTCCTTTGTTTTTTTGAAAGGAATTCCATACCAGATGGCCAGTCATACATTTATTCATTTATTTAGTAACTATTTATTTAGCATATATGTGGGCCAAATCTATGCTAGACAATTGATGCACAATGATGCATGATCTTCTCTGTCTTCTAAAGGCTCATGATCTAGTGAGGAATATAGACCAACAGACACACAATTACAACACAGTTTACTAAAGAGTAAGTGTAGGATGGGAGAGAGTGTTTAACTGGGGCACTTGACCTATTTGGAGAGATTGGAGAGGCTACCCAGAAGAAATGAGAGCTAATCATGAGACAAATAGTAGAAACTAACATGTGAAAGATATGAAATTAGAAAAATAAAAAAATGGAACATTCAAGGCAGAGAGTTTAGTTTTACAAAAACCTAGAGATGATAGTTAAGATTTAAAATCTGCTGTGCTGTCCCAGTTAAATTCCAATAACAAATGTATCCTTTCTTTCCAGTTTTTCTTATTGTGTTGGTCAGAATTAGCTCTTAGGGCAGACCTATTCTTACTATATAGTGTTGCCTTTGGTTGTCATAAATAGTCACCAGGCTTTTCCCTAAAGGTAAATAGATTTCATTAGGAGCAGATGTAGTTCTAATCTGTAGAGTCTGTAAAACATTCAACGGATTACTTGGATTAAAGACCTCTAACTATTAAAGAGAAAAATATTATCATTACTTGAATAATACTTTCCCAAGTTGCAAACGAATAGCTGGCTCCAAAAATCACATCTCTGTAATTGTTCACACATTTCAGGCAGACATTTAACAACCCCACAAAGAACTTTAACAGCTAAGCTCTCTTGATTTGATTGCTAGAGAGACTCAAAGTTTTAAACACCAAAAACTGAATCACTAGAACAAAAGTTAGACAGAAAGTCTGAGTATGAACAAAAGTTCAATGGTTTTATAAAATATGCTATCATTGATTTCATCACTTTAAGACTACTAGCTGTAAAGTGCATCATTATTTTATGTAACATTAAAAATGAATAAAAACACTACCATTTAAACTACGATGTGCTATTAGTTGTAAGACACCCTCCAGTTACAGAGATGTTAAAATGTGAAATAATGTGTATCTTAGGACTGGTGAATTATGGTTAACAGCAACGATAAATATTTCTATGGTGAGTTTGATGGTGATTTTGTCTATGTAATTTTGAAAAACTATCAAGCAGAAAGATAAAAAATCAGGTCAGACATTTAGATGCCTTGTGTTTTAGATCCTAAGTGTTGGAAGGAACATGATAGAAGATTAGATCTTGAAATGTACAAACTTCTTGAACACATAAAAGGACCATTACCTAAGGAATATTTGCTACACGCTAAATCTGTGAAGAACAACACGGATAAGGAAACATGGTACAGATGTTGCCAGCTTCCTCTTCACTCCACCAACTAGGATGGTACAGTCCCATTAAATTAAAGGAAATTCTCCTTGGGCTTCTGTACTCTTGCCTTTTGTGTTCTACAGTCATGAATGTATGAACATGCAGCTAATAATAGTCAAGGAAGAGGAACAATAGAAGAAGAAATAATTACTATAAATTTTGAAGAAACGGTGTAAGAATAACCAAAAAGATTTAAATGTGAATAAGTTTTTATTTTTCAATTACTGTCCTGTAAAGCAATAGATGAAGATGACTTAGGAGTAATCATATACACAGTCCTACTACACATCCCTGACTTTTAAAGCTTCTTCTGGATTTCATTTTAATACCATTGAAAGCCTCAAGGTGGTAAAGGACTCCCTGAAAGAAGATAAAATTGTAGTTCTATATAACATAAAGTGAGGATGTGATTTACTCCTAAACCACTGTTATCTTTCACTTTTCCTTAATAGTGTGATATGACTTTTAGAGGATCCAGGCACAAGCCCTCCTGTCATTGGAGCAGAAAATATTTCCTCTTTGTTATGATATAAAAGTTTTATGGGCACCTGGGTGGCTCGGTCAGTTGAATGTCCGAACTTCATCTCAGGTCATGGTCTTACAGCTTGGCTCATGTGTTCAAGCCCCACATCAGGCTCTGTGCTGTCAGCTCAGAGCCTGGATCCTGCTTCGGATTCCATGTCTCCCTCTCTCTCTGCCCCTCCCCTGCTCACAGTCGGTATCTCTCTCTGTCAAAAATAAATAAACATTATTTTTTTTTAGTTTTAGTATTATGAATCAAGGTGCCTTATGAAGCAAATTAGACAAAAGGTAAATATTCTTAATACAAAAAGAGTTTCTACTGTTCACAAGAAAAGACAACCTTACACAAAATTCCACGCAATAAGCAAGCTATTTCCAGTTGAAGAAATATGAATTTTAAATAAGCATAAAAATATGCTTATTATCACTAGTGATCATCAAAGTGTACTGTATGCCCATAAACAACAACACTCTATTTTTACCTGCAAGATTAGCAAAAAGATAAAATGATTGCTAATAGTCAATATTAGTCACGATGTGGGTAAGAGCAGATATTTTTCTAGCCTTTTTGGAGGACAACTTAATATTTAGTGTTGGAATTTAAAGCTTCATAGTGGTCAGAAAATCTGCTTTTAGAAATCTACATGCAGAAACATTCACACAAGTTCACATGGATATAGGTATGAGGATAATCATTGAAGCCATTTTATAAAAGCTAAAAATTAGGGGTTTGTGATATATATATATATATATATATATATATATATATATATTTCTCAATTTAAATAACATTTTTATTGAAGTATAACACAAAAAGGAGTACAAATCATAAGTGTACAGCTTGGAAAATATTGCAAAATGGACATACCTGTTTAATTATTTCCTAGGTCATAAAATAGAGAAGTATTAGGAACTCAAAAGACTCACCTGTACCCAAACCCTGTCACTATTCTACCCTTCTCTTTAGAAGTAGCCACTGTGTAGCTTCTAACATTATAGGTCTATTTTGCCTGATTTTGAACATATAGTGGAAATATATAATTTGTGTTCTTTTGTGCTTAGATTATTTTACTCAACATTCTGTTTGTGAGATTAATCCATTATGTTATATATAGCAGAAACTTGTTGATTTTCACTCCTGTGTAGTATTCCACTGAATCAATATATCACAGTTTATTCATGCATGTTACTGCTGGTTAACCATTTAGGTTATATGGTGGCCCATAAAAATGCACCTCATAGACCTCTGACTACAGAAAGCAAAATTGACCCAGGGTCCAAATTGCTTTGCTCTGAAGTTCATCATTGTACTCACCTCTTTGAGCTACTCCCAGCCAATGACTAAGTGTGGCAGAGCTGGGGAAGCAGACCTATTCCTGGGAGACAAGGAACTCCACTGACCTATAACTTTGGCTCAACAATTACCCAATGGCTTTTATGAACATTTCTTAGATGGCACAGCAGCCTAGGGCATTTCCACCCAAATTTTCCTGCCTCTCTCCTTCACTCAAAGTCACAATTGTGTAGTCATCTGACTGCCAGAGAGATGCATCAGCATCTTTAAGAATATTGGTAGTGGCCTCCTCTGCAAGCCATGGACGACAGTAAGGGAGGCAGCCACATAGCCAGTCTTGTTAATATCCATGGGGAATGATGTGGTCTCCAAGTAATAAAGGCCAGGTAGAAGTTCTTGATCACCAGAGTCCAGGAGGCTACAATTACTCTAATGACCAGCAAAATTGAAAGGACAGCCACAGGGCCTCGACCCACAGGCAGTTGTGGAGATGATAAATAGAACATGCAGTCTTTAAGGACAAAGTGTACTGCTTAACATTTACTCCTTTCCTCCTTTTAAAATGGGGAAGAAAAAGAAAAAAGCAAGAATTCAGAAGCAGGAGGCTTAGAGTTGTCATCTCCAAAAAAGAAAAAAAAGTCAGAATCCCTTGCTAAGTTTTGAGATCTGAGCCAATGTTCAGATCTGGAACCTGCTGACTGAAGGAGAAAGGACCTTGCAACACTATGGTAGATACTGTTACAGCTCCCTAGTCTTTTCCCATTAGGCCAACAACCCATTTACTCAAGTGACTATACACTGGGAAAAGGGAGAATAGCCAGGTATTTCCAGGCTACAGGAAACAGCATCTCGTTGGCATTGATACTCAGTGACCCAGAGCAACATCGTGGCCCCTCGTTAGAGTGCAAACTGGAAATGGACAGCAGCTAAATTACTGCCATAGTCAGAAATGGATCTGAAAGACAGTGAAGTTGTCTTATGAGTGGGGTGGTGAGCAGTGCTCCTGGTTATCTGCCTTGTATGGAAGGAGAAGTGGCCCATTGTGAGAATATATACAGATTCCTGGAGAGCGGCCAATGACCTGTCTTCTCAGGCGCCTACAAAGAAAAAGGCGCAGAAGATTAGAGATGAGGAGGTCAGGAGTATAGGCATGTGAATTGGCAAATGGGAGTAGGCACAAAGTGAAAACATTTTATGTTATTCATTAACTCTCACTGGAAAGTATCCACCATGGGCAAGACACTGAAGAATCAAGTAGACAAAATGACTTGGCCAATTGACATTACCCAGCCTTTGCCATTGGCTACCCTAGAATTAGAATGATAAATACATGAATGGAGTGATCATAGTGGTAAAGACAGAGGCCACATATGAACCAAACAATATGGGTTCTCACTTATCAAATCCAATTGCACTGTCTCTCAGTGTCAGCAATAGTGACCAACACTGAGCCTCAGATATGGTACTATTTATTGAGAAGACCAACCAGATACTCAGTACAGGTTGAATACACTGGGGCCCTTCCATCATGGAAGAACCAGCAGCTCTTCCTCCCAGACATGGATAATTAATCTAGGTATGTATTTGCCTTTCCTGCCCTGACCAGTCTTACAATCTAGGAATTATGAAATATTTGATACACAGGTATGTCATAGAATCTAATGAAGAGCCCTCTCTATAGTGAAAGACATGTGGATTGGACCTATGACCATGGGATTCTTGCATCATATCAGATACTGCATTATCTAGAGGTACCCAGCCATAGACTGGCTGAATGCTTGAATAGACTTCTAAAGGTGCAACCAAAATGCCAACTTGGAGGAAACATTCTGAAAGGATGGGGTACCATCATTCAAGACAGTGTATTTGTTAAGTCAGAGACCTCTATATGATATTCTAACAGTTTCCACCCCAGCTCTAGAAACCCAGGGGTTGAGCAAGAGTGACTTCATTTACAATCACAACCAATAACCTATTGAGGGTCCTTTTCTTTTTACTCACCTCTACTCTGGGCATGCTTACACAGGGTCACATATTGTCCTCATTTTTCAAAGACTGACATCAAGTAGAATAGTGAACTGCTACCTTCCAGAAGCATGTGGACCATTACAGAATAACAATTGTAGAAACAGAATCCTATCAGTCAGTATTTTGTTTGTTTATTTGTTTGCATTAATTCATGTACTCTTTGGGATGTTATGTTTTTAGTGTTTCTAATTCTGGGTTCATTTTAGCTGAAAACAAGTAGTTATAATTTTCTTTATTTTTTTTAACATTTTATTTATTTTTTAGAGACAGAGAGAGACAGAGCATGTGCAGAGGAGACGCAGAGAGAGAGGGAGACACAGAATCCAAAGCAGGCTCCAGACTCTGAACTGTCCACACACAGTCTGATGCGGGGCTCAAACTCACAAACTGTGAGTTCCTGACCTGAGCTGAAGTCAGACGCTCAACCAACTGAGCTACCCAAGCACCCTAGTAGTTATAATTTTTTAAAAATAGCTGGATTACATGACTCAGAGAGAGAAAACAATGTCAAGGAAGTTAATATTTGCTTAGTGTTGGTAATGGTGAATATTATGCCAAACTTATGTAAAAAAATGTGTTTTACATCCATTCATTTACTTAATGACTGAGGTAGAAAACTATTCAAGGGTTGGGGGTATACTGATTTACATTCATATCCTTACAGAACTTACTTTTTATTGTAGGGATATGGATTATAAACTTATATACAAATAAGTAATATAATGCCAGGTAGAAGGAAGTTTTATGAATAAAACTAAAGGTGGAAAAAGATAATGCATAGTAAAAGGTGGATAGGAAGGGTAATGCCATTTTGGACAGACTATGAAGAAGCCTTCTCTGAGAAGCTGAAGTTTATAGACACCTGAATAGAGTGAAGGAATGTTCCATGCTACTATTGAGGGAAGAGAGAACAGGCAGAGGGAATATCAATTACAAAGATCTACTGGAGGGAATGAACTTGTCCCAGCCAAGACAGGCTAGAGATGCCTGGGTAAAGTTGGCAGGACTTGAGGTTGAAGAGGTGGGTAGTAACTGATCTGTAGGCTCTGCTATGAAGCATAAATATGTTTGGAGGCCGATAGAAGATTTTGCACATTAGAAGAATGCAATCTGATTTACATTTTGCACAAACTATTCTAGTTGCTATTGTGGAGAATAGGTCACAGCAGGGGACCAATTAGGATACTCTTGCTTGAATCCCAGCTGACAGATAATGGTCAGTGACTTGCACCTTAGTATTAGAGGTTTACATTAGGGGAAAAGTTCCTCTACGTTTAAATGTGACTTTTGTAAACACTAATAAATAAGTAACCTCTAAGACCATCTTGATGATGACTTAAGTTTGCTAAGGTATCAACCTGCTAAAAACTGGATCTATGAAATTCAAATTTTTAAAAAAATTTTTTTAACGTTTATTTATTTTTGAGACAGAGAGAGACAGAGCATGAATGGGGGGAGGGTCATAGAGAGAGGAAGGCACAGAATCGGAAGCAGGCTCCAGGCTCCGAGCTGTCAGCACAGAGCCCGATGCAGGGCTCAAACTCTTGAACCACGAGATCATGACCTGAGCCGAAGTCGGACACTTAACTGACTGAGCCACCCAGGCACCCCTCAAATTTTTAAAAGTATATACATACGAGTATTTTCTGGTCTTTCCACAATTCTCAGATGGATCTGTAACTTCACCAAGAAAATATAAGAAACATTGTGAGGAGGTTGTGATGTCCACTGGAGAATAGTGATTTCTAAGATACCCCAAATCAGATTTGACTGTTCTGATATCCAAGATCACATTTGCCTCAGAACACACTGCAGGGAGGATATTAAAGTCCTGTAGGTCATTATTTCAATCTCTTTCTCTTTCCTCTCAACTGTGGGTCAAGAAAGCTTACGAAAGAGAGTATGATTTTGAAATTTCTCAAGTTGCAAATGAGATAGAGAAAACCTGTGCTGGCACGGTGACATCCTCAGCTATAGCAGCATGTCTGAGGCCACACAAGAGCAGCTCCCATTATAATGTGCCAGAAACACACAGCTGTACAGGAGCCCCTGCTGACCCGTGCAAGACCTCCAAGGATGCCAGATGACAGATTTGCTGTGGTTTTACAGGAGATCCAAGAGACAGCGAAAGTTTAGAGCACAGTTGAACACCACATCTATTCTCTCAATTTATTTTAATTTCTTCTTCTCAATGTATGTATGTATGTGTTTGTCTGTCAAGTAAATTATCTTGGAAAAATTATATTGCCTCAGATGTATTCACCAATGATCTGCACAGCAAAGATGATGTGGAGAACAAAGGTAAAGGAAATGTAGAAAAGATTAAATTTCCTTTGCAGCCCATTGACAAATCTTGACAAGAGACAGGCAGGGTGACCTTCCTCCAGGAGCTCAACTGCATAGATGTTAAATAGCAAAGCTAGAAGCAAAAGGCAACTTTGGCTTGGCATTAGCCTGACCTCCAGGATCCCTTAAGTCTTTTTAACATACGAAAATCCCTTTGGAAACTTCCTTTATTTCTGTACCCGCAAGATATATGTTGGCAATCATCCTTCAAGCATATAGCCCACTGATACACATCTTAAGGGTCTCATGACTCCCAACTTGAAAGTATATAATCAGTCACCCCTCACAACCCCAGCACAGCTTTTTCTGCCCACAGGTCCTGATGCCATGCTTCAATAAAACCACGTGTTTTGCACCAAACATATCTCAAGAGTTGTTTCTTGACCATTCATTCCCAGAACCCAACGTTTCACATCAATGAACATGGAATCATCTATACCTTTGTTCAAATCACACTTTTGCTCTCTACTGTGTGAACTCGGATCATTTAATTGGCATCTCTCTGCCTCAGTGTACCCAAGTATGAAAGAGATACTGCAATCGAAATTCTACAGAGGTGGTGGTGGTGAGGATGAAACACAATATTTAAAATAAATGTATAAACCAGTTCTTGGTCACAGACAGAATATACATAATGTTTGTGTTCTTCCTTTGTTCCTGGGGTGTTTTCAGCTGGTTGGCAGGGACCATTCTTATTGTTGGGTACAGACATAGATAAGAGAGTCCTGCCCCTCAAGAAATTGTTGGTCTCTTACCTGCAGGACTTACTGTCATTTAAAAATGAAAGTGATCTTGGTAAGTACCCACTTGCAACTCTTATTACCAAATGAGGAAAGAGCAGTCTAATGAGTGCAGGTGACTTGTCCTAAATCCTGCAGATACTAGAATAAAATAAGCTTTCTCGGTTCTCATGTATCATGTTCCCTCCATTGGACACATTCTGCTTCATAGCCAACTGCTCACCTGTGGTTGTTTAAAAACAGTGTGAGATTGCCTGAAAACTAATGGTGAAGTTTCATGAACAGAATATATTTTCTTAGCTTCATGAAATTAGATCTTTCTGATATCCAAAATAAAAAAAAAAGTGTGGCCTATTTATTGTGCTGACCTTAAACATAATTTCATTGACTTATTAAAACTAAAAGTACTGGGTGATCTTTTCAAATTCTGGGAACTCAAAAATATTTGGCCAAGAGTCAAATCACTGATATTGTTTCCAAATTTTGCTTGTGAAATAAAAGAGGATACTGGTAGGTTAGCACACCCTCTGTGTTTAGAAAGAAGTTTATAGCATCTTTCTTAGCACAACATGGAAATTTGCTGCCATGGGAAAGAGACTTACCCCTTAGACACCAGGGTTCACTTCCTGTTTGAAATAAGTAATTAGTAAAAAGCACATTTTAGCATAAAATGTTAATGGTATCTTTGCTATAATTTTAAATAATTGAGAGTATCATCCAATTTTATATCCTTAGATGGTATAAATAAGTAACAAATAGTGAGGTGGAAGTGGGAAACTCCAAGTTTATATCTAGATTCACAAACCCACTAGCGGATTAAAGTCTCTTGATCTGTGACACATTTCCAGTTTTAGAAACACAGTCCCTGAGTCCCTTGATTCCCAAAATACTCTTTGGGTTTCTTTCTTTTTCCATTGCACTCTTACATTTATTTAAAACAGACCTAGTAGTACAGACTCCTCTACCCACTGAAGAAATATGCTTTCTTTCTGAATACATCTATGGATCTCTAAATGGTGGATACATATTTCTAAAAAGCACTAATGTAATATGATATTGTACCAATTCATTTCTAAAATGTCATAGAAAATCCATTTACAACATTATCAATTTTTTTTGCAGGGGCGGGGGAAATGTAGAGTAGGGAAAAGAAGAAAAATCTTTCAAAGACTTGCAGCAATTTGCTAAGAAAACAAAGAGTGTATGCAGGTGTATTACGTAGCAAAACTTCAGCTCCCAGAAAAGTTCATGTGTCATGAAATTTGCACTTGAGTATTCAAGAACAGAATTGGGAAACATTATTGCTAAGAAGACAATTGTCCAAGAGTCCCATGGCTAACACTTGTTCTAAGTCTGAATGTGTCCATATGACATCAGAATATGTGGATAGACGGCAAAGAATTACATGAGATTTCTGGATATTTGGGGTTGGAAACTATCTTGCTCTCCACTCAAGGACTCCCTACTCCCACTGCGGTCCCTTATTTTCTAAACTTGAAGGTTCAGGCCTGACCATTGTAGAGGCTATGTGGGGTGCTCCAGGACTATTTCTGAAACAGAGTAGGAGCTTATTGCCTATAAAGGCATTCAAGCCTCCTACCTGCTATTTAAACCTCTTTATACCTCATAGAAACCACACTTTTTTGCTTAACACCATTAACACTCATACTCCAAACTCTAATCTTTTGTTCTGGCCTGGGTTCATGAGCCTACATCCCAACTGCTCAGACTTAAACTTACCTTCTTAAACTTGGTCGATATTCTTTTGTTAACTACCCTGAAAACTCCAGGTTTTTGTTGTTTTTAAATCCAGGTTTTCTACTTGTTCTCCTGGTTTTTCCTGTTTAGGTCTGCCCTATTTTCCCCAATTCTAGTGAAGCAGTTTACCTATATAATGCCAACCTGATGAATATATAAAAACATTCTGTTGGGTATAGTGAATAAATGAGTAAATTTTATTTATTTATTTATTTATTTATTTATTTATTTTTTTTTTTTTTTATTTATTTGTAAGTTTACGAGAACTTGTCATTCAAGATCTTCAATCATTCTTCTCCTTCTTGTGTATACTATATTTCCTTTTCTCTTCTTTCCACCAACTCTCCTCTCCATCTGCTCATCATCCCCAGTGGGCATAGTATCTTTATTGCCCTGGCTCTTCATGGTCTCCAGAGCTTTTCTCCTATCTTCTCTCTATCAGTTTGATGCTTAACATCCTCTCAAGGAGTTATGTAATCCATCCTTTTCAATGCAAACATCCATGAAAGTCTAAATTCTGGATGATCTGTCTCCCCAAACCCTGGTGGTACTTATTTCTGGATTACTTCCTTCTTTTAATAAGTGCAGTCCAGCACAGTTAGAGGATAATCGTAAAAATGATTTTAGTAGAAGGAAATGTCTTTACCATGTTTTGTGTGTTCACGTTTATTTATCTATTGTGTACTCATTACAGAGTTGGTGCTCAGTAAGCTTTGTTGAAGCTATAGTCACATTAATAATCTTGTTTTCTATATGCAGAAGTTATTTTCACAAAACCGGTGAATGTCTCCCAAACCCACCAACTCCAAGGAGAAGTCCACTTTAGGCTCATTGGAAAGCAGGTATTGACTGAAAGTAGAGTAGCTTTCTACAGTGGCAGGTACTGTTATTTTTCTGGAAGAAGGCTGAAACTGCACAGAAAATTGTGCTGAGGCTTGCATGTATTCAGTCTAACTGATCTAAGAGGATGTTGGCCATTAGGAGATGAAAATGTTTGAACTTGGAGGAAACAATATGAAAGAAAGCCAAGTGACCTAGTTTAAGTTTTTTTTTTCTTTTCTTTATAGTAAGGAATATGATAGAAGAGTACTGAGATTATAGAATTTTTAAAAATTCATTTGAAAGAGGGAATCAATGAGCAAAAATGGTGAACATTCTGAAGCAACCTATAAAAAGTGAGAGCAGTGCGTGTTTCTTCTGCTATTAGTAATAAACAGTTGATGATGGGCTGGACTTTTTTGAGGAGATATAACGGCACCATGGGATGTTTCCTTATTTCTGTCTGGTTCTTGTGTCTAATATGATAGTGACATCTTTCTATTGGCAAGAGTTCTATAATTCAGATGATCTTGTTACTGGTTTGCATCCAAGTTGAGAAATCAACTATAAGCTGCTCCTTTCAGCTTGCCAGTGATGTGGAGTTCTTGACATATGAATAATCCCCAGGGTTTGTCTAAGCCTCTTTAAACTCTGGATGCACTCCACTGACAGCTTCCGAGTTGTGATAAGTATCTACCTTTTATTTCTAATCTGAAGATTTCTTGAGTTATAAAATTACATTTTCTTTGGAGCTAACATTTTAGAGTGTACTGAGATGGCAGTCTCACGAATTCCCCAGAACTTTCACAGGAAATGGAGAATGCAAAGGTCATGTAAATATAGTCATAATAATGTCTTTGCTGATTGGAAAAACTTAATATCAAACACATTTTAGTTTGAATAGATTGTAGACAGAATGTACTGCAGAGAAGGAGTATATATGTGGGATGTGGTTCAAAATAAAACTGTATCTTTGGACACCTGATATTTTCTAAATCAATATTTGGGACACATCATAAATACTAAAAGGAAAAGTAAACTCTGTGTGTGTGTGTTTTTTGTTTACACATGCTTCCTCTAACTATAGTTATAGTTATCTTTACCAAATAAAATATTTGGGGAGAAGAGAAAGATGATGGGTGGCAAATGGCTATATACTTTTCATTATTACATTACTTTAATGTTTACATTTTTCATATGGTTATGCACCTACTATTTACATAATTTAAAAAGTTTTAAAAACACAATCTGTAGTATCCATAATTACAATTCTGGGAAATCACAAGGAAATTCAAATTGAACTGTGATCGTGATTTTTAAAAATCTATTGTTACAAACTCTGAGATTATTAATTATATTTTTGTTTTTATTCATTAATTTCATTTGACAAATATTTAACACTTGCTATACACTTGTGCATAACCTGCATTAGACGCAAGGATATTGAAAAAGTTAAGGTATGGATCCTATCTTTGAGGAGCATATAGTTTAGTATGAAAAGAGGACTTAAAGGATGTAAGTAAAACAAAGTTCTATAGCTGCTATGCTAGAAGGCTAAGTAAAATGCATTTATTAAACTATCTCGATAGTTCATGAAACCCATGGTAATATAAGAATGAGATCTAATGGATATCCAGATACTAGATGCAAAGTTGAATATATGGCCAATTCCTCTTAGAAAATAGCTCATTGCTTCTAGCAAATGAATGACATGGTCTCCTAAGATCTGGTAGTTCTGTGTGTTTGCATCCTTCTCAAATCTGAGGTTTGGTCGTAACACTCAAGTATTTATTTCCACTTGAATGTAATTAATGAAAGATTTACTCACTCTCTCTGAACTGTTATAACCTTTAACTATCTGCGGTATAGTCAATTATCATTATTCACAGTAATGTTTTATAAAGTTGCTGCAAGCAATGAATTAGTGCATCCTTAACCACTACTCTTAGCAGAAATAGGGACTTTCATTCCTTGTGAACCTCTGGTCATATTTCTGTCAACTGATCAATATATAATCTTTTTTTTGGTGTCTTTCTGTTTATGGACACCATATTTAATATGTATCTCTTATAAATAATAATTTTATGGCATTTGAATGATTCAAATCCAGGGCGTTGGAGGCCATTTGTATTATATAGGTTCCTTTGCCAACAGCCTTGTAAAATAAGTTGGTCTCATCAGCATGGGAAATCTGCTCTTCCAGATAACCTTTCCCTGTATAACGTTTAACAGATATTTTTAAAATTCTATCGCAGCCCACTCGTTGCAAGAACTCGCCTGCAAATTTAATGTTTTTCATGCCTATTACCTTTTGAAATGCCCAAACCAGTCCTCATTGGTGAGAAGGATTTAACATTTTTCTAACCCCAAGAAGCACGACTGTAAATTTCTTTGGCTTTCAGCTTCATAACAATGCTCTCCACAATGTGTTTTATATTGTTTTTGTTTTGTTTTGTTTTGTTTTGTTTTGTTTTGTTTTTATCTTTGGTTATCTCATAAATCCACAAATCTGGTTTATTTTCCATTTTAAAGCTTCCCCCCTCCACCTTCATCTTAAACTATAGATGTGACATAGCACTTTCCAGAACAGCTTCACATACAGATGAGCCAATTTTCTCTCCTGGTTCTGGATCTACAGTATTGTCAGTTCACTAACTTTGAATTCATGACCAACAGCACTAGAACTTATGCCGGAGCAATGCTTACCTAACACAGATTTTCTCCATGAGGCGGCATGCTTCTTGGGCTTAAGAATGCGAGATAACACTCCTGCACTACATGTGCTTTAAGCATGCTACTTTAAACAGCAAAATTACCAACAAAAAGCACAAAAGTTTGAAAAGGGTGGCACTAAATAGACTACAAAAAAAGATGTTTGTAGTTTCACGGCTGAAACAAGAAGACAGTGTCGCCTCGTCAGCAACTTCAGCTGGGAGCATGTGTGAGAGGCGCTTAAATTCCTCTCTACTCTGTGCATGTCTGTGAATGATCATGAAAGTGCTGCAAGGTTGATTTCGACTCACCGATAGACAGTAGGAGAATTTGCTGACCTAGAGTTCACAAGTGATGAGGATCACTGCATGATTTAGAAAAACTGCCTTTTCTAGTCACTCATTTCCCAACTGCAGTACTGATTTCCGAGGCTCTAAACTGGTAACTAACTAGAGGATCATAAAAGATGAGTTTAAGGGGAATTTCCTCAAGATCATCTTGTGTGTTAATCTTTCCTTTGTCAGGAAGGCACTCACACTTTTGTACCAGAGGCCTTAATGTCCAAATAGATCAATGATAAGAATAGATATATATGGTTAGTGGTGTTCTCTGTAATGTCTTATGTATAAGTAGCAATTATGTTCTCATGTATAATGATTGATTTTGAAGAGGAAGTAAAATGTAAAGAGAGAGAGAGACAGAAATCACCAGGCATTATTTAAAAAATAAAAGAAAGAAAGGAATCAAAGAGAAAGAGGTAACAGAAAGCTGATTCCAAGGCAATTCACATGGATTTCAGAGAAGATACAGGCCCTAGTGACTTGAGGTGGGTTTTTAATAACCAAGAGACTGGAGAAATGGTTGCAAACACCAATAAAGGAGGGAATCTTAATCTGAGAGTCTTACATAAAAAAAAAATCTCTAAAGACTTACAATATTCATAGCCTATAAAAAAATTCCAAACTATTTACCAGGGAAAGTACAAAAAACTTGCCATTTGTCTTGGACTTGTGTTGGAAAAAATGAGCACTCTGAAAAATTAAAAATGCTAGATCTGAGTCATTGCTGATGTAGCATCTAAATTTGTACTACCTGGGTGGTACGGGTAACAAGCTATGAGAATTTAACCTTCAAACCTAGTCCCTAATCACAGACATTCCTTGAGTCCCCAGCAACAGAAAGCCATTAGCCATCATTTCATAACCCAAGGCATTCTGGACTCCACCTGGATTTTTAAAACCAAACTAAAAATAAGTCCACTCTAATAGATTGCAAACTTCACAAGAAAATCACCATGAGGAAGAGTCAGCAGATGTAGAAAACAGATGAATTAATGCCACAAAACTCAAAATACTAAAACAATCTAAAAGAAGCTATAAGGTAAATGTGTTTTAAATTATGACATTTTTTAAAGAAAAGCCACATTAATAGCTCACATACATTGCTGTTTTAATCTACAATCTGAATTCATATTAGAGTGCTTGCAAATAAGAAGAAATCCAAAGCTGCCTTTTACATAGAAGCTAAAAGTGAAAGTTGAGAAAGTCAGATTTGTTTGGATATGTGATGAATCTTTTGGGTTTGGTTTTATATCACAAGGGTCCATCCAAAAACTATAATGAAAATCTTATTGCACAAGGAAAGAAAAGCAATCCTGTCAGGAAATGAAAGAAAATTCAAAAAAGTTCAAACAAGCAAAAGTGAAGTGAGAAAGAGAACTATAGGTTAGTATCTGTGTCTAGTAGAAATGTTTTGGAAATACAAGACATGGAAAGTGCTCTTCATGAAAAGTTCAATAGTTTAAGACCTCATTACGAAGAAACAATAACAATGATAGAAATGAAATATTGCCACTTATAGAAGAAAAATATTTTTATGATAAAAGGTAAGTTGGCATTAATCATTCAGTATGACCTCATTAAACTTCTACCATTTTTTATTATTTTATCTATTTATTTAGTTCAGTATCATATAGTTTTTGATTTGGAGAAACATATCTTTGGGTATGAGGTCCAATTATGGTGTTTTTTGCAGTGAAAAATAATAACAAATAATAAAAAATATTGCAAAACTAGACAGAACAAAGAAAATAAAATATATTCTAGGGACATTGTAGGGATTAAGAAATATATTCCTGAGTACTTTTCAGTTTTATGAAAGAAAAACACTGTATGTAGATAACTATGGCTACTCTAGCATTTTCTCATATGGGAAAACTACTATCATTTTCTTGAAAGTGTCTTGCAATAGATGTAAAGGAATGCAGAGTTAGTACAGAAAAAATGGAAGACACAACAAATAACCTTAGCCAACACTTTTGCTAAGATGATTAATATGGCAGGCATTATCTTAAGCTCTTTATACATATCAAATATTTAATTCTACCAACAATTCCATTAAGTTTATACTAATATCATTTTCATCCTACAGATGAGAATGTAAGACACTTGCTTACTTTGTTCGAGGTCACACAGGTAGTAAATGAATAAGCAAGTATTCAAACCCCAGCAGACTGGGCCAAAATCCATGTAAACTCCAGGTCGATGCCTCTCAAGGATGCCATAATTAAGAAAGTAGTTTTATTCTCAACTCTGTCAGAGATATTGGATAAATCAATTGGATTTATATAATCATTCAAAATGTATCAGACACTACTTCTGTGTCAAATACTGATAGGCATTGTGCAAGATGCAAAGGAATGAAACAACTACAGTCATTTTCTGTTAGAAACAGTTTAAGCATCAGAGCTGTGCATAGTGTCTAATTCTTTCATGTACTTGGAATAAACATTCTTCAGTCCAATTAGACTCAGTTCAGTTCAATTTCATGCAACTGCATTGATTAAGCATCTCCTATATACAAAACCCTGGGCGGTAGGTATAGAAAGATAAATAAGCCAGCTCTAGATTCCAGGGAGGTCATTCTCAGTTGAGGGAATCAGATACATAAATAAATAACTCCAAGAGAAGATAATGTGTTGTAGTAAAAGGATACTCACTGTGTCATGAGAATGCAGATGGAAAATTGTAAAATTAATTCTTAGAGAAGAAATGTGTATGTTTATATAAGAGAGACAGAGGCAGAGACACAGAGAAAGAGACATAGAGAGAGACAGAGGTAGAGACTTTATGCAAAGCAGAAAGAGGGTGGAGGGTAGAGTGGGGAGAAGAAAGAGAAGATGCCTAATGGAACTTTTGGCACAGAGAGCAACATGAACAAAGAAAAAGAGAGCCATAGAGAAGCTTGATTTAGGACCAATGCTTCTGAAGGCATTACTGCCCAAGATAAATAGTTAAATTCCATCATGCTCAAAGTGAAGAAAAATGGGAAGTTTTTCAAAGGGAATGGCATGATCAAGATATGGCCTAAGTAACCAACTCTGGTATTCGATGAAAGCTAAATTGAAGAAAAAAAAGGAGACTGGAAAAAGGGAGAACATTAAGAAAATATTGTAGACTTCAAAATTTCTACTTTACCACCCAAGCCCACTTATCTGAGTTTCTTTTTTTTAGTCATATGAAAAAAAAATAGCAAGGAGTGCATTGATCTCAGGAGTATGATCTTTGGTAATGTCATTAAAAGTCATTTAATCTGGTTTTGGATTTTGTCTACATATAATCCAGAAGTTGACATCTGGATATTTATGATGATGGACCTCTGTTGGTGGAAACAAAATTTCTTGATGTGCTTAGCTTCAAATTTTGGCTCAACCACTAAATGAGCTTTATGACATTTGGGAAGTTACTTAAATTCTCTATGTTTTAGGTTCTTCATTTGTAAAACTGGGAACACAATAGTAACTGTCACATAGATTGATTGAAGGTTAAACTCAGGATAGTACTGGCATCTGGTAACCATCTTATAAGTGTTTACTATAATTATGGCTATGGCTAAGCAAATTTTAGAAGATGCTTTATATTTCTTTTTCATTAGTAAGTTAAAAAAAACCTACCTATATAGGTTTTAATCAAGAAAGAGTAAAACATGAGATTCACAATAGTCATTTTTACCAATTAGAGCACATTAGCTTGAAAATTGCAACAAGTCGTTATATACCAAGAAAACCTAAAAATAATGCAAGTATATTAATGGGTCCAGTTATTTTCTGAATAACATATTCAGGCATATCTTGACTAATGTGTACATGGCAGAATCAGATAAAAAGAACAGATTGACACTTTGGGGTAAAAGCTAGGGAGCATCTAAATTAAGTACATCTCACCTAGAAGCTAGATTTTAGCTATATATTTTTAAGAGATTTTTATTTCCAATTTGGAAGAAAATATATCAGAAGAGGAAAAAAAGACTTAAACAAAGCCAAATGGATTCCAGTCAGTTCTATGTTCTTTTTAGTCTATAATTTATCTTCATAATACCTTGGGAAATAGTCAAGTTCTACAGATTCATCCCCTCCTGAAAACTTTTCTCACAATACGTGTTTTTTATAGTTACCATTTGATATAATAAAAAGTCTATGCATAAATTATAAATTTTCATACACTGACCAGTTTTACTGTTTGATGGCTTCACTCTGTTCTCATTGTTGGTCTATTTCTATGATTCTTAATCTTAAGAAGTAGATGGAAGGCAATGGTTTCTATTAAAACTTTTATGGATTTCTGAAGTCTTTAGAGGTATTCTCTCCCACTAGTCCCATGCTGAAACATTGGAACAGAAGCCAAAATCCAAAGGCAGAGCTCAGTTTGAAGTTGGAGTTATGCCTGTGACTTGGTGGACCTGTTAAACAACCTTTGAGGAAAAACAGATTCCAACTAGATCAAACATAGTGAAGGAGTGAGTTCAGAAAACTGTATTCTTGGTTTGGTAAAAGTCCATCAGCATGGGCTCTGTCCATAAATGGGTTGAAAGCAATGAAGGGCTGGAACATTCACCAGTGTTGTAGGCATTTTCAATCTTGCTTGTTGAAAACCACTAGTGGAGACAAAGAATGAGGAAAACACCATGTACCCTTACATCTCTCTGGTTGCCTCACAGACAAATGTTATAATACATAGGTTTGCATCGAATATTTTTCCATTCTCACGTTTATGTTAAGTATGGCTTTGTAGGTTATGAAAACAATATAGTGAAGTGATATAGTCCAAGGTCAGCTTCAATCTTCTGTCTTGGATCTGAAGAATATATTACAACGTGGCACAAAAACAGACACATAGACCAATGGAATAGAATAGAAACCCCACAACTAGACCCACAAACGTATGGCCAACTAATCTTTGACAAAGCAGGAAAGAACATCCAATGGAAAAAAGACAGTCTCTTTAACAAATGGTGCTGGGAGAACTGGACAGCAACATGCAGAAGATTGAAACTAGACCACTTTCTCACACCACTCACAAAAATAAACTCAAAATGGATAAAGGACCTGAATGTGAGACAGGAAACCATCAAAACCCTAGAGGAGAAAGCAGGCAAAGACCTCTCTGACCTCATCCATAGCAATTTCTTACTTGACACATCCCCAAAGGCAAGGGAATTAAAAGCAAAAATGAACTACTGGGACCTTATGAAGATAAAAACTTCTGCACAGCAAAGGAAACAACCAACAAAACTAAAAGGCAACCAACGGAATGGGAAAAGATATTTGCAAATGACATATCAGACAAAGGGTTAGTATCCAAAATCTATAAAGAGCTCACCAAACTCCACACCCGAAAAACAAATAACCCAGTGAAGAAATGGGCAGAAAACATGAATAGATACTTCTCTAAAGAAGACATCCAGATGGCCAACAGGCACATGAAAAGATGCTCAACGTCGCTCCTCATCAGGGAAATACAAATCAAAACCACACTTAGATATCACCTCACGCCAGTCAGAGTGGCCAAAATGAACAAATCAGGAGACTATAGATGCTGGCGAGGATGTGGAGAAACGGGAACCCTCTTGCACTGTTGGTGGGAATGCAAATTGGTGCAGCCACTCTGGAAAACAGTGTGGAGGTTCCTCAAAAAATTAAAAATAGACCTACCCTATGACCCAGCAATAGCACTGCTAGGAATTTACCCAAGGGATACAGGAGTACTGATGCATACGGGCACTTGTACCCCAATGTTTATAGCAGCACTCTCAACAATAGCCAAATTATGGAAGAGCCTAAATGTCCATCAACTGATGAATGGATAAAGAAATTGTGGTTTATATACACAATGGAATACTACGTGGCAATGAGAAAGAATGAAATATGGCCATTTGTAGCAACATGGATGGAACTGGAGAGTGTTATGCTAAGTGAAATAAGCCATACAGAGAAAGACAGATACCATATGGTTTCACTCTTATGTGGATCCCGAGAAACTTAACAGAAACCCATGGGGGAGTGGAAGGAAAAAAAAAGAGGTTAGAGTGGGAGAGAGCCAAAGCATAAGAGACTCTTAAAAACTGAGAACAAACTCAGAGTTGATGGGGGGTGGGAGGGAGGGGAGGGTGGGTGATGGGTATTGAGGAGGGCACCTTTTGGGATGAGCACTGGGTGTTGTATGGAAACCAATTTGACAATAAACTTCATATATTGAAAAAAAAAGGAATATATTACAACGTAGCTTTTTTGATAGAAAACCAGCAATGTAGACATTACCCAGAGAAGGTTTTCTTTTGTTGTTGGTGGTGGTGTTGTTTGTCCTTTTCTACTCTTTGCTCCCATTTCTAAGGCCAAAGGTTAAGATTTTGCTGGGAAGGGCAGTCATGTAGATTCTGCAATAAAATATTTGTGAATAGATATTTCCTTTCTACCACTTCCATGACTTTCCAAAGGCCACATATATGATATTCATCTGTGGGTAGCATAATTACATTTTTATTATGTCAGGTTGGAAAGAGAGAAGTAGGTTTGCTGAGTTTTACATTAAAAGCTGATGGGTCACCTTATCCTTTCTGTATTAATTCTAAAACACAAGAGAGTGATTTTTCTAAACTTTATATACCAATGGATATCATTTTCAATGAGCTTTTTGACAGCTATGATTATAAAGTTTCTGTCATAATTAATATACCTGGAAAAGAGAAAACAAAGGTAAGATTTATCAAATTACATATGTTTAAAGGTGTTAGAATAAATGTATAAGATGATTCAAAGTTGCAGCATCCTGCCATTTTCTATATGTCCCCAATGGCAAAACCATGTTGATTCTATAATTCCTTGAGATTCACTTTTATGACTGAAAGCTCTGTAAACTGCATGATGGACATAAGAAATCTTTCCTTACTCTGGAAGATCTCACAGGGGAATGAATGATGCCACTTTCAATCACCAAGTTAAAAAATAATGTAGTGCCTTTTTAATTGAAATAGAATTCTGATGAAAGCCAGCTGTTCAGTAATTTTCAAAACAAATGACTGCACAATTGGTGAAAATATCTCAAGATAATATGAATTTAGACATCATAAAGCGAACACAGGATTAAATAAGAATTTGTAGGCTGTATCTGGAGTAGCTTTGATATGCATTTTGAGACATTTTTAAATAGTGCATTCACAACTTACTCCAGTGCCTTGACTCCCTATCCTGCCTGGACTTTATAAATTGAAATGGAAGTAAATTGCATTTTTCTTTTCTCTTAAAGTCACAGATCTCAGTGGAGGGTCAGCCTGACATTTTGTTGAAACAGGCTTGTCAAATGTTTCCTATATTGCAGTGAAAGATGACTGTTTCCTTTGGGTGTGATAATATCAGTTCTAAAGCATTCTCAGAAATAAGCATTCTGATCACTTTGAGGTGGTATTTAGCAGTAATTTTTTTAATATTTCAAGTTTTTACTTAAATTATAGTTAGTTAACAAATAGTATAATATTACTTTCATGAGTAGAATTTAGTGATTCATCACTCACATATAATACCCAATGCAGTAATATTTTATACCAAGTAAGTGGTTTAGTCATATGGCTTCTTTGTAATAAAGTAAATACCTAAGTGAAAATCAAGACTAGGATTACATCTTTTTTACTAGCAAATTCTATTCCCTAACAAAGATAGTACTTCAGTTGTATAGAAGCAATGGAAAGAGGAAAGACTCTCAAGTAAAAATCTAACTTTTCTCCCTCTGAAAAATTCAGCATCTGAGACATGGTTTATGGTAGATTTTACAACCATAGACTATCTTAAATGTGCATATTATGCCTGCTTAGTTAAAATATCATAAGAACAAGACTCACAAATATAATGTTAAAGATAGATATGTCAAATTATAATGTCAAGTATTAAATTTAATAAAAACAAATGAGAGGTCATCAACAGGAGGAGTTCTGTTGTGTTTTGAGAGACTTGAACTAATTTTGTCTGAGTTTTTCTCCAAGAAAGGACAGCTAATGTTAATTTATTGTGAGAAAAGTTTCTTCTCACGGTTTCAAAGGAAAGAGGACCACCACAACTTGTTTCTTACAACTTTAGATGTCTTTACAAATATGTTTAAAGTATAGTTTTAGTAGCTTTTTAGATAAGGAGACCTGAAAAGGTCTACAAGGACCTTTGCTGTTAATTATGCTTCAACATGCCATCATGTGAATATAGAAATAACAGTTTTACAGTATTAAAGAAAGGGCAAAAATTTATCTAGCCCTACACTTCCTGTTTCCAGAAATGAGAAAAAAGACAGGTAATTTTTCCTTCCCCAGTTATATACTCCTCACTAAATTATTTAATTTCTACTAAGAATTCTAAATATCCTAGATATAATTTTTAAAACACAGTCAATTTTCGTTTTTCATGAATTCCATATTTGCCTATTTGCCTACTCACTAAAGCTTATTTAAAACCCCAAATCACTATTTGTGGCAACTTTGTGGTCATTGTGGACATGCGCATTTACAGAGTGGTGAACAATTTGACTTACCTGATGTATATGTTACCAGTTGATGTTGAATGAAGCAATGCCCTGTTTCAGCATTTATACTGTAAACAAGTGCCTTTTTGCTGTCTAGTTGATGCTATTTTATGATGAGATTGTCCTCATTTTTGTGCTTTGTTAGTGATTCCAAACATAGTCTAGTGTTACTAAGTGCAAGAAGACTGTGATGATGTACCTTTCAGAGAAAATGCATGTGTTAGGTAAGTTTTGTTCATCCTAAGTTTGATGTTAGTGAATCAACAATAATAGATTAAATAAGGTGTCTTTAAGCAGAAACACATAAAACAAGGTGATGTATTGATAGGGTGATGAAAATGTTGTGCCCAGAGGCTGGTGGGAACATAATCCTGTATTGCTCTAGTCGCAATAGTTAAGTATTCACCAATTCAGGGTTTGCAGCAAGTTTATAGAACACAACAGCTATGAAAAACAAGAATCAACTGTATCAAATTCTTTTGCCATAAATTATTCACAAACACAAGCAAAATTCATCTTATATTATGATAAAATGAACTGAAAGAACTTGTGTGTATATAAACATTTATAATTACGGTGACAAATTTAATTAGTGAAATACTTTGGCCTATAATTGAAAAACTTGCAACCACTGTTAGTTTGTTTACACAGAGATGCTGTATAAATAGCACTATACAGAAATGAAGGCTGATTCATGGAGAGATTTAATTTAACTAAATGTGCCATAATTCATATCTTTGTTGATATATCTGTCTTATGTTTTAAAGGCTCACCCAATCTAAATACATTGTCAGCAGACTTTTCAAAAACTACTATTAAAAATAGCTCAGCATTGTAAAAGATTTATTTCCAATTATGAAGTTCAAAGCCATAGTTCTCAGTCAAGGGAATTTGCTAATCCTCACTATTGGCTCACACTTGGGAGAATTTTTCATCTTATATCAGGTGAATTTCATGCACTAGGCCCCTGTTCAACTCAGCTACCAGATCAACACTTTCTCTAAACTCATTAAATTTTGACAGGCTACACAGAGTTCCCAAAGAGTTCATCTGACAGTTAGTGGGAAGATGTTTTCTCTCTGACTTTTTAGCTCTTTTCAATATTTATGTACTGTGGTTAAAGTGCCTGAGCCATTTCAACAAGCATTTGATTGTATCTTTGTTGAATTTTTAAAGACATGAGTCTTAATTGCAGACAGCCAAGAAAACTCCAGATTGTTAGTAAATAAGAGATGAGATTATTAGTAAATATGCATTATTAGTAAATAATACATAGCAACAGCCTCTTCTTGTCATTTATTATGAGTAATATACAAATAATACAAATATGCAATATACAAATAAGTCAATGATTATTTTGTCTCTTGGCTGTGAGCCAGGACTGAAATTTAACAGATGTAATTTCATAATATGTGACAGCTGAAAAAACTTTCAGTGAAAACTGCCTCAATTTTATTTGGCTTTAAAGACTGTCCCTGAGAGCATCTCAGATTCACCTGCATGATTACCTAAAATGGCAACTTTACACAAGTGAATATTTAGCTCCAAGGACTGAAAGAGTTGCCATGTTGCATTTTACAAAGCACATTAAATGGGGGAAATGAATTTCCAGCTATGAATCTCATCAGAAGAAATGTGTTTTTTAACACATACAGTTATTAAAAGACATTTAGAAATATTAATTTACTGGGTTAATTTAACTCACTAATCTAAATTTTAAATAAACTAAAGTAAAAATAATTCCAATTAATATTTGGTACATAGGGCCCAGATAAATGGATTGTGTGTGTGTGTGTGTGTGTGTGTGTGTGTGTGTGTGTGTGTACTATGAGAGACTGAGAGAGAAAGTGAGCACAAGCGGGGCAGGGGCAGAGGGAGAGGGAGAGAGAGGCTCTTAAGCAGACTCCACACCCAGTGCAGAGCCCATGCAGGACTCAATGTCAGAACGGAGATCATGACGAGCCAAAATGAGGAATCAGACACTTAACCAACTGAGCCACCTAGGCGCACCCCCCAGATAAAGATTTTTAATTAAAAGCCAAAGTGGTTGCATTAACCAATCATAATAATTCTGCCTTTTAATATAGAAATGTGTTGCTATGCACTTGAATCCTTAAGGTTTTCTTTAGTATATGCTGCTAAGATTCCTAAGTTAGATTTTTATTTTTACTATTGCAAAGTGTATACAACAGTTATCTTCATTTGGTTTACCCCAAAAAACCTTTTATTATAAAATAAAATTTATCAGTATTTTAGAAAGGTTAAATGCCACAGGGATTCTCCTGTTCCATACTTAGGCTGAGGAATGTTTCTAGATGGAGTCCTGAGATTGCACTAAACTGACTGTTCCAATTATATTTCTTCTCATTTTACAGAGACTCTTTTGGCTTTGTGATACTATTGCTCATCTACCATTGAGTCTGCTCCTCTTCACTTTTCCCACTACAAATAGTCTTTTTTGCATATCTTACTCTCAGGACTAGAAGAAAGCCCTTTTCCTCAGGTGCTGAATAAGAAGCGTCCCACATCCTCCTCTACCTAGATTCAATCATCTCACATATGCCTTCACTTTTTCTGAAATCTCACTCCAATAATTATTCCCTGTCTCCTTGCAACGTCCATCTCTATCTATGGATGTAGAATTCTGCCAAACACACACACACACACACACACACCCCAAAACCAAAACCAAACAAAAAAACCTCTTCTCTTAATGTGTCTCCTTCCATTCAACAAGAAATTTATTAACGTAGGAGTCATTAATGTTGCACATTATAATTAGACTGCCTACTCCCACTCTGTTGAAATTTCTTTCTGAAAATTAAAAAAAGGAAAAGGTTGCCAACAACTGCCTGATATCAAAGCAAAAGCATTATAGATTAGTATTTAATAACATAGGCTCTAAATCAGCCTGTATTTTAACTGTCACTTTTCTGCTGTATCTTGGGCAAGTTTCTTAGCCTCTGTGCTGCAGTTTCCTCATCTGTGAAATGAAGAACATAATTGTACCTACTTCAGAGAATTGTTTTGGGATTAAATCAAACATTTGTAAAATGCTTAGAACAGTGCTTAGCACATAGTAAGCACTACAGGATGTCTATCAGATAAAATAAATCCAATGCATGTTTTCTGTTTATTTTCTTGTCTCCTCACCTCTCAGCAGCATTTATTATTATTGATTACCCCTGTAGAAAATCTTTACCCTTGGTGAAATTGTGCAGCCTGGCAAGGAGACTGGTGAAAACAAGAGAAGACACAGGGTATTGGGAATATTTGGTTGGCAATTACTGTTTCATTGAAACTTCTGACTTGGAGGCTCAGCTTTGGTAGTGAGATGTGCAAAGGGAGAATGGGAGCCTTGAATCTAGGATACAGAATTTGGAGAGTTTAGAGATCATTAGGTAAATGGGTTGTGTCGAAATGAGGGAAAATGGTGGTTAAGGTGAAGAGGGTGGAACTGGAGTTTAAGAGGTGTGGAAGAGGTGGAAAGCTATTGCTTTGAATGGTTTTCAGCCTCAGATGATGATAGGTGGTGATAAAGGCATGAAAATGAGCTGTGGACTCCTTGTCCTTGGAGGATCCCTGGAAGTTAGAAAGCAAAGGGAAATGAAGAAGAGGTACTGGCTTAAGTACACTTTTAACTATTTAAGAGCTGGATTGTTTGAATTTATTTTATCCATTGTATCTGTCTTTTGGTAATTGAACTTCTTATTACTAGCAACTCTAGCACAAATGAAGCAAAAGATGCAAATATTAAATAACCTATATTTATATTTATAAATGGGTATACTTATTAAAGGATCAGGTGGGAGAATGAAGGGAAATATATATATATATAAAGCATCTTTAAAGTAACACATTTGGGTTATCTGTCAATTGGATCAGCCATTGCTATCTTACAGCTGGCTGTTCTTCATTCTTATAATGTCCCAGCATGACATACTGTGATCATTTATTCCACTTTCTGAGACAACCAGAAAAATGAAGGAGCTTGATGAGGTCATCCAGGGGATCCACAGCTGAATCAGCATGAGAACTAACAGTTCCTAACTCCCACTCTAACCCCTACCTCTTCAAAATTATAATAGCCCCTAAGGGAAAATAATTGTGAACAGGTTTCTAGAGATTGAGCTTGTCTTCCAAAACTGAAGTGACCTTATTTAAAAAAATAATCAAATGTAATTTTATTTTGGTCTTTACAATGATGTTTATACATTTACAGTTCATCTGCTGCTGAAACAGCAGTAGAACAGTCTTTGAAGTGATGGGTCATGTGTATATTGGCAGAGTCGAAGATAAACAATGCCAAAAGACTCCTAAAAAGATTAAACTGTTAACCGCAAATACGTGGTTTCAGTCGGGAAGATTTATTTGTCGCTGACCATATTAGCATTGTAGTTAACATTGGCTCTGGGAAAGTCATACTTTGATTATGGGCCAGTATGCAGTATTTGAAGAACTACAGTTCAATTTATAAGATGGATACAGTTGACATTGCAGATTTTCTCAACATCAAACAGTTAATGAAAAAATCACAAAATGTTCCACTGGTTCCTAGCCTTTAAGCTTCTTTTGGCACTTTTAAGAGTTTAAAGTCAGATGCATTGTCTTCCAGCATTCTGCCCATCTGTTTCCTTGTTTTTGTTCATGCACTAAAATGTTGTGCTCAAAAGCATGCTGCTTATGGGCATGATAATGTTTGAAACTCTCCAAGCAGCCACTTGGGATAAAAGATAACGGAAATAAAGTTAGAGGTGGGCATGACAGAACTGGAGTGATGTCATAAGGTAATTAGCATTTACTAAGGACCAATCATGTGGCTGGGTACTGATCTAAGCCCCTATTTCATTTCAACCCTAATTGGAGGTGCAAATCAATTGCAATTCATTCCGGCACTAACCACCTGGAGTTAGCACAGACCCCACAAGTTAAAGGGCTGCCCTACCTCAGACATAGGCCACGTGTGGGAGTCCCCAGGCCACCTGCACTTTCAAATAACTAGCTGTAAATTTGGACACTCCCACAACTCCCTTAGGTTCAATAATTTGCTGGAATGGCTCACAGAACTCAGAAAAAATACTATACTTACAACTACAACTTCATTACAAAGAATACAAATCAGTGGTACTAATCAAATAAAGAGACACATAGGATGAAGTCTGGAAAGGAATGTAGTTTCCATGCCCTCACTTCATAGAGCCTGTTTCCCTCCAGGCACAATGTGTTCATCAGCCAGGAAACCCCAGTGAGCTCCTGTGTTCACAGTTTTTATCAAGGATTCATTATGTAGCTATGACTGAATACATCATTGTCCAGGTGATTGAATTCAATCTCCAGTCCTCTTACCTTCCCTGGGAAGTCCCAAGTGTCTAACCACGAGTTTGGTTGGTTGGTTTTTCCAGTGGCCATCCCTGTCCTGAAGTTTTCTGGGGGCCCACCATGAGTGACCTTATAGGACAAAAAAGACATTCCTATGACTCTGGAAATCCTAAGGGTTTTATCCCTTGGCAAAAAAGGAACCAGAAAATTCTTTATTTTACCACAGCTTCTCACCTGCACTACCTTGTTTAAGGTTTACAGAAATCTCATGAGATAGATATTTTTGTTCCCACTCCAAAAATGAGAAAACTAAAGGTAAGAAATGTAATATATAGGCCAAGTTCACACTGCAAGAGCATGGCAGAACCAAGATTTGATTTCAGCTTCATGTACTTCAAAGCCATGCCTTTCCTGCTACCTTAAAGAAAACCAGATGAATAATGAATCTACACTGACAAATAAACATGCTTATGATCACTTGTTTAATGTCTGTTTTTCTCTGGAAGTCCATAAGTTTTGAAAGAAAGAATATGCATTGCTTTTACTGATGACCACTTTTACCACCACCATCTAGTACCTACTAACTCCTACTAGGTGTTAGGTAAATATTTACCAAATGAGCAAGAGAACATGAATAAGGCAATACTGATCAGTCCTAGAAAAGACTGAATAGACTGGAGACTGGCCAAGTGGGAAAAGGAAAGACTCCAAAGTGCAAAGCATTTTAAGTTGGTAGTGAATGGGTAGATGAGATAAATAACGATGGGGCCCAGGCTGGGTGAAGCCAGAATTGCAGCCATGGGTATGAGGACAGTGTGGCAGAAGAAGAGCATATTGTTCAAGGCACTGGAGCTCATTCAAAGATTTTGATGCTACTACAAGCATGGTATACCTGTGTGAGCATCACTGAGTTAATAGCATTCTTCTCTCCACCCTGCCTCCCTCAGAATCATGAGAAAAGTAAAGGATGGAGAGGATTACCTAGAGGCTTATTCACTGCTGCCATAAATAGTTAGCTTTAGGAGTGCCTGGGTGGCTCAGTCGGGTATGTGACCGACTCTTGATCTCAGCTGGGATCATGATCTCACAGTTCATGAGTTTGAGCACCACATCAAACTCCTCGCTGACAGCACAGAGCCTGCTTAGGATTCTGTCTCTCTTTCTCTTTGCCCCTCCCCTCCTTCTCTCTCTGCCTGTCTCTCTCTTTCTCTCTCTCTCTCTCTCTCTCTCAAAACAAATAAATAAACTTAAAATACAAACGATTTGGTTTTATTATGGCCTCTTGTCCTGCTTCATACACTCCCTTATCTCATTTAACCTAGTGATGGGGAACAGTTTTATCCCTTTATTACAGATGGGGAACATGAGACGCTGGGAAGTTAAAGCATTTGCCCAAAGTCATGTAGCTAATGATGAACAATCTCAAAACTTTAAGCTAGGTCCAATAAACAGTCAGAGTCTCCAATGAGAACACTATTAGAACATTTGGAGATGTAACTGATATATTTAACAACACTTAGTCTTTGTTACAGCTAATCAATCCTTGCTTAGGTATGGTTATTTTTATTTTTTAGTTCTGTCCCTTTGAAAAGAAGCTTGTAATTTCCAGTGCTCTAGTTCCTTTGAGAAAAAAAAGAAAAAGAAATGGCTATTTTTCTTTCTCCAAAATACCAAAAAATGTCAGTCCAACCTTCTGAGAAATTTGTCAAATGTTTAGACAGTTTGATATAGCATCCTCATGATGACACCACAAAGAGTAAATAACGAGTTAAAGACTGTGTCAGAAATACTGATTTTTCTAAGGCTTACTGACTTTTATATAAAACTTGTCATTTCATTAAATCTATTGCAAACAATGCGACAAAGCTTTATTCTAGTTTCATCTTTCCAAATGTTGAAATAGTCATGGTTCACAAAGTCAATATATATATATTTTTTGGTAAGAGTGATTAAGATGTGATCCTGTCTCTACCCCTTTTGATTATGTGATACTTTGAAATAAAAGAATTTCTTTAACCTTTCACTATATGAAAAATGTTCTAATATCTTAAAATTCCATTAGTTTTCCAGCTTGAAAATGACATTTATCATAGATTTCCCTCCTTATTTCTTTGAGTGAATCGTGAATTACAGCATGGAGAAAAAATTAATAAAAATTATCCAGCAAGAACTACAGTTAACATTTCATTGTATATCTTACCCTTTTTTATATGCCTATGTGTGTATGTGTATATATGTGTGTGTATATACATAAAATATATATGTGTATGTATATATATATATAAATTATAAAAACACCATTTTGTAGTCTGCCTTTTTTATTTTCTACATTTTAAACATCCTTTAAAACATGTTACTTCTGGGCAATTCAGCAATAGCACCCTTTTCGTCCATAGCTGCAGTTACCTGGTGGACAATCTACCTACGGGAGTCAGTCTGGGATGGCTGGGATGTGAGGAAAGTTCTGGGTAGTAAGTTCTGGGTACAGGGTAGCCTAACACCCTGTACGCTGATCTCAGTGGTGGATCCTGTTGCTGATGTCTTGTGCCAAACCTGACCCTTCTCCTTTGCTCATCATCTAGCTCACTGTTCTCATTCAAGCGGGAGAGTCTTTCCCCCAGGGGACATTTGGCAATATCTGGATACATTTTGATTCTCATAACTGGGGGTCAACTACTGGTATCTAGTGGGTAGAGGTTAGGATTCTTGATATCCTATAATACAGAGGTAGAGAAACTTGGGCACGAAGTGAGTGGTACTGTTATTCCCCCAGGTGAAAAATGTAAACTAATTAGTAGGTAGATCTTGATAATGCCTATGATAAGATTTTTTTTTTTAGGCGCATCCTTTTACTAGTCCTTTAATTTAAAGAGTCTTTAAATTTACTGAGCCCTTTAATTTATTGGGTCCTATCTATGTGCTACAAAATTGTCCTACGCATCTTGTATTATTAATCTTTTTTGTTAATCCTAATGACTCTGTGAGGGATATACTCCTATTCTGTCTATGTTGGGGATGAGGAAAACTACATCTCAGGAAGGTTAAGTAACTCACGGAAGATGACATAGCTAGGAAGTGCACACCTGGGATTTGAAATCAGAACCTGGGCCCTGAACTACTACATTTTATCAGACTTGCTTTTTCCTCCGTATGGTTTCCACTCTCATTCAGCTCCTGTACCCCTCCCCCGCCTTACATTATTATGCTAGTTACTAACTGGCTTTTCTTTTCTGACTTCTGTCTTGAATGGTTCACACTTCTGCTAGTGTAATCTTTCTAAAATGCAGTCTGTTCCTCTCAATCCCCTGCCTATAATGTCCTAACTTAGCTTCGCACGGGACTACTGTGCCCTGGCACACTGTACCTGCTATTCAAGACCCTCTGAGTTACTTGTTTTCTATTGCTCCTGGTCTCTGATTTATTCCTTTACTTTGCGTTCAATCCTCTTCTCTTTGTCTACATGGTAAAAACCTACCAAGACCATTGGTGCAAATTAGCCCTGTTACAACTTTTTACTTTAATATAATTTCAGATTTAAAGGAAAATTTTAAGAAGAATGTGAAAAATTCTCATATTCCCATCACTTAGAGCCCCCATGTTATCATTTTATTACATTTGCTTTATCCCTCATTCTCTATGAGTATTGATTTTTTTCTGATCCCTTCTGGAGTTGGTTGCAGATGACATCCTTTACCCCTAAATAATTTAGGATATATTTCCTAACCAAAGTAAAATTATCAAAATCAGGGAAATAACATCGATGCTATATTATTATCTAGCCTGCACACCGTATTATGATCTTGCAAATTAGAAAGTTTTATTTTTAATTTTAGAGAGAGAGCAAGAGAGCACGAGCAAGGGAGAGGGGCAGAGGGAGAGAATGAGATAATTTTTGAAGCATGCTCCATGCTCAGTGCGTAGCCAGGTGTGGGGCTCCATCCCATGAGCCTGGGGTCATGACCTGAGCCAAAATCAAGAGTCAGACACTCAAGCACCTGAGCCACCAAGGTGTCCCAGAAATACTTTTAAACATATGGAAACATAGAATATATTTCAGTCCATGTCATAAACACCTCAGCATATTCTCATGATTTCTATTTTCTTGTCTAGATAATAACATTCATAAGACATTAACAGTACTCTCTACTACCCATACATCACTGAATTTTTCAAACTGGTTATTGGCTGCATTTATATTTACATGGCAAAATACATATACGTGAATACCATTAACAACTTTAAAAATCCCATAAGTCTGTAATGGTGAAATCACGTTTCAGATGTGCAGTAAAACCTTGGTTTGTGAGCATAATTAGTTCTGGAAACATGCTTGTAATGCAAAGCACTTGTGTATCAAAGCAAATTTCCCCATGAGAAAACACGGAAACTCAGGTGATTCATTCTACAACCCAAAGATATTCATATAAGCATGATTACAGTACTGTAATATAATAAAAAATAATAAAGAATATGTAAAATATAAAGAAAAATAAATTAACCTGCACTTACCTTTGAAAACCTTCATGGCTGGCGTGAGGGAGACAAGAGAAAGAAGGGATATTGTGTAGGATGACTTTCACTAACACTAATGGAATCACTGCTATCTAGTGGTCCAGTGGAATCTTTTCCTGTATGGGGGCCATTGTGTATGCTCACACGGATATTGGCTACAGTACAGTATTAATAAAATCTTGTCATATACTGTATTTAATGTAACTGGGGATAAGGCAGCAGAGGAAAGGGTCTATATCTGCAGGCAGCCTGATCTAGAAAGAAGCAAGGTATTCCTAAGCTTTCTCTTGTATGGAAAAGCAAAGGACTTTCCATAGGTGCTTTGAACTGACAAAAAATACACTAGTGCCAGTTGTGGGTACCTTCCAACGTTCTGATAAGTCACTGATTTCTGCCAAACACCACTGCCTGAGACTGAGCATCTGAGCATGGGAGATGATCATCCACAATCCTGCAGGAAGAGAGAGAGAGAGAGAAAGAGAGAGAAGAATCATTGGCTCAGTTGTGATCATGTGATGTTTGGCATCATGTACTATTCATGTTGCAAGACATTGCTCAGTTATCAAGTTAATATTCATTAGAAATGTTTGCTTGTCTTGCTGAACACACAGAACAAGTTACTCACCAGTCAAGGTTTTACTGTTATTTTAAACACAAGGGTGAAATAAACTGCTTAGGAGAAATGTAAGCAATGAATTATTTAACTTTCATGATTATAATGCCTTTAGCTCATCTTTACATTATACAGGGTCATTTGTTAATTTAGATTGAGTTATCTTAAACCACTCACATGGAATTAAATCTCTGGATGATTCACTCTGGTTACAAGGAAAGCACTAGGTTATTTGCCTTCAAAAGGGGCTAAAATCTGAAATGAAACATGAAATAAGTTTTACAAAATGTTTCTCTGAATGTGAATTATGTATTTTTAATGATCTAAAATGCATTTTTAAAAGTTTATTTATTTTGAAAGAGAGAGAGAGAGAGCAGAGGGAGAGAGGTGGAGATAGAGAATCCCAAAGAGTCTCCAGGCTCTCAGCAACAATGGGTTGATCCCATGAACCCCTCGCTCAGGTCAGCGAGGTCATGACCTGAGCTGAAATCAAGAGTTAGATGCTTAATGGACTGAGTCACCCAGGTGCCTCCTAAATGGCATTTTTGAAGGTGTCTTAAATTTCTCATCTACCTCTGTTGTGTCCCAGGATGCTCCAGAACTAGGATCCTTCAACTGCTACCACTTCTGCTGTTATCGGTGGTAGTAATACTGATAATAATATTTTCCATTTATTGAGAGCTTCCTATCAACCAGACATCAGGCTACAGTATTTTACATAGACACTATCATCCTATCCTTATAGTCATTCTTATTGTCCCTAATTTATAGGAAAAGAAATAGTGGTACCATGAGGTAAAATACCTTGCTCAATGGACAGGTTCTCCCCCTCCCCCCAACCTTACCCTCCCAAGCCCTGGCTTTAGCCATTGTATTATACTCTATTTCCAATAAATTTGGATGTGACCAATTCAAATTACGCCAGAAATAAAGCTGTACTTATTGCCACAACATTTCTGTTCCTATTATGGAATTGACATTATTTGTTAAAATGAGTCATGGCTTATTTATAAAAGGGTTAGTGTTCATTATCTTTTAACTATAGACAATGGCAAGTGCATCAGGCTTTGGAAACTATAGTAACCTTCTGACTATGAGCTCTTTAAAGCATACTTTTGAATGACCCACAGTGTACTGATTACTTCCTTCTTTTGCTCAAGGCCATTTTGTGTTACCTTGCTTGGATGACTGGTAGAGACTGGACTAACCAATGAGAACAGGACTGGCAAAAAGGAGATGTGGATTCTAATTTTTAATCTGTCCCTAACTAGTTGCATTGCCCTAACTAAATATTTTTAGCTCTCTGGACAGTGTTTATAAAATCAGGACATGCACAAAATTCCCTCCAGCTTCCTACCCAGTTTTAAAAATGCTACCACATTTATGACTTTCTTTTCACCTTCTTCCACTAACTCTGTATTTCTCCAGAACACTGTATTTATAGACTTGCTATAATTTTACTATTAGGTTTTTAAAGTATATTTGGTGAGTTAAACGTTTTAAGTTGCATTCACCTCTTTAATACTTCTGCAATTCCAAGGCCCTATTAACAAGTTTGATTTTGGACTCTGCATTTCCATAGCCTTGAGTAGCAGTAGGATTTATGGAATTATTGTTTGCAAAATTCTTTTGATACAAAGTTTGCAGTTCAGAAAACAAATCAAATTTTGCAAACAATAGAAAACTAGAGTCCTTCCCATTATACCCCTGTACCTATCATGTGACTTCTCCAAGAAAATATGCTTTCACTGCCAGGAAGATTTCTATTGTATAAAATGTTCCTCATATGACATGTCTCCCGGTGCATAGAAAACCAGTGGGAAAAAGAACCTACAACATACAGTTATTTTTTTCTTGCTTAAAACCTTTTTTTAGAGCGCTCCTTTGGCATTTATCTAGAACTAATTGCATTTATTTCAGCTAAATTACAACATTTTAAGAATTTTAATTTACTGTCCAGTACATCTATAAAGATGGCACCATTGTACTGGTCATCCTCACCAAAGCCTACATTTTGAGACCTCTTTTTCAGTGGGTGTGATTAATTTATGTCATTTCTTTCACAATTTCTTATTTAATCTTTTTATGAATGCCAAAGTGAGAGATAGCAATAGCCAAAGTAACAATGGCATTCAAATTCAATACATGTTTATTGTTAATAATTTGAAAAAGCACAAAATAAAAATAAAAATCACACTTAATATTGGTACTCAGAAAATATCATTATTCGCATTATTGAAAATGGCCTTCCAGTCTTTTTTTTAATATACTATATTCTTTGTTATGTGTTTATGTCATAGAAGTAGGATGTTTTATAAACATGGTAAATTTTCTCTAGAAAAGATCTACCTGATCAGATTCCTGGTGGGAATATATGAATATTCTGTTTTCTTAAATTCTCAATATATTTGTTGGTTTTTCATACATCTTTTTCAGCAGTTTCTTAAGTATTTTATCCAGATCTTAAATATGTGTGTGAATATATATAAATATACACACATATATGTAAATATTTAGCCCATTAATTTAGTCTATATTTCTCAAAAATTCAATTGGGTTTACTAGAATAACAATATTGTTATTAATAGTTTACATGAGCATGCTTAACAATAGCATGGGATTCCAGAAGATTCACTAAAAAGTTTATATAGTTTTAATAGCATCTAAGTTCCCCGTGCTTTTTCTAAGTCAGCAGTCATGGTTTCTTCATGGTCCCGGAAAAATGCTCAGAATGTGTGACTTCACAGTGACTCAGCCTTTTCAGTTCAGCTCAGATGGTATTCATTCTTTGATGGATAAAAGAGAAAGAAAAAGCTATTCTTTGGCTAAACAACACACTCCTCTCTATTATTCCAATCTCTACAGATTGCTTGAAAAGTGCAGCATATTTTGAATTGCTTTCCTAAGAATTAAGCCTGGACAAACAAGCCCACACCATTCTAAAAAAGAATCTGGATCTTATGCAGCAGGCCAGGAAAGCCAAGGTGGAGGAGGCCAAGGGAAAGGTTAGCTAGTGAGAGAGGGGAGGAATCCAGAGGTCTCCTGCGGGCATGTCCTGACTTCGGAAGCCCTTTCAGGACACAGACATAACTCTTTTTGCCAACAAATGATCTTACATAAGCCCTCTCTTGCTCTTTCCCAGTGCATTCTTTCCTTTGTTTCCCTAGATCTGAGTTTTCTATGCCATTATCATCAGCATCACTGCTATTAGAACCATATGTATGTTACAAATACAACCAACATGTATTTACCTATTTACAGCCTCTAGATATGATTTCTTTATATTATTTAATAAATAACATTAGGATGGTTTAAGACACATTTACTGAGCACTTATGTGCCAGACACAGTAGTATTTCATATTTATTATGTTTATTATCTCATATCATCATATTCTGCTCCTTTTCCATGTGAAAGGACTGAGACTCAGAAAGACTAATTATTTCTTCCAAGGTTATTTACCAAGTGACTGACAGAGTTGAGAACCAAACCATATTATCTATCTTGTTCTATTTATTAAATGTGTGTTAAATTGAAAACAGTATAAATTATGTGATGATGGATTGCACAAATAAAGCAGGAACAGATACAATACAGGCAACAGTTTATTCAACTATAAAAACATTTACAGAATGCTATCATCTGCTACCAGGCACGAAGTTTCTAGAAGGGAACACGAAGATCAATAGATTGTGTACCAGGGAGCTGTCTGTGTCAACAGTCCTCCTCAACAATGTATTAAACTTCTTTCATATCAACAAACTTGTACTAAACACTATAATATACCAGACATGGTACTAGACACCAGAAGAATGCAAAAATAATTAGGAATGAGTCTTTCAAGAAGCTTGCAGAAAAATGAAAGCAGGATATTCAGGCTGCTTAGTATAAAGAAAAGGACCTATGAGTTAAACACACAGAATAAGAAATCTTGTTTCCTGAAGAGTTTAGCCAATGGTAATTCTAAAATGAATCACCAAAAATGTGAAGTAAAGCTGACAATAAGCTTTCCCTTTTGTCAAAGCCATAAATCATGGGTTATTTGAAGATAGTGTATACTCCTAGTTACTCTCTTTCTATTACTTGATAACTAATTAAGGACAGACTGGAACCACCAGAGTAGTTCAGGGTCTGGTAAATTCAAATGACCTAAGGGATTTTACAGTTTTTATACAATGGTGGTCAATACCCATGGGAACTCAAATCCTATAAAGACAAGACTAACAGAATCATCAGCTTATTTTTTTGAAACAGCCCAAAGATGTGAATAAGGTGAAGTTTATTGTTCAGGTGTATTGACCCACTTTGGGACTTAAAATAGGAGATAATGTTTCAAACTTGAAGAAGGTAAATTCAGTGTAGAGACCGAATGGAGGACTTACATAGTATGTGGTATATATATGAATCTCATTGTTCCAAGGGGGTATAATGTCAAGACGCTCTGTGATATGATGGTTAAGAATCTGAGTCAGACAAAGCCTATACAGAGTCTGGATTGCAGTCACTTACCATGTGATTTTTGGCAAATAGCAGTCTCCCTAAACCTCAGTTTGTTGTTTTTTAATCTGAAATATTTATGAAATAAAACAGTCTATGGTTTAATGGTGAAGCAAGAAGGCAACTGACTAAGGGCAAAAGTGTCCCTTTACCTTCTCTTCTTCATGTCTTTAAATCCCAGCTCTGTGACTTTCTATAACTTTGGGTGAATCAATGCACATTTATGTACTTTGGTATCATCCACTATTGCATAGCATTATAATATTGGCAATATCATAGAATTTTGAGAATGAGGGCCACCTGGGTGGCTCAGTTGGTTAAGCGTCTGACTGTTGGTTTCAGCCCAGGTCATGATCTCATGGTTAGTGAGTTTGAGCCCTGCATCAGGCTCTGTGCTGACAGCTTGGAGCCCGCTTGGGATTCTCTCTCTCTCCCTCTCACTCTGCTCCTCCCTCTCTCCCTCTCTCTTTCTCTCTCTCTCAAAATAAATTTAAAAAATTAAAAAAAAAGAATTCTGAGAATGAATGAGCTGGTGTGTATAACATGCATAGAACAGAGTAAGTAGTGCATACCTCTTAGCCATTTTCATTACAGGGTTGCTGTGTAGATTAAACAAAATTAATTTTCAAAGTGCTTAACACGGGATCCATCCTTTGTTGCAGATATCCTCTTCACGCTTTAAATTTTTTCCCAAAGACCATTCCTAAAACATCATTTTTCTTTGTCCTCTTCTTTCCCCATTAGCCTTGCATTGGATTTTTTAAAATAGATTTTACTTCTTAGATTTAGATTTAGATTGTTAGATTTATAGAAAAATTGAAAAGATAGTACAGGATTCTCATATACCCTATACACAGTTTCCCTTAACAATGTTTTACCATGCATTTATTACAATTAATGAATCAATATAACTACATGATCCTTAACTAAAATTCATACTTTATTCAGATTTCCTTAGTTCTTACATTATGTCTTTTTCTGTTCCAAGATGCCATCCAAAGTCCCATGTTAGATTTTATTGTTCTGTCTCCTTAGGCTCCTCTTGGCTGTTACAATGTCTGAGACTTTCCTTGCTTTTGGTGACCTTGATGGGTTTGAGGAGTACTGGTCAGGTGTTTTGTTTTTTTTTTAAATGCCCTTCTATTGAAATTTTTCAAGAGTTTTAATCATGGTTAGACTGGGATTGTGTGTTTTGGAAGAACACGACTTAGGTAAAGTGCCATTTCATCACATCATATCAAAAGTGCAGGCTGACAGCATCAATATAACATCACTGTTGATATTGATCTTGATTCTGGCTGAAGTAGTTTTCCAGTTCTCTCCGCTGTAAAGTTACTCCTTTCCCCCTCTTTCCACACTACTCTTTGGTAGGAAGTCACTTAAGCAATCCACACTTAAGTAGCAGAGAGTTACTTCCCCTTCTTGAGAGCAGAGTGTCTACATAAATTATTTGGGATTTCTTTGCATGAGAGGTTTGTCTCTTTTCCCCATTAATTTATTAATTTATTATTTATTTATATCAATATACACTCATGGACATTTATTTTACACTTGGCATAATCTAATACTACTTTTTAAAATACTTTTTTTTAATGTTCATCTGATTTTTAGAGAGAGACAGAACACGAGCAGGGGAGGGGCAGAGAGACAGGGAGACAGAATCAGAAGCAGGCTTCAGACTCTGAGCTGTCAGCACAGAGCCCAAAGCGGGGCTCGAACTCACAAACCATGAGATCATGACCTTAGCCAAAGTTGGACGTTTAACCAACTGAGCCTCCCAGGCACCCCCAATTCTATTTCTTTTATCTCGTTGTTCAAATTATTCCATCTTTCAGCAGTTGTGAACTCTTTTGGTTGGTTTCTGTGCCTCTTTGACATATCTCCATTAATGCAGGTTTTCTTTTTCTTAACTTCTGGCACTACAAATGCTCCAGGCTCATTTTATGTATTTTCTGCCCCAGTCCTAAAATCAGCCCTTCCTCCAAGAAATCCTGGTTTCTTTTACTGGAACAGGTATTAGAAACTGAGATCTGGGAGCTCAGTGTTCTCCATTAAATTGCAATCAGCTGCAGCTAGTGTATTCATGAAAATAACTGCTGGTCCAAATGCACAAAGGATAAGAGAAAACAAAGCTATCCTAATGGAAATCAGGCAAAGAGCTTAACATAATTGTAGTAAACTCATCCATGCTTTTGTGTTATTTGGTTGGTCAGTGTTAGTGGTGCAGCATTCAGAACAGAAGCTTGTGTGCTTGTTACCTCATATCTGGAGATTTTAGTTATATGCCAAAGATCAGCGATAGTGGAATTTTCGTGGATAATCACTAGACTGTTAAGGTCAGATGAGAAACAGCCTAGGTAAGATAAAGCAGTCTGATGCAAAATCCAGGGATCAATCCAGGGAAGCTGGGTCACAGAAAGAACTATGAAATTGAAGTGGACAATAGAAATTTTAAAGTATAAAAAAGAAACACCTAAACTGAGAGGAGATACAACTTGTTGAGCTGAGATTAAAAGAGATGAGAAGAGGAAGAATGAATGGGAAAACAAAGGGGTGGGATGTTAGGATAATACATTGTGTCAATTAAGGAGATTTTGAAAAACATCAAGAGGGGGAAGAATCTGAAAGTAGAACAAACTTTAGGCATGCAGGATCACTTGTATGGTTAGATTCACCTATTGATGTGGGGAACAAGTAAAGAAAATCCAGATGGTACATGGAGGATGGACAGGGTGAGGAGCATATAATACTCATTATAGCTGTAGGCAAGACTACTACATGATTTGTGGCCAAATGTTTTTTCAGACCTAATGATATTTGGAAACAATCTTCAAAGCTATAGTTAACATTTTAATAGAAGTCTGTTTCCATTAGCTTTAAATAATAGCACCACAATTTTCTTTCCTAACATATATCTTATTTATTGCTTTATTGTACATATTTAGTTTAGACATGGGAAATATTTTCTGAGGTCACCAATACTTTTCAGTAATGAATGAGCCCAACTAGAGGATTATGTTTCAGACATAACTATGTGGAAGTCTAGTCTTCAAGCACTTGCTTTCATCTCTATGTTCTTAAGTGCCGACGTTTGTTTGAAAAGATATTGTCAATTGACAGGTACGACATCACATGCTTTTTCTGAATTCTGATTTCTGATAATTCTCAGGGACAGTATCTTCTTAATAGCAGCATCTTATAAATAACCATTCTTGTATTTGATGCATTGACAAATCCAGTTTTCAACCTCCAGAGATATTTAGCAGATTTGTAATATCTCTCAATTGGGTGAGGAATAGCTTACACGTCAGGATAACACTGCGTTTGTCAAGTAAATGATGGGCTCAGGTTTTCACTTTTCCTTTACATTGGACATTAGAAGCAAAGACGTTGACTCACCAAAGCTGGGCAACTGACCTAAAGGCATCAGTGGTGTATTCCTACCCCCAGAGTGTTTAAGGTTCTGGACAGTGCCATTGCTGGAGTCGTGCCCAGGATTGGTTTGGTTTGCAGTTTGGACTGCTTTCCTGTAGATTCTATGGCATAATGCATTGCTTTCAGGATGACAGGGCTTATGAAGATAGCCTTAGCTCCCATTCTATTTTACTGTATAGGATATGACTCTAGTGTGTAACTTTGACTTGAAGGATATTGACTGACAGCTTTCCTTACACAGCATCATACCAAGTTTACACTTGGCAAATGTTTAGGAAAAAATTGTTAAGGCAGCAGACTTAGTATCCTTAGAAAAAAGAGTGGAGATTTAGATGTGATGTTTAACGTGCAGAGGGAGAAGAGAAAGGTTTTGAAAGTTGTGACATTCCTTGATGCTATTAGAAATTAGAAATTTGCATTTAATAGTTGTGGCATAACAAGTATTACTATTGGGCATGTGTTGTTATAATGTAATAATAAATATGAATATTATGGTATTGCTGTAAGTCATCAAAAGATAATTTAATCAATTTTCTGATAGTAAGACAACATGACTCTTTAAAAAATATTTTTTCTCTTGTTAAGAGAAACTTCAATAATCATGGCCATAAAAATAGCTAACATACTGAAAATTTTGTGGGTGTGATGTATTGTGCTGAGCACTAAATGTGGACCACCTTACTTAACCTGTGGACAATATTTTGGATATGTAATATTATGATACAAGTGCAGAGTTTTGGCATTTTACCAAGGTCTCTTAGCTACAAATGCCTAACAGAACTTGTGATTATGAATACTTATTAAATTCAAATTAATCCCTTCTATATTGCCATGAATGTAAAATGTTTTTTTCAATTAGCAGTAGATAGTAAAAATAGTGGCCAAGACACTTCCAGTTATGGGATGGATAAGTCATGGGAATAAAAGGTATGACATAGGAATATAGCCAATGATATTATAATAGTACCATATTGTTACAGATGGTGAGCATAGCATAATATATAAACCTCTCAAATTATTGTGTTGTACACCTGAAACTAATGTAACATTTCATGTCAACTATACTTTAATAGAAAATATTTTTTAATACATAAACCTGCTGAAAATATCAGGGAATCGAACATTTTAGGGGAAAAAAAGGTTATAAATTATACAAACAAGCAAGCAAAAGAATTGAATTAAACCCCAAATCCTGTTAAAAAAGAGTGAAAGAGAAGCGGCAAACCAATGGAGATCTCCCTGTTAAAAACAAGACATCTGGCACAAAATGGAGTCACTTATGCTAAATGCCACACCACCAAACTGAGACAATACTTCATTAGTTTTGGCTCTCACAGAAATGGAACCTTAAACCAGTCAATGAGGATTCACCTGGTCAGCACTAGTGAGGTCATCTGCTGGATAGACCCCTGCCATCCCCTAAAGTGACCTTGTTGTAACTAGCCCACTTTTTGCTACCATAACTTCCTTCTTCCCTCTTCTGCCTATAAAACTCTTTCGTTTTGTACAGCTCCTCATAGCTCCTTTCCATCTACCAGATGGGAGGCTGTTCAGTTCATGAATCACTGAACGAAGCCAATAAGACCTTTACTATTTAGCAAAAGAAATAGAGACCAATACACTCTGTATGTTATACTAACTCTTTATAATTAATGCCTTTGGAGTAAAAAGGAATAGAACTTGTCTGCCTGTCTACAGCTTTTACACCGGGTATTTCCTCATTTTCATGAAGCAGATATGAATAGGGAAAATAAGAATGGGTCAGTAAGTTCTATATCTAGAATCCAGGCTAGAGCACTAACTTGCTTATTTGTAGGACATAAAGCGTATCTGGATTAACCACTACCTTGCACATCCTCCACCCCAAATTTTGTTAAAACAGTTGACTTGTGAGGTGTCTGGGTAGCTCAGTCAGTTACGCATCAGACTTCAGTTCAGGTCATGATTTCACAGGTTCTTGAGGCTCAGGTCATGATCTTGTAGTTCATCTGGCTCCCTGCTAACAGTGCAGAGTCTGCTTTGGATTTTCTCTCTTCCTCTCTCTCTGCCCCTCCCCACCTGCATTCTCTCTTTCAAAGTAATAAATAAATCAATTAAAAAAACAAAAAAAAAAAAAAACAAGTTAACTTGTTTACCTTCAAAGCACCATGAGTTTACTTTAAGATTTGACTCTTTGCTTTTGTTATTGTTTATTTCCTTCAAAAGCAGAAGATTAAGTCATTGTTATGAGAACAAATTCAATTAGTCATTTTTTTCCTCTCTGGCCAAAACATTCTTAATCACCAAACCATGGGCTAATAATGTGGAAATAAATGACAGATGTAGCAGTGCAGTTTGAATGCAAATATCAGTGCCTTTTTTTGAAAAAATAAAACTGTAGACACAGTAAATCTTGTACTACTCTGCCAACTATTTTGCAAGTATTTAGACTAATCTCTGATGACACTCCAATTTACCAAAGTCCACTGAAGTGGGATCACTAAATAAACTTATTTTCAGAAAATAAATGGGCCCATCCACCCACCTGTCATCAAAAATAATTTTTAAGGACACAGAGAATGTAAACTTCATGGTGACAGAGACTTGGTTTCATTCACTGCTGTACCTTCGACACCCAAAGCAGAGCGTGAATATTTATCACGTGAGTCAGTGAGTGAAAGGAAGAAAATAGGCTGTCGGCAACACATTTTATTCTGGTTTCTGGTTGGTGCACACTTAATCTGTTCACTCATTCATTTATTTATTAATTTCACAAATATTTAGAGGATTTCTGTTTTCGGTTAGGGTCTGTGCCAAGCACTGATAGTATAGCTGTGAGAAAGGCAGGTATTTTTCCTTACCTTCTGCAGCTTATGGTCTGGTCTTACTTCCCATTAAAGAAAGTAAATTTATTGTCTGGTCCACACACTATACTGAATGTTAAAAAGCTTTTAAAGGTCTTATTGAATATCTCCAGAGGAAGGTCACTAACATATAATTCCTCTCATTGAATGAGGAGGAAAAATGCAAAAAAAATGGCTTTTTGTATTCCATTGCAACATATGGACAGAAATTTTTTGCTTTGTCCATTGTTGTAGGCTCAGAGCCTAGAACATTACCTTTCCTTTCCTAGAATATAGCAGATGGTTATATGAATAAAGAAAAAATATAGGGAAAAAACAGAAAGTATTGAGGGTCAACTGTACTAAATCCTTTAGACATCACCTCAACATAAACATAACCCCAGGTCAATTTTTAGATTATTATTCTTAATTTACAAATGGGGTAATAAATTGGGGTGATACATAAAGTAACCTTGCTCAAAACCATGCAACAGACTAGTAACAAAGGCTGAATTCAAACATGAGCTGATTTGTAACACCTGATTCACAAGCTTACTGTACCCAATAAGCCATGAATCCTTACTCTCAATTCCTACCATAGATTACCTTCCGGTTTTCTAATTCAGCAAGTTTACAAAGGGTTCATATCATCCTTAAGGGTTTTGTATTTTGGGCTACCCCATATACCAATGATGTTAATCAGAAAAGTCTAGGCAATGTAGTTACAGGCACCACCATGATTTTTGTGTCTTACTTAAACAAAAGTTTATTTCTTGCTCATGTATGGCCTGCTGCAGGAACAGGCTCTCTCCAAGTCAATGGTTTCCTACACAGGAACCTGTGAGCTAAGCTGACTGACATGCTGGCAACCTGTCCTATACCACAAGAGATCCACAGTCTCATCATTCAGAGGGCCAGGAGAAGAATACATGCAGAGTGGCACATGAGCTCATAAATGCTTCTACTCAGAAGCAACACTGACTATCTCTGTTCATATCTCACCTAACAAATCATACAGGCATGTTCAATTTCAGAAGAGAAGGGAGGTGTGATTCTTCCACATGTCTAGAAAAAAATTCATATTGACAAATAATTGTTATTTCTACCATACCAGCAAACTTGTCTGTGTATATATGTCTAACTTTGTCAATGTTCCACATTTATGTTTTTAATGTTTATTTGTTTGTTTTTAGGGAGAAAGAGATAGAGTGTGAGTGGGGTAGGGGCAGAGAGAGAGGGGGACAGAGAATCCAAGCAGGCTCTGCACCACCAGCACAGCGCCTGGTGTGGGGCTCGAACTCACAAACCATGAGGGCATGACCTGAGCAGAGATCAAGAGTTAGACACTTAACCAACTGAGCCACCCAGGCACCCCATCAATGTTCCATATTTAAAAGATTGTATATAGCGCTGTCTTTTTCTTATGTAACAATAGAGTTCCTTCTATTTTATAGATCGAGGGACTCTGAACAATATGCCTACTTAAATGCCTTTGTGTTTGCTTTTTATAAAAGTACTGCAGTTAGTATTAAGAATTTAGAAATTATAGAAAATCAGAAAAAGTAATAAGCAATGACCCACCAAACTACAATCCCACTCTTCTTTAGTTGCAAGTTTTCCTAGCAAACATTCGGGAAGATGCTGTCATTCTCCCATACTTCTAGCAGCTGATCTGGGAATCTTGGCTGGTCCTCAGAAGAGGCTCCTTTAAGATTTTAAAACTGAAAGTATTCCAAAACTTCAGCCCAGAATGAGGAAACACCTTCATGGTACATGGTCTATTTTTAATTTAGACAAATGACCATATCTTCTTCCTTATTGGGTAACTAACTCTACTTGAAGAGGCATACTATTCTTCTAGATGTGTCATATTTTAATTTAGGATTTTACTCATTCTTTTTGAGCCATTTAAATGTTATTGCATTTCCCTTTTAATCTTCTCATGTAATCAAGAACAGAAACAAATACACAATTTGTTGAAAAGTTGAAATTAGAACCTAGGCCTCTGCCTTCAAGTTCTTCTATTTTTTCCTATACCAAGACATAAAATATCTTTATATTTTGAGCCACTGAGGGTGGCTCGGTCGGTTAAGTGACTGACTCTTGATTTCAGCTCAGGTCATGATCTCACAGTTTTTGACTTTGAGCCCTGCATTGGGCTTCACACTGTCAGCGTGGAGCCTGCTTGGGATTCTCTCTCCTTCTCTCTGTGGTCCTTCCTCACTCATGCTCTCTCTCTCTCTCTCTCTCTCTCAAAAATAAACTTAAAAAAACTAAATTAAATTAAATTTAAAAAGATATAAAATAACATTTTTATTAAGCCCTTTAGAACTAAGGTATCAATATGAAATAGTGTTGTTGATTAATTTAATATTCCTGCATCAAACATTTTCCTTGAGGCAGATAATGTGTTAGAAACCATAAATATAAAGATCAATTAAACAAAGCCTGTGTTTTTGAGAATTTCATTATCTGATGGAGGATTTATATACAGAATATAATATGGTGAAATAAAGAAATAATGCTTTATAATATAGCACTGAAAAAATATCATTATTTAATACACATAATAGTGTTTTTTAAATCCACTGCTATACTGTACTCTAGTACAAGTTGACATTAAACTTTGTAATGTTCTTTCTTCCATGGCCATATATCAAATATTCATTTTCACAATGGAAGAAGCATTTTTAGATACTTCTTACTGTTTTGATCTGGTTATAAATTTGTTCCAACATTCCTTTCTTTTTTCTTTTATGGCATCTTCTAGAATCTTATCCTAGTTTCTGATTGTGTTTGATGTAGTCATTGTCAAGTGCATTTGATCTGCCAATGCAAATAGAACTGAGGTGAGCCTGTTGAATATATAAAATATTTTTTTTCCAATGCCTTTGACCAATTAAGTAGTAAAACACAGTGGTGGTGTTTTGTTTCCTTAGTGACCTGGAAATACATTGTAAGTTAAAAAAAAAAATTCTAAAGTGTCTTGAAATTTATTTCTACAATTACTATGAGTATTCTGACTTTTTCTTTTTAGGCCACTTCAAATTTTGACTTAAAAAAAATAACCCTGAACATGTTTCTTTTCCAGGAGTTGATCAGATTTTGCCAACTACATGAGGATCCCTGATTTCAGATGAAGTTTCAAGTCCTATGATCAGATCTCATTTGAACTAAGATTCATATTCTTAAAAACTATCATTTCCTTTGATCCTTCCTTTTTTAAGAGATAAAAGGTCATTTGGCAAAAATTAAAATATTTGAAACTCAAATGCATTTATAAAATTAAGTTGCCCTCAAATGAGTAAAAAGGTAAAAGTTAGTTCTCCTTTAATAAAGCTTATTTTTTCTATTGCACCTAACTACTGTGTAAATGAAGTATTTTGATGTTTGAATTCCTTTAAACCTCCTCTGTCTCCAGGAAAATTGCCACACGTCAGAGAAATCAAGATGAATACTTTCCCATTTGACTTCTCTCCCTTCTTGGATCTACGTTCTTACAAGAGGGATTTGGATACTTCATAATTTATAATTTTGATATCTTTTCAAGCATTTAACTGTGTTTTAAATTTCTTATTTGCTTGTATTATCATTTATTATTATTATTTTTTTACTTTGAACCCTAGTTGTAGACTCCCTTCAAGTGGAAAGTAAACACACAAGTTAAATATTCAATTCAGTGAAACCCTTTATATTGCTAAGTTCAGAATTGGCTCCATAGCTGTTTATAATAAAGGAAAACTAATGAAACCCATGTGATTGTATAACCAACCAATGATTGCTAAAAGTATGCTTTCTTTTAAAAATATTATAATATAATATTCTGTCTTATAATATTTTAACTATTAAATGTGAGAGGTATTTTTAAAATTAAGTACAGCATGGTATTGCATGAAGTGTTACATGACTTAAATGCTGAGAAATAATGCTTTCATTACACTTAGCAAGGGTTAGAACATTTAAAATTTTATATTCAAGTTTGGTAGCATGTTATAAAATTAAATGTGAAAAGGGTGGAACTGAAATGGATAAACTGATGGAGAAAATCAGGTAAAGTAATAGATAAAAGAATTGAATTTCTGAGTCTGAAAAAGAAGAGTTGTGGCAATGTAGTGGCCACTTAGTGGCCACTACTGTTGTCATCTCGACTTCATATGTGACTCAGTGCAAGTTTAATGAGGCTAGACACTTTGACCACAGTCATGAGGTAAACCAGGATTTACACCCAGCACTGGAGCCAGCATTCTGGTATCTAATAGTGCAGCAACAAAACCTTGTGTGAGCACAGATCACTGGCTGCACACGCATGAACTCACGACATAATCAAAGTACATCTCCATCGTTATTTCCCACCACTCCCAGCCCGGGTGTTCCTGTATGAAAGCTGTGACACGTCTATGATAGCTCTGCAGACACACTAAAGTCACAAACACAACCTTAATTCAGAAATTAAAATACCCAGTTCCATGCACGTAATAAACCAAACCACAGACTCAATATTAAACCTGACCTCCTCCCTTGGTTCTGCTCTGGACTGGAGATTTTAGTGGGAAAGGAAGTTATATTGGTTTCTCTGTTTTGCTATTTTTTTTTTAAGTTTACTTATTTATTTTGAGAGAGACAGAGTGTGAGCGGGGGAGGGGCAGACAAAGAGGGAGAATCTCAGAATCTCATGAGAATCTGCACTGACAGCACAGAGCCAGGTGGGCTCAAACTCAAGAAACAGTGAGACCACGACCTGAGCAGAAATCAAGAGTGGAACACTTAACCCACTGAGCCGCCTAGGCGCCCCTACACATTTGAGCCTCTTGGTCTCCTCTCACCATCTGTTTCTCCAAACTCCCACCATGTTTGAAGCAAGATGGAAGAGAGAGAGAATAGACAAAAGGATAGAAACAATTCTTCCCAGTACAACAGAAGTGGGGCTTTGTACTATCTGGATTTGGCAAATAGACTGTTCCTGTCCATGGACGTTTTATGGATCCTCCAGATAGATGTTCCTTACTGGACCTCTCTCTACAGTTTCTTTATTCTGTGTGGCCACTTGCAGCTGTTTCCACAGCTCCTGGCCGTACATATTTAGCCTTTTCCTGTGGAGTCCCTTTTTCCCCTGTAGGGAGTCCTATTGGACAGTACCTAAGACAGCTATATTCTGGCAATGTCTCTTCCATGTGGTCCACTACTTGTCCATAAGGAGATATTCCCTTAGTTTATGCTCTGCCACACTGGAAGTGAAGGCTGTTCCCCAAACAGCAGAACTTGGGATGTCACCACTGCAGTCAACAGCCTTCCTTTTTGTTGGCTTAATGTCCTGGGGTCAGACACCAGTTCATCATACCCCCTAGATTGGAAAACAGAAAATTTTCAAATGGTCCTGTGAGGGCCCTCGGTGTGACTTGGAGAAGCACACTTTTCCCCTCTCACCCTTGCGGTGTGATAAGGACTCTCGGTGCAGAAACTGTTGTCTCCAAAACAGTCTATTCTTGTTATTTGTGGTAGTTTTGTTCCATAAAGTCACCACAGACCCTCCAGGATATATGGGATTAGGTTTCTGCATCTCCGGTCACAACATTTTCATTAAGTCATCAATACATAACCTTGCCTTACTTGTGTTTCTGTTTAAAGACCTCTTATTTAAAACATGCGGTTGATTCGTTAACATTGAACTCAGGGCCAACAGACCTATAATTCATGTCTAGACAAAACTTATCTAACATACATATTCTCTCCATAAGACACATAACAGCCTTCTTGCACTTAGAACACTAGGCAGTACTTCGACACTATGCTTATGACTATTTTAGCAGCGGAATCGTCAACAAAGAGCACAAAAATGAGAACAAAGCATTAAATATGGAAAGGACACTTGTTTACAGTATGAAAACTGAAATAAGAAAGCAGAGCATTGCCTTGTTTGCTTCCAGCTGGGAATGTGCGCATAGGGTGACTCAAATTTTTTGCTGCTCTGCACATGTCCAGGAATGGCCACAAAAGTGCAGCAAATATTGAGTTTGGGGTTGCAAATACATTTTGGTGAGCGAGCAAGTTTGCAAGTATTTTCAACAATATTCTTACCACCAAACCCTCTCCCCTCTGTTTTATTTCCATATTCTTGATCTGGGTTAAGGTTTGCACAGTCAAGAAAGAGGCTTTGGGGCCACTCCCTTTGTAAACTTGAATGTAGTGACTGGGAGCCTCACTTTGGAATTTGATATCTGTTGTCCTTAAGCACTTCATAGAAATGTGGATTTTAATAGTAGGTGAAATATACATTTGGGTATGTAATGGTTGGGTATGCCAATGCAAGGAACAGAAACCAAATCCACATGACTTAGGCTAAAAATATAGCAATTAAAATGATACTGGGAAGAAGAGAATAGGATCTTAAGGAAAGCTAAAGGACGTAGCTTGGAAAACAGGCAGGAGTAAGGGAGGCTGGGCTGCAGCCAGGATCATAAAGGAGGCTACAGATGAGACCGGTGCAGCTGCAGCTGCTCAGGGCTGAATGGCTGCCACTGCCCACTGTTTATTCTTCTGGATCTTATGGAACCAGTGGCTCCCAAAAAGATTTGTTTTTTTGCCTTGTCAGCTCACTAGACAATGTGCGGAGCAGGTACTTCTGATTGACTGAGGTATAATTATGAATTCCATGTCCTCCACGCAAGGGAGACTGTAAAAATAAAGATTCAGCGTTTTCAGTTTCTCAAGTGGGAGAAAGGATCTGTCTCCCACACAGACTCACGAAGTGAGAAATTTACCACGTGTAGAGAGGGTTCAGATATTTGGCAACCAGAACACGAGGATTCATGCTCATAGGATTCAGTGACAGAATCAGAAGAAATCACTAAACTCCTGTTTAGTTCAATTAAGAGATCCTCTTCCTGTCAAGAGACCTTCTTCAGAATGCTCTGAAAAAGAAATAATCTTAAGCCTCTGTTTTAAATTTCAAATAATGAGGAAATTTTCACACCGCCATATGTTCTAATCCTCTGTGATTCTTCTCCAAGAGATTTATTTTGACTTCTGACTCATGAAATAATTTCTTTTTCAGTTTCCTGGACTATACAGTTTGCCTTTATATGGATGTGTTATAGTTTCTAAATGTCCTGATTTTTCTATGGCACTCAGACATGACTACGATATTCTCCACATGGGCTGGATATGCAGAGGCTATTTATTTCATTAACTTAACCTGAGCTTGTATTGGCTCTTTCAGGCAACCATAGCATAATGATGACTCATAGTAAACGAAAACATCTAGATGTTTTCACATGAACAGCTACAAGAGCCAATCCTATAACTGGTCCTTTAAACTCAATTATTTAAAGACCAAATTGAGGTTTTTACATTTATCTCTCCTGCTTTTACTCATTTAGTTTTAACTTAGTGATCTGGTTTGTTGAGGCAATTTTGGGTTTTAAGTCTTTTATTACCTATAATAGTAGGGTTTCCTTCCAGGATTATTAATTTGTTTGGCATATTTTCTATATTTTCATACAAGTTATTGATAAAGTATTGGATAGGAAAAGACTATAATAGAGGACTGTGAAATTCCAGTCTTTCCTCAAGGTTGACACTGGGAAATTGAGCAAACTTTTTTTGAATCCCACTGCTCACCCATCTTGAAGTAACCTGGTCTTTCCAATATCCTGCATAAAAACTGTCTGATAGCTTCTCCTTGCTTTTTATATATAGATGACATCCTTAATAGGGCTCACAGGCATGGCATTGTCTGGTCTGTGTTTTCTTTAGCTTCTTCTGGGGCCATTCCCCCTTATTTCTGTGTTTTAGCTACAAGGCATTATGTATGGAATATTCCTACCCTACTCTTCACCAACTCAACTCTTGAATCTCAGCTGAAGCTCATTTTCAAAGAAAGTCTTCTCTAGAACCATAGATTTTGTTAGTTTCTTGTCTTAATTCCTTTTATAGAATCAAATTCCATTCCCTTAAAAGTTCCCGTTTGCAATTATATACTCATTAATACGATAATTTGATCTGGGCTCCACAAGGGCATGCACACAGTCTGCATTTGCTCATGATTACATGTCTCATGCCTGAAACATTGCAGGTTCAATAAAACATCTTGTTGGTTGAATGACAGAAGCCTAAAGAATGTGACCATTGATCCTACTGAAGCTATGGAGTAGCAAATTAGTAGAATAACTTTAGGAGGTAAATTCTCTCCTACTTCCTACCCTGTTTTATGATACCTCTAACTTAGAGTATCTCGATCTCTATACTATTGCCATTTAGACTAGATAACTCTATGTTGGGGGAAAAGGGGCATATCCTCATGTATTGTAAAATGTTTAGCAACATCCCAGGCTTCTACCCACTAAATGACTGAAACATCACCCTATCCAATTATAGCAATGAAAAGTGTCTTCAGACATTGCCAAACATCTTGCAATAGGGCCAGGGGTAGAAGAGAACACTACTACTCTGGTTGAGAACCACTGCTCTAACTGTAAGAACTTTAATTAATTGTCACATCAAGGTTGTATCATTTGTTTAATCATAATTACAAAATAAGTGTATGTGAAGGACTCTCACAAGTCATAGAAATTAAGCGATGCACTTCACTATTCAATAAACAAGGAGGTAGCCAGAAGTGTTTATTCATGTCTTATTACAACCATGAAAATTTCCATGACTACTCAAGTCCAAAAGGATCTCCCATTTCAACTTCCCAGAAAATCTCTTAAATTGATAGTTAATAGGGAAATGTTTTATTTAAATCTCCTGCCTGTACTTCATTAAATAAGCAGAATTTCTTAGGATGTTATATGAATTCTAAGGCTCTTTTAGAGGGTTAGATGACTAACAGCGTGTTGGACACTGAGTTGCAGACTGTAGACCATGGCAGGCAGTTCTCAAGATGGTGTCCAAGATCCCACATTGACTTGTGTGCTCAAAAAACCAATCATACCTCTATGAAAATGAGGTGACTCAATGTTCTTTGGATATTCTGTTGTTTTTACTGATTGCGGGGATGAGATGGTAAATGATGTAGGATATGGAAATATAATCAACTAAAGAGGATTCTAAAATATCCCCTCCCCTCCCTTTTCCTTACCACTAGCCCAGCTAATGCAATCATGATATGGCATTCGTCACTCTGGATGTTAGGTATGATTGGGAAGCATCAGGTTTTATTCAGTAAGTTCCCGGCCCTTGTTATTGTGAGGGACGGTGTTTCTTACACATGAAGTATTACGAAAGTATGTTGGCCATCCATGATGACACGTAGAAAGGAGAAGATTCGTATATTACAGAAGAACAAAAATGAGTTACTGGTAATACCCAGTTAAGCCAACTAAAAACCAGGAGCATTTTAATTATTTTTTTTTCTGGTCATTCTTGGAAGTATTCCTCCTCAAGGGCAACATTTTCTCACTGAAATAACAAGAGCAACAATGCTGGCACCATTGCTTAATTATGTCTAATGCATTTAGTAAGTTTATTCTTCCAAGAAAAAGTTGGGAAGGTAGAAAATTTAGTGCCACCATTTGAGCATATCCAATTATACTAACAAGGGAAAAAAATCTTACATCTCCGTATTTAATCTTTGTGTTGATTGGCTATAGGCCATTAGAATAGACTCAGAGAAGCATGTGATTTCTAGGTACAAATTTTGAGCTTGTACACTGAATTTAAATTACGGAGATTACAGAGAGAACAAAAGCCATCACCTCGAAAATAATGAGAGATTCAGGTCTCCAAAGCATAGATGAAATATAGAACGTTAGAAAAATTCATAAAGAGGCTTATAATACAAAGCAAACATGGAGATATCAATTTTCTTGGCAAATATTTTACTTTGTTTATGGGCCAACCCTTATCAAACCATTCCACAAGTCTTGGGGAAAAAAAAAAAAAAAACAAACCTGTGCCAACATAGTCCTTTCAAATGTGGAAAGCTGAACAAAACCTTTAACCCTTTGTTACTAAAATGACAAGGAGCTTTCACACTTCCTGGATGATGCAGTGTGTTCTAAAACTGAAACAGACCAGATCAAATTCCTGTTGAAAAAGATAATTCCTAAATGACATTTGCACTGCTACTAGAGGTTAGTGGCCAGCTCATAACCTTTATCCAAATCCCATCTTGGTGATGTTACCATCACACTAATTACTTAAAATCAAATCACTATTGTGGACACTTAAATCATGATTCCATGACAAACTAGTGAAGAAAATAGTTCTTCATACTTGTTAAATAAAAGAATACAGTTTTTGTTTTGACAGAAAATAGCAGAGAGATTCACTATAATTGAGCAACACAAATTGTATTATTACAATCTAATTGATTGGTCCAGTGGGAGAGAAAAAAGACAATTTCACAAAGCAATAGAATTGATGGTTTTAAAATGCAACTGACTTGCTTATTAATAGATTAACTAAATAAACTTTTTTTCCTCTTTCATGGTAAGAATGGTGTGTAAAACTAAAGACTGTGATATAGGGAGAAACAAGGAACAACGTTAAGAAAAAAACAGCACTTAACCAATGAAATAATGCTGTTCTTCTGGTATCCAGCTGATCAACCACCTTTTGCTTTGGAATCATACTAGTGGTGAGCATATTGAAGTCATGACAGGGGTTGGGAAAGAAATAAAAATGCTCATGTGGAAACTACCAGGAAAGTTTTTGTATCTTTTTGGGTTATTTTAACCAGGATAACCCTTACAGTTATCTCTTTAGATAAATCTGGGACAGTTAACAAAAACAACATCAATAATAATATTGAGCTCCTGCTTTGAACTTAGTTTCCTGCTAGGTGGTTTACACATTAAATTTTATCCTAATAATAATTTAGGTGAGCACCATTACCCAAATTTTACAGATGAGGAAGGTAAGGCTAAGAAGCTTAAATAGTTTGCTCAAGGTCAACAATTAGTAAGTAATGGAGCTAAGTCTCTCAATACCAGATCATCTCATGATGCAAACTACACTACCTTGTATATATATACATACAGTTTTATGAACATAATGTTCTAAAGACAGGTGAACACTGTAGCTCTGATGCTAACTTACCACACAATCTTTTATATCTTTGGCTTTTGATTCCTTCAAGTTCTCAAAATTGGAACAACTTGTCACCAAATAATATTCAAACTATTTGAGATTGTTGGCTTAGAATAGCTGTCAAATCAGAGGACAAATCAAGGCCAATGGAAAAACATTCCTCAAGAGGAAGACCAATTTCTAAAAGCTGAGAAAAGTAGTCAAGGAGCATGTGCATGCGTCTCTATCCATGGCAGAAATTTTTGAATAGTGACAAAAAAGATATCTATGTTTCATTTGCTTTGCTCTTCATTGTTTAGTATAAACAAAGTGGAGCTTGATGACAAAGGTCTTTCTGGCTCTACCCTTTTTCCCTTTCTCTGCCAAATTTTTAGAGAAACCCATATCTTGGAAACCATTCAGTGAAACTCAGGGGTCCTACATGAAAATAAATGGACAGTCACTAAATGTATTCAAGGAAGGTCCTTGAATGTATTTACTTACGATAATGCTTTCTAAAGCATTAGAAACGAACTCTTTACACCGAGACCACCAAGGCACTCTGTTTTCTAAAGGCAAGCAGTCTTGACATTTGTCTTTATTTCCCTATTCTCAGTTGAGATGAGATCCAGACACTCGGGGGCTTGGGAAAATACCATGTGTGGTTTGTTTAAATACATTCTCCTCCAGGATTCTGTTGCCAGCCTGTAGAGCTGCCCCCTTTCTTCCCCCCAGCTCTACCCCTTCCCATGCATGCACCCTGTGGCCAGAGAGCCAAACACTATGAGCCAAAAGTATTTCAATAGAAATACCAGGAAAATGTTGTTGCTAGTGGCATGGAAAGAGCAAACAGAATGAAGGCCAACTTTATGGTAATCTCAAATCTAGACCTCTGAAGAAGGAAGGTGTAAGCACAGCTGAGTACAGTAGGAAGAACATTCCTGCTTTCCAACAGGAAAAGTGTAAGGTAATGTCTCTTTTCACATTTTTAAAATGAAATATGTCACATTTCATATTTTTAAAATGAATACTTCTGAAGCAACATATCAGAAATTATATTGTCATGAATAAGTACATGAACATTTTAAATTTTGTCCAAAAAATAGTTACTATTTGCCTGTTTATATGTGAGGTATTATTATATATATAAAGAGGCCACTTCTTTGTTTCTACTGTATAGAGATATTATAGTGTCTCTGAGTACACATGTGACTTTTCTATTAGATACAGCCTGATTTGAAACAAGGGAGGGCCCATTCCACTTGTTGTTTCCATAACCCAAAACATTTTCATCAGTTTACAAAGCCTCAGATTCCAGGGACTTACGATCAAGTAGGAGAATTATATATTTGTGCTGCTAAGCATGAAACTGGTTATGAAATATTGGACCATGTTAGTGGTGTGGCTCGTCTGTGATGTAACAGTTCATGTGTGGCTGCTCTGTTGCGGGTGATGGGGGATCAGGAAATGTTCAGAAGGAAGTCATGCTTACTTGGGCACTCAGAGAAACAGCTGAGATGTCCACAGTTACAGGAAACAAGAATAAGAGCCTGAAATAAGGAGGGAGTACAGGAAATGGAAAATGAACACTGTTCTGTGAGATGAATCGTCATGAAGTTCGATTCTGAGCATGATTTGAAGTAGCATGATAGAGTGGAAAACAACAAACAATAAATCAGTGTAAGAGTCAGATGGATATAGTTTCTGAGCCTGGCATTGATTCTTACCAGGAGGGTACTATCTTAGGTATGTTGCTTACCCTTTGTGCGATTGACATCTCTGGCTGTATATGAGCCGATTTACTCCGTTAATTTATTATATCCCCACTGCCTTCACTATTGCTTCTCATTGAGAAAGAAAGCCAAACAAATATTTGGTGAATGGACTGTCTTCAAAGGAACAAAAATTAAATAAAAGAACACAGAAATTCCAAGTATATAATATGCCCTCAATAAATATTCCTTCTGTAGCTTTCTCTTTTCTTTTTCCTGTTCAGAAAACTTTATTGTTTTAGCATGGCATAATCTAGCTTTCTTTACCTTTCCAAATGCATTTCCCATATTTTTATATAAAAAGCTTACATTTCCACTAAGTATATCAGGTATGTTTACACTTACCTGTATATTATCCATGCTTGAATTAATTTAAACTATTCCCTTTTCCCATATTTTCTTTGCCCTCATCTCCATATGTCTAAAAACTTGCTCATCTTTCAAGGTCCAGCCAGCTGAGACGTTAGCATCACAAAGAATTTCCTGATCCTTGAGAACCAGATCGGTCCTTTCTTTCTCTGAAATTCCTTAACAATGTAAATTTTCCTTTGTGGTGTGTAATATTTACGAACCTAAAATATAAAGAAAACACTGGCTAATTCTGGTGGAAGATTTTAGAATGTATAGGAAAACTTTGGTTTGCGAGCATAATTCATTCCAGAAACAAGCTTGTAACCCAAAGCACTTGTATATCAAAGCAAATTTCACCATAACAGAAACTCAGATGATTTGTTCCACAACCCAAAAATATTCATATAAAAATGGTTACCATACTGTAATATAATACAAAATAGTAAAGAAAATACAAAATATAAGGAAAAATAAACAAATTAACCTGCGCTTACCTTTGAAAACCTTCGTGGCTGGTGTGAGGGAGATAAGAGAGAGGAGGGGTATTGTGTAGGATGACTTGCACTATCACTAATGGATGGAATCACTGCTATCTATTGGCCCAATGGAATCCTTTTTTCATGCAACTTTAACAAGGAACCTATGAAGGGACCTAGAATGAAGCAAAGCATTCCTAAATCTTACTCTTGTATGGAAAAGCAAAGGACTGTCCATAGGTGCTTTGAAGTGACAAAAAAAACCACTAGTGCCAGTTATGGGCACCTTCCAACATTCTGAGAAATCACTGATTTTTGCCAAACACCGCTGCCTGAGACCGAGCATCTGAGCATGGGAGATGATCACCCACAATCTCACAGCAAGAGAGAGAGAGAGAGAGAGAAGAACCATCATTGAAGAACATTCGATGTCACATACTATTCATATTGCAAGATATCACCCATTTATCAAGTTGAAATTTATTATAAATGTTTGCTCATTTTGCAGAACTCAGAAAAATTACTCACAATCCAAGATTTTACTGTATTCTCAATCTACTATGGATCAAGGAGCCGAAATTGACATAAAATCAATCCGGTCTACTGGGGTAGGAGGCTAGCAAACCCAATAACCACCAGGGCCCAAGGTGTCTTCACTTCCTAAGGAGAATGAGCTTGTTAAGAGCACAAGACAGGAACTGTGCCCTGTGTCACAAGCGGAGTGGAAAGAAGTCATCCAGAATCCCAAGATTCAGAGACAGAGTTGGCAACTAGAATTCACCATTGTGGGCAGCAAGATCTAATTTCAAGACCCATTAGATTTGGAATGTAAGTTCTTATGTATGTAATGCCCCACTCTGGAATGTGTCTGGGTCCATAAACAGAACTGAAAAATAGAGCCTACTGAGGGAAACTGGCTAGGCAAAAGTAAGGGAAACATGTCAGGGGCTAGCAATGAAGAGAAGAGAGGGAAGAGGGCACAGAGTCTTAGGAAGATCAAAGATAAGGAAACATGTGTAACAGACTCCCATCACCCAAAACTAAAAGTCCACAACTTCTTGAAACTAAAAAGTTGGAGAACTGCTTTTGATCCTATATTCCTCTGCTTTATTATTTAAATAAAATATTCTTTGCTATGAATGCAAACAGAAAAGCCAGGTCTTTCCCCCAGTATTGTTATAATCATTTTTAAGCACAATATTAGGAGATAGAATAAAATAAACAATGTTTTTTGAACAGATGTTTTTTGCTACTCTGCCTGGGAACAGCTGATATATATGAGGGTCTAGTCTAAGACCCAGTTCAAAAATAATATTTTATTTGGAACAAGTACTCTTATGATTTACACCTAACATTGCCCTTAACTCTGACTAAAAGCCAAATTTCAGCAACCAAAAGAAAACTAGTGTAATTTCCTGGTTCTGAGGAGCATTGAAAAGCTTACAAGGACACTAATTTAGGATCCAAGAGAACTTTCCCATCTTGTCATCAGATGTCTGTGGGTTGATAAACTCTGGTTGTGACTCTTTAAAATCTACAAAGTTTCCCATGTACATTGCTAATCCACTTAGGATAAGTAACTGAGCTAAAAGAATACATCATTTATCTCCCTTCATGAATCCTTTGTGCATTTTCAGTAATTCTCAGAAGAAGTTGAGCAAGCTAGATTTTGAAAATATTAAACAATTCCTCGCTTTTCTTGATTCCTTATTTTTTTCTGATTCCTTGAGTTTTCATGTACTCTCCTGGAATTCTAGAATCTGTTTTCTATGCTTTATGCTGTTTTCTATCACTTTTCTTTGTTTTTTCCTCTCTGAATTCCTTTCCTAATTTCAGGACTTGCTCTTTGAAAGCTTCTGCAACCACCATTTCATTAATTTTTCACATTCAACTCAGATACATGAAGCTACTTACTGAATACATTTTTCTATGAGATAATCTGAGCTCTTTATTTGGGCTTACCCTGTTCAGGAAGAAATATTAATTGCAATTAATTGCATAAGAAATAAAAATGAGAAAATAAACCTTTTCTCACTGTATTATTATTAACTTACTGTAAATTATTTTTGTACTATTCACTGTTCAGATTAGCTATGCTACATCTCACTTCTATTATGTAAATATTTCAGAATTAAATAGATTGCATATATTTATTTACCCTCAAAATAAGAAAATAGATGATACTCCCTTCAGGAAAAAATGATGTTCATTATAAACTGTTTCCTGAGTCATATGTATTTAAGGAAAATATTTCTCAGAGAATTCCTAATGTTGCTGAGTTGACTTTGGAATAGGAAGAAGTATGCCCTTCCCCCAAGTGTTTTCAGAATGCTGTGTCAGAAGAGGAAAGAAGCAAGTCAACTAAAGGGAAAAAGTGGGGAAGAGACTCAGGGGAAAGAGTTGGAAGAGACAGACACAGGACACATCTTAATGCTCATGTAACGTAATGATGATATCACATATGGGTCTAGATTAGTACAACATCAGTTTAAGCAAGTGTAGAATTAGTCTTCTCTCCAGTATTTCATTATGGTTTTTGTTTTGTTCTACGAGTTGTATTATCTGGTTATTCTGTGAAAATGGTTTTAAAAGTAAGGAAATATTTATTGATCAATCACTTGTTTTCTTATAGTCACTTATTCCTATAGTCTCTGAATTATATTTTTTAAATTCAATTTGATTTTCTTAACAAAATCCACAGAAAAGAACTCATGAATTGATTAACTTGACATATCTAAACAACTGTGATAAGCTTGATTATTTTGCTGTTTTGTTAGTGAATTTCTGAGCTAAGTTTTGTGGCCTGGTCATTATGTTTGCTTTTTAGACACTCATCTCACTACTCTTACAGATTATGTTGAATATAATGACCATTAATCCTTTAAAAGACCTTATGTTTCATTTAGACCATGTTGTAAAGTTGGTGCAATTATTCCTTGCAAATTGTAAATGTTTGGCCTTAATATTTTATTTCTAAACCCCTGAAGAATTATTCTTACACAGAAATTTTTGGATCTAAATTAATTGCAAATGTTCCTAGTGCCTCATCATTTATTTATATTTTTTGAAAGCTGGCAATAATTATTTACAAATAAGTAATTGTCCTTTGACCAATAGGACCAGTTTTCTGAGGCAACCAACATACTGTGATCCTGCCATTGTCTCTGTGATCACAAACAAACAAACAAAACCCAGTTGGGAGATGCAGCTTCCCAATAGCAGAGAGTTAGAATAAGTGGTGGCCAGAGTTCTAAAGATGGTTTGGAATACATTTGCAGGCAAGTTTCTCATACTTATCTAAAACATATCAAAACAGTCTCTCTGTTTGGCCTCAAAAAAAAGACCTAGCCATCTAAAAAAGTTTTGAATTTATACACAATCCAGCAGAGGGGAATCAGAAAAAGCACTGGACTTGGAGTCAAAGGAATTTGGCTGGAATCCCAGCTTCAAATTTATTAGCTTATTTAATTGTTGACAAGCTAATTCACCTTTTGAAACCTTAGTATATTGGCATTTATATTTAGGATAATATTTCTTGCTTTAAATTTGATTTTCAGAATGTTTCTTGTATAAGCTTAGCATTATTGGATGCTCAGTATATGGTAGATCAAACTTAGTCTGATGCTGAATTGACACAGTGGAAATATCCAGTAAGACTGATAATAGTAATAGGTAATCTCATTTTGTATGTACTATGATTCTTTGAGTCATCTGGAATATTAAATTTCATAAAAATAAACATACCCCAAATTATTTTTATTCCAAAATTAATATTATTCATGTTTGATTTGTACAATTAAAGATAGTCAACATTGGTTTGATCTTTATCTAAATCCGTGGGCTTTGGAAAGAGGACTAATTACCTCTATTGTTTTAAACCTTTCCATTACCTTTTCCAGAATTCTAGAAGCTTTAAGTAATTTTTGTTTCTTATATCTATGTTGTTGACAGAGAAAATGGACCAGTACTACTAATAAGATAATTATATGAGATCATAAAGTGAGAATCATGATTTTTCACATTGCTAACATGAGATAGCATTGGGGCAGTCTTATTTACTGAAACAGAAACGAAGAAAGAGTCATTTTAAAAGACCAGACCTACATAAGAAGCAAATGGGAAAATCGTACTAACATGATATCTATTCAACTATTTGCATTTTCCTCTTCACATGTTTCCTCCTGCTGTTCCTTCTTAGTCTCAAACATTCAATATCACTGCTTTGTACTAAAAGAATAATAATTGTAAGGAAGCCAATTAATCAACCTCCAAATACAGTTCAACGTTATTATTCTCTGCCCTCCTTCCTTTCACTAATTTCCTATTTCCTCTAATTTTTCAATAATAAATACACAGAACTTTCTATGCTGCACTGACTTTTACAGTATATGTTTCTTTCATATTCTCTTTATTTTCATATATGTCCATTCCTTAGGGCCACTCAACTTTGGGTCTTCATTGGTTTACTCTTTTTCCAAAACTGACTGAACCATTTGCTATAATTACTATGCTAGGCAGTATCAAAGACAACAAGATTAAGAATATGTGGTTTCATCAATTTTATTTAGTATGGTGGGGAAATTAAGACAAATTACCCAGATAACCATGTGTATTTGTCAGGATTCTTCAGAGAAATAAAACCAATAGTGTATGCGTGTGTGTGTGTGTGTGTGTGTGTGTGTATACACTTAGCACTTGGTTACATATTTCTATGTATTACTGCATTATTATTTCATGTTTGTTAGCTTTGCTCCTCTTAAATACAATGTCTACGTATCACACTTAATAATACACATAAATATTTAATAAAAGTCTTGATTAACTGGTAAAAATTCTCACTCTACTTTTTCAATATAAAATATCATGGACTTTTCCAAAGATAATTTCAGACTTTTGGACTGTGGTACTTGTGTTATTTTAAACTTTTTAGTATTCTGCTCCCAAAATATAATACTTTAGCGGGAAATGACCTACAGTATCTGTGTATATAGCTCATGAGTCAGGGAAGGCATGAGGTAATTTCCCAGTGGAGGGAAAGCAAGACTAAATATCCACATCTGGGATTTAGTTAGTAAATGAAAGAAGAAAGGTGGGAAAAAAACTGCCACACCTTATACATTCTGCTTTCTCTCCAAGTTGTCCGGAAGAAATGGAGTGGTACAGGTACACATATTCCTCACTGTTGGGAAACATCAAAAGTGTTTATCTTCTATTTTGTATCCTAAAAAAATTCTAAATGAACAATTTTATAAGATGAATCAAGGGCCACCTGGGTGGCTCAGTTGGTTAAAGTCTGACTTTGGCTCAGGTCATGATCTCATAGCTGGTGAGTTCAAGCCCCACTTCAGACTCTGTGCTGACAGCTTAGAGCCTGGAGCCTGCTTCTGGTTCTGTCTATCTGTCTGTCTGTCTGTCTCTCTCTCTGCCCCTCCCCTGCTCACTCTCTGTCTCTCAAAAATAAATAAAAAAATATTTTAAAAATTTAAGATGAATCAAAAGTATAAGCTATGCAAAAAAAAAAATGATCATGAAATCCTACTACTGATTAGGCTTATGGAATTAGGTTGAGGATTTTCCATTTAAATTGAAGGAGGTAATTAGCATGTGAGCTTGAGTTGCTTGGGCACTTACTGCATCATGAAAACCATTTCTGCTAATAAGCTTGCTAAAATCTCAGATGAGCCTTCGTGCTCCAACGAAGAACTGTCTACTAAATTATCTACACAGATTTCAAACATAGTCTTCCTTTCTCTGTTAAAAGTATATGCTGGGGTTTTTAAAGTTTGTTCTAGGATATTCATATTTTGTTTTAAGAATAAGCAATATTTTGGTTATCTCCATTGTTAACTCTCTAGTTTGATAATTAAAGAACTATTGCCATTAGACACCCTTTAAAATTTATAAATATGAAGTAATATGACCTACCAAATATTCAGTGAGCAGATTTTCCTGTTCCCACCCTGTAATGAAGCAGCAATGTAAATTAGTTTAATTACATTAGCACATGGTACATTTCTGCATTAGTACATAGTACATTCCAACATACATGGAACATATAATCCTCCTTTGTAATTATGTGGTGGGTATGTGTGAGTTGGTTAGAATATATTTTAGCCTGTAATAGTAAAAAATAAAATGAAGTCGGTTTGGGATTGGGTAGAGATTAACAGTCTGTTGGTAAGTAAGGGGTATGACCTATTCATTCTAAGTATCAAGAACTCTTCAGATTGCTTCCTTAAAGGTCCATGTCACATTTCTGACATCTTTTGCATTCATTTCAAAGTAAAGATAATTACTGTTGTCCCTGCACCAGACCTGGGCTTTTCCTATAGATTCTTGACAGTCACTTAGGTTAATCTTGTTACCCCAAATCACAAAATAAAATATCTTACAGTCTTTAACATGTACTTGATTTAGGAATTATTTTCTTTGGTTGCCTGAATCCTGGAAACTTTGAATATCATCTACACTAAAGTTAAGAAGGCAGCAGTCAGATCCTCTTTAACAGTGTTCTTGGGCTTCTGAATCCTTTTGGTCAGCTTTGTCCCAATCCACATAGGAAGAAATGCCCTTAAGGAATCTACTCCTGAAATCATTGTTGCACTATATGCTAACTAACTGGGATGTAAATTAAAAAACTAAACTAAAATAAAATAAATTTTTAAAAAATAACAGAATCTAAAGAAAGAAAGAAAGAAAGAAAGAAAGAAAGAAAGAAAGGCCCATCCACTTTTCAATCTCTATTTTAAAAATTCATATTTACTTTGTGGAACATCCACATATAAAATTTATTCATTACATATATACTCATAACACAAATCATACTACCTCCATGCACTCCATGGAAAATGACTTGAAAATGCTGTAACTTCTCAACCATTGTTTATCACAAGATCTTAACTCCAGAACCATACTGAACACATCCATTGCTTTTTAATCCCTTCTTGTGGATCTGAGATTCCATCAGGTACTATTTCCTTTTATCTTGAAGAACTTCCTTTAGTACCGCTCATAATGTAGGTTTATTGGTGTTGGATTTTCTTAAGACTCTTCGATCTGAAAATGTCTTTACTTCCTCCTTCATATTTGAAGAATGATTTTACTAGATATAGAATTCTGGGTTGATAAATTTTATTCCCAGCACTTTAAAGATGTCATTTCTTATCTTTTGGTCTGTTAATATTGTCATTTTCCACTTTAAGTCTTTTTTTCCCCTTTCTGACTGCTTTTAAGATTTTTCTTCTTGTCTTTGCTTTTCATCACTTGATAATATGACTAAGTGTGGTTCTCTTTATATTGATCCTTCTTGGGGTCCTTTGAGGTTGGAGTTTTTTAAGTTCACATTCTCACCATTTAGGTGCCCTCCTGTGGATAATCAGTCAAAAAATGCTTTCCAGATTTAGCCAAAAAATTTTAGCTTTCTACCAATAAATAATAGTAACAATGAAAATAATAATAATTTTAAGTCACTGAATAGGTAGGACTTCATATTTCTCAGGCTGGACACAGTGCTATCCACAGCTCAATCCAAGGTTGTTAGCTTTATTTTCATAGCAACACTTTTGTTTCCCAGATTTTGAGGTCTTTACAACATGAACCATTGTCACAAAATGGGATGTCAGAGATTAAGATTTTTGACATGCAAAAATCTTGTTCCTGTTAATGACAAGACTCAAAACGTGACTCTGGGAAGGTGGGGTTGTAGAATAGGAAATGAAGGTGAAAGCTGCTAAGGTCACAGAGTAGAGATACTAGATTTAGTGAAGATACTTTACAAAATAAAAATACCAGGATGACTGTTCTGTGAAATGATAGACTTCCTTAGGATAATATCAGAAACTTGAATGGAAAGAAAGGCAATACATCAAATAGCAATTTCTCCATGACTGAGATGAGTTACCAAGAGGTCAGAACATAACAGTGATGAAGGGAGAAGCCAAGTATTTTTTAGTTTTTGAATCAAATACACTTTTATCACTAGTTTTCAACAATTTAATTCTTAATTTATGTATTCAAAGTATTTTTTGGAAATCCTTTAAGAGTGACCTACTTTTCTATTTTTGCCTCCTTCTATCTGCCTTTTCTTTTGTCCTGTGATGATTCCTGTTGTGGTCTTCTACACTCCGCAGAATTGCAATTTTAACCTGATTTTATATTAAATAGGATGGATCTGCTGAGAATTTATGTGTGAACTTCATATCCATTTCTTTTTTTTAATGTTTATTTATTTATTTTTGAGAGAGAGAGAGAGAGAGAGAGAGAGAGAGAGAGAGAGAGAACATGAGCAAGGGAGGGGCAGAGAGAGAGAAAGAGAGAGAATCCCAAGCAGGCTCCGTGCTGTTAGCATAGAGCTCAATGTGGGGCTCGATCTCACAAATAGAGAGATCATGACCTGAGCCAAAATCAAGAGTCAGACACTTAACCAACTGAGCCAGTCAGGTGCCCCTCCAATTCTAACCCAATAATCTGCCTAATACTTTCTGTATACTGATAGTATAGTAATCGTTTCTTTTCATCTGATTGCATCCCGTTCCAGATTCTAAATTAGAACAACAATTACCAATTTATTGCTCACTAGTTATCATTTTTATTCCATCCATCTGGGTCATAAACATGCTATCTTCCCTGTAAGGAATGTCCCCTTTAACCTATCCCTAAATCTTCTCTAATTCCTTAACCTTAACTGCATGTGAATTAACCTCCTTCCTAAAATATTCCTGAACTAAACTTCAGCATCTATGACATTAGACAAATTCTAGTTACTGAAATTAATCGAGTTTCCTCTTAGCACCTTGATCTGTCATTTTCTCAGGTCCCACTGTTTTGTCTAAATCTGCTATTTCTTTGGCATACATGACTTGAGGTTGTGTGTCAAGTTTTCTTCTGTTCCTTTATCATCCAGCACATACTTGATGCCATCTTATCATTCATACCCCATCTAAAGATAAAAATGGAACAAACCTTCAAGTACCTGTGTTATTGATTGTTTCCCATTTTTTAACATTATTGAGCATGCATTGCATGCAGCTTTTTTTATATTATGGAGGGAGACTTAACTGAATTGGGTAATGATGTTTGTTTGCCTCTGTTTTCCCAAGTGAAAAGAGATGGAATAATTCCTAAGATAATTTCCACTCTTACATATAATTACTTAAGGTGACTGCAAAGCAAATTTCCTCACTTTTTCTCTGAAAGTATAATAATTTGTCATTTACTCTTAGTTTCAAGTAAACAGACACAACAGCACCAGCTAAGCAATTATTGTTTTGATATCACTGTCTTCCTAATTTCATTATTGCCTGGAGTAATTTTATCTCTTACTTTCTTTTTGTCTAACCTCATACATGTTTCTAATACAAAAATGTAAAATGTAGAATAAAAATTTTTACACCCTAAAAATTGACACTTAACAATTGTTAGTAAAAGTTGAATTAGTGGTATTTAAGAATGGTTAGGGATCTCTGTTTCCCTATGTTCAAAAAAGATCTTGACTGTCATACATCATCTTTATATACCCAAAGAAAAAAATGCCCCTTCAAGTCCCCTTTCCCCCTTTTTAGTTTTGCTTTTTCATTACTTCAAAACTAGTCTGGGGGCGCCTGGGTGGCGCAGTCGGTTAAGCGTCCGACTTCAGCCAGGTCACGATCTCGCAGTCCGGGAGTTCGAGCCCCGCGTCAGGCTCTGGGCTGATGGCTCGGAGCCTGGAGCCTGTTTCCGATTCTGTGTCTCCCTCTCTCTCTGCCCCTCCCCCGTTCATGCTCTGTCTCTCTCTGTCCCAAAAATAAATAAACGTTGAAAAAAAAAATAAAAAAAAAAAAAACTAGTCTGGAAGCACTATACGTAGAAGAGCATATACAAGCAAAAAGAAGACAACTTTATAGTTATCATTGCTGACAAAGTCCCTCTGGTTGCATTTCCAGATGTGCATAACCATCAACACAACCCCATCTGGCTAAAATCTTATTAGAGATCATTTTTGACATGAGACCCAATCTCAGCCAGAAGAACTGATTTGGGACACTTCCAGGGATTATCTTGTCATTTGAATATTGAGGAAGGAGAGGCTGGATGACCCAAGACTCTGGAGTTCCTTACAATCCTAGAGCTCACAGTCTCAGAGTTTTTGGCTCAGATCCTCTGCCAGAGTGCAGTTGTGGTTCTCTGAGAGATGGGGTCATTGTTATTATTCTTCCAGTCTCCAAGGCAAAATACATCGTATGACCAGCTATGTAGGTAATGCCAAAAACCACCTGGAAAAGACCCACTGTTGTCACAGGGCCACGTTGAAATGTGAATCATAGAAACTGCTGACCACTACAAAACCATGGCAATTTTGTTTTTTACCCTTCACCAGATGATGGTTAACTAAAAGAACCAAAGAGAAGGCATTTAGAGGAAGAATTCAACTTGCTAAAAGTGACATTTATTTTCTTCTTACTTACTATGGCCCACATGATGTTATTCTAACTGACCTATTTAGAAACACTTAAGAGTAATATAACAAGCAGTTGGTGGAGGATTGGCAATTTTCTTAAGCTGGTTCATGCGTCACTCTGCTTTTGTTTGTCCAGCTGCCAGTATAAATTATGATCTGTTGAAGTGGATCTTGCTTGGCACCCTCTGGAGTTGGCCCGAACATTTGGATAGTCATATGTATCTCTTTCTGAACAAGTGCATCATTCAATGGACTCATGTAGCTCGAATGATGCACAGATACTCTGTGAGCACAAAGGTCATCAGCATTGGTGGGAAAATGGAACAAGGAGAAAGACCAAAGGACAGTTGAGTCTGTCCTGTTCTAAATGTTACTCAATGTGCTAGGACAGTGTGACACCAAGACTTTATTGGTGTGTCCAGCCATCTGGGTTTTCCCAGACATCCTAACTGAATCATTTTATTGCCGAGACAGCCCACATGCTCTACAAATTCCTGTTTACTCTCTTCTTCAGTTCCTTCTTCCAGCTTTCTCAATCCGAACCTTCTCCAGGATTTGACATTTGTTCCTATGGCACCTAGTCTGAACACCTCACAATGAGGCCGAGAAAGGCACTAATGAGCAGTGTGGGAAACTGGCCCCTCAGTTATAGTTGTTTCCTTCGAGTCTCCTTATTCTCTCTTTCCTTACATTAAATTCCACACATTAAATTTAAATTTAAATTCTATTACTCTCTTTATGATTATCTTCTCAACTGGATACCACTTAAAGCAAATTAGAATATTGTAAGAACATGTTTCCTTTTTCTTTTTGTTAACAATCTGGACATTCTCCTTCCTTTCCTCTCTTGCCCTCCACCTCCTCCGTCCCACAGATTACTTCCTCCCTCTTCCTAGAGTTTTTGGACATAGGCAGAGACACCCTAAATGTGCTGTGGAATGTGTGTATGTGTGTGTGTTCACACACGTGCGTTTGTGTGTGTGTGTGTGTGTGTGTGTGTATGTATGGATTTTTGTGTTAAATGCTTTCCATATGTCATTTGTTTTTATTCTCACAACAACTGTGTGGGGTAGATAATTATCCCTTCTTTAAAGAGAAGAGAGTTTGGGCTTAAGAAAAGTTGGGTAATTTGCTGACAATCAGAGGACTGTGAAGTATTGGTGCAGGATGTGTGCTAGAGGGCAGGTGCATGTTTTCAGAGTACGTGCTCTCATCTGCCCTGCTATTTTGTTTCTTATTTTTCTTCCTGAAGTTTATGAAAAACTTATGGTAAATGTGAAGCTTATGCTTGTACAAGTTTCGGGTATTTTAGGGCTAGGAAGTGATAAGAAGGAAGAAGACTCGGGGCGTATCTTATGGATTAATTCCCACCATTTTCCAGGAAAGAAAAATATAACTTTTTGTGTTACAGCGTTTTTCAACTTTTGAGTACCACTCGTTACTTTTCAGATCCTTGGGAGGTTGGCTGGAAGATGTGGCCCTCTGCCAACAACACAAACTTGGAGGAGTTGAAGGACCACATGGCTGACGTTACAGGGAGTATGTACACATCAAAACGTTGTTTAATAAACATCTGAAAATTGCAAGAAAAGTGGGTATTACAGGATGACTTTCCCACCACAATGTTGTGAAATTGTTCTCTTTGCTTTAGTTCCTGTTAGTCAGAGATAAAGATTGTATGTAGTGGTTTGTGTACGACAATTTCACTTCCAATGTTCAAGGGTAGTCATTTTTTTAAAAGATAACTTTTAAGTGTTTAAAGGTTTATATGAATCACAATTCAAACTTTTTTTATATAGTTTTCTTTCACTTATAGTCTGATCTGTACTTGTCATTAAGGTAAGATGTGTTCTTTTTGAGTTTTAGGTGTGCAAATAACTTACCAGCCAAAAAGTAGTTATTGAGTTAATATTATGTGCTAACTACTTTTCTAGGCACTGTGAAGCTACAGAAATTATAATCCTTGTCCAAAAGAAATTTATGATCATGCGGCAGTTAGAAGATTAATTCTACACATGATAGAGAAGGAATAATAAAGCATATAATCAAATACAGAATAAAATGGTATTAGTTCCAGGTGCGATAAATGTTGGTTTATACTTCCTCATTTGTCTCCAAAGGATTTGAGACAAAGGATTTGAGACAATTTGTAGAAGTAATCTGGAAAACCTATAGAGAAGACTTGTAGAGGTAAAGAGGAAGTGAGTTTATGCCACTAAAGACACACCCTGAGCCAAGTCACCAAGGTTGTGATAGGCATCCTCTCATATGGAGGCAACTGACCTGACTAGCCTAGTATTCATGGGAAATAGGAAGCGATAGCACGACAGAGAAAGAAGGATTTATATTTGTGGACTAAGAGTCTTTTGGAACTTCAAACAGAGGAATAATAAGATGTAAGGGTGTTTATGAAATTCTGGTAAATGGGTTATATAGGCTTTAGAAAAAAACTGAAGTCAGGTAGTTAGTTGAGCATTTATTTGAGCATCCCATACCATGATTGCCTAAGATGGAGTAATCAAAGTCTAAATGGATAGAGATAAATAAATAGATATTTCAAGGGGGAATTGGTAGGTTTGGGCTAAATTATATACTAGGAATAGGTGACCAGTAGTGACATGAATAGAGACAGAGAAGTTGAAAGAAAATATTTTGTAAAGTATATAATAATTATTCTGGTATTGTGGAGTATGAAATTAGTAGAAAGCAGTGTAGAGTATGAAGTCACAGTGTGAGTGAGAGGTGCAGTCTGAACACAAAGATGTCTGGACAGCTTTCTTGATGAGATATTGTGACATGATTGAGGACCCAAGGCCAGAGACTGAAGGCATACCAAACTTACAAGGTAAAGGTGGAGGGAGGAAGAGTGGACTAACGTGTTAGAAAACAATATCCAAAAATTGTTCTAAAATTAGCAGGTCATGTATAAATTTTCAGTCAGGAAACGGTAAACAAGTAGAGACAAAATACTGAAATCCTGGAAAGGGAAGAGGGAATAATTGTGGACATGTCTCACTTCTACCATTATCCATCCCTTCCAGAAATGTAAGACTTTAAAGTCACAAGTTTGAAGATTTAACTTTTGAGAGAAGGGGTAGTTCTTATTCTAAATACGGGGTGGGTGGGGGGATACTAAGTTAGAGGATAGGCATACGCATAAAAAAATCTTGAGAGATAGAAATGAGGATAAATTTGTCCATTCTGTCCATTTTTATTGTACTGTCCATTATTATTGTACTGGGTAGTGTGCCAGCCCAGTGAGAGTTCAGAGATGAACAAGAGAGAGTCTTCTCTTTACCTTATTACTTTCTGAAGGAGATAAGTACAACATTAACTAACAAGTCTAGCTATATAAATAAGTACAATCTGCTTCTAAATATAGTGCTCATAGTTCTCAGACCAGCAGTATTACCATGACCTGAGAATATATTAGAAAAGCAAATTCTTGACCCTACTCCCATCCTGGACCAGCAATCTGTGTTTTTTTGTTTTTGTTTTTGTTTTTACTTCATTTATTTACTTTGACAGAGAGAGACCTGGGGGGGGGGGGGAGGGTGCAGAGAGGGAGAGAGAGGGAGAGAGAATCCCAAGCAGGCTCTGTGCTGACACAGAGCCTTACATACTAGGGCTAGAACCCACCAATTGCGTGATCATGACCTGAGCCAAAATAAAGAGTTGGATGCTTAAACAACTGAGCCACCTAGGCACCCCCAGCAACCTGTGTTTTTACCTGCCCTCAAGATGATTCTGATAATGCTAATATTTGAGAGCCTCTTGTCTAAGAGAATTAGGAAGGTAAGGTGAATTAGAGGCTGGGAGTGGGTTGGTTGGGATTTGGTAGGTCCATGAGGCAGACCATCAGCCTTTCAAGGGGTATATCTGATAGGGATATAAGTGAATTGGTAGGGATAAAAGATTAAAAAGTCACTTTTAGGTATCATAAATTAGTGTTACCATTGGCCTTTTGTACACATTCACCTTGCATTTGTTGCCCATTTCATTAAAGACTCTAAATGTGGGCATTGACATCAGAGAAAGGGCATGGAGTTCTACCACAGTAGATAGTGGTAAGATTAAGTGGTAAGTAGAGTCTTGAAATTTCTTCAAAACATGTGTTATGATCAGTAACTACAGGTGCGTGGAATACCAGCTCTGCACAATGACACCTTCAAATTAGTCAAGGCCTCTATTTTCTGTAATATTAGACTGTATAGCTTATATAATATTATAAGTAAATATAATATATTATATATAAATATATAATATATTATATTTACTTATTTTGATATAATCTTTAAATGCAGATAAATGAGGGTGAAACATGATGTGTGTGATTATAGTTGAAAGACAGCCAACATAATTCCTTCTTGTCCTCTTTGTCTTAATCATTTCTTCATCTCCTTCCTTTGATTTTCTTCTTTTTGCTTCTTAACACCTGTCATTTTCCAAATACTGTTCTCTGACCTACTTCTCTCTTTACCAAAACTACTTTAACTAGTACAATTTCAAGGATTTCATTTGCATCCCCATTTTGAAGAGTATATTTATTTCTAGTCTTCTCAGAATATTTTTGGAAGTCCAGGGCCATTTCTTATAATCACAGTCTACTAAATTTTATGGAATTTAGTCTTTGTTTACTTCCAAATGCACACACTTTTATCTAACCACCCATCCATACCTAGAAACATATACCTTAGGCCTCAAATGAGAGATTGTACATTCTGGTGTTGCTTTGTTTTCCCCTAGATTTCTCCACTACTTTTTCTCATTTATATAACTTTCTCAAACTTTACACCTGCTCCCTTGACTGGACTAAGATAAGTTACTTATTCACATATTAAGTAATTCTCTAGTGTTGATTGGTTTCTGGACAGAACTTGACCTGCAAGTATGTTCTGTGTCCTGTGCTCATCTGGCCCAACATAATAAATCCTGACCATTACCCAATTCCCAGTACCGTGTCTCTAACTCCACAGCTTGATATTTCCAAGTGGATATCATTTCAAACTCAACACATGCAAATTAAGCTTCCTCTTTTATTACTCAAATGGGATTTTCTTCCCAAATTGTTAGTAAGAGTGTTCCCCCCCCCCCCGACCCAAGCTTCTAGGCTTAAAACTTTTGAGGATTGAAACTTTTATTAATGATCCACTTATGAAACCCTATTCTTTGGCTACATATAATCACTTTGTCCCATAAAATTACTCTGTTATTTTTGTCTCTGTGCCTAATTTCTACCTATTCCCCTTATGTAGAAGGCTCTGTCTTCATCTCTATCAATTTTATTTTTAGCCATATTTTATATTCAGCTTAATTTTTATACCTTGATAAGAAATCCCCAATTAACCTGATATTGGCTATTTATCTTCCATTTAAATATTTCTGGATGACTTTCTTCTATTACTTAGTACATGAACTTATTTATTTATTTATTTTTAGTTTCAAGTTTTTATTTGAATTCCAGTTAGTTAACATACAGTGTAATATTAGTTTCAGGTGTAGAATTTAGTGATTCATCACTTACATACAACACCCAGTGCTCATCACAAGTGCCCTTCTTAATACTCAGTACTCATTTAGCACATCCCTCTGCCCACCTCCCTTCCAACAACCCTCAGTTTGTTCTCTATAGATAAGATTCATTTTTATGGTTCGCCTCTCTCTCCTTTTTTTCCCCTATGTTCATTTGTTTTATTTCTTAAATTCCATATATAAGTGAAATCATATGGTATTTGTCTTTCTCTGACTTATTTCATTTAGCATAATACTCACTAGCTCCATTCATGTCATTGCAAATGGCAAGATTTCATTCTTTGTTATGAGTGAGTTATAACCACATCTGTATCTATATCTATATCTATACCTATATCTATATCTATATCTATATCTATATCTATATCTATATCTATCTACTTATAAAATCACATCTTCTTTATCCATTTATCAGTCAATGGACACTTGGGCTGTTTCCATAATTTGGCTATTGTTAATAATGCTGCTATAAACATTGGTGCATGTGCCCCTGAGAATCAGTATTTTTTGTATCCTTTGGGTAAATATCTAGTACTGTAATTGCTGGGTCATTTCTATTAGTGGTAGTTCAATTTCTAACTTTTTGAGGAACCTCCATATTGTTTTCCAGAGTGGCTGCACTAGTTTGCATTCCCATGGACAGGGTTCTCCTTTCTCTGCATCCTTGCCAACATCTGTTGTTTCCTATGTTGGTAACTTCAGCCACTCTGACAGGTATGAGGTGATATCTCATTGTAGTTTTAATTTGTAGTTCTCTGATGATGAGTGATGTTGTGCATGAACGTATTTAATTACAAGTTATCTTCTGCAATTTTCCCATAACATATATAAGACCCTAAGAATGCAGGGTGATTGATTTCTTCTCATTATTTCTGTTGTGAACTTTAGTGCTCAACAGAGGATTAAAAATTGAGTAAACAATTCATAATTGTTTAATAATTGATAATTTATTTATATAAACCTCACTTTCCTCCAAAATGATGGCATACTATAGCAACCAAGAGATCAGACTTTGCCCTCAGAAAGATGTAGCTTTGTGGGGTGCCAGGGTGGCTCAGTCAGTTAAGTGTCCAACTTCAGCTCAGCTCATGATCTGGCAGTTCATTGGTTCGAACCCCATGTTGGGCTCTGTGCCGACACCTCAGAGCCTGGAGCCTGCTTCGGATTCTGTGTCTCCTTCTCTCTCTGTTCCTCCCCTGCTCACGCTCTGTCTCTCTCTCTCTCTCTCTCTCTCTCAAAAATAAATAAAGATTTAAAAAATTTAAAAAGTAAATAAAATAAAGATAATAATTTAAAATGATGGCTGGCAAAAATACAAACAGACCAGGAATATAAAACCATATGAATACATAGATATACAATCCTAGGGCCAACAATGGGCGCTGAAATGGACTGTCAGTTTCTGTTAACCACAGCAGAAACGGAAACACAATCAATTACAAGGTTTGAAATGGACATAAAGGAAAAACTTACAAAGTCTGGTGGAGAAATAAAGTTTTTCCTATTATGTATAAGAAATAAATTTTTCATGCTGAGACTTCTGGTGGAAACACTAAATGATGTGACTGACAACACACTTCACAATATCCCTGGAATTACTGAGATGGCACCATTCCTCTTGAAGTTAGCATTCTTACACTTGAGACATACTCCCAATGCTCAGGTCAGGTGAAGCATCATTGCAGCAGGCTGAAAGAAATGTAGTCCAAAAGTGTGGCTCTCTGTTAACATTTAGCTTAATCCAGAGATAACATCTAGACGATCCAGATAGGTTCTCCAAACAACCCTATGTAAACATCTATAAAGTATTTGAAAGTTTACATATCACAGTGCAAGATTGTTCCAAAAACAATTTAGCTCTATTCTTTTCCCTAATCTTCTCCCAAAGCCCTCACTGCTAGGTTGTCGGATTTAGGGGCAAATATATCCTTAAATTTGCCAAAACGAGGAATTTCAGACACACAGATTAACTCAATCTTTTTGGGGTAAGTACTACTTAGTTCAGGGTTTCTCCTCCATTCAGGGTTTCTCCTCCATTCTTCTAGTCATGAGGACACTGGGGGTAGATGAAATCTATAGAGCTTTTTAATTCTGTGTCTGTTTTTATGTCCTCTGGATGCTAATTAGTCAAAGTCAAATTAGTGTCAAAGTTCCCTGCACTGCCTGGTAGCTAGGCCTTATGTTAACATCTGCTCTTAAAATTGTAGTGAAACTTGAGCCTATCACTTAGAATGGAGTCCAATGGCCCTCCCTTGATGTTTTGCTCTCATTTCAGCTCTCATTGGTCCTCAGAATTTCAATCTGGTTGTTCTTTCACACTCTTGGTTTGGGTTTTACATCTCCACCTGCGGCCTCTGTTACAAGGTTACCTCATTCTTTGTTGTCCCTCTTCTGTTCCCCAAACTCTCCACCCCTGGACATGCAGGAAATTGCTTTCTGTGATACTTGTGATCAGAGGGAGATTTGCCATATACCATATTTGCTCTTCTCTCTGGCAAATATGCCGTTCTATCCATGCCACTACTCCATTCAGTGGGAATGGCATACTGGCATGGGGCACTCTGCAATGTACTTTCCTTGTAAAAGCCCATATTAGAAGTGAGTCAAAGCCTTTCTACGTTTGGCCTCCTGCTCTGTATGAAGTATCTACCTTTTGCCATCCATGCTTTATCTCCAAGGATTGCAACCTGGATTTATAGCTGTAGTGCTTATCTTCCTGTTTCCCTTCTTCTGTTCTCTGGAACAAGAAATGCTTTCTTTTTATTCCTTTTCTGTCTATAAAATACTTCTCTTATGTGCTAGCCTCCTCATGCTTGATATATCATTAACCTGTTTCTTTCCTTGGAGCCATAGTGGCAGGCAGGCTTTGTGGGAACATGATTTGAGGGAAGAATAATAGCTATTTCAGCTTATCATTTTTGGAATATTAACCCATTATGTATAATTTTACTCAGCATAATTTGTCATAACTGTTGACTACCAGATAGTTGGAGGTTATATCAAATGTCTCAAATGGTACATATTTAATTCTTTTCCTGTCACCCTTCACTAGAGCTGCCCAACTGCACGTTTCTAATCATGTTCTGTGTGAATGACAAATGAAGTACTTTGCCATACATAATCTGACTAATGACTCCACACAGCCTAATATAACCACCCCATATGTTCATTTCTAAATTTTTACTGGGCAGCTAATGAGACTTTCCCACAAAGTTTATCCAGACCTTCTTCATAGTGAGTGAAAGGACCAAAGAGAATTGATGACTCTGGCTGGAGTGCAGATGGCTTTTGGAAAGCCCAAGTTTTTCCTGGCTGTGTGCTGAGGTCTTGGATTAGGAAAAGGCCATGCTGATATTGCATTTGTTTATTTATCAAATTTAACAAACATCTTTTGAATGCCCACTATAGGAAAAGTCTGAAATTATGCCATGAATAAGTACATTAAAATCTCTCAGTCTACTTGACCACAACATGAACCTCTTGGATTTTATTTTGATATATTCTTGGCACAGGGAAAATAAATATCTTATCTTTGGGTCATTGTACAGTTCTTTGTTTCTAGCATCAACTTCCTAAACATTAGGGGGTGGAGATGTACGGTTTTTTTTATTGACTAGAATAGAACTTGAGGGCTTTTTGTCTCTGTGTGATAACCATACAATTTCTGGATGATCCTAACATCTGAGTCTGTTTTCCCTTCACTAAATAACCAACACACATACCCCAACTCAAACCATCTGCCTATAAAGTACTTTGGATTCTTCACGTGTTTCACCAGATATAACTAATATTTCATGCCAGGATTTACCACTGTAACTATATCTTTTATCTATTCACCATGAATGTGATTTTTGTATATCTCCTGGAGCCAGATGTTTACAAATTTAACTATACAATCTTTCATACCAATTAAAGTCTGATGTATCTACAAGCCTCTTAGTGGAAAATAACACAGGTCTCCAGCTGGCTATTTCGCAGACACCAACACAAACACGCTAGCTGTTTGAAGAGTTCCTTCATGCTTGTCCTCCTTCAGGGCTGTCAAAGTCCATAAATTTATAAAGTCTAGTTAAGCTATGAGATTCTCCTTTATCCACCAGACACATTGGTCTTGAGATTATTACCCAAGATTTCTGAAGGATGTCTCAGGGAGGTAGAGAAAAATATGTGCCTGTTTTAAGGATTGATCAGAAAACTGAAAGAGCGCCTTTGTCTTTTACTGACCTTAAAGAAACCATAGATCATGGTGTTCCATACACTTTGTTTTAAAGCATTAAGAGAATCCCTGAGATGAGTTAAAGCCCACCCCTTATCCAGAACCATGAAATATCCACGGTAGCAACTGCTACATACATATTCATTCAGGGCCTCATTTACTCCATGAATTATATAAAAAGATGAAAGCATAGCCTCAAATTCAGTAGGACAGAAAAGGTGGACAAGGACCCTCTAAAACAGCAGGGTTGTTCTAGGAGTGCAGTCATTGAGTTATTAAGATAAGAGGCTCTTGTCAGTTAGAAGCTCCTGTAACAGAATCAATCCCAGTGTGGTTTCTCTTTTATCTAAATCTCTTCTTTTGTCATGTGTTTATTAGCTCAGTGAACATATTTAATCTGCACTGTTGACCAAATTAATTTTTATTAATAAATTAATTTATTTGTAAATAAACAGCATTCCATAGTACATAGGATTATGTATAGCATGTAGTATTCTATAATTATACTTCTTTTTCCTCCTACAGTGTTTTATAAACACACTCTCAGCATGTTTAAAAAGTATTATAAAGCCCATCAATTTCAGTTATTTTTCCTTGGAAACACTCTCTATTGGGGCTTTTTGTGGTTTTTTTCCAATCTAGACTGGTTGCTCTCCAGATTATATAAAGCTTGTGTTCTGATACTTCCCTTCACCAATATGATGAGAATTTCCTTTTTTTAATTCTCATGTAGAACCAATTTCTTGGAGTACGTATCTAATACCTTTATTTATTCTTTTGTTTATTTGTAGCAAATTCTTTAATAGATTCTCCTTTTTTGGATGAATGGTAAATTTTGAAGATCTTAGATGAATAAGAAACAATTTTGCTCTGCTCTTATATTAAATATTCATTTAACAATTCTTCTTTATTATTTTGTATTATTTATTTTATTTTTTAATGTTTATTTATTTTGAGAAAGAGAGAGAGCACGAAAGCAGGGGAGGGGCAGAGGGAGAGAGAGAGAGCGAGAGAGAGAGAGAGAGAGAGAGGGAGAGAGAGAATCCTAAGTGGTTCCATGCTCAGTGTGGAGCCGAACACATAGCTCAATCTCACGAACTGTGAGATCATGACCTGAGCCAAAACCAAGAGTTAGATGCTTAATCGACTGGGCCACCCAGGCACCCCTATTTGTTTATTTTAAAATCAAGTTTTGTCAGGAACTTAAAAGACTGCTTTGGTTTTCAGAACTATTTCCAATGAGAAAGTTCAAATTTGGTCACACTTAATATTGTTAATTTTTATGCTTTTAAAGTGCAGAAAATCTAAAAGGTTTTTTTTTGTTTGTTTGTTTTGGGTGTGGTTTTGTTTGTTTTACTTGAAGAAAAATAAACACACAGAAGTTGGAATAATCACACAAATATCATTATGATACATTTAGTTCCTAATCACTTTTTGTAAGAAAGATTAAAAAAAAGAGATAATGGTGAATTAAAATACAGATACTTGAATCTGGCTTCACAATATCATGTAATATAACAAAATAAATTATAACTATATATATTTTATAGAATTTATCAACTATTTTAGAAATGTAGTATTTTGGTATTATATCTATATATAGTATTATTTAGAGAGCTCAAATTTTGAGAATATTTTGTAGGTTTATTCTGCACATTTTCTGAATCTAATAAATTCATGATCCTCTATGACATTATAAATGGACATACATATTAAACACCAAAATTCTATCATTCTTACAAGCCTCCACCCTTCATCAGTTGCCCCCAAATACATTTTAGATTGATTAGTAATTATTAATGGTTAAATTGGTGAAAAAAGTTTGCAAAGATCACCTAGACATCTTTAAATATTGATGACTCCAGAATGTTATTGAGATTTGTCATTAAGCAAGAAAAAAATTTGTTAAAGAGAAGTTAATACACAATTTATGCAATGTTTTCTTACTGTTTACTAAACTCTTTTTATGATAACATAAAATTACCTGTAATAATTTCATTATCCAAGACAAGAAGGTTGTTACCCTACCTAAATAATGAACCACGCATGGGCTTGTGAACTTATTGATTCTAACAGGAAAAAGAAAGTGGTTAATTGTAGTTGGGGTATAAAGCTGGGGTACAGAAATAGAAAGGAATGGTTTGAGCCAGTAAGGTTTACAAAGTAAATTGATTTATATTCTCAAGGCCCTTGCAAGGCAGGTGAAAGCAATTGAACTTGACTCTATGGCCAATGGGCAGCCAACAGAGAGTTACATGTACATGAGTGACATTATTCTATTTGCTTTTTAAGAAGGTAACCAAAAACAACGTGCCTGCTGAATGAGAGGAGAGACACTGGAAAATCCTAGGAAAAGATAATGGGATTAACTTTAAGAAATCATAATAATGATTTGGAGAGAGAGAGACAGAGAGAGAGAGAGAGACAGAGAGAGAGGGAGAGACAAACCAAGAAACAGACTCTTAACTATAGAGAACAAACTGGTGATTACCAGATGTGAGGAGGGCGGGGGGGGGGGGGGGTGGATTAAACAGGTGTGGAGACTAAGGAGTCCTGTGGTCATGATGATCACCAGGTGATGTATGGACGTGTTGAAACACTATATTGTACATCTGAAACTAATATAACACTGAATGTTAATTAAACTGTATTAAAATAAAAACCACTAACTAAAGAAATAAAATTGAACAGTAGAGAAATGAAAAAAAGTAGTCATAAAAATGATATTTAAAAGGGAGTGGATTGGTGAGATATTCCAGAGATAAAATCTACAACTGATGGTGGCCAAGGGTGATGGGGTAAGTGTTTGGGTGATGGAGAGTGGGAGATACAGGCTTCTAGTTATGGAATGAATAAATCACGGGAATAAAAGTCACAGCTAAGGAATATAGTGATATTGTAAGAGTGATAATGTAATGGGACAGATGGTAACTACACTTGTGCTGAATGTAGCAAATGTATAAATCTGTCAAATCACTAAGTTGTACACCTGAAACAAATGTAACACTGTGTGTCAGTGATGCTCAATTAAAAATATATGCACATGTTTTACAAAGTTAGTGTATGTATGAAGCAAGGTGAGAAAGAGTGAGGCACAAAGGATGATTTGGACTTCTGTCCTGGGGGTGACAGAATACAATTATACTTTCTATTTATATAGCATGTCACAATTTACAAAGCACTTTCATGTATGCTGCATTCCATTGTTTCAACCATCTGTGATAAATTAATATGAATTAAATTACAAATAAGGTTTATACAACAATCTTAAAAGGCTCTGACCACTACTAAGTAATTTCTTTGGGAGATACTATATGCAGGTACCTTTCCCAGTAACCTTTCTTCCTTAGAAAGTAGAAGTTGACTTGTGTTCCCCATTTCGAAGATACTTGTGTACACCTATATTGTCTTTGATTCTCCCCATGTTACTAGAGGAATGGATTTTTACAATGTCTTATTTAATAGGCATATAGTTGGGTCTCTGAAAAAAAAGTGATTTAGATAGTACTTCTCAAGCCTTCAAAACGCATATGAATCATCAGAGAATCCTAATAAAATGCAATCTGATTCAGGGGATGAGGGTCTGAAATTCTGCATTTCTTAAGGCTCCCTGCGATATCTATGTTACTAGTCCATAGAACAAATTTTGATTAGAAAGGATTTAGACCAAAGCCACGCATACATTTGTACAGACACACAGACACAAAGACACACATAGACACACACGGAGTGCCTTTGATTAAGCAGGTGTGCCATTCTGGGATATTTGTATCTTATTTCACTTCAAAAGTCACAATCATTTTCTCACAGGTTTCAAGACAGACAAAAATTGCTACTAATTGTATACATTATATGTGTGTTTTTGTGTTTTTCAGGAATGTAGCTACATTCCATTTCTGTCGCTGTTGGCAAGGATTCTCCTAAAGGTCTCTCAACACGTTAGTGGTCTTTTTAAAGAAGAGATCTCATAAAGAACCACCTCATTGTTAGTTGTTCATTAATAGTTCTCTTATTGGCAACTTGGATGTATGCCTCTTAATTTTGCAAGTATTTTAAAATTAAAATTACTTCCAAAGCATTTCAAATACTCCTGGCAATAACGTCTGCTTGGAAGCAGAATTTCTAATTCTCCTCCCACAGGTCTTTTCTTTTATGGTTCCATAGCCTTGTGGGTTTCCTTAATAGTCTGAAATTCCACAATATAATCCATGTGTGTTGAAAGACATCTGAAATCATCGACATGCCTCAGGGTCTCAGGATTGAGCAACTATCAGCTCTGTCCTCATGTAATTGGACTCTAAGAGGTCATCTCCCATTTAGGTCCAACTCAGAAATTCCTTCTCTCTCTTTCTCCTCCTCTATCCCTGTACTTCCTCTTAGAGAAAACCCATTTATGGTTCAGACACATTTCTTAAGGAATGCATTTTGATCTCCATGGAAGCCTCTCAAGTCAAACTTCAAGAGATATTACCTTTTTGTGTACATGACAGAGAGGTAACCTTGAAGGCAATGGTTGATTTTTATGAGATTCTAAGCAACAGCTCAGCCATCCTGAAGAAAGGCTCATCTGCTCCTTGGGCAATAGAATCCTTTAGTCCTATATATGCTGGACAGCTATATGAGATATATTGAAAGGTATAGGTTAATCAGTGCTAGCACTAAAGTCTCAAAAGTCCTAGGATCTTTGAATGGATGGCCCCAGAGAGTATGTTGCCCAACTTCCTATTTAGTTCAGGAATCCTTAACACTGTGTCTTTGAGATTCATTCAAGGTGCCATGCATGAGTACCTTCTGAAGGGGTAAGACACTAGCTGGACAGCTCCATTTGTTGGATATCTGTAACTGTGAGCAGCCACATGCATTGTCTCAAGCTACTCTAATTTTTGTTATTATTCCTGCTTACCTCCTGTGCTTATATATTCTTGCCTTTTCAATTCTACAGTGTTAATTAATTTCTGTTTACAGCTTTCAGTATTGCACCTTAAGCTCTCCTAAAATGACTTCACTTTAGGTAGGAGCTTAATACTTGCTAAAATATAGTGAAACTTGAACTTTGATACATGTTAACATTTAAGACTGCATCTCATCACTGTACTTTGAAATTCAGAGAAACTTCTGGCTTCAAATGCCTTACTGTTCTCTTCAGGAATTTGATGACGTCAATCTCGCCATAGGATATGTACCTTTTCCTCCCATTTTTGGCTGCACCAATGAAGAGTTAAACAATATGCATCAGGCCACACATACTGCTGAAGACCCAACTGGGAATATAGCCCAGGAAACTTGGCTCCCAGTACGGTGTGTTTCTAACCACATGACCATCATTTCTGATGACTGTAAATTCACATAGTACTCTTCCTGCCGAAATATGCAGAAGACAATCACATTGGCAAACTGGACAAGTCAGTGCAGGTTAAGTAAGTTCCTAAACTGAATAGTGTGTATTTTCCAGGATTCCTGTTGCCACTGACTATGAATCGTCCACATTTTACTAGTGATACCATGACACATGGCAGTTTTGAGGGTCCTTCCATTGCAGATTGCCCTAATATTCACATTCTTGGCACTTGTCTTGCTGGACACGGCTTTTACTCCAATGCCATCTTTCTGAGAAGGAACTTCTAACTGTTGTCAGCCAGTTGCTGCTGTTAAATTCTTCATTGCTTCTGTGCTATGCCCTCCACTATGCTTCCTGAGAGGCTGAACCCCACTCTGCTTAGATTTCAACTATATGTTTTTAAACCTGAAACAGATGTGATCTTGGCTGCTGTCATTTTGTTAGGAGCTTCTCTATTTGCATTATATACAAGGCAGGTAAAAGGCAGGCAATTTGCTGCCTCACTCTATGGAGAAAGAAAAAGGGGAGAGAGGGTGAAACAAAACAAAGGGAGAGAATAAATACATAAACTGGAAGAATAAAGCCACATGGAGACAGAAAGTACAACCACTTGAGCATCTATTATCCTAATATCATATGCTATAGTTTGGCTACTACTGATCTGCCTGGCATTCCTCTTGAATCATATTTGTGGCCACCCAGATTAATGATGTGAGCTGATCTCTTGATTTAATATCAGCTTGCTCTTTTCAGCTCCCATGTCATTTACTGTCTTAAAAAAAAAATGTACTGCTTGTTACTCAGCCGTCTCTGTTTTCAAGAACTCAGTCTTCTTTTATTTTTTTTTCTCTCCTTTTTTATGGGAACCAGGAACTAGAAAGCATTTAATGAGGAAAATTAACCACTCACAGAAAAGGTAGAAGCCCAGAGAAAAAGGGGTTTGTCTTTTATGGTTTCTACTTTGTAAGCTGTGGGTGTGACTCAATTTCCTCACCACCCACATAAAAAGGTTGCCACCCAATCACTGTTTTTTCTATCCCAAACCCCTCCCCTTTGATTTTGGCTAGGAGAGACCCTAAGAAAGACTGCCCTTTCTGGAAGTTGCAGACTGTGACATATAAAAGCTGTTAGCTGCTCCTGCAGCCAGCAGCATTCAAACCTTGCAGAGTTTTGCTCTCTGAGTTTGTAATAAGACACACTCTTACAAGAGTTCATGCTACAACCTAGCAAAGAACTTTAAATTTTTGGAAGAACAGTATATTCATTTTGGCATTGTGCAGAGGTAAGCTCTTTAGCTCGACAAGTTTATTTTGCATGCATTGATTTTATACTAGCTCACATTTTTATTTTTATTTTTTAGAAATGAGATTGGCTTATTATAGCTTTTTTGGTATGTATTCTATCACCTGGTGTCCATATATGTCTGGGACACATTATCAGCACATTCTCTGTTGTTAACTGTGATGCATTTTTCCTTCTCACTCTCAAGAGTAATCTCAATTCCTAAAGAGTTCCCTCTGAATATGTGCAGTAATGCATTATGTGGTACAGGCATTTGGGGCAAGCGGTTCACATTCATTGTAGGGTTTGTAGTCACACTGCTTATTTTTCTCTAGCTATAGGCAGTTTCTCTTAGGTATCTGACTCATAACACCAAGTAAAATGTATAACGACTACTATATAGGTTGTTTCCTAGGCTTGAGTTCAACATTTGTTTGAATTTTTCAGAGAAAGTCAAATAAATGCTCCCAAGTGATGACTTTGTAAATTCATACCCACTGGACCCCCCCTTTTTTTTTTCTTTTCATAGACCCTAACTCTATCTTTCTGCTTTAAAGCAAACTCGGTGGCCTCTTCTCCACCCCTCAAAATGATAGCAATCTCTGCAGTCAGCAGCGCACTCCTGTTCTCCCTTCTCTGTGAAGCAACTGCAGTCGTCTTACTCAATTCCACTGACTCATCCCCGCCAACCAATAATTTCACTGATATTGAAGCAGCACTAAAAGCACAACTAGATTCTGCGGATATCCCTAAAGCCAGGCGGAAGCGCTACATTTCGCAGAATGACATGATCGCCATTCTTGATTACCATAATCAAGTTCGGGGGAAAGTGTTCCCACCAGCTGCGAACATGGAATATATGGTAAGAGGAGTTTGTTTCCTTCAAGTTCTGGGTGAGGACGCTGTATTTCGATTGTTCGTTGAAGAATCTAAACAGTGGTTACGTGTAAAGGGATATGGAGCCCTGTACACATTTTAACTTAGGTTCTTATGTGCATAGTAAGCTTAAGTTTTGTTCCATCATGGAATTAAAGGAGGTAGGTGGGGGGGGGGCAGTTCTCATTTTCTTTTGTGAGTCCCATAACCACTAATGAATCAGGTCTTATATAAGAAACAAAGATAAAGAGCGGGGTATGTTGACTGACCACATTTGAAAGGTACACTTTTTAAAGAAGACTCACATGGGATTTTTCTGTGCTTTGTTTATCTAACAATCATATTTATAAGCTCAAACATTTCTTGAAACTAACTTTTTTAAATTACAGGTTTTGTGTCCATGATTTGTCCTCTGGGTAGGTGTCTTTTCCCTTTCTTGGACAAAGCTCTTCCTGACACGGATCTATTTGTATTTTCAGAGAACACGCTGACTTTTTCCTCTTTGTGATTTAGTGCCTTGTTGTTCAGATAACAGTGAAGCCAGCACACTTGCACACTGTTCCAACTTGCCATGAACACATTCTTTGCTCTTTTAAAAATAGGCACGCTGTGTTTAAATCATCCTGCTTAGGAAGTAAAAAACAAAACAAAACCCTTGAGTTGGTATTGAAAGGATAGATGTCTCTTTAAAGTTACTTTATTTTTTGTTTCGAATTATGCAAGGTTATGGTTTAAAGTTCAGCACCTTCTGAGAGCACAGCTTGGAGACTGTTTAAGGCAATGAAGATCACCAGTCTGGTATTTCTCAGTTGGGGTCGAGGGTGGGGGTGGTACCACAAAAAACCTTTTGTAAGTGCTCACCCAAAAATTTAGTATTTCTATCAGATTCTAAATTCACCTTTTATTTAAACAAGCTTTTTAAGTTTGACTAATTGTAGATGTCAGTTACAGGAAAAATAAAGACTTGCCAAATATAAGAGAGTCATAGTTCATAGAAGTACAATTTAGACTCCCTGAAAATGCAGTTTCTTAGGATTTTTTAAAGGAAGAGGAAAAGAGGATATAATCAGTTCTGGTGTTATGAATGGCAATATAGTCTCATGACTAAGAATATGGGCTTTGGAATCTAAATGCTTAGGTTCACACCTCAGTCCTGAAATATAACATGCATGAATTTGTTATTGCATTTTCATCACCTTTAATATGAGGATACATGTAGTATCTGCCACTTTGGGTTGTTATCAGGAAGGTATGAGTTGAGGGGTTGAGCAATTAGACCAGAGCCTAGAACAAAATAGACTTCAATAAACATTAGCACTTTCTAGAAGGTGATACACCGATGTAGCAAAAAGAACAAATACGTTTTTTATTTAGCATAAATTGTGAGAGCAATGTGCATGAGATTCTACGTGAGATCAGAAAAGCTTAGTATGTAGACTGTGAGTTTAGGAAAGATTTCCTCTGCCAATCACATGGCTATGCAGACCAAAGTAGGACCAAGGCCACTGAAGTGCTTTAGAGGCAAGATCCTCTGAGTTCAAACCCTAACTCTGCTGCCTACTTTGTGACTTCCCGCAAGTTACACAATGTGTGTGAGACTCAATTTCCTTATTTTTAAAATGGGAATAATCATGTAGATAATAACCAGGGCACCTGGGTAGCTCAGTCAGTTAAGCTTGTAACTTCGGCTCAGGTCATGGTCTCATGGTTCTTGAGTTCGAGCCCCACGTCGGGCTGTGTGCTGACAGCTCAGAGCCTGGGGCCTGCCTCTGATTCTGTGTCTCCCTCTCTGTCCCCCTCCTCTACTCATGCTCTGTCTCTCTCTTTCTCTCTCAAAAACAAATAAACATTAAAAAATTTTGAATAAAAAAATAATAATATAGATAATAACCAACCAATATATAATACAATTCATTATTTTAATGATAGTGAAGGCACAGGGCTCATCATGAGTAACATTGGGGTACAACACAGTATAAATGGTTGAAAAAAAGCCACATTTTTCTGGTTATATTTTCCCCCGCTGGTCAAGAATTAATTCATTCCGAATGCGTTTATTTTTTTTTTTTCTACATGCCAACGAGTTGGCTAATTGTTTTTGTAGATGATCTCATTTGATAGCTCACATTCTCCCTATGAGGTTAAGATTGTGATCTTTATTTTTACAAATAAAATCACTTCGACCTAGAAAAGTTAATGAGTAGGCCAAGGTGGTATTGATAGTGAATGGTATTAATAGAGTTAGAATTTAAATCTGTGTAATTTCAAAGCTGATGCCTGTGTTAGGAAGCCTCTTTTCATTTGCTAGGTTTTTATGTTCCATTGGGGGAAACTCCTAGAGGTGTCAGGATATCTTTCCTCCTTTAAAAATACCACCTGAAATCTTATAATATGCATATTCTTTTCTATTAATATTTCTCTAATATGGGAGCTATAATATGATTTGTTTTGTAAGACCCAGATACAGTGCTGGTTGTATCAGTAGATGGATGCTTTATAAATCCTCTTTCACTTAGTCAAGTTAATGAGAAGCAGTAATTAGCACAATAAATCCTATAAAATGAAATGACTGTCTCAAATTGTCATGTAAATACTGCATACACTTCATTTGCCCATGTATTTATTTAATTAATATTTATTGAGCATTTATTCTATGTCAGGCACTATTGTAAACACTGGGGTACATTCATGAATAAAATGTATCTGGTTCCCCTGGGTGGAAAACCAGAGAAAAAAGAAGATAAATAAATAAACTATATGGTACATTAGAAGGTGATAAGTTTGAAGAGAGAAATAAAGCAGGTTGTAGGCAGGTTGTAAAATTGAATAGGGTGGCCAGGGAAGGGCTGGAAGAAGTAAGGGAGTCAGGCACACTGATAGGTGAGGGAAGAGCTTCCCAGGTAGAAGGAAGAGCCAAGGAGAAGGCCCTGAGGTAGGGCAAAATTGATTAGTTCAGTTAGAAAAAAAAATGTGCTCAATTTAATGAAATTGTGGGTTAGAAGGATGGTTTGACTAAATTGAACCATTGAAATAATTCATGTGGATCCCTCATGAAGACTCAGAGAAACACTGAGGGAAGTACAATGTAATTGGCAGCTTGGAGTTGGGAGCAGAAACTGTTAAGTGCCTAACCTCTGGGCCAGGTGAAAAATACAGATCTCAATTTAACACTACTACCTTCATTTTAACATGTTCGACATTGATTTAGATTGTGAGCAGTCTGAAAGTGAGCTTAGTTCCTAACCTCTACTAGGTACCTTGAAAATTTAGGATTCTTAGCTCACTAGGACCACCAACTGTGTCTTCAGATTATCCTCATCAGTGAGTGATAGCAGCCATGGGAGCCTCATAGAAGAGGGTATTCAGCTCAGGGCTTTTTCTTTTCTTTTTTATTTACTTTGGGAGAGAGAGTGTGCATATGTGCAAGATGGGGAGGGACTGTGAGGGGAGAGAGAGAGAGAGAGAGAGAGGGAGAGAGAGAATCCCAAGCAGGTTCCACACTGCCAGTGGGGAGCCCAACCCAGGGCTCAAACTCACCAACCGTGAGATCATGACCTGAGTCAAAATCCAGAGTCAGACACTTACCCAATGAAGCCACACAGGTGCCCCAGCCCAGGGCTTTCTTTAACTGTGTGGCCTGATTTGGGTCCCTTTTACCCACAACTTTTTTCTCTGAACCTTTTTCCCATGCTGCCTCTCTCCCTCTATCTCCTCCTTAGGTTATTCCATGATCTACAGCTCTGCCCTTCAAGTCTTAGAATGCTGTGTCTTTTATATATATATATTACCCTCACAACTATATTTGATTTCTCCTTCTTTTAACTTCTTTAAATAACCATTTATGTCTGTTATTCTGCTATTATCAAAATTGAACTCAGTCTATGCTTATTTGTAGAGATCTTGCAAACTTTGCTTTCAAGCCATGTTTATTCACCTTCATATCTCCATGTTTTAAGCAAATTCTTGAGTATAGCAGTGATCAACATTTATTTGATGACTTTAGTTGAAATGTCTATGAATTGTTACATGTTTATAAGTAGCATCAATTTTGGTATTACATATTTTAATGAAAGTATTCTCATCACATATGATATTTTATCACATGAACCTGAAGTTTAAATAAAAGGTTTTTCCTAAATTTTAAAAAAGCCCCTTAAAATTAAATGATTTTATCATCTTTTAAGTACTTGGTTATATCAGTGTACCCTTGACAAAATAAAGTAGAAGCAATTTGAACTCTGAGTGTTGACATTCATGTTATAGTTGTATAATATTTTCTTTGGATATTTGGCCAGATTTTAGTAAAAAAAAACACATATTGAAAAATTTTATTTTCTAAACATAGTATCTTTTTTTAAAAAAAATATTGATAGGGCTTAAGATATGCAAGTCAAACTTCTTTACTCTTGGCCTCTGTTCCACAATTAGTTTATTGACAAATTTCCAGAGCTCCTTGGACACCAGCTGTTTTTCATTCTTCTAAGGGCAGCTTAAACCATGACTCTAAACCACAAACCACACTAGTTTCTTAGAATAAGAATTATCCCTAAAAGAATGAAATTGCAAGACTCACACATGGAGTAAAATTTGTAAGATATTCCTTGAATTCAAGTCAATTGAACAAATTGATTTTAAAAATGATGAGGTCCCTCCATGAGAGGATAAGATCCACCGATAACAGAATCTTTGTCTTTAAAATATAAACAAAACCATACAAAAAAACAACACAGGAAAGAAAACACTAAGTATATAATTCAGTGTAATACGCTGCTGCATAAGATTGATGTAATAAATGAGGTACAGAAAAATACCATGGAGAAATCAAAGAAAGAAGTGATAATCCCTGTTGGCAAAATCATGAAAAGGCTCCTTGAGGGAGGAACATTTGAGATAGATGCTCAGGAAGGGGCAGGCTTGGCTGTTATAGTAGGTAAAGTAACACATGAACAAAATCACCAGGAACAAAAGAGTATAATGTGTTAGCCATACTTTTGAGGAGTTTGAGAAGAGACTGATCATTTCTTCATACAAAAGTAATTAGAGAGACTATAGAGGTCTTGGAGCAGGGTCAGAGGTGCATTTTAGAAAGATGGCCCTATCAGTTGATGGAGTTTAGACTGCCAGTGAAGTTGACTGGGGAATAGGCAACCACTGGGTTAGGAGTGCCATCCCTTTAGGCCAGGTGAAGAGAAGTCAGACACCTGCACCTGCAGAGCGACAGGTATGAACAGCTAACTGAAGCACGGTGCTTGAGATAGCAGTCTTCATAGACAGTATACAGTGATGGCAAGGCAGGTGAGGGACAGTGAAAAGACAATGATGGATATGTACTGAACAACTTAAAGCTGAAAAAGTGTAATATAATTTCACTATGTTGATAATATGGGCCATTTCATTTGTTTGGTGTCTGTAAATATCTGCAGAGCTAAGAGAATAAGGCTTCCTAGACTTTTCTGGAAAAGAGAAAAATACTAGTTACCAAGTCACAGCAGGTAGTAAACTATCAGAAAGCATAACTGCAATGAATGAATGGAGAATAGATTAATCCATCCTTGAAACAGCCAATAAACTATTTGCCCACAATAATTTATGACTCAGGAATGATGAAAAATGCTGATTTTGTTCATTTGGGCTTCATGGGAAGAGAATGGAGATAATGTTAAACTCCTTATTTTTTCTTTATTCAATAGTTGACCAAACACTTATGATGTCTATCCATGTCTTTTTTTTTTTTTTTTTTTAATGAAACCATATATTGTCCCAGATGGTGCATTTCCTCTCATTTGGGAAGGATAACTCAATTTTCTTGTTGTAAACATGAGAAATTTGATGTGTCTAACCTAAATCTTTTCAATGACTGCTTTTATGACTACTAGAAAGCCTCCTGAGACCCGTTGCCAGCCAGCGGTGAACTGAGAAAGACTGCTGACAGGAAGGCATTTCTCCAGCACATTTGGAACGCCACATTCCTGTTCTCGTAGATGTAGAGCCTTTTAAGTGTCTTGGCTTCCAATCGACACTGGGCACATTTTGTAGGAATTTTCTTCCAAGGTGCATGTTGCTTAATATTACTTACTTCGTGTTACTTATATATGAATGTTCAGCTATTCATGTATGGAGTCAGCTGAAGGTTAAGAACATTTTCCTTGCAACCATTTTAAATACAGCCTCTAAAGTGCAAATGTAAATGTTAACACACTTCATGAACAACTTTTAACATTTTCTGGGCACCCAATGTAAAGAATGCATGGCTATGGTGATCTGATGGGCAAGAGTCATTCATTATTCAATCACTCATTCCACAGTATTTATTTACTCATGTGCTGGCACTGTGCTAGGAGATTCAATGGGGAGTGAAGAGACACTCTTTTATAGGAAGAGCTGTGAGCAGACAAGTGAGTGGAAAAGCAGCGAGTTGAGTGCTGAAGTAGAAAAAATACAGGGTGCTTTGGGATTACATGAGACATACTTTGCCCTGACTTGGACTCGAGGTATAGAGGCAGAGAAGGTGTGGTAGGTGTGGTAAGGTGCTCTAAGAAGGTAAATGGTACACTGAAGGCAAGGATAAAGAGTCAATGTGGCTTGGATATAGTGTATAAAAGAAAAAGTGGTGTTTGATAAGGCTGAAAAAGGCATGCAAAAACTTGTTTAGTTTTATTTTAAAATTAAGGGAAGTTATTGAAGGTTTTAATCAGGGAAGTTATATACTTAATTTGCATTTCATAAAGGTCTTTCTGGCTACAAGGTGAGGAAGGGATTAGAAAGTAAAGGCAGGGTGCATAGTCCAGAGGCTGTTCTAATAGTCTGGATAAGAGATAACTGAACACTGACATTTAAGCCCATAGGGATATGACAAAGTGAATTCAGAGATCAAATCAATAGAAGTAAGTTATTTACATTATGGGAGAGATTGAAGATGTATATGATGAAGCAGTGAAGAGGGTTACCTCTGTTTTTTACCAGGACAACAGGGTTTCTCTGGATTTTGGAGAACTCAAAATCAAAATCAGATTTCAGGTAGTTATGAAGTGGCTGCAGATTTATTTTCCAAGGTATGCGTCTATAATGATTGAAAAAAGTAGTTAGTATATGGGAGGGAACATTCCTCCACTATAAAAATGTTTGGATAGGAATATGCTTTGGTAATCAACATAGACTACTTTGCATAATAGGGGTAGGAGAGTGTCATGGAGACAGCGTGGATGGATGATTTTATGTCTGGGAATCTACTCAAGAATTTTTGCAAGAAGGTTTCATGTACCTTTTTTTTTTTTTTTTTTTAACAAGTACTGAGGCTTAAATCAACACAAATCTAAATCCATTTCAGGGGCCTGGGTAGCACCAAGCCCATCTAGTCTTTTTGACACATTCAGGATAAGATATTTTTGGAAACTACTCAGAGGACTTCAGGAAAATAGAAGTTGACTAGTCTGACTGGTCTGATGTCCTGAACTTAGCATATCTAAAAGGCATGTAATAGTAAGTGGCCATTAAATAGTTATGAACTTGGGATATTTAATTGCCAACAAGAATTTCTAAAGAATGTTGTAGGAAGAGGGTAGGGAAAAATCAAGATTAACAGCTTAAAGTGGTCAAGGAAAATGTTTGGCATAAAGTACATCAATGGGGATTGAATCTTTCCAGTCTGTGCTACCCATAGTGTCTAAAATCAGGTACCAAGCATTTTTTTTTTTTGACATCAATATGGAACAATGCCCAACAAGTTGGGGTTTTAGACTAAACTTTTCATGACTCTTAAAATTTCACACCATATACTCCAAACTGAAACACTCGAGAAATGTTGCTTAAGGACACAATATTTTTTCTCCTAAAAAGTGCATCAAATTCATGTTTCATAATTTCATTAAATATGAACATTCTACCAAATTGGTCTCTGCATTCCAGAGAGATCATGTTTTCAGCAGGCAGTAGGTAGGCGGAAAGGCATTTGAATTCTTCTAACGATGTGGGCAATGGCAAGACTTGGGATTTGCATGTGTATCACAGGATAGTTTAACAATCAAGAAATCAGTTTTTAGATTATTGTAACACTGAGCTGGTGAAAAAACTTAACCATGCATGAAAATGTCTTCCTGGCTCACAATTCCAGTATTAAATGGTAGGTGATGGGTATTACATTTCCCTGGGAAGGAGAATTCTTGCCAGAATCCATGAACAAATGATGTTAAAATTTAAAGATTGAACATATGTAAGAGAGGGATTTACACAGGGGCATTAATAAGTTTTAAGACATCTAAAATGTTCTCTAAGTTTTATCTTTCACTGCCTGATGTTATTTCCCCTGGAAGCAAACTCATTATCTACATACAATTTTGTTTCTGATTATTTGGTTGCTTAAGGGTCTATCTGTTTTCACTTTATCTGATTGCCTGCTTTGTTGAGATTAAAGCTTGGTCTCTTAAACTTTAGGCTGCCAGATAACATGATCAAAAGTGCACCTCATGCTGCTTCTGGTTTTAGGTGGCTTTCTAGTTAACTTGAGATTACAACCATTCCAGGGCCTGAACCTCCAATGATAATGTTTACCATTAAGCACACCCTTGTCCTCCTAGGGCTGTGCTCAATACTCTTCAGTCACAATCCTGTCTAATCCTTAGAAAAGTCTTGAGAGATGAGGACAATTTTTCTCATTTAGAAACAGGACTTGGAACTTGGAAAGCAGTGAGTAAATTCCCCCAGGTCCCAAAGCAGGTAAATCAAAATGGTGTGAACACCATTCTAGATGACAACAAAGCCCCTGCTTTGAAAGACCATATGATACACACTCCTTTTCATGTGTTCCCCTCCCACTGTTGAGACCATTGGCTGGGGAATTTCCCTACATGCGTTTTATTTGAGGACCTCACTGAATATTAGAAAGTATTTCTTCATGTGGAATCAAATCTTACTCCCAGTATTCTTTCTCTCCCCTTGGCAACCATATAGGAAAACTCTGTATTATGATAGTGCCTCAAGTCTTTGAGAGCCATGAACATTTATGTCTGGGACTCTTGATCTTAAATCACTTAGCTCTTTCTTAGCCTTCAGCCCTTGTATTAAGTACCTCTTGTATGCAGAGTATTCCAACATAGCCTATCAAGAAGGTTGTACAAAGACACTTGCTTTCTGAAAATACTGGAAAAGGTACAATACTGTATTATTAAATAAATGGAAAATCAGTATACTCCCCACACACTTTTTACCACACATACACAGATGAATGGTGCCCATTAAAGTCTCAGGAAATGGAAGCAATGTGGCTCTGAGCAAGGCGTTCCTGTATGTGCATGCTCTTCTGATAATTAGATGCCTAGAATTCATGTGACCTGTCAAGTGTAGAGTACCAATGACAAATCACTCTCCATTTATTCTACTTCTGTGGATGCATCCTAAAGTTAGGTTGGCAGAATCAGTGGGCACCTTCTCCTCTGATTCGTGTAATATTCTTGTATTCTCATAAATTGCATGTAGGTCGGATGTATATTTTAAATACAGATTCAGTGTCATTATAATGCAAAGTGTTTGCCTTATTTTTAAAATTTTTATCTTTTTTTTCAAGATTTTGGATTTTCAGAAAGTTCTGTATATGTTTTTCCCATATGTTATTTGTGATATCTTAGTTAATAAAGACATTTAAAGTTTCCATGATTTCTAAAAAAGCACTGTAAATACCTCTGTTATCTCTGTTATTCATATCCGTGTAGCCATAGAATACATGTTCCTTTCTACTGAAATTGTCAGTCTCAGAGTGAATGATGTTGGCTTATTTGTATAGCAACATACACGACCATATCTCTACCTCTCTCACCAATAGTTCTATTTTCTGTGAACACAGAGAACAAACATCCTCATAGAGTTTACCACTCAGTGTCTGTGACAGTGAGACATTTTTTTCTGATAAAATGCTATTTTTAATTTTATTTAAACTTCAATCAGTAATAGGGCAGAGTTGAGAGGAAGGATACTGATGTAAATGCTTATATGTGACAATTAACAGATGTTAACCATTAGAAGTATCCCTTTCTTACTGAAAGTCCCATGTGGTATGGCAGGACAAGGAGGTGAGTAGGGATGGGAGAGGGGAGGGGAGGCCCAGAGTTCTCTGCAGTCAAAATGACTCTCCACCAGATAAAGCTTTACACAATTATTTCTAACCAGAAGAGAACAGAACTATTTTTGCAAGCACACATTCAAGCTCTCCGGTCTTAACATTTTGATGTGATAGGTCTGGGATTGGGCTAGGCATCTATCTTCTCAAAAGCTCCCCAGGAGATCCTGGAGTAATTTCCCAGGTGAGAAATTTCTTAAATCATGGTTTAGGACACAAAAGTGAGCTGAAGAAAACATTACGTGGCTCAAATATCCACTTATTTGTCAAGAAACTATATATTGAAAGGATTAATCGGCTAAGCAAAAAGAAGAATTATCCTAAGTATAATTCTATATTATTGCAAAATTTCACTTGAAAGTATTCACCACCTGCTTTCAAAACCAAACATCATGTGGACACTGTGGATCTAGAACATGAAACAAGGTTCACTTGAGAATATGGTTGATTGGCTAAGGAAACTTTAAAAGAAGCAAACTTTTAAGTAGCACATGATTCTTTTGGAGCATTTTAATATGATGCATTATATACATTACATATATGTATAATGTATTACCTAATAATGTATTTATGTGATGCATTACAATTTGCAATTATTCATTTATGTATTTGGTAGTGTTTTTGTTACCTGTCTCTTCCCTAAACTTTAAGATAGAGTCCATGTCAGGCCTGCTGACTGCTGAACCCACAATACCTAGTGCCTCCCAGTGAATATTAATTTACTGGCTGCCTAGATGAATGCATTACCTAGGATCTTATTGGTTAATCTAGAAATTTGTATTTCTTGCATTTTTCATTGTTGAGGATAAAATAGCAGTCCTTGTGTGGTAAGTCTGTTGTAGGAGTTTTGGGGCAAAGGTGGCTCCTGGGTCACTCTTCCCTGCCAGTGTCCATGGATATTAGGAGGGAAGATGCCACATCTATGTAAACATAATTATACCTTACTCAGAGTTCATAAGCTGTAGTCTCAACAACCATTCTAATTAGTGAGCATATTAAAAAAATTATTTGCCAAATGTTAAAGTTGATACATTTCACATATACATCAGGATTTCTAGATTATCCTGCGGAGTGAAAAGTTCTAGAGATATTGAGCCCACTTCATACTTGTCAGCAATTGGTTAGAGAGGAGTAGCCTCTTTGGATGGGATAAATTTGCTCATTTCTAAGTCTTTCTCTCTCTCTTTTTCTCCCAGAAAACTATCTGGGAGATAAATTTGCTCATTTCTAAGTCTTTCTCTCTCTCTTTTTCTCCCAGAAAACTAACTATCCAGAGGTCCAGCAGCAACAGTACTTTTCCATCTTATACCCAACACTACTTGATTCATTTTCCTTATTAGCCCATCCCCCCAACACAGTCATTTGAGAGTGACTATATTTATACAGAGCTCTAATGTCTTCAAAGCACTTGAGTCAAGTACAGTTTCACAGTGCAGATTTAGCCATGCATAGATTTAAAGCACTGAAACTTTCTTTCCTAACCACCAATCATATTTAAGTACTCTTACTCAAATCTGAATACGTATCTTTTATCCATACCCTCATTAATGCATATATTAAGGCTTCGTACCTGTGAAGCCCTGCCTCAGTTAGGAGTCTCTTCCAATAACCTAGATAACATATGGTAGTGGCTTTGACTGAGGTGGTAGCAATAGTGGTGGTGATCAGTGGTTATATTCTGAATATGCAGTATTTTGAAGGTAGGGTCAACAAGATTTGGGGAGGAGCAGATAAGATAATGAAGCAAAGAAAGAGTAGAGATGACTACTTAGATTTTTTGGCCTGAGCGACTACAAGAGCAGTCGGTAAATTTCTTCTGTGAAGGAATGAATAGTAAATATGGCAAATGTTGCAACTGCTCAGCTCTACTTTTGTAGCATAGCAATAGCCATAGACAATATATCAACAGGCTCTGGGACAGATCTGGTGACCCCTGAATTAGAAGATGGGCAATGCCTTTCACTAGTAGAAGGAATACTACAGGAGTAGCTGGTTAGGGGTAGGGAGTGGGGTAGGGTTGTGAATATCTGGAGCTCAGTTTGGGATATGCTAAATAGAAGGCTTAAAGTGGGTAGATGGATTGTTAGTTTGGAATTCAACTGATGATCTAGAGATAAAATTTGGAACAACACCGCCAGCATAAAAATGGTATTTCAATTTGTGAGACTAGATGAGATTACCTAAATGATGAATATAGATGAAACAAAGGAGGGGGAGAAAAAAGAAAAGAAATGGACGAGGCCTGAGTCCTAAGAACCCTCCCGTAAGTAGAGGTTGGAGAGATGAGGAAGAATCAGCAAACATATGGAGAAGCAGCAACAGAGGCAAGTGTGGGGTCATGAAACCAAGACATGGAGGTGTGTCCAGGAAGAGCAGGTGTCAGTCATTTCAAAAGCTACGAATAGGGGCGCCTGGGTGGCGCAGTCAGTTAAGCGTCCGACTTCAGCCAGGTCACGATCTCGTGGTCCAGGAGTTCGAGCCCCGCGTCGGGCTCTGTGCTGACAGCTCAGAGCCTGGAGCCTGTTTCCGATTCTGTGTCTCCCTCTCTCTCTGCCCCTCCCCCGTTCATGCTCTGTCTCTCTCTGTCCCAAAAATAAATGAATAAACGTTGAAAAAAAAAAAAGCTACGAATAAAGAAAGATGGTGACCAGGAAATGACCACTAATGACATTGATAAGAGCAGGGTGGTGTGGAGGTGGGGTGGGGAGTCTGCCTGTGTGAAATCAAGAGAGAAGGGTGGGAGAAAAATTGGTAATTCTCAGTTAAGACAGGGAATTTCACTGTAAAAGGAAGGAGAGAATGATGCAGTAATTGGAAGATGAAAAGGGGTCAAAAGAGGCCCTTTTGTTTGTTGTTAAGAACTTTATGTCATTGGCAATGATTCCCATTAAAAACCAGTGCACTTTACATCATCATCTTATATGAATTTTCCTTTCCCACCTACATGAAAGGTAGCACTCACCTTACCTGAGGGAAATCTTCATTATCTTCTTTTAAGCATTGAAAAAATGCTTAGGACCTCACTTTGATATTTTGTGATATAATGTGTTCCCATATTTTGTAGTTATTTTTGAGGCTTGAGGGGATTTTGTTTTTATCATGTTCCTTTAACTATCTATTTCTCCAATAAAGTAGAATCAGTTTTGTATTATTTCATTAGTCTAATGCCAAAAATTTCCCATAGGAAAGCCTTTTCTCTTCCTGTGCCCTACCCCTCCCCAAACATCCCATCCCTCTCCAGCCTTACCAAAACAAATTCCTACCTTCCTGTCTGATTTAACCCTGGGCCTTATGTGTTCAGCTCCCGGTTTCCTTAACTGGCCATTTCATTAGGCATTTCTACCTAATAGAGATAAACCCACCAATTTCAAAAGCCCATGAAGTGTTTTAAAAGCTTTTGTCTGTCCTTGGAGGAAATAATTTTGTCATCACTTAATGTCTTTTTAATGGTTCTTTCTCACTTTTGTAAGTCAGTACTCCTTTTCCAATTTGACTAACTCAGGAGAAGACCAAAAAGTCCTAGCTAACTTATCTTTTTGAAACCTCAACACTTGTCTATCTAAATGGACTTTACTTTGTATCAGAATACACAAGAAATGGCCACACAATGCTCTAAAAAATACATGTCCAAGGGACATGTCAAACTGTCTCCAATGGCATTGTTATCACAGCATCCATGACAATAGCCAACTTAGAAATGTATCTCTGAAAACTCAAAGTGTGATATTTTTATTTTTAGCATTTTATGTCTTTGAAGATGGTTTCCATAAGCAGGATAGATTTTTCAAGAGGTCACTTTTGTTTTCAAAATTAATATTCCTGGTTCCTCCTTAATTTAGCTGCAATTTATAAATCTTTTGTTCTATTCATAAATCTAGCATTTTTACAACATTTGTTTAATGTTTATTACCAACAGATTTAATTAACTAAATTTCCTAAACTGCACTTACACATTTAATATATTTGACTTTTAAAAGTATTTCAGTTGTTTTATTGAAAATAATTTTCATATACTGAAGTGTCTTCAAAGTCTAAAATAAAGTGACTCTTCAGCTCTATATTTTGCAATACTCCTTTAAAAATTTAACAAGATTTTTTAATAATTTCCAACTCAAAATCACTAAGTAATTACTCATTTATATATTTAATGTTGCAATTACAAAGCTAACCTCTTGTTTTAATGAGCACATTTTCTTCACTACCACTAATAATATTAAGTTCACATAGGTTCCTTAGTCAGAAATTCTTTTCTAACACTTTGATTCTTTCAAACACTTCTATATTTAAATCTTATGTGTGGAATTAAAAGATATTACCCATCAAAAAAAAAACACTATGTCATCCCAAACAATGTTGGGGATGTATTCCCAAGTAATTTCTAGGGTTGCCTTCCATTCGGACGACATTTCTTGTTGTCCAAGCTATTGACTGGGATTTAAGATGGGTGCTTCAGATGTCAGTGTGCTTCCTGACTCTGGCTGTCACTGTGCTATGGATACCAAAACTTACAGAAATAGCTGGCAAAACAACCTCATCCTTGGACTGGACCACATCACTCTTCAATTCTGTCTGCTTATGAAAGTCAGCAAACTTCTCCCACACTGCAACATTCTTTGATTTGATTTTGTATTTCTTCAGCTCAGGCTCTAAAGACCACCGAACTTGATGAGAATCTGCATTCTTTTCACATCCCTTCTATTTCTTGGAGCCACAACTCTTCTAGATATTTAAATGACATCAGGTTGAATTTTGGATATCTCTCATAGCTTAGTCCAACTACGATTTCCACAGACAGGATGCTAATATTTACAAGTAGAGTACCTCATGGTGAACCTTTTAGTATAAAGTAAATCAATCCATTTATAAGCTGGCCAACTAAATGGCTCTAACAAGAAATGGAAGAATCTAACAACAAGAAATGGGGCACTGGGGCATACCTACAAGCATATGTGTGTTTTAAGCAATCTTTATTTTGTGAACTATCTAACTGAGTCAATATCTAAGTTCTACTGGGTCTTGTAAATGTTTTTGGGTGTCCATGCATAATAGGTCTAATTTTTGCCTCATGTTTAGGAGGCAAGATCAAATTGTACGTGTTTACAGCTAAATTTTCTGTGACTGCATCTTACCTATTTAAGAAGGACAAAAACTAGAAATACAGAATGTTCAAGCTCATTGAATAAGAGCTAAGTATCAGATATTTAGCTTTTCCATAAAGGTAACAAGTAGTATGCTGCATATTTACTAGGCATTCCATAGGGTGTTAAGTAAGTGCACATGTGTGCCCTTTTCTGTTGCTGTATTTGTAGGATATAATATTAAAATTATTTCAAATAAATGCTACACATACTCAGAAAAAGTCAGAAGATAGATTGTCCATCAAGCATCCAGAAAGCTATGTTAAGTTAAATGCTTAAGTAATTTACATGTTCATTTCCTGAACTTTTGTTTCTTTCACATGGTTACACTGGCCACATTGCACATTGCACATTCATTGCAATTTAGAGCTTCTGGATAGGAAAAATAGATCATATTGGACCATTCCCTATAGCCCCCAACTTTTTGTTGAAATTTCCTATTGTTATTAAGTAAAGTTATCATTGCTTGCTATTTTCAAACCTCCTAGACCTCTCATCATATTAACAAAGTTAAATACTACTGGAGGGGCGGCTGGGTGGCGCAGTCGGTTGAGCGTCCGACTTCAGCCAGGTCACGATCTCGCGGTCCGTGAGTTCGAGCCCCGCGTCGGGCTCTGGGCTGATGGCTCAGAGCCTGGAGCCTGTTTCCGATTCTGTGTCTCCCTCTCTCTCTGCCCCTCCCCCGTTCATGCTCTGTCTCTCTCTGTACCAAAAATAAATAAAAACGTTGAAAAAAAATTAAAAAAAAATAAATACTACTGGATATTAAGGGGATAAATAATATACCCATTTTCTCCTGGAAGTTGTAACCAATGGAGAAAGACAGATGGCAAATGCAGATCTTAACTTTCCCATAGATGTGACGGATGTAATTCCTAAATTTCAGAGCTCCCTAATCAAGCTGGATCTTCCCCTTCTCTATGGGATGGCTGTGAGTCTTGCCTGAGGACAAAGAGGCAAGAAAGAGTATATAGCACCTTTGACTTCCCCTGCAGTAGGTATCAAAGGGACAGTGGACCATGTCTCCCACAGGAAGTCAAAATGACCAGCTTTCTGTGGGGGACCTAGCCAATGCCCAACATGCCCTCTAGCATCTTCCTTCAGGAATATAGAGACAGGCAGAAATCCCTCCCATCAGTTCCTTAAAAGTAAATACACAGAGAGAAAGAAAGTGACTATCCCTCCTCCATTAACTATCTTCTCCAAAATTTTCATTGTAATATTTGTACATAGAAAGTCATGCATAAAAATGTAGACATCAGTAATGCTAAATACATTGTCTTCTTATCAAAATCCTTTATCATGGTTAACAAAGTATGTTCATGTAAGATATTTTTCAGGCATGACTTTTTGGTTTATCTTTTGACATACACAATTTTAAGTTTTAAAGTATATTAATGAGCATAAAGATAGAATTATATATGCTAAATTACTTTTAAATTTGTAACAGCCTTAATTAGTTTGGTTATTTTGAAAGGAATCTAGTTTTATTCTCTCTGTGGAACAGAACAGGTTAGCACTGAGCAAGCGGTAGGCCACTTTGATGCTGAGGCTACTTAGGTATATTAAATCATGAGAAGAGAAGATGAAAGGTACCCTAGAAATGACCCCATCCAATCTTATTTCACAAATGAGTTAAGCGGGAGAAAGAATAATTGACATGTCTTCAGTCACAGACGATCTTAGCAGTAGAATTGGGGTTAGAATAAAAGATTTTTGATTTTCAGGTCAGTGTTATTTGTGCCATGCTGGGCTGATATTTTAGGACGAGACTATAATTCAGTGTTTTTAGCAGTTATTGATCTGAGTGCACATTGTAGTTCAAAATGTAAATAATATTTAGATGCATTGTTTTCCCAAGTGATTACAATTAATTAGGAACCCATCAGGGGACATAATTTTTTGGTGCTACTCCATCTGGAATTCCTTTGTAAATTAATTATGCTATTATGTACTTCAGTGAACTGTAACCCATACTTAATAAATCAATATTTCATTGAAAAAAACATGAAAAGAATAAATACTAGATAAATCCATTATCAGTCAAACAAATGGCTTTTAAAAGTTCATTTCAGTCCTAGAATATTAAGACTTTCATTATAAATGTTTTTCGTATTGTTGATACACTTTGCCCAGATTTTTACAGATAAAACAAAGGAGAAGTTTGAAGTAATAATTTATAATATTTATGTCTGAGCTAAGTAACTGAAAACAGTAGTACAAAATCTCATGATAGAAAGAGTGGTTTCCATATTTGATACTGTATGTAACATTGAATACTGACTGATTAAATGGCATTGTGTAATGTTTTGCCACATTTAATTTAATCCTCAAAATTGGCAGATGTAGTCTGGATAACTGAGGAAAGTGTATCTTGCTATAACTCCTTCAGTAATCTTTCCTTTATACGGACAAAGGAGATGTGGCTGTTGCCACCATAGAACTACTCCAGATCCTTTCTAAATAATTCTGATTTTATACAAACTTTGTAAGTTTATTTTAACGTAATTCTAGATGAGTTTATGTAAGATGGCTTTGTTTTCCTAATTTAAAACATCTTTTGAGAACCAACAAATTTCTGTTGAAGGTGACTGCCATGGCCTCATGGGACAAAAGTATTTCTAGAAGAGTTCATCCATTATTTTAATTTTTGCATGTTTTATTTCAAAGTCACTAAAATAATTTCTCTTCACTTAAATACATTGTTATATTAAATAAATATATGTATCCCATTACCCTTGTGGAAAATTAAGGCTTTCAGTGTTATAAGTTTAGCAGATTTGTGAGTTTGCTTAAAAGCTTTATAACTCACAGTGAACTCATGGCCATCAACCCGAATGTAGGTGAGTCTTGGTTAGCTCCGTCCAACCTGATAGAGGAGAAAGTCACCAAAAGAATGATAAAATAAAGGAGACTATGAAAAATAGCACAACGATCAGCGGGACATCGATACACTTTCATATGGGGAGTTCCATGTGAATTTGAGTAATTATAAAATTGTCACTTTTTGTGTAATTTCTAACCTTCTAAAATATACTACTAACCACTCACTAGTCACAATTTGAATAACTTTTTTTTTTCAGATAGAATAATATGTAAATATTTAAATGATTTAGGAAATAATGTCATGATACAAACTATAAAATTCAATTAAAATCATTCATTACAAAGGAAAAACACTTCACTAAATGACATTTCACTAGGGAAAAATTTTGAAAGCATTTTTTTTCTATATTGATTTATAAGAATTACAAATGTTCTCTTTTTCTGTTTTTGTACCTTGTAACTTGTTATAAAACAGATTACCATTTCAGGGATGCCTGAGTGGCTAAGTTGGTTGAGTGTCCAACTCTTTATTTATTTTTTTTAAGTTTATTTATTTTTTAGAGTGTGCAAGAGAGCAAGCAAGAGTGGGGGAGGGGCAGAGAGAGAGAGAGAGAGAGAGAGAGAGAGAGAGAGAATACCAAGAAGGCTCCCCGCTGCCATTGCAGAGCCTGACACAGGGCTCCATCTCATATAGAGAGAGTCTATGGCTCCATCTCATAGAGTCTATGACTCCACCTCATAGAGTCTATGGCTCACTCTTGATTTCGGCTCAGGTCATGATCTCACGGAGGTGAGATGAGCCCCATGTTGGGCTCCCTGCTGGATGTGGAGCCAGCTAAGACTCTCTCTCTCCCTCTCTGTCCCTTCCCCACTCGTGTGCACACACTCTCTCACAAAGATATGTATTATCATTTTAGAGTTGATTTATCATTGGCAGGTCCACAGATGCTTGGCTTAACTTCCCCATACAGCTTTAAAGATGAAAATGTCAATCCATATGGTAATTAATATAAATGTATATTAAATCTAAGGCTTATTTAAATTTTATCCCACAATTCTTTTCAAAGAATAAGCTATACATCAATAACACCCTCATCATCAATTTAAACGCCTTCATTTTTTGAGAAAAATTACTTTTTTCTTAATTTATTTCATTGGACCATCATATGCTATATTTTCATAGCAGTCCTATGTAGCATAGTCAAATTATTTTTTTATCATAGTTTGTTTCCAGTTCATACCAACTAAAATTTACTTCTCATATTATTATATTATTTCTACTACCAAAGACTCAAATGATATAAAATATGAAGGCTCCTTGGGAATTATTATACTATCATATGGTTTGACCCTTAAAAATTACAGTACAATATTAGACATTATTAATTTTGGTAAATTGATTTGAATAAATAATTGGATGATATTAGCTTTTAAGGTATATTAATCACATGGCTCCTTGTTGCTGTGAAGATGACCTCTAGGAAAATCAATGGACTATGGTGGACTACAATTTCGGTAGTCAGTATGAAGTGTCCCCAGTTACAACCAGATAGGGTATTTTTGTTCACCTATTCTTTACTAAAACTGATGTTTGTACTTAGGATTTGGAGGATGCCATTATATGATTATATTGCATTACAGAATTTTGAATATCAATGGCCTCAATTTGCTTCCTTTTATTTAAAATAGTCTAAAGAACCAGAATTGAAAGGACTTTAGGAGGTAGTAGTACCACTTCTTCCTTTTACTTTTTGTCAGTTACTAGCAAAACTGGTAAAATGGAAGGTTTTTTTTTTTCCCCTTCACAGGTTTGGGATGAAAATCTTGCAAAATCTGCAGAGGCTTGGGCAGCTACTTGCATTTGGGACCATGGACCTTCTTACTTACTGAGATTTTTGGGCCAAAATCTGTCGGTACGAACTGGAAGGTAGGAAGCAGTTTCACTGATACAGTTCATCCACATGGTTTATTACTTATGAATCCCAAGGGGTAGTGACACCAATTTCAAGTAATATCAGCAAATATTTATTGAGTGCTCATTATGTGTCAAGCAATGATGCTTGGCCTATGACTGTTTCAGATGTCTTCAAGGATTATTTATTTGGTTTAAAGGGCCTAATGAGACCAGTTTCCTATTTCACCTTTGGAACACCATTCCTTGGCTGTACTCTTCACTTACCTCACACAGTCTTTGAAAGGATTAGATGTGTGCTATATCCTATATCCTCAAGAAAAGTTTTGACTGTGGCAGAAGCCATTTTTGTGTTTATGCAACTTTCCCATGATTGCATATATCTGTATGTGTATGCCTGTGTGTGTTATACAAAATATTTATATTTACATGTGTGTGTGTGTGTATATATATATATATATATATATATATATATATACACATGCAAGTATTTGCAGCTATGAGAAAGGCTGTCCCCAATGAGAGGATAACTTTTCCACCACTGTGGAAAGCCATCATCCAACATTTCAAAGACCCATTCTCTTCCATATAGAGGAGAAAAATCAGGTGCGCTATTATTACAATGAAAGTAATTCAAGTTTAAGGGGAAAAAAACCACACTAAGTTCTAGTATCACAACTACATTTGCATATCTAATTTTTAATTATATATATGATTCTGGTGGGAGAAATTTTTGATATAGATAAAACAAGATAAAGATGAAGATTCTTGAAATATTTGTACTTCGTTTTTTGAAACAATCAGACGTACTCTTAAGTGAGTATGGGCTCACCTGCTTTGGTCCCGGGTATTTTCATGCTTGGCCCTACTTGGAGGAATAGAGGATTCTGCTAGGTGGTGATGGTAATTATGAGGCATGGATTTCCTCTTCACTCAGCATGAATAATCAGTAAAAAAAAATAATTAACTTATAATTTAACATGAGTCCACTTTATATTACCACTACTGTATTCTAAGTTGTTATTGTTTTTCTTGATATCTAGATATCGCTCTATTCTCCAGCTGGTCAAGCCATGGTATGATGAAGTGAAAGATTATGCTTTTCCATATCCTCAGGATTGCAACCCCAGATGTCCTATGAGATGTTTTGGCCCCATGTGCACACATTATACGCAGGTTATTTCAATTGTCTTGTTAAGTTTTGATTCATAGTTTTAAAAACGCTCTTGCTGTTTTGGGGAATATGCCTTTTCTTAGCTTTAACTTCAGTAATGACATATTGGTTTATTTTTGCAGATGGTCTGGGCCACCTCCAATCGGATAGGATGTGCAATTCATACTTGCCAAAACATGAATGTTTGGGGAGCTGTATGGCGACGCGCAGTTTACCTGGTGTGCAACTATGCCCCAAAGTGAGTACTAGGCTGGATTCTACTTCCTGGAACCTTTAATGATGTTAAATATCTCCAGTCAGATAATTGTTTTAATATGAATAAGACTTAACTACAATAGCCTCTAATTCTCAAATCTCCCTTCACCACAGTATATCTGAAAAATACTGAGATGAACGATTATTTTTCACAAAGACTGGTATTTGGGGCTAAAATTGTAGGCAAAGTAATTTGAGGTATGGAGATTCACTAAATTCCCTTCACCATCTTTTTTTAGTGATGATAACTGTAAAATAAACACTATACTTCCAGGCTTTCGATAGCTCTATAAAAGTTATCAGAAAAGAATCTCATAGGGACTTTATCAACACTGCAATATTCCCATCTATCAGTACTAGAATGTTGGCTTATTTTTTTAACTGGGAAAGCAAAAGAAAGCTCTTCTTCCTTCTTTCTTTTAAGAATAAAACTAAAAGTTACAGTTTACTAATTTTATAGATGGCTAAGGAGTCATTTGTTACTGGAAGGGAAAATTTAAATGCTATGACTTCTTTTTAAATGAAAGCTTTATCATGATTTAAGTTTCAATATTGAAAGTTTAAAATTTTTTCATTAGTTCTATCTTATGGAATACATAAAAATGTATAGTGAAAATTGATCAAGGATTATAAAATATAGTCATATTTATAAATATTCTTTACAAGATGAGAATAAATAAGCCTTTGTTAACATTTGATAAAATGCCTTCTTGATAACAATAATTCTTCAGATGATAAAATGTTCCAGTATTTATACATGAGTCTGTTCTCATTTGGAGTAAATACCAAAATGTGCAAAGGATTTATGACACTCTTGGTGTCTTCCAAAGTAAGTTCCAAACAAAGATTTTCTCTGACTTTGCCAATATGGGGAGGGAATGAGAAAACGTTTCACAAATAACTGCATTACTCATTTATATGGTAGTATGCCAGTTGCAGTGTTTTTGCAAAGTTAGAAAAATAGTGATTTTCCCCATGGTCCCCCTTCACAATTATTAGAATAATAAGGGTTGGAAAGTAAAATGTGTCTGCATTACCAAAAGCATTAAAATTGTGCATTTGCTGGATATTTTCAGTTTCACACTTTATATTTTCCTATTAATCCTTTACCCTTCTTCCTGACATAAATAGGCCAAGTAGTGCTCATATGGTAAAAGAGATTTGTGTTTCAATTGTTTGACTGTTCTGTTTTTAGAATTTTCTAGTATTACTGATGAGATATCTGATTGTTTTATGGGTACAAGAGATTAATATATTGTGTTAATATGCTTTATTTGTTATAAATAAGAACCACTATTTTGAAACCTAGGCAATGAAGAAAGTTGTAAATTCCTAATATTTGAGTGTGAATTTTCCAATGCCAATATAAAGTTATCTCATGCCTGTTTTTGGGGGGTGGGGGAAAGAGAGAGAGAGAGAGAGAGAGAGGGAGAGAGAGTTGGAGTGAGAGAAGGAGACAGGGAGGGAGAATTTAATTAGATGGAATAGGAAACAAAAAATAAAAGGATGAATAATATACGTTTATTAGTTGACTGATTTACTATTGAATGTAATTATCCTCTATTTGGTAAAAATCTGTGATTTATATAAAAGTTTGTAATGTAATATGTAATACTTTTTACATGCAATATAATTATATTTCTAAGTTTATGCTACCAAAAATATGTGCTATATAATTTCCAAAAGGTATGTATAATAAAGAGAAAGATATGAAATCAAAAAAGCATATGCTTGGTCCATATACATTTATAGCTTTGGGTAAAGATACAGAGGGAAATAAGATTATGAATATAAAATAGGAGAGATTAGGATAGAAGGGCGAGCTACACTCATAAGAGCACGAGCTTCTTGAGTGTTTCTGGGTAAGCATGTGACATTGTCAAAATTATACTCGAGGAAGCTTATCCAGAGGGCAGAGTATAGAAAGAACTAAACGGAGGTGGACACTCTTGGAATCTGATGACATTCTGTAATATGAATAGCTAATCAGCATGTTTTTTATATTTATAGATAAATTTCCCTCTATAAATATTTCATAGATCAAAGCCTGAATTTTTAAATGACTGATTTCAGCAGATAGTTTATGTAGGTACACTTTAAGGGTCACTGCTTGATCTTCTTTAGGTCTTAAAGAAGATAAGACCCACCTGTTTCATATTTTAGCCTCTTACCTACTGTTGTCTTATCTTCAACCCTGATTTTTACTATTGACAGGCAACCAAATTTTCTCCTGACCATTCAATTTCCTTCAAATTGCTGGCTATCTTGCTATTTCTTAGTACTCTAGGTACCATGCTACTGAAAATAAATCTATTATTTTCTTCATAAATGAACAGTAAGGCATTATGGCTATTTTTAACTGTCATGAGTGATGACTTTAATGTATTACTATTATCATGGCTATCAATACAGATAAAAATATTGATAACACAAAACAATTTAGTCTGTTTAGTCTTATCAAAAAACAAACTGTATTACTAAGAACGAAAGCTATGAGTTTACACATGACAAAAGATTTTGAAATCACCTTTAATTGATTCTCTGAGCCCTTAATCTCTTACCATGAGAATGGAGTTTTCTGTATCTCATTTTATAAATGTTGAGAACTTAAAATGTTTTACAACTTTAGAAACGAATCTTGTGAACCTCTATTTTTTGTGCTTATGACAACTTCATGCTCACCTCATCATTTCTAAGCCTCCCAGAAAATACTAAGTACATGTATATATTATCATCCTTAACATTAGTGGGAGTTTTAAAAATGGGAGTATGTCCTGCCAATGTGCTCTAGAAGGCAGTTAGTTATAGGACAGAGACAGATGTGGTGACTGAATAAGCATCGAGCCTTGCTTGACATTAATTATGTCACTATTCATTGTAGTGCTTTACTTCTAGTCTGTAAATTAAGATAATATTAATTTTTGCAGAGAGAAAGATTTAAAAAGTGAGATTTAGAGAATAATACATTGCTGTATAAATAAGAAATGGATACAATTTTCAGTGCCTTCCTAAACTGATTAAACTTCTCAAAAAAGATCATTACATGTCAATACATGTGGTCATGTGCTTAAGGACAATCAAATTGTTCTAAATGGGCATTAATATAGCACTTATATGTTTTTTTTCTTCTTTCTAGGGGCAATTGGATTGGAGAAGCACCATATAAAGTAGGGGTACCATGTTCAGCTTGCCCTCCAAGTTATGGAGGATCTTGTACTGACAATCTTTGTTTTCCAGGAGTAACATCAAACTACCTATACTGGTTTAAATAAGCTTATCTTTTCCTTCAGGAAATAGAATGGTTTCTGGGAATAGGCATATATATATATTGAGTTTTGCACATAGTATACATATTTTATAATAATCTTGTTTTCCTTTTATTATTCATTGTATAAATTTGTGTTTGTCTAGTATGTTTGCTTCATCTTGAAGTAATCAAAACATCCATTTCTATCTTCTGATCTCTAAGCCCAAATTAAAATATTGTAGATATAGTATTGACATAGTTGATGCATCCAATCCCAAAACTTGCTTTCCAAGGAATTATGTTATGTTTGTAAGGAATAAAATATATACTTGACTTATATGTGTGCGTGTATATAGATACATATATACACATATGTATATTTATATACATGCACACACATATAATAGATTATGTAATGCAGACAATAACGTGATTCAGTAGTTAACTTGAGGGAAATTTTTAAAAACACTATTCTGAAATATATATGAGGTGGTGGGACATCTTCAGCACCCATTTCTATAATTCCTACAAAGTGATAAATTGCAAATAATACTCAGTGATATCTGGACATAATAATTTAATTGATCACCCAAGATTTCATTCTGGAGGTATATTTTGTCTTATTTGGGTTCACCAAAGGATATGCTCAACTTATGTAAGTGTCAAATCATGCTTTTTGTTTAATCACTTTTATTGAATCAGTAATCATGTGTCGAGTGCTTACTGTGTGCAAGGCACTCTGCTCGTTATGTTCTGAAAATGCAAAGATAACGAGATACAGTTCCTGCCTTCAAGAAGCTCACAAAAATATTCAGAAAATAATGCAGTTTAATGATTTTGCTATAAATTTACAGTTTTTTTTAAATTGATTTTAATGTAAGTTTGAGGAAGTAGATACCACCGTGCTCACCTGTTGGGGGAATAGGTGATAAGACACCCTCTATAATATGTGAGGCTTCTGATTAGCATGAAAATGTAGCTACAATGCTTGGAACTAAAAGAGGCAGGACAAGAATTAACTGCCCAGGGATTACTGTATTAGAGTAAATAGTTGTGACTTTGGAAGACAGAAAACAAAACGCGAAAAAAATTCTGAGAAAGCCCAAGAGAATTAAGGTATGAAAAGTCACAGAAATACAGTTACTGCACAAAAAAATATAGGCGGAGAGCTTCAGAAGGGCCTATCCTGAGAATGTAGCATATCTTGAGGCCCGTCAGCAGAGGGTAAAGGATGCCAGAAAAAAAAACAAAAACAAAAACAAAAACAAAAACAAAAACTGGAGAGATGCCAGGACACTTCTGTCTCTTTATGTCATTATTTGGTGAGAATCAATCCAATCACCATGAGCCTTTGAGCATCACATTAAAGATCCTGCACGCACACCATAGTTATGGCTTTGCAGAGTAGCCCTCTTCAGATGGTTCGCTAAGGACTACTTACCAAATCTTATTTCTATGTCTGTGAAGAAGAATAATTTTCAGTCCTCCATTAAGTTTGATTGTGGAAGTCCAATCAAAGTCACTATGAAAATTTCACTCATAAGATTTTGGAAATGCGGTGTTTCCTCATTCAGGAAACCGCTTTAGAGAGAAAAAGTCAACATCTGGGTTAAGACACTTATATTAATTTCATGTGTGTGGTGGGGGTGAGTGAGTGAGAGAGACAGGGAGAGAAAGAGATTCAAGTTATGTAAAGCTTCCATAGAGTTACAGAGTAAGCAAACAGCGTTAGTTCCAGAGTGCAAATAACAGAAGGAAGCTACTTGTTTAAAATTCTCTACACATTTGCAGTTTCTTAGGGTGGATGCACTGAAAGATGAGTTAATTAAATCCATTCAATGAGGGAAAAATCCACCATCTGGAGTTTAGGTTTACATGATGACAAACAATTGGCCTGATTCCTTTTACAAATTGAATGTGGTGACCAAATGTTTTCATATCATAATATTCTGCTTTTGTGGGCACGTATATAGATTTTACTAAACATAAATATGTTTGGAGACTAAAAAGGAGAACAGAAGTAGTTGTAAGACTCGGCCCCCAGTCTAACTTTTATCTAACTAAGGGCAATTGGAGCAAAAAGTAATTAGTGGGATGTTTACTTGATTTATCTAGGAAGTATTTTCATCCTTCATTTTCCTATATTAGTTCTACGGAAGTAGCAAAAGTACTATTAAACAAAGAAGACTGTTCTTAGTTCCAGTTCTGTTGCTGGACTACTTGTGTGGCTTGGTTTCTCAGTTCTGAAAAAGAATAATGATATTTGCTACACATTTCACAGAGATTCCTAGGAGGCTAAAATTACCATATTAATAGAAATTAATGAATATGAAAAGCATCATTAACATTATGAAACTTATTTGGGATAAAATTAAGTCTTATGAGCTTCTCTTTGGCAGAAATTTTGTCTGATTCTTTGTGTTCATCCCAGTTTCTTATATAGTGGCTATAATACAGTAAGTGTTTAATGAATGTGTCTACAAATATATTTTTAGAATTAACTAAAAAGTCTAGAATTGCAACAGTGTAGAGGAGTCCCACCTTTCCATGTTTTATTAAAACAAAAAAAAAATGTCTTAAATACAAAGCTCTGAATGCATCAAAAATCCAGATAAATCATCAAACATACCAGATGAAGACTAGGGTCTCTGCATGTATAACTCATACCACAGTCCTTTCCAAATCACAACTAGAGCTAGACATTTATTTATAATTTAACTACTCAGCTGAAAATATAACGGGTATTTTTGTTATGCTATCTGTACTTTTTAAAGATAGTAATATAAAGTAGCCATGTGAAATGTTTCATTTTCCAGGCTAAAGCAAATGAAAATTTGCTGGTGTCAACACCATGTGTCATATTTTTCACAGCATTCAACCGTGGTGCTAAGAGAGCTATTTCTCGCTGTAATTCCCAGGGGCAGAAAGAGTCTGGGTAGAAGATATTTCTTAAGAGCAGCTTTGAATAGTCAATATTGAGGTTTTCATTTGAAATGATTTCATTCAAAAGAAGTCGCATCCTACATATTCTATGTCCTACATATTCTACGTATTCTTCTGATCCTCTATGGTATAGATTTTTTATCACCCTTTATTCAGTAAAAAAGTAAAAAAATTTCTGTCACAATATAGATTTTTTTTTGGCTTTCATGTCATCAGAAGACTGGAAAATGACAATTTTAGCTGTTACTCTGATGGATTTCTTTATAGAATTGTATTTGAGGACTTGTGTAGGCACAGTCTTAATGTCCCTGGTGAGGACAGATCACCTTTTCAATCTGCTTTTCTAATGTGGTGGGAACAGTTTTTATTATTATCATTTTTGTTTCTGTTCAGTAGCCTAAGCATTGGGACTTCTGTGGTCCTTGAGGGGATCCCTACTGGCTTCGTTTGGCTGTGGCGCCATAATGTTCCCTTGAAACCTTTGTGGAAATGTTCCTTTGGAAGCTCCGTGCAACTTCAGCACAGAGCTGACCAAACACTAAGGCAAGTTCAACTACTACAATTTATTCCGACTATTTGAATTGAAACAACATTCATTTTTCTCATTAACACATGTGTTAAATCAACTTATAACATTCACCTAAGCAAATCTAATACACAGTTAGGCCAGTTGAAGTCTTTTGTGAAATGCTTATGAAATGAATATAGAAGCTAAACAGATCATTTGAATGTGTCCAGGAAGGAAAGTAATGCTCAGCCTGTGGTATATGTTCTCCCCCTTGTATAACATCATTCCTTATGTTCCTCAGTATCATAGGATGCAAATCTAGACATAAATGGAAGCTTTTACCTACCAAAGTGTTTAGGGAGAGTAAAGTTAGATTTCTATCAATGTCTAACAGTATATTTGACCATATATATATATATATATATATATATATATATATATATATATATTTTTTTTTTTTTTTTTTTGTATCGTCATTATATGTGTGGGGAAAGGCATATTTAAACCCATGCAAAATGACTTTTTAAAAGTTATGTCATGATATAATTTTGACTTATGAGAAGTCAATCAAAACCTTAGGAAGTTTAACAATTCACTCATTAATGGTGCTGAAAATCTGTTAAACCACCATATCCTTACTACAATTTTGAGATTTCTTTTTAGTTAAAGTTTTTATTAAGTGTGAACTAGCAATATCGATTCTGGTGCTAAATATATGGTGCTAAATGAATTGTTAGTGTTAATAGCTTCAGTAATACTCTTTCTATTCATTGTTAAAAGTATTATCCATTTAATTCCTGATTCAGATATATTAATAAAATCCTGTTACCCATAAATAGGCCAGTGAACTCTTTTTTGTCTGACAGTCCAACATTATTTAGATTTTACAGAATTTAAATACATATCTTTAGAGGTTATCAATTTTCTTTTTAAGGCCTTTTTTAGCTTGGCCACATCCAAGTCCAAATACCACCTGAAGGTTAGATCACACCTACATCAACCATGCTGTAGGCACTGGCGCCCTCTGGTGATTATGAAAATAAATTTTTGATGGCTGCTTGGCCTGCAAGAAAAAGCCAGTGTTTTGTTCAAAAAAATTTGAAGTTGCACAGTTATTAGAATTCTTGGATACTTCTTAAATCTGACAGCATTTGAAAATCCTTGCCTTTATTGACATAATTTTCTAAGAGGATAAAAGAGAATATATCTTGGCATTCACTTTCCTAAATAATGTTTTTTATTATTTTAGTTCTGAGGTGCTTATCGAAGTGTTTTTTTTTTTTTAACTAAGTATTGCTAAAGTATATTTTTCATTTAGTTTACATCATAAATACAATTAGAATTAAAATTAACAAAATTATAAGTGTGTCTCATTTCAGAAGTGTTTATTTTTATTTGGCATAGTACATAAGATTGAAAGGAGATGTGTTAAAATAATTAGATTATCTCTCCATTTTTACTTGTTGGTCTAAAATTTGATAGTGTTCTTTGGTCATAGTATTTAGCTAATGATAAAATTGTATTATTCCCTTCAAAGTCCTTGTAGTCTAACAAATGTACATAAAAGCTTAGAAGTTTATCACCTGATATAATTAATGAAGACAAAATTCTTAGGTAAACTTCTGGTTGAGGTATGTCATTGACATTATATGTGTGTATCACATAATTGTGATGATCTGTTTTGACGGAAATATTTCTTAAACTATGTTAGTACAACCAAATGAGATATATTTTGAAGCAGTTTTCCATGTTAGTATTTTCAAACTTATTTTAAAGCAAGAGAATACTTTTTATGATCTCAATTATATATAAAACTCTAACATATGCTACACATAAAATGAACCTGCTTATACCCAAGCCTTCCCCAGTGCCTGGGAAGTTTCTTCTGAGAGGCCTAGGATTCCATCAGTTAGAAAAACATGAATCTAAAATATCCAATTCCCCCCCACCCATTTTTCTCTAATATAATCAGTTAATTAAAGCAAGAAAAAATTTGAGGCACTTAATTATTTCAATGATTCTTTTAAATACCCACTTCACTTTGCACATGTTAGAAGTTTCTGGTTTGATGAAGAATTAAATGCTGACTTTAACTGGTGCTTGGATATAGATCGTGGGATCTTGTGTTTTGTTATTTGACAAACAGAATTCTGATATAGTAGTTTGAGAATTGGAGACAATTGTGGTGCACATATGAAAATAATGCATTTTTAAAGCATCTAAATGTTTCAAACATGTACATAATCCTAAAATATACTATATCGTTTTAAAATTTTTAAAAGATTAATTTGGATGTTTTATTCACTTCCTAACACTGTGGCAGTGAAAGGTGCTCTGATGTTGTGATATAATGTCATGAATGTGTGCATACATAAAACCTGTGTAAACCTCTGTTCTTATAAAGCATAACAACTGTAGCTTTGTGAGCTCTGCTGTACTTTTATTCTTTCAATAAAATATTATAATTAATAATTTTGTTTTAAAAGTATATCTAATTATTTTATTTTCAATAGAGTTTTTAAAATAAATCTAGAACTAGATGGCATGATAATTTTGGTAAGGTATTAGGAACTACTTTTCTAAAGCAACAATGATTATACCTTTAATGCATCACTGAAATACACCAAAAATCTTCTATTTTTCTTTTTTCCCCTTTCTTCTTTTCCCTGCTTAGTTCTTTCCTTCTTCCTTTCTTTTCCTTTTTTTCCAAAAAATAGTTGGAAGTAAAATACAAAAGACATTTCCATGGAGGGAGAAGAAAAGAACAATATATCAAGAAGTTCTGGCTGAGGGAAATTGCAGCAGTTGAACATAAATATTTTTATGCTCCCCACACAGAAGGCCTGAAGAGAAACCATAGATGTTCCAGAAAGGCACACCTCAGGCCACTAGCTGGCCCAAGGATAGTGATTCCCAGGGTGGCTCTGCCTTGTAGAAGGGTGATTCCTTTCACTCTGGTGAGATGTAGATCCAATTGGCCAGTTCACTGAGAAGGGTTTGAATCTAAGACTTCAAATTTCTCCTTACCATGTGTGATATTGTGATTTATTATAAGAAATACATATTTGGTCTTCCTCTGGTTTTTGGCTCACATCTGCCAAATCCTTGGAATTTCCTAACTGTTGAAGGAGAGTGACAAAAGTGTGTTTTGTTATGTTAATGAAGTTACATTTGGAAAACAATTAAGAATGGGCACTGGTTGTGAATGGAGCCAACCATGTGATTAGAGGGTGGGAAACTTTGGTCCCACTCTTTGACCTTTGTGGAGAGGGGGACTGTAAGTTGAATCAACAGCCAATGGTCAATGATGTAATTAACCATGCCTATCTGTTGTAGCCTCCAGAAAAACAAACAAAAAGACAAAAAAACAAAAAACAAAAACACCAGGATTCTGAGAAGCTTTCAGGTTGGTGAACACGTGGAGGTGCTAGGAGAGTGGCACACCATGAGAGGGAATGGAAGAATGGAAGTTCTTGCCCTTTCCACATTCCTTGCCCTATGCATCTCATCCATCTGTCTGTTCCTGAGTTATATCCTTTTGTTGCAGGATTTTTTACCACAATACCTGAGGTTCATTGTCTCGCAGCTTCAGGAGAATGAAGAGGTAGATACAAAATGAGCAGCAGGAAAAAATTTATTAGAGTATAAAATTAGAAAGGAAGAATGGTAGGAAAGCTCTCTCCACAGAGAGGGGACATTGGAAAATGAATGCCTGAGGACTATAAGCAAGGGTCACTGTTTTATAAGGCTCTGGTCAGCCCTCCCCCATCCCTTCCTCCATGTTCCTTCTCAGGTTCTACCCTTATTGGCTTGACAGCTCTAGGCCCCGGGTTGTCCGTTCCTGATTGGCTTATTTCCATTGTATGAGGGGTGGTCTATGGCCAGACTTAGGTCTTTTGTAAAATTCCTGAGGGGAAACCTGAGGGGGAATAGGTAGGATCTGTTACATTCTTAAGAGAAACCTTATTCCTGGGGGGGTTTGCTGTGGTCAGACACTCCCAGCATTGTTCCAAACTTGGCATTTTTCCCCACCCAGGGACCTCAGTCCCTAATCTTTCCTTCTCTGCCTACTGAGTCCTATCTTCTCTTATCATACTTTTATAATAAACTGGTAATCTAGTAAGTAAATTTCTCTGAGTTCTATGAACTGCTCTAGCAAATTAATTAAGCACAAGGAGGAAGTGGTGGGAACCTCTTATTTATAGCCAGTTGCTTAGAAGTGCAGGTACTAACCTGGACTTGCACTGGCATCTGAACTACAAGGAGGGAGTCATGGGAATCCCAGTCTATAGCTGGGTGGGTTGGAAGCATAGGGCTCCCAGCTGGCATCTGAAGTTGGAGGGGGGCGGGGGGCAATCTTGTAGGACTGAACCTTCACCTGTGGGATCCGATGCTACCTCCTGCTAGACAGTGTCAGAATTGAGTTGAATTCCTGCATACCCTGCCGGTGCCTGAGAATTGACTGGTGATGTATGGGAAGCCTCCTACCCCCTAACACACATACATTGGCATTGGTACTATAACCAATTTACGATAATTCACCCAAGACAAGAAAGCCTCACTAACCTAAGCCTTTTCAGAGGGTCTCCCCAGGAGTCTTGTGGCTTTCTGTCAATTGCTTCTCTTTCTCCTGCTGGTCCTGACTGTTTACTTCACTCTGTCATCTTTTAAGCCTCCAGTTTCCCATCCACATATTTGGAAAGTTACATGGCTGAATAGTACATCCACATAAGGGAATACTATGCAAATAAAAAACAGAATGAGAAAAATCTCTGTATACTGGTAGACAGTTGTCTTCCAGGATATGATACTAAATGAAAAGGCATGGTACACAATTATAAAACTAGAATATTGCCCTTGTAAGAAATATTAGCAGAAACAATACACTTAAATACACATGCAGTTATAATATACATTTGTTCTTATTTGCAAAAATGGAGGTAGAATTATAAATTAAGAAGAATAAAAATGATTACCTATGGGAATAAGAAGGGAACAGGACAGAGAGGACAAAAACATATCAAATAACTTTGAAACACAATAAGCATGTATCTTTTTTTATTTTTTTAATATTTATTCATTTTTGAGAGAGACAGAGACAGACAGACAGACAGCGGGGGGGGGGGGGAAGGGGGGAGGGGCAAAGAGAGAGGGAGACACAGAATCTGAACTAGGCTCCAGGCTCTGAGCTGTCAGCACAGAGCCCCGACGTGGGGCTCAAACTCATGAATCATGAGATCATGACCTGAGCCAAACTTGGACGCTTAACGGATTAAGCAACCCAGGAACCACACAATGAGTGTATATCTTTAGCAGAATATATTGTAAAGACAGAGCTGCAAAGAAGCACTTAACTTTATTCAGTAGTCCATCCATAGTAGTATTAGTGGGGAACTGAGGGAGAAAAATGCAAATAAGGAATTAGGGTACTTTTTTTTTCAGTTTTTCAATGTAAGAGAAAAGAAGTATACTTTCCAAAAAGTTAAAAAACACTAAAATGTTAAATAAGAATTTGAAATATTAAATATGAATTATTAACTCAAGGCATCTTCTTTTTGAAAATTAATATATTTTTAGTTTTGAATGGTAAAAAGCCCTAGATGCTATATGGCAATCCAATAACAATAAGTGCCATTTGCTGCACAGATTGTTGTCTCTGACACCATTCACCACTAGACGTAATGCTTGGCATCAGCTCAACTTTCATTGGCCTAATCCAAGTCGCCATAGTTTCTCACATAGATTAATGGTGTCCAATGTGGGGTTTGTGCTCCCAGAGTGTGCACAAGAAGAACCATTAAGGAAAGTACTTAAAAAACACAAGAACTTCTATCAAGAACTTCTATTTGTATTTAATTTTACCTAGGAAAAAAAATATTGTTAAGATTTTCTACAGGCTAATGGGGTAGACAGCATCCCCTTACCCAGGTCCACACATATAAAGGTTGCATGTCTTCTGAGGAAAGTGGGGTGACCTGAAGGAATAAGGAGCTGTCCAAGGCAGCATTGCCATGCTCCTTATCTGGTTATTTGCTCTCAGGGCCTTTCAGTGCATTTTAGTGAGTCAGATAGAGAATTATCTAATTTTGAGATCTAACTTTTACTGAACATTAATAAATGTTCTTGGAAAATTCCTGCAGAACCAATATTCAGAATAATTTACTAATGAAAGCCCAAGTTAACCCTAAGGAAGTTCAACTGTTGTAACTACCACGCTTATGATAATAGGCTTTCTGTCAACCGCACAATGATGTAAAAATATTGATGATCCAATCACACATGGCAGACTGGCCAAAGAATTAAAATTTTCCAAACCTACTTGGAATGGTGATGATGCTATTAAATATTCATTAATAATGAACATTTGCCTTGATATATTAGCTGGTGACAGCGAAGCTTTATGATTAGCAAACATTTTTAAATCAACATAAATGTAAATTTGTGCTTTATGGGATCTATATCCTTAGAGAATCTCTGCTAACAGAATTAATTTACCACAGAACCAGTTACCCAAGCCTGTTTTTCCAGAAAACCAATTATCTTTCATCTAAGTTACCTTTTTTTTAATCTGTAGCTGAAATCAGAATTAAATTAATATCCTTTTGGGAACATGTCCATGTAGTATGAATAGTCAACTTATGATAGAGATTGCCTAGAGAAACATTTTTATGTTTACCCCTGATTTCACCCTTATATGGGAAAGAATGAGGCAAAGAATGCTAGTTCTGAGAGAACAGCACCAAATTCTTCAGCTTTTTCCTGCACTATTTGTACTTAAAAATGAGAGTAGGCTACAGAAAAAGAGAAAGAAGCAATAAGTAAAAAGAAGTATGTCAACATCTGCATTTGCTCAGTAATGCCATGTGAATCAAATAGGACAATCTGGAAATAACAGAATTAATTGTGTGTGAAACCTGGGTCTTTTCCCCAAAGCACTTAGGGAGTTCTTGTACACAAAACACCGAGATAGTGAGAATTCTATTTTGACTGGATTCATGAACTGAAGCCATAAAACCAATTTGAAGAAGAAACACGTTCAAATAGAAAAAAAAAAAAAAAGTATCAAAGGTATCAGCACCTGGGTGGTTCGGTTGGTTGAGCCACCAACTCTTGATTTTGGCTTAAGTCATGATCCCAGTGTCCTGGGATTGAGCCCCCTGCTTGGATCCACACTGAGCATGGAGCCTGCTTAAAGATTCTCTTTCTCTCTCCCTCTGCTCCTCTGCCCCTCTCCCCAACTGTTACAGGGTACTTTAGATGGTGGCAGTCAAAAAAGGTCTCCCTGAAGAGGTGAAATTGGAACTGACTGGGAAGATCCGTGATCTATTTATTGAAAAGAGCGAGTACTTATTTTCTTCACTCTGTTGGGTTCAAGGCACTCTTCATTCTGTTTTGTTTTTATTTCTTTGTTTTTAATTCTTCTCCTTGGGTTCTGTACTCTCTTTGACCTCTATTGTCTTTGGTACTTTTTTGTGGTTCAAGTGAGGAATAAGTAGGTTCTTAAATATGATGTGGAACTGAATTTATGGCACATCTTATTGCTAAATCAGTCTTTCTGAGGCCAACCCTGACACGTAACATCCCTGTTCACATACTTTCCTTTGCTTCTTGCCCCCATAGAATAAATGCAAACATTTCCTTACAGTTGACCTCCCCTATGCGGAGATGACAGTTTTTGTTGATAGCTTTTTCCTGCTGTGCTTCATACACATTTCCTATAGATGAACTAACCTAAACTTCTCAACATCTCTGTCTAGTCTTGTATCGTTAACATTTTCTGGATGCTTGTGTGTGTGTATGTATGTGTGTGCCCTCCATGACATACGTCCTTCTCACATAGCTTTAATACCTCCTCTGGCAATCTTAGGATTCAAGCTTGTCCTTACAAGCTTGTTCTCTTTAAGCACCAATAGCACTGAACTGCATCTCAATACTGCAATTACCTCTTAGCCTCCCTTATTGCATATTCAAAAATATTCCAAAACTCTTATTTTATTATGCTACAAGGCCTATGGTAGGGTCATCTTTGTATCACAAAGTATTAGCACAGAATAGCCTTTCACTACTTAGATAATTAACGCTTTTTATGTAAGACTGTGGTTAAGGTGCTACATTATTTTTGCTATAGTCCCATATCTGCAGATATACATGAGTAACCTACAGATGCCACTCTTGTAACTATCTGTAGGAGCATACTTCTGTTAAAAAACTCACAGCAACTTAGAAGAATTTAATCATAGGACATTTAGTATTTCTCTTCTGTTCTTATATTAAATATAGAAGCAATGATCAATACATGTTAATAAAATCTATGCCAAGAATATGCAAATGATTTTAAGATCCCCAGCCATTGACAAAATAATGTAATTCACTCCACAGGTGGACAAGCAAGTGGATGGTGATTTTCCTGAAGATATTTGATGTTGTAGTTGAAGAGAAACACTGACTAAGAGTTTGAATAATTGATATAGAGTTGTAAATATTAAATAATGGTTTAGTGTTATACTTTATGCTTAATTAAAAGTAATTTCAAAGGTGAATCTACTGTAGGCATTTTATACTTACTAAAAATTTAGAAATCAATTACAATGTAAGCATTGATCTCCTTATCCAGTAAATTCAATGATATGGGGGAAAACATAACTTTACAATTTTAATAAGTAGCTCTTAATTGTAAATACTATTCAGGGAATTTAGCTTTTTTATTTTATTTATTTATTTTTAAATAATTTTTTTTTAAATATTTATTTATTTTTGAGAGAGAGAGAGAGTGGGGGAGGGTCAGAGAGAAAGGGAGACAGAATCTGAAACAGGCTCCAGGCTCTGAGTTGTCAGCACAAACCCACAAACCACAAGATCATGACTTGAGCTGAAGTCAAATGCTTAGATGACTGAGCCAATCAGGCTCCCCTATTCAGGGCATTTTAAAGCACGTATTCAATCGTCTAGTTTTAAAAATTTTTAAACAAGCAAAACACACAAACAAAAATACAAATAAATAATGACATAATAAAGTTATTTTTATGAATATGATTATATGATTAATAAAAATTATTTTTCATATGTTTGCATACACACACATTTGTGCATATTGGGAAAAAAAGGTCCATATTATTTGCATTCTGCTCATTTCTAGTGAAAGAGATAGGCAGAGTACGTTATTAAATGTGCTATAATGCAACATTCTAGGAAATAACACCTAGGGGAGACATAGGGTTTATGAGTAGGTATGGGACTGTCCAAAGACTTTCTGAAAGATCTGATATCTGAATTAAGTCCTCTCTCCCTATACCCCTGTTCTCTGATCCATAATCATAATGCAGGTTTTACATTCCTCTGATTTACTGAGATTTTTCCCAAAGTGATATGAGACATTTACCAAGAGATTAAAGAACCTCAATACATATCATATATGTATCATATATACATTACCTATATCATTCATATATGTGATATATATATGTATGTGTGTATATATATGTGTGTGTGTCTATATACTATATATATGTGATATGTGTGTGTGTGTGTATGTATGTATGTATATATATATATATATATATATATATATATATATATTACCTTAAGGACATCATAGTCAAATTGCTAAAAGTTAAAGACAATAAAAGATCTTAAAAACAACAGGAAGCAAAGGCCCATTGTCATTAATAGAGCAACAATAAGACAGATGGGTGACTTTCCAACAGAAACTCTAGAAGATGGAATGCAAAGGAATATTGTCTTTAAAGTATTGTATTAGAAGTAGAAAACCTCTAACTTAGAAGTCTATACCTATGGAAAATATCCTTCAAAAATGAAGATGAAATGAACAAAATTGCAGATCAAAAGACAACAAAGTTGAGAGAATTATTGTTGAATACCTGTATTTTCAGAAATACTAACGGGAGTTCTTTAAATACAATACAAGAAGGTAATCCTGGCTGGAAAATAAAACTACACGAAGAAATAAAAAGCATCAGAAAAGTAAATATTGGAATAAATGTAAATGAATGTTAACTGTTTAAAATACAATAATAATGTCTCATGTAGTTTATAATATATACAATAATATATATGCGACAATAATGTAATAATGCAAATAGTCTAGGGAAGGAAAACTTTCCTTTCTTTCATTCTTGGTTCTTTGGTTGGTCTAATAATTAAATTGATACCAGACAGATTGACAGGAGAAAAACAAATTTAATTTCATACATAGGGGAGCTCATTAAAATATGGAAATAAAAAACGTGGCCGAAGTAGGCAGCTTTCATATCATTTAAACAAAGAAACAATAAATTTGTGAAGAATTGACAAGACAGAAGGGTTTGGGCTTGGAGGAATAAATTAGTAAGAAGTAACAAGGCTTACAGCCTTCTTAGCCCTAAATTCGCTATCCTTGATCATAAGGGTGTCTCTTCCTCCTGAGACAGGGAAGGGACCTTTCACAAGGACATTTACTTACTAGTTTCAGGAAGACAAAGGAGGGTCACAGTGTCTTTCTTGCCCTGAATTTTGCTTAAGTAGCTTTTATTCAAAATAATCAATATACCAAATGGTATATTTGGATGTGGTGTATTCTGTTCCCTTTCAGGGATAGATAGAATTAAACTGTCCTAAGTTTCTTGAATTGAGGAAATGTAAGCAGTATCATGAGGAAATGATAGCAGTATTAATTTAAGTAATGAATTATGAAATCATATTTTAAACTCTAGAGCAATCATTTAAGGAATGATAAAAGATTATAAAAATAAGAGCCCAACATAAAAGGAAAATGGAAAGGCAGTGATTAATTGAAGGAGGTCAAGAAAGGAGGAATTCAACAAAGAAGAGTTGGACAAATAGGAAATAAATAGCTACATGTTTATTTTAAAATCCAATTATCTCAGTCTTTAATTACATTAAAGACTCATTATTCTTGATCCTATAGAAAGATATAAGAATTATAATTTTTTTTGCACCAAATAACATAGCTTCAATATCAAGAGATGACAGAATTAAAAGAAAAAGTAGATAATTCAGGAATCATGGGGGGAGGGAGGGCTTAACACATGTCTCAAGTGACAGAATCAGCACACAAAAATTAGGAAGGACATAGAAGGTCTGATCAACCAAGATTACTTATTTGCTACATACAGAAGATTTCATCCAACAACTGCAGAATAATGTTTTGTACGTGTGACCATTTACCAAATTGGACCATATGCTGAGCTAGAAAGCAAGAATTAGCAAATCTCAAAAGGCTGAAATAACACAGAGTATGTCCTTTTGTCTCAAGGGAATTAAATTAGGGGGGAAAAAAGATAAATATAAAGAGAACAATCCCGAATGTTTGGAAATTAAGGAGTTCGTCATGGGTCAAAGACTAAATCACATGGAAATTATAGGATTTTTTAAAACTGAATGATAATGAAACAATGACATAAAAACTTGGGGGCTGCAACAAAAACCAAAAAAGTGTTTAACTATAAAATTACAGCTCTAAATGCATGTAGCAGAAGAGAAGTCAAACTTTAATGACTTAAGCTTCTATCACAAGAAGCTAATAAAAACAGCAAAGTAAACTCAAAGATTGTAGAAGGAAAAAAAAAGTAAATGTAAGAGCAGAAATCAATGAAAAGAAAAACAGGTGTATGATAGGAAACACAGATAAATCAAAAAGAATTTTCTTTGCAAATATTAATAAATGTGATATATCCTTAATAAGACATATCAAGAATGAAAAACTAGAACCCACTATAAATCTTATAAGTATTAAAAAATAATAAAATATGTTATAAATGGCTTTATGCCAATGTATTTGAAAATTCTAGTAAAATAGACAAATTACTTGAAAAAAATCAACAAAACTACCATAAGAAGAAATGAAAAAGTTGCATAGCAGCATATTTATTAAATGGATTGAATCTGTAATTAAACATTTAATTCAATTAATGTTCCTTTGAAACATTCTTTCAAAGGACTCTTCAGGACTAGATGATTTCCCAAGTGAATTATGCTAAACATTTGAAAAAGAAATAATAGTAAAATTCCAAAGACTCTTCCAAAAAGTTGTAAAATGAGGGACACTTTCCAGTTTGTTTTATGTGGCCAGTATAACCTTTGATACATGAAGGTAATCAAGGACATTACATGAAAGAGTAACTACAGGCCAATACCTCTCAAGAAACAAAACACTAAAAACACTAGAATCCAGTAACATATGTAAAAGACAGTATATGTGGACATTATGACCAATAGGTATTAAGTTTTACAATTTAAAGTTTATTTACCACTCAGAAATCAATCAGTATAATTCTTATCATTAAAATAAAAGAAAATTCATATATCACCTGAATAGAGGCGCAAAGATCATTGATAACAATTAGTACACTATTATAAAAAAACAAAAATCGAAACACTTCTCATTGGTTTGGGAAAGAAGGGAACTTCCCTTAATTTGATAAAAGCTATTGACAAATGTTTTACTGCTATCATCATATTTAAGCTGCTTAAATATTGAACAATTTTCTACTAAGAATAAAACAATGATGTACATTACCATCACTTCTGCTCAATGTTGTACTTGAGTCTTACCCAGTGTAAAATGACAAGGAAATAAAAGATAAAAAAGAATAGAAAAGAATCTTTTCACAGTCACTGTTTTTTTAAATGTTTACTTATTTATTTTGCAAGTAAGAGAGAGCGTGCAGAGGGAGGGGCAGAGAGAGAGGGGAGAGAATCCAAGCAGGCTCTGTGCTGTCAGCAGGGAGCCAGAAGAGGGGCTTCATCTCAGCAACCCTGAGATTATTATATGAGCTGACCTGAGCCCAACTAAGAGTTCGGCACTCAACCACCCAGTGGTTGTGCCACCCAGGCACCCCAAAACTGTCATTATTGATGCAAGACATGCTTGCATGCCTAGAAAAGCCAAAGGAACTTACAAATAATTAGAATAAATAAAAAGTCACTATTCACATAGATGTCCATTTGAATTTATTAGCAACAAAAGTAAATAAAAATTTAAAAATTCATTTACAGGGGCGCCTTGGTGGTTCAGTCAGTTAAGCGTCCAACTTCGACTCTCATGACAGGCTGTCATGATCTCACAGCCTGTGGGTTCGAGCCCCACATCAGGCTCTGTGCTGACAGCTCAGATCCTGGAGCCTGCTTCAGATTCTGTGTCTCCCTCTTTCTCTGCCCCTCCCCAACTTGTGCTCTCTCTCACTTTCTCTCAATAATAAATAAACATAAAAAAATTAAAAGAAAAATTCATTTACAATCGGACCAAAATACCAAATGTCTAGTCTTTAAAGAAATATATGCAAGATAAAAAATTTACTATTTTTACTATTAAAAAATCCAAAAAATGGGGGAGGAGTGAAACAGATAAAAGGGATTAGGAGTACACTTATCTTGATAAGCACTAAGATATAGATCAAATTGTTGAATCATACTGTACACCTGAAGCTAATATAACACGGCATGTTCATTAGACTTCAATTTAAAATGCACAATAAATGCTGAGAGAAATTGTAAGAGTTTGTCAATTAAAATGTACATATTTTCTCATGCATTGGAAAACCGAACATATAATTTTTTAAGCTTATTTAGTTTTATAGAAACAGAGACAGCACCAGGGGCAGAGAAAGGGAGAGAGAGAATCCCAAGCAGACTCCACACTGCCAGTGGAGAACTTGATGTGGGGCTAGAACCCATGAAGCTATGAGAATATGACCTGAGCTGAAATCAAAAGTCCAACACCTAACCAACTGAGCCATCCAGGCACCCCAAAATACCCAATATTTTTAAGACATCATCTGGGTGGCTCAGTCGGTTAAGCGTCCGACTTCGGCTCAGGTCACGATCTCGTGGTGCGTGAGTTTGAGCCCCACGTCAGGCTCTGTGCTGACTGCTGAGAGCCTGGAGTCTGTTTCAGATTCTGTGTCTCCCTCTCTCTCTGACCCTCTCCCGTTCATGCTCTGTCTCTCTCTGTCTCAAAAATAAATAAACGTTAAAAAAAATTAAAAAAAAAAAGACATCAATACCCTCCAAATTGATCTACAAATTCAATGATATCCCTCTTAAAATTCCAGTACTTACATTTTACAACTAGTAGAGTTAGGTCAGAGTGGTACAAGGATAGACAAATCAAAAATTAGTATATGCAAAAATTAACTTGGGATAGATTGATAGACATATAAGCAAAAAGTAAAACAATCATATTTCCAGAAGAAAAGAGACTGTCTTCATAACCTTGGGATAGACATTTTCGGCAGAACAAAATAAGCAATAAAACTAAAAGAATAGATTGATAAATGGAACTTCATTACAATTAAGACTTACTGCTTATCAAAAGATGGTATCAAGAGAATAAAAAGGCAAAGCATGAATTGGTAGAAACAGTTTAGAGTGCACTTCTAGAAGTTTTTGTATACAGAACTATTAAGTAAATCAGTATAAAAAAAGACATAATTCTAAGTAACAAAACATTTGAGTTTTTATTTTCAAAGATACAATTGGCATTTACTCAAATTTTCTTGGTTATTATTTGAAGCATCTTATTCCTTTTATGGGTATTTTAGGCTTCATTTATTTCTTGCAGGAATTAAGTGTAGTTATTTTATACTCTGTATCTGCTGATTCTCTCCTCCACGTCATGCGTACAACCAGGAATGTTATCTGTAGATTATTTGGGGCCTGGGTTCAAGCCAAGTTCCTCCAATAGGAGCTTCCTTTGCTCAGTTAGTCTCCTAGGACACTACGAATCTTGAACTACCTTAAATTAAGTTCCTTGATTCAGATTTTTCAGACCACAAAGACAGAGTGGAGTTGGACCCGAAACGTTTGTCGAATAAGGGCTTGTTTGTGGTTGCAATTCTCAAGGACGATTGTATTTTCTTACCACCTAGTGCCAAGATGAAGTCAGGCAAGTTTTCAAGCTGTCCCCTCCTGTGTGGTGGGTTTATTTCTCATCTTCTCTTACACTGATGGGGGCCAGCTTTATGTAAAGTCCCCTAGGAAACTGCCCACTGCCCACCTGTTTCCTCTTTGGGTATCACATTCTTCAGATTCCTCCCCTCTCAAATAGGATTTGAAAGAATCCTTGAGAATCTTTAGCTAGTAAGTGGCAGAGTCAGGATTTGAACCCAGGCAAATTAATTCCAGACTGTGTTGTTAAACCATTACTCAATTTCATAGGTAGATTTCTTGACAGAAAGACTAGTAAATTAGTAAAAAGTAGATAAATATTGAATAATGACATTGCCCCTAGTTAAACATCTAATAATTGGTTGTAAATAATGACTATTGTTATCATAGATAGTAACACCCAAGTGATTATAGAAGCGAAAATAGTTGTCGTAAAGAAAAACAAAAAACCATGTCTTACAAATATTCTCCATGTTTTGCTGTGTTCACCCATAATCACATCAAGAAAATTGAGCTGGCCTTTGGATCCACTATTTGACTCTAAATCATCAAACAGTTTTTCATTAATATTTTTGATCCTCTTCTGAAGTCAAGAGTTTTTCTCTGTGTAATTCAATTTCTGGTATAATCATATCATTTGTAAAATAAAACATTTTTTACATTTTGACTTTCCTCCTCCCAAATCAAAATAAATCTTTCATTTTTGCAGATTTAATTTTGTAAAACATTTATGAAACTACTAGTTTGCCCACATTCTCCGTTGAAATATTAGTAGGTAATTTTCCCCTTTAAATTTTTCCCTTTTAGAGATTTCATCAAATTTCTAATATTCTTGTCAAACAGACCTTTCCCCTACAAGTTTAAAAGAGAATATGTTCCAGTAATCTGAATTTTCATGAACAGATGGTTGAGAAACAATCCCAATACATAATGTTTTAACATGATAATGAAAGTGCATTCACATTTAAGTACAGTTAAAAAGACTTTAGCACTTAACTGGAACTTGATTTTAGTTGTTTTGAATACCTTTTTCCATTCTAAAATTTCAAGAGAGTAGGAATAGTTTCCCATCCGTTGCTGGAACTAACCAGATTCCAATAGGAATATAAAAATAGGAATAATATGTAATTTAAGCACAATGCAATAAAATTTACATAGCTTTAGATTTTTGACTAAATGCTATATTGTTACTCCAGAAGACTAACTGGACATCTGGATTGGACAAAGGGTAGACTGAGTTTGGGGAACATTAACTAGAAGTCAAAGAATATGCAAGGTTAACATTTTTATAATGACAAAAAAAGAAAAGAAAAGAAAAGAAAACTAATGTTAGCTCCTTCTCTGCCAGATAGATTCACATTTTCTCTAGACTACTTTTTCGTTCATCATGAAATAGAATTTTTCTACTGGCTATCTCAGGTTCACAGTTACTTAAAGAAAGATCTGAATCTGAGGCTTGCCTTAAAGGTACTACATTTTGTATAAACGAATAATTCAAACAAACACTTTGATAGAGTGAATGATATGAGAAACAATGTAAGGAGTGAACACAAGATATCTTTACTGCTATCAGTTCATTTTATTAAAAAATTAATTCATTAAAAAAAGTGGATACAATTTTCACTACACTTCCACTTAAGGTCTTCACATGATAGATAGATAGATAGATAGATAGATAGATAGATAGAAACAGAAGATAAATTTCCATGGAGAATTGGATTAAGAGGATTTTAGAGAAAAATTTAAATTCCTGCTAAAAATATTTAAACAAGAAATTATATCCAATGGGGGGAAGAAAAGCTCATTAAACTAAAAACAGAGTATGCACCATGCTCAATATGAGCAATAAATGGAAAGGCGCTTTTTTCAGTTCTAATTTGTGGCACCTATCTTTTCCCCACCTGCATTTGCCAAAAGGGGCATGTCACATTTGGACATGGACTATGAATGGACAAATATCTACACTGATATTTCCCCAAAATGTAAGCCAGTCTGTTCATGAGTAAGATCATGTGAGTACCTGGAAGAGATCCTGGTGAACAGAGCTAGCTCCTCCATGTAGAAACTAGCCATGCCTATGTATAGTTCTTTTCCTCATTTACAATGTGATCAGTCTTCCAGTGGAAGCTAAAGGAGACTAAAATTAGTTTTCAGGCTTTCACTTGAAACAGTTATCTTTAAAGTAATTTCCCCAACTAACTCTTCTGCTGCCGTCAGTTAACCTGAGGTTAAGAGAAGAAATAATTCCAATAAGCAACTGCGGATCAAGCACAATTATCCACTGTGATGGCAGCAACTCTAGACCGTAAAATAATTTCCAATGTTTGAAATCAAAATATGAGGGTACGAAGATTATTTTCCATTCAGTCATTATTATCTTCCTTGGATTAAAAGTTTCAATTTCACCAGATTCCTCAGATCTGTTTCTTTTTAGGGTTTTGTTCAAAAGTTGCCTTTTTTCTCCCACCAGTTTTGCTTCCCAGAACAAATAAGCATTTCCACTAACCACGGCCGGCCGGCAGTTTGGCTGGTTCTTGAGCAGAGATCTCAGTGCCTGCTTGTACACAACACTGTTTCAAAAGGTAGAGAGCTAGCTTCTGGCTTAGGGGAAGCTTTGGAAAAAAGTTTACCCTCTCTTTGACCTACATATAACATATCTGTGCATCCAGGATATTAGCCCATTATTTCTTTGAGGATTTAAACAGCTGGGGATTCGCCCTCAATCTTCCAATTACAGTCTATGGGCTCACCTGATTTTAATATACTAATTCCCCCTCTCTGCACTCTCTCCACCACATTGAATGGAAAACTGGACGGCTTCCGCTCTCTGAAGTTGTATTAGCTCTTCATGTTCTTTAAGGAGCTATTTACTTTATTGAAACGGTGATTGGAAAAGTGTTTCAGTGACTAGATGATTTGTACTGTTTCTAAGTTTAAACACAATGCTTAGGCTTTGCTTCGGCACTGTGTATTGTTTTAATTATCCCATCTGCCTTTTCTCATTTGGTATTGTTGTCCATACTGGTACAGTTTCCAAGAAGTATATGAGATTTTCCACACACTACAGAATACCCCTGCCGTTATATTCTGTCTTTGTGCACACACAATTGTCTTGGGGACACTTTTGTGGAGATTTCTGCAGTCTCAGCTCACAGCAACGCAAAAAATAGCTCCTTTGGATGTCATGGATAAAGAGAGCTGGAGAGGTTTTTCCAGTGAAGTCTGTCACACTTACTTTGTCCAGGAGAATAGGTGGGAAAAGGTATGTTCTTGAATACTTTGCACTTCCTTTACATAGATTCAACACCTGTGGCAGGCCAAGGTGATGGAAGAACAGACTGCAGATTTCTGGAAAGTGAGTTGGGATGAGTTAAGAGTAAGATATTGTGACACTGTGATATCCCCCTGTCCTGGCAGTCTCTAATGCTCTCGGGCTGCTGGCTTCTCTTATTGCTCTGTATTCCCCAAATTTTGGCTCCGATCCATTCAGGAACATCTAGTTGGCAGAGGTACACATTGTGTGCAATGATCATTTTAGTTTAGTATTTATTTACTGTGCCTACTTCTCCTATTTGTAAGGATCCAGCTTGGGGAAGACAGCCAAAGAAAGTCCAAGGGATGCCTTTGTCTCTCCACTGGCTTGTCTGGAGAGACAGCTACAAAGGGAGCACCCATTAGTGGGCACATGGTGGGTCTCAGAACAGATGTGTGGATTGGATAGCCTGTGATGTCAACTGTCCTTTCAGTCCTCAAGTGTCATGACTCTCAGATTGGGTCAGGAGACATACAGAGTAACAGTGAGGGTCTGGTACCTTCTATCTAAGCAAGAAGACCATAAAGGAACTTAGATCAGTATAGGTTAACTTCCATTCACACTACTAGATATTCTAGGGCCTTGGTATCCCAGTTCCTTAGAGCTCATCTTTTCTCCTGGGTCTCTCTTTTCACCCTCAGGTCTCTTTTGACTCAGTTCCTAATTTGTCCTTCTAATTCTCCCATTGAGGGGTTCCTGGGTGACTCAGTCGGTTAAGTGTTTGACTTTGGCTCAGGTCATGATCTCATGGTTCATGGGTTCGAGCCCCTCATCAGGCTCTGTGCTGAATGCTTACTCAGAGCCTGGAGACTGCTTTGGATTCTGCCCCCTTCTCTCTCTGCCCCTCCTCCACTCGTGCTCTGTCTCACTCTGTCTCTCAAAAATAAATAAATGTAAAAAAAAAAATTTAGTTCTCCCATTGAATAAAGTTCCACCTCTCAACTCCAGTCATCTTGTCATTACTCAGCCATTATCAATTGGAAAAATTCTGTGAAACCATGCATATACAATTGAACTTGAAACCCTGAGTTTGGCTCTGCCTTTTTGGCTCAATCCACCACTGCTAGATAAATGAACTTTTGGGTACCAGAATGTGAAATGACTTACTAACAGTTTGTGTACACATGTCTTTTCATCTTTTAATTACTATCCCCACTTTAGATCTCCTTTCAGATTTATATCCTGTGGACTAATGGACTAAGCCTCATGCCCCCCCCCCCTTTTTTTTTCTTTCAGTCCTGAAGGAAAATCAGGAGAGAAGAGGAGTGTGTGTGAGAGAGATTCCTTTGTAGATTTTACTTCATCTCACCATATCCTCTCTGGTCTATTCCACTACTATCCAAGCAAGCTTGATTTTATTTCCATACTAGCTTCCTAAAAGCTACAGAACACAAAAAAGGCAGAATAGCATAATGGCATAAACTCCGGAGACAAAAGACTTGTTTGAATCTGGCTTTGAGTCGTGAGGAATTTGCTCATCCTTATTGTGTCTCAGTTTTCTCAACTATAAAATGGGGGTAAAAACAACCTCATAGGATTATTGGGATAATTAAGAAAGTTATATGTAAAGGACTCGAAACAGTGCCTGATCTGGAGACATCTCTCAAGAAATGTTGGCTATTTTATATGGTCTTTGATCTTGAAGAAAACGTAGCAATTTCTTGGGTAGATCTACCCATCTCACAGCACAGCCTAAGCTAACAATAGTCCAGAAAGTTATTTCAGGGCTTTCCATCCTCAGTTCTAGACCTATTCTCCTCTGCCTGCAACTCTCTTCCCCAGACTTTTACATAAATCACCTTTCATCATTCATAGCACCATTTAAATGGTACCTCTTTAAAAGACGCTGTCCCTGGCTATGCTGTCTAAAGTTGTACCTCATTGTTTTCTATCTCTGGTCTTTATTTTTTCCTCACAGTTTACTTTATTTCTATTTCATCAATTTGATAATTAACTTTTTGGTCTCTTTCCTCCACTGCATAGCAAATTTAATGAGAGTGGGGACCAAGTTTTTCATAGATAGATCAATACATTCAAGAGATATTGATAAGTACTGAATAAATATTTAAATATTACAAGACCATCAGAAATTTCAAAACAGAACATCCACGTTACACTTGCTTCTTTGAGGAAAATTGGAGAAATGAAGATGTTCAGAAAATCCTCAGAATGTTTCACCTGTTTTTCCCCCCAAATAACCCTACACTGATTCAGTATTTTATAGTCTTATTGATCTTTCTGAAATCTAAACTCTAACTTTGTTATATGTGAGCTTGAACTGAAACTTGATATTACATTGCAGTGTACTTAAGGCATTGTCTAAAATATGATCAGTTGGCAAATTCTACACCTGACCCAAGAAAACTTGGGACTGATGAAGCCAGACTATAAGTGATGCATGTTCTTCTCCAAGTGGGCAAATGCATCTCAGCTTTTTCATACTCTTGTTCTTGGGTTAATTACCTGCTTGTAACAAAAGAGACAAGCTAGAGTAGATGATTTTGTATTTTATATTCCACCAAGATTATATGCCCTAGGAGTCACTTTATATCTTCAAACCGTTTTTTAAATGTCAAGTCAACTTGATTCAGTTAATATTTATTAAGTGCCTCAGAGCAGGCATAATGCAGTGAGCTGTCAAGGATACAGGTGAGTAAGATGCAGTCTGTCCCTACACTTCACAAGGATAGAGTCTAACAGAGTTGTTAAATACATCAAAAAGAGGGGCACCTGTGTGTCTCAGTTGGTTAAGTGGCCGACTTTGGCTCAGGTCATGATCTCACGGCTTGTGAGCTTGAGCCCTGCGTCAGACTCTGTGCTGACAGCTCAGAGCCTGGAGCCTGCTTCAGATTCTGTGTCTCCCTCTCTCTCTGCCCCTCCCCTGCCCACGCTCTGTCTCTCAAAAATAAATAAATATTAAAATTTTTTAAATACACCAAATAGATAATAAAACACATTGCTAAGTATATTATGATAATTCCATTGCTATTCAAAAGCCAAGAAAGTACAGTTAAAAATATTACTTAACTACCATTTATCACACAGTTGTAAAGAGCCTCTGGACACTATTTGTTTCTTATTTAACTTATTTCATTCGACATTTAAATCTGGGGCTTGAGGGGCGCCTGGGTGGCGCAGTCGGTTAAGCGTCCGACTTCAGCCAGGTCACGATCTCGCGGTCCGTGAGTTCGAGCCCCGCGTCGGGCTCTGGGCTGATGGCTCGGAGCCTGGAGCCTGTTTCCGATTCTGTGTCTCCCTCTCTCTCTGCCCCTCCCCCGTTCATGCTCTGTCTCTCTCTGTCTCAAAAATAAATAAACGTTAAAAAAAAAAAATTAAAAAAAAAAAAATCTGGGGCTTGAAACCTGTTTTCTCCAGATGTACTCTGGGGCTTGAGATAAAGGACAGCATAGGAAAAGAAAGACAACTAGAAAGGTGCACAGTACATTGGAGAGACTGCAAGGAGAACAATGAGATTGAAGCAAGGGTTCCGTGAGGCTGAGGCAGGAGCTGAGGCTGCGAGGGTTGGCTGCATGAGAGCCACTTCATGACAAAGAATCCAGAAATTCTGTTGGCCAGAAGCATCTATCTACCAAAAATGCATGTGTTAAGACTGCACAACAATTTTTTCAATAAAACATACTAGTATTACCATAAGATACTATTGGGAATGCCAATAGTGTATTGGGGTTACTAGTAGTAGTGTACTTAAATATATTTTTAATTTTATATTGATATATAAATAATGTTATTATTTATTTATTTACTTGATATTTATTTATTTTTGAGAGAGGGAGACAGAGCATGAGTGGGGAATGGACAGAGAGAGAGGGAGACACAGAATCCGAAGCAGGCTCCAGGCTCCGAGTCATCAGCACAGAGCCCGACTGTGAGATCATGACCTGAGCCAAAGTCAGATGCTTAACCGACTGAGCCACCCAGATGTCCCAATAAATATATTTTTAATAGCAATACCAATGCATGTCAAAATACTCCAAGATTTTGTTTATTTGGGGTTAAGGCATCATAAGCTAACTATTGATTAACTAAGCTATGTATTGATTAATTTAGATGGTGTTGGAAAACTGATATTTAAGAAAAGCTGACATTCTCGGAGAATATTCTAATATCTAGTTAGTTAACCATTGGTCTCTCTCAGTTTTTCATTTCAACGGTGCTTTCATAGAAGGGACTTGAACAGAGCCAGGTGGCCCCAAATATTACAAGGACTAGAACTTGACCACATAATGATGAATTGCCGATTTAGAGGGTTATTATGCCCTTTTGAAGGGCATGAGTCATTATTTTCAGCTTTATTTGTTCTTAAAAATAAGCCATAGATTGGACTGAAGTTTTGTCATGTAGATGTGTGTGTGCTCATGTATGGTTTAGCGAAAGTTTTGAATCTTTGTTTTCTCTTGTATTCATAGACTCTGAGGCAAAATTTTTGAAAATGTGATATAAATAATGAACTTGAATGGACTCGAATTTTAAGAAGTATCAGAGTGATTTCTCTTACGAAAAAAGAATGTGAAAATCTTAACATACGTGAGTTTTAAACAACATTTTGACAGCTTTTTTGAGCTATAGTCGGCATACAATAAACTCACCATATTTAAATTATATACTTGGATAAGCATTGGCATATGTGTATTCCTATGAAACTACCAGCACAGTAAGAAAAGGTACACAATGTCCCTATTTCTCCTCAAGTTTCCCATGTTGTTTTGTGCTGTCTTCCTCAGCCCCTCTCCTTGATCTCAGGCACCTCTATTGGCTTTCTGTGTGTAATTTACTAGAGTTTTATGTAAGTGAAATTATATGCTGTACATGATAAACACACACTGATGAATCTCTAAATAATTATACTGAGTGGAAAAAGCCAGACCAAAAAAAAAAAAAAAAAAAAAAAAAAAGGTGTATTTTCAGGAGCTTTTAAATCCAGAGAGTTTTTGGTAATATTTATGCTCATGTTTTATCAAAAGAAGACCTCCTAATTTGTTTCATGAATCTTTTCAGTTAATTTTGAAAAATTCAAAATTTTAATTAGTAATTATACAACATTAGGAAGGAAAAGGAATTATAATCTTAAATACAAGTGGTAAAATCAACAAGTTGGATTCTCCAATGTCTTAGATATGATTAAAATTAAATCTCAATACTTTACAGTTTAGCCACCTTCATTAAACAATAATAATAATAACAGCTAAATACTTTATAATAATATGGTTCAACTTTAGCCAAATATCTCAGAGGGGAATAATGAAAATTAAAAGTCACAGTTTCAATTTCTTTTCTTTATGGGCAAATATTGAAACTGACTTATAAGATTCTTAGTAAAATCCTGCCAGTGAGCAAAACTATTAGAAGCCTGGAAGAGCAATTTCTCTTTCATCTTGAGAAAACCATTAAAATATGATTTTATGTTTTTATTGTAGATGTCTCATCTCATTTCAATGATCTCAGATTTTCCATGAGAATTCTGACCAAAATGCTCAACTTCTTTAATGGCAGGCCATTCTGCCTTCCTATATCATGTGTTTAGATAATTTTTAACAAATAATAACTCTTTATTCTGCTTAATATCATGTCTGAATGCATGAGTGCACGCATGCATGCATGAATTAATCTCCATTTGATTCATTGCTTCTATAGTGAATGTGCCATCTTAACCTAAGGTTCATATTATTTTTCAGCCTATACCTCAGTCTAACAATGGTGATCATAATTTCTGATCCTATAACTTCTAAATCTGCTTGGAAACATTGGATGATGTGACTTCTGAATGAGCCTCCCTTTTCATATAACTGAGAAACAAATGAATTTCAGGACAACTTCCACCAACCATGAAAAATGGAAATGAGAGTCAGGTTGGAGTTCTTATGCTTCTGATTTAAAATTCAGCAACAGGGATGCCTGGGTGGTTCAGTTGGTTAAGCATGCACTTCTTGATTTTGGCTCAGGTCATGATCATATGGTTTATGAGACCGAGTCCCTGTGCTGATAGTGCAGAGCCTTCTTGGGATTCCTCTCTCCCTCTCTCTCTGCCCCATCCCCGGCTCACGCTCTCTCTCTCTCTCTTTCTCTCTCTCAAAACAAAACAAAACTAAACAAATAAAACTAAAAAAAAAGTCAGCAACAGACGAAATCTTAGTGTTTGATGAGAACACAGGATTGCACTGAAATCTACATAGGGGTGATATCAATTAAGCAGAAGTAAATCATAAAATGAATTGCAAATGGTAAGAATTTCACTAAGTAAATGGAAGGGCACCCCAAGCCAAAGAAATAGCATGTACAAGGAGTGTATTTGAAAAGTTTATGGAACAAATTCTCCTGGTTAGTAACACAATTCTTCCTGGGCCTGTTTTGTAAACCTTTGCAAATTTTTTGTTAACATTTCTTACAGTTAGATTTATGTCACCAGAATTTAAAAAGCACTTTTATTAATCAATTGGTATATGTCACTTCTTCATTAATAAAATATCTTTTTCTCCCAGAAAAGTTGACGAGACCCAACTGACATTAGATACTTTTGTCACATGCTCCCTCCCTGTATTTAATCACACACATTTGTGAAATTCCTGCCTTGAAACTGAGGAACCCTGGTGTGTCAAGGGGGTCATTTGGATTTTCATTTACATACAAACACCCTTGTACTGTGGATGAAAATCTCAGGAGAGTTGAGGCTAATATTCAGACTCTCAAAGAACCAAAATTAAGACTCTTGAACATTTTAATTCCACTAGGAAGTATATATATGTGTGTGTGTGTGTGTGTGTGTATACATACATGTATATATACACATATATACATACATATATATATCCCTGAGTTCAAATATATATACATATACAATATATACAATATATATATATATATATATATATATATATATATATATATTATCCCTGAGTTCAAATGGAACTGAAATACTTGTTTGTTGTCATGAGCTACAGTTTTATCATTCACAAAGGAAAACATCTGAATATGAGTCACTCATCTATCTTTTGCAGTCCTATCTCTGGGTGAAATGAAAGCCTTTAGATGAATAGAGACAAAAAATTATCCTGTAAACAAAGAATGGCAATGTAATGGTAGAGTAGTATATGATGGTGATCATCCCCCCACGCCACCTTCTCAGGGTTGTTTTCTTCATAATACTTATTGTCACAAGACAAATGATATAATCCTGTTTGTTTCTATTCTCCTTCCCCTTCTAGAATGAACATTCCAGGAGTTTCTTTGTTTTGTTCACTGCTACATTCTTGGTGCCTAGAGTAGTGCCTGGCACTAATAAGTGCCTGATAAGTATTAATGGAATGAAATGAATATGTACTAATTGTGTGTGTGTGTGTGTGTTGAAGGGTTGATGGGAGCTCATTACAAAATCACTGAGGTTTTAAGTCTGTCTCTTCACTCTTCCTTCTCACAGCACTAAACATGATCTGTATATGGGGGGAAGGGGTACAAATTGCTTGCAATGATCTAAAAAACAGAACATGCAACACAACATAATGGTAGATAAACTCAGATACACAGTTTTCAGTATAAGTTACAGTTCCATTTTTTTTCTTGTTAAACAAAGTATATGGACTAAGAAAGAAAAAAAGGAATTTCAGAGCCTAAAAGGAGAAGAGACGGCAGTGGTTAAGTGCTTTCACTCAGATCCCGGACTAGCAAGGCAGGTGGACAGGCAGAGAAGTAGCTTGCAGGTCACTGCAGACTACCCAAATACATTACTTGCGGTCATTGATCAGACAGCATGCTTTAAAGTTAGCCTCCACCAGGAGTGCCTGGGTGGCTCGTTCTGTTGAGTGTCTGACTTCCACTAGGGTCATGATATCACAGTTCACAAGTTTGAGCCCCGCACTGGGTTGCTGACAGCTCAGAGCCTAGAGCCTGCTTCTGATTCTGTGTCTCCCTCTTTCTCTCTGCCCCTCCCTGCTCGTGCTCTCTCTCTCTCTCTCTCTCTCTCTATCTCTCAAAAATCAATAAAAGCATTTAAAAAAATAAAAAAATAATGTTAGACTCTACCAGCTGTTGGACATTACCCAGAGGACGAAAGATACAAGTCTAGGAATTTCAGTGCACACAGAACCTTGGGTGTTCTTAGTCATTTGACACCAGCTAATTGCTTCAGTTAGGACTGTGTATACTTCAAGTGTGATTTATTTTGTGTGTATTCCCCGAAGAAGACTATCCTCAAAGACCTCAGTCTGTACTCTTAGACTGTATGCCATATCCTTTTCCAGCAATTGTGCCTTATTATTGTCCCACATGAATTCCCTCCCTTTAATCTCAAGTTTGTGTCTTCTCTGTTCTCAGAATCTCCTTGCCTTCTCCCTCAATCTATTTAATAATTGTCTGACTTCCCAAGATTTAGCTTTCAAGTCTACCTTCTCCACAAGCCTTTCTGGACCCCTTCAGCTTGCAGAGAGCTCCCAGCCTTTGTCGTCTTCTGTTACATGGCTGTTCTTCTCAGTCTGTCTATAACACCATGATTTACAGGTGTATCATCTCTTCAGTTACACAGCATATTTCTGAATGGCAAGGATAAATTGACTTGCCTGTCTTTCATAAAATCTAGTTCCTCTAATAGATCAAATACTAATTTATGCTCAGTATTTATATTTAATAAATAAATGCATGAATGACAAAAGATTAGCTCTGAGCACTATCTCAGGGAACTGCTATCACCTCAAGATGAGATTATGACTTTCTGGTATCAATGCTTCTACTAACAATGTCAAGGGTTGCGGTGGGAGAGTATGGAGGAGTTGGGGTTGTGTTATGATGGCACCTCTCTTCCCCAGAAAGAGCACCAGAAGGAACCAGAGATAGAGTTACTGCCACGTTATAAATCTCGGAACAGCAGGAATAGAGAAATGGAACATGGTCCCAACTGCCCGTACACATCTAATGGCCACAACTCCTTCTTGCAGGTGGAATGTTCAAGAGCAACCTCACAGAAGAAGTATAGAGAGGAGAAAAGGAACTAGAGAGTTCATAAACAAAACTGGGTAGGGGCTAGAAGCCAAATAACATAACCAGAATCTGATTATTTAATTCCTCCAATTTCAGTAGGGATCAGGGAAGCAAAGTTATTTATAAGTGGCTTATCTTTGGTAACCAAAGTGGTTGTACAATCTAAAAATATTTATTGAGCATATACTATGTTCCAGGTACTGCTTAGGAGCCTTAAATATATATACAAGTAATACTGTATAATTATGTTCATTTTCTTTTTTTTGTTTGTTTCAAGTTTTTACCTGAATTCCAGTTAGTTAACATATACAGTGATATTAGTTTCAGGAGAAGAATTTAGTGATTTATCACTTACATAGAATACCGAAAGTTCATCACAAATATGTTCATTTTAAAGATAAGGAATCTGAAGCACAGAGAGGTTAGGTTACTTGCTCAAGGTCAAACAGCTAGTAACTGGAGGAGGCAGTATACGAACCCAGATGGAATAGAAAATTTTTGCTTTGAATGTAGATTTAAAATGTATTAGAAACTAGTTATAAGAAAACACAATGCTGAATAAATGGCAAAAAGTAAAACCTACTTTTCTCCAGAAATTTTCAATCTTATTCCACTAGATTCCATGATTAAATATCAAACTATAAACATCAGTTATAGGCAAAACTGGTGGCAGTTAGAATTCTGAAAATATCCAGACTATTTTTTTTTAATGTTTTGGGCTTGGCAAAGCCTCCTAACACATTTTTACCAAGCCGTTTGCTCCTTAATTTTTAAATCCTTGAACATTTCAAGGGAAATATGATACATTTCCGATTCATTTACACTTAACTCATCAAAACTTTGGTAAGGGTTATCTCATGGCCAAAAGTTCTTTTCCCTTCCGAGGAAGTCATGTTTCACTGACATCCAACGGCACCCACCGCACAAAGCACAAGATCTCTCCTAACATTGCCAGTTCTAAAACTGGAAAGCCAATCAACTACTGGGTAATTTACAGTGGGCATAGTTGGGGGAAACTATAAATGGACTATGGCCTTGTTTAAATTCACAGTCTATGATGTATTTTGGTCATGTAAGAATAAAAACTGTGACAAAAAGGAAGTATCTAAAAAGAAACATTTTTGTACAAATCATTTGTGTCCATATCCACCTGAAATATAGTCAGTTGTAAGGTACCTTAAGTGTCCAAAATCAAACTATTCAAAACACAAACTAATAAATAAAAGAACAAATATTTCTTAAAATTGCCTAAATATGTAAAAAGAAAAAAAATGTGTTCTTTTCATACTTAGAGGCTCAAGAATGATGTCAGGTTCTAAGTATTCAATGTATTTTGATTGATCACTATCTTTCTTAATGATTCCATTTTAAAGGAACAGCTTTCAAGTCCTTGTTAAAGTTGTCTCAGTGACCTAGTGAAGGATTTCTTGGTTGCTTCCAAGTTGTGGCAATTATGAGTAAAGCTTCGGTAAACATTTGTACACAGGTTTTTAAGTAAATGTACGTTTTCAATTCAAATACCTTGCAGAGTGATTACTGGGTCATGTGGTGAGAATGTGTTTACTTCTGTAAGATCTGCCAAAATGTCTTCAAAGTGCCTCCTTTCTTCGATGATAGCTACTTATTAAATGCCATCTTAAATCACTTTAAATGTGGAAATTTGAAAATGTTCAATTAAATGTATTAATCTTTCTTTGTGAATTGCACAACTATCTATGTGTGACACAATGGTAGTGATTCACAAACAGCCCTTCCCCTAATCCCAATCTCCCTTTCCCCCTCCCAGGCTATCCTGCAACACAGCTGGAAAATTGACATGTGTCTTAAATTCATTGCCGATATTTAGGTAGAGGAAGGGATATAAGTGGAACTCTGTCTCATAGCTAATTACTTGTCAATTTAATAGCTACTTGATTTAATTTATGGTTACAGGATATATTATAATTATTGAACTATGAAAATTTTGTATGTTGAGACTGACAAAGTGATTGTGCTATTCAACATTCACTCAACAGCTACCTCTTGATATCCTTCCTATATGTCATACATTGTGAATTTATTCACCCTTTGATTCATGAGACCCAATGCCAGGTTTTGTAAGATTCTTTGTTAGTCTCCTAACAAAGCAAAAATAATAACTATCATAAATAGGGATACAGTCTACTTCACCAATTCAAAATGTAGTATTTTCTATCTGCACATAAGCCTGGATCCACTGTAGTCTTATTTAACATATATACAAAAGAATTTCTGGTCTGGGTTCCATTCACTGTTCATACAGTACAGCATGTGGTTTTCTCAGTGGCATTAAAACATGTGGAAGTGTGTGTGTTTTCTTGTTGAAACTCCATCCCTCTTGCTGTAGTGTCCCTTCCTCTGGCCATTCATCTGTGACATTTATTGGCCTCTCTTCCTTTGCCTGCATTTTAATTGCTGTGTTTCTCACGTTTCCTGTATTACTTCTATTCTCTCTCCAGATGATCTTACCTATTCCTCCCAATTCCCCTACACTGAAAAATCATTACTTTTTTAACTCTCTTCTTTCTCATTCGCTAGACAGGAATTGCATCTGCTTACTGAAAATTTATCCCTGGAGGTGGCACATAGCACATATTTAGCTGGTCTAAAACTTAACTCATTGCCTTCCTCCAGTGGCTACTTGTTCCCTTCCTTCCTCCCTTCCTTCCTCCCTTCCTTCCTTCCTTCCTTCCTTCCTTCCTTCCTTCCTTCTTCCCTTCTCTTTCCTTCTTTCTTTCTTTCTTTCTTTCTTTCTTTCTTTCTTTCTTTCTTTCTTTCTTTCCTTTCTTTCCTTTTTTCTTTATTTAAACAGATAATTCATGCACACATTAAGAACAAAATTAATCAATACAAAGCAATTCCTCAGAGACAACTGTCCTTGCCAGTTACTTGTGTTTCCTCCCACAGACATTAGATGCAAATGAAAGGATGTATGTATGTGTGTTATCCGTTTGTGGCACCAGCAAGTACATATACAGACTGTTCTGCATCTTGCTTTCTCTTTTAATATATTTTGGAAATCAGTCCCCACCAATAGCGCAGTCCTGACTGATTGCTTTTAAGGAATATAAAATGTACACATTTATATGAATTTACATACTTTAACTTCTTGATAAACATTTTAGTTGTTTCTGATTTTCATTACTATAAAAATGCTAAAATGTATTTTGAAATGCATGCTGGGCATTTATCTACAGGTTGAATGCATAAAAGTAAAATTATTAAGTCAAAGAGAAAAGGCTTTAAAAAATTTAATGGATTTTGCCTAATTTATCTCTAATTCACATCCACACCCTGGCCAAAATGCAATTTTTTTATCAGTAATTTTCAATTTTTGCATTTTATTAGAAAATAATGATACCTTATTACAGATTAAATTGTGCTTTTCATATTGTGGGTGCTTTTAACATTAATTTGAAGTAATCTCAAATGTTTACCTGTTTTTCTATTTGCTTATTGGTTTTTTGCTTCTGAATTTGAATATCCTCTTGATTACCAAATATATTAGCACTTTGTATGGAATACCTATTAAAATCGCTCTTTTCACAGAGTTTATTTTTTTGAAGTTCTTTTTAGCTTTGTTTTCAAGCAGAACTTGCTAAATTTTTATGAAATAAAATTGACTTTTTCCATATTTTAATAGCTTTTCGTGCCAACATTGTACGGGATTTATGGGAAAATATGAACATTTTCCCTTCTTGCAATATTCTGAAATGATGTATATAAAGCTTTGGTAGGAATTGTCTACTTTGCCATTTGGGCCTGTTATGTTGTGTGTGAGGAGCAGATTTTTAAATACTTTTTCTGTAGCTGTTATATCTTTCCATTTTCTGGCTCTTCTCAGGTAGATTTGGTAGAAAATTTTCACTTTAATTAGACTTTCAAATGTTACCGCATGACTTTGAACAGCAATATTTTGTACTTTGTTTCATTCCCAAGGAGCTGTGATTACACATTCAGCATGTGCATTTTGTGTATTTGTGTAGCTACATTTGTTTAGATTATCTACATTTTTAACATTTTTCGCATTTTCAACAACAAGTCTGGTATTATTACATTTTTGTTGCTTTTTAAATAATTCTATTTTTATCATCACTTTTGTCTTTTGTCCTTTGGGTTGATTTTGTTATTTTTTTCAATGCTTTAGTTGAATTTTTATTCATTTTTATGCTTCACTTGTTTATGTGAATGATTAAAGCTATTAATTTAATCTTAGTATGCTGTATCTGCTAGGTTTTGATATGTAGAATTTTCATTATTGTCTAACTTCATACATATTTTGATATACTTTTCACTTAGTAAATTTTCACATTGATGTATTATTTAAGAAAATATTTTATTGTAAGTTTCCAGGTGGAAGGCTGTGCATTGTATGTCTTGTCTCATTTTGCTATTAGTTCCATATATATATATGTATATGTATACACACACACACACACACACACACACACATATATATATATATATATATATATATATTTGTTAGAAGAATATGCATACTATTTCTACTCTTTGAAAAAATGAAAATTGTCTTTATGACCAAGTTTTATGGTCTCTTTTTGACTCTCTGTTTTGTGTAACTACTTAGTTAACTCTGAATTCTCCCCTAAACATCCTTCTATTTTCCTTCACCATGGAGTATAAGGGGAATCATGATGTGTCCTGAAATCATCATGAGTGGAGTGATATGTATGCCATCATTTGTTCTTGCTGACCTTCGGTAAAGTGAACTCTGTCCTCCAAATTTTAACCATTAGTCTCAGCCCTTAGTGCATTTTTTAAAAGTGTGTTTTTTTTATTTTTTAATTTTTTAAAATGTTCATTTATTTTTGAGAGAGAAAAAGACAGAGCACAAGCAGGGGAGGGGAAGGGAGATTGGAGAACATAGAATCCAAAGCAGGCTCCAGGCTCCAAGCTGTCAGCACAGAGCCTGACACAGAGCCCCACCAGGAGCCCAACATGGAGCCCAACATGGGGCCCGACAAAGGACCCACATGGGGCTTGAACTCCTGAACCGTGAGATCATGACCTGAATCGAGGTTGGTTGCTTAACCGACTGAGCCATCCAGGTGCCCCTAGTCCTTAGTGCATTTTTGTTGATATCCATTGTCTTGCCATTGCATCCACTTGTCAGATTCATGTGTACTGTGACCTTCTCATCCCCACTAAAGGATATAACTGAAAGTTATTTGTTTACTTGAAATAGTTATGTATCTGTATCTATATTTATCTATTGATAGATATATGTATAGAGAGACTCTATACCACAAATTGAAATAAAAACATTGGCGCAGTGGATTAGCAAAGAAAATAAGTATAGCTCCATAAGACCTAAATACAATAATTAACAATTAATCATTTTGTCCTGAAAACATAACTTAGTGTTTTTAGTAGCCATGCAATATTTCTATAAAAAAACTCCATAGCCAGAACAAATGAGAGCTCATAAATCCTTAGGAAATAAGTCTGCTTCAATCAGAGAAAAATAAAGAACAATTTCACCAGTTTAAGAGAGAAAAGTGGGTTATTTTGTAGATCTCTATTGATTTTTATGGAGAAGCCTAGGGTTCAACATGGTTGCCAGAGTTCTTAAGTCTGTGGGAGGTGTCTGCAGTGTGGGCTTACAAGTTTCAGCCTATGGTGTAGGGAAAACACTGGAGAATTCTAAAACCCTTTGAGCAAGGTGTGGAAATAGCTTTGAGGGCCAGTAGAGAAGAAGTGACCATTCACTGGGGGAGAGGAAGATGAATAACATGTGGCTCTAAGAAGTGGGGGCTGTGGCAAGACCATGGACATTGGCAGCAAACGCACCAGGAGTTGAGGTCACTGTGTAAGACAGTGGAGACAAGCTGAGGCCAGCAAGGACATGTAAGGGCCATAGAATGGACACAGTTCCCTCGGTGCCAAGACAATTCACAAGCCACCACATCTACCTCTCTGCCTCCTCACTAGATATCCTGAACCAAGAACCTAGATCACTCCCTTCTCCTGGCAATAAGGAAAACAGAAGAGGAAGCTACAGAAATTCTTGAAAAGTCCAAATAGTTACCCAAAGGTGACTGAGTTCTAACTGGGTCCAACTGAGTTACATTAAAATAGAAATGTTACATTTTCTATTATGACTAGAATTGAAATGTTATGAACAAAGGTGACTTCAGTTATGGACAAATGAAGAAAATTACTTTCAGGACATTTAAGTTTTTCACTGCGTAAAGTTGGCCCATGCCCAACCCTCTGGGTGTGCCACCTTCTTCAGAGAACCACGTGTTCTGTTGACTCCTTCAGATATCTCCAGCAGCAGAATTATGTCTTCTTTTTCTAGTCCCGTTATACGGGTCACCAGCCTCTCAACTTCCCTTGTTAGAAAGCTAAGAATTACCAAGGACTATGTCCATCATTCTCTGCATCCAATTTTTCATGAAGTGTTACTGATTTTATCTCAGAAATATTTCCTGAGTTGGATCCTTCTCTATTTCCACTGTCTCTGTGACTCTCATCATGTCTCAAAATGATTGCAGCAGCGATTTATTACTCTGCATTCCAAAATTCTCTTCTGCAGTTTGGTGCCAGGTATCTTTCTAAAAAAATTAATTTACTTTTCTTTCTCCTCTGTTTACAACCCCAGCTAGCTTCTTACTGACCACAGTGCATGGTTCCAACAACTCATTGTGATCTTCAAGGCTCATCACCACCTGCCCTGTAGCTAGGCTCCCCCATCAACACCCTTTGATCTTGCCACAGGAACTTCCCATTGTTTTTTTTTGTTTGTTTTTTTTTTTTTTTTTTGGTCTAAAAAATCCTATTTTCATGACACCAGGGCTTATTTTTATGACCCTCTGAGTTCTCCATGGCTAATTGTCTGTACTGTCTGTTCCATTTATTTAACAGTTAGCTACAGTGACTGTATGTTGAAGTTTTATAGAATTTTTAAAGACTTTCTCATTTTTAGGAGTGCCTGGGTGGCTCAGTTCGTTAAGGGTCTGACTCGGTTTTGGCTCACGGTTTGTGGGTTTGAGCCCCAAGTCAGGCTCCCTGCTGTCATCATGGGATTCTCTCTCTCTGCCCCTCCCCTGCTCTTGATCTCTCCTTAAAATAAATAAACTTTTAAAAGAAGACTTTGATTTCTATCAAAAATTTTATTTTAACAGATATAGGCATTTGATTGAAAAGGCAAACATTATTAAAAGGTTTATATTAAAACAAACAGAAAGCAAAGAGCATCCCCACAATCCTGCTCCCAGAGAGTCACTTTAACTTTTCTGTTATTACTACCATTACCTCCATTTTTTAAAAATATAACACTATGTAGCAACTTCCAATTATGGAACCACTTCCCTTTCCTGCATCATTGCAAAATAATTATATTACTTTTTTTCTGTTAAATAAAGATTGAATATATCGTTGTTATAATGTGAATGTTAAAATGAACACTATATATGTATATCACATTTTTCATGCCATGGCTATTGTGAATAATGCTGCAATGAACATGAGGACACAGGTATCTCTTTGACACAATGATTTCATTTCCTTCCTGTATATACCCAGAAGTGGGATTACTAGAGCAAATGATAGTTTTATTTTTAATTTCTTCAGGAACTTCCATACCCTTTTTCATAGTAGCTGTACCACTTTACATCCCCACCAAAAGTGTATAAGAGTTCCCCTTTCTCCACATCCTTGCTAGCATTTATCTTTTGTCTTTCTGACAAAAGACAAACCAACATGTGTGAGGTGACATCTCACTCTGGTTTTGATTTGCATTTCCCTGATGGTTAGTAATGTTGAACAACTTTCCATGTACCTGTTGGCCATCTGTATGTCTCCTTTGATAAAATGTCTGTATAGTTTCTTCAAAGTTATTTCATCATGAAATACTTTTTTTCATGTAAACATTTTTTTTTTACATTCTACTAATCTAAAAATACATCTCAAATAAACCAAACAGGAAAGCAGAAAATAGCAGAAAGGGAGGACCCAGGGAATAAGAGAAACTGGGTGAAAGCTGAGTTGCCTGTGGGTTCAGTAAAAAGAGATTCAAAACTTGGTGGTGGAAACGAGGGACCAGAAATGGGAATACCTTCCATCTCCAAGGGAGCTAAGGAAGCTGAATGGAGAAATACACTTAACCCTGGAACCAGAGTGTCAAAGCAAAGTAATCCCAGAGAAGCTTCTGCTAGGGTCTGTGATTCACACCAGCTCCAGAAACTATTTCAGTCCGGTAATCTTGATGTCCTTGAGCTTCAACCAAGTCAAGTCAACTACTGAACGAATTGGACCTCAAGTGCTTGTCTAATGTCAGCCAAGAAGCCTGAGGAGACTTTGAAATTATCTTAGCATAGCAATTTTGTGCTCCGTAAGCCAGTGCTTTGTTTTTGTTTGTTTTATTTTAATATTTTTTTTTATTTCTATTTGTTTTTCTCATTGACTTCGCTAGTAAAATCTTTTGAAAACTACCAGTCTACCAGGTAATAAAAGGGATATACTTTTTTTAATAAACTGACTTCAGAAATACTAACGTGTGGTGGTGTTAGCAGTGGACTTATACCAGTTTGATTTCCCCCCAAACTGGTAGAACCCTGGGATATACTTGTGGCAAATGTTACAGATTCCAATTATTAAGAAGTGTTATCTGTCTTTCGCCCATAGCAGATGATCCCCTTTATGTTTCTCCCTAGTTGGTTGGCCAACTGCACACTTATATCCTGAGTGAAAAAGTATATAGCTGTGGAATATTATTTCACACACACTGTATAACTGTAAGTTTCTTACTACATTTTTGCATGTTATATCCTAAAGATACAATTTCTTAACATGGAATATGTATTTTTAGTGTGAATCACACCTTTATGTACCCCATGTATTTAAATAAGACTAAAATAGAGGAACATATTTATTTCTCTGTCAATAGACGTCACAGAGTTTAAAAAAAAATGCTCATACTTTTGGGGAAAGAACCAAAAAATGGAACTCCTTTTTAAGTATAATAAGACTCTTGGAAAAATTATCCAATATAAGAAGAAAATTAAAAAATATAACCCACACAACCTTCAATTTAAAACATACTAGTTTGATTTCCAATATAGAATTTGTGTTCATATCTTTATTTAGCAACATTACGGTTGTTTTTTTCCATTTGCTGTCCTCATAATTGGGTAGTTAACCTTCTTGTTTTTTAAAAAGAAGTTCTGCCAAAATATGCTGAGCAAGTTGTTTGTTTCCAAACCCTGAGAAATCAAAAGGAGCAAGTAAGCTTTATTATTATGACATTTTAATTATGAGTGCATTTATGTATTTTTTCTTTTGATCTTTGAATCACTTTATGATTCTGGAGGTTAAATTTGTGAACTTGGGGGATCATAATCATTTAACTAAATAGTAACACTAACCCATGTGTATATATAAATAAAGTTACATAAATAAAGTTATCCCTGTACTTTTCAAAATAATATGAACACTTTACATTTCTGTTGTGTCAGGGCTTTCATATATATAATTTCACCTGATTACCAAATAGCTTGGGATCCTACCAGGTCAAATATTGCTCTCCCCCAGGCTTCTCACCCCCTTTGGTTTGTTTGTGTGCTTGTTTGTTTGTCTTTTATAAATAAGGAAACTGAAGCTTACAGATGGAAAGTGATGCCTCCAGAGTTGTGCAAATAGTAGGTGGGTGCTGGAGATCTGAACCTAAAAAATTCATCCTGCTTTCCATGACACTGGGCTCCCTGTCAGTGTATAAACAATTTAATAACTCTGACTTAAAGAGTTAAATGAGAAATGTGACTTCTCATTACCAAGCTAGTTATTAACCAAAAGAAACCATCCAAATGGGTGGCAGAGGGAAATGTGCAGGCCTATACCATTGGATGAGAAGGTAGTAAGATGGAATCATGGAACTTTGAGGCTGTTTCTTTTTCAGCAAATCATTTTCCCAGGACTGTACAGAGTGACCACGACTCACCCAGCTGTAGGCTACATGCTCAGGATAGAAAGATAATATGACATGAACCCTGGACTCAAGAAGTTCACACTCTGCATAGACACCATCCACATACAGAGAAGTATTTATCATAATGTATGGTCAGTTCTTTAGACTCTACGAAGCTCTGTGGAGCAATAGCAAGACAGATCTGTTTTTGTGAGGTGTTATAGTCTGACTTTTGTGCCCCCCCCCCAAGTTTATATGTTGAAATCCTAATTTGCAATGTGATCATACTAGGAGGCCTTTCGAAGGTGATTAGGTCATAGCATGAAGAGTTCATGAATGGGATCAATGCCCCCACAGAACTCTCCTCTCTCTCTCTTTCTCTCTGCCTTGTGAGGACATAACCAGGAAAAGGGCCCTTGGCAGCAACTGAATCAGCCAGCACCTTGATCTTAGACATCCCAGCCTCCAGAAGTGTGAGGAATAAATGTCTTGCTTAGGCCACGTAGTCCGTGGTATTTTTGTTATAGTAGCCTGAGTTGACTGAAACATGGGGTCTGAAGCTTACACAATTTGTGTGTGCTTGGGAGGTGGGGGGTGGGGTATAAGCAAAAGACTACAAAAACTATAAATATAAAATTAGGTACAAGGTCTTGGAAGGGATATGTGCTAAGGAGGCTCCCTGAAGTTTAAGCTCCTGTAATGTCACCTTGATAATGTAATCTTGGTAGTAGAAGGGGGAGGATCCTGGGGAGAATTTTGAGCAGAATATGTTTAAATATGTAATATGTTTAAAATAAAATGGATGAACTTGAGCAACTATAACCATTTCCCAGTTTAAAAAAATAACTTTTGTCACCACATATAAAACACCTTTAAAAGTGGTAATCCTCAAAAAGGATTTGTCTTTAAAATGTGAATTTAGGAGCACCTGGGTGGCTCAGATGGTGGTGCCTTTGGCTCAGGGTATGATCTCACTGTTCATGAGTCCAAGCCCCGCCTCTGGCTCTCTGCTCTCAGTGTAGGGCCTGCTTCGGATCCTCTCTCTCCCTCTCTCTCTGCCCCTCTCCCACTCATTCTTTCTCTCTCTCTCTCTCTCTCTCTCTCTCTTTCTCTCTCACTCTCCCTGTCTCTGTCAAAAATAAAAATAAAAATAAAAATAAAATAAAATGTGAATTTAAAATAAGTAGATGGAAATGATGAGAATGCCAGCCTTGTTTCAAAAATGTGAGGAATGCAGCAGAAAAAGATAGAAGGTATCTTAGCAGGTGAGCAAGCAAAAAAAACCTATGACAGTAACTCAAAAATAGGGCTGATTGAACAAAGGGCACACAATCTCCCAACATTACTCCTGGTTATAGATTCAGTCATTCATTCGTTTATTCAACAAATAGTCATTGAATGATTACTAGGTGACAAACACTGTACTAACTGCTAAGGAAACAACACTGAAGAAAAGAGAAAAGAATAAAATTCTCAATGTCATGAAGCTTAGGTTGTGGGAAGAAAACTGTCAAAAAATAACAAATAAATTAGTAACCTATATAGTATATTGGGTAGTGATAAATGCTTTGGAAGAGCATTAACAAAATAATTAATTAAGTGGGTGGTGGGGTGAGCCATATGCTGGGAAGGCGAGAGTTGCAATTTTAAAGAGCACAATTGGGGAAGGCCTCACATTCATGACAAGATTTGAGGAGAGGGAGTAAGAGAAGGAGCCTTTCCAGGAGAGGGAACAGGTAGTGCCCACAGGCTGGAGACTGTTATAAATTCCATGATAAGAATATACTAATAACAGAATCTCAATGCATTTAATTTGTGCTTAATACTTATATGTGTGTGTAGATATAGACATAAAACTGAACATCACTGAATAATACACTGCTATAATTAAAGTTGATTTTTATGTTATTATTATTTTATTGAGGTATAATTGACAAATAAAATTACAAGATATTTAAAGTGTATAGTGTGATGATCTGATATACATTATGATAGGACTCCCCGATATTGAATTAATTAACACATGCATTTAATGATTAGAAATGATTCAAGTTCAAACAGGTGAATTTCTTTTTTTTTTTTTTAATTTTTTTTAATGTTTATTTTTGAGAGAGAGAGGGAGAGAGAGAGAGAGAGACAGAGCATGAGCGGGGGAGGGGCAGAGGGAGAGGGAGACATAGAATTTGAAGCAGGCTCCAGGCTCTGAGCTGTCAGCACAAAGCCTGACTCAAGGCTTGAACTCCAGACCACAACATCATGACCTGAGCCAAAGTCAGACGCTTAACTGACTGAGCCACCAATGCACCCCATGAATTTCTTTAATAAGTCAACTTCTCTAATTTTGTTTGATTTATTTTCAACAACCTGGGAAAGAAATTTCTTAAATTTCCTTAGACTATCTCAACTTTTGTTTTAGTCAAAAACAAAGTGCTGAAATAGGCTGTATGCGAGGTATTTTAAATCTTTAAGTAATATGGGTGTCAGCTGGGGTCACTGTATCCTTTGAGAATTATAAACAATTAGTTTGAACTCTTTCTCCTATATTCCCTGGGGGTGTCTGATCTCCCCAAATTCTAGGGAATGTGTGATCTCCCTCAGTTCTTTCTCCAGCTTCTTGTCTCCTCCAAGGTTCCATTCCCAGTTGTGGCTCATTGAATCCCATTAGCTTTTCTCTCCCCTCCCCAGCCCTCCTTCCCAGCTCCCATAGCCAGATATGATCCCCAGACAATATCCACAATAGGAATTTTTGTGTGCAAGATAACCTATTAAATTTGGGGGCAATAAGATTAACTTGCATCACTTCAAAGTTTTTTAGAAGTGCTCGCCACTGGAATTGTTCGATCTCTGTTTTCCCAGCACATCTCCATGGCCATCCACCTCTTCACCTGAACGCTGTGTTCCTGGTCCCTCCTGTCTTGTCAGCTCCTTTCTTACGTGCTCTCATTCACACTAAAATTTCCATTTATTTTCTTGTGCAGAAAATTTCAGATTTCTCTTTGTTTTTCTCTCTGTGATTATCCCTTGAGTTTTTCATATGTTCATATATATAAAGGTATAGATAAAGTCATCTGGAAAGAAATTATACACTCCCTTTTTTTACTGTCAGTTTTGAGTTTTAAAAATCATTTTCCTTCTCATACACGAACTAAAACTCTTCAAAACAAAAATTACTGTTATTCATTGTTGTTTTACAGAGCAGACATTTAAAGTGTAAAGTAGTTTTTTTTTGCCCAAGGCCACATGGTGGATTCTAAGATTATTTGTTCCTAAGGTCAATGCCTGACCTGAACTCAATGGCACCATGTAGCAAAGCCATGACCAAGTCAAATAGGCTGTCTCCTTAGGACTCTGGAAGGGAATATACTCTCTAATGTGCATCTGGAATATTGAGGTCATTGATGGTATAAAGAAACTAGATTCGAGGCACTTGAGTGGCTCAGTTGGTTAAGCGTCCGACTTTAGCTCAGGTCATGATCTCATAGTTCTTGTGTTCAAGCCCCGTGTCCAGCTCTGTGCTGACAGCTCAGAGCCTGAAGCCTGCTTCGGATTCTGTGTCTCCCTCTCCCTCTCCCTCTGGCCCTCCCCCACTCATGCTCTCTCTCTCTCTCTCTCTCTCTCTCTCTCTCTCAAAAATAAATAAACATTAAAAGGAAACTATATTCATTTTAGGGAAATGTGCTTAGTATAAAAAATTTTAAAGAGTCCTCGTGTATGATGCAATAACAGGTTTTTTTTTAAAAAAAGGAGCTCTTAGGGGCACCCGTGTGGCTCAGTCAGTTAAGCATCCAACTTTTGATCTTGGCTAGGTCACGATCTCACAGTTTGTGAGTTCAAGTCCCAAATAGGGCCCTGTGCTGAGTGTGGGGCCTGCTTGGGATTCTGTCCCTCCTTCTTTCCACTCCTTCCCAGCTCAGGCTCATTCACTCTCTCTCTCTCTCTCTCAAAATAAATAAATAAACTTAAGAAAAAATAGCTTTCAAGGTACAAAACTTACAGTGGTTCATTGATATAATCCAAGACTATAAAGTCAGAAATCTTGTGAATAATGTAAACATTATTTTTTCCAAATTCACTACTGTATATTGGAATTAAAATGTGGGAGTTAAGACAAAGCTTGAGAATTTATATTTGGATCCACATCTAAGGAATATTATATTACATAGAAATTAATAGTATTGGTGTCCTCATTATTCCAAACAGTACCATGGGCTTTCACTGAAGGTTTTAAATCTGTAGAATAGTTTTGATTAAGGTTTGACATCATGACATGCAAACTGACTCTTACAAATAACATTCTCAGAATGAACTCACTGATCTGCTCTGTAATTTTTATACTTTTATATGCTATAATCAGATGGGAAACATCATTTTTTCACAAGTTAAATATTCTAATTTAATAGGCATTTCAATACAGATAAAAGCTTCTTTGAAGGGCTAACAAACGAAGAAGATTTTAATGCATTTTATGTAACATCTAGTGGTGTTGACAATAAGTAATTATTGTGAAGTTAATTCAGATGTGAATATAAGCACTGATTTCTAGTATCTGGTTATTTGCTAGCATATCCTTAGGGTGTGAAATTCTTGTGGATTATCCTGTACTAACAATTAAGCCAAAGCATCTTTGAAGTAAATGATAAATCTCAAACTGAAACACATTTTCTCTAAATCAGAGGCAGTATTGGGTATCTAATGATGCATAACAAATTACCACAAACGTAGTGGCTTAAAACAACACAGTTGTTATCCTACAGTCCAGTCATAGTTTATCTGGATTCTCTCCTTCAGGGTTTCCCACAGGCTGCAATTAAGTCATCAGTTAGGCTGTGGTCTCATATGAAGGCTCTCCTAGGGAAAGATCCACTTCCAAGCCTACGTGGTTGTTGGCAAGATTCAGTTCCTTGAGGGTTGCTAACCTAAGGGCCTCAGTTTCTCACTGGACATTGGCTGGAGGCCACCCTCAGTTTCATATGGCTTCTCCATATGGCAACTAGCTTCTTCAAAGCCAGCAAGGCTTTGATGTTACTATCCCATGTCATCTAATCACAAAAGTGACATTCTGCTACTTTTGCTATAGCCTATTTATGAGAAGAAACTCATTAGGCTAGTGCAGTCTCCAGAGTAAGGGATTATACATTGGGATCCTCTGGGACCATCTTAGTGTCTGGTCACCATAGAGACAGTGAAAGATAAAACTTACTTCATACTGTTATAAAAGGAAAGCTATTTTACACTCTTTCTACTTTTTGGCAATACCCAAGTCAGATTAAATTTTCAGTATAAGTAAAATAATAATGTACTATAAAAGTAGCAAATACAGCCAGGCATATCATAAATGCCTAATAATAGTTTGTTGGTTAGTTGTTTTTCTGTGTTGTAATTCTGAGATTTTAGAGGTTATCTGGTAGGCATAATCTAAAAGCCAGTTACCTCCTTAGATATTCTGTTTCATTATCTTTATGTTTTTCTTATTGCTATTGCTATCGTATCTTGCTAAAACTCATCTTTGAACTTTGGCAAGTTCTATCTTCCTGTGTCTTATTTTCTTAGTCTATATCATTGTAAATTTTTTGAAAATATCCTTTCCTATCTCATAGGAATGTTAAAAATGTGGATGAGATAGAGAGATATATTTGAAATTATGTTGAACTCAAAAGAGTGAGACCCTATTTAAATACAAAGGTGTAGAATTTCATAGAAAGTATAATAAAAGTCATACATCCTTGAAATCATTTTCAAAGTGTGATAATAGTAAACCTCAAATGCACACTTAGGTCTCTATTCTGATGTTGCTTACCTATGTATAGCTTAGTAAACAGGAGAATGACCTTTAAAAATGATATTTGAGAGGAAAAATATAAATTTACCACTATGTGGTCATGAGAAGACAGTGTGCAGCCAGGACTTTACACCACACACTCACCGCCACCACAGGGTACAAAAAGGGCTGAAGCTCTTTGTGCTTTGCCTTTGGTCACTCTGAGGACAAATTCTATTAACAGCTTTGCCTTCAGTGTGATGTTGGGTTGCAACTACTGAACGCCGACTTGTCCCTAGTAAGGAGTTTTACAATGTCAACATTCTAATTAGCATCCACATGGAAGGTGCCTGTTATTGTTGGCTTAGTTGCCTCTGTAATCCTGACAAACCATTTGATTGAAGAGTACTGTTGATGTAGTGTATAGCAGCCTGTGGCTTTCTTTGAAAGGGTTTATTAAAGCTGGATCCAGATTACAAATGTTTAACCTGGCAAATAGCACTATGACCTCTAAAACAAATATTGTGTCATTAATATAGCAGTGTCCGCAGATGGGACTGGCAACCTAAAATGTGCTGTCTGTAAACATTTTCAAATTATATTTGAGGTCCTTAATTAACCCCATTAGGCTTACATATTGAAACAACCAGCCAATCAGTATAAAAGAACAATTGAATAAAGATAGAGATACGGTCATATAATATATACATACATATTATATTATATATATTATAAATTATCTGGAGTCTGGATTTTAAATCAGATTTAATATTATTAGAAAATTATCTTTCTTCCCTCAAGAGGTCAAATTCTTAACATGCCATAACAAAATGGAATTAAGAATGATTAAATCCATCACTGAATTAGAAACTAAGTTGAGACTTGGAAGTTAACTTACAGGTCATCTATACCAACCCCTCAACTTACAGATAAAAAAAAAATGAAATTCAAAGTGGCTAAGTGACCCAAATACAAGTTGAATTGAAAAACCACAATTATGCTATCACACTCAATACATATATATTATACCTATCTATTAAAATTTTTCATCATGGACTTTTAAAACAGTGGTTTGGGATTTTCTTTCCAGCCAAGAATGTAACTGATGAAACCTTGTCTTATCTAAAATTTTATTGAAGAAATAGGTTACCATTATAGTGAAAACTAAAGATGGTGCTAAAAATTTGAATCCCTTATCAAAAAATACATGTATTTGTTTCACATTACTCTTTGCATCTGAGATTGATACACTGGGTTTGATCACTGTTCAGAAGTGTTTTCCTCATTATGGTGAAGATTGTTAAGAAAATCCTCTGGTTTCTGGCATTATTTCCTACTTTGAATTTTATGTTTTGGGGTATCCAAATTTGGACTGCTCTGTGCTGGGTTGGTCTCCAGCCGTAGATTCTCAGCAGATTTCAACTATGGCCCAGAACGTGAAGTTGTGCTTCAGTGTTTCTTTAAACAGTGTTTTTCTCTCTGCACGTCTTCCTTCCATTTGATGATCTACTTTATTCATAATATAGCAGCTACCTCAATGTCCCCAGCCATCTATTATTCATAAATGTTTATGTCAGTAGAATACTATTGCAATGGACTTTACTTCCATCATGTGTTACAGTATACATTTCCCTTACCACTCATTCCTTCACTTGTTATCCAGCCATTAAAAGAAAAGAAACCCTTGTGAGGACTTCTACATTCTTGATCAAAGCATTGCCAGATTTAAAGATCAGCAGAATTGAACCTTTGGGGGTAGAGGAGAAGATCACTAGAATGTCTTATCAGAAACACATAAAAAAGCCTTAACTCTTGAATCTTTCTCTATTTATCTCAACTTCTGGATCTCATACTGCTTCATCTATTTCCTGAATAGGTTTGAACAACAATAGCGTCAACATGGTATTTCAACTATTGTTGAAGAGGCAGCCGTTGGGAGAATGTATTCCAGAGAAACACTGTTCCTCCCGGAGCTTCCCCCATACTCTCTCTGTATCTGCTTCTCAGTACTAGGTGTAGCAAAGCAAACAGCCAAAAACCAAAACCAACCAAACAAATAGGAAACAAATAACAAAAATAAAATCCCTGACTACAAGGAGTTCTCCATTTAGGAGAGATAGAAAGTTTAACGCAAATGCACACATGAATGCAAAGGTTGCTACAGGAGAAACGCTATGTGGAGAAATTTCTTAAAGAAAAAGAATGATAAGCCAAGTGCTGGGTAGTAGTGCTTAACCCCACAGAAAGAGAGGTAAGGGGATTCCACGTATCTAGAGAAGTGGTGCAAAAGTACAGAGTCATGAAGAAGCATTGCCTGCGTTTTGAGCAGTCCAGTGTTGCTAAGGATGAATGCATCGCAGATACAGAGAGGTTTGGGCTGGGAAGATAGGCAACCACCATAGTGGCCTGGTGAGCAGTGCTAAACAGCTTGGACTATACCCCCAAAGCAACTGTAAACTATCAAAAGATCCTTAAACATGATTTGCCAATTTTATAAATTTTTTAATATATATTTGCTGTAGAAATGTAAGTAAATACAGAAAACTGTAAAGACAGAAAAATCTTTCATTAACCTACATCCAGAGAAAATCAATTTTGACATATATTTCCTTCTAGCATATTTTTGGTTTGTACTTGATATGGTATATATTACATTTATCATATGAATTAAATCATTTAGGTCTTGTTTTAGCCTCTTAATGTATTAGCCTTTTGCTTTCCATTAAATATTTGTTGAGGCCATAATTTTTAGCATTTTGATTTGGCTTAAGCATAAAATTATTTCATCATCCAATGATTGTTGGTTAATGTGTTGTTTCCAATACATTATCATCATACATAAACCGAACCCCTATGCCATTTGAGGGCTTTCTAGCCTTGTAAGATTGTGGTAAGTGTACCCAGATGACTGCTAAGTCCATGGCCTGTGGAAGACTGAACCCTCCCCAGATTTCCTGCAAATTCCTGGGATTCTTTTGCACTCAGAACAGCAGTTCTGCAAATGTGGTCATTCAGGGGTACTGCGAGGTCAACATTATTTTCATTGTATTATGAAGAAATTATGTGCCTTTTCATTCGCATTGTCTCATGAGGGCGAAGTGGAGTTTTCTAGGTGCTACAGACATGAGATGACAGACAGCATCCTTCTCACGGGAATGGAATGTTTGGTTGTACTGCTTGGTTTTTTAAAAATTTTCAGGACTAATGTTGAAGACAGTGAAGATGAATAGGTATAACACAATGGAACAATAGCCCACTGGGGTCCTCAATACTTTTTAAGTGGACAAGGCTCATAATACAAAAAACTATGAGAACTGCTATCTTCGTGCAATGTGGCTTTTTTTCCCAAAGCTGGAAAATTCTGTTTCTCAGAGTTAATATGGTGCCAACTCTTGATTAAGAGTTTTCTCCATATCAATATGTAACTACTGTTTAGATGATTAAAATTCCTAATATCTTAACTTTGGATAGGAGTAAAGAATGGAGGGTGTGGCATGTTCATATTTCTGCTTCAGAAAGTTAGTGCAGAATATGCTAAGAGAACATGCAGAGTCCGGCTAGGATACTATTATGTAAACCAGGTGAGAAAGGATGAAGCAGTAATAGTGTGACTGCAGTAGAGCCAGATAAGTGAGATGTGGGAGAGATGGAATCCCGGGCTGCTCTATTCGCATCATTTTACAAACAAGGAAATAAGGGGCACAGTGGTAAAGTAAGGGTCAGGGTAGGTTTTGAAATGGATCTCCTGAAATACCAAGTCTGTTGTCCTTTCTACTACACCAGAGCTCAAGACTTCATTGTCCATGAGAAAAGACACTTGTTAACCTGATCATAAAGGTGATAACAAATCTAACAACTCACTATTTTCAGAGCGGCTTTGTTCACAATCTTACAACTCCCTGGAATGTATTCACTTACGCGTGGATGTTATCTTCATGGGTCAATGAGTTTGATGTGGTTCTCATTCTCTATCTCTGCCTTTTCCTTCCTCTCTCCCCTTGTCTTTTTTCTTTTCTTTTAACTTATTTGTTATTAGAACTGCCCACGTAACAGTACTAGATGATGGTCATAAGTGAAACGCATTTGCTTTACATATATAATCTTCTCAACACTTCTTTGTAATTTGTTTAACTATCTTATTCCACAGAAGCTGTGTCTGCCCTTTGAGATCACAATCCTTTGCAGGATCAGGCAAACGAGTAAGTGTGGTTTTGTTCAGAACTTTTCTGTAGGAGTGCTAATTATGAATTCTGACATCTCTCAGAACTAGAAAGTCCCATCCAAATATTAGTTTGTGATTTCTTTGTCAATATAGTTCCCTGTAGCAATATGGTAGCTATTAATTTGACTCCAACTTTATGAAGACAACAAAAGACGTTAGGTCATGTCCATATAAAACTAAATGGTTGCTATCCTCACTGCTCTTTTGGAGGAATATCTTCCTTTGAAATATTAACTCCTCAGTCATTGTTTCCACTTAATGATTTCAATTTTGACTGCATATTTTCCCATTGAATTATTAATACAAAGGGGAAACTGTGAACTGCTGTATACGTGTTCTGTATAGTTCCATAAACAATAATGCTTTATGTCCAGCTTCATTAAATTTTATAGTTAGCAAAATCCTTAAATATAGTTAAAATAGTCTATTGGGGGGACAAAAGAAAGAAAATACTTTTAAAGAATCACAAAAGTCAAAGGATTTTGGAGAAAGAGAAATATGTTTTATTCTTGCTTAAGATATTTGATTCTTTCTAGGCTCTCTCCTTATGAGCAAGTGCACACACTGAGAGCTTACGCAGTGTCATATTTCTCAGCATGAGTAATCGCAGAAAGTAAATATGCACTAACACTGGAAGCAAGTGAAGCCTAAAATGAGGCAAAAACAGCAGGGAAATGAGAAAATTGGGAAGTTTTCTATTTTTATGATGCTGTTAGACATATTGCCCAAAGACAACTCTGTATATTATCAGCAAAATCTAGACTAAGAAGACAGAAGTAATTTTTTCATAGGGATAAATGCATTTATCCTTTTCCACAGCCCATCCTCCATGTTAAGAGTTCTTGATAATTTTCTAGGCTGTTCTTCAGACAGACTTTCTGTTTTACTACAATCACATATTTTACTTCAGATCTAATTGTTCATGGTCTAACTTCTTGTGTTCTAAATGAGGGCTTCATTAGCTTCAGGGTAAAATCTCATTTTCCATGAATGCTACCTCCGGAGTCAAAATTGAAGATATAAATGTCAGAAATGTTATTGGCTAGAACAAAAGTCTATCTGATCCAAGTGTACAGTATAATCGAGGAAATACTGTAAGAGAGTGGGTACTTTTCGTGTCTTTCACCTGAAACTTGGACTAAGGTTACATAAACATTCTTGTTTTTAAAATTTTTTAACATTCATTCACTTTTTGAGAGATAGAGAGAGACAGAGCATGAGCAGGGGACAGCCAGAGAAAGGAAGACATAGAATTCAAAGCAGGCTCCAGGCGCTGAGATGTCAGCACAGAGACCAAATGTGGGGCTCAAACTCATGAACTGTGAGATCATGACCTGAGCTGAAGTCAGACAATGCTTAACCGACTGAACCACCCAGGCACCCCATATAAACATTTTTAAATTCCCTTAGAACATGTCCAATATCCACACTGGTAAAGGGGGCACAGTGAAGAGAAATTAGAAATATGCTTGGATATCTCATCCTGAGCTATAAATATATACAACAGTAAGACTATCTCAAGCATTACAATGATTCTTATCAGATTTTGAGGTAAATTTTGAAAAGTTGCAAAAACTTATAAAAAATAAGTCTCCCAACTTTGGGAAAGATGTTCCTAGAAATTCTGATTATTCCAGTTTGAGCAACACATGAGTTCTGTGGGGAACAAACCTGGTCATGGAGCAGAGGGGTTGAAATCACACTTACCAATGTAGGACATAAGGACATACTGTATATTTACTTGTTTATGTGTTTATTTCTTGTCTTTACATTCCAAAAAGTACATGCTGTGGCAAGGACTTGAACTGTCTTGTTCACTACTGGAGATCACCTTGTGGCATACCGCAGGTGCCTTACAACTATTACTTTAAACAATAGATACTCTGATTCTCCATTTAGTAGCTCAAGCAATTTGCTTCACTACCTCCTTTTACAGCCAAGGTTTATTTTTAGTTTCATTAGCATGGTCCTCCCATTGTACACGGTAAACAAAAACTGGAAGCTGTCAATAGTTATTTCACTTAGTGGATGAAGTAGTTAGATTCCTCTCTAACACATTTTGTTTCCTAGATCATGAGAAATACTCACTACTCCCCTAGAGAAGCCTCTAGTGGATGCCAGGATTATGCCATTTTCTTGGGTGTCTATGAAGGAGAGTGCATCTTCTGACTCATGAAAGATGTTCTCAGTTCAAATCATGGACTTTGCATAACTTTGACTGTCTACCATGACCTCCTGAGAGCCTTGTCTTGGTAACAGGGAACAGTTTTGTGGGCTTTTCCAAGACTTGGAATTTTTCCACTGATCTCTCAACCCAGAATAAACTTACTCCCTCCTGTGCCCTATATCCACAGTCTACTACTCCTTTAAATATTATCATAAAACTGCTTATTTATTTCAGGAAGTATTTTCTGACTGTCCCAGAGTAGATGACTTTTCCATAATTTTATATGCCTCATTGAACTCTATTTGTACCTATCAAATGGTATTTTTTTTCCAATGATGTTATTTAGGTGTATTTCTCATAGTCTACTGGAATCTGTGATGGGATAATGATATCTGCTTATCTTTTGATCACACCTATGATCTCCTGAAGTTTAGATTCCAGTGGGGGTTAGTAATCAAGTAGATAAGGTTGTAATTAAGAAATATAGCATATTGAGAAGTGCTCCACAGAGAATGAAAATAAGGTAGCACAATAAAGAGTGGCTTGCAAGTGGTCAGAGAGGTGGCATTTGAGGTCAGATCAGTATGACATCAGTAAGACATGGAGTCTTTTGGGTGCAGGCAACACCTCTTACCAGGCCTTCTTCGGGAACACACTTGGTGGTAGAGGAACTGAAATAAAGACTGTGTTGCTGGTGCACCTCAGGTGAGAAGGAGGGTGAACTAGTGTGAAGTGTGAATGGAACAGGGACCAAACAACGTAGCCTTGTGTAAACCAAGACAAAGAGTTTGAACTGTATTCTGAGTAAAGGGGAGCATCTCTAGGGGCCCCATACAAGGTAATATGCAATCAGATTTGGTTTCTTAATTCTCTCCCTCCTACCTTCCATTGGTCACTCCTTTTTCCTTTTATCTTTCTTCTTCCCTTCCTGTCCCCTTCCCTGTCCCTCCTGTTCTCCTGTCCCTCCCTTCCTCCTTTCTTTCATTCTTTCCTTCCTTCCTTCCTTCCTACTTTCCTTCCTTCCTTCCTTCCTTCCTTCCTTCCTTTTTCTTTCCGTCCTCCCTCTCTCCCTTTTCCCCTTTCTCCTACCCTTTCTACCTACATTTCCTTTCTTCTTTTATTTCTTTTTGTCTGTCTATTACTTTGTAAGCATTCTGACTGCTCTGTGGAGAATGCAATGGGCAGAAGGTTGTTGCTGGCTGCCTTCATGTGCCTCCACTGGTTTCTGGCATATAGTAGCACTCACTGCAGTAAAAATATGGAAAGACTAGAGCAATAAGATGATCTTATAAATACTGTTTAAACAATAGCACACCAACGTTTGTCTCCTTGCTCACCGTGGGCCCTTTCAGCTGCACAAAATATTGAAAACGTTGTACAGTGTGTGCTATTGTGTGTGTTTCCCTACCACAAAGTGCTGCAAGAGGACATAGATTTTTGTCTGTTTGGTGCAATGGTATATCCCAAGTGCCTGGGAAAGTCTGTGGCCAAAGTCAGGGCTCAATAAATACTAATTGAATTTTCCTTTCTGAATCTTCTTTCCACTTGTTTCTGACAACTTCTCTAATTTACAAAATGGAGCTGAAGTGGTACAAAGGACGGGAAAAGTAGTGGAACTGTGTCCCTGCCTCCCACCCCATGACAGTTCCTCACAATGCTGCATCAAGTCTTATGGTGTCCTTTGCATTTGTGCATTAAGATTTCCATCTGTTGAGGTAGCAAACCAATGTGTTTGTTTTTCATAGTGTTTGGTGATTTTTTTGTTCTGATTTCAATAACCCTTATTTTTCTTTATTTTTTTAAATGCATATTTATTTATCTATAGGGAGTGTCAGGGAGGGGCAGAGGGGGGGTAGAGAGAGAATCCCAAGCAGGCTCCAGTTTTCAGCACAGAGCTCAGTGCAGGGCTCAAACTCATGAAGAGATCATGGCCCGACCAAAATCAAAGAGTCGGATGCTTAACCGACTGAGCCATCCAGGTGCCCCTCTTTATTTTTATTTTGACATCCTTTCCACAGATACCTCTCTTCTAACCATTTTCTGAGATTCTTCTCTTTAACTTTTTTTTTTCTCCACTCTAGCTGAAGCCAGTGGCTTCAAAGGGACTTAATTAGTTCCATGTTTTCACTAGGAAGCCCTTTCCAGAGGTAGTGATTACAGAGAAAAAACAAAGCTTCATTGTTAATATGTTTCGTTCTATCTGGAGCCTTGGTAGAAAAGTTTCTGTTTTAATACTGTAATTCTGACTTTAATCTTAGACAACCAGCAAACCAACTACCTTTAAGATGTTTGCAGTTCAAGGGATGTAGCTATAGTGATGAATAGGGAATTAATTATTCAAGGAAGCTCTGTATTATGTTCGAAATGTGTGTGTGTGTGTGTGTGTGTGTGTGTGTAGGATAGCAGAAAAAAACAAAAAATTGAAGTGCAAAAAAATCTGTAGAGAAATATTATTGAATTAAATTTTTACAATTGGTGGAAATCGAAGATAAAATTATTCAGTCTTTCAGGGTAGAATTAAGAGTTTATTTGATGACACTAAGTTAAGAGAAAATGGATCATGGAGGGACTCTCCAGGAGGGCTGGAAGATACTAGTTTTATAAGCCACAAGGCTATACCATGATACTTGCTGGGAAGTCCTACTAGGCAGCAGGTGAGCAAAATCTGATGGGGCTGAATACATGTAGCATAGGCAATGAGCTGGGAAGAAGGCCTGGCATATGCCAGGAAGGGGGTATATGTCTAAATCAGTGAGATCAACAGACACATTTGGACTTGAGTACAACTCAAGCTAACGTCACTACTTAGAGTGACTGAGCTGATAGAAGAGGGTGTGATAGCAGGAAGATTAATTCATCAGTAGTGTTGACATGCCCCCCCCCCCGACACACACACACCCTACAAGAATAATAGAAACAGTTTTAGGGATAGCGAGGCAGGAAGAATTGTTGGACAGGTCTGGGCACTAGTCCAAGAAAACATCTGAAACAAACATTAGGAATGAAGGTCTGAGTCCAGTTAGACAGAATGATCCTAATTAGTGTGGATCAGGCAAAGAAACCACAGTTGATGTTCTCACAGGTAGTCTAGGGTTAAATACTTGTCACTATAACTATCTTTTAGGCATATTTGTTTTAGAAATAGCAGACTTTCCAGATCTCTTTCAGCAGTAAGAAGGAGCTCCACGTATCTGATCAGTTCTAACTTACATCAGAATAGTGCACTGCCTTTAATCATCATCATTTGCAGATGAGCAGGACTGCAGCACACAGAGGCTGGCATCTGGGCAGAAGGTTGATATTTGACATGCTAAGGACTGTCATAGAAACCACAATAATTGAAGCTGTGCTCTCTTCTATGTTGGTGTTGAATTATATTCCATGCTGTGAATGAATACACTGCTATCTATTTTATTCACTCCACTGATGGACATTTGGCTTGTTTCTCTATTTTTATTATTGAAAATAATGCTGTTCTGAACACTCTTTTACATGCTTCTTTGTGCACATGTGAAATATTTTCTCCTAAGCTAAAAATGAAATTGTTGGCTTACAGGTTATGCATCTTTGCCTTTCAAGATAATGCCAAATTGTTTCCAAAGTGGCCATCCAATTTGTACTCCCAGTAAAAGTTGTGCATGAGTTCCTCTTGATCCACATTCCTACCTACACATAATAGTGACAGATTCTTAATTTTTTTTAATCCAGTAAGTGTGTAACCAGGAAAACTGCCCATCTGAGACCATCTTGAATTGACTGACACAATTGAAAGTTAAATAAATTGTTGTTTTAAGCCTCACTAATATCAGGACAAATTCCTTTCTATGTGGCAATCCTTATACCTGTGCTATAAAAAATAAATTTAGGGTGACTTTATTCAGAAAAATACCATTTGATTCAATAGCATTACTTTCAAATTTGATGATACTAACACGTGTTCACGTCACTATGAATGTCATGTAACTGTCAACCATGCAATTCATGAATCAATGTCAAAATAAAAAAACACCATAATAATAAAAGTAAAACAAAGTTCCATAAATGAGAAGCAAAGAACACATTCAAAAGCAGTCACACTTACATTGAATTTATAGAACTATTTAAAGCAAAAGATAGAAAAGTAGTGATTCATATGTAATTCCATAACTAATCCTATGAGTTAGGTAAAAACTATTACCACCATTTACATAGGTGTCAACCCAGGCCTAAAGAGATGAAATAATGTATAAAAGTTCACTGAGCTAAGAAGTGGGGAGAGCACAGATCAAATCCCAAGTCTCTGATTCCAAAGCCCATGGTCTTCACTACTATGCCAGACCTTCTTAGCCCTGGCTGCACATGAGAATCATCTGAGGAAACTTAAAAATGCCAATTCCCAGACCCCTTCCTGGAAAAATCAAATCAGTATCTCTGGAGTTCTGCAGGGAAATGAGCTGTGTGTGTGTGTGTGTGTGTGTGTGTGTGTGTGTGTGTTTTAACTTTTCAAATGGTAATAAAAATGAAAAGTTAGAGTTAAGCTCTCTTGCATTATGCTTTGCACTTACAGTGAAACCACTAATCCTTAGTAAAGCCTAGATGGTCCTGCATAGCTTAATCCCTGTTCATCTCCAGATTTATCTTGCACCATTTGTCCACCCATGGATTATTAGTATTAATTAAATACACCTTTCATCTTTCAAGAATCATCAGCTGTGAGATGGATTTAGAATTCACACAAGGACCATTGAATCATGTTGATTCCACACTTGAATTCACCACAAATTTGTTTATGTAACCTCAAACAAGTGCTTTAATCCCACAAAGCCATAGCATCCTCATGGACTCAGTAAGTTTGGAACTGTTTCTTGTCCAAGACCTCACAGTATTTTAAAAGTGTAATATGATTCTAAAAAGATTCTACAACTTATGGGAGTTTTTAATTGGCAATAGACTATCAACTTACTGAAAACCAATCAAGTAAGAATTCCAGAATCAGTGAATTTTCTGTATTTCACTGCCATCTATTGGATTTCATCTGTATCCGAAATATTTTGCTTTTTGTTTTTTTTTTTTTTCTTTTCTTTTAGGCTTCCCATATGCAGATCAATTTACGTTAATCAGGCCTGTGTACTTTGGAGATGAAGTTATGTGCCCTTTTGAATAAAATGAGATTTCCTTGTATTATTGAGAATAAGCCTGTTGGAATGACTAAATATTCTGTTAAGGAAATATATCTAGGGACTCCCATTCTTACTATCTATAATAGTTACAAGTTTCATTCAACACACAGAACTAAGATAAAAATGATTGGATTATTATTTTTTAAAGCTTATTTATTTTGTGAGACAGAGACAGCAGGAGTGGGGGAGGGGCAGAAAGAGAGGGACAGAGAATCCCAAGCAGGTTCTGTGTGGTCAGCACAGAGCCCAATGCCAGCTTGAACTTATGAAACCATGAGGTCATGACCTGAGCTAACACCAAGAGTCGGACACTTAATGGAACCTAAATCACCTAAAAATGATAGTATTATTTATTTAAAGAAAATTACACCAGCCAAGGATCTTCTTCTCCAAGATTGAGCTGAGATGTATCAGTAAAGTCTTCATATTATTTAAGCTATCAATAATTTAGGTAGACTTGCCAATATTGGTGGATAGAGTTTTATTTTGGGGAAAGATGTAAGTAAGGGGAAAGAAATATGAACACTTGAGGGGACCCAAATCTTGAGAAACCATTTTTGAAAAACATTACATATAGTTTTTCATATGTGCTAGTGTACTTCAATAACTATCTTCAAACACTTTGGGAGGTGTCATCCAGCAGTAACCAGCATCTCTGTAAGATGCAGTTTCACAACCTTCTCAGAAGCTTCCTGGGTATAATCTGAAACCGTCCCCCAATACACAGATGGCAGGGGAGACCAAAGAAAGAGGCAGGCTGCTCCAGGTTGATAGATGGCAGTTTTAATAATAGCAAAGGGAACTTACATGAGGCTTGTCTTTGGTGGTGGCCCGATCAATGGATCCCTGTACATCCCCTCCAAATCTTAAGTTTATAAAGAGGTCCTAACTGGGCTCACTCACATGTACCATGCAAGTGTTTCAACATCACAACACCATTGTAAGGCTATGTCCTTGGAGCAGCCTCTAAAAGTGGAAAAATCAAGAGGAATCCACACTGCAAGGACAGGGGAGCAAGTGTGAGTCAGAGTGACTGGGTCCAGTGCACTAGCCATTTGGCAGTCACAGTTTTTTTTTTTATCATGTTCCCCAACAGAAGACAAAGCAAAAAAAAAAATTATTTTTTATTTTCCTGATGCACATTTTTCCCCAAATTATGATACATTCTGAGAGTGGATAATTTATACTTAAAATTTTTTTAATGTTTATTTTTGAGAAGGAGAAAGAGAAAGAGCACAAGTGGGGGAGGCGCAGGGTGAGAGGGAGACACAGAATCTGAAGCAGGTTCCAGGCCCTGAGCTGTCAGCCTAAAGCTTGAACCCAGGAACTGCAAGATCATGTCCTGAGCAGAAGGCAGACACTTAACAGACTGAGCCGCCCAGGCGCCCTGATAATTTATACTTAATTGAGGATATATCATAGCTAATATTCAGCATCAACTTTCTCCAGCATTTTATTTAAAAATTCAAATAGTAATCAAAGGACTTTTAGAGTTAACATTTATCCATAACCTAGATTTAACCATTAATATCTTACTACATTTGCCTTATCACATCTCCATTCCTCTATCCAACATTAATCTCTCTCATTTTCTCATTTTATTGATGCAGATACCTGTACACTTCTCCCTAAATGTCTCCCATGACAGATTTTCATGTCATTAGCTGGAGTCAATTATTTGTTTAAAATTACGTAAAATTTACATACAAAACATACAAATATTAAGGCAAATTGCTAGGTTTTGACAACTGAATACACCTGGGTAATCCTATTCCTATCAAGTTACAGAACATGATGATAATGCCAGAAAATTTCCTCACCTCTTTCCCAGTCAGTTCCCAGTCTTTACCCCAGAGGAAACTGGTCTTCTCATTTTTCCATCAAACATTGGTTATACATTGTTTCTTAGACTTTCATATAGAGACATACGGCATATGCTCCTTTATGTAATGCTTATTTCATTCAGCATGGTTTGGGGATTCATTCATGTTTGTTCTGTGTATCAGTAGTTGGTTCCCTTCTTATTGCTGAGTGCCATTCGTTTATGTGACTATATCAGTTAGTTTATATATTTTCCTGTTGATGGACACTGGTTATTTCCAGTTTGGGGCTGTTTTGACTAGAGCTGCTTAGAACATTCTTATACAAAACTTTTTGTGAAAATATGGTTTCATTTTTCTGCAGTAAGTATCTGGGTGTGAAATTACTGGGTTTTAGGGGAGGTATAATGTTAGTTTTATGAGCAACTGTCAGATTTTCCCAAAGTAGTTGTATCATTTTATATCTCTACCAACAATGTACAAGAGTTCCAGTTTCTCTAAAATACTGTCAACATTTGGTATTGTTTAGCCATTATGGTTGCTGTGGAATGATATCTCATTGTGATTTTTAACTTTAGTCCTTGGTGGCTAATGATATTGAACACTTATATGTTTGTTGGTTATTTATAGATCTTCTTCTATGAAGTGTGGTCTAATCCTTTACCCATTTTTAGTTAAGTCATTTATCTATGATTAAGTGGTAGATTTTTAAAAAAGATTTTTAATGTTTATTTTATTTTTGAGAGACAGAATGAGACAGAGCATGAGTGGGGGAAGGACAGAGAGAGAAGGAAACACAAAATGGAAAGCAGGCTCCAGGCTCTGAGCTGTCAGCACAGAGCCTGATGGGAGGCTCAAACCCACGAACCTCAGATCATGACCTGAGCTGAAGCTGGATGCTTAACTGACTGAGCCACCCAGGCACCCCTAAAAGGTAGATGTTTTAAATATATATATATATTTGGTATCAGTCTTTGTCATGTATATATATTACAGATATTTTGTCCTGAAGTATGGATTCTGTATTTATTTTCTTAAGAACTGTTCTGATGAACAGAAATTTAAAATTTTGATGAAATCTAATTTATCATCTTAAAATACTATTCTAAGAAAGTTAAAGTTTTCTGACTATTGCCTTAGTTTTTTCGTTTTTGTTTTTTTCACTTTTGTTTTTTCATTTAGGCTTGAAGAACTCCTTTCAACATTTCTTGTAAGGCAACTCCAGTGGTGGTGAACTCCCTCAGCTTTTGTATGCTTGGGAAAACTTTTATTTCTCCTTCATATCTCAGGGATAACAGTGCTAGATTCTTGGCTGCATGTTTTTATCTTTCACTACTTTGAATATGTCATTCTTTCCTGGCCTCTAGAGTTTCTGCTGAGAAATCTGCATATAGCCTGGCATAAGTGCCTTTGTGGGTTAATGGGTTCCCGCCACCCACACAGTTGCCAGTAAAATTCTTTATCATTGACTTTTGACAGTTCAAACATAATGTGTCTTGGAGAAGGTCTTTGTGCATTGAGATAATAAGGTGTTCTATTGGCTTTGTGTACTTGTATATCCAGTTCTCTCCCCAGGTTTGGAAAGTTGTTGGCTATTATTTCTTTACATACCCAATCTGCTCCCTTCTTCCTCTCTTCTCCTTCTGGTATACCCATTTATCTTATGCTGGCTCATCTGAGTGAATCTGAGAGTTCTTTTAGGGTTTCTTCACTTTTTTAAAAAACTTGGTTCTCTCTCCTCTTCAACCTCAATCATTTCTATAGTCCTAGCATTGAGCTCCCCAATTCTCTCTTCCAGCTGATCTGCTCTATTTCCAATGCATTCATCATCTCATTTATTGAGATCTTTACCTCCAGAATTTTTGTGTGGTTCTTTTCAGGAATTTCTATCTCTTTGCTAAAATACTTCTTCTGTTCATTAACTTTATTCATGAGGTCATTGAATTACTTTTCTGTGTTTTCTTATAGCTTTTTGAATTTCCATATAGCAGCAACTTTGAATTATTTATTACTTAGTTAGCAATACTCCATGTCTTTGGGTCTGAGTGCTGGAAAATTGTATTTTTTCTTTTCGCGATACCACATTAGTGTAATTGTTCATGGTGTTAGATGAAAAGAGACTCTGCTGCAGCATTTGAAGTAGCAAATACCTTCCTTATTAAGGGTAATAAGGCTTTGTTTATTTTGGTTCTGACAATTGATAAATAAGAGCCTTTCTCTTTTTTTCTAGAAGGCAGCATTATTGTACAAGTTTTTGGTTTATCTTAATGGAGCTAACTTGCTAAGGTTTGGGAGCCACACATTAAAAACAAAAAAGCCAACAGAGGGGAAAAAAAGGAGGATTTGGTGGCAGAGTAAGGGTAGTACCTAGCAGTTGGGGTTTTTTGGGTACCCACAGCCTGATAGGGTGATTGTTGAGTGAGGGGCCTCTCAGAGGTCCATAGGTTCATTCACCACACCCCCACAATAGGAGAGGCTTTCTTTCAGTTCTCTCTGTGAGCATTTCTCTTTCCTTTCCCTCCCCCCCAGTCACTGCTGTCCCTCTTTAGAGAGTAATGCGTCCCTACAGCTGCAGCACTCTTGGAGGGGAGCCCCATGCACTCACCACCTTCACCTTCCACCTCCTCTTAGCCCTGCCAGACCTGCCACTGCCCTCTCTGCCACTGCCACCTGCACCACCACTGGCCTACTGCCACTCCCCTCACTCAGCAGCCTTTTCTGTGGTCCAACGCACCCACTTTTGGGTTCACAGATGGATGGGTCTCTGCAGTATCCTGGTAACCTGTGCACAAGTGCTTTTTTCTTTTTTCCCCAGTTATGGATGTCTAATTAGTTGTACATCTAAGGGGAGAGAAAAAAGATATTTCTTTTTCTCATGCTGCCATGATGCTGATGTCACTACCACCCCCTCATCTTTCTTTTTTTTTCTTAATTTATTTTATTTTTGAAAGAGAGAGAAAGAGTGCATGTGTACACACGTGAGCAGTGAAGGGGCAGAGAGAGAGAATCCCAAGCAGGCTTTGCTCTGTCAGGGCACAGCCCAATGCAGGGCTTGATCCCATGAACCATGAGATTATGACCTGAGCTGAAATCAAGAGTCAGACGCTTAACCAACTGAGTCTCCCAAGCACTCCACCCTCCATATCTTTCAATTAGCTTCTGTGTCCCTTTGATATACCTTCATCTATATATATATATGGTGTATATATATACTATAATATACTATCTCATATATATCCTGTATATAGTAATATATGGAGAGTATGATATATATACAACATATATAATACATATATATGTATATGTATATATATATATATATACACACACACATATATATATACACACACATATACACACACACACATATCTATATATACACACACATGCAGTAATAGATGTAACAAAATTCGTGCAAGATATTTTTGGAGAAACGTATAAAATTTTACTTAAAGTCATTGAAATAAAACTTGTAAGGGAAGACCCAGTATTTCGAAGTTACCAATTCTTTCAAGTTACCAATTCTTTCATCCAATCCATATAAAAATACCAACATAACTTTTCAGGTAAATGTAAAACCTGATTCTAAATTCATATGAAAACAGATGACCAAAAATTTCCAGGAATATGTTGAACTAGGGGTGCTTCTTCTATCAGATAGTAAGACACTGAAAGCAGTAGTACTTAAAACAGTGTGATATTTGGGGCACCCAGGTGGCTGAGTCGGTTAAATGTCTAGCTTTTGATTTTGGCTCAGGTCATGACCTCACGTTTCATGAGAGCGATCCCTGTGATGGGCTCCGCACTTGGGGTTCTTGGGAGTCTCCCTCCTCCTCTGTGCCCCTCCCCTGCTCGCATGCATGACTCCCCCATCAAAATAAATAAATAGATAAACTTAAAAAACAAAGCAGTGTGATATTGGAATGAAATGAAATGGAATTGGAATGAATAAAAATGAAGTTAATATGTCAAAGGTGATACTGTAAAATAGTGGGGAAAGGGGAAAGGCATCAACAATTTCTAGTGATATTATATAACTGAGTATGAAAAAAATCATTTTAAATGTTTAGAAAAAATGTTGACAAATTTGTTTATGATCTTGAGATAGACCCAAAGCATAATCCATAAAGGAGAAGATTGATAAATTGATTTTTTCAAAGTGTGAAAACATCTATACAATAAAGACACCACTAATTATGTTTCAAATGTGACATGTAGGGATAAAATATTTGCTGTTATTTTTTAAGCAAAGTATTACTTTTTTTCATATAAATAAAGAACTCCTAAACATCATTTGGGAAAATGCAAACCTCAACAGAAAAATGCCCAAATTCATGCATGAATATATTGCCCAAACTTACCAGTAACTAACTTTTTTAAAAATAATGAAAACAAAGGATTGGCAAGTCCAAATATTAGTATTTTTGTGAGGAAATAAGATCTCTGCTGCTGATGAGAGTGTAAATTGCAAAAACTCTTTGGAAATTGATTGACTCAACTACAGAAATGCTGAATGCGCTAAAACAAAGCTCTTTCATGTCTAGGAATATATCCTGGAAAATTCATGCCTGTGCCCAGAAGACATGTAAAAGAATGGTCATTGTCATATTCATCGTAAGAATAAATATCGGAAAATAATCTAAATGTCCACCATGGGAAGAAAAAAAAAAATGTATGGTTATTCCTGAAATGGGAAACAATGTAACCGTCAAAATGAATGAACTAGAGTTACAGGTATCAACAGGGAGATGTGTTAAGAATATATTATGTGAGAGGTGCCTGAGTGGCTCAGTAGGTTAAGCTTCCAACTTTGGCTCAGGTCATGATCTCAAGGTTTGTGAGCTCAAGCCCTGCATGGGGCTCTGTGCTGATAGCTCAGAGCCTGGAGCCTGCTTCGAATTCTCTGTCTCCCTCTCTCTCACTCTCACTCTCTGTCTCACTCTCCCTCTCACTCTCTGTCTCTCCCTCTCTCTCAAAGATAAATAAACATTAAAAATTTTTTTAAAAGGAATATATTATGTGAAAAGAAAAGCCCGTTGCTCAAAGATATGTACAATGCAGCACTATTTTGAAAAATTACACCTGATAAAACAATATTCTGCATTATATTTAGATGCATACGTAAGTGTATAAATGACAAAAGTCATGGATTTGAGAGCTATGTGTTAGAATTGTGATTGTCCCTTGAGGAATGGGGGAGGGGAGTAGAGTTGGTAAGCCTAGGAAGAGAACTTCATAGAAATTTTGTGTAATTCTTTTTCCAAAAAGAGGAAGACATAAAGGATTTTTTTTCACTATTTTAATGAAGTCACTTTTAATTGCATAGTGAAGCAGAGCTCTTTTATTTTTCACTTAAGCAGAGTAAACGAAATCAGAGGCAAAAGCACATTAGCTGCTAATAAGAAATCTCACAAGGCAAACTAAGGTCACGTCTTTCAATAACTTGAGCAAATAAGCAGATGAATGGCCCAGCTGTGCCTGAGGTGAAGCGAAGCATCTGGCAGATGTGGGAAACTGGAAGGACTCTGAGTTGACTCTACATGAGTGACAGATCATTGAATGGACAAGATAACTCCTAAGTCAGGCTTTGTCAAAATAGGGAAAGGTAGTTATAAAATGCCCTCCTTATTTTGAAAAGAAGGAAGTCAATTTACTTAGAGAATAACTCTATATAATCAGTCTCATAACTCCATATCTGTTTGTCAAAATGAGGCCTTTAACCATCTGGTTCCCATTTTTCCCGTCTGCCGAACTTTCTCAGTTCTCCCACTGAAGGTATTGCAGGAGATGACCCATAAGCCAAACAGCACATTGCTCTTTCTAATTAGCTCCCTGTGTCCCTGAAACCTTCTTACAGAACCCACTGATCACGTGATTACTGAAAGCACATTTCCAGGAAGGCAGATGGGGAACCGCCAAAAATTTGCTGGGAGAGCTGCTGGTAGTAGATTGATTCAAAAAGAAACACAACACAATACGAAACAAAGCGTAACAATAACAGAACGTATCCCAGTCCTTCTCTCTGTGTTTGTCTGTCCGTCTGTCTCTGACATTGTCATCATTAGCACATTTCCTTTCTGTGAAGTTCTGAAAAATATAAGGCTGATTTCCAGGACTTCAATCATCACTATGAAAAGCCGAGAGCTCCCATTTAAGACAATAATTACTAAATGAAGGTAAAAAAATAAATGCTATGAGTCATGTATACCCTCCTGCTGTTTAAAGTTGAAACAGGAACTCATAAAATTTCGGCCAAAGAAAATAACATTGGCATAAATGATGTTTTTACACTTATGCCTTTGCATGAATGTCCTTCTGTAATATTCAGATTATAAAATCTTTGCAAGGGACTAAAGAACTCAGCGAATTCACAAATGTTCACAGTAATTCAAAACAGGTTGGTTTGTTGTATCTGTAGCAAAATCCTGTGGATTATTTGGGAATTATCCTCAGTTGATTGGAATCAGCCAATTAATCTAGCTATCCTTTCATTTTTATTCTCATCTCTCCTTTCAAAGGCCCTTGGCCAAGAACTAATAAACTCACACCACCCCAGCCTGCAAAGGATTCGTCTTTGGTTATGATGATTCAAAATTAGATTTTTTATTCCGTTACAAGTACGCATACTCTGGAGTCATTGATGGTCCCTAATGTGGTAATGAAGCACGCTATGCAGATCACACTTACTACTGTGAAATTATCTTTGTGTGATATGTCCATACAGCTTAATTTGTGGAACTCTTCTCTGCTTCATCTATCTTCTCTGCCTCGGTGATTTCATCACATATGAATGGTATTAAGTATCATTTATATTCTAAAAAGCTCAAAATTTACATCTCCATCCTAGAACTTTCTCCTGAGCTCTGGATTTATTAATCCACCTGCCACCACTTTGATGTGAATCTGAAATATAGTATTTTTATAACTGAGCTTCTAATATTTCCCCCCAAAGTGCTCTACCTGTCACTTTCTCACTGTCAGTTGACCATCGTTGAAGTTGTTCAGAGCAGAAACCTTGGGATTCTTCTGAACTCCTCTTCCCCACACACCTTACCTCCAAACTGCCAGGAAAATCTCTTGACTCTCCCATTGAAATGTACCCCAAATCGGACCATTGTTGCTAAACTTGTCCAAGTCACCCATTCCAAGGCTTGGTCTTCTACAGTTCCTTCCTACTGTATCCCTTAGCTCCTACCTCTTTCTACCAACAGTCCTTTTTCGACATAGCAGTCAGAGTGGACCTTTTAGTATCTAAATCCTACCATGTTACTTCTTTCAGAAAGCTGCATTACCTCTTCTTCATTTCACTCGAGGTAAAGCCAAGTCTTACAAAGGCTCACAGGACCCTCAGGATATGCCCTCTCTTTACTTCTTCGTATGTTTCCTTTTCCTCCTGATTTGCTCCAGGTAGGTCTTCTCTTAGGACCTTTCCTCTGGTTGTTGCCAATACCTGTTTGGAATCTCTTTTCCACAAATGTCCCTTTAGGATTAATCCTTTACCTCTTTAAATTCTTTGCTCAAATCTCATCTTCTCAATGAGACCCACTTTATTTGCCTATTAAATATTGCAACTTCCTCCATGATCAGCACGGCTAGTCTTCCTTTCCCTCATTTTCATGGCATTTTTTCATGGCATTTGTCTCTCTCTGAAATGCCATATAATCCACTTATTTATTGTATTATTTGTTATCTGTATCATTTCTTCTAGGGTGTAATATTTTTGAAAGTAGTTAACTTTATGTTTCATTCACTGATGTGTCTAGGTAATTAAAACAGCACTTGTTATATGGTAGAGATTCAGTACTTATTTGATAAATAAATGAGTGAATAATTCTCTACAGCCTGGGACTCACAATAAAGTAAATATTTCTATCACAAATTCCATAGGTCATCTGACTTTATCACTGTCCAAATATTAAGCATCCTCCCCCTTCACCCCCCTACCTCAAGTAGATACTCATTGATGGAGAATAATTACAAATGAATATATATTTAGGATTAGACACTGGAAAGAGATTGACTATCTGGAGAAGTACTAGTTAGCACAGGAAGTCATCATGCCTACACACATATGGATATAATTTGAGTATCCTTGGGTAGGGTCCCTGACCAAAATTACCTCCTGTTCCATTTAATAATTTCAAATATTGTATTTACTAATCTCTTTATTTCTATATAAACACACATTTATCACATGTTTCTCATATGCCATGTTCTAGGTTCTCTACTGACATACAGTGCCGCTTTTTGAGAAAGCTATCATTTAGCTACGTGACCCAATGGAGGAAAAAAATCAAGAGGAGTACCTACTATATGGCAGGTGCTTTGACATCTTGTTTACTCTTCACCACAAACCATGGAGATTTTATTTATTTTGCTTATTTTATGAGAGGAAAGTAAGGTACAGACAAGCAGCTAGTAAGCAGACCAGGGCACTACCATCTTAAATCAAACATCCTGACTCCTCAAGTCTCAGATACGCTCCACTACTATCCTGCCCATTCTACCACCAAATTCCTCTCTCTTTTTGGAATAATGTTGCAATAAAAAGTAACAAATGGTTACTCTGGTCTCCTGTCAACAACACTAACAATAAAAACTTTCCTGAAATGTGTTTGTTAACTCTTTGGTACTCTCGGGTTTACCACTATAATTAATCACACATCCTCTAAGATAATTCACACTGAAATGAATATTATATCCTGAATAATTCAAACACACATTGGAGAATGTGAAAGAAAACAATTATTACAGTATTTAAGATGGAAATAGATCTTCAAATTTTCGGACATAATTCTAAATACCAACCTGTCCTGAAGTGAGAAAAAGGAACCAAAGCCAAGCAAATTCGTGATCAAAACAGAAATCTACAATGGTTGTGTCAAAAGCAAGAGCAGTCGCTTATTCCTAACAAATAGCACACAATTGTCACAGAAATAATTATTAGATGGCAGTCTTCAAATTTAAGTTATAGACAGATAAATTATAAAGCTGGTTATCTTACCAGTTTCCAGAAACTTCTTTATTCATATGTGAATGACAGTGGATTCCTCCTCCCTCTCCTGGGTGAAGTGAAAAACGATTGATTGCTGAATTTGAAAACATTTTAAAATGCTTACTAAGTACAGTACACTTTAAATAACAAATCCTCCATGAATTTTCTCTGAGTCTTATACACTGTCTTCTAAGGTTTAAGCAATTATTTTGTCCAGTCACTCAAATAATTATAGAGTATCTTTTAAACATTTCTTTTTTTTACTTTTTAACATTAACATAAACCTAAACTTTAAATCAAATGATACTAAATGTTAGAAAAATGCCTTATAATTTTTCCTATATTTGCCAGTATTTTTTTTTTTTTACCAATTTTGACTACATGAGATGGTTGTATTAAATAAGATTTTCTGGAATGATGGTTCAAAATAGTGATATGAGGCAGTCTTGGCTTCTTCCGACTGCTATGCATTTACCAAACCCCATTTCCTTATCCTTTTCAATACCCAAATAGACTACATTTTCCATCCTCTCTGTTTTTTTCATGTTTGCTTATTTTTATTTTGGGAGAGAGGGACAGAGAGAGTGCAAGCAGGGGAGGGGCAGAGAGAGAGGGAGAGAGAGAGAGTCCCAAGTAGGCTCCATGATGTCAGTGCAGAGCCCAATGCAGGGCTCGATCCCATGAACCATGAGATCATGACCTGAGCCAAAATCAAGAGTCAGATGCTCAACCAACTGAGCCACCCGAGTGCTCCTCCATCCTCCTTTACAGTCAGGTGAAACCATATAAAGGATGGGATGTGAACAGAAAAGTACTGTACATCATTCCCACACCTGTTCCATAAGAACTTCCCAGTAATCTTCCTTATTCTTTCTCTTTTCTCATCGGAGATCAGAGGCCAAAAGTTCTGCTTCCTTAGCAGATGTTGATTTACAGAAAAAAAAAAAAAAAAAAACAAGAGGATTCCAATTTCGATTTTAGGGTCAACACTTAGAAGAGCTGCCTAGTAGAATTACCGCTCTGAGAACTTTTCTTAGGTAAGCCACTAAAATGTGGGGCTGTTTGTTACAGTAATTACCTTATCCTGATTATAACACTGTTATTTTAATGGGAATAACACTAATCCAAACTCCTAAACTTAATCTCACCTGTTAGTTTGAAATAGAATTTTCTAAACCATCTTCTGATTCCTATTATATTAATAACTTTATAAGTATAAAATCGATCTGAAGATTTATTGACCTCTTGTTTTTAATTTTCCCAATTTTCCTTTTTCCTTCCTTTTCTACTAATTTTTTATATATTTTGAGGTATTTCTATAATGGTTTTCTGGGGTTGTATTACCTTATACATGTCTTCAGGAAAAAAAAAATTCTACTCTCTGTGGATCATTTTAATGGAATATACTTATTTATCACCTGAAAGTTTGAAGAATTTACATTAAAGTCATCTTGCTCCAGTGTTTTTTTGTGGGGGTGAAGCGGTGGTTTTTGGCAACTATCTTAGTTTCTCTCACGATTACTTGCTATTCAAATATTCTACCTCTGGTCAGTTTCAGACCTTTGTGATTCCCCTGAAAAGTATCCATTTTTGTAATTAAGACATATATTTGTCAATTCCACTGTTTTTTTCCTTCAATTTTTGAATTTATGACTTGAAATTAAAAAAAATTCCAAGGCCAGATCTCAATGACATGCACAAAATCATTAAAAACTACATAGTCTAAAACTAAACCTGCTTAGACTTCTTTTTCCTAAATGAGACAATCATAAATAGCATTCCTTTGGACATTCCTCATAACAAGCTGACTCTTACACTCCTTGTCTCATCCCTCACTGTGAGGCAGTAATAAACAGAACTTGAAATTTTTCCTGATCACTGGTGGAGGAGAAAACAACTAGAGTGACCTTTCACAAGGATAGGAGAGAATTGATGTTTTTTTTTTTTTTAATTTTTTTTTTCAACGTTTATTTATTTTTGGGACAGAGAGAGACAGAGCATGAACGGGGGAGGGGCAGAGAGAGAGGGAGACACAGAATCGGAAACAGGCTCCAGGCTCTGAGCCATCAGCCCAGAACCTGACGCGGGGCTCGAACTCACGGACCGCGAGATCGTGACCTGGCTGAAGTCGGACGCCCAACCGACTGCGCCACCCAGGCGCCCCGAGAATTGATGTTAATAGAGCAGTACTAAATCCAAAAATCAAATCCTCATCAACTGAGTACATGCTCAGCAAATATTTACCAAACAAGTAAATTAATGGTGCCTCAATCACTATTGCTCATATTCTCTTGGATGTTTCTTGGAGAAGAAAGTGGTTTCAGTTTGGTAAACTTTAAATTATATATTTTTTCTTGTTTTGAAATTTTTTAAATGTTTATTTATTTATTTATTTATTTTGAGAGAGAGAAAGAGACAGAGAGTGAACAGGGGAGGGGCAGAGAGAGGGAGAGGGAGACACAGAATCTGAAGCAGGCTTCAGGCTCTGACCTGTCAGCACAGAGCCCAATGCTGGGCTTGAAATCATGAACCATGAGATCATGACCTGAGCCAAAGTCAGACACTTAACCAACTGAGCCACCCAGGTGCCCTTTAAATTATATTTTAAAATGACAAAACATGGTTCGCATGGAATATGCAAGTTTATACAGTAGAAGATCAGCTTAAATGATTTTTGTCCATTTAATTTTGTCTCAAATGCTAGGATTTGTTAAATGAGAGTCTGTTAGTTTAACCTTTTCCAATTATCAGTTGTGGTCTTCATATAGTTATTGAACATTTTGTTATTCATTAAATATGGCTCTCAAAATATCTCCTTTGTAATAAAAACACCCTATTACAAGAAGTTGGCGATAGTCCAGTGGCCTAGGGAGAAAAAGTCCCCTAAACTTTGAAGCTAGTAATCCCTTCATGCACTTTAGAAAAGTAAAATCTAATTCAAACATAGTGTGGAAAATTAAATGATTAGAGATATCAACTTGAAGAATGAAGCACAAATCTTCAAAACTTTTTAGGGATACAAATTTTTTATTCACACTATTGGATCATTTAGTTCCTGTGACGTAAGCAGATGGTGACCATTTTGTGTAGGGAAACCTAATATTTGTAGCAAATATTGGTAGAAATCTGTTGTTTCAAGATTTCTTACCAAGGACATGCTTTTGTAATACTTGAAACAAGTGTATAGATTCTGATTGAGATGCCAGTGGTGAAAACACAGTGGTTCCATGGATGCCTGTTAATTTACCATGTAGCCCCATTCCAACTCCTTTCATTACTTCCCCTGAGCCTAAAGGTAGCAAATGCACCTTTTGACAAAATAGAGTGTGCTGAGACTGACTTTCCTTCCATGCACTGAGTAAAGGAACGCTACCTTACTATTCATTATAAAGGGGAGGCAATTCTTGGGGGAGGAGCCAAGATGGCTGAACAGCATGGAAGTTTTTTGTGTGTCTCGCATGCATGAAATACAGCCAGACCAACAATAAACCATCCTGCACACCTAGAAAACTGATCTGAGGGTTAACACAACAATCTGCATAACCCGAACCACAGAACTCAGCAGGTACGCAGCATGGAGAGGTGAACTGGGGGATAGAGAAGCCACAGAGGGCAGGGAGCCACTTTTGCATGTGGAGAGAGGATGGAGTCGGGGAGGGGGGAGAATATGGGAAAAGCACCCCCCCCCCCGCAAAAGCAGCTGGAGAGAAAGTGGAAAAGTGGAAACAGCCGCAGGGACTGAACTAAAAAGGGAGAAAGGAGAAAGGAGAGGGTTTAAATTCCATTAAGACAACAAACAGGGGGAGCACAGAGTCTGAAACTCTGCAGCTCAATACGTGGCAGTGCTCTGGTGGGAAGAGTGAATCCCCAGGAGCAGAGTAGAGTCCAGGGTTCTTCAGGCCACATGGGGGGAGGCAGTTCCCCTGCTGGAAGGACACCTGGTAGAGGCTGTGTGAGTCCCCCAAAGGCAAGTCCACAGTGGACCTGGGAGAACAACCACATTCGCTGGTACTGGAACAAGGTCCTTAAGGGTGAGCCTGGTGACAGATGTGTGCTGTGATTTTCCATAATCCCTGAAACATTGCTGCTACATGGTCTCGTGAACTTTTTCTGGGGCGGGCTGGCAGCCAGCCACAGTCTCTGGGCATCGGCAGCAGCACAGTCCTGCAAACGTTCCTGGTGCGGCTGGCACCCGGCCATTGCTCAGTGAGACCCTCCGCAGAGGGGCGGAATGGGTCAAAGCCGCAGTCCCTCAGAGGTAAGGGGTCAGCAAAAACAGCCACATCTGAGACAAAACTCAGGAGGGAGGTTCTGCCTGGGGCTTGGTCACGGACAGTATAAAAGCAAGGAGTGGATGGAAGCCGAAGACAAAGGACGGGTGCACGACTGCTGATCCAGGAGAACAGAGTTCCTATATGAGAGACTGGGTAGCCCTGTGACGCCATTTTCACCGCTCCCGTGCATGCGCATACACACTGACAATGACCACCACAATCCACCTCAGTAAGCTAAGCAGTGCCATCTAGCAGAGAATGGAGCCGTTACACTGAGCCCCGCCCAAATGGGCCACCCTCGCTCTCCAGGAACACAAGTCTCACCACCTGCTTAGTTTATGGACTATAAAGTGCTTCATAGTTTGATTTCTAGGAGAAAAGAAAATAATTTCAGCCGTATTTCAGTCTGTTTGCTGGTCCATCTATTCGATTTTTTTTTTCTTTTTTTTTCTTTTTTCTTTTTTTCTCTTTTTCGTTTCTTTTCTTTTTCTTGAATACAGAAAGACAAAAAATCCATTTTTATTTTCAATTTTATTAAAATATTTTTCTTTAATTTTTTTCTAATATATTTTTTACTTTCGTGTAAATTTTTTCAAATTCTATTTTACTTCGATTATTTCATTTTAGTTTACTTCAGTGTATTCATTTTTTCATTTGTTCAAATGATTTCCTTTTTTTTCCTTTTTTTCTTTACTCTTTTTTCTCTAATCTATCAAGCCCCTGTCAACACCCAGACCAAAACATACCTAGGATCCAGCATCATTTATTCAATTTTGTGTGCGTATGTGTATTTGTTCTTAACTTTTTAAATTTTAACATTTTTTTTAAATTTAATTTTTTTAATTTTAATTTTTTTACCCCATTAATTTCTTTTCTTACTTCAAAATGACGAAATGAAGGAATTCACCCCAAAAGAAAGAGCAGGAAGAAAGGACAGCCAGAGACTTAACCAACACAGATACAAGCAAAATGTCTGAACCAGAATTTAGAATCACAATAATAAGAATACTAGCTAAAGTTGAAAATAGATTAGAATCCCTTTCTGTGGAGATGAAAGAAGTAAAAGCTAGTCAGGATGAAATAAAAAATGTATCTGAGCTGCCATCTCGAATGGATGCCATGGAGGCAAGGATGATTGAGGCGGAACAGAATCAGTGATATAGATGACAAATGTATGGAGAATAATGAAGCAGAAAAAAAGAGGGAGATTAAGGCAAAAGAGCACAATTTAAGAATTAGAGAAATCAGTGACTCATTAAAAAGGAACAACATCAGAATCATAGGGGTCCCAGGAGAGGAAGAGAGAGAAATACGGGTAGAAGGGTTATCTGAGCAAATCATAGCGAAAAACTTTCTTAACCTGGAGAAATACACAGACACCAAAACCCAGGAAGCACACAGGACCCCCATTAGATTCAACAAAAACCGACCACCAACAAGGCATATCATAGTCAAATTCACAAAATACTCAGGCAAGGAGAGAATCATGAAAACAACAAGGGAAAAAAAGTCCTTAACCAATAAGGGAAGACAGGTCAGGTTTGCAGCAGACCTATCCACAGAAATTTGGCAGGCAAGAAATCAGTGGCAGGATATGTTCAGTGTGTTGAATCAGAAAAACATGCAGCCAAGAATTGTTTATCCAGCAAGGCTGTCATTCAAAATAGAAGGAGAGATAAAAAGCTTCCCAGACAAACAAAAATTAAAGGAGTTTGCCACCACTAAACCAGCCCTGCAAGAAATTTTAAGGGGGACTTTCCAAGGGGAGAAAAGATGACAAAAAACCAAAGAAACAAATTAAATAAAGACCAAAAGCAACAAAGACTAGAAAGGACCAGAGAACACCACTTTAGACCTAAAGACACCTTCAGATTGAAAGTAAGGGGATGGAGAACCGTCTATCATGCTAATGGTCAACAAAAGAAAGCCAGAGTAGCCATACTTATATCAGACAATCTAGACTTTAAAATAAAAACTGTATCAAAGATGAAGAAGAGCATTATATCATAATTAAGGTGTCTATCCACCAAGAAGACCTAACAATTGTAAACATTTATGTGCCAAATGATAAAGCACACAAATATATAAATCAATCAATCACAAACATAAATAAATTCATTGATAGTAATACCATAAAAGTAGGAGACTTCAACACCCCACTCACAGCAATGGACAGATCTTCTGATCAAAAAATCAACAAGGAAACAATGGCTTTGAGTGACAAACTGGACCAGATGGACTTAACAGATATGTATATTCAGAACATTTCATCATAAAGCAGCAGAATATACATTCTTCTCCAGAGCACATGGAACGTTCTCCAGAATAGACCACATACTGGGACACAAATCACCCCTCAACAAGTACAAAAAGATTGAGATCATACCGTGCATATTTTCAGACCACAATGCTATGAAACTCGAATCAACCACAAGAATAAAATTGTAAAGGTAACAAATAGTTGGAGACTAAAGAACATCCAACTAAAGAATGAATGGGCTAAGCAAGAAGTTAAAGAGGAAAGTTCATGGAAGCCAATGATAATAATAACACCACAACCCAAAACCTCAGGGACACAGCAAAGATGGTCATAAGAGGAAAGTATATAGCAATCCAGGCCTTCATAAAGAAGGAAGAAAGATCTCAGATACACAACCTAACCTTATGCCTTAAGGAGCTGGAAAAAGATCAGCAAATAAACCCCAAAACCAGCAGAAGACAAGAAATAATAAAGATTAGAGCTATCAAAAAGGTAATGCTATCGAAACCAACCAACCAACAACCAACCAAACAAACAAAAAAACCCAGTAGAACAGATCAATGAAACCAGAAGCTGGTTCTTTGAAAGAATTAACAAAATTGATAAACCACTAGCTGATCAAAAAGAAAAAGGAAAGGACCCAAATAAATAAAATCAACAATGAATGAGGAGAGATCACAACCAACACAGAAAAATAAACACAATAATAAGAGAATATTATGGGAAAGTATATTCCAATAAAATGGGAAATCTGGAAGAAATGGACAAATTCCTAGAAACATATACACCACCAAAGCTGAAACAGGAAGAAACAGAAAATCTTAACAGACCCATAACCAGTAAAGAAATAGAATTAGTAATCAAAAATCTGCCAAAAAACGAGTCCAGGGCCAGATGGTTTTCCAGGGGAATTCTACCAAATATTTAAGGAAGAGTTAACACCTATTCTCTTGAAGCTGTTCCAAAAAAATAGAAATGGAAGGAAAACTTCCAAACTCTTTTCATGAAGCCAGCATTACCTTGATTCCAAAACCAGATGGAGACCCCACTAAAAAGGAGACCTATAGACCAATTTCCCTGATGAACATAGATGCAAAAATCCTCAACAAGATACTATCCAACCGGTTCCAACAATACATTAAAATATTATTCACCACGACAAATTGGGATTTATACCTGCGATGCAGGGCTGGTTCAATATCCACAAAACAATCAATGTGATTCATCACGTCAATAAAAGAAAGGACAAGAACCACATGATCCTCTCAATAGATGCAGAGAAAGCATTTGACAAAATACAGCATCCTTTCTTGATAAAAACCCTCAAGAAGTAGGGATAGAAGGATCATATCTCAAGATCATAAAAGCCATATACAAAAGACCCAACACTAATATCATCCTCAATGGGGAAAAACTGAGAGCTTTCCCCCTAAGGTCAGGAACAAGACAGGGATGTCCACTCTCGCCACTGTTATTCAACATAGTATTGGAAGACTTAGCCTCTGCAATCAGACAACACAAAGAAATAAAAGACATGCAAATCATCCAGAAGGAGATCAAACTTTCACTCTTCGCAGATGACATGATACTCTACATGGTAAACTCAAAGGTTTCCACCAAAAAACTGCTACAACTGATTCATGAATTCAGCAAAGTTGCAGGATATAAAATCAATGCACAGAAATCAGTTGCATTCCTATACACCAACAATGAAGTAACAGAAAGAGAAATCAAGGAATTGATCCCATTTACAATTGCACCAAAAACCATAAAATACCTAGGAATAAATCTAACCAAAGAGGTGAAAAATCTGTACACTGAACACTATAGAAAGCTTATGAAAGAAATTGAAAAAGACACAAAAAAATGGAAAAAGATTCCATGCTCCTGGATAGGAAGAACAAATATTGTTAAAATGTCAATACTACCCAAAGCAATCTACATATTCAATGTAATCCCTATCAAAATGACACCAACATTCTTCACAGAGCTAGAACAAATTATCCTAAAATTTGTGTGGAAGCAGAAAAGACCCCGAGTAGCCAAAGCAATCTTGAAAAAGAAAACCAAAGCAGGAGGCATCACAATCCCGGACTTCAAGCTATACTACAAAGCTGTAATCATCATGACAGTATGGTACTGGCACAAGAAGAGACACTCAGATCAATGGAACAGAATAGAGAACCCAGAAATGGACCCACAAACGTATGGCCAACTAATCTTTGACAAAGCAGGAAAGAATATCCAATGGAATAAAGACAGTCTCTTCAGCAAGTGGTGCTGGGAAAACTGGACAGCGACATGCAGAAGAATGAACCTGGACCACTTTCTTACACCATACACAAAAATAAACTCAAAATGGATGAAAGACCTCAATGTAATACAGGAAGCCATCAAAACCATCAAGGAGAAAGCAGACAAAAATCTCTTTGACCTCAGCTGCAGCAACTTCTTACTCAACACGTCTCTGGAGGCAAGGGAAACAAAAGCAAAAATGAACTACTGGGACCTCATCAAAATAAAACGCTTCTGTACAGAGAAGGAAACAATCAGCAAAACCAAAAGGCAGCCAACAGAATGGGAGAAGATATTTGCAAATGACATACCAGATAAAGGGTTAGTATCCAAAATCTATAAAGAATTTATCAAACTCAACACCTGAAAAACCAAATAATCCAGTGAAGAAATGGGCAAAAGACATGAATAGACACTTCCCCAAAGAAGACATCCAGATGGCCAACCGACACATGAAAAAATGCTCAACATCACTCATCATCAGGGAAATACAAATCAAAACCACAATGAGATACCACCTTACACCTGTCAGAATGCCTCACATTAACAACTCAGTCAACAACAGATGTTGGCGAAGATACAGAGAAAGAGGATCTCTTTAGCATTGTTGGTGGGAATGCAAGCTGGTGCAGCCACTCTGGAAAACAGTATGGAGGTTCCTCAAAAAACTAAAAATAGAACTACCCTACAACCCAGCAATTGCACTACTAGGTATTTATCCAAGGGATACAGGTATGCTGTTTCGAAAGGACACATGTACCCCAATGTTTATAGCAGCACTATCAACAATAGCCAAAGTATGGAAAAAGCCCATATGTCCCTCAACGGATGAATGGATAAAGAAGACGTGGTATGTGTGTGTATGTATATATATATATATATATATATATATATACATACACACACACAATGGAAATGGAGTCTTATTCGGCAATCAAAAAGAATGAAATATTGCCATTTGCAACTACGTGGATGGAACTGGAGGTTATTATGCTAAGCGAAATTAGTCAGAGAAAGACAAATATTATATGACTTCACTCATATGAAGATTTTAAGACACAGAACAGATGAACATAAGGAAGGGAAGCAAAAATAATATAAAAACAGGGAGGGGGACAAAACATAAGAGACTCTTAAATATGGAGAACAAACAGAGGGTTACTGGAGGGGCTGTGGGAGGGGGGATGGGCTAAATGGGTAAGGGGCATTAAGAAATCTACTCCTGAAATCATTGTTGCACTATATGCTACCTCATTTGGATGTAAATTAAAAAAAATAAAAATAAAATTAAAAAATATAGGGGAGGCGATTCTTTCACAGGGTCAAAGGATTCTTTCTCCTTTCTTTATTCATGAAGAGAAAGAGAGAGAAGGAATAAGCCTCCTTACCCATACATAAGTTAGTGTCCATTTTTAATATATGGTTCAGTAATGGCAAGATAGCACTCAGGCCCTGTCTTGCTGGAATTATATTCAACATATTTCCTATTATAAATTTCTTGCTCCTTCTTTCAGAAAGTTAAAGCCTTACAGTAGTGGTTGCCTGTATATTCATGGATCTAATTCTGTATTTCAAAACTCTTAAGCTTTCCCTAAATGCACGTGTTCCCAAAACAACTTCTGAAAGTGATGATTAATTTAGGAAAGGACAACAAAGAGGTTTGGGAAATACGTGTTCTTTGAAGTAATGTAATGCTAAGACAACTGTGTAAGACAGCATGTGATCTTTACTTGTAGCTGTGGGTGTTTGCACAATGAGTAAAAGACATTGCGATCTGTATATATACTGATTGTGAGTGAAAAAGAAATATCCAGATTCTTTGCTAGTATTCAATAATAGATAAGTACATCTAAGTGCAGGATTCATTAGTGTACTTAGAAATTAAAACTATGTTATAATTTCCTTGAGGTTCATAATGTATAGAGACTTCTGAAATTCATTTACTCTTTATTTCTTTTTCTTTCTTTCGGAAGCATTGGAATAAATTCTTGCAGAAGCTTTTCTTTTGTTACATCTTTTCAGATAAAGTTAGGCTTTAAAAGTCTCTTGAAAAAAGACACTCATAGAAGTAGAAAGTAGAATGGTGGTTATCAGGGCTGGTGGGAATGAAGGAAATGGAGAGATATTGGTCAAAGTGTACAAAGTTGCAATTATGTAGAATGGATAAGTCTAGAGATCTAATGTGAAGGCATGGTAACTATGCTTAATTATTCTGTTTTGAACACTAGATAATGTGAAGAGAGTGGGTTTCAGGTATACTCATCACATACAATAAGTGGTAACTATGTGAAGAGATAATATTAGGTTAACTAGCCTGATGTGGTAATTGTTTTCACTATGTGTGTATAACAAATCATCATGTTGTACACTTACGATACATATATTTTTTTACTATAATAGATAAGGATATAAAAACACATATAAGACTTTTTAAATAAAAATCTGTTGAGAATTGACTGGCTAAAATTGACTTGGGAGTCTACACCAGCAACTAAAATTTTCCTTTGTTCTAAGTTAAATGTAGAACTCCTAATTTCACACATTAATTACAAAAGGGTATGTATTTGGAAAATAATTGTTTCTAAAACCTCCTTCTTTGCTTTTCTAAGATTTTGGTGACAGCTGAAAACACAGGTCCTGTTGGGGCACTCTCTCTTCTGTGAACAGTTTGCTTTCAGACATAGCTAGCCATGGCACCTCTCTTTTTGTTGATTTCCTCAGGTCTGGATTCAAAAGATCAATGGCGTGGCTAATTCTTGGCTAAAAGGCAGTCATTACGAAGTAGTTTTAGATTTTCAGAAAAATTTCAAAGATCGTAGATACAATACCCATTTACCCTCCACTCAGCTTCCCTTAGTGGGGATGATTATACACAACCAGGGCACATTTGTCAAAACTAAAAAATCATCATTGGTACAATACTATTAACTAAACTACAGATTTTATTTGAATGATGCCAGTTTTCCTCTAATGTCCTTTTTTCTGTCCTAGGATCTTATCCAAGACATCATGTTCACTTTATTCACTTTATCTCCTTAGTCTCCTGTGATCTGTGACAGTTTCTGTTTTTTCTTGTTTTCTTGTGATTTTGAGAGTTTCAAAGAGTGCTGGTTAAGTAGTTTGCAGGGTGTGTCCGTATTTGGGTTTGTCTCATGTTTTCTCAAGTATTAATTTTGTTGCTCAAATTGTCCTAGTTTTGGCAATTTGCACCTCTTTTGGGTTGGCTCCTGTGTTCTTCTGACATGCTTCTTCTATATTTTGTTGTTTGTTGTTGTTGTTGTTGTTTTGAGGAAAATCCTTCCTTACTTTCTGGCAAAATGGATGCTCCAAGTTCGTCTTTCATTTACCATGCCCCAGCCTTTGATATGGTATTTTTCCAAGAAGCTCTGGTTCTTTTCGTTGGATAATATTATTTATAAAACAAGATATATGATTAAAGATCTTTTTAAAATAAACATTTTACAACATGTTTCACCACAGTTACACTACGTCAGACATTCACTTTGATCTCCCTAGGGATCACTGTTTTTGCAGTGAACCAAATAATACAGATGAGCATCAAGTTTGAATTGACTCTACCCTTAGACACAGTGGAATTGGACTTTGGACTCAATTGTGGTTTCTTGCTGGAGTAAAGATCATGAAAATCCAGCAGTAGTATTCAGAACTAACATCTGCAGTGTGATTGTTGGTCATCTCCAAAGCCTTATGCAGGTTTCACCCAAAGAGGAGAAACTTTTAATCATACAAAATGTTATGTTCTTTTTTTTTTAAGTTTGTTTATTTATTTTGGAAGAAAGAGAGAGAGTGCAGGGGAGGGGCAGAAAGACAGGCAGAAAGAGAATCTCAAGCAGGCTCCACACTGTCAACACAAAGCCCGATATGGGATTCAAATCCACAAATCATGAAATCATGAGATCATGACCTGAGCCAAAATCAAGAGTCAGATGTTTAACCAACTGAGCCATCCAGGTATCCCCCCACAAGCTACCTTTATAATTACTTTGCCTGATGGTAAAAATGGCATTCTTGTTGGAGATAGAATTGCTACATTTTATGACTTGGTATCATTTTTTTTTCACTGTTTTTGTTAACTTGGGTGCTCCCCTTCTATTCTTTCAAAGACTTAACTTTTGAATGTGAAATAAGACTTTACCCATCATGTTGACTCTACCCTCCATCTAAGCATTACGTCAAATATTTGGTTTTATTGCTTCATGTGATTGCTTATTTGAACAAATCATTTACTAAGGCTTTAGAGGCACAAATAACTAAAACTCAGATAGGTCTTATCCATTCAGTTTTATAAGAAATGATTAATGGTGATCAAAATAGCTCAGGAATAAATTACTGTTTCAGTGGTTCTTCATCTTTTTTGGATCACAGGATCCTTTGAGATTTAAAACCACAGATGATCTTTGAAGAAAAATGTATAATTCTGCATATGTAACTTTTGGATCATTAGACTCCCAACTTCAGCATAATGGGATCCTACATACTATTTAATTATAAATCCTTATTATTCCCCCTGCCCCACCCCCATTATTAAGCATTCTCTTGAGGTCTTGTCTTCTCTTTGCTTAGTTTAAGTAGTTGAACAATGTCAGGAACAGATGTTTCTGTTGTATCCCAGTTGCTGGGATGTAAAAATCACATAGTCTGGTGTAGGGTTGGGAGGGAACACTCTTTCTCAATAATGTAACTATTTTCTTTTGGAATTCATTGTGAAAGCTTTTCTGCTTGAGTGTCCAGTTCTTTTTCAATTTTCTATGGTTTGGATTATTGTGTGAAGCAAGAATAAAATTCATTAACAGGAACTCTGGGAAGGAAAAAGTTTAAGACTCAGTTGTTTAAAGATCTGACAAACTAGGAGTTTCATTTGTTTGTTTTAATTAGACCTAGCTTTAAATTTTTTTTTTTAATTCTAAGCCCAAAACAAATATTGTAGAATTTAGATCCTCATAGTTCTTGACACAGTTAGTTGAACTTTAAGAAGAAAATGCATCTTTACTAGGGGTGGAGAATCTTCTTGGTTGCAAAGATTATACATAGGCACCACTAAATACAGAACTGGATACAATCTTTCTACTAGATACAATACTTCTACAATCTTTGCTGAAGTGAACAAATGCTTAACTTGCAGAGACAGAAAAATATTTATTCCTTTCCACTTAATTAAAAAGCAATATTATTAAACTAGAAAAAATTAATAAAATAAAATAAACATTTTATTTAAAAACAGTTTTAGATATAAAAAATTGTGAAGATAGTAAGAGCTCTCAGATACCTCGTGTTACTAACATCTTATATTGAGGAGGTATGTTTGTTACAATCAATGAATACATACTGATACATCATTAATAACTAAAACTTACACTTAACTCAGATTTTCTGAGTTTTTACCTAATGTCTTTTTCTGTTACAAAATTCTGTCTGGGATATCATGTTACAGTTAGCATCATGTCTTCTTAGGCTTTTACTTAGGCTGTGACAATTCCTCAGACTTTCCTTATCTGCAACTACCTTGACAGACATGAGGAGTAGTGGTCAGATCTTTTGTAGAATGTCTTTAATTAAGATTTTTCTGGTGTTTCTCATGATTACACAGGGTAATTGTGATTTGGAGAGGAAGGTCACTGAGGTAGAGTACCACTCTCATCACATTATATCAAAGGTGCACACTCTCAATATGATTTATCATTATAAATATTGACCTTGATCACCTGATTGAAGTAGTATTTGTCAGGTTTCTCCACTGTATAAAGTTACTCTTTCTATGTTTCTTTCCATCCTGCACACTTCAAAGATAGTCACTGTGCACAAGTCCATACTTAAGAGTAAGGAGTTATGCTCCCTCTTTGAGGGCAGATTATCTACTCAGAATTTTTCTGCTAGAGAGATTGTTCTTTACCATTTATTTATTTATTTAAGCAGTAATATCAGTACGGACTCATGGATACTTACTTCATGTTATATTTATATCTATACCCTAGTGATATCTAGATCTACTTTATTTTCATGCTCAAATGTTTTGATTTTGCAATAAGATACCTAGGAGTGAACCTAACCAAAGAGGTGAAGAACTGTACTCTGAAAACTACTGATGAAAGAAAATGAAGATGACACAAAGAAATGGAAAGACAGCCCATGCTTATGGACTGGAAGAACAAATATTGTTAAAATGTCTATACTACCAAAAGCAATCTACACGTTTAATGCAAGCCCTATCAAATACCAATAGCATTTTTTCATGGAGCTAGAACAAATAATCCTAAAATTTGTATGGAGCCACAAAAGACCCCAAAAGGCCAAAGTAATATTGAAAAAGAAAACCAAAACTGGAGGCATCACAATTCTGGACGTCAAATCATGTTAAAAACTACAGGGATCAAAACAGTATGGTACTGTTACAAAAACAGACGCAGAGATCAATGGAAAAACCCAGAAATGAACTCATAACTAAATGTTCAGTTAATCTATGACAAAGCAGGAAAGACTATCCAATGGGAAAAAGAATGTCATTTCTCCAGTACATGGTGTTGGGAAACTGGACAGCAACATGCAAAAGAATGAAACTGGAATACTTTATTACACCACATGCTAAAATAAACTCAAAATGGTTTAAATACCTAAATGTGAGACAGGAAACCATAAAAATACTAGAGGAGAACACAGGCAGTAACCTCTTTGACATCTGCCATATAACTTCTTTCTAGATATGTCTCCTGAGGCAAGGGAAACAACAAAAATAAACTATTGGGACTTCATCAAAATAAAAAGCTTCTGCACGGTGAAGGGAACAATCAACAAAACTAAAAGGCAACCTTAGGAATGGGATAAGATACTTGCAAATGACATATTTGATAAAGGGTTAGTATCCAAAATATATAAAGAAAAATGGGCAGAATTCATGAATAGGCATTTTCCAAAGAAGACATAGATGGCTAATGGACATGCGAAAATATGCTCAACATCACTCATCATCAAGGAAATACAAATCAAAACTATAATTATATATCACTTCACACCTCTCAGAATGGCTAAAATCAACAACACAAGAAACAACAGGTGTTAGTGAGGATATGGAGAAAGAGGAACCCTCTTGCACTATTGGTGGGAATGCACACAGGTGCAGCCACTCTGGAAAACAGTAGGGAGCATCCTCAAAAAGTTAAATATAGAACTACCCAATGATTCAGAAATTGCAATGCTAGGTATTTACCAAAGGATACAAAAGTACTAATTCAAAGTGATTCATGCAGCCCGATGTTTATAGCAGCATTATCTACAATAGCCAATTATGGAAACAGCCCAAGTGTCCATCAACTGATGAATGGATAAAAAAGAAAAGAAAATGTGGTACACACACAACTGAATATTATTCCACCATAAAAAAGAATGAAATCGTGCTGTTTGCAACAACATGAATAGAGCTAGAGAGTATTATACTAAGTGAAATAAGTCAGAGAAAGAGAAATACCATATAATTTCACTCATATATGGAATTTAAGAAAAGAAAACAAATATACAAAGAGAAAAAAAAGAGTGTGGGAGGCAAACCAAGAAACAGACTCTTAACTACAGAGAATAAACTGATGGTTACCAGTGGGGAGGTGGCTGGTGAGATGGGTAAAATAGATGAAGGGGATTAAGGAGTACACTTGTGATGAGCACCAGGTGTTGTACAGAATTGTTAAATCACTATGTTGTACACCTGAAACTAATATTACACTGTAATATTAAGTAAAAACTTTAAAGTAAAATAAAAAATTGTCTTGATTTTGGACAAGAAAAAAAAATTGGCAATTTCAGTGAATGATGTCATATAGATGAATGATGACATTCAGGTTTTAAAATAAGTCCCTTGGGATGAATTATTCTCAGTGATAATTAGCCACTATTGATTCTGTCTTGCCATAAGTCAGGCACTGTAGAAGATACTTTAAACATATTTTTAGTCCTAAAAACACTAGAAGGTCCCAGTTTACTCATCTCTAATATTTCATGTTCATGTACAGACAGGTTCACCCTGCTATGTGAGACACGTTTCAAAACATGTCTCAAAACACTAGGTTTTATAGATTTCTTTATATGAAACCAAACTGATATCTGGGAATTTCACATAATTCTTTTCAGTAATATTGTCAGGTTTTTAGTTTTGAAGTTAATAAACTAAAAGTTTATGTAAGTTATCATGCCATGATTATATATCAAATATAAGCATTTTCAAATTAAATATAATAGAAATAAAAATTAATTTTAACTGTAGAAATATGTGAAATAGTGTAACAATTCACTAGCCCAATCTGTAGGACCATCCTCCACAACAAAGAATTTTTCCTGATCATGCATATCTTTCAAATATCTTGTTAGACTTTAACATAAATGAAAAATGTATTTTTGATTACATGAGCTAGAATCTTTCTTTTTGATAAAAACAGAATACTTGGGATGCCTGGGTGGCTTAGTCAGTTAAGTGTCTGATTCGTAGTTTCAGCTCAGGTCATGATCTCACAGATTCATGGGTTCAAGCCCCGCATCGGGATCTGTGTTGTGAGTGTAGAGCCTTCTTGAGATTCTCTCTCTCCCTCTCTCTGCCTCTCCCCTGCTCGCACCGTCTGTGTCTCCCTCAAAATAAATAAATAAACTTTAAAAAAAGAATATTTTTGTTTGGTTTTACTATACTCTGAGTTTTCTGGGGGTGCAACTACTATGTCAAATGGGGGAGGGCTTTGTTCAGAATTTAAGGAAGACTTGTTTACCTTTTTACCATGTTTTTATGTGAATTGATAGCTTGTTCCTTTTTATTACTGGTAAGTATTTATTCCACAGAATCTGATTTTAACTTATGTAGTGATTAAAAAATAAATATGGCATTTTCATTATAACAACTATCAGAAATAGGAGGAAAACAATTTATAATAAAACTATGCATTTGTATTGTTAAAATTCTAGCTGACTGCACTGGGAGACAAAATGATGATTATTGAACATATTTATAATAAAACACTTGGAATGAAGAGAATAAAGACAACCAGAAGAAAGAGGAAAGTGTTAGCAGAAATAATAACAAACCAGAGTAAATTTGTGTGTAATAAGAAAAAGGTGAAAATAACCATAATTGAAGTAAGTATATTATGCCAAAAAAATTACTGACTGTTGAAGGGAAGAAATAAGGGAAGTATTTACAAATAAACTGGACTTTATTTTTAAATTTTTTTTTCAACGTTTATTTATTTTTGGGACAGAGAGAGACAGAGCATGAACGGGGGAGGGGCAGAGAGAGAGACACAGAATCGGAAACAGGCTCCAGGCTCTGAGGCATCAGCCCAGAGCCTGACGCGGGGCTCGAACTCACGGACCGCGAGATCGTGACCTGGCTGAAGTCGGACGCTTAACCGACTGCGCCACCCAGGCGCCCCTGGACTTTATTTTTAAATGTAGCATCTAACTGATGTTATGTTATGGGACAGACTTTTGATAAATAGAATAGAAAATGTTTCTCCCATTTAAAACCACATCATATATCTAGGCAACCAACCATTCAGTCTCTATTTCTTAAAAGTAACCTAAACACTATCCTTCAATATTTTATAGGAAGTAGCCCCTAGATTGGAACAACGATAAAATAATGAAGATTCTATACCAAAGTGATATTTCAAACCCCTGTGGACCATATAAGATAACATTTGAAAAGGGTAAACAACACTTGAAAGGTACAGCACAGGGAATATAGTCAATGGTATGGGAACAGACAATGGTGACAGATGGTAGCCACACTTGTGGGGGAGCACAGCAGAACATGTAGACTTGTTCCATCACTATGTAATTTTTATTTCTTCTTGTCCCTCTCTCTCTCTCCCTTTCTCTCCCTCTCTTTCTTTTTCTTAAGAAACAAAGCCACAAACAGTGGTACATTCTTAACCCAAGCTTAAAAGACAAATTAATATGTAGATGTAGTAAATGTAGCTGATTGAAGAAATTGTTATTGTGGCACCTGGAAGGAGAGACATGTTTTATTTACAAAAATACTCTGAGAATCCACTTTGAATAAGAACATTCATGGTTGTCTAGTATCCTAGCCAATGACCACACCGGACCCAGGAACATCTTCCCCACCCCAAACAAACCATGAAACTAAATAATTCCCCAAACCCAAAACCCTAACACATTTCAAGAATGGTCCTCTAGAGGGCACCAGCCTTCTCACTGCTTTAGAACAAGGTTGGGGAAGACAGGAGTTTTCCAAAATGAGACATCACTGCTGTTAGAAGTTCTTCATTCTCCCGACAATCACTTTGATCATCTTTATTTTTGCCATGGTCTTCTGCTATGTTGCATGGCTTTCACTCATTGCTCTCCCGCTCCCCAACTATTACACAGCACACAGCACACTTCTAATCGGGTGCTACTTTGCAAACTATATCCACAGGGCTACAGCTTTCCCTAATCCAAAGGTCCCTCTCAAGATACTTCCCTGAGTGACTCTTCCTTCTTGATAACAAATGATAAAGCAAAAGAATTTCTCTTTTCTACTACATTACATGTCTATTAGACTTTTTACTCACTAGTAAAAATAAATAAAAGTCTCCATCATTTACAGCTGCGATTCTCTAAAAAAAATTTTACAAATTCCAAATCAGTGATTTACAAATTGACTTTAGACACAATCCATTCACAAATGAATGACTCTCAGATATAACCAAGAATCAAACAAGACAGAGGAAGAAAAGAATAACCAAGCTCATTTTCATCATTTATTCCAAAGTGGTTTATTCCTTTGGTTGTAACATGTTCTGTCACATTACCCCATTCCCTAAATCTGCCCTACTAAGCAAGAGGCAAAATCAAATAAATAAATCCTTAGGGGAAAGTGAATGTTGATAACATGCTCTTTTGGACCTCTTTATAAAGGAGCAGAAAAACATATTTTTGTTTCAGTGGGTTCCTCTCTTATCTACCCCACTTCAATATAGTGTTTACCAGGCCTCTCCAATTTCAATCTGAATCATAATAATATGCACGATATACTCCATTTCTACTTCAGCAGCATACTTCACTCAATCACTTTATTGATTGATTCATTGAGACAGCATGAGCAGGGGAGGGGCAGAGAGAGGGAGAGAGAGAATCCCAAGCAGGCTCTGTGCAACGCAGAGCCTGATGGATGGCTCTGGCCCATGAACCATGAGATCATGACCTGAGCCGAAATCAGAAGTCGGATGCTTAACTGACTGAGCCACCCAGGCACCCTCAAGTGTTTTTAGGATAAAAAATTTTCACTGCTTACAAAGGTCAAGAAAATTAACGTTAGCCCTCAGAAATCCTATTTTAAATCTACCTTCCGCAGGCTCAGTGTGGGGTCTCTATCACTCAGTTGCAATTTATTTTAAATAATGTACAGTAACATTTATTTCTTTGAACGATTGAAACCACTGCAAACCAAGTGCCACACATTTAATATTTTGTTTGAAATATCTTGCTTTACCAGAAGAGGGAGCAACTTCTCTAGTCTCTGCTTGATCTGTCTACTTCTCTATAATTGTATCAGCATAAAACATTTGAAAGCTAGCTACAGTTTTACGTGATCCTGTTTTGGCACTTAAATGTTAATCTGTATTTAAATAAAAGGTAAGAAAAGTTAGAGTTTCTAAATTGTATTAAGAAACTGCAATAAATTTTGAGGAACAAATCATTTTGTAATTACCTTCCTTTTCTGAAGAAATTAAATGAGCTATTGGCACAGTTAGGATGTAATCACAGAGAAAAAGAATGCCAAAAGATAGTTTAATGACCTTGAGGTAGTTATTGCTATTCATCTTTCTTCCATTACACTGATGTCATTTTTACTATTTAGCCATTAGCAGATTAAGTGGTGTAAGATAATGCTTTTGATCTTTTACTTCTTGTTTTTATAATATCCTAATAAACATAATATGTGGAAATGGACTAATGGCCAATATAAAATTATTTTAGACTAACCACCTGAAGGTTGGAGGAAAGGGATAATATCAGATATAAATTTTCATTTGTTTTCACTTTTTAAAAAATGTTTATTTTTGAGACAGAGAGAGAGCATGAGCAGGGTAGGGGCAGAGAGAGAGGGAGCCAGAAAATCTGAGCTGGGCTCTGCACTGAAAGCAGTGAGCAGACGCTGGGCTCAACCTATGAACCACGAGATCATGACCTGAGCCGAAGTCAGACGCCTAACCGACTCAGCCGCCCAAGAGCCCCTCCACTTTTTATTACCAATTATAATATAGAACACATTATCTTAGATGATCTTGTCCAAAAATGTGTCAAAATTATTTTTCAATTTATATGATGAGGAAAATATTTATTTCAGCCTGGTTTGCCTTATGCCTAAACTGTTGTTCATGATAGATAAAATGCTTTTGAGATGGTTACATATCTCTGTATATGTCCTTTAAATAACAAATCACCTGAATGTATTAACAATTAGAATTATGGTAATATATGAAATATAGAATCATGAACATACAGGTGTAATATAAAATGCACCTGTTATATTTAAATACAGAACTGATTTTTTCAGAGGCTACATTCAGGGAAGGTAAATTTTGGTGACTTTTTATGGTAGACATGCTATGAACCTGAGGCCTGTGAGTCAGAAGAATTAATATGCCCTTCATAGCTGGTTACCTTACTTTACTGCCAACAAGAACCAAGAGCCTTGCCATATTCTTGAATCTGTTCTTCACTGTCTCTCTTGAGCAAAAAGGCACTTCTCAACTCATTCGGTTTTGGGAGAGAGCCTTGGGAAGAGTGGATGCAATCCAAGGGTGTTACTGGAATTAGGGCTTCACAGGGCCAAGGTTAGTGTGAGCATGGTTGCAGTTTGGTTTTAAGGGTTTTCTTTCTTTCTTTTTCTTTCTTTCTTTCTTTCTTTCTTTCTTTCTTTCTTTCTTTCTTTCTTTCTTTCTTTCTTTTCTTTCTTCTTTCTTTCTGTCTTTCTTTCTGTCTTTCTTTCTGTCTTTCTTTCTGTCTTTCTCTCTTCTTCTTCTTCTTCTCCTTCTCCTTCTCCTTCTCCTTCTCCTTCTCCTTCTCCTTCTCCTTCTTTTTTTTTTTTAAGTTGCCTTGTGAAGCTGTCCCCGGTTGAACCTCCGGTTCCCTCTTCCTCATGGCCTAGATGGAAAGGCAAAAGAGAGTTGCCTTTCATATCGAGCTCTATTTTCCTTTATGCCAAATGTGCCTGCTGGTTATAACAACATGTATGTTATGTCACTCAACTGTGGTAACCCAGGTGGACAGTGACTCTGTAAACTACCAAGGTCCCATGTAGCACATGGAAGGAAACATTAATGGTGATCCAATAGGCAATCGAATTCACATGTGTTACATTCATATCTCTCCTTCAGTGTATACAGTGTGGTAACACAGAGTCTTATTAGTGCCAGTCAGACCTTCCTAGCTAGTGTGTTGAAGCATCCTTCCATCCATTATCATGGAGTAATCAAATTCTCTGCAAAGATAACAAAAGCCATTTCTGTCAGGCTAAGTTATTTTAAACATCAATGAAATGGGATTTTGATGTTAATTTCTTTACCAGTGGAAGAGCATGAGCTTTGGCAGGAAGATGGTGTTCTTTTCTACAATTTCCACTGGAGAGAAGACTTGGAAGTTCTGGCCAGTCTTCAGGGAGGATTTACAACTAAGATTACTGCACTGCCAATAGGAACTAACAGGACAGGGAGGGCTGTGCCTCCTTCTCCTAACCCTTTGTTACCAACTTAGTGACTGCTCTCCCTTGGTGTATCTTGGTATGCAGAGGACAAACTGAATACAGACGGATTAACTGAAGCTGATGAAGATCAAGCTTCAAAGTCCGTCCCCGTTCCCTGCAGGGGCCGTCGCAGACTCTCAAGAAAGGTAATGGTAATATGTTCCCATGGTATTATGTTTTTGTACAATTTGCAAAATATTGTATTTTGATCACAGCTTGTTTAGAACTCTCCTTCATCACACATTTTCTCATGGGGGGTGATGTTAAAGTGTTCCCAGGGATTGTTGGGAAAATAGGAGTTGAGTCGGGCAGTTATCCATCTAGTTTAGGATAGGCAGAATATATTCATGTGGTCCACAGTCTCTTCTAGAGACAGCTAAGTTATTACCAGCTGTCTGCAGTAGAAATGGCTTCTTTGTGGGGCGTCTGGGTAGCTCAGTCGGTTAAGCGTCAGACTTCGGCTCAGGCCATGATCTTGTGGTTCACGAGTCTGAGCCCTGCGACAGGCTCTGTGCTGACAGCTCCGAGCCTGGAGCATGCTTTGGATTCTATGTCTCCCTCTCTCTCTGCCCCATCCCCACTCAAGCTCTGTCTCTCTCTCTCTCTCTCTCAAAAATAAATAGACATTTAAAAAAAGGCTTCTTTGATCAACCATGCTGGAAGAAAGACTAAATTTCTATTATCTCTTTAGAAAATATTACAAGACATGAAACTAATGTAATATTGTATATCAGCTATATCTTAATGAGAAAAGAAAATATTACAGGACTGTTGTCATATGAGGAGGCAATCAAAGACTCTGCATCCAAAGACTAAAAGATTATATGTTATAGAAGAATTTCATGTGGTAACTGATAAATATATTATATTCCTTTTCTAATTTTGTGATATTAGTGTGGTTTGTTGGCTTTATTACATTTGCATTTTGCTGTGAATTCTAATTTATTTTCTTATTTTATTTATTTTTAAATGTTTATTTATTTTGAGACAGAGAGAGAGTGAGTGCAAGAGTGGGGGAGAGGGAGGGAGAGAAAGAATCCCAAGTAGGCTCTGCACTGTTAGCACAGAGCCAAACATGGGCCTCAATCTCATGAACCATGAGATCATGACCTGAGCTGAAATCAAGAGTTGGACATTCATCCGAATGAGCCACCCAGGTACCCCTATTTTCTCATTTTAAATAAACAGTCACCATTATATTATTTTTGTTTCATAATTTTGTTTTCTTTTCTTAAAAATGGTCCCAAGATTTTTTCAAGTTGATATTTTGTCACAAAAGCTGAACTCGGGCTCTGACTCAAAGTACAAGTGGACTCCTAACTATACATGATGCACTAGCTGCTTCCTGTCAGAATTCGGGCACCTTCTACCATGCACCTGTTACACATAGGCACTTTTATCCTGATTTCATAGGCTTCCCAATGTTTCTGCATCCTCTCCAACCATAAGTATGTATGGAAGAAAGCAAATAAGTGTATGGTATGCATATCTTCCTAGTCCTGCTTTTTCCTCTGTCTCTGGGAGTCAAATGGGATCCCAACAAGACAACCTCAGCGTGCTTCTACTTTCTTTCCACTTGAATGACTTTCAGCAACAAGCCTATATATATATCTGCCTGGGACCCTTTACTCCTTTGTATGAGAGCTGCCAGTTCTAGGTGACCTCTAGGTTCCTATGGGGATGAGTCAACATCACAATCAGCAACTATTTATTGAATGCTTACTATGTGCAAGCACTGTGCCAGGCAATGGAAATTAGGGGTTGCTAAGTCCTAATCAGAGGAAATTGTTTCATTTCCTAAAGGAAATTGTCCCTTGCTTTGCATTGATAAAGTACATTATATTTAGCATCACATTTGGCCCTTACAACTCCTTGCAGTGGGTGTTACTGGATATTCTTTACAAATGAGTAAAACTAAGTCTCAGAGCGCCTCCAAGAGCTTATGTGACTTTTCCGAATTCATCCTGCTCCTAGATGTCAGAGCTTGGACTGGACCTCCTATCTGGACTCCACACCACAGTCTTGCCTCTGTGCTACAGATGCTGCCTACCAGTGTGTCCCCTGGCTCAGTGGTAGTCATAGCTGGTAGAATGCCTTGCCAGACATTTTTTTTTGAGCATATCAAATTTGGGTTCTAATTATGCCTTAATCAGTTCTAGCTTTGAGCAGGTCAATTAACATCTCCCAGTTTCAGGGTGCCTGGGTGGCTCAGTAAGTTGAGGATTTTATTCTTGATTTCTGTTCAGGTCACAATCCTGGAGTTGTGGGAACAAGCCCCACATCAGGCTCCATGCTGAGCATGGAGTCAGCTTATGATTTTCTCTCTCTCTCTCTCTCTCTCTCTCTCTCTCTCTCTCTCCTCATCTGCTCCTCTCCCCTGTTCACTCTCTCTCTCAAATTAAAAAAAAAAAATCTAATGAAATGAAATAAAACATCTCCCAGTTTCTGGTTCATTGTAAATCATGGGGAATAATAATAATTATCTCAACATACTGTGAACATTTATAGAGATACTAAGTGCATGAGTTCTGGGATGAGACTGCCAAAGGACAGAGGTGAGGAGGCTGCAGAAAGCACACCACCTAACAACTACCCTCTCAGCTCAGATCTCCATCTCTGTTCCTCTCAGTCTCTGTCTCTTTCCACTTAAAAGCTAAAGACACATGAAGACTTACCTTCTTTGGAATTGTATTCCCTGATTTCACTCCTCCGTCATTATTCCAAAGACAATCTCTACCCTAAACTGTTGTATATCATTCCCATGCATGTTTTATAATTTTTTAAGTTTTTATTTTAATTCCAGTTAGTTAACATACAGAGTAATATTAGTTTCAGGTGTACAACATAGTGAATCAACACTTCCATACACCACCCAGTGCTCATCACTACAAGTGCACTCCTTAATCCCCGTCACCTATTAAACCTATCCCCCACCCACCTCTCCTCTGGTAACTATCAATTTGTTCTCTATAATTAAGAGTCTATTTCTTGATTTGTCTCTCTCTCATTTTTTTTTATTTTTTTCTCTTTGCTTCTTTGTTTCTTAAATTCCTCATATGAGTAAAATCATATGGTATTTGTCTTTCTCTGACTGACTTATCTCGCTTAGCATAATACACTCTAGCTCCTTCCACATTGTTGCAAATGGCAAGATTTCATTTTTTATGGCTGAATAATATTACATGTTTTATAATTTGCCCATATTTAAATTTTTATCAGTAGTGGTATGTGCTTAGCAGAGATTCTGGCATACAGTAAGTTTCAACAATGTTAGTATAAGATACCCTCTTTCTCTGTATCCTTGTCAAATATTGATATTGCTAACATGATTATTTAAAATAGTATTTATTATTTTAATTTGCATTTTCCTCATTACTAACAGACAATACATTTCATAAATTTATTAGCTGTTCAATTTTCTTCTATTCTTAGGTCATCTTCTCTGGTTGAGTCATTTATATTTTTCTTAATAATTTTTGAGGTGTGGGACACCTAAATGGCTCAGCTGGTCATGGGATAGAGCCCTGCGATGGGCTCCACACTGAGCTTGGAGCCTGAATGGGATTGTCTCTCCTCCTCTTTCCCTGCCCCTCCCCCACTTGTGTTCTCTTTCTCTCTCGTTCGCTCAAAATAAATAAACACTAAAAAATAAATTTTGCGGTTCTTTGTTTATTCTGTATGCAAATCTATCAGTTATATAAGCTACAATTGTCTTCTTTTAATCCCTTTTAAATCTTTTAATGGTTCTTTTATTATACGAAAGCCATTAATTTTTGTTATAATTAAGTATGTCAAATTTTCCTTTGGATATTGTGATTTTTCTAACTTGTTTATGAAATTCCTTACTCACCTAGTATTAAAAAGCTATTCTACCTATTTATCCTACACGTTTCAAGCCCCACCCCACAAATGTCTTTAATAAAACTGACAATGTTTTTATTTGTGATGTGAGACAAGTACAGAATTTCATGTTTCCACAATTAAAGCAATTTTTCATAGGACCATTTATTGAGTGATCCAGTCCCACTTTTTATTTAATGCCATACGTGTTATATACCAAGTTTCCAAATATGCCTTGGCTTATTTTGTTCTGACTTATTGGTTCAAATAGTTAACACCTCAACCAGTGGACATTTTTAATGACAGATAGAAATTACTTTATTAATAGAATGTAACTAACAAGAATCTCTGCAGCCAAACACATGGATAGCATTGGCTATTTTTCCTTCAGGTCATACTTAGACATCTTTAGCAACCTCACTCCCATTGTGCAGAAATCATCATGGGATGCTACCTACAGAGTCCTTGCCAACTCAGTGTTCAATTCTCGACTTGCTGACCACTCTAGTGGGTGTTAAAATCCTTTGAAAAGACCATTACAGTAATCCAGCTGAGCTTTCAAATAAGTAATCATGGTGTTCACTTATAGATTTAATCCCAGAAAAAAAAATATGAACGTGGAGAGATAGAATAGAAAATCTACTGGAAGTAGTTCCTTATTAAAACAAATTCCACCAAACTTTGCCAACCATGCTGCTCCATGTGGTAGTAAGCACTGTTTTTCCCAATATTTAATTTTTTAGTATGTGTCTTGAGCAGAAGAGAAGGTCTCATTTGGTGACCTCCTTTGGACCATGACTGGAACTGTTTTTTACCTTTCCCAAAAATTCAAATTTCCAAACTTGTCTGAATTTGTAGTTATAATCATTCCATTTCTTCAGGGTCTGTCCTTGGGAGAACTAGTGTGTATGTCGATGTACTTTATCCTGCTTTGAGATCAGAATTTAAAAAGAATATGACTTTGCTGTGGAAGGAATTGAAACACTCACACATTTATGGAATTTTCATCCCCATAAACTGGGCTCAGTAAAAAACAATTAGAGTATCTCCGAAAACCTTCCACCTAGATAGAGTGGAACTCAATGGTTCCAGTTTTATAGTCAGATAATTACCCATTAAAGTAATCAAATACTGCATTCCCCCAGTGATGTTTCCTTCACTTTCCTTTATACTACGAGCACCTGTGGCAAGTGAGGTGTGTCTGATCCTGATAATAGCCAAAAGGACATCACTCTGTCAAGGTATGCCTGAGAACCTCATCTAATGCAGCCTGGAGGACCAATTCTCAAATTTTCTCCAAAGTACTGTAATAATTCCATTAGAAGCTCAATAAAGTGGCAGGTGCATTGACTAGAGTTCTAAACCAATCAACTTTTAGACAAAATAAAGTTGATTTGTATTTATAAATGTATTCTTCTATTTAGAAAAGTTATACCTTGACTGTAAAAACTAAGGTTACATAAAATGTTTATGTGTACTGAGTCCTCTATTCTTTTCATTTTATTTGATTTTACTGGTTAAACTATGATTCTATCAGACTTCAGTCCAGAAACAAAGGTTATTTCTTATACTGGAAATCTAGAAATAGCTATGAACGAAAAAGAAAATAGTCTCAGTTAAGTTGGCAAAATAGGTGGAAATATTATCTCAGAATATGGAACCAATGTTGTTAGTTGTTGTTAGCAGGCATGATAGCTTTTGAGTTGGTAATATTGAATTAAATGCACATAAAAATGAAATTAATATCTTGAATACTTTTATATTTTGAGATGTTATCTCCAGTGGTTAAACCTGAAGATTAGATGACCTTTGGCTTTCACTACTTTCTCATAGTCATGAAAGATATCATTCTTATATTTGATAACAGACCAACTCAAACCAAATTGTGGCATGTTCCTAGAATAAAAGTCTCTAAGACAGTGAAGTTTTAATTTTTAAAAATTAACAATGACTTGTAAATAATTTGGCACATGCACCCCAATGTTTATAGAGGCACTATCAACAATAGCCAAATTATGGAAAGAGCCCACATGTCCATCAACTGATGAATGGATTAAGATGTGATATATATAGGGGTGCCTAGGTGGCTCAGTTGGTTAAGTGTGCAACTTTGGCTCAGTTCATGATCACATGGTTCGTGGGTTCCAGCCCCATCCCGGGCTCAGCAGACAGCTCAGAGCCTAGAGTCTGCTTTAGATTCTGTGTCTCCCTCTCTCTCTCTGGCCCTGGCCCTCCCCATTGATGCTCTCTCTCTCTCTCTCTCTCTCTCTCTCTCTCTGTCTCTGTCTCTTTCTCAAAAATAAAATTAAAACATTTTTAAAAAGATGTAGTACAATGGAATACTACTTGGCGATGAAAAAGATTGAAATCTTGCCAGTTGCAACAACGTGGATGGAACTGGAGGGTCTTATGCTAAGTGAAATAGGTCAGGCAGAGAAAGACAGATATCATATGATTTCACTCATATGTGGAATTTTATAAACTTAACAGATGAACATAGGGGAAGGGAAGGAAGAGTAAGATAAAAACAGAGGGAGGCAAACCATAAGAGACTATTAAATACAGAGAACAAACTGAGGGTTGATGAGGTGCTGGGGAGTGGGTTAAATGGGTGATGGGCATTAAGGAGGGCACTTTTCCAGATGAGCACGGGGTATCATATATAAGAGATAAATCACTGGATTCTACTGAAGCCAACACTACACTGTATGTTACTGTACTTGAGAATAAATAATAAATAAATAAATAAAATCTTTTAAGAAAAAAATAAAATAGCCAATTATTTTACCAGCAATAATAATAATGATAATAATAATAATAATTTAGCTTAATAAATGCATATGCCTAAGCAATAGTGAATGGTTATCTTTCTTACTTGAGGTTACTTGTCAATAAACATGAATAAAGAAAATTCTTTTTAACATGCTTTTCTAGATATCATTATGTCTACAATAATTTGAAGTTGTTCACTTTTATTACCACCCAAAGGTATTTACCATGTTATTATAAAACAGATGAGTAAGTAAAACTTAAACTAATGAATAAAATACATTTCCAGAGGTTTGTGGAAGCTCTCTGTAGGCATTTTCATGGTGTTGATTGCCAATGGAAAGCAACCAAAGTCATGTAGACTTAAGAATCAGTAAGTCATAATTACTGAGCATTCATGAAATGCCAAGACAGAGCTACTTCTGTTTAAGGATATTATATTCTCCCTTACATGGCCGCAGTAGTAAGGGACGCCAGGATCATGCCACAAACTGAAGATCAATAGCAAGGTATTATTTACCAAATTAAATAGCTTTAAAAAAAACAGAAATCATTCTTAGTTAAATCCCTGTTTAAATTATAAACATGTCAATATTAAAATGAAAATAGAATGACACAAACATGAGTTGTCTTTCAAAAAAGATAGGAAAAGGGAAAAGCAGATAGAATAGTAAAACGGGGCAGAAACAGTGAAAGAAAGAGAGTGGAATTAATTTGCTTTGTGTTTGCATTCTTTTAATTCTATTCCTATCCCTTGGTCTAACAAAGCAAGCCAAGGGCAGACTTTAAACAAATTCTGAGAAGCCAGAAGTGGAACAGAAAACCTGGTTTGATAAAGTGAAGGCAATTTGTTCAACATGTGGGAGAAGTGTTTCATCTTGTTAATAGACAGTCTGTGAGCTGAATCGTTACTAACAGATAAGCTATTAATTTAAAATAGAAATTGAATTTGTCTTATGGGATTTGCAGAAGTAATGGCTTTTCTTACATATTCCTTTCCAGATGTTCTTTTTATGACTACAGGCAATCTTAATTTTCAGATATTCCAAATGTATAATTAAAGCTACAGTTTCACCTCCAATTTAAAGTATTAAATCTTGAGTAAACTTGGCTAGACTGCTGCTTTGGCAAAGCGAGAAACGTGTCTTGAATTCTTCTGATTCCTCCTTCAGTCGTCCTGTCTGCCATGTGGATAACAGCCATTCTTCACATCTCAACACACACACACCTACCTCTTCCTGCTTGGCACCAGCGTGAACATAACTTTCAGAACATAACTTCCTTTATATAACATTGTTGAGGGCAGAGAGCCTTTGTAATTCATTTTCCCTTTTCCAACATCAAGAAATATGTCTTGCCTTGGATTTGAGCCTAAACGTTTCCTGTTGTTCATTTCTTCAGTCAACTGAATACACTTCTTTGCACCATCACACTCTTCTAAACCCAAGAATCCTGCTCAGGATTGAACCAGTCTCTCAAGGTTTCTTTTTTATAGTGTAGAAAAATACGGTATTTAAAAAATCTGACACTATTCTCTCTTAAAATATAACATTATCTGAGGTGCCTGGGTGGTTCAGTGTGTTGAGCATCCAACTTGGGCTCAGGTCGTGATCTCACAATCGAGCCCACATCGAGCTTTCTGCTGTCAGAGCAGAGTCTGCTTCGGATCCTCTGTTTTATATGTATATATAATATTTTACATATATATTACATTATCCTGGGATTGACTAAAACAAAACATTGCCTAACAGATTTTTAAATCAAGAAATTCTTTGGAGAACTGATACACTTCTGTCAAAGAGGAACAATCTCAAATTCTTGAAAACTGTGGAGTTTCATGATAGGAATACCCCTTACCCCCCGCCCCTGCCATTTGCCTGTTACTCCTATCTTTTAGATATCACGTAGATAGCACTGCTTATGAATAGTGTTATTTTGTTGAGATACATCAATCAGCTTTTTGTCAAGGCTCAAAAAGATGTTCTCATATGTTAAAAGTCATAAATGAGGGTATTGAGCCATGAGCAAGACTTAGAAACTTCAAAACAAAATGTTTGGCGCAGGTATTCTCTATTAGTTAGCTACTCCTTATCTCCTGTTCCCTACGATTGATTAAGTTTGCATTTTCAAAAGATTCTTTACTGGCACCTTAAAAAGAAAAGGAGCAGTGGGGTCAGGGCAGGTGTGGTGGCAGGAAGAGGGAGGGTGTGGTGAGCACACTGGTCTTGAGGAAAAGATTTATCATCATTCATCTCTGCAGGTCATTTACACTTTCTGGAACTCACTAATATATATTTCATAGGGCTGTTATAATGTGGATACATTAAATATAAAAGTATTTGTCTTTTGCTGTGATAGTTTTGTGCAGCACACAACAAAACCCTAGGAGCTTTTAGAAATGTTTACTTCTAAATAAACCTGACAGGTTGACTCTGGTCTTGGCTGGCCTCAGTTGGACTAGGCTGACCTCCAAGGTTTAGGAACTAAAAAAGTAACAGCTACCTGGGCAGCTCTTCTCATGACAGAAGGCAGAAGATCCAAGAGGGTGGGTAGAAATTACCAAGCTCCAAAGGTCTTAGCTTTCACCCACATTCTATTGAGCAAACCAATATGGACAAGACTAAAGTCAATAGCAGGAGAAAGATATCCAGGCAAATAATTCAATCTCACAGCAGTTAAAATATGCTAAAAACATTAGCATATTTTAGCTACTGCGAGATTGAATTATTAATGCTTTAAGTGAATGTTAGATGAATTATAAATGCTTAAAAATGAAAGATGCTTCCTTAAAAATGTCATATTTTACACCTAAATTCTAGCAAGTACTTATCAAATTCAGTTTTGCTTATTTTTAGTTTATTATATGTTTAGATTTATTTTTCTTAATATTTAAAAAAAATTTAATGTTTACTTTCAACAGAGAGACAGAGTGTGAGCAAGGGAGGGGCAGAGAGAGACAGAGACAGAATGTGAAGCAGCCACCAGGAATTGAGCTGTCAGCACAAAGCCTGATACAGGGCTCAAACTCACAAGCCATGAGATCATGACCTGAGCTGAAGTCGGCACTTAACTGACTGAGCCACCCAGGTGCCCCTATGTGTTTAGATTTCTAAATATTTCTTTTAAATAAAAGAGTTTATATATTAAAGATACTAATGTCTAGATCACCAGTGTAATGAACCTGTCCACTCAAAAAATAGGAACTTCTCAGTTCCAAAAAAAACCATGTTCCTACTATTGAAATCGGTTTTCCTTCAATGTTTTCAGATATATATAGAGATTTTAGATTATAAATAGAGTAATTCTATATGAGGACAATCAGAACAATTTCCTGAAAGCATTAGGATTGGAGATGAAACATTGAAAGAAAGGGGCAGAAATATCCATTGCAGCAATTAAGAACAATGTTAAAACTTGGGGAAGAATTTGGGCAAGGGTCACAAAGACAGGAATATTTAGGAGGCAGTGAGATACCATGAATGGGTCCCCAAGTTAAGGGCACAGCATGAAGCAAGACAAGAACAGAAGCAAAAGTCCCTGTGTGTAAATGCAGTTACATGATACTGAGGCTATGAATGTCAGATTTATTTGTGAAAGCTGTTTATTTCAGCATGTTTTTTACTTGCCCAAGTGCTCTGTTTATTATTTATCAGGTTATTTTTCACCAAACACTTTTGTTTGTTGTAATTTCAATTGTTTTAGACCAAAGCATTTATAAAATCTGTGTTAACTCTTAGGTTTATGCTCAGGAGAATAGCCAAAGATAACATATAACAAATGAAAAGTTGCACATTTTCTTTATTTCCAATATTTCCCACTATAACTTATCTAGTTAAAATGAAATTGTCTTAATTTATCCCCATTATCTAGCAAAATAATGTGTTTAACCTTCAGATACTATATACATATATACATACATATACTTTATATGTAATTTTTAATTGTTGAGATATGTATTTGCAGAAGACACCAGAGATTTCCATTGTTTCACTTCTGTTAAATGTGAGTCTTTAAAATTACCATTGAAAGTGGACTGCAGGGTTTTTGTTAAGGATAGTGCAGAAAGTTTTCATTTTCCATATATTAGGACAAAAACCCTGTCTTTGACATTAGTTCTGCAGATGAAAAGGTGAATACTTTTCCTTTTATAATGCTCACCTTTCAACAGCCCCTTCTGGTAAACGTGAAAGACAACCTCAAACCCAGGTGCATTGTGAAGCACTTCTGCAGACCTGGAAGGAAAAGCGATTATTAAAACATGAAGCAGCAACCATTTGAATCAGTATTTTTGCATTCTTTGGGTAGAAAACTAGTAGTGCAATGGCTGGATTGTAGGGTAGTTCTACAATAGCCAAATTATGGAAACAACTCAAGTGTCCATCAACTGATGAAGGGATAAAGTTAGCATATGTATATATATGAATCATACATATTTTCATATATACATGATTCATATATATATGAATATTACTCAGCCCTTAAAAAACAAGTAAGTAAAACAAGTCAGTGAGAGAAAGACAAATGCCATACGATTTCATTCATATGCCGAATTTAAGAAACAAAACAAATGAGCAAAGGGGAAAAAAAAAGAGAGATAGGTAAGCCAAGAAACAAACTCTCGTAGCTACAGAGAACAAACTGATGGTTACCAGAGGGGAGATGGATGGGGAGATGGGTAAAATAGGTGATCGGGATTTAGGAGGGCCCTTGTTCTGACGGGTACTGGGTGTTGTATGGAAGGGTTGAGTCGCTCTCTTGTACACCTGAAACTAATATTACACTGTATGTTAACCAACTGGAATTTAAATAAAAACTTAAAAAGATGAAGCTGCAGCCTGATTTCTTAGGCCACCCTGAATGTACTTCAGAGACAGTTCTTTAATTTTAAAAGTTTCTAGCCTTACTTACTATTCTCGGTAGTCTAATGTAAAGAAATTAAAATATAGTGTTTCAGCAAGACTGGACAGTTTTATATCAATGAATAGCTCTTTTAGCTTCTCATCTCTGGCTCCTGCTGCAATTTACAATGCTGCAGATGCTTACATTACAAAGATGCCAGGTCTTCATATAAGCTGTAAAGGGACCCATGGAAATGTAAGCAAGACATCAACAGGTAAAACATACATAGTAGGACATCAGCCAAGTAGTGCATCATTCTGAAATAAAATTTTTGATAAATATTTTACCTTGTTCTCTTTCCTTTAGTAAACATCATTTTCCTATAAATGTTTAGAAATGATATACTGAAAAGAATGCATGGTTTCAAAGTGGATTGGATTCTGATTCTTCGTTTTATAAAAAAAAAAAGTTTTCCATGCTTGGTTTTCATTTTAAAATTAATCTGAATGGCCCATCTGCTTTGTAATTTATTTATGACATACACGTGTTTCAATATGTTTTCCCTCAAAAAAAAAAAAAAGCTTTAAATGAAAATCGTCTCTAGCGTAATGTGCTTTGTTTTGTGGATTCTCACTCTCCTGCCCACAGGCTTGTACATCCAGGGACACATGTGTCCTTTTCTGTGAAATACTGAATATTCCAAAAATCCAAATTCACTGACATAAATTGTAAGTAATATAAAGGTCACATACACGTGATCTCTTTTCTCTAGGAGCTCTTAGTATTGTTGGAGAGGTAAGAAAAGTACACCAACAGCTTTAATTTATACAACAGATGTTGATAAGAGTTAGAGGAAAACGAAATAACAGAGATAATGGTTGGCTGGACCAGTTAAAATCTTTGTGAAGAAGAATGGTTAGATAGTGGGTACTTAGAAAAGAATAAGTGGAGGAGACTTCAAGCAGTGAAAACAGGATCAAGAAAGGCACAGAAGTGTGTATGGAAATTATTGAACTTTTGGGTTTTTTTTTTCAGATAATGTAGGACAGCACTGATGGTAGAAGATATCTTAAAAACGAATCACTGCACTTGGTGATCGTAGATCAGTCAAATTGCAAATGGATGACAATATAGGTTGTCCAAAAATCTAATAATAAGCTTAAAATAATTCCTTTCCTAGACATCAAGAAACAGGTTAAAGAATTTTCAGGCTATGACATCGATATGGGTCTCACTCAGCATTTGTATTTTAAATAATATGATTGAAACATTATAATGACTCTAGATTTCAAGAACAATGATATCTTTCTATCTTTTCATTCTGAAATTTATACTTTTTCCAAAATAAATCTGTAATTTTATAGTGATAACTACAAGCAATGTAGACTTACAATATAAACTTTGCAATCTTAAAAATAATTATTCCCGGGGCGCCTGGGTGGCGCAGTCGGTTAAGCGTCCGACTTCAGCCAGGTCACGATCTCGCGGTCCGTGAGTTCGAGCCCCGTGTCAGGCTCTGGGCTGATGGCTCAGAGCCTGGAGCCTGTTTCCGATTCTGTGTCTCCCTCTCTCTCTTCCCCTCCCCCGTTCATGCTCTGTCTCTCTCTGTCCCAAAAATAAATAAATGTTGAAAAAAAAAATAATTATTCCCTTGAGACAGCATAACACAAAAATCCACTATAGACAGATCAAAGACCTGATTGTAAAGTGTGAAATAATAAAGGCAGAAGATAACACAGAACTTTCTTCAAGACTTTGGGATAGACAAATATTTCTCCAACAGGTCACACACATCACTTACCAAAAGAAAAGACTGATAAAATGAATTTCATTAAAATTAGCACCTTATGTTCATCAAGAGACAAGACTACAAGAGTGAAAAGGCAATGGAAAGAGATAAATAAGAAATGTTTAATATATTTTATATCTAAAAAAAACATGTGCCCAACACTTAAAAAAGATTCCTGCAAATCAATAAGAAAAAGGTGTATAATCCAGTTGATCTAATCGAATTGTACGCAAGTATACATTAGGACACAGCACTTCTACTCCTAACCATATGGCCAACAAAAAAAAATATAAATATGTGCACAAAAAGACAGGTACAGGAATGTTCTTAGCAGCATTAATTTTAACCCTAGTAAACTGGAAACAACACTTATATTCAACAACAGAGTGGGAAATAAATTGCAGTATGTTCACCAGAGAAAAAGAACAAATTGCTGCTATATTCACAATGGATGACTCTTGCATGCATACTGAATCTGAAAGAAACAAGACACAAAAGAAGCCAAATGATGGAATAATCTACTAAATGGTTCCATTTATGTAAAGATTAAAAACAGGCAAAGCTAATTTTAGATAAAATGTCAGAATATTAGTTATCTTTGGGGAGGATGTGACAGGAAAAAGGCACAAAGTAGGCTTCTAGGGATGGTTATGTTGTCTATCTGGATCTGAGTGGTTTTCACACAGGCGTATTAACTTTGTAAAGCTTATCAAGCTGCACACTTAAGATATTTGCATTTTAATGCATGTATATTACACTTCAATAATCAGGATTTAATAACAGATTACATACTTGCACTTAGAGTGGAAAGACTGTGTATGCCATTCACTAAAATTTTGTCATATATATGAAATACACATACACACACACACACACATATTTTTAAAGCTTATTCAGGGACAAAGGGCTGCTTTGAATAAGAATGGGAACTGTTTCCTATGGTAAGCTGAATTAAATACTATTCAGCAGTGAGAAGAAAATTGACTACACATTGCCAAAAATATTATAAATTGTTTGCATCATGTCTATAACCAGTTACTTGTCTTCTATTTAAAAGTTAAGCTTTTAAACTGCACAGTACTTTGATAAAATCCCATTGAGTTTATAAAAAAGCATGTATAAAGCCTCTAGTTCAGCTCTTATAATGATATTTAACTCTTGTTGAGTACTTTCTATTTATTTGTTGCTGTTTTAAGTGCTTGGATGCATTAACTCATCTTAATACACAAAGTGACAACACTTAAGATAGCTACTATAATTATTTCCTTTTAAAGAGGAAGGATCAAGGGCTCATATAGGTCAAGTAGCATAATCAAGGTCCCATGACAAGTTACACATCCTGCAACTAAGCATCCTGCAACTCCAGCATCTTAATTTAAAATCTCATTCTTTAAAACATTAAAACATTGCACTACCCTGGGGCACCTGGGTGGCTCAGTACGTTAAGCGTCCAACTTCAGTTCAGGTCATGATCTCGCGGTTCAAGTGTTCGAGACCCGCGTCGGGCTCTGTGCTGACAGCTTAGAGCCTGAAGCCTGCTTCAGATTCTGTGCCTTCCTCTCTCTCTGTCCCCTCTTGTTCTCTCTCTCTCTCTCTCTCTCTCAAAAAACAAAACAAAACAACAACAAAAAACAAAACATTGCACTACCCTGATTCCACCTCTTAAAACAAGGCAGGAATTCTATTCTTATTTTTGCCTACTGGATGATGGGTTTATCAATGTTGTCCTAACAGAATAGCCAGTGCTTTAGCTTGAGATTCACATTTGAGGGTCATGAAACCATATGGTGGATGAAATGCCCACAGATGAATATGTACACAGATGAATGTATACAGACATACCTCATTTTACTGTGCTTTATTTTATTGCACTTTACAGATAATACATTTATTACGAATTTAAATTTTGTGGCAATCCTGTCAAGCAGTGCTATTGTGCCATTTTTCCAAAGCCTTTGCTCACTTCTTGTCTCTGTGTCACATTTTGGTAACTCTCAAAACATTTCAAGCTATTTCATTGTTACTGTATTTGTTATGATGATCTGATACTAGTGATCTTTGATGTTACTACTGTAATTTTTAGGGTACTATGAACCATGCCCATATAAGACTGTGAAATTAATATATGTTGTGTGTTCTGACTGCTCCACTACCCAGCCATTGTTTGGTCTCTTACCCCCTTATTGGGCCTCCTTAGTTTGTGAGACACAACAATGTGAAAATTAGGCTAATTAATAACCTCATAATGGCTTCTAAGTGTTCAAGTGAAAGGAAGAATCACCATCCCTCACTTTAAATAAAAGACTAGAAATCATTAAGCTTATTAAGCTGTTTTTATGCCCAAAACAGAGATAGGCTGAAATCTAGGCCTCTTGTGTCAGTTAGCCAAGTTGTGAATACAAAAGAAATGTTCCTGAAGAAAATTAAACGTGCTACTCCAGTGAACACATGAATGATTTGAAAGCAAACAGCTCTCTTGCTGATATGGAGAATGTATTAATGGTCTGTATTGGGGACCAAATAAGCCACAATTCTCTGATAAGCATAAGCCTCATTTTGAGCAAGGCCTCTACTCTCTTAAATTCTGAATGCTGAGAGAGGTAAGAAAGCTTCAGAAGAAAATTTTGAAGCTAGAAGAGATTGGTTTACGCGGTTTATAGAAGAAGCCGTCTCCATAACATCAAAGTGCAAGGTGAAGCAGCAAGTGTTGATGTAGAAGCTGCAGCAAGTTATCCAGGAGATCCAACTAAGTTAATTAATGAGGATGGTGACACTAAACATCAGATTTTCAACGTAGACAAATCAGCCTTCTAGTAGAAAGATGCCTTCTAGGACTGTCATAGTAAGTGAGGAGACGTCAATGCCTGACTTCAATATGTCAAAGGACAGGGTAACCCTCTTGTCAGGGGTTAATGCAACTGATGACTTTAAGTCAGAGCCTCTGCTCATTTATCATTCTGAAAATCCTAGGGCTCTTAAGAATTACGCTAAATCTACTCTCTTGGATTGGAAGCCAATCCAGCAATGCCTGAATGGTAGCACATCTGTTTACAACATGGTTTACTGAACATCTTTAGCCCACTGTTATGACCTATTGCTCAGAAAAAAAGATTCCTTACAAAATATCACTGTTAATTGACAGGCATCTAGTCACCCAAGAACTCTGGTGGAGATGTACAATGAGATTAATGTTTTCATGTCTGCTAACACAACAGCCATTCCTCGGTCTATGGCTCAAGGAGTAATTTTGACTTTCAAATCTTATTATTTAAAAAATACATTTCATAAGGGTATAGCTGCCATAGATAATGATTCCTCTGATGGAATTGGGCAAAGTAAATTGAAAACCTTTGGAAAGTTTTCACCATTCTAGATGCCATTAGGAACATGTGTAATTCATGGGGAAAGGTCAAAATATCAACATCAATAGGAGTTTGGAAGAAGTGAATTCCAATCCTCATGGATGACTTTGAGGGATTCAAGACTTCAGTGGAGGAAGTAACTGCAGATGTGGTGGAAATAGCAAGAGAACTAGAATTAGAAGTGGGGCCTGAAGATGTGGTTGAATTGCTGCCCTCTCATGTTAACACTTGAATGGATGAGGAGTTGCATGTTATGGATGAGAAAAGGAAGTGGTTTCTTGAGATGGAATCCACTCCTGGTGACGATGCTATGCAAATTTTTTTAAGGACAATAAAGGATTTAGAATATTACACAACTTAGTTGATAAAGCAGCAGCAGAATTTGAAAGGATTGGCTCCAATTTTGCAAGAAGTTCTGTGGGTCAGATGCTATCAAATAGCGTCACATGCTACAAAGAAATCATTAGTGAAAGAGTCAATGTGGCAAATTAAGAAACTGCCACAGCCACCCAACCTTTAGCAACCAGCACCCTGATGTGTCAGCAGCCATCAACACTGAGGCAAGACCCTCTACCAGCAAAAAAGTAAAATAAAATAAAATAAATTATGCCTCACTAAAAGCTCAGATGGTGGTTATCATTTTTTAGAAATACTTTTTAATTAAGGCATATACATTGTTTCTTTAGATATAATGCTATTGCACACTTAATAGACTACACTATAGTATAAGACCTAACTTTCATATCCACTGGGAAATTTTAAAAAATCATTTGACTTGCTTTATTATGATATTTGCTTTATTGCAATGGTTTGGAAATTAAACCACAAAATCTCTGAGGTATGCCTGTTCCTACTTTTGGAAGTGCAGGGATAGAAAAACACATACAAATATATTTAAAGACAGCACCTAAGTATGCACATTAGTATAAAATGATAGCAGCATGGAGAAAGTAACATTGCCAGAGGAAAGCATCTTCTTTGTAGAATATGTCTGTTTGAATACTTTGAGCTGCAAGTAATTGAATACCCAAGTCAACATGGCCTAAACAATACATTTATTATCTCTTGCAGGCAGAAACATGGAGGCTAGGTGTTCAACGACAGGTCAATGGCAGAGAGACTCAGACACATCTGTCTTTCCATTCTGCCATGTTAGTAATTCTCTGCTCTCAGGCTTGCCTGTCTTCTTTGTCCAAGAACTGCTGCATCTTTAAATTTCACAAACTTATCAGCACCTGCAGGGGCATTTTCTCTTTCCGCATCTCTTTTTATCACAAAAGAAAACCTTGCCAGCCCTCTTCCTCATACTTAAGCAGATTTCCTCCATCCTATCAGTAGCCACTGTTGCCTGTAAATCCATGCTAAATCAATCACTCCTAGCAGGGATACATTGTGTTGATTGGCTTTGACTAATCAACATTCACCTCCTAAGGATGCCAGTTTGACAGCATGTGAAAGGGTGACCACCCCCAGTATACCGGAGGCTTGGAAAAAAGGGGTGGAAGGCTGGTTGTCGGTTAGGCAATCAACAGTGTCTGCCACAAGACAGTAGAAATCGTAAAGACAAACATGGCTTTCCAAGGAACATCCTTAGCCACAAACCAATGTGTCATTTTTACATGCACTCAGTGCTGAGATGTTCACTCTCCCTGCATGTAGATTTCTTAACAACAAATAAAAATGTGAAGTGATCATCTTTAAGTATTCAAGAATACTGTGTTTCATTTTGCTCTTCAAAATATTTGCAGCACATACATTAAATCATATATGACCAGATGTATTATCAAAATGTTAATATTTAATACAATGAATGTTTGAACCATTCTTTTACATAAAAATATGACCGGCAGCACCAAATTGGAAGCCAATTTAAATGCTGAGCCAAAGGATACAAACTTTTTTATCCTTGTCTGGTGAGTTTGGAATTAAAACCTTAAAACCAAATCTAATTTTCTTTAATGTAAGCCTTTAGGTATATGATTTGTATATTGTGTGCAAAGGTTTATAATGGAAACATTCAAATATAAATGCATTTAACTTCAAGTCCTTATCATCTTAACTCCCTTCTTCCCAATTTAAATTCACTTTAAAAATATTTTAAGTAATGGGGCTCCTGGGTAGCTCTTTTGGTTAAGAGTCTGACCCTTGATATCTGACTCAGGTCATGATCTCATGATTCATGAGATCAAGCCCAGCATTAGGCTCTGTGCTGACAGTGTGGAGTCTGCTTTGGATTCTCTGTCTCCCTCTTTCTCTACCCCTCTCCCACTGTCTCTTGTGTTTTCTCTCTCTCTCTCAAAATAAATAAATAAGCATTTAAAAAAATTTCAACTAATGCTATTACTGTTAAGATTTTTAAATTTTTATTTTTTAAAGTTTATTTATTTATTTTTTGAGACAGAGAGAGCAAGAACAGGGAGGAAGAGGGGTGGGGTGAGAGAATATCCCAAACAGGCTCCATGCTGTCAGCACAAGAGTCCCATGTGGCTTGATCCCAAGAGTCCCATGCGGCTTGATCCCACAAACCGTGAGATTACCACCTGAGACAGAATCAAGAGTTGGGCGTTTAACCTACTGACCCACCCGGGCGCCTCACTTTTAAGATTTTTTATTTGCTACTCCATATACTTTTCAATACCACATTAAAACTGTAGTTTCCAGGAGAGAAAGCCAGTTTTCTGAACCCTGAGCAGAAGAGTTATAAATAATTTTGAAAAGTATAAATCAAGCCTTTTGGGCTTAAACTGCTATGAAGTTGCAAAATTACACCTTCTATGAAAGTCATATGTGCACCAAAATCTTTCACCTTCTGTGCCCTCGATAGGTGATGCTTCCCTGTTCTTTACTGTGAGAAGAAGCAAGGTCTCATACTCAACTAGAGGCTTAAATCTCAGTTTTTAGGTTTGATAAAGTGTAATTATATGGTGGAAGGAGACAGGTAGCAGCTTGGGATGATTTGGTAGTTACTGTCAAATGTTTTACTTCTTTTGATCATATGCTATATACTGTAGCATTTAGAAGCAAAGAATTAAAATCATGGTTCACTATAGAAGGAAAGCAAAGGTAAATGAATTAAACAAATGCTTCTTAATAAAAAACCCTTCCTGTAGAAGGAGCACCACATTCAGTAGGATGAGTTTCCCTGAATTTAAAGGTAGTAATTTTAGTACTCCAGATAATAACACGGACAACAGGGAAACTGACACTCATTTCCCTATCAGTTCTAGAGCTGGGTTTTTAATTCCTGTTAGTATAGCATTGATAAATTAATTGAGGGTGCCCTTTATATGTCAACGCCAAAAATATCTACATTCCTAGAAAAGAAAAAAAAAAAAAAAAAAAAACACTGGTCACCTTTTCTTCTGGTCACTTTGGGAAATGAATGTCCCATATCTTATGGATGACGAAGTGGGACTCTCAACTGTCAGGCAAGTGACAGCTCACAACATCATTCTATGAAACCCCTTCCCCATCTGGTCATCATAAGAGTTTAATGGAGCCAAAAAGAACAACATCTCAATTCTAGAACTGGGTCCTGGAAAACAGAAGTGATCTCCTGGAGAAAATAAAAGAAAAAGCCTTTCTTTCCCCATCCCCTTCTCCCCAGTACCTCTTCTGCATCTCTAGGGTCTAAGGTGTAAACCTATCCCTGCTCCCTCTGCATGCTCTCTGGAGCGCCCCCTTCTCTGCAAGGGTAGTTAAAGCCATTTTAGCATCTCTGGAAGGAACTAGGAAGAAGGCCTCCGAAAGCAGAGGAGCTGTGAGGGGCGGGAGGAGTGGGGGCCCTCCTTGCATACGTCCCCCCGCCAGGGTCCAGACCTGTACTCCGGGCCTCTGAATCCCAAAGCACGCCCACAAAGGCCAAGCGTCCAGGCTTCGCCGGCCGGGGGGGAAACAGCGCGGCTGCTCCATGCTCCACAGCGGGCAGCGGGCCAGGCTGAGTAGAGGTGGGGGTGGGCGAGGAGGGGCGCTCACGTCACGTGCGCGCGCAGGGACCGCAATAAATGCCCGGGAGCTCGCGGGAGCGGCGGAAGCGCCCGGCGCTTGGCTCTGCGCACCGCGGCGGCAACGGGTGGGAGCGCTAGGTCGCCGCCAGCCTTCGCCTCCCAGCCCCGCTCCTGTCTCCGCCCCTTGCTCTAGCGGAGAACGCTCGGAGAAGCCCGGGCGCCCACCCCAGCTAGCTAACCGGGCGGCTCCCTTTCAGCCCCAATTTCGAGCTCTAACTTCGGAGCGCTTCGCCTGCTCCAGGTCCTGACGGAACCGCGGAGGCCCAGGCTCGAGTCCACCGCAGTCAGCGCCCTCGTCGTCCTCGGACGCGCCGCGCGGGTCCTTCCCGACCCGGCTGTGTGTGTGCAGTCGTGTGCGCAGGCTGGGGCGGCTGCGGGAGGCCGGCCGTCGTGTTGGGCTCCGCTCTCGTAGGGAACTTCACGCTGGAGAGGTAAAGGCATTTCTAAAACGCTTTGCCGAGTCGTCAGGCTCCACCCTTTCCTATCTACCTTTTTCTTCTAAACCTCCAGTTAAAAAAAAAAAAAAAAAAAAAAAAGCCCGCTTGTAGAGAATGGGCGGACACGGAATGTGGGTGGGCTACTTGGAAAGCTGCAGCGATGAGATTTGCGGGAGCTTGTTCTTGCAAGTGACTTCGTGGGCTTCACCTCCTCCTCCTGTCGCGCGCTTTCCGTTTGGGTTAAGTGAAGAATGTGCGCCTGCGGCGTGTGGGAGGAAAAGCTGAAGTTGCTGATGAACTGTTGGCTTTTTCGGGTGCAGGCCACAGGTTGGGCGCACACTTTCCAGGAAATAATGATTGAATTCTTCTTGCCCTGCGCCTGGTAAGAGGAGACTTCCTCCCAGACCATTATTTCCTATTAGTTCCGTGGGCCCTCTAGATGTGCCCGTGGATACATGTGTGGATGACATTTTGTACTTCTTTAAAACATTCACCACAATTTCAGAATGTGATGGACATTCCGAGTATCTGCGAACTAGAGATAGGACACTGGTCGAAAATAATACCTTACAACGGAGGTATTTACAGAAAACACTGTAAATAGATAATACGCTTTGCAGGCTGTATTTAACACATACATAGCCCTTTTAAGCTTTTCAATTCAGAAATTAATTTGAAGGGTTGACTCTTTTTTTGCCATTTGTTTTGTCCTCGTGCATGTTATTTTGGTAATTATAGTTGTCTATTTTGTGGAAACAATGCATTATGAAAAATCCTCTGGAGGAAAAATGGATTGGAGATAAATTATTTCAAAAAGTGCGTGGCCATTTGTTGGGATTATATAAACAAATCAAACTGGACTTTGTTACTGTTACTTTTGTTATTAGAAAATTAATATCTGCCTAGATTTTCACCTTAATCACACTGCATGTCGTTATAGCCAAAAGGAGTGGAAGAGCCTGTCTTGGAGATTTTCCCGGGGAAATCCTGAGATCATTCATTATGAAGTGTACCGCGCAGGAGTGGCTCAGAGTAACCACAGTGCTATTCATGGCTAGAGCAATTCCAGCCATGGTAGTTCCTAATGCTACTTTATTGGAGAAACTTTTGGAAAAGTACATGGATGAGGATGGTGAGTGGTGGATGGCCAAGCAAAGAGGGAAAAGGGCCATCACAGACAATGACATGCAGAGTATCTTGGACCTTCATAATAAATTACGAAGTCAGGTGTATCCAACAGCATCTAATATGCAGTATATGGTAAGGAAATTTTTCAAATGGTATGTACAAAAAAATGTTCATTAATGCTTTCACTCTTCCTGCTTAAATTACCTCATGCTATTATTGAATCTTTACCATTTGTCTTGTATGAAATTAAAATTTTTCTTTGGGAGTATATTCCTCTGCATATTCTTTTACTAGATTCCTTTTATTCTAAGAGTGCTTTGAATTTCGGAGTAGACTTAAATACCTTTAGATGCAATGTTTCTACTAAAAGCTTCACATTCTACTCATACTAGGAAGATTCCTATACTGACGATCCTGAACAGCTGATGCATTTACTTTTAAGTGAGTTAGTAGAAGAATTACTTCCTAATTCCTAACTGATGGAACTTTCTTATGAATGGTGGATCTGAAAAATCAAGGAAGAATAATCTGAAGCAGTTTTCTAGATTGTCGATAACTTTCCAAAGGGTCCATGCTTCTTACCAATATGTAAATAACATTGTGAAGGGTATATTTCTGTGGTTGCTTTATGTTATGTGTGCTTTGGCAATGACTTTTTTTCTTCTTCTGGATTTATTTATGCACTTTGCACTTTGACAAGTGAAAACAAGCCTGGACAAAGAATTAAAAAAAAATAAGTGACTTATCCTAAAAACCTCATATTAATTTTTAGAATTAAGTACCAAGTTTGGGAATCAAACTTACTTTTAAAAAGCTATTAGTATATAACTCATTAGTGTAATACTCTATGCCTGAAATATTTAGAAAACTTTTCAAATATTTATTATACTAAAATTAGGAAGGTACTAGCAAAAATTGATAATAATCATTGGTGATGGCAATGCTTATGTAGGGTGCAGTTAATTTTAAAGCGTTCTAGTTTTTCTTCTTTCTGCATTCACAATAGTGTTGAGGGGTATTTCCTATTTAGGCAGCTTTCATGATAGATAGAAGTTCTAAGTTCACATTACCCATTACAAAATATAGCATTATATTATTTTAACTTTTGCCAGAAAAAAAAAAATTTACCCTGAAGAAAGTAGGTAGCACTCAAGAGCACTCATTAGAGGTTAAGAATCAGGACCTGACAATCAGGTGGTCTGGGTTTAAAGTCTGGCACTTATAGTCACTAGCTGTGTGACTTAGGGCAACTTAATTTCTCTCTACTTCAGTTTTCTCATGTCCAGCATGCGTACTCACCTCAGAGGGTTGTAAGGATTGACAAGATAACCTATGTAAAGTTTAGCTCATTATCAGGCATATTGCAAGATCTCAGTAAGTGTTAGTATGACATATAGCTAATGTTATGTCTCCCCATACTATTGCAGTAAAGTTCCTAAGAAAAGTCATTAGCTCTTTGCAAAAAATCTGTGTAGGATATGACATGGTAATGTCTCACATGTCTGCTTTTTGTGTATTTTAAACTGTTTGTCCAAAGTAAAAAATTCTAGGACTTCTTCATTTGTGAGCTTTCAAACAGAAAGAGCCAATTATGGAGCCTTTCCAAGGAGGCCGCCATATGCTTATTCCATGTGCATAGGTATTCCATTGCTTTGTATTTGAAATAAGGAAGAACTTGGGAGTTCAAACCCCCAAAAAGAAACCTGAAAATATTTGTGTGTGTTTTAAGTTATATGGAAATAATGAAAGAACAGTTCTGTAATTCGTTTTCATGTCGGACTTCCAAAAAAAATAACTACCTATTGTATGATGTCTAGTCTGGGCTGTTTCTGTGAGTTTCTTTTTAGTTTCGCTGGTTTCATTCTATCCTTGAAATGCAGATGTAGAAACCAGCCAGGGTTTATGTTGTGTTGCCCTTAGATACTGTTAGCACTGGAACTGTGTCTTGGCCATTAACGGGCTGCAGAGGACTTCATTGTCCAACTGTAATACTGGAAAACATTTTCTAGAATACACATTTAAGGGAAGTTTAAAAGAACAATACTACTTTATTTGAAATGTTGTTGACTTATGTAGTACATTGCAGTGTAAGTACACATTTGATCAACTTTGTAAGAATATAATTTCTTCAAATACTTTTTTAAAGTGTATTTATTCTGAGAAAGCAAAATTGAAGTTTGGCTTAAAGATCTGCTTCCTGTAAAATCTGCAGTACCCTCTAGGTGCCACTGCTTTGTCTATTTGTATGCCATATGTCATATCACATTAAAAATGTGAATAGCCGGTTACCTTACTTATACTTGGTGCCTATTTTAGCCTACTCTTTGTCCTTGAACCTATGGCAGTCAAGCCACATCCACCTTTATTAACATCCCATCCCTACCTTGTTCTTATCCTCATTTACCTAATAGGTTTAAAAATGGACTCTGGAAAGCCACATCTGCCCTTGAAGAGCTTATAGACTGATTGAAGAGAAGAGTAGACACATTTGAAAATGTTAAATAAACAAGGACACAAAATTCAATGCTCTAGTGTGTGAATAATGTCAAGAGAGTACAGAATAATGGAATATTCCTAATGGTGGGAGTTAATCAGTGGGGAAGATGGGTTTTATGGTGTTCCTGGAAGGTGGTCAGGACCCTGGATTGTGGCAAAGGGGGGAGGGCATATCTCACCTAGAGGAAGAGAAACAGACAAATGCTAGATCCAGGGAAATTTCTGGAAGAAGAGCAGGTGGAAGAAAGCACAGAACTGTGGCAGAATCAGTAAGGGCAGAGATGAATTATTGATTATAGAAACCAGTGATGCTTGGAAAGCCTCCATAATTGGCTATTTGAAAGCTCATATATAAGAAGTCATACAATTTTTTACTTTAGACACTTTACAGAGAGATATTACCCACATTTAATTTAGGGTATATTGAAAAACTAGAGCTTTTAGGTAATCAAATTAAACTGTTGCTGAAGAGACAATGGATTTTAAAGGGAAAAATAGTAGCCGTGCACCTAGATAGCAACAAGTTCACATTTGCCTCTGCTCCTCGCTGGTATGTGAGCTCTGACAGTCAGCAACCACTCTGGGCATTGCTTTTCTCAGTAGTGGAATTGATGTAAAGAGGAGCCTGGGTGGCTCAGTCAGTTGAGCATCTGACTTTGGCTCAGGTCATGATCTCATGGTTTGTGGGTTCAGGCCCCACCTTGGGTTCTGTGCTGACAGCTCAGAGCCTGGAGCCTGTTTTAGATTCTGTGTCTCTCTCTGCCCCTCCCCCCCCTCTTTCTCTTAAAAATAAATAAACATAAAAAAATTTCTTAAAATTGATGTAAAGAATAAAAACACAAGCTGTAATGAGATAAGACATTTGATACTGTTGTGCATACTCTTTTCAAGCCTTTCCTTTCCATGGGTTTTAACCTCATCATTTGGTTCTTTTACGTTTCTGGTTATATTATCAACATGTTCTTGTTTCCTGCTGGTCTCATAAGACTTTGTTTCTCAGGTTTTTCCTTTTGGCTGTCTCTCTTCCTGCTGGACATTATACTACTTTGGCTTAAAAACTTTTTTTTAAGTTTATTTATTATTTTTTTTTTAGAGAGGGAGAGTGCACAGGTGAGCAGGGGAGAGGTAGAGAGAGAGGGAGAGAGAGAATCCCAAGAAGGCTCAGCACTGTCATTCTAGAGCCTGATGCAGGACTCACGAACTGGGAGACCATGACCTGAGCTGAAATCAAGACTCACAGACTTAACCACTTACCTGACTGAGCCACCCAGGCACCCCCTTACTCCTTTGACTTTAAATACCGTGCATATATTGATGGTGTTTAGTCCATAGCATAGTGTATATCTCTATCTAACCATCATCTCTTTGAGCTTCATTTACATATTTCCTTCTGCCTTCTGAGTCATCTCCGTGTGGTGTTACTCCACAGCTACTTCAAGCTTCAGATGTCTGAAAAGAAAATGAACTGCCTTACCTTTTTTCCTCCACCTTTGCCTGTGATCCTACTTCCTTTCCTGGATTCTTTTAGTGGAACTCATTAACACCTGCTTAGTCCTCTGTCAACAAAAGAAAATACTCCACAAAATAGAAGATTAAGCCCATTCCCAACTCTTGCCATGCTCCCATTTTTTCTCCCCACTTTAACATAACATATACATGCAAACATGAATACACAATTACTTGCCAAATTCTGTAGATTCTGTCTCAGAAATGTCTTTTGAATTCATCTCTTCCGTTTCATGCTAACCTTTGCTCATTATCTCACCTTTAGATTGGTACCACACCTTCTCACCCAACAGACTCTACCAGTCTGTTCCTACTTTATTTTGACTTTAGTCCACCTTCCTCACTGTCACTAAATCTTTTTATTCCAACAAATCTGTGGTGGTTACTTAGCTGCACAAAACTTCTGTTAACTTCTGTTAACTTCTGGACGCTCACAAGTTCAAGTTCACCTTGATAAATGTATAAAATGAGGCACATCCTGTCAATTCTGACCCATGGCCCTCAAATCCCTTGTATATATCTGAATCTGTGTTCTCATTGAACTATTCACTGTTCTTAAAGGTGGTTGTGCTTCCTCATGTTTCTGTGCCTCTTTACTCATTGATTTCTTCTGAGCCCAGAATGTCTGTGCATCCTATCTCCTCATGACAATCTCTTACTCAAGACTAAGTTCAAATGTTGTCCTTCTGCAAAGCTTTCTCTTGTACACCTATTCCTCTGCCCTACTCCTTCTGTGCTCCTAAAATATTTTATTCAAACCTGTTTGTAGTATTAAAATTTTTTTGCAGTTACTATTCACATGTATGATTTCTAAGACTAAAATCCTTGAAGGTAAGCATCAGTCCTTATTTATGTTTATGGCCCTGTGCCTGATGCACAGAAGTACTCAGTAAATATTTGCTGATTGAATATTGTTGGTTGTTCAATAAATGTGTGTTGAATAACAGGATGGATAGAAGAATACGTAAGATTATATATAAGTATGAAATATGAGGACAGGCAAGAAAGAGGAATTAAAATAATAAAAGTTCTGAGAGGAAGGATATCAACAACACTGGAGATAGTGACATAGAAAATGGAAATACTAGAGATGAAGGATTAAATGTTTCAAATAATTCAATATTTAAAATACTTACGGTATACTAACGACTATCTGTAATATAGAGCTACTGAGATAGTAATAAATATATTCAAATGTTCTGAAATTCAAGTAAATGGGTATTTACCTCTTGCTATAAATTTTTAATATGAGCCTCTGAAACATTATAGAGTGACTGAAATCCCAAATAGTTCACTGTGATGCAAAGTGTACCTAACTCTAGAATGTACTTTAGCAACCAAGAAATTTTACCTAAAAAAGGACACATGGGCCAATGATATAAGCTGTTCTCTCACTAAGATAAGTATTTCCACATCTTTTAGGGAACTGTTGAAAGACATTCTGCTGGGAGGGTTGATGGCTGTGCCTGTTTGCTGTCACCTCACATATGGGCGAAACTGTGGGTATACCTTGGCATTGCACTTTTCCAAATGTAGAACAAAATGCATCTGGATACCTCTCCTTCTGGTAGGCAACCAGAGGTTCGCTGAGCCAAACAACCAGCAGTCCTTTTGGCCCGTGGTGCATGTTGCAATGACTTGGTTCCAGCTTGTCACTTAGAGTCTTTCTAAGGCCATGTTTAACATGGGAAGTCAAGTTTTGTTGTTACTGTTCTTGTTTTTTCCTATATTTCAGTATAGCACATGATCCCAGAAACTAGACATGAGTCAACCTAGTTTGCCATATTTTTAATATAGGACAGAATGTACAGAGATCAGCTTTTTTTTTTTTTGTTTTGTTTTAAATAGTCTGGGTTCTGCCCTATTTCTGTCTGTAGCCTGAATCCATGCCTGAAATAGTGATCTTTGTCTTGTGAGTTGCTGTTTACTCTCATAAATCCATATTTTCTTACATTATTTTTCACCTGCTACATATACTCAGAATAAATGCAGATAATGAAATGATGGCTTCATAAGTCATTTGGCCAAAAGCCCATGTTTACACATTTTTTATCTTGCTGAAAGTGGGAGGAATTCACATCAATTAAGATTTTGTTACAACTCTTGATTCCCCAAATGGTAATTTTTCTCTCTGTATATTGATACTTGCTTGGTAATTTTCAAAAAGTAAATGTTTTCATCTTTTATTGACATACAGTATAATCTACATTCACTTAAAAGTGCATGAAATATCTTTCTTAGTTCAAAGAATGTTATAATTATTTAAAGTTAAGATGTTTTATTCTGTATTTAAAATAGATTATTTGGGGCGCCTGGGTGGCGCAGTCGGTTAAGCGTCCGACTTCAGCCAGGTCACGATCTCGCGGTCCGTGAGTTCGAGCCCCGCGTCGGGCTCTGGGCTGATAGCTCAGAGCCTGGAGCCTGTTTCCGATTCTGTGTCTCCCTCTCTCTCTGACCCTCCCCCGTTCATGCTCTGTCTCTCTCTGTCCCAAAAATAAATAAATGTTGAAAAAAAAATTTAAAAAAAAAAAAAAAAAAAATAAAATAAAATAGATTATTTAATTTTCCTAAAGTGTTTTTACTTTATCTTAATAATATTGTTTAGATAGAATAAAGTTATGTTTTATTTTCAGTATCTTACTCTATGGAAGTTAAAAATTTACAAAACCTTAATTTGAATAGATAGTTGTTGTTTTTTAAAGATATTAGCACTTGAAATTAATGTATTTTTCTTTTCAGAAGTTGCATTGTAAATGGCAATACCCATAGGAAGAAAGTGACATCACAGCCCAGTTTTATAGAATTTAGTAATTACCTTGGAGTTCTAGGAGATTAAAGATACCTCCTAAATGTAAGCAGCAAGTCAAGGGTCTTAGAAAGGAAAGAGAAGATAAGTAGTTTCAGTAGGAGAATGGAACACTCAAAGCCAGAAAAAGCCATATTTTGAAATTGTTGTTGTTATTTATTCCTTCAATCAGCAGGTATTGGAGGTTACAATTATGGCAGGCACCATCTAGGGCCCAGCGGTAACCACAACAAATATTCTTCCTTGCCTAGAATAGGTATGAAGACCCTGAATCTCCAAATTCAACAAAGGGCCCACGTGGTTGACACAGAGTGAAGGGCCGGAGGTGGGGATGTGGGGGTGGGGGGGATGTAATGTAGGAAATGAGATCAGGACAGATAAAAATCATTTTAAAAACTCACTTTCAGTCTGAGTGGTAAGAAGCCATTTGAACTGTTTGAACAGAGGAATGGTATGATCTTCTACTTATCCAGAATCCTCTGGCTTTGTTGAGAACAGAAGTTAGATGGTGGGAGGTGGGGCAAAAGTGTGAGCAGGGAGATGAAGCTATTGGAATAATCCATCTAACACTAGGAATAGGTTGGTAGCCATGAAGGTGGTGAGAGGTGACAAGAGTGTGAACACACACTAAAACCCCTGTGTAATCATAACATCAGTCTGGAAATTTTCAAGGAAGCCTTGTTGCAAGACTAATGAAATTGCCTTGGTGAGTCAGGCAGCAGCAGGCTGGGATTTTCAGCATCAGGTGCAATTTTGAAATCCACTCAATCCCTGGCTATGGTTTTTGAAAACTGGTGGCAGTTTCCATTCTGGTTTGAAGATCAATGGGGGAGATTCTATATTGTTCAACTGATAGTGGTTTCCACAATGGTTTTAGAGATCTCAGAAATGACTCAGTTACTGGATACACATTTTGCCAACCATATTCCAATAGATCAGAGGAGGTGGAACCAACCTCTGCCTCCCTGCTTTACAGGGTAAGAATGCCTGCTGTTTTCCCATGTGTTTTGCTCTCCTGTCCTACTTGCCTAAAAGCCAGTCTACCTCTCACTCCCTCCATAAACGACAGAGGATGAGAATTTTAGCATGAGAAGCAGAACAGGACAGAGGTCCAGTTCCTGTCCAGTAGTCACCAGTTTCCCTATCATGGGGTATGTCATTCGGATTTTATTTCATTTTGGAGTTAACAGATTTTGGATGTGGTGTATAGCTGTACAGATTTTGCCCGATGAACTAGAAATATTGGAGTTACTGTATTTTTAAGATAAGGAAGAATGTACACAGATCAGGTCTTTTTGTAAAAAAATTTTTTTTGTAATGTTTATATTTGACAGAGAGTGCTAGCAGGGGAGGGGCAGAGAGAGAGGGAGACACAGAATCCGAAGCAGGCTCCAGGCTCTGAGCTGTCAGCACAGAGCTCGATGTGGGGCTCAAATTCACGAATCGTGACATTGTGACCTGAGCCTAAGTAAGATGCTTAACCGACCCAGCCACCCTGGTGCCCCGACAGATCAGCTTTTGGTAGAGAAAGCTGGAGCTCAATTTTGAACATATTAAACTTAAGATTTAGCTTAAATATCCAAGTGAATTTGTCAAGAATGCAATTAGACACATGTGGTGTGGGCTAATCTGGAACATGAAGTTAACACTTGTCAGCATTTAGATGGTATTTAAAGCCGTGAAAAGAAATGAGATCATCAAGGAAGTTAGTATAGGTAGAGATGTTTGAGATTTGAGCCCTTGAGACACTTTACAGTGTAGAGGTAGAAAGGTGAGGAGAAACAGCAAAGGGAATTGGAAATTAGGAATAAACAATAACAACAACAACAACAACAACAAAACAGGGAGCATGATGTCCTGGAAGCCAGAAATGCTGATCAGCTCTATTAGATACCACTTATAAAGATAAGTAAAATGAGGACTCTTGAGTTTAACAACATGGACACCACACTGAAGGTGTGATAAAATAGTCTAGGTGAAGTCCCAGTGGTCCAAGGGTAGTTGGGCAGAATAGGATGAAAAAATGAACATGCTTTTTCATTCACTTATTTGTCAAACATGTATGTTCCATGTTCTATGGGCCAGGTAGTATCTGTAGTCTTAACCATTTTCTAACCCAAATTTTTCAACTTAGTTTTAGAAGATGAAATTCAATTAGGGAACATATCCCAAATTTATAATGATGGTCAATAGGAAAATGCAGTTTCTTTGCATAATTATTTTTTTGCAATTACTGTTACTGAATGCCTTCATTAAAAACAAAATAATTATCTAATAATTTATAAACACAAGCGAGTGACATTTAGTTCAAGAACATTCTTTGCTATTGTTCAGCTGTGTTCTCTCACACACAGTACTTTTAAGAACTTATACAACCAAATAATTATACATGATTTAAAATTTAAATTCTCATATTTTAATGATTTTTACTAATTCAATTAAAGCCAAATATTTACTAAACTGACATACATATGTCTTATATATTACTGTGTGTAATATATACATATATATAGTGTCTAGTTCATTGGACGAAAATGTACAAATTCAAGTGGTAATGAATTGTCTGGTGAAGGCATTATAATAAGTATGTTTAAGTAACTCTTTCCTTACCCTCTCTCTCTGTCCCTCCCCCATTCATGCGCGCGCTCTCTCTCTCTCTCTCTCAAAAACATAAAAAAAATTAAGGAACCCTTTCCTTATTTTCCTATATGTGTTGCCTTCAAAATTTTAAGAAGTTACAGAAAAGCTGTTATAATTGATTAAACCAATTTGTTATTGATAAATTTGTGTTTGAGAAAGCATTTAATTCAACAAATACTGATTGAACATTTTTATGCCTGGCACTGTTCTTATGCTGGAGAATATATCAGTGTATAAAATGTTCAACAAATTAATGAAAATAAGGAGAATGAGACAGTAGGGAATGATAGAAGTGGAGCTGATCCCACTTATCGGGTGGTTGGGGCAGACTTCTCTGAGTTGGTGGCTTTAGAGCTGAGAGCTAAGTTACAAGAAGTAGTCAGCTAAACAAAAATACAGAGATCTGGGCAAAAGGAATGCCAGACACAAAGTCTCTAAGTCAGAAATGAAGTGGGGGTCACAAAGAAGGCTAGTGTGACTGAATTTTATTTAGTGATGAGGAAAGTGTTAGAAAATGAAGTAGACTTATAAGCACGGGCCAGAAGTCCTTTTGGGTTATAGGTGAGGAGAAACTTGGATTTTATTCTGAGTGAAATCCACTGGAAAATTTCTTGCAAGGGATTGACCTGGTCAGTTTCCAGTTTCAAAAATTATTCTGACTTCATTATGGAGAGTAGTCTGCAGGAGAGCTAAGGTTGAAAGCAGAGAGACGGAAAGCCATTGCTATATTCTGAATGTGAGATGATGGTGACTGGGACCAGGGGGATAAGTGGTAAAGATGGAGAGTAGTGGGTTGTTTCAGGATATGATTTGACGCCATTGCTGAAGGTTTGGTTGATAGCTTTAATGTGAGGGTGAAGGATACAGAGGAATCTGAGTTGTTATTAGGTTTTTCCTAAGCAGGTTGGTAGATAGACAATTTTGAAATCAGTCATCAGGAAATTAAGGATAGCAAGTATTTTTCATGGAAAAGCAATTAGGTATGATTTGGGGAATAGGAATAAAGGTGCTTTAGTCCAGCACTGCTCAGACTTTAATGTGCATATGAATCCCCTGGACATCTTGTTAAAATACAGATTTTGAGTCAGTAAGTCTGTGCGAGCCTCAGGATTATGCATGCTCCCAGGTGATGTGGCAGCACTGTCTGGGAATAGACTTTAGGCTCCCTGGAGGACTTGAAACTTTGAATAGACTTTAGGCTCTCTGGAGGACATGAAATATTGACTCTGCAATTCGCATTCTTTATTTTTCCCCTCCTCAACTATCACATTCACCTTCTCCATTTTTAGAAGGTAGCAGCTGTAACTACTAATGCCAGACAACAGAAATTCCTTTTCACTCTTTTAAGAAGTGTTAAGAAACCAAAAAGGTGAAGACATTTGAATGATAAAATCCCCAATGCCTAATGTTTAAGTCAGTCTAATTGGAGGAGAAATGGAAAATGAAATCTTAAAATCAGTCAATGGCACGGTTCTGCAGGATCGTGAAAAGTGAGATGCAGTCAATGACAGAATAAACAATAAAGGCCGTAGAAGTAAGGATGGAGGAAGCAGAATTTCAAATTGGGCAAGTATGGAGGGGCAACTAGATAAGACCCAGGAATGAACATGAGAGTTTTTTCAGAGACTTCCCCACGTGTGCGTGTTATCTCAGACAATAGAAAATAATCCTGCAAAAGGGGCAAGCCAATCAAGGTGTTGGGAGAAAAACATAAAACTGTTATCTTATATTTCCTCCAGACATGGCAAATCCATACCTGAAATACCGAATGGCTGTATATAGTGAGACCGGATGTTGTCTAGAAAAGGGATACCAAAGTTCTAGAGGTGTTGGGGGAGCCGTAGCTCTGGATTGAGATGGAATAAGAGCATCAGAACTCCTGCCTACAAAGAAAGGGCAAGAGTTCTGTGAACACAGAAAACTAAACAAAAAGCATCAGTATTTCACAGGAGCACCTGTGCCACGATTCCATATACCTTGGGTTTTTTGATGTTTTTTTCCAGATCTTGCCAAGCCTGCTTACCTTTGCACATGTTAGAATGCTTTCCTTGTTTTCTCTGTAATGGATTTCTTCTCTTAAGAATCTGTTTTTGTCTAAACCCTCCATACAGAGTTAGGTGCACTCCCACTCACTTCCCTGGCTTCCATAGCATTTCATATTTGCCTGTGCCCCTGGTGTTTGCATCCTGTCTCTTTCTCTGACCTTCCATTCCTTTATGGGAAGGGGCTGTGCTTTAGTAATTTTTGCATTCCCCAGCTAAGTGGCTGACAGATGCTTTAATTTGAATTTGAAATTTGCAATTCTACTTCCTCCATCTTCACTCCTATGGCCTTTATTGTTTATTCTGTCATTGCACCTCACTTTTCACTATCCTGCAGAACTGTGCCATTGACTGATTTTAAGATTTCATTTTCCATTTCTCCTCCAATTAGACTGACTTAAACATTAGGCATTGGGGATGACAGATGGTAGTTGGAAGGGAAAAAATGGAATGAATAAATGAAAAATGAAAAGATGACTAGATTTTCACCAATAATTTTAAAATGGGTGCATGCAAAATAATTTGAGTATTTCTGTTCTGATGACAAAATGCTCTTAAAAATTGAAAAAGCATTCTTTTCAGTGAAGTATAGTGTTACATTTTACTTAATTTTGTATATTGGTTAGGTCATTTTTTTGCATTTTGCTTAGGTAAAATCATTCTTTAATAATTATGACAGGTGGCTAATTTAGCATTGGATTTCAGTGTTAAAATGGCTTATGTCTCCTGAAGTGAGGATGTCTAGATCCCTCAGTAAGTAGGGAGACTCAGGAGATATAGGGATCAGAATACTATGGCTTTTGCTGGAGAACTGCTTCTAAAATGTCAATCACAATGTGGTAAAAAGTACAAATTAACATATTTTAAAGTGCATATAAGTCTTAAAGAATTTCAGAAAAAGCAATAATCAGGAAAGGCTTCTTAGAAGAGGTATGTTTTGAAATAGTATGTGGAAGAAGTTTTAGTTATTGTATGGTGGGGAGTCTGGAAGAGCATTTGGGTGATGAGAACCTTCTGAGTAAAGGGGTTGATATGAAAATATGTGTACAGTTGATTTGAAGGCAAGGACATGGAAGCCACAATCTGAGAACTGATCTAAGCCTCTATTATGGAGATATTTGGGACATATTTTTTCTATATATGATGAAAAGAACCTTTTCAAATGCATATCATGACAGACTGGAGCAGCCTAACCTTATTCATCTTTGTATCCAAATCTAAAAGGAAAAAAAATAAAAAGAAATACATCCTTTGACATAATTTGACAGTATTTGTTTGATTTTTATAAGTGAAACTTATTACAATGGATTTCTAAGCTTAGTGTTTATGAACACTTTTTAAATTATTCCTGTGTGTATTTGTGTGTATCCTATATATGTATATATGTATATATATATATATATATATATATATATATATATATATAATCTTATCTAAACTTTGGAGGTACTTGGGAGCTTCAGTGGAAATATCATCTTAGAAATGTATTCAGGGTGCCTGGGTGGTTCTGTCAGTTGAGCGTCTGGCTTCAGCTGAGGTCATGATCTCACAGCTTGCGAGTTCAAGCCCTGAGCGAGCCCCATGTCCAGATCTGTGCTGACAGCTCAGAGCCTGGAGCCTGCTTCCGAATCTGTGTCTCTCCCTCTCTCTGCCCCCTCCCCTCTCCCACTCTGTCTCTGTCTCTCTCTCAAAAAGAAATAAACATTAACAAAATTTAAAAAAAGAAATTTAATAGAAACAAAGGTCTTAAGTTCAAAAGTTTATTGCTAATAGACTCAAAACAAAACTAGGAATAACTTACATGTATAATTAATAGTCTGTTAAATTTGAATTATAAGATTATTTACTTTTTCATTGGGACTTTAGGTGGCAATAATTATCTTGTTTTTCAGTTACTCAGAATCTTGGATTTGAATTTCTTCCTTAGTCACATAAATATCAGCAATGTTTGCTTGAAAGGCTATGTGAATCACACCAAATTAAGCAGATCCTTAAAGGAACAGGGAGAAAGAGAACATTTATTAAGATCTAATATGGTAGGCAGTTAGCTGATATAAATTCTGTGAGATATTTTTATTCTCAAATATTATTATTTAGCAGGAAACAATGCCACAAAAACAAGAGTTCACCAGAAAAAGTCATGGGGCTATATTCAGAGTTGTGGACAGGGCTAAGGTGAGCCATAAGGGACCGGGGAGGGGCACCCAGGATTGAATGGCGATATCACACCCAGGTGAGGACTGGCGTCTGGAAGTAGAGCTGTGTGACAGGACACTGTTGCCATCAGAATGAGGCAGAGGGTTCAAAGGAGATGAGTAGGGTTGGTGAGGGGGTAATGCATACTTAAATACACCTCCCACCCTCTGACTTCCTGTTCATGTCTTCCATTAGCCAAATCCAATTGGAATCCAGGGGCAAGAGAACCTAACCTAAAGTAAGTTAATGTGTAGAACTGAGTCTTTTGAGACATAGAGAATGGTACTTAGGGACTGAGAATGGCTTTGTGGAAACAAATGACGAATATTTAACATAATATTCTTTCTCAGATTTTCAAATAAGGACCTTTGTAAACCATATTTCTTAGAATCATCATCTTAGTCATTGTTAATTATTGAAGAAGACAGACCCAAAGGCATATTCCTAAACGGCACCTGAAAACCTGATTGCTGTGGTTATTAACTTCCCTTGAGTTTCCTAGCAGCCAAGGAAAATGGGAAGCCATATTTACATAGCTCCTATTGACTTCTTGGAAGCATAACAGTTTATCATTCTTGAGATGGGAATTAGTGAAAAGTTAACACAGAATTCTCACTATAGGAACAATGAGCAACTTACTATAGCAGTTTCATTAAAACTATGTAAACATATTCTTTTAAATGTTTCCTATATTAGCATTTGGTTTAAATTGAAGGTACACTGTTAAATTATAGGCTTAGGTTTCTATGTGTCCATCAGCTTTTTATTTTCCTGGTTTGCCTAAGTGTTTTATTTGTTAATCCATCTCTTTCTTTCTGAAAACTAGAAAAGGATCCCTAAATATAATACATAAAAGCAATTAATATCTTATTTACTTTCAAAACCCAAGTTATATTCAAATAGTGAAATACAAAATATAAACTATGGGAATGCAAGCTGGTGCAGCCACTCTGGAAAACAGTATGGAGTTTCCTCAAAAAACTAAAAATAAAACTACCCTATGACCCAGCATGCACTACTAGGCATTTCTCCACGGGATACAGGTGTGCTGTTTTGAAGGGACACATGCACCCTCATGTTTATAGCAGCACTACCAACAATAGCCAAAGTATGGAAAGAGCCCAAATGTCCATCGATGGATGAATAGATAAAGAAAATGTGGTATGTGTATATACATGCACACACACACACACACACACACACACACACACACACACACAATGGAGTATTACTCGGCAATCAAAAAGAATGAAATCTTGCCATTTGCCACTACTTGGATGGAACTGGAGAGTATTATGCTAAGTGAAATTAGAGAAAAACAAAAATCATATTGCTTCACTCATATGAGGACTTTAAGAGATAAAACAGATGAACATAAGGGAAGGGAAACAAAAATAATATAAACACAGGGAGGGGGACAAAACAGAAGAGGCTCAAAAATATGGAGAACAAACTGAGGGTTTTGGGAGGGGGGATGGGCTAAATGGGTAAAGGGCACTGAGGAACCTACTCTGAAATCATTGTTGCACTATATGCTAACTAATTTGGATGTAAATTTTAAAAAATAAAACAGGTTACAATAATAAAAAAATGTTAGATTTAATTTCCTAAATCAGGTACCAAATTTAGAGGCCACTAGGGTAGGAGTCAGACCCAGCAATTGTCTTGTTTATTCTTGTTCATCCTCATAAACATAGACTGTTTTGAAGGAAGTTTGAAAAGAGTTAAGTAATAAAAAGTCACTGCCTGATTTAAAAAAAAGAAAATATAAACTAATGCGTAAGTAGATACTATAGGGTGATTTATTATGAGAGTTTATATTTCCTATCATATATTTTTCTAGGCTTGACTCATTGATCCATCTTGCATTTCTCTAAACTTGAGCTATAAATAAACTAAAACACAAGTGTTAATTCTTATAAATTTATCCATTGCCATAAATCAAGGCTTATATAAGTGATGGATGGTACTTTTTCAGTTACTAAAAGATTTCTTTAAATAATGAAGTCTCCTCAAACATCTAGAACATGGTCTTGAAGATTATTAACTACTCCTCTCTTAAATGACTAAAAATAAGGAAGGCATCGCAGCCTTGGATTAATCACAAAGTCAGTACAAAGGTATGATATTTACAAAGCATAGGTACATTATGAATACCCTTCCGTCTGAGTTTATATCACACATGTATGTTTGAGGCAGATAACTTAGGTCCTGGATCTTCGATCTCAGTTAGTGTCCCGTTCCCATGCCAGCTATGAGACGAGATAATTGATGTGTCCATACCGGCAATGCATAATATGCCATATTTTATATTAGGTGCCATGGAAAACACACACAAAAGTGTGAAGCAAAGTTTTTATTTCAAATTCTAGTTTGGGAATTAAGGCTCAAACAATGGAGACAGATCAAGGGGAATATATAGTAATTGGTAAATTACATGCTTAAAAGGTTCAGAGAAGTGTGTGATAAATGGAGTATCATAGTTGGAATGACTTCCAAACGGGGAGAGACTATGTACAGGACTTTGGTGAAAGGATTAAGTTTGAGTAACTAAGTAGGAGAGCAGAGAAAGAGCAGTTCCTTTTGGGGAAAATATCTAATGGATTCAGTTGGCCAAGAAACTAGACAGGTGCTAGAAGCATGCAACTCTGAGTGTGGTTATTCATTGTGTGGTCCTAGCACCAGGTCTTAGAAAATAGCTTAGAGTTGTCTCCTAACCTACAAAATTGGAATCTGCATTTTATTTATTTATTTATTTATTTATTTATTTATTTATTTATTTATTTATTTTAACGTTTATTTTTGAGAGAGACAGACGGAGCGCAAGCGGGAGAAGGACAGAGAGGGGGAGACACAGAATCTGAAGCAGGCTCCAGGCTCTGAGCTGTCAGCAAAGAGCCCAACACAGGGCTCAAACCCACAAGCTGAGAGATCATGACCTGAGCCCAAGTAGGCCTCTTAACCTACTGAGCCACCCAGGTGCCCCTGGAATCTGCATTTTAAAAAGTTCTTCTGGTGATTTACAAGCTCTTTAAAGTTTCAGAGAGTCACTGTTGAGGGTCCCTCTTGAATAGGGGGTAGGATATAAGTGATGTAGTTAAGTTATGGCTGGACTGGGAGGGCCTTGGCAGTGAGATGAGATGAGATGAATAAGTAGATGTTTTGTAGAAATACAAGGATTGTGTCAAGTTAATGGCTCTGCTGTCTCACCAAGACAATCTCCGCTGCATCATGCATTCAGTCTCTCTGTATAATAGCGAAATTATGTGTTTAATTGAAATCTTCATGTGTGTTTTTCCATATGTTAAATTTCGATTTAAAAAATATTTCAGTTTTAATGAAGTGAAGAGGCAGATCCCTAAATTACGGGTTGCTACTTTTTAAAGGTTTTAAGGCATTGTTTTAAAGTGGATTTTAAGTGAAATACTGCCACATCTGCCTCTTATCCCTGTAACTTCCCGGAGCCCCTCAGAAGTGCATCGCCCGGAGGTAATGCTACTTTCTCGGTACCTGGCCTCTGTGCGTGGTAACACAGGTGTTCCTTTTGAAATCTGAGCCTCGTACATTTTCCCTGTCACTACAAAGTCTTTTCATAACAGATGAAGTACAGTAGTTAAACACCTGAGGTAATTTCCTAGTTGTAAGGAATGTGTTACTGTGGTTTTCTATAGTGCTTTTTATACCAGATGACTTTATCACAAAAAACATCATATACTCTTTCAGCATAGATTGATTTGCTTATTTATTTATTTCCTTGATGTCAGTTTCTTTACTGTAAGTCTGATAATACCACCAAGAGGGATCAAAATAAGGTGACTTGAGAAATTTTATAATAAGGCATTTTATTTGGAATTTAAATCTGAAATCTCATGAACTGCCAAATGTGTGACTTGCATAGAATGACAGATTCTTTCTTGGAGGTCACGTTATTGCTGTTGAGAGAATCATGTTGACAACTTAGCTGTCAGATTTTTGGATTGCACTTTCTGATTCATATAGGAGAACACAAAAGTGATTTGGGGAGGTATTTAGTTTTGATGTATGATGGATAATTTATAAACCTGTTTTTCCAGAAGTGATGCCCCAATAAGAATTATCTTTTAAATAAGGTGGTATTTGGGAAGACATAACTCCATATGTCTTTGATTTTCTTCAACCACTTCTACATTCATGAGCTGACTGAAAAATTCTTGTTCTATTTAGCTGTGCAGAAAAATTACATGTATATCACATGTATTTATGTCTTGGAAATCCATAAAACTATATCAATTTTACAAAATGATATGAGCTGGCCAGAAATTCTTGTTCTTTTGGCTGTGCAGAAAAATTACATGTAGACGTCTATGTCTTATTTCAGAGATTTTACCTTTATGTTTTCAGGATTAGGCTGAAAGGGTCCTGGTTTTAACTTCTCAGCTGAGAATATATTCTTGTCATATTCATTTAAGTTTCGGTCATTTACCTGTTTTGGACAATATTAAAACTTTCTCTAACAGAGATGATTCAGAAACAGTTGAGTTCTTCCCTAGACTTACAACTGGAAGATCTGAAACTTTTCTGGTTTTGTAATCTTGTAAGTCACAATACAGCTTTAATTTAATTTTTTTTAATTTAAGTGCAGCTGGTATACAGTGTTATACTAGTTTCAGGTGCACAACCTAGTGATTTGACAATTCTATATATTATAGTTTGACAATTCTGTATATTTTGCAGTGCTTGCCATGATAAGTACAGTTACCATCTGTCACTACACAAAGTTATTATGCTATTATTAGCTATATTCTCTATGCTTTACTTTTCATCTCAAAACTTTTATTTATAACTAGAAGTCTATATCTCCTAATCCCTTTCAAGCATTTCACTCATCCCCCTACCCCCACCCCTCTGTCAACCACCAGTTGGTTTTCTGTATTTATGAGCGTTTTAATGTTTTTTAACGTTTATTTATTTTTGAGAGAGAGAGAAAGTGTGTGTGAGCGAGCGGGGTAGGGGCAGAGACAGAGGGAGACAGAATCTGAAGTAGGCTCTAGGCTTGCCTGACACAGGGCTCAAACTCACAAACCATGATATCATGACCTGAGCTGAAGTCAGATGCTGAACCGACTGAGCCCCCTAGGCGCCGCCTTATGAGTCTGTTTCTGTCTTTGTTTAGATTCCACATATAAGTGAAATCAAATGGTATTTCCTTTCTTTGAGTTATTTCACTTAGCATAATATCCTCTAGGTCCATTCATGCATGTTGTTGCAAATGGCAAGATCTCTTTGTTATGGCTAAGTAATATTCCATTGTATTCTAATAACATATCTTCTTTATAAATTCATTTTTTGGTAGATATTTGGATTGTTTCCATCCTGGCTATTATAGATAATGCCACAAGGAATGAAGGGGTAGATATATCTTTTCAAATTAGTATTTTTGTTTTCTTTGTTTAAATAGTACTGGAATTACTGGATTATATAGTATTTCTATTTTTATTTTTTGAGGAAACTCGTTATTGTTTTCCACAGTGGCTGCACCAATTTGTATTCCCATTACCAGTGCAAGAGGGTTCCTTTTTTCCACAGCCTAGCACTTGTTATTTCTTGTTTTTTTTTTTTTTTTTTATTTTTTATTCTAACCATTCTGATTGGTGAGGTAATATCTCATTGTTTTGACTTGTATTCCCTGATAGTTAGTGATGTTGAGCCTTTTTCATGTTCCTGTTGCTCATCTGTATGTCTTCTTTGGGGAAAAAATGTCCATTCTAGTCCTCTGCTCATCACAAAACAGCTTTTAATCACAAAATAGCTTTTGCTTCTTAGTTAGAAATGCCCTTAATTGTCATCAGAACTTTTACAGACTTTTACAGTTTGTACGTTTTTACGAGGTTTTATAAACAATACAGAGCATTCTATAAGGGACAATAAGTGCAAAATAATAGAATTTTAAAGCTGAAAGCAATTGAAGAGACTTATATCAGCTTCCTATTTTTATAGATAAGGAAAGAGAAGGCAAACTTGACATAATCAAGAGATAAGTTTGAAAGTACATAATTTAAATAGGAAAGAAAACTCTTCCAGGTTGTATCATGTGTTTTAATTACCCATTGAAATACTTTGAACAAGTGCAAGCTTATTTTTACTCTGTACAAAGAAACGAAAGAAAAATTTATCACTAATGACCTTACTTGCATGTATCCAGAAGACTAGCACTAGGGAAAGAGTGTTTTTAATACAATTGAAAGCTAGTGTGCTGTCATTACTTCTGACAAACATTGACTGCTCAGAAATGAGGTAGGCCTGGAGATATAAGGGTGGTATTCTGAGTTAAATATGCAGATGTATATGTCTCAAAACAAGAATGTTTGTGAAATTCTTTTTTGTCAAAATTTATTTCAAATGCTAAGATAGTTTTTAAAAATAATTTTATCCTGCTATTTATAGTTTTCAGTGGTGGGAAGTAGACCAGAACTTCTAGCCTAGACTGGACTTCCAACATAATTGCCTTTTCAACACCACTGTGTGTTCATAACGTTATTACTTTGTCAGAAAGCAATGCATATTTTAAAAGTCCGTATTAAATTGCCAATTGTATGATGGACTGATGTTTGCATTTGATTAGGCTACCTAATAGTGTGATAGTCAAAGACCAATTTTGTCTTTTGCATTTATCTTGGAAATCCATTAAAAAATCAATTTGTCAAAAAGGTATAATGAGTTGGAACATTATTTCTGTATTAGATACTCTTTTGATTTGTTGTATAATTAATCACAACATTAATTATATTTTCCAGTTGTTTTGGAAAAAGTTTACTTTCACTATAAAGACATTTTTCTCAACAGGTCTTGGAAAAGACCTATCGTAGCTTCATCCACTTAGGTGGAGTTTTGTGAAATGGTAGAAAATCTTGCAATCCTATTTCTCCCTGTTTAGCATGACATATAACAATTCTGAAATTATATGAGAGTTTCTATCCAACAGATTATTTCTGTGTGCATTTAAATGTGTCAGACTGTTTAAAATTGGTCAATTTCCTATTGAAATGTCTTTATTTACTCATTTACATATTTTCTTTAGTGGTGAATCCAACTCTGTAAAATAAAGTACTTAACTTCAGTGTCACCTAGTGTATTCTCTTTGGTAGACTAATTATCATGATACCTTTATTAATAAGTGTATACCAGTAATTATGTGGGCTGATTGATGCCCATTGTGTCCACCCCTCTCACTGATCTTTGGGTGATTTATGTAGAGTCCTACTTAAATTTTCATCAGACAGATAATCTCACAAAATTTTACTCCATGTTCCTTAATACAGTCTAAAGTGAAAATGATTAATAAATCCTTTAATATTACTCTGTGGGAAATTGTTTGATTTTTATTTAAAAAATAGCCTACCTTTTATTTGAGCTTTTTAAATAACCGTTTTGAAGGTTCAATTATAAGAAAATGCCTATCTTCAGGAAAAGTCTTAATGACTAACTTTGGCCTTTAATTCGTTTGATGTATTATAATCATAATTTTGAAGCTATAAAGATTAAACAATTTCCAGGACATGAATTTTTAAATTATGTTTATCTGGAAAGAGCTGAAAATTTACTGTGGTCAAGAAGATATATTTGAAAATACTTAATCGTTTTCAAGAGACAAAACTATTCAAACAGAAAGGAAAAGTAATATCACTAATATTATCACTGGTAACCTAGTATTAACTCTGTTAAAACTACATTCCTGTGTGATTTCTAGCTATCATTATCTATTATTGTAGGAGAGCAGGTATTTTGCTAAGAATATGAATTGTATATGTTCACTCATGTTTCACTGAAGATAATATAATAGTGGAATTTTATGTACATGTCTAGATAACTATATACTACATTTCCAATTTCTACCAGTATGATATTTCAGTACTAAAATTGCTTTGTATTTCTAGGTTTACTTTTGGAAGTCCTTTGTTAACATTTAGGATTTCTCATATAAGCACACACATACACAAGAGGAAATGATAAAATCTCCATGTTAAACCAGCTTTAAAAATATCACTGGAGACAAAGAATTCACTAGTATTCTAAATGTTTCTTTTAGTACTAAAACTTCATTGAACACTTCACTGTGCTCTAAGAAGAAGCAGCTTACAGATGTAATTGGAAAATAGACTGGTTTTCATTTCTACACACCTCAAGTACCCATTTTTTAAAGAAATGGTAATTTTAAGTGTGGTTTGGGTTTAAATTAGTGCTGGGTTAATAGTTCAGAGGGGGGAAAAGAACATCTGTCAGGACATCTTGATTTTATTTACAAACCTGAATTTAAATAGAAGTGTGTAAAGACTAACTTACATTTAAACGGGATGGGTATGAATTATTGGTGGTCGTAAAACATGTAATATAATGTTGTGGCATAAAAATAAACATTGTATGCTGTTTTCACAATAATATTTCTTCCAGGACAGCTATATTTTCATTAGATTTTTTTAAAGAGTCTTCTTGATATTCATTATTGAACTTTACCTAGTAAACACCTATGCTTGACTAGATTCTTTAAAATAATTATTTTAAAAATTGTCACTAATTAATTTGTTAAATATTAATAGGAAATTTTAGTTGTATGTTCCTCTGCCTCTGTTTTTATATTAAAATAATGTGTCCCTATTCTAGAATTATTACAGTTCATTTGATATGCTTCCCCCCTTATTTTTAGTGGATTATATAGAAAACCTACCATACCTTAAAAAAATAGCTTATCCATAGTGTATACTCAATAATTGAATTTTAGTCCTTGAAGGAACCTGAGTTATCTTCTATTTCACATTTTGCTAATAAGAAAGCCTGGCCTAAAGCATTTGAATGATATGTTTTAGATTTTATTTCAATTTCTATACAACAGAGTAAACAAACTTTTGCAATATAACATATTTGTAAATCTGGAGCTAGTTGTTTATCCTCTATAAAAAAGCATCCATCTTCAATTTCATCAGAAAAACTGACGTCTGAGATTGTAGAATCAGATATAAAACAAGAGTAGATTGACCTTGAAGAAGGGTCCTATGGTCTCTCTTAAGGGCTCAGCTGAGTAGTTCCTATTTGTGATCTCTTACGTGTTTGTTTGCAGTGACCTAAACTTGCAAACTGACTCATGCCTGGGCGAGGAAAACTCAATGGAAACTCGTCCTGCATCCCTCAGTCTGTGTGTGATCTCTCCACATTATCTTGCCAGCTAGGTCTTCAGGGTAGCCAGACTCTAATTGTTGCCTCAAGTCTGTCAAGATGTGTGTCTTAAAAGAGAACTGGATACAGGCTGCATTTCTTAACCCAGTCTGAGAAGTCTCAGTCTCGTTCTGTGTGTTAGAAGAGAGCCACTCACTATCCAGCTCAAACTGAAGGGAAGAGGAGGAAATTCAATACCACCTTTGTGGGACTTGTGGGGAAGAGTATTTTAAAATCATCACAGTGGCCTCAAGGCGTGTGTGTGTGTGTGTGTGTGTGTGTGTGTGTGTGTCTGTGTCTTTTTCCCTTGGTGTGCGTTCCTTTGGCCTACAGTCATGACTGTGTTTCTTCTATCCTTTAAAAATCAAGACAATCAAACAAATCCTCCCTGAGAACCTGGCATGTTACTTTTCTTTAACTTCTGCCTATCTCTCTTCTTCTTTCTAAAGTATTAACAGAGTAACCCACACTTGGTTTCCCCACTTTCTCCTTCCAGTCGCATATGTGCCTGTGTGTTCTGATTTTCTCCCCAGCATTGTTCTGTGATTGCTTTTGATAGTGAATTAGTACTTAGCATCTCTTGTCTTTCTGGAATTTTCCGTGGCATTTGATTTTGTTGCCCACTCTCTAATCCTCCAATCCTTGTCCCATTGTTTGTATAACTTAACCTTCTTTCAGTGTTCCCTTAACCTTTCGATCCCATTTTCCCTGGTTTATGTTACTAATTCGTTTTTTTTTTTCCTCCCTTTCAATTTTGATAGCCCCAGAATTTTGTTTTCATTCCTCTTCTCATTCTGTATCATCTGAAGAAAGTCATCTTTGGGTGATAATTCAAAATTCATGTCTTCATCACAAATTTCTTTTCCCAGAACCTCATTCGTGTATTTCTACTCTACTTGGCATACATACTGCATGAATCACAGATATCACCCTAGAAATTTGCATCGAAATACGTTAGACATATTTCCATGACAATAATCTATTCCTTCTCTATTTTCTTTCTCCGTATTTGTTAACCGTCATTGTCTTCATCTTTTTTTCCTCCCTCACCACCTACCTTTAGTCATCTGTCAACCTCTAGGAATTTAAATTCTGCAACATGATTTCAGTCTGTCTGCTCTTCTCGTCTCATTGCTATCACCTTAGGTTGTGTCCTCATGTTCCAGTTCCAGAACTATTTTTCAGTCTTCTTAACATGCCCAGAGTTCTGTTATTTTACCAAGGTTGAGCCCAGCTCTGTTTCTACCCTCACATTTACCAAACACTGCCGGTTTTTCAAATTAGCTAATTGAATATTAAACCTAGGACATAGAAAATAGTTTCAGTAGTAGTTTTGTAATTTTAAATACTTCTTTGTAGATTATTTTACTTTATTTATTTATTTTTTAATGTTTATTTTTGAGAGAGAGAGAGAGAAACATAGTGTGAGCGGGGGAGGGATAGAGAGAGAGGGAGACACAGAATCTGAAGCAGGCTCCAGGCTGTCAGCACAGAGCCTGACGCGGGGCTCGAACTCACAAACTGTGAGGTCATGACCTGAGCCGAAGTCAGCCGCTTAACCGACTGAGCCACCCAGGCGCCCCATGTAAATTATTTTAAAAGTACAGTTTAATCACTCTCATTGAATGTTGTATATAAAAATGCATATATATTTTTATAGGAATTAGATTCATTAATCATTCATGTACTCAATAAGCGTTTATTAATCACCTTGTCTATATGACAGACACAAAACACAAAAAAATAGGCTAAAGATAACTGGCATGAGTTAAATGATTGCCTCTGAGCAACTCATAGTCTTGTTAAAGAGACAGACACATAGACAGATACTAATACTGCATTGTAATAGCTGCTAAACAAAGAAGTATTACAAAGTTCTAAGAGCCCTAAGGAGAGAATAGCTTACATCTGAGAAAATTGAAAAGGTATCTAGACTGTATTATCTAAAGGTGGATTATGAAGAAAGAATAAGAGTCTATCTGACAAATAATTAGGAGAAGAATGTTTTAAACAGAAAACAATGCCAGCAAGAGCGAAGAACAGCATGTTTTTAAGGAACTGTGTGACCAAGGATCTTGAACTTTATGTATATGGGAGTTTGTTCTATGTGTTTAGACAGAAGAGTCAGTTAAGCATATTTGTGCTCACTTAGGTAATTCTAACAATTTGTGGGGCAGATTGTAGGGATAAGAGATGGAGGCAGGGAGACTAGTTAGGAAGCTTTTGTAAAAATCTAGGTGGAAGATGGTGAGAACTCAGATTGAGATGTTGACCTTGCAAAGTAGTAAAAAGGGGAAAAACAGAACTGAATAGAACCACATTATAGCCTGAAGAAAAACCTGAATTCTACCTATACATCATATGTGTGTTTCTGTATTTTGTTTCTGTTTTGAACTATAGACATGGGATGTTGAGCTGGAAAGATCTGCAGAATCCTGGGCAGAAAGTTGTTTGTGGGAACACGGACCTGCAAGCCTACTTCCATCAATTGGGCAGAATTTGGGAGCCCACTGGGGAAGGTATGTAAAGTGTAACTTTTTTTGTTTTTGAAAACATAAGTGATTGAAATACTTATTAATTCATTAATGAGAAATTTTCTGAGGCTTAAAGCCTAAAAAGAAAGCAAATAATCACACCAACAAAATAAAAGTAATAGCAGAATAACCAGCAATATGTTAGACTTAGTTTTTGTTTTAAACCATTGATGTAGTGGTAACGTAATGGGCATAGTACTTAAGATTAATAACTTACACAAGAGTCTCTCTCTACCAGACTTTATCAATACATTTTGCAATATTTGATTTTACTTTTTCTCCAATTTTACTCACTCTTTGTGGTTATTTTCTCTCAAATAGATATAGACCCCCAACATTTCATGTACAAGCATGGTATGATGAAGTGAGAGACTTTAGCTACCCGTATGAACACGAATGCAACCCGTATTGTCCATTCAGATGTTCTGGACCTGTGTGTACTCATTATACACAGGTATGTTTTGGGTATATTACGCCTCATTTTTCTAAGTTGAGTTTGTGTAACTGCAGCAGAATTTACACAACTGAATTTACATACTGAACGTGGATGTCTTTCTTAGTGAATTTGGTATGGTTATTGAAAAAAGATATTGATGTCTGTAGAATAGGTTTATCAATTTCTATAAAAGATAAAAGTAATTATTAGAAAAAGTCCAAAAGACAGTTTAAAAAAAAGACATTATCTTGGGACACCTGGGTGGTTCAGTCTGTTGAGCGACCAATTTCGACTCAGCTCATGATCTTGTGGTTTGTGACTTCGAGCCCCACATAAGTCTTGCTGCTGGCAATGCAGAGCTTGCTTCTGATGCTGTGTCCCCCGTCTCTCTCTGCCCCTCACCCCCCCACAAAAATAAACAAACATTCTAAAGAAAGATGTTATTTCAATGATTTTACATGTAAAACATGTTTAGTCTGGCCTCAGGAAATGCAAACAAGGAGGAATTTACCATCTTCAGTATTTTTTATTTTACAAAGAATAAAACTATAGGTTATTTACCATGACATTCAATATTGACCTGTGTGCAGCATTTACCTGTTTTTTTTATTCATTGTTCACATTTCGTATCGGATAAGTTCTAAACCTCTAAATTGAACAACGAAAGGTGGATTCAACTAGATAAACCACAGACCTGAGTTACTAGCATTTTTATGGCTGACTGTTAGTGAATATAAAGCAAATTGTTCTGTCTACCTTTGCATGTGACAAGATTAAGATCAGTGATGAATTCCATAATAACCAGTGGTGCCGTGAAAAATACACATTATATTAGAAATTGAACCCATAAATTTTTGTTCCAATACAGTTTAAGATGTGAAATTCTGTTCCTTTGTTTGGTAAGCTTTTTCATGGAAACATTAACATAGCATTTAGGTTTGTGAGGATGTAACTTTTGAACTATTTAGTAAATGTATATTTTGAAGATGCTTACTTTTTATAGTTAGAGTTATTTACTCATAGCACTCTTCTTCAGATTGAATTAAACCCTGCCCAGAGCCTCAGGAAAAATATCCTTTTGGCATTGCCTTATTTCATCTTAAATGATAAAGATTCATTTCTCAAGTTCAGTTTTATACATTTCTCTCTGATATATATTGTTGTCTTCATCTCAGCCTACTTTTTCCAAGCTTTTTGGGTTTTTTTTTGTTATTGTTTTGTTTTTTTTTTAATTTAAATTCAAGTTAACATACAGTGTAGTCTTGGCTTCAGGAGTAGAACCCAGTGATTCATCTCTTACATATAACACCTGGTGTTCATCACAAAAAGTGCTCTGTTTAATGCCCATCACCCATTTAACCCATCCCTGCCACCAATGCCCCTCCAAGCAACCCTCAGTTTGTTCTCTGTATTTGAGTCTCTTATGGTTTGCCTCCCTTTCTGTTTTTATCTTAGTTTTCCTTCCCCTTCCCCTTCCCCTTCCCCTATGGTCATGTGTTGAGTTTCTCAAATTCCACAGATGAGTGAACTCATATATCTTTCTCTGACTCACTTACTTTGCTTACCATAGTATCCTCTAGTTCCATCCACATTGTTGCAAATGGCAAGATTTCATTCTTTTTCATCGCTGAGTAGTATTCCATTGTGTATATATTTTCTTTTCTCTAATGTAGGTGGTGTGGGCAACAAGTAACAGAATAGGCTGTGCCATTAATTTGTGTCATAACATGAACATTTGGGGGCAAATATGGCCTAAAGCTGTCTACTTGGTGTGCAACTATTCCCCAAAGTAAGTAGACAAAACATTACTTTTATATGTAAATTTGTATATATGTATTATCATATATATATAGTTGAGTATATTGCTTTAACTCAGTTTACTTAATATGGCAACAATTATGGTTGCCTGATGCATAACCTCAGCCCTTAAAAGGAATATGAAAATTGAAAATATGATCTTTGTCAACACAGGGATTATATTTTTATGACTTCAGTTTTATATATTATTATATTCCACAGGTATTTTTAATAATTTGGATTTATTAGAGAAAAGCATCTATAGATTAACTGAGAAATGTATTTTCACCTGTGTAAAGACCATTGAATGATTATGTTGAAAATATTACAACTGTACTTAGGGTCAAATCTAAGTCTCAAGTCTGTTTATTAAAACGAATGGAATATAGATGAATATCCCATAATAGAGTTCGGTGTTCTGTAAAAGTTTAATTTTGTAATTTTTAACAATGTACATAACAATTACTTAGAATGTTTTCAAAATAATAAGGCAGCAGTTTACATAGAAACCTAGTAACCAAAGGGACTCCGATGAAAAATATAAATGATTTAAATATGCATACCAAAGTCGTTATTTAGAAGATAGTAATATTTTATAGTGTCTCATAAATTATGTTATTAGACTACCTCTTACTAGAGTGGATCTTCTCTTTAAGGGGAAACTGGTGGGGTCACGCCCCCTATAAACATGGACGGCCCTGTTCTGCCTGCCCACCTAGTTTTGGAGGAGGCTGCAGAGAAAATCTATGCTACAAAGGTATGTGCTATTGTGTCACAGTATTCAGTTTGATTTATATTTTAATCCAACATCTGCATTAATTTGTGCTTGAAAGGCAAAAAGCATATTTAATTATTACTTACAAAGTTTCCAGAACTCTATTTAAAATATCTGAAGCCATTAAAAATATTTTAAAAATATATGAATGTCTATTATAGCAAATTTGTATTTAAAAGAAAGTTTCATCATTATTCCACATAACCACTTCTAATTCTACTTTGAGATTATCCTAGAGTGACAAGTATATTTTCATTTTTAAAAGCAATCTTGATATATTATTGACTAGAGTTGTTTTCACAAGTGTCTTCATTTTTGAAGGATTTAGCAATCTAATGCAATTTATTTTTGACACTTTAAAAGTTTTTGCCCATATACCTATCCATGAATGTTACTGAATGATGGTCAATGAATTACACTAACTCTCTGCTTCTTGCTACAGAGTATATAATCTCTCATGGCCAACATGACAAATAAAAAAGATAAAATAGTATTGTAAAACTATTGTAAAAGTAGTGCTCTGAAATGCATTTAATGTCCTAAAATGTGCATATAAATGCAGTGTCCTGTTTACAGCACATGAAGAGCAAACTTAGATGATAAAGCTTTGTAAAACTTCCACTCTTGTTGGGCATCTGAGTGAACATTTCTACTCCCTTGTACTTTTTTCTTCCTGATGACCAAATGAAGATTAATGTAGACTAAGTGTTTTAGAAAACATGAATAAATGCAGCTCTTTTTCAGTATTCATAAAGAGATGTGCCTTTTTTCCCCTTGATGACTGAGTGCTCATTAGTATAATGAGCAGACAAGAAGTAACAGTATAGTATTTCACTGTTATATGAGTCATTTTGCATTCCTGGAAGCATTTTTCATTGTGTGTGAGTCTGTTTTCCATTTTTGGCCATCCCTAAACCTCTGACTTACTTGCCCCTTCACCAGTGGCCACTATTTTACTTAAAACTGACTTTCCTCTGAAGTCATACTTCCCTTTTCTAGGTTCGGAGTCCTTGGACATACATGAAAATAACACACCTTTCCAAATTGTGCCACTGTTAAGCCCTTGATATAAGTAACCTGGAAAAAAATTAAACTCATAAATTTCTGCATTTTGAATTTCCTTCTAAAAGAGAAAAACCTTTCCGTGGAAACTGATATTGTAGTAAATTAAAAGGGCATGTCAGTCCTTCTTTAAGCTAAATTTCCTATTGGGAGAATTTTAAATGTGACGCTTTTGGAAATTTTAAATGTGATTCTCCTAAAAATATGATTTCATGTCATACGAAAGCCCTGACTTCATCAGATCACTGCGTAGACTTCATGGTGGCATTATGAAAGGCAATCACTGATACCACTCTTAAGTATAAATCAAAGTTTAGAAATGACTCCATTTAATATTAGCCGATTTTTTTCATTTATTAAGCATAAATGAATCAAGAGCTCAAAGGCTTATCCATGTATTTTATTTACTCCAGCGCAGTACATAAGATCACCACCTCAAGCCAAAATCTGTGCCAAGAAACTACAGATTTTTCTAGTTTTAAATGTTACACAGGCATATAAAGGTATACCATTATGTGATGATTTGTGCACATTTAAGGTGGATTCATATTTCTTACATCCATTCTCTCTAACAGAAGGATCAGACAGGTATTACCCTCCTCAAGAAGAAGAAACAAATGAAATTGAACGGCAGCAGTCACAAGTCCGGGACACCCACGTTCAGACAAGAGCAGATGATAGTAACAGAAATGAAGTCATAAGCACACAGCAAATGTGTAAGAGCTCTGCATTATTTACAAAAATGTTAAAGTTTATGTAGATGACAGATGCAACTATATTTTGTTAATTTGGACATTTTTAGAGTGGCAAAAGCTTGATGAATTGTAGTGACTTATACATTATCTAAATTATTTTGGTATATATATATATATATATATATATATATTTTTTTTTTTTTTTTTTTTTTTTTTTTTTTTTTTTTTTTACTTTTCAGCCCAAATTGTTTCTTGCGAAGTAAGATTAAGAGATCAGTGCAAGGGAACAACCTGCAATAGGTAATGTTTATCCTTATTTTCAAAATTACCTGACAAAATACAAGTAATATTTTTATTTCACACTAACATTCAGAGAAACTAAATTTTGTTCCTGATTTCTTTCATCTAGATATGAATGCCCTGCTGGCTGTTTGGATAGTAAAGCCAAAGTTATTGGCAGTGTACATTATGAAATGGTAAGTATAATAAATATAATGATTTTGGAACAGGATCTTTCTATATAAAGTTTGATTTTTTTAATGCAAACATAATGATTTATATGAAGTATAGATATTTTGCTCAGATATGTTTGTTTAATTTAAAGTCATTTAAGTAATAGCTAGTTGTGTCCTATGTAGCAATCTTAGTGTGTTAATATTCTTTTCTCCCTTCCTTTTTCTCTAAGCAATCCAGCATTTGTAGAGCCGCAATTCATTATGGCATAATAGACAATGATGGTGGTTGGGTGGATATCACTAGACAAGGAAGAAAACATTATTTCATCAAATCCAATAGAAATGGTGTTCAGACAATTGGGTAAGTACCCAAATGACCTTTTGGATGAGATGATTTTAAATCTTAATAATGAGTTGACAAATTCTTTTAGAACAAAGCATAGAAGAATTTATAGAGAAGTTTGGTAATTGTCATTTCAGCTCACTTCAGCTGTGTAATTTCAAAGACAAAAAGGAGCCAAAGTATCTAAATTCAACGTTGAACATTTTCTGCTTCTAAAGAACATGCTAAATAAAGCTCCACATTTTCTGGAGTTTCATTGAGGATGTATAGATTTACAGTTATCCCTAATGTAAAGCAACAGATTTTTCAGCTATAAAATAATATAGCTCAGAGAAGGCTAATCGTTTTGTGTACTTTCCTGCCCTGTTTATGGAAAATGGATTATTTCATGCAACAGTAACTGTGCTAATAAGATAAACTATATTAGTAGGTAAAAGAGAATTTTGAAAAGTTCTCTAAAATGTAAATGTATACTATGTACCTTTTGTCCATCTAAATGTAATTTAACTCAACATAAAAGCATTAACTTTTGAAATGTTTCTCATATTAAATATATGAAACATATTCTTTTAGAGCACTGCATATTTTGATATAAACTCTATACAAGTTAGAAAAATGTGGCCTTTTGAAATAACTTTGTAGTGTGTTTCTTCTGTGTAAAAAATAAACTTTGAACCTCATATGGAATTCCTTTTCTTAGGATGTATGACATAGTTTCTTTCCTTTGTTAACTATACAATTGCGTGACTCCACAGTGGAGGATTCATAATGATAAGAAAGAATTTATTAAAAACTCTTGAAAATTTGATGGAATGTTATTCTATGTAAATAATTTTGTTCAAAGGCTTTATGGATGGTTTTCAGTGCTTAGCAATCTCTCTTAAGCAAAAGCTATATAGAAGCATTTATTGATTGGCTTATTAATTCAGTAAAATGTATTAATTACCTTCAATGAATAACAAAAGTTATGAGCTTCAGTAAGCCAAACATTGGGTGTTGGATTCAAGAAAATTGATCCTATTTACTTTTTTTTGTTTGAACTTAATTTTTGTTTATTACAGAAACTTGAAACATGAAGGGTGTCTCCTATTAAAATACTATCACAAATAAGCTTTATCTTTTGTAGTAGATATTTTTCTGAAACTCTGGGTATAATTAAGCCAATTAAAAATTTTGATATATAATGGAATACCTATTCTTCTATCCTGCTTTTTAATGATGCATACAATAAAGAGGAATTCATTCATCGTTGACATTTTACTAGGTACTGGGGGAACAAAAAAATGAATAACACACATTCCTTTTAGGTACTTATGATCTAAAAGTCTTTTTATAACACTACTTTGTATTTCCCATTGTGAGAGTTTAAATAGTTCTGTTCAATGGTGACAGGGAATTAGTATAGTTAGAGTTTTAATTTTAATAGGAAACAAATATGTAGATATAAATCTATGTGGCTTTTTGCTATTATCTATATGCTTTTGAGATTAGTCATGAGAAGAGATCCTCCTCTAATATCAAGAATGATTATGGGGCGCCTGGGTGGCGCAGTCGGTTGAGCGTCCGACTTCAGCTCAGGTCACGATCTCGCGGTCCGTGAGTTCGAGCCCCGCGTCGGGCTCTGGGCTGATGGCTCAGAGCCTGGAGCCTGTTTCCGATTCTGTGTCTCCCTCTCTCTCTGCCCCTCCCCCGTTCATGCTCTGTCTCTCTCTGTCCCAAAATAAATAAATGTTGAAAAAAAAAAAAAATTTAAAAAAAAAAAAAAAAAAAAGAATGATTAATTTGGTTCGTATTGATTTGGTTCATACTTGAAGTTAATATGGACTTAACATAAAATAGATGATGTATTCTTATACTACAGCTTATTTAGATATTTAAGTAAGAATGTTTAAGAAGAAACAAAGTATTCACAGACCGAAAAAATACCAGAAATTATGTTGATGATGATGCATCTAAAAAATGATTGACATTTTTATGTTCTTATTTTCAGCAAATATCAGTCTGCTAATTCCTTCACAGTCTCTAAAGTAACAGGTTAGCACTTTTTTAAACCTTATTTTCTTACCACCCCGTTGCATGTTATTATTGCCAAAGAGTTGCTTATTGTCTTGTGTTTTAATTCTTCAGTTCAGGCTGTCACTTGTGAGACAACTGTGGAACAGCTCTGTCCCTTTCATAAGCCTGCTTCACATTGCCCAAGGTAATGTTTTCTAAATTGTCTCATTATTCTTGACCATTGAACATACGTGGATTGGGCTTTTACTCTGTGATAACTGTTTTTGCCTGGATTTCTGCTGTCTCCAGGATTTGAGGGGTGTATGGTCTTGTGAATGGATAGAATTATCCATTTATAATTGTGGTCTTGAACTGCGAAGCAAAAGGGAGCATGGTTCATCACGAACTCCCTGCTCTCCAGACACTCCTAGTGTGCTTTCTCCAAACGCCAGAGTGCTTTTGTCTGTTCCGTAATACCAGGGCTGTGCGTGTATTCTGTATATTCTGTATGTTCACATATCTTAGTCTGCCCAGGCTGCTGTAACAAGATACCATAGACTGGGGGGGGGGGGGGGGTGTAAAAAATAGAAATTTATTTTCACGTAATTCTGGAAGCTGGAGACGAGATCAAGGTGTTGGCAGTTTTGGTTTCTTCTGAAGCCTCTCTCCTTGTTGCCAGATGGTACCTTCTCTTTGTGTCCTCACAACGCAGGGGAGGTAGGTTGAGAGAGACAGAAAGAGAGAGAGAGAGGAGAGACTCTCCTTTCTTGGGATCAAGGCCCAACCCTGATGATCTCATTTAACCTTAATTAACTCCATAAAGGCCCATCTCCAAATACCATCACAATGGGAGTTGGGCTTCAACATATGAATCTGGGGGGACACAAACATTCAGTCTGCAACAAGTCATTACCACTGAAACTATAATGACACACATATTTTTAAGTATTTCCATCCACTTCCTAAATTAGATAAATCTAATTGAGATTGGTTTGTCAAAAAGCCCATCTTCTGCCTTTCTTTTATTTTTGTTTTGTATACTGTCTTTTTAAAAATTATAATGGAGTTTATCTACTACACACTAATGAAAGAGTGCTTCTGGGGCGCCTGGGTGGCTCAGTCGGTTAAGCGTCTGACTTCGGCTCGGGTCATGATCTCACGGTTTGTGAGTTCGAGCCCCACAACGGGCTCTGTGCTCAAGCCTGGAGCCTGCTTTGAATTCTGTGTTTCTGTCTCTCTCTGCCCCTCCCCCGCTTGCACTCTGCCTCTCTCGTTCTCTCTCAAAAATGAACATTAAAAAAATAAAGAGTGCTTCATTTATCTTGACCACGCTAAGGTGAAAATTGTTAGAAGTATTATGGCTATAAGTCATAATCGTACATAGGAAAAATGAAGAAGGTCTTTTCATATCCACTCTTATTTCTATCCACATTTCTTCCATTAATACAAGGAAATCACATATTAATTCCAAGAACCAATACTGAGATTTGAGATAGAATTATAATTGATAAACTGTAGTTACTAAAAAGCTGAAGGAGCTCACTTTTTATGGAAAAGTTTATTTTGGAAAAGCTTCATCGCTTAGCCTTTTATTTTTAAAAAAATTTTTAATGTTTATTTATTTTTGAGAGCATGAGTGGGGGAGGGGCAGAAAGAGAAGGAGACACAGAATCTGAAGCAGACTCCAGTCTCTGAGCTGTCAGCACAGAGTGTCTGATGTGGGGCTCGAACTGACGAGCTGCGAGATCATGACCTGAGCTGAAGTCGGATGCATAACCGACTGAACCACCTAGGCACCCCTTCACTTAACCTTTTAAAACTAAGGTAATGTTTTACTTAAAGAATAATATTGGTTGTTCACAAGGCAATAAAAGACTGTGATGATGTAAGAAGTGGGTACTTCTTGGGGCACCTATGTGTCTCAGTCGGTTAAGCGTCCAACTTAAGCTGAGGTCATGATCTCATGGTTTGTGAGTTCAAGTGCCGTGTCAAGCTCTGTGCTGACAGCTCAGAGCCTGGAGCCTCCTTCAGATACTGTGTCTCCCTCACTCTCTGACCCTTCTCCACTCATTCTGTCTCCATCTCTCATAAATAATTTAGAATTATCCATTAATAAATATTTATGAAATACCAACTATGTACAGTATAATGCTAGGCCCTCTCAGCCATGTGATTAGGCTATGAGGACCAAATAGTAAGGATAATCCCGACAGAGTATTCCAGCATAAAGCCTTCCTCTAGTAGATGCTAAGTAAATGGCAATTTTAATGTGTGTGGCATAAATTTATAGTAATATTGTTCCAAAATAAACAGAAAATCACTCAAGTAGACTGTTAATGCATTTTTCCTGTTTCTTTGGTTATTCCAGAAAGGGAAATATTGCCCCAAAAGAAAAATTCTTCTAGTTAAACTTTATCTTTTACTGCTACCAACGTAACAAATTGGTAGAAGTAATGATTTATACATAATTTTGACCTTATGTAGTCTGGAAATTCACCCTTCTGTTTCCTTTTAGAGACTACTGAAACAAAGGGTTGTCTTTTCTCATATAAAATTTTTAATAGTTTCATAAATTATGTTATAACACATTATTTATATGACAGTTTATAACTTTTAGGGAACCATGTGGTTGGTACATCTGTTTCAGAATTTCATATAACTTAAATAAGTTGAGACAAATCTTTTGGGGAGAAAATGCCCAGGGCAAATAAACGAAAGGAAATTAACTCAAGATGAGCATGAAGAAACAATATTTACCTGTATAGTTGTGTCCTTGAGAGGTTCCATAGCTGATAGAATAGACCCAAATAAGCAATCTCTATGATTCAGTACCATAACCTTATAAGTATCATGTGTTTGTGTGTGTTATTAGAAATCTTTTTTTCTGGCCTGGGGATGACACATGGAGGGGGACGGCAGAAATCGCATCATGCTTAACATGTATCTATAAATAATTAGAGCTTTGAAGCCTATTGAATGTCCAAAATGTAAAAGCAGGTATCACTAAAATGTTGATACATTTTTATTCAATGCTTATAAGTAAATTGTATATAAAAGAATGTTTACCAGGTCACTGTCTACATTCTTAGTAACACATAACAAGGTGTTATAACCAGAGATTAGAACACAATCAAGTAAAAACCTCCTTCAGTCTATCTTCGATCTGAACTTGCCTAAGTAGAAACTATCTCGGTTTGGAGCTACTCACCTTGGCCTTCCACAAACCAAGTGCCAAATATGGTCAAGGTAGAGCCAGCACAGTATGATCCTAAGGGCTGAGCACCTATTACTACCATAGGATGGGCAGTGAATGCCCACCTGTTCTCAAACACACATAGAAAATTTCACATTCAATGGGGACAACTTTCCTCCTATAGAAACCCCCAACAGCATCTTTTATAAAAATCAACTCTTTAATTTAAAGTTATAAAACTCATTTATTTACATTTAAATGCTTCTGGTTTAGATGCTATAAGAAGCATATATCCTCTAAAGTAAACAGTATTATACAGATTTTAGAAATAAGAAATGCAGCTGTTTCTTAAAAGCTATCTTGGGAAGGAGTTGCTTCAGTTGGTAAAGGTAGTTGCAATTGAAGTATTTTTAGAATACTTTGGGGAAGGGGCCCCTGACTGACTCAGTGGGTTGAGCCTCTGACTTCAGGTCAGGTCATGAATTCACGGTTTGTGGGTTCGAGCCCCCTGTCAGACTCTTTGCTGACAACTCAGAGCCTGGAGCCTGCTTTGGATTCTGTGTCTCTCTCTTTCTCTGCCCCTCCACTGCTCACAATCTGTCTCACTCTCTCAAAAATCAATAAACATTAAAAAAAGAGTTTAGAATACTTTTGGTAAAATCATTGATTACTTCATCAGACAGTGATTTTCATGTAATCATTTTGTTGAGACTCTGATTTATTTACTAAAATGAATTCCCTTTTTTCCAGATGTAGTTTTTAATGTCCTTTTATGTGTGTGTGTGAGTGTGAATCAAACCTTTTGTGTGTGTGTGTGTGTGTGTGTGTGTGTGTGTGTGTGTGTGAATCAAAGAGCCCATTGATTTAAAAAAAAAAAAAGTGCCACTTGATAGTTTCTTAAACCCTCAGAGTGGAGTTTTTAATCATGTGATTGATTGAACAGTGATAATTGGATCCTATGTGGAAATAAAAAGCTTTTGGAAATGTTATTTATTTTTTATTTAAAAATTTTTTTAATGTTTATTTATTTTTAAGTGAGAGAGAGATAGAGCATGAGTGGGGGAGGGGCAGAGAGAGAGGGAGACACAGAATCTGAAGCAGGCTCCAGGCTCCAAGCTGACAGCAGTAAGTGTGACACAGAGCTCGAACTCATGAACCTTGAGATCATGACCTGAGCAGCCAAAGTCGGACATTTCATCGACTGAGCCACCCATGTGTCCCTTGGAAATGTTATTTAAATGAGCTAAGCCAATCAGATAACAGTAAGGCAATAGGATATCTGGAGAAAGAATATTCCATGCTCAGAGAAAGATAAGTGCAAAGGCCCTGAGGAAGAGCCTATTTTTGTATGTTTGAGAAGTGACAGGCCAATATGACTGTATCTGGGGGAAGAAGTGGAAGAGGAGGAGGATATGGAGTCAGAAAGATAATGGGGGGACAGGATATGCAGGACTTATTGGCCATTGTAGGGATTTTTTTCACTTATTCTGAATGAGATGGAAAGCCACTAGAGTATTTGGAGCAGAAGAATGATATGATTGGTCTTGTGTGCTTTAATTCAAGTGGGAAAAAACCAACACTGGAAGGGGCAAGGTTGGAAGCAGGGAGATCATAGGAAAGCCTATAGCAGTAAGCTAGACACCAGATGATAAAGCCTGGAGCTATAATAACTGAGGTGTTTAGGGATGCTCTGATTTTATTTCATGGATGACCAATAGAAATTGCTGGCGGACTGAATGTAAGGTGTGAGATAAAGAGAGGGATTAAAGCTAGAATAAAGTTTTTGGCCTGAGGATCTGAAATAATGGAGTTGCCATTTATTGTATGAAGCCTACATAAGGAACAGATATGGGGACTGGAGGAAAAGATTAGGAATTTGGTTGTAAACACCCTTAGTTTGAAATTGTTATTAGATTTTAGTGGAGATGTTGAATAAGCAGTAGGACACAAATTTGGAACTAGGAAGTCTCAACTGGGGATACATATTTGGAAATCGGTAACTTATAATCATAATTAAAACCATGGAATTGAAGGATGTACCGAAGATGTGAACATAGAAGAAAGAAGCTAGATGTGTGAGTCAGACAATGAGTCAGTTTTTCAAGTTAGCTGTTTATTAAATTCTACAGAAACATTGGGTACAGTTCCCAGATACTGAGAGATACAACCTGATGTGTCTTTCTGCTTAACCCCTAAATTAGAAAGCTTCCTGGTTAAGTTAGAAAATAAAAGAAACACATTTGTGCCAAAAGCTGGAAATGGGTAAATTAAGCAGAAGCAATTGCATCTACTGGCTTCTACAATTGACCTATTTTAGAAAAAAAAATGAATAGGGTGAGAATGCTGTTAACATTTGTGTATGCATGTCTGTGGTCTTATGAGTAAGAATGGCTAAAGAAACCCGCTACTTAATATTTGTATATATATATATATATTTTTTTTTTCAGAGTCTACTGTCCTCGTAACTGTATGCAGGCAAATCCACATTATGCTCGTGTAATTGGAACTCGAGTTTATTCTGATGTAAGTATCTTAATTTATGCAGCTCTCGGTATTCATGTATATATGTGTTTACACAATATTTAAATGTATGTATATACATTTATATATAGAAAAAGGAAACAGATTCTGTGTTGGTATACATATTCTCAGAGAAGCTAATCAATAATAACACTGAAAAACAACTATTCTTATGCAAATATGAGTGCATAATAATTTATTTTTACCAAAATTTTTTTATGTCCTGCCCATATATGTTATATCAGACACTTTTGAAATAGACCAGAGGCATCCTTCTGAAGGAAAATTCATTTTGTATTTTTATTATTTTTTATTTTTTGAAGTTTATTTATTCTGAAAGAGAGAGAGAGCAGAGGAGGGACAGAGAGAGGGAGAGAGAGACCCAAGTAGACTCCACAGTGTTAGCACATGGGGCTGTATCTCGGGAACCACATCATGACCTGAGCCAAGATCAAGAGTCAGACACTTAGCCGACTGAGCCACCCAAGTGCCCCTCATTTTGTTTTTTTAAATCTTCCTTTTGGTTCTTCAGTATTTGTAGTGTAAACTTGATAATTAAGAGATTGTCAAATGTATGAACAATATCTTACACTGCCAAGGGAACATGTTTTTCTTTTGTTTTAAAAATTTTTACTTTTTTTTTTTACCAGTTTTTTAAATTTAACTTTTAGTTAACATACAGTGTAATATTAGTTTCAGTAGAATTCAGTGATTCATCACTTACATACAACACCCAGTGCTCATCACAAAAAGTGCCCTCTTTAGTATCCATCACCCATCTTGCCCATCCCCCACCCACGTCCCTCCATCAATCCACAGTTTGTTTTCTGTCATTGAGTCTCTGGTGGTTTGTTTCCCTCTCTCCTCTTTTTTACCCCTTCCCATATATTCATGTGTTTTGTTTCTTAAATTCCATATATGAGTGAAATCATATGGTATTTGTCTTTCTCTGATTGACTTATTTCACTTAGCATAATACACTGTAGCTCCGTCCATATTGTTGCAAATGGCAAGATTTAAAGAGCACCATAAAATCAAGAACAGATAATATGTTAAAATACATATGAAAAGAAAGCACTTGAGGGGATGTTATAATGGACAACATTACTGGGTTGGACAAGGACTCTTAGCTGGGAGGCCTTTGGTATGGACAAGTGCTTTTTGAGCCAGGTTTCAAGTGTGGGTTGGGGAATTGGATTAGGGACACATTCTAGGTGGGATGAACAACATTTACAAAAACGGGGAGATGACAGCAAGCAAGATGTATGCATAACACATAGGTTTGCTTATCTTTGAACAGGTGAGCATTGAATCTAAAAGGGGTTGCAGCCAATTTTATGTGAGGGGTGGGGTATCCGGCTCTTGAAACATGTAAATGGAGAGTCTGAATGCATGTTGATGAGTTTAGATTTTATGTGGCAGACATTTAGAAACCGTTACAAATTTCTAAGCCAGAGAGTTGCAAAAACAAATTCAGGAAATATACTCTTGAAGCACATATTCAATAGAATACCATGGAAATAGGTTTGTAAAAAGAGACCTGAAATAGTATTTACCACCTTATTTCTGTTGGTGAGTTCATTGAAGTCCAGGGTTTGTTTTCATTCAGCTTTACCTTTGCAATTGTTCTCCACATCTGAGTCCCTCCCAGGCTTCAGCTTTGCCCTGTACTTATTTTCAGCTTAAAAGGCCATGCTGGTATAATAATTTATTAGTCCTCATGCTTTACTTATCTTCCTGTCTGTTAAAATCATGGTCATTCTTCACGTCCTAATTTATTGCCACTTTCTCTGTGGAGTGTTTTGCTGGATCTCCTACTACATGTATTACATAGCCCTTCTTTCAACCCCTAGAACTTTATTTTTTTTTTTTTTTTTACTTTTAGCACTTACCTGATTCTGTTAGTGTTATGACTGTTTCTCTATCTCTTTTATTATTTTGAAGTTCCATGAGGGCAACAGCCAGGCAATTGGAGCGTCATTTTTTATTAACAGTTTGATGTATGCCAACCTGTGAACAAGACAGAATTATATCCTGCCTTAACAAAACTTAGAGCACACAGTGACATCAGAAATTTAGCAAATACCTTGCACATAAATATTTGTTGAAGAAATAAATCCATAAATGTACATGAATAAGCCTATCTAGAATCTTCAAAGATTTCAGAAGAAGTTATTCTTTTTAGATTGTCCCTTTAAGCACCAAACTTTAAATTTTAATCATGCCCGGTGAAAATCTTTCATAATATCCTATACCCTCTTATACCTATAGGCCGTCTATTTTTCTAGAGTTTAGGTTTTGTTAGACTTTGTGTCTTGAGATCATTTTATCTTCCTACCTTATTGGACTGCATAGGCAATTATGTATAGGAAATGATTGTATAAATCATTTTAAGAGTTAGTTGGAAATGCAAGGACTACTATTATGTGGTCAGTGCAGATTCAGAGATTCAAGCATTAACTACCAAACTCCCCCTCCCCCCCCCCACACAAAATATATTATTTCTTTAAATACAAGATATGGAAAAATATCTTCTCTCTGCCTCAACCCCTCCACCTTTCTCTCTCTCTGTTTCTTTCCGTTACTACTTGTACATTTTATTGCTTTGAATTTTTCTCATTTGTTACAAGTAAAGTTAATTTCTGCATTCATTAAAAGTGTTCCAGTGTTTTCACAGATAAATTCTTTTTTTCGTGATATGTTAATTCTTACAAAGTACGGGTATAAAAAGAAAATCTCTTCTGACCTTTGAACTCAAATAGGAATGCCTGCTGACTGCGTAGTTATGGGCAAAACAATAGTTTCAAAACATATTAAGTGCTTGGATTTAGTGAATGTTATATGTAAGCACTTTTATGCCTTGGGGAAAATGCTGATAATACTCTTTTAACAGAGCAAGATAAATACTGAAATGCGTACAAAATTATTTTTAATTTCATCTGTTATGAACCATATTGGATACAAATATTAAATCAGTGAGGAACTTTAAACTGTGAATAAAATGCCTCTTCGGAGTAACGATACGAGGTTTTAGATATATGGTATTTTTTGATATAGCAAAAGCATGAAAAGGATTAAACAGCTTGGCATTCAGGCTCTCTGATCTAATAAGTTCTGACTGATGCCACAAAGTTCAGAGCACAGTAATAAAGCAAGGTCATGTAAGATGCACATGCTTATGTGAACTTAAAAAAGCACATTAAGTCACTCACATGTGCATAGAGAGAAAAATAGAACACACTAGTACGATCAGAAAAGACCCCTGGGATATGAGGGGGGATTGTTTCATACAGAAACAGTTCAAGTGTTTCATTTTGTGGGATTTCCTCAGGCTGTATTCAGCTATTGACAAATTTTGGTAGAACATTAGGATTAAAGCAAATGTTAAAATCTGGAGAAGTCTTGAATGGGGCAAAAAAAAAAAAAAAAAAAAAAAAAAAGTCAACCTTTAGAAGTCCGTAGATAATAGTTTTAAAAACATGGACCTGAAACAATAATTTTCTCTTCTGTAGAATTCCAGTTCAATTAAGAAGGTATAACTGGTACAATGTAAACATAGTGCCTCATGTCAGACCATTCAAACCAAGGTAATAGACATTGCAGATATAGGTTGGAAGCTGTGATTGTTCTTTATATTTTGCTTCATGGTTAAATTTTCTCTGTGTAGGCTATATTATTTAATAGAAGAAAACTCCCCATTTAATACACACTTGTATTTTGGAAAAGGAACCGTAAAGGTATACAGAACTATTATCTGTTAATAAGACAAAAATGAACATAAACCAAGTACAGATAATGTAACCTGTTAACATTTGTTCAGAGTGACTAGCAAAAGCTAAAATTTAAGGGATAAAAGGAGCAGGGATGCCTGGGTAGGTCCGTTGGTCAAGCTTCCAACTTTGGCTCAGGTCATGGTCTCACAGTTCATGAATTTGAGCCCATGTTGGGCTCTGTGCTGACAGCTCAGAGCCTGGAGCCTGCTTTGGATTCTGTGTCTCCCTCTTTCTCTACCCCTCCCTGCTCATGCGCGCGCTCTCTCTCTCTCTCTCTCTCTCTCTCTGTCTCTTTCTCAAAAATAAACATTTAAAAAAGAGATAAAAAGAGCAAATTTGTATCTGATTACTTACTTCCACTATAGAAAAAGCCTGATGTTTGGAAAGGCAAGTGTTTGTTAGATTAAACGGTGATGGGAGTTTACCATTGTGGCCACCCTTGAGATCTGCTTTCAGACTTTCTCAGAATTGGCTTTAACTCTGTGACTTTTGCAACATTCCTTTATGCACAGAACATCAACCTGTAACTGCTGACTATCTGTATAGAGACAGGTGCCAGTGACTTTGGTCCAACAGAAGAGTAGACTGGACAAGTTCAGCAGGAATTTCCTAATAACGGTGGGTTTTCCCTTGTTGCCTCAGCTGTCCAGTATCTGCAGAGCAGCAGTACATGCTGGGGTGGTTCGAAATCATGGTGGTTATGTTGACGTCATGCCTGTGGACAAAAGAAAGACTTACACTGCGTCTTTTCAGAATGGAATCTTCTCAGAAAGGTAAATTTAAAAATCTGTTTACATATATATTTTGTATTTTATATACTCAGAGTCTCTCTCCCTCTCTCCTCCCGTGTCTGTCTCTCTTTCTCTTTCTCTACACATACATACGTACACCTTTATGCTTGCTTTATAACCAACTCACTTTAGTATGGGTTTGGAGTTATGTGGCTGTGCCAGTGTGTTTCCTTTGCACACTGAAATAGTTGGTCTTCCAGGGATGGGAGAATCTGAAGTACCAGAGGTGCCTGTCTCCTCCAAGCTTATAAAAATCAACATGAAAATCGGATTATGAGTCAGAACCACTCTTTTGTTAATTGTTAATAAGGAAATTTCTTTCATCCTCCTTTGGATTTTCTAGATTAGTTTTTATATGTAATTCTTTCTAGGTGAGCAGGGCACTGAATATTTTTCTAATCCGGTTATATGACAAAGTATTTGATAAAAGAGTGAGTCTGATTTTCTCCAGAACCAAATTCTCTGTTTGATTGGAAGTTGGATATCTATTATGACATAAATCCATGCTTTCTGGTCATCTCATAGTATTTGGTCCATTAGTATTATATATTTTTGTGGTTTGGGAAAATTCGTATGACTTACTTTATCAAGTAAGTTAAGTATCAAGTAACTTATTATCAAGTAAGTTAAGAGCACAGAACCTATAGTGATTTTTCAAATCATTTGTACCTGTACAAATAATATTAGCTCTTATGTATATTGTATGGATACAGAAAAATTTCTAACTTTTAGACATTTACTGGATTCTTCAGAATTGCTAGTGGAGGTTCCACATCTACGGTAAAGTTTCTCTAACGGACACCAAAGGATGTGCCATGCAGGGTATCTAGATTGACTTCCACATAACCTTCTGAGTGCCATCTTTATAAAAAGACAGCTTTGCATTTACCATCTATTTTCAGCAGACCATATCAAGAAGCCATTGTTAAGAAGGTGATTTCTCCATAACCTGACTCATGTGGTTCATAGGAATAGTTTAGAGCACTAACTTATTGTTTCCTAAGTCTGACAAAATTTAAATCATGTTGCTATCATACTGATAAATATTTTTAACATCTATGGTTTCAAGAAAAAAATTTAAGTTTATTTAGAGAGAGAGCACAAGTGAGTGGGGGAAATGAGAGAGAGAATCCGAAGCAGGCTCTGCACTGACAGCGGAGAGCCTGATATGGGGCTTGAATTCACAAACTGTGAGATAGTGACCTGAGCTGAAGTCAAGAGTCGGATGCTCAACCGACTGAGCCACCCAGGTGCCCTGGTTTCAAGAAAAATTTTAGTGAGGAAATTTAATGGTCAAATCTGAAAGATCCTAGGAATGTCTTCTGTAAAATGGAAACACACACATACACAGCACTTAATATATACACATTATATATATAATATATATTGTATGATATATATAAAATAGATATGTATAAACTACATTTTTGAGTTGTAGAGGGTGATAGGCAATTTAATAAGCTAAAACTAAGTGGTGTTTCATTTACCTGTCCTATTTCTTATATTTATTCTAAAAGTATAAGATGATATCCTGAGAAAACTGAGAATAATAATTATTTTTGAGCACCTACTATGAATTTCCCAGACACTGCTGAGCACTTTTAGTAGCTCAGCTCCACCAATGGCCCGGTAAAGTCAATTCTGTAAACCCTGATTTAATAAATGGGTTAACTTAGGCTCATAAAGGTTAAATGATGTGCCCAAGCTCTTCTAACTAGTCAGTCTCAGAGCTTGGGTTCAGCAGTAGGTCTGTAGACTAAGGAATATGCATTTTTCCAGTGTATCACTGTGTACAAAGAATAAGTACACCAAACACATCTACTTTCTAGAGTACTCTGTCAGTGTCCTATAGATGAGTATGGCTTTTGATTGGCTATCTGCTTGTATGAAAAACCTAGTGTGTCTGTGTGAGTACATGTTTATGTGCACTCTTGTGATACCCTCATACTTCTTCACTCTAAAAACTCTCCTCTTTCTTTTCTTGTATGTAAATATATATGTAAAAGGAATTGCACTTGGTCTCCCTCTTAGCATTTATTGTGTTTATCTCTAAAAGCCCCTCTTTATTATTAAGAAAAACTTCATGCAAAAATGTAAAGACTTCAAAAGTTTACATTTAATTAGACTAAACAACAATTAATGGTATTATCGATGTTTTACCTTTTAAGCATTTAAATGAAACATATCTTAACTGATATTGCCAAATAAAATATAAATAATTTAAGAAAGAATTAAATGTATGACTCTGTATCACTTTTAATTTGTGTTTTAAAATTCGTTGTGTTTAAAATGAGATTGAGTGCTTGTATGCGTGATTCCATTTCAGTGAAGAAATTCTTAGGACCTTTCAGATTTGACCACTAAATTCCTCACTAAAACTTTTCTTGAAACTATAGATGTTAAAAATATTAATAAGTATGGTGGCAACATTATTTAAATTTCATCAGGCTTAAAAAATACTAAGTTAGTATTCTAGAGTATTGCTTAATTATCACTGTCTTCTCAACTTGCAGTTAACTTTTAACCATATTGGTCAGTTGTAAACCTGGATCTCAGTACTCCTCCAGTAAAATGGAAAAACAGCTGCCTAACTCTGTTTTATTAGAATCAAAGGTGGTAATATGGGAAAACATGATCTGGAATCTACTAAGTTCTATATAAAATACTATTATTACTGTGCACCTTAAATTTTAGTAAACTTTCAGCTCAGCATACAACCGAGATTTAAAGAATTATGTCATTCTCACTCAGGCTTTCCAATAGCTATAAATTATAGTAGCCTAAGAAAGTTGGCCATCTGGATTCATAGAGCTGCTTTCTTGACTGTCATAAGTAAGCATGATTTATTTGGAGGATTATATGTAGAGATGACATCAATATACTTTTTGTATTTTTTGCAGTTTACAGAATCCTCCAGGAGGAAAGGCATTCAGAGTATTTGCTGTCGTGTGAAATGGAACACTTGGAAGAGGATCGTAAAGACTATTCCAAATGCCATATTTCTGAAGTTTGTATAAAATTGTAACATTACTGTACAGAAGATATCAACTATTTTCAGCCCCCAAAAAAGTGCCAAATGCATATAAATCTTGATAGACAAAATCTGTAAAAATAAAACATGGGACATTATTAGCTTCAGGAAAGGTAATGAATATGTAATGTTTTTTAGAAATCCTGTGTTAAATATTGCTATATTTTCTTAGCAGTTATTTCTATAGTTAATTACATAGTCATGATTGTTCTACATTTCACATGTTCTTTTATATGGTGCTTTGAATATGCCACTAATAAAATGAATCTAAACATTGAATGTGAATGGCCCTCAGAAAATCATCTGGTGCATTTAAATATAATCAACTCTCAAAAAATGAAAGGAACCATATTATCACATTTTTCCCAGTTCAGTACTATGCCATTACCTACTCCAAATAATCTGAAATTGTTTTCCACTTAATACCTGTATAGTTTTTCTCTTCTGTTAAGTTTAGGCATATAGAATATTATGTCCTGATATTGCACTTCTTATTTGTATAAAGTAATTCCTTAATATCCAAATGAATCTATTAAAATGTTTGATTCCTTGGGAATGGCTTTACTAGTAAGTGGAATGAACTATTTATTCCATAGTAGAGTAGTGGTATGAAAACATTCCTAGTGATAATATAGTAAATATAGGGTTAAGCACAGGCAGCCAGAACTTTCTATGTGTTGTTCAAACTGAGGTCACACATTTTTCTTTTGTATCCTGGCAAATACTCCTGCAGGCCAGGAAGTATAATAGCACAAATTTTAACAAAGATAAACTAATGTATTGCATCACCATTGCCACTGATTTTATTAATGGTAAATGGCCTTGTGTATAAATGTTTCCATATTATGGTACCTATGATGGTGATATATTTGTTTCTATGAAAAATGTATTGTGCTTTGAGACTAAAAATCTGTAAAATGTTAATTTTGGTAATTTTTTTTTTTCTGCTGGTGAATTTACTCTTTCCTTGTAAACATATTAAAATTAATCATGTTTCAAAATAATTTTAGTTTAATTTCTTCCTTATTTTGATTTAGAAATCATTTTAAATTAACAAACTTATTGCAAGTCTTTTAAACTTGGGTTACTGACATTAATATAAATAACATCCTTAATGCCAGAAGTCTGTGAAGTCAACTTGATTATTTAAGTATTTGTATATGAAAAAGGAGACCACATAATCATATATTTATAAGCATTGTATCAAGGGAAAATTTGAATAAAACGAGGAAAGAATCTGAAGGATAGAAAATAATTACTAAAAATTGACCAGACAGTAAATACTTCATACATTTTCAGAAAATAAGTGACTATGTGTTCAGGAGCAGAGAAAAGGGAGATAAATCTCATGCAGAATCTGGGAAAGCAAGACAGCTAGATAATAGAAAAACAAGAATAGAGAGGCTCACATTGACCGCTGCTGGAGAACAAATGGTAAAGAAAATAATGTCATGATCACTTATCAAGCACTGGCCAGAAATTCAGTAGTTCAAAATATAAGTAGTCAAAACTTAAGCATTTGTAGGTTAAAAATATCAAAATTTAAAGCAGATTTGTGGGCACATTTTTTTTTTCCAAAGACACATTACATCTTCTTAAATAGCATGATTGAAATGTAAACTTTGCCCAGATTCATCTTTTGCTCCCCATTGCACACTCCCCCTCAAATAGGGAAGTCCCATCTATTCTTGTCAGTACACGGTTTCTCGTATTTGTCCCTAGTCTAGATATTCATCATCAATTTCCTATACTATTTCAGTGTCTCCAACTGGAGCCTCATGTTGTTTCTCTCCATTCCTTTTCAATCCGTCCTCAAATTTTTCACTGGATTAACTCTCTTCCATAAGTTTCCATTATCTAAGAAAACCAAATCATTTTATAAAAACATTTAAGAACCTCCATAGCTTGGGACACCTGGGTGGCTCAGTCAGTTAAGTGTCTGACTTCCGCTCAGGTCATGATCTCAGTTCATGGGTGCGAGCCCCACATCAGGCTCTGTGGTGATAGCTCTGAGCCTGGAGCCTGCTTCAGATTCTGTGGCTCCCTCTCTCTCTGCCCCTCCCTCACTCATGCTCTGTCTCTGTCTCTCTCAAAAATAAATAAACATTGAAAAAAAATAAAAAGAGAGCGTCTGTAGTCTTGCTCCATATTGCTTACCTATGCTTTTCTATACAAGGTGTGGCCTTGAGTAAGTTATTTAACTTTCTACACTTTACCTCACCTAAAAACTGGGACAAATAATACCCAATAGGGATTACTCTAAGAATTAAATGAGGTATTTTGTATAATGTAGTCGATGTCAAACATGTGCTATGTGGTCAGTATATGTTAGTCTTGTTATTATAATCATTCTGTTATTTACCTTGGGAAACTATGCATCTATCATGCTACACTATCTATCCATCAGCACTTGAAGTGAAATCCTGTAGGAATTCTCCTGCAATTCTCCTGGTAAGAAGTAAATAATGCCCTTTTAATTTGACCATACTAATTTTTCAATTTTGCCTTGTATTATATTTAAGGATAATCTCCTTGAGAATTTTAACATTCTTATCTTTTTACCCCAGGGACACAGTGATTTTTTACAATCTATAAATGGTTGGTCAATATTGATAAATGGATATTCCAAAAATTCCTAGTTTTATTCTTGACATAAATGAATATTGCTGCATATTTTCACATCATATTAGAGCTAATGAAAATAGTTTATTGATAAACATTCTAAATGTGGATTTAAGACAGGTCAATGCTTTTAAAATACTATTGATATTATTTCAACTTTTAAAGTTTACCAGACCATGTGTTTCCTTAATGTTCTGAATCTAATAAAACTGATCTGTGTATTTCAAGCAAAGCAGAATTCTCCAAAAAGATTTTCTCTTCTAACCTGTTAATTGACTCATTATAATGTATGCTTTTCTATTCAATATTATATTTTGAAATATTGACTTCTCTAGCATTTCTAAAATGTTTCAAAAAGAAGTGTAAACTCTCGAAGAACACAGTAAGCTAAACAGAGCTATCATTTCTGCAAATATACCAAACGTCAGATTTAGGGTTTAAACTAATTTATTGCACAAAGAATGACATCGTTTAAGTTGAGTTAAAACACTTATCTGCAGTGATATTTCAACTGTGGCACCATAATTTTCAGGAGATGAAGAAATAGTTTAGCCAAATAATGTGATCCTCTTTCACTAATCTTTTAAAATTAAAGGCTAAGTTATATCAATTTGAAGTTTTTAAAGGTACTAGGGGATGCCCACTCTCCCGTGGATTCAGAATCTGGAAAAGTGATTACATCATACTCTGTTTAATCCTGCTGATTTGGGACATATCCAGCCATTGTAATTCACTGGTGCCTCCCATCATCTCTGACCCTGGTCAAGCCCACATGCCTTCTGAGATCCCGGGAGGTTTGGTTCTGAGGTATCGCGAGATCGGACTTTCGCAGCATTATCAATTGTGCTGTGGAGCAGGAGGGACTCTGGTAGCTGGGGGTTTTCTGGAGAGGTCCACGCCTTCGGCTTGTCCTAGCGCTACGCACCCCAGATCCTGGGAAATCCCAGCAATCCTGGATGCTAAGCAGGAACCTCGCATAAACAGCTCGCTCGCTATCCCTTCGCCTTTCCCCGCGTGTCCTGGGACTGTAGGCCCGCGTTAACAGGGGCCGTCCCAGCCCACCATCTGCCTGGGGCTGGGGGCTCCTCCTACTGCGTTCCCCCTGCCTAGTGTGGAAGGTCGCGTGAGCCAGAGGTGTGTGGCGGACGCACAGGGCGTCTTGGGGAGGCAGGTCTCCCACGTGCCTCTTATCCGCACTTAGCTGCACTGCTCTGGATGGCAAGACTGAGGAGCTCCTGCGATATCTGGCCGCAGGAGAATAGGCCTCTCGGCTTGGGGGCCTTCTGGACCTCGGCAGCTCAGTGTGTACCCCAGAAGTCCAAGTCTGTGGCCTGCTCTAGCCTCCACTGCCCAGACCCAGTTGGGGTCAGCCTGGACCTTGCAGTAATAGAAGTAAGCCAGACCCTGTAGTTGCACTTAGCTGAGAGGTGAGTGTTCATTTATAGCTGGTAAGTACAAGTGATCTTTATTTTAACTCAAAGAATTCCACCAGAAGTGTTTATCATAAATTAGGGGAAGAAAAGAATTGGAGACTGTTGTTGCTGCCTAATAATAAGATTTTTGCTCCTACTTGGCTTATTGCTTTGGTACTGCTGAGATGTTCAATGGAAGGAAATAATTATGGTAATATTATCCAGAACAGATGTGCTGGAAAATGTCCCATAACTTTGATATGGTTTTAATCGACAAAACAAAACAAACAATCTTGGGCTCCTTTGAGAACTGTAGTTGGACAACTTCTGCCTGTCTTGTGTGTGAGTTTATGTGTGTGTATAAATTTACATTTGTCACAGATTGATGCTGTGTTAGAGAAATGTCTTAGAGTTCATCTAACTACCATTTATTCTCTCAGTTTGCTGATGGAAAAAGAAAATGAATATGTACTGTTTTGGCCAAAGTCACATAGAGCTGTGACTAATTTCAAATAAATTCTTTATATTTCCAATCATATTTTCTATATTTCCCTGAGATACAGTCAGGAATAAGAGCACAAACCAAATGTTAGAGTCCTGATACCTAAATACTTTGATTAGGTCCTCACAAACTTCAGAAAGTATCAAAAGTTATTATAATGTAATCAAATACTGTACATGTAAGGGCGATTGCCATACTAGTAAGAAATAAACCTAATTAGGTAGTTAAATGTGTCAGCATTTTATTAGGAGCATATTGTCAGCAATATTAGGAGCATATTGGTTTGTTGCATCTGAACTTATTTTTAAAAAGTAAGATAGGGGCACCTTGGTGGCTCAGTCTGTTAAGCGTCTGAGTTCGGCTCAGGTCCTGATCTCTCGATTGGTGAGTTCACGCCCCACGTCAGGCTCTGTGCTGACAGCTGGATCCTGGAGCCTGCTTCAGATTCTGTGTCTCCCTCTCTCTCTGCCCCTCTCATGCTCTGCCTCTAAATGATAAATAAACATTAAACATTTAAAAAAAATTTTTTTTTAATAAGATACGTCTTTTACCACATAAGCTCTCTCAAAGATCTTACAAAGCAATCAGACAACTAGTATTTCTGTGTGAAATAGAAGCCTATCAAATGCTTTTTATAAATAGTACTAATAGCCATTTTCACATAGTGCTTGTTTGTGCCAGGCACTGTCCTTAGCAGCTTACACCTAAACTCACACAATCGACACTACAATGCAGTGAGGAGAGTACTGTTATTATCATGTTCATTTTATAGATGGTAAGAGGGGTTCAGTAACTTCCTCAAAAATCATCCAAGAAATAATTATTGGAGCCAGGATTCGAACTGTTAAAATAATGGCTCTGGATTCTGTGCTCTAATTAGTTATTTCCCCTTCGGTAGCCAGCATCTTTTTCAGTAGGTGTAAAAGTAGGTTTACAGTCTAATATCTGTATGTAAACATCTTTTTCAGAATAGGTACAAAGTATGAAGATATTTTTGTCATAAAAAGATGCCCTGAAGAAGTCATTTATTACAGAGGAGGTATACAGCAACCAGACATGCTCCCCTTGGGTTCCTAAGAGACATCACTTACACACTTAAGTCCCTTGTGCGATTCCCTGGCCCCTTGATTATATTCCTGTGTCTTTCCACCCCCCACCCCTTTGCTTCCCATCAGTCTCATGTTGTGAGGGCTATCCCTCCACAAGCAAACCTATCAAAGCATTGCCCAATAAAGTTTGTGTGTGCTCCTTGTACCTCTGGTTATATATTTTTCCTTGGTCAGCTCTGAAATATATTTACCCCCTATGGTTAGTATATATTTTCCATTTGCACATCTGTTTTTTATTCCTTGTTCCTCCTTTTTTTGTCTACTTTTGAGTGTATGAGGTTTTATTTAATTATTTCATTAATCTTAAAAATACAACTGTCAGTTATTTTACCAGAAAAATAAATACATATATTATGGGAATAGCAAAGAATTGCAAGCTGGGATGAGTAAGCTACAACAAAACTATAGGCAAGTTGTGAGAACAGAGGGGAGGAGCACTTTCATAGAGGAAAGGGGGAGAATTGGGAGGACTGTTATAAATAAAAAGTCCATTGGAGGAAACTGGGAGTTCAGACTATGTGGCTTTTCATTGGCTGAGTTGTTATTGTCCTTCATTGGCTGGGTTATGGTAGGGAGAAGAGAAGAAATCTTTCCCTACTGCTGGTGTGGTGCCGTAGTACCTAACATCTTAGTAAGGACTTGCAAGGTATATCTTTTCCTGTTGGGTTTGCAATTGATGAATAGCAGTGCAGGAGAGCTCCCTGCTGGCCTCTTGACTGCCTTCTAAAGGTTTTTTTTTTTTTTTTAATTGGTTTTCACAGTTCCATTTTCTCCTTCTCCATTCAGAGTTTAGCTCTGTTATTTTTCTTACAGTGGTAATTTCTAGAGAATGTACTATGCATTCTTTATGTATTACTGTCTACATTAAATTAGCACATTTGTCACTTCTCAATGCAAGCATTTCAAACAGTTAACTCTGTTTGCCCCACTCCTGCCTTTTGTGCTTTTATTGTCCTAAATTTCACTTCTACATTTGTGATCTGCCTTACAAGATACTATTGTTGTTCACTGGAGTAGTCAGTATTCATTTGCATTTACCTTTTCCAGTGTTTGTCTTTATTTCTGACGTTCTGTGTTTCCATAGGGTCATATTTATTCAGTATGAGGAACTATCTTATAATATCCTGTAGTGAAGCCTACTGATTGTGCATTTGCTCAGTTTTTATTTATCTCACGCATCTTTACTTCACTTTCATTTTTGAAGGATATTTTTGCTAGAGGGAATTCTAGGTGAATTTTTTCTTTTAGATCACTTTAAAGATATTCCATTGTCTTCTGCCTTCCATACTAATGATGATCCTTAAGGTGTAAATTTTAGTCTTTTTTTCTTTCTGGTGCTCCTTTGAAAGCAAAGTGTGATTTTCTTTGGCTGCTCTTAAAATTTTCTCTTTCTCTTTATTTTTTGGCAACCTAACTAATAACCGACAAGTAACTAAAATATCTAAGTCACCTCTTTATTTCTTATTTCTCTTTGATTCTTGGTGATTTGTTTATTTTCTTTTTGCATGCCTCATATGTTTGGACTGGATCAAAATTGTAGAAATTCAAAATGATGTTATCTTCCTCCAGGTGGGCTAAATTTTCTTTTGGAAAACAGCCAGAGCACTAGTGGATCACCTTGGTCCCATTAAGACTTGGTTTCAGTCTTTGTTAGGGCTATTTTATTTTTGTCTTTAATCCCAAGGCGTAGCCCTTAATATTAGAGCATAGCCCTTCTAGGGTCTCAGATTTAAGCCTTGGGAATTTACCAAAGCCATCCCACCTTGGCAGTGTTTGAACTCTAGCTATTCTCCCAACACCCTGTGGCTGCTGCAATCTTGGCTTGAGCATTTTAACCTCCCACATTCTGTCTCTACTAAGACTTAAAAAATTTTTTTTGGAGTCTTAATCTCTGAGTGCAGTTTAGAAGTCAGCCCATGATTTAGGGGAGATTTGTATACTAATTTTTGAACTCTGTCTCTGGGGTTTCCTTTTCCCCTGCTGTTTGTCCTTTAAATGGCAGTCAGCATGGCAGTCCCCAAATCTGCCCTCAGTCTCCTTGGTGCAGCAAGACTTGCATTTCCTGCCTAGTTCTGTTTCCTTTGTCTGATATTTGGAAAATGACTTCAGTGAAAAAGGCCAGACAGAATATGAATCTCACATTATACGTTCCCTTCTCTCAAGGGGGTTAGGCCTTCAAGCCTTTTCTATATTGGATGCCTTCCAAAACCTTCAAATCCATGTTTTATAAAATTTTCCAGCTTTTATAGTTGTTTTTTGCTGGATGATCAGGCCAAAGCCATTCTACTGTGGCTGGAACCAGAAGGTCACATGTGTTTATTTTTATGAATTGTATTTTATTCAGAAAAGGCAATGTAATTCATGACGACAATGAAAAAGAATATGGAAATTTAAAAGATATATGATGAAAAGTATATTTTTGTGACCCCCAGTTTCCCTTTATAAATTCAACTAAGCTTCATATGTATTTACAATCACAGATATGCATGCATTTGAATGTATGTATGAATTTGTGCATATATGCATGTGAACTCTTAACCATTTTGCTACTCTAACTAAGAAACTAACACTTCCTAGGGCTCCTGGGTGGCTCAGTTGGTTGAGTGTCTGAATTTGGTTCAGATCATAATCTCACAGTTCATGAGTTCGAGCCCCATGTCAGGCTCTGTGCTGACAGCTCAGTGCCTGGAGCTGCTGCCCGCCTCTCTCTCTCTGCCCTTCCCTGCTTGTGCTGTGTTTCTCTTTCAAGAATAAATAAACATTAGGAAAAAAAAAAAAAAAGGAAATTAACACTTCCTTAGTATTTTAAGCTGCTTTTGCCAGTCAATTTTCTTTACATTTTAAAAACTTTGTATGTTGTTAAATTTATCAAATCTTTTTCTTAATGATTTCTGAATTTTGTGTTATCTGCTTTAAAAGGGTCATTCTTACTCCAAGCATATGTTAAAAAAATCTTCATTGTTTTCTCCAAGCACTTTAAGGTTTTCATTTATTATATTTAAATGCTGCATCAATCTCAAATTTATTTTGGTATACGGACTGAGGGAAGGAGAAATCCAACTATATTTTTCCAAATGACTATCCATTTTTCCTAGCACTGTTTTTTAAATAATTTATCTTTCCTACATAAATTTGAAAATGTTGCTATATTTGAACCAAATTTCTATAAATATTTGGTATAATTATTGGCTTTATCTTCTGATCTATTACTATCTTCTGATTATCTATCAGCTACTGCTAACATGCTTTATTAATTTGCTTTGTAATATGTTTTAATGTTTGGTATGGCTTAGTACTCATGTTTTAACATTTTCCCAACTGGTCTCACATCTTTTTCACTCACATTTTCAGTGTAAAAAGTCATTTTTTGTCATTAAATAGTCCAGTTTGAGAAACACAGGTAAAATATTGAACACCCTGTGCTTTTGCTTTTGGTCATAATTGTGGTTCCTGCTATTGTAGTCTCTATCCTTTCTTCTATTTTTTTTATTTAAATTCAAGTTAGTTAATGTACAGTGCAGTCTTGGCTTCAGGAGTGGAATCCAGTGATTCATCTCTTGAGACATATGACACCCAGTGCTCATTGTAGCTCTGGAGCCGGTGACTTGAGGTCATATGTGATATGCACTCTGTGATGTTCTAACATGTCCCTATTCCCCCCGTGCACATCCTCAGGCAAAACCTCTTGAGAGTTCCTTTTCCTTTTCTATCTCCTGGTACAAAACTAACTCTGGTCCATCTATATAGGACTTTGATGACATAAATGCTTAAAACATACCACAGGGGCACCTGGATGACTCAGTTGGTTAAGTGTCGAGTCTTGATTTAGGCTCAGGTCATGATCTCATGGTTGCTGAGTTCGAGCCTCACGTTGGGCTGCACGCTGACAGTGCGGAGCCTGCTCGGGATTCTCTCTCTCTGCCCTCTGCCGCTCAAGCCCTTTCTCTCTCTCTTTCTTAAAATACATAAATAAACTTAAAAAAGAAGTACTGGATATAAACATGCAACAAGTTGTACTTGGTACCAAAAAGAATAACATAGCAAAATCTGTGTTTCAGCTTTGAACTTTGCATTGAACTCACATAATTCTCACTTCCTATGCTACAAATATTGATTACATTGTTGGGAATAATAATTCTTCATACAATGCTGAATGTACACAGATTCTAAAATTTTAAATTATGATTTAAAACTTTAAAGTATGATTCCAGTCTATATTTTATGGAAGCAAAATATATTACAAAGCTCATTTAATATTAACACAAGCTTCTGTTACATCTTTTAATAGATGAAAATTATATTAATTTTTGTTATGCTGATGGAAATGTCACATAATAGTTCCTGATATTCCATTAATGTCTTACAATTTACAAAATTTTGTCACATATAGTATTTAATTTGAGTTTGACAAAAACTCCTGGAAGTAGATGCTTGTATTCCCATTTTACAGCTGAGTAAAGCAAAATGCAGGAATGTTAAATGATTTCAGACTCAAACTCTTATTCACTGCACTCCAAAAGGAATTGAAAATAAATAAGACACTTTTGTTTTAAATGTGATATCTATTAATTTTGTATTAAAAAGCTTATTAAGAACCTGTGGTCGGGGCACCTGGGTGGCTTGGTCAGTTAAGCGTCCGACTTCGGCTCAGGTCATGATCTCGCGGTCCGTGAGTTCGAGCCCCGCGTCGGGCTCTGGGCTGATGGCTCAGAGCCTGAAGCCTGTTTCAGATTCTGTGTCTCCCTCTCTCTCTGCCCCTCCCCTGTTCATGCTCTCTCTCTGTCTCAAAAATAAATAAACGTTAAAAAAAAAAAATTAAGAACCTGTGGAGGGGATTCCAAAATTCTTCTTGCATTTATTTAAACACTGAAATCATTGAAATAGTGAAATGATACACATTTTATTTTACCTATTATTAATATCAGAATATTTTCTTATCACAAGAAGTTCAAATATCACTTTTTTTCTAATAGAAAGCCCATGAAATATTTTACCTCAAAAGAATAAGCCATCAACAATCATAGAGACATAGAAAAGTATTACTATTGTACATTTCAAAGGGGAAAACTAAAATTTTGGGGGAAACTAAATATTTCTGTCATTTACTACTTTATTTGAAATGTCAAACAATTTAATAAGGAGGAATTTTTAACACAATTTAAAAAACTGAAAAATAAAAAATAAACTGAAAAATAAAAAATAATAAACTTTAAAAACATTGTTTTATTCATGGGATAGTATCGATAAATATTTACACATCTAAGAATTTATGTACAAGAATACACATAGATATAGTATATACATATTAACCATTTAAGTATAAACACAAGACAAATTTACTTATTACATATGGGTTATTTCTTTTTATCTGTAAACACTCTATTGCCTAATAACACCACAGATGATAAAGTGTTGAAATTATAGCATTTGGCGTGAAGTACAATAAATATGAGGATTTTACAAACATTTGAAAATGAAAATATGAATAAGAAATCCTTTATGTGCTCTTTACTAATAGGTATTAATATAAACTTCATTGCATATGTTGTATTGCCTTTCCTTCTTTATATGAGTCATCTTGTTTAAACCATTGAAACAATTTCCTTGTATCAATTGAGGATCTATCATAATCCTGAAAGGAAAAAAAGAATGTTCCTCCGCAGTTAAAAAAAAATTATACCAAGCCACAGGTAATTTCTGCTGGTTCCAATGGCTCTTCCCCAGCTCTCTTGGTCAATATGATGTTCTATTTGACAGTAGCTGTTAGTGTAGCGCTGCCAGAAAAAGCTAGCCTGTGCATGCACCAGCCAATATTCCTCCACATCCTCACATGTTGAGTAAATCTTTGCTTACTGGCAGCCTTGTCTACTGGTTGGAGCACTTGACTGGAAAGGAGAAACAGATATAGATGTGAAAACTTGGTCTGAAAGAAAGAGGAGACATGGAAAAGTTCGGGGGGGAAAAGGGAGAAAGGATTTGAGAAATCTTTTCCTTAAAAATAAAAAGAATAAAAGTTTTAGAATGATGAATCAAAGTAGAAAATATTCATGTATAATTCTTAGCCACCTAACCATTGCTTCCACAGATTTTTAAAACAACACAATACAATGGAAAAAGTGTTTAGATAAAAGTATCAATAGTAGTGACTTGTTACAAATTCTTTATACTCCGAAGAAACACAGTTCTTGCAAGAGCAAGATGAACGTTTACTTCCAGGGAAACATGCCACCATAACCGACAAGGAAATGCTGTCATTGTTCTCAATTAAAAAAACATTTAATGTTTATTTATTTTTGAGACACAGAGACAGAACATGAGTGAGGGAAGGGCAGAGAGAATGGGAAACACAGAATCCAAAGCAGGCTCCAGGCTCTGAGCTGTCAGCACAGAGCCCAATAGGAGGCTTCAACTCACAAACCATGAGATTATGACCTGAGCTTAAGTCAGATGCTTAACTGACTAAGCCACCCGGCCGCCCCTCTTCTCAATTTTTCTGAGCCCATATTTAGCCGATATGTTCTCGTCCTTTCGAGTCTTCTTAAAATGTCTACAGATAAATGTATACTAGCTATCATTTCCATTTATCCCTATACAAGAAAGAAGTAAGTTATTTCACTTTGATAGAAAGTGTCAGATTGAAAAGACTTGATAGTTGAACAGATATTGAAAAATATTTCTTTCTATTTCCAAAACCCTAATAGTTACAGAATAAATGAAAGAAAATGTAAGTATATGTTCTGATTGAAAAAAAAAAAAAAGATTTATGTTTGTTTGCGTTAAGAATTTTTAATCATAGGATGATAACCTAAGTAAAGTATAAGTGAATTCCTAAGCATAATATAACCATAACTAACAGCACAAATGTCATAATAAGTAAAATTCGAGTATTTGTTATGTTCTAGGTGTTTATAATTTATTCTATACCTTATATAACAAAATAAAAGCTGAAAGTTTTCATTTTTGGAAAGATGACAAGGAGGATCAAGAATAAATAAGCTCCTGGAATAAAAATATATTTTCATAAACATCATTAAATATAACTACAAATAAAGGTTAAAATGTTTAAAGTTATTAAGGCCATCCTACTTCCTATTCTGCAATCATTTTTAAGCACATTCCTTTCATAAACATAATGTGTACAGGTTAACTTGTATGAAGAGAGAACAACAAACTACTTTGTCTTGCATTATCAACAGATGAGTAGTCATCTATGAATGAAGTAGATACAAAAAACTTGCCAATATCAAACTTTCAATGAGATTTTTTGGTAAACGTATTCAACATACGAGGATAGATATATAAATTTCCATAAGCATCAGTTGTTTAAGGAACAGTTTAGATACCTTGGACAAGCTGGATATGTAATGTAAAAGGTTAAGCAAGATAAGATATTACCAGAACTTAGAATTCAAAGACTAGGCATAAGGTAAAAGAATACCCATGATGTAAGTGTGTTACATTGAAGGCAGGGCAGACATAGAAAGCAAATTAGAATAATGGAACAAGTATCAAAGGGTTAAAGATTTTGGCTGAGATAAGGAAGTTGAGAAATAATGTATCCCTGCATATTCATAATAGAATCGATATAGCTGGAGAATGAATGAGTTGAGAGATTGAATTAGGGAAATCTCCCAGGAAGCAGCAAGATAATATAAAGTTATAGAAAACAAACAAGAAATGCTAAGAGATAGTGAATCCAGAAATAGAAACGTGTAAATCCACACAGAAGCTTCCAGAATAGAGAGTGAATGTAGAAAATAGTTGAAGAAACAATTAACCTAACATTTTCCAGGATTGAAAAAAAAAGGTGAAAAGTCTGAGGTTGCAAGTATTCACAGTAGAAAAGAGGAGAGAAGAAAATTCACACCTAGTGCAGTGAATTTTAAGAGTATTAAAGTCAAAGGGAAATTTTTAAATATTTTTAGAAGGAAAGAAAAGACCAAGAAGAACAAGCTTCAGATGAACATCAGGGATTTAAGTAGCACACCAGGTGTAAAATATCAAAAGGGTAGTATTTTTTTTTAAGTTTGGAAAATAAGAACTTAAAATTTTAGACTTTTCTATTCAAGCATATTAAATTCAAAAGTGAAGATACAAGAACCATATTCTCAGGCATGTATAACTTCAGAAGGTTTTACATGAAGATACACATATAAAAATTAAACACTCTTAGATGTTAGCAATCAGATAAGAGGAGAAACCATTTAAGAGAATCCTACAAGAAGTCTACCAGAATAGAGTAGCCCATTTCTCCCAGATATTCCCCCTTACAACTAAAAATGCCTACACATAACCCACAACAGGGAAGCATTGGGTATCTCTCAGAGGCAGAAAGAAGACAGGTTGCTTAGGAAACTCAGACTTGAAGAACTAATTGTTGGTGAGTTCCTTGGGTTTCTTACTGCTCCTGGACAGTCTAGATGTACTGATGTATAAACCTCCAGTCTGGAGAGTACTGATTAAAAAAAAAAAAAAAAAGTGGGAGGTAACCTGATAATAGAACATGCTTTTGGCAATATCTCCCCTACTTCAGTCAAACAACAGCAGAACATCCACCCCTATACCTGTAGTTTCAGAGAAACGGAGGGTGAAGTTGATCTTCCACACTATGCCTGCCTCACAGAATCCAGTGATTCTGACGGACCCATTGGCTGTTGGTGGGCCCAAGCAGGCAGCTGACCTTCCATTCTCAAACAGCTTAATTAGGAGATGCTTTAGTTCCGTAGGTAGGGTAGTGGCAGTGGGGCTAAATGGGAAACTGGCATCCGTTCCCCACCCAACAGAAGTGGGCAGTGCTCCTTTTACCCCCACCCAGGTAGTTTCAGTGTAGTCCAGTGATTGGTGAGCCCCACATTACCTGGCATCAAGGAGATGGAAAGGGTGGTGCAAAGCACGCTACTCACCCCTCTACGGCCTCCCACCCCACTACTTACTCCTCTGCCACCTCCCACCCCAGCATCAGCAGGGTTCAGTGAAATAGTAAGAGATAGGACTAGTTTGTATTCTGCTTTTCCCTCTCTCTTCCACTAGTAGCATAGGGCCCAGAAAGGGCTTGCTCTTATACTTCTACTTGGAAGAAATCGTGCTGCACTAGTGGGTACCCCACTTGTGTGGGGTGATGTAGTTGGACCAAGCAAGAGCTAATCTTAAATACCTGCTTGGCCTTCGTGCTACACCTCAACAGGGGAAAATCTTTTATAAATAAATATATTATAATTTATATAAGCACATAATGTATATATAGAATTCCTGGACATAACACAAATTATATTTATATGTATGTATTTCATTTTATTATATTACAAAATCAAAAAAGTCTAGGATGCAATTAAAAAATCCTATCAGGAACCAGGAAAATACCACCATGTGAATGAGAAAAGACAGTAGCAACAAAGACAAATCAAATGTTGGAATTATCTGACGAAGATTTTAAAGTACCCATCATGAAAGCACTTAAGCAATTTAAAATTCTCTTGAAACAAATGAAAAAAATAAAGCCCCAAATCTCAGTTAAAAAATAGAATATCAAAGGAGAACCAAGTGGAAATTACTGAACTGGAAAAGACAATAGCAGAACACATAACTCTCTGGATGGGTTCAGTACTTAAGTGGAGATGTCAGAGGATAAAATAAGTTAACTTTGACATATCAAAAGGGTTTACCTGGCCTAAATAACAGAAAATGGAATGAAAATAAAGTATTGCCTATATAAAGAAACAAGAAAGATCCCAAGAAAATAACCTAACTGTATGCCTTAAGGAACCAGAAGAAGAAGAAAGAAGAAAGCAGCAGAAGAAATGAGCCCAAAGTTAGCAGAAGAAAGGAAATAATAGAGATTAGAGCAGAAATAAATGAAGTAGGGGACTGAAAAATTATGGAAAAGATTATCCAAACTAAGAGTTGTTTCTTTGAAAAGATAAAACCAAAGCCAAAAATCCTTAGCTAAACTAATCAAAGAGAACCCATATCAACAAAATTATAAAAAAGGAGACATTACAGCTGATACCACATGAATTCAAAGGATCATCAGAGACTACCATGGACAACCTAGAAGAAATGGAAAAAATTTGTAGATACATACAATTTACCAAGACCGAATTAGGAAGAAATAGAAAATCTGAATAGACCAATTACTAGTAAGGAGATTTCTTCAGTGACACCAAACCTCCCAACCAATAAAGGTCAGGACTAGATGGTCTTATTGGTGAGTTCTACCAAACAAACATTTAAAAAATTAACACCAGCCCTTCTCAAACTCTTCCATAAAACTAGAGAAGTTCAGGCTCCCAAACTCATTTTCCAAGGCTGGTAGTATCTTGATACCAAAACCAGAAGAGGATATTACCAGAAAAGAGAACTATAGGCCAATATTCAATGAATGCAGATGCAGAACTTCTCAGTAAAATATCACCAAACCAAATTCAGCGGTACATTCAAAGGATCATTCACCATGATCAAGTGGGATTTATCCCTGGGATGCAAGAACGGTTCAGTGAACAAATCAGTAACTTTGATAAACCACATTAACATAATGAGATATAAAACTTACGTGATCACCTCAATAGATGTAGAAAAAGCATTTGACAAAATTCAACAACTATTCATGATAAAAACTCCTTAACAAATTAAGAACATATCTCAACATACTAAATAATGACAAGCCACAGCTAACATCATACTTAACAGTGAGAGGTTGAAAGCTTTTTCTCTAAGATCAGGAATAAGACAAGAATGCCCAATCTCATACTCCTGTTCAACATAGTACTAAAAGTCCTGGCTAGATCAGTAAGACAAGAAACTGAAATAAAAGGTATTAGAATTGGGAAGGAGGAAATAAAAAAGTTTCTGTTTAAAGGTGACATGATCTTATGTATAGAATACCCTAAATACTTGATAGTAATAATAAAAAAAAAAAAAACTTTGAGAACTAATAAATGAACTCAGTAAAGTTGCAAGGTCCAAGATCAACATAGAAAAATCACTCACATTTCTATACACTAACAATGAACTATTTGGAAAATAAATTAAGAACACAGTCCCATTTTATTTTTAAAAATTTTTTTTTAACGTTTATTTATTTTTGAGACAGAGAGAGACAGAGCATGAACGGGGGAGGGTCAGAGAGAGGGAGACACAGAATCTGAAACAGGCTCCAGGCTCTGAGCTGTCAGCACAGAGCCCGACGCGGGGCTAGAACTCACGGACCGCGAGATCATGACCTGAGCTGAAGTCGGACGCTTAACCGACTGAGCCACCCAGGCGCCCCAGTCCCATTTTAATAGTATTTAAAAAATTAAATACTTAGGAATAAGATTTAACTGTGGAGGTGAAGAAACAAACCAAAAAAAAAAATGTAAAGATTTTATGTGTCCATGGATTGGAAGAATTAATTTTCTCATAGTCAGTTTCTCAAATACTCTGACAGACAAATAGAAAGTAAATAGCATTTGAACAGATATGTCTTCTTTTTGATACTCTTTGACCATTGGGCATTTCTTCTTTTTGTTTGTGTTATCTCTTAAAACATGAAAAAAAACTATTTTGTGTAGGAAATTTAAGAAATTAATCATGGGTGATTCTGTGTTCAATTTTATTCACAATATTCTTATATATTCATGATTGTTTTTCCAGTTTAACATATTTTAAAGATCCTCCTTTCTATCTTTCAAATACATTGAACTGCATTTAAAAAAAAATATTAATCTTCTGGCTTTCTCAATTGTCAGCCTGTAGCATACATTTTTTACAAGGGAAACTTACTTTCCATACAGAATTTATAAAACTGAAATAATGATTCAAATACTGAGTTTATAAAGTATGAGGTGCCCCAAAAGCTCTCTTTTAAAACGTAGGGGAGAAGAAAACTTTGGCAGGAAAGTCCTATGTAAAGCAATTCTTTCTTCCTGGAAAACTGTGGGTATTAGCAATTTTTGATGTTTTCATTAGTTAAAAGAAAATACCAAAGTCATCCTCCTGTGGTTTTGTCTTTTTAAACTTGAATCTGAGTTTCCATTTTTTTAGGCAGCATATTCCTGCTGCTCAGTACTTTACACTGGCAAGGATGCTAGACCTCTGAAGAAAATTTTGAATGAAACTGCTCAGGTATTAGATAACAGGACAGTTACTAATTCTGTTGCTAAACTGATTCATGAGTAGTCTTTTTCACCATATACCTATCCTTATATCCTTATAGACATGTTATTCACAATGCCAAATATTTTTACTAAGTCATAAATCGGATGTATCATTTCTCTGCTTATAAGGCTCTCTTTTGCCTATGGGATATTCCAAGCTCCTTCTTGATCCTTATAAAGCTTTCCATTACTATGAAATGGGTGATTTTATAATCAGCCTCATTACTTGCTTCTCTGGCCCCAGAATTTATGGTCCCACTATACCAAGGTATCTGTAGATCTCCACAATCTAAATGCGTAATACTCTTTACTTCTCTACTTCTGCTTGTTGGTTTTAGAAGTCTTTTCCATTGGAATAAAACAGCATGTTGCAATGTTGGGGGGAAAAACGTTACTTGAAGGCATCTATTTAAATCTGCATGATATTTGTATAAACTTGGCTCAGACCCACAGATCTGTATTCAGTTTCCATATGTGTAAGATGGTAGGCAGTATCTCATGTTTTCACTTAGATTGCTGTGCACTCCTAGGATCTTACTTTTTATGGTGACTGTGGGATCCTAGTTCTTGGTCCTATTGAATGTTCAGTTTCATGTCTCACTTCCTGAGACTCTTCTCCTCTCTTTGCTCCATACCAATACATGTGTAGAAAAAAAATTGCTTTTCCTTGAGTGTCTTAAAACCCAAGTACTTGTGTGTATAGTGGACCTTATCTTAGTCTAGGGTAATGGAAAACATTCATATTGAAACAAAAATGATTCAAAACTGATTTTAAGTTCCTGTTTTTTAATAATCCTTTAGGCATCCCAGTGTTTGAATTCCATACACATTTTGTCCCAGTGGACTTCCATACCAACCAGATTGTTTTATAAGTTTTACACCTTGTTATCTTTTTAGTCTCTTTTCTAGGCCCTCTTTTTTACCAGTACACCAAGATCCTCTCACCTTGTAATGTTAAGCAATTCCACATAATTCTGGACTCATCACGGCTTCATATGAGTTAATTTAGTTAACCAAAAGGGACTTAGTGGCATTAAAGTTTAGACTCATTTTTCCCCCTTCAGTACATCTCTGTATAAAGAAATATAGACTTATATACTCCTTTGCTATGAATTAGGTTAGCTTTCATAGAAGCCAGAAGAAGAAACAGTACATTTAGTATTTAAAATAATTCTCTTTCCTCTCTGCCCACCCTTAAACATGTATCCACACTTTATAAACACACACCCTCTAACACATCTGTCAGCAAGATGATAAGCTCCCTGAAGGCAGGGTGTTCTGTTTGTCTTGTCCACCACATTTCAAATGTTTGAATATTGTCTGATATATAATGGTACTTGATAAATAAATATTTTTAATTAAATTAAATTTTGGCTAGTTGCTGCATATTCCTGAATATTATCTTTTTAAGGTTATCTGGAAGTTTGAGTTTGTGTTATTGAATACAATAATATCTTTTATTTATATAATACTTAAGAATTCTAAAAGCACTGTCATGCAAACAGAAAGACTTTGTGAGGGTAGATAGAATAGGTAATATTATTTCTGTTTTGGGGGTAAGAACACTGAGATACAAAGACAGTATTATTTTTATTAACTCGTAAATTTGAACTCCGAATTCAAAATTCATGTCTTTGTATGATGATTTTGACTGCTAATAAAGGGCATATGCAAATTCATACATGGTACATGAAATATTCTTTGTTTGTGAAATTCAGAACTGAGTGTTGGAATAAGTTTTTTTTTCTTTTTTTTTAATTTAAGAGAGGGAGAGAGAGAGAGAAAGAGAAACAGACAGCTAGGGAGAGGTGCAGAAGAGGAGAGAGAGATCTTAAGCAGGCTCCATGCTCAGCACAGAGCCTGACGTGGGGCTTGATCCCACAACCCTGGGATCGTGACCTGAGCTGAAATCAAGAGCCGGACGTTCAACCAACTGAGCCAACCAGATGTCCCTATAAGTTATTTGATTTAAATAAATAGCTGCCCCCACAACATAAAAGCATACTAAAAGCATACTTATGCTAAACTACTGGAAGCATAATTTCTTCACAATGCCTCCATGAAATCTTATACACATTAGCTGCTTTGAGAAGAAAAAAATTACACTTCATTACCTGTAGCTGCTTTACAGATATAAGGTTATATCTTTGTATTAATAATTCATTAATTTCATGGAAGGCATAAGACCATACAGAGCAAAACTGTTGATAAAAATCCATCATTCTAAAGTCAAGCACACTACCTTTCACAAGGGTGTGTGTGTGTGTGTGTGTGTGTGTGTGTGTGTGTGTTGTTTTCTGTTTTATGACAGAGTTTATTGTGTAGTTACTATGTGACAGGCATTATCCTGAATCCTACAAATACAGGAAACTTCCTTACTCTCTTTGGGCTCTCATTCTCAATATATTCACAATCTATTTATATATTTACAAAAATATATAAACTAGATAAGAAGAAAATAATATATATGGAAAATGTTTGATAAGTGTTTACAAAACAAGTTCAAAGTGAAATTTAGTTGGGAATTTTGAGGGGGGAAGCTATAAGTCCCCCCAATTCAAGCCATAGGTTAGCAAACTTGATGGTTTATGACTTTTAGTGCATAGCTTGTTTTTTGCATAAAGTTCTTAAAACTGAATTGAAACTACATAACTGGCAGAGCTAAAGTGTAACATTATCACAAACACAATGGCAACAGCATTATTTTGTGTTTCATTCCAGTGACTGGTACTTCTGGCCAATGGAGTGATATGTGCCTACTTAGAACTGAATCATCTTTTGTCAAGCTAGGAAAGAAAGCACTGGTGCAGCCAGGAGTTCCTCCGGGCAGACGTCATTTGGGTTCTCTAATTTAGTAGGGTGCAAATAGATCCTAAAATTAAAAACCCAGTCCTCTGTTTATTTCTTCTGTTTGGGAAGCAGTCAATAAACTCCACAAAACATGAGCTCTGTGCTGTGTTTCCAATGTCAGCTGCCCCTGTAGCCAATTTTGCTTGCTATGAAAGGATTCCATTGACTTTCACCAACCAAAAACATAGGAGACTGACTATCCAGGAACCCCACTTTATTTTCAGTTATGGCTTCTTCTGTTTCCATATTTAAAAACAAAAAGTCTTTCTTACCTCTGGTTTTCCAGTTTAACCAGGTCTTCAATTTTACTAACAATATTATGTTTATATGGTGTTTCAACCCAGTGGAAGCCCCGGTTCCTTATATGAATATATACATAGTCTGTCTTTCTTCTCCTTACCTTCCCATCCTCCACCCCATACACACAAATCACGTCATTCCTGAAATACGATCTCTCAAGGGTGGAGTATACTTCATGCTGAAACAGCATATAGCTCTGAGTATGACTGACTTCATATGGGGCTTGCTGAAAGACTAGAGGGGGAAAAAAAGAAAAAAAATTGCACTTCTCTGAGCAAAAGCCATCTGGTACTCTGCACAGAAATGAGGACAGTTATTGTTCTCCAGTTCTCCTTCTCAGAGGGATAGGCTCCAACCCAGGTCACCCTGCTGTACATTTGTGTAATAGCATGTTTTGTGCTTTTCTAAATTTGAGTTGAAGTCTTAACTCCACCCTAAAGCAGCAATGTATAATGAAAAGAGCATCACGTTTGAATTCAGAATATCTAGGTAAATTTGACACATTTCCTGTGAGATTATAAGGAAGATATTTTAACTCTTTTGAGCTTCGACTTACTGATTTTTAACATTTGAGTAATAATAATGTTAATCATAGGAGATAATTTGGAATTTAAAACAAATATGGCAGAATTTGGTTTACTATACATTTTAGTGTAAATTTATTACATTAGGCTGGGATCTTTTGGGTTCTAAGTGACTGTTATCTTTTACTCCAGCTGAAAAAAAAAAAAAAACCCAAAAACATAATATGGATTGTAGGCCCAAATCTGGATCTGATGCTTGTCTTGATTCTTTTTCTTGGTACATCTTGCCTCTTTTCTTGGCCATCTTCTGCTGATTCACATGTGCTCTCCTCATGTGGATGACAAGGTAGTAGATGACAGGCTTCTTGGTTGATATACAAAAGGAGAAAGACCCTCTTTCACACTGTGGTTAGATGGTACATTTCAAGAAAAGGTTCTAATCAACTATAATTGAGTTATATGTCCAATTCTTTGCTGTACATAGTTTGGGTCACATGGCTATGGTTAAGGGAAGGCATCCTAGAATAACATGGAATGAGAAAAGAGTAGTGTTTTTTTTTTTTTTTTTTTCTGAAAAGAGGCGTGCTGTGCAGAGAAAAGAGAGTTGCCCACTCTAACTCTGGAACTGGTGAATATTAAAATCCATTTCACTACATACCTTACTTCTTTAGCTCTCCTTATTCTCTGACCCCACTTGATAGTTTAAGACTAATATACCAAACACTTACTGAGCTCCTACTCACTGCCAGTCATGCCAAGTACTGGAAAACAAAAATGAAAAGGCGTGGTTCTCAAGAACTCATTGCCCAGTTGGGGAGATTGTAATGACATAATGTGACCTTCACTACACTGTAGAGATAGACATAGAGTGTAGTGAAATACCACCCAGTGCGATGTGGGGCCAGGACACGGGAAGTGTGGCATATTGGGGCATGCCTCCTAAAGGACCTATATGTAAAATGAATCTTGAAAGATGAATAGGAATCAGCCAGGAAAGATGGCGGGAAAGAATATTGTTGTATGTTTAAAATTACACACCACCTGGTTTTCTTTGCTCTGTGTTTTAGCAGTCTCCTATTTTAATGTGTCTTGATAGTGATCATGCCTTCTAATTCTTCTGTACTGTTGACAGTGCTTGCACAATGCTAACCACCTTATTGACTTTTACCTTCGAATCTGTTTACTGTTGGCTATTGTTTCTTTTCCTCACTGGCCATCTGGAACATTTTTTTTCTCCTTAGGAAAATGAACTAATTATTAATAATGGAATGGTGTGTGAAACTGAGTGTCAGTTTTCCCAGAGAGCTTTTCAGATTTCACCAGGTTTTAATTTTTACCCCCTAAGAATTCTTAATCCTACTCCAGTAGTGCCATTTTAGCCAGTTTTAGACCCTACAGCCATTCTTACGACAATGCCAAAGTGATGCCTCCTCTGAACCACCCCTTCAAATGGAAAAATAAAAATCTGACTTTTGCTAACTGCTCTGGTCAAACTTTTGTTCAAAAAATAAATTAACTGAGGAAAATAGCATCATGTAACTATGTCATGCCAGTAAAAATACCACCATGTCCAGAAAATACATTCGTGGGTGGCTTGATTTGCCTAGAACACCTAATTAAATTTTCTTCCCTTTCCTCAATGACACATGCACATTCACTGATTGGTTGCTGATACTATATGTATCCCCAAAACCACCAATCTCTGATTTAACTCATGTGCAAGACTTAGATGCAAGAAAAGTAATACTGACTTTGAGTAAACCCATAGGCAACTCTTTTTCTCTGTCATGTTTATCTATCTACATATGGTGTAAGTGGGTTTAGCTATGTGCATACATAGGCTGACCAGAATATTTTTTTCTTAATACAGTGTATATTAGGAGTATTATTGTATTTAAGTGTATCAGTCAACACAATCCCCACATGTGGTTGGGGCGATATAGATATTTTCTCTGTGACTATGAAGTAATTCTCACTTTTTTGGATTTTGGATATGAGAAGAGAACGAGCAATAGTGACATGCCATCTCTGGAAACTGTCTGGCAGCATTTGCACTTTCCAGGCCTGCTTTACCAATCCCACCTCTAATTCTGTTGAATTTGTTTTATGCACTTATTTTTCACACAAAGAAATATGGGCACAATCATACTCATTGGCTCCAAGAAGTCATTGGTAGAAAAGTTTTCTTTGAAATACTATTTGGTTCGATTATATTCCAGATATTTTTGGATAAAGGGGATATTTAACACATACATATTTCTTATCTTGGGCAAATAGATGGCCCAATGGTCTTTCTTTGGCTGGAGTATGGAAATTGAGTGATGTTGACCTGTGTGGTATGAGTTCAGGGGAACCCACAAAAACAAAAGGCAGTGTCCTTGATAAGAAAAGGCACAGTGTACATGACCCTGGGGTCCAAGATAGAACACATAAAAGGACAAGTTCTCAGGCAAGGGGAGGGCCTCAGGTTCAGGTTCTTTGGTTGCCTGGGGCATGTCCCTGAATCAAGGGAAGGTGTTAAGAGCACTGTTCACATAAATGAATGCTTTTTAATATGCTTGGCATCATTCTCAAGATAGGAGGCCTGTTCCCACAATTGGCTTCTCTGAGCCAGGCCTTTACCAGTAGGATAGGCATAGGCCAGCCATAGAATCGTAGGAAGGGCTACTGACTTTCAGAGTGAAGAGTAGGGTCTCTGTGGACTAAGAGCAAAAGGCAGACTTGAAATATCTGGTGGACCCCCTGGGATGGAAGTTGAGGAAGTTAGAAACTAAGGCAAGATTACCTCTATCTCAATGAAAAAGCCCTGGGAGCCATTCTCTTGCTTCTCACTGGTCAGATAGCATTTACATGTAATGTATAAAGGGTCAGATAGTATTTTCCACCTAAATATCTTCTCTTTTTGCCAGTCTGTGCTTACTATCTGTGGTGTTTTCCCCCACTCCTATCAATCTTCCAAAATTTATCTGAGTAACCTATATTCGGTTTAGGTTTTGATTAGCTGTCAATATTTTATGGCTGGTGGGGAAGTTGCATGGGGTGGAAACATAGAGTGCAGTGAAATGGGGGTATTTTTGATGGAGCAGGGCAATAAGACAAGACTAGAAAGGTGAAACAGCCATGCTGTGGACAGGAAAGATCCTACACAGTGATGGAGTTCTCCATTTAGGCCTCTGTCTGTGGATTGTGGGCAGTGGAATGTGGGCATGTACTGGGGAATATGAACTTCTAAATCCAGGAGCCTGTTGAGACCCATCATTGGGGAACTGATAATTGGAAGAATGGTTAGTGTCCTAGATAGGGGCTGTGTGAGTTTAGAGTAGACTTCTCAGAAAGAGTGGCTCATGAACCTGTACTTAAGTTTGTGCTTGGCTAGAAGCTTAGAAAGGAAGTGTGCCTGCTTTGGGAGCATACAGGCACCAGGCTTTTGGAACCAATTTAATTTCAGTCTTCCTCACACAAAATACTACATTTCTTGGCATGTAAATATTTTGATGAATTCTATTTAAATTGAAACCTAGACATTTTACTCTTCATATTATTTATTCCAGAGCTCATTTTGGAGGCACAAACGATGCTTTAATCGCTCTTTCCATTAACATTTCATATTTATTTCTCTGTGAAACTCTTTGTAAACTGACCTAATTCCCTCTTATTATCTTAAAGATGAATGAGATGTCATCAAACATATCCAGACTTATTCCTTTCAACATATTGGCTCCATGGGAAAGAGAGCCTTCTCTGCTATCTCTAACAGAAATTTTCTGAGCGGATCAGTGTTGGGTCAATGGTTATTGGATAGAGATGGGTCAGTTGTCATTTCTGAACTGGGAATAGTCTGATTGGCCAAACTTAGGTGTCCTGCCTGTTGCCATAGATGCTGGGGAATGGAGGGCATGCTGACAGTTCTACTTAAACCTCATGGAAATGGGGAGAAGTTGTCCAAAAAAAGAGGCTGTTGTTTTTAGAAGAAGGATAGGGCATCCTGGGTAGATAAAACAAAAGCTCTCATAGTCTGCTACTACTTATGTGTTATCTCTTAAAGTTGGAAAATTTATATTTGGAATAAATGAAAGAAGTTCAGAAGTTCTCTTTATATGCAATTCTGGTATAAATATGCAAATATACTTATTAATTTCATCGCAGCCATTATAGGCAGTTGGCAATCAATACTTTTCAAGACAATTTAAATTAGACTAGAAAAAAAAGATAAAAATGAAGATATAGGGATATGGAAAAGGTTAATAAAATGATAGAAAGTAAACCCAGGCTTTGCAAATGTACCATATTAAGATTATCTGTTAACTTAAAAGATACAACAAAAGAAGTGGAAATAGGAAGATGAAGCTTATGGGCACCAGGATTATGATGGTAGAACAGCCAGAACTTGAGTCCAGATTGCCTTAGTTCAAGCCCTATTACCTTTCCACTTGATAATGAAAGTAGAGTTATGAATAGACTTCTTGGCTCTAGTTTGTCCCCTATCCAATTAATCTGTCATTATTTTTTAATACTATCAATCAGATATAAATTTGTGGTCGTTATAATGTCTTGAAAGGCTATGAGAATGGAAATATTAACCACAGTGAGAAATTTCAAACTGGCTTGTCCTAGAAATGGACTTTGAAGGGCAGAAGAGTGATGTAAGGGAAATCTCAAGTCAGGTAGAACTTGATATATATTGAGATAGCTGGAGAGAGGCAAGTCTTTTTAAGGCAAGGAAGTGACATTAGGCAGGACCACAAGAGACAACACAATGCCCCTATATTGAAATAGGTAAAGATGTCAACATTCAAATGAGAATATTGAAAAAGTGTGCTAGCAGGTATCATACTCTTATGGCAAGAAGAACGTTAACCGTTAATGCCTGAAGCAGGCTTCATAATCCATAGGGGTTTATGGAGAGTTGTAAGAGGGAACAGGAAAAAATGGTATGCAGAATTTAATGCATATGTGGACCTAACTGTTACCATTTTTCTGATGCTTCATATAAATCCCCAAATGTTCACACTGAAAATAAATTTCTTTCATATTTGCTTTCTAATGTATAGAACTTATATGATTTATTTAAAGAAGAGTTGGAAAAAGTGCCATTCAAATTACCATCATAATATTCTATTTTTATGTGATTTTTAACCTATATTAAGTTTTTGAAACTTTATGTTCCAGTTTGAGTGATAATAATAAGTTAACATGATGCATGTTTTTCCCTCCCTGTATTTTATTTTTATTCTCTAATTTTGATTTATTGGGAAAAGTAGAAATTTTTATAAAATGTATGCTTACACATTCCATTTGGAAATTTTATTTTTATATTTTTCTCTCATCTTTAAAAAATTCTGAAAAACATAGTTTTTCTTATGATAAGATATCATGGAGAAATCTGAAGCTGTTTTTAACCTTAAATTTGTTCCAACAGCTAGTTATTTTTCAATGGTTGGGTAATGGATTCCTCTTTGTGCTTTCACACTCCAGTAGCTAGCACAATGGTTGGCATGTAGTGGCTGTTCAATAAATATTTATTGAACTGAATTGAAGTGAATCAAGTTGTACATATTTTCTGGTCACATGAGTGAAATTAAGAAATATACAGCTTTCCGGGGCACCTGGGTGGCTCAGTCGACTGAGCATCTGGCTTCCGCTCAGGTCATGATCTCACGGTTTGTGAGTTCGAGCCCTGCTCCGGGCTCTGTGCTGACAGGTCAGAGCCTGGAGCCTGTTTCAGATTCTGTGTCTCCCTCTCTCTCTGCTCTTCCCCTGCCTGTGCTCTGTCTCTCTCTCTCTCAAAAATAAATAAACATTAAAAAAAAATAAGAAAAAAGAAATATACAGCTTTTCTTGGTTGAGCTTAAGAGCTTTCCTCATGCTAATAATTAAACATTTGCCTTTGGACCAAATTTTGAAATTTGAGTTGAGATCACTAACTACGTATATAACCTGTTTCTTTCTGGAATTGCTGATGAAAAAATTTCAAAGCCTTGCCAATTTATTTTTGGAAAGGAAATATGTGGATATAATAACTGTAGAGAAAGAAGTATTTTACCCCTTTTGAAACTACTGATTTATAATTAAAATATTGCATATTAAAAATTGTCAGCACGGGGCACCTGGGTGGCGCAGTCGGTTAAGCATCCGACTTCAGCCAGGTCACGATCTCGCGGTCCGTGAGTTCGAGCCCCGCGTCAGGCTCTGGGCTGATGGCTCAGAGCCTGGAACCTGTTTCCGATTCTGTGTCTCCCTCTCTCTCTGCCCCTTCCCCGTTCATGCTCTGTCTCTCTCTGTCCCAAAAATAAATAAACGTTGAAAAAAAAAATTAAAAAAAAAATTGTCAGCATTTACTTACCACAATATGATGACAAGAGGCCCTACTTGGAAGATAAAAGAATTCTTAAAATGAAATTGTTGTACTCTACATTGCATCCAAGATCATTCTATAGGCTCTTCCCTAAAGGAGTAAGACAGCTTCTAAGTATATTCAGTCTCATTTAATTGAATTCTGTATTCAACAAGAAGCCTTAACTGGACTCATTTTGTCTCTCAGGCATTTAATTTATTTTGGGAAGGACTATCTTTCTTTTTTTTTTTTAATTTTTAATGATTATTCATTTTTTGAGAGAGAGAGAGAGAGAGAGAGGGAGGAAGAGTGGGGGAGGGGCAGAGAGAGAAGGAGATAACAGAATCCAAAGCAGGCTCCAGGCTTTGAGCTATCAGTACAGAGCCTGACATGGGACTTGAACTCGCAAACCACCGGATCATGACCTGAGCCAATATCGGACGCTTAACCGACTGAGCCACCCAGGCACCCCTGTTTTGCTAAGGACTATCTTTCAATGTGGAAATACATATCCTGATCATTGGTATGACATTATAAATGAGGAAATTAAAATTCTGTCATTTCATCAGTTTACTGTTAAAGTGGTGTATAATATATAAGTCTGACCACCTGAACTATGCTGATTTCCATATGATGAGATGAAACCTATAAGGCTGGGGATCAGATCCTAGAGTGATAAGCCTCCTGAGACAAAATTACCAGGAGAAACATAATTTAAAGAAGATAATATTCTCTTTTGATACTTGTGGTTTACAATGTTTTCATTATAGAATGATTTTCTATCAAAATTTGAAAGTTAAGAAAGGCCAGTTATTAGTAATGAATTCTTCATCTTTACATGGGTCTGTACTTAGGCTGGTGGATTTGGAATCAGGCTTTCTCTTGTGAACTTTTGAAAAAGTAATGCCAAAATCTTAGATTATATTGTTGTCAATGAAACCTTTTTGATGAAAAAAATTAGTCACAACCTTTCAAAAGAGCACTCAGGACTTTAACTTATCTATACTCAGAACATAAACAGTTGTATAATTTAAGCCAAGTGATTATCCAGTTCAATCTGTGAACTTAATATACCTCATATGTGAAAAAATTCACTTGTTTACATGGGGAAAAGAGTAGAGCAACTTAATACGAAATTATAGAATGGAAACCTTGTAATAGCTTCAGCTTTATACTCCAACATCTTGGCATGAGGTCAGCGTTGCTTATTATGGTTGGCACAAGCTGTAGACTGGCAAGTTAGCCTAGTGAAGCTAGAGTAAGTCTAGCTGTTTACATCATTAAATTTTGAATGATGGCATATTTTTACTTTTTTCTGCCAACTCTACCTTTGATAAATAATTCTTAGGATCAATAATTTGTTAGCTGTGACAATCGGGAATGAATCCAGAGAAACTAATTCCATATTATTTATTTTACACCAAATTCTCAAGCTCTCCTAGGGGGACTCTGAGTTATTAGTGTGTATTAAAAGCAGAAACTGAATACAGTAGATTTCCAGTGAGCACTGAGTTTACTCCAAAAGCTTATATAAATGTTCTCATTAAGTTGCAGCTCTACAGCTCTATTAGAGAACTGTTTTATTTAATTCCAAGGCAACCTTTCCAGTGCTTGGCATATCTGTCTCCAGGCTAGGGCCTTAAGGTCAGTGTTTCACCTTTAAAAATATAATTAGAAAGATAAAATGAACACCCCCTACCATCTTTTAAAAGTCATTAATTAAAACAGTCTTATAGTAACCTTGGATTGCATTCATATCCCAAGGGGAGTTTTACAAAAGAGAAAACTAAAAAATGCCCCAAATTTCACAAATCTGACAAGAAAAAAATTGTTGGCTTCAAAATCAGATAAATGGAGGTTTGAATCTTAGCCCTGCTACTACCCCTCGGTGTTGTTCTGAGTATAAGCAAAATAGAGTATGAAATTGTCTAGTAAAGAGCGTGGCATAGTGTGGATATTTTATTTTGTTTTCTTTCAGCCCTTCCCCATGATAATGTGATTTACTTGAGGACAGAAATCTTCATCTTTTGATTAAATGCTGTAACAGAATGTCATGAATATTCTGCCACATAACAATACTCAGTAGTTGTTGAATAGAATAAATCTCAGTCACTTCATTGCTAAAATGGAAGGAGGAAATAAGTTGCTACTTATATTCCAATTAAAGTTATCTCATAATTATCTTTATCTTAACGTGGAAAATTTATTTCTAAGTTTTAGGATGTACATGTGCATGTACATATTTTGTGACATAATCTTTATGAATTATTTTATGTAGAACTATTGCATCAAAATGAATCAATATATTAAGGCTCTTAATACATGCACAAAATATATTTCCAAAAGTATTACATCAATTTATGCCCTAAAACTAGTGCATAAGAATATCTGTTTAAACACATTCTCATCAGAAATGAGTATTCTCATTTTAAAAATTTTGATCATGTTAAAGACAGTTTGACAGTTTCATTGTCTCTTGCTGTCTTTGATCATATAAAATAACTGTGCAGTCTGACAAAGAAGTTTGCTGAGCTAAGTCATGAGTTTTTACCACTGGTGATTAAAAAAGTCCTGACTGTCCAATCAGTGCTCAGTTGAGTGAACGATGTACTGTACCCCCAGCATGGAGTCTGATGGCAGCAACTTTAAAATACTTGATTTTTCAAACAATCTTCTCTAAGTAAATAGGGTTGTTGCTTTTTAAGTATTATGAGTATTATGTATTGTATTATACTCTTAATATTTTATGAGCATTTCTCATAAAGATGGAGTATGGTAAGTAGTACGATGGTGGGAATTAAACAACAAGCTATGGCACAAAGGAAAGGCTAGGAGGGTGGAATTATGGGCTTTGATCTGAATCTTGAAATAAGATCACAGTGGTAAAACTAGTAGAGAAAAGGACTTACTTAAAGATAAAACAGGAATGTCAGATTAGGAGCATTTTATGAAAGACTTAACTATTAGGCTAGAGGTACAGTTTTTTTTTTAATTTTTTAAAATATTTATTGTTGAGAGATAGAGACAGACAGAGCATGAGCAGGGGAGGGGCAGAGAGAGAGGGAGACACAGAATCCAAAGCAGGCTCCAGGCTCTGAGCTGTCAGCACACAGCCCGATGTGGGGCTCGAACCCACAAACGGCGAGATCGTGACCTGAGCCGAAGTCGGACGCTCAACCGACTGAGCCACCCAGGTGCCCCAAGGTACAGTTTGTTTTTAAAGCAATGAATAACCATCAAAGTTATTTTCATCACCATGTGGACTTTATAATTTATGGTTTTCCAAAGCTAACTCTGGCAACAGTGTATAGAAAGATGCAGTGTTAATAATTGTTGAGAGCACCTGAATGTGCAGATGAACTAGAGGAGATGGGTTTAACCTTCTATGTAAAGTTAAGGAAGTCTTTTCTACCTTGAAACAAAATCATCCTTTATTCATGTGACAATATTAAAAAGAGGCCACTGGAGATGACTAGCTGCCATTAATCTGGAAGGTTATTTATAAGCAATATGCAAATGTTTAATTCTTACATCACTTTGCTGTAAAGTTAAAGGATATTCTAGATTTGCATCTTCATCAGAATATAGAAAATGCATTCTTTAGGCTTTCTATCACAACCTTTATATTTTCTAACAAGTTATAGCTTGTCCTGAGAACTTTCTCCTTTGATAACAACAATAAAAAAAGCCTTCAAAACCTTATAAATTCTACTTATATAAGAGATCATGTGGAATACTTTATTAAATTTTACCATTCATGACTTAAAAATGACTTTTAATAAAATACCCTAGATTACCATATTCCAAATCCTTATCACTTTATCCTGCCCTTTATATCTTGTCAAAGTAGATTTTATGTATTCAACTGTCTGTGTAGTTAAAAGTACATAATTAAGAAGGAGTAAATTTCAACAACTTGTCATTTTGGGGGAAAAATAGTTTTTAAGCAAGTGTACTGTACATGACTGTATAAACATAAAAGTAGGATACATGCTGCTGTACAAAAACACATTTTGTTAGCTTGTAGGGTGGCCACACAGGTTGGCTTGCCTTAAATGACTGGAAAATAAAGCCTTCTTGTTTTGAAATGATCTACGCTAGTTTGAGGCAGTACACTCATTCGTATTAAAAAACAGAATAGGCTTTGCAATTCATCACCTAACTTGATTTCAGGTCTTCTCTACTTCTTGATTTTAACCTCTTGGGAGGGTCTTTCTTTTTGCTCATATTCAAGCACCTTACTCTCAAAGAGATGTAAATAAAAACATTTCTGTACTGCCTTTCAAATAAGGATTCCCAAGAGTCTCATTGTGAAGCACTCATAGGCATCTTTTATAGTACAGGAAATGCAAGCAAATAGAGGTTAAGGAAATTGCTCAAGGACATTCAGCAAGTTGGAGTCAAAGCCAGAAATAGTAAACAGGCCTTCCCATTCCAAGTTCTTGGCACAACTGCCAGATTTTGGACACTATTTGATGGTGAAAGAATGAGCCATCTTGGCATCATTTATTTCAGTTCGTTTTGGTGCTTAAGAAAGCAAGTGTATCACAACAGGCTTTAAAAGGAAAGTACAGCCCAGAGGAGAAGTTCTTATTAAACTTGACTTTAATTCTTACCCTTCTTTCATCTCTTCTGTTCTCAATCATCAGTTAGAGGGGCAAAGGTGAAGAGTTAAATCAAGGATATTTTGGAATGGTACAGGTAGGATGACAGTGGTTGTACTGCATCTGTAGTATTATTATCAGTTCAACACATATTCCTGAAGGATTTAGCCTGTACCAGGGCTGTATAAATCTGAAGACATGATTTAGACATTGCGCCTATCTTTGAGGAGCTGACAGTCTATCAGGAAATACAGACATATAAACACACACATAGCAATCAAGTCTGTGAAGTGTGACCATCCGGGGGTATATGGAGCCTTAGAGAAGCTGAGAAAATGGGTGCAGAATTTTAAAATAAGCTCTGGGATCAGGGAATGCTCTCTTATGGAAAGGATACTTGGATTATAGTTTTAGCTAAAGAAAAAGTCAGAAGGGAAAACAAGCAAAAGGAATAATATTCATGAATGCAAATAGATGCGAATTACAAATTTCATGCAAGCAATTATAGTTCAATAATGTGTGACTGTAGAAGAAAGTGGTGGAGAGCTGAAACTGGAGAGGTAGGAAGAAAATACAAAAGACTTTGTATGAGACATTAAAGATCATACCAAATCCTTTTAGGAATGGAAGCCAGAGGAGGCTTTCAGCAGTCATAGGGCGTGATTTTCTTGTTAGATACATTATCCTGGGTTAAAGAAAACAAACTTAAGTGGATAATGCAACAGTCTAGGAAGGGCTGCTGAGGAAATGACGAGGAAAATAGTAATTGGGACAGTGAGGAGAAGGTAGGTTGAGAAGAGATACAGATGAATCTAGACACAGACCATATGTTCTTCACAAGAGTTAGCTCAAAGTGCATTATAGACTTAACTGTAAAATGAAGAATTACAAATAACTTAGGTAACATAGGAGAAAATATAGGTGACCTTGTATATGGTGATGATTTTTTAGATACTACACCAAAAATACAACCCATGAGAGAAGGATTTGCTAAGCTGGATTTCATTCAATTAAAAATTGCTCTGTAGAAGACAATGTCAAGAGAATGAGAAGACAAGCCCCAGATTGAGAGAAAAGATTTGCAAAAGATACATCTGATAAAGGACTGTTCTTTAAAATATACAATGACTCTTAAAATCTAACAATAAGTTAACAACAACCTGATATAAAAAAATGCCCCAAAAGCTAAACACCTCTCCAAAGAAGATACACGGATGGAAGTAAGCATATCAAAAGATGGTCAACATCATACGTCATCAAGGAATTGTAAACTAAAACAACAATGAGATACTACTATATACCAAAATCCAGAACACGTACAGCATCAAATACTAGTGAGGATGTGGAACAACAGGAAGTCTTATTCATTGTGGTGGGAATGCAAAATGGTACAGCCACTTTGGAAGACAGTTTGGTAGTTTCTTAAAAACTACCATATTCTTACAGAACAATCTAACAGTTGTGCCTCCTGGGGTTGAGAACTTTTGCACACACAAAAATCTGCACATAGATGTTTATAACACCTTTTTTCATGATCGCCAAAACTTGGAAGTGAGCAGTGTGTCCTTCAGTAGGTGAATGGGTACATAAACAGTGGTACCTCCAAGCACTGGAATATTATTCAGCTCTAAAAATAAATGAACTATCAGGGCCATGAAAAGACATGAGAACCTTCACTGCATATTACTAAGTGAAAAGGCTATGTACTGTTTGATTTCAACTATATGATATTCTGGAAAAGTCAAAACTATGAAGGCAGTAAAAAGATAAGTGATTTCCAATGTTCAGTGGAGAGGGAGGTATGAATAGGCATAACTCAGAAGATTTTTCGGGCTGTAAAATTACTGTATGATACTATAATTATGGGTACATACCATAATGTATTTGTCAAAACCCATAGAATTTATAACACCAAAAGTGTACCTTAAAGTAAACTATAGACTGAGTTATAAAGATTTGTCAAGAGAGTTTCATGGATTGTAATAAATGTTCCACTGTGATGGAGGTGTGGATAGCGGGGAAGACTGTGTGTGTGGCAGGGATGAGGTAAAGGGAGTTACTTGTACTTCCCACTTAATTTTTCTGTGAACCTAAAACTCTTCTGAAAATAAAGTTTATTAATTAAAAAAAGATATAATCATAAGAATGTAGTGATTGACTATAAGATGTGAGGAAAGGGAGGAGTCTATATTTTCTCAAACTTCTGGCTTGGGTAACTGCATAGACTGTGGTACTCCTAACTTTATCAAGAATATAGAAATAAAAGTTGCGGGGAAGATGACAATTTAAATTGGGATTTTAGTGGGCACATCATTGACTGTATGTAAATCTGAGTGAGCCTCAGAAAATATGTCAGATCTGGAAATAGTTCAAACTTCTCAGTGTATATGTGGCACTTACAATCTTGAGAGTAGAAGAAATAAACCAAGAAATGGGACTGAGGAAGAAGAATAGTGAACCAGGAATGAATCTTAAGATAACCCTGAGATTAAGGTCCTGGCAGAAAAAATAAAGAAATAAGAAAGACAAGAGCTGCTGAGATAAGTAGGTATATAAATTGAATAGTCACTTAAATAAAATAATGATGTTTATCTAGTAATTTATTTTATCCAAGGATTTTTCTTATCAGACAATTTACTTGCATCTCAAATTGAACATAGGTGAGGTAAAATGCCAGTTCTTACAGTATTTACAGGATCAGTTTTAGAAATTAAGGAACTGATCATTCTTTCATAATCTCCTTTACAGATTATTTTTAGTTAGTGCAACCTTAAATAATAGTATCATCTTCATTTTTTTGTTTTCTGCACCGTTCCTAAATTGTTTGAATCTATTCTAATTGTTTCTATTTTTTCTGTAAATTGCTGACCCAAATTATTCTTCTTAGTACAGAGATTTGCATTTCCAACTCTTTATTGAACATCTTCATCTGGATATTGCATTAACTTTTCCTTTTAGGTTTTCATCGTATCAGTGGCAACATTGTTAATTCAGTCATTAAAATCATAAACTAAGAAATCACATTGGCCTTCTTTCTTCTTCAGTCCCCACATCCAGACAATCACCAAAGCCTATCACTGTCCCTTCCTAACCTTCTAGTCTTTCCACTGTTTCCATTCTATAAGTGCCTCTACGTTAAGACATCATTTTTTTCTTCCATAAACTATTATAACTATTTCATGATTTTGCCTTTATTCTTACCTCTTACTTAATCCCTTGGCAACACCGCAGACAGATCAGAGTATGTCATTTACCCCTGCTTAAAACTTCCCATTTTCCCACCTCTGCCTTCAGGACAAATTCTAATGCTCTTTCCATGGCATACATGGCTCCTCAAGGTCTTGTCACTCTTACTCCTAAATTCATAACTTATCTCTTATTATATCCTATTTTCCCACCACACAAGGGGCACTTGCTGAGAGTATGTTTATTCTGTCTTTCTCTCTCCTGGCTTCCTGTTCTATTTGCTTGTTATGCTCTTATGTTTTTCTTTTAGGACACACACACACACACACACACACACACACACACACGGAGTGAACGGATACATGGTACTCCTTCCAGATTTTCTTTTTGGCAGAACTCACTATTTCATTCTCTTATGCACATGATTCTCCATCTCAAAGTCTGTTTCCAGGCAGCTCAATCTAAGACACACAATTTGTCTTTGCACATCAAGTTAGGAAGCCTCCTATGATTAACCATGCTTTGAGATACTTAGAAAACCTGTAATTAACCTTAGCTAGTATTTACCAACTATAATATAACTGTTTTGCTTACCAGGTAGTAAACGGCTTAAGGAAAGACTTTGTCTTTAATTGTAGTATTATTAATGGCTAGCACTGAGGCACTCAATGATTTTTTTCTTAATGAATGATTAGTGTGTCCAAGTAAATATTTGGTGACTTAAAGGTGCCTAAAATGTAGGTCTCCTGAGAATAAGTCCCAATGTATTAACGTACAGCAGACCACATAGCACTGATTACTCAGTAATATATGGGAGAAAAGTTCTGGGAAGTGTTTTGTTTTGTTTTGTTTTTGCTATTTTTCTATACCCTTATCAGATGTGGCTGAACTCTTGGACAGAGATCTAAATTCTTGAAAAGAGAATACAAATATATTTACAAAACTAAACATGGGGAAGATTACACTAGAGATCCTCTCTCAAAAAACTCATAATATTATTATACTAGTTAATTACAGAAGCAAATCATAGGTGGTATGAAAACTATGTGATAATCTGGAATGTTATAGCTGTAATGCTGTATACAAAGAAATTGGAATAGATTTACTTTCAAGAAGTAAGTATTTTCAAACATACAGGTCATTGTTCAAAATTGGAACTAAGCATGAGTTTAGGATTTCCTTTTACTTGATATCTATATATATATTAAACAGATACTTTTATGTAAACAGATACTTTTACGGCAAGTTGCTTATGTAAGATTAAATGAGGGCATTATGTAAGGTTAAATGACAATGAAAAGTTTAAATTCAAAGGCCTAGTCTGTAGACCTCAAAATTATCACTACATATTCAAAAAAAAAAAGCATTAGGTTTGCTGCATGAAAAATTAAAATGATAAGATTCAAGGAAAGTGCATGTCAGAATAAAAATATTGGAGTAGAAATAAAGAATGTTGGAAGGAATGTGCTGAAAATAATGTAGTAATTCAATCCAGGGAAAGGCCAGCTAAAGTGACTGCTGGTAAAAATAGCATCATTATTTTTAGTTATTGTTCTATATAAAATTCTTTCTATTCAAAATTTATGTCTTTGACAATTTCTATACATATGTGATATTACCTCACCATTTTGACCCTGAAATGATTTTTATAATATGTATACATGTACGAAAAATGTTTTCTTTCACTTTTGACTGTAGTTGCTGGTTTTATAGCCAGTCACTATTTATAGTTCTATTTATTTTCACAATCTCTTACTTTAACATGCTGTGTTTCTCAGAATCTGAGACTTATTACCATGGCTCTAGGTCTGAAAAGATACTTTAGTATGAGAATCATATGCATATTTCAGCGCACTGACGTACCAGACTTGCATATACCAATCTCATTCATTGTTCTTTACCCCTCAACAAACCCATTTTAAATGATTTTCAAGGAGTTCCAGAGGTAGACTGAGAAACATATGATGATAAAACTGATTTTTTACTTAATGAATCATGTAACTAAGCTTTTAACAAAAAAGCTAGGTATACCATCTTTGCTAGTTCAGTTACAGCCATTTTGGGGAGCAATTACAGAATGATAGAATTGCGTTTAATGTGAAGCTTGATTTTATTTTGGCAACTGTCTTATTGTCCATGAAGGACATGTTGATATTTTCATTTCCACTTTGGACATTATTTTCCAGATTTCCTTTTAACTATCAGTTTTGTTGTAGGATTACTGTTCCAAATATATAGTCCTATACTGTAATAGATTTTTAAAAGAGTGATTCTTTTTGTAGTTGCCTTTTTAGTTTGGCTTAATTTATATGGTAAAATTGCTTAAAATATACTTGTAATAATATGTGAAGTAGTTCATTTTAGGCAGCGTCATGTTAAAAAAAATAGTTGACGTAGTTGAGATACAGTAACATTTCCAATGTCTGATGATGAATTAGATGAACATTAAACTGTCCTCTGATCTTCTGGTGGTGGTGTGGCAAGGCAGTAATTCTCAAAGTGTAGTTCCCAGACCAACAGCATCAGCATTATTTGGGAAGTTGTTTGAGTTGCAAATTCTCAAGGTCCAATACCAACTTACCAAATCAGAAACTATGGGTTTTTGACTCAGCTACCTGTGATTTAACAAGACTTTGAGGTGATTCAGAGTCATGCTAAAATTTGAAATCTGCAATCATAAATTACCCATCAGTATAAATCTGTGGAGGCTTTGAAAAATATACATCAGAATGGGAGGTAATTTATTTACACTTACCATAATGTCATATTTTCATGTTCACACTGAAAGTTACTCAAGTATCTTTATGCATTGATATTTTTCACATTTAATTAATAGGTAAGCCATTCTGATGAGTTTTAGCTATTTTTCATGAATACCAGTTTTTTCTTTGTCTTGTTTTTTTGTTTGTTTTTTAATGAAAGACTTTTTTTAATGTTTATTTTTGAGAGAGAGAGAGAGAGCAAGCGAGCACGTGCAAGCGGGGGAGGGGCAGTGAGAGGGGAAAAAAGGACCTAAAAAGGGCTCCATGCAGGCAGCAGTGGACCTGATATGGGGCTAGGACTCAAGAACCTGGAGACCATGACCTGAGTCAGACACTCAACTGACTGAGCCACTCAGGCATCCTTTCTTTGTCTTGTTTTAAATTGATCCTTTTCTTCATTATGTAATATACCTCTTCGGCTGTGATAATTTTCTTTGTATTTTATCTGGTATCAAGACAGACAACTACTCTCTTAATTTCTTTCCCCTTACTTTTCTTTCTTTCTTTCTTTCTTTCTTTCTTTCTTTCTTTCTTTCTTTCTTTCTTCCTTCCTTCCTTCCTTCCTTCCTTCCTTTCTTCCTTTCTTCCTTCCTTCCTTCCTTCCTTCCTTTTTTCTTTCTTTCTTTCTCCTTCCTTCTTTCCTTCTTTCTTTCCTTTCTTTCAGTAGGCTTCACACCCAGTGTGGGGCCCAACATAGGGCTGGAACTTACGGCCCTGAGATCAAGACCTGAGCTGAGATCTAGAGTCAGACGCTTAATTGACTGAGCCACTCAGATGCTCCATCTCTTACTTTCTTTTTGATTAATGTTTGCTTGGTGCAATTTTTTCCAACCTTTTATTTTCAGCCTACTTATTTCGTTGTATGTGAAGTGAGTTTCTTGTAGACAGCATATTCTTGGATTATATTTGTTGTTTTTTAATCCATTCTGCCAATGTCTGTTTTGAAATGGGTATAGACGATTTAGATTTAAGAAAATGTTGATATATAAAGGCTTAAGTTTGCCATTTTGTTTTCTGTTTCCTTTATTATTCCTCTACTTTTTGTTCTCTTTTTAAAAAAATTTTATTATGGATTATTTGAACACTTTTTAGGATCTCATTCAGATTTATTTATAATATTTTTGTGTATATCTCCATATATAGTTGTCTTAGTGGTCGCTCAAAGCATTACAGTAAATAGTCTACTGTTATTGATAGTTTTCCCACTTTAAGTGTAGAAAAATTACTTCCATTAGATCCTTTACCTATCCCATTTTTAAAATATAATTGAGGGGTACCTGGGTGGCTCAGTCGGTTGAGTGTCCAACTTTGGCTCAGATCATGATCTCACAGTTTGTGGGTTTGAGCTCTGTGTCGGGTTCTGTGCTGACACTCGGAACCTGGAGCCTTCTGATTTTGTGTCTCCCTCTCTCTCTGCCCCTCCTCTGCTCACACTCTCTCTCTCAAAAATAAACATTGAAAGAAATTAAAATATAATTGAAATATTTCTTCTGCATGCATGGAGTACCACATCACATTTTATTATAATTTTACTTCAACAATCAAGTATTATTAGAAACTCATGAGAAATCTGTTACATTTAGTGCAGTGTTTAACATTGCTTTCTGAAATTCCAAGCCTTCTGTTACTGTTTCTTTCTGTTCAGAGGATTTCTTTAAAGGCAGGTTCGCTAGCAACAAATTCCTTCAGGTTATTTTGGTTTTATTTTTTGTTTTCTTTTAATAGCTTTTCTTTGGAAATAAATTCATGAGGAAATTAGAATTATGGCTTAATATTGATTCAACAGCATTCAAAAATATTGTATTGATCTGAGACAAAGGATTTCAAAACTCGATTTGAAAGACATCTGGAGGCAGATTGCCTGGGTTCTAAATCCTAGACCCACCATTTACTAGCTCTGCGACCATGGGTGAGTGACTTAATCTCTCTGTGTCTCAGTTTCCTATCTTTAAAGGATGCTTATGATACCTGCCTTTACATGAGTTAAGACATATAAATTGCATAGAACAGTGGCTGGTATGTATGAGAAGTAAAAGTCAGCCATTGTTACTAATGATTATGGAACTAGATGCATGCCATCAATCTGAAGTATTCAGTTTCCTCTGTTCTGATTATAGGTTGACATAAATTTTGCTTTATATGTAGAACAAGCAGATTATAGATGATGTGTTAATCTGTTAATCTGTTAATCATGTGGAAACATATTTCAAGGTAGTACAGTTAGTATTATTGAGAGTTTGCCTGAATTCTTAGTGCATTCCTCAATAGAACTTTGGTAAATTTCTTAACTTTTAAAGCCTAGTCATCTTCATCTGTAAGTAAATGTGATATGTTCATTTTCCCCAAGTCGATATGAGGATTAAATTAAATAATGCATATAATCTACTTAGCCCAGAGCCTGATACATGGTGGCCACCCAACAAGTAGGAAGCCTTGCTCCTACTACTATGGCTCAGGTAACAGTTATATTTGACATCCTAGTTTAAGACTCTTACAGTTCTAAATATTTGAGTTCAACTCCACAAGTCCAGTGATTTCTGGCAAACCAGAAAGATCAAAGTTATTGATATACAAAATAAACCTGATCACAGACTGTGGAAGTTCACTGGCTAGAATGCCACCATGCCAGGTACTGTGTAATTCTAAGTACATCTCCATACTTCCAGACACCAGACATTTCCCTATCCTGCTAAAGATGAAAGATTGGAAGCTAGGCATTTTGCCAGCAGGATCCCTGTTAGATTCCATCAACAGGAGACACTCCTCTGAATTGAGCCATTATTCCCTGGAAGCACCTGTAGGCAGGTGGATCGGAGCTGGCAGACAGCACATTAAGGGTGATTGTGCCAGCAGCTTCCAAGGTCCTCCTGAGAATCAATCACTTTAGTATTACAGCAAGCCACAGTGTCAGATGGTGACTTCTGTGTGATTTCTTCACTTCTGAATTTTCTTAAAAAAATTTTTAATGTCTATTTATTTTTGAGAGACAGAGCATGAGTTGGGGAGGGGCAGAGAGAGAGGGAGACGCAGAATCAGAAGCAGGCTGTAGGCTCTGAGCCGTCAGCCCAGAGCCTGACGCGGGGCTCGAACTCACGGACCGCGAAATCATGACCTCAGCTGAAGTCGGTCCGTCAAACTGACTGAGCCACCCAGTCACGTCCTCACTTCCAAATTTTCAAAGAGCAACTTTCCTGGTCTTATTTCCCTAGATTCCTACAGATTTTCTGTTTTATTTCACTTTTGAAACATCTAGAGTGGCTTCTGTCTTGACGAAACCTATTTAATACGATGACCCATGAGCCTTCTTGGTAGACATTCCCATGATTTTCTGATTATACAAGTTTCACTTACTGCTCTTCTTCCTCAGGCCAATACCGCCTTTGCATTTTGTTTCATATCTCATCTTGTATTGTCAATAAACTTTCATTTTTAATTATCCATTCATGGTCTTGTATGCCTCAAATGTAACTTCTCAATGGAGTCTTCCCGCAACCTTTTATAAAAAAGTATAATTTACATGCAATAAAATTTACCCACTTTAAGTCCAGTGTGTTTTGACATGGATACAGTCATGGAAACTACTACCACAATCAAGAAATAGAGTATTTCCACCTCTCAAAGAATTGTCCTGTGTTTCTTTGCAGGTGATTCCCTCCCCCATATCTATTTCCAGAAACCACTGATCTTTTTTTCTGTCATTATAGTTTACACTATGTAGCATCTCTTATCATTGGAATCAAAGAGTATGTAAATGTTTGTGTCTCACTGCTTTTACTTAGCATAATACTCTCAAGATTATTCATGTTGCTTCATGTATTAATATTTCCGCTCTTTTAATTGTTGAGTAGTATTTCATTGTATGAATTTGTTTATCCATTCACTAGTCCATAGGCATTTGGTTGATTTCATGTTTTGAGTATTATGGAAAAAGTTGCTATGAATATTTGCATATATGTCTTTGTGTGAATAAAATTTTTAATATTTCATGGCTGAAATGAAACAGTCTAAAAATTTAATGGCTGGTTTGCATATTAGGTGTATATTTAACATTTTAAGAAAATGCCGAAATTGTGATTTTGGCAACTATCTACATTTTTCTTTAGGGTGGAAGTGACACTTTCATATGGCTGTTTACATCCTAACTCCCATTTACTTTTAAACAAATGTTTCCTTAAAAAGAAAAAAAAAAAAAAAAACGAAAAAGAAGAAGAAGAAGAAAAAGAAGAAAAAAAGCACTCTCCAAGTCTCGTATCTTCTAGCCAATGATCTATCTCACCCACACACAGCCATATTTTAAAAAATTATTTCGTAGAGATTAAATGAAAAAAATATTTGTAAAAAAGCAAACAATTAAGGGTAGCTTTCATAACAGTGTTAAGTATTGGATTAGGCTTAAATTAACTAGCCTACTTATATAGTCCTGCCATTTCAGAACACAGAATCATTCTTGTTACATGCAATTTGCTTTACCTCTTGTACAGATCATTAGATTGAAATGTAGGAGTGCAGAAAAATTAAAATCAAACAAAAGTATATGATTACACTTATTTTTACAATAAGGCATCATCGGGTTTTGTTGGGTAAATATTAATATTAAGAAAATACATGTGCTCCAGTATTCACATTGGTGAAAGATTATAGTTTTTAAGAAAAGGATTGTTCATGTATCTTAGGACATAAGGAACATATCTCAGAGAGAAGCCGGAAAAGTTTGCACAACTAAATATTTGCCGGAATAAAATGTTTTCTTTGGAATTAAAAGTTAGCCAGATTATTTATCACTAGGAACAATGCTCAGTATGAAATAATAAATGCACATTTCATATCTAAAATCCATTCAGGATTTGGAGGTTGGTTTGGGACATATTCACATGTTTAATTAGGAAAGGAAGTTTTCAAACATCAGCTTTTTGTTTTTTAATAACCATTTCTATTTCATTTGGCAGCATAGAGCATTTTTTCCTTTTTACCTAGCAGCTAAATCTAGTTTCCAAACTCTATTCCAGAGAATTATTTTCGGCATAAATTCCTGTAACTTTTAAATTTTTTTAATGAAAAAAATCCCAATTCAAAATTTTAGAAAGCTAGCAAAAATTTTTATATTTAATTTTTGTGTATAAATCTCAATGTGTATCTCTAAGCTCTTAAATTATCGACCAAATCCCATAGCTCTCAGTTAAGAGATGATGGTCTTTATTTATGAAAATGATTATGTCTCTCAAACTTAAAAGAAATTATAGTTTTTTAATTTACTTACGGATAAAAATGATTCAGTATACATTTTTTATCTGTAGAACGTAAGAAGCAGTTGAGTTCATTACATTTCCATAGTGTCAAATTAAAAGCTATAGTTCAAACTAAATACATTTCTTAAATGAATTTTTTAAAAAGAGGTCCATGTATGTATCACTTTTCATAAACTCTTCTTTCCACTTAGTCATTTTAAATTAGAGGTTAAACATTATGCCCCAAATAAAGCCTTACGCATGGAATCAAAGTTCCCTCAATAACTTAGAGTTTTGATAATATATATGAAATATATATTTAAAAAAGTTGTTTTATATTTTTTTTGTTTTTCTTGTTGCTTTCTTTAAAACACCAAATTAAGATTGCTTTTAACTACTTTTGACCAAATTTTAAATTCTTAAACAATTATAAATGTTAATTAGAATTGGTATTAGAACAAAGTGTTATCTCTAATTATTAGGTTTGTCTTTATTATTCATTCATGTTAGGAAAATTCTTCCTCAGTGTTTCTTAGGTAAGATTGCTATTTTTATTTTCTTTTTCCAATTAGAATTCCCAATATGTTAGCTTCATTATTTTGTTTTGTTTTATTTTTCAGTACAGATTTTGACAATAATTTAATGGTATCCATAGGATGCCAATGTCAGACAGTTCTATAGAAAAGAAGGAAAGAAGGAGGAAAGGAATGAAGAAAGGAATGAGAAGGGGGAGGGAGAGAGGGAGGAAAGAAGTAAGGAAGGTCCAGTTACACAAAAATATTTTCAGTAATCATGTAAAACTAGTAATATTTCTGATAGTTTAGAGCTTAAAAATGCTTTTTCTTGAATTTATTTTGACTGTCATTTAAGTCTTCACTTGATATTCACAGTGTCAATGGGTTTATGTTTTTGAGGTATTGTAAAAACACTTAAATTATGTATTCGTACAGTTACATCCATGTTGTGGCAGATGATAGGATTTTCTTCTATTTAATGGCTGAGTAACATTCCATTGTACGTATATACCACATTTTCTTTATTCATCTGTTGATGGACGTGGGAGATATTAAGCAAATTAAGTCAGTCACAGAAGTACAAATACTGCATAATTCCTCCTGTATAGGGCATCTAAAATAGCCAACAGTATAGAAGTAGATAATACGATGGCAATTATCAAGGGGTCGGAGTAGGAAGACATGGGGTGTTTGTTCGGTGGCTGTAAAGTTACTGTTATACAAGATAAGTAAATTCCAGAGATCTGCTGTATAACACAATGCCCATAGTTAACAATAAGGTATTATGTACTTTAAAAATTATTAAGAGAGTAGATCTCACATTAAGTGTTCTTACCACAAGACAAACAAATAACAAAGAGACATAAAGAAACTTTTGGAGGTGATGGATATGTTTATTACCTGGATTGTGGTGATGGTAACATGACATATATATATATATCCAAACTCACTAATTTTGTACATTAACTATAGGCAGTTTTTGTATACAAATTATATCTCAGCAACCCTGGGAAAAAATAAATTACTTATTCTTAGACTCTGAAAAATCCATTGCATGCTTATCATGATGTAAGTATTGGACAGAGGCTTTCAGATTTCTTACTTCACTCAATTTCTCAGAAGTATATTAATGTAGCTGTATGATTAAGATAAGCAAAGCAAGTCAATGGCAATTGCCTATTTAACGAGCATTTATTAATTACTTTCTATAAGCTGGAGTTACAGGCATGGATCTGATGCCCTGAAATATTAGGCATTGAGAAAAAAAAGCAGGTATCAGAATAGGTGATTGCATCTGTGGTGCTTCTTAATTTGACCTTTGATGAAATAAAGTCTCTACCTGGTTTTGGACCACCTGAATTCATTAAGGGAAATTAGTCTCCCAGAGTGGACTGATGCTTCTATTATGCATGGTTCTTCTTGTACATGACCCATTTTAGTACTGTGATTCTTATACCTTGACTTATGAAGGTACTATAGCAAGGCTTAGGACTCCTTTGATGAGGTCTGGCCTGAATAATAATTCCCATTATAACTTCTTCCCCATTACGTCCTCACATCACCAGCATAGTGGAATTATCCTGGACTAAGCCTCTATTTCTATACATAATGACCATTTTATATACCTTTTCATAATGAGAAATAGCAAGATTATAAGGTCAGCAATAAGGCAAACACAATAACATTGACTGGTTAAGTGCCAGCAGCTAGTTCGGAGGGAGACTTAGGGACAAGTGGAAATGGAAGTACATTTATCTGATCTGAGTAAGCATTCTTGGGGAGCATGTCTATTTCAGAGTCTAAGAATTTGGTAGAAGTGTTTTTACTGAAGGTAGGAAAATAATAAATGATATTGATAGAACTGTTTGTTGAATGAGTAAAAAAAATACTCATTTTTTACTATTCCTTTTGCTTATTTAATAAGCTTTTCAATTATCCAAGTTTCAGTAGACCATGATAGTTTTCTGTCATTTTCATAACATTGCATTGCCTTTATTTTTTTAAAGCAAAAGTTAGCTATTGGATAATAGTCTGAGAAGGAAAATCTGGACACTAACCTTACGTCTGCCACCCACATAAATGGAAAACATTAGGATATTTTCTCTATTTTCTTTTTCCTTCAGAGCTTCTAATGTGGTTACTTCATCTGTGACCTAAATCTTAAGTCATTTTTTAAAACAAAGTTACATGATGAGTACTGATTTTGGAAAAAGGAAAAACCCTGTTGTTTCAGTAGTTATTGGCTTCCAGATAATTCTTTTTATATACAAAATTCTGAAATAGAGTGTCCTGGATACATAATACAGGAACATTAACAATTAATTTACTTATTTAAAAATATTTAGCCAATATTTATGGAGTATTTTTTATATACTAAGGGGGGCAAACTTGGGCTTTCTGGAGCCCTGAAGCTTATGCTATTTGGATAGCCTCTATATATAAGATAAAGGAAACAAAACTATGACTGCAAAGTTACATACAAAAGTGAATGTTTTATATAGGGTATAATTATATTAAAATAAATCCAAAAGCTTACAAATGCCTCAAGCACTACAAAATCCATAAAAATAGCATTTTTCTTAATTGCATAACACACTTTTATAATATTTTCCTTATGATTCTGACTGTTTACACTTTGATAACCTCTTTATATAACAATTATTTTGTAATATCATTCCAAGTAGAGAAAAAAGAATATAATTCTGTTTTTCCTCTAGCCTGGTGGGTCAATTTCTAAAATATTTTTATTGATAATTTAGAAAAGTTTATTTGGACCTCATACATCATTTTTAATAATTTCATAGAAAAGTTTATAATTGTCAACTATGGGAAACTTCAGTTAAGTTTCCTTCATATATGTCACACAAACCCAAACTAAAAGCTTTTCCAACTCAAAGTCCCCTTAGGAGAATTTAAAAAATACTCAGGTTACTTCCTTGCCATGTGGGCCTTGCTGTATGGTGGCTTACTTCATCAAAGCCAGCAAGGGGGAGAGTTAGTTGAGAGAGTTTTCTAGTGAGATGGAATTTATAATTTTACATACTGTAATCAGAGAAGTGACATCCTATCACCTTTCTTATATTCTGTTGGTTAGAAGAGCAAATCATGGTTCTTTTCCAACCTTAAGGGGAATAATGATACAGGGACATTAATACTAGGAATGGGGATAATTGATTGGTACCATTTGGACTATTATAACCATCCTTGAGGATAAGCAGGATTAGAGTCTAAAACTGCTCAAGCTAGAGTTGATTATCCTTACCTCTGAGTTGAGAGGGGCCTCACACATTACCAAAGAAGAAGTAAAATTTTTTCTGTCGAGAAAAATGGTAACTCCATCCTGCTAGAACTCCTTAAGTCCAAATTAGGTTTTATCTATTTTTTTTCAAAATTAATTTATTTATATCAATTTTTTAAAAATATTTTTTAAATTATAAGATAACATTATTTGAAGAACTTTTGTCCTGACCCCCAATTTATGAGTTTCTGCAGTTGGAAAGGCATGCCATTCATCTGTCCTGAAATGATTGAGTTGATCAAAATGTTAGTTCTGACTATATATTTGTATTAATCATAGAGAATGGCTGTCGCTAGACCAAGAATTTGTTTGCAAAATGGACAGTCTTGACAATTACATCAACATTTAATATAATAATAAATATTTATTTTTACTTAAACGTGTTTTAATAACATTTGAGGATCTATTATATTCTATGATTTTGTGATAGGGGCTTTCCTATATAATATCTTTTTATTTCTTACAACAATCCTGGTAAATAAATGAAGTGGTTGCCATTTTATAAAGTGCCATGAAAATATTTTGGCCAGCAAGGATGACTTAAGTACTGTCAGAAATATAGGGAGGAAACCAAAATAGCATGATATCCCAGAAGGAACAACCAGCTATAAAATATGTACTTCAAGAGCTCTCATAATATGCAGACAAAAATGTTCTAATAACAGCTAGCGATACATATGTCACTGGTGACTTTAGTGAGAAGACAAAGTCAGGGAGGGATGGAGGTAGAATTCAGTAGGGAGTGTATTGAGAAGTAGGTGGTGAAGACTGGATAGCATAGTTATTTCAGGATGTTTGGCTGTAAAGGGAAAGAAGCAGAAAAAGGATAATAATTGGGGAAAGAGAATTTTGATACTTTGTTCTCATTAATTTTTTTTTATACGTATGTAATTTTTAGGCTCTAGAAGGTTGATCCATTTAAGTGGTGATTGGAAGAAATAGGTAAGCAGTGAGAGATAAAGATACAGAAAAGGAATTATCTCTAGTTTCTGAGAAGAGATTGGGGTATAATTAAGAACACAAGTGAAACAATTAGTCAGAAACACAAAATTCTTAAGTTTCCAGGCCAAGATTTGCCCCATGTTTTAATCAGAAAAGGGAAAAATCCACTTTGATAGAGTGATGTACATTTTTATACTTACCCCTCATTTTCCATAGACATGGTCAGAATTTTGTTTCTGAGCTAGTTCACCTATTATTCCCCAAGGCTCTTATAAATGAACCAAAAAGTTAAATGGAATACGGATAAGTATGGGAAAAATTGCATTTTTGGTGAGTTAACAGTTCTGCTTGAATAGAGTCAGTCCTACTTATAAAGCCCTTATTTTAGGAACAAAATAATATAAGCAGCAGGAAGTGGGAGACCAGTTAAAAGATCGTAACAAGATTAACCTTATAGCTTGGATTATTTAAACCAATTCTGAGTATCACTAAACTTTTCTATCAAAAAATTGAATAGGTGGTGTTAGAAAGTGTTAGCAAAAGAAGCACTTACACTTTTGGTTATGATTCAATCAGTTATTCACTCCCAGGTATATATAAGACAGAAAAGTTCTTTGCTCCCTCTTAGTACTTAATGGTTGTTTATATTATTACTAAAGGATGTAAATGATATTTTTAAGTACAATGAAACCACTTTTAATATTGATTTGTGATACCCATAAATAATTTTGTGATCTCAACAAGCCACACAGTTGCTCTGAACTTTGTATTCCTTTCCACTAAAATAAGAAGTGTATAAAGTGATCTTTAAGGTTCTGTTGGCATTATAAAATTGCGTGTTTCTAAGCTAATAATGAAATCTTTCCATAGAAGAAGTGACACACCTGTAACACTCACTGAAGAAATCCTCCCCTCTAGGAAGAGTTTCTCCCCTCTAGGAACTGTTGATGGTCAGGGGACAATGAGGAGGTTGGACATTGGCTACATCAAAACCAGCAGAAGTTTACTCCCCAGACACTCCATGAATACATTCGTGTTCAGAATTGGACGAAGCTAGAGAGGGAGGGCTAATGAGCTGTCAAATCAGCCACCAAAAGCAGATTCAGAAAGCAAAGGTATGAAGAGCTGAGTCTGGAAAGAGTTCAAAGCAATAGGCAAGGACAGTGAGAGGTGAATAGACTCAGGGCAATTATCTGGAACAAAACTTTTGCTTTTGCCTGTGTTTTATGTGTTTATTGAGGCATTGTTTGGAGGGATTCCAGTGTTTAAAAAGTAGACCTTTGCGAAGTTCAGGTTCTAAAATACACATTCTTATGGACTGTTGAAGAGTGTGATATTTAATAACTAAAATGAAATGTTCTATGTGTCAGTGCAAAATCTCTTTTGGAGGTAAATAGAAAAACCAATTCAGACTGACTTTAAAAGTGAAATTACTGGCTTAATTAACTGAAATCTCAGGATTAAGACTAGTTTTGGAGGTAAATAGAAAAACCAATTCAGACTGACTTTAAAAGTGAAATTATTGGCTTAATTAACTGAAATCTCAGGATTAAGACTAGTTTTAGACAAGTTATAAATTAGAGACTTAAATATGTGTAATTGTGGGTCTTTTTTTTTTTTTAACATGAAGCTCTTTTTTAAAGTAAGAATTTAGACAGTTTATTAAAGAGAATCTCTGAAAATTAAAATGTATAATATAGAAATAACAATATAAAATAAGATCCTGTACAATGTGGAACTGAAGTGTAGGTAGTGGAAATCTCTGTCTCACTCTTGATCATGAGGACAGTTTTAAATAGTCACCATTTAGTATTATGACTTTTGAAGGTTTTTTTTTTCTTGTAGATACTTTTTATAAAATATGCTTTATAATATTAATGATAAATTTTTGAAAATAGTTTCCTGTTTTAAATCTTGAACAGATGTTGACTTTTATCCAATGTTTTGTCTATGTAGGGTGATTTTTGTTGTTGTTTTCATTTTGTTAATCAGCATGGGTCTTTATAGCCCTTGTCACCTTCTTTAATCTGACAGTTGGGCAGGGAATGAGTAAACCTCCAAAAAAAAATCAGTTTCCTGTCAATGACAGAGGGGAAATGGAGGCCCAAGGGCAAAACAACCAATAGTTTTTACATGATGACAAATGTCTGTGTCCACTTCCCTCCCATACCAGCTCAGAGTGCCTTAGCACGTCTCAGGTCAGCCTTGGTGCACAAACAAAGAATCGCCTTCCTCCTTACCTGTGACGTTCCATTTTGGACCCTCTGGGCCAAGGAATAGAAAAGGAAATATATACACAGAATGGCCAAATAGTTAAGAGGGCAGAGACTCCAAGCACTGGTAAAATGAGGCGTCAACACCCAGGATTTCAGGGCAGTTGCTGACTTAGGCTATAAAGCATATGTAAGAGAGCATTTATTCTTGCCCAGAGGGCAGCCTGGCCAGGTAAATTATCTTATAGTCCATAGACATGGAGTCAGTTTTCTGTTCACTGCTTTCAAGATGTTCATCTCTGTGGTTCTTCTTCTGACCTTCTGGTTCCTGGACCTGGTACTTTTAGACTGAAGGTGCCATTTGTGGCAATATTCCAAAGGGTGGGCTCCACATTTCTGAACTTCAAAATTTATCATTAATCTCCATACCTTCCTCCTAGTTGTCTCCATGGAAGCCTTCCTTTTCAAACAGGAACTTCAAACCACAACTACTCTTCTGCCACCAGAAAACCAAGAAAAAAACGATCTTGAAATGCTTCCACCCAATTTTTTTTTCAAAGGGGACTTATATTATTCTACCAAATTAAAGAATTCCAAACTAAATACAAGTTTAATCTCAAGTAGGAATGCTGGTGCCCAAAAGGGAAAAATAAAACAATTAAATTCTAGACTAATAATTTTTGAGGTGCGATGATGTTATGTAATGTATGTCTTTTCATTTTCTAGCTAACAATGTCAACTCGCTAGGGAAATGTCAGAGGGTAAACTTTGGTAATTTCAAGATAATTGATTGGCTTGGATGATAGGCATCAATTTGGAGATAATGGTACTTCATACAGCTGCTTTGTGTTTTGAAATGAAATATTTACAAAATGCTAGTTTTGTTTGGGGACATAGTAAAATATTAAGTTATAATAACTATGTTACATGTGAAGTTGCTGAGACAGTATTGCCAAGATAGACTGAGATCCTTGACTAACCCATAAAAGCTTATTTGCTTCATTAGGGAACTGATGATGCTATTGCAAAAATACACAGCAAAATTTAGGCCATCTCTGCTTCTCCATCCTTTGGAACTTTTAAAAATAAATTTCTGTACTGGAAATCTTTTTGCCTTATGGTATAAATAGCTGATTTGATAATTCGCATGTTCTCATGAAAGCACAAACACCTAAAACACAGGGAAAGTCCTTCTAAGTTTGCACTATCCTAATTCCTTTGGGTTACAGGAGAGATCAGCTGGAAATAAAGAATTCGAGATATAGAGAAGGGAGAAATACTGTAACCAGAGAGGCTTCATGTGACTTTCAGATTTGGGCAAGAAGAATGTGAAATTCTGCATGCCACTCCAAGGTCTAAGGTATGTGTCACCGTGAAAACAATCACTTTCCAAGAATCAAGTATAAGGGTGAGGGAAATAATATTTTTTCAGTACTTACTATGTGTCAGGCTCCAACTAGGATAATTTACATATGGTGTTTCATTTAATCCCTGAGTGAAATACTATAATTTTATATCACCATTTAATTTTAAACAGCTTACAGAATCTTCCTGAAACATATCAATTCTCACAGCTGCACATAGTACTCACTCAAGAAAAGTTTACTGTGATTTTTCATTGAGGGAAAATGGTTTGCTCAATACCACAAAGCCAGGATGTGGTGGAATTTAAACTCAGAGCAATTCTTCCAATTCCAAGCACTTTTTACTACACTCTGCCTCTTGAATAAAAAAGAATTCCATTGTCCTGCTGTTCCTGAATATGCACACAGATGTACACATGCACACTACCTGCCACTCCTCTCATGGACCTTCATACTTTTCATTCCTATTATTTTTATGCAATCATTTAGATACCTGTTTCAGTAGACAGGAAAATAGCCTCTTAAAGATGTCTACATCCTAATCCTTGAAACCTGTGAATATGTTACCTTACATGGTAAAAGGGTAAGGATCTTTAAGATGGGAAGTTTATCTTGCGTTATCCAGGGGTTGCCCAGCATCGTCATAAATATCCTTATAAAAGAGGGGCAGGGGAATCAGACTCAGAGAAGCAGAGGTTCGAGTGATAGGGCCAGGAGCTGTGGAGTGCAGGTAGCCTCTAGAAGCTGTTAAAAAGCAAGGAAGAGTCTCCCCTAGAGTTTCCAGGAGGAACACAGCTTTGCTGACACCTTGCGTTTAGCCCAGTAAAACTGATCTTGGACATCTCACCCCCAAAACTGTAAAATAATGAAGTTTGTGGTAATTTGTTATAGTTGCAATAGGAAACTAATACAGCTTCTTTCTTTTTATTCTTCTTTTTTACCATATTCCTCTCTACTAATCTACCAAAATATCTTGGCTTTAAGGACCAGGTAATTATTAATGTTTTTAATGACAGCAAACATTTATTTTTCAGTTTTTGCTTGTCTTATCCCATTGAATGTTCACATGACAGTGGCACAAATGTCAGCAGCCTGGGTGTCCCTAAAGTCTCTGACTTTATGGGATTACCCTTTCTTTTAATGCTTGAAATAAATTGGGTATGGAATGCAATACTGGTAATTTGAAAAATACAGAATTCTTTTCAGATTCCTTGTGGGTTATTAGGGAATTTCATTTGTTTAATTGTCTTTTGCATTAAATGCTTGTTTGGATGACTATTTATTCTCTAAAATCTTGCTCCCTGAGTAGAATGGTGGTTTCTGGTGTCTAAGGGGTGGGGGAAATGAGGAGATGTTAATCAAAGTTTACAAATATGTAGTTATAAGCTGAATAAGTTCTAAGGATCTAATGGATAGCATGGTGACTATAGTTAACAAAACTGTATTTGATACTTGAATTGCTAGAAGAGTAGATGTTGAATGTTCTCACCTCATACAAAATGGTATGTGAGGGGATGGATGTATTAACTAACCTTATTGTGGTAATCCTTTTACAGTATATACATGTATCAAATCATCAAGTTGTACACCTTAAACTTACACAATGTTATATGTCAATTACATCTCAGTAACACTGGAAAAAAATTTCACTCCCAGTGACCACAACTCTTTTCTTTCTGAGCTATGCCAAAATAAATGTGAGACAAAGAACTTCGTTTGTCCCTAGTCACTATCTATTTAGTTTATCTGAAAAGTATATTAGCAATAACATGAAGTACTGTGCATAGCAGATTTTTTCCCAAAGATTAGAATAAATAGAGTGGGTTGATATTAAAAGCCAGCAGTGTATTAAATATTTAATATTAGCGGGCACCTGGGTGGCTCAGTTGGTTGGACATCCGACTCCTGATTTCAGCTCAGGTCATGATCTCACAGTTGGTGAGTTCGAGCCCCATGTTGGGCTCTGCGTGGACAGCATGGAGCCTGCTTGGAATCTCCGCCCCCCCCCCCCACCTCTCTGTCTCTGCCCCTCCCCTGCTCGCTCTCTCTTCCTCTCCCTCTCCCTCTCAAATAAAATAAACATTAAAAATTTTTAAATATTTAACATAAACTGCTGATTGGAAACTGTCTTTGCTTGTTTTTAACTTTGGCAGTTTCTTACTGGGTCTCCATTCCCTTCCCTCATGTTAACGGACTCTGTGTTTCTTCCTAGATTTCTTCCTTTTTCGCCTAGTCTGCCACTGTCCATTAAAACAATTATTTTTTTCTCATCTAGAATTTTTCAAAACTCTCTTACAACCACCTCCAGAGAAAGTAGTTTGTTACCAAACTCCCGGAGCAAAGAGAGGATCAGTTTGAAGGAGTATCCCAAAAGGATAGACTTAGGGAAGGGTTTTTATAGGGCTTTGAGGGTTGGGGTATTAGTTACTAGATAGCATTAGAGCAGAAGTTAGGAAGAAAGATCTTATAAATGAAGGGATTTGCTGGAACAGCCAGTGGTCTTAGTTTTGGAATATGTGTATCCTTATAGGGTTACTCTGAAATCAGTTTGATTTTTGGTCTTATACTGGAGCACAAGGGTTTGAAGTAGCTGGTATTAAATTTAAGCTTTTAACTCTTTAAACTATTTCAAGGTCTGTTTTGTACATCCAAAAACTCTTTTAACAACTTTCTAAAACAAAGAGCACTTCTCTTTGTTTTTCTACACTTTGTTGGCATAAAGCACTCCCAGAACCATTAAAATTAGAGCTTTTTCTAAAATGAGTAAATTCTTAGAAAATGGTGTCATTCTGTCCAGAATCTGTTAGGCACACACACACACACACAAAAAATGCCTCCCAATTGGAACTCAGAATCAAAAATAAGTTTCTTTTGTTTAAAATCACATATTTTCCTTCCTGTGATATTATACAGTGCATTTTAGTGTATTTTTTCATTCTCAATTTTAAGGTGAGGAAACTGATGCTTACAGATGGTAAGTAACTTGCCAAAGGTGTGATAAAGAGGTGTGATATCTCTATGCAATCCAAGCTGATTTGTCTGGGAACTTCCTATGAGAAAGCACACAACATGTGAGACTCTTGCACACTGTTATTCCCTCATGTGCCAGGCTTTAGAGCTTTTTTTTTTTAGTAGATAAAACATACTACGATTTATGGATTTAGTTCACATCTTTGTAAGAGCAAAAACACAATTAATAATAATGCTGCAGTAAAAAAGTTTTCAGTGTAAAATGCTTCCTAGAATGAACTCTCCTCTAACTTTTACTTTGGAGGAAAGCAGAAGTTACCTACTTGCCCTATTTATAAGGAGCTCATGAGAAATTTTGAGAACTTCTATCTATACATCCACTCTTCTCATCCTCCCTCTTGCCCAGGATCTGTCTGTGCTGCACCCCAATGCTTGAGAAAGAAGCATGTTTGGGAGCAATACTATCTCTGTCAGACTAGCCCCATGTCTATAAAGCCAGCTGCAACACAACCAACTACTTTATTGAATGTTTATATTGTGATTGGCATTGTGCTGGAATGTGGTTTCTTAACATGTGCCCCTTCCCCATCTGAGTGGGTGTGCAAGTGTGTATTGTACGTTATCAAGCAGAATACAACCATCAAGCTTATCAGGAACACACCTGGAATAAAAGAAATGCTTTAGAATTTGGTTATTGCTTCAATAAGATTTCCTTCAGACCTACTTGGTGCTAAGATAGATATCTAGATGTCCATTGTGATGGAGGGGGGAGACTGACTTTTGTGTCTGATATAGGGAAATAATCTTACTTCTTTTTGTTACAGGAGGAAAATAAGAGTTTTCTGTGTGTGGGGCCTCTTTCTTGCTAATATTGGTCACCTCTCATAGCATCACAGCCAACTAGAGTTCAGGATAGAAGTGAGGGGCACATAACACAGAGATCCTGTTCTGCAATACTCATACAATCACATTGACTATTAAACCTCTATGAGATAGATATTTTAAATAATCACCTTACAAATGAAGACCCTGTTCCAAGAGAACAATTAATTTGTCAGAGGTAGGAGAACTAGAGCTTACATTTGAAGTTGTATCCAGTTAGGTTAAGTAAACTGTCCAAAGTTGGTATGCTCGGGTTGACTTTGGAATCGGCTCAGTTCAGTGTAAATCCAAACACTAGGCTTATGTCTGTTATGCTCTGCCATCCCTTCTATGTATTTTAAGATGAGCTACCACATAATTGGGTTTTTAAAAAAATATTTACCACTGTGCTTATTAGAATCCAAGTGTCTTAGGGTTTCTCTTTTCTATAATGTTTAGTAATGATTCATTTTAACCTAGTAATTATGTGAAAGGATGAGCATCAGAAGACCAAAATTAATGAAAGTAAAATTTTTTTGGAAAAATTCATATTTGTTTACTAATTTTCTTTTAGGCCAAACTACTTTCTTACATGCTAATTTACCTGGGTTGCAATGCCTTGTATTATCTCTTATCATACCTTGAATTTCCCTTGAAATTCACACATCCTTTTTGTTTTTGTTTTTGTTTTTGTTTTTTGGAATGTAATGAGAGTTGTACAGTGGTCAGATTTATACACCACAGAGACAGGGAAAAAATGCTCTGGTTTCACTGATGACATGAATCAATTCTTGGTACATAGCAGATAATCAAAGGCTTATTGAAACTTAAAATGAATCATTATTTAAATCAACATCTAAAATGAATCATAAGTTTTTAAAAAATCTGTTAATTTTCAAGGTTGAATGAAAGACATTGCTGTCTTTAGTCATATTTAAAGGTAACTTTTGTTTGAAAACTCAGGAAGATAATATTGTTTCTGAAGTTAAAATTTAGTCACTCATGAAGTGGAATTTACCATGTAAATTATGTAGGTCATGTAAACATTGTTTCTGGCTTTCAGAAAATATTGAGGATTTCACCATTTCCAATTGGAAAATAAAGCCAAGTAAATGGAAGTCAGGAGAGAGGATTATAAAAAACACAGTGTTCCCTTCAGCTGGCTTCTCTCTCTGTTTAGTCATTATAGCCATTATATTTACAGAACAATCAAAGCAAGGAAAATTGTCATCAGGAAACCTCCTAGACACTCGTAACTGCTCATTGAATCCGGGAGATGTGATTATTATGCTTATACCTAAGATGCAAGACAGTCTGAAGTTTATATATGTTTACAAAAAGATGGTTTACTTGGTAAACAGGGAATTAATTATTATTTCCTAGTAGTAAATACATCAGTGTATCAGTAGCCAGTTACCTAGCATTTTCTGCCTGCCTGCCTACCTTAGAACAATCAGTACAGTAGCATATCCATTTCCTTCATCCCATATTTCTTCATTTTAGTGAATATATTAGCAAAGATGGTAGGACCCTGTCCTTGGAGAATATGAATCAGTAAATCTGAGTTTGCACACTTTTCTACATCGCATTCCATTTAATAAAAAGAAAGAAAAAACCAGAAACTCACATAGAGGATGATCAGAGAAAAGAAAATTTAGTACACTATTCATTAAACCAGTGGTTGGCCCACCTTTTAAAAGAGGTGTGTTATGCTTTTCTTTTTTTTTTTTTTTGAGTTTATTTATTTGTTTTGAGAAAGAGAGAGAGAAAAGCAGAGAGAATGAGAGAGAGAAAGAGAGAGAATCCCAAGTGGGCTCTGTTCTGTCACCATGGAGTCCAATGCAGGGCTTGATCTCACAGACTGTGAGATCATGACTTGAGGCCAAAATCCAGAGTTAGAGGCTTAACTGACTGAGCCACCCCAGTGCCCCAAGAGAGGTATGTTACAATTTTAGCCTGAGGATGGTTTATTTGTTTACTCACCACCTTGAGGAAGAAGAGGCAACCAAACTGGGTCTTGACATAAAGAATATGTGACCATCAATACTCCTAACGACAGGAGCTGTCACAAGAAGTATAAAGGAAACCATGTAGGTGGTACCATATATTATTCCCCCCACCATCACCATGCTGTCTTTGGCATATACATCATAGGACCTTGATTACTGTATCGCATCCTAAAATATAAGTGGAGCTGTGGGAGATTGTATGTTGGAAAGTTTACAGGGCACCATGGTCTCAATTTAATGTCTTTTTTAAAAGAGAAAATGACATGCTACATAACAGTGGTGAAAAGTTTAGTGGGGTATGGGGTTAGTTTTGGGAACCTAGCTCTTGACAACTCTACTTGGAATGCCCTTCCAGGGCTATCAATGTATAATAATACTGGCACAACAGGGTTGGATAGGTTATTTTCATTTAAAGTCAAAGAAGGTCATTGCTTACCCATGTTCAAACTCTGCATGGCATGCACGTGCTTAATGATATCTGAGTTTTTCCACAAAGTATATTCATAATAACCTGTCATTTGATAAATTCATAAACGTAAGAATGAGTGAATAAATTAAATGTTCTTAACTATATTTCTGTCTTTCTCTTTGATTTGCTTTCTCTGTAATTTTCTCTATATTATTCCAATAGTGTGTGTACAGTTACAGTGAGCACTGATTTAAAAACAGACCATGTCATTTTGAGCAACACTTCCTGCAAAATAATAACTGAGATTTTAAATTTAAAAGGAATAAATGAGCCATCATTAGGCTAAACCTTGACACACCATTCTTAAAAGGTGACCAACCACAGGTTTAGTGAATAGTGCACTAAATTCTCTTGTTCTGATTACCCTCTATGTGAGCTTTTTAAATTTCTTGTTATGAAGTAAAATACACATGTAGAAAAGAATACGTGTTAGGAAGGTACAGTTCCATGAATTCAGCAAGCAATTTTAAGACCTGTACGAATTCTCTTACAGCTACCAACTTTACGCTTAGCTTCTTGAAAGATCTACAGACTGCCATGTTCTTTTGTGTATAGTACAATAAACCTTTAACATGGATTATTATTATATATAATAATATGTTATCAGTATTCTATTTCTGTAGATGAGGAAACAAATTCAGAGAGTTAAATCACATGTCCAAATTCCCAAAGCTACTAAGTGGAAGAAATGCTGCGTAAATTCAGGCTTTCTGGCTCACAGTCCCATGGCTGTTTTTCATTAATGCTGTCTTTGTGAGGTGGATGCCATAGTGCACTGTCCAGATCTACCACTTCCCCCTCTCAGAACTAAACCACTCATTTCCCCAGTTGCTGGGAGTGTGGGTGGCTGACAGCTCTCAGCTGAGTCAGCAGGTTATCTTTGGGAATTGCCCTAACCCAAGAAGAGCACCGCCTAGTCCATGGTCACACCCTTTGGGAAGATGTCCATTCATATCCAGTTACTGATTGATGCAAGAGTTTATAAAAGCCTGTCACTCTTCATAGTTCTGGACAACTTACAAAAAACATTCTAGTTCTCGAGCTTTCCAGGTATGATTGCTAATGCCTTTGTTAGGTATGCATCACAATTCACCTTCCTTTACTCCCCAGTTCAGGTGTTGATCCCGAAAACACCAGCCCATGAACTATGTGTAGATCGCTGTCTTGGAGTCTGCCTTCTGGGGAACATAAGTGAACTTTTCTGTAGTGTTTTCTTTTTTAATGTATTTTGTGCTTTATTAGAATTATAGTCATTCATTCAGTGAACAAAAACTGAGTGCCCATGTATTAGTCAGAAATGAATTGTGAAAAACAGAAACTACTTTATTTTCAACAAAAATGGATGTAATATAAGGAATTGGGTTTTTCCAAGCGACTGGAATGGCTGGGCCTCTAACTGACTGCCATATCTGCCACAATCAAAAAGATAGTAATCAAATCATCATGTTGTACACCTTAACTATGTACACTTTTTTTTTTTTAATTTTCAAAGAGAAGTGATAGAGAACCAGAAAGATTGTTTAATTGAGGAGTAGAGATCTTAGTACTTCAACTGCAATTCCAAGATGGAGATCAGAGAGCAACTTCTATAACCCTAGGTTCCAAAACCTCATCGGACCTGAAAGATTTGCACCAGCAAAATGGATGCCGTGTACAAGCAAGCTCTGCTTCGTTCTGCATTTAACATAATTCCACATTTGAATAAATGCATGCAGATGATGAACTTACCTGGAACCTGTTCTGGAAAAGGTTATTTTTTAGTTTGTGGCACAGGAAGTCACCCCAGAACGAAGTTTAGAAAGACGAAGCATGAGCCAGACTATTTACCACACATAGCCTTTGGCTTCACCAGGCTTACATTTTAGACAAAATGTAAGACAAAAAATAAATAGATATGGCAGACAATAACAATCTCAGATGGTTTTATTAGAAGATCAGCAAACCTTAATAATTAAAACATTTTAGGTTTGGAAACAGTCAACACAAGGAATTTTTTTTTGCAAAAAAAAAAAAGGTTTTATTACCTTGAACATAAATTATAATTATTATTTATAAAAGCTATATAAGTGATCATCTTTAAAGTCTCAAAAAGGCAAATACAAATAAAGCACAGAAAATTAATTGAATTGAAAAAAAGTTCTGACATAGTTCTTCCACATCAAATGTTTAGTGTATCTACAATAATAGATCAGCGCAAAGGTATATCTGCAGGTTCTAAAAGTAAAAGTAAGTTAAGTTGGCAAATACCATATTCCTCAATGAATAAGAAGGCTGATCAAAGATAAAATGTTGGATAGTTTTATCAAGCAGGCCACCTTACAGGATAATTTTCCAGGGTAGCAACTCTACACATAGAACTGAACTGTTTGTGATTATTCTAGAGCCAGTACATTTATTTGCACAGTTTTAAAATAAAAATGTAACAAGTAATTATACATTCGGATTGGTGGGAATACCAGGTATTATTTCAGAACTGCCACTATGTATTCCTTCTTGTCTGACACAATCAATACAGATCCAGGCTTGCTGTGTTTAAAACGATTCCCTTCCTTTTGTTGACCAACTTCTTTAATGGTGTGCTGTTCTTGAATCTGGGTGTAGATAGATTTTGGTAGATATCCGTGATGAGCAACGCGTTTTATATGAGGATGGCGTTGAAGTTTCTCCTTCAACTTCTGGCTATACCCTTTGGCTGCTTCTTCTCGTGAAGTAAGCACATCCAGTTTTTCAGAAGCATTAGCCTTCCACAGACAAATGTCCATTTCATCAGATCCACGCGTAATATGTTTGCTGTTAGAAGTCTATTTTATACAGAGAACATGTTGCATTCTCTTTGCATGATAGACCAACCCATTTCTTTTTTTGCCAATAGGAAAGATTCAAATCGATTCATCAAAACTAGCAGAAACCAACTCTTTCCCAGTGGGAGAATAATGTACATTAAGCACTGCAGATACAGATCCACACGTACCATTACAAGAGTGTATAGTGGATGCTTCTGAAATGCATAGAAGTTGTAATCTACATTTGCTGCAGTAAAAATGAAAGCTTCCATAGGGTTCCAACAAATTGTATTTGTTCCCATACCTAAGATGACATTTTTCAGAGGAGTGTCTTGCCTCATATCATATAGTACTGTATTCCTGTCAGAAGCACAACTGCCCAAGAGAAATGTGTCAGTTGGATTAAGTTTAACACTACTGTCAAATCCCTAGATCATCGAACATATAGGATTGGTTCTTTGTTCATCCCAAATGTCTACTTGGTGTCCACATGTGGCAAAAACAGCTTCTTTCCAGTGATGAGCAATTCCTGTATACACTCTCTTTCCTAATGTTGTATGCAGTGGTTCCTCCTCTTCTCCGTAGCCCGGTCCATCCATTCTCTACTGCTTCACAGTTTTGTCATCACCAACAGTTAAAAAAAAAAGTCCCACAAAAACAAGTATGTATTCCTTATACAAAACTCTCATGTGCTTGTATTGTATGGATACTTTTTCATTTAGTTGAGTTCCAAATTCTAATCTCTCAATCACATGCCCCAGGAAGGACAGTAGCCAGGCTCTTTGGATGCTTTGCCAAACAATTGACTTTATCTCTGTAAGGAAGCGAGAAATAGTTTTGCCGATACCCATCCCAGTTTGGTAACATTTAAAGCTCTTACCTTTCTCATGGGACCTCAAAAGGATGTAAGGTAGGATTATAGTTTCTTGTAACTGGCTATGTAGATCCAAATCTTCCTTCCTGAAAGATCTGAATCCTTAATTACTCTGCCTTTTCTGGTTCCGGTAGTTTTCCATTAATCTTTACTGTTGGCATGGGAATTGTAAAAAGAACCTCAGAAGATCTCCTGGGTTCCAAACACAGTCCTCCTTGCTTCCACCATAGAAGCAACCAATTTCCCCTGGCATTTGACATCATCAGTCTGTTCCCTATAGGAATTTATATAATAGTGCCAATGTGATGCAGTTATTGAAATATACCATTTGGCAGTGGTTGCATGACTTATTTTGAGATCCAGAAGGACAGTGTGCAACTTTAGATATGCTACCACTTTCAAAAGAATTCTACTGGACTCAGGAAAAATGATCAGTTAAGTTTGAAGAATTCATGTTGTGAAAATCAAACTAGATTAGGGCTTGACCTAACTCACACTCTCCAGATTTTAGATGTGAAAACGTTAACATTGAAGAGTACAAAATATAGATTATTCTATTCAAGAGCTTCATATTTTGGCTAAAAAAAAAAAGGGAAAGAATCTCTTTTGGCTGAGTGAACCTGAGAAAATAATACAAAATTGGTTATAAAACACTGATGCTCAAAATCTAGTAAAAGTGAGGCACCTAGGTGGCTCAGTTGGTTAAGCATCTAACTCTTGATTACGGATCAGGCAGGTCATGATCTCACAATCATGAAATTGAGCTGTGCATTGGACTCTGTGCTGGGTGTAGAGCCTGTTTAAGAGTCTCTCTCCCCCTCTGCCCCTCCCCTGCTTGCTCGTGTGCATGCTCTCTGTCTCTCTGAAAGAAAGAAAGAAAGAAAGAAAGAAAGAAAGAAAGAAAGAAAGAAAGAAAGAAAGAAAGAAACACTATGAACTCATTATATTCCAGACATATAGAAATGTACACATATATGCCTATACAAAATACCTCACAAATATCAGCTCTCTCACAAACCTTTTGAACTCCTGAGATCTCCAAAAGTCCTTGAGTCTTGGCTTGAAAAGTTGTAGTCTACAATGGCATGCTCTCTTAAGTTTTTGAGGATTTTGAGTTTTCAGTTCTCAAAAAGTGGTAATATGTGCACATGCATGAAACACATATAGCGTGTATGTATACTTGTATCATGTACGTGTATATGTACATATATAATAATATATACATATATACATATATAATACATATAAAACATATACATACATACATATAATACATATAATATGTATATATATAATGCATATATTACATATAATGCATGTAATGCATATAATACATATAATACACATATGCATATAACACATAATGCATATAATACATATAATACACATATGCATATAACACATAATGCATATAATACATATAATGCATATAATGCATAATGCATATAATACATATGCATATAATACATATAATGCATATAATACATAATGCATATAATACATATGCATATAATGCATATAATACATATAATGCATATAATACATAAAATACACACATAATACATACATATAATACATATATTATGTATATAATACATATATACATACATAATACATATAATACATATACACATATGCACACAAATGAAATATTTACTACTAAATATCGTGCTGGCAAAGCAGTGTAGCCTAAGTCAGTTGTCTCAAAAATTGTTACTATGCATCCCCCATCAGTAAAACATTTTTGAGAATGTTCTACTACACAGTTTTCTAGAGGCTAGAAAATTGCTCCATTTGTTTCTCTGTTTACCTCTATTACCTACTAATAAAATAGAAGCAGATTACCTAATACCAAGTGAGTAGTGGTGTGATGCTGAACGAGTCATGGATCTTTCTTAGACTTCGTGTCTTTATAAATTTCTTTTGTAATTTGATTTATCTTGTTCAGTGCTAAGATTATGCAGTTGTTTCAGATGCTGCTACAATATGGGATTGTATTTATTGAATCATTTTTGATAGACACAGACAGTGTATGGATAAGAGCAGGTCCTGCTATACATTATGCCTCAACAATATGAAATACTAAACCGGAATAAAAGGGAAATTTCTTATGCCCTAATTTCAACTCACAATATGAATTAATGTGCTTCACTTTAGGAATACATATAACCTCTTTAATGCATGATTATGAAGCCATCATGGGGTCTACAACCTGAGTCCCAGGGCTCTCAGAGCAGCATGAAGAGTGATAATGCCCCATAGGACCTGGTCTGCTTGTCTTTTTTTACCCTAAATTTGCTAATGGGGTGGATAAGGGACTGAAATAGAATGGCTGTGGCTAAATGTGCAGAGGCCTCAAAGACACTGATTAGCCAGGAAAGTATTAATAATCAGAGTAACCATAATAAAGTTAGCTCAGGACATGAGTAATAGTGTGCAAAGCTAAAGAATATCTGTTTCTGCATCTAGGGAGTAGATTTAGAAAACTTGGTTTATTTTATTATATTATGGGATAGAGTGCTTAAAACCTAAATGCTAGTCACCAATTCAAAGGGAGGATACTGGAATGAGGAACAATATGACATTTGATAACAGGGCAGGGTGTTTAAGAGGGAGGCAGCACTGGTGGCTTTATAATTTGCTGTTTCATTTCTGTGTTTGGCTTCTGCTGTAACCAGCTGGCATGAAGGAACTCTCTGGTGTTTTGAATCAAGAAGGAAATAAAACACACACAGGCTTCACTACAGATAACCTGAACATTTTGAATTTGGTTTATGGCAAGAGAAATGTGTACTTTGGCTTTATTTTTTAATAGTGGTGGTATGTTGGCTGAATTGATCTCCTTTATGACTCGAGAATTTGTGCAATGGTGCTTGGATTTAAGAAAGGTAAAATATACCTATGGAAGAAAATTTTTGTCTCATCTGAAAACAATTGACATCTACGAACAATGGCTGCTTAATGAGAAAATATCTATTGGCAAGTAATAGAAATTGTTGAATTTTGATTGTAAGATTAAGCAATGTTTTTTCCTCTTAGCCTCACCTTGATCCGTTTAGATTGGGTTGGATTTGTTACTTGAATTTAGTCATTGTTATATAATTATGAAAAAAAATTTATGCCGTTTGTCTTTGAAGTGATCTCTGTTTTTTATGTAAATTTTCTATGAATGTGTAATGTATAACAAATATATATATGTACGATCTTAAGTGTACTTCTCAATTATTTTTATATATTACTCACTCCTTTGTAACAATCACCCAGATCAAGATAATATTACCAAAAGCTTCCCTTGTACTCTCCTAGCCACCATGCTCCTCCCACCTCCCCAAAGAGAACAGCTATTTTGACTTCCATCACACAGATTGGTTTTGCCTGTTGGAGACATTTATATAAATGTAATTATATAGTGTTTTTGTGTATGTGTCTGGTTTCTTTCACTCAGTGTTATGTCTGTGAGACTATCCATATGGTTGTTTGTAGAATTAGATTACTCATGGTCGTTGTGTAATATTCCATTTAGAATATCAATATTCTAAAATTATGTATGTTCTCCTATTCATGGATACTTGGGTTGTTTCCAGTATTTCACTATATAAGATAATGATATTATTAATTTTTTGACATGTCTTTCAGTGCATATATATTCAAATTTTCTATATTTAATAGTATATTTGTTGTGTCATAAGATATTATTATGCTTTGCTTTAGGAGATATACTGCTAGACAGCTTCACAAAGAGATTATACTTATTCATACTCTCACTGGCAGTACTTGCCTCCAAAGTTTCTGGTAGATGTATAGTAATGTTGTGTGTGTGTGTGTGTGTGTGTGTGTGTGTGTGTGTGTGTTATGTAATTTTTTAAAAAGACATTAATTTATTTAGAGCAGTTTTAGTTCACAGCAAACCAAGAGGAAAGTACAGAGATTTCCCACGTACCTCCTATCCCCACACATGCATAGCCTCCCCTGTTATCAACATTTTTCACCCAACGGTACATTTATTATTATTGAAAACTTGCAGCAACACATCATAATCACCCAAAGGTCATAGTTTACATTAAGGTTTCCTCTTCCTGTTGTACATTCTGTGGGTTTGGACAAATGTGTAAAGACATGTATCCATCATTATAATATGATGCAGGGTATTTTCATTGCCCTAAAAGTCCTCTGTGTTCTATTTATACTAATCCTGCCCACAATGACCCAGTTATCTTTTTACTCTTTCCACATTTTTTTTTCTTTTCCAGAGTATCATATAGTTGGAATAATAGAGAATGTAATCTTTTCACATTGGCTTTTTTCACTTATTATTCATTTAAGTTTCCTCCATATCTGTTCATGGCTTGATAGATCATTTCTTATTAGAACTGAATAATATTCTATTATTTGTAATGTATATTCTATAATTTTCTGTTGTGTTCCAGTTTATGAATTCATTCACCTACAGAGGACATATTGGTTGCTTTCAAATTTTGGCCATTATGGATAAAGCTGACAAAACGTGTGTGGACAGATTTTTTTGTGTGGACGTAAGTTCTCAACTCCTTTGGGTAATAACCAAGGAGAGTGATTGCTGGATCATCTGGTGAGAATATGTTAGTTTGTGTGAAGTCACCAAACTGTCTTCTAAAGTATCCGTACCATTCTGCATTTTCACCAGCAATAAATAAAAATTCCCATTGCTCCACAATCTTGCCAACAGCTGGTGTTGTCAGTGTTCCAAATTTTGTCCATTGTCCATTCTAACAGGTGTCTCTAATGGTATCTCACTGTAATTTTAATTTGCACTTTTTGGTGATCTATTATGTAGAACATCTTTTTATATGTTTACTTACTATCTGCATATCTTCTTTGGAGAAGTTTCTATTTAGATCTTTGGCCCAATTTTTAAATGAATGGTTCATTTTCTTACTTTTGGGTTTTAGGAGTACTTTGTATATTATGGATAACAGCCCAGATGTATCAGATGTGTCTTTGCAAATATTTTCTCCCAGTCTGTGGCTTGTATTCTTATTCTCTTGACATGGCTTTTCACAAAAGTTGTAATTTTGATGAAGTCCGACTTACCAATTATTTCTTTTGTGGATTGTGGATTCTATTGTATCTAAAAAGTAATCATCACATCCAAGGTCACCATGCAGGTTTTGTCCTATGTTATCCTCTAGGAATTTTATAGTTTTGAATTTTATGATCCAGTTTGAATTAATTTTTGTGAAGAGCATAATGCCTGTCTAGATTATCTAGGTTCATTTTTTTGGTGAATCTAGATTTATTATTCATCAATATGTGGATGTTCAATTGTTCCAGTAACCTCTGGTGAAAAGACTATCTTTGATCTATTTTATTGCTTTTGCTCTTTTGTAAGAATCAATTGACTATATTTGCACTGGCTATTTCTGATTTTGCTATCTGGTTCCATTGATCTATTTCTCTGTTCTTTTACCAATATCGCATTGTCCTGATTATTGTAGTTTTACAGTTCTTCCTCAATATTATATTGGCTATTCTGGCTCATTTGCTTCTCCATCTAAACTTTAGAATCAGTTTGTCAATATCCACAAAATAACTTCCTGAGATTTTGTTTGAGATTGTATTGAACCTATAGATCAAGTTGGGAAGAACTGGTATGTTGACCATACTGAGTCTTCCTATTCATGAACATGGAATACCTCTCCATTTACTTAGTTCTTACTTGATTTCATTCATCAGAAATGTATAGTTTCCTCGTGTAGATCTTATACATATTTGTTACACTGTGGTTTTAACTTGTATGTACCTGATGGCTATTGATGTTGATCACATTTACATATGTTTATTAGCCATTTGGATAGTCTCTTTGTGAAGTGCCTGTCCAAGTGTTTTGTCTGCTTTTTTCTATGGGGTCATTTATCTGTATTTCTTGAGTTGTAGAAGATTTTTTATATAGCCTGTTTATTTTTCCTATACATTATATACTATATATGTAACATGTATTATGTTTATTTTTCTTTTTTTTTTTTTTTAATTTTTTTTTCAACGTTTATTTATTTTTGGGACAGAGTGAGACAGAGCATGAACGGGGGAGGGGCAGAGAGAGAGGGAGACACAGAATCGGAAACAGGCTCCAGGCTCTGAGCCATCAGCCCAGAGCCCGACGCGGGGCTCGAACTCACGAACCGCGAGATCGTGACCTGGCTGAAGTCGGACGCTTAACCGACTGCGCCACCCAGGCGCCCCTTATGTTTATTTTTCATATACACCATACATATTATCTATATACATAATATATACATTTTCTATAAATTATATATAGAATATATATTATATATATTACATATACTATAACTTTTTTTCATTCTGCCTTGTAAACTCTTCATGGAATATTTTGATAAATATGAAATCTTAATTTCTATGAGGCACAAATTATTAGTGTTATCTTTGGCTAGTACATTTTGTTTCCTCTTTAAGGACTTTAAATTACTACTTTGGCTATGAAAGTATTCACGTATATTACCTCCTACAACCTTTATTGTTTTGTAATTCACATTATTTAGATCTACACTTAATATGGAATAAATTTTGGTTGTATTCAGGACATACAGATTAAAATTTATTAACCTAACTTTTCCCCCCACTGCAATGCAATGTCACTTTTATAATATCTGTGATTGCTTATATGACTCTGTTTCTGGAGTCTTTATTATATGCCATTGGTCAGTTTTTCTATTCTTGTGTCAATATCATAAAATCTTACTGTGATTTCTTGGTAAGTATTAATATATGGTAATTTAAATACTTTGACTTTATTTTCATTCAAGATTGCCTTGCCTCATCTTGACCTTTCTGCATTTTCATTAGAATTTTAAAATAAACTAATCAATGTCAATAAAAATAAAGTTTTGATTTTAATTGGTATTCAATTGAATTGAATTGAAGTTGGGAAATAATTGATACATTTACAATCTTTAGTAAATTATTTCATTTATTTACCTCTTCTTCAATTTTCATAAGTAATATTTTTAAATTTTATGTGCAAAGACTTTGCAAAATTTTTATTAGGTAAATATATCGAAATTTTATGTGCTTGATGCTAAATTAATGCTCTTTAAAAATTTTTATTTTCTACGGGGCGCCTGGGTGGCGCAGTCGGTTAAGCGTCCGACTTCAGCCAGGTCACGATCTCGCGGTCCGTGAGTTCAAGCCCCGCGTCGGGCTCTGGGCTGATGGCTCAGAGCCTGGAGCCTGTTTCCGATTCTGTGTCTCCCTCTCTCTCTGCCCCTCCCCCGTTCATGCTCTGTCTCTCTCTGTCCCAAAAATAAATAAACGTTGAAAAAAAAAATTAAAAAAAAAAATTTTATTTTCTAATTGCTTATATCCAGCAGTCATGCTAAATTTACTTACTGATTCTAACACTTTATGAATGCTTTGGATATTTTGTGTGCACAGTGATGCCATTTATAAACAAAATCCATTTATTCTTTTCCAAACTTTATAATATTTATTTATTTTGATAATATTATTGCACAGGCTGGGGCATCCAGTGCAAAGTTGAATAAAAGTGATGATATCAGACTTTCTTATCTTGTTCCCAGTCTTGATGGGAAATTTTTGATATGTCTTTATTAAATATAATGTATGGTGTAGACATTTGTAGATACCCTTTACCAGATTAAGATTTTCCTCCATTTTTAGTTTGTTAAAAGTTTTTATCATGAAAGAATATTGACTTTTATCAAAAGTTTTTCCTGTATCTATTGATATAATTATGCCATTTCCCCCTTTTATTCTGTCAATGTGATGAATTAGATTGATTGCATTCTGAATGTTAAACTTCTCTTACAGACCTAAAATAAACCCTACCGAATGTTGTTACATTATCTGTTTTATGGTTTGATTTGCTCACATTTCTTTTAGAAATTTTCAACTATATTTTCCAAAGAAATTTATCTGTAATTTTCCTTTCTCTTAATGCCAATTTAAAATTTAAAATTTCAGAGTGAAGTCTGTGCTGACCCTATAAGGTGAGCTGTGGGTCCTTGTTTTTCTCTTTTGTGAAAGTATTTAGAATTATTTATTCCTAAATATGTGGAAGAATTCAAAAATGAAGCCATCTGGGCCAGATTTTGAAATGTGATTTTTTAATATGAAAACTTTAAAAAATATATTCAATTGCTTAGGTAGATAATGGGATAATCTGAATTTTTCCTGTCAGCTTTGATATACTTTTATTATTTTCCCCACCCTAGGGAATGTTTTTTCATTTCATTTAAAAGAAAGAAAAAAATAACCTAGGACCCTATTTCATTATACAAAGCAAAACACTTTTATAAATTTCATCAGTTACATCAAATATATTAACTATTATACAATATTATTAGGATATTTTACCAATAAGTAAACCTTTATACACCTCTTTAATCAAATGTCTTTGTTTCCCAATGAGATATTAGATTAATTAAAATAACAATATGTTTTTTATAAACATTATTGGTAACCCATGTCCTCCACATTTCAAAAATTGTAAAAGCTACATAGTTCCAACAAAGCCCAGTATTTTTAATTGCTATTAGATAGTTTTAAAAGTTCTTTTTTATTTTCTTGATCATACTTCTTTTTAAGGTTAAAGTGCTTGCTATCATGAAAGATTTCTTAACAATTGGAAGTTGAATAATTTAGAAAATTCATGTCTTCATTGTCTATCAATATTTCATAAAATATACAATATCTATTACTTATACTGTAGCCACTGTCTAGAATTTCAGTTTTTTTACATGTGCATTTATTTTTTCTCAAACATTTAGATAAAAAAAAAGCCCACAAAGTTTATAAATTTGGTCTCATTTTTTTAAGATAATTAATACAGATTCCAGTCCCTCCAGAAATATCACCCTAGGTTGTAAAATGCCCTCAGCACTATTTACCTTTCTCTCCTTAGAAATAGGTTCAGAGTAGAGCAAACCACAGGTAAACTCCTAGGGTTTCAGTAGTGATGGTGACATGAGGTGAGGAATAGTAAGGGCAACGTTCAGGATCTAGGTCAAGAATATGAGTGAGGGCCCCACCAATTCAAATTTAGGGTAACTTGTATGAAGTCCAAAGGCCAGGACTACACAGGCTGTCTTTATTAGGAATTTGGTTACACAAGCTCTGGGTCAGCTCCCATTCTTTGTGGCTATCCAGGCAAGCCATCTCACCTATTTAGCGTGGCCGGGTAGACCAAGGAAAGCACCAACAACTGGGTGCTTTTCATTGCTAATCCTGGCCTTGACTCACTCTGTGACCTCTCCTGGTGTGTTTCTTCAGCTGGAAAGTGAAGATAATAATAATGAGGTATTTAACAAGGGGTGTTGTGTGGATTAACAGTTAATAACATGTTTCATAAGACAAGGCAGCATTGAGCTTGTAAATACTAATAGAAAGTTTCTTCACACTACAAAGTAAATTAGTGCTTCTCTTGAAGAAAACCCAATATGCCAGAACATGAACATACAAAGCAGTTGAAATAAGGTGAATTTTTACTTGACAGAAGTAACTTCATTTTTAAAAGAATACTCCACTGCTTTCCTTTTGATATTTGGTTCATACTTGTGCATTTAAAAGCTTTTATAAAGTTTATCTATACTGATTCTATTACTTTAATATTTAGTACGCAGAATACATGTTTTGACATGATTGGATATGATTTTTTTTTCAAAAATTCAACTAAAAATAAATGTCATATAGTTTGTTACCTATATATAAGTTACCTTCATTTATGCAAGCCTTTTTGTTGCTTTGGTTGTTTCATCATGAAGTTTCTTGTATTACTTGAGGAAATTGTGTTAAATGTAATGAATTTCAATTTATACAAGCTTTCTAGGACTCTGTAACATATCACGTCAGGTAATCTATCTTCAATAGCTTAGCACCGAGTCAGCTGTTTGCAGGAAAAATTACATATGCCCACTAAACTAATTCTCCATACAATGCTTTTCATTTCCTTTCTGTTTACTTACTTTGTTAGTCACAAAGATGAGGAAAAGTTACAGATATAAATCTTGAAGATGTAAATGTAAAAGAACTATGAGCTTACTAAAAGAAAATCAAAAGATTATAACTTATAGCTACTAAAAGAGTATAGTTGGTAGAGTGTCTGACTCTTGATTTCTGCTCAAGTCATGATCTCAGATCATGAGATAGAGCTGACCCTTGTAGCTAGGGTGGACCCTGCTTAAGATGATCTCTGCTCCTCTCCCTCTGCCACCCCCCATGCCACACACTCTCTCTCTCAAAAAAAAAAAAAAAAAAAAAAAAAAAGAAAAGAAAAACTACTTCTTGAATTCTGGAATTATTATTGACATTACCAAGACAAGGTCAAATACAAAGACCAAAAAAATTATGCTGGTAAAGAAATCTTCAAATAGAAATATTGAACACTATGTTTAGTAGGTATCGTTAAAATAATTTAGAAAACATGAAGTCACTAGGTATTTAGTTGAACTTTTGCTCAGGCTATGATTTAATGTTTTCTCACAGTGCTATTAAGAATTGTTGTTTTATAAATTTATGGGTATTTTAATGGGAATTTGAGAGGATTTCTGTAATACACATCTTATTTGATCTTTACAAATAATGTACTTCTAACCTCATTAATTCACTTAATACAAGTTTCTTGAGTGATAGGAAGAATAAAATGAGACTCTGACAGTTTATTCATCTTTTTATATTTTACAAAAAATATTTATGAAGGCTTACCCATAGTCTTGAAATTCATTAAAAAATTATACTAAAATAATCATTGAAATGTCTGTCAAGTCCCTCTCACTATGCCATATTGCTTCCTTTTTCTTTTTTTACCATCTAGATGATCTTTCCTCATCCTTCAATCTTTCTGTTCTAACTTCTTGCAAACACCTAGCTCTCCAGGTGTCTTATATATGTATATACATATACATATACATATACATATGTATATACATATACACACACACACACACACACACACACACACACACACATACAGAGAGAGAGACAGAGAGAGAGACAGAGAGAGAGACAGAGAGAGAGAGAGAGAGAAGAGATAATTGGTTTATATTGAGGTGATATGGAACTACTTGTTTATTTTTTGTTGGTTCAGTAAAAATTTCCACCTAAATTAGATATCAGTTTTCTAAAAAAAACAACATAAATTCAGATAAACCACAAAATTATGGGCAATCTGTACTGCTTTCATCATATACATGAAAGATTTTTGCAAATAGAAAAGTCTTGGGATCAGATGTTTGCAGAAGAAGGTCCTACCAGAGCCTATATCTATCAGATATAATTTTAAAACTAACTTTCTCTATGAGTTAATTCTTAAACTTTGACTCAAAGTAATATTTCACTTTCATTAGATATTAAGCACAACAGAATAAAGACCTGATCTTATGCACAGCTGTTCTGCTCCACTAGACTCAGAGTCTAATATTTTCAACTTTATTTTGGAATGAGTATATATAAAATTAAGGAGGTAGGAACTATTAGCAGAGAGCCTTCCTCAAGGATCACCACAAAAATTTCATCATTCTGATACTTGGCAAAGGTGGTTGGGGACATTATTCTCTTTACAAAAATATGAAGTACAGCCCCTGACATAAAAGAATATCTGGCCCAATATGTCAGTAGTGCCAGAGTTAATAGTTGATAAACTCTTATCAAGAGTGAGATACTAATACTTCTTTTATTACTTAATGAAATAAAAATATATATAAAAGCTCTTTTGTGAGCAAAACATATTTCTAGATAATCTTTTTTTTCTATTAGTTTCTGTTCTAACTACAATTGTGGCATAGATATTTGAGGTAGTTTCAGTTATAAGATCACAAGTGTACAAATGGCATATGTTGCTAACTTTAATCAGTGGGCATTTTTAGGCTTTGGTTTGATTATTGGCATCATTGAAGTACTACGGAATTAGATAGCATATAATCTAGCATGGTGTCCTCTCATGAAGATCACACTTATCATATGGTCTCCCACACTTACCAGCAATGCAGTGTTTCAAACGTAATTCTTTGAGCTTTAATTATATCTGTAAAATTGTTATAATACCTCACTCATAGAATTCCTGAGTATCAGAGATAATAAAAGTAAAGAACAAAGCACATTAACATATAGTAATCTCCTAAAATATAATTGCCATTATTATTGTTAGTCACTATATAAGTTCCCTTTTCCTGTTATTAGAATTTTACCTGCAATTTACTAAGACTTCACCAAATGTTCATGCTGTTTTATTATGACATATAAAATCTCAGGGAAAACCGATAGGAATACATCAGGGATATAAAAATCTAATATTAAAAAAACCTAAGTTGTGGCACCCAAATAAATAGCAGATTATTCTCTTTAAGAAAATCATGTAAAATGAGAAATTACCACATTTTCTGTTACTTTATCTGCTTTGTATGAGTAGTATATGCCTGCTCCATCATATAATGGTTTCTAAGGGCCATGTGTCTGCAGTTCATGAAACTTGAGCACTAGGTGGCACTCTTGTATCCTTGATTAAATGAACACAATTAAACTTTTCATTGTTTCCAAACAAATTAGGGCTGGTTTTCAAACTTTTAATCAACTAGATTTCATAGGAACCTCTGACACACTATAGCATTGTTTCTGGAAAATATTTAGACATGTAATGTGCATTTAGGATGCCCACTGGGTCTTTGTTGGAAAATTATAGCCTTTAGAATTAGCAGGGATCATTTAGTTTTCTTTTAGACAATATTTGCCTGGGTCTGCTTCTAAGAGGGTCATTCAGGATCTCCCATAAATTATGGGAACAATTTGTGTTGCTTTTATAGTTTTTAAATTATTTTAAATTGGTAAAGAAAACTATAGTAAAATGTCCATACTAAATTATATTTCATAAAAATATACACAGACTAAGTAAAATACCAAAAAATAATATTTACTTGAACAATCATGTTGACTCATTTTATGTAGTCCTTAAACAAATTTTTTCTTAATTTTAAAAATATACTTAGACCTCTTGATTAAAAACAAAAAAAGTGGCATCAATTAAATTTGTAGCAATACACAGATTTTTGGCTTTCATTTTGTTTTTACATTCAGGCCTACCTATGTTTAGGAATCCATTACTATATCACAAACATGTGCACAGCCCTTATGAAATTCCGGGTAGGGTTTGGATGTATCCACTCTGAGCAGGTATTTACCTTGAAGTGATGAGGAGTTTGATGACAAGTGAAATGCAAATACATGTTCTCTTGATAATGTTCTGCCAAAGTGAGATACTGGTACAAATACTGCAACTGAGACAATAAATAATATGTATTTTGAAAAACAGACTCCATTTTCTAAATATTTGTCAAATGAATACAATACTTGGAATTTTCTTTCTGATTTAACAACTAAACAACTTTGATTTGCCTCTCCAAAATCTGTAACAATGTTACCATGCCATAGGAGGAGATACATGCCTTCATTTTCAATAAAATGGAAAAACTGTCTTAGAAGTAAATATTTGACAAAGATGCCCCTCTTTCCTGAAAAATAACTGAGATAGTTGTAAATCATAATTCTATCACGGTGAAAATTCCATCAGAAATGCAAATTTCAACTGGATGTCAAATATGTTCAATGATTCTCTTCATATCAGACAAATTAAAGAATGACAACAGTTGTTACATATTATTAGTGATTCAAATTTGATAGCATTTCCTCTTTGCTTAGCTTCTAATTCCACACAGTCTTCTCTTGAGTGGCTCCATGAGAAGAAAAGGTCATGTGGAGTGTAGTTTAAGAGCTTGGACCTTGCCTTTACCAGCTATGTCACCTTGGATAAATTACTTAACCTTAGTCTAATTTCTTCATTTGTGAAATGGAGATAATACATTGTAGGTGTCTTATGGCGAATAATGAATTAATGTTACTAAAATGTATGCAAAAGTGCTCAGTAGGAAAAAAATCACTTCTCCTGTATGTTTTTTCTTTATTACTCACATATAGCACTTCTGACACTTTTGGCCACCAAATTTGTGTTGGGAGAAACACAAGCAGTACCCTGTGACTTGACCAGGGAATCTTAGAATTCAATTCTGACACCATCAGAAGTTAGCTGAAGTTAGTATCAGATCCCACAAATTATGGCCTCAGTTCCGCAAGACTGCCTTCCCCATTTGAAATGTCAATTGCAAGTTCCAGGTTGTTACCTGTACTTCTGACCTACTGGCTATGAATTGGGGGTCCCATGACTCCCTTGTCGGGTTCAACAGTTTGCTAGAATGGCTCACAGAACTCAGAGAAACATTTTATTTACTATGTTACTATTTTATTATGAAAGGATATAATTTAGGAAGAGCCAGATAGAAGAGATGCATAGGACAAGGGAAAAGGAAAGGATGTGGCCCTCTGGATAGTCCACTGTCCCCCCTTCTCCATGTGTTCAGCAACATGGAAGCTCTCCAAACATGTGCTTTGGGGATGGACACTTCATTATGTATCCATAATGTATGCATTATGGATGCATTATGGATGCATATTAACCCCACTTCTAGCCCCTCTTACCTCTCTGGAGAATGAGGTGTGGGGCTGAAAATCCAAGCTTCTAAATATGGCTTGGTCTGTCTTATGACTGTCTCCCATCTTGGAGCCCATCTAGAGTAGCCTCATTAGAATAAAAGGGATATTTCCCAGGATATTCCTAGGGATTCAGAAGTGTGGTGTCAGGAACCAGGATCAAAGACCAAATATTAGAACAAAAGATGCTTGTAGCTCTTCTCAATTAGGTTACTTCAAGGGTTTTGGAACTCTGCCAGGAACTGGGGGCATGGACCAATTATGTATTTTCTATTATCTTACAAGGTGTATAGATAGTAAGTGCTATATAAATGTTTGTTATTTAAGAAAAAAAATCAGTATTCAATCTTGAATGGATATTAAAATTACAGAGTAAATTTAAACATTTTCTATTTGTAACTTATTTTTACAGATCAGTGTTTTTTCTCACATATTTCTTTTAAAAAATATTTTTGAATGTTTATTCATTTTTGAGAGACAGGGACAGAGTGTGAGTGGGGGAGGGTCAGAGAGAGAGGGAGACACAGAATCCAAAGCAGGCTCTAGGCTCTGAGCTCTCAGCACAGAGCCCAACGCAGGGCTCGAACCCGTGAACTGTGAGATCATGACCTGAGCCGAAGTCAGACACTTAACTGACTGAGGCACCCAGGTGCCCCTCTTACATATTTCTAACAAATCATTTTGAATATTTGGATTTTTCAGAAAATTAGTAATGTAAAAATAGGGTCCAAGCATGGACAAAAGTGCAGTCATTTTACATTTGAACCAAGTAAATATGTCACTTATTCATATATGTATAACATTAAAATTAAGTTGTCCAATAAGATGAGCTTCCTAAAATATCACTTTTTATATTGGTAAACATTAAATAACACATTCTCTTTAACTTTCATTCATCAGGTTATAGAAATTCGCAAATGTTAAGTGTTCTATACTCAAATATGCATAAATTGAGGAACAATACACTTAATCCTGGTACTCAGAACTTGCTCTTGTCAAAGATTTAAGACCTTGGACTATACAACACACAGCTTTGAAACTTTTCACATATGAAATATAACTTTTGATAGTGTTGAACTGTAATTTTAGTGTTAAAAATCCTATCTGGTTACCTTGGTTTGAGTTGTATTTTTAAGGTTAGTTTTGTGATTCTTTTACTCAGTTTATATTTAAACTTTAAAATAACAGGATGTGCTTGAATATTCAGAAGTACATTATTATCTGCGCTGGAGTTGGAGTGACTTTTTTTTCCCTCAGAATCTCACCTGTCAATCACACAACAGACCTTTTCCCCCTGTTCTTCTGAGCCAAAACCCACTACTTCTGGGTTGTTTGGCTCTCTGTTAGCCCTCACAAGCTGAAATCCTACACTGAATAAACCATCAATATTTATTTTATAAAGTCTCCTACTTTTATATCAGAAAAGTGGATCATGTGGTGGAGGAGTGAAATCTCAAGAGCACTAATTAAACATCAATAACCCAAACCTACATAGATGCAGTTTTCTAAGTGGCACACTTGTATTGCCTTGAACCCCTTAACATTTCCAGATTCAATACTTCTGAACCTCTTTGCTCAAATAACCAAGAAGTGCTGATCTATGACAGACTCATCAACAACACTTTAGCTATCATGTGAGTTCTGAATGGTCTGTACAAGAAAACATTAGGCATAGCCCAGTATCTCCTTCAGCCCAAAAGTTCATACAGCTCTCTGGAGCATGTTATCCATATAAAGCCAAAGTATGCAAATAAGCCCACTTTAATGGGCTTCAATATTGATTTGGGGTTAGTTTCCCTTACTTCATCATTTCTAAAAGGTACACGTTGAAACACCATGAAATTGAATGAATGTTATGCTCAATTTTGGCTGAAAAGAGATGGTTTACTTAAGGCATGTGGGCCCCAGCTAGATCTCAGTTAGAAGGATATAAAGTACATTAACACCAGACTTGCCCTGGAGGCTAAAACTTAGCTTTTCAATGAGAGACAGAGACAGAGAGACAGAGAGAGAGAGAGAGAGAGAGAGAGAGAGTGAGTTTGTGTAAGTGTCTAAATCTTTGTTTTTGATTTTGCCAGGTTAAGGAAAACTGTTTACTTGCTACTGCCTGAAATCATAATTTGGTTAAGGTATTTACATTTAACCCTTAGACAAATTGCTACTTTGAATTAAGTACCTTCAGTACCTTATAAATATGTTTTTATAGTGATAATGAGTATCTTGAACATACTCGACAGTTTCATGAAGAATTTATATCCCTAAATTGAACTAATAACCATGAGTTTGCCCATGTCAGTTGGATAGATAACAGAGTTTGGAGATATATCCTCTGGATATTTATTTAATTTTTAAAATAACAACGTAAAAATCACATTTTTCCATTATATTTTATTTACACTATTATCTAGTCCTTAGAAAACCATCTTGCTCCCATATTATATTTTCTATATATTGTCTCTATATACAATATATAGTATATTTTGTAAATATAAATATATATTCTTACTTATAAGGGATAGATAACTTGCCTAAAATGTGTGAATGACAACTTCTCTCATTCTGCTGACAAAGTAGAATGAGCACTCAGAAGTGGGGAAATTTGGTTTCTAATCTCAATATTACTAGAAAGCTGTTCTTTGATCTAGAGCAATTACATGCATCAGGATGACCATCACCATTTATACCTTTGTTCAGGTTTGCTCTGACTGATCTGCCCCTTACATATGTTATCACGCATAAAAATTCTACCCACGTTTTGTGTTTCAGAGTCTGTTCCTCCTTTGATGCTCTTTCCACCTGCTGAGCCAAACTTGATCTCTCTTTTTCAGATTGATAGAATCATAACACATTAATATTAGAAATGTCTTACAAAACGACAGAGGTCAACTGCCCAGTTAAAATAGTCATCCATCCAACCACTGTCACAACAGATAATCAGACTCTGCTTGAATACTAGTACTGACAAGGAGTAGTAAATCAGGAGAAATCCTATTTTAATCTCCAGAAAGCTCAGCTTTCAGGAACTTCACATTCAGGTTGCCCAGATTCTGTGCAGAGCTGAAAGGAAAGTCAGTACACTGCATAAGTGGAAACATGCAAATATTCAAGCAAAATGTATTTTTCTTTACATTAACAAAACCACTTCAGTCTCCCCAGAGATTTTCTACCTCTAGACCTCAAATATTTCCCTTGTCTGAGAGTGCAAAATATATTGGCTGGTAACCAGATAGGATCTTTGCACTGTAAGGGGACATTTCCTTTCTTTCAGAATGGGAGCAGGGAGGGAAGCAGGGCACCTACCTTAACACACACACACACACTCTTAAACCTTCTTCCCTACATTAACTTTGCAAAAGTCAGTTCACGTTGTGAAGAGGGATATGAGAATTAACTTATCTCCTCTGCTTTTATAAACTGTTTATTTAGAAAATAATTTCTTGAGAAATAAGAAAAGATGGAAAATAAATCTTAATTGATGGCAGAAACCCAATAATAAAGAATGCTCCCAACATCTTTTACTAGATAAACTCACCATGACAAGTCACTGTATTATAGAATAGCTTGCTTTATTTTCAGAATCTAACACAAACAGTGGTAAATCCAAGTTGCTACTTTTCCTCAGTTTTGATCAAACATGTGGTAACAGTAAGACAAAACAGAGTCTTTACTTGAATAGATGAAAAGGAAACTCATATATCTATGTAACAGCCATTGTGAAAAAATTCTCTTCAAATCTAATGATTTTTTGTGTGTCATCACTCAATCCTATGAAAAGCTTCAAGATATTTTTTAGAACTCTTGACTAAACGATTTTTATTTGTCTAATTTTAGTAATTTTAATTAGGTTTTATTTTCCCAAAACTTTATAGAAATAGTGCTGGCTCTGCCAATATGTCTGGTAAATTTGGAGATATTTCCAAAAGAAAATCTGTCTTTAATTTCCATAAGTAAGCATTTTCCCCTTTGAAAAGGGACTCCTGTCATACAATAAAATTACTTTGCAAGAAAAAAACTAACACATTGGCAAATTAAATCATTACCCAAAACCGTAATGCTGGGAAAAGTCATTGTATGTTATTTTATGTTATTTTATCTTCTTAGAAAGATTTACGTCTGTGATATAAGAGCAAAAAGAAGAAGGCATGTCTATAAATTGTAGGAGTCAGTAAAAATACAGGTTATCTCTGAGGATTTAATTTAAAAAAAATAATTTATGATGAAAATAATTTCCAGTCATCTAGCACAATAAAATATGCCCATGCCTTTGTGACCCAGAATTTACATTTTTAGAAAAACTGTCAGATAAGTGCATAAAAACATATGCACAAAAATGTTTATTACAGCATTACTGGTAGAAACAAAAAAGGAATGCTTATAAACTAAATGTCCATCAATAGGGGATAGATAGAACATATTTATAAGATGGGTTATAGAATATCAGTTAAAATAAATGAACTAAAATTAATTGTCAAAAAATAAATCTCAAAATATAATGATAAAAGAATTATAAAATTATAACATGTTACAAAAACATATGATACATTTATAAAAAAAACAAAAAATACTACATGCTCTTCAATAATACACACATATGTATATATAAATGTATTAAAAAGATTGCAAGTACATATACTCATTTCATGATAATATCTATTTCCAGTGAAGGGGAAGTGACTAGACATAGGGGAAGGGGCTTCAAATTGATCTATAATATATGTTAGTGATTGTATAAAAACAGATAAAACAGTGTGATCACATTATAACAATTAAATTCTGGTTGGTGGATAATTGGTTCTGCATTATATTTTGTTTGAATATTTCTTCATTTTAGAATTTCTGAACCATTACCACAAGATAACCCAGGGAGTTAGTTTAGTAAAATGTTAATTATTTAAGTAAAGATAAGCATCCCTTTGTTGATTATTTGGTGTGTTTAACATTAAGCAACCTTCACATAACAAGATTTGAAGCAAAATGTGAACCTGTTCAGATGTGTTAGGATGACAGAACCTTCAAGCCATTTTATCCAGAACTTCTAGATTGAATTCATTTGTGAGAGTACTGATTTTAGTGATGAAGCCATACATAGATCCCAGGATTCTTTGAAATTTTGGCTGAAATAAGACAATATCATGAGCTTTTTCTTTCTACGAATATACTATTCTACATCTAGATTCTACTAACTACTTGAAGAAACCGTTATTTTTCAGAAGTTACCAAAAGACCTACTGCTCTTTTTTAAACATTTTTTAATGTTTATTTATTTTTTGAAAGAGAGACTGAGCATGAGCAAAGGAAGGGTAGAGAGAGGGAGACACAGAATCTGAAGCAGGCTCCAGGCTCTGAACTGTTATCACAAAGCCTTTATGCGGGCCTCAAACTCACAGACTGTGAAATCATGACCTGAGCTGAAGTCAGACGCTTGACTGACTGAGCCACCCAGGTGCCCCGACCTACTGCTATTTTTAAATGTTTAATAACACTTAACCCTTTTTTTAGTCTATAAATTGAGATTTGGAGTTTCCCCCAAATTTTGGTTTGAAATTGATTGAATTTCACACACATAAAGGATTTTCCTTCCATGTTGTCCCCCAGGCCCACATGAGAACAGATTAGGCACAATGACAAATGTAGTGCCTCTCTATCCCCCAACTCATAGAGCACTTTCCTTGTGTGGAATTACTACCGTGGTCTGTTAAATGGTGATTTCCAGTACCTAGCTCCCCCATGGAAGATGAAAAGGCTGTATATCCTTTAGTGAGGATTCAAGTACATTTCTGAGTTTCCACCAATAAGACATTTTTGCTAGGGACTTTGAATATTGAACCTGTGGTTCCAAGTGGAGTCAATGGAGTGGGTAAGATCCTTGCAGTTTTGGTGGTACCAGGGACAATTTGGTAGCAGCAAGAGTCTCACTAGAGCCTGCAGCTGCAACAAATTAGCTGCATAATGCCAGGAACAGCAACCCCTTGGACTGTCCTATGTATGACCCAAGTTTTGCAGCCTCAATTCTGTGACCTAACTGAATACCTTTTCTGTTTAAGTTATCCAAGTTCCTATCTGTTGCTTGCAACCAAAAAGTCTGATCTAGATCTACTAAACAATCATTTGAAACACCCCAAAAGCTAAAAAGGCCTATTTATGCCTGTTTTGGAATAGAAATGTAGAGAAAAAGTGAAAATTTCAATTTGAAGTAGAATCTTGGATACATATTATTCCTGTGTTTAAACAAACAGGTATTATAATGGTGGTGGTTTTTTTTTTTTATTTCATGCACAAAGAGAAGTTCACTTATCAATCAAGAATGCACGTGTATTTTTAAAAAATCCCATTTCCCTCTATGCTGAATAACCTTCAAGTTTTCTATTTTAGATTCATGATGTAAGAGGGATGTGAAGGGAAAAGCATCATGCCGATCTCAGTGTCACGTTAATGCCATTGCTAGAGTTGGAAACCCACTTAATGAAAGTGGCTGACACTGTCTTTTAAAAAAGAATAATTAGAAAAACGTATATTAGTTTCTCAATATCAGAGGAATTGGTAATTATTATTTAATGACTAAAAATATAGTTCCACAGTTCCTAGAAGAACTAAATATATTCTTGCCCTCAGAGGTCACAGCTAACATGTACAAGTCTCTGGATTTTTCAATCTTAATATCAATTGGACTAAGTTATCTTTTAATATCAGAGAAAGTACCAACTTTAGATAGGTTTATATTCTACTTTTAGTGGTATTGCTAGTTGTTATAGGTTGAATTGTGTCTCCCCAAAATGCTTATGTTGAAACTCTAAGTAACTAGAATGTAACCAACTATATTTGGAGATTGGGTCTTTAAAGAGATAATTATGTTAAAATGAGGTCATCAGGGTGGATTCAAATTCAGTCTGGCATGTGTCCCTTTAGAAGAGAAATTTGCACCCAAGGAGATGCCAGGGATACATCCACAGAGAAGAAAGACCATGTGAGGACATAGTGACAAGGCGGTATCTGCAAGCCAAGTAGAGAGGCCTCAGGAGAAACCCACCCTGATAACACTTGGGTATGACTTCTGACCTCCAGAGCTGGGAGAAAGTACATTTCTGTTGTTTAAGCCATCCAGCCTGTGGTATTTTGTTACAGCTGCCCAGGGAAATTCATATATGAGTATGACTGGGTTTTCAATGACAAATAAAATCCTGAAACAAATAAGATTCAGATTACTCTATGTATCTGATATAGAACAGAGATCTTCAAACTGACAAATAAGAAATCAATTAAATATGATGTAATATGATAAAATAAAATGTTAGGCTATGGTTGTTGTTTCTTTTTTTTTTTTTTTTTTTTTTGCTTTTGTACATGCCCGTAGTTATTTCCTTGATTTTTGACTCTTGGGTATGTCGGTGTATGATGGCCAGTTTCCCTTTTTGGGAAAGGGCAGGCTTCTATTTTGGGAATTAAGCCCTTTCTACTTTTTGATATTAAAATATCTTGTTGTTGTTGTTATATGATGTTGATTATGGATGGTCTACTTTTGCTTTTTAATGATGTTATTTTCTTTTACTTAATAAAGCAAGTTTATAACCCTCTGACAGGATTGGTAAGAGGAATTTAACCACCTAGGAAGCAAGGACTAGATTAATTCTCTACAGAAGTTGACTGTAAGAAACCAACAATAATGAAATTTAGTGGATTCATTTTGGAAATAAAAAGAAACATTGCTCCCTACTGCTTAGCCCATTTACCAGGGGCACAAATGAGAAAAAGCATGCTGGCAGTAAAATGATAGTCAAAGAGTTTGCAGGAAGGAAGAAAATGGTACAAGGTAGAATTCAACAGAACATTCTTAATTCCTAGTTCATGAAATCATTGTATTTTGACTTAGAATTACTTAATTTCCAATTAAATTTTAAAAGATGATATGTAATAAGTCAACTTTTTCAGCATTCTGTGTATAACAGATAATAAATGTTAGGGTCATTTCCTCCTTCCTTTATGTAAAATTGTGTTCCATAGTGACTCTACCAGTTTGCCTTCCCACCAACAGTGCATGAGGGTTCCTTTTTCTCCACATCCTCACCAACACCTGTTGTTTCCTGTGTTGTTGATTTTAGCCATTCTGACAAGTGTGAGGTTATATCTCATTGTAGTTTTTATTTGCATTTCCCTGATAAGTGCTGATGAGCATCTTTTCATGTGTCTGTTGGCCATCTATATCTTCTTTGCAGAAATGTCTGTTCATATCTTCTGCCCATTTATTTGTTCTTTGGATATAGTTTTCTAAGTTCTTTATATATTTTGGTTGCTAAACCTTAATCTGATATGTTATTTACAGGTATCTTCTCCCATCCCATACGTTGCCTTTTGGTTTTATTGATTTTTTTTTTCCTCTGTGCAGAAGTTTTTTATTTTGATGAAGTCCCTGTAGGTTATTCCTGCTTTTGTTGTAAAAAAAAAATGTTATTATGATCAATGTAAGAGAAATTAATGCCTGTGTTCTCCTCTAGGATTTTTATGGTTTCAGGTCTCACATTAAGGTCTTCGATCTGTTTTGAATTAATTTCCGTATATGGTTTAAGAAAGTGGTCCAGTTTCATTCTTTTGTATGTTGCTGTCCAGTTTTCCCAACACCATTTGTTGATGTGATTGTCTTTTCCCCATTGGATATTCTTTACTGCTTTGCTGAAGATTAATTGGTCATATAATTGTGGGTTTATTTGTGGGTTTTCTATTCTATCATATTGATCTATGTGTCTGTTTTTGTACTAGTACCATATTGTTCTGATCGCTACAGTTTTGTAATATAACTTGAAGTCCAGAATTGTGAGGCCTCCAGCTTTGCTTTTCTTTTTCAAGGTTGCTCTGGCTATTCAAGGTCTTTTGTGAGTCCATACAAATTTGAGGATTGTTTGTTTTAGCGCTGTGAAAATGCTGTTGGTAATTTGTTGCAATTGCACTAAATGTGTAGATTGCTTTGAGTCGTATAGACATTTTAACAATATTTGCTCTTCCAACCCATGAGCATAGAGTATCTTTCTATTTCTTTGTTCTGTCTTCAGTTTCTTTCACCAGTGTTTTATAGTTTCCAGAATACAGGTCTTTACCCTCTTTGGTTAGGTTTATTCCTAGGTATCTTATTGTTCCAGATGCAATTGTAAATGGGATTGATTCCTTCATTTCTCTTTCTGCTTCTTCATTATTGGTGTATAGAAATGCAACAGATTTCTGTTGTCTTATTCTTGATGGTAGAGGAAAAGCTCTCAATTTTTCTGCATTGAAGATACTATCTGGGCTTTTCATATATGGCCTTTTTATATTGAAGTATGTTCCCTCTAACCCTACGTTGTTGAAAGTTTTTATCATGAATGGTTGTTATATTTTGTCAAATACTTTTTCTGTACCTACTGAAATGATCGTATGGTTCTTATACTTTCCCTTATTGCTATGATAACACATTGATTGATTTTCAAATATTGAATTACCCTTGCAGTCCTGGAATAAATCCGACTTGATCATGGTGAATAATTTTTTTAATGTGTGTTGGGTTTGGTTTGCTGGTATTTTGTTGAGGATTTTTGCATTTGTGTTCTTGAAAATATTGGCCTCTAGTTCTTTTTTATTGTGGTGTCCTTACCTGGTTTTGGTATCAGGATAGTGCTGGTCTCATAGAATGAGTTTGGAAGTTTTCCTTCCCATTTTATTTATTTATTTTTTTGAAACAGTTTGAGAAGAATAGGTATTAACTCTTTAAATATTTGGTATAATTCACCTGTGAATCCATCTGGTCCTGGGCTTTTGTTTGTTGAGAGTTTTCTGATTACTGATTTAATTTCTTTGCTGGTTATAAGTCTGTTAAAATTTTGTTTCTTTCTGTTTCAGTTTTGGTAGGTTTTATGTTTCTAGGAATTTATCCATTTCTCTAAGTTATCCAGTCAGTTGGCATATAGTTTTTCATAATATTCTCTTATAATTCATTGTATTTCTGGTATGTTTGTTATTTCCCCTCTCTCATTTGTGATTTTATATCTTTCAGTCCTTTTTCTTTTGTTATTGATAAATCTGGCTAGAGATTTATCAACTTTATTGTTTTTTTTTTTTCAAAAAAACAAGTTCCCAGTTTCATTGATCTGTTTTATTGTGTTATTTTTTTAAGTTTCTATATCATTTATTTCAGCACTAATCTTTATTATTTATTTCTGCTCCTTTTTAGGTTTTAGTTGTTGTTTTTTTCTAGCTGTTTTAGGTGTAAGTTTAGGTTGTTTATTTGAGATTTTTCTTGCTTCTTGAGGTACGCCTGTATTGCTATAAACTTCTTTCTTAGAACCACTTTTGCTGCATCCCCAAGGTTTTGAACTGTTGTGTTTTCATTTTCATTTGTTTCCACATATTTTTAATTATTATTTTTTATCTCTGTTCACCCATTTATTGTTTAGTAGCATGTTATTTAACCTCCATATATTTGTAGTCTTTCTAGATTTTTTTCTTATGGTTGACTTCTAGCTTCATAGCACTGTGGTCAGAAAAGATACAGTGGTATGACTTCGTTGTTTTAGAATTTTTTGAGGCATCTTTTATAGCCTAATATGTGATCTATTGTAGAGAATGTTTCATGTGCACTTGAAAAAAAAATGTGTATCCTGCTGCTTTAGGATAAAATGTTTGTGAAGTGAAGTCCATCTGGTCCAGTGTGTCATTCCACACCATTGTTTCCTTGTTGATTTTCTGTTTAGGTGATTTGTCAGTTGACATAAGTGGAGTGTTAAAGTCATTTACTATTATTGTATTATTCTAGATTAGTTCCTTTATGCTTGTTATTACTGTTTTATGTGTTTCGGTGTGTCATGTTGGGTGCCTAAATATTTACAATTTTTATATCTTCTTGTTGAATTGTCCCCTTTATTATTGTACAGTGTCCTTCTTTGTCTCTTGTTGCAGTCTTTGCTTTAGAGTCTTTGTATGATACACGTATTGCTACTCTGGCTTTGTTTTGACATGCATTTGCATGATGAATATTTCTCCACCCCCTTTCTTTCAATCTACAGGTGTCTTTAGGTCTAAAATTAGTCTCCTGTAGGCAGCATATACACGGGTCTGTCATCCTTTGTCTTTTGACTAGAGCTTTTAGTCCATTTACGTTCATGATATGTATTTATTGCCATTTTATTACTTGTTATGTGCTTGTTTCTGAAGATTTTCTTCAATCCTTTCTTGTCTTTCTTTCATGGTTTATTCTTTCTTTAGTAATATATTTGAAATTCTTTCTCTTTTTTTCTTTACATAGTTATAAGTGGTATTTGATTTGTAGTTACCATTAGGTTTGTATATGCATGTAGCAGTTTATAATAAGTTGATGGTCTTTTAAGTTTAAACTCATTCTTTACTCCTCTCCTCCTCACGTTTTAGGTATGTGGTGTCATATTTTACATCCTTTTATTTTGTGAATCCCTTGACTGGTTTTGCACAGAAATACTCATTTTATTGCTTTTGTGTTTCCTACATTTATACTGTCATTTTGGTCTTTCCCTTTCACTCAAACAGTCCCCCTTAATATTTCTTGCAGGGCTGGTTTAGTGGTCATAAGCTCCTTTGATTTTTGTTTGTCCAGGAAACTCTGTCTCTCCTTCTATTCTGAATGATAGCCTTGCTGAATAGAGTGTTCTTGGCTGCAGATTTTTCCTATTCAGCACTTTGAATATGTCATGCCACTACTTTCAGGCTTGGAAAGTTTCTTCTGAAAAATCTTCTGATAGCCTTACGGCATTTCCTTTGTATGTAGCTGTCTTCTTTTGTTTTGTTGCTTTTTAAAATTTTTTTTAAATTTTTATTTATTTTTGAGAGAGAGAGAGAGAGAGAGAGACAGAGTGTGAGCAGGAAAGGGGCAGAGAGAGAGAGGGAGACACAGAACCCGAAGCAGGCTCCAGCTCAGCAAGCTGAGCTACCAGCACAGAGCCAGATTCAGGGCTCGAACTCACGTTCTGTGAGATTATGACCTGAGCTGAAGTAGGACGCTTAATTGACTAAGCCACCCAGGTGCCCCTTGTTTTGCTGCTTTTAATATTTTTTATCACTGTATTTTGCTATTTTAATTACAATATATCTTGGTGTAGATCTGCTTTTGTGATTTTGTTGGGGTTCTTTGTGCATCGTGGAATTGGATATCTGTTTCCTTCCTCAAATTCAGCAAGTTTTCAGCTATTATTTCTTCAAATAAATTCTCTGCCCCCTTTTCTGTCTCTTCTTCTGGGATCCCTGTAATATAAATGTTATTATGGTTGATGGAGTCGCTGAGTTTCCTACACTTATTCTCATTGTGCATAATTATTTTCTCTCTCTTTTGTTCAGCTTGATTACTTTCTATTACTCTTCTAGGTTATTAATTCATTCATCTGCTTCTTCCAGCATGTCCTTCATTCAAGAGTGTTTCTTATTTCATTTTTTTAGCCCTTTGTCTCTGCTATGTAATTCCTTATCATCATCTTAATGGTCTGATGTCCTCCACTCTTTTGTCAAATCCAGTGAATATCCTTATGATCATTGCTTTAAATTCTCCATCAGGCATGCTACTTATATCTGTTTTGCTTAGATCTCTGGACATGACCTTGACCATGGTCTTTCATTTGGGACAGATTCTTCTGTCTTCATATTTTGTCTAAGTCCCTTTGCCTGTTTCTTTGTGTTAGGAAAATCACTTATATCTCCTATACTTGATGGTAATTAATTTATAAAGAAGAGATCCTATAGTACCCTGCAGTGTAGTGTCCCCTGTTCTTCTAAGCCTGGTGCTTCCAAGAGTGTCTCTAGTGTATGCTACATTTGCTCTGCTGTTGTGTCCTCGTGACTTTATCCTTCAAACTAGTCATCTGCATAGGCTCTTTTTTCCTGTATTGGGCAGTGTTTGGTCCAGACCCTGAATGTGGCACATTTTACCTAGTTGTGCCCTGGTCCACTTATGAATTGAGACCTGTTTCCACTGCCACTTGAAACTGAACTGAAACTCCTGGGTAGGGAGTTGTGGTGTTGGCAAGGGTTTGGGCTGGTCTTCTTGGGGAGGTGGCCTGCTGTACTGGGACTGAAGCAAGCATGACTGGGAGGGGTGGTTTTGCTAGAACACAGGAGTGCAGGGCTTGGTGTAAGCAAGTTAGGTAGAGAGTGTAGACACTGTTCTGGTTCCTGCAGGTGGTTTTGTGTTTCTGCCTAGGGGCAGGGAAGGGAAATGGTACCTACAAGTTAATTTGTTCCTGGAGGGGTCTCTCTGTGAATACTGCCTCTCTGGGACATGTTCCAAGATGAGCAACTAACCTCCCCATTGTGTGCCTCAGGTATTCTTTCAATGGCTTTTTCCATGCTGTATATCCACATGCTGTTTGCCCTGTGTTTTCTCTAAGAGCAGCCCAATGCCCTGTAAGCTCTTCCAGAGCCAAGTATGCTGCCCTTTAAAACTTCAGGCTTTAAACCCTCCTGGAGTCAAGAACTCATGAAATTCATGCCCTCTGGCTTTCCAAGACAATGCTATGGGCATTCGTTTTCCCTGTGTGCTCCCTTGTGTGCTAGTCCATCTCTCACCCTTCACTGCAACTGGGACTCCCTCCCCAAGACTGCAGCCATGGTCCATTTATTTCCCAAGCCATGTCTCTGCACTTCCTACTTTCTTTGATATGGCCTCTTCTCTATTTTTAATTGTTGAGTTTATCCTGCCACCCTCCAGGTTGATTTCTGCAGTGTTTAGGATGATTTGATAGTTATCTAGTTGTATTTGTGGTCCAAGGTGAACCCTTATACTCTGTTTCTATATCCCTCCACTCTTTCATGGTGCTTTTTCTATTGGTGGACTTTTCAGGGAAAGTGTATACATACAACTATAGCTTTAAAGGTGTATCGTTATATAATCCTTCAGAAAGTACCTACTATATTCCTATCAGCATTGTTTGCTTATCTGCAAGTTTGACAGTCTTTTATGAATTGATTTTGAAAAATAGAGTACTTGTCTAAGCTATATTCGTGGGATATGGATGTTTTTAATTTTAAATTTTGGTTTTTAAAAATTTTTTTAATGTTTATTTATTTTTGATGGGGGAGAGGGGCAGAGAGAAAGGGCAACACAGAATCTGAAGCAGGCTCCAGGCTCCAAGCTGTCAGCACAGAGCCTGATGCAGGGCTTGAACTCATGTATGGTGAGATCATAATTTGAGCCTGAAGTCAGACATTTAACCAACCAAGCCACCAAGGCACCACTAAAATTTATGTTTTGATGCTAATTAAAAAAAATAATGTTTATTTATTTATTTTTGAGAGACAGAGGGAGGGAGCCCAAGCGGGGGAGGGAGAGAGAGAGAGAGGGAGACACAGAACCAAAGCAGGCTCCAAGCTCCAAGCTGTCAGCTCAGAGCCCAATGCCGGGCTCAAACCCATGAGCCATGACATCGTGACCCAAGTTGAAGTTGGACATTTAACTGACTGGGCCACTCGGGCACCCCTCAATGCTAATTTTTAATTAATTATTTTTATTTTAATAAATTAAAGTTGGGGAAATATCTTTACACTTGGAATTAGAGCTGGAAGAGATTTCCCCAAAGTTACATAGTTAGCAACAGAGCTGGTTCTAGAATACAAGTCCCTTAAGTCCCTGTCCTGATCTCAGGGACCACTGAACTATACTTCCTCAAGAAAGAATTTCCCGGTCATGGACTCAGACCCAGCCAATAACAGGGAGAGTGCCAAATCCTAATCACCACACCAGTGCAGTCAGAAATCTTGAGTTTTATTTCCATCTCTGCCATTTCCCAATTCTATGAACTTAAACACTCAGCTTATCAATAATTTAGTGTCCTTTTGTGTAAAATGCCATGGGTCCCTTATACTACAAATATTCTGTAATAGTGAATGTAAGTAAAAATACTACTTTAGCTATAAATATCTTATTTATGAGTATATTATTCCTATTACTTTTGAATATCTTTCCCTCCTTTTTTAAAATTTGGTCTTAAGTACTTTCTTATTCTATTTACTATAATGTTTACCATTTTATTGCAGACTAATAGTAGCTGGCATCTTCTACTACACAAAATCCAGAATGGAAAAAAAATGCAAAAATAGATTTTGAAGAAATGTAGATAATTATTAGTGGAAAAGAAACTAGTTTAGTTCTGAGAAAACTATTTATGAGCTACTTAAACCCATAATTATTTAAAGTTTTTTTTCAAAATAATTTCTGATTTACAGAAAAATTACATGAGTAGTAAATAGAATTCTTGTCCAAGAATATTGCCAAGAGTCTTCAAATGTTAACATCCTACCATATTTCCTTTATCACTTTTTCAAGTAAATAGGTAGATAGAAAAATTTTCTCTAACCCTTTAAAAAATAAATTATAGACATGATGTCCATTTACCATAAACACTTAAATATTTGTTTTCCAAGAACATAACCATAGTGTAGTTTTCAAAGAAGCAAATTAACATTGATGCAAGACCTTATTGTGATTTCACCAATCTCTGTATTAATGAGAGTTGGACCAAAATAAATCCAAAATCATGTGCTATGTTTAGTTATCATATAACTTTAGTCTCTTTTATTATTATTTTTTCTTTGCATTTTGTCATTGATAGTCTTGATGAATAGAAGATAGTTACCTTTTCCAATATCCATCAATTTGAATTTGTCTGGTGTTTTCTCATGATTACACTGACAGTATGCACTTTCAGTAGAAATGCCATAGAACCAATGCTGAGTCATAGCTGGGAGCACTTGCTGTTGACTTGTCTCATTACTGGCAATGTTAATTTGATCATTTGGTTGAGGTGGTTTCTGCCAAATTTTTCCCCTGTAATGTTACTAGTTTACATTTTCTGATTATTAAGTAACTTGTCAAAAGATATGCAAAGATATTACAAATATCTTCTTACTTTCGATGGGCTAATTGTTAGCATCTATTGATGATTCCTGAGTCAATTATTATAATTAAAAAAGGAAATAAAATATTATAATAGTGGTTGGCAAATGGTGATTTCAAATGTCATTATTCTTATACAATTATTAGTTAGCATGATACTAAAAAGAAGTAATTTGTCCTCCTCCACTTATGTTTTTACTTATTTATATCAGTATGAGTTACAGACTCCTATTTTATTGAATGTAATATATTACTTGATTTTGATATTCACGTTGTAATACTAGTTCCTTAAGTTGGCTCCAGCCCCTTTTGACATTCCTCCATCATTCTTTGTGCATTTACTTACATTCTGGCACAGAAATATTCCAGGATTATCTTGGTGTTTTCCTACCCCAGTTCTGGAATCAGCAATTTTCCTAAGAATTTATGGTACTTTTAAGTAGAAAGTGGTATTTAGAAACCAAAATCCTAGGGGCGTCTGGGTGGCTCGGTCAGTTAAGCATCTTCCTCTTGGTTTTGGGTCAGGTCATGAACTTGTGGTTCCTGAGTTCAATCCCCCTACCTGGCTCCACACTATCACTCCCACTGCTTGTCATTCTCTGTCCCCCCAGCACCCCTCCCCTGTTCATGATCAGTCTATCTCTCTCTATCTCTCTCTCTCAAAATAAATAAATACAATTTTTAAAAAAGAAGTCAACATCATAGTATTAGGTATGTTCATTGCTACTGGGGAGCCATTGTTTTCTGTACATTTTTAGAGTACAGAAACATAATTATCACACTGATATTGCAAAGCACAATCCAAATCCACAGGCCTTATTCTTTCTTCTTACATCTATTTTGTTTCTCTCTTCTCTAAGAAACCTGTCTCCCACTTCTACAAAGTTTTACATAGGTGTTCAGTCCTAGAAAGCGCAGAAAGTGATTTCAGAACTGCTCATTCGTGCTTTTATCATAAAGAAGCTGAGTACTTGGATTTCAATTTATTTTGAGTGTTTTTAGAAAGTAGTTTTTCTTTTGTATTTACCTTGGGAGTATATAGTCTAATCACTATGTTAAAGGTGACACAGTTTTGATATTGAAGTTGAAATGTTATTCATTTGAAAGCATTTAAGTTAGTATGTTCTTGTTTGTATTCAATTTTATAGTATTTTGTATTTAGTTTTTCTATATATATGAAATATTAACATGACTATGAAAGTCAGATGTGTAGAAAAAGGAATACAGGGATCCTCTGCTTTCTAAAAATTCACATTAAGTCATTTATTTTATTTTATTTTATTTTATTTTGCAGGCAAAATTTTATTTTAAACCACAAATAATCAGCAGGTGTCCACAACTATCCATGTTTCTTTAAAATCACATAAAACTTAGGTACAAAAGCACCACTGATTATTGGCTCTAGAAAAACTGTGAAAAAATTAAATATGCACAGTAAAAACACCATAGTATGCACAGGACAAAATTTTAAAAGCAAGTGCATTGAATGCTGAATCAATCTTACACATAGCTTTCAATATTAAATTGACATTTATTTTGCTTGATGATGATAGAAATTTCCAAAAAAACATGACTATGAGAAGGTAGAATGTTCATCCTTATATTTTTTGTATGCCAATTAATAGAATCCTAAAAAATTAACATTGGTAATTGGTAAAAATAACTTTTAAAACTTGTCCCATGAGGTACACAATACACAAAATCAACCCCCATGTTTCATGGCAATTCATTCTCCCTTGTTACCTACAGATTCAGTTTTCTGTGCCTCTTCAGCTTTAGTTTCACCATTTTCATAGTTTTACAAAAGACCTGCATTAGTACAGTAAAGACTTTTTTTTAAGTGGAAATCCTCTCTCTATTTTTTTTTCAGTTAACAAAAACAGTTACTAATGTAGGTCTTTCATAAAAGCAAAATGGTTTAATGTGAACTTTAAGAAAATGGGGACATTCTTTGCTTTAGGCTATTTCAGTTTATAAAAGGTTTCATAGGGATGCTCTACTTTCGGATAGCAGGGGAAACATGTATTCAGAAGATATAGCAAATATACAATTTCCACCTACTTTTTTGAAAGTAGCTAATCTTATTACTATCCAGTTATCTCTTCTGTGATTCTCACACATGTTTTATTTCCCTCCTTTTCTTACACAAAAGGGAACATACTAAAGATACCCTTCTTGACAGCTTTTTTAACATAACAATAAATTCTGGACATTTAGTTTCTCCTTATTCATTTTCACAGTTGCATAGTACTCTATCAGCTACACCATATAGATATATCAGAGTTCATTCAGTCACTACTCTGTGTAGGGACATTTATATTGTGTCCAGTATTTTGCAATAACAAATTGTGTTGCAACGAATATCCTTGAGCACATCATGTGTATTTTAGTACTGCCGGAGATTTGTTTTTTGATACATTTCTAAAACTGGGATTCTGAATCAATAAGTAAGTATTTTTGGTAGGTTTTACCATATTCTCCTCCACAAGGTTTTATAAATTTGTGTTCCCACCAGCAATATATGAGAGTCAGTTTCCCCAGTTCTACCAATAGATGTGTTATTTTACTTTTTAATTTTTTTCCATTCGGTAAGTAAAAGTAGTATCCCAGTGATGTATTCAACTGCTTTTCTCTAATTATGTGTGATGGTGAACATGCTTTTATGTTTAAAGATAATATTTTTACCTTTTGTTTGAGAATTACCCATCACTATTTTTTGTCTGTTATGCTTTCAGCCTTTTGTAGTTTTTCTCTGAATTTTTAAGAGTTCCTTATTTATTTGAATTTAGTCCTATTTCTGTGATAGGTGTTGTAAATATTTTCTCCCAGTTTGCCAGTTACATTTCTGTTTTATTCATGGTATTTTTGTCATTCCAATTAAAAAATATATAGCCAATTAATCATTTTTTAATAGCTTATGGATTTTTAGTCATAATTAAAAGCTTTCCCTTTACCCAAGTTAAAGACTATTTTATTTTGTAATTTTTCTTATACAATAATTTTCATACTTGTTAAATCTTCACTTCATATTAGTCAGTGTCACCTTATTTTCACTAGTTTTTTTTCTCATTTTAACTAATAGCTATTAGGTATTTAAGTGACCTTCAATGGTTTTCATCTTTTAGTATAGTTGATATTAATTGATTTGCTATTAGGCAATAGTGTGTGATCTTTTTTTTTTTTTTTTTGAGAGATAAATGCCCACCACTAAAATTAATAATTCCTTTATTATACAATATACTTAGAAAAACTAAGCACAGTTTATGGAGCTAAATAGCTTCATGTTATTAAATTTATGATGACTTAAATGATGTGAGTTTGTTTATTTAAAAATGATAAGAAATGAAGCTAGAGAAATACCAGGCACTAAATCATTTAAGACCTTGTAAGATATACTACTTAATTTGGATTTGTTTCTAAGAGAAAAAAGCAGTAGATTTTGTTTTTTACTAAAAATTTTTAGTGTATTTTTAATTACTAAACTGACTAGATGATTATTTTCAGATGCTGTGGCTCTAATGTGAATAATGAGAGAGAATGTATAGAGCTTGAAAAAAAGGAATTAAGATACTGAACTATGATGCCGGTTTGTTCAGAGCAATGTTTGTAATAAAAGTGGATAGTTTTAAGATATAGTTAGAAGTACGCCTGTAGCTCAGTTGGTTGAGTGTCTGACTTTGGCTCAGGTCATGATCTCACAGTTCGTGAGTTCGAGCCCCGTGTCGTGCTCTATGCTGTCAGCTCGGAACCTGGACCCTGCTTCAGATTCTGTGTCTCCCTCTCTCACTCTGCCTCTTCCCCACTCATGCTCTGTCTCTCTGTCTCTGAAGAATGAATAAACGTTTAAAAAATATTAAAAACAAGAAAAAGATATACTTAGAAAATAAAATCAATATGTTTAGCAGTAACTGAATTTTGTGGGTGATAGGGAATAATCCAAGATAAAATTCGAAGTTTTTTGTAAGTCAACTGCATGCATAGTTATAACAATCATTTAGGTATCAAAAAACAATAGAAGGAGATAAGGGAGGGACTAAGAAGGCTGGGAAGAGATGGCAAGATGAATTTTTGAAAATGTTGAGTTTTAGATGACTATGGAACATGAAAGTAGAGGTTCAGTAAGTAGTAGTTGGATATGTGGTCTGGTTCCCAAGAGAATCTTCTTGGGTAAAGTTAGCAATTTAAACGTCTTTAACAGAAGAGGACAAGTTTTGTTCAGTAAATTGTGGAAGTACTGTAATCATAGTCTAAATGTGACATTGTAGAAGGGGAAATGAACAAATATTGAAAGAAAAGTTTCTTTCTTAACATTATATATACAGATGCATTTCAATGAATCTATTCATTTCAACAGAAACTCTGGGGAAGCTGGACTTGGAAAGAAAGCTTCAAACAGTTTGTGGCTAGGTGTAGCTTGAGGCCAGATTTTCTGGTCAACCAACTAGGACAATTATAGATGCGAAGACTCCTTTACTACTGATTTTTTTTTTAAGGAAGGCCAATAGGCCAGAGGATTTTTGCTAAATAGAAACAATTCATGGCATGCCTTCCCCTGAAACCTTACAAAGCAACAGTGGGTGGTACAAAAGGGAAGGGGCTAAACATATCTAAACTCACGTGGGTTAGCTGCTGTTGCTTAATACTGGTCTAACAACACAAAGCTTCTGATCCATATACTGCACAGTGTTTTTAACTCCCATATCTACTGAACCTTTGTGAACTTTGAAAGCATAATGCATTAATGTGTTTGAAAGAGTTAATGAGGGAAGTCAAGAGCAATAAAAGATCACAAGACAAAAAGTTCAGTCTAGCCAAAGAAAATGGTGATAAATTGTAACCAGGTGTCCTTATTTCCTGATTCCTCAAACTGCACACTCAGCTTTCTCTGCTAGAAAGAGAAGCTTGTGAATTCCATACAGCATTTGTCAACTTCAATAATTCCCCGCAAGATTTCAGAATTATTTGCTTTAATCGTAACTACCTCAGAGGCAAATGAGATAAACCATTTGGAAATTACATATGTAACAAAAGAAAATCTAATGTTCATTGTGATTTAGGAAATCCATAGGAATGCCTTATCAATATCCTGTTGTTTGTCTGCTTTAATCTTTAAGGACAAAGAAGGTCTAATTGTGGCATTGCTCCTGCACACAGATCAAAAGCTAAGTTGTGAAGCATTCCATAATTATATGCTGACTTTTGCAACACGAATACTAAAATTCCTGTGAATGTATTTCATATATTATTTATGTTTTTTCTGAGTTTCTTCACAGGTCCAATCTCTGTTCAATTGCATGCCTCACTATTTATAGTATCCTATGTTTTTGTATTGGTATTTCTTTTAGGTCATGTTATTTTACTGGATTATATGGGCAGAAAAACATTCAAAGAACTCTCCATTGTATGGTGAGAGGATAAGGCAAAGCCTGAGATACAGAACAGAGAAACCATCTGAGAAGAGACAAAGTATGAGAACATTTACTAGTGTTGGATCTAGAAAATAGACTGATCAGAGTGAGGCAAGAAACAAACCCTTCTCACCTAAAGGATACAAGTCAGGCTTCCTCTTCTTATTCCAGGTTGAGGAAAGGGATAAAATTATAGAAAAATTCCTTGTATATAAAATACCAGTGTAGAAGAAGAAAGAACATTGTTTTGCACTGCAAGGAAATGCACCTTTCTATGTGAGCATTTTCATGGAGTTGTTCATCAAAATATCAACTCCCAAAATTACTTTCCTCGAGGTGTTTCAGTGTTCAGATACAGAACCTCAGGGAAAATTCTAGCCATATTGACAAGTGGGTAATTAACCCATGATGTTTGAAACATACAGATTTTTTGGAAGGGGTATGTAGCCTTCTTGTGTCTCGACAATTGAATGCTACTAGATTATTTGAGCCAGTAGTAAATAAGAGATTCATTAAAAAAATACTTACATATAATTTTCTTGACTAAAAATCATGTATAATTTGTATTCTTTCCAATTAAGTTTACAGAGGAAAGAAGTTAGAATGAACCAATTTTCAAATTAGGTCCCTTATTTCAAAAGATATCTCTCTCTCTTTTAAATAGTAGTCATGTTAAGGTGTAGAAACAAATTTACTCTGTCATGATCTGGTTGTTTTTTGTAAATTAAAAAAAAGGAAAAGAAATGCATTCAATTTACAATATGAGAAATTGAAAAAAATGACAATCTACTATCAAGTGAGTGAGTGAGTGAGTTCGGAATATTCCAAGGCATTATTTTTTTTAGAGATGGAAATGATATGCTCCTGGATAGGGATAAATACATCAATATTGTGTTAATGGAATGCCATGAGGATAAGTAGCTTGAAAAGCATCCTACGGACCACCATCTGGTAACATTCTTAGAACTAGAGAGTTTGCACCCAAAATAAATTTTTAAAAAGTAAAATTTTCATGTTATTAAATATTAATAAAAGTAAAATTTTCAAGTTATTAAATATTAATAAAAAAAAAAGAAATAAGTGATGCCAAAACTTGGAAGCAACCACGATGCCTTTCAGTAGATGAATGAGAAAATAAACCGTGGTACATCCAGATAATGGAATACTATTTGAATCTAAAGAGAAATGTGATATTAATGAAATGAAAATATATGAAGGGATCTTAAATGCATATTAGTTAAGTGAAGAAAGAAATCGGAAAAGGCTACCTTTTGATTCCAACTATGTGACATTCTGAAAAAGGCAATGGAGAGAGTAAAAAGCTCTCTCCATTTACTCACAATGGAGAGAGTAAAAAGCTCAAGGTTGCCATGATTAGTGGGGAGGCAGAAATAAATAGGCAGAACATAGAGGATTTTTAAGGCAGTGAAACTATATTGGTAGAAACTATACTATATTAGTAGATCATGTCATTATACATTTGTCCAAACATATAGAATATATATAACACCAAGAATGAACCATAATATAAACTATGAACTTCAGATGATTATGATGTATCAATGTAGACTCATCAGTTATAACAAATATAACACTCTAGTGGGGGGTATCAGTAGTGGAGGGGACTGTGCATGTGTGCTGCAGGTATAGGGGAAACTTCTGTAACTTCTGCTCAAAACTGAATCTAAAGGTGTTCTAAACAATAAAGCCTATGAAAAAGAAATGAGTTGTCAATCCATGAAAAACATGGAGTAAACATAAATGCATATTATTATGTGAAAGAAACCAATCTGAAAAGTCTGTACACTGTGTGGTTCCAATTACATGACATTCTAGAAATGGCAGAGATATGGAAACAGTAAAAGAATTAGTGGTTGCTAGGGGATAGGAGAAAGGGAAGGATGAATATGCAAAGCACAGAGGATTTTTAGGGCAGTGAAATTATTCTGTTTGATATTACAATGGTGGGTATATGTCATTATTCATTGGTCCAAACTTAAAGAATGTACAAATCTAAGAACTCTAATGTCAGCAGTGGACATTCAATGATAATGATGTGTCAATATAGGTTTATTAATGATAACAAATGTACGTACCATTCTGGTAGAGATGTTGATGATGAAGAAAGCTGTGCATGTGTACAGACAGGGAGGTTTAGAAGAATTATTTGTACTTTCTGCTTAATTTTTCTATGAACCTAAAACTGCTCTGAAAATAATTTCATTAAAAAAAAAATGAAAACCAAATGGAAGCAACCAAACTGTAACTCAAAGAAGTGACTCATACTAAGAAGATACCTGGAATAAAAACCCTTGGCTTAGTCTTAAGCTTAATGACATGCAAATTGTCCACTTGTATAAAAGAGGAACTTATTACCTAGACTTTTGGATATTTTCTAATTGGGAGGTAGGATATTTTATGAAAATGTTTCAAACAATACATTGCTTCAAGACAAAAATGTAAGGGATATTGATCTGTTTGATGAGCCCTATCTCAAGAATAAAAACTAATAGCCAGGAAAATGTGTGTAAGAGCCTCAAGTTTCAATTTTAGAAAGGAAAATTAATCATTTTCCAGGAACCATGAAGTAGGAAATTTATAATTTTGGCAACTTGTTTGTATTTAATTTTGTGAAGTCTTGTTTTTTTCCTTTTAGTGATTAGCAGTAAAATCCACTGGCTTGTTTATTTTTAGTGGCAAGGAAGAAGCTAAAGAACAAGGGAGACAGCATCCCCATTTGACTTCAAGTTTTGGGGAAGACAAATCCCCAAAGGATAGATTAGTTGGTTGCAACCACAAATGTAGAAATAAAGAAAAATTAGTCCCTTTGGCTAAGTGGAGAAAGAGAAAAAAAGGAGCTGGCTGTGATGTGGTTGAAGATGGGCCCTGGGACAATGCATGTAAAAGGACTTTGAACATCTTTAGTGACAATTCATCATGTAAATTCCAAATAATATTAGCATCTTACAGACATTTGGAAGAAAGGAAAATTATGTTTGTTGTTCTTGATAAGGATACTAGAAAGAAGCTGAGTGCAACTGAGAACAAATTTTTAAAAAGAGCATTGTTTATTATTTAGATAAGGATTATTTCCAATAATCACTATAATTTGTCACTGGTAAAGTGAAATGTAGAGTCAAACCTATCACTACCTTTTTTTTTTCAGTTGCATGGCAAAATAGGATATATTGGTACTAAACTACATCTCATTAACTTCTTTGCCTCAGCTATTGACATGACAAGTTGTTTTTATCTTGAAACTGTGCTAAAATACACTTGGCTTTGCCAAGTCTCTAAAATGGCTCAGTGTTTTCTTGCCAGAAAACAAGAAACTAGCAATTTTTAAAATGGGTAATAATTTTTGCTCTAATGACCTACACCTACCTCATTTTGGGTAATATAGTGCAGTTTCATTTAAATGTTTTAATGTATTCAAACTTAATTTATTACTAGTAAAAACTACCCAGTTGACATTCACAAGACTGAACTCCTTTGTCTGTACTACATTACAGGTACAGCAGGGGTATAATTTGGTAATATAAAATGCTCTGCTTGATTACACAGCACATCTACCTTATATTTAATGGAATGGAAATCTCCAGCATCAGAATTGGATATTATTTTGTTCAAGTTTCACTTTATTGGTTATAGTACATTACCAACAATTTATATTTCATCCTTGGTATCATAATGTATTTGATTATTGGAGGAGATAGTAATAATAATAGTAAAAAAGATAACTTGCTCACTGCACATAATTCAGTCTAAATAACATGGCTTAAGGGGGATAGACCAAATAGAAACAAAAACTTAAAAGAAAAACAACCTCCAGGTAGCTGAAGCTGAAGACAACAAAGTCTGCATCTTTCAATATGTCCACCCCAAACAATTCAAAACTATAAGAAGAAAGGCAACATAAAACAACAACAAATATAATAGCAAAAATACTATGAACAAATTGCGTTAACATGACTTGAAGATGAAGAATGACCAAACTTCAAAACAACAGTAAATAATAAAAGAAAAACATGAAATCCAAAGGAAACAAGCTTCACACGATGGCACCACAGCAGTGAACAAGAACAGGCCAAGAAAAGCAGCAGGGAAAAGAAAAATGACAGGAATTTGGGGGACTTTCAGTAACAAAGGGGAAAATTTAGAGACCCAAATGGCAGAGATACATAACCTCTTCCCTAACCATAAAAAAAGAAAAGTCCTACTAAAGATCTAGGTTACGATCTTTTTCGATTAACTGACAAAAGAGGATGGCCTTGGACTAGAAGTTTTGTCAAACACCCACAGTTCACAACAGTGAGCAAAAGAAAACTCAATAAATCTACACAGAATTCTTATAAAAACCAGAAAACAAATAGTGAACATTGATAAAACTCTTCATCTCTCCAAAAAGTAACAAGAAGAAAAACCTGTAGCAAAAAATGACCATGAGGCAATATTAGTTAAATATACTCAAACAAACATGTGGATATGGAAAACAAAACTAAAAGACCTTGAATTATAAATTTAAAAATTAAGAAAAAAGAAAGAAAGAAGGAAAGATGGATTAACTTTAGTAAAGATGTAGAAGGCATTGAAAACATTATATCAGAAATAAAAACTATTACATGAGAGAATAAAATGAAATATAAACCTCATAATAGTAATTTAAGAAAGGCAGAGGAACAACCAAGAATACAAAAATTAAAAAATGAGAAGAGTTAGTAAGAGCATGGTAGAATGGAAGACAGGCAAAGAAGACATAATATTCGTATAATTGGAGTCACTAAAGATTTTAAAAAAACACGTTGGTACAAATTAATATTTATAATTGTTATTGAAGAAATATTTCCAAAAATAGAAAGCCTGAACCTAAATATTGAAAAGGTCCACTAAGAAACTGGAAAAATAATCTGGAATCATCAACCTTGAGAAAAACACTAATAAAACTATTAGACTTCAAAGATAAAGGAAAATAATTTTCAAGGATTCTACAAATAAGATTAAATAAATTACAAGAAAAAAATAGTTATATTGGAAGAATTTTCAAAATCATGACATAAAGCCTTACCTCCTTTTCTTTCTGAGTATTCTTTAGTTTTGGAAAGTTTCCAGGAGTATTTGGGAGATAAGTTAACCTTAGTGACTGGTGAATGTGAATTATGAAATTGACTTAAGGGCTAGAGTTTTTTTGATGAAGTAATGACAATGGAAATGTAATAAATGACAACTTTGGGCAGCTCCAATTTATTATCATTCAAAGCACTAATAATGAAGACTCTGGTCCAAAGGATATAAAATTGGTATCAGAAAAGATTGATTTGTTCTGTGTCCTCCATTTGTACCCAGTCTTCTGACAAGCCCATGGTATTTAACAAGCAATAATTGTTCCCAGAGCTTTTAATCTTCATTGGGTCAATTCTCAGACATTCCTCCATTATTTCACATCCAGGACTATGTAGCTGAGGATCCAGAGCAATGTAACTATGATGGATTGAAAAAAAAATTCTAATGTTTCATAAAAGGAAGAACTTTAGAATTATTTCAACTCTCTTTCAGGTAACTTAGTTAATTATAAAATGGCCTTTTAATTAAATTTTCCTTTTGTAGTCATTACTGTCTAAACCAAAGAAACATCTGTAAGTCAGTGAATTGCAGATCAGGAGCAGGGAAGAACTTTGCTTTAGCAATGAGACAAAAATGGTTTCACTACAGTGTGGAGGATTATTTTTGAAACTTCTCAGGTCACTCCTATCTGGGAGGTATAATTATTTTGATTAATTGAGAGTGAAGTTTCCATGGGGAGAATAGATAGATTCTCATTTGGTATAATTATTTTGTATTATTTGGATATTCTTTGAGATATAGGTCTCTGTCTTTTAACATTTCTTAGTCTTATAAATTAAATTCTTTATTTCTTATGGAACTTTTTCTCAAAAGCTTGAGTACATTAGTTATAAAAGGATATATGTGAACCATATTATTTATATACATATATATGTAAATTATTTGAATAAGTAAATAATTTGAAATTATATATATGTAAAATTTTAACAGAACAATTAGATATAGTTTTAAATACTCTGCCATTGATACCTTTATTTCTTCCCTCTTTACTTCTTTCCTCTCTTGTTGAATAAATCATGTCAAGATATACTCAATAGTAAAGCAAAGTAAGTATTCCCACAGGTAGAGGGAAGGGCCCAGTGCAGCATCTCATCATACAAGCAGGTTAGAAAGATCACCCATTTGGGAATGGGAATAGCTATGCTGGGGGCTGCCTAGTTTGGGGTATTAAAGGCTAAATAAGAAGAGCATCTGCATGATACTTGGATGCCACTGTTATCCAGAAAAATGTGTAGGAGCTGAAGAAGAAGAAAGAATCTACAATGAATAACAGTGGCACTGACATGAGATTTCTTACATTCATAGGAGATTGATCAAATTATTTTATATACATATGAAATAACTGGAACCAGATTTTTTACTCAGGTTCAAGGCCCAGGAGACCCACATGATGTTCCTCTGTACCAGGAAGGCCACAAAAATTTAATTCAGTGACACCCACATGTTTACTATTGAAGGCAAGAATTACAAATATGTAGAGAAAAAAAGTAAGAATGAACCTTATGGATATTGCCTACAGCCTCATAGTGTACAGTGTGAAGAACAAAGTATCAGTTCAGTAAAATTGCCAACAAAACTTGTAAAATCTAAATCTAAATATGAGAACACATCAAATCCAAATTGAGAATAATTCTTGAAAATAACTGACCTGTAATCTTCTCAGGTCAAAATCATGAAAGTCAAGGGAAAACTGAGAAATTGTTTCAGATTGAAGGAAACTAAAAGAAACATGGCAGCTAAATGGAAAAGTGATCATAGGCAAGTGGAGTCCAGGGCTTTATTGGCAAAATTGACTGGGCTCTATAGGTTGGAGATAGTAACCTATCAGTGTCGTTTGTATTGTGGTTACATAAGAGTATATCCTTGTTGGTAAGAACTTGCACATTGAAGCATTTAGAGTATTGGGGCATTCTACTGGTAACTTACTGTCAAATGATTTAGGAAATATTTTTTTGGGTACAAATAATGCAGTTTTGAAAATAAATTTAAAATTATTTAAAAATAAAATCAAATAGGGACACCTGGGTGGCTCAGTCACTTGAGTGTCTGACTCTTGATTTCAGCTTAGGTCTGATACCAGGATTGTGGGATCAAGCCCTGTGTTGAGCTCCATGCTGAGTGTGGAGCCTGCTTAAGATTCTCTCTCCCTCTCTGTCTGCCCCTCCCCTTCTTGTGTGTGCCTTCTCTCTCTAAAAAATAAAAAATAGGAGAATAAAATAAAATCACACAGTATAATAATTATATTTAAGAGGAAACTCTTATTTCTAAAACCTATGAAAAGCAAATATTATTTACATAACTTAAAAAGCACTTATAAAAGAAGCTAAATTCTAAACTAAATATTAAGGGCGCCTGGGTGGCTCAGTCAGTTAAGCATCTAATTCTTGGTTTTGGCTCAGGTCATGATCCCACAAATCTCACGGAGCCCCACATCAGGCTCTATGCTGACAGTTTGGAGCCTTCTTGGGATTCTCTGTCTCCCTCTCTCTCTGCCCCTCCCCCACTCATGCTGTCTCTGTCTCTCTCAAAATAAACTTAGAAAAAATTAAATATTAAGGTATAGAGATTCTTCACAAGTATGTATTGTTTTTAGTATTCAGTTTAAACAATTTATGCTGAAATAGGATAAATAAAACTTACTGATGAAATAGAATCAATAAAACCAACTTATAAAATCATATGTAAAATATTTTTAAAATAATATAGCAGGTATAATTTATATGCATTCAAAGGGTGAAATTTGAAATTTAATTCTGTTAACTTTCATCATTGCTTATATATTTAGTATTTTTTTTTCAACGTTTATTTATTTTTGGGACAGAGAGAGACAGAGCATGAACGGGGGAGGGGCAGAGAGAGAGGGAGACACAGAATCGGAAACAGGCTCCAGGCTCTGAGCCATCAGCCCAGAGCCTGACGCGGGGCTCGAACTCACGGACCGCGAGATCGTGACCTGGCTGAAGTCGGACGCTTAACCGACTGTGCCACCCAGGCGCCCCTTGCTTATATATTTAAGTAATTTTTCTTAAATCTGCATTTTTCTCTTAAATGTATCATTTAGCTTTCTAAGTAAAGTAGAACAATTTTGAAGTTAGACTTTGAAAAGCAAACCCAAATATCTTACAGAGATTGACATTTCCAGTTCAATGATTTGAAACTCAGTTACTATTTGAGAAAATTTTTCAGCTATCAAAATTAACTATGCAGAGTTATCAGTTCTAATGAAATCATGATTTTTCAAGAATAAAACCATTACAAAACTGATTGCAACTCCATTTTTCCCTCTTAGGTTCGCATGATTTCTGAACAAAAACTTACTCTTCACCCTTGCAGTTATACCCCTGCTGACATTGGCAGAGACAGTATCTTCAGCAAATTTGATTTGCAGAATCCAGATTCTTGACCTTCACTGACCTTTTTTTTGGCTCTGACTCAAGCACACCGAACTCTGTCAGTGAGGCCAAGAGAAATTATGAACTGTATGGGTGCCCTATTCTCTTGGTCTTCTCAATAGTATAGATTAGATTGGATGCTGAAGTCTGGATTTGTCATTAATTTACTGAGATCCTCTGGCTGTATGTTACTTTTCCATTATTTGGTGACTGAAAGTTTTCACATATTACTGTTGTTCACATCATATTGGCCACTAAGTCCAGTGGCTACCAAGAACTGCAAAGGAGGCTGAGAAATAAAGACTTTACTCTAAATAGACTGTGCCTAGGTAATAATGTTATTAATTTGGAAGACGAGGAAATAGATTTGGGATACAAATAATGCCCTATGTTATAACACTCCAAAATACTGTTTTTCAAGGTAGTATACAACCAGAAGATAGTTTAAGAAAAATCCTCTTGACTTTATTTTCCTCCAGTTATTATATCTTGTTATGAGAAATCCTTTAGGGGATCTGTTGGCTTCTAGAATATTTTGTTATAATGTTATATTTTTCTATAATGCCATAAGGTGGATTTGCGTTTTGAATAAATGTCTGGCTATGGTGAGGTGCTGAGAGTTAGGTATATCATATGATAGTATATGATATTATACCCTTGTTAGTGTCTCAAGAAAGGGATTCATTCAGCCTACAGGGCAGCTTCCAATTGAAAGAATACAGTTTGGGGCACCTGGGTGGCTCAGTCAGTTGGGCGTCCAACTTCAGCTCAGGTCATGATCTTGTGGTTCATGGTTCGAGCCCTGTGCCAGGCTCTACGCTGACAGCTCAGAGCCTGGAGTCTGCTTCAGATTGTGTGTCTCCCTTTCTCTCTGCCTCTCATACTCTGTCTCTCTTTCTCTCAAAAATAAAATAAACATTAAAAAATTTTTTTAAAAGGACGGTTTGTCACTGCTGTAAGGGTTGGGACATTCTGGCAGACTAGAAAAAGATGAGCTAACTTATCATATCTGTGAGCATCTCTTTCCCTTCTATTGTTATTTTGAATGCTTTGCCACCAAAAATATGAGACACTAGGATGGGACTTCTATCCAGGGACCCCTTCCCCACCTTCTGTTAATTGTCCTCCATCAACCCCCTTCTTTTCAGAGGTGAGAGGTGATGAGAGAACACAAAAACAAAATTTTTAGATATGTCTATTTACCCTAAAAATATTTGAAATAGATTTGTCTTTTTTCTTTTTTTTTTGTAATTAAAGAATAATTTATATACTGTTTATGTTAGTTTCAAGAGTACAATACACTGATTGACCAGTACTATATATGACTCAGTGCTCATTACAGTAATTGTATTCTCAATCTTCTTTATGTGTTACACCCATTCCCTCACTCACTTCCATTCTGGCAACTACCAGTTTGTTCTCTGGATTTAAGAGTCTGTGTTTTGTTTGTCTCTTTACTTCTTTGATCATTTATTTTGTTTCCAAAATTCTACATATTAGTGAAATCATATGGTATTTGTCTTTCTGTCTGACTTATTTCACTTAGCATATATCCTCTAGGTCCAATGATGTATCTGATAAGGGATTAATATCCGAAATCTATCAATCTATCAAGAACACACACACACACACACACACACACACACACACACAAGCCCCTACAAATAATCCAACTTAAAAATGGGCAGAGGATTGTTTGTAATTATTTGGTGTTGGTTTTGATATCTCCCCTTTCATTTGTGGTTTTATTTATTTGGGTTCTCTCTCTTTTCTTTTTGAGAAGTCTGGCTAGAGGTTTATCAGTTTTGTTTACTCTTTAAAAAAACAGTTCTTAGTTTCATTGATATATTCTATTTTTATTTATTTTTTTATTTTATGTCATTTATTTCTGTTCTAATCTTTATTATTTCCCTTCTTCTGCTGGATTTGGGCTTTATTTGCTGCTCCTTTTCTAGCTCCTTTGTGTATTTGGGACCTTTCTTGCTTCTTGAGATAGACCTGAATTGTAATGTATTTTCTTTTAGGTCTTCTTTTGCTGCATCCCAAAAAGTTTGGATTGTCATGTTTCCATTTTCACTTGCTTCCATGTATTTTTTAATTTCTTCTTTAGTTTGAGGGCTTTCCAAATTTTTTCTTGTGGACTGAAAACTGGTGCAGCCACTCTGGAAAATGGTAGAGGTTCTTCAAAAAATTAAAAATAGAACTACCCTATGACCCAGCAATTGCACTAGTAGGAATTTATCCAAAGGATACAAAAATGCTGATTAGAAGGGGCACCTGCACCCCAATGTTAATAGCAGTGCTATTGACAATAGCCAAATTACGAAAAGATTCCAAATGTCTACTGACTGATGAATAGATAGAGGAAATGCAGTATATGTATACAATGGAATACTACTCAGCAATGAAAAAGAATGCAATTTTGCCAGTTACAACGTAGATGGAACTAGAAGGTATTACGCTATGCGAAATAAGTCATTCAGAGAAAGATATCCTATGATTTCACTCATATGTGGAATTTTAGAAACTCAACAGATAACATAGGGGAAGGGAAGGAAAAATAAGATAAACACAGAGAAAAGAAGGAAGCATATCCTAAGACTCTTAAATACAGAAAAACTGAGGTTGCTGGAGGGGAGGTGGGTAAGGAGGTGGGCTAAATGGGTGACGGGCATTAAGGTGGGCACATGTTGAGATGAGCACTAGGTGTTATATGTAAGACATAAACCAGTGGGTTCTACTCCTGAAACCAAGACTACACTGCATGTTAAATTACTTGAATTTAAATAAAAAAACAATGGACAGAGGACACAAATAGACATTTTTCCAAAGAAGACATACAAATAGGTTTGTTCCTTTTTTAAACACTATTTAAATTAGGATAACTTGAGACATACCTATAACATGTTCATGTTGTAAAGCAAAGCCAATAGCCATGTCTAAAATACCAGGGAATATGAACAGTAGTAGATCCAGATCCTTAAATCTCTCTAGAGCTGGTATTGTTTATTCTTTAAAAAAACCAAACAGCCTTTAGTTTCATTGATCTATGCTGGTTTTGGGGATTCTATATCATTTATATATGCTCCAATAATTATTATTTCCCTTCTTCTGCTGCCTCAGGCTTTATTTGCTGCTCCTTTTCTAGCTCCTACTATATCTTCCAGTAGTAGATGCAAATCCTTAAATCTCTCTAGAGTGGGTCGTTTAATAATTATTTGCAAATGTTTGTAAGGCATTCCTTTTCCTTTCAGGAAAATTATGATAATTTAAAAGACCAAAAAATGTTAAATGGCAATCTAAGAGCAGTATAAGTATAATAACAAGATTGAGGCTAAGTTCTTAATTGCAAACACAGGATGATCTCTGAATTTAGAGGAGGGGGTACAATCCCTACACCGTCACTAACCAGAAAAGGTTTCATTGAGGACCAGCTAGAGCCCTCAATGCTCCTGATTCCAGAGCAAATAAGATCTTATCCATGGGGCTAGAATGTATTACTTTGCTTCCCTGGTTTTATTCAAGGAAATTTTCCAGAAGTGGTTTCTTTCTTGATCATTTAGCTTAGGATCAGCAAACTGCTGCCTGCCACCTGTTGTTGTATGGCCAGCAAGTTAAGAATGGTTTTTACAGATTGTATTAGTCAGGTAGCTTAAACAACAGACATTTATTTTCTCACAGTGCTGGAGGCTAGAAGTCTAAGATCAAGGTGTTGGCAGGGTTCGTTTCTGGTGTGGACTCTGGCTTGTAGACAGCTGCATTCTTGCTGTGTCCTCACATGGTCTTTCCTACGTGCACACGTATCCCTGCTGTCTTTCCTACTTCTCATAAGAACACCAGTCTTATCAGAGTAAGGCCCCACTCTTATGACCTCACTTAATCTTTATTCCATATTTATAAGCCCTATATACAAAATACTGTCACATTCTGGGTTATGGCTTCAACATATGAATTTTGAAGAGACAAAATTCAGTACAGAAATGAGCATAATTCATAACACAAATGAACATTTTCAATCGACTTGACAATAGGGAATACTTTGAACCCTAATTAAGCAAAACGTTACCACTTGAAGAAAAGAACTTCATTCTTTTCATTATACTTTTATTACAAAAAAAGAAAGAAACTATATTCAACTATTACCTTTATATTGTGAATTTTGTCAGTAAAATTTTTATGGAATCTGTTTCTCTCTTGTTATAACGCTACCTACATTACATTCTTGATTTTTCCTCTTGGCCTGCAAAGCCTAAAATGCTTACTACCTGGGACTTTTCTCACAATTAGCTCAAGGGGCCCCCAGATTCCTAAATGCCTTCAGTCCTAGGAATGTTTAATCCAGATCTGGGTGCCAGGTGCACAGTGGAGGAACTGGAGCAAGCTGTTCCTTTTCACTGCAATTGCCTGAATTTTTCTAGACCATTGTAGATTTACCATAATAGAGGTGATAGCAGTGGCTGCTGTATATAAATACAATATTCTAGTTGTATTTTGCTCTGAAAAATATTTGAAAAATATATCCAGATAATCTTGCATAGAAAGGGCTCCTGGTTTCATAGAGTGGTGTACATTTGCCTTAACAAATATACTTGAACCATAATATTATTGGCAAAATAATAATAATAACTGAAATTTACTGAGCACTTACTATGTATTGGTACTCTGTTAACGATATTTTTATGATACAGATACTAATATCCCTAATGTACCAATGAGAAGATTAGTGTTAAGAGATATGTATATAACTTATCCAAGGTCACACATATTAACCAATTGGGAGAGTTGTGTCCCAAACCCAGTACCATTCAACATCAAATCTGTGTTTCCACCACTCTATTTGATTGCCTCTATGTACACTTTTTATATGAAGGGTATTTTAAGCAAGTATTAGAGAAACAGTCATTATCCCTCTATGCAGTAATACTTGCGTAGAGGAATACTTGCAGCTTGTTCAGATAAGCTTATATAATAGAACCTGTGAGGAGCAGAGTGACTGACAGGGAGGCCTTCCCAATACCAAGGAATGAATCCTTTCTAGCCCTTCCCAGTGGGATGTGGTGTATGTCATGGATTATTGACTACTGCATATTGGTTCCCCTTTGTCCTTTTTCTGAAATCAAGTTATTTTTTTCTTTTAATTTTATTTTCAACATCACTTGATTTCAGGCACTATATGTGTGTTATGACTGGTTACAGTTGCTTTTAACCACACAGGTTTGTAGAGCTAAGTCTAATAGTTGAAAGACATAAAAATTACTAACAAATCCTGAGCTTGGTGCTAAAGGGGAGAACTAAGTGGAAATATCAGTTGCCAAACTTCTTCTTTATTAATAAAATCTGAATTTTATATAATGCAGCAAGCTGCCCAGCTAGAAAACATTTTCAGGCTTTCTTTGTAGACTTTATCACCTTATGTTACACATTTGACCAAAAACAAAAATACAAGCTAAAATTTTATAGCTTTTCCATGACAATTTAGCTTTTCTAAGATTGGCTTCTCCCATCCTCCTTTTTACTTTTTTTTTCTTTTCCTAATAACATGTGGTTGTGAGACTAAAGTTGTACAGATTCAAGAGATTTAATTTCTAGACATATGAGAATGAAAGCTCTATGTTAAAGATGGTAAAGAGAAATACGGAAGGAGCCCAGGACATTGGTGACATCACGGAGATACCATAGTAGCACTGAAGTGTCTAACTCTGGATTCTTCATTGTGTGAGAAAAATAACCCACCATTATTTGGATAAATGACTACTGATGGATTTTGTTCATTCAGGGACCTTATTGGAATTGTGAAAAGAAGGCAGGTGAGGAGTGTATGCAAAGGGGTGTCTTCAACCAAAGGTTGACTGAAAGCACATTTACTTCTTGGTCTCCTCTCCTCCCTTTTGAGACATTATTCTCCTTTGTACCATCACATGTCCCACTTCCAAATTTCTGAGTAGAAGCCACCAATTTTTAAATAATTATCAACCTATTCTTGGTAATTAGTGGAATTATGAGCCCTGGAAGTATATGATTACATTCATAATACCTCCAGCCACTAGTCTTAGCAGTCAGAACAGGAATGAGCAGTCACACTCCTTTCTGGGAATTTTCAAATTGGAGTGAGAAAAGGAAGAGCCCTTTCCTCTCTTGTCAGAAGTTTGAGGATATGAACTTGCAACTTCTATAATCCTATGGCAAGGGGATATTGAATTTAACCCAGTGAGAGAACCAGAGATGAGAGACATTGCAAATTCTGCTTCAAATGGGCCCATGACCCATTTTTCTCTGCTATTATTGTGGCGCATAAGCCAGTGGATACTTTCTATGCTTAAATTAGATCATGTTAGATATCTTTCACTTGGAGATATCTTTCCAAGGAGTTTTGACGCTATCAGGTAGAGGCACCAGGTTTTGTTTGTGACTATTTTTAAACAGACTAAGTTCAAATTTGTGATATTTAATATTTATAATCTAAGCCTTAGTGTGGTTACATGACCTCTCATCAACTGATTTGTTAATCTCTGACAGAAATGTGTAAGGTATAATCATTATTTTAAAATGCCCTGTGATTGAAATTATAGCCAATTAGTTAACAGATTTAAATTCATTAAAGACCCATATACAGTTGTGACTAATAAGACTTTCTATAAATTTAATAACTCAGAGTCAACAAGTGTGATGACTTTGAAAATTAGCATTTTTCCCTCCATGATTTGGATTTATATTTGGGTTCAGGTTCACTTCCCCAAAATAGTTTATGCCCAGGAACATTTCTCTTTTGAATAAAGTTAAGATACAGTTCTTAAAAAAGATTTTACTTTCCCAATGTTGGGGTTGTAAATCAGTGTTTCTTAAACTTTAGCAATAGCAAAAACAAACAAATGAAAACCTTTTAAGAAAAAATTCTTTGGAAATACAGTATTGGCTAGAATGGTTTTGTTTGTAATATGTACATAATATTTTAATGAGCTACAAATTAATTTATGCATAAGTTTTGTACCCTGATTCTATTAAACTCAATAAAACTACAAGATATTTAACATCCAGAATACTTATATTTTGATGTAATGAATTGTATGCTCTTTAATAAACACCAAGTAACTATCAGGAGCTAATATATGACATTGCTGTAGATATTTTTGTCCTGAATATAGTGCACCTGTGCCATAATTGACTTGGTTCTCTCCATTGTTATCCATCTGAACCATAAAATTTTTGTTTATACAGTACGTGAAATCATTTTGATTTCATTTGGCACAAAACTTCTTTTATATGTTAGCCTTATCTCTACTTTTTTATCATTAGCTTGGTAATACATAGTGCAAAACATGGTGTCATTCTCGTAAGGTTAAAAACGTATTAAAAACTAGTTTATTCTATAAAAGTATACATCGATTATGAATTATACCTCAAACAATGCTTTTTCTTTATAATTGTAAATAAGTTCACAAAGACGCAAACAGATTTGGAACAATTATTTGTCATTTTCTAAGATGATTAAACATGAAACATTTGAGGAGAGGTGAATACTCTATATCCACATTACAAACAAGTGAAGAGGTGACCAGTAATATTTGTATGAGTCATAAAAAGATAGTGAATATGTTGAATATTGTTTTTAGATTATCAGCAACATGAGAGCAAACAAACTTAATTTCTAGCAATGATGATGTAATTGAGAATTACAAAAAGATCATGGCAGTTTTATCTATGTTTAAAAAAAAAAAAAAAGAGGGGCGCCTGGGTGGCGCAGTCGGTTAAGCGTCCGACTTCAGCCAGGTCACGATCTCGCGGTCCGTGAGTTCGAGCCCCGCGTCGGGCTCTGGGCTGATGGCTCAGAGCCTGGAGCCTGTTTCCGACTCTGTGTCTCCCTCTCTCTCTGCCCCTCCCCCGTTCATGCTCCGTCTCTCTCTGTCCCAAAAATAAATAAACGTTGAAAAAAAAAAATTAAAAAAAAAAAAAAAAAAGAAATCTAGAGGACTTCTATTACTTGATTTCAAGATTTACTATAAACATGCTGCAATCCATTTAGAAGTAGACCAAAAGACAAACATTCAGTTAATTTTAGAAAAGAATGCTTTCATTCTTGAAGAATACTTTCACTGGATATAGAACTTTATTAATATTTATTTTAGCACTTTAAAGACGGTGCTCCTTCTGACTTCTAGCTTTTATGATTTTTTTTCTTTAGTTTAGTTTATTTATTTATTTTGAGATAGCATGGGCAGGGTAGGAGCAGAGGCAGAGAGAGAGAAAATCTGAAGCAGGCTCTGTGCTGGCAGCATGAAGCCTGTTGTGGGACTTGACCTCACAAACGATGACATCATGACCTAGCAGAAATCAAGTCAGATGCTTAACTGAGTGAGCCACCCAGGTGCCTCAGGCTTCTATGATTTCTGATGAGAAGTTTGCTGGTGTTCAGTTTATTTCTCCTCTCTGTAATTAATATATCACGTTTCTCTGAGTGCTCTCAAGATTTTCAGCAGGTTAACTATGATGATCCTAGGTGTGGCTCTCTTTCATTTTTGTCATATTTGAGTTTACTGAGTTTCTTGATTCTGTAAATGTATGTCTGTCATTGAATTTTGAAAGTTTTCAGACATATTTTTTTCAAATATTTTTTCCGTTTACTTTTCTTTCCTCTTTTTCTTGCATTTCAATTGTTGTATATATACTTTAAAAATTTTTTTTAATGTTTATTTATTTTTGAGAGAGAGACAGAGCACAAGCAGGGGAGGGGCAGAGAGAGAGGGAGACACAGGATCCGAAGCGGGCTCCAGGCACTGAGCTGTCAGCACAGAGCCCGATGTGGGGCTCTAACTCAGGACCCGTGAGGTCATGACCTGAGCCAAAGTCGGATTCTCAACCGACTGAGCCACCCAGGTGCCCGTATGTAATTACTTTTGAAGTATTCCCACAGACTTTTGAGGATCTGCTTATTTATTTTGCTCAATCTCTTTTCCTCTCTGTCCTTCAGATTGTATAATTTTGATTTATCTTCATTAACTTTTTCCTTTATCATTCCCAATTTGCTATCGAGATGATCCAGTGAATTTACTTTTAGATATTGTGTATTATAATTCTGAAATTTATATTTGGTTATTTTTTACTAGTTTATATGTCTTTGCTGAGACTTTCTCTTTTTTCATTCTTCATGAGTACCTGTGTTTTTTATTCTACTAAACAGAATTAAAATAGCTGTTTTAAAGTCTTTGTCATAAAATTTTCAGCATTTCTATTACCTTTGGGTTGACATCTTTTGACTGTCTTTTCCCTTGAGGTTAGGTCCCATTTTCATGGTTCAATTTATGTTAAGTAATTTTCTTGCATATTATGACATTATGAATATAATATATGAATTCCAGATTATGTTATAAGCTCAAAAGTGTTGATATGTTTGTTTCCATAAGGCAGTTAACTTGGATACAACACAAATCTGGGCAGTAACTCAGATATCAGTTCAGTTCTTCAAAACTTAGTTGTTAGGTACTTATAGTTTGCTCTGCACAGAAGTAGTTCGGGGAACAGTATAGACCTTAAGGTGAATTTATGCATGCAATTGGGTATCTCTGGGTATCTTTTCTGGAGCTTCCTTATCAATCTTTAGAGACTATGGTTGCCCCAGGAGTCCTTCCTCTAGTTCCATAAAAATGGTGAAATTTTCTATCAGAATTTGAGTCACTTGACATTACAGCCAAGGTCAAACTGCATATACCCACAGTAGATAGGGGAAAAAAGAAACAAAAAGCTCTCTGTGTTGAATGTTTACTCTAGATTTTGACCCCACTCCACAAATTTCCTGCTTTTATTCAGTCTCCAGAGCTTCAGATATTTGTTGTTGTTGTTGTTGTTGTTGTTGTTCAGTGTCTAGACTTATGGCTGTTATTTATGGGAGAATCAGTTTCTTAGGAACTAACCTCTATGCCAACTGGCAATCTGTTACTCTCAAATGGAGAAAAGCCCAGGGAAACTTCTGCTTTCTTTTTATGTGTTTGTATTAAAGTTGGGACCCTGTTGGAAACTTCTCATATCTTAACATTTAGAAAGTACCAAATATGTCCACCTGTAAAGCTTGAGAGATTTTCCTGATTCCTTGATTTGAGTGAAATATGAAGACTAGTAATAAGAGTTCTGTGACCTGCAAAAGAGGTGCAAAGTTGCGTGCTAATTCTATTGACCAATAGACCGTATTTGCATTATCCTGCTGCTCTCTCCATCCCACTGGTTTGTAGTTTTGCTTGGGTCTTTCTCTTCTCTCAAATATAGTTTAATATTTCTTGATAGTGCCAATGACTCTTTAGCCAAACATAACCTGTTTCTTGCCAGGCGTTGTTCTGCTATCACAGGCCGTGTTCCAGAAAACCAAATTCTTTCTTCAACACCATAAATATAGCTGACTATTCATTTCTCACATCTCCCTTCTTTCTTCAGAATTATAAATCTAGAGGAAAAGATACAAATACACAATGAAATTAGATTAAAAGTTAAAAAAATTGAAGTGAAAATACCTTAAATTTCTTAATCAAGGGTTTACATTTTTTTCTATTCCTACTTTTTTCTTCCATTTTTTTTTTTTTTTTGCACTACAGTTTATTTTATGGATCTGAATAAATGATCAGTGGGGAATTTGACAGATATTGTCAGGTTTGTTCTGTCTGTTAAGAGTATCATTTGCTGAAATTGCTCCATCAGAATGTAGATGACATTCTTTCAGAGATACTTTAGAAGGGATTCCTACTAGAGTATAAAGTTACATTTTTACATTTAGTGTCACCAAGGTCACCCTCAGTTCTGGGGCACAATGATGTATCTGCAGTGTTATCACATCACATTGGAAAGGAGCTATTGTTTTACTTAACTCAGTATTTTAGAATTAATAAGTCTTTTGAATACATACAAATTATTTAAAAATGATATATCTTTTCATACTAGTCTAAAACTCATGACATTAAAGGAAACCAGGTTAATCAGGGGCTGATTTATTGCTTTACTATGCAAGAAGTCTGCTATTAACCTAATAGAGGCTCCACACAGGGAGCCTGTAAGGGAAGAAGCCAAAAAGCCCTTTGCCTAAAGAGAACTCATTATGGCTGATTTGATGATATTAATGGCATTTTCCTTCTTTTGCAGTATTGTAAAACCTAAACACACTAATGGTGCTCATTTCCTTGCCTAGAAGGGAAAGATTACATTGCTCTAAGCTCTTTGTAAATTTTAGGGCATATGTTATATAGTAATTTGATTCTCAGACTTTATTGAGTTTCAGAAGCTTCATTCTTTTGATCAGAAGCTGTGAAGCGAGAGCCACTTGGGGCTCCAGACCCTGCCTGCCAACCACTGGCCTTCATGATAGTCCATCCTGCCAAGTGGACAGAGACTGATTATTTTCTGGTTCCCAATTTCTTAGTCCTACACTGTAGGTTACACCAGCCCATAAAGTTGACTTTGTGTACACAGTGCTCTGAGATGGCATAATCGACACATTTTTCTTCCTGCACATGGCAGCAGAAGAGAAGACCATGCTCTATTAGTTAATCTGCTGAAAGCTTGGTCCATAGGGAAATAAATCTTTCAACCCTTGACTTATAAGGACCGTAGTTTTCCTCAGGCAGTGCGGATCTTTTGATTTTCTTCTGTGTAAAGACAAACCTTAGTTTTCAGTATTCCCATATATTCAGAAACACTAAAAATCATTCTTCTCTACCTGATATTTTAATAATTATTATACTTTCTAATATTAGGTTTTTCTACTTTGCATGCCCATGATGCATATCTACAACAATGATCTCATTTAGAACAAGAGTAAAAGCAGAGCAAGGTAACGATATATAGCCATCTTTCATTCTTAACCAGCATGCTAATTACTCAGCTCTTTCTATTACCGAAAGCCAATTGAGAATCAAATTATCGATAACATTTAAAAAATATGCCTGTGACAGATTGAATTACCTTATCTTAATCACTCACCATTCTCTGTATTCATACCCTTTGTCATATAATTTTGCAAGTCCTTTTACAGAAGATGGGCTATATACTTTTATTACTCTTTGGCCTTGGTCAGTGGATATTGGTGAATGTGACAGGACCAAAGCCAAACAGTGCATGTAACATGACGAAAGCCAAAGAAAGCAATTACATGAATGGACTGGCTCTCTTGCACTTCTCCCTCTAAGAGAAGGATATTGTAGCTAGCTTTCTGGTCCAAGGAGATGAGATATGCTTTGGGCAGAGCTACATGGCTGACCTGAAAACCTGAGGCTGGAGGCATAATCTAGCCTAGGTTAGGTGATTCCCCACTGAGAATAAATAACAGGAACAAGCTCAGCTAATCAGTGAGGTGGCTCAGCCAATTTCCAGTCAGAGACAGTGGCAACTATTTATGAGGAAAACTGCTTTTTTTCTGAGTTTGTGATATTTTAATATAGAGAAGATCTTACCGGTGTTATACACTTTTAATTTAAATAATCCTCACAAATTCACATTTACTGAATTCCATGTCTTTAACTCATGATGGGTCTTTTTAATGCCTTTTCAGAAACTCAATGACCTTAATCACCTATAACTCTAAAACTGTGACCTAAAATTAAAAATATAAAAATTTTAATATATGAAAATATGTATTCTCAATTTCTTAGAAAATTAAAAGGTCAAGAATAAACCATTTTCTTGGATTTATATATTGTTAACCACCCACAGAAAAATAGTTAAAGTATTCAATGAAAATGGACTTATTTTTAAAATTTTTGAAAATATGGTCTTGATTAAAAGTAAAAGCGTTATGTGTCTGTATGGAAGACCTCATCCACTAAAGAGAAAAGATATACTTATTTCAGCTGATGGAAGTCTCAAGAGCATGTGTTAACTTAGATATAAAAGAAATAATGAAATGATTTATTGTTGCATGTTAAATAAAAGCATTTCAAAGTTAAGCGGGTATTCCTCATGTCTGTAGCCACCAAGAAGTATTTATGGCTTACTGATTTTATATTTTGAGAGATAAACTTTTTATTACCACCCATTCTACTTTAAAACTCTTTTTGGGCGCCTGGGTGGCTCAGTCAGTTAAGTGTCTGACTTCGGCTCAGGTCATGATCTCACTGCTCCTGAGTTCGAGACCCGCGTCGGGCTCTGTACTGACAGCTCAGAGCCTGGAGCCTGCTTCAGATTCTGTGTGTGTCTCTCTAAGCCACTCCTCCACTCGTGCTCTGTTTCTTCCTCTTTCAAAATAAATGAAAACATTAAAAATAACTGTAAAACTTTTATTTTGTCAAGGATTTACTTGTCTGTGTATTCTCATTTGGGGGTAGAGTTGTTGTAATCAGTCTCCATTGAGCAGTAAGGATCACCAAAATTAATGAATCCTCACTGCAAAGGCAATTTTGCAGCCATGGCAGAATAGCTTTTTTCCCCCACAGTTCTGTTTGTAAACCAGAGGGTCCCCATTTTTTTTTTTTTGTTCATCTAACGAAGTTTTACCTGTTTGTGAGTGTTCTGGCTCATACAAATTTCTGTGATTCTCTCTTCAACCTCATTCTACAGAATCATTGCCGTATTTATTCATAATCATACTTCCAGTTTATGACATTCTCTTTGCTTCCTGGTTGTTAGCAGTTGTCTCCAGGCCATTCTCCTGGAACTGGGGGGACCTTTTGATACCTAATGTGATTATTCCCTTGACACTCCGACACTTGCTTTTCATCACTCTCACTTGAGGAACTTCATATTCTATGTTTATATGTATGAAGAATAGTTTTAGGCAAATGTCTGAAAAGTAGCCCTCAGGCAGGTAGAAGTTGGACAAAAAACGAGATTTCTGCCAATGAAGGAAATATACTCAAGCAGTGATATTAAGTGTTTTTTTTGTGATAGGACTGTGGTTCCAGTGGATGACTGACATTGATGGAAACTTTAATAAAATACCTTCAAAGACAGTACTATAAGAATTTTTAAAATTGAACTTACAATGGTAGGTGTTTTTTGCATTTGGGTGTCTTCTAAAGTTAAAAATATCTCAGCTTGTTCAACCTGAGCAGATATATTCTCAAAATTAGGAATGTCAGTAGTCTGAAATTTACCCTATCAGTGTTTTAATTACTTAATTTAACATATACTTATTTAAAATCCGCCAAGGACTAGATAGATATGTTCCTAGGAGTTGGTAGTGGTAAACATGTATCTACGCACTTCCGGAGCTTACATTCTAGTGGAGGACATAAAAAATAAACAATCATTATCTTAAAACTTAGTTACATTTATGGGAAGTGCTATATAAACTGCAGGTCTCAATTAGAATATATAACATAATCCTGTATGGTGAAGGAGGGCAGGGATAAAGCAATATTTAGCTGAAATAAAATTTCAAAGATGTAGTTAACTAGGTTAGTAAGAAACTTTGGGTGCAGAGTTGTCAAGGAGAAGAAAGAACACCCTGAAGTTTGTGGGAAAATGGTGTGTGCTTCAGTTTCCTAGGGCTGTTGTAACAAAGTACCACAAAGTGAGTGGCTTATACAACAGAAATTTATTCTTTCACAGTTCTGCAGCTACAGGTGGAGATACAAATTAACTAGAAAATTAGACAAGAAAATTTGGGCATATATACTAAAAATGTGAGGACTACCCCTAAAATAGGAGAAGTATAAAGTTGAAATAAAAATGTAAGAACATTTTTTATCGCCCCCTTTTTAAATTTAAATTTATTAGTTAACATACAGTGCAATATTGGTTTCAGGAGTAGAATTCAGTGATTCATCACTTACATACAACAACCAGTGCCCATCACAAGTGCCCTCCTTAGCACCCATCACCCATCTAGCCCATCTCCCACCCACCTCCCTCCATCACCTCTCTTTGTTCTCTATCATGAAGTCTCTTGTGGTTTGTTTCCCTCTCTTCTCTTTCCCCCCTTCCCATGTGTTCATCTGTTTTGTTTCTTAAATTCCACATATGAGTGATATCATATGGTATCTGTCTTTCTCTGATTGACTTATTTTGCTTAACATAATACATACTAGCTCCATTCATGTCACTGCAGATGGCAAGACTTCATTCTTTTGGATGGCTGAGTTGTATTGCAGTGTGTGTGTGTGTTTGTGTGTGTGTGTGTGTGTGTGTGTGTGTATGTATGTATCTATATCTATACCCATTTCTTTACCCATTCTTTATTCTAATAATATTCTTTATTGGTTATATCTATACCCAATTTTCTTTATCCATTCATCAGTCAGTGGACATTTGGGCTTTCTCCATAGTCTGGCTATTGTTGATAATGCTGCTATAAACATTGGAGTGCATGTGCCCCCTTCAAATCTGTAGTTTTGTATCCTTTGGGTAAATATTTAATAGTGCAATTGCTGGATCATAGGGTATTTCTATTTTTAGTTTCTTGAGGAACCTCCATACTATTCTGCAGAGTAAGAACATGTTTTGATCAGTATGTTGTTAATAAAGAGAAAAATAAGCAAAGAATAAGCATAATAGACATGAAACCTTAATAATGTGGTAGAAGTAAGTCTGAACTACTTCTAAACTACATGGATATTACTTATGCCTATTAAAAGACTGAAAATCTCAGATAATATTATTTTTAAAATGTTCACTCTGGTTAGCATTACAGAGGGAAGATGTGTTACACGAGTGGAAGATGGATTAGAAGGGAGAAAAAAATGTAAAGGATGGGGCATCTGGGTGGCTCAGTCGGTTAAGCATCTGAGTCCTGATTTTGTCTCAGGTCATGATAGAGCCATGAGATCCAAGCCATGAAAACAAGCCATGAGATAGAACCCCATGCCAGGCTTTGTTCTGACAGTTCAGAACCTGCTTGGGATTCTCTCTCTCTCTCTCTCTCTCTCTCTCTCCCCTTTTTTTGTGCCCCTCCCTGGGTCTCTCTCTTTCTCAAAATAAATGAATAAACTTTAAAAAGTAGTGTAAAGGGCAAGAAAAGTTCAGAGAACATTTCAGTATTGGCGGTGGGAATAGAAATAGAGTAAAATAGATATTTTAAGAAGATACTTGGGAAGTAGGTTTGATAGTTTATTGTGTAATTCAATGATCAGAAGTTCATGTACTCCTAAATCTTACAACTTTCTGAAGTTGCCTTCACCACTGAAAATACGATAACTGGCTGTCTCATTCCACAATACTGACAAATCTAGTTCCTTGTTTCTGCTTGCAATATCTCCCAAGACTCGTATGTAGCTATGTGTCTTAGTGATTTGATACTTAACATCCTGTCTCTTCTGAATTCTCAATTGTTATTATATGTTATGTGCCCTGTTTCTTTCTGTCCCACCTTGCTTCAAATCTGTCATAAAACTCATTTATTAAAATTTATAGTAGCTAATGATATCATAAAGTATCATCAGACTTTTATTCAAAATGGGGGATCACAGAAGAATGTAACAATTGTATTACATTTAAAGTATTAGTCATCCTTTAAGACTTCTTAGCCTTCTCTGCCGTCAAGTTTATCTCTGGTTGTCATTATCCCACAGGCTATATCCCTAAACCATGTAATTGAGCTTTACTTTTTTCCTTCTTACATATAGCCTTTCTTACCCTTTTTGTGTAGGGCCATTCACAACACATTGCTTTCTTAAAAGAAAATAATAATTTAAAGTTAATTCTTCTCGTTGTTTTTATGCAAACAATTCCATCTTTCCTTTGTATTGTCTCTTATTTCTAGATCATAATTTGGAGCAACCTTTTAGCATTCAGTTAGGCCATAAAGATATTTTGTAAAATAATAACAATTGTCTTCCCCAAAGGAGACTTTAAGTTTAAAAATGATTCCCAGTTTCTGGCTGGTGCCATTTATTGAAGTGGAAACATTGATGGGCTAGATTCTGGAGGGTGGAGGTAGAATTTCAATCATGAGCTCCATTTTGGGAATACTGAGTTTAAGGTACCCGGGGAAAATCCATTTGAAGTAAAACTCAAGCAAGAAGCTAGGAATACAATATTATAGTCAGAGAATTATACATTCTTTCCATATAGATAATAATTGAAGCCATATAAGTCTCTGTGATGGACACAGAAGATAGTACAGAGTGAAAGGAGAACATTTAGTAAGCCATAATAATTCCAACATTCAGAGTTTGAATAGATGATGCACAGGATAGACTAATAATTTGCCAGAGAGATAGAATGAAATCCAGGGATTTCTAGTGATTGTGAAAGTATTTTTCAGGAAAGTTGTGATCAAGCATGTGTCAGATGTTACCATGGGGTCCAACAACAACAACAAAAAGGTAGCAAATAATCCATTGGGCATAATTAGCAACTTTTAATACTAATCTCAATGGAGGGGTACCTGGGTGTCTCAGTCAGTCAAGTGTCTGACTTCATCTCAGGTCATGATCTCACAGTTTGTGAGTTGGACCCCGCATCCGGCTCTGTGCTGACAGCTCAGAGTCTGGAGCCTGCTTCAGATTCTGTGTCTTCCTCTCTCTTTGCCCCTCCCCTGCTTTCTCTCTCTCTCTCTCTCTCTCTCTCTCTCTCTCAAAAATAAACATTAAAAAAATAAAAGGTAATTGTCTCAATGGAGTCATATGGTTGGAAATCAGATTGGAAAAGACTTACAGAATGAGGTAAGTGAGTATATAGAGGTTGTAACTCTATATAGAGTTTTTGACAGGTTTAGCCTTGAGCAGACGAGTGGGTAGTTGGAGGGAAAAGTAGGAGGAAGTTAGAGGAAGGAGGATTTTTCTTTTCTTAAAATGGAAGAGATTTAATCATGTTTGTCTTTTTGTTTTCATCATGTTTAAGAGCTGATGAGAAGAACGGAATAGTGTGGATGATAAAAAAGTAAACATTCTAGGGGCACCTGGGTGGCTCAGTTGGTTAAGCCGTCGATTTTGGCTCAGGTTGTTATCTCGCAGTCTGTGAGTTCGAGCCCCACATCAGGCTCTGTGCTGGCACCTCAGAACCTGGAGCCTGCTTCTGACTCTGTGTCTCCCTCTCTCTCTGCCCCTCCCCTGCTTACTCTCTGTCTCTCTGTCTCTCTCTCTCTCAAAAATAATAAGCATTAAAAAAAATTTTTTTTTAAAAGTAAACATTCTAAGAGGAAGGGGATAAATGAGGCCCTTGACTGAAAGGATGCCATTAGGGGCTGGCAAGACTTAGTATTCACTTGAGTAAAATCAAAAGAATTAAACACAAAACCCCATAGAGTCTAAGTATTGGATTCCTGCTATTCAGGTAAACAACAGAGCACAGGTTAGTAAAAGGCAAATTATCTTGGAGGTTTCCAAACTTTGTGTGTTTTAATATTTTTTCAGTAAAACATTGTAAGCTAGAAAATGTAATAAAACAGTCTTCATTTATGATGTCCCTGAATATAGTAATGTATTTTTCTTCCAAATTATCTTATAATATTCATTTTTAATACTTATATTTTCCATTTCATTTTTTTTTTCAACGTTTATTTATTTTTTTGGGGACAGAGAGAGACAGAGCATGAACGGGGGAGGGGCAGAGAGAGAGGGAGACACAGAATCGGAAACAGGCTCCAGGCTCTGAGCCATCAGCCCAGAGCCCCACGCGGGGCTCGAACTCACGGACAGCGAGATCGTGACCTGGCTGAAGTCGGACGCTTAACCGACTGCGCCACCCAGGCGCCCCTCCATTTCATTTTTTATGCAAAATATACTTTGAAAGAGTTTTTTATCTAAAGGAAAACATGTTTTCAGAAATATTTGCACATAATTTAAACAATGATGCAATGCTGAAGTCCTTACAGTCCTTCCATCATGATTTTGTTAGCAGCTATAAAACGAATAACTACCTTTTGGAGTGAGAAATGTGAAAAGTTACTTGACAAACATAATCAGTGGATAAGTAAATTCCTTTCTAGAATGTGTTTGTATAAAGAAGTCCAGGAATTCAAAAGTAGATTTCCAGCATCAGCTTAAGACCGTTCCATTGAGGCTTTATCACAGTAAAGATGTTGTGCTGTGTAGAGGGGATCAAAGATGGACAGCACTCCAGGACCTGTCTAGTGGGATGTTTCGGAAGCAACACTATAGGCAACCATTTATCTGTTTGGGTAATGGACATACCATTGAAACTATAACCAAGATTTTACACATTGGCATCACATTTAGGAACCATTATCCAGATAGCATCCTCACTCCAAAAAAAGCATAAAATAAAATTAAAAAGAAATTCCAAAACTCATTTGCACATCAAGAAAGATATTAAGTGAGATTCAGTCCATAGACTCCTATTTTTCATAGACACTTTCTCTCTTCCTTTGTTCCCTCTTGCACCCATACTCTTCAGATCTTCTCATTCACTGTTTTATACAAAGAGCACTATAACCTGCCACTCAAGACTTTCTGTATCCTCCATTCACCTCTCCATATATTCTCCACCCATGCAGTGTCCACCGACAGACATAATCTCCATACATGATTTCTACATTTAGAACATCTAATATCCCTACCTTGCTCTGCTGACTATTTTACTTTGCAGAAGATGAAATCATGAGGCAAAATACTTAGGAGAGTTGTTTCAAGTTCTTTCTCTTGACAACTGTTGAAATTGAGCTCATAGTTTGGAGAACAGGGCAAAGTGTTCTGTTTTTCTATAATCTATTCCTTATTGTTTACTGTATTTGTGTGTGTGTGTGTGTGTGTGTGTGTGTGTGTGCTGTTCATACATATGATACATGTTGTTCATACATATATAATGTTTCAGTATACTGCAAAATATTGAATGATGCTATTTTTAAACTGGTTTCTTCTTTGTGCTCTCTTTCTCATAATTTAAGCTTTCTGGTTTAGCTTTTAAACCATATCATTTTAAAATTATATATGCATATTCTCATTTTATCACTTTGACTTGAAATAAGTATTTTATTTTGTCTTATATACCTTTAACCTTCTAATATCTTTGGATTATTATTTATTTTAGCTTCTTAAACTATTGTTCTTAGTAATTTTTTTATTTCTTTTAATATTCATTTTCAAATGTAGAAATTATCTATTTTAATTTATTCCTAAAGCTCCTAAAGTTGCAACTTTAAAGACTATGTTATTTCTTACCTTATCCCTTTTATTTATGCTCCTTTACATTCACAAGCTCAGTAGTCTTAAATTTTTGTCTTATTATAATTTTAGCCTTGCCATAGTTATATACTTTCATACTTAAGTTTTAATATTTTTCTACTATTCTGATTTTAAAAGTTTTATCTTCTAACTCTAATTTTGGGGTTTGCTTTATAACTTTAACATTGTTAACTTATTCTCATGTTTTAAAGTTAGTGCAAAATTTAACAATTTCAGGGGTGCCTGGGTGGTTCAGTCGGTTAAGTATCTGACTCTTGATTTCAGCTCAGGTCATGATCTCATGGTTTGTTCGATCAAGCCTCGCATCAGGCTCTGCACTGACAGCGTGGAGGCTGTTTGGAATTCTCTCTCCCTCTCCCTCTCTCTCTCTCTCTCTCTCTCTCTCTCTCTCTCTCTCTGTCCCTGCCCTGATTGCACTTGCTCTCTCTCAAAATAAATAAACTTTTAAAAAATTTTTAACAAATTGTTTGTGATAGGTGGGAAAGATGCAAATGATGGCCGAGATATGTTTTCAGATTTTCCATAATGCCACAGTAGAAGTAGTGTTGAATAAGAAGTGATTAATTCCAGCTGATGGAACATCGGTGGATGGCAGAGGAAATGGTATTTCAAGTACAAAAGATAATTCACTTCATTCATATCTATGTCCAGCATGATGAACATGTTTAACTCCACTATATTCCTTTATTCTCTCAACAAACACCAGGCATGGTTGATATTATTAAATCCAATTTATAAATGAGTCAACTAAAGTTTTATGAAGAATGATTTTTCCTGGATTGTCCAGAGTAAAAAATGTAAGCAGTGTACATATGACTCTGATTCCTCATTGCTTTGCATATGTCATATGCTCACTGAAATGGTAAGCCAGACAATGATAGGGAGTCACTTTGAACCTAATTACAGTAAGTCTGTGGAACCAGAACAAACTAATGTACCAACTGTAAGAAAAATGGCATTCTTCATAATAATGTATTTGAAATAATATGAATGAAGTCTGCTTAATTTTTCAAGGTCATTATGAAAGAAAGTCAGATAAGGGGCTTATCTTTTGTATGGAAAAGGAAAAATGCAAAGAGGATGTCTTCTACTGAATTTTTTACTCATCAAAATTCTAATGTTTAAATTTCATTTACTAACATTGATGGAAAATTACTTCTACTTATTCAGCAAAGTAACTACTAACTGGCATCTAATCGTCTTAAAAATCCTAGGTACATGTGCCCATGTCACGAAATCACTGGATTTGCTGTAAATTTTTGTTTAAAATTCGAAACTAGTACTTCTGTGCTCTTTAAGCTTTCCACTACTTTATAAACACTCTTGTTGGCCACAGAGTATTTATAGTGTATATGCCAAACTTAATTCAACTAAGAGCCTTGATTTGTTTTTCACTGTTTTGAAAACTGAATAAATTTTGATGATTGACACTCAGGGTGTGATTCTTTTTCCTGGACTGAAAAATAAATGAAATCTCTCTACTTTTGAATAGTAAACACCCACAATTTAAACAGAGTAAGAGAGCTTTGGTTATTTGTTTTTCAAAGTGCATTCACTATTAGAAAGTAGACCTAGAAGAAACAACTTTTTAAAAGTTCATTTGATTTTTAAATTTCTCAGTAAAGATACTAGTGATTTGTAAGATTGGTTTCCCTAAGATTTATCAGTGCATTCCTTGTTGACCAAATCAATTAAACTAAGCATTATTACTAGTGTAGGTTCCAAAAATTTCTGATATTGCCATGTGGGTTAACTTGTCAAGTATGCAGCATATGGCATTTTGGCTATAAATTGTATGTTCTGAATCCAATTCGTATGTTATCCCTTAGTGTGTTACATAGGGCAGTGCACTCTTATCTATATTATATTTATTGTTAATTGAATTTTTAAATAATTTGGTCATTACTAATAACCTTTGTTTTTAACATTTTAGGATCCTAAAACATCTTAGATAATTTAGTAACTTTTTAATTGAATTTTCATTGGCAATAAAATGCCAAGATTTTTAATAATGTGTTTTTAAAAAACCCATGCAAGCCCATATTCAGTTTAGGTAAAATGATAAGGACTATCAAAAATAATGAAACATCACAAATATTATGATAGTAAATCTTGAAAAAAAATACCTGACATAAATGACATGTGATTATAAACCACATTTCATTAGAAAAAAAAGTCTATCTAATTTTTGTTTTAGCCAGGCAGTTAACTTTTTTCCAATCACAGTATGTCTCCTTAGTTCAGAGTTCTAGTAACTGTTCCAGATATGCTTCATTACTTCATTTTTTCTCTGTTTTGTATTTGATTTTTTTTGCAATGTTGTTGATTTTTTGGTAATGTATTCTCTGAGTTGGCTCTAGTAATCAGAAGGAAATTGCTTATAAAAACTCGCCACTACTTTCAGTACGAACAAATGAGGATTAACTAAAGTGAGTGTTATTAGCCTCCTCATTGAAAAAAAAAAAAAAGTCCTAAATAGGCTACTACACAGAAATGAATTGGACAAATAATGAAAGCTATCCATCATCTATCACTTGTCTAGTCCTTCCCTCCTGGTCCTTAATCCTAGGACAAACAGAGTTGGCAAATGGATACATCATTAGTTACTCTCTTCATATAATGATTTGACTTCACTCGATGTCCTCCTCAATCTCTTGTTTTGAGGTTGAGGCCGAATGTTTGTGGACAGATAATGTTTGTTATAATGTGGGTATCGGGCATCATCTCAACAAGTAAGGTGTAAGTGGAATGAACAATCCAACCTCCTTTCTGGATTTCAGCTCTGGTATTGTGCTCCCCCAATGCTTTCTATTCTCCATCAGGTCGTCTCTTTAAAGTTACCAGATCAGAATTGGAGAGAGAGATTTGTAGGGTAGATCATCAGTGTTTGACCTTTGTTATGGGCCTATTATCATTTGACTTTTCATTTGTGAATGATAGAAATTCAAACTAGCTTACACCCATCCCTCAATTGTTACCTCACATAACAGAAACAGGTAAAGGTGACTCATTTCTGCATGGCAGGATCCAGGCTTCAAACAACAGGTCTTTTTCTCCATCTCTAAACTCTGAATTCTTTTATGTTGGTTTCATTTTCAAATAAAAATGATCACCAGCTGGGGCCTTACATCACCTTTAGACTGATGATCCCAAATCAAATAGAATGCCATTTCTCAGTTATTCCAATAAAATTTCTGAGTATGACTGTTCTATTTTGAATTATATGCCCATCTATGCCCTAATATCCATATTCACATAACTGTGGTACACTGATCAGTTAGCTTATAGTATATATACAAATTTATGTAGACCAGGAGAGCCCACCACAAATTAAAACAAAATAAACACCACAAAAAAAGGAGGGACACTGCAATGTCCTATAAAAATATGGAACATTTTGGTTTTCAAACTAAAAACAGAGATTTTTGTAGAAAATTGAAGATTGACTAAAATATAAGGGAAGCAGGGATGTCTAGGTGGCTCAGTTGGTTAAGCATCTGACACGTGATTTCAGTTCAGGTGAACTCTGTGTGGAGCTCTGCTCTGGGTGTGCAGCCTGCTTAGGATTCTCTCTCCCTTTCTTTCTACCCCTCCCCTGCACTCTCTTTCTATAAATAAATAAATAAATAAATAAATAAATAGGAATCTTCTGAGAGAGAAACACTGGGAATATTTTTGAAGAGTCTGTGTGTGTGTGTGTGTGTGTGTGTGTGTATTTGAACCAGCTGTGCTCAAATTGGATGAGTTATTTCATAGCCTATTTTTCATTTACCATTATGATAGTTGCCTGTGTTACTAAAACCACTTTTGTAAAAATTCAATGACGATATATTGCATTTTTAAATGGATATAATATCTTTTATAGCCATTTCTCTATTTTTGTTTAAGTTGATTTCTAAAATTATTCTCCAAACATTGGATTATTTCTGAATGGAAGATTAGTTTTATAGATGAATTCCTAAAGTTATAATTTTGCAGTAGGTATGAATGTTTATATACCTCTTAGTCTGTATTGAGAAATTTCTTTTTTTTTAATTTTTATTTATTTATTCATTTATTTTATTCTTTTTATTTTTTATTTTATTTTTTTATTTTATTTTTTTTCAATATATGAAGTTTATTGTCAAATTGGTTTCCATACAACACCCAGTGCTCATCCCAAAGGTGCCCTCCTCAATACCCATCACCCCCCCTCCCCTCCCTCCCACCCCCCATCAACCCTCAGTTTGTTCTCAGTTTTTAACAGTCTCTTATGCTTTGGCTCTCTCCCACTCTAACCTCTTTTTTTTTCTTCCCCTCCCCCATGGGTTTCTGTTAAGTTTCTCAGGATCCACATAAGAGTGAAACCATATGGTATCTGTTTTTCTCTGTATGGCTTATTACACTTAGCATAACATTCTCCAGTTCCATCCATGTTGCAACAAAGGGCCATATTTCATTCTTTCTCATTGCCACATAGTACTCCATTGTGTATATGAACTACAATTTTTTTATCCATTCATCAGTTGATGGACATTAGGCTTTCCATAATTTGGCTATTGTTGAGAGTGCTGCTATGAACATTGGGGTACAAGTGCCCCTATGCATCAGTACTCCTGTATCCCTTGGGTAAATTCCTAGCAGTGCTATTGCTGGGTCCTAAGGTAGGTCTATTTTTAATTTTTTGAGGAACCTCCACACTGCTTTCCAGAGTCGCTGCACCAATTTGCATTCCCACCAACAATGCAAGAGGCTTCCCGTTTCTCCACATCCTATCCAGCATCTATAGTCTCCTGTTTTGTTCATTTTGGCCACTCTGACTGGCGTGAGGTGATATCTGAGTGTGGTTTTGATTTGTATTTCCCTGATGAGGAGCGACGTTGAGCATCTTTTCATGTGCCTGTTGGCCATCCGGATGTCTTCTTTAGAGAAGTGTCTATTCATGTTTTCTGCCCATTTCTTCACTGGATTATTTGTTTTTCGGGTGTGGAGTTTGGTGAGTTCTTTATAGATTTTGGATACTAGCCCTTTGTCCGATATGTCATTTGCAAATATCTTTTCCCATTCCGTTGGTTGCCTTTTAGTTTTGTTGGTTGTTTCCTTTGCTGTGCAGAAGCTTTTTATCTTCATAAGGTCCCAGTAATTCACTTTTGCTTTTAATTCCCTTGACTTTGGGGATGTGTCAAGTAAGAAATTGATGTGGCTGAGGTCAGAGAGGTTTTTTCCTGCTTTCTCCTCTAGGGTTTTGATGGTTTCCTGTCTCACATTCAGGTTCTTTATCCATTTTGAGTTTATTTTTGTGAATGGTGTGACAAAGTGGTCTAGTTTCATCCTTCTGCATGTTGCTGTCCAGTTCTCCCAGCACCATTTGTTAAAGAGACTGTCTTTTTTCCATTGGATATTCTTTCCTGCTTTGTCAAAGATTAGTTGGCCATACGTTTGTGGGTCTAGTTCTGGGGTTTCTATTCTATTCCATTGGTCTATGTGTCTGTTTTTGTGCCAATACCATGCTGTCTTGATGATTACAGCTTTGTAGTAGAGGCTAAAGTCTGGGATTGTGATGCCTCCTGCTTTGGTCTTCTTCTTCAAAATTCCTTTGGCTATTCGGGGCCTTTTGTGGTTCCATATGAATTTTAGGATTGCTTGTTCTAGTTTCGAGAAGAATGCTGGTGCAATTTTGATTGGGATTGCATTGAATGTGTAGATAGCTTTGGGTAGTATTGACATTTTGACAATATTTATTCTTCCAATCCATGAGCACGGATTGTTTTCCCATTTCTTTATATCTTCAGTTTCCTTAATAAGCTTTCTATAGTTTTCAGCATATAGATCTTTTACATCTTTGGTTAGATTTATTCCTAGGTATTTTATGCTTCTTGGTGCAATTGTGAATGGGATCAGTTTCTTTATTTGTCTTTCTGTTGCTTCATTGTTAGTGTATAAGAATGCAACTGATTTCTGTACATTGATTTTGTATCCTGCGACTTTGCTGAATTCATGTATCAGTTCTAGCAGACTTCTGGTGGAGTCTATCAGATTTTCCATGTATAATATCATGTCATCTGCAAAAAGTGAAAGCTTAACTTCATCTTTGCCAATTTTGATGCCTTTGATTTCCTTTTGTTGTCTGATTGCTGATGCTAGAACTTCCAGCACTATGTTAAACAACAGCGGTGAGAGTGGACATCCCTGTCGTGTTCCTGATCTCAGGGAAAAAGCTCTGTTTCTCCCCATTGAGGATGATGTTAGCTGTGGGCTTTTCATAAATGGCTTTTATGATATTTAAGTATGTTCCTTCTATCCCGACTTTCTCGAGTGTTTTATTAAGAAAGGATGCTGAATTTTGTCAAAAGCCTTTTCTGCATCGATTGACAGGATCATATGGTTCTTATCTTTTTTTTTATTAATGTGATGTATCCTGTTGATTGACTTGCAAATGTTGAACCAGCCCTGCATCCCAGGAATGAATCCCACTTGATCATGGTGAATAATTCTTTTTATATGCTGTTGAATTCGATTTGCTAGTATCTTATTGAGAATTTTTGCATCCATATTCATCAGGGATATTGGCCTGTAGTTCTCTTTTTTTACTGGGTCTCTGTCTGGTTTAGGAATCAAAGTAATACTGGCTTCATAGAATGAGTCTGGAAGTTTTCCTTCCCTTTCTATTTTTTGGAATAGCTTGAGAAGGATAGGTATTATCTCTGCTTTAAACGTCTGGTAGAACTCCCCTGGGAAGCCATCTGGTCCTGGACTCTTATTTGTTGGGAGATTTTTGATGACTGATTCAATTTCTTCACTGGTTATGGGTCTGTTCAACTTTCTATTTCCTCCTGATTGAGTTTTGGAAGCGTGTGGATGTTTAGGAATTTGTCCATTGCTTCCAGGTTGTCCAGTTTGTTGGCATACAATTTTTCATAGTATTCCCTGATAATTGCTTGTATCTCTGAGGGATTGGTTGTAATAATTCCATTTTCATTCATGATTTTATCTATTTGGGTCATCTCCCTTTTCATTCTCCCTTTTTCTCCTTTTTGAGAAGCCTGGCAAGAGGTTTATCAATTTTGTTTATTTTTTCAAAAAACCAACTCTTGGTTTCGTTGATCTGCTCTACAGTTTTTTTAGATTCTATATTGTTTATTTCTGCTCTGATCTTTATTATTTCTCTTCTTCTGCTGGATTTAAGCTGTCTTTGCTGTTCTGCTTCTATTTCCTTTAGGTGTGCTGTTAGATTTTGTATTTGGGATTTTTCTTGTTTCTTGAGATAGACCTGGATTGCATTGTATTTTCCTCTCAGGACTGCCTTCGCTGCATCCCAAAGCGTTTGGATTATTGTATTTTCATATTTGTTTGTTTCCATATATTTTTTAATTTCTTCTCTAATTGCCTGGTTGACCCATTCATTCTTTAGTAGGGTGTTCTTTAACCTCCATGCTTTTGGAGGTTTTCCAGACTTTTTCCGGTGGTTGATTTCAAGCTTCATAGCATTGTGGTCTGAAAGTATGCATGGTATGATTTCAATTCTTGTATACTTATGAAGGGCTGTTTTGTGACCCAGTATGTGATCTATCTAGGAGAATGTTCCATGTGCACTCGAGAAGAAAGTATATTCTGTTCCTTTGGGATGCTGAGTTCTAAATATATCTGTCAAGTCCATCTGATCCAATGTATCATTCAGGGCCCTTGTTTCTTTATTGACCATGTGTCAATAGATGATCTACCCATTTCTGTAAGTGGAGTGTTAAAGTCCCCTGCAATTACCACATTCTTAGCAATAAGGTTGCTTATGTTTGTGAGTAATTGTTTTATATATTTGGGGGCTTCTGTATTCAGTGCATAAACATTTATAATTGTTAGCTCTTCCTGATGGATAGACCCTGTGATTATTATATAATGCCCTTCTTCATCTCTTGTTACAGCCTTTAATTTAAAGTCTAGTTTGTCTGATACAAGTATGGCTACTCCAGCTTTCTTTTGACTTCCAGTGGCATGATAAATAGTTCTCCATCCCCTCACTCTCAATCTGAAGGTGTCCTCAGGTCTAAAATGACTCTCTTGTAGACAGCAAATAGATAGGTTTTGTTTTTTTATCCATTCTGATACCCTATGTCTTTTGGTTGGCGCATTTAGTCCATTTACATTCAGTGTTATTATAGAAAGATATGGGTTTAGAGTCATTGTGACGTCCATAGGTTTCATGCTGGTAGCGATGTCTCTGGTACTTTGTCTCACAGGATCCCCCTTAGGATCTCTTGTAGGGCTGGTTTAGTGGTGACGAATTCCTTCAGTTTTTGTTTGTTTGGGAAGACCTTTATCTCTCCTTCTATTCTAAATGACAGACTTGCTGGATAAAGGATTCTCGGCTGCATATTTTTCTGTTCATCACATTGAAGATCTCCTGCCATTCCTTTCTGGCCTGCCAAGTTTCAGTAGAGAGATCGGTCACGAGTCTTATAGGTCTCCCTTTATATGTTAGAGCATGTTTATCTCTAGCTGCTTTCAGAATTTTCTCTTTATACTTGTATTTTGCCAGTTTCACTATGATATGTTGTTCAGAAGATCAATTCAAGTTAGGTCTGAAGGGAGTTCTCTGTGCCTCTTGGATTTCAATGCCTTTTTCCTTCCCCAGTTCAGGGAAGTTCTCAGCTATTATTTCTTCAAGTACACCTTCAGCACCTTTCCCTCTCTCTTCCTCCTCTGGGATACCAATTATGCGTATATTATTTCTCTTTAGTGCATCACTTAGTTCTCTAATTTTCCCCTCATACTCCTGGATTTTTTATCTCTCTTTCTCTCAGCTTCCTCTTTTTCCATAACTTTATCTTCTAGTTCACCTATTCTCTCCTCTGCCTCTTCAATCCAAGCCGTGGTGGTTTCCATTTTGTTTTGCATTTCGTTTAAAGCGTTTTTCAGCTCCTCGTGACTGTTCCTTAGTCCCTTGATCTCTGTAGCAATAGATTCTTTGCTGTCCTTTATACTGTTTTCAAGCCCCGCGATTAATTTTATGACTATTATTCTAAATTCACTTTCTGTTATATTGTTTAAATCGTTTCTGATCAGTTCATTAGCTGTTGTTATTTCCTGGACGTTTTTTTGAGGGGAATTCTTCCGTTTCATCATTTTGGATAGTCCCTGGAGTGGTGCCAGACTGCAGGACACTTCCCCTGTGCTGTCTTGAATAACTTGCATTGGTGGGCGGGGCCGCAGTCAGACCTGATGTCTGCCCCCAGCCCACCGCTGGGGCCACAGTCAGACTGGTGTGTGCCTTCTCTTCCCCTCTCCTAGGGGCGGGATTCACTGTACGGTGGCGTGACCTGTCTGGGCTACTTGCACACTGCCAGGCTTGTGATGCTGGAGATCTGGCGTATTAGCTGGGGTGGATTGGGAACATGCACAGGGGTGGGAGGGGCAGACTCAGCTCGCTTTTCCTTTGGAGATCCGCTTCAGGAGGGGCCCTGCGGCACTGGAGGGAGTCAGACCCGCCAGAGGGATGGATCCACAGAAGCACAGCATTGGATGTTTGTGCAGTGCAAAGCTAGTTGCCTGGCAGGAACTGGTTCCCTTTGGGATTTTGGCTGGGGGATGCACGAGGGAGATGGCACTGGTGAGCCCCTTTGTTCCCTGCCAAGCTGAGCTCTGTCGTCCAGGGCTCAACAACTCTCCCTCCCGTTGTTCTCCGGCCCTCCCGTTCTTCAAGCAGAGCTGTTAGCTTATAACCTTCCAGATGTCAAGTCCCGCTTGCTGTCAGAACACACACCATCTGGCCCCTCCGCTTTTGCCAGCCAGACTTGGGGGCTCTGCTTGGCTGGCGGGCCGCCCCTTCGCCCCGGCTCCCTCCCGCCAGTCCGTGGAGCACGCACCGCCTCTCCGCCCTTCCTACCCTCTTCCATGGGCCTCTCATCTGCACTTGGCTCCGGAGACTCCATTCTGCTAGTCTTCTGGCGGTTTTCTGGGTTATTTAGGCAGGTGTAGGTGGAATCTAAGTGATCAGCAGGACGCGCGGTGAGCCCAGTGTCCTCCTACGCAGCCATCTTCCCAGGATCCTGAGAAATTTATTTTTCAAATTGCCTTATTTTATTTATTTATTTATTTATTTAATTTTTTAAAATTTGTATCCAAATTAGTTAGCATATAGTGAAACGATTTCAGGAGTAGATTCCTTAATGCCCCTTACCCATTTAGCCCATCCCCCCTCCCACAACCCCTCCGGCAACCCTCAGTTCTCCATATTTATGAGTCTCTTCTGTTTTGTTCCCCTCCCTGTTTTTACATTATTTTTGTTTCCCTTCCTTTATGTTCATCTGTTTTGTCTCTTAAAGTTCTCGTATGAGTGAAGTCATATGATTTTTGTCTTTCTCTGACTAATTTCACTTAGCATAATACCCTCCAGTTCCATCCACATAGTTGCAAATGGCAAGATTGGATAAAGAAAATGTGGTATATATATATATATATATATATATATATATATATATATATATGCACAATGGAGTATTACTCGGCATTCAAAAAGAATGAAATCAAATTGCCTTATTTTAAAAATAAACGTTTATTTATTTTTGAGACAGAGAGAGACAGAGTATGAATGGGGGAGTGTCAGAGAGAGAGGGAGACACAGATTCCGAAACAGGCTCCAGGCTCTGAGCGGTCAGCACAGAGCCCGACGCGGGGCTCGAACTCACGGACTGCGAGATCATGACCTGAGCTCAAGTCGGACGCTTAACCGACTGAGTCACCCAGGCGCCCCAAAATTGCCTTATTTTTAAAATGTTCTCTTAGGATCTCTTTCTACCTCACTCCATTCTCCCACTAATATATTCTGATGGCTCTAGTTACTATCTTTGGTCAATTGGTTGACAATTCTGCATATCTAAACTGAGAATCATCTCCTGAGTTTTTGACATCCAAATCCAACAGCATATGACATCACCATGGGACTTCAACTTCTACATGTACAAAACCTACCCCTTGTCATATCTCCATGCTAAAGTATGGGCTGCACTGGATGAATTTGTTCATTTTCTTTCTTTCCTTCTTGGGAGTACTTCTTCAGTTCCTTTAAGAGAAGGAATCACAGCATTTCCTCAGGAGTAGCTGGGATGCCAGGCCAAGTTTTCCCACTAGCAGTTCTTAGCCTTTTTCTGAAGTTGAATTTGAATTTATGGCCATAATAAAAATGAGTGCTGTGCATCTATCTGCCTTTTTAACAATCTTGGTCATCAAAATGAAGAAACAGTATGTGAAGTCTTTCATGTTGATTTAAAATAATTACAATAAATAATATCTGAGTTTTGAAGAGTTTAAGAAGTGAAATTATAGAAATAAAAATATAAAATAAAAAAGTGCTATTTTGTTAATCCAGATAACTTGTTTCAGTGTACAAAGCATCTCCTGCTCCCTCAGATAAAAATTACATTAAATTAAATCATAATGTTGGATATCAAAGCAAAGACAGCAAACAGAGGAATTGAATTCCTACTTGGGCGCATTCTTGGAATATTCATAAATATATTATGTTTCCTGGTAAATACTGTGGTAATGGCAGAGAGCTTAATCTAATATCGATCTATAAAGCCACCCCTTCATGTGGAATTATTTCGTTGTTGTTGTTATTTAGTGTTTTTATATTTTTAAATTTGTTAAATATCATGTTCTCTGGTTTTTCTTAATGGTCACTTTGAAAAGGAACAGCTGAAATGTTTCTCATGATCATTATCACTGATGTAGGTTGAAGTTTTTTTATGTACTGAATTTGCAAAGAACCATTTATTCATTTACCAGCTAATAATGACAAACCCCAAACAAATATTCTAAGAAATTTCAAGCAGCCTCAGTTTCTTAGTTAATTTTTCAAGATGACACTAGACTCTTGTTATTGCTCATAATTCCATACTTTTTGTGGCTCAGCTTGAGTAGGAGAATTAATCAAGTAGGAGCTTGATTATGGCTTCAAATATAGCTGCTTGTTGGTCTGTCAGTAAGAATAGAGAGATACTGGGCTTCTCAATCTCTGGTCTTTTTTATACAAGCAATGAAAGACACGGAATATAAAGTCTGCTTATCTGAAATCACAGCCCTCTTTCTTATAGTTATTTCATGCTTATAGAGTGTATTTGGTATCAAATATAGGGCTGCATGAGTAATTAAATCATTCCCTCTGAGTAGTCAGATACCTGTAGTAAAGATAATGAATAGTGCAGGGAATTCTCAGTGTAAGATGAAATAAGTTAAAACAACGTAAATATGAATATATTTACCTAGAATAATTTATCTAAATGCCATTTCTATATTCATGATAGTCTTCAAATTTGGAGTCTCTTTGTAAAGGTATTTAGCAGAATATGATCAGTAAAGAAAAGGGAAGTATTTAGTAATATTGCATTCCAATCCATTGTGTCACTTAAGGAAATACATATTTGGACTTAGTTTTATATATTATATGAAATTTTACATGATTGGGCCATTGAAAGCTGGGGCCTGAATTATTCCCAAGGAATTATGTAAATAAGTGAATAAATACATGTTAGTTTTGATAAAATCATTAACTTTGATTTCTTAAGAAAGCTATTATGACTAAGTCTTGCGAGTAAAAATTGGTGTTTTTCATTATCCCATCTTTGAACACTTCTGAATCAGCAATGCTGGGATTCATCACAGAGTAACTCCAAGAGACTGCATGACAATATGACATCAAGTTCAAGATCCTCTTAAGTAAAGGTATATGCATTCTAACACTGAGCAATGCATACCCTGACCTTACAAGAGAGTGGTCCCTAATGGATAATGCAGAACACATAGTCCAAGTTTGATAAATCCTTCCTGAGTGCATTTTTTCCATATGGTACTGCACATGTTTAATTGTATTCAAACTTTGGACATCTTGTTTTAATTTATGGCTTACAAAAACTATTTAAAGTACATACATAATATATGACTGTTGTGATAAGTAGGATAGCAGCTGATGTTTGCCTTTATAGAAGAAACTAAAAAAATTTGGGATATGACCATTGGGAACTAAAAGTCAACATGATGAGGTTGTCAGTACTCACTGGCGCTAGTAATGTAAACAGTGTAGAATATATCACTTTAGACTTATAAAATCTCGTAGCCAGCCAGAAAGAAGTCCCAGGGAAAAACTACCCAAGGCTATTATCAGGAATCACCATGCATGAGATATACAACACTGCACTAAATTAAGTAGTTCTTGTGATAGATACCTTGCATCATTTTTGTCTTCTTTCTCTGGTAAGTTGGAAGAATGTAGCATTTTTTATGTTAGCCCAGAGATTTTCCATGTAAGGCAGTTTCTCCCAACACTGAGACCATCAGTGATAGGCTCTCAAAAACAGGTCATAGTTGTACTTGATTGCTCAAGTTTCCATGTCATTAAGATTCACAAAAAACCTGAAATAATGTATTGAAATAGCTGCTGATGGATACAAACTATCCCTTGTGTTTTCCTTAAAACCTATCCATGCTTGTGCAAACAGTCACTTTTAAAACATTTCTTAAAATGTATATATGATATTGATTTCTTACAGGACTCTCGCTGATACAAAAATAACAAGATATCTGGGGGTTTTGCTTATTTTTGAACATGAAAATATGTACTAGTATCTACCCAAAGTTTAGCCTAAGATCCATGGAATATAAACTGACATTCTTTATGCAACAATTATTCTTTAGAAAACCCCATAAAATATTATTTTTAAAAAAAGGTAAAAAGTCAAGAATAATCCTTTCTAGGGACACCTGGGTGGCTCAGTCAGTTAAGCATCTGACTCTTGATTTCAGCTCAGGTCATGATCTCACAGTTCATGACTTTGAGCCCCACATCGGGCTCCATGCTGACAGTGGGGAGCCTGCTTGGGATTCTCTCTCCCTTGCTCTCTTCCCCTCCCCCACTGTGTGCTCTCATGCTGTCTCTCCCTCTCTCTAAATAAATAAACAAACAAACAAACAAACAAACTTAAAAAAAAAATGAAAAATCCTTTCTAGGATTTGCATGATCTAGTATTTCCTCACTGTTCCCAGAATTTTCAAAATGCTATTAGACTTTTCATGTTTATGAAGACTGTATTCAGTGACTTAAATGATGTTTGATAAGAAGTCACTTCACTAAGTAGACTTTCCAATTTCCAAATGAAAATTTATTTTGATTCTTAGCCAATTGACTTTGGAAATGCATAAAATATTTGGCCATTATCAGATTTCACTAAAATTTGAACTTTGCCAAAACATACACTTGGTCTAAACCTGTATTATTTCCTTTTTTAAAGGTCAGAGTTAAATGAAACTTTATACATCTACTTTATCTTTATATTATTCATATCTTTAACTAGAAAGTGCTTTTTTAAAAAAATTCTTTTTGCAGGTTGCTTTTCATTATTTAATGTCACTGTGTTTTTACGAAAGTAAGAATTAAGTCTTTGAGGCCAGGTGTGTTTGTTTCTCTTCACTATATTAAACATGAAAATTCAACAGAAAAAGGAGTTAATTAATTTGAACTATTATTACCATCATCATTGTCGCCTCTCTCTACATCAGTGCCTCTGTAATGTTCCCTGACTTCTCATCCAGTGTACCCGTCTGAACCACTCTCTCCTTGCCTGACCTTACATATTAATCCTCATTCTTGTATCTGTTTTAACTTTTCCACCTGTAACTTACGGCATGATGCTCTGGGATGGCTGGCTTGGACTTAGTCCCGAATCTTTCATTTGTCTGAGAGAGTATTCTGAATTTAAACTAGCTTTAATTGAGTAGCTATTATGAGCTACACTGAACATTATAACAGCTTCACGGCTAGCCTTATAGTGCCTTTTTACAGTTTAGAGAAAGCCTCCCTTCTCCTCTAGTGATTGCAGCTCTCTGCAAGGGCACACACACTGGGTTTCAGCCACCAGTGACCATCTATCTTGCCTGGGTGTCTTTGAGCATTGCACACATTACAACCATGCGTGGTCAGTGCTATACTAAGGATAAAGTAGAGAAACTGGACACTGGCTTTGCTTTTGCTTTGCTTCTGAGGAATTGATAACTGAATTGGGAAGATAAGAATATATGAAAAAAATGTAATATTAAAAATACTGTGTAATCAAGGTATGAAGATATATTCTATGGAAACTTCATCATATGAAGCTAAAAACATAAAGATTTAACAAAGTTCTACAACTCTTGTATAACAAAGAATTACAAGCCTAGAGCCTAAATTGCTATGTTTTTGGAAAGTCCAAGACTACCCAAGTATTTTTCCTGGGCTTGCTTACTCTCAGAGAACATTGTTTTGTGAGTATTGAGAACAATTAACTAATGTTAGCATCGCCTTATGTGCAGATAACACATAAACTTCTGCTAACTGCCAGAAACACATATACACCCACATTCAGATAGACCCTCATGCTAACAACAAATAAAGCAGTTTTTTTTCTCACCTGTATTGTGGTAGTTTCACTTTGAGAACCTGAATATAATACTGCTTTGTAGTAAGGAGCAAGGTTTTCACAGAGAAGATGTCCTCTGAGTATTGCAGGATTTCTGGCAGAGATTTCTGCCTAATGGGAGAGAATATAGTGACAGGACAGTATTCTGTGGGGAAGAAGCACTATGCCCAAATGCTCTGAATTGCAAAAGCACAAAAGGATACATGTATTTAGCAAGGAGCTCTGACTTTCTATAACCCAGTCTATATATGAGAAGTCATGGAAAAAGACAGTGAAGAAGTTGTGTAAGTAAACAAGCAAACAAACAAGCAAAAAATGTAGGACTTGTGCCTAAAAGGCAATTAAATACCAGAGGTCTTTAAATGGACAGATGAATATAATCAGGTTGGTTTTTAAAAGGTAATTTGGACAATAATGTAGAGCAGGAGAAAGTAGGGCAAGACTGAAAACATTGAGAACATACTGGAAGTGGTTTCCATAGTATAGGTCAATGGTCCTCAACCTGGGGTGATTTTGTTCCCAGGGAACATTTGTCAGTGCCTGGAGAATATTGGAGGGGTAGTGTGCTAATGGAGTCTAGAGGGCAAGCTTGCTGCTGAACCCTAGAGTCTATAACATAGCCCCCAACAACAAAGATATACTGTGACTACAATGTCAGTGGTGCCTAGATTGAGAAAACCTGTTTTAAGTAAGGGTAGTAATGTATAGTATCACACTGAGGGTTTAATTTGTGCTTGATATAATGACTAATGATGTTGACACCTTTTCCTTTGCTTAGCTAATACTGTTGAGAATCTTTTCAACTTTTCATTGCTTTAATATGTCCTTTTTGGTGAAATCTCTTAAAATAATTTTTACATTTGGGAGGAGCTAAGATGGCTGTATAGTAGGAAGACCCTAGACACTCCTTGTCCCTCAAACACAGCCAGATAAATATCAAATCATTCTGAATACCCAATAAATCATTCTGATGACTGACAGAAAACCACACAAAGAAAGATAAAGAAAAGGCCACATCATGGAAGGTAGGAGGTGCGGAGGTATGGTTTGGGGGAGAAAGGAATCTCAGATGCTGCAGGGAAGAGGAAGCCCTGGTCACCAAGAGAGGGAGAAAGAGAGAAAAAAAATGAGCACACAAAGCCATTGACTGGGAAAATAAAAGGGGCTGATTTTTGTGAGTTTTTACAACCAGTGGCACTCAAAGACTAGAGTTCTGGACATTCATTGCATGGCTGGTGTGGAACCCTGAGGGTGTTGCAGTGCTCCTGTGGAGGAGGGCAGATAACCTGGGGGAAGATGGTGCAATCTGAGGGCTCCCTGGGACATATTGGGAGAGGCAGTTCCCCTTTCTTGGAGCACATCTGGAAGAGGTGGGATTGCCTCTCCAAGGACAAAAGAGATAGCAGGTGCCATTACATTCTCCTGCCCCTCAGCATAGGTGCAGAGACTCCTGCTGTTTGCTGCACTTTACTCCAAACTCCGTGCCTCTGAGCTTTGGTGTGACTGCCCTTTTGGGACAAACCTGCAGCTAGACCCTCCCCCAGAGGCCACACCAGGTCCCTAAAGTTTGGAGTTGTAAAACTCAGCCACCCTACCTAGGATAGAACTCAGGTGCACTGTGCTGCTGAGTGGGTAGACAGCCTGGACACAGACAATGTGAAGGCAGGTATCTGAGGGATGCCTGGGGCACACAAGGGGAGGCTGTTCACTCTTATGGGAGGGCTTTGCAAACGGTGGCAGGTGCAAACTCTACTCTCCAAGGACCAGAGAGGGCACTGGTGCCATTTCTCTCCGTTGCCCCTCAGCATAAACCAAATTCAGTAAGCAGTTCAGCACCAACAGTGATGGCTTAAGCCACTTCTTACACCAAGCCCTGCCCAACCCCCTGCATTCTGCAGGTGCTGCTTTTCTCGGGCAAGTGTGTCTGAGAACCAGAGCAGTGGGTGCCTCCCTAGAAGACTAGCACAAACCCCTCTGCATGTACCACATCTACTAACCATAGGGTTCTGGAAAGATTCAGCTCTAGTGGAAATGGCATCAGGTCTCTTCACAAGCAGATCAGTGCATATCTAGTTAAAACTCACCACACTCTGGCCAAGGTTCAAACACTCCCTGCTGCAGGCAAGGAGAAACTGCAGATCACTGACCTGAGAGAAAGGGCAGTCAAAACACAGCAGCAGAGTGCGCATAGCATACACCAGAGACACTTCCTGAAGCGCAAGTCCCTAGACAGTATCTAACCTCCTCTTTACAAAGCAATTACTCAAGAGCAGGAATCATAACAGGCTTACCTAACACAAAGAAAACAGAGATCTAAGCAAAATGTCCAGATGGAGGAATTCATCCCAAAAGAAAGAACAAGAAGAGTTCATGGCCAGGGACCTAATCAAGACAGAGATAAGTAATATGCCTTATCCAGAATTTAAAGCAACAATAATAGGGATACCAGCTGGGATTGAGGAAAGCATAGAAGTCACCAGGGAGTCACTTACTGCAGAGATAAAAAACCTAAAAGCTAATCAGGCCTAAATGAGAAATGCAATAACTGAGATTTGAAACCAGTTGGATGTAATGACCACAAGGATGGAAGAACCAGAGTAATGTATAAGTGATATAGAAGAAAAAATTATGGAAATTTATGAAGCTATAAAGAAGAGGGAAAGAAAGATATTAGATCAAAATGTAGGCTTATGGAACTAGCTGACTCCATAAAGCATAATAACATTCTTACATAGAAGTCCCATAAGAAGAAGAGAGGGAAAATGGGGCAGAAAGTTTATTTGAGAAAATTATAGCCGAAAACTTCCCTAATCTAGGGAAGGAAACAGACATCCAAATCCAGGAGGCAAAGAAAACTCCCATCACAATCAACAAAGCAGGCCAACGCCAAGACATATTATAGTTAAATTTGCAAAATAGATTAAAAAAAAGTCTAAAAGCAGCAAAACAAAAGAAATCCATAACTTACAAAGGAAGACAAATAAGATTAGCAGCAGACATCTCCACAGAAACTTGGCAGGTTAGAAGGGAGTGGCATGATACATTCAGCGTGGTGACTGGGAAAAATATGCAGCCAAGCATACTCTATCCAGCAAGGCTGTATTCAAAATAGAAAGAGAGATAAAGAGTTGCCCAGACAAACAAAAACTAAAGGAATTTATGACCACTAAACCAGCCCTGCAAGAAATGTTAAAGAGGACTCTTTGAGTGGGAAAGAAAAGCAACAAAGACTAGAAAGGAACAGAGGAATCTCCAGAAAGAATGACAAAGCAAGTAATAAAATGGTACTAAATTCATATCTGTCAATAAGCACTCTGAATGCAAATGGACTAAATGCTCTAATAAAATTCATAGGGTGTCATAATGGATAAAAATAACAAAACCCATCTATTTGCTGCCTATGAGAGACTCATTTTAGACCTATAGACACCTGCAGACTGGAAGTGAGGGGGTAGAGAACCATTTATCATGCTAATGGATGTCAAAAGAAAGCCAGAATAGCAATACTTCTATCACACAAACTAGATTTTAAGCCAAAGAGGTGAAGAAAGGTTTTATATCATAATAAAGCGGTCTATCCAATAAGAAGATCTAACAAGTGTAAATATTTGGGTACTCCCCCAATTTGGGATGGCTTTAATGACACACTGGATCAGATAGACTTGACAGATATATTCAGAACACTTCATCCTGAAGCAGCAAAATACGCATTCTTTTTGAGTGAACATGGGACATTCTCTAGAATAGTTCACATAGTAGGTCTCAACAAGTACAAATATTTGAGATTGTACCATGCATAATTTTGGATCGAAACACTATGAAACTTGCAGCCAACCACAAGAAAAAAAGTTAGAAAGACCACATGCTACTAAAGAATGAATGAGTCAACCAGGAAATTAAAGAAGAAATAAAAAAAAAATATGGAAGCAAATGATAATGAAAATACAACTGTCCAAAACCTTTGGGATGCAGCAAAAGTAGTTATAAGAGGGGAGTATATAGCAATAAAGGTCTATCTCAAGAAGAAAAAAAAATCTCAAATACGTAACCTAACCTAATACCTAAAAGAGCTAGAAAAAGAACAACAAATGAAGCCTAAAGCCAGCAGGACAAGGGTAATAATAAATATTTGAACAGAAATAAATAATACAGAAACAAACATCAACCAAAAAAGCAGTAGAAAAGATCAATGAAATCAGGAGTCGGATTTTGAAAGAATTAATAAAACTGATAACCCCCTAGCCAAACTTCTCAAAAAGAAAAAAGAAAGGACATAAATAACTGAAATCAGAAATTAAAGGGGAGGGATCAAAACCAACACCACAGAAATAAAAACAGAGTATTATGAAAAATTATATGTCAACAAGTTGGGCAATCTGGGAGAAATGGACAAATTCCTAGAAGCATATAAACTACTAAAATTGAAACAGGAAGAAGTAGAAAATTTGAACAGACCCATAACAAAGAAATAGAATCAGTAATCAAAAATCTCCCAACAAACAAAAGTTCAGGGGCAGATGGCTTCCCAATGGAATTCTACCAAACATTTAAAGAGTTAATATTTATTCATTGCAAACTGTTACAAAAAATAGAAATGGAAGGAAAGCTTCCAAATTCATGCTATGAGACCAGCATAACCTTGATTACAAAACCAGTCAAAGACCCCACTAAAAAGGAGAATTACAGGCCAATATCCCTGGTGAACATGGATGCAAAAATTTTCAACAAAATACTAGCATATTGAATCCAATGCTACATTAAAAAAATCATTCACACAATCAAGTGGGATTTACTCCTAGGTTGCAAGGGTAGTTCAGTATTACAAATGAATCAATATAATATACCACATTAATTAAAGAAAGGATAAGAACCATTGACCTTCTGTATAGATGCATAAGAAGCATTTAATAAAATACAGCATCCATTCTTTATAAAAACCCTGACCAAAATAGGGATAGAGGGAATGTACCTTAACATCATAAAAGCCATATATGAAAGACCCACAGCTAATATCATCCTAAATGGGGAAAAACTGAGAGTGTTTCCTCTAAAGTCAGGAAGAAGAGCAGAATGTCCACTCTCAACCATTGTTATTTAACATAGTACTGGAAATGCTAGCCTTAGCAATTAGACAAGAAAAATAAAAGGCACCCGTATCAGCAAGGAAGATGTCAAACTTTCCACTATTGTAGAAGACATCACACTTTATGTAGAAAACCATTTCAAAGTGGATGAAATACCTAAATATGAGACAGGAAACCAGAAAAATCCTAGAGTTGAACACAAGCAGCAACCTCTTTGACATTGACCCTGGCAACTTCTTAACCAGACATTTCTCCTGAGTCAAGGTAAATAAAAGCAAAAAAGAAATATTGGAACTTCATCAAGATAAAAAAAAAAAAAAAAACTTCGGCACAGTGAAGGAAACAATCAACACACCTATTGTTTTGTCTTTCTGAAGGCAACCTTCATAATGGGAAAAGATATTTGCAAATGACATATCTGATAAAGGTTTGATATCCAAAATCTATAAAGAACTTGTCAAACTCAACACCCAAAAAACGCATACTCCAGTGAAGAAATGAACAGAAAACATGAAGATATTTTTCCAAATAAGATATTCAGATGGCCAGTAGACACATGAAAAAATACTCGACCTCACTCATCATGAGGGAAATACAAATCAAAACTACAATGAGATACTACCTCACACCTGTCATAATGGCTAAAATTAACAACACAGGAAACAATAGATGTTGTCAAGGATGCAGAGAAAGGGGAACCCTCTTACACTGTGGGTGGGAATGCAAACTGGTGTAGTCACTCTGGAAAACAGTATGGAGTTTCCTCAAAAAGTTAAAAATAGAACTACCCTACAATTGCATTAGTAGGTATTTACCCAAAGAATACAAAAATACTAATTTGGAGGGACACAAGCACCCCAGTGTTTATAGCAGCAAAATGTTTATAGCAGCAGGAGCCAAATTATGGAAAGAGCCCAAATAGCTCATTGGATGAAGAATAGATAAAGAAGATGTGGTGTGTGTGTGTGTGTGTGTGTGTGTGTGTACATATTCAGCCCCCAGAAAGAATGAAATCTTGCCATTTGCAGTGATGTGGATGGAGCTAGAGAGTATTATGCTAAGCTAAATTGGTCAGTCAGAGAAAGACATATACCATATGATTTCATTCATGTGGAATTTAAGATGGAACAGATGAACATGGGAAAATAAAAAAAAAGAGACAAGCAAACCAAGAAACAGACTCTTAACTATAGAGAACAAACTGGGAGTTGCTGGAGGGGAAATGGGGGGGGGATGGGTTAAATAAGTGATGGGTATTATTCAGGGCATTTGTAATATGCACTGGGTGTTGTACATAAGTGATGCATCACCAAATTCTACTTCTGAAACTAATATTACCCTTCATGTTAACTAACTGGAATTTAAATAACTTGAAACAAAGAAAAAATAATTTGTACATTAAAGAAATTCAGGTTGGGGGGCCTGGGTGGCTCAGTTGGCTAAATGTCTATCTTGAGTTCGGCTCAGTCATGATCTCATGGTCATGAGATGGAGGGCTCTGTGTGGGTGTGGGGCCTGCTTGAGATTCTCTCTCTCCTTCTCTCTCTGCCCCTCCCCTGCCTATCTCTCTCTCTCTAAAACAAAAAAGAAATTCAGGTTATTTTTTATTTTTACACTTTGAGAAATCCTTACATTTTTAGGTTTTACATGTAAATCATTGGTATGTTTTGAACTCATGTTTCTGTATGGTACATGCATGTATCAAAGTTTTTGTTTTGTTTTTTTTTTGATATAGGTATCTAATTATTCCAGCAAAATTTGTTGAAAAGACTATATAGAAAACTTTTGCTACCTATAGGTGTGTCTATTTCTGGACCTCCTCTTCTGCTTCATTGATCTATTTGTCTGTCTTTATGCCTGTAGCACATAGTCTTGATTTTATGGCATTATAATAAATCAACATCAGATAGTGAATCTCCTCCAATTTTATTCTTCTTTCAAAGTTGTCTCTTCAGTCCTTCACATTTTCTTATGAATTTTATTTTATTTTATTTTATTTTTAACATGAAATTATTGTCAAATTGGTTTCCATACAACACCCAGTGCTCATCCTAACAGGTGCCCTCCTCAATACCCATCACCCACCCACCCCTCCCTCCCACCCCCCATAAACCCTCAGTTTGTTCTCAGTTTTTAAGAGTCTCTTATGTTTTGGCTCCCTCCCTCTCTAACCATTTTTTTTCTTCCCCTCCCCCATGGTCTTCTGTTAAATTTCTCAGGATCCACATAAGAGTGAAAACATATGGAATCTGTCCTTCTCTGTATGACTTATTTCACTTAGCATAACACTCTCCAGTTCCATCCATGTTGCTACAAAAGGCCATATTTCATTCTTTCTCATTGGCACATAGTATTCCATTGTGTATATAAACCACAATTTCTTTGTCCATTCATCAGTTGATGGACATTTAGGCTCTTTCCATAATTTAGCTATTGTTGAGAGTGCTGCTATAAACATTGGGGTACAAGTGTCCCTATGCATCAGTACTCCCGTATCCCTTGGGTAAATTCCTATCAGTGCTATTCCTGGGTCATAGGGTAGGTCTATTTTTAATTTTTTGAGGAACCTCCACACTGTTTTCCAGAGCGGCTGCACCAGTTTGTATTCCCACCAAGAGTGCAAGAGGGTTCCCGTTTCTCCACATCCTATCCAGCATCTATAGTCTCCTGTTTTGTTCATTTTGGCCACTCTGACTGGCGTGAGGTGATATCTGAGTGTGGTTTTGATTTGTATTTCCCTGATGAGGAGCGACGTTGAGCATCTTTTCATGTGCCTGTTGGCCATCCGGATGTCTTCTTTAGAGAAGTGTCTATTCATGTTTTCTGCCCATTTCTTCACTGGATTATTTGTTTTTCGGGTGTGGAGTTTGGTGAGTTCTTTATAGATTTTGGATACTAGCCCTTTGTCCGATATGTCATTTGCAAATATCTTTTCCCATTCCGTTGGTTGCCTTTTAGTTTTGTTGGTTGTTTCCTTTGCTGTGCAGAAGCTTTTTATCTTCATGAGGTCCCAATAGTTCATTTTTGCTTTTAATTCCCTTGCCTTTGGGGATGTGTCAAGTAAGAAATTGATGTGGCTGAGGTCAGAGAGGTTTTTTCCTGCTTTCTCCTCTAGGGTTTTGATGGTTTCCTGTCTCACATTCAGGTCCTTTATCCATTTTGAGTTTATTTTTGTGAATGGTGTAAGAAAGTGGTCTAGTTTCATCCTTCTGCATGTTGCTGTCCAGTTCTCCCAGCACCGTTTGTTAAAGAGACTGTCTTTTTTCCATTGGATATTCTTTCCTGCTTTGTCAAAGATTAGTTGGCAATACTTCTGTGTTCCAATTCTGGAGTCTCTGTTCTATTCCATTGGTCTATGTGTCTGTTTTTGTGCCAATACCATGCTGTCTTAATGATTACAGCTTTGTAGTAGAGGCTAAAGTCTGGGATTGTGATGCCTCCAGCTTTGGTCTTCTTCAATATTACTTTGGCTATTCAGGGTCTTTTGTGGTTCCATACAAATTTTAGGATTGTTTGTTTTAGCTTTGAGAATAATGCTGGTGCAATTTGATTGGGATTGCATTGAATGTGTAGATAGCTTTGGGTAGTATTGACATTTTGACAATATTTATTCCTCCAATCCATGAGCATGGAATAATTTTTCTTGTGACAATGGATTCTATGTTTCAGCTTCTTTGAATGTCTCATAATTTTTATTAGATTGCAGACATTGTCATTTTTACTTATTGAGTGCTGTGTTTATATGTCTATAAATATTTTTGTGTTTTGTTCCTGAAATACATTAAGGTAACTTGGAAGTAATTTGGTTCTTTTGGGTCTTGCTTGTAAGCTTTGTTATTCAGGCCTGGAGCAATGTTTATTTTTGGTTAGTGGTTCTCAATTACAGGTGATTTTGGCCTGCAAAGTATATACTTGTTATATCTGGAGACATTCTTTATTTTCACTACTAGGTGATGGTAGTAGAGGTAGAGTGCTTCTAGAATCTAGTTGATAGAGGCCAGTGATGCTGCTGAACATAGTACAGTACAAAGGATAGCTTCTCCTAATTCAATAAAAAACTATACAGATCAAAATGTCGGTAGTGCTGAGACTGAAAACCCTGGCCTACAAAAATGATGATGAGTTTGTGCATTAAGGAATAGGAATGATAAGGAGAAGAGAAGCCCAAACTGAGAATCATTTCTGAGGTCAAATAAAAAGAATTTGAATCCCAACTACATGAATATTAAGAGAGAAGTCAGTGGTGAAAAAAAGTAAAGTGGATGCTTATGATTCCATTAATTTGGATCAAGAACAGTGAGAAAGAAGACTTTAGAGAAAATTAAGGGCCGCTTCTAAAATTGAAAAGACAGAAAATTGTTTCCTCTTCTGGTAGATTTGATGAATGTGGAAGAAAGCTAACAGAACTTTCGGTCATCACATTTGTAACACTTGACGATTGCAAGCTACTGTACAACTCAGAAAATATTTGTGAAAATTAAGTAGAAAATCTTTTAAATTAAGTTTAAAATTTATTTGATTTTTGTTTCTTGATGCATGATTTATTGTTATATCACATTGTTGACTCAAACATAATATCAGGACTTGTTGAGATCAAGGTTTCTGTTCCAACATACAAGGTTCATATATCCCTGATCTTCTTGCATACCCTTCCCCAGTTGACGGAATGGTGAGACAGCACTGTCTTACTACTAAATTGTCATGTGTAACTTCTTTCCACATTCCCATCTGTCTGTGTATTATCAGCATGTGAATGTAAGAAAGTCATAGAAATAAGATAAATATTTACTACAGCTAAATATAAAGCTATCCCAATAAAATATTTAGGGGAAATTCTTTCCCAGAGGAAATATCATGAAATAATGTTGGACCTATTAAGTTCAAGTTTATCTAGCCTGGAAATATTCATTAAGAAGAGGAATGTAGATATTGAGTTTGGAAGAAAGGGTAAGGCTAGGGATATAGCTAACATATACATGGAGGCTTGGCAATAGAAAAGAACATGGAAAGTGTGCAAAGCAAGAAATAGAATGGAAAGAAATGGAGGAAAAGAAATCTGAGAAAATGTAATGTAACACAAGAAGGTTTTATAATGTGAGAGTTCATACAATCAAAGGGGAGTTCATATAATCCCCTTTCTACAGACTCTCAAATAGTATAACCTTAAGTTTCTTATGTCTTAAATCAGGGACAAAAAAAGAGATTTAAATAGCTTTCTGATATATTTGTAAATATGAACATCATGTGAATGAAAACTTGGTAAAGTAGAAAAAGGCTACAAATTTTTATAATAGATTATTTTACAGGGGCATATAGGAAAACTTAACATGATATGAAGTAATTATTGCACAGTGATTTTAATTTTTTAATTTTTTTTTAACGTTTATTTATTTTTGAGACAGAGAGAGACAGAGCATGAACGGGGGAGGGTCAGAGAGAGAGGGAGACACAGAATCTGAAACAGGCTCCAGGCTCTGAGCCATCAGCACAGAGCCTGACGCGGGGCTTGAACTCATGAACCGCGAGATCATGACCTGGGCCGAAGTCAGACACTTAACCGACTGAGCCACCCAGGTGCCCCCACAGTGATTTTAATGAACCATTTTCTTTTGGTATAGTTTTGTTCTCAGTCTACTGAGAGAAACAGTACATATTTGGGGTTGAAATTGGCACCAAACATCAAGATGACTTACATATCTTCATTCTTGCAATTAGGCATAAACTCTTCTAGAATTCCTTGCAGTATTCACTGTGACATTTTTTTTTTAATTTTTTGTAAATTTTATTCATTTTTTGAGAGAGAGACAGAGCATGAGCAGGGGAGGAGCAGAGAGAGAAGGAGACACTGAATCCGAAGCAGGCTTCAGGCTCTGAACCGATAGCACAGGGACCAACGCGGGGCTCAAACTCACAAACTGTGACCTAAGCCAAAGTCGGACGTTTAACCAACTGAGCCACCCAGGCGCCCCTATTCACTGTGACATTGTAATAACTGCCATGTAAAGAACAAATAATAACTACTAGTTGACTCTTGGACAGCAGGTTGTCACTGAAACTCCCAACAACTGAAGAGTCCCATAAGCATACTATCCATCTCCTTTCTCCCTTCAGTTTGACAGTTTCTGATTTCTTAGTTAATAAATGTTGTTTTCCCTCCACATCTAGGAGTTGTTTGTTCTCTAAAGCAGAGAACAAAGGTTAAAGAAATAGTTATATTATGAAATACTAAGATTTATTTTCCATCTGCCTGCTCACTTGTGTTTCTTCATTAATTAAGTCTATGAAGAAAAGTGTTATTCAGAGTGTGAAATATCATTACTGAGAAATAGTTCTGAGAAAACTGATATTTTGTGGGTTCACCCAGAATTTTCAAATATTTTAGAGTAGACTTGGTAGTAAGCTTATGTCTGGACTTCTATTAAAAATCAAATATTAAGCACAATTTGAAGAACATTGTGTTCTTTCGTCATATTTTCAGAAATGTCTACTTAAGAAAATTAACATTTGTTTGACTTTAGAGTATATGTTTTCCTAAACTGAGCATATTTTATACAATAAGTATGAAACTTCATACACCACAAGTTATAAGGGTTCTGATATGCACTAGTAATAATGATGCAAAAACTATAAATAATGTTTTTAATGGTATTCACAAAGTAAAATACATTAAAAACATGGAGAAATATATGGGCTTGATAACATTCATTCATTCATCCACTCATTCTTGAATTTATTCATTCAAAATATTTACTGATTATCTGCTGTTTCAGCAGCTCTGGGTATAAAATGGTGAACAGGTGAGCCATTAAGGAAATCAGAAACTAGTGGAAAGGGGAAAGATATGTAGATGATGATCACTCCACAACAGTATTGTTTTGCCTATTCTGTTATATAAAGAGTCCTTTAATAAAAGAGAGCCAAAGCACAGTGTTCGTAATTTAACCTATATCTTGATGGATCCTATCCCAGTATAACCTGTATTTGTTCTTTAATGCATTACAGGTGTGCTACAATATTCTGTTGTCAATGACAGCATCTTATTTTTCAGAGAAACGTATATTTTCCATGGCATCTATCTATCTATCTATCTATCTATCTATCTATCTTTATTTGTTTGTTTGTTTATTTATTTATTTATTTATTTATTTATTATTTACACAAGTTTTTGAGAAAACTTGTGTGAGCACATGCAATAGGGATAAAACATAACCTTCTTTATTATCCAGTATATTGTGAATGAGAAAGAAGTTAAGGCAGCTGGGCTGTGATCCATCTGCTCCCTTTTCCAGAAGGATGCTCCTGGGGCGGTGGTGGGGAACCAGGGGAGAAAGTAGCCGACTTGGCCCAGTCTCCTTTTCAGCTGCACCTCTGAGTAAAACAAACAAACAGGTGAAATTTCTTAAAGAAAAAGAGCTATTTGTAGAATGATCATAGCAGAATGTCCCTGGCTAAAAATTACTGATGGTAGATAAACCTGAAGTCTATGAGTTTATGAAAGCATAGGTCTCCAGGAAATGTCATATAAGCTATACAACTCTATGGATTATAAAATGGAGATGTTTTATAACTTAAATGTTTTCTGATGAGTAAAGGAAACCTCGCCTCACACTTGGAGACCTCATCTATGATTCAGGGCCAAGGAGTATGTACCTTAGGTAGGAAAAAAAGAACACCGGGGGACAAACAAGATGTCCCAGATATGTCTTTATTTCACTTATGCTTCTTAAGGATCTATATCCTTGGGATTATTAGGTCTTACAAGGGAGCAGAATTAGGAGACCAGAAAATGTCAGTGTATAAAATATTGGTGGATACACAACGGGCACGATGATCTGCAGGCCAGATGGTTCTCTATCTTCTTTCTAATATCAGAGCACTTTAAGATGCCCAGTTATAGGGATAGGGTCTTTATATCAGCAACAATAAAATTTTTTAAAAGGTGCAAAGGATGGGGGCGCCTGGGTGGCTCAGTCAGTTAAGCGTCCGACTCTTGGTTTTGGCTCAGGTCATGATCTCACAGTGGGTGAGTTCGAGCCCCGCAATGGGCTCTGTGCTGGCAGCGCGAAGCCCGCCTGGGAGTCTCTCTCTCTCACTCCATCTCTGCCCCTCCCCTATTCATGCTATCTCTGTCTCTCTCTAAAATAAATAAATAAACTTAAAGAAAAGGTTCAATGGTTCAAATGTGATGGAAAGTAGCCAAATTGCAAATAGTTTCAAATTACGTTAATAATCTTTTGGCCAAATTACTAATCAATAATTTAGACCAGAGTGTTGGGTAGCTATTAACCTATGAGACAAATATGGCCCACTGTCTATTTTTTTTAATAAAGTTTTGTTGGCTTATAGTGTTTTGTTTGCATATTGACTATGATTGCTTTCACAGTACAGTGGCAGAGTTGTGGTAAGTGCAACAGGGACCATATGGGGCCCACAAAGCCTATAATATTTACTGTCTGGCTTAACCCTGATTAAGTCTCCATTTTATATCACAATGTATTATAATAAAAACAAGAATTCATTCATGTTTATAGAGATCTTTATAATTTGTTAAAAATTTTGCCATAATTTAACTATATCTTTTTAGGTAGGTGAGGATGATTTTATTATTCTTCCAATTTAATAATGTGGTAACTTCACTTACATCAGTGTATTCATATTCTTTGAACTAATGATTATGTTTTGGGGTATATGTCTTTAAAAATAAAAATACAGAAAAATCATTAGTATGCAATTATTAAATATAATGCCATTTTCAGTGGTTAACAAATGGAAGACAGTTGTTAATTATGACATAAGTACTGGACTGAATGTTATGTAATCATTAACTATTTTAATTAGGAGAAATATTCAGTAATGGAAAAAGTCTATTATGCATGTTACACAAAACAAGTAGACATCAAAGTGGTGTGCATTATGAATATAATTAGGTATAGAGGCATGTTTAAAGGACAAAGGAAATACATAAGACTATAATAATTATGTTAGAGTAATACTATGATAATCTTTGAATGTGTTTGATGTGTCTAGGCTGTAGTCCCAAATTATTTAATCAAACACAAACCTAGGCGTGGCTGTGAAGGCGTTTTGTAGGTGTTATTAAAATCCATAATCAGTTGACTTTAAGTAAGAAAGATTATCCTAGATAACCTGGGCAGGATCGATTAAATCTTTTGAGAAGCCTTAAAAATAGAGCTCAGGCTTCCTTGATGAAAAGCAAAGTCCATTTCAGCATTTTCAGCTTTATAAGAGTTGGAGCCTGCCCTTCCTTAAGTCTTGTACTTTGGATTTTAGACTTATCTAGCAGCCCTCACCATCTTGTAAGTCAGTTATTTGTAATAAATACTTCAATATATATCTCTTGCTCATTCTACTGCTCTGATTGAACCTTGACTGATACAGATTTTGGTAACTGGAAGTAGACCATTGCTGTGACAAATCCCTCAAAATATGGAAGTGAGTTTGGAATTGCATAATAGGTGGACACTGAGGAATTTTGAGAAGTATGATTGAAAAAGCCCACATTGGGCACCTCTGTGGCTAAATCTGTTAAGCCTCCTCCTCTTGATTTTGGCTCAGGTCAAGATCTCACAATTTGTGAGATCAAGCCCAGCATCAGGCTGTGAACATGGAGCCTGTTTGGAATTATCTTTCTCCCTCTCTTTCTGCCCCACCCCCACTCACACTCTCTTTCTCTCTCAAAATAAATAAGCTTTAAAAAAAAGAAAAAAACCTACATTGCCTTGAACAGACTGTTAGTGGGTGTTAGCAGCTCTCTTAGAACGAAGCAAGGGAATACATAAATCATCGGAAACAAAACAAAATATTTGTAGAAATATGGACATGGAAGGAGCTGCTAATAAGGGCTAAGGTGAAAAAGAGAAACTTATTATTGGAAACTAAAGAAAAGGAAGTCCTTGCTGTATAATGGCGGAGAGCTTAGCTGAATTGTGTTCTTTAGTTATGTGGAAGAAATCCTTGTCTTTCTAGACTGCACAAGATGTGAAAATCAGGTTTGTTGTCAGGAAAGTATGCTCTTAAATGAAAGCCGAGGGTGTGGCTGGAAAACTTTTATTTAGTGGATCAGAAGGATAAAAAGGTCAGAGTATTCAGTTACATAGAGGGCTCTTTGAAGAGATTAGGCATGTGATTCATTGGTCTTCTTGGCCATATCAGCAGAAGCCAGGAATGATTATCCAAGAGGAACGTGGAGAACTCTTGTCTCGAAAGAATTCTCATAACATAAATGGGAGAGCCACAAATTTCTTGACAATGTTATACCAGCAGAAAACACTGCCACCTTGGTTTAAAAGGGATATACCCAACAGGTTAATAAAACAAATGAACTGAAAACATGTTCTACCTTTGAAGAGCAAGAAAGAATGATACCTAAGGCAGAATCAGGAGCCCAGAAAGTGGAATCACAAGGCACAGAGGATTATTTCCAAGACTTGAAACCAAATGGAGCTCTCCCAGATGATATAGAAATTGATACCAAATTGGGACCAGTAACACTTTTTAAACAATTTGTCTCCCCTTTTACCTGAGAATGTCTATAAAATGTTATCCCGTATCTGCACACCATTTTATTATGTATGCAAATAACTTGTTTCTTGAGTTTCACTGGTTCACAGCTGGAGATGCATTGTGACTAAGGATGAATTATATCCAGAACCTCAGCCAAAGCTGATTTAGATAATGAGAGTGGGGCTTTTGAACTGATGATATTTAGATAACATATTTGAACTTTGAGTTGATGCTATAATTGATTGAGACTTTGGAGAATATTAAAATGAATTTAATATATTTTGAATTTGAGATAGATGTAACTATTTCAGGGCCAGAGGGTAAGCTGTGAGGGGCAGAATAATGCTCTCACCTCAAAGATATGCATATTCTAATGCTGAGACTCTGAATAAGTAGCAAGGGGGGGAATAAAGTGGTAGATATAACTGAGGTTTCTAGTCAGCAGGAACATTAAGATAAAGAGATTGTTCTGGGTTATCTAAAATAATCCAATAATGCAATTCCAACAGAACTTTAGTGTCCGAGTAATGCAATGAGAAAAAGATTCAGCTGACCACCGTTGGTTTGGAAGATGGAAGGGGGTAACTGTAGAAGTGGAAAAGGCAACAAACAAACAAACAAAAAACCTAAAGTCATTCTTCCTTAGAGCTTCCAGAAAGTAATGTGATCCTGCTAACACTTCAATTTTAGTTCAGTGAGATTCATTTCAGACTATGACCTGCAAGCCAAAACATGATAAATTTTCGTGTTGTTTTAAGCCACTAAATTTATGATCATTTTTATAGCAGTAATAGGAATGGAAAACACAGATTTAGAGGTAAAATTTTTCTTCCCCTTTCCCCCAAATTCTCTGCACTGTCTATATTATATTTGCAATTGAAAATACTATTTTTTCTCAGTTTCGGAAAAGATTGGACATGCTCCCAATATTCCGAAGATATTAGATAGAAGAGCAAGAATTTAAACCTATGACTCCTAAGTCGTATATGCTATCTACTGTACCACCCACACTGACCTAAATATGATTAAACGGTGAAAAAAAAAAAATAAAGAGGATATAGCCTGGATGTCATTTTGTAGATTTATACATTCAGCCAGTAATGATTATGCTTCTTCCAGGGGCCTGCTTTATAGAAAACATTGAACATACAAATCTAACAAGAGGGTGCCTGCTCTAGACAAGCTAAATGTTACAGTATATGACAATTTAAAAGTCTAAAGTTGCTGTGTTGTGAAAGTAATCTTTTGTCATGACAAAAATGCATGTGGGAGTCCAGAGAAATAAATTTTGATACATATGATGGATGGGATCATATTCTGAGAGCTAACATATCAGACACTTTCACATTGACTTAGTGTAAAAAATCACTAGAGATGTATTGGCTTGGGAGAACGGTCGTGAAATCATTTAAACAAGATTTCTCTAGTGTCTTTATAGAAAGAGATTCAAAAATGGAAACAGAGTAGGAGATGCCAATTAAAAAAAAAAAAAAAACTCTTATAGTAATTCGGATGCAGGGCCATGAGAGATTAACTCAATAAGTAGTGGTAAAAACAGAGGGAAAGGAATGAATATGAATATTTTTAAAAGAAATATTTATATATTTTCATAACTCTTTGACCTGATGAAAAGAAAGAAGAAATAATCATTGTGACTGTATATTTATAATCTATGAGGCATGAAATCACATCAGACCCAGCAATAGATCTAGTCTGTGTGTGTCAATGTCTAAAGTAGAAAAGGTCAGTCCAGTAGGGTTCTCTGAGATTAAATGAAAGCCTTTAAAGAGAAAAAAAAATGGTTTGGGGCTCAGGAACTGGCATCTACTCTGTGGTAGGTAACATTTGCAAGAAATGGAGTAAGGAACAGTCTGTGAAAAGGAAAATAAGATGCATCCCTAGGGGGTTGGGGAAGACAGTCTATGGGCGCAAAGTACCCAACGCTTGAAAGAAAAAATGGACCTGAGATTTAATCAATAGAAGATCCTAAGAGAATTTTCCAACAACCAACAGGCAGATAGAGCTAATAGTTTTGGGCAAGTGGGCTTTACCTCTGATATACCATAAGGCTGTCTGTCACCTGGCCCTGAATTCGTAGAGAATATGATTTGACTGTTACCATCACCTCATTATATGTCTAGCAAAATTACATCTATGGAATTGCATTATATGCCTTTGTAAAGAACCTAATGTTGTTTTTTATATAAATCTTTGAATTTCATAATGAAAAACCATGTATGTTCCTAAAATGTGACAGTCAGCAAATGTATTAGGATTCATATATAAATAATGTGTGATTCCTACTTTTAAAAAACTTAAAATCTAATTTTACTTATTTATACTCATTGATCAGAATCGAATGCATTGCTATATTTAAAAATCTGGTCTTGGGGAAGAAATTCCTAAATATTGAAAATTGGCTGAAAAGTGAATCTTAAGTGAATGCACTCATTTTTAATTAGGTCAATATTTGTATTTCAACGATAATGATTTAAATATAAATGAGGCCCCATTTTCTTGCTTTTTAGACAGAATGTAACTACTTTACAGTCAGAAGTCTGGTTTTAAAGAAAAATATGGCAGATGTTGTGTGCCCTCTAGTGGCCACAAGGTATATCTTTACATCTAGCCGGAAGTTCGTTTCAGTGGTTTTGTCCAGAGCATTCTTCCACATGCCAAACATACTAATTTTATTAACATCACATTTTAAATATTCCATTAATTCTTACTTTATCTTAACTGCAATAGTTCAAAGTCCAATTCTAACCTTTTAGTATATGGAAAACATATGCTAAAGATTTCCTAGAGAAAATTTTGTAACCACAGAAAATTTTGTAAAAGGCCACATCCAATAAATGCAAAAGAGAAAATATGCAAATTAAATTATCCCCCAAATAAGTATATAGCTCATATTGCCCATTGTGTTAATATGGACCAAAAGAAAAACTGAGAACATCTGGATACTAAACTGCTCTATTAGTCAGGGTTCTACAGAGAAACAGAACCAATGGGGTTTATAGAGAGATGTATTTTTATGGAATTGGTTCACATGATTGTGGAGGCTGGTGAGTCTGAAATCCATAGGGCAAACCAGAAGGCTGGAAATTTATGGAAGAGTTAATAATGCAGTCTAGAATTCAAAATCGGCAGGGTATGAGTTAATGGTGCAGTCTAGAATTCAAAATCTGCGGGGCAGGACAGCAGACTGAAAACTCAGGCAGGATTTTTATGCTGTAGCCTTAAGATAGAATTCCTTTTCTTGTTTGTTTGTTTTTTTTTAGCATTTTTTAAAATGTTTTATTTTATTTTATTTTCGAGAGAGACAGAGCGTAAGCAGGGGAGGGCAGAGAGAGAGAAAGACACAGAATCAGAAGCAGGCTCCAGACACCGAGCGTGCCTGTACAGAGCTAGATGTGGGGCTCAAACCCACGAACCGTGAGATCATGACCTGAGCCGAAGTCGGACGCTTAACCAACTGAGCCACCTAGGTGCCCCGACCTTTTCTTGTTTTTAAAGCCTTTAACTGTTGGCACACTTACATTATATAGGTTAATCTGCTTTACGTAAAATCCAGTGATTGTAAACATTAACCACGTTTGCAAATACCTTCACAACAACATCTAGACTAGTATTTGAACAAACAACTAGGCATTATAGCCTAGTCAAGTTGATACATAATAAAAACTGCTATCATTATCAAGAACCGTTTTAAGTGCTTTAAATGTATTAAACCATTTTTTTTTGTTTTCATCATAATTCAATGAGGCAGATGCTCTTTGTAACCCATTCAAAGTAAACTGAGGCGCATGTTGGTATAACAACTTGCCTAAGGGTCATAGTCAGTAAATGAGGGATTTGGGATTGAACCAGTGTCCTTGTTTTAAATACTAAACATTGATGTTTCAATGTATCTATATTACATTTTTTTCACAAAATATTTCAGGTACACACAAAAAAAAATAATATAGAATATTGAACACCCTGTGCTTCCCAGTCAGCTTTGTCAGATTTTACCTTCAAAGTCAGATTTGGCTTCATTATTTTTTTTATTTTTTAAAATAAATAAATCATTCAAGACACAGTTGAGGTCAGTTGCATATCTCTTCCTAATTCCGTAATTCACTCATCCCTTCAGAAGTACCCACTCTTCTGAATTTGGTTTTTATCATTTCTATGCATGTATTCTAGAAATTTTAAACACAGATTTATATTAATAAATATTACATTATATCCTTTTTCTTGTTTTCAGGTTTAACTAAATGGTTCAGTATGATTTACAAATTACAGTTTGTTGCGTTAAAAAACACATTTTGGGGATTTATGTATGCTGATACCTGAGGCTCTAATTCATTCATTTTAACCAGTTTAGTATTTATTGTCTGGATATATCACAACTTATTTCATTCTTTTGCTAATGGGCATTTGGGTTATTTCAAGATTTTCACAGTTGCAAATAATACAACAATTAGTATTCCATACAAGTGTTTATGTGTCTCCTGTGAGATTTTTCTCAGAGTATACTAAGAAGTTCAATGACTAGTGAGGAGGTAGGTTCTAAGGTGAGCTTCAAAGATTTTCCTTTCTCCAGTGTCCACACATTTGTATAACCCACTCCCCCACCTTGACTGAGCAACCCCCAAGATTTGCTTCTAATCAATAGGATATGGCAATCATTTCCATGATTCAGTTATGCTATATGACTATATCATAGCATACTAGAGCCAGACATTCTCCCTACAGGTGTCATGAAATCAGCAGTTATGTTGGAGAAGCCCATATGGCAAGAAACAGGAGACGGCCTCTAGGGTTTCAAGACTGCCTTTAACCAATAGCAAGCAAAAATTGGGATCTTTAGTTGTATAGACACAATGGATTGTTTTGGCAAACAACTTGAACTTGGAAGCTTATAGAAGGTAAAATATGTTCTCAAAGATGTTCGCATCCTAATCCTTGGACCCTGTGAATGTATTACTTTACATGGCAAAAGGACTTTGCAGGTGTTACAAAGGTAAAGACCTTCTGATGGGAAAAGCATCCTGGATTATCGAGGTGGACTCAATCTAATGATAGGAGATTTTAGAGCAGATAACTTTTCCTAACTTCTTCTTTTTAGTAGTTATGGAAAGAGGAGAAGAAGGATCAGAGAGATGCAACGTTGCTGGCTTGGAAGGTGGAGAAAGTACCACAAGGGATGTAGGCAGCCTCCAGAAGCTGACAAGGTAAACTAAAGTCCATAGTTGATATAACAGTCTGGTAAACTTTCCTTTTATTAACTGTAGCAAATATCTTTATCCTGAGTAAAGATCCTAATACCCCTGTCTTGATGGTAATAGTAAACTACTTGTTATAATGCACCTGGTGTATCTTTTTCCATCCATCCTTTTTTTTTTTTTCTTTTCAATAGGCTACTTTTTCGAGCAGTTTTAGGTTCACAGAAAAGTGAGTGAAAATTGTATAAAGTTTCTATATACCCTCTGTCCTCCCCTCCACAACCTCCCCTACTCTCAACATCCCCACCAGATAGGTACATTTGTTATAATTGGTGAACCTACATTGAAATGTCATTATCCCCAAAGTCCAAAGTTTATATTAAGGTTCACTCTTGATGTTGTACATTGTATGAGTTTTGACAAATGTGTAATGACATGTATCTATTGATAGAGTATAATGTATGTATACTATATATATTATTTACATATAAAATATATATTACAAGTATAAGTTATTACAACATAATTGCATACACACACAATATAATATAGTATTATTTCACTGCCCCCCAAATCCTCTGGGCTCTGTATGTTCACTGCTACCTCCCCACTAATGCTGGCAAGATCCCCAATGATCTTTTTACTGTCTCTGTAGTTTTGTGTCTTCCAGAATGTCATGTTGTTGGAATCATATAGTAGATAGCCCTTTCAAATTGGCTTATTTTACTTAGTAATTTGAATTTGTTTCTTCCATATTTTTTATAGCTTAGTAGCTCATTTTTTTTATGTTTGTTTATTTTCAGTTTTAACATTTCTATTTTTAAAATGCTTAAGAAATACATTTTTCATATCAAAGCATTTCATATTTGTGTTTAATTTTGAACATTTTCTCTATCACCTAAGTGGCTTCGCAGATAAGGAGATATTTGGGCTTACCAAGCAGTCACCAAAAAGGCTTCTAGTAGGATCTAGCCAATCAAATAATTTGTTTTAAAACAATCAATAGCACATATGTATATTTTTAAATAGCGTGTCTGTGTATATAATAGCAGTTTAATGTGTATTTCTAACATTGCATGATTCAAAACCAAGACTTTATGCTTTTCCATTTTTTAATGGATTAACAATAGAAACCTTCTGACATACAATTTTTGAAAGTTGTTGAAAAAGCAAAAGCTAGTTTTCAGTATCTCTATTCTTATGTCCAGATTCACCATGATACTGACACTGGACCGAAGAAGTGATTAAACACATTAGGTAGTAATTTATAATGTGTTATTTAAAGTCCAGGGGCGCCTGGGTGGCTCAGTCTGTTAAGCATCTGACTTCAGCTCAAGTTGTGATGTCATAGTGCATGAGTTCGAGCTCTGCGTCAGACTCTTTGCTGACAGCTCCGAGCCTGGAGCCTGCTTTCGATTCTATGTCTCCGTTTCTCTGTCCCCTCTGCCAGTCGTTCTCTCTCTCTCTCTCTCTCAAAACTAAATAAACATTAAAAAAAAAAAGTCCAAAGCTTTCTTAGAGGTTCTCTGAACCAGTGTGGGTACTTTTTTGTTGAAAATACATGATTAATCGTTTGTATCTATTTCACCTGTTTAAACCCAGTCTGCTTTAGTTCCCTGACCAATGGAATATAAAAGACCCATCCAGTGAACTTACATCTTGGTTCTGCTGAATCCTGATTTCCCACACTTACCTTGGTGGTCATGATCCAAAAATGAAGTATGTCCTGCCTCTGAGAAAATAGTCTGCAAGTTGTGCCTAGAAATCTCCATTCTCTCTCAAGGTTGTCTATGCTTTATCCTCTGCTGTGTCATATCTTGTACCTTTAGTAAAGCTTTATATTAATGTATGTTGGTTTATAACCTCCTTGGGAGCTTCCTGGGTGAAATCTAAAACTGGCCCCCATACTTGGAGGGCAAGGAGAGACCGAAGATAGGGGCAGGCCACTCCAGGTTGGTAGGTGGGAGTTTTAGTGAGCAAAGGGAACTTACATATAGGGCTTGTCTTGGGCAGCAGCAAGGTGAGTAGATCTTTGCACCTGCCCACCAAATCTTGAAAGTTATATGGAGGCCTCAACTGGGTTTATCACAGTGGGACTGTATACTTGCCAGATGGTCTCAGTGCCACATCACTATCTGAAGGCTATTATTTCTTAGGGGCAGCTTCTGGGAGTGGGGAAGGCAAGAAAAACCCACAATCCATAGATGGGGGTGTTGAAGAGCCTCTGATTGCTGGGGTGCACCTCATAGGTCAACTTGCAGTCATGTCTTCTTGATGACCTTCCCCAATAGTATACTCTGTGGCTACATGAGTTCTTTGAGTCACCTGACCCTGTGCAATTTGCTGTAGTTGGTGTTCCAGGCAGAATACTTGAAGTGGCCTTGGGTCTATAATTAAATGATGGATAAGGCTTAGTTTGGAGGAAAGGAAGATGAAATGGGATATGGAGGACCTTTGATGCCAGGCTAGCTCCCTCAGGTTGACTTTCAATTCAGTGGTATTGTGACCATTGACAGCAGGATAAACATGTCAACTTGGAAGTGGGTAGATCTGGAGCTGAAGGAAATACCCAAATGGATGAAAAAAGAAATTCAGACAGAAGGGAAGTCAGTCAAGAATTCTGTCCCTTGGCTGCTGTTAGCTGCTTTGGCAAAATGAGAGTCACTAAGAAAAAAACACGAGGCTTTTTGTCTGCCACGTTACCACCATTGATTCTGTCTGTAACAGGAAGGGACATGATGAAATCAGGGAGTAATATAAATACTTCTTTTGATCAGAATGTTATCCTGCCTAACTCATAATCACTAAAAAGATTATATAGGCTTTGAATGATGTAAGGGTAAAGGTGGGGCTCAAGAGATACCCCAAACCTGGAACATTGAAAGGGCTCAGACTGTCTACTTATTGCATAAATAGGGATATCTTAGCCTGTTGAACTGGTTGAGTCCAGAAGGCAGGGTTATGTGAAAATACCTTGAGAGGGGTAATAGTCCAATTGCACTCTTATATGAAGCTGAGTAATCCTGAGGGCACTGAAATGTTTAAAGTACAAGCACCTTAAGAATGATCATATGATGATGAAGTATATTCCAAATTTAGGCTTTTAACCCAAGAAATGATTTATGTGTAAATGGGACTCACATGCTTGGGATTCTTGTATGGCCCTCCTGTTGAGAGCATAAAAGCATGTGAGAGAAGCTGTCACAGATGTACTGGCTCAACTCCTAAAGAGTTAAGTGATGGGAAAAATACTATTCAGAGGAAAAAAGGTACTTTAAGATTATAAGGGATGGAAAAACCTTAGGACAATTAAACAGAGTGGGATATAGTTCATTAAAAATGTCATGAAAAAGGAATACGTTGCTGGAAAGATTATGTGGCCCATCAGCACCAACTCCAGAAGTTATAGAAAAGATTTGTTCACTTTATCCTAGTCATAGTGAATTTTTAAAAATCTTATGGTGATAGGGAAAAAATAAGGATCCTCATAAACAGCAGTGATTAAAACCAGGTGAGTTAAAGAAGATAGATCAGGTTGGTCCCAGACTGGAAAGTGGGGTGCCATCAGTAGCAGGGTATCCAAGACCTTTTGCATTGGTGTGAGTGAAATGTCGTGGGCGTGATGGAGAAATTTTATCAGAATTGTTCTATGTGGCTTATAGTTTACTGTCATACCTAAATCTGCTAGTAAAAAGCAAAAAGGCAACATAATTAAGTTATGGGGATGTGGTAAATTTTATGGCTTGAAGTAGAAATTTATGAACAAAGATTATTTATGGTTGTGTATCACCTTTACCAGAATGTATTATTCGAATATATGTGACATTTGAATGGGAGGAAAGGAAAGCTCTTCCTTTACTCAAACAATTAGATAAAAGAGATGTTGTAAAAATCTGCTCTATATACTGTTTTAATTGGGTGTACTAAATGGAAATCCTTAGAAAGATCTTACCCATTCAAGTGGTTAATTTAAAACAATATAGTATACCTGAGGGCCATCAATATATTCTTGATTTGGTTAAGGATATGTTAGACACAAGTATAATATCACCCACAAAATACTCTTTACTAATCAAATTTTACTTGTAAGAAAAGTTGAGGAATCCTGGAAGTTAATTGTAGACTATGGAAGACTGAAAAAAAATGGCTCCTCCAACAGCATCAACCATGCCTAATAGTATAACACCTCACATTTGCAACAAGCTAAGGAGGATTGGTATTCTGTGATTGATTTATCTAATGGTTTCTTTTTAAATTTCAATGATGGAAGAGACCCAAAATCATTGTGCATTCCTATTGGCAGAAATGTAAAATTGCAGCCACTGTGGAAAACAGTAGTTATGTTTTTAAAAAAAAATAAAAATAGAAATACCCTAGTATCCACTAATTCCACAATTAGGCATTTACTCAAAGAAAATGAAAACACTAATTTGAAAAGATATATCCACCCCTAAGGTTATTGCAGCATTACTTACAATAGCCAAGGTATGGAAGCAATCCAAGTGTCCATCAATATATGAATGGATAAAGATGTATATATATGATATGCATATGATAGGTATATATCATTATATATATCATGATATATATATCATGATATATATATATATACATATTATATATATTTCATTATCAATATTACTCAGCCCTAAAAAAGAAGGAGATCTTGCCATTTGCAACAATATGAGTGGACCTAGAGGCCATTATGCTAAATGAAATATGAGGAAAACAAATGCTATATTATTTCACTTATATGTGGAATCTAAAAAAAAAAACAAATGAATAAACAAACAAAAGCAGAAACAGACCTATAAATACAGAAAACAAGCTGGTAGTTGCCATAGGGAAAGGGGATTGGAGGGATGGACAAAAAGGGCAAGGGGAGTGGGAGGTATAGGTTTCTAGTTATGGAATGAGATAAAAAGGTACACCATAGGGAATATAGTCAATGGTATTATAATAGCATTTTATGGTGACAGATGGTAGCTATATTTGTGTAAAGTATAACATAGTTGTTGAAGCATTATGTCGTGTACCGGAAACTAATGTAACATTGTGTGTCACTTGTGCTTAAATTAAAAACAAACCTTTGTCTGTTCATGTTGGACAGAATCCAATACAGGTTTACTGAGTTTCCATTAGGGATAATTAAATTCTACTTAGTGCCATAACTAGTTCAATTTGATTCAGTTGAAATGTGCTGTTACACATTTTATTGATGATATAATGCTGATCTCCATCTGAAGATCAAGTTAAGATAATTAAAAATGCTGATTAATCATATCACTACCAGAGACCAGGTAAAAATGCAGGTTCAAGAATACATGGTAACATTCATGGGAATTATGTGGCCCAGAGGCATTAGCAACATTCCTCAAACAATGGAAAATAAGCTACTGTTTCTACCAGCTCAAAACTTGAAACAAAAATTAATTGGTTTGTTTTGTCTCATAAATTTAGTACCCACTCACAAAGTTACCAGAAAAAGAAAAGCTGAATGTGAATGGGACTGTGAACAATAGTAGCCTACCATGGAGTGTCAAAAAGCCATTACATAATGGATACTTCTGGAGTCCTACAACCTCAAAGATGATCGAATGATAAAAGTGCCAGCAACTCCAACCATACTTGCTGAGCCCTTGGCCAAAAGCTTGTTACTGCCTTCCAGTAGTAACCACTAAGATTTTTTACTTGAAATTTTCCTAATGTAATTCCCAGCTCTAGTCTCTGACGATTGTTCACTTGTTATTGTGCTTTAGTTAAACCTGCTTCTATTAGAAGGGTGTAAAATTATTTTGAGATCTGAAATACACATCATGGCATGCATCATGTAGAAACAACATTCTAACAGGGAAAGAAACCCAACAGATACTCATCAAATGGAAATGGACCACTGCAATACATAAAAATGTGGCTTCCATGCCTTTGGGTCCTTTGTTAGATTCCCACCCCCCCACCTCAAGTGACACCATTCAGTCTGGAAGGCATTGTGACAGGTAATTGGTTATACTTTGAATAAAGAAGGTAAAGATAAGTCTGCTTAATGCATGGAATTAAAAATTATGTTCCTTGTGGCATCAGAGGAACTAGATCATAAAAATAAGGATATGATAGGGAGTTTTATACATTTTTGGATAAAAGCCAATGAACTGAAAGTATGAAAGGACTGGAACATAAGAGGCATTTTACTCTAGAGTGCTACGTTATAAAAAACCTTATTAAGGAGGAAAGTCCAAGTTGAAGCCCATCAAAAACAAAAACACCTACAAATTTATAAACAAACACAACACAACTAAAGCCATAAATTGCACACCCACCTTTGGTCTTTGGATGGCTTCTTTGTTATAATAGATGAGCAGCCATGGAAGAATTTGAGCAATGCAATGATGGGCAGTAAAAAATGTATCCTACTATAGCCTGTCTGATGGGAAAGGATCCTGGGAGCTGCACCGGGACATCTCAGACCTCTTTAATGTTTGCCAATGCTTTGTTCCTACTGCTATATCATATTATTTAGCTTTATTTAAAGCTTAACATACATAATCTCTGAAGTCTTGAGATCCTGTCATTTGGCTCTGTATAATTAATTTAATCACACAAATCAAATTTTAAAACAGGCTCAAACAATATTTCTGTTTTTTTAAGGATCATGATTATCTAATCTTGTTATGGTTGAGTCTTCTAAATCTTATATAGGATAGAGTTTCCTTCGTGTGTTTATTTATTATAGACTTTGAAGTGTGTGATAATCTTTAGTGGGCTTTATATTGAGTAATTTTGTAGAGCTAAGGTGGAGGTCCCTCTAGAATGCTTTTGTGTTTGCTTTTGTAAGGTACCCCAGGCATTCCACCTCCAGAGGTTGGAGTTTTATATTAATTTCAAAAATTTCCTGATATTTTGAATTTTAAAAATTTATTTTTTATGTGCTGGCAGCTTTCTTTTTTTTCTAAGTTTTTACTTAAATTCCAGTTAGTTAACATGTAGTGTAATATTTGTTTCAAGTGCACAACATACTGATTCATCCCTTACATACAATACCCAGTGCTCATCACAAGTACATTCCTTAATCCCCATCACCTATTTAACCCATCTCCCCTCTGGTAACCATCAGTTTGTTCTCTATAGTTAAGAATATGTTTCTTGACCTTTGAAAATTTAAATATAAAATGCTTAACATGATAGAATATAAAACACAGCAAGAGTGAAGTCAGCATAAATTGAATAGCACGAACTCCAGGGGCCTGTTCCTGACCAGAAACACTGAAAAACTGGCAAATCTGTCAGACTCAACCTTATATGGAATTCTGGAAGATAGTCAAAGGTTTAAAGCAAACAAGTGACTGTTTAACTGGGAGGAAAGCCACTGAAACGTGGTAGGAGAGGTTTTGGGCATTTTAACATACCTTGGTTCTACCCTACTCTCCAGGATGTTAGCAATCTTGAAGACTTCAGCCCATTTTGGTGGCATGGGTACTTGGCTCCAGAAGGAGCAGAATGGACTTTGTTCCCAAGGAATCGTGTCTGTCTGTTTTGACCTGTCTGTGGGTTTGCTGGAGGACAGATGCAAGGATCTAATCTTAATTTCATCTAACTTGGCACTAAGTGCAGAGAAGTGCCTGTGTGGAGTATGTTCATCAAAGACACAAGTGAAAGGCAAATGAACAACTGTTCTGCCTGGAGAATAAAATAACAGTTGTGGAAAACAATAGACGTGCTGAAAGCCTGGGTGGAAAAGCTGGAGAATGTGATATTTTGGGGCATCAAGATTTTAAAAGTTTCTGCACACACTGGGGAATCTAGAAAGCATGTGCATGCACAGGGCAGTGTGCGTGCTTAGTAAATACCTGAGAAGAGCATATGCTTTCACTTCTGGCTGATCTTTATGGTCATTAAAAATAAGAAGTAAAGGATCAAATGGATAATTAAGAGCACTCTGCCATCTTTTCCCTAAGAGCATTGATTTTTACCATCATCCAAGTTTGAAGGTGCCTTTGTGAAAATCCAGCAGTTCAGCAGAGAACTTTTAGCATACTATTAGAGGAAAAAATCCAAAATTAAATGCAGTGAAGAGGGGCACCTTGGTGGCTCAGTCAGTTAAGCTTCTGACTTTGGCTCAGGTCATGATCTCACATCTCTTGAGTTTGAGCGCTACATCAGGCTCTGTACTGACAGCTCAGAGCCTGGAGGCTACTTCAAATTCTGTCTCCCTCTCTCTCTGCCCCACTCCCGCTTGCGCTCTGTCTCTGGTTCTCAAAAATAAATAAACGCCAACTAATCTTTGACAAAGCAGGAAAGAATATCCAATGGAATAAAGACAGTCTCTTCAACAAGTGGTGCTGGGAAAAATGGACAGCGACATGCAGAAGAATGAACCTGGACCACTTTCTTACACCATACACAAAAATAAACTCAAAATAGATGAAAGACCTCAACGTCAGATAGGAAGCCATCAAAATCCTCCAGGAGAAAGCAGGCAAAAACCTCTTTGATCTTGGCTGCAGCAGCTTCTTACTCAACACATCTCTGAAGCAAGGGAAACAAAAGCAAAAATGAACTACTGAGACCTCATCAAAATAAAAAGCTTCTGCACAGCGAAGGAAACAATCAGCAAAACCAAAAGGCAACTGACAGAATGGGAGAAGATATTTGCAAATGACATATCAGATAAAGGGTTAGTATCCAAAATCTATAAAGAACTTATCAAACTCAACACCCAAAAACCAAGTAATCCAGTGAAGAAATGGGCAAAAGACATGAATAGATACTTCTCTGTAGAAGACATCCAGATGGCCATCCGACACATGAAAACATGCTCAACATCACTCATCACCAGGGAAATACAAATCAAAACCACCATGAGATACCACCTTACACCTGTCAGAATGGCTAACATGGACAACTCAGGCCACAACAGATGTTGGCGAGGATGCGGAGAGAGAGGATCTCTTTTGCATTGTTGGTGGGAATGCAAGCTGGTGCAGCCACTCTGGAAAACAGTATGGAGGTTCCTCAAAAAACTAAAAATAGAACTACCCTACGACCCAGCAATTGCACTACGAGGAATTTATCCACAAGATACAGGTGTGCTGTTTCAAAGGGACACACACACCCCCATGTTTGTAGCAGCACTATCAACAATAGCCAAAGTATGGAAAGAGCCCAAATGTCCATCAATGGATGAATGGATAAAGAAGATGTGGTATATATATATACAATGGAGTATTACTCGGCGATCAAAAAGAATGAAATGTTGCCATTTGCAACTATGTGGGTGGGACTGGAGGGTATTATGCTAAGTGAAATTAGTCAGTCAGAGAAAGACAGAAATCATATGACTTCACTCATATGAAGACTTTAAGAGACAAAACAGATGAACATAAGGGAAGGGAAACAAAAATAATATAAAAACAGGGAGGGGGGACAAAACAGAAGAGACTCATAAATATGGAGAACAAACTGAGGGTTACTGGAGGGGTTGTGGGGGGGGATGGGCTAAATGGGTAAGGGGCACTAAGGAATCTACTCCTGAAATCATTGTTGCACTATATGCTAACTAATTTGGATGTAAATTAAAAAAATAAAAAATAAAACAAGTTAAAAAAAAGAAACATGAAAATCACTAAAAAAGTTGAATAAAAATAAAAAAAATTAAAAAAAAAATTAGCAAATGCAATGAAGAGGCTAAGGGGAACAGTTTCACTTTCCCTGCATCACTCCTTCCCTTGATGATACAGCCCAGTGCCAAGAGAAACTCCCTGAGGCCCACGGTTTCTCTCACATAGAAAAATGAGAGCATGTGAGTGAGCACCTTGCTTCCCAGCTGTGTGGGACACTGGGAAGAGATCCATTTCCATTCAGAATACTGAGGTATGCTGATGACTGGAAGGTAGGAGCCATTGAAATCGTACCAAGTATCTTTGCTGAGCACAGTGGGATGAAACAGTAATAGCAGGAAGAAAACTGGAAAATTCACAAAATCTGAAAATTAAACAACATACTACTGAACAACCAGTGGGTCAAGGAAGAAATAAAATAAAATAAAAATTTTAAAGGCATCTTGAAGCAAGTAAAACTGGAAACAACATTCCAAAACTTAGTGGGTGCATCAAAAGTAGTTTTAACAGGATACTTTTGAGTGATAAGCACCTACATTAAGAAAAAAGATCTCATAAGGAAAACCTTATACCCAAAGGAACCACAAAAAGAACAAATGAAGCCCTGAGTTAGCAGAAGGAAGAAATAACAAACGTCAGAGAAGAAATAAAAGAAATAGAAAACAGATAAATAATAGAAAATAAGAATGAAAATAAAAAGTAAAATTGACAAACCTTCAGCTAGACTGACAAACAACAAAGACTCAAAATCAGAAATGAAAGAAGAGGCATTACAACTGATATCACAGAAATACAAAGGATCATAACAGAATACTGTGAACAATTATACATCAAAATAAATAACATAACTTAGAAGAAATGGACAAATTCCTAGAAACATACAATCTAACAGGGCTTGATGAAGAAATGGAAAATCTGAACAGAGCAACAATGAGTAAGGTGATTTAATCAGCAATTCAAAACCTTCCAACAAAGAAAGGTTAGGAAAATATGGTTTCACTGGTAAATTCTACCAAACATTTAAAGAAAAATTAATACCTATCCTTCTTAAAGTATCCCAAAAATTTGAAGAGGAGGAAATATTCTCAAACTCATTTTGTAAGGACAGCATTACCCTGATGCCAAAACCAGATAAGAACACTACAAGGAAAGAAAACTCTAAGCCTGTATCCTTGATGAATACAGATGCAAAAATTCTCAACAAAATACTAACAAACTAGGAAGGAAAAATAAGATAGAAACAGAGAGGAGGCAAACTATAAGAGACTCTTAAAGACAGAAAACGAACTGAGGGTTGCCGGAAGGGACGTGGGTGGGGGGGATGGGCCAAATGGGTGATGGACATTAAGGAGGGCACTTGTTGGGATGAGCAGTGGGTGTTATATGTAAATGATGAATCACTGGGTTCAACCCCTGAAACCAATACTACACTGTTTGTTAACTAACTTGAATAGAAATAAATGAACACATAAATACGTAAATAAAATACCAACAAGTCAAATTCAACAGCACGTTGAAAGGATCATACACTAGGATGCTGGGTGGCTCAGTCAGTTAAGCATCTGTCTCTTGATCTCGGCTCAGGTCATTATCTCATGGTTTGTGAGTTCAAGCCCTGCATCAGGCTTTGAACTGAAAGCACAGAGCCTGCTTGGGATTCTGTCTCTCCATCTGTGCCCCTCCCCTACTCACTCACTCTCTGTCTCTCTCTGAAAATAAACTTAAAAAAAAAAGACAATCATACACCAGAATCAAGTAGGATATATGTTTTGAATGCAAGGATGGTTGAGCATATGCAAATCAATAAATGTGGTAATCACATTAATAAAATAAAGAATAAAAATCATATAAACATCTCATAGATGCAGAAAAAGCATTTGATAAATTTCAACATCATTTCATGATAAAAACTCTCAACAAATCAGGTATAGAGGGAACATAACTCACCATAATATGACTGTATGACAAGCCCACAGCTAGCATCATATTCATCAGTGAAAGGTTGAAACCTTTCTCTATAATCAGGAATATAACAAGGGTGTCCAATTTCACCACTCCTATTCAACATAGCACTGTCAGTTTTAGTCAGAACAGTCAGGCAAGAAAAATAAATAAGAGACATCCAATTTGGAAAGGAAAAGTAAAATTGTTTCTATTTGCAGATGATGTGATCTTATATATTGAAGGTTCTAAGGTGTCCAGCAAAAAGTTGTTAGAACTAGTAAATGAAGTTGCAGGACACAAAATCAACATAGAAAAATCAGTTGTGTTTTTATACACTAACAGTAAACTATCTGAAAAAGAAAAAAAAGAAAACAATTACAGTTACAGCATCATCAGAAATTTAAAGAAATACTTAGAAGTAAATTTAATCAAGGAAGTGAAAGATCTGTACAGTGAAAACTATAAGACATTGAAGAAGGAAACTGAAGAAGACACAGATAAGTGGAAATGTATCCCATGATTGTGGATAAGAAAAATTAATATTGTTAAAATGCCCTTCCTACCCAAAACTACCTACACACTCAATGCAATGTCTACTAAAATTTCAATGGCATTTTTCACAGAAATAGAAAAAAAAAATCCTAAAATGTTTGTGGAATTATAAAAACCCCAAATAGCTAAAAATTCCTAAGAAAGAAGAAAAAACCTGGAGACACCATACTTGCTGATTTAAAACTTTATTACAAAGCTATAATAATCAAAACAGTATATAATTGGCATAAAAGCCAATACATAGACAAATAGAACAGAACTAAGAGCCTAAACACAATCCCATGTGTAAATAATCAACTAATATTTGATAAGAGAGCCAAGAATACTCAATGAGAAAAACATAGTTTCTTCCATAAATGTTGGGAAAACTGGATATTCATATGCAAAGGAATGATATTGGGCCCCTAATTTACCTTGCTCACAAAAAATAATTTGAAATGGATTAGCCTTAAATGTAAAATCTAAAACCATAAAACTCCTTGAATAAAACATAGGAAAAACCTCTCTGACATTGCTCTTGGCAACAATTTTTTGGGTAAGATACCAAAAGCACAAGCAACAAAAATAAAAATAAACTACCTTCTGAACACTAAAGTAAAGAATCAACCGAATTAAAAAACAACATATGGGAAGGGAGAAAATATTTGCTAAACCATCTGAGGAGGAGTTAATATCCAAAATATATAGTAAACTTGCAGCTCAGTGGTTAAAAAAAAAAAGGAAAAGAAAGAAAAAACTGATGAAAAAATTTGCATAGAATCTGAATAGATCTTTTCTAAAGGAGACCTGCAAATGGCCAATAGGTGAAATGTTCAACATCTCTAATCATCAGAGAAATGCAAATCAAAACCATGATAAGATAACTTCTCATACATGTAATAATGGCTGTTATCAAAAAATAAAAGAAAATAAGTGTTGGCAACTATGTTGAAAAAACGAGAACCCTTGTGCACTTTTGAAGGGAATTTAAATTGGGACGCTACAGAAATCAGTTTGAAGATTCCTCAAAAAATTAAAAAAAGCTCTGCTGTGTGATGTAACAATCCCACTTCTGGGTATATATCTGAAGGAAATGAATATACTATCTTGAAGAGATATCTGCATCCCCATGATCTCGCTCATATTTAGAATCTAAAGCCAAATTCATAGAAACAGGGCAGAGTGGTGGTTGCCAAGGACTGTAAGGTGAGTAAATGGAGAGATGTTGCTCAAAGGGTACAAACTACCAGTTATAAGTTGAATAAGTTTTGAGGGTCTACTGTATAGCATGGTGACTATAACAACACTGAATTATATACTTGAAAATTGCTAACAGACTAGATCTTAAATGTTCTCGCTACAAAGCGCGTGTGTGTGTGCGCACACACACACACACACACACACACATTTTTATTATGTCAGGCAATGGATGTAATAACTTTATTGTGGTAATCATTTTGCAATATATGTGTATCAAATCAATATGTTGGACATAAACTTGCACAATGTTATATGGCAATTATATCTTGGTAAAGCTGGAAAAATAAAGAAGCTAAGGCAGAGTTGTAAATTACCTTGCTATATGCTGAAGGAATGTTTCAACAAGAAGGATTTTTAAATTTTCTTATTTCCTTTTTTTTTTTTGACTCAAGGCATTTATGGAAATCTATATTAAACCAATAGCTAGCAACTAAGCCAAAAGAAAAGAGACCAGAAACCACACATGATTAAAAAAAATCCAATGTGGCCCCAAGAAAGTTTAGAAAAGTTATTAAACAAATAATTACAACCCTACATAAACCATAAACAAAAAATTCTGGTACAATGTAGAACCTGATTTCCAGTGTTTTCTTCATATCATAACATTCAAAATGTCCAGTTTTCAACAATACATTAAGATGCATTCCAAGAAATAAGAAAGTATGACCCATTCACAGGAAATAAAAAGGAGGAGGAGGATTAACAGAAACTGTCCCTGATGTAACATAAACATTGGATTTACAAAGCAGAGACGTTAAATCAATTATCTTAAATATGCTCAGGCAAATAAAGTAAACCATGGACAGAAAGCTAAAGGGAAGCCAGAGAACAACATCTCAACAAATAGAGAATATCAATAAGGAGAGAAAAATTATAATAAAGAACCAAACAGAAATTTTGGAGCTGAAAAGCATGATAACTGAAATGGAACATTCATTGTAAGAGTTCAAAAGCAAATATGAACAAGCCACAGAAACAACCAACAAATTTAAAGTTAGGTCAATTAATTTGTCTACTCTGAAGTGTCAGGAAAAAAAAAAAGGAATGAAAATAATTGAACACAGCCTAAGACACTGTGGGGCACCATCAAATACACAAACATACACATAGTAGAAATTCCACAAGAAAAGGAGATGAATGAGAATATTTGAAGAAATAAGGTACAGAAGCTTTCCGAAGTTGATGAAAATTATGGTTCTAGACATCCAAGAAACTCAACGCGTTCCAAGTAGGATGAACTAACAGACTTACACATATAGGCACATTATAATCAAACTGTCAAAAGATAAAGGCGAAGAGAATTTTGAAAGCCTCATACGAGAACCAAATCATAACATAAAAGGAAATCTACAAGAATAGCATTTTATTTTTTTATAATTAACTATGGAGACCAGAAGGCAGTAGGATAATATATTTCAGGCACTGAAAGAAAATAAAAGAAAAAAAACTGTGAAAAAGGAATTTTATATCTGGCATAGTATCCTGCAAAATGGAAGAAGATTTGAAACATTCCTAGAGAAACAATAGTTGAGGGACATCATTCCTAATAGCCCTGCCTTAGAAGCATGCTACCGAGAGTCCTTCAGGGTGAATGTGAAGATGCTAGAGAATAACTTAAATAAATGATACAAATAAAGGTAACTAAATATGTAAATATAAAAACCAGTATTATTGTATTTTTGGTTTGTAACTTATCTTTTTGTTTCTGTATAATTTAAAAGACAAATAAATAAGATAATAATTATAAACCTATGTTAACAGGCACATGTCATGATGTAATTTGTGAAGATGACACTATAAAGGGAAAGGAATGGAGATGTAGAGCAACAGGGGAATTGAATACTATGGAAGCTAAGTTGCTATAACTTCAAACTAGGTTGTTACAAGTTGGAGATGTTAATTATAATTTCAAATGTAACCACTAAGAATATCACTTTAAAATATTCACAAAAATAACTGAGAAGGAATAAAAATGGTATGTGACAAGAAGAAATAAATACGGGTGCCTGGGTGGTTCAGTTGGTTAAGTGTCTGAACCTTGATTTCGGCTCAGGTCATGATCTCGCAGTTCCTGAGTTCAAGCCCTGCGTTAGGCTCTCTACGTTGAGGATGTGGAGCCTGCTTGGGATTCTGTCTCCCCCTATCTCTCTGCTTGCTCGCCATCTCTCTCAAAATAAATTTTAAAAATAAAAATAATTAATTAATTAAAAATAAGTCATTAATGGAAGAATCCAGAACAACAGAAAAAGACATACCACATTGAAAATAAATAGCAAAATGCAGAAGTAAGTTCTTGACTCTGTGTTATTAACTTACAATATAAATGGATAAAGTTTTTAGTTAAAAGACAGAAATTAGAAGAATGGTTAAATTAATAGGCCCCATCTATATGATATCTACAAGAGACTTACTTAAGAGTCAAAGAATCTAATAGGTTAAAAAGAAACAGATAGGAAAATATATTCCCTGCAAACCACAACCGAAAGAGCTAGGGTGGCTGTACTAATATTAAACCAAATAGACTTTAAGTAAAACATTGTTACAAGAGGCAATGAAGGACATTATATATTGATAAAAGGATCAATCTGTCAAAAATACATAATTATATACATATATGTACTTAGTAATAGGGCCTTAAAACATATGAAGCAAAACTTGACAAAATCAAAATAGACAGTTCTTAAATAAATAACAGTTGAACATTTCAATACACCACTTTGAGTAATGAATAGAAAAATTAGATAGGAGATGAGTAAAGAAACAGAGGACTTCAACAGCACCGAAAACTAATTTTATCTGACAGTCATGTACAAAACACTCTACCCAACGACAGCAAATATACATACTCTTAAGTGCACATGGACCAGTTTTAGGATAGACTGTATGCTAAACCACAAAACAAGTCTCAATACATTTAAAAAGACTTAAATCACACAAAATATCTTCTCCAGACATAATGGAATTAAACTAGAAATCAATCACAGAAAAAACATTGGGATGTTTATAGTAGCATTATCAACAATTACCAAACTAAGGATAGAGCCCAAATGTCCATGGACTGATGAATGGATAAAGAAGATATGGTATATATTTATAATAAATATTATTCAGCCATCAAAACTAATGGAATTGACATTTGCAACAATGTGCATGGAGCCAGAATGTGTTATGCCAAGTGAAATAAGTTGGTCAGAGAAAGACAAATATATTATTTCACTCAAAGGTAGAATTTAAGAAACAAAACAGATGAACAAATGGGAAGCAGGGGGAGAGAAGAAAGAGAAACAAACTGCAAGAGACTCTTAACAATAGAGAACAAACTGAGGGTTGATGAAGGGAGGTGGGTGGGAGATGGGCTAGATGAGTGATGGGTACTAAGGAGAGCACTTGTGATCAGCACTGGGTGTTGTGTGTAAGTGATGAGTCACTGAATTCTACTCCTGAAACCAGTCGTGTACTGTATATTATTAGCTAACTAAAATTCAAATAAAAAATAATAAATAAAAACAAATTCTCAGTATTAGAAATAAAAAGGACTACCCTGAGGTAATTTTGTGGCTATATCTGATTATGTTTTTTTAATGTTTATTTATTTATTTTGAGAGAGAGAGAGAGAGAGATGCTCAAGCAGGGGAGGGTCAGAGAGAGAGAGAGAGAGAGAGAGAGAGAGAATCCCAAGCAGACTCCCATGCAGGGCTTGGTTTCACAAACTATGAGATCATGACCTGGGCCAAAATCAAGTCTGATACTTAACCAACTGAACCACCCAGGCATCCCTATCCCTGTTTCTGTTAAAAAGAAGAATGATCCCAAATCAAAAACCAAAGTTAAACTGTAAATAACAAGAAAAACAGGAGTAAGCTAAAGTCAAAGCTAGCAGATGGAAAAAAATAATACAAATTAGAGTGGAGATAAAAGAAGGAGAATAGAAAAACAATAGAACAAAAAGTTGGTTTCTTGCAAAAAATCAAGAAAAATGACAAATTTTTAGCTAGATCAGAGACAGAGAGAAAGAGAACTGGCATCAGAAATGAAAGTGGATGCATTATTAATACAAAAAAGCTATCACAAAGGACCACATATTACATTATTTCATTTCTATGAAAAGTCCAGAATAGGCAAATCTATAGACAGAAAATAGATTAACAGTTGCCTAGGGCTGGGGGGAAGTGGGTTTGAGAGTGGTGGCTAAGAGGTATTACATTTCTTTTCGAAGTGATGAAAATCTTCTAAAAATAGAGGGTGGTGATGGACATACACATCTGAATATTCTAAAAGCCATTGAATCATACACTTCAATGGGTGAAATGTATGTATGTGAATTATATCTCAATAAAACTATTAAATACTTCTGAACTAAAATATATTAAAAACAGTTTGACCCTTTACATTGGAATCTGGGGATGAAATGGTGACTAGAACTGAGCAAATGAAGAAATCAAAAAGAGATCTTTGTTACTTCCAGGGCCAACACAATTTTGTGCAAGAAAGGACATGATATAAAGTAAATATTACTTAGCTATGAATTGTGATTCACAAATAATTATAATGAGAGGGAAAATAAAGGATGTGGTATAGTGGAGGACAGAATGGGAGAGAGTGAAATCCTTTTCTTTGATTAGGGAATTTAATTAATAATATCTAAAAGAGAAAAAAACATCAAGATGTAGAAGTATATGTACATTAGTTAGATCTATAAGTGTAAATACCATCAGTCTGAAAAAGTTAAATACCTCTCAGAGATGGAATTAGAGAACACAGATAGGGACTCCTGTTTTTCATATGTATTTTTAATTTTATTTAATCACACTTAATTTTGATTAAAAGTTTAAATTTAAGGAATGCAGTAATGTGTACACTTAATATATACCTAACCAAAACTGTCTTAATGAATAGCAACACACACACACACACACACAGATATATATCATCATAACTAAGAAAGTAGTTTCCTTTGTATTCTCTAACATTTCTATTATTTTTTTATGTAAATAGACCAGATCTATGTCTAAGTAAAAGAAAATTAGGCCCCAGTAATTTGATTCTGCCTCCTGCCATCATAGCTTGCACCGTAAAATATAAAAGAGGCAAAGAAAGGATAAGAAATTAACAAAGAGACTATTGTAGATGGTAATTAATCAAGAACACAAAAATAGAATTCTAATAACTTTATACTAATTTAGGAAATGGCATGCTGGGAATAATTGCAAGTAGATTGCCCTATGCTGACACCTAATGTTCACAGAGAACTGTAAGAAAATTTTGAGTGTGGACCTGGGCAGAAAGTCAAGTTGGATCATCCAGCTGTGTGGATGTTCTTACTCAGAAGTTCCTTAAAAAAAATTTAAAATAAAACAATGGGTCACATACTCAGCTAACACACATAAGCCATAACAATTAAACCCTAAGAATGCCACTTATTTTTATGAATAAGTCTGTTTTTAAAAGTAACTTTTCCACAAGTCAGTAATACAAAGTATGGGAAAATGTAAAAATTAATCATTCTACTTAGTCTCACTGAGTGCACAATCAACAATTGGTACAGCAAAGATGGATATGGCAATTAAAACACTTTATAGATAAACTTAGGTTTAGATACAGATATATCTTCCTTACAATATATCAATAGGTCATTTCTACAGGGAATGGGAACGGACCCAGCCTTCTAAGTTGTCTCTTAAACAGTGCTAAAAAGCAATACAGGGGCATTAAGCTTCCATTCAAACATTTATCCCTGTAAAAAGGCTTTGCACATACTGTCTTTTGTTCAATATATAACCTAGTCAAAACTTATTTATCTTGAAGTGGCAAGTTTTTTTTTTTTTAATTCTCTGCTAATAGAGTGACATATCACCATGTAAACTGCTGATTAAGGTTAATATATGACTAGGCATTAAAGGAGATAAAAAGGAAACACAAACCCCCTGGACTTAAGATACTTAGATGTCTCAGCTCTTGATTAGCACATCAGATACAGTGCTGCTGGACTCTTACTAAAAAGACATTGTCATCAGTCCTTCTCCCATTTCCATGGCAATAATATTAGACTTAGAAAAAAATGAAAAATCTTCAAATACCAGTTCTGTTCAGTCTGTGTTTCAACATCAACCTCAATTTTTCCAGTGATGTTGCAAATACTACTCCCTGTGGTAGACTCAGCTGGAATTTAATCAAATAGAACTGGAAAAACTGTTGAATATTCAGATGGGACTAGGAATATATTATATTTTCTCTGTAAGTAAAGACTTAAAGGGAACTCATTACATTGTATTTCTCTTCAGGGGTCTTCTAAAATACTGTTAATGGTAATAGATCATCATTGCAATGTTAAAGGATTTTGTTGTTTATCAGGAGCAAATCAGGAAACATTAGCACTTTTATACACTTTCACCATATAAAAAGAGATATTGTGTGTTAGTTAAAGGCTTGTATTTGAGTATAGAATTACCTAAAATGTACCGATTCCTAAAAGCTTTAGACATATTTAATATTTGGAGCAAGTGAATCTCTATTATTAATGCTACTATTTGAAAAGGCAAGGCTGTTTAAGAGTATGAAGATATTGGCTTTTAAATATACAGTTCTTCAAAGAAGAAATATTTTGGAAATAAAGAAAGTTTGTATTTTCAACAGCGACTTACAGGGTGTTGTTTTTTCCTCTTGAACCGAGAGCAGCAAGGGTGACTGAGTACTGTAGGAAAAACCTAATAAAACCCTGTCTCATAACCCAACTTCTTCTTAGTTTTCAGATCTTACTTTGCCTAGTTCAATATTTCCCTATCCATCAAAGAATAGCTTTAAATAACTTGATTTATGAGCATTATGGAAGATTATTCTTTTCCTTTCCCCCCCTTTTTAATTTACACTAAGAATAGTGAAGGAAATCACTGTTTAATTCCTTTGAAAAGAAATGTCATTATTTCTTTTCAAAATATTCTATATAGTTTATGACTGAACCATAAATCATCATGCCCAGTGAACAGAGAAGCATTATTGTGGATAATAAAGAATACTTGCAGATCCAAAAATTACAAAAAAAATATATGTATAAAGCCTATGTTACAGCAATCATAGATAAGAAGGTATCATTGATTTTCATTTCTTCCTCAACATCTGAAAAAATCCTACTCTAACCCCACTCAAGGAACATATTGTTTGAGAAGCTGACCTTATTCTTCTAGTTAATTGTTCCCTGTTCTATGATTATTTCATATTACTTTGTAGATTACTTTGTACTATTTATGTCTGATTTATTTTAACTCCTGTCTAGACAATAAGCTCCTTCAGATTACTGTTCCTATTTTACTCTTATGTGCATTCTTAGCAGTCATTAATTGGTTCTTTCATTAAACATCATTTGTTGAGTATTCATTATGTAGTGTTGAAGGGGAAAGTAGTGTTGAGTAATTGTTACCTTCTTTCCAAAGCTTCAGTCTAGTGGAGAAGACAAACAACATTTATTTGTTTGATTCTTAATAACAACTGAAATGGTATAATGGCATACCATTATTATATATGGTATATAAATTGTATATATGGTATACCATATAAATGGTATAATGTTATAATGGTTATAAACAGAGATATATAAAGCTAGCAAAAGGGTTAAAGCCTCAGCTGACATCTGTAGCATGATAATATGTTAATTCATCAAAACAATGGCAGGGGTGAGGTAGGGAAAATTTTAGGAATTGAGAAAGTGCAGGGAAATCTTATGTGGTGAGAGGGAACATGGCCAGCACAAGGCAGTTCCCAGAGTAATTAGAACAAAAACAGAGGTTTAGGGATGAGGAGAAGCTGAAAAGGAAGGTAAAGCCAAGCCAATTAAGGGTCTTGCTGGCCATATTAATGGTCTTGTATTTTACCCTCATAGCAATAATAAATCAATGAAGGGACTAAATGAGGTGATGCTTTAATAGGTTGTGCCATCACTCTCAATTTTACATATATTAATAGTTGCAGTATGGAAACCAGATTGGAGCAGAGTAAGAATAGATGATGGAAGCCAATGAATATAGGTCTTGGCCCAGTGCTGACATGATCAATGGATTGTTACCTCATCCGCAAATACATCTGGGTGGCTTACCCTCAAAAATTTTTATAACCCAATGAGAAAAATCTCAGAAACAGAAAGGATTGCATTGAGGATTTTTTTTTTAATTCCAGCCTAAAAGTAATTCACTGAGATTCTGGAAGTCTAGAGAATTTGAAGTGATAATGGTTGTTAAAAAAGAATATTTAGAGGCTATTTAGATAGGTACTGTTTTCCCATCTTTTAAACACTGCTCTGTCCATTTGTTTTATATACAGTGAGACATAAAATATAAATGGGCAACAGTAAAATTATATACAATATAGAACTCTGACCCAAAGCCTACAGCAACGGCTGAGGAAACCAATCCATTATCTACAGTAACCAGCCCTTCAGGAACGCAGCCTGCTATTTGTAAGTCAAGCTTGTAAGAAGTCCGACTGCAATCTGTTGTAACAATCCAAGAGCCAAATAGTAACACTTAAGCCAAAAATACCAGACTTGATTAATACTGGAAGTTTCCATGATTTTTGTCTGACTTACTACCAACCAGAGAAAGCAAATATGTACCCCCAAATAATCACATAAAATGTCCCATTTCTTGTTAACTCATCTCCAGCTTCTGCCTACTAATAGCTTCCACTCAGGGCGGAATCCTTCCCTTTTTTTTCTACTCCTCTGTCTGCCTTTGACTCTGCCAGCCTTTGACTCTGCCAAACCCATGAGTGATGATGGCTGACTTCCTTGCTAAAACTCTGAATAAGTACCTTTTGCTTCTGCTCATTTGGTTGGTCTTCATTTATTTCCACAATAGACTCTCTGCAGTAGTGAGTTCTGTTGTGGAGCTAAGTATCCATTTGCTACTTCTAGCTGAGATATTGAATGGAAGAGCTACTGTGTCTTTGAGTTAATATGTATGTGACTGTACATGTGTAAGAGAGAGAAAGAAAGAAACAGATAGAGGAATAAAGAAACAGAGAATGAGCAGGATATTTAGGAGTGGAAGGTTGTTATATTCATTTGTTCAGCTCATTTATATTGAGTGTCCAATGTGTCAGGCACCATTTAAGGCCTTTTTGATACATAGAGGACAAGCCAACGATCCTTGTCCTCGTGGAGCTTATATTGTAGAAAAGAAAAAGACAATAGGCAATGAACATAATTAAAAAGTAAATTTTAGGGGCACCTGGGTGGCTCAGTCAGTTGAGTGTCCGACTTCAGCTCAGGTCATGATCTCGCAGCTCCTGAGTTCGAGCCCTGCGTCGGGCTCTGTGATGACAGCTCGGAGCCTGGAGCCTTATTCGAATTCCATGTCTCCCTCTCTCTCTGCCCCTAACATGCTCACATTCTGTCTCTATCTCTCTCAAAAATAAATAGACATTTAAAAAATTTTTAAGTAAATTTTATAGCATTTTAGAAGATGGTAAGTTGTATTTAAAAAATAAAGGCAAGGTAAAGAGGTTGTCAGGGGTGTGGGTGGAGAGTAATTTAATAGGTTGTCAGAGAAAGCCACATTATGAAGCCGATAGTTGAACAGAAAGTTGAGGAAGAGGATGAAGAGTGAAATAAGTACATTTATCTGGGGCAAAACTCTTTTAGGCTGAGAAGAGCTAAACAAGGGCCTAAAGATAGAAAGATGCCGTGTGTGTTCAAATAATAGCAGAGAGGTGAATGTGGCGGGGGTGAGTCATAAAGAAGAAAGGAGATGAGGCCAAGAGGTGGTAGGGTTTATATGGGGGAGAGAGAGAGAAAGCTGAGAGGCCATTTCAACAATAGTTGCTTTTTATCTGAGTGAAGTGGGGAGTGGTTGCAGACGGATGGGTGGTGGGCAGACGAATGGCATGACAGATTTTGAACAGACCCTCTGCAGCTGCACTGAAAATAGACTAGAGGGGACAAGAGTGGCTTTATGGTACACACTATACATTTTAATATTTACCTTTAAATATTAGTGTGTTTAATAATATAAATATTCACAAAGCAACTAAAAATACAACTAGACAGTTCTGGAAACACCAATTCCAGAGGTGTTAGGGACTTGGGATTCTTTCAGTTTTCTCTTCCTCTTCACCTCCTCCCTGTTCCATCCAACTACTGTAGACTACTCTAGAAATTTCATAAGCCTGAAAGAGGACATATGGCCTCAAATAAGATTACATTAGGACAAAACATTTTAGGGGTGCCTGGGTGGCTCAGTTGGTTAAGTGTCTGACTTCAGCTCAGGTAATGATCTTGCAGTTCATGGGTTTGAGCCCCACATCAGGCTTGATGGTGCAGAGCCTGCTTGGGATTCTCTTTCCTTCTCTGCCTCTCCCCAACTTGTGCACCTGTGCTCGCTCTCTCTCTCTCTTGCATGCTCTCTCTCTCTCAAAATAAATAAACTTCAAAAAGAAGAAGACAAAACATTACAATAACATCCCTAAATTCAAGCCCAATTTACAGATCACATGATGCCTGTGTCAACTGTATAATTTTCAGTCTCAGTGACGGTTATGTCCAATATCATTCCACCATAAGTAATTGAGCAAGATGCATTGGGAAAGAGTATGAACCATTAGAGGAATTTACAATATACACATTCTTAGACAAATTGTGATAACTTCTAATTTTTAGGAGGAGAAAAGTAGAACTGAAATAAATGTAATTTAAATCATAACATTAATATTGAAGCTCCAAGAAACTTGCTTCCTCAGAATCTTGCCCACGGCTCATGTCAGAAAATCCCTGCACTTTGATGTTAAAGCGATGCTGAAAAGTAAGATACTGGACTGATACCAAAAGAAAAACACATGCAGAGAAAGCTGTCATATGCCATAAAACAAAACAAAATAAAACAACATCAGCAACACAACAACAAAGAAAATGTGTGGTTCAGAGGAATTTATTACCTGAATATTCAATCTGTTTTCCAACTAATCATGTGAAGACAAATTTGAGATGGAGGAATGTAAAATGTCTTACATTTTGGCATCAAGAAGCTATTCTGCCTTTTTTCTATTTTCATTGAAGAGAAAAATGTAGGAACCCAGAAAGAATGCATGTCCAGTTAACCTGGCTGTGGCCCACTGTCAAGTTATTCCTTTCCAACCATAATATTTTCTGATGGTTAAGGGATATTCCAAGAGTATAACTTATTTATATATTCAAATTAAATGAACAAAGAGCTATCTTCACTACTTTTTCTGAAGCCAGTTATCAATACACTTGCAGAATATCAAATTGCCAATTATCTTTTTTTCACATCCGCACATTTAGCGGCACTAAAATTATGTACTTAAATTTCAAATAATCATGAATTTCAACTAAAAACTGCATAAAAGTTAAAATAGATGTGCCTCTACCCATTAAATTCATGCAGTATGCAAATGAAAATATATTAAACTCCAAGGGACTAAAATAGCTTTGTTGAAATTATTGTTTAAAATAATTAATTTTAGGGGCTCCTGGGTGGCTCAGTCGGTTGAGCGTATGACTTTGACTCAGGTCATGATCTCATGGTTAGTGGGTTCGAGCGTCATGTTGGGCTCTGTGCTGAAAGCTCAGAGCCTGGAGCCTGCTTCAGATTTTGTGTCTGCCCTCTCTACCCCTCCCTCACTCACGCTCTGTCTCTCAAGAATAATTAAATGTTTAAAAAAATTTTAAAAACTAATGATTTTATTTTATTGTTTAAAAATAATTTAATTTTAAAATGGAGTTTGCAACTCTTCTTTCCTTTCCATCTTTAAGACCTTTTACTGGAAATTGTATTAAATATACAAATGGGAACTCTTCAGACACCATTCAAAGAATCAAAAATTATTTCCCATTATATGACAAAGAATATCATAACAAGTTCTTAGGTCTTTTTTTTATTAACCTGTTATTGACTATGGCACATGGCCCCCAGAATGAAAGCTGTATTCCTAAACCTGGCTTACAATCAGGTGTGGCCACGAACTAAGTTTTTGCCAGTCTCTGAAACTTCTATTTTGGGTGTTTCTGTCTTCTAGCAGAAATTATGTTACCACTAACACACATTATAAACACATCTTATGTACCTGAGAGTACAGATATAAAAATTAATAAGTGTGGTATAGTGAAGGGCATATGGAATATGGATGGCGTCAGTGTATCTGAGTTCAAGTCCCACTTTGGTCAATTCCAATAGCTGTTTACTTCTGGCAAATCAGTTAATTTTCAGAGCTTTGGTTTTCTCATCAGTAAAGTTATGATAATAAAAGTGATCTTATAGTTTTGATGGAGTAAAAATGTCTTATAAAGTGAACCAGTCTATAGAAATTCTAGTTACAATAGTGATATGCCTATCTGAATATATAAATAAACGACTATATAAAAGTACAAATTCTTTTCACCTATGTACTGAAAGAATGTGTATTACTGATGGTCTAAAACTAATAGTCTTTTTGGGGTTTGATTTTATTCATTTCTAATTGATTAGCAAAAGATAGGTAATAAAGATGAGAAAAACTAGTGTGATTTTCCTTTTTGCATTTAGCCAACAGATAACTGGAAACATAGGTGTGTAGTGAGCCTTTTATAATACGAACGTGAGGCAGTGGGAGAAATTTGATTGTGTTAAGTATGTGGTGAGATTCTTTTGTGCTGTTTCATTTACTGTTATAAGCAACCTACCTACAATTGTTGACCCATACATCTTGCTTTGATGTACACAACATTCCTATAGAATATCAGATTGAGTTAAAACTCATTTAGCCAAGAGAACAGAATTTAGTTAAAATCGAGAGAATTCCTTTAGTCCCTAGAGTCCTTAATAGGAGCACTGTCTCATGGAGGTAAGATCTAACCACACCCCACAAGCACTTGCCCACTGTATTTTCCTGCATACTATGGGCTTATTCCACTCTCATTAAAGACTGTAATAATTGAGTGCTTCTATCTAGGGAAACATTTGTTCTGAGTTCTGTTAGGTTTTGAAATAGGCACAGCATCAAAATATCTTGTCATTACTGGGTGAAAAAGGGAATAAGAATTAGTGCCCACGTAATCCTGAATAGCATGTCCTCTTCCAGATTCCCAGCCTATTTTTCCCCATATGTGTGCATATTCTTACATGCATTAGTTGTGCAAACATTTTTTGTGTAAATCTCTGTATATATTACCATGATTTTGCCAAATATGTCACTATTGGCTACGATCTTTAATGAAAACATTTCAATCTAATCTCATTTTCTTTCCATATATACACTTTCCACTATACACACATAGTCTACTTTGATGGATCCTAGTAGTTGAGTTGAGTTTCAGTAAAAAGTATAATTTAGTAGATTAGACCAGAAATACAATTGAATCCCTAAATCATCTCTCAATTGTCTGCAAAAATGGAGGTGGATAATTATATGAAAGTATAAAAGTATTTTCTCTGTGGGGCACCTGGGTGGCTCAGTCCGTTAAGCATCTGACTTCAGCTCAGGTCATGATCTCACAGTTTGTGAGTTCAAGCCCCTCATTGGGCTCTGTGCTGGCAGCTCAGAGCCTGGAGCCTGCTTAAGATTCTGTCTACGTCTCTCTTCCCCTCCCTGCTTGTTCTCTCTCTCTCTCTCTCTCTCTCTCTCTCTCTCAAATATAAAATATAAAAAAGAAAAAAAAGAGGCATCATTAAAAGTATTTTGTCTGTGGGTTTGGAAGCCATTTTTTTGACCTATTATGCAAATATGCATGTTTTTAAAGACTCAGATATCATAGTACTTTATTTCATACTTCTTAACAAAAAGTAACTATGAAGGTCTAATGCAGAGAAACTTGGGATGGAGCACAATGCTACATTCTGACATTGGACATGGACTAAGTCCTCTGACTGTGTATAGCATCTCATTGTGGAGAGACAGGCAGCAAAGCACACATCAAATCAGTGCAATCACAGTGCTCAGCGCCCTTGGGTCATGAGGGAAGAGGTGTGGTATTCCCATGATTTTGACCTCTTTACATAGAGAAATTATTTAGGATTCTTGGATTAGTCAACAAAATCCTCCCCAAACAAGCTTAGCTGCAAATCCAAGCAAGTAAGCTAGAAAAATGCATTTAGATTAAGAAGCAAAAATAGAAAGGGCATATTAATTATCACTCTTCATAAAAATATTTAAAATATATATGAGATTAAAAAGATCCCGCTGTAAATTTACAATGTTTGGAATTCCAACCTTAGCATATTGGATGATGGAATGTCAATAAAGCTAATTAAATATTTCCATAAGCCGCAGAAGTAAAGGGACCTGGAGGAATCATCTGTTGACATTTAAATATCTACTGTGCAAAGTGGAAAGCAAGATTTGATCCAACAATGCCACCTGGTTAATCCAGCAGTTTTTATTACCTGGCAAATTGTTTTTGTGCAATAGTGCGTTTTTATGAAATTAGCTGGATATTGTCAGTGTTCTAATCAACATTTTTTTCTCATCTCCCTTGCACTGGAGTAACTCCATTGTAACAGATGTTTCTCTCTTTAGTGCTGGGGTAAAACTGCATGTATCTTGACATAGGCAGGCAGCATTTGGCTTTGGAACATTAAGTCTTCCATCAGGTTATTCCTTCAGTTTCAGTCATTGGCTTGAATAGGACTGTTTCGTCCAAGCTCAACAACATGGTATCCAAACACTATTTCTCCATTAGTCACCTGGTTCCACACTCCAAAATGCAATTCAGACTTGGAAACAAGTGTGTATCCATGACCTTTTAGGTCTAACATGGTCTGGTGAAAGCATATTGGAAGAGTGTTAGTCTCACCAACTCACTTGGTGACCTTTGACAAATTACTTGACCCCAATGTGCTTCATTTTCCTTTCTACACAGGGAACAGGAGGTGATAATATATAGCTTCCTTCCTTATCTTTCAGGATTTTAAGGTTAAAATGAAATAGCTGTTACTTACATTTTGTTTTCACATGTTGATGCTGAAATGTCTTTTTCTTTGCTGGTAGAAACACGTCGCCACATTTATAAGAAAAATGTGGAAAAGGATTTAGTAGAAACACAATTTACTCCATTTTACTTCCTAGAACACATTTATTCCAGTAAATGATGATGCCAGGTATTTTTTAAAATGGTAAAAGCACAAGATTCAGAATTCAGAACTCAATTGAAATTCTGACACAGCTACTTTAAAGGTCTCTGCTTCATTTCCAGAGACTTTGCCAATACCTAGCTCCATACATTTGGGCATACTTAGCTCAATCAAATTTGAGATAAAATCTTGGCTGAGATGTAGAGCATCCTAACAGCAAGTTCTTACTCCCCAAATCCAGTGACTCATAAACATCTGCTGGCCTTCCACAGTGTTCAGCTTGTCTAGCTCCTTGCAAATAAGGTCCAGGAAACAGGATTACTACTTAGGATATCCAGGGAAGATGTGCTTCAAGTCACAGCTCTTCCAGACCTTGAGCCCCTTCTGTATGAGTAGTACAGTTTCCATTCAGGTCTAGAGTTCTAATGAAAACTCAACTCTGGCATATTTTCTGGAATACAGAATCATTTGTGAATGATAATGAGACTCTCTACCCTGCCTTTTTTTTTTCAGTCCTCCTACCTAAGACTGACTCCATTCCCTCATAAATTAAGGTCTGACAACTATTCATTCATCGGAAGACTGTTTCTGAGTTCTCTAAAGTTGTACTCCAAATTCCAAATGGAAATCTTTGTATCAGACCATTTACAGAGTCCTAATTTAGACTTTTAGGTCATCTGGACATGAATAGCCTGATCACTGGAAACTCTGAGGTAAAATTTTAAAGCTAGATCAATTCTCTTGTTTCTATTCCATTGTGATTTATGAATATCCTAGAAAGCAGGAACTTCTCCCAGACAGTCCACAACATGTATTGATTATGATGTGTCAAGCATTGTGTCTGGATGGAGTTATAATGAATTAACATTTATTTAATATGTGCTATGTATTAGGATTATTCTCAGTGGTTTTTTTTCATCATCACAACAACATCATGAGTAGGTATTATTCCAATTTCCATTTTGGAATTTGAGGCACAGCAAGGTTAACTTATTTGCCCATGGTTACATATCTAGTTACTGGTAGAGCTAGGATCTGAACGTGGACAGGCTGATTTCAGAATCCATGTTCGTAAGTGCTATGCTATCCTGAGTCCAGGGAAGTGATTAAATATTGTTTTCTGGGGAGGAGTTAAGATGGTGGGGAAGTCGGGGGACCCTGGGCTTTCCTGTCCCTCAAATACAGCTGTATTGAGGTCACATCACTTGGAACACCCAGGAAATCAATCTGCAGAATGGCAGAAGGATCTCCACAGTTGGAGGAAGACAGTTTGGCAGATGTAAGGGCATTGGAAGTGAATTGGGGGAGACAAAAATTGCAATGCTGTGGAGGGAGGGAAACCCTTTTTGTAGAGAGACAAAAGGGAGACAAAGAGGGAGGGGTTGAGAAAGTGCAGCATCAAGTGTGCCCAAGAGGAAAACCATTGTGGACCACAGCGGAGAGAGAAGTACTGAGTGTCCCAGGTCTTTTTGTTTTGGTTTGGTTTTTGGTTTTGTTTGTTTGTTTTTGTTTTTGCAAACTGTTTGCAGCTCAAATTTGAGGTTTCAGAAGTATGCAGCTTTCTTTAGAGTGGAGCTGTAGCATACACTCCTGGGGAGGAGGAAGCTGACCCTAGAGTATATAGTGTGGTGTAGAGATCTCCAGGGTGCACTGGGAGAGAATATTCCCCTTCCTAGAGTCTTTTGGAAGCGGATTTATTGCCTCCCCAAGGACAAAAGGCCCTGCAAGTGTCAGTAAAAGGCCTTTCGTCAGCAGGGGACAGAGGTGCACCCAGAGGGAATATAACCTTTACCGCTTAAATGGTGCTATACCATAGATTCTGTGCAATAATGTAGCTGTGGGCCTGTTTTTCAGGGACAGAGGGCTAAAGACATAGCAAGGAAATGCTCTACTCTGGAGGAAGAGAGCAGATCTGCACAGTGCTTTGGGCTTTGTATCCCAGCCACACACCGAAGGAAAAATGCAGGAGAGTTGTGTCGCAGGGCATACTGACGGTCCTCCCTATTCTGTGAGGGCTGCCTGAACAGCAGGGGGTGTGAGATCCCCTGTCTGGGGATGACTTATTAGGGTGGCACCATTTTTCATCCAACACCAGCATGGTGGTACTTCAGAGAGCAGCAGAGTGGCCCTCAGTGGAGTCAGGACCTGCTTACACCAATCCTGCCCCCCCCCACACGCATGACTGGCAACTGCTTATTTACTGGGGCAAGACTGACTCTGAGCCAATGCAGCAAACCTCTTCTCCAGAAGACTAACAGAGCCAGCAACCCCATGCACCAAGTGTACTGAAAATTGAGTGCTTCAAAATGGCACCTACAGTTCTTTTTTGTTTTTTTAATTTCTAATTCTTTTTTTTTTTTTTCTTTTGGAACTGGGCTCATAGTTTCTTGTTTGTTTGTTTGTTTCATTTCCTTTACTCTTTTTTGAATCAGACTTTTTAATATTTTTCTTTTTACTTTTTTTTTCTTTTATTTCCCCTTTCTTTTTCTTTGGACTCAACTTTATAGGTTTTTGATTCTCTGTTTGTTTTTTACTGTTGCTGTTGTTCGTGTTCCTTTTCTCTTTTTCTGGGTTCAGGCTTTTTCCCACCATTTTTTCTATGGTTACTTCAACAAACAATAAAAGCATAGCTAGTTAAAGGAGCAAATATTCCACCCCTGCAAAAAAAGAGGAACTCTGCATAGGACTGACCAGTGAGAAAGAGCAGCCCAAACACAAAAGAGTGTACACACAGCATACACCAGAAACACTTACTGAAGCTCCTGACCCCTTTTTAATATAGAAATACTCCCAGGTTTAGGGAACATAACAAGCTTTTAAAACACACAAAAGACAGAAACTTAACCAAAGTGACAAGATAGAGTAATTCTCCCCAAAAGAAAAGTCAGGAAGAAACCGTAACCAGGGACTTGCTCAAAATAGATATAAGCAATATATTTGAATAAGATTTTAGAACAACAGTCATAAGACTACTAGCTGGGCTTGAAAAAAAACATAGAAGACCCAAGAGAAATCCTTGCTGCAGAGATCAAAGACCTAAGAACTAGTCGGGATGAAATAAAAAGTGCTATAACTGAAATGCAAAACAAACTGGATACAGTGACAATGAAGATTGAAGAAGCAGAAGAGAGAATCGGTGATATAGAGGATAAAATTATGGAAAATAATGAAGTTAAAAAAAAGAGGTAAAGGAAATTGTTAGATCATGAGGGGAGACTTAGAGAATTGATTCTATAAAATGAAAAAAATATCTGTATCATAGGAATCCCAGAAGAAGAAGAGTGGGGAAAAGGGAAGAAGGTTTATTTGAACAAATTATAGTTGAGAGCTCCCCTAATATGGGGAAAGAAACAGGCATTCAAATCCAAGAGGCACATAGAATAATCCTCAAAATCAACAAATCAGGTCAACACCATGACATATCATAGTGAAACTTGCAAAATACAAAGATAAAGAGAGAATTCTGAAAGCAGCTAGAGAAAGAAAGTCCTTAACCCACAAGGGTAGACAGATAAGGTTAGCAGCAGACCTATCCACTGAAACTTGACAGGCCAGAGGAACTGGCAGGAAATATTCAATGTGCTGAATGGAGAAAAAAAATATGCAGCCAAGAATTCTTTATCAGCAAAATTGTCATTCAGATAGAAGGAGAGATAGAGTTACCCAAAAAAACAAAAACTAAAGGAGTTCATGACTATTAAATCAGCCCTGCAAGAAATTTTGAGAGGAAGTCTCACAGTGGAGGAAAAAGAAGACCAAAGCAACAAAGACTACAAAGGACCAGAGAACATCACCAGAAACACCAACTTTACAGGTAACACAATGACACTAAATTCATATCTTTTAGTAATCACTCTGAATGTAAATGGACTAAATGCTCTACTCAAAAGACATAAGGTATTACAATGTATATAAAAAAAAATCGAGATCCATCTATATGCTGCCTATAAGAGACTCACTTTGGACCTAAAGACCCTGGCAGATTGAAAGTGAGGAGATGGAGAACTATCATGCTAATGGAGGTCAAAAGAACCATCTATCATACTAATGGAGGCTAAAAGAGTAGCCATACATAGATCAGACAAATTAGATTTTAAAACAAAGACTGTAACAAGGATGAAGAAGGACATTATATCATAATTAAGGGGTATGTCCATCAAGATCTAACAATTGTAAATATTTATACCCACAACTTGAAAGCACACAAATATATAAATCAATTAATTAGAAACATAAAGGAATTCATTGCTAATATTACGATAATAAAAGGAGACTTTAATACCCCACTTACAACAATGGACAGATCATCTAAGCAAAAAATCAACAAGGAAACAATGGCTTTGAATGACACCTAGACCATATGAACTTAACAAATATAATCAGAACATTCCATTCTAGAGCAGCAGAATATACTTTCTTCTCGAGTGCACATGGACATTCTCCAGAATAGATCACATACTGGGTCACAAATCAGCCCTCAACAGGTATAAAAAAAATCAAGATCATACCGTGAATATTTTCAGATCACAATGCTATGAAATTTGGAATTAACCACAAGAAAATATTTTTAAAGTTCTCAAATACATGGAGGTTAAAGAATATCCAACTAAACAATGAGTGGGTTAAACAGAAAATTAAGAAAGAAATGAAAAAATACATGGAAGCAAAGGAAAATGAAAACATGATAGTCCAAACCCTTGAGATGTAGCAAATGCAGTCTTAAGAGGAAAGTACATTGCAATCCAGTCCTATCTAAAGAAGCAAGGAAGGTCCCAAATGCAAAACCTAACCTTACAGCTAAAGGAGCTAGAAAAAGAGCAGCAAATAAAGCCTAAAGCCAGCAGAAGAAGGGAAATAATAAAGATTAGAGCAGAAATAAATGATATAGAAACAAACAAACAACCAAAAACAAATCAATGAAACTAAATGCTGGTTCTTTGAAAGAATAAACAAAATTGTTAAGACCCTAGACAGACTCATCAAAAAGAAGAGAGAAAGGACCCAAAGAGATAAAATCACGAATGCAAGAGGAAGAGATTACAACCAATACCACAGAAATAAAAACAATTATAAGAGAAAACTGTGAAAAATTATATGCCAACAAATTGGTCAATCTGGAAGAAATGGACAAATTCCTAGAAACTCAGACACTACCAAAACTGAAACAGAAAGAAATAGAAAACTTGAATAGGCCAATAGCCAGCAAAGAAATTTAATCAGTTATCAAAATTCTCCCAACAAACAAGAATCTTGGGCTACATGGCTTCCCAGAATAATTATACAAGATATTTAAATAAGAGTTAATCCTTTTCTTCTCAAACTGTTCCAAAAAATAGAAATGGAAGGAGAGCTTCCAAATTCATTCTATGGAGCAAGCATTACTTTGATTCCAAAATCAGACAAAGACCCCACTAAAAAGGAGAATTACAGGCCAATATCCCTGATGAACCTGGATGCAAAAATTCTCAACAAGATATTAGCAAATAGAATTCAACAGTACATTAAAAAATCACTCACCATGATCAAGTAGGATTTATTCATGGGCTGCAAGGATGCTTCAATATCTAAAAAAGGATCAATGTGATACATCACATCAATAAAAGAAAGGACAAGAACCACATGATCCTCTCAATAGATACAGAAAAGCATTTGACAAAATACAGCATCCATTCTTGATAAAAACCCTTAAGAAAGTAGAGATGAAAGGAACATACCTCAACATCACAAAGGCCACATATGAAAGACCCACAGCTAATATCATCCTCAATGGGGTAACACTGGAAGCTTTCCCCCTAATGTCAGGAACACAACAGGATGTCCACTCTCACCACTGTTGTTCAACATAGAACTGGAAGTCCTAGCCTCAGCAATCATATATTAAAAATAAATAAAAGGCATACTAATTGGCAAAGAAGAAGTCAAACTTTCACTCTGCGGGTGACATGATACTCTACATGGAAAACTCAAAAGAATCCACAAAAACAAAAAACAAAAAACACTAGAACTGATATGTGAATTCAGCAGTCACAGGATATAAAATCAACATACAAGAATCAGTTGCATTTCTATATGCCAATAATGAAACAGCAGAAAGAGAAATCAAGGAGTCTTTCCCATTTATAATTGTACCAAATCCCATAAGATATCTAGAAATAAATCTAACCAAAGAGGTAAAAGATCTGTATGCTGAAAAATATAGAAAGCTTATGAAACAAATTGAAGAGGACACTAAGAAATGGAAAAACATTCCATTCTCACGGATTGGAAGAACAAATATTGTTCAAAATGTTGATACTACCCAAAGCAATCTATACCTTCAATGCAATTCCTAGCAAAATAATGCCAGCATTCTTCACAGAGCTGGAACAAACAATTCTAAAATTTGTATGGAACCACAAAAGCCAAAGTTATGTTGAAAAAGAAAACCAAAGCTGGAGGCATCACAATTCCATACTTCAAGCTATATTACAAAGCTGTAATCATCAAGACAGTATGGTACTGGCACAAAAACAGACTCATAGAACAATGGAATAGAATAGAGAACCCATAAACAGACCCACACATGTATGGCCAACTAATCTTGACAAGGCGGGAAAGAGTATCAAATGGGGGAAAAACAGTCTTTTCAGCAAATGGTGCTGGGAAAACTGGACAGCAACATGCAGAAGAATGAACCTGGACCACATTCTTACACCATACACAAAAATAAATTCAAAATGGATGAAAAACCTAAATATGAGACAGGAAGCCATCAAAATCTTAGGGATAAAACAGGCAGAAAACTCTTTGACCTTGGCCACAGTACTTCTTACTAGACATGCCTCCAGAGGCAAGAGAAATAAAAGCAAAAATGAACTGTTGGGACCTCATCAAGATAAAAAGCTTCTGAACAGGAAGGAAACAATCAACAAAACTAAAAGACAGCTGATGGAATTGGAGAAGATATTTGCAAATGACATATTGTTAGTATCCAAAATGTATAAAGAATGTAAAAAACTCAACACCCAAAAACAAATAACCCAGTGAAGGAATAGGCAGAAGACATGCATAGAAGCTTTTCCAAAGAAGACATCCAGGTGGCTAGTACACAGATGAAAAGATGCTCAACATCACCCATCATCAGAGAAATACAAATCAAAACTACAATAGATACCACCTCACACCTGTCAGAATGGCTAAAATTAACAACCCAGGAAACAACAGATGTTGACGAGGATGTGGAAAAAAGGGAACCCACTTGCACTACTGGTAGGAATGCAAGCTGGTGCAGCCACTCAGGAAAACAGTATGGAGGTTCCTCAAAAGTCAAAAATAGAACTACCCTAGGATCCAACAATTGCACTACCTGGTATTTATCTAAAGGAAAATATGCTAACTCAAAAGGGCACATGCACCCCAATGTTTATAGCAGTGCTGTCAACAATAGCGAAACTGTGGAAAGAGCCAAAATGTCCATCAACGGACAAGTGAATAAAGAAGCCAAAGCATAAGAGACTCTTAAAAACTGAGAACAAACTGAGCGTTGATGGGGGGTGGGAGGGAGGGGAGGGTGGGTGATTGGGTATTGAGGAGGGTACCTTTTGGGATGAGCACTGGGTGTTGTATGGAAACCAATTTGACAATAAATTTCATATTAAAAAAAAGAAGCCAATTTAAATATGAAGACAGATTTAAAGGAAAAATATGAAAAAAAATAAAGAAGATAAATAAAAGATGTGATACCACATCTTCTTTATGGAAAATGAAATCTTGCCATTTACAACAATGTGGATGGAACTAGAGTGTATTATGCTAAGCAAAAGAAGTCAGTCAGAGAAAGACAAATACTTAATGATTTCACTCATATGTGGAATTTAAGAAACACAACAGATGAACATAGGGGAAGGGAAGAAAAAATAAGATAGAAACAGAGAGGGGAGCAAACCATTAGAGACTCTTTGGTACAGACAACAAGCTGAGAGTTGCTGAATGGGGAGTGTGAAGGGGCCTGGGCTAAATGGATGATGGGCATTAGGGAGGCACTTGTTTGCATGAGCACAGGGTGTTATATGTAAGTGATGAATCACTGGGTTCTACTCCTGAAACCAATACTACACTGTATGTTAACTAACTTGAATTTAGATACATAAATTAAATTTTAAAAATATATATTATTTCCTGGGAAGAAGTGATGTTTGTTAAGAGATTTCGGGAGTAAGTAGAAATGGCCCAGGCAATAAATTTGGGAGAGAGCATTACCAAAAGACAAGACCATGGGCAGAGTATGTGAATGTGAGAGTACCTAACTGGTTTGGCAAGTATGAGAAATTCAGCACAGAGCAAAGGTATGGATTGAAGGAGCAATGGAAAGATGGGAAGGAGCAAGAAGAGTCATGCCTAACATCTTAGCTGTTTGAGTTTTAGCATGATGTTAATGAGAAAAGATCATATAGTTCCAGCACAGGAGTGACATAGATACTACCACCCTTAGACATGGGCAAGATGGATCTCTGTGAATGGAATTTAGAAGAGAGATCTGAGTGATACATGTACAATTCTGTGTCATTAAAATTAGTAGGGATCAGTTTCACAAAGAAGAATGTTTACACCATAGACTATAATATGTCAGAGACCAGGAAAGAGCTGGTTTTAGAAGAGAAGGGGAGTTAACCTATGTCAAATGCTCTAATATATCAGAAAAAAATAAAGAACTGAAACTTGTCAGCAAAGAGCATTGAGAGCAGAAAGCAAATCGCCAGTGAAGATGAATAATTAGAAACTGTGAGGTTAAACTGCTTTTCCCAGAAGTTTGGTAGTAGAGGATAAAAGGTTTTCTGCTGAGTGTCATTGTGACAATGTGGCAGTGTTTGAGAGAAGCAAGAGTTCAAGAAAGATAATGTTGTTGTTTTCAAGGTTAGAGTGGTGAAGGATGTTTCTATTCTGAGTGAAAAGAGATAGAAGGTAAGGCTGAAGACATAGAGGAGAGAGTGTTGATAACTAACGGCATAAGAGAAGAGTGGATCCAGAGCACATATAGAAGGACTCACCCATGATAGAAGAAAAACTATTGTATGAAATTGGAGAGAAAGAGAATGAATTTCTACTTGCCTCAGTAGAAATTTTTTTGGTTGCAAGTAACTACAACCCATTCAAACTAATGTAAACAAAGGGAGTGGGGGTAATATAAGCTTCAGAGGTATTTGCTAGGATCTCCAAGCAGAAGACACAAATCACCAGGGACTGGAAAGAGGAACCAGAGTCTCATTAAGATCCAAAATCAGTCTCTTCGGGGCTGTAGTTCCCTCATCTCAGCTTCCTTTGGTACCCCTGCTTCAATATCACTTTCTCTCTGCCTTTCCATGTGCACATGGCTCCTGAGTGTACACATGGCAGTTCAAAGCATCGTCCAAAACTGCCTGTGATCTCTGAAACCAAATTTCAAATTCCCAGAAAAGATAATCTAATTGACCCAGCTTGAGTTATGGGCTGACACAGTCATCTGTGGTCAGGGAAACAGAGTTGTGTTTTTGAACAAAGAAGAACCCTTCAGCAGCAAAGAACCCATCTCTGAAAATTCTGAGTCTGCATCTGAAACCCCCGTCCCTGACTCAAATTATTTATTATTTACCATGTAGGCAAGTTTGTTAGCGAGGGAGGGACAAGAATTGAAAGAATTCCTGTCAGATGGCCTTTATTTATTGAGTTGGGAGGCAGAGTTTACTTAGTGTGATTATGGCAATGTTATATAAAATAATTTTAATCAGAGTAAAAAGGTTAAAAGTGGCTCTCTTGAGAAATAGGAGCTGGATTTCTACTGCAGCCTATAAAATTTCAGTAAGACACATTGGGTTTCCAGCTGAGACTAAAGACCATGAATCTATCATGGTGCCAATTAAAATTATGTGTGTATAGAAATTCTTGGCAGACAGGGTGTAAGAAGAAGCTGAATGAATGGACTAATCCTGTGTTAGAAAGTTTTTAGGGGGTATTGTAGAATTTTAAGTTGACTTAGAAGAAATAATAGACAAGGGCAGTGAGATATGGGTGGCTTAGTGGTGTAAGTGATGAGGTTTTAGGGGACTGAGAGTCCGAGAGAGAGGGGGAGAGAGAGAGAGAATGGAGAAGAAAGGGGGGAAGGAGAAGAGAGGAAATCATGAACTTAGTAAATGATGTGTAAGCATAAAAATGTGAAACAGCTTGGTGGAAGTTGTGGTAGAGTTTGTATTTGGAATGTTGGGTAATTCTTAGCAATGACTAGTTCCAAGTTACGACCATGGGTATAGTTGGCTGCAGTGAAGTTGAGGTGCAGGTGATTGACGTTAAGAAAGGCAGTAAATTGTGATACAAGGTTACTGGATAGATGAGCATAGATATTGAAACCGTCTTGGATGATAGTGTAATTTAGGGGTGTAAAAAGACTTGAGCCAGGTGCAGCAAATAATGTCTGACCATGAAGCCTTAGATACCAGCATTGAGGTGGAAGGTAGAATAGCATAACACCATAAACCTAAAGAACAAATTTTTATTTGAGTGTGGTGGGATACTGTCTTTGGAGAAAAGAGGTAGAATCCTAACACTCTTTCCTTCTAGCCTGCAAAGTATAGAATTTTGGATAATAAGCAATCCCCATTTAAAGATATAACAGGGGAAGCAGAAATTCTCACATGATCGGATTTTGACTTTAACAAAAGTCAGTAGCTTAGAATAGTTGGTTTCTTTGTCATGAAATTGAATTATATCTGGCTCAGTGGAATGGGATCAAATCAGGAAATTGTTAAGAGGTGGAAAGAGTATCAATAATAATGAAAATTAATATTTTAGGTACTTCCTATTACCTAGACACTTCCAAGAATCTTAAATGTAATGTTATCTCATTTTTAATCATCACAAGAACCCATGCAATATATACTATTTTGCCTATTTTACAGAGAAGAGAACAGAGACATCAAAGGGTTAACAGCTTGCCCAAACTTGTGAAGACAGTAACAGGCAAAAACCAAATGATTCAAGCCAGAAAGTCTGATACCTGAGCATCCTCTTAACCGCTATGCTATAATGATGGAAAGATGCAGGCTAGTTGAGAGAGGAGGACAAATTTAGGAACTCAGCTATGGAAGTAAGGTGAAGACAGAAGGACTTGCATTTTGGCTAGTAGTACAAGATTACAGCAGTGCCAGGCACGGAAGGTTCATATGGTAATCACATTCCCTGAGAATGTAAGTGCCGTGTAACAGGTACAATGACTGCACCTCAAAACGTGCAGGCTGCAGAGTTTTCTCAGGGTTTCATAGAAACCTTTGGTGAGAAAAACTCACATACCTCAGAAAGTAAGGGGTAGGGAACCCTAATTCTAGTCCAAGTATGTAAGTGGAACAATTAGTTGGTTAAGGAAACATTACCCTCTTTTCAAAGAGTCTCCAATCCCTTCTCCAAAGATGAGTTCACATATTGAAACACCTTTAAAAGAGCTCCAGTCTAATTGTGCATCTAACTAAATTAGTTGACTTACTTTTCCTACTCTTCCTTTCCTTAAATAGCTGCCAGAGGTTTTTACATTTCATGAGGTGACCCTAGATTGGTTAAATCACATAATCTCTGTGAATATTAGTGCCCTCACTCATAAAATACAAAAAAAAATTACAAATATCAGAGTCATAAGGGAAAGTATCAAACCATACATATGAAAATATTAGAAAAATCAAAAGCACTAAGTAAATAAATGTTGCTCCTGTTAATATATAATAGTATCTTTCACATTTGGATCACTTGTGATATATCCAGCATTTTATTGTTTTTTATATATATTATCTCATTAAACCCTCATCACAATTTTTAAACATGAGTATTACAGTATATCTACTTTATACGTGGAGAAAATTATGCTTAAATGCCAAACATTAAATCATGGAGTGGGATCCACTTTGACTTCAAAGCAATGTTCTTAATATATACTATCCTCTTAATATTAGTTCATACTTTAGGTAATCATCAGTGCTATATAACAGTAAGCATAATTATTATAGCCCTTTGTATAGCCATATTTCAAAATATGGAGCCCCTAGATATGTGGCTTAAATATAAACCATTTAGAGCGGAAAAGGGAAAAGTACTGTAAAACCTAGAATAGTCATTATTTCCAATATTATCTTTTGTTTCAGCCCCAACTGACTAAGCCTTCATGCAACAGACATATTTGGAGTTGTAGTTTGTGTGAGTATAGCTGTCAGCCCAAGTCAGTTTTTATCTGTGCTATTACCGTGGAATAATCAATTACCTTTTACTCCCCAAAGCTTCCTTGTTTGGACTTCGAATAATATGAACACCCTACTTGAATATTTCTCACTAAACCTAGAGGGCTAGACCCTGTCATTGCTGCTACAGGGACAGACTCTGCTTGTACTCATATAGACAGCACTGTCTCAGAGTCACTAGAATATCCATCCTGAGTATGATGCAACATTTACAAAATGCTTCCTGTATTCTACAACTCTTCTAGTAGGCACTTAGGTTAATTTACACTGGAAAAAGTCAGAAACCATGAAGTATAAAAAACTAATTCACATCCCTGTATTCTTACATAAATGTGATTTAAATATAATATTTTTATTTCTATCAAATGTCATTACAGTTAATTTTGAATTATATCACTAATATGGAGTAACCTATGGTAACCTATCTCTGGTGATACATTTTCTTTTTTTTTTAATATTTTTTTTCAGATAAAGAGAAAGGGGGGGAGGGAAAGTGAGCAGGGGAGGGGCAAAGAGAGAGGGAGACCGAGGATCCAGAGTGGGCGCTGCGCTGAGAGCAGTGAGCAGACGCGGGGCTCAAACTCATGAACCACAAGATCATGACCTGAGCCGAAGTTGGTCGCTGAACCGACTGAGCCACCCAGGCACCCCTCTGGTGATACATTTTCTAAAATAAAATATTATATATTCTAATTTTCACACTCAGAAAATTACTCTTTGTTTGACTTTATGCTGAATTTTGAACTTTTCCTTGTACTGTTCTTTGCATGGTTAGAATTGTAATCTCTCTTGCCTAACTGAATACAGTTCTCATTTTACAATGCTTAAAGTTTCATCATGTCACCTTAGAGATACTATTATATTTTCCTATTCTATAATTTTCATATATTTCAAATATATTGATACAAGGTTTTTAAGATGATGATTTCTGTCAACATAAAAGAATATAGATCAAGTGCCTTCAACAACACTGTTTTCTCCAAACAGAAAACGATAACAAGAAAGTTAAGAGCAACTCTTCAGACAAAGTACCTACGAACTGTTGAAATACAGATAAATTCCTAAGAAAAAGTTAAATGATATTTACCAATATAATAATTCACACTTAGATGGATTTTAAAAAGCAAAATACCTTTCTCTGAGTTTGATACACAGAGCTTTCCAGTAGAGGGCTCCACAAGACTGAAGGATGTTATATTCCACAAAAAATGAGGAGGTTCCTCTTATGAAGCCATTTTATGATTATACCCAACATAGTAAACTGTATTTTGAAACTCCACCCTTAGCATTTTCCACAACCCCCTACAGTAGATTGAGATTTTTTTAAATGGTAATCCACTACTGATTACAGTGGGATCATTAGTTTGATTTTAACTCTAAGTATATGTGGTATATGTGAACTAGCTGGCTTCTATGGACTCTTATCTGGTGATACAAAGCAATCTACTGTCTGAACTGCAGGACGCTTGTGGACAAAAGAAGCTGTTTCCTTGGAAACGACTATGTGAAAGCTCTTGGAACATCTCCTCCCCAGGAGTTAATTTGTTTCAGATGGAGAAAGGTGATTACTTATGAGTCAGAGAGAGACAGAGAGAGAGAGGGAGAGGGAGGGAAGCTTCTAGGGTTTTTTTTTCCTATCATCACTCTTAACTTTTTCAAAAATGTAGAGTAGATGGCAACAGCAAGACTAAATATCAATGATCTTGTCACTATGTAAAATTATTCCTTTACAGCAATTTTTACCAATCTGTAAAAGAGACAGAGTAAGAATAGAAAAGGAAAATTTCCTAATTGAACAAAAGTAGTCCAAAGTGTGCTGCCTGCCCTTCCCAATTTCCCAACTTGCTGGAAGTTGTCCAATGCTCTGCTTCTAAATTTAATGTTGATCATTATAAAGTTCAGATGTTTACCACTTGGGTAGAATTACCTATAAAAGATAACGACCTCATTTAATAAAGATGGAATTCCTGACTTCTTAGTTTTCCAGTCCACAGCTGACACTTTTATCTATTTGCCACAAAGAAGGACCTAAAATCTCAGTAATTGTCTTGCAAAGATACTTCCTTTTCAAAAATGCCATGTAACAAGTAGCTTAGTTCAGTTACTTAGGTCCACTTATAATTGGTTTGTTTTGGAAAGTACAATAAAAATTAACTGTAGCACACATGGAAATTCCATATTAAAATGTAGGGATTAAATGGCAGCTTTTCTGAAATTTCTTTTTGAATGGCTAAGAACTAAGTTTGATTACACAGTTTTTGGCCTAAAACACTGGGTTTTGATCTCCTATTTGTATAAGGACTTATCTGCATCTACATTGATACCAACCACTTTCTTCTGCTAATGCACTGTTTTCTCTGGCTCTTTTATACTTTTTCATTCATGTTTAAATGTGGGCCTTTCCCATTCTCAAAGTTCTTTTGAGATTCTGACTTTGATCATTTCACACATCTTTAAGTATAACTCATATACAAATTTTATCCTAAAATGTTCGCCAGTAGCTTTGATTTGTCACCACAATGTTTTGTTGATACCTTGCCTTGAAAGGTCAAAAATCAATCCTTGTCTTTTCATGCATCTCCTCTTGAATTCAGTATTTCTAAAGTTGCTTCGCTGTTTTTCCAGTATCCCAAGATTGAATCCTTGCGAGTGTCTTATCTGTCTCTTCAAGACTCCCACATAAAGTCAGTTGATAAAAGAAAAAAATTCTGTCACTTTTCTTTACCTTAGTCTCTCACGTCTTTATTCTGTCACCTTTGCTCATTCTTTCTCTCCTGTACTTTCATATGGTCTTGCAGTAGTACATTTTATGTCTTTCCCTTTTCATTCATCTTATACATACTCTCAGCAAAACTTCCTAAAGTACTGCTTGGCTCCCTTCATGTACCTGATTTAGCTAAATAAAATATAAATCTTAAACTTGACTTTCCAGACTATCTGTGATGTTGAGAACTTCAAAGTACTGTTCTGAATTCTCACCTCCATGCCACCTCCATGCACAGTGTGCTCCAGAAAATTTACATAAGTGCTTTTCCTCAAAAACACCATGAAATTCCCTACCTCTCTGCATTTCTTATGCTATTCCTTCTGTTAAGAATACATTTTAATTTCCCTTCTTCTACTTAGGTCTATTTATCTGAAATTTTCTGCTCTTTCAGGGCCCTTGTTGTTGTAGTTAATTGTGATTGTGTGACAAATTACTCCAAGACTTTGCAGCTGAAAACAACTAACAGTTATTATCTCATATGTTCTTTGCCTCAGGAACTCTGGGCATAATTTGGAGGATGTCTGTGTGTCAGTGTCTCCCTCTAAGCTGTAATCAAGGTGTCAGGCAGGGCCGCAGTTATCTCAAGGCTTGATCGGGAAGAGAATCACTTGCAGACTCACTCGAGTGGTTGTTGGCAAGATTCGGTCCACCATGGACTGTTGACTGAGGCCCTGACATTCTTACTGGCTTTTGTTTTGTTCTGTTTTTCTTTTTTTAATACCTATTTTTATTTTTATTTATTTTTTAATATAATTTATTGGCAAATTAGCTAACATACAGTGTATACAGTGTGCTCTTGGTTTTGGGGTAGATTCCCATGATTCATCGCTTCCATACAACACCCAGTGCTCATCCCAACAAATGCCCTCCTCAATGCCCATCACCCATTTCCCCTCTTCCCCTGCCCCCAACAACCCTCAGTTTGTTCTTGGTATTTAAGAGTCTCTTATGGTTTGCTTCCTTCCCTCTCTGTTTGTAACTACTTTTCCCCTTGCCTTCCCCCATGGTCTTCTGTTAAGTTTCTGAAGTTCCACATATGAGTGAAAACATGATATCTGTCTTTCTATGACTGACTTACTTCACTTAGCATAATACCCTCTAGTTCCATCCACGTTGCTGCAAATGGCAGGATTTCATTCTTTTTCATTGCCAAGTAGTGTTTCATTGTATATACAAACTACGTCTTCTTTATCCATTCATCAGTTGATGAACATTTAGGCTCTTTCCATAATTTGGCTATTGTTGAAAGCACTGCTATAAACATTGGGGTACATGTTTATGAATCATCACTCCTGTATGCTTTGGATAAATTCCTAGTAGTGCTATTGCTGGGTCGTAGGGTAGTTCTGTTTTTAATTATTTGAGGAACCTCCACACTGTTTTCCAGAGTGGCTGGACCAGTTTGCATTCCCAACAGTGCAAGAGGGTTCCCGTTTCTCCACATCCTCACCAGCATCTGTTGTTGTTTCTTGAGTTGTTAATTTTAGCCACACTGACCAATGTGAGGTGTTATCTCAATGTGGTTTTGATTTGTATTTCCCTGGTGATGAGTGATGTTGAGCATCTTTTCATGTGTCTGTTGGCCATCTTGATGTCTTCTTTGGAAAAGTGTCTATTCATATGTCTTCTGTATGGAGGCTGCCCTCAGTTCTTTGCCTCCGCACAGGTCCCCTCCCACTGTGGCAGCTTACTTCATGAGAGAAAGCAAGTGAGAGATCTAGAGAGACTGACCCAGGTGGAAGCCAGTGTCATTTTGCAATGTAATCTCAGAAGTGACATTCAGTCACCATTGTGGTATTCTGTCCATTAGCAGAAAGTGACTCAAGGGGAGGGGATTACATAAGGATGTGAATATCAGTAGGTAAGAATTATTAGATGCTGTCTACCAGTTTTCACTTCTTAATTGTCACCCTTTTCCTGTTTCTCTCAGGAAATACAAGCTTACTTTGTTGGTATTTGAATTCCTATACTAGTCGATTGGCTCCTTTTTAGTGCCACTAATCACTCTTCTGTTTTTATTAGAGTACATCCCTACATACTAGCTATTGACTGTAATATATTTAATTCTCAATTTATTTCTACCACTATGGGTTTTTTTTTTTAATTGCTTATTTATTTATTTATTTATTTATTTACTTACTTACTTATTTTTAAAGTTTATTTATTCATTTTGAGAGAATGAGAGCATGCACGTGAGTAGGGGAGGGTAAGAGGGGAGAGAGAAAGAATCCAAAGCAGGCTCCGGGCTGTCAGCACAGAGTCCAATGTGGGGCTCCATCTCACAAACCATGAGAGATCATAACCTGAGCCAAAATCAAGAGTTGGCAGCTCAACTGACTGAGCCACCCAGGCGCCCCAATCAACCACTATCTATTATGTTTAGTATTTTTTGACTAAATTTTGCTGAATGGTTCCTATCTCTGTCATCATCTCACTTAACAGGAGAATCAGTGCCTTGGTACCTTCCTATTCAAACTCTTAACCTCAAATAGCATGAACACTCTAACCAGAAAAAGCAACATAAACTTCCAAAACACCCAGTGGAGGAAAACTGGTAAAATGATATAAATTTTATTTTTCTTACAGGACTCTTGGTATGCCATTGTGGTTTTTAAACAGTGGAATGTTTTTAAACAAAGTTCTACTACAGCAAAATATTCTTGAAATCAAGAAATGGTTCTACTGGCATTTCATCTGTATTTGCATTACTTTCCACAGAAAGCACTGAGACATTGCTGATTAACACATGGTCCTGAGATAAGCACACCACAGGGTTCCTGTCTCCTGCCACATAGATGCAAACCTTGTACCCTGGAAAGTAATCTAAAACTCATAGTAATGAAGATTGGCTTATAAGGAAATGCTCATACTTTCTTACTGAAACTTCTGTCCAGACAATAATTTCATAAAACATAGTCTAACAGTGAACAGATGTAACATCCTCACCTCGCAAAATAGGGAAAGGGAGTAATTACTTACCACACATTGTATTAGTCAAACAACACCCTACATTATTTATTTCTATACATCATGCTGTATGATTCTTCATGCTTTTTAAAATATTTCACAAATACATTGCCTACATTAGCTTATACTATTCTCTTACCAGAAGTGCTTTGCTTGCTTCAAGAGCATCCAATACTGGCCACTTACAAATGCGTGTATATTATTTATAAACAAGTGCCAAATGACAGTGATTTATTCTCTGCTTTGAATATAAATAAGTAGGCATGCAAATTATGAATATATCATATTATTCAAGTATTTTTTACTATCAAAACATAGCACCATCATGCTTGATTTTAATCATTGATAATTTTTCCTTCAAAGACATGTTGTTTGGAAGGCCAGAGGAATTAGGTGATGCTCCAGAAACATTCAGAGAACAACATCGCCCCACATGATACACAGAAGTGTCATAAATTAAATGTACCATCTTCTGCTGTGTAAATGAGCTAGCAATTTAAAGGCCCTACGAAACATACACAAAGTTCAGAAAACATTATATGTTTTTTCTACAAAGGTAAGAACTGTAAAATTTGATTCCAGAGGTGGGGTGGGGTGGGGGGGGGGGAGGAGGAAACCACAAAATCCTTGAATTCCCTCTGAGATTAAGTTAGAATCCAGATCTTCCTGAATTCAATTCCTTTTAACATTTTGCATCAGATCTTTAGTTGATCTGGTTTCCCAAAAGATATAAGTTTCGCTTTCATAATTCATTCCCAGCTTGGCCTGGAATAAGATAGCTTACCTCCACATTCTTGGCAAGCGACATTTCTTTGCTGGAAGAAAAGTTCACCTCTTAACTGAATGTTTGGCTAGAGATCAGGAAAAAAGTAAGATCCGATTTCTTTTACACTTGACTTCCTTTTTCATGTGACCCTTGCACAGAATTGTCTTTATTCTTCACTCTGTCAGCTGAAATATAATAAATTATGCCAGTTCCTGTTGATCTAGCACTCTTAGGAATTCTTAAATATATTCCACAAATAATGTATCTTTCAGTTCATTGAAATTTAGCAGCTTGAGATTTCATTCATCTCAAACAAAGGATATGAAATGTGTCTTCTCTACTTCTTAAGAGGCCCAATGTACCAACTGCCTTTAAACTACTATTTGATTTTCCAGGCTTCTAACTAGAGCCAATGTTCCTTTACAATGTTGCTGACTCCTCCATTTTAACCTTCTCTCTTTTCACCTTCTGGGCCGGCAAATTTTTCTCATCCAATTTTTAACTTGCTGCTACTTTCTATACACAAATTAACAATCCCCTACCAACTCTCCTTCTCTTACCTCCTCCCCCTGCCCCCTGCACAGCCTAGTCAAGAAGTGAAGGCATTCAGGGAAGAGGTAGAGAGAGCTGTGCATTCTAAAAGCACATTTGCATGAGTAGAGTGGTTATAATTGAACCATTTTAATATTAAATTCTTGCTATTCCAGTGTATATGTGAGGGAACCTAACTATCCATGTAAAATAAGTAAAAAATTAGATTATTTCAGTCTCAAATTAAAATAAGACAAACATGCCAAGAATAATGACATTCATTAAAATTTACCAAGTATTGAGACAATATACGTGTTTTGTTGTTGTTGTTGTTGTTATTTGGTTGATAAAGTATAATACAATATTGGAGGTCTTCTGTTATTGTTTATCTCAGATATCTATGTACACATTGTTATACTTCTATGTATATATTGTATATATTGTTATCTATGTATATATTGTTGTATTTTTCAGTCATTCTCTCTGTCTCTCTGTCATCTATCAAGAGAACACCACTGCTCCACCATTGGTATTATGTACCCCTAATGGTGTCTTGTATAAGGTCTTGAACATTGGAGGCTCTCAGATTCTTGTTTAGTCATTTTGAAGTGAGTTTTTTTTTAATGTTTATTTATTTTTGAGAAAGAGAGAGAGACAGAGCGTGAGCAGGAGAGGGGCAGAAAGAGAGAGACACAGAATCAGAAGCAGGCTCCCGGCTCTGAGATGTTAGCACAGAGCCCGATGCGGGGCTCTAAGTCACAAGCTGTGAGATCATGATCTGAACCGAAGTTGGACGCTTAACCGACTGAGCCACCTAGGCACCCCTGAAGTGAGTTTTTAAGTAAAAAAAAAAAAAATGTATATATATATATATATATATATATATATATACACACACACACACACACACACACACACACACACACACACACATAAAACAGAAGAATCTCTTGAAGTTTCAATAGGAACAAAGGCCCCTAAAGTGTTTTCAGCTGAATGTTTGAAGTGAAAAGGAAAATAAAGAAACCTATCAGAATCTAATCAAGAAAACAGCTTTTTGTGCCACCTATTTTAATGGGGAAAATTTAATAGAGGAGAATTACAAAGGCAACAAATGAACAAATAAAACTGAGTTAGCAGATAGTAACTTCAAGGGGCAGCCTTCATCTGTAGGGCTAATGGAACAAAAAGGAACAACTGGTCTCAGACTCTAGAAGCTTGGAGTGGGCTTCAGAAGGGGTTGAGACCCACAGCTTCTAAAGAGAAGTGCTGTCCTGTTGATGCTGGCACCTCAGATATTCTGAAAAGGAACCCCAAGGAGCTGAATTCACACCTCTGAGAAGCCCAGCACCAGGAGGGTGCTAGTACCTCCTATATGGCTATTTAGGTTACAAAATAATTATATAAACAATGAGTGAACCAACTGCTGCTGCCAGAGTGGGGAGGAAGAGCCATTCCTCAGGTGACACAAATGGGAATAGCAAACAAAAAGGAGGGAGTATTTCCCTTCTTCCTCTAGCCTTCCAAGCTCCCTTCATTTGCAGAACCTAATAGGAAACAGCTGGTGAAGCAAAACTGTGGTTTGCTGAGTCCCAACCCCAGACACAAAACTGAACATGGAAGACTATGAGAGATGATAGTTTCATAACCAATGCAAAAAAGTTAGAGGGAACCCACTGAGCAAGAAAGATATGCAACATGACTGGAGCAAATTGTCTGAGTGTGTGTGATGATTGGAGGATATGGTAAGAAGGCTGGAGAAGGGTGCTAAGGTAATATAAGCAGTCAGGAAATTTTTTGCCCATAGTAGAGCCTTGGCATCTGGTTCACATTTCTTTCTCCATGTCATGGATGCTACTCTCCTTACCTCAGGCCTTTGATGACTCCTTGTTGGCTGTAGACTGAAATTCAACTGTCTTACCCTGTGCTCATATCCCTTTATGGTCTGGCTCCTTCCTTCCTTTCCCATCTCATCTTCTCATCCTCACAAGGGCCCCTGCTCCAGTTACCTAAAACTATTTGCAATCTCCCAAATAGGACATGTTGACACATTGCACACGCTCTTCTCTCTTTCCAGTATGTTCTGTTTATCATTCAGAACAAAACTGAATTGTCTCCTCACACAGGCGAGCCCTGTCTGTGTAGCCGGGACCTCTAGTAATTTATCTGTATCACTCTTTTTATTTTTCTGACCTCATGTCATGCTTCCCTCTCCCCAGCTCACTCTGTATCAGCCACACTTGCCTTTATGTTCTTAGGATTTTACACTAGCTTGTGCCCTCCTTGGAGGGCCCTTTCCCCACATTTCCATATGGCTCACCCCCTCACTTCTTTTAAATATTTGCTTAAATAGCTCCTTCTTGATGTTTACTTAACCTTGTTAAGAAAATCGTGATTGCAAACCTATTTGCCCCACACTCTCTATTCCTTTCCTTGCTTTACTTTTCTACATAGTCTTTGTCACTTTCCAATATACTACATAACTTATGTCATGACATCTCCTCAGTAAAGGCAAAATTTGGTCTGTTTTGTTTACTGTTTGTCCACAGCACCTGGACAGGGTCAGCCACATGCTAGGTCTCAGAAAACATTATCAAGTTAATGAGTTGGGACTGAATAAGACATTACAGAGCACTAGGATGCTGGAAAATTTTAGCTGCTGTAGAAAGGTAATGAAACATGGGAGCAAAAGAGAGGTAGTGGATTTGGTGACTGTGGAAAAAGGGGAGTTGCAGAAAGCCTCTGAATGAACTAGAAAGTTACACCATCTGCCCACAATGAGAAGGGACACGTGCTCTGCAGCACCAGCAGAAAGAGGACTTCCAAAGAGAGAGACAGAGAGAATGACAAGTGCCCAGAATACCTGTCTAGCTCTGTGAGGCCGTACTGACGTACATTCACATGGTTCCTCCACTAGCTGTAGCTGCATTTCACAGAGCAAGCACACGATTAGTGGAAGGAGATTGGCATCTGTAAGCATTGTTTCTTAACTGAAGAAATGGCAGTGGTCTGAGAATAACTGATAGAAGAAGGCCGGTGTTGATTTGACCTTTTCTCTAGGACTTGGCAAGCAAGAAGTAGAAAAAAAAGAGTAAGTGCCACTTGGTTAGATTTTCAAGGAACGTAGGATGTGTGGGTGAGAAAGGTCCACCTTTCATTTAACATAATGAGTCGAAAGAACGTTTGCAGCAACATTAATAAGAGATTGCCCTCCAGCTTAAGCCAACTCATACCACCCAAGCACACAGTGGAAAAAGATAGATAACTGGCCTTCAAGGGGTGTTGGAAACAGGACTGGCCAAAGAGAATGAAAAGTGGACAGAGTAGAGATGAAGTCAGTCATCTGGGGTGGTGATCGAGGTCACGATAATGAAGAAAAAAAGTCTGTTGTGAGTAGTCTTGAGGGAATTTAGGAAAAAGATGATCTCAGAGTAATGCATTCAGATGATGTACTTGTGCAGTGTGGTGTTTCTTAGGTTTATTCATATTTATTCTGAATGTCTTATTATTCCCCACACTCACTGCTCAATTTACCTTGCAAGGCAGATTACTGATTCCGTAAAACTCAAGGGACAATGCCAAGACACCAGCCTGTTAAAATTTCTTGTTTTTGAGAGTAAGAGTTCCATTATTAAAGTACATGATTTCTGTGATCGTATGCTGATTGGTTGTTTTCAAACTAAGGTTTTAAATTATTTATGGGGGCACCTGGGTGGCTAAGTTGGTTGAGCATCCAACTTCGGCTCAGGTCATGATCTCAAGGTTCATGACTTCAAGCCCCGCATTGGGCTCTGTGCTGACAGCTCGGAGCCTAAAGCTTGCTTCAGATTCTGTATCTCTCTCTCTCCGGCCCTCCACTGTTCACACTCTGTTTCTCTCTCTCAAAAATAAATAAGCACTTAAAAAAATAGAATAAATTATTTACAAACATTATTAAAGTTCTTAAACTCCTGAGGTCTGGGATATATACTTAATATACAAGTAGCTTAATGTAATGTTGGGTATGGCAAAAAATAAGTAGAACTTTAGTTTGTATCTGTATTAACCCTTGAGTTATTTATCAGACTTTTTATTTTTCTTTTAATATTAAATTCTGAGTATTTGAGACCACTAAATTCTGAGATTTGGTATTTTAAATGTGCTACTAATATATCTAATTTTCTCATTTATATCATTTCAACTTATTCAAAATGAAGTTTATCAAAAAAATGGAATTTGTCCTTTTACAGATTGAGAGTATACAATTTTTTAAGAGGGATACAATTAAGAACTGTTGATAGGAAGCAGTATTAAATACACCTACAGATTTTTAAAAATATTATAAAACCTCTAAATTTTTGAAATCACTGTATTCTCACATATTAGGTTATTATGGGCTCAACTATTTCCAAAATTATACATTTGACCTGTTAATCCATTGGCCACATTTTTCCATGAACAGAATTTTATACAGTGAAAAAAAAAAACATGCTATTCAAAAATGTACTCAACTTTAATCCAGCCTTACAGTGCTTTTAAAAGTACTTTCTTTAACAATGGAAGAATCTACATAGCATGCCAAAGTACACATAGCCAGCACAGATATGCAAGATTTTGCTTGTTTGGTTATAATTTTTAAACTAGTCTAATTATCTACTTATCTGGTGTATGACCTGTATTGTCACCTAATATTTTCTCACCATATTCTGAATTTTAGAAAAACATTCTACCAGGATATAATATCGTCTATGGGGTAAACAATGACATGCTCATTAAACTCCCCTACAGTATAACTACAAAGCATTCTTTGAAAACTTAGTACTTAATGTAATTAGATTATAAAGAAGCTCAATGTCACAAGGAAAGTTTTTGTAAATGTTGAAAGTACATATGGCTACAAAAAGAATGAAATGTATATAAAAGTATTGAATTCATAATGCATTTTTAGGTAAAACCTATAATATACTGGGAATGACCATAATTACTTGGATTTAAATCAAGAAGGACACCAATCCCTTCCGAAAATTTGATTCTCTCCTTAGGCATATAAATGCTATATCCATCTGTATGTTTAACCAAAGACTCTCCCTCCCCAGAGAACATGCTCTGTAAGAGTAGATACTGTCTTTTTTTTTTTCTTTTGTGGCAATCTCATCCATTGTATCCTCAAGACTTAGTACAGTGGTTGGCCCATACTAGGGGCTCAATATGTATTTGAGTGAATTAATAGAATAAATCTTATGAATCACCAAACATTTTAATGCCCACATGGCAAAGTTTATTATATTCTAGAATACATGGTTAGAATCAAAATTAGTTAAATATCTGAAGCCTGTTGAAAGAAAAATCTGGGGAAATTTATTTTATTGTTATCATTTTTTCAGTTTTTAAATCTTCTATTAACCCTAAACATCCATCCTCAGGGAAATGTTTTCCTAGGCTCTGGGTACATGACCAGAGATGTATTGGATCAGTGTTGAAAAACTAATTGAACAACTCAGCAAATCTGTTTTGCTAATGGCTGTTTAACATATCATGAGTTTCAGGGCCGGTACTTCTAGCTTCCTACTGATGAATGCAGGCTTATAGATGAGTCATGATTCACTGTGCCAAGACAGTTTTCAGATTTTTCTGATTGTTAGTTTTAGCACTCAAACCGTGATACATGATATTCATGATCATCTCACATTATTCACCAAAAATCTGAAAGTAACAGAAGTTACACTTAGAGATCTATCCAAGACCTTTGAACAATTACAGGAGGAAAGAAAGTAGAAGAGCATTAGAGGCCAACAGAAGTGGCTTCCCTGGTATATTTTCTGACTTCAGACTTAGTTGCTCATGTTCAGTAGCTTTATGTATGTCCTAACACCTTTAAACAAATTTGTTGTCTTCTAGGGAAATTATTTATATCTAAATTTATTGGATACTTAGCCTGACCATAAAGCAAAAGAATCATAAAGAGGATTTGATTGTCATGTCCTAGTATAATCTACATAAAGCCAGACTGGTTTGTTTATGCCTAGAAGTCAGCCTGAAGACAGAGTTTTATTAAAATAACCAAGAGTCTGGCAATAGTAACAGATTAATGTAAAATAAACTATCTAATTGTCTTAGGTAGGATTCTGGAATAGAAAAAGCACATTGAGAAGAAACTAATGAATTTTGAATTAATTCTGTAGTTTAGTTAATAATAATGTATCAATATTGATTAATTAGGTGTGACAAATGTACTATAGTAATATAAGATGTCAATAAGAGGGGCAACTGGGTATGGGCCATTTAGCAACTCTCTGGACTATTATTATAACTATTTTGTAAATCTAAACTTGGATTAAAGATTTTAATGTAAGACCTGAAACCATAAATCTTCTAGAAGGAAACCTAGGCAGTAAGTTCCTTGACATAGATGTTACCAATGATTTTTTAAATCTGACACCAAAAGTTAAGAGCAATAAAGCAAAAATAAACAAGTGAGACAACATCAAACTAAAAGCATCTTCACAGCAAAGGAAACCATCTGCAAAATAAAAAGGCAACTTACTGAATGGGAGAAAATATTTGGGCTTCATATATCTGATGAAGAGTTAATAATATCCAAAATATATAGAGAACTCACACAACTCAGTAGCCAGACATACAAAAAAACACAAAAAAACAAAAAACAACAAAAAACGATCCTATTAAAAATGGGCAGTGTATCTGAATAACATTTTTTCAAAGAAGACATGCAAATAGCTGACAGACACATGAAAAGATGCTCAACATTATTAATCATCAGAGAAATCCAAATCAAAACCACAATGAGATACAACTTCCTACCTTTAGAATGGCTGCTATCAAAAAGACAAGAAATAGCAAATGTTAGCAAGGATGTGGAGAAGGGAATTCTTGCATACTGTTGGTGGGAATGTAAATTGATAAAGTCACTCTGAAAAACAGTATGGAGGTTCCTCAAAACACTAACAATAGAAGTACCATAGAGATGCCTGGGTGGCTCAGTCAGTTAAGCATCTGGCTCTTGATTTTAGCTCAGGTCATAGTCATGGGGATCTAGCCCTGTGTCAGGCTTTGTGCTGACAGTGCAGAACCTGTTTGGGATTCTCTCTCTTCCTCTCTTCCCCTTCTCCCCTCTCTCTCTCTCTCAAAATAAATAAACATTAAAAAAAATAGAAGTACCATACAATCCAAAAATTCCTCTCTGTATATTTACCTGAAGAAAACAGAAACACTAATTTAAAAAGATATATGTACTTCTGTGCTTGTTGTATTTACAACAAATAGCTATTTACAATAGCCAAGATAGGGGAATAACCTGAGTGTCCACTGATGAATAAATGGTAAATAAAGTGTGTGTGTGTATATATATATACATATATATATATATATGCATATATGTATATATGTGTGAGAGTGTGTGTGTGTGTGTATGCTCACACACACACTCTCACACATATATATATATGCAGCTTTAGAATTTAAACTTTTTTTTAATGTTTATTTTTGAGAGAAAGACCATGAGCAGGGGAGGGACAGAGAGAGAGGGAGACAGAGGATCTTAAGCGGGCTCTGTGCTGACAGCAGTGAGCCCAATGTGGGGCTCAAACCCACGAATCACAAGATCATGACCTGAGTGGAAGTCAGATGCTCAACTAACTGAGCCAGCCAGGCATCCCTAGAAAAATTTAATCGAAAGAGGTACAATTTGAGATTGAGATTAGGCAAAACTGCAGTAAATACATACCATAACAACTGTAATTTAGTCCAAAAAGAGTGTGTCATCAAGTTTAATAGTAAGTGGGGTGGAATGGGAAAGCTGGTAATCTGTGTTTTATCTTGTTTTTAATATAGGATGGATAATACATTCTTCAGGTTATACATATTTTTTAATTAAAACATTTTTTTAATGTTTATTTATTTTTGGAGGGAAAGAGAATGAGAGCGGGGGAGGAGCAGAGAGAGAGGGAGACACAGAATCTGAAGCAGGCTCCAGGCTCTGAGCTGTCAGCACAGAGCCCAACTCGGGGCTGGAACTCACAAAACAGTGAGATCATGACCTGAGCCAAAGTTGTACGCCCAACCACCTGAGCCACCCAGGCGCCCCTAGGTTATCCATATTAATTAAATACGCTTTGGAAACAAAATTCCACTTCACATTTTGGCAAACCCACCCTATGTTTCTTAGGTTAATATTTTTACACTATTAATCGTACTGCTATAGCTAAATCAACTAAATACCAGTTTATGTAGTGTTGCTCGAAAGACCTACAGACAGCAAGGTCTATACTTACCTCAAAGGGAACTTTTTAAAATAAAGGAGGAAGCAATAATGTTCCATATGAGTGGTACTGGGCAAAATACATAATGAAATATTACTCAGCCATAAGAAAGAATGACATTTTGCCATTTGCAACAACGTGAATGGGCCTCAAGGGCATTATGCTAAGTGATATAAGTCAGACAAAGAAAGGCAAATACCATATGATTTCTCCTATATGTGGAATCTAAAACAAAACAAAACAAAACAAAACAAAACAAAACAAAACCAAGCTCATAGATACAGAGAAAAGATTGGTGGTTGTCAGGGGCAGGGAGTGGGAAGATGGGGGAGAAATGGGTGAAGGAAATCAGAAGAATAAAAAAAAAAAAGAAATTCAATCTTAAAAACCAACTTGAAACCACAGTTCTGTGACCCATCTTGACTGTTATTTTATAACATTAAAGTGGAAAAATGGAACATAATATGATATTTTTAAAACCAAGTAATAAATTGGTTAATTATAATTATACAGAATGCTTAAACGTACCTTAGTAAAGATAGATTATTTTGAATTATAAAAATGGTTTAATATTTATTATTTTTGGTCAATTTGTTTAAGTTTGGTAGGAAATTAAAATGGAAGAAAGAGATGTACAGAAAGATGATTCAATGCAATTTAAGTAGAATCAGTTCTAAACAAGTAACTCTGTGATACTTTAAAATAAAATTTTATTTTATTTTTTTTAACGTTTATTTATTTTTGAGACAGAGAGAGACAGAGCATGAACGGGGGGAGGGTCAGAGAGAGAGGGAGACACAGAATCAGAAGCAGGCTCCAGGTTCTGAGCTGTTAGCACAGAGCCCCATGCGGGGCTCGAACTCACGGACCGCGAGATCATGACCTGAGCCGAAGTCAGCTGCTCAATCGACTGAGCCACCCAGGCGCCCGTAAAGTTTTATTTTTTAAAGCAAATTGCGTTGAAATCACTCTAAAAAAAACCACTAAAGATTCCATTAAACACACCAAAATGATTGAAATGCAGCATTTTTTATTCTTATTTTCCTTAGTATCTTATGCATCATACCTGTCTCAAAAACTCTTTACACTGCCACATGAAGATTCCTAAATTCTTATCCCACAACAGACTGCTAAAGCTATTTAATTCATCCTCCTGTTTCTCATTTCTTCCCATCTATACCACAGTTTCTCTGTTATCTGCTTCATTTTTTTTCTTTTCTTTTTTCTCTTTTCTCTTTCTTTCTTTCTTTCTTTCTTTTTCATTCTTTCTTTTTCTTTTTTCTTTCCTTCTATTAAGGTTTTGCGTCCCTCTTTGTTTTTATCTTTTTTTTTGCTTCCCTTCCCCTACGTCTATTTGTTTTGTTTCTTAAATTCCACATATGAGTGAAATCATGATATTTGTCTTTCTCTGACCAACTTCTTTCACTTAGCATAATACACTTTAGTTCCATCCACATTGTTGCAAATGACAAGATTTCATTCTTTTTGATCACTGACTAGTATTCCATTGCATATATACCACACCTTCTTTATCCATTCATCAGTCAATGGACATCTGATAGTGCTTCCATAAATATTGGGGTGTACATGCCCCTTTGAATCAGCATTTTTGTATCCTTTGGATAAATACCTAGTCGTGAAATTGCTGGGTTATAGGCTGTTCTATTTTGAATTTTTTGAGGGATTTCCATACTGTTTTCCAGAGTAACTGAACCAGTTTGTATTCCCACCAACAGTACAAAAGGGGGAAACCTGCTTCATTATTTCACCATATGCTCAGTCATACTTTTCTGCAATCATTGTGCAAGGCAAATTTTTGTATGTGTGTGAGAAAATGACTGTATATGTATTCATATTTTAGAAAGCTATGGATTATAGCACAAGAGGCTTTCAGCAAAACAATATTTTATAAAATAGTTCAAATGAGGTTTGAAAAAATGTTTCTTTTATTATTTTTTTAATGTTTGTTTATTGATTTTGAGAGAGAGAAAGAGAGAGGCACAGAGAGAATCCCACGCAGGCTCCACGCTGTCAGTGCAGAGCCAAATATAGTGTTTGATCTCATGAATTGTGAGAATACGACCTGAGCTGAAATCAAGAGTCAGACGCCCAATCAGCTGAGCCACCCAGGCACCCCAACAATGCTTCCTTTACATAATCTAGTTGTCTTCCTTGACATGGAAATGAAAGCTTGATAGCATCATATTGCCAGTTCTCTACAAATTAATGTATGCAGTCACAGAAACTCTAAAGATATTTCTTCAAAATATTATGGAGCTTAAAAACTAATTCTAAAATCTGTATAGAATGGGATGGGTTCAGAAGTAGCCTAGGTAGTTCAGGAATGAGAATAAGGATAAAGAGCTGTCGTTGTAAGGTAAAGTTATCACCATCTGCTATACCTATATTTTATGGTTTTTTTCCTCTTTTTTCTACAAATAAAATATGTTTCTTGATGGAATATTATCTCTCCATCCCATTGTTGTATCCCTTGTTTCTTCAGCAATGCCTAGCACATGATAGCACTTTATTAATATTTATGGAAAAAAAAACTAATTATACACATATTATCTTTAGGTCAGTGTAGTAATTGTGGAAAGTAGCCAAATAGCAAAAGACCAAGAAACAAACACAAATATACTTGGGATCTTAGTATAAATCAAAGAAAGCATTAAAAGTCAGTTAGACTCAAATGAATCAGGACTTTTTGGTCAATTTCATAACTGGGACAAGAAAAGGAAAAAAAAAATAACATGATCCAGAAACATCTTTTCTGCAAAAATAAGAGTAAGTAAAGATGTTAGGTAACTACATTAAAGACGGAACCAAAGAATGATAGGGACACCTGTAAAAGTCATAGAGGTCATCTTGAAGGGGCTGCCACTGGCCAAATTTGGGATAATTTACACATCAAAATAAATATGATATTGGGAAATAATATATTGAACAAATTAAGAATCCATGAGTCAACATTGATATAAATGAATGAATGAATGCTGAATGAATAAAGGAATGAATAAATAGTGAATGTTCTTCGTTGCAGGAGAATGTCATCTCATAAATGTAGAAGGAATGATAGAAATATAAAATTACCATTTGCCAACCATCATAAGGAATTAGATGCAAGAAGGGGTTAATGTAAATATGTGTGTGAATCTAAATAAACATTGGCTATATAAAATAATATAATCTAAAATAATATTATAGTCTAAGTTGTTGGATTAAAATTTAATAAGACAGAACTAAAATGCTGGACAAGACCATAATATAACTTTGGACAGGTTGATTAGAGTTAAAGCATACTACACTCTTTGTATTAATTAGAAGGAGTAAGAATAAGGATTGGTTTTAGACCTTTAAAGTTAAATATGTTTTGTTGCAAAAATCTGCAAGAAATTTCATTTGTCACTAACAGTTACAAACAAAATGTTGGTTGGGGTTATGGTAATCCAGACTAGGAAAGCTGAAGAACTACTTGCAAAGCTCACTCATATGCCTGGCAAGGTAATGCTGACCATTGACAGGAGACCTCATTGCCTTGCCTCATGAACCTCTCTATAGGACTCCTTGGGTGTCCTTTCAAAGCAGCAGCTGGCTTCCTCCAGAACAAATTATCTAACAGAGAGAGAGATTGAGAGAGAGAGAGAAAGAGAGAGAAGCCCCAATGTTATTATGACCTAGCCTTGAAAATCATACTCTGTTTTTTCCATAATATTTTATTGGTTACATATGATAGCTTTATTACATATGGAAGGAACTGCACAAGGGCAGTGAATATCAAAAGGTAAGGATAATTGGGGGACATTTTCTAAGTTGACTTTTAAAAACTGCGTATTCTACAGTTGCTGGATATTGTATTATAAATACACATTAGCCCAAGATTTTTATCTATATTAATTAAATCTTCTATATTCTTATTTTTTTAATTAAAATAATGCATAGTATACTAATAATAAAGCATACAAATCTTGAAATTTGACAGATGTGTACATCTATGTAACTAACATACATATCAAGAAGTAGGACATTACTGGGGCACCTGGGTGGCTCAGTCGGTTGAGCGACTGACTTCGGCTCAGTCGGTTGAGCGACTGATTTCACAGTTTGTGAGTTCGAGCCCCACGTCGGGCTCTGTGCTGACAGCTCAGAGCCTGGAGCCTGCTTCTGATTCTGTGTCTCCCTCTCTCTCTGCCCCTCCCCCACTCATGCTCTGTCTCTGTCTCAGAAATAAACATTAAAAAAAATTAAAAAAAAAAAGAAGTAGGACATTCTTCTCTGATACTCACTGTGAGAATCTGGTTAAATTCCTGAAGGTCAAACCCACATAAGTAGGGGAGCACCTTATGACTGCTCACCACTTGAGTTTTTAACTCTCAAACTAGTCCACTCTGAGCCTCCAGCAATTTGTAAAATTACAGTTCACAGTTTCCTACCCCAGCATTGGTTCTTGTGGAGGTTCTTGCCCAGAAAGTTTCTGTTCTGGTAAGTTGTGCTTCTCTGTATTAACTAGTCTCTCTAATTATGAGGGCAGCAGTTTGTCCTGTGACCTCACTTCTCTGACAGACCTAAGAAGAGTTGTTCGTTTTTCAGTTTTTTCAGTTTTTACTTGGTGTTACAACATAGTGATGACTTTTAAGCCACTTCCATGCTCTACCAGAATCTGGAAATCCCTCTGATTACGCTTTTCACTTCACTTTATCGGTCTGTGCTTCTACTCCAGACACACTAACCAAGATTTAGTTCTACTAATGTTCTTTGCTCTCGAATATGATTACATCAAAAGTGAGAAAACTCTTTCAAGAAAATTAGGTTTCCGTGGAAAAGAGAGTTATGATTAGTGGAGCGTTGGTGGTGAGACTAGGGTCATGGTTTGATGAATTGGTGAAAGGGGCAAATAGCAATTTTGAAGTCATTAGGCAAAGAGAACGTAAGTGATGGAGCAGGGCCCAGAAATGAAAATGAATTTGACACAACTTTCTTCCAAGGATGGCAGAAATTTAAATATCTCACTCTTGGGCAGCAATTACTGATTATGATTGGTGAGAAAGGAACTATAGTCTCAGAAAGTTTAAGTGACTCACTCAAAGTTACAGTGGCCAATTAGTGTAAGAAGATCCTGACATCCCAAACACACCAATGACTATCATAATTTGATTTTAAATACTTTACCACCTCACAGAAATATGAAGCCAAAAATTTTATCTACCATGAGTTTTGTACCTTCGGACCATTGCTCTTTTTTTTTTTTTCAAAAGTGAAGTTAATTTTGCAGGGTTGTTTTTAACAAAATTGACTCTGTCAGAAATATTTTTAAGAAAGCCATTAAGCCATCACATGTAGTACTATGGTTTCAGCTTGGGCCTTCATTCTACAAAACCATTTCTTCTGATTGTGAAAGGACTTCTATACTAAGCGCCATTTCATCTTGATTACTTTGGACATGATATAAACACACATTTATATGCAGGAAAATAAGAGATGGCATTTTATTTCAAAATTATCATGATATAAAATGAAGTAGATACGAATAATGAGAAAACTGCATTTTAATACTAAAGGAGTAGCTGAAACCATAGCACTTATTCAGTAGATTGGCTTTTTCAGTATAATGATGAAATTGTGCAGGCACACAATGCAATACATTAAATAATATATCAACTAAGTACTGTTAAATCACAATTTAAATAGACTATCCTTGATTGCTGAAGTTCAGAGTATACACTAGGGAAATCAAGTTGTTTTGAACTAGTTATATGGTCCTTAAATAAGTTATGCTTTGCTAATGCATTTGCTTTTGTACAGAATTTTGTTCTAGACAAAAGAAGATTCTTATATAAATACCTAATATAAAATAAGATTACCAAAATATGCTCTTATCACAATGAGAAATGCAATCCTTCTCCAAGTCAGAAATTTGATCTTGGTAGTACTCATAATGAAAGTGGCATTGTTTTAGAATCAAAAGGACATTAGATTTTGTTAAGAGAAGTGCATTATACAACAGTCTTTGTCATTAAGTAATCATACAGTTTGGGGATGGTCATCTAGCTTTGCCAGATTTCAGTTTCCTAACTGGAAAATGAGAGTTACATAAAATAACTCAAAGATTTCTGGTTCTAATATTAAGTATCATTTGGAAAGAGCTTACCATGTGCTAAACAATTTATAAACCTTTTAATTTTGTGCATAACAATCTGTAAGGGAGATATTACTCTCATTTACAGATGAAAAGCCAGAAGTTCAGAAAGATTAAGTGTATTCACAATTAAATAGTTAATTAGTTGTAGAACCAGATTTTGAATCTCTCTTTCAGTCCCCAAAACCCACTTTATTCCCTTTCTGTCACGATAACTATTATTTTTGACTAATACTATTTGCTACCCATTTTTGAAATGACATTCTTTAAGCTTTGTAAAAAATAAAAGAAGCAAACACATTAATTCCTCTTGTCTTTTCTGAAGAAAAACAAACAAAAAAAATTCTACAACACACAGTAGGAGGAAATCATCACTGAAGGGCTTGCAGTTGACAGACAAAGGCATGTCTCCCTCAGTCTCAGGAAGTATGTAACAATGTCACTGTGAATATGCAAAACCTACAAACCAGAAAGTGACAACCTGTGCTGTTGGCACACTCAGCCAAGTCTACTCACAGTCGGACCTGCCCACAGTTATTTTCACATGCTAAAGTACATCTGCAGGTGATTGATTTCTCCTTTTAATAATGGAGGAAAAGGAAAATTGACTTTGCAGTAACTGAGCACTCTATGTAGGGATTGTGGAGGTGAAGTGGAACTATCCCATGAGGAAGGCAATAGTGAAAAGGAATGAAGGTATATACCTTCCTTGCCTTTCAGGTGGAAGCTGTTATGACAAGTTAAACAGATGACCTTGAATCTCTCTTGAGTTTTGCATCCAGTTTAAAATCAGAGAAAATGGGGCCCCAGGTTGGCTCAGTCGGTTAAGTGTCCAACTCTTGATTTCGGCTCAGGTCATGATCTCACAGTTTATGAGTTCGAGCCTCACATCGGGCTCTGTGCTGACAGTGTGGAGGGATTCTCTCTCTCCCCACCCCCCCCTGCCCCTACCCCACTCACACACACTCTCTCTCTCAAAACAAAATTAAAAAATTTTTTTTAAAAATTAAAGTTTTATGAATAGAATACTCACAGGGTAAATTTTAATTGAGTGATTCTTATGATTCATGTGAATATTTTTAAGAGATAGTCTTGGGCCTACCTGGCATCAATACATTTTTGCTACTGGGGGGCTGGACCCTCTGCTCTTCAGAGTCACCTGTTACCCAGTCAACCAGCCTCTGTTAACACTTCTGAACTAGGAGACATTACACTACAAGTCATTTGATCTGGATTTCATGAAGCCTCCAAATGGCTCATCCCAGAGTGAGGTAAGAGCATGAGCTACTCATAAGTTGAACTTTGACCAGTGGGAAAGCAAGAGTTAATGGAGCCATGCAGATAAACTCCCCCCTTTAACCCACCTACCATGAATTACTCTGAGAGAGTATTGTCTGTATAGCCCATCCAGGAAAGTCCTGCATGCTGAGTGACATTGTGACTCTTCCCAGCCCATCATGAGATAGTAGTGAGCACAGTAATGTGCTTCACATGGCTTCACATCTTTCCTTGCCTCACTCCCCTTGTACTCACTCTTGCTTTTCTGGTTTTGTACTCTCCTCCAATAAAGCATCACCACTGGCATCCTTGCCTCTGATTCTGTTCACTGGGAAATGGTCTGTGACAGTGGATCTGCTGAACTATAGAGATGATAGAATAATTTGTGAGAACCACAAAGAGTAACCTGGGTTCTGTCAGTTGGAAGGAGAAGTCAAAGTAAAACTAGTCTTTATAGATATTCAAGGTATGCTGGGCACAATGCCTCATTTTATCATATAATTCTCATTATAAAGATAAGGAAACAAAAACTTGGAGAGATCTGTTAACTTGTCCAAGCCACAGCTTTTATAGAAAAGTGCCAGGATTCAGAATTAGGGTTTTTTTTTAATCCCTAAACTGTAAACTGTCTGTAACTAATAAATGGAGGAGGTGAAAAAAGACACATTCTTGTGTGGAGACATCCTAATTAAAATTTCAGTATGATAATTCACACATAAACAACTAAATTAGGAGTTCTTCCTTAGAAACAACAGGAGCTAAAGTAAAAATATTATAACCATCCTGCCATTGTGTTCCTTCTTCCAAGTTGTGTCAAATAAAGTAATTTCATTTAGGAAACATTTTGAAAAGAGTGCAAACTCTTAAAATATAACTAGTGTATAAAAAAATGACTCCAATAAAAAAGAATGAAAAATCCAAAGATTCATTGTACTGCCAGCATATTGTTGGCAGGTATTTTAAAATCCAAACTCCAGAACTGAATGTTCAAGCTACGTAAGGGAAATGCCCAGGGGCAGTTGGTCTGGGCCTGGACCACCACTCAGACCCGTACACTGGCAGCAGGTAGTCAGTGGTGAACTTTTCAGCACAGTTGAAGGCATTTACAGGAAAGCCAAGATTGAAGGTGAAGGGAAATGAAATGGAGGAAATGAAACAGCTGTATTATTCAAATGTGCTGCAGACAAATCTTCAGCTCTGGAAAAATGCATTCTGTATTCCAGGTAAATGAATTAGGTTAACTGGTTCCAGGTGTTTTAAAGGATAATTGATTTATTCAAAAAACATTTTTTAAGTACCTACTGTGTGAAAAGCAGTGCCATTAAACAGAATGTGTGAACAGCCTTCAGTCATTTCTGGAATTCTTCCCAAATCCAAATCATCAGTCTTTATTTTATTTTCATACACTCACAAAATCGGAATTTTCTCCAGTATAATTATTGCTTAAGGATCGGGGAGGTTAATATGCAGTCATTCTATTTACAATCTATACTTTACCTCAAAGGTTTTCTCTCCCTCTCCCCCAATAACCTGAACGACATTTACTCTAGTATTTTTTGTGAAAAATTCCATATGTTTAAAATGCTTTGACTTTATTGTTTGCTACAGAGAATTTTCCAGATTTTACCTAGAGAATTCTAAGGTAAAGCACATTATGAATACTAAGAGAAAATTTCATTGTTTCCTGAAGTAGAAGATCTGGATAAAACAAAACCACAGAACATGGTATTATTCTTTGTCCTCAGTTTGTGGTGACTACAGGAAAATAATTAATACAACTGAAATAGAGTTGAAATTAAAACAACTGAGGATATTTATTATTATTTCTTGCTTGTTACTTAAGCATATTTTACTATGAGAAAATTCTTTTGACAGAGGTATTGATCCTTTAGAACTTCAGTTTCATTTCATTGTGCTGGAAGTGGAACATAATGTAGTGACTTCATAATTGTAATATATATGAATATAGATGTCAGCCAAGATTCTTTGACCAAATTTTAGTCAGGCTTGTGAACCCTCTCCTAGGTTCATCTGTGCATTTTCTTGTAAAATCCATTTTTAGTAAGAATTCTACTAACTTAAGTTAGCAGGAATCCCCCCACCATCAATATCTGATTGGGTTCCTCATCTTTCATGATCCCCAAGTGATGTCTGATTATACTGGTCTGTCTTCTGGGTAAGCCAGAATACCTCTTACCACTGATGTTTTCTCTTAGTTCTTTTCCTTTTTTAAAGTGTTTATTAATTTTTGAGAGAGAGAAAGAGAGAGAGAGAGAGAGAGAGAAGGGGAGGGGCAGAGAGAGAGGGAGACAGACGATACGAAATGGGCTTTGCACTGACAGCAGTGAGCCTAATGCGGGGCTCCAACTCAATAACTGTAAGATTGTGACCTGGGCAGAAGTCAGACACTCAACTGACTGAGCCACCCAAGCACCCCTCTCTTAGCAATTTTCTGCCCACTGAACTCCACCCTGCTTCTTGGCTATAAGTTCCAATTTGCCTATGCAGTATTTAGAGTTGAACCCAGACTCTCTCCTCCATTGCAAAATTGCATTGTAGTAGTCCCTATACTTATCACAGTGGTACCCCATCCCTTTAAATAAAGCCTTCGTTAATGTGCTTAAGATGTATCATTAAACATTTATTCTTTGACATTCCTTAATTAATATTTAAAAAAAATAATAATACTGTGATAAATATCCTGGAGGGCAAAACCTTAGGCACATCATTTGTTCTTTTTATTCTTTTTTGCTACTCTGACAGGTTGAATTCCATTGCTCTGTCTTCGAGCTGACTGATTCTTTCTTTTGTTTCATCTAGTCTTAGGTTGGACCGCTCTAGTGTTCAACTTTCATTTCCAGTTCAATTATCATTTTCTTCAGCTCTGTGACCTCTATTTGGTACTGTCTTATATTAAGAAGTTTTCACCGTGTTCATCCATTCTTCTCTCCAGTTCTTTATGACCATGACTTTGAACTCTTTATTAGGTACATTACTTATCTTCATTTTATTAAGGTTTTTTTTTCCTGAGGTTTTATCTTGTTCTTTCATTTAGAATGTATTCCTCTGTTTCTTCATTTTGCTTGACTCTCTATGTTGGCTCCTTTACAGTAGATGAAATAACCAATCTGTCTCTTACTATTGAAGGAGTGGCCTCATGTAGGAGATGAAACTTGTCTTTCAACCCTGCCTCAGTTCCTGGTTGTCTCACAAACTTCTGTGCTTATGCAAGCAACATATTACATTTTTAATAACTCCTAGTAGTTGAGGATGTGCCAAGACTGATCAGTGTCCCACAGGGGAGGATGTAGCACCTAAATTCTGGCTGACTGGAAGCAGCATCAGCGTTTAAAAGTGTACACATACATACAGTCCTATGGGACTATAAGCATAAGCCCTACTGACCCCCAGAGCCTGGTGATCTAGAGGCGTCCCCTGAGCAGCAGTTACAGAAATTGCGGCTCCAAACTAGCGTATAGACTTTTTTTTTAGTGATACGGGTGAACTGGAACAAGGCAGAGGGAGAGCACCAAGATGGCATCCATAGTCTATATTCCGTGAGAGCAGCTCCGTAGGCGACTAAATGTGTGCCAAACCTAAGGCCCGCCTGTCAGGCCAAAGTTCCAGGACAAAGTGGCTTCCTTCACAGAAAGACTGGGGAGGGTGCCTCAGCCCACTGTCTGTGCAGTGCCTGGGGGTGGTAACATGCCAAAAACTCTCTCTCCAATTTCCATAGTCCCATGGGACCCAAGAATGCAAGCCCCCATGAGCAGGCAATCAAGGGGTGTCCCCTCGGCAACAGCTGTGAAAACCACAGGAGCCAGACACAAACACCAGGGCGCCAGACATGTGTAAAAACCCCCTTCTAGAGACACTGGAGCACTGGAGCACAGCAGAGGGTGAATGCTAAGATTAAGCATATAAATATATTGAGCAAAAGGTTTAACTCACATAAATATTCAAATATGCAGGAAATTAATGTAATAGCTTTTATTTAGTCTTTAAGTAATTGGGCTTTTTTTTCCTATGATTCTACTCACTTGCTAGCAGGGAGAAAATAAAAGGCCAACCTAAGTCATACGCTGTTCTGATCATTAAAATAATCCTAGGAAGAGTTCACTCTCCCCCAAGAAATAAACACATGTGGGGCAACTCTTAGGAGCTGCTTCCTTCTGTCTTCCCTAAATAATGCTAAATGGGGGTGGAAGATTACAGGAACTATGAGAAGTTATCTTTCTAGGATGTAGTCTAGCTAGAGAATTCTATTTTGCATATCAAAAAATGAACATAACTTCATGCCTTCTGTAGCGAAGTATAACTCTCTTCCATTTCCTCCTACCTCCACCAGATAGATGGACAAAAACACCTCTTGTTTACCAAGATGAAAGTCACCTCGAAGGAAAAAGAGAACTAGACTGAATGTTTTTCATAATGTTACCACATGACAATGAAATTCCTAGGAATGCAATGCATTCCCTTAGCATGTGAGAGTGCCTTCATACTACTTTACTCTTTACATATTTCCACCTTTAAGACCAAATCATTTTTCTATTTTTTAAATTAATTAATTAATTATATTTATTTATCTTGAGAGAGTGAGCAAAGGAAGGGAGAGAGAAAGGGAGAAAGAGAATCCCAAGCAGGCTCTGCGCTGTCAGTGTAGAACCCAATGTAAGGCTCGATCTACTGGACCTTGACATAATGTCCTGAGCGAAGATCAAGAGTCAGATGCTTAACCGACTGAGCCACTCGGGGGCCCCATTTTTCTATTTTTGATATTTTATTTATTATTTTTCTTTCTTTAACCCACCATTCCTTCTTCTGTGTAATGTCATAACATTTTTGCAAAATTTCCCACGAGATGCTGTTTTGGAAATATTAATTTTTCCTTGCCATTTAATTTTAACTATGTTTGTATGTAAATACTGTTTCTCCTTGTTACCATGTTTGACTTGTACAAGGTAAAAATAAAGGGGGTTGAAGATAGGAAGGTATGTGATAGAAACATAGATCCTCTTTGACTTATCCAATCAAACTTACTAACCATGGTATCAAAAGATGAGGACCTCTCATATAATCTGCTGGCTGCCCCCTGGCTTCCATTAACAGAGTCTTCTGCTTTTTAATGTATTTAAGTGATTCATGCCACATAATTTTTCTACTTTTGAAGGTACATTCACAGTTTTTGAAAACACCAATCCAAAATTATCTCAAAACCTAGTCTAAATTTAATATATCCATAAAATCAGGTTTACAAAAATCGAGGCTTACCTTTCCTTCTGGCCTACCTAAAATATTTTACAATAACCACAACAAAAGGAAACATGAATACAGTACTTTTTTGAGCCAACTGTTAAACTTAATATATATTAATTTACTTAATCCTTAAAACAATCCCAAAAGATAAGTACTAAACTTTTCCAGAACATACAGATGAAGAAACTGAGGCATGGTGAGTTTAGTTAACTTATCCATAGCTTTACAGTTAGTGCAACATCATTTTTTGTAGGATTTTGTAACCAGGATATATCTTAAATTTTGAAAGATCTCTGAACCCCATGAAATTCTATGAAAAATTTGGTTAGGTATTCAAATATGGATTTTTCTAGGTAGAACATCTCTATCTTTGCAGTAGATTTTGAAAGTAGTCTGGGTTTCAAAAAATGGTTACAAACTAGCTAAAGAATTTCAAGTGTTATTCTCTAAGTTATCTAAAAGTATACTTTTTTGTAATTCTTCTCAATCTACATTGGAATCCAATAAATATTTTTTTATTTGACAGAGCATCTGTCTTAACTTAGAAGTATTTAAATTGATAATAAGAGAACAAGTAAATTAACTGAGCAGAAATAAATGAAATCACAGTTCATTCATTAATCATCCTTACTAAATTATAATAATAAATGTAATCTAGAAATGGGTAGGCATATAGCAGTATTTATCTCAATATACGATTAAAATTATATTTCTCAAAGAACATAGCACAACAAAAATATATGTTATTAGATCAAGGTCAGTATGTTTAGACCGTATATCATAAAAGTAGGTTTACTGAAATCCAAGATGATACTTTACCTTAAAATTGAAGATTTTTCTATAATTCTTGTAGAATACAGGTGATAATGAATATGTATTTGTTTTTGTTTTGAATTACAAAATTTTTTGAGTCTGTGATGTGGGGTTTTTTGATATCCTTTTCTTAATACTTATTTGACCTTATATTTGCTTGTCAACAAATATAATTTCGGCACTTGAGGTCATACGAGCTGTAATTATGATACAGGCACACACATATACACACACACACACACACACACACACACACACACATGAACATCTCTAATGTATAATTTGTTTTTTAAGAAGCATATTTAGTAATGTCTTCTCTAGAATTTACTTATTTATATTCACATCAAAATGTGAACTCAAAAAGTATACTTTTAACAAAATCACTTTAATTCTTATCCAGTTGCTTTGATGGTTCGTTCATAAATATCCAAACCTAGCATTCTGTGTTAGCATAATTTTATTCAATAGAGTAGATAAGAATAATATACATTTATTTTAGAAATGGCAGGATCTGATAACTAGACTGGTCAAGAATATCTAGAAATATGAAATGAGTCATTTAAAACAACTGAAGCCCAGGTGTGACATCTTTGGAGGACAAGATTACAGTCTTGAAATGGCAATGAGAATGGTTTATGTTTACAATTCTTCATGATTGCAGGCTTGTCATGAAAATAAATTGCCTGTAGTCCCTGCCATTTTCTATTCTTGTCTCATCATGATAATAAGGAATCAAGTTTTTTTTTTATATTCAATATATTCTGAAATGCAATTTCATATAAAGATGTGTAGGGTACTAAAACGCTTGCTACCTATGTTTACTTGTAGATTTCACTTACATTCATATTTCTGAAGGTGTTTCCTGTTTGCCTACTAATACATAAAAATAAAACCAAGATTCTAAAATATGGATGCAAATGATAGTATCCCCCAATCTCACATTAATTTCTTAGACGTGAATTTTTTTTTCTAAATTCAGAAATGCCCAAAATTTTATCCTGTAACCACTGGTAATTCATGAAGTAGAATGGGAAAAGCCAATATTATTGTCGTACTGTTTTTTGTTTGTTTTCTTTTTCAAAGAAACATGAATGTTTTGTGTGGTTAGGTCACTTGCTATCTTATTATTGTTTCCTAAACTACTCCCATACATCAGTCTATGGTTGCAAGGTTCTGATTTTGATATGTAAGATAATTTTCCAGTCAATCTGAGCAAGACTGTAGTGCATAAATGCTGGAATTATCACCCTATTAAGAGAATACAATTGGAATAGAGCATGCTAGTATTTTTTAAACAAGAACAGGAAGCTGTTAGTTTCAAAATCTTAAGAACTATCATAAAGATCAATACTATGTGTTTACTCTCAACATGATCATGTGATTATATTTTTGGGGACTAGAAGAATGTCAAAAAATGAGTAAAAAAAACAGGAAAATTGTGGAGATTTAAAAAAACTCTTCGGAATCATAAATAAACAAAGGAATAAATAAATGTCAGGATAAAACTATCTTACAAAGTTTGAGTAAGAGCAAAATACCTGGTACTTTCTCTGTTATAAACCTTCTCAGAATTTAATGATTTAGTTAATTCTGTTGTATGTTACATCATTAGCTTCATGAGGACAGATATAGCATGGCTATATGTCTAGTCTATGGGCACCTGTGTTCAACACATGGTGGACACTCAATAAATGTTCGCTAAACTTGTGAGTATTTATCTTGAATATCCAATAAAGAAAACTGAGTGGAGACTATAGAAATATTATTAGGTTTTAAAAGTAATAAGAATGCCAGCAATATTGTATCAAATATTGAGGTAATTAGAGAAAAAATAGGAATATATTGACAATACAAAAATATAAATACACGTGTAGCTTATAGAATTGTGTCTCACTTTATTGTGCTTCAACAGGTAATTACATAATTGACAAAATTGAAGGTTTGTGGCAACTTCACATAGAATAGGTCTATCAGCGCCATTTCTCCAACAGCATTTGCTCACATTTTGGTAATTCACACAATATTTCAAACTTTTGCATTATTATTATATTTGGTACAGTGATCTGTGATCAGTGATTATGACTTATGGAAGCTTAGATCATGGTTAGCATATTTTAGCAATAAAATATTTTTAATTAAGGTATGTACATTCTTTTTGTTAGACATACTGCTATTGCACACCTTAGTATAACGTATACATAATTTTTAGTGTAAACATAACTTTTATATATGCATGGAGAAACCAAAAAATTCATTTGACTTGCTTTGGGATATTCACTTTATTGTGGTGGTCTACGATGGAAGCCATAATCTCTCTGAGGTATGCCTGTATAATATAAAAAATGGAAAATCTTATTGCCATTTGGGATGCCTATGTATCCTCCTACCCCTTAATATTATTATAAAAACTTTGTTTTAACTAAGCTGCTCTATTTTTGTTACCAATTTCCCTTATTACAAATTATATTTCCTTATTTAACTTTTGCACATATTTTCCTATCAGTGAAAATTGGCTTCACCCCTTATACCAATCATGATTGATTTGTATTGGCTATGTTGAGGATTGCAGAGACTACTCTGTGTTTAGAGAGGAAGAATGCTTGACCCTATTAGCAATGTCTGCAGAGAGTGAAAGTATTAGTTGAGGCAGCCTGAACTCATATGTTTGCTGATGTTTAAAATCTTTGTGTACAATTGTTTCTCCCCTTCTTTATACTTACCCAAATGCCACCAAATCTTCAAGGCCTAGAATACATACTATCTCTTCTATAATAGCTTTCATAAGCATTAATGCTAAATGATCTCATCTTTATAGGTATAAATATTTGCCTAATTTTATTGTTGATGTTGTTAATTATGTACCCTAATGATTTTTTTGAACTATGAGATTGTAATCTCTTAAGACCAAAGTCTGTATTCCATGTAAAATCTCACTGTATCCCAATTGAAAGATAGTTTTATATGTAAAATTAATCAAGGCAGGTTTCTATATCGGTATACTGGTGTGTTCCCTTTTAAGGTTAATTATCAGCAATATATGCTTAAAATTAGTATGTAAGTTCCTACAGTTTTACATATTACTATAGTATTCTACTGTAAATGTGTTTTATTTTGTAAAACTGGTTTCAAGTTAAAACTTTTCCAATTAAACTTTGTCATAAAGTCTCATCTGCATCTTAATTCTTTTATTATTTTTATTGGCATCATGCTTGAGAATTTTCTCCGATCCCTATTTTTTAAAATATAACATATTTAAATATATTATAAAACAAAATTTCATTATTTTGAAACTCTGATATGTTTAGAATAATCCTTTGCATTGTGAAAAGTTTTCTCTATTCCAAAATTTGCTGTTGGTAGAACCAGTCTCTTTTAATAAACACAAAATTGTTCTTAGAGGAATGTTAGCATTAATATACTAAATGCAAAATGATCTTTCACGTTCAGAGAGAGAGGGAGACACAAAATCTGAAGCAGGCTCCTGACTCCAAGCTGTTAGCACAGAGCCAAGCGTGGGGCTCAAATTCACAAACCATGAGATCATGACCTGAGCCAAAGTTGAACGGTTAACCAACTGAACCTCCCAGGTGCCCGCAAATTAATCCCAATCTCTAAGTTTGAGGTTGAAATGTCCTTCTGTGTATGCATCATCTTTGACAACAGGCATCACCTGACAATCTCATCCTCAACCTTAAGCTTAGCTGAAGCTTCAACTTCTTCTGGAATGTTTGATGTAATCACCTAGATCCTCGTCCTGAGAAAAAGGTTCAAGCCTTTCCTCTCCATATTCCCACAGCATATTCTAAGATCCTCCAGTTACTTCCGTTAGTCTTTATCACCCACATTAAATTTGTTTGTTTACATGTATATCTACATCACAACTTGTATTTTTTTGGAAAGCTTTGCTTTTTGGCTTTTTTTTTTTTTTTTTTTTTGCATTTTATATCCTCAGGGCTTGCTACTGATTAAATAATTAATAGAATAAATAAATACACAGAAAATTGATTCACTTGGTGCTAGCAGAACTTTCAATGCATGCTACAGTTAATGAATCCAGATCCAAAGCTGTCACTGACACTTGAGAGCTTGGGAAAATTACTTAAGTTTTCTATACCTCAGACACTTCTTGAGGGAATGGAGATATATGAGATATATGGTTGTGAAGGTGAAATTGGGAAATGCACAAAAATTAATTGTAAGCACACAGTGTGTCAAACAAATAGTATGCTGTAAATAGGTAATTTGGGTTATTTTTCTTTGTTTTGATTTTGCTGTTATTGCTATTTAAATATAATAATTATACCGCTAAGTGACTACTATAAATAAAGTATGTTTAAGGGGTATCCTGGTTAACACCCAAACTCTACATTCCCTAATCTCTCTTCTTGATCATGTACGAGGCAGAGAGATGAGGAAGCTCATGGTGGGCAATGAAAGAGGTAGGAGGCTGGTGTAGGTTCCATGAGGTTTCAGAGTTAACTGCTTCTTATCCAGTATAGGGGAGAAAGGCCCTATATGGAAATGAGGCAGAAAGTCAAAGTCTAAAACAAGTTGGAAATCAAAGCAGATAAATCACAGAAGCAAAATATGATCTGACAAATGTGGCCAACTGGAAAGAAGACTAAAGCACACAAATGAGAATTGACCCTACAGTAATACCAAGGATACATGGGTGTGCTATGGGTGGTGATTGTTTGCTTCTTTACTGGTATATTCTTAATGTAGATTTTGGTTCAAATCATTTGGGGCATGACTACACGTTACACATGCATTTAAAAAGGTTGAAGCAGAATAGTATATTTGGGTTATTCTCTTGATCCAGCTAACATTTAAAAAATATTTTCAACCTACCTTTGAATGCTCAGGGACCCTAATCAATCAAGCAATCAATAAAAAGTATATATTGATTACCAAATATGTCCAGCCCATGCTGGTCTTTTAGAAGTCTAACAGACACCATCAGGGACTATTTAGGTGATTGAGTTGGTAAGACCCTTACACACATAAAACAGATCTGAAAAATCTGACAGTAGAATTTCAGCATTTATTATTAATTAAACAACATGAATTGTATATCTTTCTTAAATGTATTGAACAATTTCCTAATTTCATAAAAAGAAGAAATTTAATATAAGTAAATGGCTCTTAATAATTAGTATCCCCAGTATAAACATTATTGACTATTCTCTAAGTATAGTACTCAGCAATTTTTTTTATATCAGAAGCAAAGCACTTATTTCTAAAGCACTCATTTGTAAAGCAAAGCACTCAATTCAGAATTGTTGAATTAAAGAATAAAAAATAAGGGCACATGGGTGGCTCAGTCGGTTAAGCATCTGACTTCAGCTCAGGTCATGATCTCACAGCTTGTGAGTTCGAGCCCTGTGTTGGACTCTGTGCTGACAGCTCAGAGCCTGGAGCCTGTTTTGGATTCTGTGTCTCCCTCTCTCTCTGCGTCTCCCCTGCTCATGCTCTGGCTGTCTCTCTCAAAAATAAATAAACATTAGCAAAATTTTTTTTAAAAGAATAAAGACTAAATTCTCAGGGTGCCTGGGTAGCTTAGTCGGTTGAGCGTAGACTCTTGATTTTTGACTCGGGTCATGATCTCAAGGGTTTGTGGATTCAAGCCTTGTGTCTGACTCTGTGTAGACAGTGCAGAGCCTGCTTAGGATTCGTTCTCTCTCTTTGTTTCTCTCTCCTTTTCTCTCTGCCCCACCCCCACTCATGCATGCACGTACTCTCAAAACTAAACTTTATTTAAAAAAAGAATAAATTACCTTATATTAAATATTCCTTATATAAAATATTTCATGTCTGAAGTGACATGTATACATTAAAGTGTATAATTAAATGCAACACTGTTGGATACAAGTTCCACAACTCACTTAATCTCAAAAATAAAAATATCTATGAAGTCTGCATAGTGAGGAAAACAATTAACACTCAGTAGTTATGTTTCTATTGTGTCTCCTTTGGCATGTGCTGGGTACTAAGGAAAGCCTGAAATACGTACTTAACTGAAAGAAATCTGTGCAGCCCTAAAGGCGTTTCAGGCAGACTGAACTGCATGTACAAAGAAACAGTCAAGGGGGAGAGAAAACTTGGTGAACTCAGGAGATGGCAAGAAATTTTGGTTTGACTTACATGAAGGGAAATAGAGGATAGGGCAGAGAAGAGAAGATGGATGGATCCAAATGGCCAAGAACATAGAATATTCCGCTTGGATTATGAATATAGTTCTTTTTAAATTTTTTTTAACGTTTATTTATTTTTGAGACACAGAGAGACAGAGCATGAACAGGGGAGGGGCAGAGAGAGAGGGAGACACAGAATCTGAAACAGGCTCCAGGCTCTGAGCTGTCAGCACAGAGCCCGATGCGGGGCTCGAACTCACAGACTGTGAGATCATGACCTCAGCTGAAGTCGGATGCTTAACCGACTAAGCCACCCAGGCGCCCCTGAATATGGTTCTTAAATATCAGTGTGTTTCACGACAGAAAGAGAAATTAAGGAATCGATCCCATTTATAGTTGCACAAAAAACCATAAAATACCTAGGGATAAATCTAACCAAGGAGGTTAAAAATCTATACACTGAAAACTATAGAAAGCTTACGAAAGAAATTGAAGAAGACACAAAGAAATGGAAAAAGATTCCATGCTCCTGGATGGGAAGAACAAATATTGTTAAAATGTCGATATTAACCAAAGCAATCTACATATTCAATGCAATCCCTATCAAAGTAACACCAGCATTCTTCACAGAGCTAGAACAAATAATCCTAAAATTTGTATGGAAGCATAAGAGACCCCGAATAGCCAAAGCAATCTTGAAAAAGAAAACCAAAGCAGGAGGCATCACAGTCCCAGACTTCAAGCTATACTACAAAGCTGTAATCATCAAGACAGTGTGGTACTGGCACAAGAACAGACACTCAGATCAATGGAATAGAATAAAGAACCCAGAAATGGACCCACAAATGTATGGCCAATTAATCTTTGACAAAGCAGGAAAGAACATCCAATGGAATAAAGACAGTCTCTTCAGCAAGTGGTGCTGGGAAAACTGGACAGCAACATGCAGAAGAATGAACCTGGACCACTTTCTTACACCACACACAAAAATAAACTCAACATGGATGAAAGACCTCAATGTAAGACAGGAAGCCATCAAAATCCTCGAGGAGAAAGCAGACAAAAATCTCTTTGACCTCAGCTGCAGCAACTTCTTACTCAACACGTCTCTGGAGGCAAGGGAAACAAAAGCAAAAATGGAACTACTGGAACCTCATCAAAATAAAAGGCTTCTGCACAGCGAAGGAAACAATCAGCAAAACCAAAAGGCAACCGACAGAATGGAAGAAGATATTTGCAAATGACATATCAGATAAAGGGTTAGTATCTGAAATCTACAAAGAACTTATCAAACTCAACACCCAAAAAACAAATAATCCAGTGAAACAATGGGCAAAAGACATGAATAGACACTTCTCCAAAGAAGACATCCAGATGGCCAACCAACACATGAAAAAATGCTCAACATCACTCATCATTAGGGAAATACGAATCAAAACCACCATGAGATACCACCTTACACCTGTCAGAATGCCTAACATGAACAACTCAAGCAACCACAGATATTGGCGAGGATGTGGAGAAAGAGGATCTCTTTTGCATTGTTGGTGGGAATGCAAGCTGGTGCAGCCACTCTGGAAAACAGTATGGAGGTTCCTCAAAAACTAAAAATAGAACTATCCTACGACCCAGCAATTGCACTACTAGGCATTTATCCACAGGATACAGGTGTGCTGGTTCGAAGGGACACATGCACCTCCATGTTTATAGCAGCACTATTAACAATAGCCAAAGTATGGAAAGAGTCCAAATGTCCATTGATGGATGAATGGATAAATAAAATGAGGTACACATATACAATGGAGTATTACTTGGCAATCAAAAATAATGAAATCTTGCCATTTGCAACTCCGTGGATGGAACTGAAGGGTATTATGCTAAGTAAAATTAGTGGGTCAGAGAAAGACAAAAATCATATGACTTCACTTGTATGAGGACTTCAAGAGACAAAACAGATAAACATAAGGGAAGGGAAACAAAAATAATATAAAAACAGGGAGGGGGACAAAACAGAAGAGACTCATAAGTATGGAGAACAAACTGGGTTGCTGGAGGGGTTGTGGGAGGGTGGATCGGCTAAATGGGTAAGGGGCACTAAGGAATCTACTCCTGAAATCATTGCTTCACTATACACTAACTAATTTGGATGTAAATGTTAAAAAAATAAAAAAAATAAAGTTAAATTACAAAGTTAAAAAAAATATATCAGTGTGTTTCAAAATCACCTGGTGACATGGTTTAAAAATGCAACTGTAACCAAGGAGGTGAAAGACCTGTACTTTGAAAACTACAAAACACTGATGAAAGAAACTGAAGATGACACAAATAGAAAATATCCCATGCTCGTGGATTGGAAAAATTAACATTGTCAAAGTGTCCATACTACCCAAAACAATTTATAGATTCAGTGCAATCCCTATAAAAATACCAAAAGCATTTGTCACATAACTAGAACAAATACTAGTGAAATTTGTATAGAACCACAAAGACCCCAAAGAGCCAAAGCACCTCTCTCCTCCCACTTCCTTCTCTTCCTTCCTTCCTTCCTTCCTTCCTTCCTTTCTTTCTTTCTTTCTTTCTTTCTTTCTTTCTTTCTTTCTTTCTTTCTTTCTTTCTTCTTTCTCTTTCTTTCTTTATTTTCTTTCTTTCTTTCCTTCTTTCTTTTTCTTTCCTTCTTTCCTTTTTTCTGTCTTTTTATTCAGCTGTAATTTATTGAGGAGCTACTACCTACCAGTCATTTCATTAGTGCAAAGATTCAATGTGAGCAAAACTGGGTACATTTCCTTGGAATATCTTTGGTTTTGGCATTAGCACAATGCTGGTTGGCCTCATAGAATAAGTAAGCAAGTATTCCTTCTGTTATCTTCTGAAGGAGACTGTAGATAATTGGTATGATTTCTTCCTTAAATGTTTGATAGATTTCACCAGTGAGTATATTTGGGCTTTGTACTCTCTGTTTTGGAAGGTTATTAATTACTGATTCAATTTCTTTAATGAGTATAGGCATTTTCAGATTATCTGTGTCTTATATAAGTTTTGGCAAATTGTCTTTCAAAACTTAGCTCTTTTTATCTATAGGTTATCAAATTTTTGGGCATAGAGTTATTCATAATATTCCTTTATTATCCTTTTAATGTCTATGTGATCTGTAGCGATGTTACCTCTGTAATTTTTTCTTTTTTTGTAAATGTTTATTTATTTTTGATAGAGAGAGAGTGAGCAGGAGAGGGGTAGAGAGAGAGAGAGATAAAGGATCTGAACCAGGCTCTGTGCTGACAGCAGCAAGCCCAATGCAGGGCTCAGCCTCAGGAACCACAAGATCATGACCTGAGCCAAAGCCAAACACTCAGCAGACACTCAGCTGATTGAGCCACCCAGGCGCCCATACCTCTTTAATTTCTGATATTAGTAATTGATGTTTTCTCTCTCTTTTAGCTGTCAAAAAGCCTTTTCAAGACTTCTCAATTTTATTATTTTCAAAGAACCAGCTTTTGTTTTCTTTGATTTTCTCTTTTATGTCTTCAATTTCCTTGATTTATGCTCTAATTCTTATTCTTTCTTTTCTTCTGCTTACTTTAGATTTAATTTGTTCTTCTTTTCCTAGTTTGCAAGTTGGAGAGTTAGATTATTGATTTTAGATTTTCAAAAATTTTCTAATGTATATGTCTTTTTATACTACAAAATTCCCTCTAAGTACCATTTACACTACAACTCACAAATTTTGGTAAGTTGTATTTTCATTTTCATACAGTTGAAGTTTTTAAAGAATTCCTCTCGAGATTTGTTCTCTGACACATGTGTTATTTAAGAGTGAACTGATTCAACTCCATCTATTTGGATTTTCCAGTTATCTTTCTGTTATTAGTTTCTAGTTTAATTCCATTGTGGTCTGACAACAGACATGGTATGATTTCTGTTCTTTCAAATTTGGTAAAATGTGTTTTATGACCCAGAATCTGTTGTAAGTAAGTAGTCCTTGTGAGCTTGAGAACAATTCATATTGTCCTGTTGTTGATTCAAGTAATCTGCTGATGTCAGTTATACCCACCTCACTGATGGTAGGTTATTGAGTTCAACTCTGTCCTTACTGATTTTCTGCCTGCCAGCTCTATCCATTTTTTTTTAATTTAAAAAAAATGTTTATTCATTTTTTTGGGGGGGGGGGGTACCTGAGTGGAGGAGGGGCAGAGAGAGAGGGAGACCCAGAATCCAAAGCAGGCTCCTGGCTCTGAGCTGTCAGCACAGAGCCTGATGTGGGGCTCAAACTCACAAACCATGAGATCATGACCTGAGCCGAAGTCGGACGTCCAACCGACTGAGCCACCCAGGCACCCCTCTCTGTTTTTGATAGAGGAGTGTTGAAGTCTCCAGTTGTGATAGTGGATTCATGTATTTCTTTCTGCTGTTTTATCAGTTTTTCCCGCGCATATTCTGATGTTCTGTTGCTTTGAGCATTTAAATTAAGGATTGTTTTGTCTTCTTGGAAAATTGACCTTTTTATCATTATATAATGCCCTTCTTGATCCCTGGTAACTTACCTTGCTTTGAAGCTTGCTCTGTCTAAAATTAATATACCTACTGTTGCTTTCTTTTGATTAGTGTTAGCATGGTATATTTTTCTCCATCCATTTACTTTTATTCTGTAGGTATCTTTATATTTAAAGAGGGTTTCTTATAAGAAAAATGTAATTGAGTTTTGTTTTTTTTATCCATTCTGACCATTTCTGTCTTTTAACTGGTCCATTTAGTATATTAACATTCAAACTATTAATATAGTTGGATTAATATTTATCATATTTGTTACTGTTTTTATTTGTTGTCTGTTCTTTATTCCTATTTTTGACTTCCACTCTTTTTTGCCTTTTGTGGTTTTAATGGAGCATTTTATGATTCCATTTTTTCTCTTAACATATGTTATGCTATTTTTTTTAATTTTTTTTTTGTTTGTTTTTGTTTTTCAACGTTTATTTATTTTTGGGACAGAGAGAGAGCATGAACGGGGGAGGGGCAGAGAGAGAGGGAGACACAGAATCGGAAACAGGCTCCAGGCTCTGAGCCTCTGAGCCATCAGCCCAGAGCCTGACGCGGGGCTCGAACTCACGGACCGTGAGATCGTGACCTGGCTGAAGTCGGACGCTTAACCGACTGCGCCACCCAGGTGCCCCATGTTATGCTATTTTTAATGCTTTTTATTGAATTCCTTTGACTTTGAAATATATATTTACAACTAATCCAAGCTCACTTTCGATTTTTTTAGTGTTTATTTTTTTTTAATTTTTTTAATGTTTATTTATTTTGAGAGACAGACACAGAGTGTGAGTGGGGGAGGGACAGAGAGAGAGGGAGACGCAGAATCTGAAGCAGGCTCCAGGCTCTGAGCTGTGAGCACAGAGCCTGATATGGGGCTTGAACCCACAAACCATGAGATCATGCCCTGAGCCAAAATCAGACACTTAACTGACTGAGCTACCCAGGCACCCCAAGTCTACTTCCAAATAATATAATGTCACTTCACTGGAAGTGTGAATACCTTTTAATGATAAAATAATCCCAATTCCCTGTACCTCTCTTTTGCTATCATTGCTGTCATTCATTTCACTTATATATAAGCTAAACATAAATATATATTTATACATAAGATATGCACATAAGCGTATGTAATCTGTTAGATCAATTAAGAATAAGAAAAATAAAAGTTTTTATTTTATCTTCACTATTCTTTCTCTGATGCTCTTCCTTTATTTAGATCTGAGTTTATGACTTCTTCTTTTCGTCTCTGAAGACTTTTTTTTTTTTTTTTACTATTTCTTGCAAAATAGGTCTATCTGGAACAAATTCAAATTTTGCTCTGAGAAAATCTTTAATTTCCTTTATCTTTTAAGGGTACTTTTACAGGGTACACATTCTAGGTTGGTGGTGTTTTGTTTTGTGTTTTGTTTTCTCTTAATGCTTTAAATACTACACTCTGCTCTTTTTGCCTGCATGGTTTCTGAGGAGAAGTTGGGTATAATTCTTACCTTTGTTCCTTCACAGGTAAGAAGATTTCTTCTTCTGGCTTCTTTCAGGAGTTTCCCTTATCTTTGATTTTCTATAATTTGAAAATTATATGCCTACATGTAGTTTTCTTGGCATTTATTCTGCTTGATTTTTCTTGAGCTTTCTGAATCTGTAGTTGGGTGTCTGACATTGATTTGGGGACGTTCTCAGCCATTTTTGTTTCAAATATGTCTTCTGTTCCTTTCTTTCTTCTTCTGGTATCCCATTATGTATATGTTACACCTTTTGTGGTTGTCCCACATTTCTTGGATATTCTGTTCTGTTTTTTGTTTTTATTTGTTTTTTATTTTTGTGTTTTTTTTTTCAGTATTCTCTTCTCTTTGCTTTTCAGTTTTGGAGGTGTCTATCAAGATACCTCAAGCTCAGAATTCTGTCCTTAGCCATGTTCAGTCCATTAATGAGCTCATCAAAGGCATCCTTTATTTTTGCTACAATGTTTTTGATCTCTAATATTTCTTTTTGGTACTTAGGATTTCCATCTCTCTGCTTATTTTGCTCATCTGTTTTTGCATGCTGACTACTTTATCCATTCAAGCACTTAGGATATATATCACAATTATCTTATATTCCTGGTCTAATAATTCCAGCATCCCTGTCATGTCTGGCTCTGATGCTTGCTCTGTTTCTTCAAATTGTGCTTTTTGCCTTTTAGTAGGACTTTTAACTTTTTCTTGGTAGAGACACATGGTATACTGGGTAAAAGGAACTGCTGCAAATAGGCCTTTAGTACTGTGGTGGTGATGTGTGGGGGGGACGTGTTCTATAGTCCTATAATTAAGTCCCAGTCTTTTAGAGTCTGTGCCTCTGGGCTGTGAATTTCACAAGAGTTTCTCAGGCTTTCTCTCCTTCCCTTATGTAGAATAGAATGGCTAGAATAGGCTGGAATTGGACATTTTCCTTCCCTTGAGTCAGTTAGACTGATAATATCTCACAGGTTAGACTCTGGCTAACTAGTTTCCCCTGAGGGCAGGCTCTGATAAAAACAAAGAACTGTGGCATATATCAAAATGATTCTTTTTCTTCTCTTCTTGCCGGAAGCATGAGATGATTTTTCTCAGGTTACTGTGATAGCCTGGTCAGGCTCCTGAAGTAAAAACTGACAAAAGTATGGGAGCCCTTTATAACTGTATCCCTCCAGACTTTTTTTTAACTATGAGGGCTGTCCACATTGAGCCTCCAAAAACTTTTAGTGGCAGTTTGGGTTTTTTTGTTTGTTTGTTTTACTCTGGTATTGGTCCAAAAAGCAGTTTCTGCAGATGAGTCTTTACTCTGGTTAAGTTTTTACTCCCTGTGTTTACATGTCTGCCTCCCCAATATTGGAAGCAGTGGTTTGCCCTGTGTCCTCCACTCTATCATAGATCAAGAAGAGTTGTTGATTTTTCATTTTGTTCATCTTTTTACTTATTGTTAGGGTGGAGTGGTGTCTTCTGGCTCTTTACATGTGGAACAGAAACTGGAAGTCTTCTAGATAGATGTCCTATCTTGTAGTTTGCTCTTCCTACCTAGATGTCTTACAGGGGAGAAGACTAATGGGAAATAAATGGAAGTGGTTAAGGGCTAGGAAGCGGTGCATTAGAAACTAACCTCATCAAACCAATGTGATGTCTTGGTGGTGTGGATGTTGAGTGGGAAGAAAGAAGACACATTTATAGATAAGAATGATATGTTTCTACCAATGCAAAGAATTTTGAATCAGAAATCTTACATTCAACTATAACCCCGTTCTTCCACCATTAACTTGCATAAACTTTTTTAAGGTACTCAGTGCTCAAGACTTACTTATCTGTAAAATGATAGTAAGCGTAAAAATGTTAAAAGGCCAGCCAGCCCACAACATTAAAAGACCAAATAAGATGAAAGTGTTTTATAAATTATAACAGGCATGTTGATATTATGTGACACTATTAAACAAAGTACCATATGAAGAAATGCTTATGCTCTCTTGAGCTTAATCTATAAATACTCATTGGCGATGATTTGTTTGCAAGTGTTTATTGTGACAAGAAGTGTAGCTATAAATTGCCCATCTCTTTGGCATTTAATTATCACAATAAAATGAGCAATGGTCATAGAGTCTGCACCTTTAGAACTGATTTTTTTTGGTGATTGTTGAAATTCCTTCTTTTAACTTCTCACTGGAGGATTTTGAAGAACCAGCCAGTCTGAAATTCCTATACAAACAAATCTATCTTTAATGTAGTCACAGTTCCATACGTTAAGTTATGGAGTTAAACTCAGGTTTCCAAAAAAAAATCTTCCTTAGCAAAAAACATAAATACGCTGGCTTTCCAACTTTTATAAACTGGGTCAAAATTAAATTTCAAGAGTAAGATGTTTCCTTAATGTTTCCTTAAATGAACTGTTGACAACTCTTTGGACCATTTCAGTATTAAATTTGGCTTCCCTCACAATAAGGCTTCTTCTGTACAGATTGTTAAAATCTAGTCACCACACAACCGTAGATCCAGAATTTTCATTTTTGCTCCAAAATGTCACTGGAAGGGATTTTGTCCTTACAAACTGCATAAAATTTACAGTAGTATATTTGTAAAAGCAGAATGCTGAAATAGATCTGCTTTGATTCCTTGGTAAAGAGAAAAGGGCAAGAAGCTTCAGCTTCTATTTACCCTGGCATTAGCTCAAGATAAGCCTTAAAATTGCTTTTTGGTGTACAAACAGTGTGGTTTCTCCATCAAAAGGTTATTTGTTATAAAAGGGCTTTATTCTGTAAGACATTGGGTACATTCACTTTTTAATTAGAGCTGCCAAACTCTAGGCCAGGGTGAGGTCAAAATCATCTTTTTATGACGCTCTTTTTCCTGATTATAAAAGTAGTAAGTGCAACAGAACCGATTTCTTTCCCGGAGGATTCTCTCAAGTTCACTGCACCATGAAAAAAAAAAATTAACCACAAACTGATGCCCCAGTGTTGCCCTTTCATGTCTTGAAGACTTTTTTAAATGCTGCATTGTGGTACAGAGAAACTATGTTTGGGCTAAAAGTGGGGTTGTGTTGTTATTGTTATTTTTTCTGCACCTCTTTCTCGTAGTCCTCTGGCACTCAATGAATGAATAAATGAATATATGAATGAATAAGTGAATGAGCTTTTACATGAGACATTCTTTATTTTCTCATGGCCTGCCAGATGGGCAAGCCACAAAATACAGTGGCAATCAAATACAAATTTTATGCCACTTCAGTGTTTATTGCTGAGAATTATGGCGCAATATCAGGAACACAGTGACTAAACATGAGAATTTTTATCACTTAAGTCAGTAATGAAACAGTGACAGTATATTTGAGACATTAATTGGATGATTTGTGGAGTTTTTGTTTTTGTTTTTGTTTTTGTTTTTGTTTTTTTTGGTGATGAGTTGTTTTTAGTTCTTTATATATAGTTTTTTACATTAACCCCTTATTGGATATATTGTTTGCAAATATCTTCTCCATTTCAGTAAGTTGCCTCTTAGTTTTATTGATGGTTTCTTATGCTATGCAAAATCTTTTTTATTTTGGCGTAGCCCCAATATCTTATTTTTGCTTTTGTTTCTCTTGCCTGAGGAGACATATCTAGAAGAATGTCGCTAAGGCCAATGTCTAAGAGATTACTGCCTATGTTTTCTTTAAGATTTATAGCTTTAGCCCTTGCATTTAGCTCTTTCTTTAGTTCATTTTGAGTTTATTTTTTTTTTATTATTATTTTTTTATTATATGAAATTTATTGTCAAATTGGTTTCCATACAACACCCAGTGCTCATCCCAAAAGGTGCCCTCCTCAATACCCATCACCCACCCTCTCCTCCCTCCCACCCCCCATCAACCCTCAGTTTGTTCTCAGTTTTTAAAATTTTTTTTTTTCAACGTTTATTTATTTTTGGGACAGAGAGAGACAGAGCATGAATGGGGGAGGGGCAGAGAGAGAGGGAGACACAGAATCGGAAACAGGCTCCAGGCTCTGAGCCATCAGCCCAGAGCCTGACGCGGGGCTCGAACTCACGGACCGCGAGATCGTGACCTGGCTGAAGTCGGACGCTTAACCGACTGCGCCACCCAGGCGCCCCATGTTCTCAGTTTTTAACAGTCTCTTATGCTTTGGCTCTCTCCCTTGAGTTTATTTTTATGTATGGAGTAAGAAAGTGGTCCAGTTTCATTCTTTTGCATGTAGCTGTTCAGTTTCTCAACACCATTTGTTGAAGAGACTGTCTTTCCCCCATTGTATATTCATCCTCCTCTGTTGGAGATTAATTGACCGTATAGCATGGGCTTGTTTCTGGGGTCTCTTTCCTGTTTTAGTGATCTATGTGTCTCTTTCTGTGCCAGTACCACACTAGTTTAATTGCTATAGCTTTGTAGTATATTTTGAGATCTCTGATTGTAATCCCTCTGCTTTGTTCTTCTTTCTCAAGATTGTTCTTGCTGTTTGGATTTTGTGTGTGTGTGTGTGTGTGGTTCTGTACAAATTTAGAATTATTTGTTATGATATATTTGAGATATGAAATCAATGTGGTTTTTTTTTCACTACAGATTCCTGTTTTTCACATCCCCTTATCAATTTAATTCTTTAATTTCTCATTTTACAGAAGTAAGGTGAACAGAGCTTAAAACAAAGACCATTCTTTAACTTTGAGTATCAAGCTTTTTAAGTATGCTTTCACAGATAAATGAAACTTTTGAAAAATAAAATCTTGTTTCAAAAATAAAAAAGAAAGAATATATTACTTCCAGTTCACAAAACACCCCTTTGCAAAGCCAGAGCAAAGTTTGAAAGTTTGAGCTTAGGGGTTTTCTATGAAAGACACAGAAGAGAGGCTGGAGCCATGTAAAAACTAAGTCCCTGCCATTCAAAGGGAAAGGACAGTCCTTTGGTGTTGGGATGGGATTGGAAAGATTTGGAAGAGAAGACATCATGTGCAGAATCAACTTTCCCTTCACTCAACCACTCAGCTAAACCCTGAAAGACAAGGTAGGATGTTCTGATAAGAAATAATAAAGCCCAAAGAAGGTGATGGGGATTGAAAGTAAAGGCCTTTTTGTGCCTGGCTTCCTATTTAAAAAGCTGAGTGGAAACAATGTTATAGGGCATATCATAGCATCATGGTTCTTCCAAAGCAGGATGAAAGTAGAAATTTCAAGCTTGGGCCAGTTCCCCATAGTCTGTGTGGCACACATATTGGTTCTTAAGGGATTAGAGAGGAAATATGGACATGATGAGAATCCTGGTGGACCATGACTTCCAGAGTGGCCCTATTGCAGGATACCAGTGATATGAAGTCACCAGGACATCAGCATGAGACAGCATGGACTGAACTACAAGACTTTTCTTTCCCAACTCACAGGACAGGTACTGTTTGCCCTCCACTGTATCCTACAATATTCGTACAGAAAAGAGGAAGAAAAGACCCTTCCAAATCGGAAGAAATTTGAAATGTCCATCCAAAAGACACTGACAACAGGAATAAATATTGGCATACTCAGACTAAGGTTTGATTTTGCTTTTCTCTGTTTTTCTCTCCTTAATCAGTGAGAAAGAGTACTTCAGAGCAAGGTGAAATCAGATACAGAAAATAAATCATACCACATTTTAACATGTCTGAGTTGTATATAAATTCTGACCCCACTAAAATGGCATTACCCAGACTTTCCTAGGAACTCCTTAATCTCTGCTTCCATTTTTGGCTATGGGACTGTAGCAAGGTAATATTAACATTCCCAGGTTAATAGTTGCATATTTGGAGGAATAGGGCAACTTGTTCATTCTGAGGAAAATCCCATAATTGTGAATATGCACAACTATGCTGTCCCACACAAAATGATAGTAAAGGCTGATTATGCTAAATCGTTTCAGTATTATTGGTTACAATTTTAAATATAAAAATGTAAGTTATACTTAAAACCATAACCAAAACAAACTAACATAAATGGCTTGGAAATATTTCAGAAAAAAATATATCGAAATGAATGTTATTTTTGGAAAATAAAGGTGTACTAAATTAATGTACCTTACACAAAGTTTTCTAAGAATAGATTATGTTAAAAACTAGTACTTGACACAGTTGTGGTACTCTTGGTTTAGTTATTTTCATTTAAAAAAATTTTTAATGCTCATTTATTTTTGACAGGGAGACAGAGTGAGAGTGAGGAAGGGACAGAAAGAGAGAGAGACACAGAATCCGAAGCAGGCACCAGGCTCTGAGCTGTCAGCACAGAGCCTGATGTGGGGCTCAAACTCACAAACCATGAGATTATGACCTGAGCCGAAGTCTGTTTTGCCTAATTTTCCTTATGAATGCATTGACACAATGAAAGCAAAGTGAAATTTGATCATTTGGATAAATATAGTTTCTTGAGTAACTTAAAGAAATAAGCCTCTCATTTTTTATTTTTAGAGTAGTGTTAGGGGTAGTCCTGATATCCTTTCCCCAATCCTGCATTTTAATTATCTGAATATTGTGCTTAGATTTTGCCAGTGAAAATAAAGCCCAAAGATGGAGAAATGTATATCACTTAGATCTCAAGTTCTTAACCTATAAAATCAAAAGTTTGGACCAGAAGAGAGTTAATATTTAAACGTTCAAAGTTTTGTGATTTGGACATTCTTTAAAATTCATCACATTAGTCTGATACTTATAATAAAATCAGAAGAAACAAACACACACACATAATTGCATTCATATCCATTATAGCATCACACTTAAGTTATTTCAAAACTCCATAAAAATTATGTAAGGAATTGCTTAAATCTTTGGTTTTGTAGAAGGAAAAAAAAAAACCAAAATACTGAACTTTAAAATCAAGAAAGGCCCCACATAGCCATCTGGTGGCTTCTTAGGGAAATACATCTGAATCTTCCCATCAATATTTGAAAATTGTTATATTAAAGATAATAAATTATTCTAAGTATTTGTATGATTCTAAATATAATCTAAAACATGTTAATTACTTCTAAATTTATATTTGCTTTTATATTTTTCTTCAAAGCGTGAAGATTTTCCCATCCTAATATCATTGTTCTTTGCTATTTATTCTAAATTAGTTCATTGTTACATTGTTAAGATACAGCTTCTCTAAAACATCATCCCCACATAGACTAAGCACTTAAAGTCAGATAACTTTCTTCATTGTCTTTTTATAAATACCTATATGTATTACTTATATATATAGGATCTTTCAATCAATACAATATACTATTATACACACACACACACACACACACACTATACTTTTACTATTACTTATATTGCTTATACTTAATATGTATATATATACTATTAAGTATCAGGCCTCATAATCATATGGAAGGCATAGCCCAAGTTTTATAAATAACACAAAAAAGTATCTGTGTAGTAATAGATAAACCTATGCTAACATTGTTAAGCTTCATGGAAGTATAAAAAAATCAGAGAAAGACCTCATGTAGCTCTAAATAAAGGTAATTACAGAAAAAAAAAGCCTATCTGTGTATTGCTTTCATATACTATATATCATTTACATAATTTTCAAAGATTCTGAATATGTGTTTTAAAAAAAAGGCTTTGTTTTTAAGATAGTTGTTTCTAAGCAGTGACATAAAAACAAGTTTATAATATAATATGAACATGATTAAATGAAGAAAAATTATAAATATTCTAACTGAGGTTTTGTAGGCAGAGACAAAAATATGTAAATTTATTAAAAGAATGTTTTGCTATATACCTGTATAAAAAAGGAAAGAAAGAAAAATTTAAAATTATGAAAAATAATTCATGTAGTATATTTTCCCAAAAGGCAACAATATTCTCAATATATTAAAATATAAGGACTGTTCAATAAAGCAAGTAGATGAGTTATCAGTTCATTTGCATAACACAATGATTCTATTGGTAACAGTGTTTTGCTAGGCTTTTATGGCATCATTCCTTATGAAGGTTAGTGTAATGTTCACTTAAATATGGAGGCTCATCTACACATATAACTGAGGTGAAAACTGCTTAGAATTGATTTTCAAATGTGTAATATCTTTATCCTGTATGATTTTATTGCCGATTTTATGAATAGTGAGTTTTTCAGTCAATAAAACTTATAGAAGCAATATAGTGAGGTGAGGATACCAATTTAGAATACAATCACTCTGATAACTAAGGAAAACATTAAAACAGTCATCAGCACTTATTTTTCAATTCTAACATTTCAATCCAGAAATATTAGTGTGAACAAGTTCTCATTAAAATTTGAGACTTTTAGGGTGCATCTGGGTGGCTCCATCGGTTAACTCTGACTCTTGGTTTCAGCTCAGGTCATGAGCTCAGGGTTTCATGAGTTTGAGCCCCACATGGGGCTCTGTGCTGACAGTGTGGAGCCCGCTTGGGATTCTCTGTCTCCCTGCCTCTCTGCCCCTCCCCCATTCATGCTGTCCCTGTCTCTCTCAAAACAAATACAAGAAAAAAAAGCTTCCAAGGGTGAGTTAAAAAAAAAAACAAACACAAAACTAAAAAACTGTGACTTTTAAAATCATTGTAGTAGAAGTAGAACTTAGCTAAGATGATCAAGACTAGTTTCCTCAACGTCTGACTTCTCAGTGTAATTTGTCCTCCTCTCATCCTCAAGCCAAGAAAAATATGGAAACATTAATTTGTTTAGATTTTATTTTTTAGAGGTGTGTTAGGTCACAGAAAAGTTAAGAGGAAGGTACAGAGATTTCCCATATACCCTCTGCCTTCCCCCTTTGTCAACATCCTCCACCAGAGTGGTACATTCATTAGGACTGAGGAACTTATATTGACACACACACCAAATCATTCAGTCTATAGTTTACCTAAGGGTTCACTTTCGGTATTGTATATTTAATGGTACATTTTATGGTTCTGACAAAGGTATAATGACATGTATCCATCATTATAATATCATACCAAATATTTTCATTGCCATAAAGTCCTCTGTACTCCACCTCTTCATCCTCCCAACCCCCACCCTCAACCACTGGCAATTGCTGATCTTTTTACCGTCTCCACAAGGCTTGACTTTTCCAGAATGCCATATGGCTTGCAGCCTTTTCAGATTAGCTTCTTCCACTTAGTATTAAGTATTTAAACTTCCTCCATGTCTTTCATGGCTTGATAGTTCATTGCTTTTTACGGCTGAAATATATCCCATTGTCTGGATATATACCACAATTTAATCCATTCACTGTTTTTGATTTTGGCCATTCGAATAGATGTGCAGTGGTATCTTGTTTTAATTTGCATTTCCCCAATGACATATGACATGAAGCATCTTTCTTCTTGATGCATCTGTGCATCTTCCTTTGTGATGTGTCTTCGGCTCATTTTTTAACTGGGTTGTTTGTTTCTTATTGTTGAGTTTTAAAAATTCATTGTATATTTTGGATAATAGACATATCAAATATGTCTTTTGTGTATATTTTCTCCTATTTGTGGCTTATCTTCTCATTCTCTTGACCATATCTTTCACAGAGCAAACATTTTTAATTTCAGTGAAGTCCAACTTATCAATTCTTTCTTTCATGAATTGTGCCTTTGTTATTGTATCTAAAGTCATTGTCATACCCAAAGGCAGCCCTATAGATTTTCTCTTATGTTCTCTTCTAGGAGTTTTATAGTTTTGCATTTTATATTTAGGTCTATGATCCACTTTGCATTAACTTTTGTGATGGATGTAAGGTCTGTGTCTAGATTTTTGTTTTTTTTGCATATGAGTCTCTGGTTATCCAGCACTGTTGAAAAGACTATCACTGCTTCTTTGTGTCTTTGTCAAAGAACGGTTGACTATATATGTGTGTACCTATTCCTAAGTGCTCTATTGTGTTTCATTGATCTGTTTGTCTATTTTGCCAATACCACACTGTCTTGATTCTTTAGTTTTAAAGTCTTGAAGTTGCTACTGTGTGTCCTCCAAATTTGGTCTTGTCTTTCAGTATTGTTGTTGGCTATTCTGGGTCTGTTTCCTCTCCATCTACACTTTAGAATAAGTTTGCTGATATCTACAAAATAACACTGTAAGATTCTAATTGGGATTGCATTGAGTCTATAGTTCAAGTTAGGAAAAACCAACATATTGTAATATTGAATCTTCCTATCCATGAATGTGGGATGTGTATCCATTTATTCAGTTTTTTGTAGTCTCTTTATCAGAATTTTGTAGTTTTCCTCATATGGATCTTGTCCATGTTCTGTTAGCTTAATACCTAAGCATTTCTTTTTCTTTTCTTTCTTTCTTTCTTTTTTTTTTTTTTTTTTTTTAGGTTCTAATGTGAATAGCACCATATTTTGATTTAAAATTAAAAAAAAAATTTTAATGTTTTACTTATTTTTGAGAGAGAGAGAGAGACAGAGACAGAGACAGAGACAGAGAATGGGAGGAACAGAGAGAGAGAGGGAGACACAGAATCCAAAGACAGGCTCCAGGCTCTGAGCTAGCTGTCAGCACAGAGCCTGACACAGGGCTCAAACCCACAAACCGCAAGATCATGACTTGAGCCAAAGTTGGACGCTTAACTGACTGAGCCACCCAGGCGCCCCAACCATATTTTGATTTTAAATCTCACTTCTTCATTGCTGGAATATATGAAAATGATTGACTTTTGTATATTAACCTTGTTACCTGTAACTTTGCTATACTTATTAGTTCTTGGAGTTTGTTATTATTGTTGTTATTGTTAATTCCTTAGGATTTTCTACATAAATGATGATGTTACCTGTAAACAAAAATAGATTTATGTCTTTCTTCCCAATATACATACCTTTTATTTCCCTTTTTGTCTTATTGCATTATCTAACACATTGCAGTGTTAGAAAGGAGTGGTATAAAGGGACTTCCTTGTCTTGTTCTTGATCATACCAGGAAACTTTTATTTTCTCAACATTAAGTATGATGTTAGCTGTAGGGTTTTTGTATATATTCTTTATTAAGTTGAGGAAGCTTCCTGCTATTCTACTTTGCTGACAGTATTTAATATGAATGGCTATTGGATTTTGTCAGATGCATTTTCTGCATCTGTTGATATGATCATGGGATTTATTTATTTTTATCCTGTTGATGTGATGGATTACATTTACTGATCTTTTTAAAAAAATTTTTTTCAATGTTTATTTATTTTTGAGAGACAAAGAGAGACAGAGCATTAACAGGGGAGAGGGGAGAGAGAGGAAGACACAGAATCCAAAGCAGGCTGCAGGCTCTGAACTGTCAGCACATGTCCCAACACGGGGCTCAAACCCATGAACCATGAGATCATGACCTGAGCCAAAGTCAGATGCTTAACCTACTGAGCCACCCAGGTGCCCCCACATTTATTGATTTTTTCATGTTGAAAACCAATCTTGCATACCTTGGATAAATCCTACTTGGTCATGGTGTATAATTATTTTTTGCATTAATGCGTTGAATTTACTAATATTTTGTTGAGGATTTTGCATCTATGTTCATGAGAGACATTGGGTCTGTAGTTTTCTCTTCTTGTAATGTCTTTGTCCAGTTTTGGTTTTAGGGTAATACTTGCCTCAGAGAATGAGTTAGGACGTATTTCTTCTGCTTCTGTCTTATGAAATAGAATATAGAAAAATTTTATAATTTCTTCCTTAAATATGTGGTAGAATTCACCAGTGAACACATCTGGACCTGATGCTTTCTGCTTTAATTATTGATTCAATTCCTTTAATAGGTATAGACCTATTCAAATTGTATATTTCCTTTGTCAGTTTTGGCAGATTGTGTTTTTCAAGGAAATGTTCCATTCATCTAGGTTAACAAATTTGTGGGCATAGAGTTATTCATAATATTCCTTTATTATTTTTTTTCATATCCATAGGATCTATAGTGATGTCTTCTCTTTCATTAATATTGATATCGATATCTATGTCCTCTTTCTTCTTAATCTGGTTAGGGGATTATCAATTTAATTGATCTTTTCAATGAATAAGCTTTTGTTTTTACTCATTTTCTCTATTGATTTCCTGTTTTTAATTTCATTGATTTCTACTCTAATTCTTATAATTTATTTTCTTCTACTTACTGTGAATTTAACATTCCCCTCTTATTCTAGCTTCAAAGATGGAGAGTTAGATTATGACTTTAAATCTATTTTTCTAACATATTCATTAAATGCTATAAAGTTCTCTCTAAGCACTGCTTTTACTGCATCCCACAAATGTTGGTAATCTGTGTTTTCACTTTTAAATAGTTCAAAATATTTTTAATTTCTCTTGAGATTTCTTCTTTAGAAGTATCAAATTCTGAAGATGCAAAAAAAATAAGCAAATACGTGTGGGAAGAACTGAAATCATATATATGATTCATATATATGAATCATATTGTTTTGTATTTGGGGATTTTTCAGATTTGTTTCCTACACCTACCTAAGATTTTTGTCCAAGCTTTGCGGAGTGGCAGTACCGTAGCCAATGAGGTTTATTGAGGCGTGATAATTGCTAATTGAAAGCTTTTCCCAATACCCCACCATGATGACTTGAAATATAGTACACACTGGCAATTTTTGATAGTCTCTAGGGAGACTGGGAAAAAAGGAAGATTTTTGTCCAAAATGTTGATATAAATGATCTATATCAAAAGGTTTATGCCTTTATTACTATCCTGAGAAACACGGGTTGCATTTGTTTTTGTGTGTGGTGTGTACTTTAAAAAAAAAAAAATGGGTGAGAGCGAAGATTCTGGAGTAGATATTCCTAATCTAAATGCCCATTCTACTGCTTAATAAATATCTCTTATTGAAAAATGTCTAAGAGTAGGGTAATATTGGTAATATTTTTTTCATTGTGAAATAGGGATTGTTTTCATGTTTATAAGTCACATTTTTGTGCTTCTTTACTCTTTTGTTACTTTTGTTACTAGGCATTGTGTATAGAACAGTGGAGATTAAGACATAATTTTCTTTTATTTAGTTTTATGTATTTCTCAGAAAATTCAAGCATTTTTCTCTGCCTGACATTTAGGGTGAAGGGTTAATTATTTAGATACATCCTAAAATTGAGTTGAATGGGGGTTGGGTTATACCTTTAAATTCAATTGACTTTGCCCATGATAAGAGTAATATCCAACCTTTCATGTTGCTACCATTTTGATCATATTATTATTGTTATTATTATTATCATTATTTTAAAGCTTATTTATTTATTTATTTTGAGAGAGCGAGACAGAGAGAGAGCAAGAGAGAGAGAGAGAGAAAGGAAGTGGGGGAGGAGCAGAGAGAGAGGGAGGGAGGAAATCCTAAGCAGGCTCCACGCTCAGCAGGGGCCCCATATGGGGCTCCATCTCACAATTGCAAGATCATAACCCAAGCCAAAATCAAGTCGGTTGCTTAACCAAGTAAGCCACCCAGGGACCCCAATCATATTATTATTTGAGGCTGGATTGCAGTTTCAGATATTTTTGAACCAAGTGGCTTTGGAAAAAAGCAGAATAAAATAAGCCTTGGCTTGGGTACACATGTAACAACCCATGACTGAATGTGGTTCTGTTATTTCATTCTGGTTTTTTCCAAAGCCACTTTTTTTCTTTTTTTTCTTTTTCCTTCCTTCCTTCCTTCCTTCCTTCCTTCCTTCCTTCCTTCCTTCCTCTTTTCTGTTTGTTTTTTGTGAGGGGTGAAATTTACGTTTACATTGGAGGAGGCAGGGGACAATTGTTAGTGCTATTTGTTTTGTATTTGGGTTTTTTTCAGATTCTGTTTTGTCTTTCCAGCCCATCCTTTTTTCTAAGACCTAGATGATTCCTTCTCATCCTGCTCTCTTTTAATGACAGGGCCTTCCTCTGTCCATTCCTATCTAGACTAGATGCCCACTTCCAGTAATGGAAGCTGACACCATGGCTCTCTGCTTTCATATGGAGAGTTTATTTTGTCTGGAATTCAATTCATTGAATTCACTTTCCTTATATTCAATGTTCTTTACTAGTTGCATGGGACGTTGTTGTTGTTGTTGTTGTTGTTGTTGTTGTTGTTAATTTTGTCTGTGTTTTATTGTTGTTGCTATAGAAGCAAGAGTTTCTCACAGCTCTACATGCTAAGAGGAATGCCATTTACCTGCATTCCATATTAGACACAACATCATGTAGATCCAAGTTTAAATGAGGTAAAATAAAAATTTAGGGAATTCTATTTATTAAAAACTTAAAAAGAATACATATGCTTAAATCAATACATAATTCCAAGTTGTCTGCTTATCTTTCTATGGCTGCACAAATATTTTCAGTGTCTCAATGTCTCAATGTAGCTTTAGGATAAGTATTGATAATTATTAGGGCAAGTTCTCCTTCCTTTTTCTTCCTCAAGACTGTCATGGTTTCTCTTGGCTTCTTGACACTTCATCAAAGCACCCATTCCTTCAATTGTATTTTAAGAAGAATTGAAATAACCACATTAATATATGCCATAGTACAGTGACCAATAACCTTCTAAAAGCCCTAATGTCTTTTCAAAGACTTATTATCCCACATTAGACTCATATTAATGAATTTTCAGGTAATTTGATAAAATGAACTAACTTCTCAGCCAAAGATTATGTATATAGTTGAAATGTGTATGTGTATTTTAAATAGTCTTTCTGCCTCCATTTCTTTGCTTGTGTACTTACATAAGTACAGAATTCTTTTTCATTAAAAAGAGTTCTGTTTCATTTTACCATTAAAATCTTCTATTCAAAATTCTTAACAGGATTTAGTACTGCATGATTCCTTCTTTTATGGTTCTGTCCCACACATATCCCTTATTCATATGAACTTTTATTGAATTTTAATTATAGAATTTTGTTATGTATTATTCTCGTATTCTATAATCCTTTCACACATCTTGAATTCGGTATTATGAAACTTCTGGTTGCAAGTGACAGAAACCCAACTCAAAAAGCTTAAATATAGAAGTAAATGTATTGGCTCTACATAACTAAACCATAGAAAGACAGGGGTAGAGCGTATTTCAGTAACACAGGCTGGAGCTTGGAATTCAAATAGCATTAGCACTCTCTCTTATTTTTCCTCCAGCTTTCTCCACCTGCAACCACCATCACTGGTCTAGACTCTATATATTTTTGGCTCAGGTATTTCAGAGTAGTAGGTAACTTGTCTGAGTTTATATCTTAACCAGTTTATGATTCTAAAGGAAAGAGCTATTTTCCATCTACTGTAGAAATTTAAGGAAAGACTCGGATTGTCCCAGTTTGGGTCACTTCCCCACCTCTTGCACACTATGACCAAGCGGATACAAAACTCTCATTAGCCCAGCCTGAGTTATGTTCCTCTCTTCGGCTGGAGAATGGGATAGGCTAGGGTAGAGTACTCTGACTGGCAACCCATCGTCACCTATCAGAACACGTAGGGTTCTGTGAAGTAGGCCCCAATGTCTGTATGTGTGTGTGGGAGTTAGGTGTGGGGATGTTCTGATATTACCCAGAAAAGAGGAGGATTTCTTGGCAGATGGAAATAACAACAAACTCTTGGAAAGCAGGAACTATAGCTTATCCTTTAGTGGCTTATTTTTCCTATTTCTCTTCTGAACAGAGAGATCATAGGAAATATGTATGGCCTAAGTTTATTGATTAATGCTATAGTTTTAAAAGATACTTATAAGAAATTTTGTTTTGTTTTGCAATTGTATTTGTACTGAATTGAAATGATCTTGTTTTTTATACCGTTTTTTTTTTTAACATTGGTGAGGTATAATATTTATTTTTGAGAGAGAAACAAAGCATGAGTGGGGGAGGGGCAGAGACAGAGACAGAGACAGAGACAGAGGCAGAATCTGAAGCAGGCTCCAGGCGCCAAGCTGTCAGCACAGAGCCCAATGCGGGGTTTGAACCACGAACCACAAGATCATGACCTGAGCCAAAAAAAGACACTTTGCCGACCGAACCACCCAGGTGCCCCAAGAAAGAAAATCAGAGAATGATAGAATGTTTACAGGATGATGTAAAAATGTTGAATTCAAACAGTTTAAGATTCATATCAATCAGTGGTAGAGCATAGGAAAATATATTTATGTTAGTTGTAGAGCTGGAATAATTTTCGCTGTCTCCCCAAGTCTTATGCGTAATTCTAGGCATAATTTATAACCCTTCCTTCATAATCTTAGTGATCTGTGGAATTCTAGCCTTTACTAGCCTCTCCTTTGACTGATTCTACTCTGCTTATTTGTTTTTGTACTGCTCCGAAGTAGAAATTTGATCATTAATTTGAAATCACAGAATAATGGGATGTTTATCTCCCTTAGTCACTTCTCACAAATATGTCTTAGCTATTGGGGTGGCTCAGTCAGTTGAACGACTGACTTCGGCTCAGGTCATGACCTCAAGGTTTGTGAGTTCGAGCCCCGTGTCGGGCTGTTTGCTGACAGCTCTGAGCCTGGAGCCTGCTTCAGATTCTGTGTCTCCCTCTCTCTCTGCCCCTCCTCCACTCATGCTCTGTCTCTCTCTGTCTCAGAAATAAATAAACATTTAAAAAAATTTTTACAAATATGTCTTAGCTGTCTCAATTAGGTTCTATATTTTTCTAAGAAAACAGCATGCCTTCTGCTTCTCTTTAAGTCTGTACAGTACTGATCATAGTTCTGAACATACAGTCTTTCAGCTAATATTTGTGAACAGTAAGGAGTCAGAATAAATGTCAAGAACTTTCAATAGGATGTGTCTTGTTACTACTTTGAAAGTAGTTTGGGAAAAAAGCATAATGCCTGCAAAACATGCATTCTTATATTTACTGTTACAGATGCCAGATCTTTACCATCCTCCTAGAGATCTGGAAAAGAAGAGGATTAATGTCATAACCCTGGCTCCTTAATAGACAGGTGAATTTATGCCACTAGAAGTGTATAATCAGGAGAGGAAAGGATGGGAAACTCTGCTGGCTTCTGTAAATATATCTTCAATATAGGGGGACCAGATATTTCTCTTCTTACACCATTCAGGCTGGAACAACAATTTAGATCCTTCTGGAGTTCATCTTCAATTCTTTGGAGAAAATGACAGCGTATAAATAATTGAAAATAAAAGAATTCTTTCAAAAAATGACCAAAGTCTACCTTGCCTGTATTACCTGAAATAGAACAAAGAATATATCTATTTCCCTGAGAAAGCATCTGTGTTAGGGTCCTTTTCTCAATTAAACTTATTACCAGAGCCCATGAAAGTTATAAGGCAGGAGAGCCATTATTAGAGAGCCAATATTAGAGCAGCAGTACGTAGTGGAGACTAGAACCCAGGTACTAGCCCTATGTAATGTGGTTTTAACTGGTCTGCCCTTACTAAGAGGAAGATGGAGACATAGGTTTTCTGTATTCATGACAGCTATACCCTATGTCTGTGGCCTTGCTAATACACTGGATACACTTCCAACATGGCATAACTAAATCAAGCAAATCCATTTCTCACTAACTACCATGCATCGCTCTCTTCTACACCTCATGATTTCAAATTTGGGTCACATGGAGCACCTGGCTGGCTCAGTTGGAAGAACATGCAACTCTTGATTTTAGGGTCATAAGTTTGAGCCCCATGTTGAGTGTAGAAATTATCAAAAACAAAGAAACCTTAAAAACAAACAAACAGGGGCTCCTGGGTGGCTCAGTTGGTTAAGCACCCGACTTCGTCTCAGGTCATGATCTCATGGTTCCCGAGGTCGAGCCCCATGTCAGCCTCTGTGTTAACAGCTCACAGCCCAGAGCCTAATTCAGATTCTGTCTCTCTCTTTCTCCCCTTCCCTTGCTTATATTCTCTCTCTCTCCTTTTCTCTGTCTCTCTCTCTCTCTCTTTTATCTCTCTCTCTGTCTCTCTCTCTCAGAAATAAGTAAACATTTACAAATTAAAAAATTGAGGCACCTGGGTGGCTCACTCAGTTGAGCTTCCAACTTCAGCTCAGGTCATGATCTCACAGTTCATGGGTTTAAGCCCTGCGTCGGGCTCTGTGCTGACAGCTCAGAGCCTGGAGCCTGCTTCAGATTCTGTGTCTCCCTCTCTCTGCCCCTCCCCTGCTCGTGCTTTGTATGTCTGTCTCTCTCTCTCAAAATAAATAAACATTAAAAAAATTATTTAATTAAAAAATAAAAACAAATTCAGATCTCATAATTCTTCAGTCTGTAAATCACTTCTGTAAAAACTCAAATCAGTTAAGAAAAAGATAACATTTTTGTTTCCAAATATAGAGGAACAAGATCACAAAACAATATGACAGTGATAAAAGAACACAGTTGGCCTTATTCTTGAATTCCAGCACAGAAAACATTTAATTTCCTAAAACATAAAGACGCACAGATAGTTAGCAGCTGTTTTTATTGTAATGCAGACTAGTAAAGTTTAGCCCGATTTCTGACTTAGAAGTATGGTTCTTCTTGAGGCCCAAGCATGGCCCCTGGTAGTGGCTTATTTCTCTTTGCACCATTTAGACCACAAGTTTTTTGGGTGGGGTGTATTGGCTGGCCATATCTGATTCCCTTCAGGAAGATTTGAAACCCAGAATTTCCCTTGGTCAGTAGGGAGTAGAGGCAGAAGAAAAGGTCGTGTATCTATGCATATATGAGTCTGAGGCAGCCTTAGAGTGGCATGGCCCAGAGTGAGATCCAAATGGACCTTGTGCCCCTGAGAGAAGTGTGGAAGTAGCCAAGAGAAGTGATTCTAGAGAAAGCCTGCAGTCAGGACCCAGGAACAGTGACACAACAGCTGGTAGGTCAAGGACCAAGAATTTTCGGGGACCATAGGCAGTTTAGGAGAAGCCAGCAGGGACAGATGGATGCTAGGTACTCTTTACTGTTCAGCGTTTGGTGTTAAGAAAGCTACTGAGAATTTTGATGAGGTGAAGGTGAAGGATTGAGGAAGGATCCTGAATTAACTAAGATCACCTGGAGTTGACTAAGGCTAATTTTCTCTCACAGAGACTGGAAACTTAAAAACACATTGTTTGCTATCAAAATATAAATTTCCATTTCCAGTACAACTGGTTTTGTGGACTGAGAGTCACATCTAATACATTTGCAAAGCAAATTTGTTTCAAGAAAACAGATAATCAGTGGCAGTTACTTTAGGTTTTAAACTTTGTCTTTTGTGAGTTTCCATTATTGTGGGAAATGATTTAGGAACACAGAGAGCTGAAGAAAAGCAGACAGCAGCAGTTCCAGAGCAAGGCCCTAAGCTCTTCAAATGTGAAAGCAGACATGCCCAGGCCTGTAAGGACTGTAGGCAAGAGGGAGCGTTGAGAGGCCTGTTTGCGTCGGGGGTGGAAATGCTTTGTGGGAGGAAATGGATATTAATGAAGTGGCGTTTTGTGACAAAATTTCTCAGTTTTGAAGAAGACAAAGGACAAAGTCTCCTCAGAAATTCAACCTAAATAGAGTCACAGGAATGTGGTTAAAGGATAGTTGAGGGACAGAGGCCCAGGGAGATTTGAGTATAACTTCTGTATGACACACAGATGGACACAAGTGGCTAAGAACAATTAATTCTTCTGGTCTTAGTGATGGTGGGGCCATCAGTTCACTTTTTTGTCCCCTCCTCTCCCTGGTGGCCACTTGATGTTCCAGCCAGTTGTTCCATAGGACACGAGTCACTGTGGCCAGTGTGAAACAAGGGGGCTTATAGGTTAGGCCTACATGAAATGTGAGATAGAAGGTGAACAATAATGTTATAAAATATGTCATAAAATAAACTGTTTCCTTTTACAATAAACACTTTTGGCAACAAGAAAGCAAAAAAATCATACTTGTCAAAAAATTTAGTACTGAAATTTGTTTCTCAGGACGATTGATGATAAATATATAACTGGTCTAAAATATTTGCTGACCCTATCATCTACGGTGGGAGTATAACGATATTACTAACCACATAAAAAACAGAAGAAACAAACCTGATCAAAAAGCATTAACAACTATTTCAAAAAGCAGCAGTTAAGTTAAAAAGATTATGCTTGAAGACAAAGACTGAACGAGTGTGTCTGCAGAAGGTACATTTACCTGTCACACTGTGATGCATGACTTTTCTTATGGATCAAAAATCTGGGAGCGCCTGGGTGGCTCAGTCCCTGGGTGGCTCAGTCGGTTAAGCATCCGACTTCAGCTCAGCTCATGATCTCATGGTGAGTGAGTTCAAGCCCCAGGTCTGGCTCTGTGCTAATGGCTCAGAGCCCAGAGCCTGCTTCAGATTCTGTGTCTCCCTCTCTCTGTCCCTCCCCAGCTTGCACTCTGTGTGTGTGTCTCTCTCTCTCAAAAAATAAACATTTAAAAAAAAAATGTTATTCTGAATCAATTTCAACTCTTTTATATTGGAACTATGGGTAATCATTGTATAAGCCAATTTTAATAATAACCATAATTCCTTCATACAATTTATGGAATCGGAGAGCTTTGAAAGTTTATTTTTTCTGAAGTGAAATATTTGATGTTGTTATGAATGCCACTGTGAATTCAACTAAGAAGATAAAGTTAAAGATAATTTTTTGTATTGATAATTTAAACTAATATGTTTTCATGAGATTTGGCATCATGATCAAATAATGTAATTTTTCAGTTAGAAACCTATGGACCAGAACTATACTTGGAATGAGTTGTACTGCAAATGTAATTCACAATTGCATCTGTATTAGTTTTCTATTCCTACTGTAACAAATTACCACAAACTTCCTGGCTTAAGCAACACACATTTACTCTCTTATAATTCAGTAGATTACAAGTCCAACACAGGTCTCACTGGGTCCAAATTGAGGTGCACCAGGGCTACATTCTTCTAAGGAAGCTCCAGAGGGGAATCTATTTTGTTGTCTTTTCCAGACTCTAGAGGCTGCCTACATTCCTGGTTTGTGTCCCTTTTTCTCCATCAGCAAAGTAGCATCCTTTGGACCTGCTTCTGTCACCACACCTCTTTCTCTGAGCAGAAAAGGTTATCCATTTTTAGGACTCATGGGATTAGATAGGGTCCATTCAATCCAAGATAATCTCCCCATCTCAAGGCCCTTAACTGACTTAATTTACACAGTCCATTTTGCTATATAAAATAACATGTTCACAGCTTCCAGGTTAGGGCATAGAAGTCTTTGGGGGACCAATATTTTGCCTACTACAGCATCCAAATAAACTGTGATATCCTATATAAGCTTCTGTAAAGACTCTGAAGTTTAACAGTCTCACGGTTACAAATCTACAAACAATAATAAGCACTATAAAACAAAATCAGAAGGGCCAGGAGAACATAGAGCAGAAAATATTTCCTTGAAGAAGTTTGAGCTGATACCTGAAGGATGGGTAGAAGATAAATAAGCCAAGATTGTTCAGCCATGTCAGCTATAGATCACAATGCTTTCAAGAAACTAAAAGAAACCCAATATAAAGGATGTCTAATGAGTAAGGGGAAGAGTGCCATAATCTAATACCCACACAAGAAGCAGAGAACAGATCAGACAGGCTTTTTAGATTGTTAACTTTTTTTTTTTTTTTTTTTAAATCTTAAGTGCAGTGAGAAGTAATTTAAGAGTTTTAAGCAGGAGGAAAAGTGTGGTAATCAAATTTGGGATTTTATAAGATGGTTCTGGCTTCACTGTGGAAAATATGGGAAGACACAAGAGTAGTTGTAAGTTACTCAGAGGGTAGACACAGGTGCTATGGACTCATAATCTACTCTTAGACATCTGAAGGTCACCTTGATCAATCTCAGGTCTTCTCACACAAACCTGGTTTTCTTTAGCATCCTCCATGTGAATAAAAAACTATCTAGTCCTGCAAGCCAAAACCTTGGCGACCTCTATGCTATTCCCTCTCCCCACTTCCCAATATCCAAGTCCCATTAGCTTTGTCTCCTAAATAGGTCTTGAATCTGTATCCATCTTTCTATCCCCACTGCCAGACCCTAGTAAAAACTGCTTTCATTTCTTGCCTGAAATCTTGCAATAGCCTTTTAACTGATACCCACATAGATTCTCGCCCTATCTGGTATTTGTACTGCAGTTGGTGTGATTTTTCAAAAGCGCATATTTTATTAAAATCCTTCGATTATACTTTGCATTCCTCACTTCCCCCTCTTCACATTCACACAACACACACACACACACACACACACACACACACACACACCATACACATATTTAGAACTCATAGGTATACTAGGCTCTCTCTGTCTCATGATAGGGCCTTTTCATGTGCAAGTTTCTCAGTCTTTCTTTCTAGAATGTTTTTCCCTATGCCTAGATCACTCTAATCTCTTTCATATCCAAATAACTCAGGGAAGCATTTCCTAATATTTTGGGTTTTTTTTTATATGCTCTCATTAAACAGTAATGTGGACATCTGGACCCAAATCCAGCTGAATTTGATTCCTAAGCCCTTGTTTTTAATCGCTAAGATATACAACCCCTCTCTAGTATAAGTTCCCTTCTCCATTGTCCCATAGTTCAAGAAAGGCTACACTATTGAATATGTAATCGGTTTTCAATTTGATTTTCAATAAGGACATGAACCTATAAAGCAAAAACCCGACCAATGTTGAATGAACTTTTTGTAAAAGTAATTTTTTACCTAATCTTCGTGCCCAACATGGGGCTCAAGTTCACAACCCTAAGATTAACAGTCACACGCTCTACCTACTAAGCCAGCCAGACACCCCTTTTTTTCTTTTTCTTTTTTAATGTAAAGGTAATTTAATGTTTAGTAGTTTTTGTTAACACCTCAAGTAGACACTTAATAAATGAGAATTAATGATAAGGATTTCCAAAGTCATGCTTTAAGAACAGACATAGCCAGCGTATTCGTTAGTGCTTCCGTCTGGAAGCAGGACAAATGAACCAGTGCCACTGGGAGGGCTCTCACAGCCATTAACCTTCATGAAAAAAAAATTGTGAACTCAATAGGTAACTCTGCAAGTCGTCTTAGCAAGTAAAAGAATAAGTAAGAAATCCTCTGTTCTTAGAGAAAAGAGGTGAGATGTACTAATGAGGCTGCTTAGAGAGGTTTGCATTTTCACTATTTGTGCTGAGATAGATAAAAAGGGCTCCAGTCTCCAAGGCTGTCACTCCATCACCCTTCACAACACTAAATTCTCTTAATTCTCTTTTTTTACTTTAACAGCTAAGGATGTTATCACTTACTCTGAGGTCACTGAGAGGGTAATACCACTCTTGGTGACGCTAATGAAAAGGTACAGTGGTGTCATGAGTTAATTGCATAGTTACCACACAATTACCAATTTATGCTCTACGGATGTTAACAGAGAATGGAAGGAGCTAACATTATGTGTACTGAATACTGCCTTATATATAAGAACAGTGCTTGGTAGCATGTGACATTTGCATGAACAGGTTTAACTCACATAAATAGAGAGGATTGAGAAAATGTATGCTTTCCCATATTATTGTTCTAAGACTACTCAAAAAAAGACCTTATAACAATGATCTTTCTTTTAACTATCTCCTTCCAAATTATTCAGATTTCAACTACCTGGTTGCTACATTTAAAAAAATTAATATTCAGCGACAAAAGTAGTTGTCTCACTCCTGAATATAAGCTTCAATTCAACTTTGTTTTTCTGTAAGAAAAACATGTAAGTCATATGATGAGTAAGATGTACAGAAGGTAGAAATAGATTAGGCTACACGGACTCAGTTTCCACAACAGAAAACAATTCATTAAAATACCATTTTTGTTAGATGTAAGTAAATCTCTTTTTCCGGTATTTGGTTCGTTCTTTACTTCCACCTAATTTTCAGGATCTTTGTATGTGTTTTCCCTTTTGAATCAAGTTTATTGAGGTATAATAGGATATGGTGGAATTAATTTATTTGAAACATACAATTCAGCAAAACCCACCAAATTTAAAACAAGGCTTGTTTGGTGACCCTCTGAAAGGTGGCTTCACTAAAAGCTAGGAATTGATTGCTTCTATAAAATGATCCATGGCATCTCTAGAGTGACCTCTTCAGAAATTTTACCTGAACACTAAGCAGAGTCCATATCTTACCTATAACCATACAGATGAAGAGTAAATATATGTAAAATTTCTATCAAATAATGTCATGTTAAACAGTTTTCAGTTATACCCAACTTTAATCTACACGTTTGCTAATAATGAGGCACAATGAGCAGGGTGATAAGAGGCTGTGATAAAAGTTATGAATTCCTGACATTATTCAATCAAATATATGCATTAAGTATGAGGCACTTGTAGGAAGTAGAGATACAGTAGTGAACAGGACAGAAACAGTGCCTGTAATTTGTTTCTTCATCCTTCTTAACATTTTCATAAGCTATTCAGTACTGTGTACTAAATCAGTTCCCACTTAAACTGACTAGAGTAGATTCTGTTCTCTGAATGCTGACCAATACAACTACTAATGCTTTCTTTTATATTTGCATGGTCCCAAAGTCTTCTGTCTTTCACTGAATATGCCTTGACTGCTGACTCAGTATACTGCCCACACTGTAGAGTACATATGGGATTACCTCCCATTTCCATCGATGGGGAAAGCAATTTTCCAATTGTTTAGAGGTTGAATAGAATCTCCATTGTGCAGAAAAGTGACCCCCATTATGCTCGTCCTTAAACAGCTTCATGCTCATGGTTACATAGGCTGAAAAATAATGTTAAGGTTAATACTTGTACACATCAGGATCAGGATTGATTAGAACAGGTTCTCAAGTGTGGTCATTGGAGCAGCAGCAGCAACATCACCTGAGAATCTCTTAGAAATGCAGATTCTTGGTACAACCCCAGATCTAAGTCAGAAACTCAAAAGGTGAGGTCCCAAAATCTGTGCTTTAACAAATCTTCCAGGTAATTCTGGCACACACTTAGTTGGAGAAACTCTAGGCTGAATTATGTTCAAATAATAAACTTGTAATAACTTAAAACACCAAAGGTTTATATCTTGCCCATGCAGGATACTGTGGGGTGTGTGTGTGTGTGTGTGTGTGTGTGTGTGTGTGTGTGTGTATCACCTGGGTGATGTCTTCTATGATGTCCTTGCTTCAGAACCCAGGCTGAAGGGATGCTGCTGCCACCATTTTAGAGGGAAAAATATATCTGGCGATTAAATATCCTGTCCTAAATTTATGCAAGTTGCTATCACTTACGTAGAACTCACTAGCTAGATGTGGTTAATTGGTCCCACACAATTATAAAAGCCTCAGGAATGCTATCTAACATATCCCTGGAAGCTTAGATTCAGAAATAGTGAAAAGCTTTTATGATGACCACAACCCATAATCTGAGAATCAAATATTTGACTCATTCTCATTTATGTAGTCAAAACATACTCACCCTCTAACCAAGGGAAATAAAACAAAATTCCCATCCAACAGAGCATCAGGCTCAAAGTCTATATTCTTTGGGTGATGCCTCAGTTTTTAAAGTTGGGGGTGATGTGTGATAGTCTTTATAGCAGACCTGGATGTAGTTCTTCCTGATCTAGACACCTGTGCATAAAAGACAGAGTAACCTCACCCCAGTACCAATAGTGGGACCCCTATGAATAGTGTGTTCCTTCAGGCTCTCCAAGGAACAGATGCCAAGTTGCAAATAAACACATAATTATTTTGTAAGGGGTAACGCCTATGAAAGAGAATGGGGATAGATCCAGAGAAGGGGAGGAGAGATATCAGAATGAAATGTAAATCTGACCCTGAATGAAGGAGAAAGGAAAGAAGTGTTGGGTATAAGCATCCTAGATGGCTGTGCTGTCAAAAAAAAAAAAAAAAAAAATGCTCAACCTAGGCTTTTAGGAGTTTCTATAGCCAAAGTCAGCTGTCAGAGTAATTCTTTATCTCCTAGAAATGGGCTACCTTAGTATCCCTGGTAACTCAGTCACCAACTGTGAGAACACATGGGAAGAGTGATACAAAGGTAAACATGGAAACAGATATCAAAGTGGAGCGTGTGTTCAATCAAGATCCATGTAGTCAGAGGTCTGTAAGGCATAATCTCATGGACACCACAATCTTCAACCTGTGTCATACAGATACACTTCTCACACAGGTTCGAGGTACAGCTCCTCATGCTTCCTAGGGACCCCTTTTCCTGAATGGAACTTCAGGAGAGGGAGTTTAGTGAGATGAACTACACTCCTGTTGTTGCATTTGATCCTGGGGACAGAACTGGTAAGCTACCTCTCCCTCCTCCACCCTCCATTCTAATAACCCTCACCTTTAGCTACCACCTTGGTATTTACAGGTGGAAAAGCAGCCTTACCTTCTCCTGATAATCCGGATTTGTCCAGTAGGATGATTCCTTTTTCTGCTGGCCCCTGGAAACAAGGAATCCCAGCTGCTCTGATAGCAGCCATGACTTGTAGTTCGAGAGGAACCTTGCTATGTCCTCTTCAAGAGTATACCTCTTTAGGTACTAGAACTTCCAAACCTACAGATACCAGAGTTGTGGGGATAGGAAACACTGTATTTCTCAGTGGGTCATTGGAATGATATAGAAGCCACTTTTGCTCTCATTTCCTGATTCCTGGACACAGGCATCTTTCCACGTGTAGACATAAGACCATGTAGAGTTCTCTGATTTGATAAATACTCCTATCTTGAAGGATGGCACTCCACGCTTGCAGCTGTTTCTTCTTACATGGTGCTTCAGTTGTGCCTTTGGAAGGCTGATACACAGTTCTATGAAGCTGGCTGCCTCCGAGTCATGCGGCATGTGACATGACCCATATATCTTCTGGTAATGGGTCTGCTCTCACACCTCTGGTTAGATAAGCTGGTGTGTGGGTTTTACCGGAATTTAATTCTAGTTACCAACCTGGCATACAGAAAGGAAATGTGGGAAGCTTCTAAACTAGAAGGAAAACATTTTTTCTCTTGATTGGGAAAGTTTTCTCCAGCATCTTCAAGCTCTTGCTAGAGAAGCCTGGGCCACTTCTGTAACCCCAAAGGGTCCTGGGGGTTTACATGGCCTTAAGGCCATCCAGCTAGTTGTGCTGTGTGTTCCAAGTATCATGTTTCAAGATTCAAGGTTTTTTTCCCTATAGTGTCCTGACCTTTATGTAACAGACTTGCCATGGCTGTGCATTCAAATGTGTTTGATGTCCTATAATTCTGCCAGTTAAGTCTTCAGCCTTCCCTCAGTTGTAACTGTATTTCTACTACAGGTAATAAGGGTCTTTTTGTAAGCTCTTTGACTTTCATACTTAATTTCTAACTGCTGGTTAAAAGCCCTCACTCCCTCATCATTCTTCTGCATGATGTGACTACAACTGAACAGAAATAAGTGACCTCGGCTGTCCTTTTAGGCATTGTTCCCTTCATATTTTTATGGATACCTGAATCATGATCATCTGTTACATAACATTCCCCTACACTGGAAACTTTTTCCAGGTCACCTCTTGTGAAGTCTTGAGCAGTTGTTCAGCCATTTTGTGCCAGTGATTATCTCTATTCCATCCACCAACCAATATGGTGTCCTCCTCACCTGCCTGGTGATAGGTATACTAGTTTATCTTTTACTCTATGGAGTTAAGAAATATTTGAATCTTCCAAATTTACATGTCCCTAAGCATTTTTATTCTCTTTCAGTTCTTCTTATAAGTCAGAAAAATTACCTTTTAGTCATCTTTTTTCTTTTAATAGTCAAACATATTCAACAGCAACAGGCATTGTACCTAACTACTACTTTCTGATCGTGTTTCCTAGCACTCAAGTTAACTAGGCATATAATCTGACTTCCAAGTCAATACAATCTAGTTTACAAAATGCTTCACGGACACACTTCATGGATCCCAGTTTCTGAAACCAGTTTGCTCACCATAAATGTATGCCCAGCCCTTTAACTACTGCCACATATTTTACAGTCTTAGTTTCTCTGTAACGCAGCATCCTACCACGGTACCAACTTGTTTCAGTTAAAATTGGCAGATTATACTGCATTAACAAACAAACCTACAGATCTCAGCTTAAAAACAAGGATTTTTCTCTCACTTATACAAATATCCCCAGTGGAGCAGCTGCAGATTGTATTCTGCACTGTACTCCCTTTTGCAACCCAGGCTGATGGAAGATCCACTATCTGGATCATGAGTGAGAAAGAAAGCTCTTAAGGATGTCCTAGCATCAATTAAATGCATCAGCCCACAAGTGGCACTGCTTCTGCTCACGACTAGTTACATGGTCCTACCTACCTATGGACATACAGGAAGTGCAGAAAACAGAATAAGAAATATTCAGAAGGTATCACCAATAGCTATCATAGCACCAAAAGAATGACAGAGGAAAAAAAATGTTTCTATAAGAATTCGAGAAAAATAGAAAACTCTTTGAATTATGGTGATTGGAACATTTTCTTCCCCCCGAATGTACAGAGCTTTTATTGTTATGCCTTAAAAGAGAATTGGAATAAATATTCCAGGAGAGTGAGACAACCAATACAAAGGGATGGATGGTTCCAAGCTTTATTTTTAAGAAGTGACAAATACCATGAGTTTACTAAGTTCCATTTCATCTTTTTCTTTTCATCGCACACAACAATTACAATTCCTTGTTATTCACTGTTAGGTGGGGCCATGTAGCTATTTCTGGACAAAGGGATGTGTATCTGTCTGAGGCTGAGGCAGTGAAAAGCTCCTTAGTGATTCTCCAGTCTCTCCTAGTTCATTCTGTAGTGAATATGGAGGTATCTTGCTGAAATGGAGAGCCACAAGTTCTGAGTAGTACTGATAATTGTCGTTTTTTTTAGAGCACACCTTCGCTGAAGCAGCCTTTACATGGAAAGTATACTACTTTTTTTTTTTTTTTTTGTAATTATGCCACTGAGATTTTGGCCTTTTGTGTTGCTGCCACCCAGCCTACCCTAATATAATTAATATAGGGGGAAAAGCTGTAGAAAAAGTTGGGACCAGATGTGAACATCCATGTGTGCTCCCGTTAGAAGTTTTAATAGTTCTTTTCAGTTATTCAGATATCATTTAAAATATTGGACACACAAAGCTTAATAAACAAAGTAAATTTTGTTGTAGGAAAAAAAAAATACATTTACAGCATGTTGGTTGGCTTGGGAAAGGCAGAAACTAAAGGCAAAGAAACCGGTTAATGTATGACTCCATTGATTTAATGGAAGGGGAAAAAGAGACACAAAAGCTTTTGTAAAGAAAAACACCAGAAGTTTGTGAGCAAATGGCCATGAAGAACAAGGATTAGGGAGATTACTCTGAGGCGTCATGCAAACATGCTAAGGAAAAGGGTGGCAACTTTCTCAGAAATAGGAATTTTGTGGGGAGAGGATATTTCAGTGAGTTTATTTGAGGTGATGGTAAGGGTACAATCGGATGAAGATTCCAAGCAGATAGAAATACAAAGTTGGAATTCAGGAAACGTAGGCCAATGAGATTTGGGGTATGGTTAAAGGTGAGTGAAGGCACAAATAATAAATAAATAAATAAATAAATATTTATATACATATATACACACACATATATGTATGTACATATATATATATATATATATATATATATATATATATATAAAACGGGGGTGCCTGGGTGGCTCAGTTGGTTAAGGGTCCCACTCTTGATTTTGGCTCAAGTCATGATCTTAGGGTTTGTGGGTCTGAGCTCCTTGTCAGGCTCCACGCTGCCAGCATAGAACCTGCTTGGGATTCTCTCTCCCTCTCTTTCTGCCCAATTTTTAATTAATGATTATTGCTATTATTAGTAATTGTGGAAACATAGTAATAGTAGGGGTAGTATTTTTAGAGAATCACAAATGCATCTGCAAAACTTGACAAGCAGCCCCACAAAAATTCACTGGTTCCTTTTTTTTTTTTTAATTTACCATGTCTGCAATGTGTAAATTGGAACATTGATAACCTTATGCATACGAGAAGGAGATAGACAGAAATGTGGTTAAATTTAAGGGAAATCCCACTGCCCTGACTCTTGATGATGCCTGAAATTCCACCATTCAAGGTTTAGTTCCTCGATTTAAAATCTTTGCCTGGTGGGGCGCCTGGGTGGCTCAGCCGGTTAAGTGTCCAACTTCAGCTCAGGTTATGATCTTGTGGTTTGTGAGTTCCAGCCCCGCATCTGGCTCTGCGCTGACAGCTCAGAGCCCTGAGCCTGCTTCAGATTCTGTGTCTCCCTCTTCCTCTGCCCCTCCCCTGCTCATGCTCTGACTCTCTTTGTCTTTCAATAATAAATAAACGTTAACAAAAAATTAAAATCTTTGTCTGGTACTATTAAAATGCAGATGGTCTTGGAAGAAATAAATCATTAAACTATCAGTAATTATGAATTTGTTTCTCATAGTCCACCAATGGCTTATCTATATGGACTAAGATGAAGAAATTTAGAGCATGAAGTGCTTTCTGAGGTAAGGCTTTGGCAGCCAAAGGGCAAGCAACTACTACTACCTTCAAATTTTATTGAAAGGAAATGTAAAAGGAACCTCAAATACATATTACATAATAATAGAAGAATAAAAAGTTCTAATAGGGAAAGCCAAATTTATTTGCTAATAGTCACAAAACCTGTTTTCAAGATTAAAGACATGTAAAAATTAACTTCAAGGGATGAAGAATTAAGACAAGTATGGTATATATATAAGGAAACTGAGGTAGTGCAGAGGGGAAAACTGATAGACTGTTGGAGGGAGCTTGATAGGGGGCTACAGGAAAAGATTCATTTACAGAAAAGGCAATGTGCATAACAATGAGTGAATGCTCATCAGAAAGCAAATTCTGTTTTTCTTTCTTTTTCTTTCTTCCTTTCTTTCTTTCTTTCTTTCTTTCTTTCTTTCTTTCTTTCTTTCTCCCTTTTTCTTTCTTTCTCTCTCTTCCTTTCTTTCTTTCTTTCTTGCTTTCTTTCTTTCTTTCCTTCCTTCCTTCCTTCCTTCCCTTCCTTCCTCTCTCTCTCTCTCTCTCTCCTTCCTTCCTTCCTTTTCTTTTTGTCATACTTTTTAGTTTGTTGGTAAGACAAACATATTTATAGCCCTCGGGGAAGAAGCCACTGGAGAGACAGAGTTTGAAGATACAAGAAAAAGAAGTAATTGATAGAACAGGCCAGGCATAGACAGGAAGGGGTGGGATCAAGAACACAGGTGATGGGATTAACCTTAAACGAGAGCTGAATCTCTTCTTCCTGTGACAATATCAGTATTTATTCCTGGGAAGGGGAAGGGGCACTTAGATCTACATGGATACACAGGAGAAATACAAAGGGCCTGACTGCTGTAGTCTCCAGCTTTTATTTGTTGTCTGATCTTGATTGGAGGTATGCAAGAGATCAGGAAGGCAGAACTGGTGACTTCATTTGTGAGTTATTAAACCATGGCAGGAATCCCAAGCCAGCTGCTATCAGCTTTTGAAAACATTCGCTACTTTTAATTCATACGTAGGTAATACAGTGCTACTTAATAATTAATATTTCAAATCTTAGGGATTAAAACAAACAAACCAAAGCAGGACACACCTTGGATCAAAGACTAATCATTCATCTACAGTTTCTAAAATGACCAATATACCAACCTCGTTCTCATGTCACAGCCATATGCAGAGAATTTGAATACATTAATTGTGATGATTTAAGATTCTTGACTCCTGAACTAAGTCATATTTATAAAGTAGCTGCCCTGAAAAGAGGAGAATATTTTGCGTAATTAGAAAAAAGATAAAGTATGTTTGGAATGTATATACGTTTTGTTTAGGAAATTAAATTTGAAATTAGCATGAGGTAAGGAAGGAAGATAATTGAGCTGACAACGCCAGTTAAATTCAGGGATAAATCTTTGGCAGTATGTTGGAGGGCTTTTCATGCACTGTTTTGCTTAGCATTGGTAACTTCATTACTTGAAATTAAGGAACCTGTGGACATAAACTATAGGACAAATCTACAGAAAAGGTTTGCATATCTGTCAAAAATTATACTCAACAGATGAGGTGAATGAATATGTTATTTACTCACAACAATATGTTTTTTTAGTACTTGATGTTTGTGAGTGGTAATTTTTTTTTCTTTTCATTTGGATGTCCAATATTCTGCAGACCAAATTTTAGCATTCAAACAAATGTTTCTTTTGGATGTATTTCATATCCACTGTATCCCATAACATGAACTTCGATGGTCTCTTCTTGCCACTTTTCTCTATGGGAGGCAGTATGACCTGAAAGATGCCAGCCTTGACTCTGGAACCAGATCAGCTCTGCACTTACCAGCTTTATAATTCTGATCCTCAGCTTTCTCACCTATAAAATTGTGTTAACAATACAAATCTTCTAAGGTTGTTGTAAGCACTCAAGTGTTAACTGACTGAAAGCCCATAAAACTGTGCCTGGCACAATGTAAGCACACACACACACAAGTCAGCTATCATTAAAATATGATGATGATCTTTTAATGACTATTCTATTCAGCAAACTTTCTTTTTTTTTTTTCGATAAACTTACTTGTCAAAAACTTTCAATGTAAAATGTTTTTTTTCAATATTTTATAGTGCGAACCTCAAGAAAATATAAGTTGCCATAACCAAATAGATATTAACCTGTCCTGTTTTTGATATTTTGTGAACTCAGTTTTTAGAGAAGTATAATACTTGTAACAAGGCATCAAAAGCAAGTGTATAAATACAATTAACTTTATCTTCTCTATTTGTTTTCTTTCCTTCCTTTCTTTTCTCTTATTGTCTTGCAAAATGGAAGATGTTAAGAATCCAAATAGGAAAGATATTAGCTTCCTTTTCAATTTTTTTAAAAATTTAAATATCAACTGAAACCAAAACTGATAGTGAGAATTATCCAAAAGAAAACAACATAAAATCTATGTGAAGAGGATATGCAGAAGAAAAACGAGTATAATAATAAAATGATTATCTTAGCAAAGCTCAGTAACCTTAATGATTACTAAAAACAAAAGAAAATGGAGTTCAATTGAATGATTATGTTACAAAGTCCCCAATATAATACAATTATTTATTTCCTTTCCTTCAGCTTTAAATTTTCTTGTTCATTTCTTAGACTTGTTTTGTTTACAAATAAGAAAACAGCTAGAGGAGACTTTAAAGGATGTCTTCAATCAGCATTTTCTTTTATGCCCACTAGATGGCAGGTATAGGATTCTGAATACCTTTCAGAAGCTATGTGTCTGCTATTCTTATTTGCAGCACTAGATGAGAAAACCGATTTGGTTCAAAGTACGAAATTTTAGAAATTAGACTCTTTTTTACTTTTCCCACTCATCTCCTACACATAGTCTTAAAAAAAAAAAGAACTGGTAAAACCTGTAAAGGGGTATAAAGCTTCTATCTACAGTTAGAGTAAAACAGCCCTCTTGCATGTTTGTTTTCTTTACTGAAAAACTATAAAACTAAAATATAACAACAAATCTATACGTAACTAGACATGTATTCTCATGTACAATGTTTGAGATTTTTTTCCCCTCCTTTGGGCACATACAACCTAAAAGAGTGTGTTGTCTCTGTATGATCTCAATCCTTTTATTTTCTCTCAGTGGAAGGATCCGTGGATCCCTGTTTTGCAATGGGCAGTTAGAGATTATGTTATAACTTGGTAATTGATTTTTTTTTCCTTTATGATAGGAGATAGTAGGGATGTAGGGAACGTTAAAAAAATTCTTTTTCTTTTTGCCCCACAGTTTTGATTAGAATTTTTTTCCCCTGGTTTAAAATGAAGTTGAAATAATCAAATTTTCTGGTTTGAACACGTGTGCCTTTCCACTGAGGGGTCAAGGCCTTGGAAATGTAAAGGGCCAATCTTTGTTACAGAGGGGTTCATTGCAGAGAAGGGCGTGTTCTGCAAAGACAAACAAGTCCCACAGATAGTTGCCAAGGGCACCAAATACATCTTTGCATTACACCTTGAACTAGCATGCTCATATCACTTCTTTTTTATTGCATGCACCATAAATGACTGTAAAAGTTTGCAAATCTTGCAGAGACCTTGGCAATCAATACTTCAGTAGGAAATCTACAAAGAGAGGGGGTGGGGAAAAGAGATCCAGCCTAGCAGTTTGCTTTTTATTTTGGCAGGGGAAAAACGTTTGGAAGGTTGATGCTGAGAATCATTTAAGGTTGGATTTTCATAGTGTCTCAGCCAAATTAGTAACACAAGCAGTGCAGTTTCAATTTAGACATTATATATCTGAAATGTTGGCGTTATTTATGTTCACAGGTGAGGTAGTCTGGAGACACTCCTGTGGCCTTACTTACAAGGGCTTACTCCGGGTGCTCCTGGTCTGTGACTTGAGCATAAAATAAAGACTAATTTTTATCTGGATCAGTGTGTGACCAAGCAGGGTGCCTGGCCCTGGAGGCCATGCCTTTTCCCAACTGTTTTTAAGCACCTGACTCCCCCAAAAGGGCCAGGCAAGGTTCTGGAAGTTGCTTTTTAGGATCTATCTGCACGGTGTTGGTGTTGGTGCTGCTGGACAGATGCTGGACAGATGCTCATGAATCCCTCCTCCGTATTCAGTCTGCCTGTTCTACTGGTTTTGTTTTACCACGTTAAATTCAAGGCATTAAAGGTGGGTGTTCCATGAAAAGTCTGGCAAATCAGATAGCTGACGAGGGTACCAAAGCCCGGAATCGAAGTCACAATCCCCTACCGCTCTAGGCCCAAGGCGCAGACCTAGCTGGAGGCTAACTGTGCAGGGTCGGAGGAGATGAAATGGCTCAACATTCCCCTTCCTGGGGGCGGGAGCCTGCAGCTCTACAGCTCCGGCGATCTGTGCCCTCGCTTTGGGCTGCTCTAGGGAGCAAAAAGGCTGTTCTTTCCCTAAAAAGGACGCGGGCAGCGAGCGGCCCTGCACCCGAGGCCTCGCTGGCTTCAGGGCTGTCCCCGCCTCCACCCCCACCCCCGACCTTGCTGACAGAGCCCTTCCCCCCGCTCCCAGTCCCAGTGACCGGAATCCCGGCCTTCTCTTCTGATGCATAAAACATTCAGTGGCCTCCAGGGAGTTTTTGAAATTCTGGCGTAGGCTGCTTTACCGGTGCTTTCGCCCGCAGGGTCAAACACAACTCCAACGGTTTTGTTGGGGACGCGTTTAGCGCCGCTCCAGAGTCTTTAATTTCACCTGAGTCCCCGGTGGCCACATCCCGCCCGCGGTCCTTTACATTACGAGGACCTTGGAAGGGGTCACTGGGCTTTGCCCAAATCCAGAAAGGACCAGCAGGTGGAGAATTGTATGAGTTTTTGATTTCTCCTTTTCTTTCTTTTTTCTTTTTCTTTTTTTTAATATCCTGGGTGCAAACGCGCGTGAGGGTGGTTGGTAATCCCCACTGATTGCGCCCGTGCGTGCGATGGCCGGCTGCAGTGTGGGTGTGACTGCGATCGTGGAGGGGCTGGTGCTTAACCAGGTCAGCAGAGGTGGAGAGGAAGAGGGCAGTTCCCGTTTGGGTCCTGTGATAGTGTTATGTGCAGGGCGAGGGGAGTGGAGCTGCCCTCCGAAATGGGGTCTCTGAGTGCTGAAATCTGGAGCACTTTTCCGCTCGAGGTTCCCCGCGCCTGCCGGCACTCTCCCCACCTCCTGAGAGCTCTGCCCGTGGCTTCTGCTTTAATTAATAGTATCAGAACCGCTCGTGGGAAAAAACCGGAACTCTTATCAAGATGATCAGGTGCCGCTGGGAAAAAGAAACAAAACAAAACAAGACAACGGTCTAAAAAAGATGTTCCAAGCGGAAAAAGAACAGGCTAAATGAGACATTTAACAGGAAAGTGAAGTAAAGGGGTGTTGACTCTACATTTTCTGCTTAGTTTTAGGTTGAAAGAGTAGATGTGACAAATACACATGTGTATAGTCTCCTTCTAAACGCTAAACATTGAAACAGAACTTTGTCTTCTGAGAACCCTTCCCTTAACATTTATCCTTATCTCTTCTTTATCATTGTGTTCCTCCCACACCCTCCTCAATGCATCAGGGACAACTCTCTGTAGAACACATTTTTCATTTTCAGCATCATAAACCCATGCCATGAAAACTTGTAGTAAATTAGTTTCAGGGACAATATAAGTGATGCTCTGAAGTTTTGTCAGTTGGCATTGGCTGTTCTAGTAAAGACTGCTGAGCCAACTTCTCCTACCTTCCTTTAGCGCTTAAGGTCCTTTTTTGTTTGTTTGTTTGTTTGTTTAGTCATCTGAAGCCACCCCCTTCTTGCAGTGGGCGAGGGAGGTTTGGCCGTGCTACAGAAACTCTTGGAGATTTTTCTAGATTAAACAAATGCAGTGCTTCCTTTAAATAATAACTAAGTCTTAACAGAGTTTATGCTTCTTTAATTGCACTGTCATTTCTCTCACCGCTAGTCAAAATCCTTGTGACAAAATTCTCTGGCAAAGTTTCTACATGTTGTGTCAAAATAACTGTGAACACAGAACATGGTGATGATCATTTCCTGGTAGATCAGTGAATCTACTACACATCGATGATGAATTGATCACCCCAAACCGAACCCATTCACATCACAGATTGTTAGTAGTGACGTAAACGGAGACTCTTGAACTAAAATGTGGCTTCTCTGCTGGGAATAATGGATGGGATGTCAGGTAAGCATTAAAGCTTCCGTGAATGGGGACGGAGAATTTGTCTTCAGACTGTTAGCGTTTTGTGGGAACTATATTTATATTTTCACATATGATATGACAGTATTCACTAAGGATCTGGGAATAGTTTTAAGGAGAATGTCCACAGGTGATCTTTAAACAGCACACCTATGAAAGACTTGTGTAACAAGCATAAGCCGTTAATTGTTACCCTTCTGCCTCAACTGTCTCTGGACGGTTTCCTGGAGCCCACGTGGACAGAGGCCGCTTTGGTGACTCGGTTTGCACACCGCGTGGGCAACAAGGACCCAAAGAATGTGTTTTGCTCAAGAGGGTCGATTTAAAGAAAATAGTATATGATTTCTCTCCTTTGTTCTGATTTCTAAAACAACCAACTACTTGTTTTTAAAAGAGCCTTTGAGCAAGAGATTCAGAAGGAGGAAACTGAGAAAGTTTTGTAAGCCCGATCTAAAAAGAAAAAGAAAAAAATACCTAGTTCTTTGATCTCCTTGGCATTGTTATTGCAGTCTTAAAATAACCGCCACCCCCCTGGTCGGAAAAGAAAAACCTTACGGATTAAGTAACTATTTATCTCATGAGGATAATTACTTGTTTGACCTGAAGTCATTCATTCCCGAAACCACCAAGTTAAATTGTTAAGATGTTTTTTAAAGCCACAGCTTTTGGGCTATATTGCCTAGTGAACAAAAGCCTGACCCAGATGACCAGCAAGTGCCGAAAGGGTCTGAGCATCATTTCGTGAAGTCTAAAGCTTGAGAAGGCGCCTAGGGTTTGAGAGGGAGAAAGAAAGCTTTCCATCAGATGCATATGTAAAGAGGTACTTAATGACTGAATCCACAGGTGGCTGGGTAGGCAGGGGAAGGGGAAACTAGTCTCCCACCTCTTCCCATAACTCTTGCTGAGCAAGGTGGCCACAACCATCCGGGCAGAAGTTAACCCCAGCGGCCAAGGTGCAGATTAATGAAATGGTTGCGGCTTCCCCTAGTGGTGTGGCCGCAGTGCTGTCCCTAGGAACCTATTCAGTTCCCTTCAATAATACTTCCGGCCTTTTTCTGGACCTCATTGGCTCAGAATTATATCTGCATTCTGGGGTCAGCAGGCTTTCTCCACCAACGTCGGTCCAAACGCACTGCCTCAAGGTTGACACCGCCCTAGACTAGGCGTGACCGGGAGAGGACGGTGCCCGCGGTGCGGGCCGGGCGCGGAGGCTGGCGAGGACTCCAAACGGTCAAGCGTTGGAGGGCCTCACCCTGATGGTGGGAATTTAGGCATGTGGCGTGTGGCAGTTACCTCCGGGCGGCCTCGGGGAGGCCCCGGTGAGCCACTACGGTCAACGGGAGGCCGGGGTTCGGGGCTTGCTGGCCCGCCCGCCGGTCACCCAGGGGCCTTGGGAACAGGGAAATGCGCGCGCCGAGGCGGTGGCGGCCTCGCCGCTTTCAGTTTTCATTGAGGCTGCTGGTTACTGTTTAACATCCCCACCCACGTTTCAGTTTGTTTAGTAAATCGATCGTTCGGTGAGAGTCAGGCCGCTGCCTTGTCGCCATTGAGCAAAACTAATATCCTTCAGCATACGGTCAAAAGTCTTTGCTAGAGATCAAGACAAACAAACAAACAAACAAACCACAAAATCCTTAAGCCTCCTCTCCCAGCTCCCCCCAGCCCCACCCCCACCTCCCACCTCCGCGCTTTCAGCCAACTTCCCAGGCTCGGAAAAGTGCGGCACGGGACGCCGCTGCTGGGGTGGGTGGGGGGAACGTGCCGCCGGGAGATGCGGCGGCTGCGGCGCAGCTGACTGCGACCTGGGAGCTCCGGGAGCGCCTCCGCGCAGGTAAGTTTCTCTGCCCGCGCCGCGCGCGCCGGGGGGCCGAGCCCGAGTCCACCGCCCCCGGCCGGTGTCGGGCGGGAGGAGTCTCGGGGCCCCTCGGGCTGCTGAAGGAGGGGCGCTCGCCCGCCCGCGAGCGGCTGAGTCTTGGGATTCCTACGCCAGGCAGGGATGAAAGGAGATACCTCGAGGCCTCCCCCAGCCTGCGGTGGAGGGAAGAAGAAAGGGTTGCAGGAGGGGCGGTGGGGGTACGCGCAAGCCGCTCACCCAGAAAAAGTAAAAGAAAAGTTGGATTTGTTTGGGAGACAAAGCTTTGGTGTCGTCGGCGGGTCACATGGTTGCCAGGTCTCCGGGGGCTTCGGTGGAGTTTTGTTTTTGTTCCCCCCCCCCCCACCTTGGCCTGGGGCAAGGCCAGGGCAAATGGATATCTACGGGCCCCTGAGGTTTGTGGGGAGGTGCTTGGTCCTGGAGCATCATCCCAACGCCTTGCTCCAGTCTCACTCAGTTCTCCCATAGAGACGTTTTGGGAGTGGGCATCTTCCGGTGAGGCTGCTGGGAGATTATATGGGAAACATACATATATAGTTGTATCTATAACTATAGATATAACTATAGATAATCTATAGATCTATAGATACAACTATAGATAATCTATAGATCTATAGATATAACTATAGATAATCTATAGATCTATAGTTATAGTTATCTGTAATATATATCAATAGTTGTAGTTAATATTTATCTACAACTATAGACAGGTATAACTATATATGTACATGAATATATAAAATTCTGTCTAAACCAATTTTGCTTCCTTTGGGCAGAGATCCCTTGCAAGCTTGTTTGAACACTGCGCCATTTGAGTGTTTCCGTGTCTAAGGAGAATAAGCCAGCACGTGATGTGATCTTTGAATTGAATATAGTATGTGCTTCATACCTGATGAGCCTGTTACTAAGGCTTGCTCAAAAAAGTCCAAGGACCCCTCTCCAACCTGCAGTCTTCAGTAAACTTTCATTTGACAACAAGTGCTGGAGAGCACAGAATACAGAAGCTCTAAACCTAAAGGGTTGTCCTGAAAGCTTACCACCTCATAGATAGCAACATTTCCTGGTTTTGTTCTGTTCCTTTTCCCACTTTTCCATCCATTTTATCTGTATCTTCTCCCTCTTCACAAACATTTACTCCTCATTAAAATATTCTTCCTCTCCTGCTATCCCTACTTTTACATAATAGTCCCGCAGTTCCCACCCTCTCACCACACCTTTCTCTGTTTTTCCTCTTTTGTGGACACATCATCAAGCCACCTGATATATTATTGTGTGTTGAAGTCAGTGGCCCAGTAGGGTTGGCTCCTCCCTGGAGGAAGAGGAGACAGAGGTGTGAGTGTTGCTAAACTACTCAGTTTTCTCTTTTCAAAGTGGAGAAGAGGGGTTCTTGGCTGGCTCTGTTGGTGGAGCATGTGACTCTTGGTCTTGAGGGTCCTGAGTTCCATCCCCTCATTGGGTGTAAAGATTACTTTAAAAAAAAAAAAAAAAAAAACTGGAATGGAAATTGAGAGCCATTGTTCTCTTTCCATTTCTCCTAAGCTCCATTTATGGGCCTACAAATATGTAATTTTTCTCAACATGCTTTAGGAGGGTAGTACAATGCTTAAAGTACTATATGGGTCTATTAAGATCTTTTAAGCCTTTTACTCTGTAGTTGTTATCTAGGCATATGGGACAGTGCAAATTTTGGGGGGATTGCTAAGCTTTTTTTTTTAATACCCTCATGCAAATAATTTTGGTTTTGAGTGCCCCATTTCTTTGAAATTTTTTGTTATTTCTGTGAATTCTGAAAATAGTACTTGCTTATAAAGCAACATGAATATTATAGTAAAGTATAAAGTGAACCCCCTTCCCTATTCCGCTTCATATGTGTAACTGCCATTGATAGTTGGGTTTGTGTCCCTTCATGTGTGTGACCACAGGAATTTTTCCTTCATTATTGCAAAAGATTGGCTAATGGCTCATATCAATATCATACCAGTGTTTTGAAGTTTATTTTTCAGTTAATATTTATCAAATATTTCTCTGTCAATATATGAAGATTCTTCTTTTCTTAATGTATCTACCCAGTGTAGCCAGTCACCATATCACAGAATATTCACTTGGTTGTAGGGTTGTTCACTGCGCAGAGGTGACCAGCTAAGGGGGAAGTGAGGACTGAAACCTTGATCTTACAAATAGTGATGCAGTGAATGTCTGTGTACATTATCTTTGCAAGGGTACTGCAGAAGATTTATTCTGAGAAGAGAATTGCTGGCTCTAGGGGGATGTTCACTTCAAATTCAATAGATATTCAAGGAAACTTCTTAAGTACCCACAGCGTATTTGCTATGCTCTTGCCAACACTGGATAATATTGGTGTGTTTAAAATGTTGCCAATCTGATAGAAAAATTGATTTCTCCTTGTTGGAGTTTTATAATTTGGAAATTATATAAACCAGTCTTGGAACATCTGACTTGGAGAGCTTGAGAATTTTGTTTCAAAAATATAAGAAAGTAGAAAAGGACTTGACTGCATTTCAAAATACCATCTCATTTTGAGTTTGTAAATGATACCACTGCATTTGCTACTATCTTTCCATTTACTAAATGGCTAGAGATGCTGATACATGGTAAGTGAGAATTCCTGGGTCACAAACATGTGGCTCTGGTGTGCCTTGTAGTTGCTGTTGGGATTTTTGGCTCTTGACTTACATGTTTGCCACCTTCGTTAAAGAGGTTTCACACTCCTGGGGCGCCTGGGTGGCGCAGTCGGTTAAGCGTCCGACTTCAGCCAGGTCACGATCTCGCGGTCCGTGAGTTCGAGCCCCGCGTCGGGCTCTGGGCTGATGGCTCAGAGCCTGGAGCCTGTTTCCAATTCTGTGTCTCCCTCTCTCTCTGCCCCTCCCCCGTTCATGCTCTGTCTCTCTCTGTCCCAAAAATAAATAAACGTTGAAAAAAAAAAAAAATTTAAAAAAAGAGGTTTCACACTCCTGGAAATGAAAGCTCAATTTTAGACGAGATATCATAGCTTTAGATCCTTAAGCTGTAGATGCAAACAAAATAACCAGATGTGCAATGATACCTTCAGGTAGAATCCGTTCTGTTCACTCTCCACATAGGAACTGTCACCTGCTAATATTGATCAGCTCATACACAGACACAAGGAGTGTTTCAAAAATGGCTTACTCTTACAGCTGGACAACTTGTTTAGGAATATCAAGAATATATATAATATATATTTATATGTATGTGTAATATACATATTTAGCTAATACTGAATTCTTAGTATGTGCTATAAACTGTTATAAGTTATTTATATGCATTTTTTTTCTTTCTCGTATATTCTTTAAACAAATTTCTGTAGTTCATACTAATATTGTCCCCATTTTCAAATGGGAAAAATGAAGCACAGAGACATTTAAAAACTCCACTAAAGTTACACATGTCCAGGTGATAAAACTGGGGATTCAAATCCAGCCCCCATGGCTCTAGGCCATGAGAGTAACAATGGCTGCTCTACGGGGTCATCGGGTTGCTCACTGCACAGGGATAACCAACTGAAGGGGACGTGAGCACTGAAACCTTGATCCCACCCTGCAGGCCAAACTATGTTCCTTTGCTTTCATCTGAGTGTTACCTAGGGAAGGTACTTTTCTGAGTCACACGTCTGTAAGGGCTCACAGAAACCCTGCTCCTGATGTATTGGGAGCTGTATGTATACAGATGTGCTTATGAAACTAAGTGCCTTTGTAACTCAATACTGTCGTGCCCATTCATTATGGATACACCTTCAAGAACAGATCTGCCCTATTGCCTATACTTCTTAACTTATATTTAATACATAATGGCACAGTATGATCTCTGCATGGGAGAATTAGCTCATAGCCTCTGATGTTGTGTTGCCATGAAAACCATTGGTTTTATCAAGATGGTTTTCTGAAAAATGCATAAGGACTTCATTGTCTTTTTCTTTTTTTGTGATTTTTCTTAACATTTTGATGGACATGAAGGTCTTTGAGGATGACCAACTCACGACATATAAGCCAAGAAAGAAGGCTTTGTTTCATGTAGAGAGGTTTTTATCCCTGCCCTACCATTTACTAATAGGGAAGTAGGGAGGAGGGGGCGTGGGCAAGTCCATCTTTTTTCATTTTTGAAGTGTATGGGATTATAATACCTATCTTATAGAATTGGTATACTGATTATATATGTTAATACATGAAAACATTTAGAATAATGATTTGGCTTACATTAAGTACCCACTATGTATTCTGTGTTGCTGCTGTTGTTTTCATAGAATGAGATAATGCATCTAAAACACTACTTGATTTACAGTAAGTTGTTAATAAGTGTCACCTGTTTTTATTGACCTTCTCTCTAGAGAAATTCTATTTGCATACACAAACAAATTACGTATGTCTTCAAGAGTTTATAGAGCCCTAGAGACCTGGGTAAGCCCTCTAATAGGCCTCAGAGATACAATGATGAATAAGATAGACATAGTTCCTGACTTCATGGTGCTTTTAGCTAAACAGGGTACAGGGATTGCCCTGAGTATGTTCAGTGATTAGAGCATGGAGTTTGTATCATTAAGATCTGTGTGCAAATCTGTTTTGCTCTCTGCCAGCTTTGTATCCCTGAGTAAGTTACTTAATGTTTCCGTGCCTGAGTTTAAAAAGTTGTAACATGAGAATAGTCGTTACTCTCAAAGTATATGGGTATTAATGCTTGTATTATTTATACCAAGCATTTCATTTTTTGAAAGTTTGATACTTTCTCTATACTCTATTTCAGTATAGCAAAATCACAGTTATATATGATAGCAAAAAGTCAACATAAGCATCTAGGCATTGTGTCCTCATCTCATTTATTTTTTTTTAAGATTTTTAAAAAAATTTTTTACATTGATTTATTTTTGAGAAACAGAGTGAGACAAAGCGTGAGCAGGGGAGGGGCAGAGAGAGAAGGAGACACAGAATCTGAAGCAGTCTCCAGGCTCAGAGCAAGCGGTTAGCACAGAGCCTGATGCAGGGCTCGAACTCACAAACTGTGAGGTCATGACCTGAGCCGAAGTCGGACGCTCAACCGACTGAGCCACCCAGGCGCCCCATGTCCTCATCTCATTTAAAAGTATTAGCTAATCACATCATCTGGGCCCAGTAACTTAGTAATTTTTAATATTTTGAATCTTTGAGTATTGTTCCTCTAGGCTCACATACTGTATTGTGTTTTTCTCATGCTCTTAGCATACTTAAGATTATGACATCTGTCCCACTATTTGTTTGTTTGTTTTGCATTTTCTTGTTTCAGACATCGTGGCTATAGGTTGCACATGAAGTTGATATATGTTAATTTAGCAGGCATTAAGTTATACACACCATACTAGGTGCCTGGAATACAAATATAAATAAAGTAGTGTCCCTGCCCTCAAACACAAATAATCTGCCTGGAAGACAAATACATAGAATCATCAATAATGTAAGGTGACAACTATTCCATTAGTATAATGGGTAGAAGTACCATGGAAAATGGAAACATAAAGGATACATTTAGCCTGACTAACCTGGAGAGGAGTTAATGATTCTCTGGTTAGAAGTTGTTGAGTAGGGAAGAATCAGAAAGGTGTTTGGGACAGAGGAGATTACAGTTGGAGCAGGTGGTATGGCAGGGATGACGTGAAGAAGGCACACAGGCCAGATTGTGACTGGGTGCCAAAGAGTTGGGCTCTGTCCTCTAGGCATTGAAGGGCCATCAAAAGTATGTAAGTAGGTTGGGTTATTAAAGTTCACCCTCTTTTTTTTTTTTTTTTTTCCCTTAAAATTGACTGAAAGCATTTGAGTCAGATTGTTAGGTACTTACGGAGAGGACTGTCTCCCTACGTTAGGCTAATTTTCAGCAAAATAATGATTATTTCTAACCTGAATTTTTGCAGCAACCATTTTCCCTTCCTAGTCTTACCAGCCTCCAGTCAGTTTCCCAAGTAGCAGTTAGACAGATGTAGAGAATACCGATTGGATCATTGTTTTATTTTGTTTTGTGTTTTCCTTTCATTTAAAATTCTTTTAACATTCATTCAGTTTTGAGAGAGAGAGAGAGAGAGAGAGAGAGAGAGAGAGAAACAAGCAGAGGAGAGGCAGAGAGAGAGGGAGACACAGAATCCAAAGCAGGCTCCAGGCTCTGAGCTGTCAGCACAGAGCCTGATGCGGGGCTCAGTCACTAACTGTGAGATCATGACCTGATCCGAAGTTGAAGTCGGAAGCTCAAGTGACTGAGCCACTCCGACACCCCGTGTTTCCCTTCATTTAAAACAATCTGTTAACTTCTTAATGCCCTTAGCATGAAGTGCTATGTGACTTGGTCCATGATTTGCAATTAAAACTTCACTTCTCTTTTCTTGAGATCCCTTACTTTCCTTCGGCTGGAATAGATGTCTTAGTTCCTCAAATGTACCATGCTCTGTGCCTTCAGGGTGCTGCTTCTATTCTTTGGCACTCTTAGCCACCATCACCATCATTTTTCCCTCAGCATTTTAGCCAACTTCCACTTATCTTGTAGGTCGGTGCTTAAAAAAACACCTTCAAAATCTTTCTTGACTCCTGATCCAATACATCGACTTCCTTGGATCTTGCTCCCTCCGTGACGTGATGCTTACCAACTTTATCACACATCGTGTTTGGATGTTTGATGATCGTTCTTCCAGACCAATTGTTGGGCCTCTGAGGGCAGGAACCGTATTGCTCTTGCCCACTTCTTTAGTTGGGCATTTAGCTAAAGCTTAATGAGTATGTGCTCACTGAATGAAATAACTGTAAGGGAGGAGGAAGTTGAAATACCAAGAATAGAATTAATATTTTTGTTAGAAACCTGATTTTCCAGCACTATATTCTCTACTGGGGATTAAGCAATGACTGGAAATGATTCTCTCCTAAGTTTTTCATGTCTGGTTGGGGATATGAATAAAAACACTCTTCCTGTGATAAGTGCAAATATAGAGTACCGGAGAAGGATTACAGAAACCTACCAGAAAGCCCACTAACTTTTCCTGGAGTAGGTTGCACAAGAGATGACATAGTAATCCTTTATCTTTAAGTTAAGAGGGATATAATCTATTGATATTGAGATATAATTACATCGAGATAATTATATTGAGATAGAACTTCCATTGAGTAAAATCCATCCTTTTCAGTGAGTTTTGACCGATGTATGCAATCGTGCAATCACTACCACAATGCAATATAGAACATTTCTGTACCCACTTTACCCCAAATTCCCTCATGCCGTTTAGCAGACAGCCCCTTCCATCTCTCCACAGCAACCAATGATGTAATTTCTATCTCCAGTGTTGCCTTTTCCAGAATAATATATAAATAGAATAGTGTAGGGGCACCTGGGTGGCCCAGTCAGTTGAGTGTCCAACTCTTGATTTCTACTCAGGTCATGGTCCCAGGGTCATGGGATTGAGCCCTGGGTTGGGCTCTACACTGAGTATGGAGTGTGCTTAAGATTCTCTCTCTCTCTCCCTCTGCCACTCGCGCCCCCCCACCTCAAATAAAAAAAATTAAAAATAATAAAAAAGTAAAATAGTGTAGTAGTGTATAGCCTTTTGTGTCCTGCTTTTTTTCATTTAGCATAATAATTTTGAGATTCTGTCATGTTGTATGTATCAGCTTATTTATTCCTTTAAAAAAACCAGATATATGAGGTACAATTGACATATAATAAGCTGCATATATTTAAAGTGAACAATTTAAAAAGCTTAGACATATGTATATACCAGTGAAGCAATCACAATAAAGGTAGTGAATGTAGCCAACACCTGAAAGGTTTTTTCAGGGTCCTTTATAAACCCTACCTCCCGCTCCTACCTCAGATAACTACTGATCTACTTTCTGCCCTTGCAAATTAGTTTGCGTTTTCTAGAATTTTATATCCATGGGATCACACAGTATTCTTTTGTGTCTGACTTCTTTAACTCAGCATAATTCTTTTAAGATTCATTCATTCTGTTGCATCTCTCAATTCTTGTTTATTTGTTTGCTAAATAGCATTGTTTATATTGACCTGTTGATGACCATTTGAATTGTTTCATTTCTGTTTCAGTTTTGGCTTTTGCAAGTAAAGCTGTTATGAACATTCCTGAACAAAGTTGTTGTGTGAACATATCCTTCCCTTTATTTTGTATACAGTTGACCCTTGAAAACATGGGTTTGAACTGCACAGACCCACTTATATGTGGTACTTTGAATATATTTTCTCTTCCTTATGATTTTCTCAATAACATTTTCTTTTTTCTAGCTTACTGTATTGTAAGAATGCAGTATATAATACATATAACATACAAACTGTGTGTTAATCGACTGTTTATGCTATTTGTAAGGCTTCCAGTTAACAGTAGGCTGTTAGTAGTTAAGGTTTGGGGAAGTGAAAAGTCATATGTGGAGTTTCAACTGCATTTGTGTGTGTGTGTGTGGGGGGGGGGGGTTCAGTGTCCCTAACCTCTGTTGTTCAAAGGTCAACTGTAATTACTTAGAAGTATAATGGCTAGGGGCGCCTGGGTGGTTCAGTCGGTTAAGCATCCGACTTCGGCTCAGGTCCTGCTCTAACAGTACGTGAGTTCCAGCCCCGCATTGGGCTCTGTGCTGACAGCTCAGATTCTGTGTCTCTCTCTCACTCTGCCCCTCCCCCACTCGTGCGCGCGCTCTCTCTCTCTCTCTCTCTCTCTCTCAAGAATAAATAACATTAAAATAAATGAATGAATGAATGAATGAAGTATAATGGATGGATCATATAGAAGAGACTGTCAAACTGGTTTCCTGAGTAATTGTACCAGTTTATGTTCCCACCAGCAGTTCTAGTTTCTTTGCATTCTTGCCAACACTTGGTATGCCCAGTCTTATAATTTTAGACATTCTAAAAGATATGCAATGAGATCTCATTGTGGTTTCAATTTGCATTTTCCTAATGATGAATGTATCTGAGCATCTTTTCATGAGCTTATGTATGTGCATGTACTTTGATGAAGTTTTGTTCAATACCTATGCATCTCCCTACACCTTTTAAAATTTGAGTTGTCTTCTTATTATCAAGTTGTAAGAGTTCTATATATTTTATAGCTACAAGTCCTTTATCAGATATGTTTAAAGTATTCTTCCCCACATGAATTTATGTTTTGTACAAGGGGTACAATTTGACCAAGAGATGAAGAAAATAAATGATAATTCAATTATAAAAAAAATAATGTGCAAGTGAAAAAAATAAAGCTAGTTTTATGGTTTTATAAGGCTCCAATGTATAGTAAAGCAGGAGAAGGTGGTAGAAAGTGATTTTACAAAAATAGGAAGAGGCTTGAAAATAGACACTTTTTAATGTCATGTATGGAACTTAGACTGTCTTTTTTTTTGTGTGAGCACCAATATTAATAAATACCAGTATAATAACAATAATTATACTAATATGTGACCTTTGCAGTTTATGGAATTCTTTTATATGCACAGTTTATAGTGTTTTCCCTTACATTATTTTATTTAACTCCTCTGACAGCCATGGGAAGACAAAGACTTGGAGGTGTGTGTAGTCAATGTCAAATATAAATTTTTGGATTTTGAGCCAGTTCTTTTTAGCTAATGTCTGTGTGTGTGTGTGTGTGTGTGTGTGTGTGTGTGAGAGTTTAATGTGTGAGGCAAGAATGACACTTGGGTTGGTCGCAAGGGCTCAAGAGTACACTTTCCCAGTGGTGCAGAGGGCAGTGTCCTACTCAGCTCTGGGAGAGGGTATAGTAGACCCTGGTAAAGGTTGGGGAGTATAGTTATACTTTGAAAATGACAATTCACAGTTAATGTAGAAATGTTTTACAAAAATTCCAGAATCTCAGAGGATTTTCTAGACTCTGTGATTTTTCTTTTAATTTTCCTTTATTTGTAAACTGATTCTAGGTGAATAAAGTAAAACTATGTATTTGTTAGTTAATTTGCTAAGGAAACATATAGTGTGACCTAGTTTTTTATTTTTTTAATTTTATTATTTTTTTAGTTTGGGGAAGTTCAAAGATAATGGGAAGTTTTTAAATATCACCTGTATATTTTGGTTGAGTATATTCTGTCTCCATTGTCCTGTCCAGGGCCCTGACTTCTTTTCCCATACCAATCACATGTACCACTTGTCAGCTTCAGAAACAGGAAAAAAATTACATGCTGAACAATCTCACAATTTAGGATTTCTCTCTCTTTCTTTCTCCCTAACTTCCTTCCTTCCTTCCTTCCTTCCTTCCTTCCTTCCTTCCTTCCTTCATTTTTCTTTCTTTTCTCTCTTGGAAGTTTTGGCATTTCCCCATTTGCTCCGTTTTTTGCAAGTTTCAAAAGTTTCAAGTTTGCTCCGTTTTTTGCAAGAACTCCTGTGGGTTCTTTTCATGGTAAAGAAATAACAGGATGGTAAGCCAGAGTAACTGAAATACTCATATTCTCAAGTGAGGGATTTATTCATATTCAAAACACTCTCTTACCAAGAATGTAAAAGTCAATTAAAATTGATTATGTTTAATGTGTCCATACATATTGTTGTATATTACCTGTATATCTTTTGTGTAATCATTCCAAATTCACTTTAAGAAATGCTCTAGTGCTGTGTAGTATGTCTATGCAGATTTAGCATGGGACTGCAGTTTTCTCACAGATTAACCTGGAATGCCAGAGTGTCTTTTAAAGCATATTTGAAAAATCCTTCTCATCAAGTGTATACTACTTAGATAGTTTGGGGCATTGGAAAGACTATGCAGGCTTTGGAGTCAATTAGACTTAATTCAAAGCTGTAGGGCTTTGGGCATGTTAGCCAACTGACCAGAGCCCCACCTTCCTCATGGGCACAGTGTGTTGTTAGAGTTAAATGAGGAACTCCTGACTGGCTCAATAGGTAGAACATGGGATTCTTGATCTCGGGATCATGAGTTCAAGCTCTACTAAAAAAAGAAAAAAAAAAGTTAAATGAGATAGCATTTAAACAGTTCAGTATAGAGTCAGACACAAGGCATATAATGAGATTGCTTCATAGTTTGCATCCTCTTTCTATCAAATTAATATTTCTATATATTTATCCCTATTTCTGTAGGTTTTATATACATACATATAAATATAAACACGTATATACATACTTACTACCATCATTAATCACTAGGACTAGTTAACATTTATTAAACTCTTTCTGTGTGCTGGGCACTAAGTGCCTCACATAAATCATTTAAGCTTTACACTAACACCATAAGATATAAACTATTATTATCTCCATTGTGCAGATGAGGAAACTGAGGCAAAGAGGTAAATACCTGGTTGAGACTGCACAGCCAGGGGTGTTAGGGGTGAACCAAGGCCATTCAACACCAGAGCTCAATTTCTTTTTCTAATAGAGTTGTTATTCAATTAATCTCATCTCAATTTTCACAGTATCTTTTAAGTCTAAATGAAAGAAGTTAATTTATTTTCCTTATGTTTTGGAAATAATTATCATTATTTATATGATGCATGTAAATGATTTCAATGGACTCATTTGATCATCTATCAAGTTAAAGTAACTTATCTGGGGGCGCCTGGGTGGCGCAGTCGGTTAAGTGTCCGACTTCAGCCAGGTCACGATCTCGCGGTCCGTGACTTTGAGCCCCGCGTCGGGCTCTGGGCTGATGGCTCAGAGCCTGGAGCCTGTTTCCGATTCTGTGTCTCCCTCTCTCTCTGCCCCTCCCCCGTTCATGCTCTGTCTCTCTCTGTCCCAAAAATAAATAAACGTTGAAAAAAAAAATTAAAAAAAAAAATAAATAAAGTAACTTATCTGATACTTCATATATAAACAAATAGCATGGTGGATTGACGTCTGAGACAGAATAGATTGTAAAACACTGAATTTAATAAATTAATTTCAATTAAAATTAGCTTTTAATTGAAACTAATTTATTTAAAAATTTTTTTAATGTTTATTTATTCTTGAGAGAGATAGAGACAGAATGTGAGTGGGTTAGGGGCAGAGAGAGAGTGAGACACAGAATCCAAAGCAGGCTCCGAGGTCTGAGCCATCATCACAGAGCCCGATGCGGACCTCGAAATCACGAGCTGTGAGATCATGACCTGAGCCCAAGTCGGACGCTCAACCGACTGAGGCACCCAGGTGCCCTGAAACTAATTTATTAAATCAAGAATAACAATTATAATAGTACCTATTTGATGAAATAAAACATGATGCTTATGGTATTGACTAAGAATTTTAACTAGTTTTTGAGGGTGCAATCGGGGGTGGGGTGGGGAGGAGCAGAGAGATGGGGACAGAGGATCTGAAGTGGGCTTTGTGCTGACAGCAGCAAGCCTGATGTGGGGCTTAAACTCATGAACCGCAAGATCATGACCTGAACTGAAGTCGGATGCTCAACTGACTAAGCCACCCAAGGGTCCCTGTTGAAAAGTTTCTTAGGTCTTGATTATTTGTTAAAGAAACTTCTTAGGAAGCAAGACTTACAATTTAGAAGACCTAGAGTGTTTTAAAAGATGATTTTCCTTTCTTAGTTTAGTTGATAAACTTCTTTCTGGACAAAGAATTCTGCTACCTGAAATTATCTTCGTTATAGATATGTCAAATAGGAAATATAAAGATATTTATACCTAGCATATGTAGTATATATTGAAGTACTTTCTGTTACCACGTGACTTATGAATTTTAATGGTCATATTTTTCTTCTATTTATGCACTGATTCCCAGAAAGTTGAATCTTACTACAACTTGCAAAGTAATTGTTATCTAAGTAGAGAGTATTTTTGATATATGTCCTCAAACTGCATGAAACACTTAAATTATAATGGAGAACAAACAATATGCATGAGTAACATACTTCTCTTATTTAAGCCTAGAACAATTTTAATGACATTGCCATTTTCTACCTATACAACACACGTATTTTTTCTTATGAGTCTGAAACATGACATTTCATTTTGTGAAACTGAATTGATAACTTGTATATTTGAAACCAGTAGCTATGATAAAAATGTATCCTTCATTAATAACTGTTATAATTTGGGGCACCTGAGTGGCTCAATCCATTAAGCAGCCGACTTCGGCTCAGGTCATGATCTCACAGCTCCTGAGTTCGAGCCCCACGTCAGGCTGTGTGCTGACAGCTCAGAACCTGGACCCTGCTTCAGATTCTGTGTCTCCCTCTCTCTCTCTCAGCCCCACCCCCACTCATACTTTGTTTCTCTCTCTCTCTCTCTCTCTCTCTCTGTCAAAAAAAAAATAAAACATTAGAAAAAAAATTTTAAAAGCTCTGTAATTCAATTAAGCAAGTTTTTGAGTATTATGTGCAAAACATATAGTGGCTTAAGTGATATAAGGAATAAATAGAATTCCTAGAGTTTAAGAATTAGCAAAATAGTTGGAGAAATAAATACAAAATACAAAAATAATTCTCATTCAGGTTGGCTTGTAATATATAAATCACTTATTCCTGGATACTGACATATATATATATATATATATATATATATATATATATATGTAATAAATGAATTATATGAATCCATTTTTATACAAATATATACACCAAAGAGAGACTGCATAGTTCCTCTTGTTGATATAGTGTATGCCAGATATAAGGAAAGTATCCAGAGCTTATCTCAAAAATATTTTTTTTTTCTACTTGAAGAAAACTAATGAATAAAATCTTTTTTTAACGTAAGTGTTTTAGTATGCTGGGGCTGCCATAACAAAATGCCACAGGCTGGGTGTTTTGAAAACAGAAATTTATTTTCTTGCAGCTTTGGGGCCTAGATGTCCAGGATCAAGGTGTTGGCAGATCTGGTTTCTTCTGAGTCCTCTCCCCTTAGCTTACAGATGGCCATCTTCTTGTATCTTGGTGTTACTTTTGTGAGTGTCTATATCCTAGTCTTCTCTTATAACTACACCAGTTTTATGTTTTGGCTCATCCATATGATCTCCTTTTACCTTGATTGCTCTTTAAAGACCCTACTCTAACTATAGTTGTATTTTGAGGTACTGGGGATTAGGTTTGGGGGTTAGGGTGGGGGGGCACAATTCATCACATAACATCAGGGTAACCATAAAGTGAGTTAGCTTTATCACAGTCTTATACATTCAAATCTTCCTTATGGAAATGCATACATTTGTTTTAGACTATAAATTAAATCAGCTCAGTCCAAAACCAAAACCATTTGTGTTGACATCTAGAAGGCCTTCTCTCTTAAAACTCACCTCCTATCCATACCTCTGTCATTGCCTTCATGCATCTTCCCTTTTGACCAGTCTGTCCGTTTGGGACAAATGGTAAACGTTGATGTGGCTTGTGGATACCATCTAGAATCACTGAATAATTCATAGAAGGATGAATCTTCTATGAATAATCTGGACTACAAATAATAAGTCTGTTTTTTTTTTAAATATTTCTATATCCTCTGTATGTACATATTTCTATTTCCCATGTTGGCCTTTGAGTAAATGAGGTAATGTTTTGATTAGCAGTGGAGGGAAATTCTGTAGGTATGTATATTTGCATCCCTGAGACTATGAGAAGTTAAAGAGCTATGCCCAATTAAGCTGAACTCCAAAATAGGGCAGGTACTGTGTTTGCATTTTGGGAAAAACATTTTAAATATGTCTTTCTTTCAGATTTCACTCTCTACTGTGTCCAAGGCCTCATGTATGTAAGACATGCATACCTCATCTTAATTTAGAAGTGCTGAGTTTAAGTAAGAAGTGTTGGATGTACAAAGGAATATATGAAACGATTCAAGGTTGCTAAACTGTGTAATTCATGAGTTAATGGGAAAGAGACATACAGCAGAGCACCACTGATGCTGATGGCAAAAGCGGGAAAATGCCAGACCAGTTCTGAGGGACACTGTCCATGGCTGCGTCCTCTCTTCCCTAGTTGAGAGAGATAAACAATTCACAAGGCCTCTAAGGTACAAAGGGCAGTGTCTGTATTTGAAGTTATGCATTAAACAGATTGTTTCAGAGTTTCTCAGGTAGAATCCTAACAACTCAGCTCACAGTAAAAGCTCCAGGATCCATTCTCACAAACACTTTCGTTTTACTAACAATATAATTGCAAATTACGGGCGTTTGGAGCAGTGTGCTCACTCCAATGGGTCTGTTCTCAAATCTTAGAAGATTGGTCGCATTATGTCTTTAGCCATCTTGCAATAAATATCTTAGGAACAGTAGTTCACTGATTTAGAGAAAATGATCAGTCTTGGTATGGGGTGGTATGTGTAAAGCATTTAAGACAGAGGGAATTAGACAGTAGACTAAGCTACTGAGTGACCCTTGACAAGTTATTTAACTTGTTTGTGCTTTAGTTTGCCTGTCTCTAATCTAAAGGATTACTACCTACTTTCAGAGGGTTCCTGAAAAACTTAAATTGGACAACATATATAAGACACCACCCAGCACCATTTTCTAGTACTTGGCAGTTTCTTAATAAATGGAAATATCCTTTCTTTTCACCTTCATGATTCCTCTCCATCCTTCCTGTTACGGTGCCGGAAGTAGATATTTTTAAAAAGAACCCTCTAAGTTTTTCACTTAAACCATAAGCCAGGAGTTATCCTGAATTTCTGTTTTTTCCTTACACACCTAGTCTAATTTGTTAGCAAGTCAGAGACCTGCCAATATTACCTCCAAACGAGCCTCGCAATTTCCACTTACTCTCCCCTCTCTGCTGCCGTGTCATCCAAGCCACAGTAATTGCATACCTGGGCAACTCCAGCTGTCTTGTTAACCGCTCTCTCAGTTTCCATGTTGTTCCCTGCAAGGGTGATCTTAAAACATAAATAAGAACCTATCCTCCCCTTGCCAAAACCGATCCAATTGGTTGTCCATTGTGCCAGGAATAAAGGCCAGACAATGTCGTGGCCTCTGAGGCATTTGATATTCTGCCTTCCTATGGCCACTCTCTTACCTCTGGCCATATCCAGCTTTAATCAGTTCTCAAAAAGTCTAACTTTGCCCTTTTCATGCAAAACACCCTCCGAACTCACCCCCACCTCTCACACATAAACATGACCTGAATATCTTCATCCTTCCCGTCTCATTTAGGTATCACCTCCATAGAGAGGGTGCCAGGAGTTTCCTCTGATTTGTGCCTTCTTCCATACTTATTGTTTGCAGATGATCACGTCAGCCCAGCTGGCTGGGAGGTCCCAGCAGCAGAAGCTTGAATGGACATTGTAAAAAGGGATAAAACAAAAGGCCAGGAGGAAAAGAGAAGAAAGGAAATACTAAATATTTAATAAAGAAAAAAAAAAAAAAGAGACATTCTTTAATCTACTTGAAAACTTTAATAACTTGAAAACTTGTTTCATGACATACATTTTTGTTTGGATTAAGATACGATTATTGCTAACTGCTGGTTTAGGACCCTACAGCAGCACTCTGCAATAGAAATGCCATGAAGCCCCATGTGTACTTGTTTATATTTTTAACATAGCCGCATGGCAAGAAGGTTGAAACAAGGGACAGTAATTTCCATAATCCGTTTTACTTAACCCAGTATATCCAATATATCATTTCTGTGTTAATCAATATAAACATAAAAATTATTAATTATATAGTTTACATTGTTTTTCATAGTAAACTTTCAACATCTAGGAGGTTTTTATGCTTGCAGCACATGTCCGTTCCTGCTAGGCACAGTTCAGGTGCTCAGCAGCCACATGTGGCTAGTGGCCGTGGTTTTGGTGAGTGTGGATCCAGTGATGACTTCAGTAAGATCCAATCTATATACCACTCTTTCATCATCTCGGATGAGTTTTTACTTAATTTTGTGACAATCTAACTTTGAATTGGTTTTTTAGATTAGATATGTCAAAGACTTTTTTTTTTTTTTTTAATTTTTTTTTTCAACGTTTATTTATTTTTGGGACAGAGAGAGACAGAGCATGAACGGGGGAGGGGCAGAGAGAGAGGGAGACACAGAATCGGAAACAGGCTCCAGGCTCTGAGCCATCAGCCCAGAGCCCAACGCGGGGCTTGAACTCACGGACCGCGAGATCGCGACCTGGCTGAAGTCGGACGCCTAACCGACTGCTCCACCCAGGCGCCCCTGTCAAAGACTTTTTTAAAAAATGTTTATTGATTTATTTTTGAGAGAGAGAGAGAGAGACTGCGCTTTTGCGCGTGCGTGAAGAGCCCAGTGCAGGGCTCAAACATGCGTATTGTGAGATCATGACCTGAGCTGAAATCAAGAATCAGAAACTCAAGCACCTAAGCCACCCAGGTGCCCGTGTCATAGACTTTTTAATCAATTTATGGGACAATATTTTCTCACACTTATGAAAGTGAAAAGGCTATCATTTTTCTCTCAAAGTTGAGTGGACATTGGAATCACCTGAGACCTTGTGACCATGCAGATTATTGGGCCCACCAGCAGAATTTTGATGTGTGGATGGAGCTGAGAATCTGCATTTCCGGTATGCTTCCGGGTGCCACTGCTGTAGCTGATGAGGGCTGTCCCTTGTCTGCCCTCAGGCACAGTGCCTGTCAGGACAGTTCTGAGCTGCACCTTTCACTTCTTTGTGGTTGGTGATGGAGACCTTGGAAACCACTACTTTGATTGTCTGTGTGTTTTGTGTGTTGGGGAGTGGCGGTGATAGATGGAGGACATTACCTATCCATTCATTATAGTGCTGTATTTCACTTGTAGAGTAGAGGTGCAAAAGAACCTTAAAGGTAGTGGAAAGAGAACCAAATAACAAATTTCAGAACAGACCGCTAAGATCGAGGGGGGGGGTGACAATACAAGCTCCTTGGTGACTACTTTTTTGTTTTTTGTTTTTTTCTAAATATTTATTTTATTTTTGAAAGGTGGGGAGGGACAGAGAGAGAGGGGAACAGAGGATCTGAAGCAGACTCTACTCTGACAGCAGAGAGCAGGATGCGAGCTCAAACTCACAAACCATAAGGTCAGATCGTGACCTGAGCGGAAATCACACGCTTAACTGACTGAGTCACCTGGTGACTATTTCTTATGTTTTACCACTTTTGCTTAGAGGGGTAAGGAACAGTGTCTATATTCTAGGTCCAGATGATAGACTTTTACTGAAGCAATAGTAGCTGTGTTGAATCCTTAACCAAAAGTTTAATGTGTCCCCTCTGTAGCTTATCTATTTTTTTAGAGATTGAATACCCACTAAGTTCCAATTCTTAAAATTAGCTTTGAAGCTCACGTGGAAACAAGTACCATTGTTTATATGAAAAGAGTAATGCTCATATAGCGACTGTATCATGTTGAAGTTCTACAAAGATGAAATTTGTGTGAATCATGCCTCTGAATACTAGATAAAATTAATATTAAATTTCTGAGTAATGGGAATGTAAATATAACTTTGATAACGCTGTGTGTTTGAAAAATCTCTAAATGCTAAACTTAGAAAAAATCAGATAAAATTAATCTTTATTTCTTCTGTAAGTTTGAATTTTCCTATTGCATTATCTAATATTTATTGAGCACTTATTATTGGCAGGCATTGTTCTAAATGCCTTACCTGCTTTAACTTGTTTAGTCCTCAGAACAACCCAGTGATTCCATTCTTATTTTATAGATGGACATTATTCAACTAGTTAGTAGCAGAGGTAATATTCTTTTCTTTTTTAAAAAAAGTGTTTATTTATTTTTTAAGAGATACAGGGAGAGAGGGAGGGCCAGAGAGTGAAGGAGACAGAATCCCAAGCAAGCTCTGTGATGTCAGCGCAGAGTCTGTCCAGTATTCCCAAGGACAGAATTACTGGATCATAGAAGATGCATATTTTAGCTAACATTGATTTTTTTTTATCATTTAAAATCAATTTAAAATACTAGCACAAATAATTCAATGTTGTAAATTGATAAGAATATTACACTCATCATACAAAAGGGGAGAGAATAAGTAATTTAGGAAAGCAGTAACCAAGTTGAATCTAGAAAATCTTTCGTTCATGGCAAAACTTAACAAGTTATATCTACCTTGGATGATTCCCTTTCTTTCTGTATGAATTTATCATAAATGTAACTGTATAATTATTAGTGCACATACATATGTTCCTAAACTGTTATGGTTTTCTTAGAATAATAAAAATAGTGATAACTATTTTTTTAATTGAGATGTGATTGGCATACAACTATTATTACTACTTTGGCTATGTAAACGTCTTTCACTTCTTCTCTTCATGGAGTTTGCTCATGTGTGTCACCTCACATTTAGTTAGAACTGAATACGCACTACCAACTGACAGGTAGGTATTTGTTTATGTTAATGAACCTCATGAAACTATCCCCTTGCACTGTGTTTAAGATAGGGTGCATGTAACTAGTTGAGGTAAGCGTAGCACACACAAACACTACACACACAAATCCTGAGCTTTATTGTGTGTTAGTGACTACGATTTTGTAAACATGCTTTGTATTGAAGTAAGGTTATGAGAACAAGAGTTTTAAAGAACTTGAGCTATTCTTATAAATTTTATCTTCTGCTTATATTATGGCAAAAAATTGCTCTAAATTAGATGATTCTTTTATATCCTCTCTTACACCTCTGAACCAGGAAGTGAGCACAAAAAACTCCTTTAACACAGGCTTTCATGCATAGTCATTAAGCAGCTTTTATTTGTTAAGGTGTGTTGGCAATAAATATCTTCTCTCTGGGACACCCAAATTATAGCCCGGTGTGAAGCTTAATTATATCATTGAACTGCAGACCAGACAATGTTTCCATTATTGCAATTCTTATTTATTGGAAGATTAAAGCGTGTAAAGTGAAAAGAGTAGTTGGGAAGTGATAATGATTGGCTAAGTACTATGGAACTCGCTGCCACTGATCCAACTATGTTAATGTTTATTTTAGGACTCAGGAGTATTATAGTCACCTGTTAAAACTTCATCATGTAAAGCCATTTCTAGACCTGGGGGTTATGATGAAGTAGGAGAGAAATGGAGTGATTTATTTTAAAAGCAAGACAGAAATCAGATTTAAGCATTTTAAATCTGTGTGTTCTTTCCCATATTGTTATATAGGTAACTTTACTTTTGGGGAAACAAAACAAAACAAAACAAAACAAAACACAGTGTTGGGGGCAATGTTCAAAGATACTGCTATTACATTGGAAGTGAAGCAATAATAGGTAATTTTTTAAGGACAGTTTTAGCAACAAATTACAACATACCACATATTGGCTCTTTGTAGGTACTTTTTTACTCATGCTCTCAACTCTGGTTCTTAACATCAGAATGAACTCCACCTTCTGAAGACCTGTGGGTGGGCTGTGGTGTTGAGCTTCTAACAAGTATCCAGATTCTGTCTGTTGGAATAATTATTAAAAAAATAAGAATATTGTGGCATCTGGTATAGTACCTAACAGTTGGTGAGTGTCTTTAATATTTGTTGAATAAATGAATATATTAATGGAGGAGGTAAACAAATTTTAAAAAGTGTGTGCTTTGATTTAGATAATAGCAGATATATTGAGAAAAAAATAGAAAATAAAATTTACATAATACTTCAATAAATGCATATGTATAGCAAAAAATAGAATTATAATTTGTTAATTTAAATGGCCTCTGAAGGTTTGTGTAGCACTTTAAGCCAGCAGCTCTCTTCTCAGCTGTGTACCCTAGCCAAGCACTTGCACACATGTACGAGGAGCCATGTACAGCAAGACCTAAAGTTTGTTTACTTATTTTGAGAGGGAGGGAGAGACTGTGGGGGGGGGGTGGGGACAGAGAGAGAGGGAGGAAGAGAGAATCCCAAGCAGGCTCTGCACCGTCATCACAGAGCCCGACGCAGGGCTTGAACCCATGAACCATGAGATCATGACCTGAGCTGAAGTCGGATGCTTAGCCAACTGAGCCACCCAGGAGCCCCAGAGAATGATATATTGGGTATGATTTCCTTTATATAATTTCAAAATATAGAAAATCTAAACACTTTTCACATAATACCTAAATATGAATGTAATTAATTCTATTCTGTTAAGGGAAGAGTGGGAAAAATGATCAAAATCTCGTGTTAATGCTTATTTTGGCATATACCTGGCAGGTGGATATATGATTGTAGAGAGGCACAAATGAGGCTTCCACAGGCTGTCAGAGTGCTCTTTCTCTATTTGGGTAATGCTATTCAGTGTTTCATTTACTATTGACATTTAACCTGTGCAAGTGCATTATATACATGGTTCCTTTTCTGATATATTTTACAATTAAAAATGAAATGAACTGCCCCTTCGGGGCAGTAGTGTGTTAGATAATATCCTTGTATTCTTGGAGTTTTCAGCTAGAGTAAAGGTAGACATTAATTCAATTACTGCAATTACTGTAGGCTTACTGAGTGCAAAGTATGTGGTGCTATAAGGCTAGGCAATAGGTGATATGATCTAATCAAGAAGTGCAGAAAGTGGGCGCCTGGGTGGTGCAGTCGGTTAAGCGTCCGACTTCAGCCAGGTCACGATCTCGCGGTCCGTGAGTTCGAGCCCCGCGTCGGGCTCTGGGCTGATGGCTCAGAGCCTGGAGCCTGCTTCCCATTCTGTGTCTCCCTCTCTCTCTGCCCCTGCCCCGTTCATGCTCTGTCTCTCTCTGTCCCAAAAATAAATAAACGTTGGAAAAAAAAAATTAAAAAAAAAAAAAAAGAAGTGCAGAAAGAGTTTCACTGAGAAAGTGGGAATTGAGCTAATATCTAAATAATGAGTGAAAACTAACTTGGAAAAGAAAAAAACAAAGGTAAGAGTATTTCTTGTAGAGAAACTCATTCATACAAAGGCTTTGTGGTGCGGGAAAGAGCACTATGGATATGAAGAAAAGAAAGAAGGACAATGTAGTTGGTGCAAAGAGAGAAATGAATATTGGGAAGAATAGTATTAGCCGAGATCAAAACATGGATCTTATAGATAATATTAAGGCTTTTGTCTTTTCCCAGAGTGATGAGAAGCTATAAAGATGTTTTAGGTAGGGAACAGATTTACATTTTGAATATATCACTCTGGCTGCAGTTGGGTAGGGGCCAAGGTAGATATGGGTAGACCAGCAGAGAGATTATTGTAGTAGTCCAGGTAACATATTATGAGAGCTGGGATGAAGGTACTGGTAGAAGGGATGAGAAGACATAGATTGATTTCAGAAAAATTTTGAGGGCAAAATGTAGGGGATTTGGTAATGAAGTGGATTTGGGAAGTGAGTGAGAAATACCTCAAGAATGATTCTTAAGTTTCTAGCTTGGCTAAATGAATGGCTGGTGGTACTCTTAACTGAGAGGGAATAGAGGAAGAACACCATTGGTTATAGGGACTCTGTACCTGTCTATTCATGTTTTTACATATTAAATATGTGCATGTTAGACCTCGGAGAGCAGATACTGATCTAATTTAGACAACCTTTCAAAAGTGTGTTTCTCTGCTGTGTATATTATGTCTTGCTCTGAATATTCAATATAAGACCAGTTTTTTTCTCCTTCCTTTTTCAGACAACAGACAGACATATGAATATAAAGGAAGTCTTTTTTGTCCCTTCCTCTCTTCCATTTCAATTTCCAACCATCACCCTTTCCTTCTAGCATAGGAATCTCTTACTCTAGATTTAACATAGTGGAGGATTATTGGTTTTTTGCTGCTCTCCATGGTTAAAATAATACCTTCTCTCAGTAATGAAGCAAGTAATGCCCAATGTTAGGCCTGTTCCAGTATTAGTGAAGATCTTGACATTTCATAAAGGTGTAATGATTTAAAGAGTAGTTCTGTGCTGTCACCTTTGAAGAGGAAAAGCTAATAAGGGCCTTCCTGAGTCTGAATTTAAGATAGTAGGCTAGAATCATAATATGTCATTGCTCTCTTCCAACCAGAAATCCCATGTTCATTTTTCCCTTTAATTTCTGGCAATATGGTAGATGTGTGTCTATAGAAATCTTCCCATTAGTGAAAACTAAAAAAATACCAACAGAGTATAGTTTTCGAAAAATCTATTTTTTAAAAAGATTATTTAATTGTACAGCTGAGTTTGCGGGAAAGCAAAGGGAATTTTAAGAGTCCATGAACACCATGAAGTCACAATTCAAGAGAAGTTAACAAGCACTGAAGCAGACATTTTTCCTGGGATATTTGGCAGTTCCTCATGGCATCCAGTTTAGGATTTGAGAACATTTTTGATTAACAAAAAATACCATTGACTGGCAAAAATTGGTTAGATTGTACCGGAAAACACTTTGCATAAATAGGATCTCTGGAAGAAAACCCTTCTTGTGACTTCAATTGAACAAATAAAACAGATATGAAAGAGTGAGTGAGAGAGAGAGAGAGGGAGAGAGAGAGAATATGCTCTTGAAAGAGAGAGTCTTAATAATTACTTTTCTTGGCCTCGCTTCTGGGTGCAGTGTAAGCAAAGGAAAGTTTTACCTGAAAAAAATTCCTAACTTCACCTTCATGTAATTCAAATTCACATCTGAAAATAAATTTCAGTTTTAAGGTTGATAATTTCCCCAAGTACTTTGCAGAAGCAAGCAAATTCCCGCAAAAAGAAAAGCACTTTAAGTCAAAGCCTTAAATAATTCTTACAGATAAAATTTCAAAGGGCATGAGATCATATCAAAAAATCAGCATTAAATAAGGCAGAACAAAAGGTAAAGTTATTTGGAAAAACAAACACCAGAAACAGATACAAAAAGATTGTAGCTTCTAGAACTTCATTTATAAAATACAAATTAGTTATATTTAATATGCTTAAAAATAATATAGATTATCTAAAATATAGTAAAAACAAAAGACTGAAAACAAGCATAAATTTGAAAAAGAACCAAACAGTAGTTTGAGATATAAAAAAAATGAACAAACAGTACTTGAAATTCACTTTATGGGTTATACAGCAGATGAGATACAGCTGTAATGGGAATTTTCTGAAATAAAAGATAGATCTGAAGAAATTACACAGAATATAGAACAGAGAGACAGCTAGAAAATATGAAAGAGACTTAAAGAGCAATGGAGGATAAAAAAATTGTCACATATACCTAATTGAAGAACCAGATAGAGGGAAAAGAGAAAATACGGGTGAGACAATATTCAAAGTAATGATGGCTGAAATAGATTTTGAATTGATGAAAGACACTGATCTTCATATTCACAAAGCAAAACAAATCTCAAGCCAATAATACAGTGTAGTATAATCAACAGAACACTTTAATATATTATAGCAAAATCACCGAACATTGATCAAGATGAAGACCAAAAAAAAGTTAACTGAAAGCAGAAGGGTAGTAGTAGATGGTAGAAACAAATCTAAACATAGCAGCGGTCATTATAAACATGAATGAATCACAATTTCCAGTTAAAAGACGTTATTAGGCAGAAGACAAAACAAAAGACATCCAGGTTCTATTATTAGTAGAAAAACTGTTAAACTGAAGAATACATAAAATGTGAAAAATAAAAATTGGGAAAGATATACAAAAGAATTGGTAAGCAACAACAACAAAAAAGTTTACTTTTTAAATAACAGATAAAGGAAATTCTAAAAAATATTGTTCCATGTAGTGGCCAGCCTCTGAGCTGACCCCCAGTGATCCTTGCTTTCTGATATTCATGGCTTTGTGTAGTTTCTTATCCTAATGAATAGGCATGACCTATATAACCAATAAGATATTCCAGAAATGATAGTGTGAGGTGGGGACCACGGAGGGAAGAAAGGAAAGAGAGTTATTAAGCTTTGAGAGGAAAGAAACGAAGTATGATTTGTTATGTAGATGACATGATTTCCCATTTAGGGAAAAAAAATCTACAAATTATTAGTCATTTTTAACTATAAAATCAAAATAACAAAATTCAAGTACAATTCCATATATTAATACTTAGTTAATATTTTAATTTGGGAAGATGTTCTATTTTAATAACAACATAAATTATAAGGTATCTTAAGAATAATGAAAATAATGCAATTTTTTTCATGGAAAATTATAAAATTGTATTCAAAAACATTGAAATACATCCAAGTAAAGAGAGAATCACACTATAGATAAGAAGATACTATTTTTAAAATGATACTTTTCCTCAAATTATTGTATGATTTAATGCAATTCCTATCAAGTCTTAACAAGACTTTTCATGAAGACTGACTAGCTCATTTTTACATTCATATGGTAGATCAAAGGGACAAGAATTACTAATTCACCTCTGAAAAAGTAGTACAGGGGAGCACCTCTTGTCCTATCAGATATCAAGATATGTTTTAAACCTATTGTAATTATTACAGTGTGTTAGTTCAGGAATAGATTGCCAGAACAGAGTGCTTAGCTCATAAACAACCCACACGTGTATGGAAACTTGTTCTGGCCAGCATTGCAGATCCCTGGAGCACGCTTGGTCCTCTGGCAAAAGGTGTTGGGAAAATTAGCAGTTAGTATGGAAAAGATAAAACTGGACCCCACCTCACTCCTACTTAACAAAAATCAAGTCCAATTGGATTAATAAATTAAATTTAAAGGGGACATTATAGAATATCTTTCTGATCTCTTTCTATGAAAGGATTACTTTTAAAAAGATGCACAAGATTCTGGACAGTTTGATAAATTTCACTTCCTTCAGATTAAGGGCTTCCTCTATTGAAAGGCGCTGTGGAAGCTGTGAAATGACAGTTCCCAAAGCTGGAATAAAATATTTGCGTTGCCCATGACCAACAGAATTTATAATCTAGAATATATAAAAAGTTGGTATTATTAATGAAAAAGACAAACAACCAGTAGAAAAGTGGGGATTAGGGTTAGATAGTCATTTCATAGAAAAGAAATCAAAACAGCCAGGAAGTATTTGTAAACAAACGTGCTGATACTAATCTGTAACAAGGGAAAGGCAAATTTAAACCACAATGAATGTTATATCTCACCTTATTTCCAGGAATAAATGACAATGTCAGTATTACTGGACAACCAGAACTGGCACACGCTGTAGATGACAGTGTATCATTGCACAATACTGTAGACAACTATTTGGAATTGATGGTAAAAATCAGCATTAATGGTGAACAGCAGTTCCATTGCTAAGTGTACCCCAGGGCCGAGCTTCTTGAACTATCCAGGACAAAGGAATCCTAGTTCTGAAATTTTCCTCCTTCCCTCCCTTTCTTTATTCCCTTTTCTCCTTTCTCTCCTCCCTTCCTTTCTTTCTCCTCCTGTAGGGTTATGATATTCATTTGAAACACAATTTAACTACATTTGTTTCATCTTGATTTCAGGTTTCTGCACCCCCCTGCTTCTTGCTCTTAATTATTTAATTTTATTTTTCCAGTATGTATGTTATGCTTTCAAAAATAAAAACTATATATAAAAAGGGATTCCTTTCAGAAGCCACACTCTCTCCTGTTTCCCTTCTACCCTGTACCCTTCCCATGTAACCAACTGTATTGGGATTTTTTTTTTTTTTTTTTTGCCATGATTAGAAGATATATGTGTACTAATGTATTTTTCTTTCTTTCACAAATGGGGCTATTATGCTTTTTGCATTTTGATTTTCTTTCACTTCATTCTTTTTTTACATAGTACTCCATTGTGTCTATACATCACAGTATATTCAACTAACATCTTTTGAAATCACTTCTTTTGTCTTTATTTTGTTTATTGGTACTACTACATTCTTGAAAGGTACATTTTGTCTTAACAACAACAAAAAATCAATTGGGGGCCCCTGGGTGGCTCAGGAGGTTAAGCTTCCGACTTCAGCTCAGGTCATGATCTCCTGAGTCACGGTTCAAGCCCCGCATCAGGCTCCGTGCTGACAGTTCAGAGCCTGGAGCCTGCTTCAGATTCTGTGTCTCCTTCTCTCTCTGCCCCTCCCCCGCTCAAGCTCGCTCTCTCTCTCAAAAAATGAATAAACATTAAAAAAAATTAAAAGAAAAAAAATCAATTGAAGCTTATATTGCTGTCAATAAATTAGGCACAAAAATAAATGACACAAATTTTACTTCTCTAATTTAGTTATAAGGTTAAATGATATATTTTTAAAACAGGATTAATTACAAATGAAAAGAATGTGCAGACATTTATAAAATATATATGTACTTATATCTTAGCCAAATTCTATTCATTTTTGGATTACAGTTGCCAATGTAATCTTAAAAATATCACATGATCAGGGGCACCTGGGTGGCTCAGTCGGTTAGGCATCCGACTTCGGCTCAGGTCGTGATCTCACAGTCCATGAGCTCGAGCCCCACATCAGGCTCTGTGCTGACAGCACAGAGCCCCACATCAGGCTCTGTGCTGACATCAGGCTCTGTGTTTGACACCATCAAACTGGTAAAGCCCCATTAAATGAGATGAATTCACTGATCATCTTGGGTGTTATAGCAAAATCCAATTACCATTAAAGCTTCTAACTGCTTACCCTCCATTTCTGTACTTTTCCCATCATGCACTTATAACAAACAATTCATGAACTGGCTTGTGTCTACAAACCACGTGTTTATATGTGTGCCTGGAAACATTTACCAGAATATTTATAGCAGTACTATTTGTAAAAGCAAATATTGGAAACACCCCAAATGTATATCAATAGTAGAATGCATAAATGCATTGTGGCATGTTCACATGGTGATTTATCATAAAACAGAAAATAAATCACTCCTCTATCCATCAACATAAATAAATCTCATAAACACCAAGTCCAGTTAAAAAAATCAAAGAAGAATACATTATAGTAATATTTTCATTTATATAAAGACCCAAACAGAAACAATAGTACATTGTTATTAATTTATAGATATGTGGTAAACTCAAAGTAATGTAAGGAATTATTAACTCTAGGAGTGGCGTTCAATCATGGAATGGTATCCAGGGGCCTTCAAAGTCATGGTTTATGTTCTACTTCATAAACTCAGTACTGGGCATGTGGATATTTGTTTCATTATTATTACTAAACTGAACAGAGTCAAGTGCAGTTACAATCAAGTGATATTTTTAAGATTACATTGGCAACTGTAATCCAAAAATGTATAGAAGTTGGATAAGATATAAGTACGTATATATTTTATAAAGATCCGGTCATGGTCTCACAGTACCTCAGTTCAAGCCCTGGACTGGGCTTTCTGCTGTCAGCATGGAGCCCACTTCAGATCCTCTGACCCTGCCTCTCTCTGCCCCTTCCCAGCTTGCACGTGTGCTCAATCTCTCTCTTTCTCAAAAATAAACATTAAAAAAAGTTATGAATAAATAGGAAGACATTCCTCCATGGAAAGACTCAGAATTATAATGATTCTAGTTTACATGAATACTACACATTTGATCCAATTCCATTCAGAAAAGGAAACAAAATAAAATTCAAAAATTCATATCTATAAATATCTTAGTATCTGGGAAGGGTAGGAGGTCATTATTGCATACTGAGTTTCAATATAAGTATTTGAAAACGACAACATAAAAATTCGGTTGTTAGAGTGTTTTGGAATAAAATATATAACAAAATGCCTACATTCAGTGAGTCGGCCAGACCCAGTTTAGAATTAATACTCAGGCCTCTGTAACTGAAAATCTTTTTTTTTTTTTTTTTTTAACTATTTTCAACGTTTTTTATTTATTTTTTTGGGACAGAGAGAGACAGAGCATGAACGGAGGAGGGGCAGAGAGAGAGGGAGACACAGAATCGGACACAGGCTCCAGGCTCTGAGCCATCAGCCCAGAGCCTGACGCGGGGCTCGAACTCACGGACCGTGAGATCGTGACCTGGCTGAAGTCGGACGCTTAACCGACTGCGCCACCCAGGCGCCCCTGTAACTGAAAATCTTGACAGAGAGCAGGGGTGCTGAATCTCAGGCTCTACTATTTACTGACCTCATGTTTTTAATTAGCACACTTAACTGCATTATCCAATTTGCTAGCATCTAAAGTGAAAATAATAATATTTGTCTGTTACTATTACTTGTCTTGACCTCACTGTAATGGAGAACTCTATGACATTAGATTATTTGCAGGTTTACTTTTGAAAATGAGAACATATGACATGTAATGTTGTAGTGTGATTTTTTCATCCATAGTGTGAACATCCATGTTGATCTTTTTCTGTAGTTGTGACAAATAGATTAAATAAATTATAGTTTATTTTATATTTATACCTTGACAAAATAGAATTTTTAAAAAGCACCCCATTCCCCCAAAAGTTAAAGACTAAATATGAATGAATAAGAATGACTTGACATACTAGATATTAATTGAATTCTAAAACTATAATTAAAGCTTTATGATACTACTTTGAGAAAAGAAGAATAGAAAAACGGAATAACATAAAACTCTGAAATCCTAAGGTTTATAAATTTATAATATATGGTTATATAATATACATCTGAATAAATGTTATGAGATATAAATAATTATAACACATCTATGGGGGAACTATTCAATAGTACTGCTAGGTGCCATTTGGAATGAAAAAGATAAATGAAATATAAAGATTATAAAAAAAAAACACACCAAAAAAGGGCAAATATCTACTTATGCTTGGAAAAAGGAAAACTATAACTATAGAACAACATGAGAAACCCTAAGAGGAAGTAATGTTAAGTTTGATGGAAGAAACATTTTTTTTTTTAATTTTTTTTTTCAACGTTTATTTATTTTTGGGACAGAGAGAGACAGAGCATGAACGGGGGAGGGGCAGAGAGAGAGGGAGACACAGAATCCGAAACAGGCTCCAGGCTCTGAGCCATCAGCCCAGAGCCCGACGCGGGGCTCGAACTCACGGACCGCGAGATCGTGACCTGGCTGAAGTCGGACGCTTAACCGACTGCGCCACCCAGGCGCCCCTGATGGAAGAAACATTTTAAAAATTACATGGAAATATCATTAACCTGAAAGTCAAACAATATATGGATATTATTTTCCATAAATATTTTGACATAGGTTTAAATCTCTAACATACCAAAACTTCATAAATTAAGAAAAATTCTCAAATTTCAATAAAAATTACACACATAACATAACTTCATAAAAACTCAGCTTTCCTGGTGTATTAGGATGAAAATTATGCTGCTAGAAGTAAATGGCCCAAAAGGGTTGCTTAGATAAAAGAGAAGTTTATTTCCCTCCCACTTAACAATCCCTAAGTCTCTGGTCTAGGTTGAACGATTACTTATGTTTCACATGGTCATCTGGGGACTCAGATTGTTTCTCTCTTTTTGCTTTGCTGTCTCCTAGGACAGCAGTTGACCGTTTTTGTTTTGTTCTTTTCTGTAAAGGGCCAGATAGCAAATATTGTAAGATTTGGGGGCCATATGGTATCTGTTGCAATTACTCAACTGTGCAGTTGTAGGGTGAAAGTGGCCACAGACAATGCATAAACAAATGGGCCTGGCTGTGCTCCAAAAACACTCTTGTTTACAAAACAGTCAGCTCTGTAGTTTTAGGACCCTTGCCCCAGGGCATTGTCCTACTCTGCCTGGTAGAAGGTAAATCACAGACACATCTGTATTTCAGCTTCAGGAAGGTGGGAGCATGGAGATCCCATGCACAGTATCTTAAAGCCTAGCCCTGTAAGTAGCAGGCATCACTTACGATCACATTGCATCCTTGGAAACTTAGCTATACCCAGCTGCCAGGGTGGCCGAGAAATGTGACCTCCAATTCCAAGTGCCCATTACTTATCTCTTGCTGTGAAAGGAGGAACATATCTAAGGGAACTGCTAGTTGCCTCTGCCAGACTGTAATCAAATACGTTCAAAATTACTTTAAATTTTATACTAAATGCTATAAGTAATTATTATCAAAGAACAAAAAAGATAATATCCAGTGTTGGCACTATACCATTACTAGTGGGTGCAGTAATAATCTATGCAGTTTTAATATGTATCCAGCATCCTTTGGTCCTAACATAACCTCAAAGCATTTATTGTCACCACTTTGCAAATGAGCATCTGAGTTTTAAAGAGTTTAAAGACTAAAGTATGCGATTGGTGAGTGGTTGAGCCATGATTCCACTGTGGGCACCTCTGTTCCAAAGCCTATGCTCTTCACTAATGGATGATGAAACAAGACCACTTTTGTGAAGAGTACATTGACACTATAGGTCAACATCTATAAAATAATTCATACCATCTGACAATTATTCCACTTCTAGGATTTTTTTCTCTTTTAAAATAATTAGTGACATAGTCAAAGTCAATACAGTTTATTTACTATCCAGCCATTAAAATAATGTTTTCAAATAATAACGATAATAGGACAATGCTCAGGGTGTAATACTGTGTAAAAACAAAAGGTTGAAAGAACTCCAAATAAAGAATAATCTATATAGAGAGAATAATGTATATTGTACATTTGCTATATGTGGAAGCATATGCATGTATCTGTATAACATGTATATGTATGTGTGTGCATATAATGTACATGCACTTACAAACCTTTGTAAATATCTAATGTAAGACTATATTAAAAGTGGTACTTCAGATGATAAAAGTATAGGTTTTTTAATAGTTCTGTATATTTTACAAAATTTTCAATAACAGGTATATATTTTGTTTATAATCAAATATCAAATTTAATAATTAAAAACTAGACTTTCTAACTATTAAACCTCTGATTTTCTAGTTTTTTTTTTTTTTTTAAGGTTTATTTATTTGAGAGAGATGTTGTGAGCAGGGGAGGGGCAGAGACAGAAAGAGAGAGAGAATCCCAAGCAGGCTCTACACTGTCAGCACGGAGCCCGATGAGGTGCTCCAATTCATGAACCATGAAATCATGACCTAAGCTGAAACCAAAAGTCATACACTTAACCAACTGAGCCACCCAGGTGCCCCAAATTTTCTAGCATTAATGATAATGCTTACTATGATTACTCAAACAATAACTAACATTTAAAAAAAAACTGATTAAATCAAGTGAATTAAATTTAGACTTTATTCTGTGTGTAGATGTGTCACTTATATTATGAGTGCATTTTCCTAACATATGTATGTCTTTATTTTTATTAGTTTTTAGTCCTATATATGTACCATTGGTAAACCACTTTATATTCTTCTTGGTTTTAATTTCTGCCAGGAATGACATATTTCCGAAGTCCTTTCTGTTTTAGTGAATAGAATAATACCAGTAGGATTCAGGTTATTTAATTGAGCATTCAGTTTTAGTTGACAAGAGAGTGAATCAGTGGCACAAAAAGCATTTGAGATGGCTAATTAAATGTTATTTCAAAAGAAGTAAATCCTAATTTTTTTCTTTTCTCTCTCTGATATTAAATTTAATTATTATTTATCACACTGTTTTTTATTTTAATGTAAGCACTATGCTCTATGTGGGCTTGAATTCACAACCCTGAGATCAAGAGTCAAGATCAGAGTCTCATGCTCTGCAGTCTGAGCCAGCCAGGTGCCCCATGACACTATTTTAAGGCTTGAGAAAAGTGACAGTATTCCCAACCATAACTTATCTTCCAAATCAGGAAACTTTTGAGAGTAGCAAGGGAAGCTATTATTAAGCATGCTTGGGCAAGACTCTTGTATCACTCTTCTGTGCAAATTTGGGCTACTGGTCATGGTAAAAAGGGTTAACTATGACCAAATTAAATTTTAATGTTTGAATGGAAGATTTCTTAGTCAGAAATTACAAAGTAATCATAAGCCCGTTTTAACATGGCATTTCTGTTAAAACATATTTGATTCTACTGATTCCCTCTTTTAGAATGGTAACAACATTGTTTCCATCTTTATGATATATTATTTCATTTCCAGGAAGGTGGAGATTATAGGAACTGACTTTTCTTTGTTTCCATTGGGAACATTGGTAAGTTTGTGTATGTCATAGATCCAACCTAAAATTCAACATTTTACTTTTGAATTTATCAAAAATTTTAATTTTCTGGCTCAGAATTATTAATTTCTTAGAATTCTGCATGTTTTCTCTGTTTTACCGGCACTGTGGTAGAGAAATAGGATTTTAATTCCTCAAGAGGGATGGCATCTACTTTATAGAGAAAGCTGCTTCAAGATGGAGGTACTGAGTTCAGCTTAATTCGCCCTCCAGTTCATTGACCTGCTCTTACATTTAGTCTCTTATCTATAGTTTCGTTATGTAGGCCTCAGCATATAATTTATCATTGGGCAGGCTCCTTTCTTATTCTTGGGCTTATTCAAACCCTCAGTAGCTAAATTTGCAGATGTAAATTATCCAGACTAGTTGTTACTGAAGATACATGTCACTGGTTATGTAAGTTTGAGTCTTTCAACCTAATGCCTCTAAAATTATACTGTAAAAAACCTGATTTAATTAAAAAAATTTTTTAATGTTTATTTTTGAGACAGAGACAGAGCATAAGCAGGGGAGAGGCATAGAGAGAGGGAGACACAGAATCTGAAGCAGGCTCCAGGCTCTGAGCTGTCAGCACACAACCCGAAGCGGGGCTCAAACTTGTCAACGGAGAGATCATGACCTGAGCTCAAGTCAGACGCTCAACCGACTGAGCCACCCAGGCACCCCCTGATTTAATTTTTTAATGTTAAAGGAAAGTAGAATATGCATAGTTTCCCTATGCACGTTTCATTGTTAAAATACTTATATACTTAGGTTAAATTATTTCCATCCACTGTTGTTGTTATCAATGAAGAAATTCATGACTTGTGAAGATTTCTGAGTATATGACTTATTATTAGAGAAATATTTTAGAGTTACAGGGATTATTACAGGAAGGAGAGAGAGGGGAACCCAGTATAGCCTCATGTCTGCCAAAAAATTTTTAGGTTTTATGATGGGAATTTATGCAATATTGTTTCCTCACAAGATGCACAGACTATTACTCAATGACTGACAGAATAAAACATTAGAGGTGAGGAGGTCCTAATGTGATCATGTATCTTCATTCCCCAATTTTCCTGGCTTTGTATTTTTATAACACATTTTCTACTTATTTATTGGACTTACGTTGTCTTGAATGATATGTCCATAGGTGTGCTTTCCACTTGAATGGGGGATCTGTGAACATGAATATTGAATATGAGTAACATTCAGTTATTATTCATTATAATCCTTGATCACTTTGCCTACTCCATATTGGGCCTTTAATAGATATGTTTAGAGTCAATTAATGAAGAAATGGATGATTATATAGGGAGTTTATGTTCACATGGAACATTTAGAGATTAAATGATTGCTCAAAACCATCCAGTAGGGTAGCAATGATGTCAGGCCTCCAGAATTTAAGCTTTCTATTCTCTACACCAGCAGCCTGTTGTAGTATCTGCAGCCTGATTCCTTGTTCCAGGACTGTAGGCTGTGTCTGTGTTGTTCCTCCTGGAATTAAGTGATTGATCTGCCTCAGTCATGGGCTAGTTATTCCATATTTCTGATCTTAATGTTTTATGTTTTGTTTTGTAAAATGAGGCAAATGATGTATATCACATGTGATGGTACTGAACATCAAGTAAGATAAATCTTTAGTATGTTTGCTAGTACATCCTAACTTACCCTCCTGTTCTCCAGTTGCACTGGCCTACCTGACGTTTGCAGAATGTACAGGGATTGTTGGTGCTTGGGTGTTGCTGCTGCTGTGCTCTCCCCAGAAGCTCTTTTCTCCCTGATTATTTGCTAGTTCTTTTCCTAAATGTCCAATTCTTAGAGACTCTTATCAAATCGGCCTATCAAAAGTAGCCCCACTCATGCTATCCTCTCATCTTGTTTTATCTCTCTTCCTTGTACTTAGCAGTCCCTGACATTTTGATATATCGATTTTATAGCGTCCCTCTTGTTCACAAGAATGAGATCCACGAAGGCAGGGACTTTGTGTTCTTTATTCACTGCTCTCTAACCCCAGTGCTTAGTAGAGAACTTGGTCTGTGACATCATGAGATATCTACTTTTTCACTGAATGAAAGGAATGGTATAAGAAAATGCTGCTATTGGGGCGCCTGGGTGGCGCAGTCGGTTAAGCGTCCGACTTCAGCCAGGTCATGATCTCGCGGTCCGTGAGTTCAAGCCCCGCGTCAGGCTCTGGGCTGATGGCTCAGAGCCTGGAGCCTGTTTCCGATTCTGTGTCTCCCTCTCTCTCTGCCCCTCCCCCGTTCATGCTCTGTCTCTCTCTGTCCCAAAAAAATAAATAAAAAACGTTGAAAAAAAAAAATTAAAAAAAAAAAAAAAAAGAAAATGCTGCTATTAAGAATCAAAACTACTTAGAAATGCTTGCATATGTGCATATCACTAGAAACGTTAGCATTTTGTAGGGAATAACATAAAATTGTCAATCATACATGAAAAATGATATGTAGGTCTTCAGTCCTTCCCTGTTGCTCCCACACCCATACCTTTTGTGCAAATAATGCAGTCCCATAAATGCATTTTTCTGTCTCATCAAAACCCAAACAAGAAAATTCATCTTCAAATTACATATATCAACCCTCAACAGAATAAAACACTAACTATACATTTTTGGGAAATTAACTTCCTAAAAAATGAATGTCAGATTACTATATGCTATTTGAGGACACAGAATGTGGTTTTTAAGAACATAAAAATTTATGAACTTTTTAAAATCTAAGTGATATATTTCATATAGCTCTCCCAACTGTCTCTATTTAGAGATATTTTATTTATTTTGTTGTATAACATTGCTTCTAGATGATTAATAATTAAAAATTACATTTCACAGCATATTGGTATCTTTAGTTACACACATTTCCAACAATGACAGTCAGTGTGGGAAGTAATGTTCAAGTAGTTTATACTCTAGAGAACAATTAAATCATCTGCTACAACCTGGTGTTTTCTGTTTGCATGAACATGGAGGACTATAGTTTTCTGGATAGTTGTTCTTAAAGTATAGCAAAATGAAATGTGCAAGTCACTAAAGAAAATGTTTTACTAACATTTATCTTGATAATTTATTTCAGTTCTACATTTGATTTTGTAGACACATCCACAATGTCATTTAATTAGTGAAATAACTGGAAAGCTCATGAAAGTGGTAATTACCTTTATAGTTTTGGGGAGGATATTAAAAAGATTTTTAAAGATAACCATGATGCTCTCTTAATACACTTTCTTCTATAAGTTACTTTTGCTGCTTTTAAAATACTAGTAGTTGCAATGTTTGCATATTTTCTGTATGCAAACTTATTTAATCTCATCTTCAAAAAACTATAGCTCTATGGAATTAGGTATTCTAAATCAGAGCTAGTTATAATGAGTTGTATGGACTTTTCCATCTAGTGAACATTATTGACTAAGTGGTTATGGGAACCATAAAATGCACTCCTTATCTGGGACTTCTTTGTCCAGAAGTACACAAAATTTTACAAACCTGTCCAGAGCCACATGTATCTAACAGGTGCATTTTCTTTTTTCTTTTTTTTTTTTTTTCAACGTTTATTTATTTTTGGGACAGAGAGAGACAGAGCATGAACGGGGGAGGGACAGAGAGAGAGGGAGACACAGAATCGGAAACAGGCTCCAGGCTCTGAGCCATCAGCCCAGAGCCTGACGCGGGGCTCGAACTCACGGACCGCGGGATCGTGACCTGGCTGAAGTCGGACGCTTAATAACAGGTGCATTTTCTACACTTTGGAGATCTCAATTTTTTGTGTGAGATCTTAGTTGAATCATTCAAAATTCAACATAAACATTATGAGGAAATAGAAATGTGGAGTTAATATTGAATGCATTGAGCATCTACTAAGAATGAAATTACAAATGTTTGAGAGTGGTATGATACATAACACAATTCAAGACTGGATTTCTGGAGATATTATAAGAATTTATTGATTTGTATACATGAGATGTTTTAAAAAAATCTTTTTTTCTATTTCCTCGAAAGCACAGTCCTGTGAAAAATGTAATTCTTTCTGTGTTTTATTGGATAACTTAGTTTTCATTTCAAGTTTTGTATTTGCTATTCTATCTTATTTGAGCCTTTTTAGGCCTAATTCCTTTAAAAAGTGATGCATAAAGAATTGACTTCAATATTTCCTTAGAAAGTATAAAAAATACAGTTTTTACCAGGATGGTAACTGAAAACCTCTTCTTGGTATTGTGAAGGTAAAATTAACACTCTATGTCAAAGCCACATAGAATAAATAATCTATTTTAGTTAATTTTTTAAAAATATTTATGAAGCAATTGTCTGATATATCCAGAACAGATCTATTGATTAATTAATTTAGTCATTTACCAAGTATCCGAAGTATTCAGAGCAGATTCCAAGGCTCCATATTAATAGCAATGGACTATTCTGCAGACTAGTTGTAAAAGAATACATGTGCATCAGTTTTCACAATGAAGATCCGTATCTCTTACGTGTCTGTTCATCTAAAAGAAAGTGAGAAGATGAGGATGTGCATTAACTCCCACCTCTCTGCTCCTTTTTTGGCATAATAAGGTAGACTTGATTAATCAGGTAGCTTTATATGACCCGCTGTGTTGGCCTGAAGATAGAAGGGAAGTTGGTGTCCACCATGGACCATATATTTTATGCCTGCCCCTCACCATACCCTGGGTAAATCTTTCTTTAGATGAAGAAACTGAAGTTGTCCACAATGAGGTAAGTAGCAGACCCAGGATTAAAACCTGGGTCTATGTGACTCAAGCCATTCCCTTAGATTTTACTATGAATTATTTGAGGAGGCAGGTAATATCTTAGGCTGAAACGTTCATGGAGCATCACATATAACATTGAATATGCTAGGTGGATCTTCTGCTGCGTGCTCTAGAGAACATGTCTGAGAAGGTATGTGGAACATCTGGGGTGAAGGAGTGGTGGAGGTAGGGTAGGTTGGTGGCTGCTCAGGTCTTGTTCAGCAAAAAGATATTTACTCATGGGAGCATTACTGTAGGGTAGAGTAGGCTCCTTTCTAGAGATGAAGAGGCAGGATCTAGATCTTAAATCTAATGGAGTCAGAGCCTGAGCGGAGCATCTGTAGGTGAGCTCATGGGCCCTAAGCAGCTTCAAGGGGAGCCTGGTATCAGCATGAGGCTGGATTCAAGATGAAATGGTTAATTAAGTGAGAAGAGTGACCATAGTAAGGAAGCATTCATCATTAGTTAAAATTTTTAAGAAAATAAAAACTTGCTGTCACTGCTGCAGAAATGAGCTTTTCCTTCCTAAGGAATTCTCAAAATGAGTTTGTGACAGGTGCAGTATATAGAATGAAAGACCTGCAATACCTTTTAAAAAAATACAAATCTATATATATATACTTACAATTGTGTGTGTGTGCGTGCGTGTGTGTGTGTGTGTGTGTGTGTGTGTGTGTAGTTATATATATTGCCAAGAGTGAGGTGATAGACATTTTCAGTAGAGGACAAATTGGAGAATGATGCTAATTTTAAGGAAAACATAATGAGCTGCTATGTTTTAAGACTGTTATGTTTTAAGACTAACACTGGTACGTGGTTAGGATTAGAAATATAAATTTGGGAGGTAATAATAATACTAGGAGGTCCTGTTTTTCATAAGGTGCATGAATTAATGTGTATTTAGGTAAACAAGATAAAATTAAAGACCAAGTCTTGCATTAAGGATGGGAGGAAAATGTATAACCCAACAGAAGAAATAAGCAAGGAAGAAAATAAGACAAAGAAGACCAGTGTTTGTTTGTATTTAAAGGGCTAGACTTTATTTACTTATCACAGAGGAATAGTTGTCAAAATGAGAGAAACCCTGAGAACAAAGAGATACTCTGACTCATTTTTAAAGGCGTCATTTTCCCAAAGGGAACAGGAATCAAATTTAAATTCATAATTTCCACTGGAGACCAAAAAACAAACGAACAAAACAAAACAAAACAAAAAAACAAAAAGAAAGAAAGAAAGAAAAAACCCCAAAACAAAAAACTTGTTCTGACTTTGACAATTAAATATACATGTATTATGTAAATGTCTCCACTATCCTATAAGCTCCTTGAAGGCAGAGGAATTGTGTCTTCTTTCTTCGTTTCCTAAATGCCTGGTACATGTGGTACATTTGTTTAATTGAATTTACACCCTCATAGGAAAAGCAATAACCTCCACTTACAGGTTGGCATTCGGGGGCAGAGTTCATGTTGCTTCAGCATTGCAACTGGGTCAAAGTTAAGAACGGTTTTAATCTCACGTATGCTTTTTAAATCAAAAGTGAAAGCTAAAGAGAATAATGCTAATCACTCTTGCTCAATTTTATTTTTCTAATGGCTTTCTGACTTTTTAACTATTTAATGGGTATGATATTAATGGAAAAGAAGTTGATTATCTTAAAATACATATTTTTAAGGGACAGTAATGGTTTCTGTCTTAGGCAGGCAAGATTATGAAACAAACTATTATAATTATATTCAAAATACAGCAATATAAAATATTAGGCATTTTTAGTTTTCTCATTTATTTTTTATTCACTAATAATGACTACATTTGTTTGACATTCATTGAACAAATGTCTATCTATCTATCTATCTGTCTGTCTCACTCTTCTAGGCAGGGTGGGATTATATAAAGCGACATAATTCCTATTCCCTAATAGGACGGAGCTTCATTGTAGCTGGGCAAATAACATATAAAATTGAACAGAATGCAGGCTAAATAATAATTCCAAGTGTGTCTTATAACAGTATATGGTCGTGTCCCTAGTCATTAGGATATTCATAAAGTGTCATGAGTTCTTAGGAAAGAGAGATCACTGTAGCCTGTCAAGATTATGAAACCTATTATATGTGCAGAATTTTAAACTTGTGCCTGAATTGTTCTCATTATGTGGAAAAAAATAGTCTGATTTTTCTGTGCTAAACTATTTAAAATATGATCAGGCAACTAATAGGAACATGAAAAATATAGTTGTTTTGTTGGGTGATAGGATTCTGAATAATGAAATAATTTATTCTAGCCTTCACTTCAAAATGTTGCTTGTGTAGTGGTGTTTATAAATGAACTGTGTACTTTGGCTTCATGTAGGCAAAGAGAAGTAAACTCTGCTCTGTCCTTGTGTAAAATCAAGTAACTAATTCATACATATGTTCGTTCAGGAAATGTTTGCTCATTTATGCATTGAATCATATGCATGTTTATTCATACCCCCTGTCTTAGTCAGTTTAGGCTGCTCTAACAAATTACTGGGTGGCTTCAACAACAAACACTTATTTCTTACCATTCCGGAGGGTCATGGTCCAGTTCCAGGATCATGGTGCCAGCATGCTCGGGTTCCGGTGAAAGCCCTCTTCCGGGTTGTAGACAGCCCACTTCTTGCTGTATCCTCACAAGGCTGAAAAAGAGCTAGCTCGCCCTCTGGCCTTTTCCTATGAAGACACTAATCCCATTCATAAGAACCCCTGCACATAAGACCTAGTTACCTCCTGAAGGCTTCACCTCACCTTTAATGTTTCCTTAAAGAGTGGATTTTCAGATAACATAGGTCATATCTCAAAGGGATGCCCATACCAGTGAAGAACCATACACGATGGAATAGGGGGAATGATGTCGTAAATCATTTTTTCTTAGTCACACTTTATACTTTTTTGAGTGATTATGGTTTTCAGTGAGAATTCGCCTATTTGTGAGGCCCCCTGGGTAGTAATTAACTGGTGCAATGTTACAATACGTACACAGAAAGCTTAAGATGTTGCATCTGAGGAGAAAAATATCCTTAAATACAGTGTGAACACAAAGAATTCCTGCCAAATGGCTGGTGTCTAAGTGGTTTGAAAGAGTTAATATAGTTCCCTACAGGCCTAGTTAATGAAGGAGTATCTATCCCTATATTGACAAGATGGACATGATTTTCAAATATAGTCAATTTATGTGGGGAGACTGTGGTGACAGAAAATACCTATTTCCTTTAATTCAGTTTACCATTTAATCTATAAATGCAAACTATGTTAAAGGATACTTGAAAAAAATAAGCTTGAAAGTCAACCTTAACCTCCCAAGGACCAGCTGAAGGTGCTCAAAAGACAATAAAAGTAAAATTTCATTATACAGACTTCAAGTGGGTTTTTTAAAAAACACATAGCCTTTCCAACTAAAATGATGAATGCTGTCCTGATTCTAATTGACAAGTATCATATAAAAAAGAGTTCTTGCCTTCGTTCTTATCAAAACTGTGGGGATTTCCAATGATAGGACAATATTATGTGGGTGGAAACTTCTCAGAAGAATAGAGAACTTATCAGTATTTACTTAAGTTCTATTACATTCAGAGCCATAAAAGCAACTACACTCATAAATTTATAGCCAGTCAAGGATATTGCCTCTTCCCCAAAGAGGCTAGATATTAAAGGAGTACAGTGAATAAGCTCAAATCATGAAGTGGTTTCAATATTGGAAGAGTTTTCCTCCTTCATATTTCAACTTGTAGCCAATATGTTATGAAGAATCACTGGCTAGCTAACTTCGGGGGTTTGGAAGCAAAAAACAATCTTAACCATTTTTTTTCTTACAAATTTTGTTTTTCTTCTATTGTTAGCACTTAATAATAGCATTTACCCATTAATGAGCTCTAACCACAGATGAATGATCACCACACTTGCTATTTATAATTTCAAAATGCAGATAAAGAAACAGAAATTCATAGAGGTCAAGAATCTTGCCCCACATCACAGCAGAGGCAAGACTTAAGCCCAGATCTTTCTGATTCTGAAATTATTTCCTAATTAGCTTCATATGTGTGTTGTAACAAATTACCACAAACTGAGTGGCTTGAGATAACATTTATTATTATACGTGTTATTATTTTACAGCACAAGAAGTTCCAAGGGGTCTCTTTGGGCTGAATTTAAGACGTCAGGAGGGCTGCATTCCTCTGGAGACTCTGGTGGAGAATCCGTTTCCTTGCTTTTCCAGCTTCTTGAGTCTTCCTCCACTCCTTGGCTCGTGGCCCCCTCTTCCATCTTCCACCTTCAAAGCTAACAATCCCATTCTAACGTCTGTTTCTGTCACCACAACTCCTTTTCTGATTCTTCTGACTCCTCGTTCCATCTTTTTAACATACCCTTGTGATTCCATTGGGCCCACCTGGCTTAGTCAGGATTCTCACCCTGTTTTAAGAGTCTCATCTTCATCACATCTTCAAAGTCACTTGCCATGTAAAGTAACATATTTAGAGCTTCCGAGGACATTTTTGGAAGGCCATTACTCTGCTTACCACAGAAACTAAGGAAGATCTAGGTAAACAGTACAATTGTGTGTGTATTTTAAGATTAGTATTTTGATATTATAATTTAGTAGACTAAAATGATCATCGGTAGGATTAATGATCACTAAAATGATTATAGTAGTCTAATATAATAGAAGTAGTTTTGGATCCAGAATACTCCTTACTCCATCATTTACTAACCTCAGATAAATCTCTTAGTGCTATTGCTTTAGAGTTGATATGGTGGTAAAATTATACCAAATTTTAGTCCTGAGAACAGAGACATATTTAAACACTTCACTGGTAGGTGTTTAATAAATGCTTATTTCTTCTCCCCTATTTCTAGAAAATAAAAAAGAGAATACAGGTAAAATGGTCCATGCTACGTGTAAATATCATAAGTACTGAATGATAATAAATATGCAAAAACTGTTTATTTTCTAAATATGTTTAACATTCTGCATTAAATATATTAAATTTGGGCATTTGAATTAATTCATTAGCCTGGTGATGGCTTTTTCTCATTCTATTTTAGGTTCTTAATTTTTAAGGTGAAGGTTTATTATTATTTGTTGCTATTATAAGTATGCAGCTAGTAGTATTATGGGACGTGAATTCTGAGTCATTCTTTTAAAAATCTTTTTTTTTAATTAATCACAATCCCATGTTACAGGATGGTTATAATAAAAAGTACTCTCTTTACCTTGTCATTCCTTCACTCTCATCAAATTCTCAGGCAACTCATAACTGTTGTTTTTTAATTCTTTCCTGTTGCAATGCTACTCTATAAATGGTGATCACACGTTTGTCAACTTTAAAGCAGAATCATCGACTCCTGCTCTGATAGTTGAGGATCTGTCCCCCTTAACTTACCCATCTTTGCTTGCCCTTCCTTTCAATATTGAACATTTTTATTTTTCATTTTGTTCTTTTACTGATTACTTTTATCACTTGAAATAATGTTGTTAAGAGTTCTCTTTTTTTTTTAACAAGTCTATACTTTTAATTTTTTAAGACAAGTTGTTATTACTTCTGCTAATTTCCTCAACTCTTCCTTTCTCCTGTGGCTTACTTTTGGTCAGCTAAACTTTTATGTTGTCAAGCTTACTTATATTTATATTTTTTCTATAACCATCACCAAGTCTTCCTTTTTTTTTAATCTATTGCCTCTAAAAGTTGGAAACGGGTAAACAATATGGACAGTCCAGAAGCATGTCTAATGTGCAGTGTGCTCTTCTACGGGGATATAGGTTCACCCCTAGAAACCTAGGAAATGCTTGGGAAAAATTGTTATGTGTTCAAATGGAGTCTCGTTCTTTCTGTTTAATATTTAACTCAATTGCTTGAAATTATTCCAAATTTACATCTGCTTTATGTCTGGGCTTTGATTTTTTTCAGACAAGTTTGTTTTTAACCTTGAAATTTCAAATTCGGTTTCTTTCTGTTTTCTCCTCTAAATTTGCTGTTACTTTATCCTCATTTTTTTTTTAATGCTCAAAGTCTTAGGTTGTCTCAGATTTTCTCCCCCACTCCAAAACTTCCCTTGTGAGGCTCTGCATGTTTTTGTGAAAATCTTAGGATGCACTGTGTTACAAAATTTCAAAAGGATATGAGTGTGGGCCTTTTTTCATTCTTTGTCTTGACATCCCCATAGTCCTGTTCAATTTTGAAATCTTATATTTTGCTTTAGTTTGGGGACATTTTCTAGTGTTGGTTTGTTTTTTTAAATGATTTTTTTCTTTCCTATTTCTTTGTTTTCATTTTCTTATTTTTGTTTCATTTTCTTATTTTGTTGGACCTCCCAGATTAGTTTTGTCTCCTGACTTTTATTTCATATTTTCATTCTCCTTTTGCGTTTATTTTTTATGTAAAAAGTATTTTTATTGTTTACTTTTTAGGCTTCTGATGCATTTTGCATTTTGGTTAATATATGTTTAATCTCTAAGATCTCTTTTTAGTTCTATAATTATTTCCATTATTTATTTTAATATTTTTAAATATACATGCATAAAAGCAAATAAAATAGTGTCTTCAAGATTGTCTTGGATATTCTTATTCTTTTGTTTAGAATGAGCTTATTAATATTCACTACAAATCATGCATGAATTTCCATTGATATACTGTAACTTTACTGATAAATTTGCAGAGTTGAAAACCTTGATTTATAGAGTCATCTATCGATACCATCTTCAACTTTGAGGTCTTCTGCACCAAAGCATTATATATACATTTTGCAAATATATTATGCCTTGGGGCATCTGGGTGGCTCAGTCGGTTAGGCCTCTGACTTTCACTCAGGTCATGATCTCGCGGTTCGTGGGTTGGAGTCCCACGTCGGGCTCCGTGCTGACAGTTCGGAGCCTGGAACCTGCTTTGGATTCTGTGTCTCCTGTCTTTGCCCCTCCCTTGTTCGTGCTGTCTCTCCCTATCAAAAAAATAAATAAGCATTAAAAAATTAAAAAAAAAAAAACCCACCAAGTACATTATGCTTGTATAGCAAACCATAGTCTTAAGGGAAAAAACACACACCTCTGTTTCCTTTACTCTGAGGTAAGGGAAAACCTGTTGTAGTCAGCTGTTGCTACAGTAATGCTGCATAACAACAACAACAACAAGCCATAAAATGCTTAGTGTCTTACTGTTATTTTATTTATTTTCATACTCTCAAGGGTGTAATAGGGCTGATCTAAGCGAGGCTCCTTAGGATTAGGCTGTACTTCAGGCTTCTGACTACATTTCAGGTATGAGGTGCAGTTGAAGGAGCAGTAGATAGAGTGGCATATTCTTTTTGTGACAGATCACAGGTACACAAGAGAGCAAGTCAAGCCATGCAAACAATTAAAGCTTCTGTTACATCATGTCCACTGACATTCTATTAGTCAAAGCAATTTCGTGGCCAAGCTCAACATTACTGCGATAGGGAAGTATATTCCACCCACAGTGCAGGCACTGTAAAATTACTTAGCACAGGATGTGGATGTCTAAACCTAGTGAGAGAAACTGAATGATGGGGACAATAACCCAGTTTATATCAGAAGGAAAGTATATGAATATAAGTATGAGTATTCTTGATGTGTATGATTTTTTGTTTGGCCATTATTAGAAACTTCAAACTTTTTAAAAACATTTTTATTTAAGAAAATTGTTTCTTTAATTTTTTTTAATGCTTACTCATTTTTGATAGACAGAGAGAGACAGAGCACGAGCAGGGGAGGGGCAAAGAGAGGGGGAGACACGGAATCCAAAGTAGACTACTGAACTGTCAGCACAGAGCCTGAAAGTGGGGCTCGAACCCAGGAACCATGAGATCATGACCTGAGCCGAAGTCCGACCCTTAATCAACTGAGCCATCCAGGCACCCAAGCTTTTTTGTTTTTGTTTTGTTTTGTTTTTAAAGAATTTCACTTATAACATTAAAAACATGGGGTGCTGGGGTGGCTCAGTTGGTGAAGCATTCGACTCTTGATTTCAGCTCAGGTCATGATCTCTTGGTCCATGAGTTCCAGGCCCACATCAGGCTCCATGTTGACAGTGTGGGCCTGTTTGGGATCCTCTCTCTCTCCCTCTCTGCCTCTCCCTGCTCCCTCTCTCTCTCTCACTCGCTCTGTCTCTTTCTTTCATAAATAAATACATAAATAAACATTAAAAAAAGATTAAAAGCATTACTTACTTGCTAGTGATATATAATTAGTTACTTTACTGTAACGGTGATGAAAATCAGAGGAGAAAGGACCTCAGTCTTTCTCTTGGATAGAAGACCTGTGTTCAAACTGTCCAGTGAATAATCCTCAGTATGCACCAGTGATTTCATTAACTCTTCATTTGCCCTAATCCTGCTCTCTCTGAGTTATCCGTTGGTTTTTCTTTCTTCTCACCCCTCTCTGCACTTGGTGGACAGGTCCTGTCAGTTCCAACTCAATGGACCTTTCAAACCTACTGACTCAATTTTTATTCCATTAGGAGTTTTCATCCTCAACCAAGAGTTTTACCTCACAGATATTTGGAGTCAGAAACATCTTAGAAAAGAGAAATCTGAGAGTGTCCCAGGTTTAGAGGCCCCAACTGCTAGAGCCCTGGCTTCCCATTGACTACAGGATAAAATCCAGATGTCGTTAGGTTGGCATCTAAAGCCCTTGACAGCTTGGTCTCCTTATTTTTCTCTCCTGAGGAGCATTCAGTTTCCCACACTTCTCCCTCATCCATCACTCGAACTGTATGGAAAGCTGACTTTAAAACTTTTTCTTCTTCTAGATGATTCTCTCAGTACTACAGCTATCATCCACTGTCTTCTACACTGTCTTCTACACTGTCATTGACTATCCAGAGACAGTTCAGAAGTCACTTTTGCTCCCAGGGTTTGCCTTACTCTCAGTCAGTGGTCTTCTTCTGGGATTTTTACAGCATTCTCCCCAGACATTCGTTAAAGAATTTCTCTCTTTAACCCTTTACTTTTGATTATAAGTGTACAAAAAAAATTCTTCCAAAAACCAGAAAGCAGAAAATAAAGTCTAATAATCACTGTTCTCCTCTGCTTAAGAGAATGCAGTTAATGTTTTGGTACTGTTTGGTTTTAAAGGTCAGTTTACTTCATTTAACAACATGGCAGAGGCATTTTTTCAGTGACATCCCATTGTAAAAATTAACTTAGCTGTTTCTCTCTCATGCTAGATTGCTCATTCCTCCAAGGAGCATCTATTCTCAGTTTATGCCTTCTTTCCAGTGAACAGTGCAACGTTTGGCAGATAGGAAGCATTTAATAATAGTTTTGTGAATGTTAAATGAAATGGGAATATGTTTCTAAGCCCAAATACCTCAGTGAATCTAAAGAAGTTTAACTATAGTCAATGACAGATTCCAAAAGTTGTAGTATTTACTAATGTCAGGATATATTGTTATGTTAAATATCATTTTTTTGGAACGCTGGCACCATGGCAAGGCAATAATTATGTTGTAATTGTTCGTTAATCCAGTTTCTCGGTTTTGACCTTTGGAAGTGATTTGCCATAAGGAATTCAGTCACATAAGCCTTTAATATTGATCAAATAATGCTGCAGCTTTAATGCTGGTAAAAGATACAAAGGGTTAAATCATTCTGGTCTTTTTAAAAGACATGTAACTCTTTTGTCTGATCTCCTTATGGTCCTTGTCACAACTGTATGGCTTTTAATCACTCATACATTCAGTGAGTTACTGCTCTGCTGGAGCCTTAATAATGTTCTAGTTTGTTTGGATGATCTTCCTGATAAGGTCCTGACAATCTCTCAGTATAATGGGAAGACAATCAAAATAAAAAATGTTCTAAGAGTTCAGGTAGTAGAGCATGCTATTATTTTTCACATGGTACAAGGATATTAAAATACTGACTTCCATGCTTTTGATTGAGTTTGTGATGAAATTCAAGAAAAATTGAAAATTTGAATTATTCTGCTGCTGGTAGGGATTGTATATCATGAAAAGAAAGCAGGCATATATAACCAACTGTTGTATCATAATCTCAAGAGTGTCAGATCGTCCTTGTTTTATAGGAGTTTCTGTAGTATATCTAAGCAATTAATTCATTATATAGCTCTTTTATATTTGCAATTACCACATGGAATTTTACAAAAACATAAAATGTCAATGTCAGTGCACACTGTTTGAATAATTAATAATAATGGCTGATATTGATTATTTCAGGTTTTTCAAGGTGCTTTCCATGATCTCATTTTCATTATCTCATTTAACTCACTAGCCCTCTTAAGTAAGCAGTGGAATTGTTATAATTCTCCACTTGTGCCATCCATTCTGCCTCCTTCCCTCTTCCTGTTTCCTTATTTTTCTTTCTTTCTTTTAAAGGAGAAAATTTGGTGTATGGAAAGAGCCCAGAATATGAATTCGGGTATTGTGCTCCATGCTTGCTCCCATTGAATTATTTTACCATTGGGCAGATCACTTTCATTTCTTAGAACCTTGGTTTCCTAACTGGCAAAATAAGAATAATGCAGAACTATATTCCTCAAAGTTGTGAGGATTAAGGTGAAATATAGGAAAAGCAAAAAAATAAAAACAAAAAATAAAAATAAAGGGCATATGTAATGTCCTTGTTAGATTCTTTTAAGGGTAGCTTGGGATAATGGAAAGAGAATATTTTGGCCTCACTGCTTCTTAATTATAGTACCTGATCAAGTTATCCAACCTTCCTGAGCTTCATTTTTCTCATGTGTAAAATGAGCCTAATAATTCCTATCTTGTGAAGTTTTTAATAGAAAAAATAAAGTAACATATATACTGTTCCTAGCAATTTTTGAAACCCAGTAGTGTATAAACTCTATTAGAAGTATTTTGTCTTCTTTCCTGCCTCTTTCCTACCTCATTTCCTCCTACCTTGTTCTTCTTCCCCCACCTCAGCTTGTGTGGCAGAGAAGGTAGAGCACACGATTGCAAAGTCTGGAGATTTAATAATTAAAACGTTTTTAACACTGAGACCTGTCTTTTTTCCAAACAGAATTGTAAGCTGCAATTGAGGAAGGAGAAGGGGATCCAAGCCCTGATGTCCCTTTTTTGAGTGAAGACCCTTCTTCTCATGCTTTGGAACCTGCACTGAATCCTGAAAACTTTTTGCAGTAGAATTTGAAAACCACTGACCTAGCCCAACCCCCTCATTTTACAGATGAAGAAACTGAACTTGAGAGAAGTTGAGTGACTGGCCCACCGTTGCAAAGCTGGTAAGTGGTGCACTAAGGCTAGAACTCATTGTGTTCTTACTTTACCCCATTGTTCCCCCTACTAAATGAAGGTACAGAGTGCAAATATGTGTAATTAAGATTCCTTTCTTAAGTGGCCTGGGTAGCTCAGTCAGTTAAGCATCTGACTCTTATTCTTGGCTTAGGTTCTGATCTCGGGGTTATGAGTTAGAACCCCATATTGGGCTCCACACTGGGCCTGAAGCCTACTTTAAAAAAAAAAGGGAAAAAAGGGATTCCTCTCTTGAAGGAAATTATAGTTTATTTGTGGAGATAGGATTTAGATTAAAATGATGAAGAAATGTAGAGTAGCATGATATAGCTATGAAATGGATAAATTAGGTAAATATTTTAAGAAGAGAGGAGCATGGATGATCATTGTCTTTTGGGATGGACTCTACAAACTCCATGAGGGCAGGGATTTGTTTGCTTATATTTTATTCCCAGTGCTGACAGAAATGCATGACTTCCAACAGGGCATTATTACTTATTCTTTTAAATTTTGTTTTTAACGTTTATTTTTGAAGGAGAGAGAGACAGAGCGTGAGTTGGGGGGGGGGGCAGGCAGAGAGAGAGGGAGGCACAGAATCCAAAGCAGGCTGCAGGCTCTGAGCCAACAGCACAGAGCCCAATGCGGGGCTTGAACCCACGAACCGTGAGATCACGATCTAGGCCGAAGTCGGACACTTAACCAACTGAGCCACCCAGGAACCCCTATTACTTGTTCTTTTGAATGAAATGAATGATGGCATAATGAAGTACATAATTGAATCAAATTTAGAAAAAGGTTAGGGATGTAGATAATCTACATCAGGGTGTTCAAACTGTGGGTTGCTCTTTATTCCTGGGTAAAGAAGTAAGTTCAGTGGATCATGATTTACATGTAAAAAGTTACAGAGTATCATTATGTCAAGAAATTTTTTGGATTTATATGTGATACTGACATACATATGTTTAATTGTGTGTATACTTGCTCACAATTTTATGTCTCACTTTAGGTCATGGTTAAAAATGTTTGAAAAATGCTGTTTTAGACAAAGGGAATACTAAAATTTGAGGCAGGCATGTAAATGTTTTGTGGAAGAATAGTGACTTTAACAGTTTTGTTAAATCAGAGGTGAAAAGAATAGTGAAATGAAATAAAATTTATCCAGAGGAAGAGGAATCAGTTTGGTTCTGTAGCTGCTGAAGAACCATTGGGAATCCTTTTTGCCTTCCACTATCACCACACTTCCCACTAAAAGGATTTAACCAAACTACGCTTTAGAAAGATTAATTCATCAGGAAGAGTGAATGTGATTGGAATTGGCGAGACCAGAGAGAAAACCATGTAAAAGAGGTATCACAGGATAAGGATTTGTGGCCTCGACTGGTGACAGCTAGTAGAGAAAAAGTTTCTTAGCATGACTGCGGCAGAGTGAGGTTAAAAAAAGTGAGTGGGTGATGTTGACATGGAGCCCAAATAGCAAACAATTTCTTAGAACTGAGGGGGTAAGATTAAAGAAAAACAGTAGGACAGTGGAGTCAAGACAAGATTTTTGTTAAGATGGGAAGAAGGTGAGAATCTCTGTGGTCAAGTAGGGAGACTCAATAGAGAATGCTCCTAGACATGACTAAAAATGTATCTAGAGAAGACATCAAGATTCTAGCTAAAGAGAATATATTGAAAGGAGGAGAAGTCCCTTGTTCTAAAATACCAGAGAGGGGTGCCTGGGTGGCTCAGTCTGTTGAGCCTCCGCTTTTTTATTTCTGCTCTGTTCATGATCTCAAGGTTCATGAGTTCGAGCCCCACATGGGGCTCTGCACTGACCATATGGAACCTGCTTGGGATTTTTTCTCTCTGCCCCTCCTTGCTCCTGCTCTCTCTCTCTTTCTCTCTCTCTCTGAAAATAAATAAATAAACTTTAAAAATAAATAAATAAATAAACATTGCTTTCTGTAAATTGAAAGTTGACCAGGGACAACTATTTTAATCAAGGATATGGCAATGCTTTACTAATTTTTTTTGTTACTAATAAGAGATATTTTTTAAGTGTGTAAAAACATTTTATTTGTCATGTAAGAAACATATGCTTTATTCACCCTAAATTTGTCTAAGACACTACTGTCACTTGAGAGATTACATAGTTTTGAGCATTCTCCATATTATGGGTAAGTTAGGAAGTTAGAAAGAAGGTGAGTACTGTAGAAAACTTTGGATTCCCTGTCCTTAAAAACTACTTAAAATGAATTTGATAATGATAAAACAAGTTCAGAAACCTAGAAATGTAATTACAGAGGGTTATAATATATTCATATTAGTTGAACCTTTCTTTCTGGCTTGGGTTTATCTGCCATTCATAGGAAATTTAGAGGCTTCAAATTATAACTAATTATAATTTAAATAGAAAGCCATTGCTTGGCTGATTTATTTAGTAAAGGAAACTAAATAATACCGCTTTGTTGTTTACTAAAGGAAAGATATGATGGCATTATAGATGTCCCATAAATGTGTGTCTGTGAGTTTACATAATTAGAGAGAGAGAGAGAGAGAGAGAGAGAGAGAGAGAGTAATGAAACTGTCTCTAGGCATGGTCAGGTACAAAGGTCCATCACTTAAGTCTCAGAACTAAATAAACATGTGAGGTTATGATTATTTTATTGAGCTTTCTTATTTTATGAGCCACTAATGGCCCTTGGATCAGTTATTTTCATGAGCACTGGCAACCTACAGCTTCAGTGAAGCTTTATTTATTTATTGTTTTTATTTTAAAGTGCCAAGAAGAAAATGCCCAGTTCCCCATCTTATTTTTCATTTACGATAAACCATAGAAATAAAATTTTTTTTATTACAGAGAAAGAACTAAAATATATGTTAAGTGTTTATAACTGGCAATTTGCTTACGACTTTCTAATTTACTTTCAATTTCCAATGCAATTAGTTGAACTTCTGAGTTTGAGTATATGTACTGTTATCAACTTTAACGTCAGGCTCACTTATGTTGCTTTTTACACTTGTTAGGCTGAACATGCTGGCAAAATTAACAGGGTTATGTGGTTGAGCATTTGTGAGGAAATGCTGTGTAATGAAACACAATATTTTAAAAATTGTTTTTATTTTGTTCTTGCATCTACTGTAGTGTATTCATGTAATTTATATGTATTCATGTAATTTATTCATGTCATTTTTTCGAGAATTCCTTTCTGTGTAACCTTCTGTGGGAACTTGCAGGCAGAAACAGGGTCTAGAGAGAGCTCTGCATCCCACTTAGTCTTTCCAAATTTGCCAACCAGGTAAGTCCCTCACCATTCTAGTGGTGGGTAAATAAATCAATTTTACTGATTGCACCTCTCCTAGACTTGGTCAGGTAAAATAGAGGCATTTGCCAGTTTAGCTTCAAGTATCTTAAATATTTTGTGTTTTTAGATTATCCTAAAACGAAAAAGGAAACTATTTGACTTGATATGTGCATGTGTTCCCTGTGGCCAAAGCCTACCGTTAAATTTTGAAAGGATTCTTAAGTTAATTTTTTAAATCATGGACTTTTAGCATTAAAATATTTATTAAAATCACACTATGGAGAATGAGAAGTATTATCAGCTGAATCCGGTATATTTAGAATTAAATCCTTCAAGTTTCTTTATATGTATAGAAGTTGAAGAACAGTTGGTTTCTGGTGACCAAATTTGGAGTGTAAGGGCAAAGGGTATCTAATCAGAAGAGAAATACCTATTTTTCTAAGTGTATAAATATTCTAAATAGGATTTATGTCCAAGTCAAATAAAACCAAAATCTAGGGTTTGTTATTCTGCTAACCCTTAGAATTTCTTTGTATTTCTTATTATTCTACTAACCCAAAGAATTTCTTTGTATTACTATTTGCACCATTATAAAAATTACTGAAACAAATTCTCATGATTCATGACCTTACATAAATTCAAATGATCTTGAAATTCAAATGATTCTGGGGATAGAGGATAAAGACCTTATAAGGGAATTCCTGGATATGAGAGCTCTAGTAATATTCCCACAGGAATTTCTAAGGTTCTAAAACTTGTTTAGATTCCAAAATCCAAACTCTTATAGAGTGGATTTTATAACAAATATTTTTCTTTCCGTAAAGATGGTAAAATTTATAGCAAGGTAAGAGCTAGATGTTGAGTGTGGGAACAGAGTAGCTAATGAGCCCACTCTAAAAACTAAATAAAGTGGCTTGTTCAGACTCTGGAGTCCCCACATGAGACGGTGACCCCTGAAAATGCATTTGGTATCAGGTACATTTAGGTTAGAATCTTGTCCTTGTCAGTGGTGCGTGTCCCTGCTCAAGTTCCTGAACCGTTTTGAGTGTCAGTTTTCTCATTTATAAAACCGGGACAGTAACACATCTCAGTGTAAAATCTGGTTAGGATTAAATGAGAAAAGGGCCTCCTAAAATGCCTGGCTCAGAACTGACCCCTCCTATCTGTTAAGCACAGTACCCGCCTTTCAAATGCAACTCTCTGAATTGCCCTGCCCAAGCTCCAACCCTTTTTAAGAGATAGATTGGCTTCTTAGATATTCTCCTCATTTTGCTCATGAATGAAGGCAAATGATTGTTTTACTTAAAGAAATAGAAATTATTGCCTTTAACAGCTGCTGACATACACACTAAAAAAGCTGGGGGTGGGGGTGGGGGTGGGTGGTGGCACTGTATTTCCTGCAAGTTAAACTTTTTCTTTCTTGCATATCTTAAGAATTTTGAAATCTACGTGTTTTTTTGTTTAGTTTTATAATCCATATAGACTATCTGGATTTTCTTCTACCTTTGAAAAAAGAAATTTATGAATCTTTCATTTGTTTATCGTTTAGGACTAATAATAACCCACTGAGTATTTTACAAATGTCAGTTACAATACTAAGCGATTCACTGTATTAACATACTTTTTCCTCAGTTACATATGAGATATTATTTCATTTTTACACATAAGGAAATTGAGGCAAAAGGAATTTAGGTACATTTCCCTGAGGTCACATAATTAATAAGGGGTAGAGCTGGGATTTGAACTTTCAGAGACTGTCTTTAGAGCATATCATATGCTTATCATGTCACAGTAAATAATAAGACATAAAGTCAGTCTGGAAAATAATACCAGGCTATGTCATTAATGAGGTTCTGTCACTTGTTTTTAATGTTTTTTGGTGTGTGTGTGTGTGTGTGTGTGTGTGTGTGTGTGTGTATTGTGTAAAGAAATTGTTATGCTGTGTATAAGTATTATTTGCTGAATGAATGTTTTGTTTATTAGAAACCGGATAACAAGAGGGAATATAACAAATGTAATGGATGTGGACGTGAAGGAGCATTTTACCATAAGCTGAAAGAATTTTAAAAATGTATTTTTTGAATCCCTGATGTTTAAATATTTTTTGGTGTTTGGGTAAGAATTTTCTTATTGAAAACAAATTCTGTGCAATTTAAGAACAATGTAATTTTTATTGAATGCATGCTTACTTGCCTTATAGCTCATATTTGACTTATTTATGTTATATATAAGGGACTCATTTTATTCATCAAAATAATTTTATTTTTTATTGTTTTTCCAATTTTTAAAAATATTTTATTTATTTTTGAGACAGAGAGAGACAGAGCATGAACAGGGGAGGGGCAGAGAGAGAGGGAGACAGAATCCGAAGCAGGCTCCAGGCTCTGAGCTGTCAGCACAGAGCCCAGTGCAAGGTGCGAACCCGCGAACCGTGGGATCATGATCTGAGCTGAGTTGGACGCTTAATCAATTGAGCCACCCAGGCACCCCAATCAAAATATTTTAGAAGCTTATCAAGAATTAATAACACAAAGCCTTAATAGGTAAACTAGAAAATATGTAATGTGCAGTGAATTAAATCTGAACTTGGGCAAAATAACCTTCATTTCTTTGAGCAGGACACATATTGATCGCCCATGTTGGAAGTGGCCAAGAGAGCAAAGCTGGAAGCTCTGGCAGAATCCTACAATATGACTGAGCTTTAATGTCCAGCTACAGGTCTTCTAGGGGATTTTCAGTTTTACATTAAAAAAAAATTTGTTCATCAGGGAAATTAAGAGTGAACAATAAAGATCACATTTAAAATAAAACAAAATTCAGCTGGAGGTTAAGAAACGGTTCACCACTGTTATTTTTCTTCATATTGAAGTATGGTATCTGATTAACATTTTACCTTATTTCTCGAACCTTGCCTGAAAATTGCTTAGCCAATCCGTAGTGCTATACATAGATAGCAGAGTAAGGAGAGTAAGTAAAGGACTCTTGGTCTCCAATTCTAATAATGACCTTGAGTGAGTAGCGTCATTTCTCTGGGTCTCATTTTCTCCTCAGAGAATAGAATTAGGTTGTTAGTTTTCAAACAGTGCTCTGCCAAGTCTAACAGATCTGAAGTGCTTTAGTTTCCCACACAAGTCTGTCTTTGATATTTTACCTATTGGTTGCACGCTTGATATTTGTTTAGAAGATACTTCCATAAGTAAAGATTTGAAAAGCTCCTGGACTAGATTACATCTGGAATTCCTTCCACCTTTGACGTTTTATTATCCATTTCTGCCTTTCTAATCCCTGTGCTAGAATCAGACACACAAATTACCACTGCTTTATACTCCAGCCTTTTCATGAAATGCCCATTTACCCCATTTTTACCAGTTCTACTTTTTTCAAGGTCCAACTCTATGGCCATCTCTAATGAATAGCCTTAACAAGCCAAGGAAAAACTCTCATTCTTTGGAATTTTAGTGAAGTATTTTAGTATCTTTTTTTATGAGGCACTCACCTGGTCTTCATTCTATCATGGTTATTATGTATTTGAAAAGTCGCTGTCTCTAATTCCTGTAGGGGCTAGCAAGAGTATCAGGATGAATAAAAGATAATGATGGGATGATAACGCACTCCCTGGAGAGCACGTGTGTCACCAGGAGGGGTCAGAGCCTTAATGGGCTTCCTGGAGAGTGTCCACAGGGAAATTTAAGATCAATATTACCAAATTGTGTTTCAATAAAAAATAAAAAAAATAAAGAAGTACACTCGAATGTCTTATGAAAGTTTTAACTTTTTGAAATTTACACAAAAAATAAAGAAATGAAAACCAAATAATGCCAGAACAACAAAAAAGTATGTGATGACCGCTTATGTATACCTCTGGACTGAGCATGCATGTGTGTCTGCCTTCCCTAACATGAATGCAATCCATTTACCTGTATCTATGTTCACCAAAATTTAGTGAATCCTATTGGAAATGGTCAGATAGCCTTTCTATATAGGCTGGAATAAAATCATCATAGTGTAAGCTTGACTGTCAAGAGCAATATGACAATGTCCTCAATGATAAAATTGGAAGTAGGTCATCTTCAAAGGTAAAATCTTTTGCTCTTAACTCCAGTGTCCCCTACCTGATGCTTTGCAGTATAATGTAAATACCTTCCAGAACCAGAAGGACATTGAAGAACATTTCACAGTTTTACTGCAGTTAAGCAGAGGCAGATGGATTGGCCAGTTGCCTAGAAGAAAAAATCTCATCTGGAAATTTAGGTGGGTTTTAATGCAACCTCCTTCGGTTCATCTAAAGGAGATAATTTCTAATTAGAGCTTGTTTTTCTTTTTGTTGCTTTTCTTCAGCACCTTTGGTACTCACTAAATACCCCAGAATGCCAGAAAGCTGACGAGTTTGTATTCTTTTAAACGTTGATCTGCTGGTGATCACATTTACTTATTCTCATCAAAAACAGTTTTAATTTTAGACTATCCAAACAAAATTTTAAGCACTCATATTTTCATTCTCTATATAATAGTGACAGTGTTTATATCAGATTCACACTATTGTTTCCTATTTGAAGTAATCCCCAATTAAGTTTCCATATTCTAGTTAAAGTTTTAATCTAATCCTTTATTCTGTTTATGACTAAATAACAGAGTATTCAGTGGTGACTGGGGGATCTGAACTCAATGACCTATGAACTTAACACACACACACAAAATAAAGTTTGAAATGCTGTGTTTATGATAAGATGATAGTGTTTCAATTATGAGGAAATCCCTATTGTTTATCATCTTACATTTTACTAAACTTAAGTATAAAATTGATTATATTTCTAAAAAAGTATTGATTTATTAAAATATTCATTCATCTGTTTCAAATAGTTTGAATAAAATTTTTCCTAATTTTATTTTAATAAATCAGCCAAGTGCAGTTCACATTTTCTTTCCAGCACAAATGAAATTCTTTAAGTGGTTTTCATGGTTTAGAGCTCCCTGCACCACTCAGTACCTTTTCTTTTTAACAGTCCCATTAACAAAGTAGGCAGAGATGCTCTCTCATTAATAAAGAAGAATAATCCACGTATTCTGCCCAGGGAAATTCCCACTGGAGCAGGGCCCCTCCCTGCACAGACTGCTACAGTCCTGACTCCTTTCCTCAGCCTTTGTTACACTGCCCCCTGCATCTCACCAAGTGGCCTCACAGTGTATATTGTTCAGGTTGCTCATCTGTTTTTTTCCTCCCTAAAAATGTGTACAGTCTGTGCAGCTTTTCATTGAAGTTCAGTATCATTGATCGAAAGTTGGGTTTATTCAGTGATAAGTCTACTCTCTTTAAATCTAAGGAAAAAGATAATATATAAACAAAGTAGATAATATTTTTAAACTCAATTTGCAATAGCTCAATATTTGCAAATGAATCACCGTGATTCATCACTGTAAGAGAAAGAATAAGAACCACATAATCATCTCAATAGAACCAAAAAACATCTCAATAGAACCAAAAAAAAAAAAAAAAGCATTTGAAAAAGTTTGACAAATATTATCTACCTTGTTTAAATATTATCTTTTCCCTTGAAAACTTATCACAATAACGTCTATTACAGGATTAAACAGGCTAAGATCTTATTGCATATTATTAGTTATAGTTGCTTAGAACTATTATCCCTATGTCACTACGCTTGATCAATAGTAACTAACCGCATTGATAAAAGAATAACCAAGGTAACACAACTTTCTATACAGATGACCCTTTCATATGAAATACCTCATTGGATTATATCTACCCTAGTATTCGTAGTTGTAGTAGTAGTAATAGCAGCAGTAGTAGTATTATTATAGATATTATTAAAGATTCAAAAATAAAGTTGGGGCACCTGGGTGGCTTAGTTGGTGAAGCATCTGACTCTTATTTCAGTCAGGTCATGATCTCCTCGTGAGTTCAAGCCCTGCACTGGGCTCTGCGCTGACAGCACAGAGCTGCTTGGGATTCTTTCTCTCCCTCTCTGTCTGTTCCGCTTGTGCATGCATATATGCTCCCTCTCTCAAAACCTCTAAACCTACTTTGTTGAGGGTTTTTCTCATGAATGGATGTTGAACTTTGTCAAATGCTTTTTTTTTGCTTCTATGGAGATGATTATATGGTTCTTATTCTTTCTCTTACAGTGATAAATCATGGTGATTGATTTGCGAATATTGAGCCACCCTAGCAAGCCAGGAATAAATCCCACTTGATCGTGGTGAATGATTCTTTTAATGTGTGGAGTCTGTTTGCTAGTATTTTGTTGAGGTTTTTGCACCTGTGCTCATCTAGGATATTGGCCTATAGTTCTCTTTTTTTAGTGGTATGTTCATCTCATCTTGGTATCAGGGTAATGCTGGCCTTACTGAATAAATTTGGAAGTTTCCCTTCCTTTCTATTTTTTTGGAATAGTTTGAGAAGAATAGGTGTTAACTCTTCTTTAAATGTTTGGTATGATTTGCCTGTGAAGCCGTCTGGTCCTGAACTTTTGTTTGTTAGGAGTTTTCTGATTACTGATTGAATTTCTTCACTGGTTATTGGTCTGTTAAAATTTTCAGTTTCTTCCTGTTAGGATCTTGGTTATTTATATGTTTCTAGGAATGTATCCATTTCTTCCAGGTTGTCCAATTTGTTGGCATATAGTTTTTCATAATATTTTCTTATAATTCTTTGTAATCTGTGGTATTGGTTGTTATTTCTCCTCCCTCATTTGTGATTTTATTTATTTGAGTCCTTTCTCTTTTTTTTCTTGGTAAGTCTTGCTAGAAGTTTATCAATTTTATTGATTTTTTTTCAAAGAGCCAGCTCCTGGTTTCATTGATCTGTTTTATTGTGTGTATGTTTTTTTTTTTTTTAAATTTCTACATCATTTATTTCTGTTCTAAACTTTATCATTTCTTTCCTTCTGCTAGTTTTAGGTTTTGGTTGTTGTTCTTTTTGTGGCTCCTTTAGGTGTAAGGTTAGGTTGTTTATTTAAGATTTTTCTTGCTTCTTGAGATAGACCTGTATGGCTATAAACTTCCCTCTTGCAAATGCTTTTGCTGCATCGCATAAGTTTTGGACCATTGTATTTTCATTTTCATTTGTTTACATGTACTTTTTTATTGCTTCTTTGATTTCCTGGCTGACCCATTCATTGTTTAGTAGCATGTTATTTAACCTCCATGTATGTGTGGTCTTTCCAGATTTTTTCTTGTTGTTGACTTCTAGTTTCATAGCACTGCGGTCAGAAACGATGCATGGTATGACTTCAGTTTTTTTTAATTTTTTGAGGCTCCTTTTGTGGGCTAATATGTGATGAGTTCTGGAGAATGTTCCATGTGCACTTGAAAAGAATGTGTATTCTACTGTTTTAGGATGAAATGTTCCAAATATATCCTTCTGTTTCAGTTCATCATTTAAAGCCACTGTTTCCTTGTTGATTTTGTTTAGATGATCTGTCATTTTTGTAAGTGGGATGTTAAAATCTCCTACTATTGGGGCGCCTGGGTGGCTCAGTCGGTTAAACATCCGACTTCATCTCAGGTCATGATCTCAGGTAGGGTTCGTGAGTTCGAGCTCCACATAGGGCTCTGTGCTGGCAGCTCAGAGCCTGGAACCTGCTTCAGGTTCTGTGTCTCCCTCTCTCTCTGCCCCTCCCCGGCTTGTGCTCTGTCTCCCTCTCTCTCAAAAATAAACAAACATTACGGGGCGCCTGGGTGGCGCAGTCGGTTAAGCGTCCGACTTCAGCCAGGTCACGATCTCGCGGTCCGTGAGTTCGAGCCCCGCGTCGGGCTCTGGGCTGATGGCTCAGAGCCTGGAGCCTGTTTCCGATTCTGTGTCTCCCTCTCTCTCTGCCCCTCCCCCGTTCATGCTCTGTCTCTCTCTGTCCCAAAAATAAATAAACGTTGAAAAAAAAAAAATTTTTTTAAAAAAAATTAAAAAAAATAAAAAAAATAAACAAACATTAAAAAAATTTTTAAATAAAGTCTATTTTATTATTGTATTATTGTATTATTATTGATTAGTTCCTTTTTTGTTTATTATTAATTGTTTTATGTATTTGGGTGCTGCTGTGTTGGGTGCACAAGTATTTACAATTGTTATATCAGAAAATGCTCTCAGGTAATGATAAGTGAAAAGAGCAGGATATACAAATATATAATGCATATTATCACAATTATGGAAACATACCTCTGAGTCCTGAGCCTGAAATGCTCCAGTATACAAAGCATCCACTCATCTCAGGGCTTTTTCTGGAATTCTCTTGGTCCACTTCTTTGCTCGGCTGCTCCTCCTTCAGGTTCCAGATTAAATGTTACTTTCTCAGGAAAGCATTTGCTGGTCCTCAGGGTCACTTCAGACTGGGTATGCTCCCTCTCCAGTTACATATTTTCATAACACTTAAATTTTCCTTCATCACACTTATGATTACAGTTAATCACCTTGTACTATCTTTTGAATATCTGTCTTCCTCAATAGACTATAAGTTTCATTTGAGCAATAACTATGTCAGCCTTATTTGCTCAAAAGCCTGGCACAGAATATGGGACATAGAATGAATTCAGTAAACACTTGTTGAAGAAATGAATGAATGAATAAATGAATGAATGCAAGGCACTGTGCTAAGAACTTTTCACGTAATCTTTTTGAGACCCCACAAAAAACTTAACGGAATAGGGAACATCTTTATCACATTTTTTGGATATTGTATAACTAAATCTAAGAGAAAATTGTCCAGTTATATAGCAAGTAAGTGGACAGCCTAAATTTAAACGCTGATATTTTGGAATGTAGTGCCCAAGCTCTTAGACACTGATTGTGTAAAAGTGGTTGTACTGAAATTTTTAAAATTTCCATTTGAAATTCTATGTAAAATCTAAGACTGCAGAACAAGAAGCCACATTACGTCTTTGTCATAGAAAGTCTTAATTAAGGTTTTGAGCTGGTAAAATATATATACATATATATATATAATAAATATATATATATATTATATATATGTATATATATAATAAATATATATATATATATGTATATATATACCTTTTACTTTTCCCAATATTTTCTCTCCCAGACACTGCTAGCAATCAAATTTGTAGCATCCAGTTTTAGAGATACATGTTTTATTTATTACAAGCATTAGTATTTAAGATAAACCTGGCTTTCAAAAGTTAGTTTTGATTCTGAAACCTATCAAGGCAACATAATTTAAACTTTATTTCTATAGTTTCCCCATATTTTTTCTTTTGACTTCCCTTCCTATGATTGTATCTTGATTGTCCCTGATCTTTAAGTAGGTACAAATGAGCAAGGATTCTGAATAACAGCAAGTTCAGACCACCCCAGTTTGTTAAATACTTTTAACAGGAAATGGTTAATTATTTTGGGATATGGCATTTGATGGGCATGGAGTTAGGTCATGCTACCTACACACAGAACCTGAAGATTGTCACAGCTGTTGGCCCCATAGAAGTTGGCTCCAGCAGCCTATTATTCATTAGGTCCAAAAAATCAGATACGAATCCTAAGTGATTTTACAGGGCCTTGTCTTACATATGTCTCACCAGTCTTGAGTGAATGGATGAATGAATGAGCAGCCCCCACCTTAACTGGATTCTGAATTTCCAACTATTGTTTCTTGACAATCACATTGGACTTCTTGGCCCTGCATTTATAAATGAACCCGATTGTTCTTCCTGTGTGCATTTTTCTTAAAGACCAGCCTTTGCCAAAATATTTCCCCTTAAGCTCTCCACCTGTCTTCAAGTATAACTTTCATTGTCTCTCTTGAAGGGACCCCAGCATAACTTCTTTTTGAACATTGACAGTAATTTTGATATATTTTAATAACTGGATTTAATTAACCAGATTTGGCTTTCCTTTTTTCCTTCATTGATCATATGCATGTTGAATGTGTATTATCTGCAAAGAAGTGAGCTAAGTCTTGAGAGAGAAGACAAAATACACTTAAACAATTTGCTAATGTTTCATTTGCAAAATCAGTCTGTATCTTTATAGATGGAACCTGGCCAACTTCAAGCAAATAACAAACAAAATTTTAAAACCGTTTCTAGGCTTAAAATTTCAATGTTGATTTTCAAAATTCACTCTACAAAAGCCAATTCAAAAACTGAGTAATTTAAAAATCTCACTTAACATCTCAACAATTTAAAGTATGATAAAACTAATAACCCATTTGTTTGTTTACTCACTCTTTTCTGAATGATGTCAATGGTTTAAAACTTATTTTCAAAATCTTTAATTTCCTTCATGTTTATCTTGGGGCAGACTCCATTTGCCAACTCACAGACGGGCTGTTATTTCACATGTAATCGTATGTATGGATCAGCCATTCTTTTTATATATTATAATATATATAATATACAATATATAAAAATATATAATAGTATAATATAAGATAATGTACTCAATAATAAAATGTATATATAATATATTATAATATTTTATACATATATATCCTGTTCTTGGCTCCAGGACTTGCCACATTTAAGACTTCCATGATAGATGTATATTTGGTCATTATTTTATCTTTTGATTTATATACATATTTGCCCAAAAAACCTTTAATGCCTTCTGATCATTCATGGAAACAAGTCTGAAAATTTCTGCCTAGTTCTCTCTAAACCTCCATAATACGGTCCTACTCTAAAAGTCCAGTGACATTTCTTACACACTCTTTAAAATATCCATCACTTGCTTTGCTTTACCACAAAGTCTCTTTTTTTCACCAAGCAAAATTTGCTCATTTTGTAAGGCCTCGCTTAGACCTGATATCATTGATCCTTGTCATCTTCAATTATGAATCGTCCTCTGAATGTCAGAAGCAACTAGAGTTAGAATAATGTGATTGCCCAGTTATTCATGCTAATTATTCTTAACAGTTCTCTCTACAAATAGGTTAAGACTCGTTGAGAGCAGAAACTGTGTTTTCTATCTTTATGTCCTCAGACCCTAGCACAATGGTATTCTTTACCATTAAGGGCCCCTTAATAGGGAGTTCAGAAATTGCTTCTGTTATATATAATTTGACCAAAGTGAACATCTGGACATTCTAAACCACAAGCTTAGAATCATGCAATCTCAGAACTTTTAAGCATTACGGATCTTAAAGATTAATATACCAAATTCTTCATTTTACAGATAAAACTGAGATTTAAATGGGGACAGTATGGATCAGCCATTCCTGGTAGATTTTATCTCAGTGTCTTTGATATCCTTTCTCACTCTCTATCCTCAAACTTTAAGTGGAAAACATGTGTTGTGATGTTTTTGGTCTATTAAAAATATAAAAAGACAGTGTCTCATGCATGATTTGGTCAGAAAAGCAGAAATCACTTTAGGAATTTGAAGCAGGAAGGGATTAAATTGAAAAAACAAAGTGCTCACAACACAATTGGAAAGGCTAGAGAAACAAAATTCAGGAAGGAAGGCTATTAGCTTTCAGGTTCACAGCTAACTTTGGAGTCAGGGAGCTGCCGTCATGGATCAAACTATCTCCAACATCAAAGGTGGCTGAGTTCCAGGAAAACAACACAGGCCATTAGAGAAACTTCTATATGGTGAAGCCCAAGCATTTATTTACCTCCTACTGCTGCATGAACAACAGCTTCTGCATTTCTTCCACCTTCTAAATGGCGGAAAAAAGAAACGTATTCTTATGTTTGCATCTTAATTTTCTATTTGGCACCTTTCCACGCACCTCAGTAGCTTACAAATGATGAACCTGAACAATAATTGATGTTTATAATAATAGAACTGTTAGTGCCGAAAGGAACTAGAAGTGCATTGAACTCATCTTCTCATTTAAAAGGTCAAAGTCACATATCATTGGGGTTAGAGAGCCAACTTTTTAAAACCTACCTCCTTGGCTAGACATGGAGGGTTTTCCACCTCACGTCGCTCTGAACCTCCCTCTTGCTCTATGCTTATGGTCCATTTAATTTTATCACCTTCTGATTTAATGAGATAAGTACTTCTTATGCCTAATTATTTACTGCTAAGATCATGTTTTAGTTTTATAAGACACACTTCAAAAATTGTTACTTGATCTTTGTCACGTAAATACAGACTAAAAAGGAGTTAAGACTGCTCATTGCTGTTCCAAGATGAAATCACCGTTCTACCTGATGACTTACAAACGGGAAAGTTGACCAATAAATCTAGTTAATCAGATCTCTCAATATTGTGAATGATCCTCCTGGTAGCCAGACATTATAAGTCTATTGTGGCCACTTCTCATTTTTACTTGTTGTTCTGGATGGAACTTGCTGTGGCACTAGGGCTTTCTTAAGAATAAACCATTCCAAAATCACACTGTTATTATATGTTGCTTTGTCCTCAGGCTTTCTAGTATTCCTTTTGGGCTATTGGTCTTTCAACATACAGTTAGGGGATTAAAGTAAATCATTTAATCCATGCAGCATGTCACTCAATAGTATACTTTTGGAAATTGTTTCCACAGGAGCACCAGTGAAAGCAGCCAGTCTGAGATATTGACACTATAGAAAAAACTGACAGCTTACTCCTTGTATTGATTCTGCTCTTCCCTACAAATATAGACTCCGTTCCCTACCACAGCCTTGTAAGTGGTGACTGCTGAGGTTTCTAAATTGCTTTGTAAATTATTTATTATTTGACACCTTGTAAAGACCTCTTTTCTTCTTGTCTGACTTGCTTGTGATTTCTAAGGTCTCATATATATTGAAAGGTCTCAGTGTATACTGACCATACCTTCTTTTAGAATGATTTTTCTTATTATCTTATATTGGAAATGTGACTTTTTCTACCATATTATGATCATACCTTTTGTCATTCTTATTTCTGATGCATTGTCTACACACTGTCATAAATGCTTATATACATATGTTCCCAACTGAGCACTAGACAGGCTGGCCAATTTGAAGCCTGGAATTGGGCCATTAACTAACACATTTTCAAATTTAAAAAGTTTTAAGTATTTGAAGACCGTTTATTTAATAATGGAGGAAACAGCTTTTATTAATAAAAATTATTTACCAGGTCAGATACATATATTTAATTCACTTGCACTGATGTAGTAGAGTCAGTGTTCTGAAAAAAATTTGCAAATGCTTTTTAAACAATTATTCTCTTCTTAGATTTTCTTTTGTGATTTTGTGAACCATAAAATTTTTAATGTTCGTAACTTAGATCATAAAAAACAGAGATTTGTGTCGAGTAATCGGAGCAATTTGAAGATGGACTGCCTACCTACAGCTTCCTGAAACCACCTGTATACATATAAATATACTCAACAGAAAAAGGTCCGTGCTTAATAACATGAGTTTCTCCCTCCCTTTCCCCCTGGCTTTCTACATTGGTCCACTCAGGACCACTATACACTTTGTGAATTAGGGCTGGAGTTCTTGCAGCATCCCTTATAGTTTGGAAATCCGAGAAACTTTTTGTGCCATCCGTTCCTCAAAATTCATATGATTATATCTGAAGAGTATGGACTTTTCAATGTCATCTCCACCATTTATGAGCTTCTGTGACTTGAGGAAAGTAATTTAGTCTTCATAAAAATAGCTTCTTCTATAAAATGAAATGACAATAATAATATTAATAGTAACTACCCAAAGGGCTGTTGGAAGAATAAATGTGATGATGTAGAGTTTTAGCACAAGCACATATTAGTTATCTGTAATGGTTATGACATAAAACTGGAATATAATTTTTGCTAAAGAATTTAATTTTATGACTGTTTTAAATGTAATACCAATAGATCTTGGTGAAAATCAAGAAAACATGCAGTGAATAATGGTACGTGAAAACCATAGCCTCTTTTAGGAAATTTTTTCTAATTATAGAAATTTAAGGAACATGGAAACATACTTCTAAGATCACTGTAATTCTTAATGAGATTGGGAATATAAATCTGTTAGAAGACAAAGGTTTACATTCATTATGAAGATTTAAAAGCAGAGGAAGCCAGCTACTTCCACACAGACTACTGTGGGCAAGAGAAAGCACAGGAAGAGCAAAGCTGAAAACCAGCAAGCATCTTTGGAAAATGAGGCCATTGTAGCCATACGCGTCACTCCCGTTTCAATGATTTCCTTTCCAAGCAGTTTGCTGATTTTCTTGTCCACTGCTTTGTGCCAACATATATTGTTATGACCTTGTTTCGTTCTTTCCTTGCATACTGAATGCAAATGCTTTTAAAAGGAGTTGTCTATACCTATTTTCATTCTCCATTTCTGGCTTGGAATACTGTTCGTAAAATTATTTCAATGTTTCAAGGTCTAGCTAAAGTGCCACCTTCCCTATAATCTGTCCCTATGGTTTCCACCCACTTGTTTCTTTTCTTTCTAAAGTCTTTCAGCCTTGATAGTATGAACCACCCTAACTATTATCTGAGATTAGATACCATTCTATTTGGTTAAATATTTATTTCTTGTGAAACTGTTCTTCCAGCTAGAAACATGTAAGGCAAAGAAGATTCTTTTATAGTCCCTGCAGTAGATACATAATGAAAGATTAAAAGGAGAACAGAAAAGCTGTTTAAAGCAGAGAGTATTTTCAGATAAAATGCACGTTCTATCACTAAATTGGAGCTTTCTAGTAATCCTGTATATTGTGCAACATTTTACATATATATCTTCCTGTCACCTAATGATAACTGACTTTACCAGACTACTTCTTAGATGGCATGAAGCTTTCACATAATTTATTTCATTTATTTTTCAAAACAATTTTCTGAGATGAGCCTCATCCTCATTTCATAGAGAAGAACCAAAGACCATAAGAGGTTATGTGATTTGTTCTGAGTTGCACTGAAGTTCACTGCTTTTCTGTCCATCCCAGCTGATCTCACAGAGTGGCTTCTTCTTCCCCACGGTAACCAAATGAGGAAGGCCAGAAAGACATTGTATGGCTTTGATTGGTAAGCAATGAGGCTCATTTCTCTTGAGAAAAAGTGAGAGGATGAATACCCATTTTGAGCAGTCTCTGCCTGTTCTTTTTTGGATATAGCAGAGGAAGGACGGGCAATTCTCTGAACAGGATTGGTTTGACACAAAAAACAGGTGGCAGCCTGCAGACTTACTGTCTGCAAGAGATGTGTGACGGAAGAGAGTTGGGAGATGATTAAATATATATATATATATATATATATATATATATATATATACACACACACACACATATATATACATATATATGTATATGTATATATATACACACATATATACATATGTACACATACATATATATACACATCCACAGATGTGCATAATATTTATATATGTATGAACAATAAAATATTAAAATATATGTGAAAACATGTATATCTGTCTATATTTATATTGTTAAAAATAAACGGAAACATATAAAAATTTTAAGAGTTTATTTGAGCAAAAATCAGCTCTTTGCTACTAATTTCTTTAAGCCTGATTATGTTTTTATTATGATTCATTTCCAAAAGAAATTTAAACATTTGTCCCAAGTTACTAGGAGGATGTATTCTCTTATTTCCTCTGTTGCTACATTTCCTACTTCAAGCAAGCTTGCAGACATAGACATCAATGCCAAATAATAGAATGACCACCCTCACTATATTAATATTTTTTCAAGGTGAGTCTTCTGAGCAGCATCCCATTGATAATTAAGTTACAATGTTTAGTAGGGTTACTAACCAAATGATTATAAGCTTTGAGTTCATTCATGAAAATTCATTGAGTCCATACTTTATTGAAAAAAAAATGTGGGCAAGTCTGAGTTGTATCAAACATTGAACCTTTATGCAAAAACCAGAGTGCAATGAGGCTGTGAACATGTATTTAGTAAGTTAACAGCATGAAATAAATGATACAATAAAGTCAGACAGTATTTTTGCAGGTAGTGAGGAAAAAGCGTTCCCTGTCCTTCTAGCACACATGCGCGCATGCGCGCGCGTGCACACACACACACACACACACACACACACACACACACACGCGCGCGCGGCTGACAGTGTGGAAGGAGACTAAGGAGAAATCATGTGGTGATAAGTGAAAATTTAAGTCATTTTTATTGTCTAAAATAATGAGACAAACACTAATAGGGTTTTTATTATAGTTGCATAAATTGGGCTTTAAATTTGTGACCATTGAGAATACTGCTACTGACTGGAGATTGAATTTGTTTTTATTGAATATAATAAATAAAGACTGTACATTCAAATATCATGAATCATGTGTATTTAGAAATGGTTTTATCAAGTGCAGGTACTATAACTTATTAATCCTTGAAATGATTGCCTAGATTAGTGCCTAGCACATAAAAAGTGGTCTTTAACTTTTTTTTTTTTTTGAGTAAACAAATGATGGTAAAATGTAGTCATTGAAAAGGCCAAATTTGAGATGATGTCATTAACTTAGCATATGTAGAAATAAGCATGCGCTCAAACGCAAAATCATAGAAAGATGTTTTAGTTTAACAATAAACATCTACCTTAAGGTGACAATAGCCATTTCTATTTAAACTGATTGTAAATTATGCCCCGCCGGGTGTGCACAAGGTAATTGTTTTGGTGGTGAGGAAACTACATATTTTCATGAAGTTGGGTCCCCGTCAGTGAATAATTGTGATCCAATAGTAAGCTAGTATATGTCATCAAATAACAAAAATTGAAGACAGACTGAGTTGAGTATCATAGAAGAGGGAGAAAAGGCAGTGATTTGGGGGCAAAATGGATTTGTGCTCATTTTACTCATGCTTGTGCGAGTCACAGAGATTATATTTTTAAGATTTAAAGATTAAACTGTGTCCTCCTACCCCTCTCATCTTCTTCTTCCTTGAAATCAACAATAGTATTTCATATCACACAAAGTCATATGGAAAACTCTAATATAATTGTCATGTCTCTGATCTCCATTTGTAATATCCCCATGTTGTGGCATTCACTATTACCACTTTTATTACAGTTGTTAAGAATAGGAAGTTATTGTTAAAGAGGACTTTGTGGTACTAACCATTAATATTAGTGTAGACCTCAGAATTCACCATGCTCAGAAGCTGGCAGGTCCCTGAGCATGCTGTCACTTTGGAATTCATATAAAGCAAGTATAACTTACATAAAGACAGAGCACTTCACATTTTTCACAATAAAATAATTAATATATACAAATGTATTGCATATATAGTATAAAGAATAATACTAAAATAGGCTTGGGATAACAACTTCCCTACTTAAGAAATAGAACATTATCGGGACGCCTGGGTGGCTTAGTCGGTTAAGCATCTGACTCTTGGATTTGGCTCAGGTCATGATCTCCTGGTTCATGAGTTCTAGCCCCTGTCATGCTCTGCGCTGACAGCCTGGAGCCTACTTGGGATTCTGTCTCTCTCTCCATCCCTACCTCTTTCCCTCTCTCTCTCTCTCTCTCTCAAAATAAATAAGTAAAACTTAAAAAAAATTATCTTTAAAAAAAGAAATAGAACATTTTCAATATTTTTATATTTCCTTCTTTACCCTTTTTATTTATCAATTGCATATCCCATACCTCCTCAACAAAACATTTGAATTTTGTGAACTCTTGTATTTATACTTATAAATATGTACTTATTAATAATTTATAATTTACAAACATACAAAATACCCATGGGAAAACGAACATAATATCAAAACTAACATGTAAAATCTGTTACTTCTTCAAAAATAATTTTATATTTATATCCAATATTAATATCATAAGTGACAATGCAGAAAATGTGGAAAGTATGGAAAATCATTCACAAGATAAAACTAAATTTACAATAAAATGTACTTCTTTTTTTTTTTTTTTCAACGTTTATTTATTTTTTTGGGACAGAGAGAGACAGAGCATGAACGGGGGTAGGGGCAGAGAGAGAGGGAGACACAGAATCGGAAACAGGCTCCAGGCTCTGAGCCATCAGCCCAGAGCCTGACGCGGGGCTCTGAGCCATCAGCCCAGAGCCTGATGCGGGGCTCGAACTCACGGACCGCGAGATCGTGACCTGGCTGAAGTCGGACGCTTAACCAACTGCGCCACCCAGGCGCCCCTAAAATGTACTTCTTAAAGGTAGTTATTTTTAAAAATATTATTCTAATAACTTAACTATTAGCCTTTATTCTTTTGCTTTGTGTCATGAACTCTACTTGACACTGGCAGGGTTCTAGAAGCTTCCTGAATGTATCTTAAAATCCTAATTTATTTTCAACTTTGTGGATGTTACTTTACCTTCACGACACTTGAGATGATTTTATTTATGCTCCCTGCAGCCTTCAACTATTAGCCAGTCACAAAAAAGTTCACTTTTACTATAGATTCTCTTAGCTTCCTAATTATTTTGGGCAGCCTGCACCAGAATTTTCCATCGCTTAATGTTAGGAGGAAATTTATTCTCAGAGAATCCTGCTATTACCATTTACTTTATAAAGAGGGGGAACTTCCCCTGCAAGTTTCAAAAACATTTAACTGGTTGTCATGAAAGAGTTCCTATAACATTTGGCTTTCGTTTCACAAAAATCAACAGGACTTAATGTTACTGCAATCAGAGAAGTGGAGAAAAGATACAGGAAACATAGGAACAGTGTCATGTGGAAATTATACTACAACAGAGCAACATCAAATATATCATTGCTGCAGGTGTAAATGACCTGAAAATAAGTATAGAAAAAGTTTGCTTGTCTCAGATAATCAGCATAATATTTTGTGACTATGAGAATTGCAGAGAAAATCACAAGCAGTGTCTACCAGATTTTGACCTGTTATCATATCAATCAAGTACAAATTTTGTTGTAGAAAGTACATGTCCATTGGGGCGCCTGAGTGGCTTGGTCGGTTAAGCGTCCAACTTCGGCTCAGGTCATGATCTCACAGTTCGTGAGTTAGGACCCCACATCGGACTCTGTGCTCTGACAGCTCAGAGGCTGGAGCCTGCTTTGGATTCTATGACTCCCTCTCTCTCTCTGCCCCTCCCCTGCTTATGCTCTGTCTCTCAATAAATAAATAAATGTTAAAAACATTTTTAAAAAAGTACATGTCCTCAGTTCCAATAACCTCTCATTAAAATAGCCTTGTTAAATTGAGTCCACAGCCCTTTGCTTGCTCACCACTAGATTTGACTGGGTTTGATTGGGTATATAAATGCTGTGTAGATGAGAAGGTTTAATGACTGAGAATCAGAGCTGTGTATTTGTATTTAAATATACATTAAAGCTATCCAAAGTTCCTGAGGTACATACAAGAGCTGTTTTAAAACAAAATCTGTTCTATTGGCAGAAAGAAATGCTTTGTGTGTTTGTGTGTCACTAAAACATATTTCACTAAAAAAGTTAACAAAGGCAGAGGACATCACATCTGATTCGTTATAGAAGGAAGTCCTAACTGCTGGACATAATAGAAAAATTAAAAGAGGTGTAAATCTCAGTAAATAATATAACTAATACATATCACTGAGGCAAAGATAGCATTGTTTCCTATAGCTATTAAAGAGGAACACATCATTATAAATTCAGGGCAGAAAATCTTTATTTCATCTTAATTCCTATTATCACATATATTTTCCTTCTGGTTGCTCACTGATCTGTCCTAGATATTTTTGTTTTCATTACAGAACTGAAAGGCTCTCTCCAAATACTTCCATGTTTCTACCTTTTGTTCCTCTGTTTGAATTTATTCATAGGATTCTTTAGAAATTATTCTTTTATTCTTTTTAAATGTTAATTTATTTATTTTGAGAAAGAGTAAGCACAAGTGGAGGAGGGAGGGATGGATGGAGAGAGAGAGAGAGAGAGAGAGAGAGAGAGGAGAGAAAGAGAGAGAGAGAGAATTTTAAGCTATCAGTGCAGAGCCTGACGCAGGGCTGGATTGCACAAAACATGAATCCTGACCTGAGCAGAAATCAAGAAGTCAGACGCTTAACTGACTGAACCCCACAAGTGCTCCAGAAATTATTTTTTTAAAGAAGATTATGCTCTGATATGCCAAATCAATTTAGAAACTAAACTTAATTGCATTTAATATTGGCTTGCTGTCTTTGTTTTCAGTCAAAAAATTTTCAAAAAAAGTACAGATACTCTAAAATGTATATTATAATATTATAAGTATACATGTTAATAAAGACCTCACTGAATTTTTTAAATGAAATGTAAAGTATTTATACTGGAAGCACACATGAAGACATTTGGGAACCACATAAGTTCCTTAAATTCATTACGTAATTACTTAAATCAGACTATCAATACATAACTCTTAGAAAAACCATGCTTAATGCAAAGGATGTATATATACTCTTATTCAAACAACATTGTATATAAATCAAATTTCTCTGAGAGAATTATATTTTACCAATTATGATTATTTATTTTAGAGTATGCTATTCAAAAGCCATATTCATCTTTTGGATCTTCTGTGTCAAGTTAACAAATAAGAGAGAAAAAACAAGGAAACTACACTATAAGCAATTGTATGCCAACAAATTTAATAATCTAGATGAAATGTATAAATCCCTAGAAAGGTACAAAGTATAGAAACTGAGTCAAGAAGAAATAGCAGATCTGAATAGACTTACATTAAGTAAAAAAAAAAAAATCAGTAGTCAAAAACTTTTTACAAAGAAAAGCCCATAACCAGATGGCTTTAATGATGAATTCTGACAAGCGACCTAAAGAATTAACTCAAATCCTTTGAAAACACTTCCAAAAGCTGAAGAGGAGCAAACACTTCTAAATATATTCTGAGTTCAGTATATTACCCTGTACCAAAGCTAAACAAAGACATCACAAGAAAATTACAGACCAATAATTCTACAAATGGATACAAAAATCTTCAACAAAATACTAGCAAACCAAATAGAGCAAAATAAGAAAGGATTATAAATCATAACCAAGTCTGATTTATCTCAGAAATGCAATGGTAATTCAACATACAAAAATCAACACACATACAATCAATGCATATGAAATGGTAAAGGACAAAAAACACATAATCATCTCAGTAGACATAGAAAAAGCATTTGACAAAATCCAACACCCTTTCTTGATAGGGGCACTTAATTATCTAGAAATACAAGTGAAGTTCCTCAACCTGATAAAGTGCATTTATGAAAAGACCACATCTATCATCATATTTAATGCTTAAGGACTGAAAGATTTTCTCTAAGTATCAGGAAGACAAGGATGTATGTTTCTGAAACTTCTACATAACATTTTATTAGAGGTTCTAGCCAGGGCAACTAGGCAAGAAAAAGTATTGAGATGCATCCAGACTGAAAAGGAAGAAGTAAAACTATCTGAATTTGCAAAGCATGATGTTGTGTGTAGACAATCCGAAGGAATCCCCAAAAAGCTTTTAGAGCAAATTTAAGTTAAATAGGGTTACAGGACACAAGATCAATATAGAAAAAAAAATAAGTTGTGTTTTTATATACCAGCACTGAACAAACCAAAAACGAAATCATAAAACTGTTCTATTAACATAGGATTAAAAAGAATAAAATATAAAGAATAAATTTAACAAAGGAATGTAAGATTTGTGCATTAAAAACTCTAAAACATTATTACAAGAAACTGAAGGCCTAAATAAGTGGAAATATATACCATGTTCATGGATTAGAAGACTTAATATTGTTAAGATGGATCAAATTGATCTACTGATTCAATGCAATTGTAACACACACATTCCAAGTTTTCTGTTTGTTTGTTTTGGCAGAATTAGACAAGCTGATTCTAAAGTTCATGTGGAAATGCAAGGGACCTAGAATAGACCAAACGATCTTGAAAAAAGGGACATAGAAGGACCCACACTTTCTGACTTCAAAACTTACTACAAATCTACAGTAATGGATAGAGAAGATGTGATACATATATACAATAGAATATTACTCAGCCATATAAAAGAATGCAATCTTGCAGGTGGACTTAGAGGGTATAATGCTAAGTGAAATAAGTCCGTCAAAGAAAGGCAAATACCATGCAGTTTCACTCCTGTCTGGAATTTACAGTACAAAACAAATGAACAAACAAAAAAGAGACCAAAAAAAAAAAAAAAAAAAAAAAGAAAGAAAGAAAGAAAAAAGAAAACTGACTCTTAAATACAGAGAAAATTAGTGGTTGCCAGAGAGGAGGTAGGTAGGTGAAATAGATAAAGGGAATTAAGGGTATTATCTTGATGAGCACTGAGAATTGTATAGAGTGTTGAATCATTATGTTGTACACCTGAAATTAATATAGCACTATGTTAATTATACTTGAGTTAAAAAATGTTAAAAGAAGAAAAAAACAAGACTGTTGATATTGGCATAAAAATAGATATGTGGATCAGTGAAAATTTGAGAGTCCAGATAAAAACCCAAAAAATTTCAGTCAATTGATTTTGACAAGGACACCAAGACCATTTAGTTTGAAAAGAATTGTCTCTTCAACAAATAGTGTTGCGACATTTGGAAATTTATATGCAGAAGAACGAAGTTGAAACCCTGCTTATACTATATTTAAAAATTAACTTAAAATGATCAAAGGCCTAAATATAAGAGCCAAAACTATAAAAATTTCAGAGGAGAACAGCTTTACATCATCATGATCTTGGATTAGGCAGTGAATTCTTAGATATGATACTAAAAGCGTCAACAAAAGAAAAGAAAAATAAAACAACTACCCCCAACAAAAAATAAATTGGACTTCACCAAAATTAAAATCCTTTGTGCTTCAAAGGCCACTATTAAGAAAGTGAAAAGGTAACCCACAGAGTGGGAGATAGTATTTGCAAATCATATATGTGATAACGGTTTTGGTATTCAGAATATAAGAACTCATATGTTGCAGTATATCATAAAAAGCCAATTACAGATGGGCAAAGGATTTGAATAAGTGTTTTTGCAAAGACCATCATATATATAAATAGCCAATAAGAATATGAAAAGATACTCATCATCATTAGTCATTAGGGAAATGCAATTTAGAACAATAATGAGAGAGACTTCATACCTATTATGATGGCTGTCATGAAAAAGACAGACAATAACAAATGGTGGCAAGAATGTGGAAGAATTGAAACCTCATACATGTTACTGGATGAATGTAAAAACTTGCAGCTGCTCTGGGATAACGTTTGGCAGTTCTCAAAGTTAAACATGTAGTTACCATATGACACAGCAACTCCATTCCCAAGTAATGTACCCAAGAGAATTTAAAATATATATTCATATACAAAACTTGTATGTCGATGTTCATAGCAACATTATTCTTAGTAGACAAAAAGTGGAAACAATTCAAATTTTTATCAACAAATGGATGAATAAACAAAAATAAGGAATATCCATTAAATAGAGTATTATTTTTTCATTTCATCATTTCATTTCATCTCATTTATTTTATTTTTGAAAGAGAGCACATACAAGGGAGGGACAGAGGGAGATAGAGGAACAGAATCCCAGGCAGGCTGTACTCTCAGCACAGAACCTGATGCAGGGGCTCGATCTCATGACCTTGAGATCATGAACTGAGCTGAAATCAAGTGCCAGACACTCAACTGAGACATTCAGGTGCCCCTAAATAAAGTATTGTTAAACCATAAAAGGAATGAAGTACTGATATATACTACAACATAGATGTACCATGAAAACGTGCTAAGTGAAAGCAGGAAGACACACACACACACACACACACACAGGCACAAATATTGCACAATTCCATTCATGTGAAGTGTCCAGAATGGGGAAATAAAAAAGAGAAAAAAAAGCATAATTAGTTGTTCCCAGGGGCTGATGAGTATGAGTTTTTTGGGGTGTGATATGTTCTGGAATTAGTGATGATAGTACCACATTTTGGATGTTATCAAAACATTGAATTATAAATAAACATACATGTATAAAGTATATATTTACTACATATGTATACACATATTTATTTATAAAATTTATGTATACCTGTGTATGTATGTATGTAAAATGTCTGGTCTATACAAATAATTAAAGAAATACAAGTCTAAACAACACCATAATATTTCTCCTATTCAGTTTAGCAAAACTAAGAGTGTCTGCTCATATTAGTATTAATGAGGTTGTGAGAAAACAGGTATTCTGTTACCGTATAGTGTTGGTGTATGTGTAAATTATTACAATCACTTTGAAGCAATTTGATCTTATCTCTTAAAAAAAAAAAAAGGCTATACCTGTCTCTACAAAAACACATGTTAGGAAAGTTGTTTGTAGTTGTTCATGATAACATTATCTATATTAGGAAACCCCTGGGGACAACCTAATTGTGCACTGGACAAGTGTTTGCACTATAGATGATGATACAAAAGCATTTCCTGAATATGTTCTCAAGCAAAAAAGACATTTGCAGAACATAATGTATATTATTACTGATTTGCATTTTAAAAGTGCATAAACATACACAGTATTTATATGCATAGACTTTCTCCAGACAGACACACAATAACTTAGAAATAGTGGTGGAGCCACTAGGAGGAGCACTTTGGGGTCTGGAGGGAGAGGGAGATTATTTTCCATAAAGAAAACTTCATAGGTAAATCATCAAATACTTGAAGAATTTTCATATGGTAAATGAAAGCATTGGTTAAGAGAACAGACTTTGACATTAGATTGCCCTATATTTGTGTCTAGTTTTGTCACTGACTTCATTTGGGGAAATTGTTTAAACTCTGTTTCAATTTTCTCATAAAATAAAGACAGAAGTGATGGTCATGTACAGAGGTAATGTAAATATTAAATAAGATATGGCATGTAAAGTAACACAAGGCCTGGCAAAAAGTAATCATCTAATATATACTGTATAATATTTTTATTAGCCGTAGCTAATCAAATCTGAATGTACAAAGGCTTTCACTCCTAGTGAGAAATGTTGTCAAGATATTCTTGCAGTGGCAGTTGATCTAGATCCGAGTTTTCAATTCATGGTGCCATAACAAACTGATATATTGTAATTATTGTGTTTTATAAGTAATTTGTTTCTTTTTAAAAAATTAATTTAATTTATTTATTTAAATTGAACTTAATTAACATACAGTGTAGTATTGGTTTCAGAAGTAGAGCCCATTCATCACTTACATACAACACCCAGTGCTCATCCCAACAAGTGTCCTTCTTAATGCCCATCACCCATTTAGCTCATCCCCCCCACCAACCTCCCTTCCAGCAACCCTCAGTTTCTTCTCTGTATTTAAAAGTCTCTTATGGTTTGCCCCTGTCTCTGTTTTTATCTTATTTTTCCTTCCCTTCCCCTATGTTCATCTGTTTTGTTTCTTAAATTCCACATGTGAATGAAATCATATATTTGTCTTCTCTGACTTATTTCGCCTAGCATAATATACTCTAGTTCCATCCATGTTGTTGCAAATGGCAAGATTTCATTCCTTTTGATTGCTGAGTAATATTCCATTATACATGTATGTGTGTACACACACACACACACACACACACTCACACACACATATACCATGTCTTCTTTATCCATTCACCAGTCGATGGACATTTGGGCTCTCTCCATAACTTGGCTATTGTTGATAGCACCGCTATAAACATTGGGTGCATGTGCCCGTTTGAATCAGCATTTTTGTATCCTTTGGATAAATACCTAGTAGTACAATTGCTGGGTCATAGGGTAGTTCTATTTTTAATTTTTTAAGAACACTGCATAGTGTTTTCCAGCATAGCTGCACCAGTTTGCATTCCGACTAGCAGTGCAAAAGTGTTCCCCTTTTTTCGCATCCTCACCAACACCTGTTATTTCATGAGTTGTTAATTTCAGCCATTCTGACTGGTGTGAGGTGGTATCTCATTGTGGTTTGGATTTGTATTACCCTGATGATCAGTGATGTTGAGCATCTTTTCATGGGTCTGTTAGCCATCTGGATGTCTTCTTTGGGAAAGTGTCTATGCATGTCTTCTGCCCATTTCTTCACTGGATTGTTTGTTTTTTGGGTGTTGAGTTTGATAAGTTCTTTCTAGATTTTGGATACTAACTCTACCCGATATGTCATTTGCAAATGTCTTCTCTCATTCCATCAGTTGCCTTTTAGTTTTGTTGATTGTTTCCTTCTTGCAGAAGCTTTTTATCTTGATGAGGTCTTAATCATTTTTGCTTTTATTTTGTCTCCAGAGACATGTCTCATAAGAAGTTGCTGTGGCTGCAATCAGAGAGGTTGCTGCCTGTTTTCTCCTCTAGTGTTTGGTCGTTTCCTATCTCACATTTAGGTATTTCATCCATTTTTAATTTTTTTGCATGTATGGTGTAAGAAAGTGGTCTCATTTCATTCTTTTGCATGTCTCTTTCCCATTCTCTCAGCACCATTTGTTGAAGAGACTTTTTTCCTTGGATACTCATTCCTGCTTTTTTGAAAATGAAAACAGGACAGCCCAAACTCTTTGGAATGAAGCAAAGGCAGTCCTAAGAGGAAAGTACATTGCAATTCAGGCCTATTGCAAGAAGCATGAAAGGTCCCAAATACACAACCTAACTTCACAGGTAAAGGAGCTAGAAAAGGAGTAGCAAATAAAGCCTAATGCCAGCCAAAGAAAGAAAATAATGATTAGAGCAGAAGAAAACAATATACAAAGAAAGAAAGAAAGAAACAGTAGGATAGATCAATAAAACTAAATGCTGGTTCTTTAAAAGAGTAAACAAAATTGATAAACCCCTAGCCAGACTTATCAAAAAGAAAAGAGAGAGGACCCAAATAGATAAACTCATGAATGAAAGAGGAGAGGTCACAACCAACACCACAGAAATACAAACAGTTGTTAACAGAATACTATGAAAAATTATATGCCAACAAACTGGGCAATCTGTAAGAAATGGACCAATTCCTAGAAACACACTACCAAAACTGAAACAGGAAAAAAAAAAATAGAAAATTTGAATAGGGCCATAGGCAGCAAAGAAATTAAATCAGTTATCAAAAATCTCCCAACAAACAAGAGCCCTGGGCCAGATGGCTTCCCAGGGGAATTCTACCTGATATTTAAGAGTTAACACCTATTCTTCTCAAGCTCTTCCAAAAAATAGAAATGAGAGGAAAGCTTCCAGGCTGGCTTCTATGAAGCCAGCATTACCTTGATTCCCAAGCCACACAAATATCCCACTAAAAAGGAGAATTACAGGCCAATAGCCCTGATGAACCTGGATGCAAAAATTCTCAACAAGATACTAGCAAATTGAATTCAACACTATATTAAAAGAATTATTCACCATGATCAAGTGAGATTTATTCCTGGGCTGCAGGACTGGTTCAGCATATGTATATCAATCAACTTGATACACCACATTAATGTAAAAGAAAGGATAAGAACCAGATGATCCTCATCCTTTCTTGATAAAAACCCTCAAGAAAGTAGAGGTATAAGGAACATACCTCGACAACATAAAGCCCATATGCAAAAGACTCACAGCTAATATCATACTCAATGGAGAAAAACTGAGAGCTTTCCCCCCAAAGTCAGGAACATGACGGGGATGTCCACTCTCACCACTGTTGTTCAACATAGGACTGGAAGTCCTAGCCTCAGCAATCAGACAGCTAAACAGATTAAAAGGCATACTGATTGGCAAAGAAGAAGTGATACTTTCACTCTTCTCAGATGACATGATACTCTATAGGGAAAACCCAAAAGACTCCACCAAAAAGCTGCTAGAACTGATCCATGAATTCAGCAAAGTTGCAGTTGATACAAAATCAATGTACAGAAATTGGTTGTATTTCTATACACCAATAATGAAGCTGCAGAAAGAGAAATCAGGGAATCAATCCCACTTACAATTGCACCAAACACCATAAGATACATAGGCATAAACCTAACTAAGGAGGTAAAAGATCTGAAACTATAACTATAGAAAGCTTATGAAAGAAATTGAAAGAAAGACACAAGAAATGGAAAACCATCACATGCTCATGGATTAGAAGAACAAATATTGTTAAAATGTCAATACTACCCAAAGCAAACTACATATTCAGTGCAGTCCCTAGCAAAATAACACCAGCATCTTCACAGAGCTAGAACAAACAATCCTAAAAGTTGTATTAAACCAGAAAAGACCCTGACTAGCCAAAGTAATGTTGAAAAAGAAAACCAAAGCTGGGGGGATCACAATTCCAGACTTCAAGCTATATTACAAAGCTGTAACCATCAAGACAGCATGGTACTGACACAAAAACAGACACATAAATCAATGGAACAGAATGGAGAACTCAGAAATGGACCCACAAATGTATGGTCAACTAATCTTCCACAAAGTAATTTGTTTCTTACAATACTTTATCAAAGTTTGAGGATTGTTCCTGTTAGAACTGAATTATTACTGTGCCTGTAAAAACTGTCTTACTCTCCTGAGTTTTGAAGTGAATTTTCGAGTGGGATAGAAAAGGAGTTAATTACAGCATAGTGCTGACAATTCTGGGTGTGCCAGTGGGAGTGTATGAGGACCTATGAGAAAATCATGTCATCACAAACTATAATCCTTTGCTATGGATAGGAACTAGTTTAAAATCAGTAAACACAAAGTTCCAGGTGATCTAAGGACCTAGGAATCGTTGTAGACTATTTTCAGAATACATGAGCCTAAGTTGCCTCCAAATTCTGAAGTCTAATAAAATTCTGGACATGATCAGGAAACAAAACATAACTTTACTGTTTATATTAAACAACAGTGTTTCTGCTTTTAAAATACCAGTGCGGTTCTGGTTGACAAATCTCAAAAAAGAGATTCTTAGAACTGGCATTATTAGGTCAAAGTTTATAAGCATTTTAATAGTTTTTGATATATACATGTTCAGCAGAAGGTGGCTTGCATTGTTATCAGCATTGTAAGAGTCATACTGGTTATCTGTAGCATATAATGTAATTTACCAAATACACTATTTACTAGGTATAAAATTATATTTTAAGGTGAATGTCCTTTGATTATTACCAAATTTGGACATTTCCCCATATATTAGTTTTCTATTTGCATTTCCTTTTGTCTAAATTGTATATTTATGTTCTCCTGATGACTAATTAGGTTATTGATATTTTTATAACAAATTTAAATGATCTCTTATTACTTACATATAAGTAACCCTGAGATATAGTGAATTATGGATTGTGCAAACTAGTTTGAGTCTTATCTATCTGGCTCTATAATGTTGTGATTTTGAATTATACCTATTATATTTGGTGGTCCATGAGTGCAAAGGAGGGTAGATGTTTTTAGTTCCATTTACTCATGAAGGTGATTATAGAAATTTTATCAGAATCTGTAATATACTCAATTCCTAACATTATGATTATCACGGAGAAATTACTTTTCAGAGGATTTCGTTAGTAGTTTATTAGGGTTTAGAAAGGAGGTCTCTGTTTTTGTAGGGTGACATTTTCTGAAAGTATGTTAGTTTTGGGGTGTACTGATTTTACCAGCTAAATATTTGATGTAGTTACCGATTTCTAATCCCGATTCTTCCATTAACTTATTAGTGAACCTATGACAAGTCACTTAACCTTTTTGTTTCCCTCAACTGCAAATGAAGCATTGGTCTTAGCTGACTCCATGCTTGCTGACTCTTTCTGATTCGTTTATACTATGCATTTCTTGCTCCCAAATGCACCTTTGGAATTTCCAAATGAATTTGGGACTGTCCGTGATCTACCATGAGCTGGCTTCTCTCTTTATGTAATCCAGCACAAGATAAGTAGTGCAAAGGTTTCAGAAATTTGGAACTCAAAAACCACAATGTGTTGAAATTATATTCATTCAGTAAAATAAGGACAAAGTTAAGGCAAAATATATAAGAACAGTGTTTTATCTTGCAGTCTTTTTTTATAATGTTTATTTATTTTTGAGAGAGAGAGAGACCACATACGTGCACACTCACAAGTGGGGTAGAGGCAGAGAGAGTGGGGACTGAGGACACAGGCTCTGTGTGGGCAGCAGAGAGCCCTATGCGGGGCTCGAACCCACAAATCATGAGCTCATGACCTGAGCCGAAGTTGGAGGCTTAACTGACTGAGTCACCCAGTCATCCCTGTCTTGCAGTCTTATTGAGCCAATTTCACTGTCCAGTCACTCATAACAAATATAAATGTGCCTTATGCTGGAGAGAGTTATACTCTAATCTCCATAATACAAAAGTCGGGAAAAATACATGATACAAGAGTTGCAAATAAACATATTTGGGGTTTCTTGCCACTTGTTCAGCTAGTTTAAAAATCGTCTGAAGAAGAATGTGATGAATTCATTAAACTCTGTTACATTTTAAATATTTTGTAGATACACAGACTCTGAATAATTAACTCTGCTTGCTACTCAATGATTTAAGTGGAATGACCCTTGACAGCCTGTTTGTAATAACTAACACGATGCATTTTAATTATTTATTTTTAATTGGGAAAAGATATCCCCAGAGTCTGAGATTCTCGGAGGTAAAATTGTACTTTTAAAATTAGTAATGATATTTCTCTTTTCATGAAAATGGAAGTGCCTGCGTTCTAAAAATGTGAGCATGCTTTTAAAAATGATTATGTAAGTAATTCAAGATCAGGTGTATATTATAGACTGTTGTACCCTTTCTTGCTACCACAGCATACACATCTAGTGTATCACAAACTGTATAGTCTACAAGCTAAATAGGTCTGAAAGTAGATTTAGTGATTTTTATATAAGACTCTGAGTTTGAAAGTTCAAACAAATACTCATTTCGCAGACATAAAAGTTATAGATAGCAAAAATAAAATCTATCATAAAATTTACAAGCAGCTTTAGTAGTTATTAAATACTAGGTTTAGTAAGCAAGGAACTCTTATCTTCCATTTTAAGTGCCTGTTTATCATGTACTTGAACTCTTCCCTCATTTTATCCTTTTGAATAACACTGTGCTAAAGTGGATCTCTGATTAATATTTAAATGTACATGGGGATAAATAGGTAACCTAATCAGAGAAAATAATTAACAAGCCACCTCATTCTCATGTCCCTTAATTCCTACAAGGTAGCATATATCTTGATTACTAGAATATCATTTCCTTTGACCTCCTTTTTAATTCAAAGTTTAGTAGATTTCGTGATTGAACTGGCTCACTAACACTTAAGTATAGTTCCTAAATATTTTCTGAATATGCTTCTTATTACGCACTGGCTTTTCCCAAATTCTACTTTTCTCCTCCTCTAAAATATCAAGAGGTAATCTTGTAAGGATTATTTTCCCCTTCCAATTCTGCCATTTTTTTTTTTTTTTTTTTGATGGGTACAAATCCACACAAAAGTTTAGGTGGGAACCACTGAAATATCCTTTTGGCAAAAGTAATTTTATTCAGTGATTAAAAATGACATAGATCTCTATGTATCAATGTGGATATTCATGTCTCAATAGTTGAACATTGCAGTTCTATTGGGCTGAAAATTTCTATAAGCATATGAAAAGCTTATGTGTGTAAAAAATTCTACATGTGTGTGTGCATGTTGTGTATGTCAGTGAGTGTTCATGACACATGTTATTTATTTATATAAAGCTTATCTATCGAAATAATTACCTATTTTTATTTATAGCCCATCTACTTGCCTTTCTACCCATTTTATTAAAATCTTTGTCTCTAATACTTCTGTAACTGGGGAGTGAAATTGGGAAGGGGAAGGATCAACTTTTAAATTTTAATTTACATACATTGTAAAATTTGCTTTGTTTTTTTTTTTTTACAAGTCAGTCTTCTAAGTTTCATAATTAAAGATGCAAGGAAAATAAGCATTTTTTTACAAATCTATTTTATAAAACTATTATTTATAATAAAGTTTCAAAACCAGTTCAAAAAGCGTTAACTAATTCCATTAAAATTTAGTAATATGTTTTCAAAATACATAGTGTTTGGAAATAATTGTGAACAGAGATGTCAAGTTTAAGATGATTTGATACTTATGTGCTTTAAAAGAAAACATAAAAAGTAGTAAATGGAATTACCAGGTATTGGGGTAGGAAATCTAAAATGTGTAAAGAATTGAGAAGCTTTTGAATTTATTTACAGGTTTGGGTAAAACTTGTCCCAAGGATTCTAAAGTTAACATTATAACATTATAAACAGAATGAAGTAGTAATTTTGAAAAAAGGACAGAAATGAATGGAGACTAACCAGATTGATATTAAACAATGTTATTATAAGGCTACAATGGTGATGTTAGTGGTAGGAATACACAGAATATTTTAACAAATAGACCAGATGGAAACTCTCTTCTAGAGATGAGAAAACGCATTCTCCTGGGGCACCTGGGTGGCTCAGTTGCTTAAGCATCTGACATCGGTTCGGGTCATGATCTCGCAGTTGTTGGGTTCGAGCCCCATGTCAGGCTCTGTGCTGACAGCTCAGAGCCTAGAGCCTGGTTCAGATTCTGTGTCTCCCTCCCTCTTTCTGCCCCTCCCCTGCCTGTGCTCTGTTTGTCTCTGCCTTTCAAAAATAAACAGTAACAAAAATTTTTTAAAAATTAATAAAATGCCTGTCGGACAGCTATTATTAAGTTACAGTTCACTCCCTGTCTCCTAGCTGTTGTATGTCTCCCTTCCCAGTACTTCTTTATTATAATTGACTTTGAGGGTGTCTGGATGGCTCAGTTGGTTGAGCATCCAACTTCACCTTAGGTCATGATCTCACAGTTTGTGAGTTAGAGCCCCACATCAGGCTTTGCACTGATAGCACAGAGCCTGCTTTGGATTCTGTCTCCAGAATCCCTCTCTCTTTTTCCCTCCCCCGCTAGTGTGTGCTTTCTCTCTCTCAAAAATAAACACTAAAAAAATAAAATTAAATTAACTTTGGAGACAACAAAGTCCTTTTTCAGTGAAAACCAAGAAAGCTGTGCTTTTTTAGATTTCTATGTAAAAGATTCTGCCCAGGAATTACAATTGTTATGCTAATACAATAATTCATTTATTAAACAAACTTTTTAATGTACTGCCTGACTATGGAGATACTGGGATTATGATAATGTATAAGAGGCTGTGACTATATAGCTTAGAGTATACCACAATATATTCATATAAACTTTTATTTCATAATAATAAATTTAAATAAATGATTAAACAGTCCTTTATAATTTCCAAAAGGCTCAAGTATATGATCACAGCTGATTCTTGTAATTTTCAGAATGCTTAAATACATTATTCTTATTGATTCTCATTTAAAATATTTTGAATTTGGGAGTGTCTGGGTCGCTCAGTCAGTTAAGCATCCAACTCTTGATTTGGGGGAACCTGGTTAAGATTCTCTCCCTGTCTCCCTCTGCCCCTCCCCTGTGCTCTCTGGCTTTCTCGAAAATAATAAAATAAAATAAAATAAAATAAAATAAAATAAAATAAAATAAAATAATAAATAAAATAAAATAAAATAAAATAAAATAAAAATAAAATAAAATTTTTGAATTTTAAGTGAGGACACATAACTCAGGTGTAGGTCAAAGTTTCCTAACCTCAGCATTATTGACATTCGGCCTGGTAATTCTTTGCTCTGAGCCATCGCTCTGTCACTGTAAGATGTTTTGCAGCATCTCTGGCCTATACCAACTAGGTATCAGTATCACTATTCCCCTCAGTTGTCATAACCAAAAAATGTCCCCAGACATCTTCACATTTTCCCTGGGCAGGGAAAATCACCACTCATGGGAATCCCTGCTATATATATCCTAATATGCCATTACCTAAGCTTTAGTGAAGTGCTATTTCAGGAGTAATATTTCATATAAGTTAATATAGATGTGTAATTACGCCATGCCTATATAACGGAAATACTTTCAAGGAGTTTGGTTATTTACCTTTAAATAGGTAGACGGGTGAATTGAAGCATACCATGAAACAGAGGGCATAAGAAAGGAAAGCCTTTGGAACTGTAAAGACTTGTTTTGAATTCCAGCTTTCTGTCAAAGATGCAAAGGAATGGTAACCTCCTTGAACCCAGGATGATGAATTTCTTCTCCCTTCTGCTTTTCCTAGATGCTAATTCAGCCTTCTAGAATCAAGGATTTGAACATTATACCTCCATCATTCTCTGATAGGCTCTCTAAATAGCCCCTAAGTCCCATTGCTGCAATCACTTCTTCCTATCGAAAAAAAAAATTCATTTTCTTCTTCCCTCAATTATATAAGCAAAACACATTGATCCCACTACTAGATATATAATAAATTAATTATCCTCATATTTTGGACCCCAGTGATGAGCAATAAATGAAGAAGTGGAAAATTGTGTGAATCTTCTTTGAGTACATTAATGGGGAAGCTGGTATATACAATAGCAGTATATAAGAAACTAGTAGTATATGAGGAATTAGCGAATTATTGATGTTTTTGTAAAATGTTTATTTTTGAGAGAGAGAGTGAGAGCGCTCACGCAGGCATGAGCGGGGTAGGGGCGGGGGCGGGGCAGAGAATCCGAAGCAGTCTCTGTGCTGATAGCAGAGACCCTGATGTGGGGCTCAAGCCCACAAACTGTAGATCATGACCTGACCCAAAGTCAGAGGCTTAACCAACTGAGCCACCCAGGTACCCCTGAAGATTTTTTTACAGGAAAGAGATTCAATGGATTTTTAAAAACTTCTCTAAAATCCATAATACTGATTAGACTATTGAGCTTAGTAAAAAGGTTACATTTCATTAACAAAATTAATTGATTATAACTGACCAGAAAAAATAACTATGTATTTGCTTGTCTGTAATTTTCATGAGACTGTCAATAACTGTTACTTTTCTAAGAATATTCCTAATGGGCTGCTGTGTGCTGTATAATGAAAACATTTAATAGAAGATACTTTATATGGGCTACCTTAAACTGCTAGAAATAGTAACACTTCCTTAAGATACAATCTTACCGCAGATTAATTTTTATACTCTTTATTGAAGTATAATACAGATACATAAGTGTACAGCTTGATAACGTTTTGCAACTATACACTCCCATGAATCCACAGATTAGAATTTGAACATAGAGTTATGAGCACCTTTTAAAGACCTATAGCATACACACGTTTCACGTGGGTTGACTTCCTATTAATATATTTACTAAATAAAAATTTATGCCACACATATGCATAGTATTGTGCTAGGCACAATAAGGAATATGAATAACTAGGTAAGATTATAACTCTGGAAAGAATTGCTGTAAATTTGGAGACAAGTAAAAGGAAACTTCAGTCACCATTTCAAAACATTCTGTAATTACATATTCAACCTCATCTTCCTCAGTAAGGAGCAATGACTCAAGAAATTACAAGATCAGTCTGTCTGATTAAAATGATTGTCTTGAGAAATATTTCATCATTTAGGGTTGTATCATAAGTAGTCTTGAAAACCTACTTTATGTATTTATGTCCATATCATATGCTTTTTAAGTTGTTGGAGTCATTACATTTTTTTATCAGAACAGTAACATAAAATATGTATCTTAGGAATAGTAGCCTGTATACAGAATAGAATACACATAATGAAATGGACGAGGGAGAGGAAGGAGCAAGTGAAAAGATTGGGAGGCTGTTACAATAGTTCACACAGGAAGTGATTCCATCTTGAATTAGGAAGACTGTGGGGATGAATAGGTAGGGATAAATGAAAAATGTGTTATTTAGGATAAATCTGACTTGGTCATTGAATCAGTAAGATTAAAGTGGGCTGAATTTGCTGTCATTGTTAAATGTGTGTGTGTGTGTGTGTGTGTGTGTGTGTGTGTGTTTATTACTAGAAGAACAATTTCACCAAGATAAAATTAGGAAAACCAGAAAAGAAAGCTTTTTGTTTTCTGTGGGTAAATGAGTTCCATTTTATATATAAAAGTCTTTGTGTATATTTATATATATGTATATAATATGCAATGATATATTTATATATATGTATATAATATGCAATGACCTATTTCATAATATTGAGAGTTTGGAGATAATGTTTTTGACCATTCTAGTATTCTTGGTGTCATTCTAACCAATGACAATATCCAGAATCTTCTCCATTAATATTTCAGCCTTGATGGTCAGATGTTATCATGTCCAAACTACCTCTGAAACCTGGAAAGACTTGGATTAAGGCACCTGACATGTCACCTCTAAGCCAACGAGGCTCACCTGGGTAATTTTATTGACCTCATAGTACCAGACTGAAGTTTTTGGTCCCCACTTATAATATTATGGAAAAGTTTTACTCTATGTGACAGAAAAACATTCTAGAGTGAAAAGGATTAATTAAAAAGTTAAAGATGCAGGGACACCTGTCTGGCTCAGTCGGTAAAGCATGTGACTCTTGGTCTGAGGATCATGAGTTCAAGCCCCACATTGGGTGTAGCTCTTACTTAAAAAAAATTGAGGATCTACAATCATATTTTAAAATGGAGGAATCGGGGCGCCTGGGTGGCGCAGTCGGTTAAGCGTCCGACTTCAGCCAGGTCACCATCTCGCGGCCCGTGAGTTCGAGCCCCGCATCGGGCTCTGGGCTGACGGCTCAGAGCCTGGAGCCTGTTTCCGATTCTGTGTCTCCCTCTCTCTCTGCCCCTCCCCCGTTCATGCTCTGTCTCTCTCTGTCCCAAAAATAAATAAACGTTGAAAAAAAAATTAAAATGGAGGAATCATTGCAATAAAAATTTAGAATCATATTTCTAAATAGTGATGGTAATTTTAAATGCATGAGACTCCAAAATAAAATAGCAGCAAACTGAAAAAAAAAATGAGTATTATGAGGAAGAAAAAAAGGAGTTGCCTCTTTTTCAGTTGTATTTAGTAAGTCAGGGTTAGATTTCAAGAGAAGCTAATGAAACTTCAATTTCAAGGCACATCTGTTGTATGAGCCCGTTTTGGACCCTGTCAGGCCCTTGGCAGTGTGTTTCTAGAAATTTAATTTCTCTTCAAGAGTCCCCTCAAAACTGCTTAAGCTTCAGCTCTGTGAAAAATATATCAGATACTGTATAGTTTAACTATATAGTTTTTTAGTATATAGTTTACTAAATAGTTTTTTCTACTTGAAAGAGACTATACTAGTGAAATTATTCTATTAATTTTTAATCACTATAAAATATAGTAGTAATACCATAAAAATTATTATGATGTGCTCTTAACACTTAAGCAAAACAATTTTTGCTCCTAGTATTCTGATACAAATATGTATTTAAATAGTACATATTCATGGCTTAAACTTTTCCAGAGGTCCATATTTCTAACCTAAGTTGTTCTTTTCATTTTCTTTTCTTTTCTTTTTTAACCACAGCTAAAGGGAGAACAGTAGGAAGAACATTATTTCTGCTATCATGGTGAATATTTATCACTGAAAAATGAAGTTACCCTAATTAATGCGACTGTAACAGTGCTTGCCTGATCAAACTTTCCATTTACTATCATAACCTAACATCACAGTGAAATTACTGGCTGATTTTTTTTTTATTATAAATTTAGAAATACAGTTTTTAATTTTAGGGGCTTCGAATTGAAAACTTACTGTTCGGTTTCTTATATCGAATAAAATGACTTATAGGGGGTCTGGATATCTGTCAGTTAAACGTGTGACTCTTGATTTTGGCCCAGATCATGATCTCATGATCATGAGATCAAGCTTCAAGATGGGCTCCACGCTGGGTGTGGACCTCCTTAAGATTCTCTCTCTCTCCCTAAGCCCCTCCTCAGCATGTACATGTGCACGATCTCACTCTCTCTCTGAAAAATAAATAAATAATAAATAAGATAAATAATAAATAAGATAAATAAGAAATAAACATTAGGAGGTTGGATCAACAAAAATGGACAAACCTCAAAGGGAACAAGTTTATCTATCTATCTATCTCTCTCTCTCTCTCTCTCTCTCTCTATATATATATATATATATATATATGTAAAATTTTTCTTTACATTTGAAACCCAAATACTAGTAACAGAAACATAACTTTTTAAATATTTAATTTAAAGATTACAAAGGACTTTGCAAATCTCAGGAAGTTTTATTTCAATATATAATTAATATGTTACACAACCAATGAATAGTTTTCTTTTTGCTGCATATTGAAAACCTCAGTAATAATTGCATATCTGTATATATAGTGGATCTTCATCATTTGTGGGTTCCATGCTTGCAGATAAGCCTACTTGCTAAAATTTATTTCTGACCTCAATATCAATACTCAAGGTACATTCGCAGTCATTTGTGGGTCTGCTGACTGGTGAAAAGTTTGAATTGCTCCAGAAGCGTGTTCTCAGTTGAGATCATACAAGACAATGCTCTGCCTTCTTGTTTCCGCTCTTGTACCAAAAAGTATCCTTTTCACATCTTTCATGCCATGCTTTTCTCATGTTTGTGCTTTTTGTTGGTGGTTTGGCTATTTAAAATGATCCCCAAATGTACTACTGAAGTACTGTCTAGTATTACAAATTGCAAGAAGGCTGTGATGTGCCTTGCAGCGAAGGTACATTTTAGATGAGCTTTGTTCAAGCATGAGTTACAATGCTTTTGGCTGTGAGTTCAGTGTTACTGGATCAACAATATATACATATGTATATACATATATATATATATATATATATATATTACATAAGGGATATATATGTGTGTATATATATATTACATAAGGGATATATATGTGTGTATATATATATATTACATAAGGGATATATATATGTATACACACACACACACACACACATATATATATATATATATATTACATAAGTGATCTTTGGACAGAAACTCACATAAAGCGAGGTTGCAAATTGATTGGTTGATAAAATTGTGACCAGAAGCTCACAGGAATTTAACCCCATTTCCCCTAGGAGCAAAGGTTCTATTTGCCAATTCAGTTTTTGCAGCATTGTCCCTCTGAAATACCTAAGGATAAACAACAATGTAAATTAAGACAGTCAGTGGGGAGTCACTGAATAAGAGGGTTTACTTATACCTATTTGTATTTACCTGCAAACCAGTAAGTTAGCCATTTCAAGGTCTAAATGTATAAAATACTAATTATATTTTTCATTCCAGTTTTGTGGATCCACTGGAAAGACAATGGTTTAATTATCTCTTTATGAAGAAAATATTTACCTGCAAACCAGTCAGTTAGCCATTTCAAGGTCTGAATGTATAAAATACTAATTATATTTTTCATTCCAGTTTTGTGGATCCACTGGAAAGACAATGGTTTAATTATCTCTTTATGAAAAAATATGTAATTATTATTTATTATAATAATAATTAGTATTATTACTTGATTATAAGTTTCATGAGAGTAGGGACTTTCTCTATTGGTTCATATAAAATTACTCAGTGATTACAAAAGTGCTTGACCTACAAAATGTACTTATATGCTCAATATGAATGCTGTCCTGTGTCAAAGTTAATTATTTGCATCTTTATTTTATTCATATATTCAGTAAGTATTTGGAGAGTGTTCGCCATGTGGCAGACAATATTCTAGGCCCTGGAGATACAGTAATGAATAAAGAATATAAGGTCTATGCCTTCAGGAACTTTTAGACTTTGTGGCACATGGGAATCACCTACAAATTGCTTAAAAGACTGACACCTGATTCCACTCCCAGACATTCTAATTAAATTAGAATATGATGCAACTCGGGCCTTGAGGTCTTTAAAAATTTTCCAGATGATTCTAATTTTCAGCAGATTTTGTGAATCACTAGCCTAATGTATAGGTTAAATATTAAACAATTACAAATTATTTACTTGAGAGTGATAGTAACTTGTGTTAACTTTGAAACTTAACACATTGCCAAAAGCCACGACCTTACCTACGATGTGTAGTTCAAGTTAAGTTAATATTTGTTTGCTATTAATATCACTTTAATTTTGTTCTGTATTTTTATTCTAAAAGAAACACTTCATTATGGTATTTTCAAAAAAACAATTGCTTTTTCAAAAAGAAATCTATATAAAAGGAAGTGAAATATTTAACATTTCAAATGAGTCAATCATATACCTACCTTTACTAAATGGAGATGCAAATGTTTAGTTTTATCTACATAAAATATCACATTGATATGTTGTTTTTCCATGTAGATAAAAAAAGCTTTAAGGAGGAAGGTTGAGTTCTTGACTCTATGACTGTGGGGATAGTCTGTTACTGCATCTTTTACATGAAGAAACAGTAACTCTTATGTGTGTATGTGTGTATGGGTGGGTGGATGGATAGATTTGGCTCCCAGATGCTAAAGTTTACGATCACAATACATTCATTCAAAACGTTCAAGTCTAACTGTGCAGTCAGCATACTAAAACTGCTGCTATTTTTATTTAACATTATACCTCTTCAGAACATATTTGAAATTGGTACTGGCCCAAACTGATAACTTCCTTCCCTTCATTTTGCATAATGCAGCAACTTTGGTATCAGAATGCCACCACAATCTTAAATATTCTGACCAACTTTGCTGAGTTTGCAGTGGCAACAATGATAATACCCATTGTAAAAAGGAAATGCAGAAGTAGTGACTATCGAATCCTAACGTTCCTTATATCCTGGCTTTTTTTATTTTCCTTGCCAGTATAATCTATATTCCAGTTAATAATTTAGTACTAATCAGCTCCTTATCTTTTGAAAAGGAGAGTCTGTTTTGAATCACAAGGCAACTGACCTTGAGGCTAGGTTTAATATATGCAGATTTCTCCTATCACCTCTACGCTGTTACTGAGAGTGTTTTCTTGGTTACATTTAGGTCTCAGATGTGCAGTGCCCCTTTGTCTATCCTAACAGTAACTGATTTCATTCTAATACAGCTTCCACTCTTCTTTAGTTGGGGTTTTACATTTATTTGTGTAACTACTTTTAAATCATAAGCTGATGTTTTAGTGAGAAAATATGAACAGTTGAGAGAATAGTTTAGAGGAAAAAATATGAATAGTTGAGGTAATTGCTAATATTATAAAGAGTAGCAACATATTTTTAACCTAAGTCAGCTATTTCATAAGGTGTTGTGTATCTTTGTGCAATGTATTTAGATTTTACTATCAAATGGCATCTTTTAGTAGTGATGTGAGCTATTTTCATTGATCAGATACAAGATGGATCTAAAATAAGGATTTACAATTGTTTCCTTGGGCTACAGTCATGAATTAAAAAGCAGCAGAAATTTGGGGCGCCTGGGTGGCCCAGTTGGTTAAGCGTCCGACTTCAGCTCAGGTCATGATCTTCCGGGTTCAGGTCATGATCACATGGTTATGAGTTCAAGCCCTGCATTGGGTTCTGTGCTGACAGCTCAGAGCCTGGAGCCTGCTTTGGATTCTGTCTCCCTCTCTCTCTCTCTGCCCTTCCCCTGCTCATGTTCTGTCTCTCTCTCACTCTCAAAAATAAATAAAACATTTTTTAAAAAGCAACAGATTGAGCCATGGATAATTAAAGAGAGGTTTATAAAAATATGTAAACATAATCTATAGAAGTTCAGTTTAAATTTTAAATTTTTTTGGCAATTTTAAGATAGAAGTGTGCTTCAAAAATAATAATAATTGGGGCGCCTGGGTGGCGCAGTCGGTTAAGCGTCCGACTTCAGCCAGGTCACGATCTCGCGGTCCGTGAGTTCGAGCCCCGCATCGGGCTCTGGGCTGATGGCTCAGAGCCTGGAGCCTGTTTCCGATTCTGTGTCTCCCTCTCTCTCTGCCCCTCCCCCGTTCATGCTCTGTCTCTCTCTGTCCCAAAAATAAATAAACGTTGAAAAAAAAATAATAATAATAGGCATTTTTTAATGTTGGGAGTGGCTTTGATTAAATGAGTTATTTGGCTCTGCTGCTCATTGCATGGTCGTCAGCTAGATCTAAGAAGAAAGAAAAAAAAACACGGCCAAAAAAGACAAAAAGCTTTTGTTTATATAAAAATGGTATATAATCTGGACTTTAAGAGAGGATTTATGAAGCTCTTTGAAAACAGAATCCCATCATTACAGTCAATTCCAAACTTCTTTCTTTGCATGTCGGTGATAACATGCTTGCTTTGAAGATTCAAATGTCTATTTTGTTTGTTTTAATTTTTTAACGCTTGTTTTTTGTCACTAAAGTAGAGAAAAGACACAAAATTTCTATTTCAAAAGAGCAATCACAGTTAGGTCAAGACAGTGGCAGCAAGGAAAATAATGATTTTTTTATTGAAGTGATTTTTGAGATGTGAAAAGTAGCTTAATAAGTCATTTTCCTGGGCAGATCCTCCGTTTAATAATGGTGTCCTTCCATTGAAAACCACACTGAGCTGATGTGGATGGTTATTCACGTTTGTGATCGCATTTGTGTAATCTTCCTACTTGAAAAGGTGGAACATGGAAACAAGAGGGACTACTAATGTGCTTTGGGGATTAATATAGTATTTTTGGTAATGAAAAGTAACCTCAAAGAAATATGACCACAGAACAAATTTTATTAACTCTGACTTTAAAATAAACTGTTTTAATGTTGATATTAACATCCCAAATTATTCTCATGAAGATTGTTTTATGGAATGTAAACTAGAACACAGGCGAATAAAAATCAAAATCATTTTCATGAAAATTCTTTTATGAAAATAACCTTGATTTTTATTAGCTATGTTCTAGTTTAAATCATGCTATGAAGGGATGATTAAATCAAATATGAAGTATAGAACAATTTAACAGGCTTAATAGTCTTCCAGATAAGATAGAAATGTTTCTACTAGTATCTTGAGTCAATAGTGAATTGAGTTGATGTCTTCTTTTTTTTTTTAATATGAAATTTATTGTCAAACTGGTTTCCATATAACACCCAGTGCTCATTCCAGCAGGTTCCTTCCTCAATTCCTATCACCCATCCACCCCTCCCTCCCACCCCCCATCAACCCTCAGTTTCTTCTCAGTTTTTAAGAGTCTTTTATGGTTTGGCTCCCTCCCTCTCTCTCTTTTTTTTTTTTCCTTCCCCTGCCCCATGGTCTTCTGTTAAGTTTCTCAGGATCCACATAAGAGTGAAAACATATGGTATCTGTCTTTCTCTGTGTGACTTATTTCACTTAGCATAACACTCCTTTAAACACCCTGTAGTTTTCATCTCGTTATGTTGCTCTAAAGAAATTTAAATACGATATTTCATATGTCAGTTTAGAAAACCATTGCTAAGAGAGAAACCTTTCTCAAGAACATTAGTTGTGCTTTTTAAAATCGACCTTTTAGCTACAAGTAATATTCTCTTTCTGTCTGGGGTATTTGCCTTGACTCGGACTAAGAAGATCCATCTTTGCCTACAAACCATGATATCGCACTAAAGAACAGTAACATTTTGCTCAGCTTATAGAACGTTACTACAAAGTGACCTCTGTTAAGAGAGATTTTCAGTAGGCCATAGTTTACCATATATATTTATATTTTTAGGCCTAGATTAAGTTAATATATTTCTACTTTAGAAAATGTATGCTACTTACTCTAAATTACTGCCTTAGGAATTAGCATGAATATTTGATGTTTTCCCCAATTAAACCTTTAAAAGTAAGCTTGAAAGTACTCATACATTTATGCTGAATATAGGGTTACTAAACCCATTTATGTAGGATAATTGTTTCTATGTCACCTAGACATAAAATTAATATAGTTTTTTAATAACGATTTAAGCTTTTAATCTAATGTAGACTTAATGAATGTTACCCATAAGAAGGGCTTGGGGAAACAAGAATGAAAGACTCCCTGTGTGATGTCCATTTGTCTTTTTCCTGAAAATAAATGAATTTTAATGTGAAAATATACAAATACCATAACTGTTTTATGTATCTAAAGTTTATACAATTAAATTATGTTTTATTTTGTTCAATTATGCCATGGATGTGTTTCCAAAATCACATTTACTGAATTATGAAAATTCCACAATCACTATCGAGTGGAAAACACAAAAAATACTAAAGAATGTGATACTTGCTTAGATTGTGATGCATAATTAAAACTCTAAAAGTAACCATGACTAAATGTTTCTCTGTGACACTTTCTTCTTTTTCTTTTTTTTCTTTTCTTTCTCATCCATCTGATTGTCCTTCCCTATTCTTCTTAAAGCAAATAAAAATATTCTGAATTTAGCCTAATTAATTTTAGAAGTAGAGAAAAGGGATAGGTCATAAGGAGGAATAGAAATTACTTAACAAGTTTTCTCATGTTAAAATCAATACGACAGAAACTTTAATCTCCATTTAGCCAACTCCCTGAGTTAACTCAGGTTTTCAACTTCCTTTGTGGAACACACTAATTAATTTCTAGGATGGGCTAACTTCCTTAAGTAGTAGACACTTTTTTTTGTTTGTTTTAATAGCATTGTTTTATCTTACATTTTTCTAATTACTAATAAGGTTGATCTTTTTCCCATGATGTAGTTTAGATTTTTTTCATAAATCTGTTTTATTTTATTTTACTAAGAACACTTAACATGAGATCTACTCTTTTTTTTTTTTTTTTAATTTTTTTTTTTTCAACATTTTATTTATTTTTGGGACAGAGAGAGACAGAGCATGAACGGGGGAGGGGCAGAGAGAGAGGGAGACACAGAATCGGAAACAGGCTCCAGGCTCTGAGCCATCAGCCCAGAGCCCGACGCGGGGCTCGAACTCACGGACCGCGAGATCGTGACCTGGCTGAAGTCGGACGCTTAACCGACTGCGCCACCCAGGCGCCCCGAGATCTACTCTTTTAACAAATTGTTAAGTGTACAATGTTATTGACAGTCGCAATGTTGTACAGCAGATTATCTATAGTTTATTCATCTTGCTTAGCTGGAATTTTATACTCTTTTATTATCAACTCCCCATTTCTCCCTTCCCTGGTCCCTGGCAACCACCATTCATTTTTTTGAATCTATGAGTTTGACTCTAGATTTCTTATGTTAGTGTAATCATGTAGTCCCTGCCTTTCTGTGACTGGTTTATTTTACCTAGCATAATGTTCTTAAGGTGTATCCTTGGTGTAGTATGCATCAATCCTTTTTTATTCCTTTTTGAGGCTGAATGGTATTTTATTGTATAGCATACTTTCTTTATCCATCCATCCAGTAATGGACATTTCTATTGTCTCCACCTTGACTGTTGTGAAGAGTGTTGCAATGTTCCCTGACCATCTCACCAACTATATATAGTTATCAAAGGTCAACTGTATTTGTTACATAGCATGGTTATATCATTTATGCTTATTATTTCATCATGCTTTAGTTAAACATTGCATAATCTGATGAAACGTGAGTATTAAAAAGAGATTTTTTTTCCCCAATAAAAACCTAGGGTAATACTTTGGAAGTGTATAAAAGCAAGTTGATTAAAACATATAAAATATTTTGAAAAAGTATAAAATTCTAAAAGGCTTCTGCACTTAGTGTTTACATATAGCTTTGACTTTTTTCCTCCATTAAGACAAAAACTAGACATCAAAGACAGAGATTTATACAAACAAAAAATTAATAAAGAATCACAAGCAGTGGGTTCTTATTCAGACAAAAACTCTTGGTTTTCCAACAAAACACTAGCAATTTAGGGGAGCTTGGGTGGCTCAGTCAGTTAAGTGTACAAGTCTTGATTTTGGCTCAGGTCATGATCTTATGACCTCACATTATCTCCACTGACAGCTCACAGCCTGCTTAGGATTCTTTCTCTCTGCCCCTCCTCTGTTCGCACGCTCTTTCTCTCTCTCTCAAAATAAATAAACATTTTAAAAATGTAAAAATGTGTTGAAAAGAGCAATTTACATATTCAAGTCAAATATGCTATTAAGTATGGATACCCATTTTCACAATTCTGTTTTAATTATTTTATTTGCCATCCAGTTACCAATCCTCGCACTGAAGAAAAGAAGACTTCTGTACTTTGTGATTTCTTTGAGAATAACAAAACAAAAAAAGCAAACAAACAAACAAAAAAAAACCTAAAGAGAGTCTGTCCTTTACTAGACTGAGGCTGACTGGACTCTGTGGGTGTTTCCACATCTGAATATCATTAGGAAGACAAACTGCCCATTTGAGGAGATATGCTTGCTATTTGAATCTGCTATATTTTCTGGAAATTCTCAAGTTTTTACTCTATAAAATGAAGAAAATGATTTACAATAACATGGATGAGAAACAGGTTTCATCTTGAAAGCTAGCTCTGATTAATTGCTGGTGACTACTTGAGGATCTGTGCTGAGATGAATGTGTAGCTCCTTTCCCCTTTGAGGAAATAGCACTGATCCAATAGCGACGGCACCCCTAGGCACAAGATGGAGTAGAACAATAAATTATGATAGTATTGTTTTCCTGAGCTGTAGTCACATTTCTTTTAGTGATTTGAATCTTATATATGAATAACTCTCTACCCTTTTCTTTTCTTCTTTTCCTTCTGTCGGTACACTTTCACGGGTGACATTCCTCATCGTTGTTTAGTTACTACATAGATGGGAAAGATGGTGGGCTATGCACAGTTCACTGCTTTGGTTGACACAGGAAACATGTCTGTGTTACTTCACCACAAGTGGGAACTGCCTCATGAGAATGAAAACCACGGGATTCGCTTGCTGTCCACTTCTCCAAAAACTGAATAACTACCAATAGCTCTTACTAAAGAGACTCAGTCACTTAAATGTATCCCTCAGATATCATCCTTACAATTAAGAGTGCTACAGAATATGAACGCAAGTAGACAATTCCAGTGATTGCTGTTTGATTTAATGAATTTGGTTGCTAACGTGACTCTGTTGTTTTCATCAACAAATGCTTCACATAGTTTCGAGTTTAAGAGGCCAGCCTTCCCAGAGGAAAAGATAATAATTTTTAAGATGCAATATTCACAAGGTTTATTGTATTAAGAAATTGAATAAGAAATATTACTTTGCAGGAATTTTAACAAATGTAGGAAATGAGATTCTGTGTTTATAATGTAAATGTGGCTGGAATTCTTTCTTGGAAGATAAAATCAATAGACGTATTCTCAGAAGTAAAATATAATCATTGGCTAGTATCTTCTAAATGTTCCCTGAATTCTAAATGCTCCTTGTCACATGTGCTTACAAAAGTTATAGTGTGCCATGTGGATGCTAGATATTAGAAGGTGGATGATGGGAATGTGTAGACGCACACGTTAAGGATAGGTTTATTTCCGTGTAAGGCTTAGAATGTAATAGCTGTCAGAAGTCAGAAGAAATGATACCTTAATCATGTAGCTCTTAGTCACAGAATGCCCACAATATACTAGCAACTTTACTAGTTCTGTCCTTGAGCAGTTTACAAACATTCAAAGGACACAGATTCATAAGTAGATAGTTAAGGAGGATATGTTAAACCATATTAGGGTAATGCCCAGGCTGCTACTGAGCATATCATAAATCCCTGTCACTTCAAATTACAACATAAACACAGTTAGCTCTATTGTACAGTAAGAAAAATTGAAATTAAGAGCTTATGTTAAGTGTTAACTTATAGTCTTGACACAGTAAAGTCCCATCTTTTAGAATCCGTGGTATGTGATTTCAGCCCCTTACCTGGGATAAATCCTGTTATAAATTGTTGAAGACTGAGAGATTCTCTTTTCTATTTTTAACTACTTAATGACATCATTTATTGTCTACTGGGAATCAATTTAGGAAATCATGTTAGTCCACTAAGCACTTCAGATAAGGTGATTCCACGAAGCATTCCAAGATTATCACAAGGAATTGCTTTCGTGTGCCATAAAAGAGAAAGAAATGAGCAGAATATGGCCTGCTGAGGAGTTTACAGTTTTACAGCTCCTCCCACGGCAGCGCATAAGTCACTCAGTTACAGTTAACTTTGGATTATCACTCACAGATTGAAAGCCCAACAGCCATCACACACGCTGGCCTGTGGCGCCACTTGTATGTGTGTTCCTAAGTCAATGATGAGGGTATCGGAACCAATACTGGACATGGATATGGCAAATTACAGTGAAGTTTTGGACCCAACGTATACAACCTTGGAGTTTGAAACTATGCAGATTCTATATAATTCAAACGGTGAGTTCTCATCTGCTTGTAGATATAGAGAAAAGTAGGTATAACGGGAGGGTTAAAAGTGAGCTACCGCTCAGGAGGTAGCTCTGAGTTTTATTGCTGAAGAATTCGGAGCTTTTTTTTTAAGACCACAAATCTGAGCTTTTGCATTTCATCACAAAATTTAAATTAAGAACGCTATGGCTATTTTATGTGGAGGCTTTTAAAGAGTCAAGCTATGTGTAATAAAGTGACCTCAGAATTCTGTCATGGGCCTGTCAGAGTAAAAAGAACAGTTTCAGCATTACTTTATTTACTGTAAATCACAGCAGTAGGTAATATTGGCAGATTGGCTGTGAAGTACATTTTCTATGCAGTATTTAAAATGACATACGGAAGGCGGGAGGCTTTACTGGCTGCCTCCTCCTGTCATTTCAGTTCTCAGTGACTACTGATGAGAAACTGCATTTAAAATGACTATCAAGTTTTAACACCGAACACAATATGAAAGGAAATAAAGGCTTATATTATAACCTTACTACTTGACAGGCTAATGTTTAGCCTCACAGAGCCCTTGGTATTTATCCACTGTAACATTTTAACTTTAAAGAAGGCATGAATTGTCTAGAGTTCAGGGATTTGAATAATAAATGCAACAGTTTACTGTTGACTTTGTATTTAGACTTTAACTCAAGTAAAAATCTTGTCCAAGATTAGCTGTAATTGTTAGAACTACTAAAATCCGGTAATTATGTATACTTTGAAAGGGGTGTGTGTGTGTGTGTGTGTGTGTGTGTGTGTGTTTGTGTGTGTGTGTACTTCAGGATTGAGAATGTATCTTGTACTCAGATATGGTAATGTTCTGCTATGCTCCTCAAGTTTACAACTGCTATTCTTGCTATATTTAAATAAACAATAGTTTATTAGTGGGAAGATTTTTTTTTAAACCACCAGAAAAGGAATTCTGAAATTTTAGCACAAAGAGAATTAAAAAGAACATGTAATCTTAGGTTCAAATCTTAGGAAGTCACTATTTTTCTTCCTTATGTTTAGATTTGATTAGAGACATTTAATAATGGGTTTGTCAGATTAATCATGATTTTTTTAAAAGACTGTAGATTACTAAATAGTAAGGGCAGGTTTACCCTAAATATTTAACACTACTGACTTTTCCAAGTGTTGTATATGTTGTTTGTTTTAGAATAATGTTGTTAACAATATAAGTATAGCATTATACTGGAAACAAGAGTTGAATTTTTTCCTACTTCCAAAAGCTTCCTAGAATATAATCAATCCTGATACTTCTAGCTGCCATATTCCTAATGTCTCTTTTATTTATGTTACCAAAAGAAAAGTTCCTAGATTTAAACTCTGTAATGTCACATGATTAACCCCTAAACCTATTCCCATTGAGGTTTTTCTTAACTTGGTGAAATTATATATGGTAATGTCTTTCTACTCAAAAGTATCAATAAGTAGAATATATGTATTTTCACAGAATATAATCGGATGTCACAACCTTTAATTTTACCTTTTGTTATATTCAAAATATGATGAGCTGTTACTATGTTGATATTTTCATACAATTTTATGTTGATTTATTTAAGAAATACTTAAATGAAAACACTTATATGGAGGTTTTTAAGTCTTTTCCTTCAAAACTATGCATTAAATGTTCACTTTACACCAGGCACAGTTCTGAGAGCTGGAAGACGGGGGTGTGTGCCTACAACAGATCTGCATTCTCTAACATCATGAAGTTTATATTCTGTAATTAAAGAGGGGCGATAAATGAACAGACCCATACGTAATATAGTTTTAAAAAATGAAGCAGCTATTTAAAAAAATAAGCATGGTTCTAGATTCTACTTGAAGGGCAGATTAGAGCTAACTCTTTTAGATGGGTGTTCAGAAACTATTTCACAGAAAAGTGTGAGATTGGAGCAGCTCACAGACATCCTTGGGGAAGAACGTTTCTTGGCGGCAGAAGGAACAGCAAATGTAAAGACTGAGATGGGAACAGACTTCAAGGGAGTCAAAAAGGCAACATTGTTGGAGAACAGCGAACAGGATGAAAAGTAGTACCAAGTAATGGGATCAGAGAGGTAGGAGGGGGCTTTACCATGCAGGGCTTTACATGATGTATAAACTTTATTCTGTTTCTGAGGGTTGGGTGCAGAAGGCTAATAGGAGGCGAATTTCTCATTCCAAGAGCACTTTGGGGTAATAAACAGTAGAGGAGGGAGCAAGGGTGGAAATAGAAAAATTAGATAAGAGGCTATTGCAGTAATTCAAGTGAAGGATGATAGTCGATCGCTTACGACTTGCCTTGGTGAAAGGACGAAAAGTCGTGGATTTGATATGTGTTCCAAACATGGACTTACTATTAGATTGGATACGAACAATGAAGGAGAGAATCCAATGAAGACTACCATGTCATTGATCCCAAGTACTGGGTACCATTAACTTACATAAGGAAGACTGAAAAAGAACAAGTTCAGGGAAAAAATAAAGAGTTCTCTTTTTGATACATTAATTTGCAATTCCTATTAAACTTCAAAGTGAAGTTGTGAAATAGGTATTTGGGCATTTCAGACTGATACTCACAGAAGGCATCAAGGCTAGAGATAAAATCTGGGGATTTTTCATCATACACATATTTGACATCATGTGACTGGATGAGCTTTCCTTGGGAAAGAGTATATTTGGGGGGACTGAGACCTCTGGTATCCCAAAGCTTAATGTTCAGAAATATGAGAAGGGAAACTGGAATGGAGACTGGCAGAAGTGGTCAGCAGTTAAAAGGAGACCCCTGGTGCACTCCAAGAAGCTAAGGAATGGACTGTTTTGAGCCTGGGAATCATTAGTAGGGTAATTTAAACAAAGAAATGCTTAGTATTAACTTGAAGGCTACTCTGCTTTTTCTTCAACAGAGAGCTCTGCTCCAGAGACAACAAGTATGAATACCACAGACAATGGTGTCAACTGTCTATGTGCTATATGTGGGGACAGAGCGACAGGAAAGCATTATGGAGCATCAAGCTGTGATGGGTGCAAGGGCTTCTTCAGACGCAGCATACGCAAGAGTCACGTTTATTCCTGCAGGTACTTGAGACGCTCCTTTTAAGAAAGTTATCTTTAGAGGCGTTTCAAAATGGTGTGCAAGAAGTAAGGGAAGAAGATGAGTCCTTTCATATTTCTGTAACTCTACAAACAAAATCTGTAAGCTACATTAAGAGTAATATGTGGGGGCACCTGAGTGGCTCAGTTGTTAAGCTTCTGACTCTTGATTTCACCGTCACGATCTCATGGTTCATGAATTCCAGCCCTGCATTGGGATCTCTGCTGTCAGCACAGAGCCAGCCTCAGATCCTCTGTCTCCCTCTCTCTGCCCCCCCTCCGCCCCCGACTCATGCACGTGCATGCTCCCATGCTCTCTCTCTCCCACAAAAATAAATGAACATTTAAAAAAAAAAAGAATTCTTGGGGTGCCTGGGTGACTCAGTTGGTTAAGCGTCCGACTTCGGCTCAGGTCATGATCTCGTGGTCCGTGAGTTCGAGCTCCGTGTCAGGCTCTGTGCTGACAGCTCGGAGCCTGGAGCCTGCTTCGGATTCTGCGTCTCCCTCTCTCTCTGCCCCTCCCCTGCTCCTACTCTGTCTCTCTCTCTTTCTGTCTGAAAAATAAACAAAACATTAAAAAAAATTTTTTTTAAGAATTCATTAAGAAAAGAGGATATGTGGGTGCCTATGCAGGATGTGTTCCTACAGCGTGGATCTTTTTTATGAAACATTTTAGACACAAATGTATTAAAAAAACCCACATACTTACCACCCAACCTAGATCAATATAGTTGAAGCATCTAGTGAACCCACCTCCCCTATCACTTTCTCTTTCTCTCCTCTCTCCCAGAGGTGACTACTGTCTGAAATTTGGTGTTTGGCTTTTCTTTGTGTTTCTTTATTGTTTTACCACATGTTCACATACCAATAGACATATTTAAATCTATATTTAAATGGATTCCCAATCTGTGTATTTTTCTGCGTAATAATTTTATTTTCAACATCTCACAGCCTGAGTCTTTTAAAACAAAATTATAAAAGTGCAGATGATTTTGGTAGTTTGTTGATGTCAGTGAATGAAATTAAATTTTCAGTCCCAAAATTTTAAGTATATTTGTCATGCCACAATTTTGCCATTGAATTTAATGTTTTGTCTAAAACATATTTAACTGTACTGTATATGTCACATATTTCTAGCAGGCCTTTAAAAAAATAATATCTAGTTAACATCATAGTACAAGTTAGGGTTAGATGTTCCACCTTGAGTGTTCAGAATGACAGTTCTTTTTTTTTTTTTTTTAATGTTTATTATTTATTCTTGAGAGAGAAAGAGAGAGCACAAACTGGGGAGGGGTGGCGAGAGAGAAAGGGAGACACAGACTCTGAAGCAAGCTCCAGGCTCTGAGCTGTCAGCACAGAGCCTAATGTGGGGCTCAAACTCACAAACTGTGAGATCATGACCTGGGCTGACGTCGGCCGTGGTTAACCCACTAAGCCATGCAGGCATCCCAAGAATGACAGTTCTTGAGTGCAGATTAGGTCTCTTAAATGTGAACTATTAAAGAATGGCTGATGGTAAGAGAAAAATATCAATGCTTGCTCTGTTGATGAAAAGCTTGTATAGAAAAGCTATGTTACTTTAGGAAAAATTAGACCTTTAGGAAAAAATTAACTCTCTCACAATATGGTGCAACCTGATTTCTAGGGATCTGGAAAAAGTTAATAACTCTCTGAATAGCTAACTAGTATTCTCCAGTAATTTTTCTAGGAGGGCTTAAAGTTGGTTTAAAAAATGTGAATACCCTACGTTAAAATCTTCTTGATAAACAAAAATATATACATAGTTAGATGACTCTTGCTTTTATATATTTCAAAACTCTAGAGGTAAAAAATAGACCAAGTAAATTTCCTTCATTAAAATGTTTTTCTCTGATTACATTAAATATTGAGTGCTTTTACAAAATTAACAGCTAAAATAAATACAAAATTACACGTATTGTAATCAAAATTACAATATATTTTTGAGTCATGTGTTCTGTTAAAGGTGTAATACATACAAATGAAAAATGGTGTGATCCAACAGACTTGTAGGAATCAAAGAACATCAGCACCACGGGCTTCCAAGGTTCCCTCCCTTATTGGACGGGAAAAGTGAGAAAGGAGTGTTCCCGTAGCAACTTTTGGAATTTAAAAAAATATTCCCATCACATATAGAGTTTAACTCCTCACACCTTCCCAACATGAGTATTGCTGCCAACTTAGCCTTCTTTACATATTTTGGCATTAAGCAAATGCTATGATTTTCCATTTGGAAAATAGTTATTATTATAATGATGAAAGTGTAGGACCATGAAGGTTTCCTAAGCTCAGATTTTGCTGGTCTCAAATTTATCCATTTCCTCAGATGTGCAAATTTCATTTCCACTCTTAACTCTTCCTTACATTAAAGTTGGGCTTTCCTTCCCAAAGCACTTTGTTTTTGTTTTGTTTTGTATATATATATGGGTGTGTGTGTGTGTAAATGTTTATTTATTTTGAGAGAGAGAGAGAGAGAGAGAGAGAGTGTGTGTGAACAAGGGAGGGGCAGAGAGAGAAAAACAGAATCTGAAGCAGGCTCCAGGCTCTGAGCTGTCAGCACAGAGCCCAACGGGGGGCTCATGCTTACAAACTGCAAGATCATGACCTGAGCCGAAGTCAGAGGCTTAACTGACTGAGCCACCCAGGCACCCCTGTTTTGTTTTGTTTTTTAATTAGGCTCCACGTCCAGCATGGAGCCCAATATGGGCTTGAACTCACAACCCTGAGGTCAGGACTTGAGGTAGATCAAGAATCAGATGCTTAACCGACTGAACCATTCAGGCACTCCCCTCCCAAAGCACTTTAAATTACTGTTTCAATACTTCTCACATTATGGTTGTTTTGGGTTTTTTTGTTTGTTTGTTTTGTTTTATTATGGCTGTTTGCAAATTTGTATGTATACTCTGTTAGACTCTAGTTTCCCTGAATAGAGGAGACAGGTAATATTCCTTTTTTTAAACTCTCTACACCAGGATCTTGTACAGGTGTTTAATAAAAATGTTTATTCAGTTTTTTCACTAATGTTAATTGGGTGTGTTTTCCTCTTGTATTTATTGCTAATCCAGTTCCCTCTCCTGAAGCCTCCTCAGCCATGCATTCCCAAGTGAACAATTCTTTTCTTCTCACTCTGAAAATATCTCTCTTCTGACTCAATTCATTTATAGTAGGCTTTATATTCATTCGATTTAAAGTAGCTACCCATCATTTTCAGAAGTAATATCTTCTTTTATTGATCACAAAGTAGTTCTTTTATTCCCATCATTAATAATCAGCCACAAATAATCAGTAATATACCAATACATGTGGGCAATTTTATGATAGAATTTTGTTATTATTTTATCATTTTGTTATTATTATTAGAAAACATTATTATTTTACTGTATGATTGATATTTGCCCCAAAGCCTTAAAAATACCTTCTCACAACAACTTTTTACTGCAGCTCCTTCCTATTGGACAACTGTAAATTAATTTGGGAATGTTAAATAATATCCCCAAGTCCTACCAAGAGCGAATGGTGGGTGCACATGGGTGGTTCAGTCGGTTGAGCGTCCGACTCTTGGTTCAGCTCAGGTCATGATCTCACTCTTTGTGAGTTCGAGGCCCGAGTCGGTCTCTACGCTGACAACACAGAGCCTGCTTGGGATTCTCTCTCCCTCTTTCTCTGTCCCTCTTCCACTCACTATCTCTGTCTCTCTCTCAAAATAAATAAATAAACTTAAAGAAAAAAAAGAGAGTGAATGATGGACCTGAGAATCAAGCTCACATCTAATTCCAGAGACTGTATTTTTCTCTTTTTTCAAGTGTACAACACAGTTTTGAGTATGTTCCCAGAGTTGTGTAACCATCACTTCAACCAACTTAGAACACTTTTTGTCACCATGCAAAGAGACAATATACCCTTCAGCAGTCACCCCCTCCCCCCATTTCCCTAACTCCCTCCCCTCCAATGATAGGCAACTACTAACCCACTTTCTATTTGTATAGATTTGCCTTTTCTGGACACTTGATATAAATTAAATTACAGACACACCTAACACTGTATTGTGCTACACAGATATTGTGTTTTTTACAAATCGAAGGTTTGTGGCAACCCTGTGTTGAGTAAATCTGTTGGCACCATTTTCCCAACTTTGTGTCTGTGTGTCGCATTTGGGTAATTCTTCACAATATTTCAAACTTTTTCATGATTATTACGTTTGTTATGGTGATCAGTGATTACAACTCATTGAAAGTTCAGATAATGCTTAGCAGTGTTTATCAATAAAGTATTTTTTTTTTAGGTTTATTTATTTGAGAGGAAGAGAGAGTGCAAGTGGGAGAGGGGCAGAGAGAGAGGGAAAGAGAGAGTCCCAAGCAGGCTCCACACTGTCAGTGCAGAGCCTGATGCGGGGCTCAATCTCACAGATCATGAGATCACAACCTTGGCTGAAATCAAGAGTCAGTCGCCTAACCGACTGAGCCACCAAGGCGCCTCAGCAACAAAGTATTTTTAATTAAGGTACTACATCGCTATTTTAGATTTTAGACAATGCTGTGGCACACTTTACAGACTACAGTATAGTGTAAACATAACTCTTATATGCACTGGGAAAGCAAGAAATTTCATTTGACTCACTTTATTATGATACTTGCTTTATTGTGGTGGTATGAAACAGCAGTCTGTCTCAGGTATGCCTGGGTATAATATGTAGCCTTTGTGTCTGACTTCTTTCTCTTAGCATAGTGTTTTCAAAGTTCATCTGTGTCGTAACATATATCAGTCCTCCATTCCTGTTTATTGCCAAACAATAATAGGTATTGTGTCTGTGTACCACATTTTATTGATCTGTTCATCGGCTGATGGGCATTTGGTCTGTCCCTGCACTTTGGCTATTGTGAATAATGGTGGTGTGGACATTTATGTACAAGTTTTTGTGTGAACATATGCTTTCATTCTTTTGTGTATATACCCAGGAGTGTAATTGCTGGGTCATAGAGTAACTCTAACGTTTAACTTTTCTCAAAAAACTACCCAACTTTCTTCCCAAGCAGCTCCATCATTTTATATTACAAAAAGCATGTATTAAAAAAAAAAAAGCAAAGTATGAGGGCTCCAGTTTTCCCCACATCTTCATCAACACTTGTTATTGTCTGTTTTTTCGTTTTTTCCCCCTAATTATAGCCATTTTAGTGAGTGTGATGTAGTACCCAATTATACAGAGACTACGCTCAATGCTGTGCCTCTGGTTATGTAACTGAGCAGTTACAGCAATTTCAATTGCATGTGAGGCACATTTAAAATTAATAGGAAAATATTTAAAGAGAGCAAAGCATGAAAGGAGCAGAGGAATGAAGTCCTGATATATTCTCCATTACACTGAAACCATTTAGTAATAAGCAATTAGAATTCACATGTCAAAGATTTTTAAACCAGATTTGGCTTTCATGACTCATGATTGAAGTGGTAATGTATACCGGGGAGAAGTGAGATATCATTCGGTTTTATTTTACTGTAAAGACTGCATGAGAGGTGAGGCCTTTATTTCCACATTTTATTCATCTGTTCATCAGCTGATGGGCATTTCCATGCACATGCTGATCACTGACTGGAAATGTCGCAGATAATTGTTCTTATACATTCTTCCTTTTGGGCCACACTTGACCATACTTATTCAAGTTTTATTTATCTGTTTATTTGTGTGTTTTTCGAATAAGTAAATAGTTGTCTGCAAGCTAATCTTTCTTTGTTTGATGTTATAGGTTCAGTCGGCAATGTGTTGTTGACAAGGACAAAAGGAATCAATGTAGATATTGTCGATTAAGAAAGTGTTTTAGAGCAGGAATGAAAAAAGAAGGTAATAATATATATATACATATAATATATATGTAATAACATATATAATGACAATTATTTAAGCAAAAGTGTTAAAAAATATACATCTTCATTTAATCACAATAACCTTTTCACCTGTGTTCTGAATTGCCTAAATGAAGAATCTATAATTCCTTGAGTGTAAGAATTTACCCAAGAACACTGACACCTAGTCTCTGATGACTGTCTGATTCTAGAAACTATTATCTCTATTACTGTCTTATCCCTGGAAACAAAATTATCATCTAAATAATATTCCAATACCACGTTCCAAAGATAAATGTCAAAATTGATTAATAGGTTGAAGTTACAAATGTATTTTTAAACACATATTTATTGTCAATAGCAACTGAATATCTTTATTCATTTCATCAACATTGACTAAACATGAGCTTTTTGCTCATTCATTTGTTTATTTAAGAAATATTTATTGAGCACTTCTTTCTAAAAATTGTTCATGGCGTTAAGGCTGCAGCGGTGAACACAACAGAAAAAAAGAGTCCTTCCTCTCAGGGAGCTTACATTCTATTGAGGAACAGAGAATATGGAGTAGATACTCTATTTTAGTGTGCATTAATTGCATTTCAAACATAGTAAATAATCTAATTATACTATCCTACATTCTAAATATGGTTATTTATTTTTTATGTTTATTTATTTCGAGAAGAGAGAGACAGCGAGAGCAAGCACAAATGGGGGAGTGGCAGAGGGAGAGGGAAAGACAGAGAATCCCCAAGCAGCCCCCCTTAGCACAGAGCCCAACATGGGTCTTGAACTCACCAACTGTGAGATAGACTTGAGCAGAGATCAAGAGTCCAATGCTTAACCGACTGAGCCATCCAGGCACGCCCCCTAAATATGGTTAATTCAGAAACAAATCTGGGGGATTTGTTGGGATGAGCCTCTGCAAGATTTTATACTTATTCAGTTTTGTCACAGGCTTATGCCTATCATAGACAAAGAAATATTTTTCAGAACTATTTTACAAACCATAAAAATTAAATCAGGTGAATACACTACAGAAGTATACCTATCTTGAACATAACTCATTTTTTCTTTGTCACAATATTTTAAAGAGACAAAAAATTCCATTAGTTTCATTCAGACTGCTAATCTCAAAAAAAAGGCAAAATAAAGTTTACAGAACTAAGGGAGAAGCACTTTGTCATTACAAAATGACTTGTTTCTAATGGCATATTCAGTAGTTTATGGGATTAATTATATACTCTGTCAGTCAACTTCACCTATTTCTACATGAACCCCAGCATTACTCCTACAAAAGTATAAGCAAGTCTCCATCCTGTATTTCCTTTAAGAGTGGACACGCTTTGAAATAAAATTACTTTCAAAAATAGTTAAATCATGTCTTCTATTGCTCATAGAATAATGCCTTGTTGTTTTTTTTTTTCCTACATAGACTAGGAAGTAGCTTTTGGGTTTCAAAGTAGATATATTTCTCTTATTTACAGTAATAGCATAATATCAAAGTTAGTTAGATGGAAACATATATAAACATGGTTTTATGTCAAAAATGATAGCAGTAAGAAGATTACAAATGTTCAGAATTTCTTTTGGCATGTTTCCAAGGGTTGATCATGTAAATGAAATTCATGAAATCATAGCTTACATTTTAATTTTTTATCTCCACATATGCATTTCCACATGAGTCAGTCTGGGCTACAAATCAATGACAATTTCTGTGGGAGAAAAAAAGGAGTAAGCTACCAGTAAATATGATTTTAAAATAAAATATTAATGATTCACTCTAACTTAAACACCACTCACTCTTAAAGGCAAAAGTCCAGTATATTCTCTTCCAAATTAATGAGTTGGTGGTTAATAGTACGTTTGGGTAGATAGTAGATTTTGGCATAGGAACTGATGAATCTCTTTAGTATTAAGGAGAATAATTGCATAAAAAATTCTAATAGTTTAATGTCTTAGCTCTCCAGCAATACAGAGTAGCATATTGATCTAAAAAGATTTAAGGACTATAGGCCTTGTTTTTGTTCTTTTTGGTTAACAGAAGATAAGTTTATCTCCTAAGTTTTAAACACTAACTTTGATATTTGACTTGTATTTTTCTTTGTATGACACGTATACAAGGTAATACTCCCTTGTTCACTCTTCCTTATGTTTATTTTTTTTTAATTTTTTTTTAACGTTTATTTATTTTTGAGACAGAGAGAGACAGAGCATGAAGGGGGGAGGGGCAGAGAGAGAAGGAGACACAGAATCGGAAGCAGGCTCCAGGCTCTGAGCCATCAGCCCAGAGCCTGACGCGGGGCTCGAACTCACAGACTGAAAGATCGTGACCTGAGCTGAAGTCAGACGCTTAACCGACTGCGCCACCCAGGCGCCCCACACTCTTCCTTATGTTTAAAATGTAGTTTTTAATAAGGAATTTGGCTCTCTCTTAGAAGCTTTTTGTATAATACTTAAGAAGTCTTCATCTTTCCAAAATGCTGAATGTTCAAAACCTCATTCTTCTCGGGAGAGACCCCTTGCTGCAACTTTTGCTTTATTAATGTTAGTAAACTGTCCCAAGGACATGGTTTCACAAGAGATTATAAGATTGCAAGCTTAAATTCGCCTTCACTAAATAAATTTAATTTCCATTTTGGCTAGTGTTTAAGGAAAAAAAAACGAATATGGAAGTTTCAAAATCTATGAGTCATATCTTCTAACAGTGGATACACTCTCTGACTTGGTCAATCTTATGGCGATACTCTTCATCTACTTATCTTATGGTTTTATTAACTTTGAGAGAATGGAAAGTCATCCTGTTATACAGCGTGGCTGAACTGGCTGACCCAACACTTTGTGACACGCATGCAACCATGAAGTTTCAAAAGGCAGTATTTTATGAGCTCTATTGACAGGCCTGGCTTTCTACTTTTTTAAAAGCAGTACAGAATGAAACATATTTTCAGTCACACTTCCCCCCTCTGTCTTAGCCCCTTCCCCAGTCTTTAAGAAATATCCATTTTTACCTTTTATTACTATTTTTTAATCTTTAAACTGTATGTCCTGACACGGACTGAAGACAACTGACCAGTGAATACTGTGATTTTCTTCCCTAGCTGTGCAAAATGAACGTGATCGAATAAGCACCAGAAGGAGCACATTTGATGGCAGCAACATCCCCTCCATTAACACACTGGCACAGGCAGAAATTCGGTCTCGCCAGGTATGCAATGCACACCGGTACTCAATCCTGTTTAAAGGAATCAAATGTCTGTTTAGGCATAATTCTAAAATAATCTACGTTCCTTTACATGTGCTCACTACTTAAATCAGTTGCAGTTTTACTTTGAAAGTATTAGGTGGACTGTTGACTTAATTTTGACTTTCCCTGGACAACTTCCTGTTTTTAAACAGAAAAAAAACAAAAACCGAAATGCATTTCAGTGCACTATTGTTCAATAAAAGTTAGCTTATGAGGTTGACTTAAAATTCTGAATGAGGAGCACAGTGTTCTGGGGGCACTGTCTTGTTTCACTGATTAAATCTGTAAAGTTGGTTACTATGGCTTTTTGGGAGTTTGGTTGAGACCTATCATCAGAGCTTGCTTCCTTGAAAATGTTTTCTGGACTCAAGAACTCATCTTGGCATCAGCTTTGGAAACAAGTATTTAAGAGAAGAGCCAGAATTCAGAAGCCAATGGAGAAAGAGTTTATTATTTTAAACTTCTAGAATGAGAATATCAGTTCCAAAGTTTAAAAAATGTCTGTCATTAGTTATATACATAAAAATAAATCGTTTAAAATTAAGATGAAGAAACCTTTTGAAGACAGTTTATTTTGGCATTGCTGCATTAGAAAAGTTAATGGTATTTTTCTATTGTAAAGCAAATTATGAAATAGCTAACTATTAATCAGGTCCTATAACGAGTCAGTGCAACTACTTTCGTTTTTAATAGCATGAGAGTAGTATGATGAGGCTAACATCACCATTATCATCAGTATTTGAAGATTACTTTATAGTCGTATAGAGCATTTATGAAATGGCTTGAAGGGAAGCTGTGAGGAAATAAACATACACATAGAAAGACATGTATATCACACAGACACATATTCAAAAATTAGGTTTATAAGGACTTTTATAAAGAGATTTTCTTTAGTAGAAAAGCATTTTGAAGCCACTTATATTTTATATAGTTCAAAATTATATATAGTTTGAAAACTTTTTCATTCCATGTTAAGCTTTTCAATGTTGCTGAGTCAAAAGTTGGTTTCTTAATTTTATGTTGATGGGCTTTTATTTACTGCAGTTCTGGCTTCTCGTCTAAATCTTTTCTCCTCAGTTTGGTAAACTGTATCCACTGGAAACGTTTTCTTCGGATATTTTTAAAAGTTAAAGGTGGGCTTTCTTAGTGGAAATATCATTTTTTAATTAAAAACAAAATCTCAGAGTGTATTTCAGGTGAATACTGCATATCTTCCTGTATAGTCATTTTGAATTAGGAAACTCCCTGAAAGTTGAGTAACTTATTTTATGGGTTTGCCAGTAAAAGAAGCTAGTGCTCCCAGAGCCATGGTACCGTGCAGTGAATGTTTTCAATTTAACTTGTACTGGTTGGTATTTTTTTTTTCTCAATTTTAAAATGTTTCATATATTTCAAGATACTGTGGCAATGATAGTGTCCACTTCAAAGGTGTTTACTTATTGGAATCATAGAAAAAAGGGAAATGGTACTCAGGTGTTCTTTGAAATGATAAATTAATGTAATCTTCTTAATGCCAGATCTCAGTCTCAAGCCCTGGAGCAAGCACTGACATAAATGTTAAGAAAATTGCAAGTATCAGTGATGTCTGCGAATCTATGAAGCAGCAGCTCTTAGTCTTGGTGGAATGGGCTAAATATATCCCCGCCTTCTGTGAGTTACCGCTGGATGACCAGGTATAAGTTAAAGATTTTACGAATGCTTTCAGAAATGATTTTTGAACTTTGCCCAGTTTATGTGTTTTTTAAATTATATTTAAAATAGGTTTACCATAGTTGACAAGTTAAATTATCTTGTGAGGGAAAGATTGGCTTTCTTGTCCAGTCACCTTGTTCTATTAAGAGGCACAACTGGGGGCGCCTGGGTGGCGCAGTCGGTTAAGCGTCCGACTTCAGCCAGGTCACGATCTCGCGGTCCGTGAGTTCGAGTCCCGCATCAGGCTCTGGGCTGATGGCTCAGAGCCTGGAGCCTGTTTCCGATTCTGTGTCTCCCTCTCTCTCTCTGCGCCTCCCCCATTCATGCTCTGTCTCTTTCTGTCCCAAAAATAAATAAACGTTGAAAAAAAAAAATAAATAAATAAAAAATTAAAAAAAAAAAAAAAAAAAAAAAAAAGAGGCACAACTGTTTAACTTCTGTGTTAGGGGTCTTGCAAATTTATTAGTTGGGTGAAGTTGAGGAAGACACTGATCTTCCCTCTTGGAGTTGAAAAAGCTTAAGTGAAGAAGAAAAACAGGATAGCAAGTAACTGCCATTGTGAGACAAATGTCTGGGAGGGAAAAGGTATACTCTCGTGTCTTGGTGTATCTTGGAAGACGCCATATAAAATTTCATGGAAATACCAGGCCACTCCTAGATAGAAACCTCACAGGTTGTGTTGGTGTCTTGGTAGGAACTCTATGCAATTAACATAAAATTTTGCCTGTCATGTTGTCAATTCTATCCTAGCATTTACTGTATAAAAATATGGGTTCGGCAAAAGCATCTCTAGAATCATGCTCTGAAGTCTACAGATTTCAATAGTATTTCGGACACGATAAATTTTTCCTAATACATATATTTTGGTGTGTTGTCATATATACATTAAGACATTTTAATGAATAGTTAAGAATTTTAATTTCCTAGTCTGAAAATTAGATTATTAGCTTCAGATTCATTTTTAATGCCTCCATTTAAATAGTTTATAATGTTTTGTAGATGCATATAATTTGAAAATTTTTAATTCCCCACACTGAGTAAACCATGATATGTATTATGCCCAGTGTATATTTGTACACCCTCTGGCCATGTTCTTTATCACTGATATACAAAAACAAACAATTAAAGGGAAAGGTGCATTTTGATTGTTTAAAAATCAGAGAAGGGCAAAATATTTATACAACCAGAACAAAAAGTGATCATAGGAAGTCAGAAGTTATATTTCTAGGACAGGTGAAATCCTGGTGACCAAAAAATAAAAAAATAAAAAAGTACTATGAAATCTGAAATCATTCTTAAAATGTTCTGTAACTGCCTTCCTGGTATGAGTCATGGTTATTGACATGTCATAAAGATAGCTAAGCTCAGAAGGTTATTTCAGAGTGAATAATGCTAAATTGCTAAAACATACGTGTCTCACCCCAAGCCATATAAGTAGGTTACGTTATTTATCAGTTTTATATTTTTATTATCACTCCTCTTTAAAAGTTGCTGACTTATGTGTGAAGGCAATGATTTAAAAATTGGAAAATTAAAATCTAGTAACCTGTCAAAAATGGTTTTTATTTGCTAAATGACGCTTGAAAACTAACAATATAACATTACTAGCCTTGGACGGGCAAATGTCCAGTGTGGTTAAGGCATTAGAGAAGTAGCTTTCAGTTGCATTAAATATTACATTATTTTATTGAATCCCCTCAGGACCTCTGACATAAATGTTATTATCTCCACTTAACAATTTTTAAAACTGATCCTAGATCAGTTAAATTCACTCAGAAAATTCATCAAACGAATATTTATTGGGACTACGGTTCCATTTTAGGTTCTGTGACGATCTGGCAGTAAAAATACAGACTCATCATGAGTCTCATAAAGTGTGCACTCTATTTGGGAGAGACAGACAATAAAAAAGATACAGATTATGAGTAAGTTAATTCTAGGTGGGGATAAGTTCTATAAAATGGAATGGGGTGAGTTGTAGAATGACTGTGTTGGAATGGCAAGACGTACTTAAAATTGGGGATCAGTGACTTTTCTTGAGACCTGAATGACAAGGGACCAAACATACCAACATCTGAGGACAAGACATTCCAGGGATAGGAACAGCATGTTCAAAGGCTCTGAGGCAAGTTGAAATAATGAGTGCAGAGAAAAGAGAACAAGAGAACAAGGGATATCATAAGCTGAGATCAGAGAAGGGGGGGGGGGGAAGGGTAGGGGGGAGGGGAAAGAGTGGGGGAGGACAAACCATTGTGCTGTTACCTGGGAGGCCATTGTTAATGACTTTGGGTTTTATTGTAAAGGCAATTAGAAACCAGTGAGGAGTTTTCAGGAGAGGGATGATAGTAAGTGACTATTGTTTCGCAAAAGTTATCTGGGAAGCTCTGTCAAGAAGGATTTAGGATGGAGGAACCAGAAGGGAAGCAAGAATCAACCTATTAGCTCTGTGGAGTGCATTGTGGCAGGCAAGATGAAGAATGGCAAAGGCTCGGGCTGGGGTGGTAGCTATGGAGAAGCAGTACCCAGATTTGCTGTACAACTAGAAAGGAATCAAAATGGGCTTTGGATTCTGACGTGAACAAGCATTTTAGATGAGCAGACCATTTAGTAAGATGATGAAGATATTGGAGAAACATTACTTTGATGTTTTATATTTGGAATGCTTCCTAGTCTTCCTAGAGGTGATGGCAAGTAGACAGTTGAGCATATGCATAAAGCTCAGTTGAAAGCTTAGTGCAATTAGCTTCAGTCTACAAAGTGTCAGCAATGAGGTTATCCATCCTCTTCTTAGTTTGCCACAAGTCCTTGCTATGCTTTTGTTTATTCAGCCTATTATGTGTAATAACAGAGTGTTTTTTACGTATGTTTTCTTATTTGGTCCTCATGACTACCTTTGAGATTTTTATCACTACCTCCATTTGACAGATGAAAACAATTGAGTCCCAAACATACTGGTTAACTTATCTAAGATTCAACAGGTATGACCAGGCAGCATTTGAACTCTGTTTGATTCTATTTCACTCCAGATCTATTTTGTTTGTTTGTATTAACTTCTAAGCTTTAGAAATTATGAAAAGTAAAACTCTATTCACATGCTGAAATAGAAAAATAGAAGGCTTAATGATGGCAAGCATCTATGAATATTATGGTTTATTAAAACCAAAAAAAAAGGTCCCAGGCTTAAAGAGCACTGAATTAATCAGATACATATTATACCATCTTTTAATCATTATATTTTATAATTAATTGTTAAACTTGAAATTTTTCATTAAGGTGGCACTGTTGAGAGCTCACGCAGGGGAACATTTACTGCTTGGAGCGACAAAGAGATCCATGGTGTATAAAGATATTTTGCTTTTGGGTAAGTTTTTTTTTTTTTTTTTTTAATATAAGAAGAAATTATGCATGCTTCATCTTTACACAGGATCTATTCTGTATGTAGCAAGCATTCAAGACACTGTCAAATGGTACTCTCATTTCACAAATTGGATTTAATTAATTATATCCTCATTCAAGACCCTATGTTTCCTTGACTTCATTGCAGCGAAGTTCAGAGGGCATTGAGATGTTTCGGGTACATTAACATTTAAAAATAAGAGTTGGAGAGGGGCACCTGGTTGGGTCAGTTGGTAAGCATCTGACTTTGGCTCAGGTCATGATCTTGTGGTCTGAGAGTTCAAGCCCCACATGGGGGTCTATGCTGACAGCTCAGAGCCTGGAGTCGGCTTCAGATTTTGTGTCTCCCTCTCTCTCTTCCCCTTCCTCTCTCACACTTTGACTCTCTCTCTCATAAATAAATAAACATTAAAAATTTTTAAAAATATAAGTTGGAGATGGTGGTCAAAAGGTACAAACTTCCTTGGGGCGCCTGGGTGGCTCAGTCAGTTAAGCGTCCGACTTCAGCTCAGGTCATGATCTCGTGGTCCGTAAGTTCGAGCCCCGCGTTGGGCTCTGGGCTGATGGCTCAGAGCTTGGAGCCTGCAGCCTGCTTCCGATTCTGTGTCTCCCTCTCTCTCTGCCCCTCCGCCGTTCATGTTCTGTCTCTCTCTGTCTCAAAAATAAATAAAACATTAAAAAAAAATTTTTTTTAAAAAAGGTACAAACTTCCAGTTACAAGTCAAATAAATACTATGGATATGATGTACAACATGATGACTAGAGCTAACACTTGCAGTATAATATGTGTGGACATTGTTAAGAGTGTAAATTCTAAGCATTTTCATTACAAGGGGATTTTTTTCCTTCTGTTTTCATTGTATCCATGAGAAGATGGACATTAATTGAACCTACCATGGTAATCATCTCACAATATATGTAAATCAAACCGTCATGCTGTCCTTCTTAAACTTATACAGTGATGTATGTCAATTATTTCTCAATGAAACTGGAGGGAAAAGATTTAAAAATAAAAGAGAAATGTTGCTCAATAAACATAATAATGAAGTATCTTTAAATCCTATCAGGACAAATAACTGGTGATTTATGTGACCACTTTATTGGAGTCTCAGTTTTGTTTCCAACTCCTTCAGTGGCTGCTTAATACTTATAACTTGTTTTATACACTTCCAAGGAACATGTCTATTTCCTATGATCTCATTGCCTATGATATGATGCAAAATCCCCAGTTAAAAAAATTATTTGGTGGGGCGCCTGGGTGGCGCAGTCGGTTAAGCGTCCGACTTCAGCCAGGTCACGATCTCGCGGTCCGTGAGTTCGAGCCCCGCGTCAAGCTCTGGGCTGATGGCTCAGAGCCTGGAGCCTGTTTCCGATTCTGTGTCTCCCTCTCTGTCTGCCCCTCCCCCGTTCATGCTCTGTCTCTCTCTGTCCCCCAAAAAATAAATAAACGTTGAAAAAAAAATTTATAAAAAATTAAAAAAAAAAATTATTTGGTGACTATGTCTGAAAATCCTGATAGTTAAGTAGTAGTGCTGGAAGAGACAAAGTAGGATGGCAGGTTGAATGGGGGAAGAAGACACAAGGGAAAGCTTTTGTCTTCCTTAAGCAATTGCTTCCATCCACCCACCTTACTTACCTTTTAAAATTAGTTTTCCTGTTGAGAGAGTTGAGATGGCTGTAATGATTATTATCTCCACTTCTCTCTAACTGTGTGAAATGATGACTAGATTGCTCATTATGTCTTTGTGTTAGATATTTTAACCCAAAATAGGAATAAATATAATATGATATATTTTTCACATATAATATGATATAGCTAATATAATAGATATAGCTAATATCTATTGAGGACTTACTATGCAAGATGCATTCTCTAAGTGCTTTACATATAAATACATGCTATCTCATTTAATCCTCATGATAACCCTAAGGGATAGGTACGTACTTTTATTCTGCAGGTGAGGAAATGCAGGCAGAGAAAGTTAACTTAAGGTCACAAAGCTAGTAAGGGATAGAGCCAGGATTCTAAACCACATAATGTGACTGCAGAGACAATGCTCTTAGATTCTATTAAACACTCTCCTGCATTTATAAGACTGCTATAATACTGCTCTCATTATAGATTGAATACAGTATACTTAAAAACTCAAATGTATTTGCTACCTATTTCTAAATTGTTTTACCCTGAATAATTAGGTAAACTAACTTTTCATAAGAGCAAGACTATATTTCTTTAGATCTTTTTACATGTTGTTACACTGAAGATTGTCTTTGCCTGCAATGAAAGAATTCAGAATATTGACTTCTTATAAAATCAGAAAATAACAATTTAGCTGTTATCTTAGGAGCTCTAATAACTTCTAGTTTCTAATATTTTCAAAGCTATACTATTTGTCACTTACAGCCAGAGACGTTCTAAATTGGAGCGTCCTTAGGGATTAGGGAGTCTAGTCTCTGTTCAATTTCTGAACTTTCTTGAATTCATCTACTTAGGCCTGTTAAAGTTGTGTTTCAAAAGTTGTTACACCGACATATACCTAGACCACTAAAGGAGTCCTCTTTTTATCCACTGTAAGCAAGAAAGTTTCTTTAGGTTTTGTGTTACGCTCATTAATGATTAAGACACTAATAGATAACTGACATAGTGGAAGGGTAATCATTATATTTTGTTTCTCTCCTGTCAATTATTAGCTTGTTATTAGTCTGCACTTTTGTGTTATCACTAGTGACTGAGTCTGTTAAAATGCATGTGATCATATTATCAATGTCATTTATCCTTGACGTGTTCTTAAGTTTTTCTTTCTTTTTTTTTTAATATGAAATTTATTGTCAAACTGGTTTCCATACAACACCCAGTGCTCATCCCAACAGGTGCCCTCCTCAATACCCATCACCCACCATCCCCTCCCTCCCACCCCCCATCAACCCTCAGATTGTTCTCAGTTTTTAAGAGTCTCTTATGTTTTGGCTCCCTCCCTCTCTAACCTTTTTTTTTTTTTTCTTCCCCTCCCCCATGGTCTTCTGTTAAATTTCTCAGGATCCATATAAGAGTGAAAACATATGGTATCTGTCTTTCTTTGTATGGCTTATTTCACTCAGCATAACACTCTCCAGTTCCATCCACGTTGCTACAAAAGGCCATATTTCATTCTTTCTCATTGCCACGTAGTATTCCATTGTGTATATAAACCACAATTTCTTTACCCATTCATCAGTCGATGGATATTTAGGCTCTTTCCATAATTTGGCTGTTGTTGAAAGTGCTGTTATAAACATTGGGGTACAAGTGCCCCTATGCATCAGCACTCCTGTATCCCCTGGGTAAATTCCTAGCAGTGCTATTGCTGGGTCCTAGGGTAGATCTATTTTTAATTTTTTGAGGAACCTCCACACTGTTTTCCAGAGCGGCTGCACCAGTTTGCATTCCCACCAACGGTGCAAGAGGGTTCCCGGTTCTCCACATCCTCTCCAGCATCTATAGTCTCCTGATTTGTTCATTTTGGCCACTCTGACTGGTGTGAGGTGATATCTGAGTGTGGTTTTGATTTGTATTTCCCTGATGAGGAGCGACGTTGAGCATCTTCTCATGTGCCTGTTGGCCATCTGGATGTCTTCTTTAGAGAAGTGTCTATTCATGTCTTCTGCCCATTTCTTCACTGGATTATTTGTTTTTTTGTGTGTGGAGTTTTGTGGGTTCTTTATAGATTTTGGATACTGGCCCTTTGCCTGATATGTCATTTGCAAATATCTTTCCCCATTCCGTCGGTTGCCTTTTAGTTTTCTTCATTGTTTCCTTGGCAGTGCAGAAGCTTTTCATCTTGATGAGGTCCCAATAGTTCATTTTTGCTTTTATTTCCCTTGCCTTTGGGGATGTGTCAAGTAAGAAATTGCTGTGGCTGAGGTCAGAGAGGTTTTTTTCCTGCTTTCTTCTCTAGGGTTTTGATGATTTCCTGTCTCGCATTCAGGTCCTTTATCCATTTTGAGTTTATTTTTGTGAATGTTGTAAGAAAGTGGTCTAGTTTCATCCTTCTGCATGTTGCTGTCCAGTTCTCCCAGCACCATTTGTTAAGGAGACTGTCTTTTTTTCCATTGGATATTCCTTCCTGCTTTGTCAAAGATTAGTTGGCCATACTTTTGTGGGTCTAATTCTGGGATTTCTATTCTATTCCATTGGTCTATGTGTCTGTTTTTGTGCCAATACCATGCTGTCTTGATGATGACAGCTTTGTAGTAGAGGCTAAAGTCTGGGATTGTGATGCCTCCAGCTTTGGTCTTCTTCTTCAAAATTACTTTGGCTATTCGGGGTCTTTTGTGGTTCCATACAAATTTTAGGATTGCTTGTTCTAGCTTCGAGAAGAATGCTGGTGCAATTTGATTGGGATTGCATTGAATGTGTAGAGAGCTTTGCAGTATTGACATTTTAACAATATTTATTCTTCCAATCCACTACTGAAAGAAAGTACTATTCCTATTCCTTCAAGGGAAGAAACGTTTAAAATATTTATTTGTGAAAACTTAAATCATATCTGACAATCTTTTGTTGGGGTGTGCTGATCTTTTTTTTTTTTTTTTTCCTCCTAGGAAACAACTACGTAATTCACCGCAACAGCAGTGAAATTGAGATCAGCCGCGTGGCCAACCGGGTTCTAGACGAGTTGGTACGACCATTTCAAGAAATTCAGATTGATGACAATGAATATGCTTGTTTGAAGGCAATTGTATTTTTTGATCCAGGTTTGTTTTCAGATTTCCATTAAACAACAATTAAAATGAAAATTAACCATTATTTAATATTGGAATGTTTTCTCTCACACTCTAGCAAGATGCGATCTCTTAGATTGCCCCTTTTCTTCCTTTCTTAGATGCAAAAGGGCTAAGCGACCCGGTAAAGATTAAGAACATGCGGTTCCAAGTGCAGCTCAGTTTGGAGGACTACATCAATGACAGGCAATATGACTCCCGGGGGAGGTTTGGAGAGCTGCTCTTGCTCCTGCCCACGCTGCAGAGCATCACCTGGCAAATGATTGAGCAAATACAATTCGTTAAACTTTTTGGGATGGTTAAAATTGACAACTTACTTCAGGAAATGTTACTGGGTGGTGAGTACATATAAGAATTTATTATTTATTAGCATTGCAGTCTGTAGTAGGTTGACTTGTTTGTTTGTTTATTTATCTTCCTCCAAGTTTTTTTATTTTATTTTATTTATTTGAATTCAACTTAGTTAGCATACATAGGTAGTATTGGTTTCTGGAGCAGAATATATTTATTTTTTGTCTGTGACATAGTGGATTCATTTTTTTTTTTTTTTAACATTTAGAAAGTCTGCAAAACCCATTTGATGGAGACAAAAATACTTGAACATATTGAAATCCTCATTCTTACTAGTCTCTGCCATCTTTGTCCCACGCAGTTCTTCTTGCCTCAGTCTATCCTTTCAAATATGGTGAATAGAAATGGATTTTTTATTTTTAGGACTCCTAGGGGTGTATTATATTTTTCTATGCCATGACTCCTTTAAAAGCTCAAGGATACCAGCATGGCAACAGAACCTAAAAATATTTCTAGTAAATACCTTAAAACTAAACACTTTGCTCCTGAAATAATTAATTGACATAACACAATGAGAAGGGAAAAATGAGATTTCATTGCTGCAATAAATGTCAGGAATAAGTTAAGAAATCATTTATTTTGTGTTCTGATCTAAATTAAATTTCCTTGTAAAATCACTTTATTTTATTTTATTTTAGTTTTAGTTTTCTGGTGCTTAATGTGTTTCTAATGACATCTTTCTGAAATAAAAGTTGTTTATGCTATTAGTGTGATCCCAAATACTATAAACTTGAGGTAAGTGATTCTTGGAATTGCCTTAACAACAGGCAGCAAACCTAATGATTCCAGGAAACAGCACACAAGGTCCATTATTAATATACAACATAACATGATACAACATTAATCTAGCCAATGCACAGTGAAAGCTGACATTGTCCTTAATATGGCAGCAGTTCTATTAATTTATTTTTGAAATCCCAAAAAGCACTTTGCAAAAATAGCAATATTCCAGCTGTCAATCAAAGCGTGTGTTGCAAGGTAAACTTGCTGTCGCTGATTAAATGTCACTAACGCAAGCATCTTTTTATCTTCTGTAGGTGCTTCCAATGACGCCAGCCATCTCCATCATCCGGTGCACCCACATTTGTCTCAAGATCCATTAACTGGACAAACTATACTTTTAGGTCCCATGTCAACACTGGTTCATACAGACCAGATCTGTAAGTATTTTGCCAACCATAATATTTTTTAAACTTAATTAAGAAAAAGTGGAATTTGGGGAAAGAATCTATCAGTACCCAGCAATAGAAAAATTTAGGTGCAGTTTCCTCTGTAGGACTCCACTGTGGGAGATTGTGATATTCAGCAAGTCCTTGTTCTCCTAGGGATCATGGGTTTGCTCCCTAAAATTGGATGTGAGTGCATAAAACAGAATGTACAGGCAGTCCTGGTTTGGCCTGGTAGTGCAGGGCTGTGAAAAGGACTGTGCAAGCCGGAAGCGTGCAAGGAAATCTTAATAATCAATAGGAAAATTATAGTTGATTGTGACCTTTAAAAATGTTTGCCGGGGTGGCTGGGTGGCTCAGTTGGTTAAGCATCAGACTCTTGGTTTCAGCTCAGGTCACGATCTCATGGTTTGTGAGATCAAGCCCCATGTTGGACTCTGCACTGACAGCACGGAGCCTGCTTGGGATCCTCTCTCTCCCTCTCTCTCTCTGTCCCTACCCTGTTCTCACGTGTGTGTGTGTGTGTGTGTGTGTGTGAGTGCTCATGCTTTCTCCCTTTCTCTCTCTATCTTAAAATAAACATTTAAAAATGAATAAATAAAAGTGTTTGCTGAAACATTAAGAACTCTCCTAACTACAGGTTGTAACTCTATAGTGAAGCTGAATAATAACAATAATCCTAATATCTATTTAAGACACTGTAATGTAAGCATTAGATACAATGAGAATTCACATGTTTTTATTTGTTTGTTTGTTAAAAAATTATCAAGAAGGAGTGCCTGGATGGCTCAGTTGGTTAAGCGTCTGACTCTTGAGCCCCACGTCAGGCTCTGTGCTGACAGCGTGAAGCCTGCTTGGGATTTTCCCTCTCCCTCTCTCTCTGCCCCTCCCCTTTTGTGTCCCCTCTTTCTCTCTCAGAATAAATAAAAAAACATTTTTTAAAAATCTGTAAAAAAATTATGAAAAATTATGAAGTATAGTTTCAACAGTGCGTCCTGCTTTCCTCTGTTCTAAATTGCAAGTGGAAATGAGCATCTTTTCTATGCCTTGATGAATTTTACTCTTTTGGGAAGTTTGGATCAGCTTCCAAGATTTTACCCTTCGCAATTTCCATGTCTGAAATATCTCTGAGAAATTATTTAATATGAAGTTTTTTTCACTAATGTCCATCACTTTACCTTCACTAAGACCCAGAATGCAGATTTATTTTTATTGTTTTAATTTAAACTTCAGTTAACATACAGTGCAGTATTGGTTTCAGGAGTAGAATTCAGTAATTCCTCACTTACACACAAAACCCAGTGCTCATCACAAGTGCCCTTTTTAGTACCCATCACCCTTCTAGCCATCTCCCCACCCCCCCCCATCAACCCTCAGTTTGTTCTCTATCATTAAGAGTCTCCTGTGATTTGTTTCCCTCTCTTCTCTTCCCCCCACCTTCCCATGTTATATGTTCATCTGTTTTGTTTCGTAAACTCCACATATGAATGAAATCATATGGTATTTGTCTTTCTCTGATTGGCTTATTTCACTTAGCATAACACACTCTAGCTCCATCCACGTTATTGCAAACAGCAAGATTTCACAGAATGCAGATTTAGAGACTCAAAGAGCAGCAGTGTCTGCATTCCCAGGGGAACTATTTCTTCTGCAGCTCCATCCGTGTTCCATTCACTTCCTGCATTGTCACTTTTTGCTTCTTTTCTTTTATTTATTTTTTGCCAATTCTGTTTTAATTGTCCATTTTTTTGCAAAATGTCATGAGAATTTATCACTAGGAGATGAGGAGGCAACACAACTACACACTTAGTTGTCAGTACATGAACTGAATAAAATATGTTCAGTGACATCCCAGACAGACTTAAAGATGTGATGTGATTGGTTACTGATCACAATACACATCTGTTACTGAGGTGATTCATGTAGACCGAAGAGTTAGCAGTGAAGTTTGTATTTATGCAGTTACTCACAGTTAATTGTGAGTTACCAGGCTAAATGAAATTTGAGCCATGTTTTTGCCAGACTGGTGCTATTTATCCAAGCTGTAATAACTGAAATCCATGCATGTCAGATTTGTGCAAAGTGAGGGCCACTGGGAAAACACTTTGGAACTAAAATGATTACATAAATAGTAGGGGTTAGTAGCAAAGTTAATATGATAATATTGCAGATTTAACAAAAATTACACAAAAATTCTATTTTTCAGAAGCTACTCCAGAGATAAAAATCTGTATTTGACAAAATACCTAGGATTGTTTCTGAGTTTATACTTAGTATTCCCACATTTACCTTTGATCTATCTCCTTTGATCTATCTCCTCTTAACACTAAACCAGCTAACTCACTGAGATTCCTTGAGTTATTGTGATATAATTATTATGTGTGTCTATATTACCTACTGAATTTATAGTAGCCCTCAGCAACTAATTACAGTGTGGTTTCATGGAAATGTTCAAACAAATGTGACAATTTAGTAAGTACCACCTGACTGCTACCTAGTGGTGTAGGGAAAGTGGAGGCCACAGAAATGGGTATTAACCCTGTTGCCTTTTAGATACAGCCCCTGGTAAACCTATGTGTAAATAGTGTCCGAAACACAAAGTTCTTTGACTACATGATAAAGGCAGAAATAAAATTGTTAAAACATAACTCATATTATGGAAACAGAACTTGAAATGTGTTTGAAAGACATCAATTTGGGACCATCCTTGCAAAGCAAATGTTACCATGTTCCTTTCATAGTCAAGAGTAGACAGGGCAAGTCCAACGTCATCTCTCTTAGGGATTAGTTATTCATAAACCCAGAAAACAAAACACTTTAACAACATATTAAACATTATAGGCATTGGCTGGCAAGAACGTTTAACAATTCTGCTGGTGGTTGAATCTTGTACTTTTTAAATGTTAGTTTTCTAGTACTTTTAAAAGCATATTTGCTGACCCTAATCTATTTAAAATCACATCACATTTCTCATTTTTATTTTACCTCTTTCAACACAATATTTATGAGAATCCATTTGTAAAGGAAAAATTTCCTCTGTTAGCACCTATTTGGAAGAGTTTATATTTTATGCAAAACAAAACATTACACATACACACCAAATAAATTTAAGTTCATGTGTATTTTCCTGGCCTTTTAGAGCAGGTCCTGGCAGTCTTAGATTCATCCCAAATATCCAGAAAAAAAATTTTAAAGCAAATATGGTTATTCTTTTGTTAATTAAACTGTATGTAAATATGTTGTTTCCAACCATATTTAATGATATAAAGTCAATATGTGAAAGATCAGGCAAAAAGGAAGTGTTCTTATTTTTGTATCAATTTTTAAAAGCTATTTTGAAAAAAAAGTCTATACAGTTTGCAGTGCCTCAGGCTGATTATCAAACATTTTCTATTCGTTCTGTTAAATATGGAATTAAAATCAATGTGAATATTAAAATATTTCAAGTTTAAAAAAATTAAAAATCTAAGCTAGCTCCCAGATTATTTTATAATATAGTAAAAGTTTGCAATAGGAGGAAATACTATTCTAGACAATGAAGTATTCACACTGTAACTTCTTTTTTCAATTACTTGGGCTTGCTCTTTGATGAGGAAGGGATGGGTGAGCTCAACTGTAATAGAATAATTTTGAAGCAAAATGCCAGTATTTTTCAGATGTTTTTAATTCCGATATAGGTTTCAAAGCACTTGCAAAATGTCTTAACTTTGTATGTCGTCTATTATGTTTGAGTCAGTGGAATCCAAACCAAATATATTTTATGTGCATTTTTCATTGTAAAAATTGTACAGTTGTTTTCAAAGATTTGAAAAAAAACAACAACCTGGCATTCTGTTCATACTCTTCATTAACTTTTTTTCTGCTGGGTTTGTGAGAGAGTCAAATGCTCATAAATGCTATTAAGAAAGACAGTACGTGACTGTTGAGTGACTATGAAGAAGTTTAAGCATCTCTATTCCGTTTGGATGCTATCTGGGAGGGAAGAGGGCCGTGCAACTCCAATAGCACCTCAGTGAGCTCATAACGGATTAGATAATCATACTTTATATATGATCTTCATATATATGATAATATCTCCAAAATGGAATAATGCATATGGGTGTCATGCAGGGCTTACTAGGCCGGGCCAGGGTGACTGTCACCATTACATACAATTCTCTGATTCTTTTTTAGCAACTCCTGAGACCCCACTCCCTTCCCCACCACAAGGCTCTGGACAAGAACAGTACAAAATAGCCGCAAACCAAGCTTCAGTGATTTCACACCAGCCTCTCTCCAAACAAAAGCAATTGTGAGAATATGTTTACTCCCGAATGGCACTGCGTAAATGTGAAAACTTGTCGGTCTTAAAATAACTCAGGATAGTACTTTTGGCAAACTCTTAGCCAAGCCTTCTTCATGGTGCTGTTGTAAGATGGTATCCTCTTTTCTTGTTTATATGCTCATTTTGTTTGTTGTTGCTATTGTTTAAAACTTTCAGATGCAAATAATGTATATCTGAGTTTCAATATGTTTGTATAGTATATTTTTCCAACTTCCCTTGCACTGCTCTGGAACCAGTTGAATCTTATGTACTACTTTCATTTGTTGTCTCGATATTAATTTAAATCTGTAAATAATTGCTTCATTGTGATGTGATGCAGAACTGAGTGTTCTTTTGTGACTAAGAATGGTAGGTAGATCAGCAATTCCAGATCAGTGTAAAATGAACCATTTTTTTTTTATCAATTTCAAACTTGCAAGTTAGAAAAATAAAGCAGTTGCTATAAAATAGGAAATATTTATTTGAAGAATCACTTGTGGATATCCAGTGGCTAAGAAGCATCTTTTTGGCCCACAGTTAAATACACCTCTATCTTAAGCTTAGAAAATTATAGTCATTCCGAGGCTGACTGGCTATTCCTTGTAATCCTGCCTATATTTGAAGATGTATTTTAACATAAAACATGTTTGTTTTACCAATCAAGATACAGGATAAATGGTAAAAAAGGAAACCCTTAACACAGTGGCTGGACCAAGAGAAACCCTGCCTTCTCTCTCCTAAAACAATCTGGTAGTCATCCATTGACTTGAATTTTAGCATATGCCTGCCTCTAGTTCCCAGGGACCCTGCAAAGCAGTCTTTAGGTGATAAGCCTTGTGCCAACTAAAACGGCACCACTCGGGGAGGCTGATATTGGGAGACAAAATGGCCATTGTCACACACACAGTGTCTCACTTAATCCTCACAGCAACCCCGTAAGAGAGGTATTATTGTCTTTCACTTATAAATGAAGAAACCTATTGCTTGGAGGGTTGAAGTACATAACTGAAGTTTGTAAACCTGAAGAGCAGGACAGCCACCTTGACGCCCAGATCTGCTTCACTCTAAGGAGAATAAATCTGGTGTGGAATGAAAAATGTGAGCTTCTTACTATGGTTTTTAAATATATGCAGTTGATGTGATGACTGAATCCTGCCCATCTTGTTACCTGTAACACATATTTACATGTAATCAATGAGTGTAAATTTGCTGCAGCATGAATAAGAAACCACTGTTGTAGCTTTAATGTCTTCCCCCCAAAACAAAAAACAAAAAAACAAGACAAAACCACAAAACAAAACCTTAAAACAAATTAAAGGAAATAAAAGACATACCAGATAGGTTATGATGAAAACACAAATGCAAATCACTGGCTCAGCGGATTTTCAAAAATCCAGTGGACTGAGGAGTACAGTTCATTGGAGCCCTATTTGATATCATCTAAAGCTGAAGTGTATTTGAAAACAATGCATGATGGGCCACCTCAAGAAATAGTGATCTCTCTCACTCTATCACACACACACACACACACACACACACGCACACAGAAGCAAGGAAATATCACTGAGTAATTATGAGTGATACAAAAAATAGTGTCCCAACTTGTAAGAGACTAAATTAACTGATTTTTACAGAATCTCTCAAAATTTCTAAGATTTCATAACCCCCCATTTACCCTACGAATAAAAAAGGTTCTGTTAATATTAACTAACTTATTAAGTCAGTGTAGAAAAATGGTTAATTGGAAGCTATAATGGATTTAATAAAATCAAAATTCCTTCAGTAGCTGGTACCTGAAAACTGTAAAATATATCTTTGAGAGTGAGTGAGGGAAGAGGAAAGTTTACTTCACTCTTATTTTTTGGAAATTTACTCTAGCGTCTCAATTTCATGTATAAGAATGCTTTTGATCTTTATAAATAACAAATACTTTTGTAGGTTTCTGTTTTACTTGTTGTGCTGTTCTTTTAGTAGATATTAAAAAAATTCATTTTTAGTGAACCCTTTAACTTATCTGCATATATTTACTAAACAGCTTCGTTTTAGAAATTATTGCTAACGATTTTGTTTTAATAACTATGGTCAGGGAATTTTTAATATAATATTTTTGTATACTTAACTGCCAAAAATGCTGGACAAAGAGGAACTGAAGTTTTCAGCATATTTTCAAAATATTGATAATGAAACTTATTGCTTTTATATAGCACAAAACTTTTTCAGGTGGTAAATATGAATAATTTATTGTGAAATAATGATTCATTTTATAAATGTAAAATTATTTTTATAAATTTTATTGTTGAAAATCAAAACTTACTAAATTTTTAAGTGTAAATTATAGTGAGATTAAGATATTTCTAAACTGTGATATGTTGTTTCACTGAACTTTCTAAATAAAAATTGAGAAAAAAAACTGAAGTAGGGTGCTTCATTATTGTTTAAAATGGTTTTGTACTTTTAGAGATATGGATAATATATTTTATATGGACATTTAATTAAATTCATATATAGTTCACTAATACTGGTCTTTAGAGGCCAGAGCAAAATTAATTAGCACATCTCCAAATAATCATAGAATTGGCTACTGATTGAAGGGAGAATCCTCACATTTGAGCTTTATGATGTAGTTATTCTTTAAAGTTTTGTGATAGTGATTAAAATAAATGAGCTAGCTTGGCTTAAACGTTGTATCCATATACTCTGGCAATACATTTTTAACCTAGATGTTTTAATTGCCGTTGTCCTGTGTTCATATTTAATTGCCTACCATGTTTTAAAATATGAAAGCATGTAATTTTTATATCTTTGTGGAGAATACAAGAAATATACTCTAATTTAATAGAGAAAGAAGAATTCTTGCTCTAGGCCACAGGAAGATTGCAACCTAGAATAAAGATAAAACATTGCATGTATTAGTAATAAGGTTTATTTTACTCTATAGTCAAGTGCAATTTGACATCCATTTCAACCTGGGCATTTGAGCTGATCTTTTTATGTCACTTCCTTCCCTCCAAGATTTCACTAACTGCCCAGAGAAAGACTTTTTAAAAAATAGGAACCATCTATACATCTCCTGAAATTAAATCTTAAATTTTAAACTAAAGTAAAAATTTTTTTTCTGCAAAATATAAGGCAGATGACATCAGAGTAAAAGAAATGCAGACTTGTCCGTGATTAACCATGAGTATAATGGTGCTGCTGTAAAAGTGATATGAAATTCCACAAATAGAGCCCTCTATATCTTCAGGGCCACCAGGGTGGCTCAGTTGGTTGAGTGTGTGACTCTTGGTTGCAGCTCAGGTCATGATCCCAGGGTCTTGGGAGCAAGCCCTCCATTGGGCTCCGTGCTGAGCATGGAGCCTGCTTAGGATTCAATCTCTCTCTCTCTCTCTCTCTCTCTCTCTCTGCTTCTTCCCTGCTTCCTCGGACCCTCCCCAGCTTGTGCGTGCACTCAACCTCTCTTTCTCTTTTTTAAAACAAATACCAAAGTTGTAACACAAGAGGCTAAGACCAAGATAAGAGTATGTGATAGTCAATGAATGTCAAATCAAAGGACGTAAGGAGCTACAGCAGTGACCCACTGTGGAAGACTCACTATGTAATTCACCTGATTTCCCTTGAGGCAGATGGCTTGATCAGTGAAGGAGGGTCGGGGCCACAACAATTTCCAAATTAAAAGAGTTGGATTCAGTTACAGAAGAGATAGATCCTGACTTCAGAGTACTCTAATAATTAATCTCGTGAAAGAAGGTACTCAATTCAGTAGTGAACTTCCTCCCTACCATGTTTCCCCCCACCTGCCAACCCCCCGAGAGTCTCCTTATAGACACAGATAACTGAGGTTTTGATATACATAGACTTATCTAAGTAGAGGTAGTGCCTTGGGTGGATAGGATGCAATTGGATAGGATGAAGGACAAAGACAATTCTATCCACCTACTCAGACACAGAAACTCTCAAAATTAGCAGTTACTGAAGAAATCTGTAACCTTTCCCGCTGTGACCATCTTTCAAAAGTAGCCAGTGCTCTATCTTGTATCCAGTTTGATCCCTTATCTGGAAAAATAATCATTTAGAAAATGCAAAGTTTGCCCTATAAGACAAAAACTAAGTGCTTCGAAGAGGGTCCAGGGACAGGTGAGAGGGAAGAAGAAACTATACCAGGACTCTAATTTTACATAGGTTGCAAATAACAAGGTACAACTATATGTGTGTGTGTGTATTTCCTCTTGATATTTCATAAAATAAATGCAATTAAAAATTAATTTATAGATAACCATTAATAGAACAAAAATAAGATTCATAAAATACACTATTTAAAAAAAATAATAAGGAAAATTGAGCAGTCTGGTGAACAAGTAGTTTTTTTAAAAAAGAAATTATCGGGGTACCTGGGTGGTTCAGTTGGTTAAGCATCTGACTTCAGCTCAGGTCATGATCTTGCGGTTCCTGAACTCAAGCCCTGCATCGGGCTCTATGCTGACAGCTCAAAGCCTGGAGCCTGCTTCGGATTCTGTGTCTCCCTCTTTCTGTCTATGCTCCTCTCCCACTCATGTTCTGTCTCTCTCTCTGTCAAAAAAAAATTAATAAAAAGAAAAAAGAAAAATTATCAAGGAAACATAACTAAAAATATGAGAGATATATGAAAAAACTCAGATATCTCATCAACTTTTATAAGTTAAAAACATCACCTAGTACCATATAATTACTTTTAGATTAGATTAGAATACAAATTCATCTGTTTTTATTACATAATTCATTACATAATTCTTTAGTACATAAATCTTTACAAAGCAATCCGGTAAGTGACATTTATGCATTATCCAATATGTATATATTAAACCTCTACACTTTGGCAAAAATTTATAGACATTGGAGCTCTCAAGTTTCTAATGGAATTTTGAGGCAGAAAAACATTAAGCCATAATCATACAAATAATTAAAGATAACCAATGATTACTTTCTAGTCCAAGAACTAGATGTTCTGAGAGTTTCCTAGATGAATTTACTTCTAGATCAGGAAAGAGCTCTCAGTAAAAAACTTAAAGAAGACTGTAAGTAAAGCTCAGTGAACAAAACAGTTAGGGCCAAAACCTGAGGGTATGAAGGTGACAGGAAGCAGATGACAGGGTTCCTAATGGACCATGGTATTTTAGGTTTTAGTTTAACTATATCCGTGTGATTCACCAAATGGTTTTAAGTAGAGTGGAACATGATCCAATTTGATTTTTTGGAACAGATCCCTCTGCTAAATGGAAATGAGTCAAGTTGGAGCAGAAACGTCATCCTTAAAAGGAAGTAAGAAGAGATGTCTGGATTTTGGATTAGGATGAGAGTACCAAGTTTGGTACCAAATATATGCTACCAAATATATACTAATATATATGACTATCATTTGGAAGCAGACACAATAGAACTTCCAAACTTGATATTTGGTATGTCCGATGGTGTAGTTGCTTTGAAAAGAATGTTCATGTTCTTAACGGGGGTTAAACACACAATTGCCAGTAGGAGCCAAAAGAAATGAAAATTTGTGTCAAGGGGCACCTGGGTGGCACAGTCAGTTAAGCATCAGACTCCTGTTTTCAGCTCAACTCATGACCCCAGGGGATCCCAGAGGTATGGGATCAAACCCTGTGTCAGGCTCCCCACTGAGCATGGAGCCTGCCTGGGTTTCTCTCTCTCCCTCTCTCTCTCTGCCTCTCACCCACCACTAAAAATAAATAAATAAACATAAAAAAGGAAAGAAAATATGTGTCAAATAAGGACCTGTGAAGTTTTTTGACACAAAAGTATACACTGTCAATTAAAAAAAAAAAAAAAAAAAGGAAACTAGTCTGTTGTGAGAGACTGCAAATCAATTATTGCCAAGGCTTGAATCTGATTTCAAAGAGGCAGGAGGGAATTTGTGGGTGGGAGGTGGGGAATGATACCTTTGCATATCTATTTTGGTGATGGTCATATTTGTATGCTTAACATTTAAATGTGTGTATTTTACTGTATATAAAGTATATCTCAATAAAGTTCACAAAAACAAAATATACTAACTGTATTATTTAAAAACTACAGGGGCTCTGGGTATCTCAGTCAATTAAGCATCCCACTCTTAATTTCGATCCAGGTCATGATTTCAAAGTTCATGAGATTGAGCTCCATGCCTGGCTCTGTGCTGTCAGTGTGGAGCCTGCTTGGGAGTCTCTCTTTCCCTCTCTCTCTGTCCCTCCCCCACTTGTGCATTGCTCCCTCTCTCTCTCCTTCAAAATAAATAAACTTAAAAACATTTTTTTAATTACAAAAACAGCAAGAAATAAACATAATGCTGTAGAAAATAATATATAAATAAGAAAGTAAAAACATATAACTTAAGAAATAGAAAAATTATATAATTTGTAATAAATCCAGCTACTAGTGCTCTGAAGTGATAAATAAATTAGATGAAATTTTGATTAAAGAAAATGGAGCAAGTACAAAGAAATGTACAAGCCAACAACTTTTTTAAAATATTATTTTTAATGTTTATTTATTTTTGAGAGAGAGAGAGAGAGAGAGAGAGAGAGAGAGCACAAGCGGGAGAAAGGGCAGAGAGAGAAGGAGACATAGAATCCGAAGCAGGCTCCAGGCTCTGAGCTGTCAGCACAGAGCCCGACGTGGGGCTCAAACTCACAAGATGTGAGATCATGACCTCAGCAAAAGTTGGAGGCTTCACCGACTGAGCCACCCAGGTGCCCCACCAGCCAATAATTTTTATGAATACAACTGCAAAATGTCTAGACAAAATACTGGAAAATTAAATTTAGTGCTATAATGAAAGGATAACATAACATACTCAAGTGGGCTTTTTGTTCCAAAAATGAATTACTGGGTTAACATTTGAACATCAAGCCTTAATGGCAGAACTATCTCCACCGAATGTGCATCATAGTTTAACTTCTGCCAAAGTTGGCTTCCATCTTCCCTCTTGGATATGCACCCTTAAAGTCTTCCCTGCTGAGTATGCTACATGCTAACTTCAGAGTCTGATTCCTAGGTAACCCACCTAAAACAACCTATAGAATTCATTTATACTTATATGCTAATGTAGGTAACTGTAAAATGAAATTAATCAACCATATGGCTTACCATATCACCAAAAAAATTGGTGAAAATCAGATTTATGAAGCATCGATTACACTATCATCAGAAGTCAAATTTACAAAAAAATAACCTAATGAAAAGGGTTACACTGAAATGCTGAAAACTCTGAGGCATTTCTGAAAGTTTAATTTATCTTCAGATAAATTAAGGCACCGATTAAGGCAAGGATGTTGATGAAGTAGAGTTATACATGTATGGAAATAGACATGAAAATGAAACGGCTTGCCAGACCAGAGATTCCATTAGAAAAAGTTATTATACTTACAGATTTTGTAAAAGAGGAGTCCCAGATGACAAACTTCCAGCTTTGCCTTTTTCACAGGGTATTTATTTTTCTGCTAGGGTCTTCTTCTTCTCCTTCTTCTTCTTCTCTTCTTCTTTTTCCTCTCTTGGCATGTTCCCATGGGTCTTGTAAAATGTCATTAATATATCACCTTCACCCTTCTGTGAGCATGTTTAAAACTTTCTCAGGTAAAATGAAGGACTTCCTTACATGTTTTATTATTTGTTGTTTATACTGCTATTTTACCATTTATTTCAATGCTTTAATTATTGCTTATTGTCAGTTAGAATGAACCCCAGAAGAGCCGGTACCAGTTGGGTACATTTTGAATTACAAAGATTCAACAGAATTCCCAGCAATTAATAGGTGATCAATAGTGATGTCTAAATTAGACAAGAGAATAGTCACAACTATGAATTCTTGTTAGTAAAGCTGAAAAAGGAAATGAACTGAAGATAAAAATAGCATATTTACCTCTTATTCAATGGATTATTTTTAGATAATGGTAACTATTTCTACAAGACAGTTTATCATATTAATTTGTAAAAATAAAAATAGTAAAAAAACCATCAAATTATTTTTATCAGTGCAACATTATCATTTAATCCTTGTCTGTAGTATTTTGTGATCTTTTCTCAGATATGTTTTTTTAATCTTTTAAAATTTACATCCAAATTAGTTAGCATATAGTGCAAAAATGATTTCAGGAGTAGATTCCTTAGTGCCCCTTACCCATTTAGCCCATCCCCCCTCCCACAACCCCTCCAGTAACACTCAGTTTGTTCTCCCTATTTATGAGTCTCTTCTGTTTTGTCCCCTTCCCTGTTTTTATATTATTTTTGTTTCCCTTTCCTTATGTTCATCTGTTTTGTCCTTTAAAATACTCATATGAGTGAAGTCATATGATTTTTGTCTTTCTCTGACTGGCTAAAGTCAGTTAGCATAATATCCTCCAGTTCCACCCACGTAGTTGCAAATGGCAAGATTTCATTGTTTTTGATTGCTGAGTAATACTCCATTATATATATATATATATACCACATCTTCTTTATCCATTCGTCCATCGAGGGACACTTGGGCTCTTTCCATGCTTTGGATATTGTTGATAGTGCTGCTATAAACATGGGAGTGCATGTGTCCCTTTGAAACAGTACACCTGTATACCTTGGATAAATGCCTAGTAGTGCAATTGCTGGGTCATAGGGTAGTTCTATTTTTAGTTTTTTGAGGAAACTCCATACTGTTTTCCAGAGTGGCTGCACCAGCTTGCTTTCCCACCAACAATGCAAAAGAGATCCTCTTTCTCCGCATCCTCGCTAACATCTGTGGTTGCCTGAGTTGTTCATGTTAGCCATTCTGACAGGTGTGAGGTGGTATCTCATGGTGGTTTTCATTTGTATCTCCCTGATGATGAGTGATGTTGAGCATGTTTTCATGTGTCGGTTGGCCATCTGGGTGTCTTCTTTGGAGAAGTGTCTATTCATGTCTTTTGCCCATTGCTTCACTGGATTATTTGTTTTTTGGGTGTCGAGTTTGATAAGTTCTTTATTGATTTTGGATACTAACACTTTATATGATGTGTCATTTGCAGATATCTTCTCCCATCCTGTCAGTTGCTTTTAGTTTTGCTGATAGTTTCCTTCACTGTGCAGAAGCTTTTTATTTTGATGAGGTCCCAGGACTTCATTTTTGCTTTTGTTTCCCTTGCCTCCAGAGACGTGTTAAGTAAGAAGTTGCTGCGGCCAAGATCAAAGAAGTTTTTGCCTGCTTTCTCCTCAAGGATTTTGATGGCTTCCTGTCTTACAGTGAGGTCTTTCATCCATTTTGAGTTTATTTTTGTGTATGGTGTAAGAAAGTGATCCAGGTTCGTTCTTCTGCATGTCGCTGTCCAGTTTTCTCAGCACCACTTGCTGAAGAGACTGTCTTTATTCCATTGGATATTCTTTCCTGCTTTGTCAAAGATTAGTTGGCCATACATTTGTGGGTCCATTTCTGGGTTCTCTATTCTATTTCATTGATCTGAGTGTCTGTTCTTGTACCAGTACCATACTGTCATGATGATTACAGCTTTGTAGTATAGCTTGAAGTCTGGGATTATGATGCCTCCTGCTTTGGTTTTCTTTTTCAAGAATGCTTTGTCTATTCAGGGTCTCTTATGCTTCCATACAAATTTTAGGATTATTTGTTCTAGTTCTGTGAAGAATGCTGGTGTTACTTTGATAGGGATTGCACTGAATATGTAGATTGCTTTGGTTAATATCGACATTTTAACAATATTTGTTCTTCCTATCCAGGAGCATGGAATCTTTTTCCATTTCTTTGTGTCTTCTTCAATTTCTTTCATAAGCTTTCTATATTTTTCAGTGTATAGATTTTTCTCCTCTTTGGTTAGATTTATTCCTAGGTATTTTATGGTTTTTGGTGCAACTGTAAACGGGATCAATTCTTTCATTTCTCTTTCTGTTGTTCATTGTTGGTGTATAGGAATGCAACTGATTTCTGTGCATTGATATTATATCCTGCAACTTTGCTGAATTCATGAATCAATTTTAGCCATTTTTTGGTGGAATCTTTTGGGTTTTCCATATAGAGTATCATGTCATCTGCGCAAAGTGAAAGTTTGACCTCCTCCTGGCCGATTTGGATGCCTTTTATTTCTTTGTGTTGTCTGATTGCTGAGGCTAAGACTTCCAATACTATATTGAATAACAGTGGCGAGAGTGGACATCTCTGTCTTGCTCCTGACCTTGGGGGGAAAGCTGTTAGTTTTTCCCCATTGAGGATGATATTAACATTGGATCTTTCATATATGGCTCTTATGATCTTGAGGTATGATCCTTCTGTCCCTACTTCTTGAGGGTTTTTATCAAGAAATGACGCGTATTTTGTCAAATGCTTTCTCTACATCTATTGAGAGGATCATGTGGTTCTTGTCCTGTCTTTTATTGATGTGATGAATCACATTGATTGCTTTGTGGATACTGAACCAGCCCTGCATTGCAGGTATAAATCCCACTTGGTCATGGTGAATAATTTTTTTAATATATTGTTGGATCCAGTTGGATAATATCTTGTTGAGGATTTTTGCATCCATGTTCATCAGGGAAATTCATCTGTAGGTCTCCTTTTTAGTGGGGTCTCTGGTTTTGGAATCAAGATAATGCTGGCTTCACAGAAAGAGTTTGGAAGTTTTCCTTCCATTTCTATTTTTTGGAACAGCTTCAAGAGAATAGGTGTTAACTCTTCCTTAAATGCTTGGTAGAATTCCCCTGGAAAGCCATCTGGCCCTGGACTCTTGTTTCTTGGCAGATTTTTGATTACTAATTCTATTTCCTTACTGGTTATGGGTCTAATCAAATTTTATATTTCCTCCTGTTTCAGTTTTGGTGGTGTATATGTTTCTAGGAATTTGTCCATTTCTTCCAGATTGCCCATTTTATTGGCATATAATTGCTCATGATATTTTCTTACTATTGGTTTTATTTCTGTTGCGTTGATTGTGATCTCTCCTCTTTCATTCTTGGCTTTATTTATTTGGGTCCTTTCCTTTTTCTTTTTGATCAAACTGGCTAGTGCTTTATCAATTTTGTTAACTCTTTCAAAGAACCAGCTTCTGGTTTCATTGATCTGTTCTACTGGTTTTTTGGTTTTGATAGCATTAATTTCTGCTCTAATCTTTATTATTTCCTGTCTTGTGCCGATTTTGCATTTTATTTGCTGTTCTTTTCCAGCTCCTTAAGGCATAACATTAGGTTGTGTATCTGAGATCTTTCTCTCTTCTTTAGGAAGGCCTGGATTGCTATATACTTTCCTCTTATGACCGCCTTTGCTGTGTCCCAGAGGTTTTGGGTTGTGGTGCTATCATTTTCATTGACTTCCATATACTTTTTAATTTCCTCTTTAACTTCTTGGTTAGCCCATTCATTCTTTAGTAGGATGTTCTTCAGTCTCCAAGTATTTGTTTTCTTTCCAAATTTTTTCTTGTGGTTGATTTCGAGTTTCACGGCATTATGGTCTGAAAACATTCACGGTATGATCTATATCTTTTTGTACTTACTTAGGGCTGATTTGTGTCCCAGCATATGGTCTATTCTGGAGAACATTCCATGTGCACTGGAGAAGAATGTATTCTGCTGCTTTAGGATGAAATGTTCTGAATATATCTGTTAAGTCCATCTGGTCCAGTGTGTCATTCAAAGCCATTGTTTCCTTGTTGCTTTTTGATTAGATGATCTGTCCACTGCTGTGGGTGGGGTGTTGAAGTCTCCTACTATTATGGTATTACTATTGATGAGTTTCTTTATGTTGGTGATTCATTGATTTATATATTTTTTGTGCTCTACCTTTGGCACATAAATGTTTACAATTGTTAGGTCTTCTTGGTGGATAGACCCCTTGATTATGGTATAATGCCCTTCTGCATCTCTTGATACAGTCTTTATTTTAAAGTCTAGATTGTCTAATATAAGTATGGCTACTCTGGCTTTCTTTTGTTGACCATTAGCATGATAGATGGTTCTCCATCCCCTTATTTTCAGTCTGAAGGTATCTTTTGGTCTAAAGCGGGTCTCTTGTAAACAGCATATAGATGGATCTTGTTTTCTTATCCATTCTGTTACCCTATGTCTTTTGATTGGAGCATTGAGTCCATTGATGTTTAGAGTGAGTACTGAAAGATATGAATTTATTGCCATTATGATGCTTGTAGAGTTGGAGTTTCTGGTGGTGTTCTCTGGTCCTTTCTAATCTTTGTTGCTTTGGGTATTTATATATATGTATGTATATATATATTTTCATATTTTCTCCCCTCAGAGAATCCCCCTTAAAATTTCGTGCAGTGCTCGTTTAGTGGTTACAAACTCCTTTAATTTTTGTTTGTCTGGGAAACTTTTTCTCTCTCCTTCTATTTTGAACGACAGCCTTGCTGGATGAAGAATTCTTGGCTGCATATTTTTCTGATTCAGCACACTGAGTATATCCTGCCACTCCTTTCTGGCCTGCCAAGTTTCTGTGGATAGGTCTGCTGCAAACCTGATCTGTCTTCCCTTGTATGTTAGGGACTTTTTTTCCCTTGCTGCTTTCATGATTCTCTCCTTGCCTGAGTGTTTTGTGAATTTGACTATGATATGCCTTGTTGATGGTCAGTTTTTGCTGAATCTGATGGGGGTCTTCTATGCTTCCTGGATTTTGATGTCTGTGTCTTTCCCCAGGTTAGGAAAGTTTTCTGCCATGATTTGCTCACATAACCCCTCTACTCTTATTTCTCTCTCTTCTTCTTCTGGGACCCTTATGATTCTGATGTTGTTCCTTTTTAATGAGTCACTGATTTCTCTAATTCTTAAATTGTGCTCTTTTGCCTTAATCTCCCTCTTTTTTTCTTCTTTATTATTCTCTATAAGTTTGTCCTCTATATTGCTGATTCCCTGTTCTGCCTCATCCATCCTTGCTGCCGCTGCATCCATCCGTGATTCCAGCTCAGTTATAGCATTTTTAATTTCATTTGGGCATTTCTTCTTTTATCTCTGCAGAAAGGAATTCTAATCTACTTTTCACTCCAGCTAGTATTCTTATTATCGTAATTCTAAATTCTGGTTCAGACATCTTGCTTTTATCTGTGTTGGTTAAATCCCTGGCTGTTGGTTCTTTGTGCTCTTTCTTTTGGGGTTAATTCCTTCGTTGTGTCATTTTGAAGGGAGAAAAGGAATTAATGAGGTAGAAAAATTGAAATTAAAAAATATTAAAAGTTAAAATTATTAAAAGTAAAAATTAAAACACACACACACACACACACACACAGAAATCAAATAGATGATGCTAGATCCTAGGTGTGTTTTGGTCTGGGTGTTGAAAGTGGCTTGACAGATTAGAGAAGAAAAAGGGTGGGGGGGGGGAGAAAAAAAAGGAAATCGTTTGAGAATTTGATAAAATTAATACACGGAAGTAGACGAAAATGAGATGATGGGGGTAAATATATAATTTGAAAAAATATACACAAAAGTAAAGAATATAGTAGAAAAAAACTAAAGGAAAATATTTTTAATAAAAATTAAAAATAAATATGAATTTTTTCTTTTTCTGCATTCAAGAAAAAAGAAAAGAATTAAAAAAGAAAAAATATTAAAAAAGGAAAGAATAAAAGGAAATCGCTTGAAAATTTGAAAAAGGGAATACACTGTAGTATAATAAAATAAAATGATGAAAGTAAAATAGAATTTGAAAAAATTTACATAAAACAAAAATATAGTAAAAAATTAAATAAAAATATTTTTAAGAAATTGAAAGTAAAAATGAATTTTTTCTCTTTCTGCATTCAAGAAAAAGAAAAGAAACGAAAAAGAGAAAAAAAGAAAAAGAAAGAAAAAATAAAGAAATTGTTTGAAATTTTGAAAAGGTGAATACACTGAAGTAGACTAGAATAAAATGATGAAAGTAAAATAGAATTTGAAAAAATTTACACAAGAGTAAAAAGATAGTAGTAAGAATTAAATAAAAATATTTTTAACAAAAATTGAAAATAAAAATGAATTTTTTCTCTTTATTCAAGAAAAAGAAAAGAAGCCCAAAAGAGAAAACAAAAAAAAAAAAAAAAGAAAGAAAGAAGTTGAATAGATGAACCTACTAACAGATTGACATAGGACTGAAATTACTCTGTTTTCCCCAGAAGTCAGTCTATGTAGCTCTTTATAGTCCATAAATTAAGCAGGCAGTGAGACTTGTGTTCTTGAAGAGGGAAGTTGGCCCAGTTGGGCAGAGCTCAGTGTAGTAAAACTCCGCTCTCCACTAGATGGCGCTGCTAGCCTACTTGGGTGGATTGTTGCGGGGCTCGCAGGTGCGTTTGCGCATGCGCAGGATTGTTGAAAATGGCGCCAGCCAGCTTCCCAATCTGTTCTTCCGGATCAGCAATCGTGCACCCGTCCTCTGTCTTCAGCTCTCCTCCACTCCCCGGTTTTTCACTCTCCGTGACCAGGCCCCAGGCAATACCTCTCTCCCAAGTTTTGTCTCCGATGCGGCTGTTTTCCCTGGCTCCTTACTTCCGAAGGACTGCGACTTTGACCTGTTCCGCCCCTGTGTGGGAGGGTCTCACTGAGCAATGGCCAAATGTCAGCTGCACCCAGGAACACTTGCTGGAGCCTGCTGCTGCCAGTGCCCTGAGACTGCAGCCAGGTGCCAGCTGCCCCAGAAAAAGTTCGCGAGACAGTGTAGCAGCAGCATTTCAGGGATTATGGAAAATCACAACACACATCTGGCACCAGGCTTCACCCTTAACAATCTCGTCCCAGCACCAGCGAATGTGACTGTTTTCTGCGGTCTGCTGGGACCTGGTGGCTTCAACAGTCTCAACCAAATGTCCTTCCAGCAGTGGAACCGCTTTTCCCCGTGTGGCCCGAGAACCTCCCGGACCCCACTCTGCTCCTGAGGATTCGCCCTTCCCACCAGAGCACCACCAGGTATGGAGCTGCGGAGTTGCAGCCTTTGTTCTCCCTTTGTTTACAGTCTTAATGGAATTTAAACTCTCTCCTTTCTCCTTTCTCCCTTTTTAGTTTAGTCCCTGTGGCTGTTCCCAATTTTCCACTTTCTCTCCAGCTGCTTTTGGGGAGGGGTGCTTTTCCCATATTCTCCCCCCCCCCCAGTCTCTGTCCTCTCTCCACCCTCAAAAGCGGTTCTCTACCTTTCGCGGCTTCTTGCTCCCCAAGTTCAGTTCTCTGCGCCACATACATGCTGAATTCTGTGGTTCACGTTGTGCAGATTGTTGTGTTAATCCTCCAGTCAGTTTTCTAAGTGTGTAGGATGGTTTAGTGTTGGTCTGGCTGTATTTCATGCACACGAGACACACAAAAAACTTCCATGCTGTTCTGCCATCTTGGCTCCTCCCCTAATATTCACCCAGATATGTTTTTAGCACAGATTTCAACAACTTATTTTTCATATTTTATAACAAAAACTTTGTTAAAAAGAACTTTTGCCTCACAAAACTTATTTTATAGGACAAAAAACAGCATCAAGACACAAAAGTTTTTTTTTTTTTTTTTTTTTTTTAACGTTTATTATTGAGAGGCTGATCATGAGCCTGGGAGGGGCAGACACAGAATCTGAAGCAGGCCCCAGGCTCCAAGCTGTCTGCAAAGAGCTCAGTGTGGGGCTTGAACTCACAAACCGTGAGATCATGATCCGAGCTGAAGTCAGACACTTAACTGAGTCACCCAGGTGCCCCAAAACACAAAAGGTTTTTTTTAAATAATACATTGGGAGTTTGTGCTCATTCAGTCTAAATTGTAATTTACACAAGCCATTTACCTGCTTATACTAGACATTAGTGGTATAGGAAGGTTAGTAGATAGTTACAATATTGCCTGTTTATTTTTTTTTTTAAAGCTACAGAATGATGTGGAGTTAACACACTGATAACTTAGGAAAAACATGTAAAGCCCATTCACCGTAAGATAATGACAGTAAAGGAGAGAAATGAAATTAGGTTATATTATTGATTATTTTATTTATAAGTCATTGGTGCCCTTGCACTGTATAATAATTCAATTTAAATATAAATGTAAGGATCTAATGAGCAGTTATCTGGCAGATAAATAAGATCAGAAACACAAATCAAAACATGTAGTGGTGTGTGTTTAGAAAAACACTGATCTTAATCTAGAGTTGGATTGCTTGGTCTAAAAAAGGAAAATCTGAAATGACCTCTAACAGCATCACAAGACACCCAACATGACAGTATTTCTGCAGCATAATTAAAGTGTTTATGCTATGGAATTGCAATAGATCTTTATCAATGTACAGGAAATACTTTTACAATAAAACATATCATGATAATTCTTGAATAAAAATAAGATTAAAGGGAATTTTCATATAAGCATTTTAATATCTCACAAATATTTATTTTGGACATACTGGGTTCAGGAAATGAATTAATTTACTAAGCTGAATTTAGTCAGAATAACAAAAATGAAGGGAATACATTTCTGTTCTCAAGACGTTTGAAATTTAGTGAGGAAGATTGACAAGTTATTAATACTTATAGCAGAGAAAGCAGTAAGTGTTAGGATGCAGTCTACCATAGAGATGAAGGAGAATTTAGGCTTAGCCTAGATTCTAGTGTGTAATATCTGTAAAATTATTTGCAAGTTCTTTCTGAGTATCAATTTACTCGTCTTTAAACAAAATAAAACAAGACAAATACCAACAAAAGAGTAATTGTACTATTAACATCAGGTAGGCTATGATCAGGATGAATTGAGAAAGTTTATGAAATGTGCTTATCATGGGATCTGAGGCTTAGTAAACAGTAAAAAATAATACTAGCAAGTATTATTAAGGTGTACACAAGGTCTGAGAGCTCAGATTAAAAAAAAATCAATGATTTCTGATTATGAATATTGTAATGATTAGTTCAAAATCATGATCCAATGCAAGTATTACATATTTTCTTAAGTATATTTTAGCATCTACATATCCCTTCCCGTAGTTCTTAGAACATATTTTGGAGAAATTTCACTTTAAAATATCGTCTTGGAAAATGATGAAGTTATTTTTCATACTATTTATGATAAATCATCTTAATAATGCTGTAATGTGAATTTCAAGAGCTTAACTGAATAAATCCTTTTTTAAAAAATACTAATTTATTTATTTATTTATTTAGAGAAAGAGAGTGTGTGCGAGAGTTGGGGAGGGGCAGAGAGAGAGGAAGAGAGAGAGGGAGAGAGAGAAAGTCTCAAGCAAGCTCCACTCCATCAGCACATGAACCATGAGATTATGACCTGAACCAAAATCATTAGAAGGACACTTAACTAGCTGAGCCACTCAGGAGCTCCAATAAATCCATTTTTTTAACCAGTTAAATAAATTCTCAGGTTAAAAGTGATCCACGTAATCTAGTATTTATCATAGCTTGAATATATACAAGGAGTTCTTAATCATATTGCATATTCCTTTTTTTATATGGTACTCTAATATGACAATGCTATTTTCATTCTGTGGTAAAGCATTGCAATAAGGAATTACATAAACTAGCCAAGAACTTACTGACCAACATTTTATAAACACGAGTTGAAACATAATTATTGAACAATTGCTTGTATATTGTATAACAAAATGCTTTTTGACTTTATGAACAATAATTTAAAAGGGATACATAATATCTACTTTAATACATATTTCTATTATATAAGAATCTCCTGGCTGAAAAGGAAATGATAGACATGCAAGGAAGTGGTTAATTCTCATCCAGGAATTAATGGTGCACCTGAACCAGGTAGCCAGAATGACCCCAAGTACACACCCCAAGGGTTCAAATTTTATGTGGCAATCTTTAAGATCCAGACAGTCTGAGTGACATAGTCTGTGCTCTTGGTGCCCTATGTGCCATAAATAATTACACAGGTGCAATTGCAAGAGAGCTATAAATGAGAATCACTCTAAGTTAATTCCTATAGGCTGAGAATTTTCCATAATTACAGAAAGCTCAGAGTGGATTTTGAGATCTGGCCAAGTATTCACAGCAATTCACTCTGGGGCCAAGACAGTCTGTCTCCTGACTTCCAGATAAGGTCAGATACAAAGAACAGCCTCCTAGGAAACCACCTGAAAAATTGCAAAATTATTTCTTCAACTTGTGCATTTGAGCAGCTAAAAAGTCATGAAATTTCAGTAGCAATAAGTATAAAAAGGAAGACAATTAGTTACAGTTGTATTTTTTACAGTTACATTTTAATAAATGTAATTGTAATTCATGCAAGTGAGATATTTTGGTTTGTTTAAAATAGCTTTAGAAAGAGTCGTTTTTGGCACAGAAAAACACCTCAACAAATTATAAACTTGGACACTTGATTAGTGATATTTAGGGCTTTGGACCATGCTGTTTTCTTTATTCAGAATACTCTTCACATGGTTAACATATTATTAATAGTTCCTGTGTCAGCTCTGAGTCACCTCTTCAATTTTTTAAAATATTTATTTATTCATTTTGAGAGAGAGCTAGAGAGAGCAAGTGGGGGAGGAGCAGAGAGAGAGGGAGAGAGAGAATTCCAAGCAGTCTCCACACTCTCAGCACAGAGCCCTACACAGGACTCCATCTCACAAACTGTGATCATGACCTGAGTCGAAATCAATAGTCAGACACTCAACCACCTCAGCCACCCAGGTGCCCCTATGTCACCTCTTCAGAGAGATTCTCCTTGACTCTGTCCTCTGAGTTATCTTCCCTATCATCAGAATAATGAGTGCTTCCAAAAATGTATCTCCATGAACAATTATTTTATTATTTGTTCATTTGTCTTCCCTGCTTTCCCCCCTCTCCCATTTAGAATGTAAGCTATATGAGGCAACAAACCATGTCTAATTTATTCATCATTGTTCTAGTAGAGTTACAGAGAAGGTAGCTTACATGGACAAATATTTGTTGCATTAACTAACTGAAAGACAGACATTCAACTTCAGAGGAATTGTACACAGCCAGTACTTTTTATCCCTAGAGCAACCAAAAGAAAGTGCTACAAAGAGCTATAAGTAAAATGATAGAGATGAAAATGGAATCCTTAAAAATGCTAAATTGACTTATAGTAAAGCAGAAATGAGAAAAAGAGAGGAAAAGAACATAGGGATAAATAAAGAAACAAATACAAGACGGTAAACTTAAACACAACCCCATCAATAATAGCCTTAAATATAAATTAACTAAACATTTAAAGTCAGAGATACTCAGACTGGATATAGAGCAAGATTCAGCTAAATATTGTTTATAAAGCCACAGATGTACTAAAAATAAAGGGCAGAAATATTCTTTCTTAAAAAATGTTTGTTTATTTTGAGAGAGAGAGAGAGAGCAGGGGACAGGCAAAGAGGGAGACAGAGACAGAGAGAGAAAGGGAAAGAATCTTAAGCAGATTCCACGCTGTCAGTGCTGAGCTGGATGTGGGGCTCAATCTCACAAACTGTGAGATCATGATGTGAGCTAAAATCAAGAATGGGGTACTCAAACAACTGAGTCACCCAGGGGCCCCAAAGATGGAAATATTCTTAAACAATTCAATAACAAAATTATTGAATATGTTAATATAAGGGACATTTTGTAATATTAACAGACTCAATTCATTAAGAATGTAATGATCATAACTCTGCATTATGTAATAATAGAGCTAAAAACTAGAAATAAATTGATAACCAAAGAGGGAAATGGACAAATTCACAGCCAAAGTTGGAGAAGTTTCAGACTCATCTTTTAGTAATTTATAGAGACAAAATGAGAAATAGACAAAAATGAGTGAGGATATAGAAGATATAAACAAAATTATGATCCAATTTTATTTAATTGAGATGTATTACACCTAATAACCAGATTAGGCACTCTTCCAAACCAGATGGACCATTCACAAAGATAAAAAATATGTGGTACCATAAATATGTCTTGATAATTTTCAAATTTCTGAAATCATATAGAATATGATTTCTGACTCTAACAAAATTAAATTAGAAACCAATAAAATTAGCATATCTGGGAAGTCACAAATATTTAAAGTTAAGCAGCATGCTTCTGTAACCCTTGGGTCAAAGAAGAAATCACAAGGAAAATTAGAAAACATTTCTGCTGAAATTTGATAAAGCTTAACATGTCCAAACTTGTGGAATGTAGCTAAAACAGTGCTTAGAAGAAAATGTATAGTTTTCATACTTGTTTTATAAAACAAATGTTGAGAAACATCAAAGATGTACACTTGCTCTTTAAGAAGCTAGAAACATAAGATAAACCCAAAATTATTAGAAAAAATAACAAATATTGGAAGAAGAAAAATAAATGAAATAAGAGGAGACAAATATTCAAGAAAAATAATATATGTAAAAAGTTATTCTTGAAAAAATTTATGAAATTGATAAACCCCTAGAGGATAATCAACAAAAAAAAAAAAAGAGAGAAAGCACCAATTACCAACATAAGGAAAGAACAAATAGTTATCAATATAAGTTCTTCATACATTAAAATATGCAAAAAGCATTAACATTTTATGGTAACATAAAAAATTTATAAGAAATGAATGTTTCTTTTAAAAATATATGTAATAGTCATAAGAACTATAAGATTTAAGTAACCATATATTTATCAAAACGATTGAATTCTTAACGATTGAATTCTTAATGTGAAGACTTCTCCCAGGCCCAGATGGCTTCAGTGGCAAATTCTGTTAAGCATTTAAAGTAGAAATATGACTGACTTTGTGCAAAACTTTAAGAAAATGAATAATAACAAAATGCTTCCCAGCTTCCTTATGAAGGCAGAATAATCCTGAGACCTAATTTTGAAAAGGACCGTTTAAGTAAAAAAAAAAAAAAAAAAAAGAAAGAAAGAAAGAAAAAAGAAAAAAAAAAAGCTGACAGACATATAGTTTTCATGAGCACAGATGCAAAAATCCTTGACAAAATGATATCATATAAACTCCCGCAATATATCAAAAGGTAATATATCATGATGAAGAGCAGTTTATTCCAGGAAGGAATGGTTGTTTTACCATTTAATAAATGTAATTCAGCACATTAACAGAATAAAGGAGGAAACTCATCTGATAATCTCAAGAGATACAGAGAAAAACTGGTACAATTAATTTCAAAACTCTCAGAAAAATAGAGTGGAACTTCCTCAAATCTGAAAACTATAATAAAATACCCATTGTTTTCCTCTTGAGGATCTAGTCAAAAATATCCTCTCTTGCCACTTATATTCAAAATTGTACTGGAAGTTAAATCCAATGCATTAAAGTAAGAAAGAGAAAAAAATGACATAAAGACTACAAAGAAAGAAGACAGTCATTATTTACAGATGTCTTGATTGCATACATAGAAATTGCTGAAATTACTAGAACTAAAAATAAATGTCATCAGATATCAGTATAAAAATAAACAAAAAAATTCCTGTATAATATCAAGTAACATTTGGGAAATAAAACATTCCATTTACAGGAATACCCAAGTTTAATTAAGAAAAAAATAAAAAATATGCAAGACCTATATAATCAGTACTAAACATATTTGTGAGAAAAAGTAGAAAGGAAAGAGACACCAACATGAAGATTGGAAGACCCAAAAGTGTTAAGACTTCAATTATTCCCATACTACTATATATCAATGCAGTACCACTCAAAAGAGAAGTAAGAGGGGAAGGAAAAGAATGAAAAAAAGGAGAGAGACAATTATTTTTCAGTATATACTTCTGTTAAATGAACAAATGCCTTATGTCCCAACAACTTAATTTCTAGGTAGATACCTAACAGGGTATGTGCATATGTTCTTAAAACAAGCTCTTCAAGAATGGTAATAGCACCACCAGTAATAGCTTCGAACTAGAGATTGCCCAATTGTGGTATGTATATGGAACAGACTGCAATACTCTGCAACAATAAGATAAGTGAACCACATGCAACAACACAGTTAATCACAAAAACATAATGTCGAGTAAATGCTATTAGAAGTCAGAAGAGTGGTTATAGTGGTTGAAAAGGGACATGCAGAAGGCTTTGGGCTATTGGTGATGTTTTATTTTTAATCTGAGTGTTATATACATGGATGTTTCTTTTATTGAAATTAGTCTATGTGTTTACGATTTGTGCACTTTTTTTTTATATGTGTTCCATGTCCTGAGGAAGTCATTGAGAATGGATTTGTTCTCCTAACTGTAAAAAAAATACAAAAGAAATAAATAAAATAAAAAGACAATGGACAAAGTAAATGCAACTGCTGTTTTTAGACATTGAAGAGCTGAAAGTGCTGGCTTGTGATGCCTTAGAAAGAAAAAAAGTCATGTAATTCCTACAATTACCTCGGCTCTTTGCGTGGAGAAATCAGCCAACCCCTGTAGACCATGATGTAGGGAGAGAACTCTGAAGAAGACGAAAATGGTCTCACTGAGTTGAGGAGGCCAGAAGGCAGGTATCAGAATTCAGGGCAGCTCAGATGGCTGAAATTTGCTAGTCTTATCTTTTTCCCCATACATCTGAGGAAAAAAACCTTGATTTGGGTTTTAGATGACCTCATGCACAGTACATGTTCAATGCTGAGCACTCAAATTATTCTAGCTAATCCAATATATATATATAAAGTATATTTAATAATCATCAATAATTTTGTCAAGTCATAAAATAATACAAAAACCCAGAATCGAGCTTGGACTAGAAAAGGAATGTGCTTTTAAGGTATCTGAAACTGGCATTGAATTTATTAAGGCTTTTTCTCTTTAGGTCCAGAAAGCACATAAACCAGACAAACAATCTCCACCTGCCCCCTGCCATTACTATACCCCCACATACAATGGACTTTGGAAAGAAGTGGCTTTTCTCTTAGTCTGAGGGGATCATTGTCACCTGTAACATATGAGTTAGTTGAGCCTCTGAGAGGCCCCATATTGACCTCAGTCATTTTGTTCAGCAATTCTTCAAAAGCAGGCCAGGGGCTCACTGGTGAACATGCTTGCAATACTGATGTTTGTGCTGTGGAAAATTTTAGGAAGGGAATTCTATTTCCCTGAGCAAGTTCCCAAGCACTAAACTCTCTTTCAAATAATAAAAGAGGTTAGAGACTAACTTAAGGAACAGATTCAATTTTTCAATGTGGCATTAATAGGGGCAAAGCAAAGAGGCCGATTGCATTGACAAGGAAACAAAAATGGATAATGGATTTAATGGTTTGAGTTCCAATGGAAGAAATAACATCGTCCATGAGATTGTCATATATTTTTAAAATGTGGCAACCATTAATAGCTCATACATGGACCCCCAAAATGAACTTTTATGGTAGTATATAAATCATTAAAAAGTTCTTAGCAAAATTAAGTAAATATTTCTGTTTCCTTTTATTTATTTTCTTCATTATCCATATCCTCAGTAATTTCTTAAGAACTCACTATCATTGATAGCAATATTTGCTGCATACTAACCTGTGGTTTTCCACTTTTTAAAGGAAAAACATCAATAGGAGGAAACAGAGACAATGTGTATGTTACAATAATAATTTGTGGGGGTTTTTTTTGGGTAAGTGTGTATGATGAAAATTACTAGATTCAGTATGTGATCATATGGCTAATCAAAGGCCATTTCAGTTTATAATTTTGTTAGTTGTCCCTGCCTGTTATATAAGATATTGATAAAAGATCAACCAACTAAAAACTTTTAAAGCCCCATGAAAGTGATGGGCCCATACTATGTGACCACAACCCCAAATTTTGTACATAATTTAGGTGATGAAAGGAAATTTAGAAATATCAATAAAAATCTTTGATTTAAACTGTAGAGTAACAATTAAGTAGAGCGAATTATAACAATGGGTTAAAGGTAGACTTAAAATTTTATTTCCAACAATTTGCAGAGAAAATACCTTAAGTATGACAATTGATCCTACCAGAAAAAAAAAAGGCTTAAGGACTCAGATGGATACAATATAATAACAGGTAGATATTTAAGTGAATTCGGTTCTGTCAATGTATAAATGGTAATTGTGATTATTTTATGAGAGACAGACAGAGAGAGACAGAGAAGTCCTGGGCAAAGAAAAGGGAAGCACGAAATTAATGTTAAAATGCCCAATAAGAAAAGACAGTAGAAAACTACAAATGAGAAAATTATTTTCAATTCTACTTCATACAATATTTGTTCAGGTACTTGAGGAGATATGCATTCACAGTATGGAATGGTCTATCAGCTGGGTTCAATGACTTTGCCACAGTGTTATTTTTCCTTCAAAAACAGATAAATTAATGACTACATCAATGAAAACAACTAAGAGTGGCAACAATTCAAACCTAAGAAACAGAGAAAAACATCTCAGTTGTTAGCGCAAGTCTTTTTTTTTTTTAATTTTTAAAAAAATGTTTATTCATTTTTGAGAGACAAAGAGAGACAGAGCATGAGTGGGAAAGGGGCAGAGAGAGGGAGACGCAGAATCTGAAACAGGCTCTAGGCTCCAGGATCTGAGCTGTCAGCACAGAGCCTGACTGGGTCTCAAACTCACAAACCACGAGATCCTGACCTGAGCCAAAGCCAGATGCTCAACGGACTGAGCCATCCAGGCACCCCTATGTTAGCTCACGTCTTAAGGCATGAGTGTTACTCTGTTTAATTTGAATTTTCCATTGTAAGGATTTCTTTCAGTTTATGATCATTAAGACTTTAATTAGACATCCCTTGAAGAACTACCATGGGAAGCACTAAAAAGAAATGTTATATAAATAGTTAGGACTTTAAAATATTCTTTGGGAAGTAAGTAAAGAGAATTTTAAATTAGTCATAGAAGCAACTCTTCCATCCTAATATACCACGTTCTTCAGAGTTAGGTATATTTTTAATGGAACTTGGAGTTAGCTTCGATGTATTAGCTTACCATCTAATGACTAGTGACTAGTGACTGAATCTAGTAACTGAATCCCTATATATATCTCATAGATGTTTCCAAACTACCAAAAACAAAATAAAGCAAACAAAAATTTTTCTTTTAGTGGCTGCATTTCTATAGAGGAGTAAATGTACTAAAATTATTAACTTATTGAGAACTTAACTAAAACTTGTGGATGGAAGCAGAAAACCAAGAAGAAGAAATGGTAAGCTAACTTGGAAGTTAGAATAATTTTTTGTTGTTGTTGTTATTTTGTTGGCAGGGTGTATATGGTGAAAATTTTTAGATTCAGTGTGTCATCAATTGGCTAACCAAGAGATGTTTCAGTAGATAATAATTTTAATTGACTCTTTCTGTTATGTAAGATATTCCAAAGATATCAACTAGCTAAAAAGCTTTTATTTGGTGATAAAATGTATCCCAATCTTTGCTATTCAAAAGTATCTAGAAAGATCATTTTTCTTTTACTCTGAAGCCCCACGGTCATTTATTGGTTTATGACTTTACAAAATCTCTGGTCTCCTGTATTCTCTTGTTGCTTTGGAATGTAATGTTACTCAGATAGAGTTTTCTTTATTTTTCAGTTTTATTGGGCTATAATTGACAAATAAAATTTTATCTATTTAAAGTAAACAATGGGATGATTTGACTATAGATTAAATAACACAACCATCACATACTTAACCGTGTGTGTGTGTGTGTGTGTGTGTGTGTGTGTGTGTAATGAGATGGTTTAAGGTCTACTCTCTCAGCAAATTCCAAGTATACCACACATTATCATTAACTATAGTCATGATGTTGTACGATAGAACTCCAGAGCTTATTCATTTTATAACTGAAGACTTGAACTCTTTGACTAACACCACCAGCCCCTGGTAACCACCATTCTATTCCATTCTATTCTCTGTTTTTATAAGTTCCTTTTTTTTTTTTTTTTTTTAGGTTCCACATACAAGTGAGATGATACACTATTTGTCTTTCTCTGTCTAGCTAATTTTACTTAGCATAATGTGATTCATCCATGACTCTAGATTCACCCATGTTGTTCCAAGGACAGGACTTCCTTCTTTTTCGTGGCTGAATAATAGTCCATAATATATTTTATTGTGTATATATTTCATATCTTTTTTGTCTACTCATCATCAATGGAAACTTAAGTTGTTTTAGTTTTATATATTTTGGTTATTGTGAATAATGCTACAACGAACATGGGGGTGGGGATATCTTTTCAAAGCACTGATTTCATTTCCTTGGGATATATACCTAGTATTTTAATTTTTAGAGAAATGTCAGTGCTATTTTCCATAGTGGCTTCACCATTCTACATTGCCACTATTTAAATACACGAGTTGCCTTTTTCCCACATTCTCACCAGCACTTGTTACCTGTTGTCTTTTTGATAAAAGCCATCCTAGTGGTTGTGAGATGGCATTTCATTATAGTTTTGATGTGCATTTCCTAATTATTAGTGATAATTGAGAATCTGTTCATGTACCTGTTGGTCATTTGCATATCTTTTTTGGGAAAAGATCTACTCAGGTCCTTTGCCTATTTTTAAATCAAATTATTTGGTGTTTTGCTCTTGTGTTATATAAGTTCCTTATATGTTTTGGATATTAACCCCTTATCAGATATGTGGTTTGTAAGTATTTTCTCCCATTCCATAAGTTGCCTTTTCATTTTGTTGATTGTTTCCTTTGCTATGTAAAAGCTTTCTAGTTTGATGTAATCCTACTTGTTCATTTTTTTATTTTGTTGCCTGTGTTTTGGTGTCATTTCTAAGAAATCATTGCCAAGACCAAAGTCCAGAAGTTTCTTTCCTTCCCTAGGTGAATGGTGTAAGATAGGGATCCAGTTTCCTTTTGCATGTGGATATCCAGTTTTTCAAACACCACTTATTGAAGAGATTATCTTTACCCTATTATGTTTTTAGCAACATTGTCAAAATTTTTGGACTGTAAATATCTGAACTCTGACTCTGTTATATTGGTCTACATGTCTATTTTTATGCCAGTACCATTTTGCTTTGATTTTTATAGATTTGTAGTATTGTTTATGTCCTGCAAGTTTACTGAATTAATTTATGAGTCCCAACAGTTTTTTGGTGGAGTCTTTTCAGGTTAACTATATACAAGATAAGGTCATATGCAAACACAGACAATTTTACTTCTCACTTTCCAACTAGGATGCCTTTTCTTCCTTCTTCCCTTCCCCCCTCCCTCCCTCCCTCCCTCCCTTCCTTCCATTCTTCTTTCTTTCCTTCCTTCCTTTTTTCCTTCCTTCCTTTTTTCCTTCCTTCCTTTTTTCCTTCCTTCCTTCCTTCCTTCCTTCCTCCCTCCCTCCCTCCCTCCCTCTCTCCCTCTCTCTTCCTTTCTTCCTCTTCCTTCCTTCCTTGCTTCCTCCCTCCCTCCCTCCCTCCCTTCCCTCCTCCCTCTTCCTTTCTCCCCCTTCCTTCCTTCCTCCCTTCCTTCCTCTCTCCCTCCTTTCTTCTTTCTTTCTTTCTTTCTTTCTTTCTTTCTTTCCTTCCTTCCTTCCTTCCTTCCTTCCTTCCTTCCTTCCTTCCTTTCTAATTTAGGAAGCCTAAATAGACTTTGAATACTATGTTGAACAGAAGTGACAAGAGTGAGCATCCTTGTCTTATTCCTAATCTTAGCATGGTGTGAGCTGTGGCTTATTATATATGGTCTTTATTATATTGAGAATATATATTACTATAGTCCTTTTATACCTAATGCATTGAGAATTTTTAACATGAAAAAATGTTGAATATTGTCAAATGCATTTTCTGCATCTATTGATGTGATCATGTGATTTTTATCCTTCATCTTATTAATGTGGTGTCTCCCATTCATTGATGTTTATATGTTGAACTGTTCTTGGATCCTAGGGATAAATCCTACTTGATAAGTCCATTTGATCATGGTGCATGTTCATTTTACTATGCCATTGAATTCTGTTTGGTAGTATTTTGTTGAGGAGTTTTGTACCTGTATTCATTAGAGATATTTGCTTGTACTTTCTTGTGGTTCCTTGTCTGGCTTTTGTATAAGGGTAGTGCTGGCCTTATAAAATGAATTTTTCTGGTCTCTATTTTATTTATTTCTGCTCTGATCGTGGTTACTTCCGCTTGGGCTTAGTTTATTCTTTTCTTTTTAATATTATCATGTTCTAATATTAAAGTATTCTAAAATTATATATTACATCATGCTAAGATCTAGAACCAGACAAGGAAGGGCACTTGAGTGGTTCAGTGGGTTGAACATCTGACTCTTGATTCCAGCTCAGGTCATGATCCCAGGGTTGTGGAATTGAGCCCTGCATTGGGTTCTTCCCTGAGTATGGAGCCTTCTTAAGATTCTCTCATTGGGAGCATCTGGGTGGTGCAGTCAGGTAAACATCCAACTCTTGATTTCGGCTCAGGTCATGATCTCACAGTTCGTGAGTTCAGACCCCACATTGGGTTCTGCCCTAATGGTGCGAAGCTTTCTTGGGATTCTGTCTCTCCTTCTCTCTGCCCCTCCCTTGCTTGTGTGTGCATGCTCTCTCTCTCTCTCTCCCTCTCTCTCTCAAAATAGGTAAACTTGAGAAAAATGAAAAAAAATTTTTAAAAATGATTCTTTCACTCTCCCTCTGCCCCTCTCCCCCACTCACTCTGTCTCTCTCTAAAACTTAAAAAAATAAAATAATAAATAAAATAAAATAATAAAATAAATTAAAAGAACAAGACAAGGATGAACACACAAGGATTGAGGCTAAATGATTAAATGACTTTGGGATTTAAAAATGTGAAAAGCTTTTGTTCCTACTCAATATATGACAAACCATCCCAGCTAGCTGTTACACCCTCAGCTACCCTTATCCAATCCACATAGAAGAAATTCTATTAAATGCCACAAAATCCCATGACAAATACAGCTTTGCACAAACTCTTTTACCCTGACAACTTTTTATTTGTTACTGCACATGTTCAGAATCCTGCCTGGTAGCCATCTTGCTTTTTCTAGTCTCGTGCTCTTGCCTTGCTTGTCAATCATCCCCTCAAGCACAGTTCCTGTGTTTTGGGAATTCACTGTTAAGTGTCTTGTAGCCCTGGCTACTGCCTGAACATAACATCTGTCAATGCAAAAGAATCCATCTATATCCCAGCTATTTTCCTCTAAGGATACAAAACTTGCCTGCACCATATTGGAGACTCTCTCAGACTCATGCCTACCTTATATCATCACGTGACTCTGTAGAGATTTTCCCAATTTTGCCTTTGCTTTTCATTTTTCAAACCAGATAGATAAGCTTCTGCTTGTGTTGGCTTAATATTTTGCACAGCGTCAAAATGTATTTTGTCTTTTCAAGTGAAATAAATAGGAACTGCTGTGGTCACCCATGCAAATGAGCACATTTCAGGCTCTGCCATAACCTATTCAGGAAAGCAGGGCAAAGCAATACCCTGCTAAAATTAATAATAAAAGAATAATAGAATTATATAATTCTTCACATAGTCATTTGCAAAAGTGAAGTTTCTCTCCAAAGAATAGGAGTTTAAATAATTAAAAGTTACAGACTCTGCCAAGTTATGATGAAAAGTAAAGTTTACTCTGTAAAACAGTACATATGCTGCTGATCTAAAGAGAGAGAGGGAGGGGTGCCTGGGTGCCTCAGTTGGTTAAGCATCCGACTTTGGCTCAGGTCATGATCTCACAGTTCCTAAGTTTGAGCCCCGTGTCGGGCTCTGTGCTGACAGCTGGGAACCTGGAGCCTGCTTCAGATTCTGTGTCTCCTTTTCTCTCTGCTCCTCCCCTGCTCGTGCTGGTCTGTCTCTCTCAAAAATAAATAAACATTAAAATTTAAAAATACATAAATTAAAAGAGAGCGGGAGACAGAGAAAGTGAGACAGACAGCTACTATAAAGGAGAAAGCATATCTTACAGTGCATATTATCAGTTTGAGTTACTAGGTATTTTGAATATTTACTTTATGTAGCAAACAAAATTAAATTATTTAATAGTGTCATGACATCCTTCAATAATCTGATGGCAAGATAATGCCAAATGAGGGGAAACTGATAAAAACTGATTTTCTTATAGGTTTAAACCATGCAGAACACCATGATACTGCTGTATTTTATTGCTATCTTTTAAGAAAGACAAACTAAAAACAATTAGTTTTACTTCCCAATTTCTGGAATTAGGATATATGCATTATAGTTCATATTCCTATATGTATCTAGCAGATGGGAAGTGTTGAACTATAGACTCTGCAAATTGCAAATTAGCCTGCTGGCTGGCCTCAGAATGAAATATCAAACAAATACTCTTCCCCTGCTCTGTCTTGTGCCTTCCGTCCCTTTCCTGACAGAATGGCCAAAACTAGTCAAAGAGGTTCTGGAGAATTCCATAAAGGGTTACTACTGTGACGATTCATGCCAAATCATTGCAATAGAGCAAAAGCTTTTTTTTTTAATTCAAATAATAAAATACACGTTAGAAATGGTATAAAAGAAAATCATCTCATTCAATTTGCTTTTAAAATTGCTATATGTTCCATAATGTTTATTTGGACAGACACGTTTTAATTAGAGTAGTCATATTATCACTATCAAGCAAGCTGCATAGTACATCATTCATGCACCTGAATAAAAATGATGGGAAATATTAATATGATATCCACACAGCACTTCACACAATTGTTTTTTTTTTCTATTACTTCATTTTACTGTTAGGGAACATAGTTTGAAGTTGTGGGTTTTTGGATATACATCTAAATACTTGAGAAGAGCATATTATGGGTATTGAACTCATGATCTTTAAATAAAAAACAAACCCAACTTTGAAGTCAAGAATTACCAACACCAACACAAATGCTATGAGAAATGAATTACATATAGAACAAAGATGAAACTCACTATGATTAATTTTATTGTCCTCTTTATTTTCTCTGCATATTTTTATAGACATGCTTTTGTAGACATATGCAAATATATGAAAATAGTAATGCTGTGAAGCTGCTCTTTGAGGTAAAGATGAAGAATTTATGTCCACCAAAATCCAACTTCCCATTCGTAAAGTACAAAATATTTGTGTTTTCAGTTTTATCTTTCCCACCTCAATTATCACCAAATTTAATTAAAAGAAAAAATATACTGGAGCATTAATTTGTTTCTCTGTAAACTTTCCATCTCAGAGAGAACCAAGTTTCAGATTGTAGGCCTGTCTTAAATTGCCTTATTATTTGTTTAATGTATTTATTTATTTTGAGAGAGAGAGAGAGAGAGTAAGCAAGCAGGGGTGACAGAAAGAGGGGGAGAGAGAGAGAATCCCAAGCAGGTTCTGGACACTGTCCACACAGAGCCCAGTGCAGAGCTTGATCCACAAACCATGAGGTCATGACCTGAGCTGAAATCAAGAGTCTGACACCTAACTGACTGAGCCACTCAGCACCCTCCCTTAAACTGCCTTTCTATCTGTTGCAAGAAGTTTCACAATGAAAGGAAAGTCTTGGAAAAGTCGTGATGGGTGAATGGTTATCAGAACTTGTTTCAGTTATTCTCATTGTCGTATACATTGGTGCAGGTGAACCAAGTTGGAATGAAAAAATGACTATATGCTGGTAGCATGAGTTCATTCAGAACTGGGGATCTGAGCAGCTTCCACTGTGATGCTACAGATATGACTATGAGTAAGTTCTTTACCTTCTTTGGTGCAGTTTTCTCATATCTGTAAAATGAGAAGATTATGTTATGTATTTTTTCCAAAATGAAAATCTAAAAATCTACCTGATTACTTGTTTCCTTAAAAAAAAAAAAACAAAAACAACCTGACTCATTTTTAAGCAAACGTTTAGCCACATACATGGAATCTTGGCTTTCTTGTTTTCACTTGTATCTAGATTATTCATAATCTGTAAATTACTTGAATATTTAGGGCCATTAGTAGTTGGTATTTCCATAATGTTTCCATTTTGGAAGGCATATAAGAAAAGTATAAATAATGCCATGAAAACGAAATATGTCAGGAATGTGTAAAGCAAAATTGCTACTGTCATTTATTTATTTAAAAATTTTTTGAATGTTTATTTTTTAGAAAGAGAGAGAGACAGACAGAGTGTGAGCAAGGGAGGGGCAGAGAGAGATAGACACACACAGAATAAGAAGTAGGCTCCAGTTTGTCAGTACAGAGCCCGAAGTCAGACGCCTGAGCCTACGTCAGACGCCTAACCGACTGAGCCACCCAGGTGCCCCACTCATTTATTTTTTGAGGGGGAAAAATGTATTCCAAAAGGTTCCTCTGTTTAGAAAGGGCTACATTCTATTCATATACTGTGTAAACCCATTTTGTAATATACATATTAATTTGAAACAAAATATGTAAATTTGGCATAAAATTGAACCCCAACCGTCTTTTATCTGTCTTCATTGTACCAAGGTCTAGAAATTGATCACTCTGAGCCAAGTGACAATCATGTTCAAATATGACAGATAGTTCCTACGAGAGTTAAAAATTAGTGAATTGACATAATTCTAGTTCAGCCGTGTTTACACTGCCATTCTACAAATGAGCTTTTCTTTCTAATAGAACAGCTTGACAATTCTCAGAAACCCAGACTACTTGAGTGAAAATTCAATAAGTAAGTTAAGAATACCAAATGGTAACCAGGCCTTGGGGAAGCTATAGAATTGAAACACAACTTTTTTTTTGACAGTTTGTAGTGTAGCTCTGGTGCTCTGTTTCAAAATCTGTCAAAAAGATGATAACTGGACTTAGGAGTTTAGTTTGATTTTTAAACCAAATAATCGGACAGCCTGTCTGGCATTACTGCCTTTGGCCATTTAGAAAAAAAAAGAAATCTGAGTTCTGAAAGAGCAAGAACATTAAAATCATCAAATTGTTGCCGTGTACTGGCAGAAACATTTTCTAAGTTTCACTGCATGAACATCCAGTCAGGGCAACCGGATAATGAAGGCATCCTCACTGATGTCAATAGGACTCGACAGCAAACACATCCCCAAAGAAATAATCTTTAACAATGATGTCATCTAAAGTGATGGGGGAATCATCAGCCTCCATTTGTTTCAATGGTGATTTTAGTTTCACTTTCTCAACATCAATAAACAGGTACCCCCACATTTATTTTATTGGATACTCAAGGAAAACTAAGGAAATTGACACTAGAATCTCATTGCTTTTGAGTTTCATCAGTTTGCTGTTAGACATCTACAAAGAAAAAAAGGATAACTAAGAAAATACATTAGTAATATTATATTTAGGGTTGTATTTGACTGGACACTTATTCAAAAAAGTAATTCATAGTTGTATGAATCATAGAATCATTATTCCCTAGGGACTGAAAATACTTTAAAGATTATGTCATTTTAAACTCTGCTATTTCTGCATTCTGTAACATTTGAATACAGAATATATTAAATTAAGCCATTAAAACAAGATCCTGATTATTTTCATGATGACTTGAGACAAGTAACAATCGTAGAGAATATTTATTACAAGTCTTTTATTTCTCAGTGCTATACTTAATACTTCATGTACTTTTTTTTTTTTTTTTTAATTTTTCTCTCAAACCCTTCTGTGATATCCCTTCTGAGGATATTGAGCTTAGAGAGCCTTCCTGACCTCCCCGGAGCACAAAGTCTGTAAATGGTATTCATAAGTGACTCTTAATCATAGTCTACCCAGCTTTATACAGAGATGTTTGACAGGTGTTTGATCTCAGTTTCTAGATAAATAATTACCTGAAGAAGTATTTGTATTCAACCTGATGTACTTAAGGGATTTGAAATGGTCTACCCATTAGGAAAAAAAACAAACAACAGCTCATTGTGGACCTGGTCGAAAATTTATATCAATTAATTCAATAATACAAACAAATTATTAAGGAACTTACCTGCATCCCATTATGTCATAATTCATCAGATCCATAACTATTATTCCGAAAGAAGGTGGCACCAAAAGGTAAGTTTCAAGAGAGTAGGTAAGACAGGGACAAATCTTACTAAAAGGATTAATGTGTGACATGAGACTAGGGAAAGAAGTTCCGACATGGGGCTTTGTGTAAGGAAAAAAAAAAAAAGAGAATTGCTGAAAGAAAAATGAGATAGAGATAGAGAAAGAGAGAGTAGAAGAGACAGAGAGAGAGAGAAAGGGAGAAGGAGACAGAGAAGAGAGGGAGAGAGAGAAAGGGAGAAGGAGACAGAGAAGAGAGGGAGAGAGAGAAAGGGAGAAGGAGACAGAAGAGAGGGAGAGAGAAGGAGACAGAACTCTTTGGTGAATATAAGCTTAACTCTTTGGCATATGATTGGCACTATTCATATGTCTCTAATGTTTTTTAATGCCCATTTGTATATTGAGTAAGGAAAGAAAATTTTTAAAAAGTCATTATATCTATAATGCTTATAAGATGTAGAACTAATATCTGTCAAAAAACTCAGACAACTAGGATTGATGCTGAAATTACAAGAACTGGTTTAAGGGTCAGGACAGTATGGAAATTGCTCAATGTTCTCTAGCCATGCAAACTCCACCAGAAACATAAGAGGATGAAGAAAATTGTACTTCCTTGAACTCTCTTCATGGGAAGTTATGTACATAGTGGAAGATGGAATACTTAGGGTGAACTTTGGCTCCCCGTCCCCAGCTGTCAAACTAAATTCTTCTCTCAGGAATTTCCAGTCTTCTGCTAAGTGGAAAATGCAAATTTGGCTTGGAGTTTGGAGATGAATTCTTCAAGGCATTATGGTATTGCCATAAGCAGTTCTTTTTCCATTCTCCTTCCTATAGATCCCAGCATCTTCCTTATTTAAAAAATGGTAAACAGTCATCTGACAATATTTATCTGAAGGAGTATCAGGTTATTAGCCTTCTTAGGGTGCCCCTATGTCTTTGACTAGCCCTGATCACTGCAGAATCAGGAGAAGCAATGAAAGAATATCCCACTGTTTTAAGTAATCACCGACATTATAATAAAACTAAGCAGGGACGCCTACGTAGCTCAGTTGGTTGAACATAGAACTTCGCTCAGGTCATGATCTCCTGGCTCATGAGTTTCCAGCCCCGCATTGGGCTCTGTGCTGACAGCTCGGAGCCTGGAATGTGCTTCGGATTCTGTGTCTCCGTCTCTCTCTGCCTCTCCCCTGCTTGTGCTCTCTGTCTCTCTTTCTCAAAAATAAACATTAAAAATTAAAAAAAAAATAATAAAACCAAGCAAATATTGAAACTCAAACCAACAAAAAGAAATCAGAAAGAAAAGTTCATACATATTTCTCTTTCACTCTGTATATCTTTTTATCACTTTTGTCCTTTAGTACTGGATAAGTATCCTCTAAATAAGCAATAACTTTTCCTCTGCAGGCCAAATCGATAAAAAAGTTTGTCATCTTTTCATAGTGAACTAAATATCTGCAAAGGAGACTAAGTGCTCAGTTCATATGCAACTGCCTCTCGTTCTTTCTGGATGGTTGTGGGGGAGAAAACTGTACTTATACTTGTGCTATGCACTGTAAAGAAGATGAGTTGAATTTGCATATTCACTGGGATAAATACCTACAAAACAACCCCCTAAGTAATATTTGGACTATTTTATAGAATCATAGCCATAAGGTGGAATGTTGGAGGTGCTAGGCAAAATATAACTACGGAATTTCCACATTTGGAAAAAAAGGTTTTTAAACAGCACCAGTAATAGAAGCTGTTTCCAAACTACCAAGTGGCATGGAGGACGAGGGAATTCTGTCACCACATCAGCACCGAGAGGAAGGCTGGTCACCTGCCACATGCACTCTGGTCATGTGGCACATCTGAGACACCTACAGTAGGAAGTAGAAACAGACAGGGCCAGACATTGGGAAATCCTGTTTATAACAAATGTTTTATTATCGAAATTACTCTTGAACATTTATAAACTTCGAAAAGAATCCTTTGCAAATTTATCTTACTGCTATGGCTACAGAGGAGACAGACAGAAATCAGTTAGTTAGGTGACTGAAAGCCAGAATAACAGAATTTGAGGATCTAGAATGAATCAGAACAGAGACATTCTCCAGGGACATAACCGACTGATGGTTTTATCAATTTTTGTGGGAAAGACTTAGCAGATAACACCAGAATACCGGATCAATTCCACAATTCATATATATCTGTATGTGTGTTGTGTGTATCAAAATTGCTTTCTATATTTATGCTCAAATTGACTTATATTTTGAGAGCATTTTGTGTTTCGATGAACTTTTCATTAAGGACGTGTTTTGAAAAAAAAGAAAAAGGAAAAATACCTTCCAGAGATGGTAATGGGATATTTATATATTTGAAGCAATTATTTAAAACAAGTTAGAAACATAGTTAAATGTTTTTCAATATAATATAAAATGAAAAATAATTGGGCAGCAAATTATATGTGGTAAGGTAGAAACTGTTAAATGTTCCAAAATATGAGAAGGTATTGTAGTACTGCTCATTCTGAAATAATGGTTTTTTTTATCTTAAATAAAAAAAAAACCCCTTTATTTATTTTTGAGAGAGAGAGAAAGCAAGTGGGGGAGAGGCAGAAAGAGAGGTAGAGAGAGAATCCTAAGCAGGTTCTGCACTGCCAATGCAGGGCCCTACGTGGGGCTTGAACTCACGAACCGTGAGATCATAACCTGAGCTGAAACCAAGAATCAATCGCTTAACTGACTGAGCCACCCAGGTGCTCCTTGAAATGATGTTTTAATTAATTTCTTTCAATATGTTTTTCAGTTTTTAGATGACTATGCATTATTAAATTTTTTTTTTTAAAGTTTCTGTTTATATGAGGAACCAGTTTAGATATTAAGACTGAATAGATCAAATGACTGTCCCCATTCCAGTGACTGGTGCCACCTGGGAAGCCAGGTAAACAGCACCCTCTGCAGAATGGTAACAAATGGTATCTTTTTGATTTTGGATGAACTAGTCCTCGACTTAAAACCGACAACAACAATAAGAGCTGTTAACAGTTGTGTTATGCTTAAATATAATGACGTACTTTTGTTCTTCTTGTTACAGAAAAAAAAAATGGTGCTGACAGTGATTGCTTGCTAAATTAGAACATTCTTTTTATTCTTTCCTTCTACGTTCTGCTCCATGCACACCTGCTTTCAAGTCTCAATGGCATGTAAATTTGGACCTGCCAAATTATACTTGTAAATTTGTACTTGCTGAACGCAGAGACAAAGTTTATTTAAGTCAGATATTGTGTTTATAAAAAACAATGAGGTATTGTTATGTTAGTTATGATGTTAGTCCAGGGCACTGTCACAAATAAAAAGCATTGACTTTAAATAACTAGGTGGGTATAATCAGCTGATTGTTGAAAATAAAATCTTAAAATTGAAGTACTTTTAAGACTATCTGCACTCATATACCAACATTACACCATTGTTAGTAATCTTTGGGAAAATATCTTGTTCTTTTCTATTCAACTCCAACCAGATTTCATTAAATTAAAGCAAGTTTTAGAAAAAAAGTATACTTCCTACACTAACTTTCCAGCCTTTATATTTCTTTTTTATTTTTTACAATTTTTTTTTATTAGTTTTCTTTATTTTTGAGAGGCAGAGAGAGACAGAGTGCATGTGGGGAGGGGCAGAGAGAGAGGGAGACAGAGAAGTGGAAGCAGGCCCCAGGCTCTGAGCTGTTAGCACAGAGCCCAACGCAGGGCCCGAACTCAGGAACCGTGATATCATGACCTGAGCCGAAGTCGGATGCCCAACCGTCTGAGCCACCCAGGTGCCCCGCCTTTATATTTCTTAACCTCACTTTTTCTCACTATCCATACTTGCACTGCATGCACATGCACACTTACGCCCGCAAGCATGTACATGTACACAGTCACGTGCACATTCACCTACAGTGAAATTCCTTTTTTTTTTTTTTTTAATATATGAAATTTATTGTCAAATTGGTTTCCATACAACACCCAGTGCTCATCCCAAAAGGTGCCCTCCTCAATACCCATCACCCACCCTCCCCTCCCTCCCACCCCCCATCAACCCTCAGTTTGTTCTCAGTTTTTAACAGTCTCTTATGCTTTGGCTCTCTCCCACTCTAACCTCTTTTTTTTTTTTTTTTCTTCCCCTCCCCCATGGGTTTCTGTTAAGTTTCTCAGGATCCACATAAGAGTGAAACCATATGGTATCTGTCTTTCTCTGTATGGCTTATTTCACTTAGCATCACACTCTCCGGTTCCATCCATGTTGCTACAAAGGGCCATATTTCATTTTTTCTCATTGCCACGTAGTATTCCATTGTGTATATAAACCACAATTTCTTTATCCATTCATCAGTTGATGGACATTTAGGCTCTTTCCATAATTTGGCTATTGTTGAGAGTGCTGCTATAAACATTGGGGTACAAGTGCCCCTATGCATCAGTACTCCTGGATCCCTTGGATAGATTCCTAGCAGTGCTATTGCTGGGTCATAGGGTAGGTCTATTTTTAATTTTCTGAGGAACATCCACACTGCTTTCCAGAGTGGCTGCACCAATTTGCATTCCCACCAACAGTGCAAGAGGGTTCCTGTTTCTCCACATCCTCGCCAGCATCTAGAGTCTCCTGATTTGTTCATTTTGGCCACTCTGACTGGCGTGAGGTGATATCTGAGTGTGGTTTTGATTTGTATTTCCCTGATGAGGAGCGATGTTGAGCATTTTTTCATGTGCCTGTTGGCCATCCGGATGTCTTCTTTAGAGAAGTGTCTATTCATGTTTTCTGCCCATTTCTTCACTGGGTTATTTGTTTTTCGGGTGTGGAGTTTGGTGAGCTCTTTATAGATTTTGAATACTAGCCCTTTGTCCGATATGTCATTTGCAAATATCTTTTCCCATTCCGTTGGTTGCCTTTTAGTTTTGTTGGTTGTTTTCCTTTGCTGTGCAGAAGCTTTTTATCTTCATAAGGTCCCAGTAATTCACTTTTGCTTTTAATTCCCTTGCCTTTGGGGATGTGTCGAGTAAGAGATTGCTACAGCTGAGGTCAGAGAGGTCTTTTCCTGCTTTCTCCTCTAAGGTTTTGATGGTTTCCTGTCTCACATTCAGGTCCTTTATCCATTTTGAGTTTATTTTTGTGAGTGGTGTGAGAAAGTGGTCTAGTTTCAACCTTCTGCGTGTTGCTGTCCAGTTCTCCCAGCACCATTTGTTAAAGAGACTGTCTTTTTTCCATTGGATGTTCTCTCCTGCTTTGTCAAAGATGAGTTGGCCATACGTTTGTGGGTCTAGTTCTGGGGTTTCTATTCTATTCCATTGGTCTATGTGTCTGTTTTTGTGCCATGAAATTCCTTTCATCCATTTATCCACATTTATACCCCATTGGGGAACTGACTTATTAATTTAAAAATCTATTCCCTACTTCTCTTAATTCTATTCAGCTCAGTCTTATCCTTTGCAAAGTCAACCTTTAACCAATTGCTCACGACCATTCTCCCTTCTACCCTATGGATTCTTTAACATACTGCTGCCAATTCTTCTGACTCCTCTGAAATTACATAATTATTTCTGGCATCTTTTTATCTCTTCTTGTGAATTGTAGTTCTCTACCACTTCCCTTCGATACTGTAGCCTTTGTTTCTTCAGGACCCTCTTGAAGTAGGAGCACCCTTTACTTCACACTCTCATTTTTGGAACTTTGGCTGCACCACATCTCAGCAACTCAACTTTGTTAACATTTTTGCCCTCTGTTTAACACATTCCCTCAGAACCACATACTCTTAATCCCTGGGACACTCTCCCAATTTACTACTTTATTATGAGCTTTTTGAAAAACAGACCAGCTACTTACTTTTGCTTTATTGAACACAGTGACTGTTCAGTGACCAAGTAGGAGCTCAATAAATATTATTTAAATGAGTTTATTCTGAAATTATAGAACAAGGCTTGTTTTATTTCCTCCAATCAAAGCCCTCTCAATAACCTCTGTGATTTTAATATCTATGTTAATGCCTCTGTTATTAATGCTTTTCCCCATATTCCAGAATCCTTATATTCTCTCAACTACTTCAGTCATCCATCGGGACACCTATAACGGAGACCTCACTGTCATTCAGAATGGGTCATCCCCAACATCTTTTGTTAAGTACCTTTCCCATACCTTCATTTCCATATAAACCAATATAAAATAAAATCTTTTGACCATTGGTTTCTTCGTCCCAATAAAAAAAGTTTATAAACTTATAAGTAAATTCTCACATTTCCTCTTAAATTGATAATTCTTGCAATTTCTTTCAAAGTCATATACGTTGGCAGAGTGAAATTTACTCACTTGGTCTACATTGTCTTATGCCTTTCAACGTTCATTTCTACAAGTTTCACTTCTCTTGCACATCCCCATATATTCTTCTGGTTGGATACCTTCCATCACTTTGTTGCAAAGTTACTATTTGCTCTGTCATCCCTATTCTGCTATTATGCCCATGTAGTGAATTGTAAAATTATGTATATGTAAAATTATATATATATTATATATATATATAATATATATATGACAGTTTTAAAATTTCCATTTGATGATTGTTTCTGTTTCCTCAGGCAGCTGCACATCAATTACCACAAACTGGGTGATTTCAAACAATAGAAGTTTACTCTCTCCCAGCTCTGAAGTCTGAAGTCAAGATGTTAGCAGGTCCACGTTCCGTCAGTGATTGCTGGCAGTTCTTAGTGTTCCCTTCCTTGTGGTAGCCTCACTTGAATCTCTGTGTGCATCTTCCTGTGGCATTCTCCCCTCAGTCTCTTCTGCGTTTGAGTCTTTTCTTATTAAGACGCTACTGATTGGATTTAAAGCCCACATCAATCCCTTATGACTGCATCTTAACTGATTACATCTTCAAAAGTCCTATTTCCAAATGAGGTCACATTCACAGGTACCAGTGGTTAGGACTCCGACATGCTTTTGGCAGGGGTGGGGGAGGGGGCGCAGTTCAATCTACAATTCTTGTTTTTATACTCCCTATTTGTGGCTGAAAGTTTACTATCTTGTCTTCAATGACAAAAATATTTGCCTTCATCTCATTGAGCAGAGTTATATTAGCTGCTTTAAAACCCTTATCTCATACCAGCATCTGTACCGTCTCACAGTTGCTGCTGTTGATGATCTTCTGTCTTTGGAATAAACCATAGTTCCTGAGTTCTTTGTGTACTGAGCAATTTGCAATGGTATTATATGCATTTTGAATATTAGGTTGTGGAGTCTTTGGATTCTGTTAGCTTCCTCCAAAAAATATGACTCTTTTGTTCTGTCATCTAATGTGGTTCGACTCCAGCAAATTCTGTTCCAACTGCTGTGGGCAGCTCACTTTGAGAGTCTTCATTAGCTAAGAGGTTTATAGACTTCTTACAGGCTGGGTCCAGTGTTCAGAACTGGCATCGATTTTATTGATGGAACTGGGTTTCCTTTTTCTGGATCTCTTTTGTGCAAATTCTTCCCTTGCCTTCTGGCTTCTCTGGTTGTCCTGTCTTCCTTTTCCAGAGGCCGGAAAGATGGCAGATTTTCTCTAGGAGCTGTGCCATGCTGCAATCTCATCCTGCCGTCAGGCCGAAGCCACAAGGTCAGAAACCATCCCTTGAGAGATTCTATTTCCAATCCTCTGGTCTCATGCAAGACAGGCTTGCTTCTCTTCACTCTTTAAACCCAGAAGGTAGTTGTTTTATGGTATTCTGCCCAGAATTTATAACAATAAATAGGTGTTGGAAGGTGGGTTCACTGAAAACTTACTCCACCATATCAAAAGTTAAACTTACAACATCCGTTAGATATTTCTAGTATCTTTACATTCTGGCCTTGATATTTCAAAGTCGTGTTCAAATTTTTTGTTTTCATCTCTCTGTAGTGCATTCGGGGTAGATTTATTGAATCTATCTTCTCATTTATGAATTAGCTATTCAGTTTGCAAGGAATCTCTTTCCCCCCTCCCCACTTTCCATTTATGTTAACTAGTAGAGCTTAAGTAAGAAATTGATGAAAAATAATAACTAAGGAAATTAATAAAGACGGTTATAATCCCTTTGAGGAGAATAATAATGGATTCACCTACATTTTGTTTTATTTCGTTTATCATTTCCCCTTTGGGGAATATTCCTTTTTTTTTTTCTTGTGAAGATTTCCTTTTGCTTTTTTTTTTGTACTCTATTCTTGATTTCCTATATCCATATCCCAAACAGTACAAGATAGCATAATTTATCTTTGTAAATTGCTTTCAAAAATCATTATCATCTTACTAATTATATTGTCTGAAAAATTTGCATTGACTCTAGTCACATTTACCACAGATAAAACTCCATTTCCTGGATGCCTGACCAAATACCAGTTTCAGCCAACATTGTCTGCATCTGCCCATATAAATCATTTCATAAATTAGAGTCTGCATTCCTCACAGAAAATGGATTCGTTTTTGAATCCACACAAAATAAATCATAAAGGAGAGTCATGAAGTTAGGATTGCAGCATAATTTTCATTAAGTTCCTTCATTAACATAGTTTAAAGCTTCAATTCATAATCAAAATATTGTAAAATTATGCCCATCTTCATTGTTATTTTTTCTTCTTCTCATTTCATCCAAATATACTAGCCACTTAGAAGGTTTTCCTGCTTTTGTTTTCAGGGTCTTCGGGCATTCATCAGCTGCTTAATATCATTTATGACTTTCAGGTTCCTTTATAGGATCCTGCAGAAAGTTAACAAGTATTTTTGATATTTTAATGTGAAAGGGGATGGAGTTTGGATTCGGTTACAATATCAACATTTCAACTATCACAGTCCTTATTCATTCTTTTAATATTAATTAGTTCGTTAATTCATTTAACGTTCATTGAGTGCTTACCATGAGTGAAGTATTTGATGGTGATAAATGTTATGTTTTCTGTTCTTAGTCTCACAGTCAAGTGATAGAGACAAATACTGATACATTCGAGATATGTGCTGTAAACGAAACATGTGCATAGGAAGAACATCTTCACTGGCCATTGCCAGTTAAATGTCTGATGCAAACCTAAATCAGTTGGAAGGCTGTCAGGAATCATTGCTCATATCACTGACGTTATCACTTCCATAGCTGTTCAGTCTTTGTTTCTTTATTGGCTAGGAATTATGTAAATTGTTTACTCTATATGCTTAGAAGGTAAGGATGATTGTTTCTTATAAAATTTTTTTAAACTTGTCCAAGCATTTTAAACAGTGTAAAGGGTGAGAAGTAGGAATGTCACATGTCACAGTGTATCAGACTAATGAGATGTCTAAAAAAGACTCAAAAACATACAGCCAGAAAAACTCTTCTTCACATTCATGTTCTTGATAATTTTTTGTTTATACTATTGCATAAGCAAAGAAAGCTATTTCTTTCAGTAGAATCATGGGTCATCTCAAGGTAAGCCATTATTCTATAAAAACATTGTTCAGAAATAACCTAATTAGGTCTTATAACCGCATTTCTAAGGGCTACTGTTCCGTTATTATGTGTAAAATATAGGAACACTTCCCAATAAAGTGAAAATGAGGAAAACTGATAACGATATCTACAGGAGTAAGCTAACAATTTCCCAGACAACAGAGTTATATATTTTGCATTATTGTACTGAAGACCTATAGGCTTTGATTACTTGGAACTGCCTTTTTTTTTTTCCCCTGCCCTTCCTAGCAGAGCTGCAGATTTAATTTTATCGGTATGAGAAATATGAAGCTAGGGAATTTAATAATTGTTTCACTAGGTAAGGGATGAAGTAAATTCCATTGCGTTTCGTTTGATTACAATCTTCCCTGCTGGTTTAATTAAAAATATCCATGTGAGGAAGAAGAAACATGGCAGAGGATCTAATTGTTTTATTGTATTGGATGTAGAGTAGGAATAATGAAATTGAAAGTTTATAGTTGTAAAACCTAAATGTTTCATGTAAATCTAAAATGCAGACACAGGTCAGCTATAGACAAATGTCAGTAGAGTAGATTCAAAATGCACTGCAGGCAGAAAAGATGACATTTATCAGTCATCCATACATCAGTAACTAAAACAATTTTAGGGTTGTCTAGACAGGCATTTATTATTTCTTAAATTTAAATCTTTAGCAGAAGGACAACAGCAGGCATAGTATCTATATTTAGTTTCACAAGAAATGAGAAGGCCTAGGAAACATTTCAAAAACATTTGCAGGGATATACAGAAAAAAGTTTCATTGCTCTTACTACATATTGGAAGCAACTATGTGACTCGATTTGTTTTCTCTCCTACCATGACATAGGCCTGAAAAATTATACAAAAGACATACACATAATTCAGTTTTCTGATCTTTGGATAATTTGCCAATTACAATGTTTTAATTTAAAATAGGAACCTTCAGTAACATTTTCAAGCTTTAAAAAAATTTGTCATTAAATTAGAAAATTGTTTTTAATACCAATTTTGAAAATAGTAAAATTAAGTAACAGAAAATGAAATGTGCTACCATTATGAAAACATCATCCAAAACTTTTTCCAAATACAAAGCCAGGAAAGGATTGTGAGAAATAAAAAACAAACAAACAAACAAAAAAACAAAAAAAACAGGATGGTGTGTTGTAGGGCTATAAATTAGCTTTCAATCAAAGGGAAAACAAAATTGGACAGGAAATTTTATTTAAATTATATTTGAAACTATCAATTGGAAGTGTAGTTTAGACAACCTGATCTGTAAAATAACAACTAATTTGTCACAAAATTTCTAAATGGAAAGAATGGAATAAATCATATATAAGAGGTTTGGGAAGTTAAAAACAAAACCAAAGAGAAACACAAAGAAATAAACAAAGCACAAACAAGATAAATCTCAACCTATCAGTTGATGGAATATTCTGGAATTTTATTTATTTTTCTGCTGCTATTTTATTTTACTTTTCACTTGTAATTACAGCTTTTAATGGTATAACTTATTATTATTGAATAAATTTTCTAGTATTAATATACCTTTCTACATGTGTAGATATCTAGTCTATCAATTATTAGTCTTCATCCTTATCTACCATCAAGAAGCTATAGGTTCCCATATTTTTCACTGTTCAATGCTAAAGAATTCCTTCTTTTCTTTTTTCTTTCTTCATATTTTTCAAACAAAATTTTTGATTGATTTTTTAAGACTTCCTTAGTTTGGGTCCAACAATTTTTAAAAAACTACCAATGAACTTGATTTTCTAGCAGTGATTTATTTTAGGTATGCATTTTTTGTGTTTGGAAATCATGGTATTTTAATGCTATCTATTCTTTGGCTTTCCAGGAAGTGCATTTTACCCTCTCCCCCCAACACATACCCCAGATATCTATCTTTGTGATGAACATTATTGTGCTAAATGTATTACATGGTGCAGATTACCTCAGTCCAGTACTTCTAGATCTTATAGCCGTAAATCACAGCTTTTAAATATTTATAACATTCCCTTGAACACTTAAAGGAGAAAGCCAAAATAAAATTTTTCCTTTGCTCTTAGAGTAAAAATTCTTTTGTTGGTTAAAAAATACTAGTTTTTCCCTCCTCCTCCTCCTTCTTTTTCTTAAGAAATTAAGTTACATCAAATAACCCCACTTAAATCTTTGGTACTAAATAAGTATGGCTGAGTGTTCAGCTTTGCCTTTATTAGCATCAAAATAATGGCAAATAAGAAGATCCTTAATATGATCTAAGGTTCTCTTTTTATCTTTTATTTTTTATTTCACCTGGAATTACCTTCAGCTTTCAATGTTATCATCAACTTCCCTGTTTTCTTTAGGCAAAAAATTTGAGGCAATACCCACTCAAGTATCCACCAAATCAAACAAAACAATCCCAATTCCATTTAGAGTTCATGTTTTCCTATATAAGACCAGCTACAATACACACTTCAAATGTACAAACATAAAGTTGGTTTCATGTTCAGCGAAGACACCTTGCCCATAAGCAGGGACCATTTTCTAACATCTAGAGAGAAAATAATATGGTCCTAGATTTAAAAAAATAAAACACACTAGTATACTAGCATTCCTTAGAATTTCTCAGGACATCATAAGCCAATTTGGGGTTCATGTCCAAGATTTTTATGGCAAACCTGCTTTGCTATTATACGGTGGGAATTTCTTAGCTTTTACTCGTTATACCTGCTTTACCGTCAGTATCCACTAGGTGGAGATAAAATTATATATTTTTTTAGGTTTAGGACAACTTGAGCATTTATGATGCTCTATGAAAAAATGTTCATCTTCCCAATTGAACATGCACCCCTTAATTGGTTGCTGTTTCATAATACTCTAATGTCAGTCTGTATTTTTCCTGAATATTATTTTTATTATCAGTCCACATTTCTTTCTTTCTTTTTTTTTTTTTTGGTTTTTGTGTTTTATTATAGATTCTAAAATATAGACAACTGATTGAATTGACTTAATTTTTGTAATTTCCTTTATCTATGAGAAAATACAATTGGATGAATATTCTCAATTCCAGAGTAGAGTTAAATGTAATCTCTAGCATTATTACAGATGCTGTGAGACTAAGCATAGGTTGTTGGTAGGGATTTAATTGGAGGGGTTAGACAAGAGGTAGGAGATTTTCCTTTTTTCTGAATCAGGTAAGAATGCTCCACTTAGCTCTATGACTACTAGGAAGCAAAGGATATCGAAGCAAATTAAGTGGTTATCAGATCCTGCAAGATCCCTAAGTCATAAAGATCTGTCTATTTTCTCTACTTTTTTTCTTCTCTCTGCTTTCTTCTTTCTTCTCTTTCCTCTCTCTCTCTTTCTTTATCTCTACATCTACCATTTGGATACCCATATCCATCTAGCTGTATATAAATAGTTATATGTATACAGACATATACATATACCTAAATTTATATTAGAATTTTATACAATGCAATTTATGTCATATATGCATACCCAATAAACATACATAGTTAAGAATTTTATTTTAAAAAGGAAGAAATAAAAGAAGTATCCACTTTTAAGAGGACTCCTTTTGTTGCTCTCTTTCATGTGGATGCTTGTTTGACTATTTGCTAATTGCCTATTAGATCTCTAAGCATTTTATTTCCTCCTTCTTTCTTATTTTGCTAGAGAACAGAATGTTTCCTGTGAATCGTGTTCAAGTGCTTTCCGGGAAACTGGGACTTTAAACTCTTCAGGCAGAAGGCAGAAGGGTGCTCTTCCTTACTTAAGAACAAGCTAGATTTAAAACAAAAGACTTATAACTGCCTTAAATCTAGGGATGGCAAGATTTCCAGAGCTAGTTTAATGTGAAGCTCTGAGTTACCAAGCACAGTAACTAACCCTTGGAAGACAGGATCTCTTACTCTCTTCCTAGGAAACAAAATCCTAAAGTTCAAGGATCTCTCTGACAATAGCACTTCTTATCTTTTGTGACATACGCACACAAAGGTTCATTTGTGAATGACAGCACCTCTACCAAAGTCTTGTAAGAGCAAACACACAAGAGCAAAGGAAACATGATTACTTTGCTTTTGGTAAATTGTTTAAGCTCATTTAGTACATTTGATCATATGTAAATGAACTCAGTGCCTTTGAGGTTTGAAGAAATAGTTTTCTCTCATTCTCTGTGGTTATCTGTGTGGATGGTCCTTTAATTCTAGGTTACCATGCTCACAGTAACTTTAGCCAGCCATATGTCAAGCAGCCTGTCATTTTTAAAAATAAAATAGAATTTTGTGATATGGAAAGTAAATAAATCATGCTCAGTGAAACACAACCTTTACCAATTTGAGTCTTTGACCAATCCATGTTGTTAAAATCAATGATATAATTGCCCTTAGATCCTAAAAGCTTTTTAAGCCTAAAGCATTTAAGGCAAGTTAGTTTCTCAAAATTTCAAATTGCTTCCAGTTGGTAGCATTAGGGCAATAATAATGTTTGATGGGTTTAGGCTTTTCATTTAATTCTTAATTGGAATAGAGACAAATGTTACTGATTGTGAAAATGTTACATCATATAACCAAATAAAATAAATCATCAAAAAGACAAATGGTGTCAATCTTCACACTTGTATAAAGAAATAAAAAGTAATAAGTAATAACATACTATTACTGTTTGAGAGTAGGCACATGGGCTTAATACTGAGCATTTCTTCACCATTCCCACCCCCCACCCCATATTTATTGGCAGTCTTTTTAAGACATGCAAATAATCAAAGAAAAAAACAAAGAAAATAACTGGATAATGCATACTATTTATATTTTTGATGCTTAGAAATATCTTTTATGCACTAATATTATGTACTAATACTGTTTTGGTACAGAAACCACCATTGTTATTGACAATGGCCCCCAAACTGCAACTAATATCAGTATTCATCTTCCTCAGAAATGATAAATTCAAAAGAATAGTGTTTTAACATATCTTAAAGGGACAAAAATCATCATGAAGTTCAAGTCATTTTTCCCAATGTTTTTTCTGCTCCATGCTGACCTCCCATCACACACACACACACACACACACACACACACACACACACAATACACACATGCAAATGCACACACACACACTCTCTCTCTCTCTCTCTCTCTTTATTCTTTCATGTAATATTTGAAAACATAGGAGTAACAAGAAAGTTTCAATACTGAATTTCTGTGAATCTGGAGTAATTCTTACTATTGAGTTATGGTTTTGTTATTCAGAGAATCAAGAGCTAGTTTACATTCATTGTCTCAGATTATGAACTGGACTATGTGAACTGAAATGAAAACATTACTCAACAACATTACTAACCTGACAACATTACTAACATGACAACAACATTACTACTAATGTGACTTTGACCAAATAAACTACTCCTCATAATTTCACCTTTAAAATTAAAATGATACATACCTGATTTTAATATTAAAATATTAACTCAATTTAATATTGAGTTAATGCATGCAAAATTCTTAGAAAAGGGTCTGGAACTCAAATGTAAAATGTTACTGATGATGATGACAATGGTGATGATGATGGTGATGATGATGGCAGCGACTATGGAATCTGGAAATGTTTTAGCATTTCTTGGCATTAGTTGACTTATTTTCAAATTTTCTTGCATGGCATTTGGCACTTTTATATTATCATTTATTCCTTTCTCTGTTTTGTTTTTTTTGTTGTTGTTGTTGTTTGTTTCCCGGAAGTATTGAAAGCTTGTAGATAAAAGACAATGTGACTTTTCCAAAGTTTTAAGCCTTATACATGAAATAGAGCTGAGGGTATGGAAAACAATCATCATTGAAAAGACCCATCATGCTTATTCACCACACATGCTACCTAAAAAACAACAGTGTGCTAACAATGAGAATGGTCTCTATTCAAAATTAAGAAAAAAATAACAGAGGCCCTCGGTGGCTCAGTCGGTTAAGCACCTGACTCTTGATTTGGGCTCAGGTCATGATTTCACAGTTTGTGAGACTGAGCCCCACGTCAGGCTCTGTGCTGACAGCACGGGGCCTGCTTGGGATTCTCTCTCTCTCTTTCTCTGCCCCTACCCCACTTGCATACACTCTCTCAAAATAAATAAATAAACAAACACTTAAAAAAAGAGAAAGCAATAAGAATACTTCTATAATAGCTACAATTTGAATAGGTAGATTTAAAACTATTTTTCATTTTGTTTTATTTGAACCCAAAATAACTGTGTAAAGTAGGCATCATTAGCTCCAAATAAAAAAAAAATAAGGCAACAGAAGCTCACAGACTTAAATAACTTGCCAAGACTCACTTAACACGAAATAGTGGAACTGTGTCTGGGAGGCAGGTTTTCTATCTGTGGAGCTCCCACTCCTAAATAGATCATTAGGACTTAAATGGACCTTCACATTTTCTAGTCTAAATCATTATTTATTCATTGAGAAGATGGAGGACAGAGAGGAGAAGGACCTGGACAACGTGAGAGAGAAGTAGAATCAGGACAAGTCTCCTTTGTTGTGACTTATAATTCTTTGGCCTTTTTTCTATACTGCAATATCCTATAAACTGCATTTTAAATAGTTTTTTTCCTACAAAATTTGAGAATGTCTAAAGCTTTTTTGAAACCCTCCTAATACTTATAATATTGCACAATTGACCTGATCCTTTGAGTTGGAAACAAGAAAATGGTTTCCATGCGCTGCCTGTGAGGAAGCACAGAGCTTTATCTCTTAAGATCCCACATTCTGTTATTTGTACAGTGGGGATGGCAAATGAGGTTAGCAGTGCCTTATAATCACGGTTTTCTCAATTGTATGATTCTCACAGACCTAATCAGAAGCCCTGTAGTTTGCTTTATATGGAGCCCCAGGTTTTTTCCCCCAAATCCCAGTAGAGGGGATGCAAAGAAGGTAAAACTTCCTCAAGCGGTGATGAACCAAAGAGACATTTCTTCAGGAACAATGCATTTGTTTACAAATACTACCTAGGAATTTATATCTAGAGTCCCTGCAGATGACCATAGTAGAATAACATTTTCCTAATGACAACTTTATTTACATGTCAAATGTAGATGGATAATACTACCTTGAAGAAATCAAAATTTATGTCTCAGGTTTTGGTACGTGGAGTACCCTAAGACTTCATTCATTTAACAGAGGCTTTGAAGATAAACATTATCAAGTGAATACAAACTGAAAAGTCTAGAAGGATGCACTTAGCCTTCTCAGACTGAATTAAATGTGATTCTCTGAAAAACTTAGATTTCTTTCATTTACTCATTCATTCATTTTCATTCATTTATTTAGTAATATGGATATTCATTCTACAAACATTTATTGAGTCTACCAAATATACAGGTCTGTGCTAAGTGCAGCTAAGGAACAAACAAACAAACAAACAAAGTATGGGCTTCTCTCTAAGAAAGCAGGTGGGAACTGTAATATTAATACAAATAACTATTTTATAAAATTGAGACCAGTAAGTGTCATAAGAGCTCATTTTAAGCAAGAGTTTTGGAGGTTTTAAGAAACAAGGGTGTGTTCTCAAGGAACGAAGAATTGGCGAATGGTTCACGAAGGAGGAGAGTTCTGGTTAACTAAAAAGAAGATAACCTGAGTTTGTGCAAATAGAGGTCAGGGCAATTAAAGAAAAGGGCACAAAATGAATGTCAGTAGAAAGTCAGGCAAACCAGAGGGTAGTGAAGATTAGTGAGTTGTTTATTTTGACTAAAGCAGAGAATAATTCGATAATACATTGTGAGAGGGGCGCCTGGGTGGCTCAGTCAGTTATGCATCTGACTCTTAACTTTGGCTCAGGTCATGATCTCATGGTTCGTGGGTTCAAGTCCCACATTGGGTTCTGTGCTGACAATGTGGAGCCTGCTTGAGATTCTTACTCCCTTGCTCTCTGTCCCTCCCTCACACTGTCTCTCTCTCAAAATAAATAAATAAACTTAAAAAAATTAAAAAATTAAAAAAAAACAATACGTTTGAAGAAAAGATTAAAAAGAGGTTGTTTTGTTTTTAAATAAGCAATTTTATGCCTCGAAATTTATCCTGCATATATACTTGCTCCCTTGAGCAATGACATCTATAGACTATATAGCCTTTGCAGTATTACTGAAAATTTTAAGACACCTAAGCACTCATCAACAGGTAATAAATTATAGTACTCCTATCCAATGACTGAGCAGCTATTAAAGCAAATAAACAAACAGATAAAAGAAACATCAAAAACAAGTCTAGATCTTTTCATATGTATGGATAATGCTGCAGCCTTCAAGAAAATTTGTGTCAGGTGAAAAAAAAAACAACTCATGGAATGTTGCTCATTGTATGTAATTGATTGTATAAAAAAATCAGGATATAAACATCTATGGTTAAACACATTTAGACTACCTCTGGAAGTGTACCCTGATAAAAGTGATTGCCTCTGGGAAAGGAGGCTGGGCAGTTGTTGGCAGAAAGAAGTATTTTCCACTGAGTGCTATTTAATGTACTTCAAATGTTATATATATTCAAGTATTTATAATATGTATCATTTAAGGTTTATCTGGAGACAGTTGGTGGAAAGTTAAGTTTTTGAAAACCCAATTGGAGAAAAAATAAAATACATACGAATTGGAAGCACCAGTGTTGAACTTTTTTTCTTTAATAGTAAATGTCCTGGGTGCGCTCGAAGGCAGAAGTGAGGAGATGGATGGATGGAGAGGAAATGAAATAGAAGGTAAGTGAAAATTATAGGATTTAGGGCAGAAGTAGAATGGCTGGTATCTTACAAGACAAATGTTCTTTCTGTGTCGTGTCTAAACAGAGCCACTGAATCACATGTTTTGGACACAAGCTGATGGGTTGTTCTCTGGTTTGTTTTTCTATCAACGGCAGTGATTGGGGAGATGTGTGACTGAGCGTTTTACCTGGTGCAAAGGTGAAAGCACACTTGCTTTAGGAAAATGGTTGAGTGGTTGAGGTCTACAGTTGAATGACTGCTTCCCTAGCTGCTACTTCCTCATAGAACATTTTGTTCATGGCCAACCAGGTGATGGGGGACTTAAATGGGAAGGACTGGGATGGAAACTTAAATAAACTTGTTTGCCATTCTTAAGGGCACGTGCTTTTCTCATCTATTACTTAATTGATAAATCCGGGGCAGTTCCCTAACCTCCCACTTGTTGTGAGGATAAAATTAAGTCAATATACTGACACTACTTTGGAAGAAAGTATAACATCTTATTCAAAGACAGGTAGAAGACAAAATATAGATGGAGAAGATTTTGCCTAATTATTTTAGTCTCCAAAATAAGTTGCACTGATGGCAGAGTCTGAAATTAGGCTGTGGATTATTTGGTTCACATCAGATAAACATTTTAACGTTTAATATAAATGTGGGTACTTTACGGCATTCACTCTGAAGATGGGCAAGTAAAAAATAAAATTTGTTTTTGTTGTAAAACAAAATCCATTTGGTTTTCATTTATGTGGATCTTAGCATAATGTTGCATGCGTTATTTGGTGGGTGAATGGTATTGTTGAGAGGCATTCTGGAGGTTGCTGTGACCTCCACCCTCTCCTGTTCCAAATTTTTGAACCAATCTAAACATAACTGAATAAATATCCAAAAAGTGTTAAATAATGAAAGATTAGTAGAGCAACAAGAAGGTCATTTTTAGTCATGGTTTCTGATGTTTGGGGACTAGGGAATAAGAATCTTGGGGCGCCTGGGTGGCTCAGTCAGTTAAGCGTCCGACTTCAGCTCAGGTCATGATCTCAGAGTTCGTGAGTTTGAGCCCTGTGTCGAGCTCTGTGCTGACAGCTCAGAGCCTGGAGCCTGCTTCACATTCTGTGTCTCCCTCTCTCTCTGCCCCTTCCCTGCTCATGCTCTGTCTCTCTCTGTCTCAAAAATAAATAAACATTAAAAAAAAAAAAATAAAAAAAAAGAATCTTGATTAAAGAACTATGGAATAAATAAAAAGAAAACATTTTTGGGGTCATACTTAGCCTGGCATTTATTCTCTTTATTTCAGATCCACAGTAAACTACAGAAGCTGACTCTAGAAAAGGGTAGAAGATGACATTTTGAAGGTAGAAAATGCATTAAAAGAGTTGAAAGTATCTCTCTCTCTCTCTTCCCTGCCCTACATCTCTCTAGCTATCCATCTGTCATCTTGTGTCTGTGTATCTATGCATGGGTGTGTATGACATATTAAGTAAGAAAAATAACTAAGGCAATGTAACTTTCACTAATAAGGTAAGTATTAAACTTTGAACAGTTGGTTGAAGTGCAGAGTCGTAACTAATTGAAGTTAGTGTATCAGCTCTGGTAAAATAAATTTGACAGGAAAATTGGGGCTAACAAATATTTCTTTTAATATATAAAACTTCAAAATAAATAAATTAGAACCCGAATTATGACGAACATTGCCCCAGCCATTGCTTGTTAAATATATCACCATTACCTCAGGGAAATATTTCAAAAATTTCATTCATTCAGTCAAACGCTACCTTTGTAATTCTTGTTATGTAAGTTTGCCATGTCACAAGTATTACTGACTTCTTTATAATATTTTTAGATCAATTTTAATTTGAATTAGAATTTTTAAAAGTAGTTTCTTCCTACACAAGGATTTATTTGAAACCTTAAGTTTGATATTTTAGTTATGTTGCTTCTAATACAGATACAGTGAATGTATAACTAATAAATAATATTTACCTGTTTATCTTCTAAAGTTGTGTTGAACACTAATTTAGCCATAGTTATTAACTTTGGCATAGTGAGAAGAGATAATTACAAAAACCCATTATTTTGACTGTTGCTAATTTAGTAAATATAAACTTTATATATGTAAAGTAAACAATATAGATGTAAAGAAGTAGCACCAGAATTCTTAGAGAGGAAAGTATCTTGTAGTGACTTTAGGGAAGGTAGTGAAACTCTGAAGGTCTAGGCACCAAATAATTTGGTTCTCAAAGAGGGGATATAAAGAGAGGAGAAAGGAAGAGAGATTGGGGCATGAGAGACAGTATGCTTCAGGGATGGCTTTAGCTAAAGCCAGGGTAAAATCTGTTACAGTGTAAAAAATATTTTACTCCCTACCTCTCTCTCCCTCTGTCTCTCTGTCTCTCACTCATTGTGCCCTCTCTGTCTCTCAAAAAAATTTTTTTATAGCACAGAGAATAGAGTCACCAGGTAATGTATTGACAATGGGTTGTGCAGTGCTCTATGGGAGAGAAATGGCTCTCTTTCATGTTACAGTATAAACTATTTCTCCCTTCCCACCTCTTCAGTAAAGTCTCAGTGAAGTCACCACACTGAGTGCTAATTTGTGTGAATAAGAATTAAAGAGGCTGGCATAGAAGTATGGTCCCGGAGACACAGGTGATTATGGAAAGTTACATTTTTTCCCCTAGGAATTTCAGGAAATACATGAAGGACTTTGGACTCTCCCAGTGTGGAATTCAGGGGTATGAGATGATTTCAGACTCCTCAGGGTCAATTACATTACACTTAGTGCTTCTATTGCATATAGAGTACATTCAGTTCTCAGCTAGTTCATTTTTGATTTTGGTAGTTTTCATATTGGTCCCAGAAGATAAGTGTTCGAACTTATAGGAAAAGACAATGAAGTCAACTGGAACTCATAACAATTGCAGTCACAAGCTCAGACTTCAGAGTAGGTTGATCAAAACATTAGCATCCCTGAGGAAGCTGTTTATGTGTGGGTACATCACAACTAACAGAGCTTCCTCCTACTCACTCTACAGAGGTGCAGTGGTTTTCGGCGGGGTATTACTGGAAGCAGACTTTGAGACAAAGCTGCAAGCGCCAATAGCTTATTTGGAGTGTGAAGTAAACACTAGAAGGAAAATAAAGAAGCAAGTTTATTCTCCCAAGGAAACTCAGAAATGCACTTACCTCAGAATTATCCCACCCAATGGCAAGCGAGCTGGGGGATTTATACCCACCTCTTAAGAGTCATTACTTAAAGAATAACAGGGGGTGTTAAATATTGATTTCACCAGTATGTCCAGCCTGTTTCATGTGGGCCACTTGGGCATATTTAGCCCACAGACAGCAGGCTAACAACCAGGAGCTGGCGGGAGTATCCTGACAGAGTAAAGTCTGCAGGATGTGAGCGTCCTTCACAGTAACTAAATAGGCAAGGTTACCTCCCTCCAAATGCCAGAAGGCTAGGAAGAAAAGGGATCAGAAAACCAGCAGACTTTCCTAAGGCTACTATATATCGCAGTGCCACAAAGTTGCTGGGGTATTAACACAGCACACACATGCATACTAGTAACAGTTGAGTTGGTTGGTCTGATATTTAGATTTTATGTAAATGTCCTGTCACACACTAATCGTCTCCTGACTACAGAAGCAGTTCTAAATTTGTATACAAGGTGACTTGCATAATCTTCACATCACTTTAGCACTGCAGAATTACCGTACTCAATTTTAGGTGAGAAGGCTAAGGTTGAGTATGGAAATGGTTCAATGATCCATAGCAGCAAAACCTGCATATGAAGACAAATGTCAAGACCATTGTCCTTTGCACTTTTAAAAGTCTCTACCTTGGGGCACCTGGGTGGCTCAGTTGGTTGAGCATCCGACTTCAGCTTGGGTCATGATCTCATAGTTTGTGGGTTCGAGCCCTGCATCAGGCTCTGTGCTGACAGCTTGCTCAGAGCCTGCAGCCTGCTTCAGATTCTGTGTCTCCTTCTCTCTCTCTCTGCCCCTCCGCTGCTCATGCTCTGTCTCTCAAAAATAAATAAATGTTAAAAAAAAAAATTAAAAGTCCCTACCTTATAAAAAATTGAGATGTATGTCCCTGTGTAGGTTAAGGAGAGAAGAAACTTTGGTGGTCCAAGGATATGATAAGTGTAAAACAGGATATAAAATGAGAAATCATAAAGCAATTGTCTTTGTCTGTTTTGGATGTTATGACAACATGCCATAGTCTGGGTGGCCTAAACGAGAGACATATATTTCCTCATGGTCCTGGAGCCTGGAGGTTCAAGATCAGGCTACCAGCAGAACGGGGTAGCGGTGAGAGCCTTCTTCCTGGCTTGCAGATGGCCACCTTCCTGCTGTGCCCTCACCTGGTCTTTCCTGGGTCCATGTGCAAGGAGAGAGGGAGGTCTGGTGTCTCTTCCTCTTCTCATAAAGGCACTAATTCCATCATGAGGGGGTCCATTCTCAAGATCTCGTTTAAAACCCAATTAGTCTCTAAAGGTCTCACCTCCAAATACCATCACACTGACGGTTGTGAATTAAACATCTGGATTTTGGAGAATTTCAACAATATAAGGAGTTATTTACAAAAATATATTTTTGCAGAATGTTCATAGGTATTTTATAGAACAGGATGGAGAACGGAAGTCAAATAAATTAGGGAAATGTTAAGTTTAAGCAATGTGACTTTGTTAATATATATATATATTTTTTTTTTTTTTTAATTTTTTTTTCAACGTTTATTTATTTTTGGGACAGAGAGAGACAGAGCATGAACGGGGGAGGGGCAGAGACAGAGAGGGAGACACAGAATCGGAAACAGGCTCCAGGCTCTGAGCCATCAGCCCAGAGCCCGACGCGGGGCTCGAACTCCCGGACCACGAGATCGTGACCTGGCTGAAGTCGGACGCTCAACCGACTGCGCCACCCAGGCGCCCCGTTAATATATATTTTAAAAAAATTTATTTGTTTTCCTGCAGGACATTTCAGATTTTTTAACATGTTAAATTATATTGTGGCTAGCCAAGAAGAAGATAGAGTATGTCTTTCTCCCAAGATTATTTGATTATAATCCCAAGATTATTCCCCTACTTTTCATGGAATATATTCCGAGTAGAGATCCTGAGCTCTTTTATACTAGATATCTTCCCCCACACATAAATACTGTTCAAATTAATTTGTTAATAAATTTTCCATTCTAAATTTCCTAAATTAAGTACTTCTAGATTAAGCATTAGAAGAATTTATGCTTCCTTTTCAAAAAATTGTGTCAAGTGAACACATTGCCAAAAGATAATTATAAATGTCAGAGATGGGTTCATACGCGGATCTATTTAGTGATTAAGGCCACAAACTGCCCACTATCATTTTCACACTTGCAATTATTCATAATTTCAGACTTGTCTCAGGCAGATCAACTAAATTTCCCTTGAAAAATGGAGAAGGAAGCCAGTCCCATTCAGTCACAGTCCAGAAGGAATTCCCTGATTTCAAGGACTCACATGACACGATTTCTTTTTAGTTCCATACCTTGTGTATCTTTTGGTAAATCACCTTCTATATTCCTTTATTTTTTAATTCAAATTAATGAAGTCCGACAGGGAATTCATTTTCAGTTTCTTCAAAATTCTCTTCAGTGGTACAGAAGTCTTCCAAATCACAATAAAACCTTTTTTAAGGTCTTTATTCTCTCTCCTAGACTGAAGTGACACTCTGAAGTTTCATATAATTTCTAGTCTGCATCTCATAAAATACTGGCAAAATTTATCAATTCAAATTAAATAGATGTAGCACAGCGTAATCTTTCTCTATTAAATATGTCACTTTTTGCAATTGTTTCTTAATATCCCTCACAGCTTCCATCTAAGATTAGCACTTTCTTTGCTGCCAGAGTTTCACTAACCTACTGAATTATTCACTGAAGCATAACCTTCAGATATCAGGTTAGAAAGACCTTGATTATGGCAGGAAGTGAACTGTATAAACCATTTTTCTTTAAAAGAAAATTTCTCAGTATAGCAAAGTCTGAAATGAGATAAGTATTAAATGTGTGTAAAAATTAAGTTCCTAATTGATAGGAATTTAGCCAACTGTGACATTCCTGTATTTTGTTTATTATAATGTATAATACCATCTTAAGTACCGCAAAGCAGCATAAAAACATGTGCATTGTTATAGCGGTTTATGTGCGTTGCCATAGTGGCATTTTAACCTGAGAGGACACCAGGTGTAATGAACAAAATTGTTATGTGTTAGATCACATAATGTTTTATACACTCTCTGAATATTCAGCATAATCTTTAAAAATTGTATGTCCTCTTTATGTTCTATTCACTTTTTTTTTCCTTCACTAGAGCTTTGGTTTAGTGTCCTGTACCACTAGAGTTCATGGTGAAGTCAGCAATTCACCACGGGCCTCCCTGCAGCAAATTCTATTAGTAGCGTCCATTGCTTTATCTCAATTCAGTGCTGAAAGGTTATTAGAATACCGACTGAGGAGACAACACTCTTGGAACACCTTTGCTAGTGTTGAAATCAGAAAACTCACCACTCACAAATCAGCCGCTTCATGACCAATCCACTGGGTACCCAATAGCTAAAGTGCAACACAGCAGTGTGTTCCTACTAGATGAGAAGAAAATGCATAGAGACAAACACTAGTCTACATTTATCTACGTTTATTCCATCAGCCATTGGGAGAGATTTTTTTCCTGACAATATATTTGACCTAAGACAGCATTCAAATGACTTTCCAAATACTCAGGTGGAGCATATATATTTTAAATATCAGTCTACTTATTAATGTTAGGCTTCTCCTACCATTACCAGTGTTGTAAAAGTCAACACAACTTAAGAATGTCAATAGCGAGACATGATGCATTATTAAAGAGTGTGCTTTGATCAGATTTTCTACGTAGACTTGCTGTTCAGATGGAGGCAATAAACTAAGAAACATTTTTCACCATGAATCGATGTAAATGGTATAGACAACATTAACAATTTTCTTTTAATGTTGCCCACCCTATCCCCACCAAAACTACTGATTGCATTCTCTTCTAAAATTTTAATCTGGCTGAATGATTATTTGAAAGGCTTTTTATAAGCACTTAGGGAAGTGCCAAATAAGCATGCGAAATGACAAGTTGCTCAGAACAAACAGTGCACTGGGGGAGAAAGACCCAAGAAATGTGCTGGTAAAAAGAAAACTGTGAAAACGCTTTTTCCTTAAGAAACAAAGAAAATCTTATTAGAACCAACATCTCAGTAATTTGTGATTTTGTGCAGGTTAAAAATTCAATTATTATACATTCATACCAACAAAATGTTTTTAATGGAGAGAAAACTATCAGAACTTGGAGGTTTTATAAGAGGTTGCACATGGTTTATTAGAGTACAAATGCATAATTTTTCTTTTTTCTCTCTATGAATTTTTTTATCCCATAAGTACTTGAATTATTGGATAAATACAGTAAAAAAAAAAAAAGTAGAAGAAAAGATTTCCCCTTTTATTGCATCTATGTCATACCTTGCCAAATTGATACAGCTTCCTTTTTCTGCATTTGGCACTTGCATCTTTTCTGGGTGGACTATGAATTTAGAAAATCATAGCATCAACATATGAATGTGAGAGACATCATATGAGTTAGAAAGATGCAGTTCCATCACCTGGTAATGAGGTATGGAGCCATAGGTCATATTCCAGGAAAATTCCCAGCAAACCTTCTTCCATTAAACAAAAAAATGTGGGATAGAATTAAATTACAAAGAATTTTCCTAGTGATAATTCCCAGTGGTGGGAGGCTATCTAGAATTGCCCTCTCATTTACAATGATTAAACCCCTAAATAAGTGCAAAAATGAGTAGGACCCTGTCTAGCCCTCAAGAAATTCTTTTATGGAGGTGTTCTCAGTCTAGTCCAAAAGGATGTGCTCCATCTAGCACAGGGCTGGCAAATAGAGTTATTCTTCTTATGTTCACATCACTCATACTTTTATTGGTCCTTTTTCTTCTGGTCTCAAATGTGACTCAAGAATCTTTCTTGACAAAGTGTAGATTAGCCTTTGACTTGAGATTGCATTGCTGTCTCTGATTTAATGGGCAGTCCATATTCTATGATATTTCTACTGTGTCTGACATTATGTATTCAGGATTTACATGGATGGGAAACAAAGTGCGAGTGTTATGTCAGGAGAATGCCTCAGTAGATTGCTTTGAGGACAAAGAATTTAATTGTTCTAATTTATTTGAGAGTCAGGAATTTATGCCAGTGTGAATCAGAATTCAAGAGAGGGTCTGGGATTCGTTTTCCTACCTGTCTTTTGCAGGTTAAAACAGGACATGATTTGTTTGATGCTCTTGATGGTAGTTACAATGAGCTCCAGAATCATTGTGTACATAACAGTCATCAAATTTCATTGAAATTTTTTATAAAATGCCTGCTTCCATGCAAGACCACATCTTGTCTGCAGGCATAGAACACGTCTATCTTGTTCACTGCTTTATATCCAACATATCATAAGGGGATCTCTGGGATAGCCTAAGTGCTCAATAAATTTTTAATAAATTAATAAATTCATTGGATGATTCTCTGAGGGTGCTTGATATTTGAAAGTTCAGGCAAAATTAAACAAAATTCTAGGGGTGCCTGGCTGGCTCAGTTGGTAGAGCATGTGACTCTTGATCTCAGGGTTGTGAATTCAAGCCCCACGTTGGGCCTAGAGCTCACTTAAAAAAATATGTGAATATAAATGCAAGACCAGATGACTGGATATACCATATTCATCAGGCTGAAACCAGGCATTCTCTTGGCTTCTCAGAAGTTCCATTGGCAATGGATATAAACTTTGGTACACTCAAAGTCACCCAGTTCTTAACTGGCTTAATTCATGCTGGAAATGCAAAAGTCAATGGAGACCCCCAGGGAAGGGTAGATCTCATGGAAAGTTAATTAAGTAAATTAGGCATGTGTTGGGATGGGAGAAGCTTCAGAGATGGGACAGTGAGTAGCAGGGTCCAAAGTTTCATATGAATCTGAGGACTGCTGGATGCCTGGAGCCAAGGTTTCCTCCAAGGTGAGGATTCATTTCTCCCTTTATATTTTTTCTTTAAAAAAAATTTTTTTTAATGTTTATTTATTTTTGAGAAAGGGTCAGAGTGTGAGTGAACAAATGGCAGGGAGAGAGGGAGACACAGAATCCAAAGCAGGCTCCAGGCTCTGAGCCGTCAGCACAGAGCCCGACACTGGGCTCGAACCCATGAACTGCAAGACCATGACCCGAGCCAAAGTCAGACGCCTAACTGACTGAGCCACCCAGGCGCCCCTTATATTTTTTCACTTTCCCTATTTTCCCTTTGTTTTTATTCCTTCTCAAATTGATAACAGCAACTACATATTATACAGCAATCCAGTGTAAACGACACTTAATCTGTGGCACTAAGATCACTCATGATGAATTAAACCGATCCATACCCATTCTGTTAGTCTACTTTTGCTAAGTATATTTATAAGAAATGGAATAGTTATATGCAAGAAATTACCAAAATAAATTGAGCAAGCAATTTTTTTCCTTCCCAAACAATTCTTTCTTATTAAGATCCTTCATGAGATTGCTAATGAAGACTGTGATACAAGCATTTTATTTAACACCTTTCTCTAGTTTGTCAGGATACAGTGTTTACAGTGCTACAGAAAGACCTAAGGCTGGCATTCTGGAATTCACCAGTGGTTTTTCAAGAGCTGAACACCATTATTTCATTGAGACATCTTTTGCCTCTGTCCCTGATATCTCCTTTGTTACCAATAAAAACTATACCTGAGCTACCTGGTAAGCAATGGTTGTGGTTTGCCTCGGAAAATAGGCCACAAAGATGGCAAATGGAACTTCTGCTGGTGGTCATTTCAAAGCACTTGCTTCAAAACAAATTTGAGTGATGTCTCCAAACCATATAACAAACTAAGTTAGATCATTCTTGGAACAATTACTCATTTCTGTGGCCCCCTTATCACTTCCTTGACTAGCCAAGTGAATATTTCACTAGTGGGCTATTCATGGAAACCCAATCAAGATTTGTGGCAGGGCGATAATTTATTTCAAGTTTATGATTGTATTCCCAATGTGTATGAAAGGAAGTAGTTTGCCCTTACTTTCCCTATGTAGAGCCATACGATGAGGATTTTCTGAGTTAGGTGACTATTTCATAACTAAGTCTGAGCTGCAGACAGAGTAAGCTACCACCTAAACAGCGTGATTTATAGATTTTTCAAGAGTGCTCTCCTACGGATTTTATTTCTCCCAATAGCTTACTACCATACCTGAAATTTTCACTAAAATCGCACCTTTGGATCCCCTCAAGGCAAAGCTTTTAGCAACTTTGAGGAGTCTGCTTTGTGGGGGAGTAAGCGATTGAGGAATTAAGACTCTGAATTACCAAATACTAGAATATTCCAGGATTCTATACTCAGGTGACTTTTCTTCTCTGTTGAAGCTTTCTCCCTAAGTGATCTTAACCAAATCCAGTTAAGTTAACTTTGCAAAGAATATTTCCAAATTTTATCTTACTCTAACTTTTCCATCGTGCTCTGTATTTTACATCTGATTTCCTATTAAACAACTCCACTTGGATGTGTAATTGGCATCATAAATCCCATCTGGAAGCAAGTACTTCTCCCAGCTTCCTTCATCTTAGCAAATAGCATCGCCATGGATCTGGAGCTATTATTGATTTCTTTATTTCTTCACCTTGCACATCTAATTTATTAGTGAGTCTGACCAGTTCTGCCTTAAAAATATGTCCATTTTCTGCACCATGCCCAGAATCAACTTATAGAAATGTGAACACGATTAGTATGTTTTCCTACTTAAATTTCTCCAGTACTTTCCCACAGAATTTAACAAATAATTGCAAGGACTCTTGCCTTAGGTAGTACTACTCTCTTCATGTTCACTGTGTTTTAATACTGTAATCACCTTGGATTTCTTTCTTAATGCGTTAAGATCATTTATACCCAAGGAACTCAATCTGAAATGTTTGGGCTAACTCCTTTATTTCTAAAAAAAAGAGGCCTTCCATAACTATTCAATTGAATAGTCTCCTAGCCAGCTCTCTCACATTATATTAATATTGCCTTTAACAACACTTGTTCATTTTTGAATTACTTAGCTAAATTATCTTATTTTTATCTTACCCCTTTTTCTGAGAACAGGGATTTGTCTTATTTACTATTCCCAGGGCATATCTGAAACAATGATTAAAATACTGTAGAAACTCTATACATATTGTCTGAAGGAATACAGAATGGTCAGAAGTAAAATCCTAGTGTCTTAAAATATGGCTTGTGTATTCTCTCTCATTCGCGTGCTGAAAATAAATACCAATGTACACATTAGTTTAAAATGTAGCTTAATGTTGTGTGTCAACTAAACCCAAATAAAAAATTAAAATAAATAAATAAATATTAAGAAAAAATTAAGAAATATCTCTGTGGTCATCTTTGGAAACATACAGTCTGCCTTATTATACTGCATTGCATTTTAGCTCCACTAGAGTGATAGCTCTGTGACAGCTGTGATTTCTTGCTCATCCCTGTATGTGTTTGTTGAGTAAATAAATAACAGTATCCACCCACACAAATAAAATAAAATAAAATAAAATAAAATAAAATAAAATAAAATAAAATAAAGCTTAATGTATAAACTAGATTATGCTGCAGGAACAAATTGTCCTCAGAATCTCGATAGTTTAACATACAACTAACTTTTAATAATTTTTCATGGGAGGTCTGATGCCAGTCAGTGGAGGTACTGCTTCATCAGGTGACCCAGGGTTCCCTGCATGTTACCCTCTCCCCCAGAACATGGAGCACTAGCTCTTAACTGCTTGGCCTACAAGTGAAACAGGTCACTTCTGATAAGTTAGTATTGGCTGGAACTAGTTTCATGGCCCAATGTAATTGCAAAGGGAGTATGTGATGTACAATTTGGGAGAGTGTATGATATGCATGGTAAGCAGTGCTGCCTCTAACACATCAGCGGCAAATTAGGCAAGTTACAGGAGAAAGATGCGGAAGGAATGTAGGAAAAAAGGTCAAGTGCTTGAAATTTTAAGAAATAAAGAGAGAGGGAAAGAGGGAAAAACAATGTAACTGAAATACGCCCACATTGCTCTCAGGGCTCTGTGAACAGTTTATGCAAGGCCAGCATCTCTACACTGGTGGATGCATTTTCCCATTTGGTTTGCAGCTGTAGCTAACATTATTTCCTGTGCCTACTATTATTTGAAAGTTTGCTTCTTAAACTCATGTCCTTCTTGATCCTTTGGCTCTAAAGTATCTTCCCACCCTCAGATGGCTCCACCCCAGGCTCGCTTTTGTGTTCCACTTCACAGCTAATCATCTTAGATTAATACCAGGGGCACTTTTTCCTAATGGAGTTTCAGCCAGAAAGAGAGAGAGAGAAAATCCAGGGAGAAAGCTCCTGCTAAGTGAATATGTCTACTCATTTTCTTCTGTGTTTTACATGCTCTCTAGTATAAAAGAAATCACAGAAGTCAATGGATTAAATATAAATGTGAAGTAAGGAAATATGCGATAAAAGAGAGGCGGATAAAAATGTACTTGAGCCCAATGGGCGGACCATGTGGTGAGCTGATACATACTTTAATTCTGGCATCCCCGTGGCTAGCCAGGTTGACAACATTTCAAAGATGACAATTATTTGGAATAAATCCAAGATTATACTTTAAATAAAAATGTTCATAAATCATAGCTCTTCCACTATGAATAGGACAAGCACATAAGCAATTACTTACAGGAGCAGTATTATCTTGCAATTCAAGCTGTTTCTTAAGTTGATTTGACTAAAAGCTTATTTTTTTCCCCAAAGTGAAAAATGAACACATTCAACTTGTCTTGCTTTGTCCTGTATATGAAGTTCAATTAGATGAATCACTTATTCTCTCAAAAAGTTACATGAATGAAAAATGGGAATTCAGGGAAAAGGAAAGAGAGAGAGATTGAACCTGGGCCAGGTGCTGCAAAAGGAAAGCTGGATGGCTGGGAGAGAATTGGGACCCAGTCCCCCCCAGTGAGAACATAAGGTGCCTCAGGGGACTCTGGATTTGGGAAGAAGAATCTCTGTCTATTGGCATCCAAAACAATGGAACCCATAAAACAGCTCCTTTTTTTTTTTTTTTTTTTTTTCCTGCCCTTTTGGTAGTGTGTAAGAGTGAGCAACTCTGACTTCTGGTCTTGGATGTACCAAATTTAAGCTTTGTGTACTTGGGTAAGTTTATAAACTCCTAAGTGTCAGCTGCAGCATTTGTACAATGGAAGTTTAAACCTCACAGGCAGAGTTTAAATAAGGTGATGCATGTCGACTTCTTAGCACATCTCAGGCACATATTACATGCTGCTATGAAGCTTTGGTGCTGGTAAGGATACTATAAAGAATTTCATATATAGCTATATCTATCTGTTTCTGACATTGAGACAATTCATGAATGCTCAATTAGTGTATAAAAAATAATAATCTCATCACTGTTTTCCTATCACAGCTTATAATACCACCTTGTGATATAAACTTTACTCCTTCAATTTCTTAGTGGAGACAAATGTTTCATTGCTACATGTACTCTCAGTGATATGTCAATTGCTTCTTAGATTCTAGGATAAAAATGATACAGGGTATGCTACCCATTCGTTTGGTGTGGAGAATGGCTCTTACCTACATACCAACGGAATAGGTTTTCTTGATACAAAGGGAAGTTGTAAATTCATTGAATAAATGTTACATTGCCTAGTAGCGAATCAAATTCAGGGAGATGCAGAGAAGAAATTACAGAAGACAAATCCATGTTGGTTCCAGATTAGAACATGTTTCTTTAACATGTTGAGAAATGTTAAAATGTAATGGGAATGGATATAACCTGCAGACTACATTTGACAAAATTGCCTTTTAAAATGGGAAGAAAGATGGTGATCCTTAATATAATGCCAGTATATATCCATGTGGACAAATTTTGGTAGGGGGCATTGAAAATTGAAAAAAAAGGATGCCTGGGTAGCTCAATCAGTTAAACATCTAACTTCAGCTCAAGTCATGATCTCATCATTTGTGAGTTAGAGCCCCGCATTGGGGTCCATGCTGACACCTCAGAGCCTGAAGCCTGCTTCAGATTCTGTGTCTCCCTCTCTCTCTCTGCCCCTTCCCCACTCATGCTCTGTCTCTCTCTCTTCCTCTCTCTCTCAAAAATGAATAAACATTTAAAAAAACATAAAAAAATAAAATAGACTGTTTTACAAAATATTCAATTGAATTATTAAAAATAAAAGCTATAAAGGAATATTTACATTATCATGTACTCACATGTATAAGAAAGTATAGGCATAGGAGTGCAATAATATAAAGTCCTGAGTTATACCTGTGTTTATAAGAACAATTTCACATAAAATAAAGATACGGTTCCAATCAGGGATAAGATCATATGTTGTACACAAAAAATTATTAGTGTAAGTGTTAGTCATTTGGATAAATGATGTTTCGATTCTCTATTTCACAAATTATGCCTAAATAATTTGCAAATGCATTAAAAGATAGGTATAGAGAACAACAACATAGGTATAGAGAACAATAATGATGTGACATGCTTGTCACATCAAGTGCCCTCCTGAATCTCCAGCACCTGTTTACCCATCCCCCCACCCACCTCCCCTATCAGTTTGTTCCCTATAGATAAGAGTCTGTTTCTTGGTGGAATAAAGCTGCTTTATGCAATTTGAGGGCTGTAGAGGCCTTTCTAAGCATGACAATAGTCAGAAATTATTTTTTTAAAGTTATAGAATCAATTACCTATAATGTAGAATTGAAACCCAAGTGACAACCTGAGAATAATTTGAAACATATATAACATCCAAACTATCTCTAATATATAGATCCCTTTCTTAATGTTTAAAATAAATGCCACCAAAATAAAAATAATGTGTAAAAAGTATAAGTAAATAATTCATAAAGAATAAACATAAATCATCTATAAGAAAAGAAAAAAATATTCAAGTTGATTATTAGAGAAATTCAGGTTAAAATAATAATAAGTAACTTTTGTGCTTATCAAATTGGCAAAGATGTACTTTTAGAGTTAGAATGCCTACTGACATTTATTGACTGCTTTCTATATGACAGGCACTGTTTTAATCATTCAACGTCTTGTTTACTCTTTCTAACAAACCTCTAAGAAGATAACTACCATCTCTATTTATAGAACAATGAGGCTGCGACTGGTTAAGTAACTTGCCTCATACAGCTAATAAGTGGTGGAGTCAGGTTTTGATGCCAGGAAATCTTACATTAGAGCCCACATGTTTAATGAGGAGTGTGAAAAAAAAATATTGTTAGAGGAAGTGCAAGATGGCACTATATTTCTAGACAACAATTTCACAAAATATCTCCCAAATGCTTAAAATGTGTATACTGTTTGGAATATCAATTGCATTTCTACAAATTTACCCAAGATACAGATACAAGCTTATGCAAACAATCACATCAATTTCCGTAAAAACTTTTTTATAATAGCAGAAAGTTAACAGAAGAAGAGATTAAATATTTACTAGTTGAATACATTATTTTGTGGCATATGCATGTAACAGAATACCTTTCATCAATTGAAATACTGCCTTTGTTGAATAGTTATTGACAAACAGAGAAAGTATAAAAAAACAGATTATGAAACAATATGTATAACATGAATCAGGAGGAGGGAAGAGAGTGATCTGAGTAATAATCTTGGCATCCTCCCTGTAAGTTTTTCTTGAACTGGCTGAGTCCAATGACCATGGTCATGTTTGCTAACAAGATAACTTGACTCTACATAATTGTCTATCCTTCTAAGTTCCAGAGACAATACTCTCATTCCCATTCATTTGTACATAAGGTTTTGGTAACAGCTCACCTGTGACAAGCTCTGGGTTATTGTCCTAATCTTTGTGATTTCTCTATATTCCAAACATTTGTAATTTACCGACGTTTAAAATAAACCTCCTCAAATATCCATTAGAGTTCATTGTGTATCCAATCTGAAGAAGATATACATAGAAGAGATTAAGCGCCCTATAGGACTCACTTTGAATTCAGAATATAAGTATAAACTCTTAAAGTATTTTAAAATATTTATTTATTAGTTCTGTTCACTGAAAAGGCTGATAGACAATGACTGGCCCAGTAGTAATGAGCATCATCAGGATATAGATTGTGCTGTTGGAATAATGGATGATACCACACTGGGACAGAGGGGAAGGGTAGAAGATAACTCTAGAGTTTCTTGATATACCAGGAAGCATGACAGTTATCAAAGATTACTGGGACAGATGGGAGAATTTGAACTTGTAGAAGGGAGACCACTGACACCCTGGATGATTGAATCAGGAGCTCTAGGGACGTATCTAAGCTGCAGGTGCTGCAGAGCTCTGAGGGTGGTTCTGAGAGCTGGGGGCCCTGCACTGATGATGTGGCCCTCACTTCCTGGCCTCAGTACTATCCCCAAACCCACCCTAGCTAGCCTTGGTGACACTCTTGCTCTCCAGATGTAAGGCCATGCTTTCAGGATGACAGGCTGTATTGGGAAGCGTAGGCCAGTGAAGGCGGCAGCCTTTTCAATTGTGTCCACAACCAGAACCAGAAGAATTTGGGAGGAATGCAAAGCATGATGTGTTGAGATAAACTCATGACTGCAGTTGGAGAGACTGAAGCATCTTACCTCCATTTGCCATCATAATTTCATTACATTCCATGAGAAGTGTCTTGGCATCACAGGGATTTGTGTTTGTAAAGTGTAGCTCTGAATAGATGTTTCCAGTGTCCATGTGAATAGTTGAAAATAACTGAAATCGGTATTCAAAATTTACTGTTGACTGCATTCTCAATAAAATGAAGGTAGTTAAAAGCTCAGGAAAAATATAAATAAAAAAATAAAAGGGTAAACATTGAAATTGATCTAAGATTGTTAAATATGTTTAAACAAACAAGTTTAAAAAATATACCAAAAAACTTAATTGGAGGGTGCTTGGGTGGCTCAGTCTGTTAAGTGTTGGACTCTTTTTTTTTTTTTTTTTTTTTAATTTTTTTTTTTTTTCAACGTTTATTTATTTTTGGGACAGAGAGAGACAGAGCATGAACGGGGGAGGGGCAGAGAGAGAGGGAGACACAGAATCGGAAACAGGCTCCAGGCTCTGAGCCATCAGCCCAGAGCCTGACGCGGGGCTCGAACTCCCGGACCGCGAGATCGTGACCTGGCTGAAGTCGGACGCTTTACCGACTGCGCCACCCAGGCGCCCCAAGTGTTGGACTCTTGATCTCAGCTCAGGTCTTGATCTCAAGGTGATGAGTTTAAGCCTGGGGTTGGACTCTGAGCTGTGTGTGAAGCTCACTTCAAAACAAAACAAAACAAAACAAAACAAAACAAAACTTAATTGCTTACCTGCGAAGATAATAGGGAACCAATTCATTACCTTGAAAACTTGTTAAATCAGAGGAAAGAAATCAACATTATCCTACCTTTCCATATGAATTAAAACCATTGGACAAAAAGTTAGTGGGTGAGGGGAGTTGTCTTTGAAAATATTTCTTAGCTTTGGATATTGAAAGGAGTCATAAGACTGAGCAGAATGTTCTCATTTAAGGGTATTATCTAAAGTCAAAGAGGGTGATACATCAGAAGAAAGAGAATGTAGGTAGGCATTGGAGATCCAAGAGACATTCAGGTGCAAGCTCTCCATGGTTCTTATTCATAGACAGATACATTTCATGTTTTGATTTAACCACCAAGATCTGAGCAATGAATTTTGGCCTCAAAAGAGCTCAAGGCAGAAGCTTCCAAGAGGTCTTTCATATGCCTCTGGTTACATAACCACTCAGGTTATCTAACAAGTTATGCCAGTAGAAAACTCTCAGTAAATAAACTGGCCTTAGGGTTGGGGAGGGATCACCAGAGGAGTTTGGGGTTTTAAACAAAACATCATAAATTCCAATGCAGTTATTTTGGTCAAGAGTCAAAGCCAGACATCTAGGCATGCCTGGAAATAAAAAGACAGCTTTCCAAGGCCAGGTGTAGATTAATTCTGTCTTGTAGAGCCTCCTTTTGAAATTATTCCACCTAATTAGCGAATACAAAATAATAAATTAGAATATCACTGGTTTGCAATCCTTAATGAATTAATGGGTCTAAGTATTTTGTATTTCAGTTGCAAACATCACAAAAAGGAAAGACATTTTGTGTCTCTTGATGAAAGAGTACAGCATCAAAAGAATCAATCCTGAGACCAACAGAGTCTTTGCACACAGTGGCCAGTTTTCAGGAAATCTGAAGGACAGAAGAAAATGTGACATTGCACCATGAGAACTCAATCAGAACATCTAGACTCAAAAACTCAGGTCACGTGTTTGTAGGTTCTTTAAGATATTAACAGTCATGAGGACACCTGGGTGGCTCAGTTGGTTAAGCCTCCAACTCTTTTTTTTTTTTAATGTTTATTTATTTTTGAGAGAGAGAGACACACACAGAGCATGAGCATGGGAGGGGCAGAGAGAGGCAGACAGAATCCAAAGCAGGCTCCAGGCTTTGAGCTGTCAGCACAGAGCTCAAGGCGGGGTTCCAACTCATGAACCGAGAGATCACAACCTGAGCCAAAGTTGGATGCTTAACTGACTGAGCCACCGAGGTGCCCTACAAGACACCTTTTTGTATCTCATTTGAGGATTTTTGCCTATGGTCATTGTTAAGGCCACTGATTTGTAATTTTCAATATTCACCTTTGGTCCATCTTTGGAAGTCAAAGCTATCTCCAGCCTCCTTTTTTTTTTTAATTTTTTTAAATTTTTTTTAAATTTACATCCAAATTAGTTAGCATTTAGTGAAACAATGATTTCAGGGGTAGATTCCTTAATGCCCTTACCCATTTACCCATCCCCCCTCCCAGAACCCCTCCAGTAACCTTCAGTTTGTTCTCCATATTTATGAGTCTCTTCTGTTTTGTCCCCCTCCCTGTTTTTATATTATTTTTGTTTCCTGAAGCCTCCAACTCGTAATTTCAACTCAGGTCATGATCTCACTGTTGTGGGTTTGAGCCCCCCATCGGGCTCCACGCTGACAGTGCAGAGCCTGCCTCTCTCTGCCTCTCGTTTGCTTGCATTCTCTCTCACTCTCTCTCAAAATAAATAAATAAACTTTAAAAATATATATGTTTTAAGAAAAGATACCATTGGTCACATGCTCTCCACTTGAAAAATTGTATAGAAAAGAAGGGTAGAGTAGGGGAATGTAAAGATTCGTTTTTAAACTTGAGAGATATCAAGTTAAAATTTTGGCAAGACTGTATCATAGTGACTAGGGCTGCACACACACTTAGGTGATGAAACTATAAACAAATGTAAAGAGAGTGGGCTCCCATTGGGCTGAAGCATGTAGAGGTGTTTCTGGGGTGGCAGAGAATGTTCTATTTTGATCTGAGTGGGATCACAAGAGTGTTTGCCTTATAATATTTCACCAAGCAATACTATTTTTGCATGTGTGGTTTTCCAGATCTGGGTTTTATTTTACAATAAAAAAAATTTAAATTGTAGAAAGAGAGGTTGGGGCCTTGAGTGCAAGGATAAGGAATCTGAATTTAACTTGATAATGTACAACTATTTATTGATGATCTTTAATAAGCAGATTTTGAAGAAATATAGTCTTGAGCCTGAATCCCAAAGAGTAATTTGAGAATAGCTGAGTAATTAGAAAGGCCACATTTGGAGCCATCTGGCATTAATACTTGGCTATTCTTGAGAATTCTAGACCAGATATGAATAAGAAAACTGTGTCTTCGTATATCACAGACATTTTGGTGTAATAACCACAATGTATCTGTGACAGCTTCATAAAAAGAGCAAGCTGGCTCCAGAGTAAGGGAGAGATCTATACATGCCAGGCATGCTGTGGTTTAATGCCAGTGTACCTTGTGTCTTTTTGAGCTTGTCTATTGCAACAATAGATGGCAGAGAATGTGATCTTTGCCCAAATAATATATTTAATTTTTAAACAATTTGCTGATGTTCTTTCTTCCTATTTATTACTACTTCAATACAGTAGATGATGATCTGATTTTCAAATGGGAGCTCTGCTGTCCTTACAACGATTGGATTAATAGGCAATGAATTTTTGAGAAAGAAAGTAATTGAGACCAGAAAACCAAAGTGTAAAAGATTCTATTAATAGTTATCATTGGACTTCCCTGTGATTTTAAATGGAAAGAGTAAGATGGGGGTTAGGACCAATGGTGGAAGGAAGTAGTCATATGAATAGATTTTCTTCAAACACTGGGTGAGGGTGGATATTCAAGATAATATCATGATATATAAATGCCTTTAATTTGTTTGTTTGTTTGTTGGTTGGTTCTTGGCTAGGATAACAAGAAAGATGTGGTCTGGTGGTAACATGTATGCATTCACATGCACTGTGGCAATGTATGAAGGGAAGAAGGGACAAAAAAAAAGTAGATTTTATATAAAGGGCAGAAAGCAGCACTAACTCTCCAATTCTGAGCTTTAGATGATGGCAAACCCTTCTATTTAAAATGACCTGTTAGATAATCTAACCATTGGTGTTCTTAAAAGGAGAAGTGCTTTTGGGGTGCCTAGGTGACTCAGTCAGTTAAGCATCCGACTTCAGCTCAGGTCATGAACTCCCTATTGATGGGTTTGAGCCCCGTGTCAGGCTCTGTGCAGACAGCTCAGAGACTGCAGTCTGCTTTGGATTCTGTCTCCCTCTCTGTTCCTCTCCTGCTCTCTCTCTCTCTCTCTCTCTCTCTCAAGAATAAATAGAGATTAAAAAAATTTTTTAAGACGTGCTTTGTACTTTTAATAACTATCATTCTGTTTTTTTGATATATAAAACACTCCCACATTGTTTTTTTCTTGAAATGATGACCAATTTCTAAGGTAGTAAGAGAAGCAAATGAAGTGTAAATTGAGAAGGTTTATATATTTCCATAAGGTAGCCGGGGAAACCCTCCCCCATACACATGCACGTGCACACACACATACACACACACACACACACAGTTCCTTGGGAATGGTAAAATTAGAGTTATTTGAATTATTACATTTGGTAACATCACAGGCTGAAGTAATACCTGGTCAGACCCAGAACACATGAAAATGGGGGAAAAAAGCTAAATACCAGCCTAGATAGGCTTGTGATATGGTAAAAATGAATTTCAAGTACTAAAAGCACCGCATAAGAGGAAACTATCAAAAAACTGCCAAGTTTGAGATTTAGAAATGTCATTCGCTGATGCTGTTTCCAAACAAAAAGCTTTTATTCTTATGGCAGGTTTTCACAGCTTAACAGATAAGCTTGTGTTAGGTGTTTGCATGTTGCCTTTTACAGAGGTATTTTCTAAAACAAGGAAGTCAGTGTGCATAAGGAAAGAAGAAGTTAATGGGTTAAAAACTGTGTAAATGTTACTCCAGTAAAATTACAGCTTGTTGTTCAGATGAATACTCTCCACTTCTCGTATAGCTTTAAATTATGGACAAATGCTTGCAATTGTGAACTCCCTACATTGTGGCTGCCTGTTCCCAGGCTTCATCAACCAGGGCTGTCCAATGGGATTACTGTAAGCCTTCACGGCAGTCTGCCAGCCACTGATGAGAAACTCATACCCCTGGATGTTAGATTGCTCTCTTTATTCCATCCTTGTGATGGCTGTGATTGCTGTCATGGTGTTAGGCTAGAAATTAGCATTTTGTGCCCCCAAATTTTGCCATCCAGAACGCACTAAAAAAAAAATCAGAGAATAGTAATTTCTTCTGTCAAAAAAGGAACACACGGCTACCATGATACAGATGTCTACAAAACTTAGGGCAGGAAATGTTGTTGTGTGGTCCCGGTTGGCAAAGCTAATGAAGGGGGTGTTTTACTGTTGTCACAGGCCTCTGCTTAGAAAACAGTGGTTTTCATTTTGCAAAACTAAGACTGATTGAGGAAAATATGGATGAGCTCTTAAAAATGTAAAAATTAAACAATAAGCTTGATTTTTAGCATTAAATTAAAAAATAATCTGAATCTTGAGGCCCCTCCCCCAAACTAATTTTTAGCATCATTTCAGTTCTTACATCTAGAAGCAATGACAATATATGTGCTCTCTTGTAACAGCTTCTTTCTGACACGTGTTTGAGTAAACTATGAAAAGATGAAAGATAAAGGAGTTATGAAAAATAAAGTGGTAATTATCACCAATTTTATTTGTGGTTACTCCTTAAATCATTATGACAAAATGACTAAAGTAGTGCTTTTATAGCAATCTGGCTTTTATGTCATTAATGATTCTCTAAATATCCTTGCATTAATATTTCCTCTCTATCTGGTATTTTTTTTAATACTGTTTACTTACTAAATAATTATTAAAACTACTGACTTTGTAGTTTTTTTAGTTTTATATGAACCTGCATTGTGCTTAGGACGTATATGTAATTTAATTCTACTCTTTATGCTGGGGCTTAATTACAGGAAAAAAAAAGGGAAGAAAGTGATTTAAATTTTACTAAGAAAAGATGATACAGTTTCCTTATCTCTGGTTCTTCTTAGGCTATCCACAGACATGCTAATTTTTCCTGTCATTAACAGTGAGGAAGCTAGAAGGGTTCTGACATGTGAGGTGCACAGATTCTGTTAGGAGCCTTAATATTTATCCACCCAAGCTTATCCATCATCTTTAATCATGCAAAAGGCAGAATTACTTAATCATTTCATTTTATTGAAAAGAAAAAGAAAGATTTACATTAAAATGATGACATGCAAGAAAAAAATAAATTGAAAATGATTACGAGGAGAGGGGAATGCGGAGACTACAGCTCCATCGGTTTTGTGATGCTCATTTAAAGCAATGATCTAGTCAAGCTGAGGCATAAAAGCAATGATGATGTTCGCTATTGGGGTATAGCCATCTTATCTTCACATTCCTCGTTTGCATTCTTAGAAAATTATGTGGGGAAGCTAAGGCAAGTAATTAAACATTAGACCTAATTACCTACCCCTCCTCATTCTTATTCCAGATTGAATTATACTTTAATGATACTCTTATATAAAGAAACATGACCCCCAGATTTAAATTCAACACCTTGAAGATCTTTATACAAAATACTTGTTTTAATTCCGACAGCACAAAATAGGCCAAACCATTTAGACTCCAAGAATTATCACGTTCTGTCTATATACATTGATGTATATTTATTTTTCTCAAGCAAGCATGTTCTTTTTGGTTTTGATGTATATTATCAGCGTTCTTTACTTTTATGGACAATAATAGATGTTTTCTATAAGCAGTGTCTCGTGCCCTGCTTTATACAGAGACGGTTAGGATATTTCAAAATAATTGGTTGGTATATTTCCACTGTTCCCCTCATCTAACTTTTCTATTATATGTTGTCTTTATTTTTCCAGTTGAAATATAATAAGTAATTATTTCAAAGATAAAGAATTTTAAAAGATTTCTGAAGACATTAATGAACAATTTTTAAAGTTTTTTTTTATATTGTATAAAAGATATTTGAAAAAATAGATCTCTCCCACAATTTTTTTTGACCTCAAAATATATGTTGTCTTGTAAGGTTAACATATTTCTGAAAACAATCTATACTTGAAAGGAACTGTGTTTAAAATAATTAATTACATCAAATAAGAAGAGCAGTTATACACAGAGGAGATGAAATTGAGAAAAAAAAAATGCTTTTGATCCTTCCAAGGCCACACAGTAATTGTACTCATTCTTTTAACCTTGGATAGATAGGTGTTTAACACCTACTATGTACCAAGAACTATGCTAGCTTTTGTGAACAAAATTCCTGGTCTATAAGACGCTTTATTACATTTTGAGACACAGCACAAATTATTTAGAATCTAGAAAAAAAGATATTTCCTACTCTCCTAAATATGTAACTGGCCATATTTTCTCTAAACTCGAATGTCTTCTAAACATATACACAGCTATACAAACAGTCAGTGATACTAAACTAATTCAATATTTCATCAGACTCAGACTGTCCATGGCATTCATAAAGTTTATTTTGAATTTAAATGGCACAATTTGAGATGATCCAAGAATATTACCATTTGTCATATAAACATATACAATGAACAAAACAGTTCAATGTAATTCAATATAAAAATTAAAAGATATAATTGAAAGATTGGAATAATTTTTACATCTAAGTTACAAAGATTATATACAAACTACAGTAATTGTAATTTTGAAAACCATATAATCTATATAATTAGGTTTTAGAAATACATGATTTATGATATCTTCCCTAAGGACCAAGAAGCATGTCTTAAAAATCATCTGTTCTTTTGCTCATCTAAAGTATCTTTAAATTCCAGACTCTATAAATACCACTTTAGACCACAATCCATTTGGGGAGATAAAGAGAAAATTCTGCTTTCTAAAAAATTTAACTTCATTGATGACTTTGCTGCTGGAAAATTCAAGAACTTCCTTTTACATTCTTGGACAGTCTTAAAATTTATGCAGCCCTATGCAGTTGCTTTTAACATACAATAATGAAGAAACAGAAAGCATCACAATATAGCTAAAGGAACTAGCAAATAAACATTTTATTTTTAAACATATTAAAAATTTAGTTACATTAAAAAGATATTCATATGCATGTTTTTGAAAATAGGCAACTGATATTAATTGTATGAATGTGTATGTGTAGTAAATTTTGAATTCTTATTACAAAATAGAAACAATGAAATAGAATGTGCAAATGATTACAATTTACATATTTTTACATAAATCCAAATTAGTGCTATGAACAATTTTTTGAAAAGAATTTCACAATTTTTATCACAACAAAAGAAATTGTATTTTCTTTTTCCAGTGATCTATTTTAAATATATTTTAGTATATTTTGTCACAGATGAAATCAAAGACCTAATATTTATGCTTGATACTGATATAAAATAATTAAACATACAAATTTCTGCCATACATTTTTTGGATGCTGGTTTTCAAAGATAGAAAAAAAATCAAGCCTAAATTATTTTATTTTTATACTGATTATTGACCCGTGGTCTATTTAAACCTTCAAGTAAACCTCTCTTTTTAAAATGTACTTTTCCTGAAAGCATTAATATATTTGAATTACTTGATATCATCCATTACTTTAAAATGAAAATGAAAACTTACGATAACAGACAGAAGCAGAAAAAATAAGGATTGTAGCATCAAATACTAAGGGCATGAAAACAAATAGGGTTACTTTAACTTTATAGCAATAGGTGGCACTGTTACCTAAATACTCTTTGATTTGAGTTGAAGAACAGTGGAAATGGGTTGTCTCTGTATATAATTTCATATATGTAAACAAATGAGAACACAGATGTAAACTTTAAAAATTCTGGGAATTATTTTGTTATCGTTATTCCTTAATTATTATTTTTATTTTTACACCCAGCAGTAATTCAAACAGAAAAGCAGATTCATGAAAATGTTGACATTTTAATACAAATAAAAAGAAACCCCTTAATATTTTTCCCAAAAAATGGTATTTTATGAATTCCTACTCCTGTGGGAATTAGTACCGGACATTTTCAGGTGTTCTCATTACCAAACAGTAATTCAGAATGCTTAAGTTGATTAATAAAATTAATTTTCTATTGCCACGTTTCTTCTAGCCTTGTTTTGTGAAATGGTGTAAATAAGATAGGTGTCATGTGATGTATATGCATGTTAAATAGTGATTTTTTTCTAAAAATTTTTTATTAATTTTTTTTAATGTTTATTTATCTTTGACAAAGAGAGAGAGAGTGTGCACGTGGGGGAGGGCAGAGAGAGAGGGAGACAGAATCTGAATCAGGCTCCAGGTTCTGAGCTGTCAGCACAGAGCCCGACTCAGGGCTGGAACCCACGAACCGCGAGATCATGAGCTGAGGCCAAAGTGGGACACTTCATCAACTGAGCCACCCAGGTGCCTCTTAAATAGTGATTCTTGACAATGTGCAACCAATTAGGCTGATAGTGCAGAAGTGTAATTCTTTTACCACTGCCAACATAGTCACTGTTAACATCTGAAAGGGAAAAGAAAAGGAATAAGACTATATATGTGTTCACTGTGTTTATTTATTTTAATTTTTAAAAATGTTTTAATTTATTTTTTGACAGAGAGAGAGAAAGAGAGCAAGCACGAGTGGGGGAGGGGCAAAGAGAGAGGGAAACACAGAATTCAAAGCAGGCTTCAGGCTCCCAGCTGTCAGCACAGAGCCCGACATGGGGCTCGAACTCACAGACTGCCAGATCATGACCTGAACCAAAGTCAGACGCTCAACCGACTGAGCCACACAGGCACCCCCACAGTGTTTTTATGCAAGTGAGAATAGCAATAAAGACTGAGCCCTAACTACAACACACAGCACTTCTGTGAAAGCTGGATATGTTGACCCTATGGCACACAGATTGCCAAAAGACCATTCCTTCCTCTGGGCAGACAGTCTGTCACAAGTCTTGCTAAGTTGGACAAAGGCTGAATTTAACCCCCGTGCTCCCCGCACCTTGGCGATGCAGCCCAGTGCAAGCCACAGTCCGCACCAAGCCTTGCAAATTGATTGTTACGCCAACTGACGGTTGATAGTCCTCCCAGAATTCTCAGAAACGATGGCCAAATGGTTTGATGGTCTTCGTGACTATGCTTTCTTGTGCTTAGACAATTCTACTGTCGTAAGAGAGAACCAGAGCACTGTGACAAACACTGACGCATGATGCAAACCCCCTCCAGAAAGGAAGGACTTACTTCCTGCTCTGCTGCAAATGCTGGGGGAGACAGGCTTCAGCTGCCTGCCCCAAGTAGATTCCTTGTGCTGAACAGGAGCTTGAGGCCCAAGGTCACATTCCTTTTCTGAGGAGACTCCTGCCTAATGAAAACCAAGGAGGGGTGGGTACTCTTAGTTTCAGTTTGGGGCAACTATTGACGTTCAACCCAACTCCAGAACTTTCCACAGAACTGGGTGAGACCTCTGCGGAGAGTGTTTCACAGGTCAGGCCTTTGCCCAGTGCTGCTTGATCACCTCCCCTTGCACAGGGGCTGATCCCTTTGGCGTTCAGGGATAACCCTCTTGCACAGGAACCTTTATCTCCAAGCCTACTTCCTGAGGAATTCAAGCTGTGCCCTGCACAGATAATAGGATGCCAGTCTAACTGGAGTCCAGGAGGCCAGAAACTATAGATCATAACCATGGCAAGAAATTTCATAAACAAGTTTTTGATAATAAAGAAGACCTTAAGGAATGAATAACGGATTGAAGAAAACAAACTTAAAAATATATTATTTTAAGAGACAGAGACAGCACAAATGGGGGAGGGCAGAGAGAGAGAGAGAGAGAGAGAGAGAGAGAGAGAGAATCCCAAGCAAGCTCCGCACTGTCAGTGGAGAGTCCAATGCAGGGCTCAGACTCACCAACTGCAAGATCACGACCTGGAAGAAGAAGAGAAAAAACAACAAACAAAACAAAACAAAAAAAACAAACCTCTTATAGGAACACCTAACACTGCTTGATACTAGAAAAAGTGAATACTCAATAAATGTTTGAACTGAATGCTATACTGATTGGATACAGTTGAACAGTATGATTTTGTCCATATTTACTGTACATCATTTATGCGTCTGTCCCTAGGGAGGAACACAAAGTTAAGTAACTCAAGAAGCTACTGGACCAGCAGCATTTATAGTCTGTCCAAAATCCACATTAATTTATGCTCTGCTATTTAGGATGAATCAGATACCAATTGTGTGGAGCAAACAATTTTCCAAGCATGAAACATTTTTCATGTGATATAAAACAAGTCTATTGGATAATTTGGATTTTTGTGTAAAAAGAAAGATTTCTGTTTACACACAGAATTGTACTAATTTCTCCATCAGGTCAAATACATTCCAGTTGAATGCCATAGTTAAAATTTATTTTCAAAAACAGATGGCCCAGAAAGTATTATTACAAACAATTTTAATGTAACCATAAGGAATTCATGCATTTTTTTTAGAGCTACAAAGGATCTTATTTATACAATTCTTCAGTAGTAAAAATAGGACATGTGGGCGACCACTACCTCATCCATGGCCTCCTTCTCTCTATGGCCAAATAAAAATAGAGTCTAAAAATGAGTCTTAGCACAGGACTCCAGAGAGTTATCATTAATTGGTTAAGATAGATGTTATACCCTATTTGCTATCCAAATCTAGTCAAATTATATCATTTTATAGTACAAGGCACTAAACTGAGATTTAGGAAAATAAAAACATTGCCTAGATATCTTTATCTAGGGTTGTGGTGCCCTGATTTTCCAGTCTCGTTCCCTTTAAAATTAAAAAAAAATTTTTTTTTAATGTTTATTCATTTTTGAGAGACAGAGAATGAGCAGGGAAGGGGCAGAGAGAGAGGGAGACGCAGAATCCGAAGCAGGCTCCAGGCTCTGAGCTGTCAGCACAGAGCCTGACGTGGGGCTCGAACTCACGAACTGTGAGATCGTGACCTGAGCCGAAGTCGGGCGCTCAACTGACTGAGCCACCCAGGTGCCCCTTTAAATTTTTTTTTTAATGTTTATTTATTTTTGACAGAGAGAGAGAGAGAGAGAGAGCATGAGCAGAGGAGGGGCAGAGAGAGAGGGAGACTCAGAATCTGAAACAGGCTCCAGGCTCCGAGCTGCCAGCGCAGAGCCCGACGTGGGGTGGAACCCACAGACCGCGAGATCATGACCGGAGGCAAAGTCGGATGCCCAACCAACTGAGCCACTCAGGCGCCCCTAGTTCCCTTTTTATAACACTCTCTGGGCAAATATTCGTGGTGCTGAGCTATTAAACCACTGTGTTACCAAAATTATTCTTCAATGAAAATGGAAAGCAGTTTATAGATTGATTTTTGTACTATGCTCTGAGATGTATAGTATTTAAGCCAAATTGTTTGGCTTCAGAATCGTCGTGCTCTGTATTGTGCTGATTAATCATGTGGAATCTCCAACCAGATTAAATGTAGCATTTATCTAATTTCTTGTATTACTAAGCCAATTATCAAAAGCCAATAGCCAATTTCAAGCTTTCATCAAATGTTGGCATCAGGCATTATTAAAATTTCTGATGATTTGTTACATTCTAGAAGCAGATGAAAGAAAACTTGAGTGTCACAGTTTTACAACTGAGAGTGTTACCTTTTTTTATTATAAAATATACTTTTTTGGATAGGCGAAATAATCTGTAATAGTACACATGCTTCTAATTCACCTTGCCACATTTTGTAGTTGAATAAGCCAATTACTGTCATGATTGTACTCAGTTCATGCAGTCCATTTCGTGGAGGGATGATACTTGGCAAAGCAGAGCAAATCAAGCAAACAAACCCACCCCATTTCTTCTCCACCACTACAAGTGGGAATTTTATTAACCTATTAATTAGAGGAAGGGTATGCAATAAAAGATGAAACAGGACAGTTCAGAAGATGGCCAAAGAAGGCACAGAGCAGCATTTATATCAATACTTTAAGAGATAGACTTTGAGAATACTAATAGCTCCCCGTGACTGATGTTTTCAAGTGCGAGGCCCGCTTTCGAGTGTTTTGTGGGTACTTTAACATGCTTAAGATATTTTGTAATTGTTTTTATTCATGGTTGGAAGATAAGGTAACTGAAGCCCGGAAAAGTCAAATGACCTACCAATGAATCCAATACTGGGAGAGGTGAGATCTGTATACCCAGGCAGTCTGATGGCCAAATCGGGCTTCTGTGTTATTGTACTATAGTTGTCTTTTGGCAATCTGTAATAAATATTAATGCATACATAAAAATTATTTGCATGAGGCAATTTTACACTTTATTTTTTATTTATTTTGAAAATTTTGTAATTTTTTAAATTAAAAAATTGCTTATTTTCGAGGGATACAGGGAGAGTGCGTGACAGTGCATGAGTGGGGGAGGGACAGAGAGGGAGAGAGAGAGAAACATGTGCTGTCAGCACAGAGCCGGTTGCCAGGGTCCATCTCAGGAACCGGAAGATCATGACCTGAATTGAAGTCAGACGCTTAACCAACTGAGCCACCCTGGCATCCCATATGTTTTATTTTAAAGAGTAACAATGCCAACTAAGACATATCTACAAAGGTAACAAGGTTGCTAAGTCATAGGGTTGAAGGCAGAAACTGCAGTTTTCTGTAATTAGAGTCCAGGGGTGTATTGGTCCTGAAATGATGTGCCAAACACTGCATGTATGTGCAGACAGGCTTATTTGTGGGGAATGAATTCATAGAATTCATAACAACCTCAAAGAGATCAGACTGGTAACACAGGAACTTTTACTTAGTATACTATTTAACTTTACTCACAAGGTATACATATATATATATATATGTATATATATATATATATGCAAATATACGTACTTGCATATATATAATAGCTAAGTGTGCATATAAAGGCAAAAAAATATTCGTGACTATAGACACACACACACACATACACACAGATTCCTAGTAAATGTTATGTTGCACATTTGTAGCAGGAGAAAGCATTGCATTGTGTTTTGAGTAACCCTTTACCTTTCTATTTATCCCAAATAACTTTTATCGCAGGCTTATCTCAAAAGGTCGTGTCAGTGCAAATAATTTCTCAAGAAATGTTTTCATTTAGTTTTCTTTAAAGACTTTGTTTTCAATGGAACTGAAAAATTGTGATCACCTGTTGACTTGTGCAGAACTATTGAAGCAAAGGCTAACAGGCGTTTGTTTTTATGGGTGGTGTGGTTTATACTTACTGTATACATACATAATAAGGACAATCTTTGAAAAATTTGGTTCTAAATGTCAAGACCCAAAAAGAACTCTATCATGTGTGTTATTAATATGTTTCACTATCTAAAAGAATATTCCATCATGTAGTAGGAATGTCACATTACCATAATTTTCTTATATCAAATGCATGCATTTAGCAAGTACATTATGATAACGTCTGCCCTGAAAGAAGAAAATCCAGTTTGTACTGAGATTCACAATGTGCTGATGCTGAACTGTCCAATCTACTTTAAAAATAGATCGATATTTTAGAAGTAATTTTTGTATCCTTTGTTTAGTAATTAAATATATTTACATAAACTCCTTTGTGTCCGTCTACAGAATACAAAATATAATAGAGTCTGGTAATTATCTTGTTAACAGGATCAGTGTGGACACAATATTAAGTGAACAAAGTTGTATCTCTTTATTTTTACTATGTGTTAAATTGTGTATTTCGTCTAAGTTTAAAAATAATTATTAAATCTTCATTTTTTGATCTATATTAGAATAGTCATGATTCTTTTCATATGCTTACAAATCAAATATAATTTATTTATGGGGATTTTTTTAGGTTTAAACACAGTTAAAAAAAAGAATACTGGTACAGCAAAGAAAGTAAAACTGGGAAATTTTTACTTGGCTTGTAATAATATTTTTAACTTAAAATTTAAAATTTAGAAATCCATTAAATATATGAATATAAATTATAGGCAAAAATACAAAATTGGCAATGTTTGACTAGTTGGGGTCTTCATATTTTCACATGGTTCGACTTAACATATCAAGGGATAATAGTGCCATTGCTATCCATGTTATATTTATAAAAATATAGCTTTGCTTTGGAAATAAATACATTTATTTCAATTGTATATTTAACAACTATGGTTATAATATTAGTTCATCTGCCTCACATGGGAAGCCTTATATTGTTTGCTTAAATTTGGTAAATAATCATGTTTTCATTAGGAGCTCCAAATTCCATGGCTAGAATGCACATTACTCTAACATTGCAAAATTATAGATGCTATAGTCATCATCTGTTATCTTCTCAGGTAGAGTTTGTGTTCTAATAGAGATCAGTAGAGATCTTATCAGACTTCTATCAGTAAAGATCTAGTAGAGATCTTATCAGACTTCCATGATAAACTTTGTACAAGTTTGTTTGGAGCATTGCTTTCTGATATTCAAATAAGACATATTTAGGTTTGGGGGCGCCTGGGTGGCGCAGTCGGTTAAGCGTCCGACTTCAGCCAGGTCACGATCTCGCGGTCCGTGAGTTCGAGCCCCGCGTCGGGCTCTGGGCTGATGGCTCAGAGCCTGGAGCCTGTTTCCGATTCTGTGTCTCCCTCTCTCTGACCCTCCCCCGTTCATGCACTGTCTCTCTCTGTCCCCAAAATAAATAAACGTTGAAAAAAAATTAAAAAAAAAAAAGACATATTTAGGTTTGCCCTGCATTGACTGTAAACTACCTTATTCATCTCTATACTTCCTTGGTTCCCAACTTGTCAGCTTGTTTCAAATAGCATGTCTCTGGTGTCTGTCCACATCATTTACCTTTACACACTACTTCTTTCTTAAACTCTGAGCCTACATTTCTAAATTTCATGCACACCTATCTCTGAATACCAATCTTTATTTAAGACTGAATTTCTGTTTACTTCTAAAATGCCACTCCAAAGCTGGCATCTGAAGAGCACTATCATGATCTTTCCAACTCAAAAGCCTTAGAATCATCTTTAACTCCTTTTTCCTCTTCTTTCCTAGTGGGTGCATTAAATTAGTGTTTATTTTCCTTTAAAATAGCTCAGGTTTCTCTTCCCACTGCTACTCTTGTTGATTCTGAACCAACTGCAGTGGTCTCTCAATTTGTCTCCCTGTTAAGTTTTCTTCTCTCGACTCCATCTTTTTTTTTATCATCACTAAATAAATGAGCAAATTATATCCACTTCCAAAAATTCCATAGGTCCTAATTTTCTACCAGACAAAAGCAAGATGACTTGCTTTGTTGTTATAGTCCTGAATATTAAAAAAAAATATTTTTATCTAGTTTTGAGAGACAGAGAGAGACAGAGCACTAGCAGAGGAGGGGCAGAGAAAGAGGGAGACACAGAATCCGAAACAGGCTCCAGGCTCTGAGCTGTCAGCACAGAGCCTGACGCGGGGCTCAGACTCACCAACTGTGAGACCGTGAACTGAGCCGAAGTTGGACACCCAACCAACTCAGTCACCCAGGTGCCCCTATAGTCCTGAATAATTTGATTGTGCATTCCTTCCCACATATTCTGTCCAGCCTCGCCTCAACCTCTTTTGTAAACAAATTATTCTTCTTAGCAAGAACTCTACTTATGGTGGTACCTCTGCCCATCACTTGCACTTGTAATACTACATGTGCTAGAATGTTCTCTTCCCTGCTTACCTACCAGCTGTGCTCATATAAACTGTCCTAACAGTTACTCTAATTCATTGAAGAGATTATTTTGTATAGTCTTTCTATTACTTTTGATAATCTTTCTATTACTATCTCAAATTACAAATAATAAACTTATTGTTATTTACTTCTAATGTTTTTTTTTTTTTTTTCCCCAACTAGACTATGAACTTCTTGAATGGAGATTAAGACCTAAACTTCTTTTACCTTTTCAATGCAATTTAGGGCTTATCATAATTCCACATGCTTGAAGTGTGTCCCCAAAACACTTTCAACTCTCTATTATATAACTTATTACACAATTGCCCAGTTTTTGTTTATGCTCCATAGGCTTATTTTCCCCCCTTTCCTGGGATGCTGCAGTAGTGTGTTCATAAAAATTTATAGTGTCTTGTCCCCTGTTCTCTGACAAAGTTGTGCTTATTTCAACTAATTTAATCTCCAGACCATTTTAGTTAGTTTTATTGTCTTAGTTTTTAACCCCAGATGTAGAGTGTTTAGTTTCCTTATTTATACTATTCATCCACCTCTAAAATCTAACAGTAAGCGAAATTAAAAATTCTTTGTTCAACAATTCAATCGTTTTGCAGATATCCTTATGAAAGAAAACTGGGGGTCAGAGGAGGGAAGTGGATTCCACAAATCTATAAAACTACTAGGTGACAGAATCAGCATTTGAACAGCTATCATCTGCTTCATGATACATCAAAACTCCCACTCATTGTGGGGTGATATTGTCCTGGTCATTCTCTGTCTGTCCTCTAGGAATCCCTAGATGCCATCTTCATCCTTTCTGACTTTGTTCCCTGGGTTATGACACTTCTTTTCATTCACCCAGTCTCCCTTACTTATTGAGTTCGTTTTTTTAAATTATTTTATTTTATTTTTTTTTAGCTAATATGAAGTGCCAGGAGGAAATGAATAGGAGAGGTGATGGGGAGCAGTGTATTTTTTTAAAGCTTATTTATTTAGTTTGAGAGAGAGAAAGAGAGTGAGCAAGCAAGGGAGGGGCGGGGGGGGGGGGGGAGGAGAGAGAGAGAATTTCAAGCAGGCTCTGCACTGTCAGTGTGGAGCCCGATGTGGGGCTTGAACTCACAAACCACAAGATCATGACCTGAGCCGAAATCAAGAGTTGGATGCTTAAATGACTGAGCCACCCAGGTGCCCCCAGTGTATTTTTTATCTGCTCCCTCCTGCTCTGGGCTGCAGTTACTGGCAGTCACCATGTCCTTCTGTGACTCTAAGGCTATAGTATCTCTCGAGCAGCTCCTCTGTGTCTCCAATTTCCACTGGGCTTCAATAACTCTGCTCCCACTAGACTGGCTTTCACAGTTCTTTGTTCTCTTAAACCCAGTTATACCTCCGTTAGTAGATCTTCGTTTAAAATCTTTCCAAATATCTGAATTATATTGTCTTTTCTGCCAGGAAATAAAACTCAGCAATAGACAATGGGGCGCCTGTGTGGCTCAGTCAGTTAAGCATAAGACTCTTGATTTCAGCTCAGGTCATGATCTCATGGTTCATGAATTCGAGCTTCACACCAGGCTCTCTGCTGTCAGCACAGAGCCCACTTTTGGATCCTCTGTTTCCCTCTTTCTCTGCCCCTCTTCTACCCATGTCCTCTCTCTCTTTCAAAATAAATAAACATTAAAAAAAAAAGAGAAATAAACAATAGGTAAAAGGACCACTTGAAAAATGGGAAGACTTTTTGATTCAGGTTTAAAATATAAATTCAAATATTTAACTAAGTCTATGATTCATTCTCACATCTTGTGCAATAATTTTTCTTGTATTTTCTTCATGAAGACTAATCAAAAGGCAAACTTTTCCTAATTCTGTTAAGATGAAGAATGAAAGAAAAGGGATTAGATTTTTTTGTCAAAGATAATTAAAAATTATATATTTGGAAATATTATCATTTATTTTGATCAATAAAGTGCTTCTGGTAAAGAGTAGCTTTTTCCTTTTCCCTTTAAATGGCAATGAGGTTGTTGAAGGATTTCTGTGTGATGGTGCAATGCTTAAATTAAATATAGATTTGGGAGTCTGAGCCTGCTGAGATGAGTGTGCTGAACACACGAATGGACCGATCACAACAAACGGGAATGAATGATGGTCATGGAATTGGTTGGCACTTGTTTATTTTGTAGACAAACAATTTGACTTTTTCTCAGCCTGAATGGAAACAAATGGCTTTAGTGTTGTCAAGATTAGATGATGTAGTCAGAGTTTACCTTTTAAGCAAGTCAGTTCTTGGGTTCCATTAAAATTACAATAAATGTGACACTAAAAAATAAATTTTGTCATTGCTACTTGCTTTTCCTCCAGAATTTTGTAGAGCAATGAAGAAGCTCTATTTTTTTGTCTATTTTTACTGTTGTTATCTCCAAGTCCAGAACAAATGCTGTCAATCCATGCAATTACTTCCCGTCTTTAAAGATGTCCATCAAAACTTTATGGTTTGCCTAGACTGTGTCCTTAGAGACAAGAGTCTTATAGACCTCAAAGGCACACTGAATTTTGTTCTGTCTACTCAGCTATAAATTTTTGGCAGAATAATCTAGCCCATTGTGTCTCAAAAACTCTTTTAAATTTAAAACATTTTTTCCCCGTATGGCCCTTCTTTGTCAAACATAGACTGATACCTCATAAAGCCATACCTTCATCTAGCACTTCATTAAATTTAAATAGATAAATATGAAAACGTATGGTCACATCTATAATTACCTTATTCTACAATAGAGAAGTTGAGAAGTAGACCCCCTTGAAATAAAACTATGACACCACACATGAATTTAGTAAGGGAAGTACACATCGAATGCCTTGAGAATTCAGAAGAAATGGATTATTAACATTATTTTTTGACACTAATAAAGTCATGCTACTTGTAAGAATGTGATATAAGGTGTCTAGCTAGGCTGAAAGTTCTTTGAGGGCAGAACTGGCTATATGTATCTCTTCATGGACAAAACTACTTCTTGCCCACAGTAAGCTATAACTGAGTAATGAAATGGAGGTGATATTCTGGCGCGAGAGAATTCAAAATGGCACGGCACTTTTTGAGCAAATGTTCTGAGAAGGATCAAATGTTCCTGAGAAGGAAACCAAATTTAAGTAGAGATCATCAGAATAAAAACCATGAGCATGCAAGATGAAACCCTGCCCCTCACATCTGATGCCCCCAAACAAATAAGTAATCCCAGAATACCAAGACTATAACAATCTCTTCATTTTCCTGTCAATTGCTATCTTCTGTCACCAATTCCCAAGACCTACGACAATAGGAAATAGTCACATCCAAAAGCTGGACCTCCTGTACCTATATGTGCCATGGTTAAATTCTAAGAGTACTGAGTATCCACCTCACCTTCGATAACTTTCTGTCCTACACTACTTTTGCTACCTATCTGATGACTAAACTCTACTTTGCTCTCACTTGAAACAACTCTAATCCTGAAATTAAACTCCAGAGAGCCTCTTTTCTAACTTTCTAGCTTGTACTCCAACCACACTGGTTTTTAGATCATTTTGGAAAGCTTTAATCCATTGATTGCCTTACCAGATAAAATTTATTGAATGTTTTGTATGTACTGAACCCTATGGATAGCATTTGCTCATGGTTTTCCCCTCATGCTAAACTCATAAATTCCCAATTTTAAATCATTCCAAATACCTGCCTTTTCCACATCTGCATGCAGCCTATCTAACACCATTGGGGAACTAACCCAATAGTGTAAATTGTTGCCACTTGTTTTCATGAGGAACTCTGCTGGGAGAACCCAACTCTTCATCCTCATTCATTCAGTTTTCTTTTCTCCACAACAACTGTTTCAAATATCTTCTGTTTTCAAAGTCTGTGTTCTTCCTTTGATTTTCAGAATTAAAAAAAAAGCATTTCTTTCAACTTTTCCGATGAAATGGAAGCTGTCCGGTAGGACCTCCCTCAACTTCTCATCATAAAAATCTACAATTCAGGTCTCTGCACCATTCTTTCTCCCTTCCCTCCTGCTACAGTGGAGAAAGGACTCATTCTCCTACCAGAGACAGTTCTTCCAGCTACACTCGTGTCCGTGGACTGTCACGATTCATCCATCATTCTCTCCCTTGCATGACTCTGGTCCCTTCCCATTTTACTCCCACTCATGTGGCCTGCGGCCTCTCCCACACCCTCATTACACACAATTTAAACTGTCTTTCTGGATCTGTTCTTATCCACTCAAACACCTTGCAGTTAATTGTCTGCTTCTACCCCTCCTTCAAAGTCATATTTTGCAAATAGTTTTGTACATTCCTTATCCATTTTTTTCTTCCTTTGACATCAGTCTTTTATCTGTTATACCACCACCTTCTTCCAAATCACCATTGGCCTTACTATCTCTAAATTCAATAGGTAATTAGTACTATCTTGCCTCTAAATCACATTTTCATAATATATTAATAACTCATTATTGGCCTTACTGTCTCTAAATTCAATAGGTAATTATTATGGTCTCACCTCTAAATCACATTTTCATAATAGATTAATTACTCAAGTGATATATGTAAAAAGTAATGCAATTGTCCAAGATTAATTTTATGCAGATTAGCTTTCAAAAAAGAATATGACCTCCTACAAAACTCCATAGAAATAGGTCACATCTCAGTGCTTAAGGCAACCAAACTTAACTAACCTCAAGATTTGGACCCCTGCCTCTTAATTATGCCGTGGAAGGAGCCGTTGCTTCCGTAAGCAAGAATGCGGATATGGTGAATTCTGCCACCAGCTTGCTAGACAATTAGCTGCAACAGCAAGTCGTGGACCCCAACCCTTAATTAGATCATGGAAGGGCCAGTGACTACTGGCCCAAATTGCAATCAATTAGCTTTCAGGCTAGACCTGGGATGAGGATTCTACCAGATCATATTTCTATTGTATCCCCTGAGTGACCAGGTGAGGGCTGAGGTTTGCCTGTTCCTGCAACTAAAAAGTCACATAGCCCAAGTTATTAAGGCACCTCACCTGGAGTCTGATGAGCAACCTTAATGGAGCTCTATGTGCTGCATAAGAATAAGTGGGAACTGGGGACCTGCTTGCTGGCTACTCATCTGGTCTTGGCAGTTTTCTCCATTGAATGCTGCTGTGGTAGGTAGGGAGAATGTATGCCTTGGTAATTTGCTTTTATTTGCAGGGTAATTGGTAGACATTTTTCTTTTAAAATTTAAACAAAATTTATATAATAAAACTATTAAGTTCTTTTTCATCATCTCAGATTTCATTCATTGCCTCCAAAGTAACCATTATTAACGTATTGGTTACTTAATATATACTTTTCCTATGGATGTAGAATATACAAATGTAAGAAAGCAAATATATAGGGACAGGAAGATAGAGATTGAAAGAGAAATGCAAAAGAATATCTGTGGAAAAGTACATGCAGTCATTTACATTTATTATTCTGCAAATTGCCTTTTTCGTCATCATTTGGAGATCTTTCCCTGCCAATATTCATAGCTCTGCCTCATTCTTTCTGACAGGAGCTTATTATCTGCAATATAGACAAATCATAATTAGATTAGCTATTCCTTATACTGATGGACTCTATTGAATTCCAGTTTTGCATTATTATAAACAAATCTGTAGTGGACATCCTTATAGATTCTTCTTTATAAATACTTTTGATTACTCTACTGAAGCATAGGAATTGTAAGGAATTATATTACTATATTACATAAGAATGTTATTTCGGTTGAACATCAGACTTCAGCTCAGGTCATTATCTTGCGATTTGTGGGTTCATGGGTTCATCGGTTCATGGGTTGGAGCCCTGTGTTGGGCTCTGTGCTGACAGCTCAGAGCCTGGAGCCTGCTTCACATTCCATGTCTCCTTCCCTCTCTGCCTCTCCCCCGCTCACACTCTGTCTGTCTCTCTCTCAAAGTAAATGACCATTAAAAATTTTTTTTAAATGTTATTTTTTGATGATCAGTCTGGCGTGAACATGAAATAACACCACGGAGAAGTACCAAAGTGAAAGAGATTCATTATACTCACAAGTCCTAGAATAGAGAGGCACAGCCTGCTGTTCAGGAGGCCAGGTAGGAGGTGCTCCAGGAAGTGGGCTTAACCAAGCAGGTGGGGAGCTGAGAGATCGCAGATCCACGGGCAAGTGTCTTTGTAAGAGTCAGGGTAGAGTACACAGAAAAGGCATGAGGGGATTTCACTGGTGTGTTTAAACGTCACCAGGTCATTGTCAGGGGTGGGGGCAAGAAGGAAGACTTGACAGGGGCCAGCCTTATCACACTGGTGCACCAAGTCACCTGGGTGGGGTGCTCACACAACTTGGTTGTGGGGATGTGGAGGCATCAGGAAAATACAAAGTTTTCAAAATACAGTGTGGTGTGTGTAAGAATATAAGCTCCATGAAGACAGACACCTTTCATGTTTTATTCTGCTATATTCTCAGTGCCTACACGTGTTCAATAACTAGTATGTAGGTGCTCAATAAATGTTAAACAGAGGACTATCTATAGGTTGATCTGTACATGTGGGCCAATAGCCTTCCAAGAAGCTCTATCAGTTTAGTGTCTGTCAACTACATATGAAAATATGTTTCCTCACACTCATGTTAACGCTGGGTATTATAAATATATGTATATTTTTAGTTCTTCCTAATCTAATGGGAAAAAAACCCAAAAATTTATTACTTTAATAATGAACTTGCTACTTAATGAAGTGATTTACAGGCTTTTAAAATATTTATTGACCATTATGGTGCCTGGCGGCCCAGTGAGTTAAGCATCCAACTCTTGGTTTTGGCGTAGGTCATGACCTCACAGTTAGTTTCCTGAGATGGAGCCCTGCATTGGGCTCTGCGCTGAGAGCATGGAGCCTGCTTGGGATTCGCTCTGTCTCCGTCTCTCTCTCTCTCTGCCCCTCCCCTGCTCATGCTCTCTCTCTCTCTCAATATAAATAAATTAAAAAAAATAAAATATTTATTGGTCATTACAGGCTTTTCAATAAATTTTCTATGTCTTATTTATCTATTTTTAATGTTTATTTATTTTTGAGAGAGAGAGAGAGAGAGAAAGAGAAAGAGAGACAGAGCATGAGCAGGGTGAGGCAGAGAGAGAGAGAGGGAAACACAGAATGTAAAGCAGGCTCCAGGCTCTGAGCTGTCAGCACAGAGCCCGAAGTGGGGCTCAAACTCATGAACTGTGAGATCATGACCTGAGCTAAAGTCAGACACTTAACTGACTGAGCCACCCAAGTGCCCAAATTTTCTATGTCTTATTGTTGTCTTTCCTCATTGATAGAAATTCATTGCAAATTCTGGAGAGTAATAATTTTTCCAATAAACAATACATTTATTTTTCATAAACTTTTAGTTGTATTGTTCAGTGTATGGGCATTTAAAATGTCATAAAATAAAATTCATTAATATTCTTTGTGTTGGTTTCTGTCTTTTAGGTGTTACTTAAGAAGGCCTTTTGTACTTCCTCAGATTGTGTAAGCATTTTCTCCTAATATTTTGTTAATTAAAATATTTACTTTGTCCTCCAAATATACTCCTATCTGAAAGAATTGGGCTAATAAAGTCTTCAACTACAGTTAATAAATGTCAACTTCTATTTGTATTTGGAACATTTATTTCTTTATACACTTTAGGATTTTTTTTTTTTTTTTTTTTGGTTTAAGAATTTTTCTTTTTTCTGTCATATTGATTCTTTTTCCCTATTTTTAAGGCTCTTAAATTCTGAAACTCTTAGAATGGTAGACCTCCTGGAGTTCACACTCTTCCTCCCACCCCCGAATACTTTCTACAAGTATTTCCTTTTATTTTTTCTATATTCTGAATATTTCCTTAATTTATAATTTATTGATTTTGTTTTTTGGCATTGTTTTTCTCATTAAGCCCATATACTTGGTTTCTTAAAAGTTTACAAGTTAACAACTTTAATTTTCAAAGACTGTCTTGTCTTTTACTTAACCATTTGAGAAAACAGCTCACCATTATTATTTTATAAAGTATCTTGAATTTCTCTGAGACATGGACTCAAATTCATCTGTTTTCTGAATAATCAGTTTTCTGTGACATCATGTATTTTGGATGTTTATTCAATACTTATCTTTTGTGAAACATATTTTCCTCAGTCATCTAGAGATATCTGTGTGTCATTGATACCCTTGAGAGTTGAATATACTTAACAGCCATGGGTCCTTGTAGTGATGCAGTTTATTTCCTAAAAGGTCACTGTCACAATGTAGGTGCTGATTCTGAGAACTGTGCATTTGTCTGGGTGTGCATTACTGGCTGACTTTATTTTAGAGTGTATAGATTTGCAGGTAGATGCTGCAGAAAATTTTAGTATATTTCTCTTGTTAGAGGTATATACTTCTCTTCCTTCTTTGGGGAGTTGTGGCAATCCAGTGCTAATGCAAGTTCTGCTTTGTTTCTTTTTCTTTTCTTTTTCTTTTTTTTTAATTTCTTTTTAACATTTATTTTTGAGAGATAGAGTGAGACAGAGCATGAGTGGGGAAGGGCAGAAAGAGAGGGGACACAGAATTTGAAGCAGGCTCCAGGCTCTGAACTGTCAGCACAGAGCCCTACGAGGGGCTCAAACTCATGGACCTCGAGGTCATGACCTGAGCCAAAGTCGGCTGCCCAACCCACTGAGCCACCCCCGGCACTCCAACTATGTTTTGTTTCTTTTCCCAAACTCTCAGTCTCATTAGGTAGTCGGCATTTTCCTCAGCACAAAGAACACTTATTTTTTAACGTCATACAGTTACTTTATTCTCTGTTGAAATGGGGCTCCCAGATGCAGCTCAATATGTCTCCCACACCACCATCAATGGCTGCTTTTTTTTTTTTTTTTTTAATTTTTTTTTTCAACGTTTATTTTTTTATTTTTGGGACAGAGAGAGACAGAGCATGAACGGGGGAGGGGCAGAGAGAGAGGGAGACACAGAATCGGAAACAGGCTCCAGGCTCTGAGCCATCAGCCCAGAGCCCGACACGGGGCTCGAACTCACGGACCGCGAGATCGTGACCTGGCTGAAGTCGGACGCTTAACCGACTGCGCCACCCAGGCGCCCCAAATGGCTGCTTTTTAAGAATGCAATTTCGTTGGGGAATCTGGCTGGTTCAATTGGTTGAACATCCGACTCTTGATTTCAGCTTACATGATGATCTCACAGTAGTGGAATAGAGCTCCGCACTGGGCTCTATGCTGGTACGAGGAGACCACTTGGGATTCTCTCTCTCCCTCTTTCTCTGTCCCTCCCCCGTTCTCTCTTTCACTCTCTCTCTAAAAAATAAATGAATAAACATTTAAAAAAATTTAAATAATGCCATTTAATTAACTAATAACACTAATTGTATTTGTTTTCTATTGCTATGTAACAAATTGCCAAAAATTTAGTGGTTTACAGCAAAAAATCCTTTACTATCTCACAGTACTATCGGTCAGAAGTCCAGGAATGGCATAGCTGCGTTCTTTGCTCAGGTTGTCACAAAACTGCCAACTGAGATGTTTGCTAGGGCTACGGTTTTGTCTGAGGTTCTGGGTTCCCTGCCAGACTTATTCACAATATTGGCACAAGTGAATTCCTGTGGTTTTAGGACTGAGGTATCCAGTCCCTTGTGGCTCATTAGCTACGTACTTCTTTTGGCCCCCTGAGGCCACTTGCTTTCATTTCCAGAGTACTCTCCATCTTCAAGGCCAGCAGTAGAGAATTTCCCTCAAGTTAAATCCTTATCATGCTTCAAATCTCTCTGATTTCTCTTGCCTCCACCTTTTAGCCTGGATTTTAAGAGCTAATCTCATTAAATAAGGCCCACTAAAGACAGACTCCCAATTGATTATATCAACCAATTATACACCTTCATTGCCCCTGCCAAAATCCCTTTTCCAGTATAATGCAACATAATCATAAGAATGATACTCCCTCATGTAATTGGCTATGCCCACACTCATGATGAGTATATAGGCAGGCTATAATGGGTACTAGGATTCTCCCCACAATATTTGACTTTATATTTTGCAGTTATAGCTCCACAGGGTCAATGGAGGTAACATGATATAGTTAAATACCAAATGGATCACAACATATTAGATAAATTTGTTTTCTGAGTTATGTCAGATAAAAACAAAATGATCAACAATACTATGTTTTGAGTCCAACTCAAAGGAGTCAACGTTTTTCAGAGTTCACATAGTGTCCCCCAAATGTGACTAAATTTCAATAAATTGTGGTGGTATTTCCTCAGTCCTCTTTGTCTTGATTTCTAATTTATTAGGGTCTCTGATTTATCCAGAGAGAATACTGTGTGTAACCTCCATCAGCCTGTATCTCAGCATGCCTCTTGCTGAGGTTCTGAGTCTCCTGGGGACAGTGGCCTCTTTTTTCCCTGCTGTTGATCAGACCTCTGCAGTCATGGACCTGTGGCAGGGCTTAGGCTGCTGTATTACCACTGCTCTGGCCTTACAGGAAATATTGCTTTTTTCTCACTACTTTCTTTTAAAAAATGTTCTCAAATAATTGTTTGAATTTTCTACCATTTGTCTGAAACCAGAGTATAACATGTAGCAAGGTTTTTTTTTCTGAGAATGTGAGGGCCAGGAAAACGAATTGCAATTTTAAGTAACCATCTTCTAGTCCTGGCTGTTCTCGTAACCCACAGATTTAGGCTCATGGTCATTCATCCTTACCATTCCTATTTCTAATCTGCTTCTATTCAATAAATTCCAGCTTCCTTCAAGCACCAGGAATGCTTTTAATCATCTCCAAGCCTGACAAAGGAAGGGCTATTCTTTCCTCCTCCCCTAGTCTAAAGCTTCCTTTTTTCCTTATTACTTTCTTCTCCATGACCAGCTTCTTTCCAGGAAAGTTGGCAGTGTTAATAATATATTACCACTGAATTCTGGGGCAGAATTCAGAAACATTACAGTATTTTAAGTAAAGATTTAATATTGACATTCATGTCTTACAAGATCTCTGGATGGAGTGGTATAATGGCAGTCAGAGTGCAGCTACATGTGTTTAAGAGTGTAACACATCCCAGGCACCTGGGTGGCTCAGTTGGTTAAGCATCCAACTCTTGACTTTGGCTCAGGTCATGATCTCAAAGTTTGTGGGATCTGAGTCCCACATCAGGCTCTGTGCTGACAGTGCGGAACCTGCTTGGGATTTTCTCTCCTTCTCTCTCTGCCCTTCCCCCACTCATGCTCTCTCTCTCTCTCTCTCTCTCTCTCTCAAAATAAATAAGTAAACTTAAAAAAAAAGAGTTTAACACATCCACTAAATTCCAGAAGTTAGAGCATTTTTCCTGCTGCTATTACTATTGCTGATAAAATGCCTTTTAACATTCACAAAACTGGTGGCTAGACACAGGAATACTGAGATGGACTACCACAACTTTCTCTAAACATTCATGTCACCATGACTGTCCTTGCCAGAAGAAAAAAACAAGAAGTTGGCTATAGTAGACAGAATTCTAAGATGGTTCCCAAGATTCCAGCCCCATGTTGTATAATCCTTGTAATCCCCACCTCTTGAGTGTGAGTGAGACTTTTAAATATGATAGAATATCTTCTGATTATGTTATGTTATATGGCCAAATAGATTTACAGATGTAATTAAGACCCCCAGTGAGTTAACTTTGAGTTAGTTAATCAAAGGAAGATTATCCTGGGTGGGCCTAACCTAATCAGGTGAGCTCTTAAAAAATGTCAGAGGGATTCACAGAAGTGCTGCCCTGTTGTTGTACTTGAAGGTATAAACAGCCATGTTGTAAATTGTTGTGGAGAGCGTGGCATAGCAGAAAGCCTCTAGGAGCTAACAACAGCCCTTAGTTGATAGCTGGCACGGAAGCAAGGGCTTCAGTATTAAAACCTCAAGGAACTAAATTTGGCCAATGTACAGTGAGCTTCAGATAAGAGGGTATCTCCCTTTGACACCCTGATTATATCCCACTTCAACACTGTGAGAGGACTCAGCTAATCTATATCCTAATCAGTACCCATGGAAACTGTGAGATAATAAATTTATGTTGTTTTATGCTGCTCAATTTTTTGGTAATTTGTTATACAACAATAAAAACTAATACAATACCTTTTGTCTCATTTGTGTTTTACAAATATGTGCCTGTGCACCTATATGGTGGAACCCTAGTGGTAAGGGAATCTGGGCTATGTAGCTTTTGGCTCCTTTGCCCCTGTGGCATTGGAAAATACGTAAAAAGGAAAGGGAATGGAGGTCAAGGAACAATAGACAATATCCCGCATATATAATACCTAAACATTTCAAAGGAAACCCTGGTTTTTAAATTACATGTGTGGTTATGTCTAGTTGCCTCAATAGCACATAAGAATCCAAAATCAGTTATTCTGCATGTTTTGTTTTAAATTAGTTAAAATAGTTAAAACTAATGCCACTTCTAAGACATTAGTAGTGCTATCTAGGTTCAGTTTTATCTAACCTGATCCATTCCTTCCTCCAATGTAAAGAGGACAAGTGTTCTAGAACTTTTTTGGTGTCTAAGGATCTGATAAAAACACATCCATACACTTTCAAGATAAATAATGGTTTGCCTCTGCATGCAGTTGGGATATTTAGAAAATAAACAGGTCTCTATGTTCTACATGATCACCTACATGTTCACCAAAAGAGAGAAATCCTTAGAATTGCAGCTCCTCTATTTTTCTCTCCCCCCTCTCCTCTTTCTTTGTCTTTTTTTTGGTTTTCATTTTTGTTCTTGTTTCTTTGTGATCGCTGGTTTACATTTGCAAAACAAGGACTCATTTTGTGGATTTGCTAGAAAATCTGAACTTTTTTTTTTTTTTAATCTTGGACAGTTTCTGAGGGTTGAGAATTTGGGTTCAGTTTAGCTGGCAGTTCTAGTTCATGGTATCTCATGGGACTACAGTGGACCTGTCAACCAAGGCTGCAACTTCTGGATACTTGACTAGAACTAGAGAATCTGCCTCCAAGATCACTTATATGGCTATTGGCAGGGGCACTAGTTCACATGCAGCACTTCTCCATAGTGCTGCTCATGATATGGTTTTCCAAGCATGAGTCATCTGAGAAAGAGAGAGAGAGAGAGAGAGAGAGAGAGAGAGAGAGAGAGCTAAAGAGAGTGCACGTGCCTGAGAGAGTGCAGAAGAACCATCAGAGCAGAAACCTTTGTGTCTCTTCTATTACCTAATCTTGGAGGTGGCATGCTATCACTTCTGCTATATTTTATTGGTCATAAGTCAGTCACTATGTCCAGATTCAATGGGAGGATATTACATAAGGGCATAAATACTAGGGGGTAAGTAACACTGAGGGTCATCTGAGAGGCTGCTTCCCAACATGGCATTTTTTACATTATTTTATTTTTTTTTAATTTAATTTTTTATTTTTTTTTAATTTACATCCAAATTAGGTAGCATAGAGTGCAACAATGATTTCAGGAGTAGATTCCTTAGTTCCCCTTACCCATTTAGCCCATCCCCCCTCCCACAACCCCTCCAGCAACCCTCAGTTTGTTCTCCATATTTATGAGTCTCTTCTGTCTTGTCCCCCTCCCTGTTTTTATATTATTTTTGTTGCCTTTCCCTTATGTTCATCTGTTTTGTCTCTTAAAGTCCTCATATGAGTGAAGTCATATGATTTTTGTCTTTCTCTGACTAATTTCACTTAGCATAATACCCTCCAGTTCCAGTTCCATGTAGTTGCAAACAGCAAGATTTCATTCTTTTTGATTGCTGAGTAATACTCCATTGTATATATATACCACCCTTCTTTATCCATTCATCCATCGATGGACATTTGGGCTCTTTGCATACTGTGGCTATTGTTGATAGTGCTGCTATAAACATGGGGGTACATGTGTCCCTTCGAAACAGCACACCTGTATCCCTTGGATAAATGCCTAGTAGTGCAATTGCTGGGTCATAGGGTAGTTCTATTTTTAGTTTTTTTAGGAACCTCCATACTGTTTTCCAGAGTAGCTGCACCAGCTTGCATTCCCACAACATGGCATTCTTAATAAAAACTAACCAGGAAATCAAAAGAGAGAAAACGAAGAGTAGCCACGGCAGAGTTGAATTTCTAGCCTGATTTCATATGGTAAAATCTGAGTTTTATCATGTCTTTCCTTTATGTCTACCAAACAGAAATGTGGCAAGATGGCTATCTGTGCCCAAATTTCCATTTCTCCATGTTACAAAGTTAATTAAACTCTGGATTTTTGCTAGCTATCTGTCTGCCCAAAATACAGATCATACTTCCCAATCTCTCTTGGAACTAGATATAGCATCTGCTGTGAATAAAAAACTGTGGACAACTTTGAGTTGTGCTCTCATATTTCCCTTCTCTCTCTCTCTCTTAATGATTGAAATGTGGACATGGAAGTGAGCCATCTTGGATCACGTGGGTGAGAAAAATTCTCCAGAGATATATCACAAAGCAACAGAGGGAGAACTGATCCTGTGGAGATGCCATGCTAGTCTTGGATTGTTTATCTACAGATCTTTAGATGAGAAATAAACAACTGCCTTTGTGTTTAAACCAAAATTATCTATGCTAACAGAATAGCCAAACTCATATTCTAACTGCATATTTTTTCAAACTTTTTGAACCACTGCCCTTAGTTAAAAATACATTTTAAATTGCAACTAGTATATATACAACTATAAAACTCATCAAGAGTTCTTACAAAAGTATAACTGTCTTTAGTATGTGCACTCTGATATTTTCCATTCTACTGTACTGAATTCTATTCTATTCTATTCTATTCTATTCTATTCTATTCTATTCTATTCCTCTATTCTATTCTATTCTATTCTTCCATGCTATTGAGACAAATATTGCTGAACACTACTAAATCAATTTCAGGACTCACTAATGGATCATAATTTATAGTCTAAGAAACACTGTCCGAACTGTTTTAATAAGATAAAAATGATGTATATATGTGATATGTTCTATTACAGAACTTCCCCCCCCATTCTGCCAACCTCACTCTCCTGCTTAAATAAAATGAGAAGTAGAGACTTTAAGTTATTATTAGTTCTTATATGTTCAGTTTATTAGCAGTTTATCATGACTTCAATTCCAATTCAAGTTTTTAAGAAATTTTTCCTTATATTACTGAAGGAATACTGAGTGCCTTATGTTACTAGGTTTTGTGCTAGATGAATAAGAAATTATTTCCCTCAAAGAGTGATAGTCAGTTGACAGAGACCAACATGTAAACGGATTAATTAAAATACAATATGATTATTACTATTGTAGCTTAGACACAGTGGTGATGGGCTGATGAAACAGCAAAACTTCATGTTTGTAGCCAAAGAAAGTATTGACAGTAAAACATCTGAAATATCACAGATGCAAGGTTGGAGGAATCTTCACTTCCTTCTGGAATTTGTTCCTTCCCTACTAAATAGCCTGGAACAGAACACTTTTAAATTTTAGGACTGAAAACAAACAAACAAACAAACAAACAAACAAACAAAACAAAACAACCATTTGAGTTAGAAGCCCAAATTGAAACTCCTTTTCTTGTACACAAGAATGAAAGATATTCTTAGGATGAAACACTGTGTACATTAAGACTATGTGATGAATGTTATAAAACTAGCGTTTCAGTAGTGGTTTTTGCCCATGTTTATTGAGACTTATTACAGTGTAAAAACATTTATAGCTTTAATACTCAAAATCCCTTTGTCCCTTCCAATATCTTTGACATTTTAAAGTGACTGATCTATCACTTTTTTTTTTTCAAACTAAAATCTTAGAAATGTGCTTACTTGTCTACTTTGTATTAACCTACTCTAACTGGAAGAATTTCCTTATCTTAAAAGTGGCAGGAATGTGCTCTTGTAACAAAAATCTTAGGGGCAAGACAAGGTTCAGAGAGAATGAGACTATTTCTTATTTGGATGGAAAGTGTTGTGGACAGTTGATGCCAATCTCAGATTCAGAGTTGAAAGGTATAGTAAGAATTCAGATGAGCTTAAGCTCAAGAAATAAAGGGACATCAGTATGTTGTGAAGAGAAAGGGAAAGACGGACAGTGTAAAACTTTGAATTTCTGCTTGTTCTGTATTAACCACAGTTCCTTTTAGCATGTATCTCCTTGGAAATGGAACCACAGCACATTTGGAATATCTTATATAGGATGGCAGAGAACAGGCTATTTAACTAGTGGCCAAGAACAACCTGATGTTCTGAGCTACAAATTGAAAGTGAAGGTTACTTTCTTGTAGACTTTATCTTAAAGCAGTAAAACGGGTAACTGCAGCTACAACTGAAAGTATTGATTTTGTAATTTCAGCAAATTAAGAACAAGACAGAAAACCTATTAAACCTTTCCACTGATTGCCAGGGTACTTTTTGGTGATTCTGAGGTTGACATTAAAATTACACACACCTATCTCTTGAAAGTAAAACATATACATTATATAGAAGATGATAAATGAAATTTTAGTATGTTTTAAATGTGAAACTTGCAAAGCCTGATACTATAAATGTCAAACAGCATAACTAATTTTTGTACATTTTCATAAATTAGGGTTAAAGTTAGATGTACATTTATTATGCTTTAATAAATTAAACTTTTTACAGAACCAGAAGATATTTTTTAAGTAGAGAAACTCCAATAATAACATTACATGTCAGAACATTGTAAGTAATGACTATGTAAGAAATAGATTACAAAGACTACTGAATAAGTATCAAACTATATTTTTTGTGTCCAAGAGCAGAACAAACCTATTTTAAAGTTTTGTGGAACATGTGAAACTTTTAAAATGTAATTCTAAGATTCTTCAAATGAATATATTAAAATTTACATTAATCATAATGCCAAAGAAGAAACTGGTTATAAAAAATTTGATAACATGATAGAAAATAAAATTCAGGAATTTTTTTCAGTGAAATAAATTGAATTAAATTTATATCTTCCTTTCACATTCACTCTACCTCAAATATCATATTTTCTTAGTAAGTAAATAAATTAGAGAAAATAATATTTTAAAAACTTGGGAGGTAGCTTTTGTCTACAATTAAGGAAAATCACAACAAAAAACTCATAAAGTGTACAAAAAATTAACAAATTAGGGCAGTCCAGGCTTAGTTAATTCAGTGATTCAACCATGCATTTTTTAAAAAATTTGTTGTTTTTAAACTTTCTATTTTTCCTTCTTCAGTGTGTAATTTTTGTCCTAATGATTGCAAGACAGTGTTGATGTTCACATACGAACGCAAAAATGTTCATCAAAAGAAAAGGATCGTTTCTTTCTTCACATCTCCTTTTAAGAGCAAGGTAACTTTTCTCAGGCGCTGTCTAGATTATTTTCTTTCCTGCCTCACTGAACAAAATTTCATACAAGTTTTATGATTTCACTAATCTCTGGTAAAATAAGTGGAAAAATCAAAATTAGCTTAGAGTTTTAATCACAACTAATTAACACAGGTTTTGGATGAGGATTTTCCCTACAGGTATATGACTCTATATGGTATAGATTTCTGAACCAAGTCAGGGCCAGGAAGAAGGAGGATTGATTTGGAGTAGTCAACCACAATGCCTGCCACTGGGGTTGTGTTCCAATAAACTGAACACACACATAGATAATATACAATAAGTTGGGAAGTTATCTACGGTTTCAGTAGTGCAATCTACACTTCATAATCGTAAGAATAAAAGCTGAAAGAAAATTCTCTGAAATATCTGAAGAAATGCAGATAAAACTCCATCTATCTTCCAAAAAGTGAATAGAAATAATATGGTGCATAGTATCTTATGCAGTTATTTGAATGTTATTTGAAGCATGAGGAAAAATAGCATTTCGAATATTGTTAATTAACTAATTAATTAATTTGAGTGAGAGAGAGAGCACATGTGTGCAAGTAGGGGAGGGGTAGCAGGAAAGGGAGAGAATCTTAAGCAGGCTCCAAGCCCAGCAGGGAGCCTGACACAGGGCTTGATCTCATGACTGTGAGATCATGACCTGAATCGAAATCAAGAGTCAGAAGCTTAACTGACTGAGCCACTCAGGCACCCTGCAAGTAATTTTAGATCACTTATAAAAAGATCTAAATAAGTCACTGGAACATGTGTTTCACAGTTTGTTTGTTTGTTTTTAACTCAAACACTTGGCTTCCTCTTACTGCTCTTATTTTAAGTCTGCCATATTTTCAGTTCCTCAAAAGTTTGTAATCATACCATCAGTTATACTGATATTTGATCTAAGGATGCTTGATTCTAAGGATGTTTGATTCTATTGCTACACAGAAAATTTTTTTCACCAGTGTCAAGAGAGTCCATTTACATTTTTTTTTAAGTTTACTTATTCATTTTTGAGAGAGAGAGAGAGAGTGAGTGGGGGAGGAGCAGAGAGAGAGAATCCCAAGCAGGCTCCACAGTGTCAGCATAGAGACTGATGTGGGGCTCGAACTCACGAACTATGAGATCATCACCTGTGCTGGTCTCATGTCCAAGAGTTGGATGCTTAACAGACTAAATCACCCAGGTGCCTCTTCAGTGTTAGACTGTTTTGCAAAAGGAATGGCATAACCAGTTAAGTCACCCTCTCTATAGTGAAGGTCAAACAGCATTAGAGTGTATGTTTACAACAAAACCCCAGATGCATGAGCTCTATCTCCATTAACTCATATTTCATGCATAGACATTTATCTACCATTTACCATGTAGCTAGCACTGGAATAAACATTTTGAAAGATACAAAGATGAATCAAATAATCATTTTCCTTTTATAAAGGAAAGTAAGATATGTTCAGAAATAAAGTAGAGGAAGTCTGTAGTTCCAGAAGAGAAGAACAGAGAAGGGAAGTTAAGGAAAGAGAAGTTTAAGTCCTGGTAGAAAATCAGGAACTGATCTATAGAAACAGATATAGTATTTCCATATCTGGCTTACAGTCAGCATTTCTCTGCTTCTTCATTCCATTTAAACAATTCTCTGTAATGAGAGGGAATAAAGCAAGGGATTTAAGAACACAATATGAAGTAAGACTACCTCACTAGGTGGGAAAATATCCAAAAGAATATCAGTGTATAGGTAGGCAAAAAGACAGACAAGTACACACCCCCACAACATAAAAAGTAGAAATATTTTAAAGAAGTAGAAGTATTTTCCAAAATCTCTTTTATTCTAGTCCAAGGAATTGCTTACAAATGTTGGATTTACAAGTTATATGATTATTGTCAGGAGAGATGAATTTATTATCAAGTACTTTCCCAGAATTCCATGTTACTAATGGTATGCAAAGTCTTAGATCATCAAAAAAAAAAAAAAAAAAGCTTTTAGCATCAAAATGTTATCTAAATAGAATTATTTTTAATGATGAATTTTTGTGAAATAGTAGTTGGAACCCCCAACTGCATTTTGTATGATTATCAGCTACTAAATTCAACCTGAAAATAGCCTTAGATATCTGATTGGACAAATATTTTGTTATGTGCCCTTGATACAGGTATGATAAAAGGTAAGGTTATTATACTTGTAGATTCTTATACTGAATAATATAACTTCTGATCTACTCAAGTGAAATCTTAATCAAAGAAATTGCTATAATACACAGTATAGTCTAAAGAAAGAATATAAAATAATATCATCCACAAACATAGGAAAGAGAAGAAAATTAGAATATAGTATCAATAAAATGTTTCTGAAACATTCATATCAAAAGATTTCTCATAATCAGAGACATAAATACAGCGCAAATGGCACCTAATGTCCATATGTTCAGCAAGTTATTTAAGTTGAGGAAATACGTTTGAGACATTCAGACAAGACTGAATTTATTTTGACATTGAAAAGTGCACAAGAAGTCTCCATTTTTCATGAGACAATATGAGAAACTAAATCATTGGCTGACAGAAGATATTTTGACAGCCTAACTAATCAGTGTTTCATCTATATTACTAAACATAACACTTTCAAGGCACTGCAGAATGTAAATTGTGATCACTGACCCAAAGGGGCAAAGTACTCCATTCAAGCCCTGTGCTGGTCTCTGTCAGATTGTTGCTAGTCTGCACAAGAAACTTGTGTCCGTTATCTTTTCCCCAACCTGCAGCATCATATAGTTGTTACATAGAACTAAAACGAGATAAAGTCAGGAACGAAAAGATAAAAAATAAAATCAAACTCTCATTTTTATGTCCAGATTATTTGATGAATTTGGATGCATTTTAAGTATGCAAGTATTTCTAATTAAGAAAAAACCCACCTGTTTCTAGACAGACTAGTACATACAGTGGTAATTTAAGGTCACGCCATAAAATGAAAAGTTCTCCAGATAGACTCAATTTGGCCTAGATGGCAAATATGTGTATCAATAGTACACTCTCCAATGTCCATGACAGATATTGCTAAATAATCAGAGTGGAGTTTCCAGCTGAAACTAAATACATCTTCAGAGTGCCTGAATAATTGTTTTAATGAATCTGATAGTGATCTTTTTTATATTTTGAATATTAAAAACTTTCTATTTACATTTGCAAATTACTTCTAGTAGGCTATTTGTTAGAGTGAGAAAATGATTAAAACTTGCAAAAAAATAAAGATCTTATTTGGGGAACGCACAAATTGAGTGAATTAAAATGACTTAATTGTATATATATCTATATATATCTTATAATTTAAAAATAATATATTTATAAGAAAACAGTAAAGATACAGGGATTAACCATAGGAGCAAACTTAAATAACCTATTTCAAGTATTCATTATTTGGCATAGTATGAAAGCAAGTTAATTGTTCTTTCTTGGTGTGAGATCACACTATTAAATCATGAATCTAAGTTAACAAACATATCTGGAGACTTAAAACAGCGACTAGGACCCACTGGACAGCATAAGGGCTGGTAGATCTTTGGCAGAATCTCTTCTCACTGTTGTTCAGTAGCTCTGCACCCATCTTTAGACTATCTCCGTAATTTACAAGTGTACAATGCAAATAGACGTAACTGGCAACTGGTCCACTCTCCCAAATGGTCCCCTAACTCACAGAGCAAAGTTGTTATGGTAGGTGGAAGTAAAGTGGAAGCTCCTAGAAATGCCACCCCTACCCCTACCTGTTAGCTTCTCTCTTCTCCTACACAATACCACACCAATACTAAGCCAAAAGTACTTTCCTAAGGGAATTATTGGTATTAGTACTACCATCACAAACCAAAGATGCCAAAGATGATGATACCTACCCAATGTCCATTTAATTCTCCTTTGGGTCAGTACAAAAACCAGATGGGTCTTAGGAATGATTGCAGATTATCATAAACTTTAAGAAGGTCGTGATTTCGACTGAGGTTGCCATTTAAGATATAGTATTTATGTTTTTATCACTGAGCAAACAACATAGCCTCTGTCACCTTGTTTGTAGCTGTTGACTTGAAAACAGTTTTCTTTACCCATACTAATAAGGATAATCAGAAGTAGATCGCTTTCACCTGGGTGGGAGAGTAGTACGTCTTCACTGGTTTAAATTACATTTATAGCAACTCTATATTTGGTCATAATATAATTGGTAGGAATACTGAACCTTTTGATATTTCACAAAACTCCATGCTGGTCCATTCTTTTTGTGAAAATATGCTAACTGGACTTGAGAAGCAAGAACTAATAAGTAAAGCACGGGGTGCCTGGGTGGCTCAGTCAGTTACAGTACTGACTCTTGGTTTCAGCTCAGGTCATGATCTTGTGATTCATGGGTTCAAGCCCTGCATCGGGCTGTGTGCTGACAGTGCGAAGCCTGCTTGGGATTCTCTCTCTCCCTCTATCTGCCCTCCCTGCTCTCTTTCTCTCAAAATAAATAAATAAACTTTTAAAAATGTTTTAAAAAGCACAAGCATGCTAGAGGATGAGATGTTAAGTCAGGAGAACCCCCAAGCTCCTGCCACAGTAAAATTCAGTTTAGTTTTCTGGAGCTTATTGAAGTAAACCTTCCAAATGTAAAGGCAAGTTGCTGCCCTTTGTAGTGTCCACCATAAAGAAAGAGCACAGTGCATGTTTTGAATTTTGGAGGCCATATGTACCACATCTGGGTATACTGTTCTGATTTTTTTTTTCTTAGTAACCTATAAGTCTTCCAGATTGGAGTGGGATGCATAAAAATAGGGAGCTCTTCAAGTCCAGGCTGCTCTGTAAGTTGCTTGAGACTTACGACCAATGTTACCTCGTGCGTCTTTTGCAGCTAGGGATGCTTTCTGGAGTTATGGGTGAGCTCCAATAAGAGAAACATGGGATCCATAACTTGGGGCAATGCAGTATCATCCTCTGTCAACAATTATTCTCCATTTGAGAAGAAGTTCCTGGCTACTGGACCCTGTGAAAGATTGAACATCTAATTATAGGACATCTAGTGACTATTAAATCCAGTTACCTATCACAAACTCAATGTTTTCTGAATTGTGATCATATGTGAGAGATCTACTGGGTCCAACTAGATCCAGAAGATATAAATAAATTTTACTTGTAGTTGAGTCAGACACTCATAGTACCTTTCCTTCTGGCTTTGTTACTCCTTTCTCTGACCTCTCCTTTACCTTTTGGGTAGTTTCCATGACCAGATAACAAAAGAAAATTTTTGGAAGTCTGGTTTAGAAATGGATCTGCATGTTATGTTGATACTGCCAGACCTAGGCATCTACTGTCCATATTCTCCAACAGCTCAACCCAGGGTAACTCTAAAAGATAATTGTGAAGGTAAATCTTTCTAGTGGGAAGAACTTATAACAGTAAATTTGAGGTGGGGGGTTTTCCTATAGGGTGTGGTATATGCTTTATACTAAAAACAAATATATGTGGTGCTATTTTTACCATAACTGTAATACAAAGGGCTGGAAACCAAGGAATTTTACTATTGCATGTTACAACCCACTCACAGAGTGATTCTTCATATTTCCCCAGCCTTGGACTTGGAAGGTAGAGAGAAGCCCTTGTTTCCAAAGGAAGAAGTTTCCACCAAGGAACAAAACCATGATGCCATTAAATTGGAAGCTGAGGTTGCTCCTGGGTCATTTATGGCTGCCCATGCCTATAAATCAATAAAGAAAGTTACTAATTTGGCCCGTGTAATTCAACCTGATTCTTTACTTATTAACATTGCCAGAAAATGGGCTAACTCAATATTGAGTGGACAACTGAGAATCTAGAACTTTTAGAAATAAAAATTTGGGGTCACTCCACCAGGTAAAAAACATAGATGAATCAAAGTTTGGGAGAAGTTAAGGGAAACATGGATGGAAAGAAGTTTTAATACCCCTGACCAGCTGGAGAAGTAAAGACTGTAGCAGTTATGCCAATTTTATGCCAAAGGTATATAATTTTTAATTTTTTTTAAACTTATTTATTTTTTTTTTTTAATTTTTTTTTTTAACGTTTTATTTATTTTTGTGACAGAGAGAGACAGAGCATGAACGGGGGAGGGGCAGAGAGAGAGGGAGACGCAGAATCGGAAGCAGGCTCCAGGCTCCGAGCCATCAGCCCAGAACCCGACGCGGGGCTCGAACTCACGGACCGCGAGATCGTGACCTGAGCTGAAGTCGGACGCTTAACCGACTGAGCCACCCAGGCGCCCCTAAACTTATTTATTTTGAGAGAGAGCACAAGCAGGGTAGGTAGGGGCAGAGAGAGAGAGAGAGAGGGGAGAGAGAGAATCCTAAGCAGTTTCTGCCCCATCAGTGCAGAGCCCGATATGGGACTCGAGTCCAGGAACTGAGATCATGACCTGATCCAAAACCGAGTCAGACACTTAACTGACTGAGCCACTCAGGTGCCCCCCAAAAGGTATATAATTTTTAAAGTCAGAGGAATTTTATTTAATTTTTTAATTTTTAATTTTATTTATTTATTTTCTTGAGAGAGAAAGGGACAGCAGAGTGGGGGAGGGGCAGAGAGAGGGAGAGAGAGAATCCCAAGCAGGTTCCACACTGTCTGCACAGAGCCTGATGCAGGGCTCACACCTACGTAACCATGAAATCATGACCTGACCTGGAACCAAGAGTCGGACACTTAGCCATCTGAGCCACCCAGGTGCCCCTAAAGTCAGAGGGAGTTTGCAATCTAAATTTAAAAATAAGGGAACTGAATGTAAGTAATTTAAAATGAACTAATGATGGTCATGTAACTGGTTAATGGCAGAACCACATTTACTGACCTGCTGAGCCTGTGTCCTTTGCACCACATTATGCCATTGCACCCTTAATAGCCACAGTCCAGGGAAGATGAGAGAAAGGCTCTGTAGTGCCTGGGGCCAGGGCTGGAGCACTCATCATCTGGTCTAGAGACAGTTCTCCATTGAGTGTTTCCCCATTGTGAGATGCCAAGAGCAGTGTGAGCATCTCACCTGAACTGCTTTTCTTAGACTCAAGCTTGAGAAGGAAATCTGGGAATGCATTAATAAGCACAGCAGATTTTCATCTCATCTGAATTTCCATATCTAGGATAATAAGAACTTCATAATTCTCCCCAAGGATATTCCTAGCTTATTTGTTCACTATTTTCTTTTATCACTTGAGTGCTTATGCTAGTGGTTTTCCTCAACTGAAGATTATTATACAAGAGAAATGATGTCTTTAGCAGCAACTTTTAAGTAAACATTTTTTTAGTTTAAAAAAGAATGTTTTTTGTTTATTCATTTATTATTATTTTTTTAGATTCCACATGTGTGTGAAATCATACAATATTTGTCTTTCTCAGTCTGACTTATTTCATTTAGCATTATAACCTCTAGGTACTCGAATGAAATAAAAGGAAAAAGAAACAAAATCACTATGGTAAAAGTCTAGAATTTAATTAAAGTAACATCTATGTTTTTTGCCTTATAACAAAAAAGAAGAATGTTGTTACCACTCAGCTCCTTTTCCTCCTTTTTTAAACTCAGAATTATAGAGTATATACTAAGACTATAATTTCAAACATAAGAAACTATCATTTCTTTTTATCTTTTTATATTCTTGTAATGGCTTTGTAATAACATAAAGACTCATCATAGATTAACCAGTGGGCTGTTATTAGATATTTAATGTTTTGATAATTTTATAACTATAAAAACCACCACAATAACATATTTGCATCTGGATCTTTATACACATTAATAAGTAGCACTTTAGGAGAAAATCTTCAAGGTAAATCACTAGGTAAAGGAGTATATATCATTTTTAAAATGCTTGCACTAAGATATGGAATCATATCAATAAATTATATCTATACAAAATTAAAATACCTATTCAGTGATATAACTTGTCTCCCTATTAATTTCTTCTTTTATGTCCTTTAGCAATGCCCTGTAATTCTTTTTTATGTAAACTTTTGCATATTTCTTAAGTTTTTCCTAACTATGCCATATTTTTGTTGCTATTCTGAATAGATTTTCTCTTTTATTATGTGCTCAAATTAGTTACTGCTTGCATAAAAAAAGCTATTGATTTTTACATATGTATTTGAAAACAGATACCTTTTTGAACTGTTTTATTAGAATATTAAAATATTTTTACTAGAATACAGTACTTTTATTCTAGTAGGATTTGAAAATTGTATTTTAGATCTCAGGGGTCTTGAATATCTAATGTTTTATAAAACTAAAAATGTAGGGATGCCTGGGTGGCTCAGTCAGTTGGGCAACCAACTGCAGCTCAGGTCATGATCTCACAGGTCGTGAGTTCAAGCCCTGCGTCAGGCTCTGTGCTGATAACTTGGAGCCTGGAGCCTGCTTCAGATTCTGTGTCTCCCTCTTTCTCTCCACTCTCCCACTCGCACTCTGTCTCTCTCTCTCTCAAAAATAAAATAAACATTAAAAAAAAACTAAAACATGTAAAAAATAATAAAAATAACTCACCTAGATATAAAATTCTTGGGTCACAATATTTCCCTCAGATTCTGGTTTAATCTCATTTTGGTCAGATATTATTCTCAAGTCTGCTCTTGAAAGGTTACTTAATACTCACAAAACTCCTATACAATTTCCTGATTTGAATGGACTTCATTTAGCATCGCTTGGCCCCCTTGTGATGATTTTTTCTCCTGCCCCAATCATTTGATGATTCAATCACTGTGACTTCCAAACCCTGCATCTAGGGTACTTCCCATTACTTTTTGACAAGCTCAGTTTTTTTTAGGAAAATGTTCTTCCTAGGTGTTGAACATTTGGAAACTTCCTCTGGTTGCTTTGGAGATTTGTACTTGTGACATGAGGTATAATGGTTCAGTTCATACAGCTATAGACTGCTGGGTTTCTGGGACTTGAGACATAAGGGGACGTAGGGGAAACTTCCCAGTTTTTTTTTCCAGTTTATTTATTTATTCTGAGAGAGAGAGAGAGAGAGAGAGCGAGCGAGCACTGCAGGGGCAGAGAGGGAGAGAGAGAATCCTAAATAGACTCTGTACTGCCAGCATGGAGCCCTATGCAGAGCTCAAACCCATGAACCATGAGATCATGACCTGAGCCAAAACCAAGAATCGGATATTTAAACGACTGTGCCACCTAGGTGCTCCAGAAACCTTCTGGTTTTTTAACCTAAACGATTTTGTGGATGTTCCGTGAGGCACAACTTTAATAGATTTTTCTCCATCTAGTGAAGAAGTCTCCATTTTACTTTAAGGCAGATGGAAATTTCCAATATTCTTGTATAAGGCTGTCTGACAGTGAGATTTCTGCTTTTTCAGTCTGTCTGTGTATGAATTTTAGTGGAAAGTGAAAAACAATATTAAAAATTGCTAGGCAGGGGCGCCTGGGTGGCTCAGTTGGTTGAAAATCCAACTTCGGCTCAGGTCATGATCTCACAGCTCCTGAGTTCAAGCCCCCTGTCAGGGTCTGTGCTGACAGTTCAGAGCCTGGAGCCTGCTTTGGATTCTGTGTGTCTTTTTCTCTCTGCCCCTAACCCAATTACATTGTTTCTGTCTCAAAAATAAATAAACATTAAAAAAAATTTTTTTTTAACTGCTAGGCAGATGCCATTTTCTTTTCTTTTTTTTTTTTAATTTTTAAGTTTATTTTTAAGAGAAAGAAAGAGTGAGCGGGGGAGGGGCAGAGAGAGAAGGAGAGAGAGAATCTCAAGCAGGCTCCACACTGTCAGCACGTAGCCCAATTCGGGGCTCGAATTCACAAACTGTGAGATCATGACCTGAGCCGAAACCGAGTCGGATACTTAACTGACTGAGCCACCCAGGTGCCCCAAGAATTTCCCCTTAAATAGTAGATACTTGCAGAATTACATAATTTTGATTTCTGTAAAAAAAAAGGTGTGGAAATACCTTAAAATTCAAATTTATTACTAGAATAAAAGTATTAGAATTATTTCAAATATGCCCTGAAAATTATAATATAAAACTTGACAGCTTATCAAAACTGCTTCAAATTTTGTCAACTTCTATAATTACTTGTAAAATTTCTCTTAATTTTTAGAGACTCAGTATTTGAAACTCTTCCTATTTTGACCTTTTCTTTCTTTCTACTTCTTTTATTTTCTTTGTTTTGTTCCCCAACTGCTCAAATAATCACTGTACACATTCACTAGACATACAACATATAATTCTTAGGCATCAATTTACATTTTACTGACTTTTTTTTTTTTATTTTTTTTATTTTTGAGACAGAGAGAGACAGAGCATGAACGGGGGAGGGTCAGAGAGAGAGGGAGACACAGAATCTGAAACAGGCTCCAGGCTCTGAGTAGTCGGCCCAGAGCCCGACGCGGGGCTCGAACTCACGGACCGCGAGATCATGACCTGAGCCGAAGTCGGACGCTCAACCGACTGAGCCACCCAGGCACCCCTTTACTGACTTTTCTATTTGTTTTATGTTTTTGCTATATCTTACTTGTGAATCCTTTTAAAGTCTTCTAACCTATCCACCTCCCTGGGTAGTTTTTAGATAATATAGTTGGCTTTGCTGAATCTGTCAGAAAAGACAATTGCTTAAAAATATTTCTTTGTCGAATTCTTAGCCTCTGACATCAAGTATACATTGCTACACCTCCTATAAAAATTGCTACACTATTGTTTTCTCCTTGCATGTAATCCCACGATTTAAATTTGAACTTTTAACCTGATACAATAGAAGCTAAATTAAAAAGTTAATTACAAAAACAGGTTTCATAATTGTGTGTTTATTTCTACTATTTAAATTTATTCTAAAGCATCAGGCATCTATGTGATTACAAAATTAAAGGACAGGAAATTGAACAGATTTTCAGAACTAGCATATTTTTACAAGTGTGATATGTACAGTACACTTTTCTGAGCGGAATGAAATTCTGTGAATCGTTAAGTTCCAAACAAATTGAGGAAAAATGTTTATATGGAGGATCTATTTTCCATTAAATATATATACATCTCTCCCATTTCCTTGCATTTTACATTTAAAAGGAGTTATTTTGGTTGCTACATTTTTTTTTCTTTTTACCTAGCTCTACTTTTTGTCATGGCTTAAAACATTATATTTCAAAGACAACACTGAAAGTTCTCTAGGGATTGGTGTTGCTTTATTGAGTGATCTTTGATCAGATTGTAATGGAATATCCCTGCAGGTGATATAAAATGTGTACATATATTTGAATACATAAAATATGTATTTTTTTATTTCATCCATCTTTGACACTTCTAAATATGGACTTATTTAGCATGCTGGCCCCAAAATGATAGGATCATCTTGAGGGTATGTTTCAAAAGAGTGACAATTTTAAAAATTGATGATGAAAATAATTGGATTTATCAATTCTTTGGAAACCAGGGCATACGTCCCCACAACAAAAGTAAAGGCTCTTATGGAGCATATAGAAACTCAGTGGAAAGATATATAATATTCTTGTTCCATGAAATATGTTTTAAATATTGTTAAGCATCATGGTGTTCACAGCTTAGATGACTTAAAAATTGAATACTAATACAGTCATTTATTTCAGAAACTGAGAGATATTTTGTATGTAAGAGAAATATGTGATATTATTTTTATTGACATTAAGTTCAAAGATCCTCGATTATAGATATTATGTGTTTTTATGTAGGTTCACGTTAGATTTTGACAAAAAAGCTAGCATTCTAAAAATTAGGGTTATCCATTTCTTTAGATGTCACTCATTAAATTATCATTTACCTCTGAGGCTACATTTACACTAGTTTGTGTTACATTGTTAGATGGGGGGTGCTGAGAACCCATGTCTAAATTTGAAATAATTGCAAGTAGGAGCACCCAGGTGGCTCGTTCAGTTAAGCGTCCAACTTTGGCTCAAGTCATGATCTCATGGTTAGTGAGTTCAAGCCCCACATTGGGTTCTGTGCTGACAGCTCAGAGCCTGGAGCCCGCTTCAGATTCTGTGGTCAGAGCTGATGAACTGATTGATGGTCAGTCAACTGTGGCCATAAGAGGGAACACAGGAGAGGTTCAGGAAAACACAGTTTATTATACTTACAAGTCCTACAGATACAGGGTTACTGCCTGCTGTAAGGGACCATGTAGGAAGGATGGGAGTGGGGAAGTGGACTCAATCAAGCACAGCAGGAATCCATAGACAAAGGAACAGTACAGGAGAAAACATGAGGAGATTTCACCCATGCATTTGAATGTTACGAGGTCATGGTCAGGACAGGGCAGGAAGTGGAATTTGTGCAGGGAAAGTCATCCTTATCACACTGGTGCACCTGGTCACCTGGGCAAGATGTGCACAATGGGGATGTTAAGTTAGCAGGAGGCAAAAAACAAAGTTCCAAAATTTACAATACCCTTTAACACTCCTAAAAATCAGGAGATTGTGTTATTCTATGAATGGCATAGTGTGTCCTAGGTCCCCAAGACCACCCTCAGGTTCATCACTGGAAGGATTCACAGAAATCAGAAAAACTGTTACACTTATGGTTTATTACAATGAAATGGTGCTGATCAAAACAAAAAAAGAAAAAGGTGCATAGAGCAGACTCCAGGAGAGACCAAGCACATGTTGCCCTCTTCCAGTGCAGTCATATGAATAGCATTTAATGATTCAAGCTTCAATGTGTGACAGCACATGGGACATATTGTCAACCAGAGAGGTTCATCTGAGTCTTGGTGTCTGGGATTTTTATTAGAGGTAGGCATGGAGCATCCATTGCAGCCAACCATAGTTACTGAGGCTCCAGTCCCACTAGATGTCAATCTGATTCCACATGGCCCGAGGCCCCCAACATAAAGGACATTGGTAATATAAACTATCTGATGTATTCCAAGGCCCCAGATAAACAAAGGTACTATTACCAGGGAGAATATTCCAAAGTCTTCGATGTTATCTCTCAGAAGCAGTTCAAGAGACAGACCTTTCTTTGGAATGTGCTGGGCTTGAACACCCTAGACCTGCTAGTCAGACTTTTATTTTTTATTTTTTAGCGCTATTGAGGTATAATTGATATGCAAAAAATATCACACACTTAATGTGTACATCTTAATGAGTTTGGACATGTGTATACACTCATAATACCATTACCACAACCAAGATACTAAAGGTATCCCTCATCTCCAAAAATGTCCTTGTGCTCTTTTGCATTTTGTTTTGTTTTATTTGGGTTTGGTTTAGTTTTGGTAGGACACCCAACATGAAATCTATCCTATTTACATATTTTAAAGTCTACAATATCATGTTGTTAACTTTAGGTACCATGTGGTACAGCAGGTCCCTAGAATTTGTTCATGTTGCTTAATAGAAACTTTATATCCATTAGAACAATCTCCTATTTCCCCACCACTCACACTGAACCCACCATTCTATTCTCTGCTTCTCTGGGTTTGACTGTTTTAACTACCTCATATAAATGGAATCATGTAGTATTTGTCCTTCTGTGATTGACTTATTTCACTTTGCATTATATCCTCTATGTTCATCCATGTTGCGGCAAAGGGAAGATTTCTTTCTTTTTTAAAGGCTCACTAATATTCCATTGATTATATATTTCCACACATGTATCCATTTATGCATTGGTGAACATTTGGGTTATTTCCGTGTTTTGGCTACTGTGAATAATGCTACAACGTGGGAGTGCAGATATCTTTGATATACTGATTTCAATTCTTGTGGACATACACTCAGAATTGGGATTCATGGATCACATAACAGTTTTATTTTTGAGGAACTGCCATACTGTTTTCCATAGTGGCTGTCCCAATTTGCATTCCCACCAACACCATATAAGACTTATCTCCATGTGCTCGCTAATACTTACCTTCTTTTTTAAAAATAATAACCATCCTAACAGATGTGAGGCGACATCTTGAGGTTGTTTTAGTAAGTATTTCTCTAACAAACAGTGATTTTTGAGAACATTTTAATATATCTAGTGGCCATTTGTATGTCTTCTTTGGAAAGATATTTACTCAAGTCTTTTGTCCATTTTTATTAGGGTATTTGTTTCTTTTTCAGTTGAGTTGTAGTAGATTCTCACATATTTTGGGCATTAATCCTTTAGCAGATAGATAGTCTGCAAATACTTTCTCCGATTTTGTATATTGCCTTTTTACTCTCTTGATTGTTTCATTTGTGGTGCGCAAACTTTTTAGCTTGATGCATTCCCAGTTTATTTTTTATTTTATTGTCTGTGTTTTTGGTGTCAAATCCAAGAAATCATTGTGAAAACCAATACTGAGAAGTTTTCCTCCTGTGTTTTCTCCAAAGAGTCTTACAGTTTCAGGTCTTAATATTTAAATTTTTTAATCCAATTCTGGATTATTTTTCTGTATATTGTAAGATATGAGTTCAAGTTCATTCTTTTGCATGTGGATATCCAGTTTTCCCAACATCATTTATTGAAGATACTATCCTTTCCCCATTGTGTGGTATTGGCACACTTACTGAAGATCAGTTGGTCATATGCATGTAGATTTGTTTTTGTACTGTCTATTCTACTCCATTGGCCTATATATCTGTTTTATGTTGGTGACAAACTGTTGTCATTACTGTAGCTTTGTACTACATTTTGAAATCAGGAAGTGTGATGCCATCAGCTTTGTTCTTTTTCAAGATTGCTTTGGCTATTTGAGGCCTTTTGTGATTCCATAAGAATTTTAGTGTTTTGTTTTGTTGTTCTATTTCTGTAGAGACAAGTGTTGGAGGACAGTGGGAAAAAGGATTCTCTTGTAAATTATAACTTAGTTTTTCTCTTTCTGGTTTTAAGATTCTCTTTGTCCTTGATTTTTCATAGTTTTATTATATGTTTCTTTGAGAAGATCTCTTTAGGTTAACTTCCTTTGGTAACCTTACAGCTTCATGAACTTAGATATCCAAATCTGTTCTTAGATTTGAGAAGTTCTCAGCGATTATGTAATTTTTAATTTTTTAATGTTTTATTTATTTATTTATCTTCTTAATTTTATTTCTTATTTTTTAAAATTTACATCCAAATTAGTTGGCATATAGTGCAACAATGATTTCAGGAGTAGATTCCGTGGTGCCCCTTATCCATTTAGCCCATCCCCCCTCCCACAACCCCTCCAGTAACCCTCAGTTTGTTCTCCATATTTATGAGTCTCTTCTGTCTTGTCCCCCTCCCTGTTTTTATGCTATTTTTGTTGCCCTTCCCTTATGTTCATCTGTTTTGTCCTTTAAAGTCCTCATATGAGTGAAGTCATATGATTTTTGTCTTTCTCTGACTGACTACTTTCACTTAACATGATACCCTTACCCTCCAGTTCCAGTTCCATGTAGTTGCAAATGGCAAGATTTCATGCTTTTTGATTGCCGAGTAATACTCCATTATATATATATATATATATATATATATATATATATATATATACACACCACATCTTCTTTATCCATTTGTCCATTGAGGGACACTTGGGCTCTTTCCATACTTTGGCTATTGTTGATAGTGCTGCTATAAACATGGGGATGCATGTGTCCCTTCGAAACAGCACCCCCGTATTCCTTGGATAAATGCCTAGTAGTGCAATTGCTGGGTCGTAGGGTAGTTCTATTTTTAGTTTTTTGAGGAACCTCCATACTGTATTCCAGAGTGGCTGCACCAGCTTGCATTCCCACCAACAATGCAAAAGAGATCCTCTTTCTCCGCATCCTCGCCAACATCTGTGGTTGCCTGAGTTGTTCATGTTAGCCATTCTGACAGGTGTAAGGTGGTATCTCATGGTGGTTTTGATTTGTATCTCCCTGATGATGAGTGATGTTGAGCATTTTTTCAAGTGTCGGCTGGCCATCTGGATGTCTTCTTTGGAGAAGTGTCTATTCATGTCTTTTGCCCATTGCTTCACTGGATTATTTGTTTTTTGTGTGTTGAGTTTGATAAGTTCTTCATTGATTTTGGATACTAACCTTTTATATGATGTGTCATTTGCAGATATCTTCTCCTATTCTTTCAGTTGCCTTTTAGTTTTGCTAATGGTTTCCTTCACTGTGCAGAAGCTTTTTATTTTGATGAGGTCCCAGGACTTCATTTTTGCTTTTGTTTCCCTTGCCTCCAGAGACGTGTTAAGTAAGAAGTTGCTGCGGCCAAGATCAAAGAAGTTTTTGCCTGCTTTCTCCTCAAGGATTTTGATGGCTTCCTGTCTTACATTGAGGTCTTTCATCTATTTTGAGTTTATTTTTGTGTCTGGTATAAGAAAGTGATCCAGGTTCGTTCTTCTGCATGTCGCTGTCCAATTTTCCCAGCACCACTTGCTGAAGAGACTGTCTTTATTCCATTGGATATTCTTTCCTACTTTGTCAAAGATCAGTTGGCCATATGTTTGTGGGTCCATTTCTGGGTTCTCTATTCTGTTCTATTGATCTGAGTGTCTGTTCTTGTGCCAGGAACATACTGTCTTGATGATTACAGCTTTGTAGTATAGCTTGAAGTCTGGGATTATGATGCCTCCTGCTTTGGTTTTCTTTTTCAAGAATGCTTTGGATCTTCGGGGTATTTTCTGGTTCCATACAAATTTTAGGATTATTTGTTCTAGCTCTGTGAAGAATGCTGGTGTTATTTTGATAGGGATTGCATTGAATATGTAGATTGCTTTGGGTAGTATCAACATTTTAACAATATTTGTTCTTCCTATCCAGGAGCATGGAATCTTTTTCCATTTTTTTTGTGTCTTCTTCAATTTCTTTCATAGGCTTTCTATAGTTTTCAGTGTATAGATTTTTCACCTCTTTGGTTAGATTTATTCTTAGGTATTTTGTGGTTTTTGGTGCAACTGTAAATGGGATCAATTCCTTGATTTCTCTTTCTGTCACTCCATTGTTGGTGTATGGGAATGCAACAGATTTCTGTGCATTGATTTTATATCCTGCAACTTTGCTGAATTCATGAATCAATTCTAGCAGTTTTTTGGTGGAATCTTTAGGGTTTTCCATATAGAGTATCATGTCATCTGTGAAGAGTGAAAGTTTGACCTCCTCCTGGCCTATTTGGATGCCTTTTATTTCTTTGTGTTGTCTGATTGCCAAGGCTAAGACTTCCAATACTATGTTGAATAACAGTGGCGAGAGTGGACATCCCTGTCTTGTTCCTGACCTTAGGGGGAAAGCTCTCAGTTTTTTCCCATTGAGGATGAAATTAACGTTGGGTCTTTTGTATATGGCTTTTATGATCTTGAGGTATGATCCTTCTATCCCTACTTCTTGAGGGTTTTTATCAAGAAATGACGCTGTATTTTGTCAAATGCTTTGTCTACATCTATTGAGAGGATCATATGTTTCTTGTCCTTTCTTTTATTGATGTGATGAATCACATTGATTGTTTTGTGGATATTGAACCAGCCCTGCATCACAGGTATAAATCCCACTTGGTCATGGTGAATAATTTTTTTAATGTATTGTTGGATCTGGTTGGATAATATCTTGTTGAGGATTTTTGCATCCATGTTCATTAGGGAAATTGGTCTATAGGTCTCCTTTTGAGCGGGTTCTCTGTCTGGTTTTGGAATCAAGGTAATGCTGGCTTCATGAAAAGAGTTTGGAAGTTTTCCTTCCATTTCTATTTTTTGGAACAGCTTCAAGAGAATAGGTATTAACTCTTCCTTAAATGCTTGGTAGAATTCCCCTGGAAAGCCATCTGGCCCTGGACTCTTGTATCTTGGCAGATTTTTGATTACTAATTCTATTTCCTTACTGGTTATGGGTCTAATCAAATTTTATATTTCCTCCTGTTTCAGTTTTGGTGGTGTATATGTTTCTAGGAATTTGTCCATTTCTTCCAGATTGCCCATTTTATTGGCATATAATTGCTCATAATATTCTCTTATTATTGTTTTTATTTCTGTTGTATTGGTTGTGATGTCCCTCTTTCATTTTTGATTTTATTTATTTGGGTCCTTTCCTTTTTCTTTTTGATCAAACTGGCTAGTGCTTTATAATTTTGTTAATTCTTTCAAAGAACCAGCTTCTGGTTTCATTGATCTGTTCTACTGGTTTTTTATTTTTGTTTTTGTTTTTTGGTTTAGATAGCATTAATTTCTGCTCTAATCTTTATTATTTTCTGTCTTCTGCTGTTTTTGCGTTTTATTTGCTGTTCTTTTTCCAGCTCCTTAAGGCGTAAGGTTAGGTTGAGTATCTGAGATTTTTCTTCCTTCTTTAGGAAGGCCTGGATTGCTAATATTTTCCTCTTGTGACTGCCTTGGCTACATCTCAGAGGTTTTGGGTTGTGGTGCTATCATTTTCATTGACTTCCATATACTTTTTAATTTCCTCTTTAACTGCTTGGTTAGCCCATTCATTCTTTAGTAGGATGTTCTTCAGTCTCCAAGTATTTGTTTTCTTTCCAAATTTTTTCTTGTGGTTGATTTCGAGTTTCATAGCATTGTTGTCTGAAAATATGCATGGTATGATCTGGATCTTCTTGTACTTACTTAGGGCTGATTTGTGTCCCAGCATATGGTCTATTCTGGAGAACATTCCATGTGCACTGGAGAAGAATGTATTCTGCTGCTTTAGGATGAAATGTTCTGAATATATCTGTTAAGTCCATCTGGTCCAGTGTGTCATTCAAAGCCATTGTTTCCTTGTTGATTTTTTGATTAGATGATCTGTCCATTGCTGTGGGTGGGGTGTTGAAGTCTCCTACTATTATGGTATAACTATCAATGAGTTTCGTTTTGTTGGTGATTCATTGATTTATATATTTTTGTGCTCTACCTTTGGCACATAAATGTTTACAATTGTTAGGTCTTCTTGGTGGATAGACCCCTTGATTATGGTATAATGTCCTTCTGCATCTCTTGATACAGTCTTTATTTTAAAGTCTAGATTGTCTAATATAAGTATGGCTACTCTGGCTTTCTTTTGTTGACCATTAACATGATAGATGGTTCTCCATCCCCTTATTTTCAATCTGAAGGTGCCTTTTGGTCTAAAGTGGGTCTCTTGTAAACAGCATATAGATGGATCTTGTTTTCTTATCCATTATGTTACCCTATGTCTTTGGAGCATTGAGTCCATTGATGTTTAGAGTGAGTACTGAAAGATATGAATTTATTGCCATTATGATGTTTGTAGAGTTGGAGTTTCTGGTGGTGTTCTCTGGTCCTTTCTAATCTTTGTTGCTTTTGATATATATATATATATATATATATATAATATATTTCATCTTTTCTCCCTCAGAAAGTCTCCCTTAAAATTTCTTGCAGGGCTGGTTTAATGGTCACAACTCCTTTAATTTTTGTTTGTCTGGGAAATTTTTTATCTCTCCTTATAGTTTGAGTGACAGCCTTTCTGGATGAAGAATTCTTGGCTGCATATTTTTCTGATTCAGCACATTGAATATATCCTGCCACTCCTTTCTGACCTGCCAAGTTTCTGTGGATAGGTCTGCTGCAAACCTGATCTGTCTTCCCTTGTTTGTTAGGGACATTTTTCCCTTGCTGCTTTCATGATTCTCTCCTTGCCTGATTGTTTTGTGAATTTGACTATGATATGTCTTGTTGATGGTCGGTTTTTGCTGAATCTGATGGGGGTCCACTGTGCTTCCTGGATTTTGATGTCTGTGTCTTTCCCCAGGTTAGGAAAGTTTTCTGCTATGATTTGCTCACATAGCCCTTCTATCCCTATTTCTCTCTCTTCCTCTTCTGGGACCCCTATGATTCTGATGTTGTTCCTTTTTAATGAGTCACTGATTTCTCTAATTTTTAAATTGTGCTCTTTTGCCCTAATCCCCCTCTTTTTTTCTGCTTCGTTATTTTCTATAAGTTTGTCATCTCTATCCCTGATTATCTGTTCTGCCTTGTCTATCCTTGCCGCCGCTGCATCCATCCATGATTGCAGCTCAGTTATAGCATTTTTAATTTTATTCTGGCTATTTTTTACTTCTTTTGTCTCTGCAGAAAGCTATTCTAATCTACTTTTGACTCCAGCTAGTATTCTTATTATTGTGACTCTAAATTCTGGTTCAGACGTCTTGCTTGTATCTGTGTTGGTTAAATCCCTGGTTGTCATTTCTTCGTGCTCTTTCTTTTGGGGTTAATTCCTTTATTGTGTCATTTTGAAGGGAGAAAGGAATTAATGAGGTAGAAAAATTGAAATTTAAAATATTAAAATTAAAAATTAAACACACACACACAAATCAAATAGATGATGCTAGATTCTAGGTGTGTTTTGGTCTGGATGTTGAAACTGGTTTGACAGATTAGGAATAAAAAAGGGGGGAGAAAAAAAAGGAAAGTGTTTGAGAATTTGAAAAAATGAATACATTGAAGTAGACTAAAATGAGATGATGGGGTAAAATATAAGTTGAAAAAATGTACACAAAATAAAGAATATAGTAGAAAAAAATTAAAGAAATATATTTTTAATAAAAATTAAAAATAAATATGAATTTTTTCATTTTCCGTATTTAAGAAAAAAGAAAAGAAATGAAAAAGGAAAAAAGATAAAGAAAAAAAAGAAATTGTTTGAAAATTTGAAAAAGTGAATACACTGTATTAGACTAAAATAAAATGATGGGAGTAAAATAGAATTTGAAAAAATTTACATAAAAGCAAAAAGTATAGTAACAAAAATTAAATAAAAATATTTTTAATAGAAATTGAAAGTAAAAATGAATTTTTTCTCTTTCTGCATTCAAAAAAAAAGAGAAAGAAAGAAAAAAAGGAAATTGTTTGAAAAGTTGTAAAGGTTAATACCTGAAGTAGACTAAAATAAAATGATGGAAGTAAAGTAGAATTTGAAAAACTTTACACAAAAGTAAAAATATAGTAATAAAAATAAAAGAAAAGTATTTTTAATAAATATTGAAAATAAAAAGAATTTTTTGTCTTTCTGTATTCAAGAAAAAGCAAAGAATTGTGAAAGGGAGAAAAAAAGAAAATAAAAGAATATTGAATAGATTAACCTGCTAACAGATTGAAGTAGGACTGAAATTACTTTGTTTTCCCCAGATGTCAATCTATGTAGCTCTTTATAGTCCATAAATCAAGCGGGCAGTGAGACTTGTGTTCTTGAAGAGCGACGTTCGCCCAGGTGGACGGGGCTCAGTGTAACAGCTCTGCTCTCCACTAGATGGCGCTGTTAGCCTACTGGGGTGGATTGTTGCGGGGCTTGTAGGTGTGTATGCGCATGCGCGGGATTGGTGAAACCGGCACCACCCAGCTACCCAGTCTTCTCCCGGATCAGCAATCGTGCACCCGTCCTCTGTCTTCAGCTTTTGTCTGCTCCCCGCTTTTTCACTTTCCGTGACAAGGCCCCTGGTGGTACCTCTCTGCTGAGTTTCGTCTCAGATGTGGCTGTTTTCCCCGGCTCCTTATTTCTGAAGGACTGTGGCTGTTCTGCCCGTCTGCATGAGTGTCTCACTGAGCAATGGCCGAAAGAGCAACGGCCGAATGTCGGCTGCAGCCAGGAACTCCCGCTGGACCCTGCTGCTACTGGTGCCCCAAGACTGCGACCAGGTGCCAGCCCACCCCAGAAAAAGAGTTCATGAGACAGTGTAGCAGCAGCGTTTCAGGGATTATGGAAAATCACAACACATATCTGGCACCAGGCTTCACCCTTAACGACCTCGCCCCAGCACCAGTGAATGTGGCCATTTTCTGGGGTCTGCTGGGACCAGGAGGCTTCAACAGGCTCTACCGAATGTCCTTCCAGCAGTGGAACTGCTTTTCCCCATGTGGCCCAAGAACCTCCCGGACCCCATTCTGTTCCTGGGGATTCGGCCTTCCCACCAGAGCACCACCAGGTATGGAACTGCAGAGTTGCAGCCTTTATTCTCCCCTTGTTTACAGTCTTAATGGAATTTAAACTCTCTCCTTTCTCCTTTCTCCCTTTTTAGTTTAGTCCCTGCGGCTGTTCCCAATTTTCCACTTTCTCTCCAGCTGCTTTTGGGGAGGGGTGCTTTTCCCATATTCTCCCCCCTTCCCCAGTCTCCATCCTCTCTCCCATCTCAGCGGGTTCCCTACCCTCAGTGGCTTCTCGATCCCCAAATTCACCTCTCCACGCCGCGTACCTGCTGAATTCTGTGGTTCACGTTGTGCAGATTGTTGTGTTAATCCTCCAATCAGTTTTCTAGGTGTGTAGGATGGTTTAGTGTTGGTCTGGCTGTATTTCATGCACACGAGACACACAAAAAGCTTCCATGCTGTTCTGCCATCTTGGCTCCTCCCCCAATGTTTTATTTATTTTTGAGAGAGAGAGAGAGAGAGACAGAGACAGAGACAGAGACAGAGACAGAGACAGAGTATGAGTGGGGGGAGGGACAGAGAGAAAGGGAGACACAGAATCTGAAGCAGGCTCCAGCCTCTGAGCTGTCAGCACAGAACCCAACACGGGGCTCAAACTCATGAACCATGATATCATGACCTGAGCCAAAGTGGGACACTTCACTGACTGAGCCCCGCCAGGCCCTCCAGTCATTATTTCTTTAAATAAATTTTCTGACCCTTCTTTTCTCTCCTCCACCTCTGGGAGTCCAATAAGTCTTGTAAGGCATTTCTAGTGGTGATTCTCTTCTGCTGCTGCTGCTGCTGCTGCTGCTGCTGCTTTTTCTTCTTTCCTTTTATCTCTTCTTCATTTCTGAAGGACATCTTTGGCAGATATAGTATTCTCTGTCATCAATATTACTTTCAGTGCTTTGAATATGTCATCCACTTCTCTTGGCTTGCAAAGTTTCTGCTGAGAAATCTGCTTATAATCTTATGGGTGTTCTTTTGTATATGATGACTCACTTTTTGCTTGCTGATTTCAATATTCTCTCTTTGTCTTTGATTTATGACACTTTGGTCAGTGTAGATCTCTTTTGATTTGTCTTAATGGTATTCTTGAAGCTTCACAAATCTGGATGTCCATTTACCTATTTCAGATATGGGATGCTTTTCTTTCTTTGTTTTTTATTGAATATAATTGGAATATAATATTTTGTTAGTTGCAGGTATACAGCATAATTATTCAATATTTGTATATATTGTAATATTATCACTACCATAAGTCTAGTTAATATCCATCCCTATACATAGTTACAATTTTTTTTCTTTGGGATGAGAACTTTTAAGATCTACTCTCAGTAACTTCCAAATATACAAAACAGTATTGCTAATTATAGGCACCAGAATGTACATGATATCTCCATTATATTTATTTTATAATTGAAAGTTTGTACTTTGGACCACTTTCACCCATTTCACTCACCCCTCATCCTTACCTCTTGGAACCACCAATTTGTTCTCTATATCTGTGATTTCAGTTGGGTTGTTTTGTGTTGTTTTTAGTGAGATCATATGGTGTTTATCTTTCTCTATCTTACTTATTTTAGCATAAATGCCCTCAAGTTCCCTCCATGTTGTTGCAAATGCTGAAATTTCATTCTTTTTTTATGGATGAATAATATTCCATTGCATATTACATACCACAATGTATTTATCCATTTATCTATTGAGGGACACTTAGGTTGTTTCTATGTCTTGGCTGTTGTACATAATGCCACAATGAACATGGGAGTGCAGATATCTTTTTGAATTAACATTTTTGTTTCCTTTGGATGAATACCAAGAAGTGGAATTTCTAGATTAGATGGCAATTCTATTTTTAATTTTTTGAGGAACCTCTATATTGTTGTCATAGTGATTGCACCAATTTACATTCCCATCAATAGTGCACAAGTGTTTTATTTTCTCTACATCCCTGCCAACGCTTGTTATTTCTTGTCTTTTTGATAATAGACATTCTTAACAGATGTGAGATGGTAGCACATTGTGGTTTTGGCTTGCATTTGTCTGGTGAGTAATGACATTGAGCACATTTCCGTGTTGGCCAAGTGTGTCTTCTTTGGAAAATGTCTATTTAGATCTTGTGTCCATTTTAAAATCAGATTGTTTGTGTTTTGTTTTGTTTTTTTTTGTTTTGTTTTTGCTATGAATTGTAGAGTTCTTTATAGATTTTGGATATTAGCACCTTATTGGGTATATGATTTGAAAACATTTTATTCCATTCAGTAGCTTGCTATTTTTTGGTTTCTTTTGCTGTGCAGAAGCTTTCTAGTTTGATGTAGTCCTATTTACTTATTTTTGCTTTTGTTGCCTTGGCTTTTCAATTCCAAAAAATTGTTGCCAAGAGTAATTTCAGTGAGGATTTATATGATTTAAAATCTTACATTCAAATTTTAAATCCATTTTGAGTTACTGTTTGTGTATGGTATAAGATAATGGTCCAATTTTATTCTTTTGCATGTGCCCAGTTTTCCTAACATTTATTAGAGTGACAGTTTGTTTCCCATTGTATATTTTTGGCCCCTTTGTCTTAAATTAATTGATCATATCTGCATGGCGTTAAATCTGGGCTCTCTATTCTGGGCCATAGACCTATGTATCTACTTTTATGTTAGTACCATATCATTTTGACTATTATAGTTTTATAATACAATTTAAAATCAGATCTTGAAGTGCTTGAGTGGCTCAGTTGGTTGAGTGTCTGACTCTTGATTTCGGCTTAGGTCATGATCCCAGAGTTGTGAGATCGAGCATTGCATCAGGCTTCACACAGAGTGTGGAGACTGCTTAAGATTCTTTCTCTCCCCCTCTTCCACCTTGGCACTCTCTCAAAAAAAATATAAATAAATAAAATAATTAATTAATTAATTAATTAAATAAAATCAGGAAATGTGATACCTCTGATTTTGTTCTACTTTCTCACGATTGCTTTGGCTACTTGGGATCTTTTGTGGTTGCATGTGAATTATAGCATTGTTTTTTTTTTAATTTATGTGGAAAATGTCATTGGAATTTTAATAGGGATAGCACTGGCCTTTCAATTGATCTGGATAGTATGGACCTTTTAACAATGCTATTTCTTCTAATCCATGAACATTGAATAATTTCTTATTTGCCTCTTCTTAATTCTTTCAGCAATATCTTATTGTTTTTAGCATACAGATCTGTCATTTTTTTGGTTATATTTATTCTGAGGTATTTTATTATTTTTGATGTAATCAAAAATGGTATTTTTTCTTAATTTCTCTTTCAAATTGTTTTTAGTGGATAGAAATACAACTGATATTTGTATCAAATTTGCATCCTGAAACTTTGCTGAATTCATTTATTAGTTCCAAGTTATTTTGTGGAGTGTGTAAGATTTTCTATGTATAAGAGAGTGTCACCTGCAAACAGATACAGTATTACTTCCTTTCTGATTTGGATGCTGTTTATTTCTTTTTCTTGCTTAATTGCTCTAGTGACTACTTTCAGTACTATGCTTGAATAAAAGTGAAGAGAGTAGGTATCAATGTCTTATTCCTCCTGATCTTACAGGAAAAGCTTTCAGCTTTTCACTGTTGCATATAATTAAATGGTTGAGTCAGGATTTAGAGCCCAGCAAATCAGATTTTCTCTCTACATGATGCTAAATTTTATAGGCTAAAGATTTAAATATGAATTAATTAATTTTATTCAATATGCAACAGATGTGTATTGAATATTTTTGATACATATTATTCTAGATCCAGGGAACACAGTAGTAAAAAAGGCCAATAAGAATCTTTTTTTTTTCCCATGAAATTCACATTATATAAGGAGCAGGCACTAAATAAACAACTAAATAAATAAACATAATGATTTCAAAGCTTTAAAGGTAATTAAAATAATAAAAGAGTGTCATGGAATTGGTAGGTATTTGGGTTAGATGAATTATTTTAGACTCTGATCAGATCAGATAAGATCTCTTTGAAAAGGTGATATTTGAGAGAGATACATGAATGAATCACCAACACTAATATAAAAAATAAGAGAAAACATAGGAAGTTAATCATTGAAGGTAACCAGTGACATATACTCATTAAAAATGTAAGTGTTTCAGAAAAAAAGATAGAAGTCTAGCATTGTGAAGCTAGATTTTATGAGGCATGTGAGTCTTGAGAATGTGTTGGATTTGAAAACAAAGAGGGCAAAGTGTTTAGGATAATAACTCAAAGTATAGCAGTAGAAATAAGTATGGTATGTCAGTGGAAATTACATCAAGACTATTTTGTAAACAAAACAAAACAAAAAAAACTGGATAAAAGAATTGCCATTGTTGATTTGCCAATCCCCAGAACTGTCATTTTGTATGTTTGTTTTGTTGAAAGTAAAGTTTAAAAAAGGGATATAGTGCTTTTTATTCCACTTGAAAGTTCTAATTCCTTCATATATGTATATATATATATATATATATAATTACTAGGAGGTGGTGGAAAGTAGAGATGGATAAATGGAAAATGGGAGAACTGGAAACAATTTAAGGGGTGCCTTCAAAACCAGTAAATGGGGCTCTTGGGCATTTATTATTATGTAGGACTAAGGAGATATTATTGTATTCTTTATATTGCCACTTAACAGTTAGTGGAGGAAAGGAGTGAATGGGTCAGAGAGGCAGGAGGCTAACTCCCAAAATTCTTCATAAAATGTATTAATTATTGCAAAATATGACATTAATGACTGAAAAAATGGCATTACTAACAGTGTAGCACTATAATGTGGTGTAAAGGGCATAGACCTAGCAGGTCAGTAAATCTGTGTCTGCCATTAGCTGCATGTGTGACCATAAATAGGTCACTTTACATCACTTAGCTTCAGTTATTTCATTTTTAAATTAACCTCTTAAGGTCATCTGAGTTTAAAAATTCTATGGTTTTATGATACGTGCTTTGTAATAAGATTTAGTCATAATTTGTGTTAAACCTTCTACAGAAAAAAAAAGAATTAGAGAGTGAAAGGGTTTGCAAATTCATACTATGAAGGGTTGCATTTGCTGAGTCTTCTTAAATTAACTATATACCTTAATGTGTTTGTCCATTAACAGTTATTGTGAATAGTATATAGGAAAGAGGGTTTGCTCTTTTTATTCCTGGTAATTCTATGACTTAATTTCCTCTTCCTCTCCACCTTTAATACAGTTAATGTTATACTTTTGTATATGCTTTACACAGATTTCAAGACACTATTAAATAACATGACATATTTATTTGTGATTTTACCATCATGGAAATAATATCAGACACAATGTTTCGAGTGGCATGTGCTTTATGAATGAATGAGATGAATCATGGATTGACAAATCTCTTTTTTTGGGGGGGGGGAGGGAGAGAGAGAGAGCACTCAAGTGAGGAAGAATGGCAAAGGGAGAGAGAGAGAGAATCTTAAGCAGGCTCCGCATGGAGCCCAATGTGGGGCTCAGTCCCACAACCCTGGTATCTTGACCTGAGCAGAAATCAAGAGTCAGATGCTCAACCAACTGAGCCATCCCACTGCCCCTCGTGGGTAAATCTTTTAAAGGAAGAAAAATTCAATTGTAGAATTACAGAACTGCCTAAGGATGTCCTTTTGGAACTCTGTCATTGTCATATTGTTAATCTTCTCTCTGTTCTCTCTTCATTACTAATTTTAAAAGGGGCTATTCTTCGAGCGGCAAAATCTTTATGTATGTACATGGCAATTATAAAGGAAAAAACCCAAAGTGTTAGTTAATATAGTAAGAATTCTAAACCAATAGATCGTTATATACCGTATATATGTTACATTTTTACTTTTGGAGAATAGTAACCTTTTCATAAGAAGTTTAGATATTTCTATTACTGTAATATTTTTGTCTGTTAGAATGATAGATAATTTCCTGGAACCACAATTTTTTTCATTATTCCAAGTGATTATAAGCAGCTACAGTATTTGTGTATTTAAGATATCATGCAAATTATCAATACGCTGATATAATTGACACCAACACATTCATGTAATTGATGCAAAGACAAGTACAGGGTCAAGAGAAGATAATATTCTATTAAATCAAATATTCTATACCTTTGAGCATAACATTTAGAAAACTAATTAACTTTTTTCAAGCAAGCTCCCTCCTCACCCCAACAACAATTGTTAACCTTGAAATTATTTCAGTCTTACGCATATATGCCTACTCAACTTCCATCTCTATATGGAATGTTTAGCAACTACTGAATCCAAGAAATATGATTTCAAACTCTCCATGCTCTAGTGCACATGCACACATCCCCTAAGTTGTAAATAGCTGTTATCACTTGTTAGGATAACTTAATTAAACTTGCTTATTAAAAACCTTTAATTCGTTAGTGATAAAATCTTGATTAGTACATTTTCCTGCTAGGTGACCTTCTAATTTAATAGAAAATGAATTTTTAAATGGGGAAAAATGCCTGTGGCAGAGATTTTGTGCTAGTGAATAGAGTTTGCAATACACATAGGGATATATTTGAGCCTAATTAGTAAGGGTGCAAATGAATTTTTATTTCATACACCAGAAGTGTCATTGACGAACCACGGTGAGGAATTTGAAATGCATTCAGATTGGCAGTGTGGGACTGAAATCTGTGGGAAAATCACAAGCTAATTCATTGATTGCCCCTTGGAAATTACTGCTGTTAATTGTTAGGTAATTAACATGGAGCTACAATTATATTGGCCTAAGGGGGTGATTAATGTTTCAACATGTCACATTAGCAGTGGCTGGATTTTCAAAGCTTTTCTTTTCACATGGTTTAAGAGACAGATGGTATATTGTGTATGGATTTTTTTTTTTTACTAAAGTTTATGCTGAGAGTAAGTGTGTGAATTTTCTGTTCTTGAATCTCCTTTAATAGATATGAATTTTAACACAAGGATTTGATAACTTCTATGAAATAATGTAATATTTGCTAATAATATTCCTCTACCTAAAATATATATTGTTAAACAGGAAAGTTATTTTAATTTTATGTAGTGGTGTAAAATCAAAACTGTCAAATTTGAGGAGTTGGCATTTTTCTTTATGATAGGTCTTAAATTATTTAGTGATGGTAAGAAGAAAAAGAATTGTACAATATCATATTTATAACAATCAATATAATTTAAGCAGAAACCAAATAAACCATGCTGAACAAATGCATTTAGTAACAGTAATATAGAGTACATTAATATTTCTATCCTTCAGCATTTCACTACCTCTGTCATCTTTTTTTTTTTCCCTTAAAGCTATGTATTCCAAATCCCATTTTAGCCACATTTACTGTAGCATGGATTTCTCAGAACTATCCTCTGAAATCACGTTGATCCCTAAACATCAAGGCTAAAAATGAATAGACAGAATGGATCAAGTGAATTGTTTATTTAGGGAGGAGTCATACAGAAAGCAACACTACTTATTATAAAGTTAGTTTAAGATATTCATTATAGGTTAAGTATTTGCCTACACCAATACTTTTTATCTCGATATCATGGTTTGTTAAACTGTCACCAAGTTTTGGGGGCAGCTATCTTATGAAAATAACTATGGAAAATCAGACCAAAACTATAGTTACTTCTATAATTGAGAAAATTATTTTTGAACATGCAAAATTAATTTTATTTGAAAATCAATCAACCCTTTGTAGATTCCACAAAGACAGATTTCTAAAGCAATATTCTTTAGCCATCTGTTTTCATTTGAAGCCTATTATGGCTGAAACGGTTAAAAAAGTTTTCAAAATATTTTATTTTTTAATACAAGCCTATGTGGTATATTACCTCTTGTTAAAAAGATATATTCAATACTAAACCTAAGTGAATTCCAAAAAATTTGTAAGGTCTCCAAAGGTGGCCTTTAAAAAATCCAATTAAGGTACATTATCTAAAAAGGTAGAACGGATTTCTAGCAGTTCAAAGAACAGCTTCTTTTATAATTTTTTTTCTGTGAAAATTTGAGATGTCATCTTTCTTGGTAGCCTCATACTGAGGTCTTTGTTGTGACTGCAGTCTCCAGCTTTTATATTGATTTGGACTACTTCAACAAATGACAGAAATCTTTATTATCTACAGCCAAGCCATCTATTAACTTTTAATGTCCATTAAAACCAAAAAATTGTGAAAGAAAGCCAGTACTTCTAATTTAGCCTTTTAAAAATAGAGAATTACTGAAATCTTGATTTTAGACAACCCTGTATTCAGATCTTTCTGCATTTCTTTTACATTCAAAATCAATTGCAATTGTTCAAATGCCTATTTTACTGCCAAGTTGACATTTCACCTTAGCTCTTCTTTACTTTGCTTATTATAATTTTATTTAAAAAAATGCTTGCCATGCTAGAAATAGCAGAATATGCAGCAAGGCTAAATTAGGTGCATACATTTTTATTGGATGGAAACTTTCATCAAATGCCTCCTTTCATCCTGTTCTAATAATGGGTGTAAGGTGAAGCAAGGAATCCTGACTTTGATTAGAAATTGTAAGCAATAAGTTAAAATTTGCATTTAAAAGTTCCCAAAGGAGAGTGAAGAAGCTATCTACTTAACTTGGACAGTAGGGGTCACTCTAATTCTTTTAAGATAAAGCCATAGGAAGATTATTAGCCATAATTAAGACTGCTCTTAAAGCTACTTTAGGGGAGCAAAGAAAAGTCTTTTCCAAATAGAAAGACCCATTAACGGAGTTATAAATTTGATGAACATACCACACACACACACACACCCTTACCCATATGTACAGTTGAATAGATTTTTAAATGAACAATATGGTTAGTTATCCTGCATTAATCTTTGATGATATTTTAGGGCTACTGTCTTTGTAATTCCAGCATTGTGGTTTGCCATATACCAAACACTCCACGATATCCATGACTAGCCCACTTCCTGAATGTTATTTGCACATTGCTATTGGTTCTTTTTATTTTACCCTAATTCTAACAATCTTCATGTTTTTTCATCTCGAGTAAGTAGCAGTCAGAAAATTGTTTAGACTTAAAAAATTAAGCTTTTATTGTGAATATCTATGTTGGCTTGATATTCATTGTGATCTGTTCAGTCTAAACTGTAGAAGATATGGACTGGCCATCAAGAATGACATGACACATCATATCATCATGTTGTATGCCTGAAAATGATATGATATATCTGTAAATTAGATCTCAAAAAAAGTTTTATTTTTTTTAATGGCATGACACAGGGGCTCCTGGGTGGTTCAGTTGGTTAAACATCCAACTCTTGATCTTGACTCAGGTTGTGGTCTTGCAGTTTGTGGGATCGAGCCTACATTGGGTTCTGCATTGAGCATGGAGTCGGCTTGGGATATTCTCTCCCTCTCTCTCTCTCTCTGTCTGTCTCCCTTCCCCTCCCCCACTCATGCTTGTGCTTTCTCTCTCCATCTCTCTCTCTCTCAAACTAAATAGATAATTAAACATTAAAAAGTTGTTTAAAAAAAGGCATTGCATAGTAAAATTAGCCATTCTCAAGTCCATTATTTTGTGATCCAATCCTTTGATGATCTCAACTTCTGGTGAGTGAGACAGATATGAAAATAACCATTACAGTGTTATTTTTTAAAATATATACACATATTTTAATGTTATTTATTTTTGAGAGAGAGAGAGAGAGCAGAAAAGGGGCAGAGAGAGATGGAGATGGTATCTGAAGCAGGTTGCACTCTCTGAGCTGTCAGCACAGAGTCTGATGTGGGGCTTGAATCCACAAACCATGAGATCATGACCTGAGCCGAAGTCAGATGCCCAACTGATTGAGCCACTCAGGCACCCCCATTATAGTGTTATGAGTAAGGGCTGTTCTTGAGATGCAAGCAAAATTCTGGGGAAGATAAGAGGAAAAACTGAGCCTACTGAGATGAATTAGTGGCAGGTTTTCAGCCAAAGAAGGGTAGGCTATTTCACAAAATGTGACATGCAAGGCACTAAAAATGAAAGGCCACAGGAGTAGTTGAAATATGAGTAAAACATGGGGACTGGAGCTCACAGTTCATGATTGTAGGTGTTATATTTGGTGGGAGGGGTCATGACAATGGATGGAAATGAAGAAGCTCAACAAGGATTTGGTACAAATTATTTAGTAATATTTACTTAGTTCCATGGAAAGTGAGGATCCAACATGATAGTATGTAGTCCTTTTGAAAAACAGTCACAAAAAAAGAAAAAATTATATTTTAGCATCTAAAAAGATATTCCTTTATAGTTGCTTCTTTGTTTTATTAATCTTTTCCTTATCTCTATTTTTGTTTTCTTCTTTGGGGAGAAGAGCAGTGGCATTAATCTAATACTGTTCTGCTAACTTCTTTAATAGCGTGAGAGCTTTCACTTTGTATTGGTTTTGACTGACATATTTCAACAACTTTTTTTTTTTTGCAATAAATATCATGTTATAGCATCCAAAAAAAGTCACAAAACTATCAGTTTAGCTATTACCCAAAAAATGATTTAAGAAAATCAAGATTAGACAATTTTTCCTTATTTATAAATTCAGCACAAATTTATTAAGTACCTTCTATGTGCTAAGTGCTAAATTTACAGGGATTAACACTACAGATGAGAATACTGCTCTCATACAGCTTCCCTGATAGAGGAAGGAGACAGATTACAGGGAAGTAAAAAGAAAATGATTAGGTTAATGTTAAAATACTGAAAAGGCTGTGGGGAAGAAAACAGCGCTGTTGGGGGGGTGGGGAATGGCCTGGGTAGAGCAGTCACTTGGCTTAACTCAGAGGAAGAAGGTCTCTAGAGAAAGGGGCAGATGAACTGTCACCTGCACCATGAAAAGAAAGCAGCTCAGTGAGGATTTGGAAGACTGGCTTTTCAGGAAGAGAGAATAGTAAGCACAAAAGCTGAAAGCAGTTTAACATGAAACATTTGGAGAATTGCAAAAGCATGGTTCTCTTCCCTACTTGGAGACAGATAACACAGTGGAACAATTATGAGTATAGAATCTGGTGTTCATTTAATCTGAATTCAAATTTGGGTCAGCCCCTCCTGGGAACTTTGGCAGATTATTTCTGTATTCTGATTCTGAACTTTCTCTTCTCAAAAATGTAATAATACCATATATGTTAGAGAATTTTTGTCAACAGTGAATGATGAAACAGTGATAGGACTTAGCAGAGCGCCACACACATAGGCAGGCAGTTAATAAATTGAGTTTACGTTGCCTTAACCTCTTCTGATTCATCACCTCCTCTGCAGCAGGGAAACGCATTGCTTATTAACCCAGCATGTTTTTGTTTGTTAATCCTCAAACAACATGTGTTTATCTTTTCAATGAACTCTTTCTTTCGCCTTATTCATTCAAGATTAGATTGATATAGAAGAAACGCTGGTCAGTAGAAGGGAAATTGTTCTCCGCTATTCTTGATTCTTAATCATTGTCAATATCATTCTTAATTTATGAGAAAAAAAACCCCAACATATTTCAGGTCTGTGTAAGGGATGATCATGTTTGGGAATAAATAATATTGTAGAGTTTTTACAATTTTTTAAGTGAAGGAATTGCTAAAAGAGGCTATTTCTATAGGCCTGCCAATTTTGAGCGAGGCTTTTAAAATCACTTAGCTAGCTGCTATTGTTATTGCTCTACCTCTGATTTATTTGTAGACATTGCTTCTAAATAAGACTTTTCTTATCCCATAACTAAAACACTTCCTTTGGCTTCAGCATTTCCAACAATCCTGTTCTTAACTTTTCTTCCCTTCTTTTGTTGACAATATATCTCTTACTATTGAGCCTCATTGCTGATTCCCTAAACCTCTTCTTCAAAATAAATCCTCTGACCTTCTTTTTCTAAAGTCTAATGACCAAAACAGACTCCTCACCAGCCCTCCAAGTAATCTTATCTTTTCTGTCACTGCCTGTATAAATTTACTCCTGCCACAGGCAAACTGACTTCAGTCATGTTTTGTGAATACTTACCACAGAACCTCCTTGGACAATGGTGTCCAATTTATTCTTCTTTTCTCTTTTCTCCATAACCTTCTCTTGCCTTTTTCTATAATAGACTACACAGTGTATTTCTGGAATGTTCCAAGGGCTATATAAGTAAACATCCTTATTTTATGGCCTAGGTCTATATTTCACACATTTTTCTGCATACAATAAAAAGATAAGTTGTTACAGCAGAAAGGAACCTTACAAATAATGTAATTCAATCTCTATTTTATATAAGAAACCTGAAATAAGAGGAATTTAGGTTATATTTACTATCCAGACTTTGTCATTCTTACTCTCTTTTCTTTGCAGTTTACAAAAGATCATAAAGTTATAGCTGGGGGACTAGCACCCATCAACAGACAGGCTTTGTTTGGTCTTCATAGAGACTTTTTGTTTTTAGTTTTCTTCACACTTTAATATTCTGATATTTCATGTAAAACTCTGAAATTCTAGATTCTCTTAGAAATCAGATGATTTGGTAATACTGAATGCTCATGACTAAATGGCAGTATTTGGCTAAAGCAGCCCTATTGGTGAGAGGGTGCTCTCCAGTTGGCCAGTTTCAATTACTGTAATATTTCATGCTCTTCTCTGTATTACTTATTTATATTACTTGCCTCCCCCCATAGCAATTTGACTTACGTCATTCTTTTTCTGTAACCAAGTGCTTTTCATTTGAGCTGATTAAAACGTGAATAATTTGACCCAGGTCCCATGTCTTTGGGAATCTAGGACTGTGAAGAAATACCAATCAGGCAGCTCATAGGTGTTCTGTTGACCTGTGGGTGCACAAGGTTGCTTCAATGGCTCAGTGCAATACCACAAACAAACAATACCACAATACCTAGAGTCTTTTTGTAAGGCATTGAATTAGGCACTCAGTTCCCAATGGCAAATGAAACCATCCTCAGAGGATTTCATTCGATGACAAAACTGGATTGAAATATCTTCAGGGGTGTGTGTGTGCGCATGTGCTATGTCTTATTTGCATCAAAACTGTAGAATAACCAGCAAACCAGCACAAGATATATTTATTTACGTTAGCAATGTAACATAATCATAAGAAAACGGTTTGTTTAATGAAAAGTACTACGTAAAGCAAATAGTGTTAAAAATAATCAACCAACAACAGCACAAATGATGAAACTTTACTGGGCCATTTGACCATTGGTTGTTATCAATTCAGGTGAGTATTCCTACTGGTCATATTAAACAGAGTACTTTAATAAGTAATTCCTTGTTTAAAGGTGTGCAGACATTTCATAATGGAAATGTGACCCTAAGGTTTTTATGTGTTTGCATCCCTAATGTTTGCTATTACGTAGTGATTCTTAGAACTTTAAACAGTTTATATATCATATAGCAAGCACATTGGCATTGCTCTGGTTAAACTAAACTTTGATGGAAAGCTAACAAACTAGCTCTTCTTTATTAGCCAAACAGATGCTATTCATTCACTATTAGTAGTGTATGCACACTAAATAATTTAGTCAATAGTGATGATAGATTTTTGCAGATCTATTTACATTCTGTGGCTTACTTACCCTTTTGACTTAATGGAGATATGAGTTAGGCATCTATTTATGTTATGGGCAGAACTGGTGGCTTAAGAAAAACAGGCCATTGTTCAGCACAGGATTGTGCCTTCAATTACCACCACAATCTAATCAACTGAGGACACCAACATCCAGCATATTCAAGACATCAAAATTCTTTGCATCACCAAACTTTGTTTGCCTTAATTATTTCATTGAGTGAAAAAGAATATATTGAAGTCATTTATAATATTTATTCTCATTTCCTTTCTAGAGTGTGTTGAAACATAGGATGGCAGTTACAGTATGGGAAATACAATGCTTTCTATATACCCTTTAAAAGCTCAGTGAAATCATTCATGCAAATAATAATACAGTGAATTCTGGTAAATACTAGAGATGGAAAGACTACAAAAGTTAAGGTCTTCATGATTCCTGTTTGTTGAGTCCCAGGTGAGCCCAATACCCTATAAACCATACTGAAGGACCAGATTAAATTAAACATGTTCACAGATTAAATTAAACAGGCAAGGACAACTGAATTAGCTAAGCAGGTGGTTGGCTCTAAAATAGGTCTTTTTTTTTCCCTAAATATTTGTTTAGAATATTTTGTCTAAATATTTTTTTCTAAATGTTATTTCTGAACATTTCTAAATAAATGCCTATTTTTTTGGCATTCTACACTTTTGTTTCTCATACTTTTGTCTTTTCAAAATAAAACAAAGTAAAGTCTTGCGTCTGACAAGGATCATAGCAAATTTGATTTAGTGAAAAGAATTTTTTTAAGTAAATGTAAAAATAGACTGGATATATGGAGGGAGATGGATTGCTACAAGCATGGCTAGAAAAATAGCAATGCAAAGTCGGCATGGAGAGATGAAACATATAAGGAATGTTTCTGCATAGATAAAAAGAATGTTGAGAATCAAAGAGTGGAAAGCTGACTTAGCAACAACTTACAAGTCTGGTTTACTTCAAAATGAAAATGATAGTTTGCCAAACTGAATTTCTATCTGTTCCAGGGTTGTCCAGCTCTGCCTATTATGCTCTTTTAACAAACAACAATGGTGACAGGTTTTTAAAATTTATTTATCTATTTTGAGACAGAGAGAGAAGGAGAGAGAGAAGACTCCCAAGCAAGTCCCATGCTGTCAGCACAGGGCCTGATGCAGGTCTCGATCTCACAAACTGTGAGATCACTACCTGGGTGGATATTAAGAGTCAGATGCTTAACTGATTTAGTCACTCAGGCGCCCCAACAATGGGAACTTTTTGAAAGCATTTAATAAAATATATTGTTTGGATTCTTTGTTTAGCTCAATCTTCTCTAAATTTCATTTGTATGAAAAATAGCTTGCCCAGCTAATTAGGTAGCTTTTATTATTATTCCATTATAAAGTGTACAAGTTTCATATTTAGTAAGAAAATGAACAATCTGTTCACCCAAATTAAAGAGACATCTTCCATTTTAATTATGCTTTCAAATTATGATTTTACTTTAAATTAGTGATTGTAAAACACATAGACATTTTTTTTTCTGTAATATGTAACATCTGGTTTTGTTAAAAGTATTAGTTTTGCAATTTCTTTAACATTTAAAGTATTTTATTTTGCCTTGATTAGTTTAGTTTTTGAAAGAAATATTCCTCAATTCCTCTTCCCAAATTATGACAAATCAGAATATGTAACAAGGATTAAGCTAAATGGGTATTAGAAGAGTAAAGAATTCACTGAGGCAAGACTAATCATCATTAAGATTATCAATAGAAAATGATTAATAAACAATGCATTGTGTGACAAGTTCGGTTGATTCTGTGTTTGGGTAGCCAAATGCTTTAGCTTTACAAATGGAAAAAAAAAATTCCTAAGCAGCTTATGGGAGAAAGTAATCATTCCAGTTACAAACTTAAGAATTTCAAATTGCATACTTTATCAAGCTGAGCTTATTTTAACTTACTGAGTAGATTTGGTATAACAGAATAAAATAATTACTTAGTGTTTCAAGTAAATGGAAATCAGTCTTCCTATGCTTATCATTTCTGTACAATTGCAACTGTAGATATCTTGGGAAAATTATTGAGAACGCATCTCTAGAAGATAGTGGTCAGAAATATCCAAAGTATGCTCATTTATAAGCTTTTATACAGATATTTTCTCTTAGAAATTTCTTTTGCCAAGGTAAATTTTTTGAAGTAGTTCTACTTTTTGGAAACCTGATTTTGAAAAACAAATCTGATGAGATAGTAGGGGAGAGACATAAAGAAGATTTTTTTTTTCACAATAAGTTCTTTGAATTGAAGCCAAATATTTGGTTCAGTAGTTTTTCAATACATTGTGTGTGTGTGTGTGTGTGTGTGTGTGTGTGTGTGTGTGTGTATGCATATGAACTTAATATTCCCCAGTTACTTTTTTATTAATTAAAATCTTTATTAATTTCTAAAGGATAATTAAGAGTAAAAACTCCTGGAGTTGCATAATTTGTGTTCCAATCCTAGTTTACCACCTAAATAATGCTGCTGAGCAAATTATTAAATTTTCCAAAAAGACACAATATTTTTACCTGTAAAATGATGGTAATAACAGCACTTATCTCATTATTGCTATTATGATAGCAATGAAGTATGGGGGTGTAAAACATTCAGTACTTAAGATATTCAATGCACTTAGCTCATAGTTAATATAGGTTGTTACTATTATTATTATCAGAATTTCTTTTAGTTGTTAATATGTTGTAATTTTAGGTCATTTCCTATTGTCTCAGACCCTCAAAAGAGTGCAGAAACTGTCCTAGTTCATGAGTTTTTTTTTTTAATTCCATGAAACAAGGCAAGTTAACAATACCATGAGACTAAAAAAAAAATTCTAAATGAGTGTTCCCTAGAAGTCCTTCCTCAGTTTCTACAAATAATTCACTAAACTATAGGCTTCAAAGTATTTTTTCATAGAGATTTGAAAAAGGTGGCAGTTTGGATTATTTTTTAAAAATTAACCTTAATTTCATTGGCACCATGGTCTTTCTATGGTTCTTGTGAGACTATTGAATTTTTCTAGCAGCGCCTTATGCTATACAATGCTATGAAACATTGAGATTTGCATGGTGGTTAAAAGAAATTGAGAAATCATGATCTCTCAGGTCTAGCTTTGAACTAACGCTTTGTTAGTCATCCTTAACTTTCAGAAACTTATGGCTTGACCCTTACTTATGTGACACTATTACCCTAGCAATAACCTGCTACCACAAGATAAATATTACTACAATACCAAATGTAAAATCTAGCTCTCTGGGAGGGGGTGGCTGGATCAGAATTAAAACATTAATGTCACAAATTGCAGTGGAGACTGAAGAAGAGCTATCACTGTTTTTTTATGTTGAATCTATGATATTAAATGAAAGTAAACACATTCAAATTAAGAATGACTGACTTTGAGCTCTGTAGTTGTGTGTAAAGCAACATTAATTGCAGATTTATCTTGTTAATTTATTTCCTTTTGGTATTTTTAAATTTATCTCATATTGTCTTCTAATACACCCTCTTCATGCAGGTTATTAGGGCCTTGAATTCCTTTATACTCAAATTGTTTCTTTGCTTTACCTGAAAGAGAAGTAGCAGTTCAAACTTTTGTTGTAAGTGGGTCTCTAAAGCAGAGATTGAGGGCCAATTCTTACCTGTATTCTTGCGACAATTTTCTTCTGGCTGACAACTTCATAAAGGAATGATGGTAGATTAAGGGATATAGGTTGCAAGAGACATTTTGATTTGATACTGCTGTATTTTACACAAAATTTATGACACAAAACTTTTTAATAGATATGGCTTTGAACCTATCTTCTGCAATCAGGAGCAGACATATATCACCACCTTGCAACTTGCGAGAAGTTAATAAATAATAATTCATGGTTGTTTTTTAAACTCCCATATAAACAAGAAAAAGAAAGACAAGGATGCAAGAAAAGGCTTCAAAATCATACAAGATGTGGATGAATAAGCATATTCTTAATAGATAGTTCAAATCTTGGAGTTGACCTCTTATAGAAGCTTGTACCCTTCAAAAGAAACCTGAATTACATGTTACTATTTATTTATTTATAATTACAAAAATTTAAATCTTTTATTTGTATTTTTGAGAGAGACAGAGGGAGACAAAATTCTATCAGGGGAGGGGGAGAGAGAGAGAGGGAGGAACAGAATCAGAAGCAGGCTCCAGGCTTTGAGCTGTTGGCATAGAGCCTGACGCGGGACCCGAGCTCACGAGCCATTAGATCATGACTTGAGCCAAAGTCAGACCTTTAACTGACAGAGTCACCCAGGTACCCCTTACTTTCTTACTGTGTGCTGGGTTATAGCAACTTCAGCACACTTGTGTGATTGAACATTTTATGACCATTTTATCACTTGCCCAAGTCCATTCTCTTCATAACTATGCTAAACGATCTCTTACACAGATAGCCCTGTATCAAATACTTCATATATATATTGCTTAATTTAATTCTCCCCAAAACTTTTTGAGGTGATTAGAGTAGTATCGTTAACTCTAATTTATGGTTGAAAATATAGAAGACGAGAAATGGCTGAAGGTATCAGGCAGGTCTTTGTCTTACCCCTACCTTTGCCACCCAGTTCCAAATATTTTCAGTTCAAGAACTATTTCCCAGCATCTGTGGGAATTAGTGCTTTAGTCCTGAAGAAGTGATCTGACTGGACCCTAGAGCATCCTCTGTATCATTTAACACCTATACACCCTCCAAGTTTAGTTCAACCTTCATTTTCATATGGAATTACTCCCTGGTCCCCATAACTAGGTCAAATTTTCTCTTATATGCTGTCAGAGTACCATGCACTTTCACTTTGTAGCATTTATCAGAGTTGCAATTCAGTTTACTTGCGAGCTAATATAATTGTCTGTCTTCTATGTGTCTCATGCTCCATGAGGGTCTGGCCAATGGTCGTTTTTACCCAACATTAGATCCCAGAATCAAGTACAATATCACGTACATCGTAAAGGGACTATGAATAGAAAAGAACTGGCAAGCGCTCAACTGGGCCCAAGCCAAACAAATCAGGGTTTCTTTAACACAGGACTATTGGTGACAACAAAGTGGGAAATGTTTCCTACTTTTCTGACTTGACCAACATAAAAGAGGCCAGACTGAGACACCTGAAATAAGAAGCTGAAACTAATATTACACTATATGTTAACTGGAATTTAAATAAAAATTAAAAAAAAAGAAGCATAGGAGTGGGGTAGCCAGAGTCCTATATTTTACCATTAGGGAGACTGATTCGGGAACTAGGTTGTATTAATGGATCTAGCTAGGAAAAAAGGCAGGGCTTTCTATGTGCATTGGCTCTCTCTGTGGTCATGGTCTTTCAGCCTAGGGCAGCATATGAAAACTTGGGTTGACAATGGCTCCTCATCAGCTAATCATCAGCTCATGACAGCTTCTGGGGGCAACAGTTCAGATTGCTTGTCTCTACAAGTAAATTGCAGTCATGGAAAACTTAATAGTGGTTTCTTCTTGCTGTCTTTTTTAGGGTTCACTATAAGTGCATTGTGGCTTTCCCCAAGTTTCCTAGGTAATTGGAGTTTGTAACTCAAGGTTATTGTCAATACCTAAGCTAGAGGACAATCCTTCTAGTGGCAACTCCAGGCTGTACTATTTTTTTTTAGAACATATTTGAGGCCTTCTGGAGTTGTATTACTATGTAATAGTTACATATTGTATATAATAATGCAGTGTCCCATAACCAGCCACTCATTTGATTCATTTTCCTTTGTCTTCAGGCAGAGCACCATTCTGTTCATATTCTGCTAGTTAAGGCTGAATTACCCTATATTCTGAGGGTGCTGTGCTACTGTAGGAGTTTACTTTGTAAAAGAACCCCTCTTCCCAGCCTCTCCAGATATCAACCTACTCTTGTTTGGTCAAAGATAAGTGGATGTCTGGCATGGGATGGAGTCTGAATATCTATATTTTGATGGAACCAATCTAAGTTATCTGGGGCAGAGGACCCTGATAAACTTCCTCAATTACAGAATATACTTCAGAAGTATGTAATATAATCAAAAACAGTGTAATTTGGTCTCAATCAGAACTAATCACTTCATTTTTATAATAAATATTTTGCAATAACCCTTACTATTCTGCAATAAATTAAGTCATGTTTTCAGATACCAATATATGTGATTACACAAAAAGAATCATCTAATATCTTAACTATAAAGGAGAAATACAGAAAAAAATACTGTTTAATAAAGTAGTATAATTTGCAAAAGATTGGTCATGACTGTAATGAAAGACAAACAATTAGTAAGAGGCTAGCACTTATATGTAGAAATTCATGAATATGACAATTATAGGTATGATCTGTCCAGATGCTTACTGACAACTCAAATCCCATGGACAACCTTGCCTTTAAACACCTGCTATTCAAAATGATGAATAACTCTTGGTAAAATTTCAGTAAGACACAGTATAATCTTCTTTGATTTATATGGTAGATGTAGTTCTGGAAATTTCAATACATACTAAAAACTTGCTCCAAATATTTTAAATTTATATATAAAATGGACCTTATTTTTAGGATAAGGTGAATTTAAACAGATTATGCATATATATATATATATATATATATATATATACACACACATATATATATATATATATGTATATATACATATGTATATATATGCATATAGTGTCTGGTAGAGCATTTAAAAGTTGTGTGGGACTATTACATTGCAGGGCACCGAACATCTCAGACTCCTACCACCTAAATGATGCAACATATCTTATCATTGTTACAATCCAAAATGCTCCACAGATTTCCAAACCAGAAATTGAGAATAATAGTTGAGAACCACTATTTTTGATCTTCTGAGATGCTTATTGGTTTAATGCATGCACTCAAATTGTCTACTGAGGACCCAGAGGGAAAAGCTTTATTGGTTGCAAAAGATCCTCAGACCCATAGTCTCAACAAATAGCCTTTACATTTACAAATGTGTGTGCAGAAGTGGGTATTGTACAATATGAAAATTTTGGGTAATTTTCAAATGTGTATAGTATATCCTGTTATAATTCATAAAGTAACAAATTTAAAATCATTTCAATATTTGTGGAAAAATTTTTTATTTCATATTGTGTTAGCTCAAGGAATAATAACAACTGTTATGTGGAAGATCAAGAATATGTCTTCAAGTAAAAAGAGGTCTTCAAAAAAATTTTGGTTTTAAAGTGTAAGCAGTAATTGTGAAGGAAAAGTTGATTTATTGTCAACAGTGTAATAAAGATGATATCAAGGTGTGGGCCAGAATAAAAGGTAAGAAATCATACTATAATGGCCACGGTTTGTAGCAGATAAATGGAGGCCATGCAGTAGCAGCTGACAAGTTAGTTAGGAGGCAGATAAGCAGCCAAAGTGCCCTAAAGGCTGTCAGAAATGCTATTGATTAGTCAATGATCGATTTTATCGATGTTAGTAGGGTGGAGAGGGCAAATTGACTTCTTCTCCTTTTTAATGTCTCATTGCCCTCACAACTTATGGATACACTTAAGCTTTTTATAAACTAAACAACTCACCTGTTTTAATATAATCCGTACATTTGCTATCAAATATATGAAGCTATTTAGTTGGCTTTGCATGAAAAAGTGACAAGTTGATTAAAAGATACTTTACTTACTATTAAGCACTTTGTAGCAGGTGCTTTTCTGTATTTAGCTTATTTTAGCTGCCAATTATGCTGTCCTGGAAGTGTGATCACACCCACTTACAAATAAGCCAACCAGAGACTCCAGGGACTCATGTCTTACTCAAGGTCACACTTAAGTATGCCAAGAATTGTATCAATCTTAACAAAAGTTCAGGGTGGCTTGATTTAGGGCAGCCTCGAACAGTGAATGAGAAGTTCTGGGGTGACAAATAATAATTAAAACCTGTCTTACAAGCTGATCAAGTTTGTGAGTGATTCAATTGCTAAGACTCTCATTTTAAAGTTCCTCTGTTTCTCTCTTCCACTTTTCAGGTATGACCCAAAAGAAGAATTTAAAAAAACACAACAAATGAACAGCATGCATACTTCATAATAGACATTTGTAGTGATAATTTTAGATCTAGGCTTTGCAATGAGAGCTAAAATAAATATTAATAAAAATAAAGTTTTGGGAGTTGTCAGAGTTGATGTCAATTAAATCACGTTACACTAAATAGATGGAGAATTCTACATTTGTGAATGGTCAGTTTTAAAGGTGATGGACATTTCTATAAATTGACAACAGTTGAGTCAGCATGAAAATAAAATAAGGAGGGGCTCCAGGTTTACTTTATAGAGATGCTGAATGTTGAATTCTGCTAAAGTAATTTTTTAAACTTTATTCCTGTAGAAAACAGTGGATCTAATTTTTAGTCTTCTCAGCCTTCTAAATTGACAAATAGAAGCACTTCTACAGCCAGAATCATGCAGAAGAAATATTTATGCTCAGTGCTGGAGTCTTTTAAAGATTTTTGGATGTTTGATTCAGAAAACAAATAGGGTTGTGAGAGGTTGGGTCAGAGTTAAGAAGGAAGTAAGTTTTTTTTCCAAAATCTTGTTCCAAAGCAATTACATTTGAACTTGAGTGTACGTGTCACGAGTAGTGAGTTTTGGATTACTTCCTAATAGTCCTGAATTTGTTATTTTTGTGAATATTAGGTTTACTCTAATGCCTATATCATATTCTTTTCATTTCAATTTTAAGGTATTTTTTGTGAATGATTTTGAACTTTGCTTTTCCCCCCAAAGAATTTGTCTTAATATCTCGACCAGCTCATATAAATAGAATGTTATTTAATAACATTTTAAAGTTATGTTCATTTTTATAATTTAGAGGATCATTTGTTTGGTTGGTATTGAGTAGAAATAGCTGTTGGACAATTTTTGTCAATAATATAAACAGCATAACAGCATGCATATTTCTCCAAGTTTTGTCAGATCATCACTAGCATTTTAAAAGCAGACCTATTATTTATTCTCCTTTTCTCCTTCATAACAGTCTCATTTGTATGAATGACATCACCCTATTTCCAAGCATACTACAATTCCTCTAATTTCTCTTTTCCCTTTTTTTTTTAATGTTTATTTATTTTTGAGACAGAAGGATACAGCGCACGAGTGGGGGAGGGGCAGAGAGAGAGGGAGACACAGAATCTGAAACAGGCTCCAGGCTCGGAGCTGTCAGCACAGAGCCGGACGCAGGGCTCGAACCCATGAACCGTGAAATCATGACCTGAGCCGAAGTCAGGTGCTTAACCGACTGAGCCACCCAGGCGCCCCTCTCTTTTCCCTTTAAAAAAAATATTTATTTACTTATTTTGAGAGAGAGAGAAAACACGCATATGCGTGAGCTGGGGAAAGGCAGAGAGAGAGGGAGAGAGAGAATCCCAAGCAGGCTCTGCGTGGGGCTCAGTCTCATGAACCTGGGAGATCATGACCTGAGCCAAAATCAAAAGTCAGACGCTTAACCCACTGAGCCACTCAGGCGCCCCTCTTTGCTTTTTATTCATTTACCTGTGGCCTCCCTTCACAATTCTCCAGATGCTCCTCTGCCATTCTTCATTATACCACCTGAATTTAGACCCTAGGAGAGCTTCATTAACCCTGCACGTCATCCAAAGTGAATTTTCCTAGAATTAGGCACTTATTTGCTCAAAATGCAATATCTGATAATTTCCTATTAGATATACTCCAACGACTTATCCTGATATATGATTCCTGCTATAAATCACTCTCCAATAATTTCATACTCATAACCTCTTCCTTTAGTTCCCTTTTATTTAGTTTATTACTTTTTCCTAAACATTTAGAGCTTTCCCAATTTCTGTGATTTAATTCATGCTCTTTGATCTATCCAGAACTTTGTCTAGCCTTCCCACCCACATCTAAATTTGTTTGATCCTTAAATCCCATCTATAATACCAATAATTCCCTGATTATCCTAGCCAGATGTATGCTCTTCTTTTATTCAAAAAAAAGAAAAAATTCTAGAGTATTTATTTTCTCTACCCCTTTTGGGACACTTGGCACTAGAAACATTCTGGAGAGTTTTCTAAGGTTGTTTGTCTGCTTAGTGGCAGGCTACACGGAGGTTAGGTCTCCTGAGTCTTCGTGTCATTTGCACCGGGTCACATTAATTTACTATTTAAATTATCTGAACTTATGCTATCTAGATAAACACAGGCTTGGCTTCCTTGTGCCTTTGAGAGAAGCCAAATTCACACTGTGTGAAAAAGAAGACCTTCACAGCAGTGGAGTCCCAGCTGAGAAGCCCATCAGAAGTTGCTGAAACAAGTACTCAATGCAAGGAGTTCCTAGGCAGTCCTGCCCTCTCCTGTGAAGTCAAACTCATCAACGCTAAGTTCCATCTTAGCATTTTATGAGATCTTCAGAGGTTGAGATTTTTTTCATAAGAATGTCCAAGATCAAATCGTGCACAATTTTAACAAGAATCTTACCATAAGTTTTTTTTTCTTTTTCTTTTTTTTTTAGTTGACACAGATGATGTTTTGATTTCATGTCCATGAATGAATCACTTGGCTTTACCCTGCTTGGGATGGGTAAATTTTGATTTTTATCTGTATTCCCATCAGGATATGGATAAATATGAAACTCTGGCTGGGATGATTTGATGTGAGGCTTTTGGCTTCTTCAAGCTGCTAGGCAGCATGAGTCAGTGATGGCTGGAGCATGCTCTGTACTCCATTGCTTGTCTCTGTGTGTGTTTTCATCAGTCACACAGCAGTGGGTGCATGAATCACTGCCTCAAGGACTTCCATGAGTGCTTCTATTCTGTTGAGGTGAAAAAGCTTCCTAGAAGAGAAAAATTCTACCTTCCCATGGCAGAGTAAAATGGAGTTAAAATTAATGCGTGTGTGTGGGTGTGGGTGTGTGTGTATTCATACCAAAATTCTATCAGAGAAAGCTAATCAAAGCTTTCTGTGATTGATTAAATGTATGTACATACATAGCTGTCAGAATATTACACTTTCAAGAATTATTTCAGACTGTGGATATGAAAATAGGTGAGTCCAGAAATGTTGACTTCTTTTTCCAGATCCTTAAATTCTATAGTTTTAAGAGGTAACTGATAAAAGTTTTCTTATTTATTAATACTGCTTTCTGAAATCTAAGTTGACTTTCAATTTGTTCTATAGTTTGCCAGAAATTAGTTTAATAAGTTAATCATTGCTCTAGCTTGATATTTATTTCATCCTTCTTCCCCTAGATATGCAAATATATGTCTCTTTGCTAATATCTTTTCTCCATTCTCTGGTCTGAAAGCTGATGCGAAGAAGTCATTAAAATTGATAGCAATATTCACCACTTCAGTGAATAAATTACACTTTCCGTTTCATGGAGGTCCCATTATCTCCAGCCCTGACCCCTTCTTACTTCTCTACTTGAAAGGATCCTGATTTATCTGCAACTCTTGTGCAATCTCCCTTTCATTTTCTACCCTTAATTTTCTTATCATATTTTTTACACTTTTAACTTCATTCAGTCACCTCAGTGATTCTCTCTGGCTCATGTTTTATCCTATATATTCTCTTCTTTCTTGGCTTTGATTAGTTTTTGGACTCTTCTTCTTTGCCACATTTTTTATTCTACCTAAAACCATATTTATTTCTAGATGATATGAATAGTCCTTGAACATACTTTAATTCACCCTTCAGCATATTTCATTTACTCTTTCTCAAAGTCCTTTAACTTTCCCCCTTTTTCATTTGGTTACATATATGTCTCTACTCAAAATTTACTTTTCTTTTTGTCTGTTAAAGATCATACTTTTGCCTTTTTTGTATTCCCTTGGTTGCTCTGTTGGCCTAACCCAAAATCCAACTTTATTACTCCGATTTAACTGTTATATATATTTTTTATCTGTAATACTATCTCCTATTACTTAAACTACCTTTGGAATTACAAAGAAAGCACACTTTCCTGGCCTTTGAAAAATGTAAGAAAGTATTGTAAGCAGAAAAGTGGTAAATGCAGGAAACACTGTGTTGGTAGAATCTTTGTTGAAACTTTCAGCTTTGAACTTTCTACACAGAAAACCATTAAATGCTGGGATAATAGAACCAGTTTCATTGTATCCCCTTTGTTTGGCTATCTCTGTGCTTTATCAGTCCCCATAGAATATAGGACTGGAGGGGGTCTCAAGAGGTCATTTAATCTATTGCTCTATGGCCTAAAGGTTCTAAGGCCTCATAAGCTCTACAAGATACCTTTTCACTTTAGTTCTTACCAGCTTAAATGGTATTTGGAATTCTTGGTAAATATTTGGGAAGACCACAAATGTCATAAGGAAGAAAGAACTTGTATAGACAGAAATTATAGAAACGTCACCTCCTAAAAATTTTAAACCCAAGGTTGTTAGAGCAATGAAAGCATTTAGCAATTAAAAAGTATAGGTCTCTGAATTACTGCAGACTTTTTGGTACAAACCAAGACAATAGATTTAAGTGGTTTGGCCTCATGTTTTGTAAGGATGAATACCCTCAGAACTAGTGATAATATAAGCTTTTATATCATATGGGCAAAGATGAGTCAAATGTATTGAGAATAATGAGTCCATCTACATTCTATGCAGAACTACCATCCATTTCAGAAGTGATGACATATTTTCTCCATCAGATTAACATTCTGAGAAGAAACAGGAATAATAGTGGAAGTTCTTGCAAGAATGTAAATACAGTCATTCATTATAGATTCAACTAAACCATGACAACTTAAAAATGAGTCATTTTGATACTAACAATACTTCTGACTCAGTCTCTGACTCATATTATTAAAATGCCATGGGTTTCCAAGACCAACTTTTCAACTGATATTTAGAAAGATATGGTGGGGGCGGACTGAATAGCATCTAATTGTTTTTATGGATGAAATAGTTGTCAAATTCATATCTCTACATATTAGATAGTTTCAATTTTAGGAGGACTTAGTCTTTAGTGATTCATTGACAAAAGTAACAACAAAAAATAAACCAAAACTAGACCAAATAATAATGAGCATTACTTTCAAGCAAAACATCAAAATAAGCTTACTCACTTCGTATATGTGAATAATTTAAACTCTATAGATTTTTTAAATTCATTATCACTTTAAGAATTATTAAGAATTTCAGGAGTGGCATGAAAATGATTTGGAATGAGTGCCTGCACATCAGCACAAATGTTGAACAGATAACTTACTGTGATAGATGTGTTTGTTTAGTGGCAACTAAATTATTGAAATTCAAAGGAATACCCATAAATGTCCAGTAGTTGAGAGTGATTAACAAACATCAGTGAAAAAACTGGAAAAAACATTAAATCCTCATGTGGAGCAATGTTAATACATTTTGATACAGAAACAAAATGTAGGCATTCAATATATGTTGGATATCCATGTTAGACTTCTTTTGGCTTTGAGAAAGCTTCTGATATAGGCCTCGAACATGTTATTTTAAGATGAGCATGTTTGTAACAAAATATTGCATTTATCACAGGAGAGTTTTGAATTAAAGAATAATCCAACCTGTGAAGAAACAGGTGAAAAATTCCAAGACAATTTGGGATAATGTCAGTGTTATGCTAAATAAAAATAACTACCAACAAACCAAAAAAATTCTTTCCAGCATTAATATTTATGATTATTAAAGGTAGCAACACAGAAAATTGATATCTGGCATGGTAACTAATGTATGCCAACTTTTGTGTTCATAAACACATAGTCTTTGGATCATCCAAAATAATTCCATTTATTTCACTTCATTACCAGTAGTTTAGATAAGGCCCTGTCATTTATTCATTATATAACTGTGGGAATCCCGCTGAAATGCTCTTATTCGTTGTTTGTCTGTGTAGTCAGATAATGATGCTTAGCTTGAAGAATTGTCATGAGAATCAGATGGAATAATGCTTATATATAAATTATGTAGAACGGTATCTGGCCCATATTAGGTGAACAATAAATTACAGCTCTTCCCCACATTGCCATTATCATTTATGCCCTAAACAACTGTAATTGCTTCCTTGCTAGACAATGTTCCTGAATCTTCCCAATACCATTCTGCATGCAATTTTTAAATTAATATTCTCCAAACAACATGTCAGTTGCATCATATCCCTGGTCCAAATTGTCTTCTCATTAAATTAAATCTTAACAACTTAGCCTGACCCTCATATTTTCCCATGTTGTTACACTGCTCCACTTTTCCAGCCTAGTGTTTCCATGTGTTCCAGATGCAGCAACCAAATTGAACTGCTATTCTGGCATAGACTTCATCCTTTCTCACCTGTATGCCTTTGTTTACACTATCCACTCTAGTGTGCCTTGTGGCGTCACGGAATCTGTACTGGTATTGCCTTTTTTGTTCTCAAGCCAATGCCCTGCCCTGCAAAAGCATCATAGAGCGTTACATTTCCCAGATAGCCTGAGCAGTTCATTTCTGAGTAAAAGTAACTAATGGGAGGCATTGCAAGAAAACTGGAAGGTAAGCAGAAAGGAGAAGTAAGAGTATTTCTCTATTTTTTTTTTTCTTTCTGTCCTTAGAGCAATTCCAGCATTTCCTTCATGTTCCCTGATTCAGCAAGTTAACCACTTACTCTCTGGTCTTAGATTCTTCTGGAGACTCTGTATGTGAGGTTCTGATTAAGCTATCTATTTCTATTCCCTCCAACCTTAGGGTGGAGTTAGTTCTCAGAGATAGGTATTCTCAGAAATAGCTCTTTTGAGTTGTTTGGTACCAGAGCACTTCCATCACAGGTGTATCCATTTTTCTATTTGAAGTTCTCTTAGGTTAAAGTGTTTAGGGTAGCATCTGTTTCCTTATGGGGCCATGACTGCTACAGAGCTCCACAGATTTAGATTTAAATATGGTCTTTGTGATGCTGGGGAAGCTAATTCTCAGAGTCACGGTTTCTTCACCAATAACCTAATAGTATTTTATGGGGACATATCTACGTGAGAATACATAGATAATATTGGTTAATACTTGGGTGTTCACCCCTCATCTTCTATGCTATGAATCCTTTAAACACATATGGGCTGAAATTAATTATTTGAATGTAAGGGAATAAAGAAAAGTTGTTTGCAATATTTATCCTACAGAAGCATCTTATTACTTGTATCATTTATGCTCTGAAAGTGTGTGTTGTTATTAATTAGAATCTTAGGTTGTTTTAGTAGTAAGCATTATTAGATAGATTTAGTGAACTATTAAATAACCACTGTATGATAAATGTCACTTTCTAAGTAAATATAGAAGGTCCTATACCAAGAAAATATTATGTGGCTCAGGCGAAGTGTGCCAGGTGAATATGGATGAACTGAGGGGAAAACAATCCCAAAAGTCCAGAGGGAGACAAGTAACAAGAGGAGTAAAGGATTTGCTGGATAAACATTAAGGTCAGGGGATTAGAATCAGGAATCGGAAGGAACTTTCCAATTACTGAGGATTTTCTCTTTCTGCCCTCAGTCTGAACAAAGAACTAAAACAATCTGGGACTATTTTCCACCAATGGAGGCCACCAAGTTGGGGGATAAGAGACATTCTGTCTTCATAAGGGTGGGGCCCAGTACATCTCATTATTTTCTGGGGACAGTTCTTCAGACCCTAAACTATTTTTCTATTATTTCTCCCAGAACCATGACCACTGTAGTCTAGTGTTGCTTGTAGTCAGTCATTCACATTTTGTCTCTGGAAGAGTCCTTACCAATACATACTTTATCTTCTGCATTTCAGATGTAACAAGTCTGTATGAAGTATCCAATTCCAGGATGATGTCTTCAAAAGAGAACAAAGATCAAATCTATGTCTTCCAAATAAATAGACTTTTGATTTAAAAACCTGGGATCTGGAGAAGTTCATCTAAACATTTCACTTGCTGGGTTGGGAAGGATAAGTATAAACTCTTTTTAAAACTAGGACATTTGGACTCTACCACAAACCATTGTATATATTTGGGACAAATCTTGGTTAGATATGAAAATAACACAACCTGTATTGGATATTGTTGAAGTAGGAGTAACCTAATTTCCCCATGGGTTAAATGTAGCGGCCAGAATAGGATGAGATTGGAAATAAGCAAAAGCTCTTCTTAATTTGTTGTGACTTGTGATCTATATACCTCAAAAAAAAAAAAATTGTTTCCTTCAAGCTGAGAACTCACTGGCCCCATTACCTCTAACTTTTAACCACCTAACCCAGAGAACATTCTAGAACTTTGAACAAAGATATACTAAATACTTGGTTGCAATAATACAAGTTATTTGGTGCGATGATCTGAAATAATCTTGCTAGTCTAGAGGCAGCTAGGTAATTTAAAACACCCTTACTGCCCTTGAAAATGCATGGGATTTAGAGTCCCCCCCCCCCCCCCCGCCCCTTTGCTAACTATAGCTCCTACCAGTGTAGTGGAAATTAACTCAGATTCTTGATATAGGATTGAACCAGTTTACTTTAAACCATATAAATAATTTTTTATTTTTTTATTTTGGGAGAAAGAGACCATGCATGGGTAAGAGGGAGAGAGAGAAAGCGAATCTTAAGCAGGCTCCACACTCAGCACAGAGCCCATTGAGGGGCTCAATACCATGTCCCTGGGATCATGACCTGAGCCAAAAATAAGAGTGGGTGTTCAACTGACTGAGCCACCTAGGTGCCCCAGAAATCATTTTTCTTCAATAGCTTTACTCTATTTGTTATGGTCTTAATGGGAATGATAAAAGATAAAGGTATTAGTGTCCAGGATCGATACATGTAATGGACTATGTGTAATATGACACAGAATTACATAAGTGCTGAAAGTGAGGTTCTATGAAAGGAGAGCAAACAGGACAATTACTTCTGGTTAAAGCATTGGGGAAGATGTAATGGACACCGCATTTAAGTCAGGGATTATAACATGGGGAGTGTTCAGCTAGGTGCAGAAAACAATGAGAGCAACACCACAGAAACTGGAGGGTGGAGAGGGTGTTGGAGCACCACTTGGTATGGACTGGGGTTAATAATTCCTGCTGGAATGAATTGGGAGGTGAGCCTCCCAATAGCAAGATAATTTGGGACATAAATCACAGGATTTGCACCTTGAGACTACAGGACTTTATTATTTTGAGAAAGAGCTATCTTTTCAGCATGTTGAATAGATACACAATTCTATTCAACCTCTATTTTGGAAAGGTAAATGTATGAGTATTTTGAAAGGTATATTGGTGGGGAGACTAGGAATAGACCAGACAAGAGCTTTGGAGTGCTTGGACTAAGTTCAATGGCAGTGGGAATGGAAAGTATAGGTAACAAGAAAAACATCATAGTAGTTGAATCAAAAAATCTAGTAACTAATGGGAGTAGTGAGAATCCCAAACGGACAGAGAAAAAAAACATTTCAAGGTTTCAGAAATTCATAACTGAAAAGTGATTGCAATATGAACAGGCATGTACAACACAATAAAGTGAATAGATTATCAAAGAGAGCAAGTAGGTTAAGATATTGAATTAGAAATATATGTGGTTACTTGAGTATATAAAGTTTCTGTGAGTCTGTAGCTCAGAAGAGAGCCTGGAATCATGGCTCAGTCTTGCAAATACAGCAATTTGTAGGTTTTTGTGCTCAGTCTCTTTTTCTGACACAATCTGCCAAAAGGATTCCCATTCATGCCCACAGGAGTAACTCCCCAGGAAGTTTCTCCTGAGTCTCAGACCCAAATTTTTAATTACCTGTTTGTTGCCCCCACCCAGACATTTAAAAAAATAGGTCAAACCTAACATGTCCTAAACTGATATCACTTCCATTCTCTGGTCAAACCTGCTCTAACTCCTGTTGGAATGGCCATGCCAGTAAATGTCATTACCATCAACTCAGAACTCAGCAAGGTCAAGTACAGTGAAACAAAGTAACACATACACAAACTCGTGAGTCACCATAGACTCTTCTGCATCCTGATATCACTAGTGTAGGCCCTAAATCTTTCCTTTTAGGATAACCGAAGGAATTTCTACCAGAAGCCCTTACCTCTAGACTCTGTCAAATCTACTTCTACCTGAGTGGCATATAAAATGCCAATACAGGGGCGCCTGGGTGGCGCAGTTGGTTAAGCGTCCGACTTCAGCCAGGTCACGATCTCGCAGTCCGTGAGTTCGAGCCCCGCGTCGGGCTCTGGGCTGATGGCTCAGAGCCTGGAGCCTGTTTCCGATTCTGTGTCTCCCTCTCTCTCTGCCCCTCCCCCGTTCATGCTCTGTCTCTCTCTGTCCCAAAAATAAATAAATGTTGAAAAAAAATTAAAAATAAATAAATAAATAAATAAAATGCCAATACAATCATTTCACACTCATCACATTTCAGTCTATTTGCTGGTGTATCTATTACTCTCTCCATACATTAAATTCTATGGAAGAAATGCCAACTCTGTTGTTATTTTTTGTCGTTACTTTCTGGAGTAGTCATCTGTAAGGGGTTTGAATGAATACAAATATTCATATTTAGGAAGAGTTACTATATGATGGTAGCCAAAACTGTGGCAGTGGAGAATGTCCAGATTTAGAGTACAGAAAAAGACAATCAAGGATAAAACTTTGAAGAGATAAAGGAGATAAAAGAAAATGAAAATGGAGAAGGTATTAAGAAATGCATAATCGTGTGAAAACCAAACGAAAGTAATAATTAAGGAAAGAATGTTTTAAGAAGTAAGACTTATTTACTTACTTTCCCTCTGCAAGAAAATTATTACAGCTCTCTCTTTGAAACATTTTGCTTCTTCCTCCCACTTGTTGGCCTCAAGTGTTCTCTTCCTTTTTCTCTAAGAGTTGCATATATCCTGGTTGTCCACTGTTCTGTCCCCTCCGTCCCATGCCTACTTCTCTTCCCACTCTGTGTGATCTCCATGGAAACTTACTTGCAGTTCTAGGATATAAACTGTCATTTGGAGCACAGTGCCTCCAAGTCTGTATTTCCAACCCTCTTTAGTTGCTTTGTTCAAATCCTATAATCCAGCTTCTAGCACACGGTATACTGTGTCCATATTTCTCAAGTGAGGACAGCCTTCTAACTCCCAAATGTGTTCACCTCATTCGTCCCATATCCTATAGATCCTGATAAATGTAAATATTCCTTTAAAAATTTTTTTTAACATTTATTTATTTTTGAGAGAGAGAGACAGAGCATGAGCGGGGGAGGGCCAGAGAGAGGGAGACACAGAATCTGAAGCAGGCCTCAAGTTCTGAGCTGTCAGCACAGAGCCCCACGCCGGGCTCAAACTCACGGACCATGAGTTCATGACCTGAGCCAAAGTCAGACACTTAACCGACTGAGCCACCCAGGTGCCCCAACATTCTTTATGTTTCACAAGCTTGGCGTGTGCTTTATTCTTGACTCCTTCCTTTCTTACACTCCATGTCAGTCTCCAAGGTTCATCAGCGTGACCTCATAAATATCTTACATTTTCTCTCCTTTCCATCTCTACTTCTGTTTTCATTCAGTTCAACATTTGTTGTACGGATTATGGCAGAGACCTCAAACAGTATGTTCATCACAATCTCTCCTAATCCAAAGTATCCTTCATATGATTGTCAATATTTTTCTAAAGTATAGTGTTGAACAAACTCATCTGTTTAAAAAAACCCAATAAATAAAAACTTAACTCCCTAACAATCAGAGAAAAATTTCCAAACTCATTGATATACATGGACTTTTAAGATATGACTGCAACTGTATTTTCAGTCTCATCTTCCTTAACTGCTTTTTCCACATCACAAAAACAAATAGAAAAATTCTTATTTTTTTTTTTTAACTCAACATGTCTTGTTACATTTCCCTGCCTTTCTAGGATATGTATCCTTATCATGGATTTTTTTCTCCTGTCCACTGATAGTTACTTTTTGGAGAATATCTGCTTAACCTTAAGGAATTGTTTTAAGCATCACCCCTTTTATGGAAACCTTTTCAGATGTAAAGTGTTAAATCCAACTTTTCAAAGATGAAAGCCTCTGGTCTATAGTTACAAGCTACGCATTCTAAATATTTAATCTGTGACAACCATTTCAATTGTGATCTTAATAAAAGTTGTCTGGTCAAAAGAAAATTACCTCTAGTTACTTTTTCTGCCCTCTGAATTATCTCATTGGTGTAGTGTTCACCTTTAATTTTATTAGTTTTTCAATGAGTGTTTGCTTTTGTTTCACTGCTAATATCAAATGAAAACCTATAGCTTTGGAAAATGCAAATACATGCATTTGGACCATAATGCACAGCTTACAGCTAATTTGTATCAGATGCTCAGCCATTAGATCAGGAGGCATTTCTTGACTGGAAAGAGAACTGTGAAATTGTTATCAAGAAATGGATCCCATTTTTAACATTTTATCTTGCTGAGAAAATAAAAGACATAAGCTTTTTCATATATCAGTGCTGTACTGATACATGCCCCCACACCCCTGAGATCTATGAGGCATATTTAACAACACACAAATAATCAAGAAGCACACAGCACAGAGATGAACCCAGTCTACAGATGACAGTCCCTGCCAAATGCCATCTGAACCATGATCCTCCAAATTTTGGCCTGAGTAACCAGAAAGAAAGCGGTGTGATGCAGAGGGGGGTACCAAATGAAATCTTATCATGCTAAGCATCCCAATTGTAAAGTCAGGATGAATAAGAAGAAATGGAAAGCTATTCATTGAAGCTGCCTCCACATGGGACAAATGATTCTTATGCTTGAAGGAGATTTAACTGTCCCCAAACGGCAATCTCAGTCTCGCACAGGAAATGAAAATAAAAGCAAGCAAGCAGCCAGTCAGAAACAGTCACCACCTTCTGGGTATAGCCACTTGAGAACTGGTAGAATGTGCAGCACTGTAGGATCCACGCAATTATAAAAACATCTGAACGGGAATACTTGAAAATGGTCTTTAACTCTACTGGGATGTTGAAATGACTTTTTTGAACTTTTCTCATTTTTCTCAGGTTTCTTTTTCCTGACTCTCTGAGGTAAATTATGACTTCAATGTTTCATGCTAGGCTTTCTGTGTTGGATTTGGGGGCTTATCATAATTTTATTTTGTATATGTTGAGAGGTTTTAATAAATTGTGTCAACTAGAAAAACAGTGGGAATCGTTGTTTCAGATGTGAAGTGACAGCCTGCAGGCCTAAGCTGCTCTTACTTGAAATTCCATTGAATTCTAAATTTCAACACTTTTTAAAAAAAATTTAGCTGTTCATGCTTCATATGTTTGCTAATTACAGAATTTAATTCTTGATGCCCAAGCATTATATAACAATTAAAGCCATGTTGTAAATGGGGAGGCCAGTGGGGTTGGAAGTCTTTTTATTATTTATGTTCATTTGTTTTCGTGTGTGTGTCTTTATCCATTTGGGGTGCTGTAACAAAATATCACAGACTGGGGTAACTTATAAACAACAGGAATTTATTTCTCACGTTTCTGGAGTCTGGAAGTCCTAGATCGGGAAGTCAGCAGGGTTTAGTGATGACTCTCTTCTGGGTCGCTGCAGACCTCTCATTCGATCCTCACATAGTGAAAGGGGCAAGGAAGCTCTCCTGGGTCTCTTTTTACAAGGGCATTAATCTTATTCATGAGGGCTCTGCTCTCAAGACTCAATCACCACCCCTCTCCCTGCCCAAAGTCTCCACCTCCAGATAACATCACACTGGGCATTGAGATTTCAACATATGAATTTTAGCAAACACAAACATTCAAACCAACAGCAGTGTGTGTGTGTGCACGTGTGTGCGCGTATGTGTATTAGTTTAACTGGATCTATCACTTACTAGTTGTGGTGATATGGGTGGGTCCTGAGAGTCTCTCTTTCCAAATTTTCAAAATATTTATGTATTGGCAATAAACCCTGGCACACTCATATCACAGATTTGTTGTGAAAATCACAAGAGATCAGGTGTTAGGTCAGTTTGTAAATTCTAAACTTCTACACTATGAAATACTTTGCTATTTAGATGGCCATATTGTTAAGGAACATTAAATTCAGGGTCATGTGACTTAAATTCTAGTTTCCATTCTACTGCTTGCTTGTTTTGCTAGTATAGGTGAATCAATGAACTTTTCTGAGCCTCTGTAAAAAAGAAACTGCTTTTGTGGTCCACGATCATTTCAAAGAAACCTATTGCTTCATTCTTCCTTTTATAATTTTTAGGAAGTAGTTATAATAATGAATAAAATAGTTGTCACTTACTGAACATAGAATTCAATATTAGTAAGATTATCACGAATCCAAGATTGTAATCCAGCTACGGATCATATGATTATAAATATTTGATATCTTGATAGAGAGTTCACTTTTACCATAATCCTTTGTGCATAGTGCTTGCAGTCTAAGGTATTTTCACATATTGGAAATGGATCGTTGGTTCAATCATGGCCTCTTTATTTTCCCTGTAGCTGAGGGCACAAATTTGAAATTTATGACAACATTTAGAGTTGTGATTTGGGTCAGGGTGCAGAAGAGCTATAACTGATAACACAAATAGTGGTAGAATAATGGTAATTAATATCTAAATTAGATAGTTTATGTGAATATAAGTTGTCATCTTCCTAATATCCTTAGGAGATAAACACTATTATTATTTTAAATTTTACAGATAGAGAAACTGAAGAACTGAGGAATTTAGTTCACATGAGTAGCAGACAGAGCCTAGATATAAGCCAAGGACTCCATAAAGCCACTGTGCTCTACTAGCTGAGAATCATGATCTAACTAGGTAAAGTAGCCTGAAAATATACCTTAGTTTTATTAGTCTGTAACTCGAATGCTAATAATAATAATAACTTCCTCTAGCTGTTTTACAGGTGGATTTTCAAACATTCCAGGGATACCTGATTGAGAACATTCAAGTTATTACATACATTTCTCTATGTGATTGTGTCTTAGTCAGCTCAGACTACTAACAAAGTAGCATAAATGAGGTGGTTTATCAACAAAAGAAATTTATTTCTCATGATTCTGGAGGCTGAGAAATCAAAGATCAAGGTGTAAGTCAATTCTGTGTCTGGTGAGGGCCCTCCTCCTGGTTGCACAGGGCTATCTTGTTGCTGTGTCCTCAAGGGGCAGACAGAGCAAGCTAGCTTTCTGGTCTTCTCTTCTAAGGGCACTAATCCCATTCAAGAGGGCTCCACCCTTAAAACACAATTATCTCCCAAAGGCTCCACATCCACATACCATCCCATGGGAGATTAGATTCCAACATACGAATTTTGGCGGATAAAACATTCAGTCCACGACAGATGATTTGATGCAGATAGGTGATTTCAGATCTCATATCCCAAGCAGTGATCTGTATGATCTGTACATCCACAAACACATATATACAATTAGAATTAAACAAAACAAATATACAATCTATACTGTTTTTATAACAGGCTTTGTGTACAAGTTCTTATACGTGATTTTTCTTATGAACAAAAATGATCTTATAAGGAGAAATTATCCCCTATCTCATGCAAAATTTATAGGCAATTTTCAGCCAATCCAGACAAGTTTGGAATGAAAATTCTGTGTTGTGTCTTTTGGTATGAGCTTCTAATACTTTGGAAATCTCGTTTAGCAGTAACATAGACAGCCTATTGATTCAGTGGACAGAGATGGGAATCTCAAGAAACATTCTGATACAACTTGTACTTTTACAACCACTCAGCAGTTTTTAATTAATTATTTATTGATCTCCAACTAATTTTTTTCTAGCAACTTTTCCCAGCCTTCTTCACTTTCTATAATACCCGACCCTCAGCAGATTTACTTATCTCCCATACTGAGAAAATTGAGTTTGACACCTGATCCCATTAACTTCTCTCAGCTCAAAATCTAAAACTGGCATACCTGTTCTGATTTTTACCATCAGTGGGCCAAGACAACCCACTCTACATTTTACTGAAGATCTCTTTAGCAACTTTAATTGGTGCTAGGTAAAGTTTGGGCCCATTACTAAACCCTGCAGGAAGGTGATTGTTTCCAGATTTTACACACAGAGGGATAGAGATTGAGAGTAGCTACCAAGAGGTAGAAGTAAAAGCCAAGGTTCATCTCATTTTGAAGACCATCACTCAGTTTCTTTGGACTGACAGTTAATTCAGACTTGTTTCAGTTTTTTACTCTCTTTGCTGTGTTGATTTTTTACAATGCTTAGAGCATGGTTAGATGTTTTATACAGTAAAAACAAAAGGTGCTTGCAACCCATTTAATTCTTCAAGCTATTAACTTATTGCTTTACTTCCGTTAGCCATCAACATTTACATTTTTTTAAATGTTTATTTATTTTTGAGAGAGAGAGAGACAGAGTGCTAGTGGAGGAGGGGCAGAGAGAGAGGGAGACACAGAATCTGAAGCAGACTCCAGGCTCCGAGCTGTCAGCACAGGGCCCAATGCGGGGCTTGAACTCACAAACCACGAGATCATGACCTGAACCTACGTTGGACGCTTAACCGCTTAATGCCACCCAGGTGTCCCAACCATCAACATTTTTGAAAGACTAATTTGTACCTTCTTTCTACCTACAAGTAGCATTTGTAATTTGGCCTTACTGAAACAAATTTGTTTCTATGTGAAACAAATCTTTTGAAACTTACAACTGTGTTTAACATCACACAATTGATGACCACAGCTTTCAACTCCTTGGCCTCTTGTTAGCACTTTGGCGTGCTTGATCTTGCACCCATTGCCTTGATTCCATCTCCATTAGAATTCAAGGAATTTCAGGATGCAAACTACTTACTATCTGTGTGTCCGCCCTCTATGTGATTCCTCAACTAATTCTCCTTATCAACCCCCAGCCCCAAAATGTAGGCATTTCCTGTGGTTCTATCATCTGTTCAGGGCTTCATCTGCTCCTTTCCTTTTGCCTGGCTAATTTCTATTCAGTCTTCAAGTCTCAGATTCAAACGTTTTCCCTCAGTGTAGCAGAATACTCAGGGATGGGGGAGTTTGAACTTCAATATTAAGGAAGCATTATTTAGTTGGATAAAGTAATGGGTTCATTGCATAATTATATAACCAATGATAGAATATTTTTTTGGGTGAGCCTTCCAGTGCTTTGGTCACATTATGGGGAGAGATAGCTATAGGAGTGGATGCAGATAGTTGTAACACAACGATTCAAGCCAATGTTATCATGCAGGTACCATATTAGGGTTGATAGAAATCTCTGCACCTGTGTATTTGTGTTTATATCTATGTGGTATATATGCGTATAGAAAATGAAATAAATGAAAATAGCTAGGAAATTCTAAAAGAGAAGAGAATTGAGAGGGTTGAAGGAAATAGCTCTGTTAGATATTTAAAATGTTTAAAATTTATTGTAATAAAACATTGTGGTACTGACATAGAACTAACAAGACAGATCAATGAACAAAATAGAAAGTCCAGAATAGAGTACCATGAATGAGCAACTTAATATATCTAACCCTCTTTAGAAAGCCTAGTTTTTTTTTCAATTTTATTTATTTATCTTGAGAGAGAGAGACGGGGGGGGGGGGGGGGGAGAGCCAGCACACAGGATGGGCAGAGAAAGGAAGAGAGAGAATCCCAAGCAGGCTCTGCACCATCAACACAGAGCCCAATGCGGGCCTTGAACCCACAAACTGTGAGATAATGACCTGAGCTGAAATCAAGAGTCAGACACTTAACCAACTGACCAGGCACCTCAAAGAAAGCCTAATTCTTTTTATGAAAATAGAGCATACAGAAAAAAGTGTTAAGGTGAAAAAGCTATTACCTTATTTTTCCATGAAAAAATGTTGTAACTTATTGCCTGTCTTATAAAATCACATTATTTTTTAGTATATATGATATGTAAATTATAGATTACATAAAGAAACTAAATAGAAATTAAACTAAATAAAAATAGTTATTTAAAATTTTAAATAAACTACATTTATTTAAATGAAATTATTTAGTGTGAAAAAGTAGACACACTTGCAAGGAGGGAGTATTTTTTGCCTTTTAGCAAAATCCATCATAACATAAATTTTTTCTGATTTATAAGACAGAGGAAAAAATATGCTCAAGTTCTTTTCCTCACACAATACAATATTTTTTCATTCAAAGTAAAAAGAAAGAAAAAGGCAACATAGAAACTGACAAGCTGATTCAAAACCATATGGAAATGCAAAAGAAGTAGAATAGCCAAAACAATTTTGGAAAAAAAAAAAAAGATGAAGGACTCATTACGAGGTATTGAGGCTTACTGTAAAGGTATAGTTATAAAAATAGTAGTATGACAGGTGTAAGGACAGACATATTGATCAGTGAACAGAAATGGACTCACACATATATAGTCAAGTGATTTTGATAAATACGCCAAGGTAATTTAATTGGGAAAGACTAGTTTGTTTTTGTTTTTGTTTTTGTTTTAGCAAAGTGGATATCTATATGGGCAGAAATGGTTCTCTAACCTTCCCTCACAAAAATGAACTCTATGTTAACCTTAGAGGGCTTACATATTAAAATACAAAGAAAAAATTATGAAAAAAATCAGAACATATTTCTACTTGAATGATATAAACACAACATATTAAAATTCAGATACAGTAGTGCTTAGAAGAAAGTTTATGGCTTTACCTCCATTCTAAAGAAGAAATGTGTAAAAATTAACAACTTTAGCTTGTACATTAAGAAGTCAGGTCGGGGAACCTGGGTCGCTCAGTCAGTTAAGCGTCGACTTCAGATCAGTTCAGAACTCACGGTTGGTGGGTTCAAGCCCCACGTAGGGTTCTGTGCCGACTCAGAGTCTGGAGCCTGCTTTGGGTTCTGTGTCTCCCTCTCTCTCTGCCCCTCTCCACTTGCGCTGTCTCTCTGTCTCTCTCAAAAATAAATAAACATTAAAAACATTAAAAAAAAGAAGTCAGGTAAAGAAGAGCAAATTAAACCCAAAGGCTTTTAGAAAAAAATGAGAGTAATAAAAATAAGAATGGAAATAAACAATGTAAGAAAGATAAAGCAATAATGAAAATCAAGTCCAAAGGTTGGTTCTTTGAAAAGATTAATACAATTAACAAACCCAATCAAAATGAATTGAAGAAGAGAGAGGGTGAAAAAAAGAGAGAGACAGAGACAGAGAGAAAGAGAGATAGAGAGACAGAGAGAGAGAGAGGACAATTTCATTCCTAGGCATTTACTCAAGATGTCCACTAAAATAATCTACAAGAATGTTTAGAGTATTATTATTTATAGCAGATTGAACCTAAAAATCACTAAAGATCCACCAGGTACAAAATGGATTAACAAATTACAGTTTATTCAAATATAAAATATTGATGAAAAAATAATACACAAATGTCTGGAAATGCTTCAAAGATGTATTAAACAAAAGAAATCACATACACAAATGCTAAATAGTTTATGATTTTATTTGTATGGGCTCCAAGAACAGGCAAAATTAGTATATGGTGAAAGGAATCAGAAGAGTGTCACCTTCAGAAATGCATGTATTGATTGGAAATATGCATAAGGAAAATTTCTAGGTCAATGGAAATGTTATATGGCTGGTTTTGGGTAACAATCACATGGGTATACCAAATTATCTAAATTCATTTACCTAAGCACCTAAGATCTGTGTATTTAATTTTATGTAAATTATATAATAATATTTAAATGAATTTATAAATCAATTAGAAACAGGCCAAGATACATTGGCTATTAGGACTATATTTTATTATTTTTAACAGATATTAATGTAAGAAATCTTGACAGCTAGAATCAATGGCTAAAAGGGCAATATATTCAAATACTAGAATAATGGTCACATGGAAATCATACAGTATACTTTATTTTTTAAAAAATTATTTATTTATTTATTTATTTATTTATTTATTTATTTGAGAGAGAGAGAGAGAGAGAGAGAGAGTGAATGGGAGTTGCTGAGAGAGAGGGAGAGAAAGAGAATCCCAAGCAGTCTCCACACTGTCAGCACAGAGTCTGATGAGGGGCTCGAACCCACAAATTTGTGAGATCACGACCTGAGCCAAAACCGAGAGTTGGATGCTTAATCAACTGAGCTACCCAGGCATTCCTAATTTAGCATAATTTCTTGTACTAAAACAAATTAAGTGAAAGACAAGTCAAAGACACAAAAGTTGTTATATAATTGATATTAATTAGTTATAATTTTTATTCTATACATGATTATTTTTATATAAATTTTAAAGGTACAACCATTTTAATGGCTTATTCTTGATTCCCACAAAATTTATGTGGGATGGAACGACCCATATTTCTTGCTACTTTCTCACTCTCTCCTATGAAACTTATGGTTAGTATTTCATATATATGATAGGACATTTATTTAAATTTACATTGAAAATGTAAGCAAGATATTTTAGACCATGTTGCATCCAACGGTTTGAATTCTTACAAATTAAAAAAAATGAGGAATGATTCCTTTGAAGAACTTTTGAGAGAAAAATGTTAATAACAATGTATTATTTTCAAATACATCTGTCTATATGTATAACTTATTTTTTTCCTATAAAAGTAAATGCCAAAAAGTAGGTAGAAGCTATATGGGGAAAATTTTAGCATAACTATAAATAGAAAACATCAGATTTGCAGCCATCATCTACTTTTAATATATTCATGATCTGTTCTTATTGCTTAAAGCTGTGTTACATGTGCATTTTAATTTCACTGTGAATGGGATCTTTTGCACACAATAGAGAGATAAAGTCTAGGTTGTCAGGAAGCAAACCACAAAAGCTCTTGCTGAGTGTGCAGTAAGCTGTCCGAGTTTTACATGAAGAGGTCAGAATTTTCTTGAAGAGTCACTTTCCAAGTACAGCATGCTTACAATAATTAGTATCCTGGCTACTCAGGAGATGGTTGTAGACACAGCTGTTGTTTAAGGTAACGGGCACATCAATGGCAAGGCACTAGGTATTGATCTGTGCAGTGACATCCTTCTAACTATGTCATCTGAGTGAAAGAAGCCCCAAATTAACCAATAATAAAGTGTTAGAAGTTGTAGTAGCTGATCTCTTGGGACTTGTTCTGGAAGAGTATAGATGCCTCTCCCCACCAAAGGCCATCAATCCTGCTAAAGGACTCACAGTGACATTAAGTTGACCAGTAAACAATGTAAAGCCTGAAATAATGCTATATCCCATTTAATATGTATGTATGTGCATGCACCATTTTTATATTAGTTTTCTGCATGTAAATACAAAATAATGTATGCGTAGCTACATAAATAAAACACACATATGCTATCATGATCTGAAAAAACCTTAATTAATGAGAATTATATTTAACAGTAAAACTGTCAGGCATTATACATCTTTGATAAAACAATTTCACTAATTTGATGAAATAATTTCAAAGGCAATATGTATAAGTGATTATACATATTTCCATCAGAATTAGATAAGGGATAAACTTATTGGTGAGATTTGTCTTTTGTTGTTGTTTACTTTCTGATTGGATTATATTTTCTACGTTAAATATAGGTCCTAATTACACAGTTTAATAAATCTGAATTAGACTATACTAATGTCACTAAAGCCAGAGACAACATATGTTTTAAAAACAGTCAACAAAAAGACTATATTTATTTTTTTCTAAGTTATCTCTTAATCCATCTTTGTATTAAAAATAATTATTGATCTGTAAACTTTCAGATATGGTCTTGTATTTTGATATAAACTTCAGGAGATATATTTTCTTGTGTTGGTCTCTCAATTTTTGTGGTCCTTTTGAGAGTAGTCATTGGACAGCATGGATTTACTCTTATACCTGAACAAAAATTAGGATTTCTTCCTACCATTCTCCCTTACCTACTAGATATGGGGTTTTTCTCTGATGGGTTTTATAAAAATAAAAGTAACTTTAGGAAACAGCATTTCACTTTTAAAAAAGTAGATGCTGGTGTCAACAGGAGTGATATAGGCATCCACAAACTGGGTTCCAGCTTGCAATGCCTTCATAGCTCATTCCAGAATCTCCACACAAGTCTTCAATTGTCTCTGTCCTGTTATATGGTCCAGTTACCTATTAAGAAAAGGGAATTGGCTTTATAAAATGGATCAAGAAAAATTTTAACAATTTCTTTGGTGAAGTTAATTATTACTGAATTTCCCTGGCTGTTAGTCAGTACAAACATAAGACATAATTTCCTCTCCAGTTGTGATCAGGAAAGGAAAAAATGGTAAAGAAAAATCTTAGCTAGATTACATGCTATGGGGAACACCTCGTCATTGGCCATCATCTCTGGCAATTTAGTTACTTTCCCAGACAAGTAAGGGAGTTGAGATTAAAATTTTATCTAAAATATGCCTCTTATTAGTGAATCTTGGTTTGCCAGAGCGGATTACTCTCCACTTGTCTCTTGGGACCATTTATTGGACTCCTCTCCCCTCCTCTTTACTCCAGGAAGCTGCTTATCTACAAATTCCTCACTTGTGCTCTCTTGTTCTCTGAATTTTTATTGGGTTTGGCCAATGTAAGACAGCAAGAGAATAAAGGTGGAGAGAAAGAGAGAGTCCAGGGTATTATTCCACCTGCCCTTCACTCCCTTGCTGTTTTAAACAGTGGCTACCTCTTTTTATAGCCAGGGCTCCTTGCTGGTGACCCCAATCTTACAGTTCCACTTTTCTCTGGGTTCCATTGACATCATTTCCTTACCTATGCCTTCAGGCTTGGAGTAGTAATGGCTGCATGTTCTTGCTCCTCTTTAGAGCTTCACTACCACTGATGGATTCTCTTCACTCTGCTGGCACCACATGATCCCTTCAATAAACTCTGTAGTTAAATTACTTGGGATCCAGGCTGGTATATCACACACAACACATATATGCATAGGTAAGGGTTGCCGAGACATGTTTTCTATCATCTTTTTGAATTGAGAACAGATTTCTTTTTTAATGTACAAAGACATAATTGTTCCATCAGAGACATTTACAATGTCAAGCTTTAAATTATAGAGTATTTATATATGTGCTAAGCAGGCCTTCAGTGCATCCACATTTCCATGGTAAAGACCATGAGGCCTGTGATATTGTGTCTTCCAGAGATTCAGGTGGTCTGCCAACAAATGCAGTGCCCTAGGAAAGTCTACAAGTTATGATCATATCTCTTGAGGCATAAAATCAGGAAGTTTGGGCTTTTGTCTTAGGTAGTTTTACTTTGCTTTAACTAACCTATTAAAATGCTCCCATCCATACATTCATCATAACTTATTTATATCCCAATTTGTGACATCTCAGATAAATTATTGTACAATTTTGTTATCTACTGTGTATCATAGTAACTTGGTTGGGTAGTGAAGCTTGAGTGACTAGGTCTATGTTTCTTCCTCTTCAGTCTGAGCAGAGACTTGTGACCCCTCCAAACAATAGAAGTGATACTATGAGGATTTCTAGGCTTGTTCATAAAATGAGACATCTTTTGCCTCGCTCTGTCTCTTAGACATCAACTTTGGGAACTTGACAGCCATGTGAGAAATCTGTTCATCCTACAGATGCCATCCTAGAGAGACCGTGTGAAGAAACAACAAAGGAGATGCCTGAGGAGATTTAGCTATTTGTGTCTTCTCAAATGAGGCACCAGTCATGTAAGGAAAGATGCTTTTGAGAGAACTTCAGCCACATTCACCATATAACTGCAACCCCTCGCAGTGCCCAAGCTAAAACCACCCAGTTGAACCTCTCCCGAATTATTAACCCACAGAAATCCTGACAGATATTAAATCTTTGTTTTCGTTTTAAGCTATTATGCTTCTAAATAATTTGTTACACAGCAATCATAACTGAAACAAACACCAATGACAACAGAAGATATTGAAAAATGAGAGTGTCCCATTTCTCAAAGTTACACCACCACTTGTATTAGAACCTCCTAAAGTGATCATTATAATAAATATTTCTGGATTCCACCTCTTTAAGGAATCAGCATCTTTTTGCCTAAAGTCCCCAGCATTAGCATGTGGTCTTTCTCTCCCTGTCTCTCAAACTTTCTTTTTCTCTCTCTCCATATACACATACCTAATATTCATATTATTGTTTTTGTTTTTACTTCAATACTGAAGTACAGGGGCATCTGGGTGGCTCAGCTGGGTAAGTGTATGACTTCAGCTCAAGTCATGATCTCACTGTTCATGAGTTCAAGCCCCGCATTGGGCTCTGTGCTGACAGCTCAGAGCCTGGAGCCTGCTTTGGATTCTGTGTCTCCTTCTGTCTCGGCCCCTGTCTCTCTCATGCTCTGTTTCTCTCTGTCTCTCTCAAAAATAAATAAACATAAAAAAATACTGAAGTACAGTAGTTTGCGGGGGAAAAACTCCAAATTGAAGAGGCCACAGCCATTGTAGAAAGAGCATAGATTTAGAATCAGACAAAGTTAAGTCCCACTTAGCTGCTTCTACAACCTCCTGTAATGATATAAATTAACTTTCTTGGTCTCAGGGTTTTTATCTGTAGCATGGGGACCACTGCTGCCTACCTACCTTGTGTCAGGATTGCAAGGATTCAACCACATGAAGCAGCATATAAAAAGAGCCCAACTCATCCCTCAGTTAACGCCAATTCTTTCCATTTCTTTCAGAAGCTGAATACATAGTATGTTACAAATATTAAAGGCACACTAGCTGAATTTAAGAAAGAATAAATTTATTTATTTGTGTTGAACACATTAAAGACTGTAGACAGTTTTTCATTAAAAGTTTCTTTATGAAGCTTCCCCAAACGACCTCTCTTGATTTTGCTGCCTTCATTTGCTTATTTTGGTACACTTCACACCAGATATGATTTTTTTTTAAAACTTCATATAGTTGCAATATTTATAGAGAGGTAATGAGGCACAATTTTATCCTAACCAAAAATCACAAAATCAAAATGACATTCTGAGTATTAAGTAGGTTTTGAGAGTTTTTTCACTAATCATGAAATCCGTATGTGATTTTATTCAAAAATTTTAAAGTGATTGTAAAAATATACCTTATAAATATTAATTGAACAAATCAAGATCACATACCAATGTAAATTACTTGTTGATACTGACTTTCTTTGAAAATGTGTTTTTTTCTTTTTTTTTTTAAATTAATCATCAGGGTTTTTAAGAAAAATTTTTTTAATGTTTATTTGCTTTTTGAGAGAGACAGAGACAGAATGCAAGTGGGTTAGGGGCAGAGAGAGAGGGAAATACAGATCCAAAGCAGGATCCAGGCTCCAAGATGTCAGCACAGAACTCGAAGTGGGGCTCGAACCCACCAGCTATGAGATCATCACCTGAACTGAAGTCAGCAGCTCAACCAACTGAGCCACCTGGGCGCCCCTGTGTTTTGTTTTTTTTTTCTAAATTAATTAATTTACTTTGAGAGGTGGGGGAAAGGGGCAGAAAGAGAGGGAGAGAGAGAATCTCCAAGCAGTCTCCACTCTGTCAGCATGGAGTCCAACGCAGGGCTTGAACCCATCACCTGTGAGATCATGACCTAAGCCTAAATCAAAAGTTGGATGCTTAACCGGCTGAGCCACCCAGGCACCCCATTTTCTTTGAAAATTTCTTTGAAAGTTTTCTCAACCAAAATATATTTGAAGACTTCTTAGATTTACCTTTGAAATAATGTCAAATATATCAATAAAATATTGTCAGCAGTGAATATCAGAATATAGATGATATACAAATACTGGAATTTTGAGGAATACCTATCTGAGACACTATCATTTACCTATTGTGCAACTTCACTGTGTTAATATCTGCCCTTAGGTTCTACCTAGTAAACTTTCCTGAAAGGATAATTTTTTTTCCTACAGAACTTACTGGCAGTCAACAGTATTTGGAAGGATTAAATAGTATTAATTACACCATGATATCAAAATATATAGGCCATCAGTTTGGAGTCTGGAACATTTCCGGAACAGTGACAATTTCCAGTAGTATCCCTGACATGGAACAAAATACATAGCTCATTAGGTGTGCTTTTATACTAGAACCACAGGAAGCATTTCACTGCCCCCATGGATGCTATCATGTAAGATGTAGTTCTACAAATATGGGCAAGAAGCCAAGTGGGCTAACCAAAACCCTTATATTAACATAAGATGCAGCTTTGCATATAAGGCTATTAATAGCTGTATGTATTTATTCTCCTTATTTTCTCAAAATCAGACATTTAAGTGAAAACTATGTCTTGGGTGCACTCTCATCCATCACATTAAAATTTCTTTAATAACTTTAAAGTACAATTTTTCCAGAAACTGTCTTTGCAACATTTGACCCACAAGTCTAGACTCCAGGGGGATAAAGTCCAGAGATGTACTTAACTAGCACTTTGAGCCCAGAGAGACTTGACACATTAAACTAATAAAAAATGACTGTAAAACCATTGGTAAACATGAAGTGTCATATAAGTGCTTATTAATAAGCATTTTTCTTCAATTTGTATTTATTTTTATTCTGCGATGCCTCTTAAAAAATGCATTATGGTTTATTGTGTATACTGTCTTTGAAACAAATTGTATTCAAGGTATTTTAGAGAGTTAAATACATGTCAGTGTGTGGCATAAATTATGGAAGGACACTTTGAATGGTAAATGAATTAGTGCATTCAGTCATAAGGGCAGAGAGAAATGGGTTGTGTAAGCGTCTGGCTTGAAATATCTAGACTCCCTGGAACCAACACTTCAAATCCCAGCAGGCCAGCTCTGTCCTTCATCCTTCTGAGATAAGAGTCCATTCAGTTTACAGTCTGCTGGTTTTTTGAATGATCCCTTGGAACAGTAGGCATGTCGGCTCTGTGTGAACATTTTACAGAGACAGGGCAAGGAAAAAAAGAAAACATTCAAGAGAATTTAAGCAGAACCGAAGTATCATTTTATGCTGGCAATATCTTAGTGGTGAAGAGATAGGACATAGCAGGAGTGAAGGGCTAGAGAAGAATATTCAAAGTTTTAAAAGGGGAAAGAGAAGTTAGTATCTGATTGATTGCTACTACTGACCCCTAGAACTGTTTTTAAGATGGGGTAATGGATTCCAATATAATGGTAGTCTTTAGAGCAGTGAGGAATTGACCTATGCTACCTAGTTGATATTTTGGATTGCCCTGTGATTTTTTATGAAGCATTAATCTGAATCCATAATGAAAAGCATTTATTATGTAGACAAAACTTATGAGTATGAGGCAGAATAGGGCCCTATAATGTAATAAAAAGGACACAAGGCATATATGAATATGGCCTTTCTAAAGGCTTAAGCATGGTACTTCTAAATGGTGATTTTCAGCTTTCCCCAGCCTCCCAAAACTCTGCCAAGTGTCAAACATATAATTATAAGAAAGTGGAATTTGAATAAGCTAATATTGGGGATTCTAATCTTTCCCAGGTAGTGACTTACATTGAATTGTTCCAGATTCTGATTAGGGTTATGAGAATGCTTATAGCATAAATCACAATGGGGAATGGAGATAGCCCCAGGATGTTCCTCTTTCACTCTGAAACTCTCCACAAGTCTTGGTGGTAAATGAGGAGCTAGGATAATCTACTAGATCTTAAAATTTCACCAGTGGATTTTGGCTAACATGATTGTGATCAACTGTTTAAGAAAAACTTTTTTTTCCCCTAAGAACTAGTATTTGATATTTTAGTTTTCTAAGCAACCACCTTAAATCTATCCCTTTAAGCTTTCATTATGTCTGAATCATCCCCTTTGCAAAGGGCCATAACAACAATCCATAGTAATGATCAGTTGCCATGCAGACAAGCTAGAAGGAATATCAACCTGTCCTGGAAGAATAAATTCACAGAAATGAAATAGAAACAGACCACTGTCTAGATTTTCATTAATTGCTTCTTCAATATAATGCAAGTATATGTATGGACAATCTTAAAGCAAAGTAACTATGGCTGTCTATGTTTATATGACTAAAGAAGAATTATATTGTCATGTCAATAGATACCTTTCCGTCTTTATTTTAATCTTTCACCTAGACAAAGCTTGCTCTTTTTTTTTTTTTTCAAAACTCAAGGTTCTTCTCTATTTAAAAGGTTTTGCCTAACTCACTTGTCTGGCTTAGATCAAGCCAGACTTCCTTTGGCTCCAACCACACCCATGTGTCCTTCTCATATCCCCCTTATGCTATCTCCTATCCCTTTATACTATCATAGGGAAACTAATACAGACTTCCCTAAATCATCCTACTGAAATTGCAATCAGTTCTCTATATTGTGGTGCTACACAATCTTCTTTTTGTCTTTATTTTTTAATAATGCTTATTAAACTCTACCTTACTATATAATTTATGTACATATTTTGTTTATTTTCTATTTATCTCCCTTCACCACAAAGCATAAGTTTTATGTGGGCAACTCTTTTCTTTATTTTTATGTTTCATTAACTTTTGTAATTCCAGTACCTTGAATAAAGTATAGCATATGATAGCAGTCATAGAATGTATTTGTAAAATTAATAAATATATGCATGCACACATGCATGAATAAATGAAAAACACATCTACAACCTATTTTGGAGGTGATACACTAGAACTAAACCAAGAAGTCAAAAAGTAATACACTTAACAAATCATCCTAATACCTGTAATACAAGTTCAATAGGAGCCAAGGAAGAAGACTGAATCAAATCCCATAGAAACGTGTAGGGTCATAAGCAACTTATTGCTGATTAGATATACCACGTAGGAAATTCATTTGCTCTGTGGTCACAGATTTGAGTTTTAATTTAAATCACAAATAATATCAATAGCTAGCAATTTTGATTTTCAACGTGTGCTAGCTTCTTCTTTACTGTTCCTTGGGTCACTAAGTGCATTTAAACTATAGGTTTCCTGGTAAGGTGGGCAAAATGAAGGACACATTTTTTATCCAAATTGCAATAAGACACAGAAGCAAGATATAACAGAAATAGGGGTTTCACCTATCTGTATGTCTGCTGAATACTTGTTAGTATAAAAACAGTTTTCACTTTTTGTAAAATTTAATGTTTTAAAATATAAAGGGCTTAATCATGAGAACTACAATTCTGTATCTAATTTTAGTGAGAAGTAATTGAGTTTTATAATAAAAGTGAATGATAACATGGAAAAATAAATGCCATTTTAGACTTTATAGCCATACAAAACATTACTGGGAAGCGTTAAAGATGTATCCTATTCTATGATAAGATAATTTAAAATAATTTCAGTTGAACCCTGACCCTGACCCTGACCCATAAGTGATATTCTAAGCATGAAGGTAACATCAAAAGTTTGGCCCTCAAATTTGGAGTTTCAGATGATCTTGAAAACAAAAATCTGATTTAATCAAATAATACCTAAAAATAACTAATGCTTTCTTTTGGGGATTTTTTAAAAATTTCAGCCTCGTTTTGGATGGCATATTCACAAATAGACTAGTAGGCATGAAATCAAAGACAAACATTAAAGAGTCACATGACTTAAAACAATGCCAGAAGACCAACAACAAAGGACAATAAAAGGGAAGCCACTAGTAATTTAGAGAATGAAGACAGACAAGGAAGACACATAACACAAGTTTGGGGACAACAGAGTAATGTTCTTGGATTACAAAACACATAGCACTTATAGGTTAATTATATATTAATAAAACTGGAGAAAAAAAAGTAGAAATTTTGAACTCATTTATTCCTTCAGTGAAGTCTGCCAAGGAGAAATTTCTGCAGATTTAAAAAACAAAACTATAAAAAGAAATTGAAGCCCTGCATTTGTGAGAAAATATGAGAGAATTAACTATTCCAAAGTATTCACAACTTCAAACTCAGAAGAATTTTACCTCAGCTCACTGAGAAAATCATTTGATGAGATGCCTGAACTATAGCTTATCATCTCACATTTATCACCTCAGCATTTACTAAGTAAACACCTACTACATGCTTTAAAGTCAGATTGGCCAGGGTAAAAGAATGGGTTGCTTTCTGAGATATTCAATGCATAGGCAGCAGAGAAAAGCATGAGACAGCATGGCTCATTAAGAAAACTATATATAATTCTCTGGGTGTGGTGGGCAGAATTTTGAGGATTTCCAATGACCCATACCTTGTGTAATCCCCTTCTCTTGAGGATGGGCAGGACCTATGAACCATTTCTACAGAATACAGCAAAAGTGATGGGATATCACTCCCAGGAGTATGTTGCATTATACGGCAAAAGTGAAGGGATTTTGCAGATGCAATTAAAGTCCCTAATCAGTTGATTAAAAAAAAATTTTTTAATGTTTATTGATTTTTGAGAGAGAGAGAGAGAGAGAGAGAGAGCACAAGCAGGGGAGGGGCAGATAGAGGGGGAGCCACAGAATCTAAAGCAGGATTCAGGCTCTGAGTTGTCAGCACAAAGCCGGATGTGGGGCTCAAACCCACGAACCATGAGATCATGACCTGAATCAAAGTCGGACGCTCAACTGACTGAGCCACCCAGGCACCCCAGTTGATTTTTAATTAATTAAAAAGAATATTGTTCTGAGTGGGCCTGGTCTAAAGGGGCAAACCCTTTAAAAAAACCACTAGAGTGTTCCTGAAATCAAAGGCTCAAATTATTAGTGAGTCTTTCATTTGATGACCTTGAAAAAACAAGCAGCTATAAATTATACAGACACAAAGAAATGGATTCTACCAACAACCCAAGGGAGTTCATATGTGGATCATTTTCTAATCAATTCTCCAGATGAGAACATAGCCCAACCAACACCATGATTTGAGACTTGTGACACTCTGAACAGAGAACCTCTTGAAGCTGTGCTCAGACTTCTGACCTACAAAAACGTAAGTAATAAATGGATGTAGTTTTAAGCCATTACATTTACGGCAGGTTTTTTACATAGCATAGAAAACTAACACAATAGGTGCTATGGATTGATTGTAAATTTGACCAAATTATTCCCCTCCCTGTATTCATATCTCTTGTGCTATGATTCTGAATAGATTTCCATTAAGAAGTGGAGTTTCTTTTCCACTCCTTTACTCTGATCTGCAGCCAACTTGCTTTAATCCATAGAATGAGGCAGATGAGATGATGTGCCATTTGCAAGTCACCTATTTTCTGTCTTTCATCCCTGCTCCTGTTGTGACAAGTGTCAGCTAACCTACTGGAGAATGAATGACCTTGTGGAACAGAGCTCAGCTGTCTCAGCTGAGGTCAGCCTAGACCAGTCTACAGATAGCTCCACAACATATGTAAGAAAGCCTACCCAGATGAGCAGATCTGCTTAACTTACCAAGAGCTGAAAATGTTTTTGGAAATTTACTTGTCCAGAAGCTCGTATTTGTTTATATAACATAGTTGACAAAAAATTAAATGAGCTTAAGCAGCCACAACAGCAGGGGACTGTCTAAAAACAGCAAATTAATATTTCTTACTTAATTTTAGGATGCTTAGTTGAAGTAGAGTGTTCTATCTGAGAACTATGGCTAATGTGCAGGAATTGATAAAATTATTTTCCCTAAAAGGAGTGTATATGATGATGGGAATTTGAGACAGTATCCATGTAGAAATAGATTTTTTTAAAAGACCTAATAAGAAAATATAGATGATAAAATTGCATCTTGTGGTGTGGTTAAAGACCAAAAATTGCTCTTATTTTTAATTTTTGTAAATGTTTTTATTTATTTTTTGAAAGATAGAGTAAGCAGGGAAGGGGCAAAGACGGGGGCGGGGGGCACAGAGGATCTGAAGTGGGCTCTGCACTGATAGGCTGACAACAGTGAGCCGGATGTGGGGCTCAAACTCACAAACCCTGAGATCATGACCTAAGCTGAAATTGGACACTCAACCGATTGAGCCACCCAGGTGCTGCCAAAACCAAATATTTCTAACCCATGAATGGAGATTCCATTAAAAAAGAAATTGGTTCAGTTGAGGGAGTAATGTTCTGAAATTTAGAGCATTAAAACATACAAACGAACAAACAAGCAAATAAAAAGAATCCTGAGAAACCAGTGCTTTTCCAGTGGCTAGAATTTTTTCAGGCCTGTGATTACTGCTTTTCATGCCTTGGTGGGAGCTGGAATTTGGGATTACTGCCCTCGTGCCATTGATCAGACCAATATCCTGGGCAGAGGATAGAACCAGATTTCTAATATTACCTCTAAGTTCAAGAATTTGAACTTATTAGTTTTTTTTTTTATCTTTACAAATGTGTATTTATTTTTAGAGAGATAGAGAGACAGAGTCCAACCAGGGGAGGGGCAGAGAGAGAGGGAGACACGGAATCTGAAGCAGGCTCCAGGCTCTGAGCTGTCAGCACAGAGCCCCATGCGGGGCTCAAACTCACAAACTCCAAGATCATGACCTGAGCGGAAGTTGGATGCTCAACTGAGTGAGCCACCCAGGCACCTCAGGAATGTTTGTTAGTTTGTATCTTGGAGCTTGGGTTTAATTACGTTAACATTGACCTAATATTATAATTTACTTTTACATTTCCTAATCTCTTACTTTTAGATAGTTTCAATGAAATTAGTACAGTAGAAGCTTAAAAATGATTTCAAGATAGAATCCTTCATACGATGTAATAATATTGTCAGGTCTGGCCACTGAAGTTTTGTGTTCAGAATATATAACAAAAATACAATATGCAGAGTAGTTACTTTAGGGTATGATTTTCTTTCTGTCTTTTTGAAATTAAAATATATATAACAGAACAGACACTTATATTTTTAAAGAACTCTCAATACTATAACAGCAACATACATTCAGATTACATTTTTAAGTAGAATAAACAGATCATGAATATTTATGTGGTTTGGAAAGACGTGTTTTCCACACTCTGTATCACCAAACCAAATAATTATGCAAAGATAGTTTCACTTAAAATTACAAATGCCATATTTTAGTTTGTGTTCAACAGTTTTAATGCATATTGATAATGGAAGGAAATAGCATCTATTTAAAAACAATGCATTTAAGTTGGAAAAATGCCATTACAGCATATTTTAAAATGTTAAAATGGCTGGAATTGTGTTAGGGTAAGAGCTAACAAAGGTCCAAATGCTGACTGATGTTTAAGAACAAGACATAATTGCCTCTTTTGAAGATAATATACTTCTAAGATTTAGTCTGATAAGTCTTTATGCTCTGGTTTATACATTTATTGTGTTTAGCTTGTCCGGTTTGACCTGTACATACAACAAAGTGCATGAGGAACTTCAAATAGAGGTTATTATGAGTTAGGAGCAGAGTGACGTATCTCTAATAGAAAATCATGTGAATGCCAATTTAGTTCCTTTATCTTTTTCCATGATAGATCATATAATTAATCTTTTTAAAAAAGAGTTTGTAGTTATAATATTTACCTAATATTTTGCTAGGCACTTGGGGATGCAAAGAATATGTTACTAGAAAGGAGATAAAGAGTATGCCTGTGAAACAAATAGTTCTGTGTACGTATGCATACTTATGTAAAGAAAAAGAAAAGGAGACTTGTATTTTATGTTTACAAATATATGCTGAAATAAAGCAAATAGGTATTAGTATAAAAATTTACAGAGCTAGACAATGGACACCAAATGTTGCTGCTAAACAATGGCATGGACATTTAAGCTTACACTAAATATTAACATTACTGATCCTGAGAACAAAGTGTTTTCAGATCCTGAGAATTAAAGCTTGAGAGCACATATGAAATGCTTGAGAGCACGTAAAATATTCAGGTGGTGGAAAGAATGATCTTTGAAATCATATATTGACTTTCATATGGAGGTATATGTTCAATTTATCAAAATCTTCTAAGGCAAAATTCCAAAAATAATAATTCTAGTCAGACATATAGCATTAGTTTTTGGTGTGGTTAAACCTCACTTAGTATCTATTTCTTCAGGTATAAAACAGATTGATATGTCTGCTCACTGTCTTCTGAAGCTGCCATAATTATTAAATGAACTGCTGTGTGAAGGCAAATTGAAGATGGATATGCTGTAAAATACTTGATCATATTATCATTATTGTGAAAGTCAATATCAAGAACACTGGTCCCATAAACCTGTACAACATTTTTGTCAAGTGCTCATAGAATATCATAAACAGAAAGCAGTAATTACAAAGAAGGAAGGAACAAGATGATTAGATGTTTCTATTTCAAGGGAATATTGGGAAAATTAAAAAAAGTTCCAAGCAGAGCCATAACAGTAATATTTAAGAGATGGAACACATGTCTTATGAAGATATAAAAAGGTAATTGGAGTGATTCTGTCTTTCAGATAGAATAAAATTCGTTTATCAGCAGCATTTAAAAAAGGGCCTATAAAGATATGCCATTACTCTACATGTCTTATTAAAAAAGAGAAATTGACATAAAGTAAGAGATGTTTTGGATGAATGTAAGAAAGATCATGTATGATAGCATCAATACCAGAGATAAAAAATATAGAAAATAATCCAAACTTATTTTTGTAGATTCTGTATCTCTGTATCTATATCATCTATCTTTCTATATCTATCTTTCTATATTTATCTAGCTAGCTAGCTAGCTAGCTAGCTATCATCTATCTATCATCTATCTCTTATTCTGTATACATGTTTTGGATTATCTGTTTGAAAATCAAGAACTAGACCAATATATCTCTGAAATTCCCTCTAACCCTATCATTTCCTGAGAAAATAAACAAATTTGCTATTTTCTTTTCATGTCAGTCTTTACTAAATCAACAAGATAGATGGAACCAAAATTTTTTATTGTTAATAACTTCCTGCAATTATTATAAGTGCCTAGACTGATTTTGTGTGTGGCTGGTAAAATATCTGATGATTTCATGAGTTTTCTTTACCAGTGTTTTTAAAGTTATGGGGTGAAATGGAGTCATGCAGGAACATATATTCAAAATATAGGAACCTCTACATTAGAACCATCTAAAATGAAATGAAAAGAGTGAAGATGATAATATAGAAAATACTATTTGAAGAATTTGTCTAACTTTTTGGAAGGTGATTAAAGAAATCAACAGAATCTGGAATATGGGCTAAAATAGACTATATTATGGACAATAAGGGTAAGATAGCTCTGAAGTGATTTTTAAAAATAGTATATAATAATATTTTCTGTATTTGAAATTCAAAATTATCCAGTTCTATTTTGATTGACTTAAAACAGTCAACAGTCAACAGATACAGACAATTTAGTTAAGGCAACTAATTGATTTGAGGACTTTTCATTTCAATAATGACCTTGAGGTTTTGCTGCCTAGAATGCCCTCAGATCATGTCATGGGGCTCTAGTAAAGATCTATCGTCAAATCAATTACAAAAAGCAATGGAACATCTGATCCTTCCCTTGAAATTAACTAGTGAAAGTAGGTCAGCACACCTTCAAATGACACAATGAATTATTATGTTCCCAATGACCCAGGAAAGAAAGCACTAGTGATTGATGGGAGGTGATATTTAAATGAGAATTGAACATTTCTGGTATTAAACATGTAGCGATGATCAGAAAAGTACCAGAAATTTAAATATATTAAAATAATTTATTTTTTCATTATAGCCAGGGAAAGGTTTTCTTCTCACTAATTTCTACATCCACAACTCTAATTCTGGGAAGATGCTTATATGGTGAGGTTATCGCTGTACTATTTAAAAGTAAAACTGAGTAGAGTAGATTTCTCAATTTTATTTTTATTACTGTGTAGAGAAAATATACAAAATGTTCCATCATATATTGCTATATTGATACTCTGGAAATTCAACTAAATAAACTTAGAAAGATGTGGTCAAAGATAACTACTTTAATGATAGTAACTGAATTTGCCAAAATGAAAATTAATATTATTTAGATAGTGATCTCATTCTGCATTATAAAAAGTAAAACAAAGGTGCAACTGCCTCCTTCCAAAAAAAATCCCCAATATTTCTTATTAAACTGATATTTTAGATAGTTATTGTGTTTTTATATGGGCCCTGGGAGTCTTTTTCTTTTAATTACGTGATCAAGCACCTAGACTTATTCATAATGGTACGTTTTAGTTTAGAGCTTAATTTTACATATCTTTGTAAGCAATATAAATTGCATATGTGCTTTCATTACAAATGCTATAAGATTAGGGCGCCTGGGTGGCGCAGTCGGTTAAGCGTCCGACTTCAGCCAGGTCACGATCTCGCGGTCCAGGAGTTCTAGCCCCGCGTCGGGCTCTGGGCTGATGGCTCAGAGCCTGGAGCCTGTTTCTGATTCTGTGTCTCCCTCTCTCTCTGCCCCTCCCCCGTTCATGCTCTGTCTCTCTCTGTCCCAAAAATAAATAAACGTTGAAAAAAAAAAGTTTAAAAAAAACAAATGCTATAAGATTAAAAGTTTGAATAAAATATCAAATTATGAATAGTTTTCTTTGATTACACATAAAATACAAATTCTTATAATACTTAACTATATACTATCCTATAATACTGCCTACATAAAAATAATTTCTTACAACTGCAATATGGTAGTTAAGCACGTGGGCTCGGAAATTCAGATCTTGCCCCAACTTTAATTTTGAATTGTGTGGCCTTTGTTAAATTATTTATTCTTTACAAGTCTCAGTTTCATCATATGTAAAATGGTATTGATGATAGCTATTGTCTCATACATTTTTTGTGAGGACGGCATTAGAAAATGTATATAAAATGGTTATCTAGAGTCTGCAATGTGGTAAACAGTGTTAGCTATGTGATGGTCAAAGAGTCAATAAATATTCCTTTAGTTATGTTAAATACTTAAATGTTCCCATTCAATTAATTATGAAGACTTCAAAGTGGTAATACAGTGTATTTTATTTAATAATGCATGGGGTTTAGTTTTCTTTTAAAATGTTTATAAAGTCATTAATAAGCCTATCGTACTATTGTATGAATTTTTATATGGTAATTAATATGATATTATGACTTTGTTTACATTATGGAGTGGCTGTGAATTAATATAGTCATTTGACACGGTCAATAGTATAAATTATTATCATTGTGAGACATAAACAGTGTCCAGAAAACACATTCAAGTACCAAATTTCACATTTTCATGCCCATGGGATTAATGAGTTTTCTATCTTATTAGCAGAAACTCTTTAATAACACACCACATAAGTGAGGCATAGAAAATACTATCTAAATGTGCTCAGAGGTTCATCACAGTCACTTAATAGAGCAGACATGTTTAGCATTGGTTTCTGGGGTTTCTTACACTTTAGCACAAGTATTATATATAGTATTATATATAGTACTATATACAGTATTCTCTGGGTAGGAGCCAAATGCTTAGATGAGAATAGATCCTCTTAACCAGCATCTTTTCCTTCCTGGCTTTACAAAGACCCAAGAAACCCTCAATTCAGCCTCGCTTTGTACTCAGCCTAGTCCCTGCCTATAAGAGCTGCAAGATGCTGGAGGGTGTCATAAAGGACCCTATGGAGTGTTTTTCTCTTCAGAGATCTTAAAGGAAAATGTAGCTCTTATCTTTATAGTCTTACTGGGTTAAAGGTCAAAATGGGGAAAAAAGCTCTTTAAACTCTCCTGTGAAGAATCAGGAAGAAAGAGAAGTAAGGAGTGGAACAGAATCTTCCACAGAAACATAACATGAAGTAACCTTGGGTACTTGCAGTTAGGCACTAACTTCAAATGTCTGTCTGGAATAGCAGTAATTATGATGACTATTTAAATATGGAAGGAAGAAGAGAGAAATTGACATACTTTTTTACCTTTTCCCAAAGAAAAGGAATCCTTACTTACCGACTTTTAAAGACCTAGAAATCTATTTGGGAAATGTAGATATAAACATATACAATTTCATAATAATAAGATATTAAATGATATTTGAAGATAATAGTAGCAGAGCTATGATTGACAATGTATAGCTAAATACTAGATGCAGTCAAAAGTCACACAGCAAAGAAGGCAATTTTACCTTTCTATCTTAAGCCAGAAGGTTCCATTGGGCAGAAATGGAATGCAGGGGGTGACATTAATGGTAAACCCTTGATGGCTGCAAGCAGAAATGAGGTTAAGCCGATATTTCTGAGAAAATGCATAGAAGAGTTTCAGGCACCACTAAATAAAAATTCCATTTGCATATAAAGCAAAATTAAAGGTGATATGGAGCAGAATGTTAAAAGCAGTGAACCAGTTCAACACATTCTCTGGTCAAAAATGGTCATTCAAAGACAAAACAGTAAAGGAGAACAAGGTGCTTGTGTTTCAGGAATGCACAAGATTGTACATAAGCAGTTGGCACAGACATATAACTAGAGAAATGTCAAGGACACTTTCACTCTGTGTAAACTTTTTGTGCTAGTGTAGGCAGAGGGACTTAAAAAACACTTATATTTTTGTAGTTAGTGTTTAAAAACTTATATCTGCAGGCATTATGGAATGAGAGTAGGTCAGAGAAGAAAATTAATAAAAACTGAATAATCAATGGTGAAAGGAACTGGAAAGGCCATGGTTGAGAGACAGTCAGACCTATCATTTTCTTGGTAAGGAAAGACTGTGTCATGGAGGAGAGTCAGAGACATACTATATACTATTTATGGTTTATCATATTTAGAATTTGGCTTAAGTGAACTATAAACTCTTAGCTATTCCATTGTATTCTGTTTATTCTATCCTGTATGCTTAGCTATTCTCAATTTAGCAGGTGATCTTCTTTATAAAGCCACAAGTTAAAAAACAGTACTGGGTCATTTAGTATCTAGAATGGTCTAAACAGTAAACATATTTCAGAACAGTATCTTGGTGAAGCCAATTTTTGTCATAGAGGTGGCTAGGCAAATCTATACTTCCCTGCCACTGGCAGAAATATTGGGTGGAATACACCACCCAATATGCACATAAAGAGATAGTTAAGCTAATAACTAGGCAAATTTAAGACCTGAGTTAACTACATGTATTAGTTTCCATTGAGGCATCAAACATGTACTGACGTAAAACAACATATACTTATCTTGCAGTTTCTCTAAGAGTCCGTGGATGGTTTGACTCACTTCTCTACTCATGATTTAATTAGGCTAAAATCCAGCTGTCAGTCAAGGCTGTTCTCATTTGAGGCTTGGGGTCCTTTTCCAAGCCTACTGTTATTGGTAAAATTCAGCTCTAGGCAATTATAGGATAAAGGCCCTCCGGCCATGGGGGCTGCCCACAGTCTCTGCCATGCGATTTTCTCTACAACATGGCAGTTTGCAGGTTCAAGGCCAGCAGGTGAGCTTTCTTGCTTGGAATTTTTCACTCAGGCAAGGCCTAAACTGTTTTAAAGGGCTTACACTATTAGGTCAGGCTCACCCGGGAAAATCTTCTCTTTGATGAACTTAAGGCAACTGGATTAGAGATCTTAATTACATCTATAAAATCCCTCCACCTTTGCCATTGTCACATAACCTAATCCTGGGACTGAAATTCTTCGGAGTCACAAGTCCTACCCATACTTAAGAGTAGTAATCTTGGGGTTCATCTTAGAATTCTCCTACCACATTACAATGTTACATACTATTAATGTACAGTGGAATTACAGACAGTTCTGGTAACTTCTTGTAATTCTTTTCCTTCATCTCCATAGAATTACAATGATAGTTCTGTTTCATAAGATGGTAAGGATTAAATAAGATAAGAATTACAAAGAGTTTGCAATGGTGCTTGAACGTAAAATTACATAAATATTTGTTAAAAAACAGAGTGAGTACTAATAAGTATTTGTTAAAAAAAAAAAAGAGTATTTAAAATAGTTACTGGCACATACTAAGCACTCAAGAATGTTAGTTGGTGTTATTTAAAAATATATATATTATTAATTATTGAAATGTAATGTTTAGCCATAAATATTTAGTGGTTTTTGGTTTATATCCTAAGTTGTGGTATAAAAGATAAACATACAGTATGCATTTATCTTCGTAGTAATACTATGATTTACACAAATAAGGTATTTGAAATTAGTGCCATGTATATTCTAAACTGTATACTATCTCAATAACCACATGATAATTAGGAATGGTGTGTTTGAAGAACTGATTAATTTCAGGTAATGATTTTCCAGTACACAAGAGACATGGGCAGTTTTTAGTATAATTAGACTTTGAATGCCAAGGTCATGATCAATAAGAGTTAAAAGACCATTTGAAAAAGCTTTACTTATGGAATTTATACAGACAACCAGATTTTTCTTTAAGAAAAGTCAAACTTCATTGTTAAAAATATCTGACGGCATTGTTTGCTAACATCTCCAATTATTTTAACTTCAATCAGTATTTTATAAGAAAAGAGGACTACCAATAATATTTTTAAGGAAGAGACAAAAAAATTAGTTTTAATTTGACAAGTGTCAATTTAATTAATAATGAGCAAAATGGCATTCTAAATTTGCTTCATATGGCAGTTCAATAACATCTATCGATTTTGTATTATTGGATTGAATATTGTCATTATTATTTCTACATGGCATGCTTTAGAATTTGAATTATGTCACATCACAGAAAATTTTCTTTTCCTTTGTGAAATATGTGCATGAATTGTCTTAAATGCTACCAAATTTCATATTGCTATGGCCAGAATCTTTCTCTCAATATATATTAAATTACATATGTATGTACAAAACATTTCTCTAACACAGACTATAGCTATTAAATTAATTCTTTTTTTATTCATTCAGCCTTTATAGATTACCTTCCACAGAACACTCTGCAGAGCATAATAAACCTGTTATAAGTGATGAGTAAGATTAAAATTTTTTTAATGTTTATTTATTTTTAAGAGAGAGAGACAGAGCGTGAGTGGGGAAGGAGCAGAGAGAGAGGGAGACACAGAATCCAAAGCAGGGTCCAGGCTCTGAGCCGTCAGCACAGAGCCTGACACGGGGCTTGAACCCACAAACCTTGAGATCATGACCTGAGCCGAAGTCAGACGCTTAACCAACATTGGACGCTTAACCAACTGAGCCACCCAGGTGCCCCTATGTGATGAATAAGATTAAAAGGGCCTAGGAGTATGACATTCAGTGCAGTCTTAAATATCATGCTAAAAAGTATGGATGTTGTCCTTTAGAGAGTGGAAAGTTTGACATATCCACATGGTGATCAAATACCTTGGAATCATTTTTGGTTTCTTTCTTTCCCTTACATGATACAACCCTAACTGTATTGGCTCTACCTTGGTGATATATCAGAATCTGCCTTATTTACCATCATAACTGTGACAACCTGAGTACAGGCCATTCATATCTGGATTGAATGTCTCCCAATCAGTTTATTACCTCTACTTTTGCCCACTTTCAATCTGTGTATCCTCTTTGTCTTTTCCTTTTCTAAGGGAAATCATTCTTCTCTAACATTTCTTTGAGACTATGAAGAACTTTTATACCTTCACTGTACCCCAAAAGAGAATTACATATTGCATTTATGTAATAATATTTAAATAATAGGATTTTGGGGGCTTGAGAGTAAAATTCTCCATAATTAAAATTACTTCCTAAATAGGGAATGATCCAGTGGGAGTTACTTATAGAAACTGGTTTGTAAAGGATAATAACTATAGGAAGCAGTGGTAGTCTTCTTTTCTTTTTTAATGTCTTTTTTAATGTTTATTTTTGAGAGAGAGAGATAGAGCACAAGAAGGGGAGGAGCAGAGAGAGAGGGGGACACAGAATCCGAAGCAGGCTCCAGGTTTTGAGCTGTCAGCACAGAGCCCAACACGTGGCTCAAACCCATGAATTATGAGATCATGACCTGAGCCAAAGTAAGATGCTTAACCAACTGAGCCACTCAGGTGCTCAGCAGTGGTAGTCTAATTCATCTTTTTGTGAATTGTGTGGAAAAAATAACTTTTGTAATTCTCACCTTTATTGATATATAATGATCTCATTTTGACTCTACAAGCAGCTTTTCGGAAAGGCTAAAAATATGATTATAGAGGTACTGGAAGTCACAGTGATAAAGTAATTACAACAGTAATTCAATCAGTACCTATTATTAGCTCTAAACAATATTTTCATTTTTTTTCATGTTTCCAATTACCAAATCCCTTCTACTATCAAACTCAGATATATTATTAATATTATTCCCAAAATGTCATTAACTTTAAAATTTGTGAAATAATTATGTATATCTCAAAATAATGTTTGGCAATGAACTTATATTTCATCTTCCCTATAGTTAACCCATTTAGTTTGGTTAAATAATTTAAAGTACAAGTAAAAAGGCCCCTAAATACATTTCCTACAAAAGAAAAATGCCTCACCATCAAGTACCGGTGGATGTTTTTTTCTCTTCCCATTCACAGTGACATACAGCAAAGAAACTGCGCCAGAGGAACAGAACGACACAAGGTGCATCAGTAACACGGGTCATCAAAATAAAGAATAAATCAGGGAGGGGCGCCTGCGTGGCTCAGTTGGTTAAAGCATCTGACTCATGATTTTGGCTCAGGTCATGATCTCACATTTTGGTCAGACCTCTGCCACTTGCAAGTCACTTCACCTCTCTTAAGACGCACGTTCTCCTCTACACAATGGAAGAGTTGAACAATGTTAGATGAAGTCCAACATTTCTTCTAGCACTAAAACTCCATGAGCTTTCATTTAATTCATATGTCAACAAAGGTGGAGTCAACTCATTTTGTGGTATAGTATCCTAAGTTATTAGTCAACAACAATGGGAAAAAATGTACGAGGGAGTCTCAAAGTAAGAAATCGAGTTTTTGTTTCATAAAAATGTGAGTCCCCGGGTAATTCATTTAAAGTTTTTAAGCCTCAGGTTCCATATTTTTAAATGAAACTTTTATACTATGTGATAACTAAACGTATCTTCTTGGCCTTTATTTATTATTATCATTGTCAACACAGTTGGCACCTTCAAGGGTTCTATGAACTACACATTTTACCTCTCCTCCTCAACAGCCCAATTCCCTGTTTCCTGTGTTGTGTTGTCGTTGTCTCAGCAATGTTCTACGCAATTCTACATTGTTCTCAGCAATGTACAATGTTTTGTACACCAAATCAATAAGTATTGAATGTAGTCTGAGTATTACAAGAGTGCGTGGAAATGTTATTTGTGGATAGTAAGGGAAAACATATTTAAAAAAAATTTTTTATGCTTATTTTATTTTTGAGAGAGAGAGAGAGAAAGAGACAGAGTGCAAGCAGGGAGGGGCAGAGACAGAAGGAGACACAGAGTCTCAAGCAGGCTCCAGGCTCCGAGCTGTCAGCACAGAGCCCGACGTGGGGCTCAAACTCAGGAACCTTGAGATCATGACGTAAGCTAAAGTTGGATGCTCAACCAACTGAGCCACCCAGGTGCTCCAAAGCATATTTTTAAATACACAGCAAAAGAACATTAAGAGTTAAGGTAAAAAAACAAACATAAAAAAAATAAAACCCAAGTATCAAATAATGCAGTTATTGTTTTCTGCAATTACAGGTTACTTGGTTTAAAGAATTCCTCCTGGATATTGTTTCAAAGAATCTAAAATTTTCTCAATTTGGAAACCATAAGTATGCCTAACTATATGTTTGAGACTTTCTACACAGGGCACATTGTATCTCTATATACTTCTTAAAAATGATCATTCTTTTCTTTTTAAATGTTTATTTATTTTTGAGAGAGAGAGAGAGAGAGAGAGAGAGAGAGAGAAAATGAGCAGGGGGGGAGGGGCAGAGAGAGAGAGGGAGACAGAATCCCAAACAGGACCCACACTGTCAGTGCAGAGCCTGAGTCAGGGTTCGAATATGAGATAATGATTTGAGCCCAAATCGACAGTGAGATCATGACCTGAGCTGAAATCAAGAGTTGGATTCTTAACTAACTCAGCCACCCAGGAGCCCCTGATCATTTTATTTTCCAATAAGCATTGTTGAAACTGGTTTTCATCGTCTACCTCACATACTGATTTGCGCAATTTAATTTTTTTTTGTAAACACGTTTTGGTTGATGTCTTAAAATCAAAGTATTAAAATATATATTTGTGCACAAATTTTATTCAAAGGTTGAGACCTAAAAGGTGGCTCATTTCCTAACATTTGCAATTTTAATTAACTTTTGGTACAATGACATGTATTCCGTATATCTTGAATGTCTTACTGTGTAGTCTATCCAATCCACATTGAAGTCATTTATAAAACAATTGAAATCACAATACATACTTAAAAATATTGGACTACTTCAAATTTTATTACCTCTTAAATTTGGAGGTGATCGGAGTGTGAGCTCGTGCCTTAGGAGATAATTTAAAATTATTGGAACACTTCACATATTTTTAAAAACCACTTCAGTGGGGGAAATGATGGTGTTTGGAAAATGGCTATGAGGGTATAAAATTATCAGAGAGCTTAAGTGCTTCAGTGTGAAAGTGATCAAGGTTCTTTACTTGCACATCACAAAGCAATGGGAAATTACTGAAGTGCTTCAAGTGGTTCATGTTTCCAGAAGAGTTTTCAGTCTTTCCTCCTCAGAGTGCTTTAAATTTCTGAATGTCTGAATAATTCCAGTCTGTTGTATATATGTATACACACACACACACATACATACATATACATATGGTTCTGATTATCAATTTAGAAGTCAATGTAAATATTGAACTTCTAAGCTACATCTAGGCAAATATGAAGTGATTGGAGATTGTTGATTTCAAGGGGCCAAAATAAATCAATGAAGCCAGGTCTACATTTAAAAATTACAGTGAAAGATTTGGCTATTATTCAGAAAAATGAAGCTGGAGTGGAGAGATTTAGGGTGGGAAGGGAAGAGGAAATAATATTTTTCTTTTGCTTTGCCTCTAGATAATATGAATATCAGTTTCAATTTTTTAAAAAAAAATTAGAATTCAAGTTTATTGTAGATAACTGGGAATTAGGTGTTAAAGAATATCAAAATGCAGACAGTTATTAGCAACTTAATTTGGGATCTGAAAGCTGTGAGAAATCCCATCTGCTTTTTAAAGTTAATGATGAGAAATAATGTAATTCTACAATTGTTAATGCAGAGTTTTAGAATGATTCCAACCACTTTTTTGGCTCCAACTTCTGCTGGGTTAGTTAATACTCAAATACCTTGATTTTAAGGCCATCTATCTAATGCTTTCAGGATTTGTAATCTGATAGGTGGCTAATCAACACAGATTTATTGAACACCTGCAGTGGGCTAAGTACCATACTAGGCACTGCAGATATTATAAAATATACACAGAACAACTGCCCTCATAAGCTTCAGAGTTAGAAAGACTTTAGAAGTTTTACAGGGCAACCTTCCCTTACAGAGAAGAAAACTGAAACCCAGAGAAATAATGCATCTGACTCATTGTCACAGTCCTAGTGTGAGAGGCTGAACAAAAACTGGTCGTTAGTGGTGATACCCTCTCCTCAGACTAACACCATCGAAATCCATTTCAATTTGGTTTTTCTGGCCATTAGTAAATTTTTGAAGTCTGTGAGGTGATGAGGTCAAATGGTTGAAAATGCAGAAGCACAATACTGATAATTACTAGGGATAATTTGACTGCAGTTCTCAGTCAAGAACATTATCAATAAATAATATAAACAAGGTACATCATATGTGATTTAGAGCCATTGCTCTTACCTGAATGTCTGAATATTCACATTCAGGTAATATATATTGGAAATCTAATAAACTAACAATCTAAAAGTCAGGAGAAGTATGAATGTATATTATTACAATAAGAATAAAATTCTGGAAAAAAACCCTCAAAATTTATATCCAAAAACAATATTAAGAAAATTATAGCAAATAAGTAGGAGGTTTGTGATGCTTTCTTAAATAACTTTGGTTAGGATATTATATATTTTTCAGTCAATAGGTATTTATTGGAATGAAAATAGCAATGTAAAGAAATATATCGTACATGTAATTGTATAGTCAATATTACAATTAATAGGTATATATATAGTATATTGTGTATATACATATATACAATATTATTTTGTATATATGCTCTCAAAACTACACAAGTAATGTTAGTTACTCTGAGTTTTAATAAGATAATTCTATTTAGGCTATGACATTTTTGTGTAAAATTTCTTTTTATTAATTATTCTTATCTTGTGAGAATGAATTAAAAGCCAAAAGTCAAAATGTTATGAGTAGGGAAAACATTAAAATAAAGCATAACATTCAAGATAAAGTATATTTGATCAAGACATAATAAAGAGAAGAAATAAAAGAGGGAAGTTTCAGAGAAAAGAGTTTTTTCCTCCACCAGTTCAAACATTTGGATTCCAAGGCAATAGTACAAAAAGGGAGCCAAGAATCATTTGGCTAAATATTTAAAAGTTAACAAACTTTGGGCACCTGGATGGCTCAGTCAGTTGGGTATCCAACTCTTGATTTCAGCTCAGGTCATGATTCCAAGGTTGTGGGATCAAGTCCTGTGTGGAGCTCCATGCTAAGTGTGGAGCCTGCTTAAGATTCTCTGTCTCTTTCTCTCTCTCTCCCTCTCTCCCGCTCATGCACACTCTCACTCTGAGATAAAAAAAGTTAACAACCTTTCTTGATAACATAACTTTATAAAAACACAATTAAAAAGTTAGTGTCAGCACATGGTTTTTAACAATACAAAATCAAAAAAAACATTAAACATAATTTCATTTAATTACTGATTTCCTTTATGTAATAATTGCTTAATAAATGATTTTTCCCAGAAAGTCTCTTACAATGTTTCATTCTATTTTGGAAGACGATTTTTCTGGCCTAATGACTTTTCCAGTCTCATTTTCATTAAATAGTCTACAAATGATATTTCAGTATTATAGAGTAATATGGCATATGCACTCACATGAGAAAAAAGAAATTCATTATTATGTTGGATAGATAGCATGGCACCAAAGTGTACCCAAACAAGGTAAGATAAGTAATAAGCCAGGAAAACACCTTTAGGACAAAATAAAAGCTGAACACCAAAGTACTTCAGACACATAGGAATACTCCCCGCACACAATGTTCTGCTTCACAGAAGATGTCCTCGTAATCCCTGTTGCTCCACATACATAAACAAAGCAAAACATTTGGGATCTATTCAAATCTAGCATGCAATTCAAATTTGTTCTTTGTGAGATGCTCTCTCTAGAAACTGCTGCATCAAACAAATTGAAGAGCATGAATTTGCCTGAAACTGTGAGTCCAAACATCACTTATGCTAAAGCCTACATACACACTAAACAAAAATGTTAAACTTGACAAATATTTCCAACAGTTACACCAAAACTACAAACTCAGGATACAAATTTTTTTTGTAGAATATTATTACCTCAGTTATTTCAAACACACTCATAGAAAAAGACCAGGAGTAATCTTATCTTTAAGCGTAGATGGGATTTTTAGTCATTTGTGATTGTTTCTTTATCATTTTCTATGTTGAGATAGTGCATGCGTTCTATCTTTAAATATGTTGAACAGGGGCATCTGAGGGGCTCAGTTGGTTTTAGCTCAGGTCATGATCTCATGGACTGTGAGATGGAGCCTTGCATCAGGCTCTGTGCTGACAGCATGGAGCCTGCTCAGGACTGTCTCCCTCTCTCTCTGCCCCTCCCCCCACTCACTCTCGCTCTCCAAATAAATGAACTTAAATTAATTAATTAATAAGTTGAACAGGTAAAAAGTCCTATAACAAGCCTCAGAAATATTGATATATGTTGACACAAAGCAATTAATTCATTTTTCTTTTTTTGTATGAATGATCAACTATCTTCAATTCCACAAGATAGTGTTAGGACCCAGGTTACTTTCTAATCCCAAATAGAATCCTATGGGAAGTTTTGTCAACAGTTTTTCTGTAACCTAGATATTCTCTACCTACTTCATTCCATGTGTGTACCGACTAACAAAATGTGGTTGTGTTAAGATTGAAAACAATTTTATTGATTTATTAGGAAGGTAAGAAAAATGCCTCATACACTTGGCTCATTTTAAATACTTAATCCAACAGATATTTATGAGAACAGTTCATTTCCAGGTGTAATGTTCCAGTGATGAAAACCAGAAAATGTGATTCCCTGCTGGTAGTTCATAGTTTTGGAAAAGAGAAAGGTATATATATTATAAATATATGTTCTGTGCATGTGTGTGTGTGTGTGCGCGCGCGTGTGTATAGTATATATTTATAGATAGTTGATATATAGAAGGTATATATACACAAGTATATGCATTCAATATACATGTGTATATGTATATTTGTGTGTACATTCTATGCATATTTACTTTTTAGATAAAGAATAAAACCAATGAAAATATATTTGTATTTGACAGAATTAATCAGGTAATTCATTGCAGTATGATTTTAATATGGGTTCTTGAACTTTGTGAATTTTCTGTATGCTTATAATGGAAGCGAATCTAGTGATGGTGCCCCCAAATCCCCAACAGTAAAAGTGTGATTGGATTTGAGTTTCAGTGCTGACATTTATGAGTCTTGTGACAGTAAACAATTTAGTTCACTTGGCTGAGGCTTCCTTTTCTCATCTGTATGCTACAGATTTATTTCAAGGAATAAATGAGACAATTAAATAAGATTAAATAAATTGATTGGTACAGTGTCTGACATTTAGTAAGTTCTCAATTATAAACCTGTGTGCATAAACATATATATGAAAAAAAATTGAAGTGCAGAAAGTTAAGTAAAATGGCTTATAGTCACACAGCTAAAAACTGATAAAGACTACGAATCCAAAGTCCATGTCATTTCCACTCCCAATATTTTTTTAATGTTTATTTTTATTTATTTTGAGAAAGAGAGAGAGAGAGAAGATGAGCAGGGGAGGAACAAGACAGAGAAAGACAGAGAGAATCCCAAGTAGGTTCCCCACCGTCAACACACAGCCTGACACAGGGCTTGATCCCATGAACTGTGAAATCAACTGAGTCGAAATCAAGAGTAGGACACTTAATCGACTGAGGCAGCCAGGCTCTCCAGAACTCCCAAACTTTTAAGAATAGAGTCACCATGACTCTTCCCGGATTCCATGGGATATTAAACAGTACTATTTACCTACTATGGGTCAGGTATTAGTCTATGTTTTTTATTTAGGATTTATTAATTATCTGTAATCAAGATTTGATCTTGAAATGGAAGTTCATGTTATCAATATTATCTCTTTTTATTAATATGGTTAAAATTTTTAATGATTCTGGTGTGCAAATAATAGAGTCAAGAAATTTACTTTTCTATGCAGACTCTAGAATGAAAACGTGTGGGAACTTTCTGACACTCATTCAAATGAAAATATGTATAATATCCTGGAAACAAAATAGCAACTTATCAAATATCTTGAAAGTGATTTTGTACTTTACACTGCCGGTGGCTAAATCCCAGTCATCCCATCTGACCAAAGGCAAAGAAATATTATTACTTTAGTGTACAGTAACATGTCTGTCAATTAGGAATGCCTGCAAGTCAATACCATTAACTGAGTACCCACTTTGCACAAAATACTAAACATCACTACATAGCCATGAAATTACCAGAGGAGCCAAAGAGCCAGACTGTAATAAAGGTGTCATTTGATATTTGTGCTGTTTGATATTGTTTGGCAAAGTTAGTTTACTGTTAACTCTCATATTTTTAAATCAATTATATGCCTACAAAAGTATCTGTAAGACAAGTCAGAATAACTTCACTAAGCTACCCATACCAAGGGAAAAATCCAATAGTCATGCCTTTACTACTGTAATCTACCATCTATCTCCTGTTGGCGGCACATCCTAAAGAAAAACGCAATCATGTCATTCCTTTGCTTTAAACCACTCAAGGGGTCTTTATAATCTACACCATTCTTTCTAAAGAAAGTGGTCCAAGAGACATGTTCTGTCTCGGAATCCCCAGAGTTTTAGGTTAAAACCTAATTCCTGCCCACTCATAGGAGCAGAATTCCTGAGGTTGCTGCCTATAATCTGTATTTTTATAAAGCACCTCACATGATTGTTTTGCACGGGAAAATGTCTTTGCTCCTGGAAGCACAGGATCATGCTGATGATACCTGGCATGATTTACAGAAATCCCGATAATGAGGTCCTTATTTGCCTTTTGCAGCCTCATTTCCCAACGCCTTCTTTGCTGGTTATTAAGTGATTGTCCCTTAGTTCCAAATCCACTTTTCTTTGACCTGTTTCATGATACTGGCATTGGACCCTGTAAACATTTCTCACTGGTCAACTGTTGCGTTGTGAGGCATTATAAGTAGAGGATGTTGGAGGGGCATTGTAAAGCCATTATCAAGGGTGAGTCCCTTTACAGTTCTGAGTGCTATTTTTCTAGGCTGCTTACTGACTTCTATGGCAAGGTTACCAGAGGTATGGCCCATAGTGTTCCCATTCCGACACGTTTTGCCACAATCCAGGAGGTAGCTTCCTGCTTTCCTACTGTTTGGTGGCACTCTAGTGGCCTGTCTCATCGAGTGGGCAGCAGTCACACCCTCCCCCTGAGGTATGAATCTTACCCTTGGGGAAGCCATTTTCCAAATTTGTTCTTGCCTCGAGTTCTTTCTGCAGACTAAAGGAGTAGCTACTCTTTACATTTGTTGTCCCTACATTCTTTGGAATTCTCTTTTGTCTGTTTAGTAAACTTCAAGTTTTTGTATAACCTTCTTTCTGGATGCTCTCTGGCCCATTCTTGTTTTACAGTTTCTTCCAGTTTCTTTGAAGATTGCCTTTCTTAGTATCATCAGCAGCATTGATCTTCCATAATCAAAATTGTTTATTTAATTCTCTGCCACTGTCCTTAGTCTTTGAAACCCAAAGACCAGTATTCTATCATTTAGGTGTCTAACTCACAGAACACATACTAGGTACATAATACAAAATTTGCTCCTTAAATAGCTTTTTCTTCTCGTTCTCCTCTTTCCCCTTCTCCTCCTCCCCCCCTCCCCCTTCTTCTTTTTAATTTCTATTTTAAAGGGGGAAGTTTTGAGGGTCTATAATTTGGGGTGAGTGTTGAATAGACATACTTAGGGATGAATGAGCTTTCTGTCTTGTCTAAATCCATACAGCAACGTGCTTTGTAGACAAGGAATCTAGCACACTATAGTGATTTCTGTAACATTGAACACTGAGCTGTTAGGAATTGGACCAATGCCAGAATACATTTTTGATTGACCATTGACAATTAAACACCCATCAACTGGTAATGACAACTCCTAGTCACTTGTGACACAGACTAGGCAGAAAGGCTATGATCTAGATGGGAAAGGAATTTGATTTCATGACTCATCCTTGGAATCATGCACTGCCTCAAAATGTTGAATGACTGGAGCCCTCAATGAAAAGAAAGCTGCAAAATATAGGATTATTTATGAGAAATGTATGCATTCTATGGTAAAGATATAATGTGCTATTTGATTTATGTATGTATACTTTTGGTGAGCATTAAACATTTTCTCAGTTATTCCAGTTTTCAAAAGTTGCAAAACAGTTGCATGATGTACAGACAGAAACTTGGCATCCAAAAGGAACACATTTTTCACATAGTTGCTCTTCAACAGTTGATTTTAAAATGTTAATAATAAATTTATTTAACATTTAACTGTTATCCCATTCACAAAATGAATATAATGGCAAGGATTATTTTCAGAACACAACCATTAGGAAATCTGTCCTGCATATGGAATAAGTTCAAGTTTGGCTTCCGAAGCAAGTAAAATGCAGTTGATTTCAATACATTTTTGATACTCCTCCAGCACTAATAATATGTAGCAACCACATCTTTTCTGACTCAGAATATATGACTTATCAAAGAATTTCTGAACCTTTGGGTTTTCAGTCTTCTTATTCAAGAACTTATTCAAGTTCTCAACTAAGAAAAGCAATCTGACAATCAATAGAAGTGCATTTGTCCTAATATAAGCTACGGGCAAGAACATGGTGTCATGGTATGGGGATATACTCTGGATAGAACACCTATATAACTTACCTCTAAATTATGGGTATTTCATATGGTAAAAAACAAAAAACAAAAAACAAAAAAAACAGGCTTAAATAACCAAAGGGTATAGATTTCTAAAAATTTTCTCTTCTCATAGCATTTATCTTCTAATTTTGTGACATACATACTTACGTAAAATGCCATTTTATTACTGTATACAATATTTGTTGTGCATCTCAGGAAACTTGCAATTATATATGGGAAAAAGTACATTTTTTTTTCCTTATATATACATCACTGAATCCTTGGGAATTGAGTTTTACCCTCGAGGCCAAAATGTTTGTTTTCAATTATTTCATTTGGATTAAGTTATAAGTGTTTTTTTTTTTTCTGCTACATATTGCAACTAAATTATATTATTTGCAAATGAACAAAGGAAAATAACTGTATACGTCTATTTTAACTGGTACAAAGAAGAGAGAGATGTGGAGCCGATGTTATTCATTGTTTAAACAAATTTGTTAATCTACTAGATTTTTGTAAAAAATGTTCAAGAGTACTCCATATTATAAGACAGATCAAAAACTCTAAAATTATACATATTCCACAAACATTTATTAGGTGCCTATTAACACCACAAATCATGTACCTTTTATATCATTTAGTTTACTCCTCAAAACTGTGAGGTTTATAAAATATTTTTATATTTTACAAAATATAAAATGTTTTATGTTTACAAAATACAATTACAAAATAAGATTACAAAATTAGATTCAAAGAGGCAAGATTAGTAAGATTCTAATTAGTAAGATTCCAAAATAACTTGTGGGGTAAGGAAAAAAGTACATGCCATGTGAAATATTAAACAGCAGTTGCCATAGAATCTCTTGTTAAGGAAAGGGTTTAGTAGTGTAATACAGAGTTAGGTAAAATCAAACATATACCATTGGAATGATGCCTGATTTGATATCTGGTACAAGTTTACCTCTTCAGTTTTTCCTGTGGGTGAAACTGAATTACTGTAATAAAATTTGCACTCCTTACCTTTTTGCAGCACAGCGCGGTGGTTAAAAGCTTGGAGTCAGACTGCCTGGGTTAGATTACTAGGTCTGGAATTTACAAACTGTATAAATTTGGGCATGCTATTTACACATTTTGCTTCTCAGTTTTATTATTTGCTAAATGGAAATATAAGTATTACCTATCTTCCAGTTTTATTGTGTGGATTAAATAGTATCTTACAGATCTTACTTGACTTAAAATGGGGTTACATGCCAAAAAACCCATCATTACTTGAAAATATTGCAAGTCAAGAATGCTTTTAATATATCTAACCTCCTGAGCATCATGGCTTAGCCTAGCTTGCCTTAAACATGGTCGGAACACTTACATTAGCCTACAGTTGGGTAAAATGTTGGGGCGCCTGGGTGGCGCAGTAGGTTGAGCGTCCGACTTCAGCCAGGTCACGATCTCGCGGTCCGGGAGTTCGAGCCCCGCGTCAGGCTCTGGGCTGATGGCTCAGAGCCTGGAGCCTGTTTCCGATTCTGTGTCTCCCTCTCTCTCTGCCCCTCCCCCGTTCATGCTCTGTCTCTCTCTGTCCCAAAAATAAATAAAGGTTGAAAAAAAAAAAAATGTTGACTATGTCATGTAATTTATTAAATACCGTACTGACCTTGAAAAACAGAATGGTTGTTTGAGAACAGACTGGTTACAAGTATATCAGTTGTTTACCCTTGTGATTACTGTCTGTCTGTCTGTCTGGGAGCTTCTGCTTATTACTGATGCCCAGCATCATGCAATGGAGTATCTTACGCACATTGCTAGCCTAGGAAAAGATCCAAATTCAAAATTCAAAGTGTGGTTTCCGCTGAGTTTGTATTGCTTTCACACCGTAGGTCATAAACCATTGTAAGTCAGAGACCATCTGTACGTGGCATATATTCATGACTGGCTCTTAAGCTTCAACTGTTTTTTTAAATGACTAAATATTATGATTAATAGTTTAGTCTTTATCAGATAGCTTAATTACAAACACGTGCATATAATTGTCACACGTTCCTTTTACGTGATTTTTTTTATTAGGTTCTTTTTAGTTTTCGAAATAAATTCTACTTTTTTTCCAATGTGTTTTGCTTAGCATTCTAAAGGCACTTTATCTACTCAACAATTCTCTAAACAGGTTTAGCTGATAAACAAATGAATGCATGCTAATGGCTTCTGATTGTTTTCCAGTGTCAATTAATGCTGTAATACAAATCATTTTAATGATGCAAAATTCTCCAATGTTATGAAAAAAAGTTGCTCTGCTTAGGTATTTGCAGCATGACTATCATCATTCTAAAAGCAGATTATAAAAATGCCTAGTAATTTCTATTATGATCTACATATGATGATTTGCAAGGCACTTCAATTGGTGCAACATTAAAACTGACTTTATTTTGCATTTTGAAGAGTTGCAAGGGCAAGGGTTGTAAACATACACAAATAAGGATTATATTATGATTTGACACATGTGCTTGACATGCCTCCATATACTAGAACTTACCTTTCAAAATGTAGAACTAGGTTGTGAGAGATGTCAAAATTACAGGACCTAACAGCTCTTATCTCTAGACATGTCATGGTCAGCCATCATTAAAGTTCCCTGATCTTGCCCACAACAATGTGGAAATCTAAACATAGAGGTCTCACTGCCAATCATTATTTAAGGTGCGTTGTTGCCTTTGGAGCGGTCACCATAGCAATAGAAGTGAATTCATTAAAAGTATTATAGCTCCCTAATACACTTGAAAAAATTATGGGCTCTAGGCAGCAGGAAACCCAAGTTGTCCATTTAGTTTCATCTGTTTCAAATGAAGCCACAGAATATCTTCTGTAATTACCTGTCTCATTATAGAATGTCATAAGATTCAGCTTTTTTTCCCTAAGAAAAGATGTTTAAAAACATATTTCCAAAGCAAGCTCTGAGTATGTTTTCATATTGTTGGAAGAAAGATGAGGCAGAATTTCAGGAACAAATATATGGATAAACTTTATGTAAGAATTTTGTACATCAAAAAAACGACTCTGAAATTGTTTACCTACTAAAATGACTGAAGTTCTAATCTCTCCAAAGTAGTGTTAGCATAGAAGTTGTATTATGTTTACTTTACATTAAATTTACATGATTATATATTTTCTCGCCATTAGTCTCTCGCTTTTTTTCTATTCCTTTCTTTTCTCCTTTTACTTTATCTGTAAATGATCACACATAATATTCATGAAATATTTCTATTTATTGTTTTTCTTGAATACAGTTTCTCCCTTGTTTTTAACAAGTGCAAGTAAGATTCACTTCTCCATGATAATGCCAACTAAAATTTATAACATAATGCATAGTCAGTAAAGTATTTTTTAATTAATCATGATAGTGATGATGATGATGATGATTGATGATGATGATGGTATTTAGTTAGAACACTTGACTCCTATTTTTCTTTCTATTTATTATCACTATTTATCTATTTATCTATTTATTCTATCTAACCTATTTACTATCAATTATCACACTTATTATCACCAATAAGTGTTCTTATATATAGACAATGTCACACACTCCTGATTTCCAGTTGAGCATCTTCTATCTAGTCTCCTTAACATCTACCTAAGTATAGCAACCCCTTATTGTGAATATCTGCATCGAAGATACTTTGTATGTCTGTAATCCTTGTAACATCTTGTAAGCTAGGTATTTGTTATCATCCAACATTGACAAGAGCAGCTGAAATTCAGAGAAGAAAGGTGACATGTCCATGGTCACCCAATTAAGATGTGACAGATCCACAATATGAACTCTGGTTTCTCCTTCAACTGTGTGACACAGCATTTATGAAAATTGAGTCCTGTTTTTTTTTTTTTTTAATTTTTTTTTTCAACGTTTATTTATTTTTGGGACAGAGAGAGACAGAGCATGAACGGGGGAGGGGCAGAGAGAGAGGGAGACACAGAATCGGAAGCAGGCTCCAGGCTCCGAGCCGTCAGCCCAGAGCCCGACGCGGGGCTCGAACTCCCGGACCGCGAGATCGTGACCTGGCTGAAGTCAGACGCTTAACCGACTGCGCCACCCAGGCGCCCCGAGTCCTGTTTTTAGGTTCAAAAAAAGTGGATGTAGCCTCCTTACTGAATGAGCAAACTTGGGCAAGTTGTTTAACTTTTTTGAATCTGAATCTCCTCCTCTATCTAAATATAACATTAATCTTGGCCTAATGTCCAGCAATTGATGCTACAGAATGTAATTTTCTTTATTACCATTTTTTCCTTTCTCCCTCATTTTTACTTTTCCCCCCTCCTGTCATCTTCCTTCTCTGTCATGGAAGGGTAAAATAACTGTCCACGTTCAATTTCTGGCTCCATTTTGTTACAACCTATGTGATGTTGGGGGCATTACTCTGCCATCTGAACCAGTTTTCCTAGATCACAAACAAGGGACGCCCAGGAAGAGTATGTACCATGGTTAGTATACTGGAGGCACTCGATAAATGTTGATTCTCTCCTTTCATCTTTGCTTTTTAAAATATGAACTTCTACGTAAATGTCAGGTCTTATTATTATTAGGAACCGAAAGGGTGTCATCAATTTACATTTAATTTGATATCCAGAGAGACCTAGAAAAGGGCATTTAAATGTGTTCTAACATTTCAAGTGCTGTTTGCTGACGCGGTGCCATGGTGTTTGCTGATTATTTGGAAAACAACACTTCTCTGTTCTCTAGACAGGGGAAAAAAAATTCTCTTTCTACTCATAACTGACCCTTGAAGGTGTCTATTGGACACCAATGTCTCATATATTATTTGAGCATTGGTCTTTTCCAAATACTCTTGCAATGCTGAGATTTTATTATTCTCAGATTGAAATTTGCTCCTTTCTCTTGGTGTTAATTTCTTTTGTCGTAACTATGGAAATCGTGAGATCTGGTTCTCCTTGTTAAATTAGCTAATTTAATATTTACTCAGTAGCCTCTCCTGACCACTATTCCAGTCCCTTTCCATCACTCCACAGTGGCCCCCAAATCAAAACTTTGTTTATTACTTATTCCTTCCTTGCCAACTCTCCTTCAGCCTGCATTTTCCTTCTTTACCGGGCCTGTTTTCCTCACAATTTCCCCTTTTCCTTTGTCTCCCTTATTTTCTCTTTCTGGTGTCCTCTGCCTTCAGCTTCTCTGACATCCTTTTTTTTTTTTCTTTTCTTTTCTTTCTTGCCATTTCTTCCTGGCTGTGATCTAATCTCCCCTCTTCAAAATCAAAAATGACTATTTTTCACAAGGTACAAAGAAGGTGGGTTCAAGGAGGTGCGTAGGATGTCTGTAAAGAACATAAATGTTTATATAACAAAATATATGGCAAAAGAGGGATTCTGGCTTGGAAGTGCTTCGTGTGGGTAGTTAGAATTTTCTGTGGTGGATATATTTGAAACATTCCATTCCCAATGCTAACGAGTGGAGGTTTGAAGTGTGTCCAGTAAATGAAAGCATGTCTGAGGAGACCTTAGAGAAATCATAACCTTGCTAGGAGGTAGTGCAAAATTAATTCTGCATTTTTAGTGCGTTTCAGTTCCTCGTCTGGGATTCCATTGTTATGTCACTCCTGTCACTTGATGACTATGGCTTACTGATGTTATCTTCCCGTGTTTCATTGTTAGTTGCATGGAATGTATTTAACTGTTCATGCTGCTGTCTGTTTTCTGGTGTTCCACTTGCCTTTCAAGTCTTTATTTTTTCCTGCTTGTTCAAGATGAATTTGTAATATTTTTCTAGAGGTGAGTTACAACTTGTGAAGTTCAAACACATGATGTTGACATCTCTTTTTGTCGAGTGTCAAATTTTTGTGGATATTTCCCTTAGATGTTTTTGAAAGCAAAATTTATGAATGTATAAATAGGTAACTGAATCAAGATACTGCTTTAATAAATTTTCTGCTAGATTATTACAAAATATTTGTTTCATTTCTCAATATATATAAACATGTACTTCTGTGAAATGATTCTAAAGCTTGTAATTTATATGAAATTGTAATAAAATTTCACATATATCATCTTTAGCTTCACATAAACTCTGTGAAGTAGGTAAAGCAGATATTGTCCTTGTTACTTATAGATGAGATAAGGGGTTTTAGAAGTTTTATGACATTCTCAAGGTTACATGGCTAGGAAGGGGTCGAGACTGGAATACTTCAGTGTACTGTTTATTCATAATTCATTATTCTTTCCAGAAATTTAAAAACCACTGATATAAATATGTATAAAATGTTATCTGTCTTAATGACTTTGGATAAAAATCATTCACATTTTCTGTCATTGTTATCATAATAGCTACAATTTGTCAGCCACCAGACTTATATTATTTCTCGTTTTTACAAGAGAACTATAAGCCACGTCTAATTAGTCCCAGATTATAAATGAGAAAGATGATGTCCAAGGATTTTAATAACATGTCCAAAGTTATTATTTCAGGAACTAGTTTTGCATTTTAATTTATTGAGTGTTCATCATTTCTTCTGCTTTATACAATATAATTTCTAAATAATTTCTTTAGTCCCACTTTGTTTTACAGTTAGGAAATATTTTATGACTGTTATCTGGTTAAAAGGAAAACCAGTGAGAAGGAAAGAAAAACCAATGAGCTGCAATATAGCAGTAGCAGAACTTTGAGGTAGTAATGTCCTCTCTGAACCCTTTTGTCTAACACTGACTTATCAGTGACTTAGATACATGTGTAGTGGTCAGCCTCTCAGTGACCACTGAGGCCAGCTTCAGACTGAGATACAAAATAATCAGAATATCTTGCACAAACGTATGCATATACGCACTCATATACTGCTCAAGTGTAATGAATTTCAATGATATCAACTGTATTTGTTTTCTACTGCTATGGAACAAACTGCCACAACGTCAGTAGTGTGAAACAATACAAGCTCTGCCCTGGATTTCCACCAAAGAAATCAGTGTCATCCCGGGTTGTTTTTCTTTCAGGACCTGAGGTTGTCTTGCAAGCTCATGCGGTTCCTCCTTTTCAGTGGTAGGACTGGGGTCCCCGTTTTCTTGCTGGTTGTCAACAGGGTCCCTCTCAGTCACTCAAGACCACTGGCATTGTTTTGCCACGTGATTCTCTCTTGGACTCTCCTAGTATGGCAGCTCACTTCTTCAAGCCCCAGGAGGAGAATGTCTCACTCTAGTCTGCTAAGACAGAATTGTCTGTAATGTAGCACAATTACAAAGTGACTATCCCAATACCTTTGCCTTAAAATGTAACGTAATTGAGAGGACCTATCCAACCATTTTGCCATACTCTCTTACCTACAACCAAGTTACAATTCAACTCACACTCAAGGAGAGGAGTTTCTAAAAGGACATGACTCGTTGGGTCATGGAAATATTGAAACATTCATCTTAGAATTTTGTTTAACATACCAACTCACAAAGCAGAATTTACTAAAAGGAGCAAACACGTCCCACTTTCTCTTTCCTCGTAAGCTGATAGGAAAATGACATATGATTACAGAGAATCTAACATCAGGCACCTGTTCACAACAAGCACTGAGAAGAATCAAGTTTTTCCTCATCCATCTATGGCAAATAGATGATGTGCGTTTGCTCACTATTGTCTGTTGAAAATTATATCTTGCATTGTCTTTTGCTGTTTCTCATCTACTTGCAGCCTGATAGATTTCTGATGCTGTGAATTCATTGAAACAAGTAATAATTAGAGGCAATTAAGTTGCATATATTTTTTTTAAATATGAGAATATATAAAAGTTTATCAACTATAGAGAATTTAAAATATATTTACCATTTCTTTTCAATTTGTATGTATAATAAGAGCACAGGGGAGTTTTAAAATGTTCTCAAACATTACCTATGTAGTTTTTTTTTTTCCTGCAAATGTTTTTAGCTTTAATGAAGACTAAAATAGGATAACGTTGAACAATAATGTTCCCGAGAAAACACAATTTCGCAACTGGTAGGTTATAAGGGTTTCCACTCAGTGAGAACCCAAGAGTCAGAGTCTAAGATTTACTAACAGTGAATCCGTGTCTTACGAGGGAAGCCTTATTTGCAGCTCAGTACTCTCTATTGGCTGAAGACATGAGTGGCTGTAATATGGATGATGATTTATCACATAACAGTAAGATTTTCCTATTGTAGCATTTAAATTAGTCATGTAACAGGGAGGATCTTTTCTGTTCTTATTCATTCAAAGGCATTTATTCGAGTTGTATCTTTCCTTCTCACGTCAAAGAAAACATTAGACATGATTAGCTGCAGGTATCTGTGCTTCATGATATCCAAGCAAAGTCCTTTTCATATTTCATCTTATAATTGTATTTGCAACTTAATGTTTGAAGTGTCAGTCTTTGTAAAATTAGCTCATCTTGTTATGATCTGGAGCTTTGATGTGAGTGAAAGGCTTCAATTGCAATGCGGAGTCACATCTGAGAGTAAACTGCATAGACAAAGAGACTTACAAGGCTAGTAAATCAAATACTCTGAGCTGTCTATGTGGATTATGAGATAGTATTTGCATAACTTTGAAGTATTTATACTGATGAAATTACAATAATTAAAATCATTGCTGTGTCAATTGCTAGATGCCACAAGGCATAGCAATTACTAGCATGCAAATCAGACTTTGTGTAAGCATTTTAAAGAATAATTACCTTATTTGATTCAGATGTGCCTGAAAGGCATTAGGAATCATTTGAGCTATTTTGCCTTCAACAATTTTAAGGCTCGTAGATAATGTTGTTGTTATTATCAATTATTTACTTTTGTATATCACTTTTCCTTATTTTGGTTGAAACTAAATGCCACAGATAAAATAAAAACACACAACTTTGCTGTAACTAGGAACAATTTACAATATCAGTTCAATCTGCATCTTTCTTAAGCAAACATTTTTCTTTCTAATGGGCTTGACTCTGTTATGTCATCAGTTTCATGCTAAATGGCTAATATGTACTCAATGTGTATGTTCACACAATTTAAGATCACAGTTGTGAATTGCAGGAACATACCAGAGTAAAAAATCCACACGTAATAGTTTGTGAAATATTCTCTCAAATATATCTGTCACAGGATACGAAAAGGTGGTCACTTGGCCAGCTGAGAATTTTAGGTCTTCACATTGCAAAGGTTTTACTTTCTAAATTTAGCACCAAACTTGAAAGAACACATTGAAATCAGAGCTGACGTATTGCAGTATGTGATAATGTAGAAACCATGAAGTACTTCCCCCAAGACTTTAAATAAAGTGGCAGCTAATACAGGTTTATTCCATATGATGTTTCTTTAACAGCATACCAAGTCTTGATCCATTTTTGACCTACGGGGTTAGTAATATGAATATAAAGGTTTTTTAAAAGCATGCATCATGCAGAAAAATTCAGTTATACATGACCGAATAGAGGCAGTAATTTTTATGAGGATTATTGCCCAAACTGTTTTCCTTTTGGAGGCTTGATCAATTTGCTCAAGTCTCTTAATAAATAGTTTCACTAAATAGGTAGCTTATGGGTTATTACTATGAAAAATTCAGGGAGTTTTATGATAAAAGCTTTGCTGTTTTTAACATCTATTAGTTTGGTTTGTTGTCTGGAAACTCCGGAAAATATACCAGATTTTGTTTTGACTTCTCTTTCCTGTTGAGTGACTGTGAGTAATCTATTTGACTCTTTCCATGTATTTTAAACTGTAGTTTCATTATTTTAAATAAAGCTTTCAGTAGATTTGTTCCTTTCAATTCTTTTCTATCTAATAAAGATACTTAGAAAAAAAGTTCCACTGATGACTCCTAATTACATTGGTTTATAGCAACATTTTATGCGACTTAGTTAGAGGGCCTGTTACAACCCATAGTAAAGTAAAAAATGTTCCTTTGTTCCCTGTGGCAAAATAAATTGATCATTAATATACACACTGAGCAGAAAGTTGGGCAACATGAACACTTTTAGCATTACAATGCATTTGAATAATAGTGTCATTATCGTAAGTTCTCTCCTTAACAAAAGATATATGTGCCCGACCAAAATGGATCATAGTTCTCTAGAACACATCGAGTCAGGATTTGCAAAACAATCTAAATTCTTTTAAAGTAATTTTCCAAAGCTTCTGCAGAAAGCCTCACCAAAAATTAGCACTGACCAAATTATACTCCAATTTTGTCTTGGTATACTAAGAAAAGGAAGTGGCCACTTATACATGGGTTATCTTATTTCATTTTTTAACATAGTTTGCATTCAGGACATGTGCTTATTAGCATATGCTTTCTGCTGACATGCTTATATTTATGCAATATTCTTAATGTTTACAGAATAGCATAATACTACAAAGCCGAGCATACAATGCAGTATAGACTTCATATGGTCCAAAGCAATGACTCAAAACAAGCTTAATCATAGAATGCCCCGGAGAATTTCTTCCCTAGGGTTGCAGAATCAGAACCTCAGAGAGGTCAGCCTTGGACTCGACATTATGAAGTTCTCCAGAGATGCTTATGCATAGTCAGGTTTGGGCTTCAAATATTGGGTTTCAATGTCCATGGAGAACACCTGGAGCTATAGATGTGTCCCAGACACCATCAATTGGGTGAGCAATTGGTACTTAAAAGTTTGTTAACCATGTATTTATTTTTCTTTCTTAAAGCAAATACATTTTACCTGTTTTGTATATAGCCTCAGTACAAAGTTCGCTGTGAAAAAAATTTATAGCCAAAACGTATTTGTTTTGGGGGTGCCTGGGTAGCTCAGTCGGTTAAGCATCCTACTTCGGCTCAGGTCGTGATCTCGTGGTTCACAAGTTTGAGCCCCATGCCAGACTCAGTGCTGACAGCTCAGAGACTGGAGCCTATTTCTTATTCTGTGTCACCCTCTTTCTCTGCCCCTCCCTGTTCATGCTCTGTCTCCCTCTCTTTCTCTCAAAAATAAACATGTATAAATATATATATATATATATTTATATATAGTGCTTTTTTAAGTAGATGTAACTTTTGACAAATATTTATGTCTCTAATAAGATCTCTTTTCCTCATAAATATATAGGAATGGGTGGGTCTCTTCTTAACATGATAATAACGAAGTATATGTCAGAAAACAAAATTTGCCATCATGTATAATGGTGAAATAGCAGAATTTCCAAGAAACCACACAAAATAGTTTACTATCTACATTTTTTTTTAATACTGTTTTGAGGTGCTACTTAATACAGTGGAGGAATACAGAAAGGAAGAAAAGTACTAAAAGGTGTCAAGTATCTCAAAATCCATCTGTATCTTCAAACTAATGCTAATGAAAAACAAACTAATTTTGCTAATAGTGTCTGTAAAGACTGAAGTTTATGTGGAAAAATAAAGCTATAAGAATAAGAAAATTATAAAAAAGAAAGAAATGATCACATGATTGCAAATGACAGAAAACAAGGCCTAACAAATAGAGACATATGTTATGAAGTTTTATTCACAAAATTTATGTTACACTGGTACTGCCATTCATAGATGAAAGAGTCCAGAAATTAAGCAATGTATGTATTAGAATATGGTATAAATAGCATTTCACATTAGTAGGAAAATATGGTATTAAAAATGTATTGAGGGAATTCTGCTTCGGGTAACGTATGGTCGTAGGGACCAGAAAAACTGTCCTGCCTGAGAAAAATTAAAAAAAAAAACAGATAATATACATAAATACAATGGTTTTCAGACACTGAATATAGGACAACATAGTACAGTGACCACTGAGACAGGACTGGCAATTAAAACAAGCCCTAAAAGTTTCCCAGTTTACTGCCTGGAGAGAAATTCCAGAACACAGTGCAGTAAGGATCACCAAGATAGAATTCAGCCATCTCCTTAAATTATGGAGATAGAATTGGGAGTACAGAGAAGTCACAGATTACCAGAGAGGAAAGAATTGCACAGAAAAAGAACTCCAGACATCTGCAAGGGGATCCACCTCAAACCTTCATGTAATTACTGATTGGATTGGTGCATACATGTGAGAAAACTATCCAAGGCTGGGAAACAAACAAACAAACAAACAAAAGCAACAAGGAAACAATCCCCATAATTCATGAGAGTCAGGAGATTTGTATTATCACCAGCCAGAGTGGAAAACCTTGTAATTCATGGGACATCAGATAGAGTACTTAAAAAGATATTTTCTCACTAGTGGAGCACAATTAGTCTTGAACCACAGACGATCTGGTCTTGCACATTGAAGCTTAAAAAGCAAAGCCCAGGGGCGCCTGGGTGGCTCAGTCAGTTGGGCATCTGACTTCGGCTCTGGTCATGATCTCACCGTTCGTGGGTTCAAGCCCCGTGTGGGGTTCTGTGCAGGCAGCTCAGAGCCTGGAGCCTGCTTCCGATTCTGTGTCTCACTCTTTCTCTGCCCCTCTCCTGTTCATGCTCTGTCTCTGTCTCAAAAATAAATAAACATTAAAAAAAAAAAGCAAAGCCCAAACGGATCAAGTTATTTCTAAGTAATTTAACTGCATTCTAGAGCAATGCCCAAGAATATTTATAGAAATACAAAAAACAAAACAAAACAAAACAAAAAACCAGTCCAGCATTCAGCAATATGACATTAAAAATGCCTGACATTTAACCAGGGACGCTTGGGTGGCTCAGTCAGATAAGTGTCCAACTTTTGATTTTGGCTAAGGTCATGATCTCATGGTTCATGGGTTGAGCCCCACGTTGGGCTCTGCACTGGCAGTGCGGAGCCTGCTTGGTATTCTCTCTCTCTCTCTCTCTCTCTCTCTCTGCCCCTCCCATACTTGTGCTTTCCCCCAATCCCAAAATAAATAAATAAACTTTTTAAAAAATGCCTGACATTTAACCAAAGATTATTAGAGAAAGAAGAAATACAATCCACAATAAAGAAAAATCTTAATCCATAACTACACTGTGAAAAATGATAAAGATTATATAATTAGTAGAAAAGGATAAAACAATTATAACTATATTCCATATGCTCAAGAAAGTAGAGAAGGATTTGAGTAGGTTATTTCAAGACATAGAAGATACAAAACATATACTATAGATCTAAACACAGGAATTAAGAACCCCAGAATGGTAAATATGTGCATAAATATAACATTTCTTTTTTTTTCTTTTAAAATATTTTTGTAGGTTAATCAACCATTTTATTTATTTATTTTTTCAAATCTTTCCTTATTTGTTTTTGAGAGAGAGACAGAGACAGAGAAACAGAGAGACAAAGAATCCCAAGCAGGCTCTGCGCTGTCAGCACAGAATTCAATGCAGGCTTTGAAACCACGAACCATGAGATCATGTCCTGAGCCGAAATCAAGAGTCGGATGCTCAACTGACTGAGCCAGCCAGGTGCCCCTAATCAGCTATTTTAAACCAAAATAACAGTTATGAAGTTTGAGATTTTTAACATATTAGGACTAAAATGTATATTAACAATAATACAAAGGCCAGGAAGGGGATAGTTGAAGATCACTCTCCTGAGAAAACTTCCATGTATATCACACAGAAGGAAAGGAAAGGTTGCTCTCTTCCTACTCTGAGTTACACTCCTCATTGAAGCTTATAAGCATGACTGCTTATTTTCCATGATTTCTTAAGATTCCTTTCTAAATTCTGGCTGAAATCTCTCTCTTGATAAGGCTCAGACATTAGTTCCCCCGGCACAGACCTGGAGAACCTATGTTGTCGTTGTGGTTTGATCTCACAATGCCATTTTCCCCTCGGGTTACCCATGCCCACCTATTCCCCCTTCATTCATCCCAAATTTCTCATGTAAATCACCCTTGAAAAATGAATCTGACCACCCGTCCATCAGATACACGCGAATGAATTCCAGCTAAGTCTGAGATGGGTTTCCAATTACAAAAAACTAACAGTGGAGCTGAGCCAACGAGGGAAGTGATTTTTATTTAGAGAACAGAGACGTTTTAATTCAGTACCAAATTATGAAGGCTGTATATGCACTTTCCTTTTGTCCTTTTATAATGAACTATTGAGAAACTTGCAGTGAAAATTAACCTGGTGTCCATGATCACTTTTGTTTTCTTGCTCTGGCTACTGTAACCTTAGAGGAACAGAATATTCTTTCAATTGCCCAGAAGATTGAAATAGAATCCCACATCACGAAGGAAGGACTCTGAAATAACTACTGCACATTGTAAATTTGATAAGCATTGTTCAAGTCAGCTTTTCTCCTATGAACTTCCCAACCTGTGCTCTGGTTTTCCATTTTAACAGAGACATATCCTGACATACTTTTAAGCAGAGAGAGTGTGACAGACCTGTGAATAATCTGAGATCAGTCCTCAGTTCCTGTTGTTTCTCCAACACCACAATTTAAGAGCTGCCCTTTGTTGCTTGGATAAAGGGAAAGGGAAAGAATGACATCGAAACTCAGTGGAGAGTCTCCCTTGATACAAATTTATTCCTGAAATTTAACATTTTACAGAAGATATCTACTTTAATTTTTAAATAAATCAAATAGTAAAATGGATGTGGTAAGCAAGAGAGGGCTATTTAAATGAATAAAATAGAATGTAAAAAGAGAGTACAATTAAATAAGTAACAAAAACAATGTATAATAGGCTTAATAATACAATACAGTGAATTACTTGTGGAAAAGTCAAATAATAAGTATTCAGAGAACACAGGAAATAAAAAGATAATTAATGGAAAAAATCCTCTATTGATAGAGGATGATCATGGAAACCTAACCTATAAATAATGACTCTTTTCAAAGAAGGAAATAGAACAAATATAATAGAATGTATAATAAAAAGTATTTTAGTTTGTTTTAAGTATTAAGACCATTTACTCAGACTTGTGATTTGGGAAAAATTATTGAAAGGAAATCCACTCTTATATTTCTTGAAAAAAATTTCTAGGATTCCAAAAATAAAGAAAACAATATAACTTTTATAAATATCCAAATAGAAATAAATAACTTTTAAAGGAAACATATCAGAGACATAAAGAAATTAAAAATGAAAAAAATTGCATGAGTCAAACTTCCATTAAAAGGGCAAAAATAGCAATATTAATTGTCTCAAGTACTTTTTTGTAAAAAGATGGCTGAAACAAATCAATTATTAGATAATATAGAAATAATAGAGAATTTAAAGTATAAGGCATAAAGGGAATATTTTTATCTTACTAAAATATTCAATCACAGTGAGAAAAGGGGTGTCCTATATTATTCATGATAAGTCACCTGCTATAACAAACCATTTCAGTGGTTTAACACAATAAATCTCTTTAATGTGGCACTTCAATGCATGTTCTGGGAGTTCCTTATTCTGGAAAATAGTCTGTTACAATTTAGTTGCTCTCTTATTTTCTAGAGCCTCACCATTCCCCATGGAAATTTCAGAATATGGACAATGCACAAGTGAAGGGACACTGTAAGGAATTATGAAAGGGAGAGCAGTCCTAAATTGGCAAAGATCATTTCTGTACACATTCCATTGGCCAGAGCCTCATTATACGACCACACTAAAACAGGAGAGAGTGGAAACTATATTAAGCACTGTTGTAGGAACAAAAGGAGAAAACTGATATTAGTAGAATCAGTGAGCACTAGGGTTCTTTGTTTCAAGTACTAAACACTTACGTGTCAAAAATAACATGGGGCGCCTGGCTGGCTCAGTCGGTTAAGCCTCTGACTTCAGCTCAGGTCACGATCTCACGTCCGTGAGTTCGAGCCCCGCGTCAGGCTCTGGGCCAATGGCTCAGAGCCTGGTGCCTGCTTCCAATTCTGTGTCTCCCTCTCTCTCTGCCCCTCCCCCGTTCATGCTCTGTCTGTCTCTGTCTCAAAAATAAATAAATGTTAAAAAAAAAATAACAATAAAAACTAAATACTAAGGGCAAGAAAAAATTTATAGGAAACTTGAAGTATTATAACATTTTAATATATAATTATGCTAGAAGAGAAGTTAAAAATAAAGAAAATTATAAACAATGAAATTAAAATTCTAGATATGGCAGCTATAGACTAGGCTGTCTTTATTTATTTATTTATTTATTTATTTATTTATTTATATTTTTATTTTTTTATTTATTTTAGAGAAAGAGTGCAAGTGGGGGACAGGGGCAGAGGGAGAGCAAGAGTGAGAGAGAGAGAGAGAGGGACAGAAAGAAAGTCTTAAGGATGCTCCATGCTCAGAGCAGAGCACAATTGTAGGACTCAGTCCCACGACCCTGGGATCATGACCTGAGCCGAAATCAATAGTTGGATGCTCAACCAAGTGAGTCACCCAGGCGCCCCTAACCTGCCCTCTGAAATATGTAGGAAATATTTACAAAAATAAGTAGATATTTTTCAATGAAGAAAACTTCACTGGACGATACTAACACTAAGTTGGTTATAAATTGACTTTATATAAATTTTCTTTACATAATTTGTTCAATTCATGACAGTGCCTTGTGTGACTATCCATGGATATAACCACACAGACATGGATCTAAAAGAAACCTTAGAATATTAACGTGGAATCAGGAATGGACTGAGAAATGACAGCCAATTTAAAAATTTACATCAAGATCACATCAGAAATCTATGAAAAATGGAGCATTACTAAATGAACATTGCATGGTGGTTTATTAGTAATTTGAGGAAAATTGAAATCTCTTCAGACAATTGCATTTAAATAAGTTCAGTTTGATGGACTCAACATAAAAAATCAAATTTTTGAATAAAAATGGAGTATTTAAAATCAGGGTAGGAGAAATATATTCCAAGTTTTTTTTTTTTTAAATAAAATAAAGAAATGTCAAGAGGATCATGTGATTTGTGTATGATTATTAATTTGTTTTTTAAATTTTATTTTTAATTTTTTAATGTTAACTTATTTTTGAGAGAGAGAGAGAGAGCATGAGTGGGGAGGGGCAGAGAAAGAGGAAGACAGAGAATGTCAAGCGGGCTCCAGACTCTGAGCTGTCAGCACAGAGCCTCATGCGGGGTTTGAACCCATGAACTGTGAGATTATGACCTGAGCCAGCATCGTACGCTTAACTGACTGAGCAACCCGGGCGTCCCCATGATTATTAATTTATGAGTGAAATGTAAGTCTATGGCAGGGCAATCCAGCAAATATGTGTGCAGAAAATAATACCACATTATATAGACTGACGTTAACTGTCTGACATTAACCGACTGAACCACCCAGGCGCCCCAGAAGGTATATAACTAACATTGATATAGTTATGTCAAACCCAGTGGTTTTGAATTTTGATTGATAGTGATAGTATGAATTTATGATACACTTATCTTAAAAAATACATATTTCCCAACTCTATCCTTTGGAAAATCCTAGAGAACATAACCAAGTAAGTATCACTAAAAACATGATTTCATGCCCAAATTGTGGTCTCTAATTACTATTTCCCACTTAAGAGAAATTTCTTTTTGGATAAATGGCTGACTTCTAGGTTGACATAGGAATTGTACAAGATGTTAAGGTCGAGATCAAAGGATCTATTAAAGACTGAAAGAATCATATCAAAAGCACTCAGAAGCTAACTGGGATAGGTTTCCACTAGTCACATCTGGGGCAACTAGAGCTTTAATAAACATAATAACTGTAATGGATTGAAGACAGTCTAATAGGCTTAAATATATCAGTCCATAATAACACTAAAATAAATTTTTAAAGAGTATAATCAGTGGGCACTATTGTTAGAGAAACAACCTCTTATTTTGAAAGTGATAAATAGAGGAAGCAAAGCAAATACTTTTCCCCATTCCTATAAGAACTATACTCAGAGGAACCAAACAGGTGACAAAGGGAAGTTGTACTTTTTTATATGTTGTTCCAGATAACACATGGTGAAAGAATAATTAGACTATTGTCATTTTGCAACCCTAACGGATTAATGCATCTATGCAATGACTGTCAATGAGAAGAAACAGCCAGAGAAAAATTATTGCATATTACATCTGTAGGCATATATTGTCTAGTTGTCTCTCATTTGATGACTCTAAAAACCACTGATGTTTCCTTTTGATTCTTTTCTGCTTGCTCCTCATACTTTCTCTATTTTATAGTGGGATATTCCAGGGCTCTATCTTTGGATTCCCTATATAGACTTATTCCAGCTCATGGCTTTGGATACCATTTATATATATGTATATAGTCAAGTCCTCATGACTCAGAAAGTTACTTCATTTGGAACACGGGTTGTTGCAGATGTAATTAGTTAGGTTAGGATGAAGTCATACTGGAGTAGGATGGGCTCGTAATTCAACATGACTGGTTTCCTTATTAAGAAGATTACCATGTGAAGTTAGAGGGATACAGGGAGATTGCCATGTGACCGGGAGGCAGAGACTGTGGTTATGCTACCATAAACCAAGGAATGCCCAAAACCAGAAGCTGGAAGAAGCAAAGAAGGATCCCATAGAATCATTGGAGTGGCCCAGTTGACACCTTGATTTCAGACTTCTAGCCTCCACAGCTTTGGAGAACAAATTTCTTTTTTTTTTTTTTCAAGCAACCTAAGGTGTGCAACTTTGTCACAGCTGTCCTAGGAAAACAACCCAACAAATTCCTGATTTTCCACCTTACCTAAACCTGCTCCTCTCTCAGTCTTCCCCAACTTAGTGACTCCTCCTCCCTTTGTCTGGATGTTTGGGGCCAAAGCCTAGAACTCATCTTTGACTCCTTCTATCTCACATTCTCCACATTTGAACCACCAACAAATCTTATGACCTTTAAAATATACCCAGAATTTGACCACTTTATACAACCTCTTTTTCCCTCACTCAGTTCCAGGTCACTATTGTCACTCATCTGGATTATTGAAACACTTTTCTTTTCTTTTTTTTTTTTTTAATTTTTTTTTAACGTTTATTTATTTTTGAGACAGAAAGAGACAGAGCATGAACAGGGGAGGGGCAGAGAGAGAGGGAGACACAGAATCTGAAACAGGCTCCAGGCTCTGAGCTGTCAGCACAGAGCCCGACGCGGGGCTCGAACTCACGGACCGTGAGATCATGACATGAACGGAAGTCGGTTGCTTAACCGACCAAGCCACCCAGGCGCCCCTTGAAACACTTTTCTAATTGGTCTACCACCATCTTTCACCCTCTGCTGTGGATTCTAAATGCATCAGCCTGAATGGCTGTTACAGAAAAAGGTAGAGTGTGTCTCTAATCAATCAAGATCCTATAGTGGCTTTCCAAATTAGATGGAATTAAAGCTAAAGTCCTTAATATGGTCAAGCTGAACCTTTATGATCTATTTTTTATCTCCTCATCTCTCAAATCTCTTTGACCTTACCTCCTACCAACTTTACCCCCATTCCAAACACATGTCACAGAGCCTATTTGTTTGCTGTTATCAATGTCTAAAATATCCTACAGATATCCTATAATTCACTCCCTCTGTTTCAGTATGATTCTATCAATATGATTCGATATGATTTTATCACTGAGATCTTCCCTGACCTCCTTATTTACTGTTGTAACAACCTCAATCTTTATCCTCTTATGCTTTATTTTTTTCATAGTACTTATCTCCAACTTGCACAATATAAAATTATTTGTTTGTTTATTATTTGTCTTCTCCTACTAAAATGTATACTCCATTAAAACACATTTTAATTCTTTATTCACTGATGTATCTAAGCCTTAAAAAAAATAAAAGTCTAGAACATATTAGGTATTTCATAGACACTTGTATAAATTAATGATTCCATGGGAGGAATATTATCAATTTGAGCAAACAAGCTATTTTAAAAGACTAACTATATTTAATATATTCTTGTGACATATTTTAACTCTAGATGACATATTTCTTCATTAAAATATGTCTATCCAGACCAGTTTTGGGAGGGGGGGCACCTGGTTGGCACAGTCAGTACAGCATGCGACTCTTGATCTCGGTGGTGCAAGTTTGAGCACCACACTGGGTGTAGATATCATTAAAAAAAATTAAGAATAGAGGCACCTGCATGGCTCAGTCAGTTAAGCATCCAACTCTTGATTTCGGTTCAGGTCACAATCTCATGGTTCTTGAGATCGAGCCCCACGTTGGGCTCCGTGCTAACAATGTGGAGCCTACTTGGGATTCTCTCTTCCTCTCTCTCTGCCACTGCCCACCCCCCACCTCTCTCTCTCTCAAAATAAATTAAAAAAAAACTTTAAAAAGTTAAAATGTTAAAAAAATAAAAAAATAAATCAAAATTTTAAAAGACTAGTTTTTAGAATTAAACAGTGTAGTTTACTTTCTTAGAGTTATACAACTGCATTTTTTAGTGATGTGAAAATGGTTAGAGGGAAATTCATTCCAATTGGAGTTAGGAAGCCAGGAGAGGGGAGCTCTCCTACACGACCACTCAGTGGCAGCTTGCATAGGTCAGCAGGGTGAAGGAAGACCATCACAGTAAGCCCACAACAGTAAGCTGCCCTTGCCTATAGCCAATGACAGGCTGCCGCTACTTTGAACTCATTGCTGTTCTCCAATGAGCTCTTGTTCAAAACCACTCCTCCCAGCTTCCCCCTTTCTTCTTTAAAAGGATGTCTTCCTTTGTTTTCTGGACTTGCCTGTTGTTTTGCCATAGTTTGCGTGTTTGGAATTGTCATTTTGCTGCTCTTCCTGTATATACTCATTTGCTGCTTGATAAACATTATCAATTAATTTTTAAAGTTGACAGTAATAAGATTCAACTATTTCACTGAATTTTATGATTGTGAGATTTACGCCAGAGTATTTGTCAAAGAATGCTCCCCAAAGTAATTAAATTTCCTTTTGTCTAAAATAATCCATTAGAAATACATATGATTATTATCAATGATAATACTTTTACTTTTACTCATGTATTTTCTTTGTATAAATTGTAGTACACAATAGAAACCTAAACAACAATGACCCATCAACTCACAAATAATCTGTTAATTTAAAATTTGATATTTCTGTTCAGAGAGCTTAATATTTCTGGCCATGGAAGAATACTAAATAATAATATCTGATTTCCAACAACTTTGCATTCTCATGAAATGTTGAGTTTTCATGCAGAGTAGATGTCTATTGTATTTTACTGCCAAAATAACATGCTTCAGATAGTAAAACAGCAGGGGAATACTGACTGAGCTATTAATAAAACACACCAGCTTTTAGCTGGCAAAGCAGCCTTCTTTTCATCAAACATGTCTCAGCCTTTAATAAAGAAACTCAAATGGTGTAGGTGAAAAATTACTTTTCTCACCCGGTCATCTGTCTGTCATGTATTATTCAGGTCACCAATGTTTGTCCTGAACTGTATCATTCTGTAGTTGTGTCAGGTCTGAGATATGTTCAGTGTAATTCCATCAGACTTCGTGAAGTTGATTAGAACAGATCACCTTTCGGCATGGGTACAAGTTATCTCAGCAGATTGAGTGAAAAAGACTTATTTATCTTTGCCTTATAATAAAGAAAGAGATGAGCAAATTTATCCATTAACTTGAAAAGAGTCACATATTTGGTGTGAAAACAAACTATAGTCAGTAATTCTATTGAAAATACCAGAGCGCGTGGATGTTTCTTCAGGGGAAAAAAGCTTATGCTGGAATCAACACTTAATAGCATGGAATACTTAGCCAAAGCACATGCATTTTATTATAGTCCTTAAAGTGGTAAATGTCTGTCCCGCAACAACATGATAGAATGTAAAAAAATATGCCAGATCTTTGATGGCTTCCATTGGCTTTTACTCAGCACTTTTTCTGCAAAATAACTTGTACTTTGATTTTACAGAAAATAATCTTCAAAGTTTATCTAATCATTATACTAGTATGCCATCATGGAATCATCAACTATTTTATTACAGGCATTCTAAAATATTTAGCAAGTCAATAGGTTGTAAAAAGGTTTGTACTAAAAAAAAAAAAAAAGGTATGTGAGTTACGTGTTAAAGAAACATAAGATTATGTCTGACATGACCCGCAGTCCTCAGGTTCCTCATCTGACCAATAAATTATTAGGGACTCATGGATCCCTCAGGTGGGGAGCGAGTAGAGTGATACGTACTGACCGTGCAATGGGACTAGTTCTACCTTTAAATTTGAACTTTGTTACTTACTAGATTCATGGTTTCAGACATGTTTCCAAAAATGAAAATAAAATTAGAGACTATAAGATATCGTATCTAGCACATAGTAATATGTACATACATATATATGTACACACATACACTGACACACTCATACATACATAATGCTTAAGCATTGCGTCATCCTCAAATGATTTAAGATAGCACAAAGTAGAAATCAGTTTATATTCTTTATTCTCACATATCCCAATTGCTGACTTTAAGAACATTTTGAAATATTTTTTGGAAATATAGGACATTGTCACTAAAGGTGAGCCAGGAGGTTTAGTAATTTTCCAAAAAAGTGTGAATTGCTATATATAAAAAGCAAAAATACATGTTGTGAAATCTCCTGGGAATTATTTGATTGTCCCTTTTTCATATACTTTATCTATAGTTGCCACTAGATGCTCTGGAAAACAAAGTTAATTTCTCCTAAGTTGTTTTTCATTCCCTGCTGTCTAGAACGTGTTTTGAAATAGAAAACTTAGAAACTGCCTTAACTCTTCTACATCACTGTTATATATTTTGCTGTAACTTGTTTGTGTAAAAAGAAGAATACTCACCTTTTTCCCACTCTGTAAGCCAATAAATTTCCTTTTGCTAGATGCAACAACTTCAAGCAACAAGTATTTATTAAGCTTCCAGGATGTGGCCAATTTTTGCTGGGCCGTGGAGCATATTTAACAGGTATAGTCTTTGTACTCACAGAGAAAAATGCACTTTTGAGTAGATGAACAGGAAGCCTTACATGTAAGGAGCATGCTGACCACCATACAGGACAAGTCTAAACCAAGTGCTAGTACCTCTTGGAGCAAATTTAAGCCTCTACAGAAATTCTGAGACAGGAAAACACCGAACAGTATTAGTTTTGTGTCAAATATTTAGATTTAAAGAGAGGAACTGAAAAGACAAACTAAACTGATTATCATCTTACTTTATATTTTAAGACCTTACATATTTTTAAATTGTTCGAGATCATCAACGTGGAGGCTGCTTTTAGGCAACGGGCTTGAGCAATCGGATGTAGAAAGGACCCACAGCAACCACCTGGCTGAATCCAGACAGGCCCATCAGGCAAAACACCTCAAAATATCCAGAGGCCCTAACTGAAACCAATGGGCTACTTACAACCAGGCACAGTTGCCAAAAAATGAAAAATTCCATACCTCCTCACCTTCCCTTTTTATTTATTTATTTATTTATTTATTTATTTATTTATGTTTTTTTTTAATTTTGTTTTTTTTCAACGTTTATTTATTTTTTTTGGGACAGAGAGAGACAGAGCATGAACGGGGGAGGGGCAGAGAGAGAGGGAGACACAGAATCGGAAACAGGCTCCAGGCTCTGAGCCATCAGCCCAGAGCCCGACGCGGGGCTCAAACTCAGGGACCGCGAGATCGTGACCTGGCTGAAGTCGGACGCTTAACCGACTGCGCCACCCAGGCGCCCCATCCTTCCCTTTTTAAAAACAGCCTCCTCCCACTGCCTCATGGGAGACAGCCTCTCCTGTGCCATCCTGCCCACCCCTCCCTTGCGGTGTATTCGGTAAACTTCCATCTCCCTTGTTCTGCCTTGGGTGAGTCCTTTCACTGCCCACACGACTGGCTTCTACCCCATCATCACCACATTTGGGGGCCCCCACATTATATAGACTAAGTTGTCTGTGTGAATTATTCTATGCAACCCTTTTGTTCATGGTGATCTAAACAGGCATCCAGATCACACTTCCATTGTACATGTCTGGGGTCACCTTTAAGATTAAGGGGAATAATCTCTTTGAAGGGTAGACACACGAGCTAAATTTCTCCGATCAGAGTCCACCTCAGAACCTGTGTTCCCTTCGTGAGAGAAAATAAATCCTACATCTCTTCACTGATTTAACCAAAGAAGCAGCAGCTTTTCCTTTCCTGATGGCCACGAACGCTATCAGCTTGAGGATGAAAAAGACCTCGGGAGGAAGAGGTAAGAGAATGCCAGAGGAATCATCCCAAACTTCCTTACTTCCTGACTTTTCACAAAAGCCAACACATCGCTCAATCCGGTTTAGAGTAGTATGTGCTCTTATGTGTTGCCTGAAGTGCTTTTCAAAAATAGATTAGCATATATTTTTTAAAAAATAGAACAAATTCTTGGAGTGCCTGGGTGGCTCAGTCAGTTAAGTGTCTGATTCTTGATTTTGGCTCAGGTCATGGTCTCACTGCCATGAGATCAATCTCCACATTGGGCTCCATGCCCAGCACGTGCCATGCTTAAGACTCTCTCTCTTTCCCTCTCCCTCTACTCCCCCCCTGCACTCTCTTGTGCTCAAAAAAGAAAATAATAAAATAAAATTCTTTAAAATATAAATAAAAATAAAAATAGAACAAATTCTAACTATTATTATTTATTCTTCTTAAAGAATCAACCCAATTATTATAGAATTTAAAGTTTATTTAAGTCTGGAAATTAAACTACTAAGAACATATGATAGAATATATATCAATTAAGACCACTAAAACTTCCCCAAATACCAAAATTAGACAGGGATGATATCTGAAAGCAATTACATGTAAGAGAATCTATATCACTATGAGTTATAAAAAATAAACAGCTATCTAAAAAGTATAAGAGAAGCATAGGTTACCAGTGTCTGTTGGTGGTAAAGAGTATACGTTGTGGACTCAGTTTAAATGCCAGTTCAGTCACCTGCTAGCAGTGTGATGTTGGGAAACTCATTTAACCTGTTTGGGTCTCAGTTCCTCATCTATAATAGGCAACTAATAATAGCACCTATTTAAATGGCTTTGTTGAAAATGAAACAGCCATAACTAACATAGTGTACTCTCCATAAGTGTTATAACAAGCAATCAAATAAACATTACATTCACAAAAATTTTAAAAAGCATGATTAAACATTTGTCTGAATTTTAAAATGCCACACCAATCATTTTGCAGGGCATTTTGAACAATTAAGAAACCATACAATTTTTGAAAGCTTGGGAAATACACAATATAGGTCTAAATAATGCATCATTAAAGAAGAAATTACAAAGGAAAGAAGAAAATACTTGATTACATGATAATGAAATTAAAACAGCTAGGATGCAGGTAAAACTATGCTGTGAGATATATTACTTTATTTATTTATTTATTTATTTATTTATTTATTTATTTATTTATTTTAAGTTTCATTTGTTTTGTAATCTTTACTATGCCCAACATGGGGCTCAAACCCAGGACCCCAAGATCAAGAGTTGTATGCTTTTCTGACTGAGCCAGCCAGGCAACTCTGAGATATATAACTTTAAATGTATATAATAAGAAAAGAATAAAGGTTAAAATCAGTGATCTATGCTTCTTAAATGGAGTTAGTAAGAGGACAGTAAAATCATACCAAACTAGGATAAAGTAAATATTAAAGACAAGATTAGAAGGATATACTATGTTCATTAATTAAACAACCAGCAGTGTAAAAATATCAACTTATTCAAACTTATCTGCATAGTCAATGCAATCCTTCATCAAAAGCTATTTGTGTATGTGTGTGTGTATGCGTGTGTGAATTAACAAGCTGATTCTACAATATATATGAAAAGGCAAAGGAATAAGCATAACTTGAAATGAGAAGTATAATACTCAAAGATTTCTTCGACCAGATATCAACACTCATGAAAAGGATACACTTATGTGGAACTGACACAAGAAAAAATACTAAACCAGTGGCATATGAGTGGAACTCCAGAAACAAAGGCAAAAATATATGAACTCCTTATTTAATACAATGCTGAAACTGCAGTGTTGATAGGAAGGAAATCTCTTTCTTTTTTTTTTTAATGTTTATTTATTTTTGAGACAGAGAGAGACAGAGCATGAACAGTGGAGGGGCAGAGAGAGAGGGAGACACAGAATCTGAAACGGGCTCCAGGCTCTGAGCTGTCAGCACAGAGCCCGACGCGGGGCTCGAACTCACGGACCGTGAGATCACGACCTGAGCCGAAGTTGGAAGCTTAACCAACTGAGCCACCCAGGCGCCCCGGAAGTCTCGTTCTGATAAACAGTGCTGAGGCAACTGAATATACATCCCTCTGCAAAGAGGCTCTTACCTCATGCCATATACAAAACTCAGCTTCCTTGGTTTGTAGCTCTATATGTAAAGGCAAAATAATAAAGCTTCTAGAACACAATACAAAAGATTATGTTCATAGCCTTTGGGTGAAAAAATATCTTTTAAGTGGGAGAAAATTTAGAAGCCATAAAATAAAAGATTTTAAATTGAATGGACGTTAAAGCTTCTCTTCATCAAAAGGCACCATTAAGAATTGAAAAATCATTCCACAGTGACAGAAAAAAAAACCTCAAAATGTATAATGGCAAAAGCTTATGTATCTCTAATACATAAAGAAGGAGAAATCAATAATAAAGAGACAGAAAGCTCATTGGAAAAAGTGGACAAGAGTGTTGAAGTGTTGAATGAGTATTTTGCAAAAGAGAGTGTCCACATGGACAATACACACACAGTTCAAACTCAGTGGTACTTGAGAAATATACAAATTAAAATCACAATGAGAAACCAATGCTAATATAGCAGAATAGCTAAAATTGAAAGACTATCAATGCTAAATATTGACTAGATGTAGAAAAATGGAAGCTGTCTGCTTTAGGACTAAGTATCTGTGACTTTGGAATACTGTTGGGCATTATCTACCAAAGCTCTTGAGGAAATCATTTTCTTGTGATCTAGTTCTAGTTGGTCATGCGTCTCCCAATGAAGCAGAAAAATCAGTGTCTTTCCTAAGCTTAAATGTACAAATTTGTCATGTTGCCAATTGAACATAAACAAGCAAAGAAGACCATTCTATGCTCATGTTTGGAATAAAACATAGAAAATATCATACTGTAACCACACACACACACACACACACACACACACACACACACACACAAGATAGCTTAGCATCCCCCTCTTCTACCTAATGTAAGTGACTGCTTTTCTTTTACCTATGAAAGCTTGCTTTCATCCATACATGTCCTAGATAAAAATTAAAATAAGCAATCACCAAATTGTCCTTGCTTTTTGACAATATCCAATTCATAATTGGTCTTGGCTTCCTTAAATGTGCCTTAGAATCAACCAGCACATTCCCAAACCCTTCACAAAGTCTCATCCAAATCTTTTTGCTGAGATGTTTCACCTTCCTTTGGAGTGCTATCTCCCTTGCTACATATGATCTAAAAAAATACCTTTTGAACTACAGGTGCTCTGGTGGCTTTTGGTTGGTGAGCTTTAACAAGACATAGCACTGATTTGTTCAGTCAATCCTCAATTGTATTTTTTTTTAATATTTAACTTTTAGTTTGAGTTATTGTTTCCGATGTTTTTATTTTGAAAAAAAAACTCAAATCTATGTAAAAGTTGCAAGAACAATTGAATGAAGACTATGCTCACCAACTGAATTCACCAATTCCAAACATTTTGCCGTATTTACAGTATTAAACATCAACTAAGCCCTCATCTTATTTGCATTTGATAATGTTGAGCGCTCCTTCAATTCTTAAAACCCTCTATTTTCTTGACCCCTTTTTCACAGGATTTTTATGGCTATTCTTCTATGTCTCATCCTACACTTTGTTGTCAGCTTCGAGAGGCACAACTTTGTCTCTTCATCTGTTACCTGCAGGGGGTCATTAAAGGTTCATCCTAAACCCTTTCTTTTCCTGACTCCATGATCTGATTTTTAGTTTCTTAGTTTCAATCAACATTTATAGTCAGAAAAGTTTCAAATTTATATCTCTTCCTTTTCTATTTTTAGAGCCGTATACATGACTTCCAACCTTATATGTCTTTTAGAAATATCAAAGCTATGTCAAACTCAATAGGCATAAAACCAAACCCTTGATCTTCACCACCCATTTCTTGTCCTTGGTCATTGTTATCTACCACAGGGACCAGCGCTGTCATTCTTGCACTTAGAAAGGCCATTGACACCTTTCCTATTGATCCCTCTCTTATAAATCTGATAGATCTTTCCCACTGCCAAATACCAGCTTACTCTGTCTATCATGGTCTCCTTTGTTTTGGCCACCATCATCTCTTGCGTGGAACTACTGCAATAGGTTGCTAATTTGTCTACATGTGTTTTCTTTGGACACTTCCAACCCGTTAACTAAAATACAAAGGGAATAAACTTAAAGATTAAAAAAACCCAAACCCTGATCATTTCATACCTCTGCTTGGTCTAAAAGAGGATGCCATAATAAAGACAGAACTCTGTAATAGCATTTATAGGCTGTAATCTCCATCTTCAGATTGAACGACCCTTTTCCATTCCATTCTCTGTACACTCACCTCCTTAGGCTCCTCTGGGTTCCTTTTCTTAGGTTCCTTTCCCTATTTTTTCATAGCTCATCTCTTCACCAAGGTACTTCCTACTCTTTTTTCATATCCCATGGCAATGGTCACTTCCAGGATGCCTATGTATGTAACAAATCACCCCATTTTATGTTTTTTGAGATACTATGTATCTCAGTTCTGCATCACTCATCACAACTGAATTTCATATCAATAAGGAATACGCACACCTACAAATCCAAACCAAATGAAGAAGCAACAACAATAGGAGTTTATTTGTCTCATAGACTAATGAGTCTGGAGCAAGGCCTTTCTGACCTCTCACATTACAACATCTGGTGGGCGTAGACTTTATTTTCACACCTGTCACTACAAAGTCTCATAATACATGTTGTACACCCATCCACATTTCACATTTATATTCCAGGCAAAAGCAGAAGTGGGAAGTTACATGCCAGTGGATTCTGCTTCTTTGTATTAGAAAAGCAAAGCTTTTTCCTAGAAATTCCTAGCAGACTCCCCCTTAGATTGAGTTGGTCAGAATTCTGTTATAATTCTACCGCTTACTGTGGTGGGAGCTGGGAAACAACAACGCAGAAAGATGTTGGAAGGACTAACAGAATTATCTTGTGGATTTATATTATTTTGTAAAATGTTTGTTTTTGAGAGAGAAAGAGAGAGAAAAAGTGATCAGGGGAGGGGCAGAGAGAGAGGGGGACAGAGGATCCCAAGTGGGCTCGGTGCTGACAGACAACCCAACGTGAGTCTTGAATTCATGAACTGTGAGATCATGATCTGAGTCGAAGCTTAACCAACTGAGCCACCCAGGGCCCCATGGATTTATATTATTTATGAAGTTATTTCATTGATATTTGCCTATCCCACTAGAAAAGAGTTTAAGCTCCTTCAGAGCAGGACCATTTGCATTTCACTTGTACCAAGTAGTCGATTGATACAAATTGAATATAAAGTGAAAAAGTTTTTATTTATAATTTGAATTAGTAAAAAAAAAAATGCCTGCGTTGGTCAAGGAGGGAATACCCGGGGTATCTAGCATCCATTCTAATGTCTTATAGTTTCAAAGCCTTTTTTCAGACAGAACAAGGGATAACACTGGAGCTTTTAGCTCAAATTCTCAGCTGCATGTGCTGCTTGCATATGTGAGTTCAGTATAAAGTTTTAGTTTTAATCTTATGGAAAAATTTAAAAGACTAATTTTAAGGAATTAATGTTTTCAGTGTTTTCAATGACGATTTCAAGCTTTAGGTTTTGGTATTGTCTGATGAAGGCAAGTAATGCATCTTTGGAGACTACATGTGCACACAAGTTCCTGAAAGGGAAAAATTAATTTTAGTTACTGATATGTGCATAAGAGCAAAAGAAATGGGTCACACAAATAAGCTTTCGGGTATATTTTCTATCAATATTGCAAAGGGCATAATGGGGGAATCCTTATAATTACGGTCTATTATACATAGTTACATTGTAACAACTTTTCTAAACATAATTGACTTCAGTTTATAAATCTAACATGAAGTTGAGATACATGCATATAATTGAATGTAACACAGAAATTAAAAATACACATATATGCACTGATATGAAAATAAGTGTCATAGGGGCTCCTGGTTGGCTCAGTTGGTTAAGTGTCCAACTCTTGATTTCGGTTCAGGTCATGATCTCATTTCGTGAGTTTGAGCCCCACATCAGGCTCTCTGCTGTCAGCACAGAGTCTGCTTGGGTCCTCTGTCCCCATCTCTCTCTGCCCCTCCCTCGCTTGTTCTCTCTATATCTCAAAATAAGTAAACTTAAAAAAAAAAAGAAAATAAGTATCATAAATTAATAAATTTAAAAAAAGAAAATTGGAGAACAATGGCCGAAAGCCTGTTGGAGATAATATATTTTTAAAAATGAGCAAAGGAAAAAAATGAAAGTAGATGAAATCATTGTACTTTTAGGAAATAAAACAAACACCCATTTACACAAGGCATTACCAGTCATTTTTCTGTTAATATTCTGATAATAAATATGTTAGGCTTTGTGGACCATAATGTCTCTGTTCCTACTACTCAAATCTGAAAACATGGAGGCAGTGCTTGTCTTTGCCATAGACAAGACACAGATGGATAGGTCTGTGTGGCAATAAAACTTAATTTGCAAAAACAGTCACAGAGAGGATTTGTATGGTATCAGAGCCCCCTGATTTATCCAAAGAGAAACGATTGGTCAGTTAGTAAATTGGTTAAAATATACCAAATGAAACAAAATGAGAAACTGTGTTCATTGTAAAGGCAAGAATAAAAGGGAAACTTGAACTGCTGGCATCCAAACTCAAAACATTTGTGACACAGAATAAAAGACTCTTCATTTTCATTATGTTTTGACTCAGAATTTCTAGCTCCTAGATTTTATGCTAAGGAAATAAGTCACAGCTTTCTGTATCTAAAGCTTATTAAATTAATTAATTATTTATTTATTTAATTAATTAATTTTTATGGATTCTGCATTTGACAAAATGGAAGAGAGAAAAGAATGAAAGTAAAACATGATTGATTTAGAAACTTATTTGGGAGGTTTTTTGGAGGTATTTTCCAAAAATTCTGTGTACATTTGGAAATTTTATTCCTAATATATTAACAGCAAAAAGTCTTTTTTTTTTTTTTTTTTTTTGAGAAAGAGAGAGAGAACCCAAGTTGGGGAGGGACAGAGGGGAGAGACAGAGAATCTTAAGCAGATTCCAGGCCCATCATGGAGCCCGATCTCATGACTGTGAGATCATGATTTGAGCTGAAATCAAGAGTCCGACACTTAACCTACTGAGCTACCCAGGTGCCCCTAACAGCAAAACGTCTTAAAGATTTGTCTCTTTAGTTTAAAATAGTCATAGCAATTAATACAGATATCTCTGCTTTGATATGTTATTTCAATAAAGCAAATTCATCCTTTCTGTAAGTTATCCAATTTTAGTTTCCTGATCATCTTACATGGGCAAAATGATGGACTAGCTCTTTTTTTTCTTTGTTTATATAAAGTAGACCATAAAAACAATAACAAAAAAAATAACTGAAACATGTTTATCTTGAAGTTTTTAAAACAGCATTTTCTGATTGATATCTTGCTTAGTTGATGGACTCTGCAAGATGCATTAAATTTTGTGTGTGTGCGAAATTGTATCCCGATGACCTATATGTGACAATAGTTAGCAAAAAAAAAAAAAAAAACCCACATAAAAAACAAACAGAACACTGGATAAATCCATTTCATACATGTGGATTTTATTTACTGCTCCCTAATGGGCAAGGTTGTTCAAGCACAGAAAAGCCTGTTTCTTACTTCTTCACACAAAAAAGAGAAGCACTGTTCCTCTTCAGTGTACTTCTAAATTCAGAATCATCTTGGGTTAACAGGGTTACCATTTCTGGGCCAACTGTCAATCTGGGGCATCTGAAACTTCAGGCACCTAGAGTCAATGTTAGCTTGTTAAGCCATTCCTACAGTCTATGATGGTAGGTGCTTTAGTTACTGAGCCTTCAAACCTTCACAGTATTCTACTTTCATTAAAAAAAAATGTTTCTCTACATTTCCTCTTAATATCAGTGCCCTAACAGCATGAATTGCTAGAACTATGATTAGATATAGTAACCTTGTCTTTCCTGATGCCGACCAATTGACCTCCAAATAGCAAAGGGAGATCTGAAAAATAATCCTCCTCAAGTTCTCACTTCTATGGTTGCCTTAAGTTCTTTTCTAAGCTGAAAGTCACAATGAAAGGTCAAAACTAGATATAAGGTATACTAATGAAATATACCTGTGTTCAACCAAAGCTATATTACATGAGGTAAAAAAAAAATGACAATAACATGCTGTTGTATCTAAATAGGGGATGGAGGTGAAGGCTTTGAGAGAAAACAGAAATTTGAAATGACACGTTTGATGAAGGTGTTTAAATATCAAGCAGTATGTTCCAAAATGGACATATTAATGAATCCCTATCTTTAAATATCTAAGATAATTATACTTTTTTATACTTATTTTTTTAATATTGAGAGACAGAGAGAGAGAGAGAATCTCAAGTAGACTCCATACTAAGCACAGAGCCCAATGCTGGGCTTGATCCTATGACCCTGGGATCATGACCTGAGCTGAAATCAAAAGTTGAATGCTCAACCGCCTGAACCACGCAGGCAATCCACGATACTTATACTTTAAATTTCATGTTTAGCTGGCATATACTAGGGGAAGGATCACATTTATTTAAATTTTGACGGGATAACTGTACCTAATATATAACTGTGGCTTCATGTATATTACCAGAAACATTTTTCTGTTAAAAACTTTTTTCTTGATACTGCTTTCTGGACCTAACGTGGCTATCTGCAAGACTTTTTATTCCTTACTACACCAGGAACACATGAGTAAATTGAAGAATGACATTGCAGAGCCATGACAAGCCTCTCAACCAGCCCCTGCTGACATGAATTATGAGGGCCATTATGGGAGCTCTGAGGTGAGAGTGAGAAACCTTAAGGGTTTGATATTTAGTGAAATGTTTAGAAGTTTGGATGTCAGTATTTCTTTATTAGAGTTTTTAAACTTTTTCAAACATATCTAGGACTAAAATTTCTGATAAAAATGCTCTATAGTGCTGTTGCGGCTTTTATCTTTGCCCTTTTGAAGTGAGTTGAAAAATGAGAGTTATTTTTCATCAAAAATAATGTTTAAGTAAAATTTAGTAGTCAAAGACTAGACAAATTAAAACTCAAGAATATAGCTTTAATTTAAAAAAAAATGTTTTAATGTTTATTTATTTCTGAGACAGAGCATGAGTGGGGGAGGGGCAGAGAGAGAGGGAGACACAGAATCAGAAGCAGGCTCCAGGCTCTGAGCTGTCAGCACAGAGCCCGACACGGGACTCGAACTCACAAACCATGAGATCATGACCTGAGCTGAAGTTGGTCACTTAACCGACTGAGCCACCCAGGCGCCACTAGCTTTAATTTTTGATAGTGCATTCTTTGGTGGGTAGTTAAAAAACATTTGAGTTCATGTGATCAATACCATGTTTACATATATATTGTATTAGAAATGCAGATGAAAATCAAAACATACTAAAATCCATGTACTGCATATGTGATACTCATAATTAAAATTGAATCCCATAAATATTCACCTAATAGAGAATATTAACTGGAGCAGACCAGATTTTGCAATATTGGCTCATCAATACTTCTTCCAGTAATGTTGAAAGTTGCTTCTAGTATTGTCAAAATTAATTATGACTCTTGAATTATTTAAGAATGTGTCAGGGAGTAGTCTATATATTTTGTGTGATTATTTCCACCATTTCTCTGGCAAAGAAGCTGCCTCTGCATACATTCCTTCTGAGAGTGACATTTTCCCCTAGGAATTATATATTTAGAGGTTATCTTATATGTATTGTTATCCTTTAAAAAGTTGTGAGCAACTTACTAGAGCTTTTTCTTTAAAGTTTATTTATTTTTGAGAGAGAGAAAGAGACAGAGCAGGGGAGAGGCAGATAGAGAGGGAGATACAGAATCTGAATCAGGCTCTTGGTTTTGAGCTGTCAACACAGAGCCTGATGCAGGGCTTGAACTCGTGAACTATGAGATCATGACCTGAACTGAAGTCGGACACTTAACTGACTGAGCCACCCAGAGCTTTTTCTTAAGACAGGATGAGGGCCATGACTAGAATATGATAGGGAAGATGCAGGTGAGGATGGCTGGATTCCAGAGATATGTCCATTGGCAGGACGAAAGGACCAACTGTATGTAAAGGTCTAAAAATGGGGATGTATCCACGAATGACTGAATTATCTGGTTTAGATAACCAATGGAGAAAGAAATTCAGGAGGATGAGCAAGTCTCAGAGGAAACATACCAAAGTTTGGGATGTGAATTTGAAGGATTGAGAAATCACAAAAGTACAGATGTGCAAAATCTGAATGGACACTTGAAAATAAGGACTGGAAGGCTGGGTGGCTCAGTTGGTTGAGCGTCTGACTTCAGCTCAGGTTACAATCTCATAGTTGGTAGGTTTGAACCCCGCGTCAGGCTCTGTGCTGATAGCTCAGAGCCTGGAGCCTGCTTCAGATTTTGTCTCCCTCTCTCCCTGCCCCTCCTCTGCTCATGCTCTGTCTTTCTCTGTATCTCAAAAAATAAATAAAAATGTTAAAAAATTTTTTAAATAAAAACAAAAGTAAGGACCAAATGGAAATAAGGGTTGAAGCCATAGATTTAGGACCCTAAAATCAGGAACGATAACAGGGTGCTTAGTAATAACCAACACAGGTCCTGTTGAAACCATGGAAATACCAAAACTGCCAAGAAAAAATCATCACATGGGAAGAGAATTATTCTGAGGGCAGATCTCTGATTCCAATGGAAGATGCAGATGAATGAATGAAAGAAACCCAAGCTGTCAAAACTATAGTAAGAGCAATGATAGTCTGGACATGTGTTCCACCAAGGGGATCCTCCTGGAAGACAGGAACAGGACTTATCCCTGTATTGCATCCTGGGGATCTGTCACTTTAAGGGCATTTCTAAAATATGAACAGAGGAACGAATTATTGAAGCAAAATATCAGGAATCTGATTATTTAACAATGTCAAATGTCATACAGAAGCAAAATACGTTTATACCTTAAAGGAAATCATTAGCAAAGAGGACTTTGAGACAAGGGCTGCCTTTGACTGGTGGTAACAGAAGGCAGCGTGCGGAATACTGTGTTTAAATTTCCAGACAGTATTTGTGAATTGGAAAAAAATCTGAACTGTTTTTTAAAAAAATTTTTTTTAATGTTTATTTTTGAGACAGAGAGAGGCAGAGTGTGAGCAAGGGAGGGGCAGAGAGAAAGGGAGACACAGAATCTAAAACAGGTTGCAGGCTCTGAGCTGTCAGCACAGAACCCGATGCGGGGCTTGAACCCACAAGCTGCAAGATCATGACCTGAGCTGAAGTCAGATGCTCGACCGACTGAGCCACCCAGGTGCCCCTGAGCTGTTTTTATCTACCATTAACAAAGATAATATGATGTAACATCTTTAGTGCACACAGTCTACAGCTACTGCTTAAGGTAATTAAACTAATGATTTCTATTTTGCCTTCAGGTTTAGGAGCACAATTTACGGATAGCATAAGAAAGACACAGTAAGTCTCTAGGTATTTCCTCCCTGATTATTTTTTCCCCCTTGCTCTGCTTAGAGGTGAGGTGGGGCTTCCATGTTAACCCATCTCCAGACCAAACTTTCCATGGAGTAAAGATAAATCCACTCCCACCTGAATGTAATTATTTGCATTGTCTGTGTATACATCAGACTGTTTGAAATAATTAAGGCATGGTGGGAAAAGAAACGGATTTAGAAACAAAGAGTTTAGGTCCTAGTCCAGGGACCTTTGGGCAGGAAATTTCATCCATTTGATTTTCATTGTTTTTCATCTACATAATGAGAGGATTGAGTTAGGCTACTCTAAATTTCCTGTAAACTTTTACATTCTAGGGTTCTACAGGAAATAGCAAATTACTTTTTACTGTTGATGGCTTAACTATGTTCGTTACGTAGTCCTAGGATCTTGAATATAAAAACATGCAAGGGCCATGATATGCATAGGGAATATTTATTTTTCCTACTCAATAAGAGTTTGGAAACAATGTTTAGAATCTTGAGAAGTCAAAGACATTCTAAAGATTCCATGTGTTTTCCTGATATTTTAAGAAGGTATATACATATTTGTCTCAAAATATTTATATATAATCCTGAATGGATCATCAACCATATATACACACTTCTCTATTTCTTCATCTGTCAGATTATGGAGTGGGGCAGAGGGAAATGTGAAAAGCACCCAGGGGGATAGATGACTTCAATTGTCTCCTTTCTATTTAATGACTTTTGCTTCTATTATGTCAACCATTTTTTTTCCTCCACAGTTTTCATTAAATTCTCCTTAAAAGTTTTAGTTGTTTTGACCTTTTAGACCATGTGGGTGCAATTACCCAAGCAGTGCTCTGATAACCTAAAGCATAATGCTACCTCACTGACTCTCTCACTGACAATCACTTGTATCAGTGTAGGAAGAATAAAAAGTTCCTTAGATGGGAAACATTGCCTTTGTGCCAATTGCCTCGGTCTTTTAAAGATTAACATTTAAGGGTAAGGAAATGTTTTAAGCGAGGACACTGAGCAGGTTTTATTGTAATTAGTTTCTATATTCAGATTAATTCATGGGTTCATTGTCAACTACAGAAATGCCCGGACTAGATAAAGTAATCCATCCCTCAGGGGAAAGAATTAATTCAAAGTGTCATGGATATGAACACAGAAAGCACATGGAGAAAAATATTCAGTGTGATGGGGGGAAGGGTGAGAGGGAGAAAAGGATTTATCTTTAGTCTATTTTATTTTAATCCTGTAATGTCTTTGTATTATTTATCTACTACATGTTTGAGAGACCATTATTTTTGTTGTTTGTTTTAAAATCATTGCTCTTTAGATATTTTGATTAGTGTAAGTCACTTGGGAAACAAGTTTATATGATGGAGGGGGAGGGACTTTATCTTTCCCCTCTTTTATTTTAATCTTGGAATAACTTTGTATTTTTATATATTTGGGAGTCCTTTTTTTTGTATTTTTAAACATCTATTGTTTACCCATTTTGATCAAATGTAAAACATGTGGAGGAAAGATCAGAGAGGTATAGGGAAGGAAAATGTCTAAACTGTTTTAATCCCGGAATATCCTTATATTTTTGCCTATATGTCTAAGAGGCTATTATTTTTTAATCACCGCCCCCCTTTTTGTTAGCTATTTCATCAAATTAAACACATTGCTTCTTTGATTTGTGCTTCTGTTGAGCCAGAAATAATTAAAAAGCAATTCCATTCCTTGGAGAAATAGAGTCTGCTTTACAGCACATCCCTGTGGCCTAAAACAAGCAAAATAATGTGCTACAACCAGAGACAATTTGAGTGGTGCTTAGAAAGATGTTCATCTTCACAATCTATTATTTCTTTTCAAACAACTATCTTTTCGCCACACACATCCTGACAGCCTAATGAGTATGAATTTTTTTTTACCCTGTTTTCTTCTATCTGCTTAGTCTAAAGAACCAATGACTCCTGTGCCAAGACTGATATCTGATTGAGAAGTCACTGCCCTCGCTCTTATTTGGATGAGAGTTTGAAAAATTTGAGCTTGTTTGTTTTACTACTTCTGCATCTTCCACTTGTGTTGACTTTGAGATTTGAAGCATTTGTTCTCAGCATGGGTTCAGAATCTTTAGCAGAGCTGCTCCGAATTGTCTGGTACCAAACAGAAATCACTAGTTCTTTTGAACAAAGCATATGAGTCTCAAAGGGTACAAATTGAGTTCACATTTTTTGACAATAACCTTTAACTGCCTGAAGTACCGGTAGAAGCAGTAGAGACATTGCTTAGAACAGAAAAGATAACTAGAAATTTTAGAAAGACGTTTTTCCATGGTTTGTAATATTTTTAAATCATTATTCCCAATGTGTATTTGTAGCAAGATACATTCCCTTCGGAGATTTGGGAGTACCTGTATTTTGAAAGAACCAAAATGTGTTCTCCTGAATCTTCCTTACAGTCAAGTTTGCATATTTGGAATTCAATCATACTTGTTTGCTGCAGGTTTCCAATTTCAGATTTAGTTAATTGGAAATTAATTGGACCCTTTTCTCCAAACTAAATAAAGACATGGCTTTGTATTTGCATTTTACTTGTTTGTTTTTTGTATTTCATGTGTCTGCACCTGCAGCTTCTTCTCTTCATTCCAGTTGTTTGTTTAGTTGGTTGGGTTTTTTTGAACAAACTCAGCTGAACCTGATAATTGGGGTGAAACTATAGGTGCTAAATAATGATAGGAAAATGTTTAAATTGCAGACCCTACAGGAATTCTTTCCTTTCATATTAGGCTTACCGTAAACACAATAAATTTGTATCTCTTATACAGACACTATACTCTAAAATGCTCACCATCAATAGCCAGGTGGCTTTTAAATTTGCTCTTTTAATAGGTTGTTGGTGATTGAACAAGAAATTTTTGCATGAGGAAACAATTCAGAAAATTTCTTATAAAAATTTATTTTAAAATAGTCTTCCTTTGGGGGGTGGCTGGGGGGCTCAGTCAGTTAAGCATCTGACTTCAGCTCAGGTCGTGATCTCACCGGTTTGTGGGTTGGAGCCCCACATCAAGCTCTGTGCTGACAGCTTGGAGCCTGCTTCAGAGTCTGTGTTTCCTTCTCTCTCTTTCTCTCTCTCTCAAAAATAAATAACATTAATTTTTTTAATTAAAAAAACAAAATGTGACAAATACAGATGAATTTACAAACAAAAAAAAAAGTAAGGCTCCTCATTTAATCCTGCACCTGTATGGGCACAAACATGTTTGGATAAATTTCAAAATAGATTCTCTAAAATATTGTTCATTCCTTCAGTATATTGATGCTGGTAAACAATAATCTTTACAAAAACTCAGTTCTTCATTCTATAAACAGATTATGCCTCCTGATTTTATTCCCAATAAATAATATTTATAGAGCTCTGCATAGTCTATGAAATCACATTTTGAGTTTAAAAATGGGTCTCAAAAATCTTTAACTCCAATCCGGGCAAATGTATTGTTGACTTCCCCCTATAACCTCATTTTATTTAATTTACTTAGAATTAGGTTAATTACTTTGGCTTGCCTATGGAAATAAAAGCACTTGCATACTTCATGGGGGTGCCATGTAATTAATGTATTGAAATGTGGATTAAATAATACTGGAGTGATTCCAGTAACTGAAGTATTTATATAATGGTTACTTTGCCCTGTATGTATGCACAAATACAATCTCAGGGGATACATCAGTACTCATTAGTGGCTGTTTAAAAGCTCTCTTTGGTACCCAAAGAGAACTCGTGAGAGGAGATGAGTATACTGGGTTGACACCCATAGCAGATGTGCACTGATTGTGAACCACTGAACCCTTAATAGCTGGTAAAATTCAGAGATGCCTCAACTACATCTTACTTTAGTGGATTATGATCAAGCAACACACAGTGTTGAGTGGACTTCCTACTGTATAAAATGCATACTGAAGGAAAAATGGTTTATTTTGCAATGCTATTCTAATTAGGTAAGTACTAATGACAGCAATCCAAAGACAATAATGTAACACTTTACCGCTCTCAGAGTCTGTTTAACACATTTATAACAGAGGAATTGGTAGATGAAGACTATCAATTGTGGAGAACAAAAGAAGCCTCCACTTTGAGAAAGAAACCTCAGGAATGCTTTTAAGGTACGCTTTGGTCTTTGGAAAAGAAAGAGAGTGATTAACACATTTCCTGCTAAATGCAACTGCTTTCATTTAAAAATAATTAGAAAGGAAAGCAAGAAACAATCATTGTTGTGTTGTTTGATACAACTGAGTAATTGTATGTACTAATAGAAAACTCCTTGGCAGTGTAGAAAAGCCATTGGCTTTAGAGTGAGATACTTAAGTTTGAGTTTCAGCTCAGCATTTTCTCTCTCTGTGACTAATAGACAAGACATTTAACTTGTCTGCACTGTTGTCCCCTTATGCAGAAAATGGGGGTGATAGTATCATAAATATAGGGCTATTCTAGGAGTTAACATAATATTTAAAAAAGTTTTGCATGAGCTATAATGCATATTTAACACGTGCTTTTTTTTTGTTATTATAAACTTAAGCCACGTTGGAATCCTGCACATGGACAGTTCACATTCATCTGGTGGAAATTCCATTTATTACTTAGAAATATGCTTCAGAATATTATTTTCTTATGTTTGGAATCATATGATATTATAGATAAAAACAACAACTCTGGTCATTGGGCATCTTCATTTTACAAATGAGGACATTAAATACAAGAAAAGACTAACTGATTTGTTTTAGGTCCCTTAAATAATTACTGACCAAGAAGACTGGAATGAACATCTCTTAACTTCCTGGCCAATGTAAATTTTCTGCAGCTGACATTCAAGAAATGGTTATTCTGTCAGTTCTCTGAAGGAGCTTTTTCATCAGACCTTGATAAGTCTTGACTGATTTGCAAATATAACAAAACCAAGACCATAAAATATGATTTTAAAATGCCAATATTTAAGCAGAAAGCCAATATTAGATATAAATAAGGTAAGCTAATTAAAATGAAAACTTCTGAAGTTGTTACTTCAATTCTGACTTCCAAATGTTTGTAATCTTTATATATTTTTATTTTGAAAAGAAGCATTATTTTTTCTAATTTCAGATTTAGAATGTTCTGACAATGGTAGTGAAATTATATCTTACAGTCTGCAAAGATTTCTAACTTGAAAACTTTTCTGCTTTGAATGGAACCTCTTTTTCATGTTTTCAAGACTGACTCATTATGAATATTCATTTTTCTTTTAAGGAGTGTGCATCCAAGTCTGGGCAGGGTAAGAAACTACCAGTGGTGCAACACCCAACAATGAAAAGTATGAGAAACAAGGGCCACATTCAGAAGAAAACCAACAGGGAGTTTTCTGCCTGCTGTCTTGAAGAGTTGTCGTTGGGTACACAGTTGAGTGGGTGGATTAGAGAGGGAAATATTCTAGTCTTAAATATACTTTGAAATCCCTACTAAACAACGAAAAATACATTTCTTGATTGCACAACTTCTAGAGTCTTCATAATACAGGTGTATATTATGACTCTCTGAAAAGGGGAAATTATACAATAATTTTTCCATTGGACCATTGGGTATCACTTCTAGGCATAACTATTCCAAGACACGGGCACCACAACAGATATTTTAGAAAAGAAGGTTGCAATGAAGTAAAGGAAGACTGTGTTTTGTTATCTTTTATATTCTTCCACTTCTGATTCCAAAAGTCCCATTCCATTTTCTGTTATCTATTAGGGCAGTACTATTCTTAAAATGTTTTGGTACTTTCCATAAGAAGGAGTGAAGACAGGTATTTTTTGATAGACTGTCACTATGCTTTTCTTTCCTCTAATACTGGTAATGTCATTTGAACAGATTATTGTTATATGTCCTTAAAGGATGAAGGCAAGAGACTTTGTTAAAATAAGATGAAGTACAAGTTTGAGTGAAATGAATTTTTGAAGAGAAACACACAGTAGATAACCTTCTGAAGCTCAAAAAAGCATCATAAGCGAAATCTAATTTATTGCAAGTTCTCTAAAGAGTTCAGTTGCAGATGCAAATGGCTGTAGCAATGAAGTGGTTTTTTTTTTAAGTTTTGCACAGACTGTTTATTTTTCCCATAAGTAGGCAAAAATAATTCACCATTGTCATACTGAAATTAATACTTCGTATTGAGAAAAGGGGAAAAAAGTGGGGGGGGGACTTGAAATAAGGTGACAAACAGTCCAGCCCAAATAACATATTCATGAGTTTTTCTTAGGACATACACTAAGTATAAGGTTGTATGAAAAAAATTGGTGCACTTTTTGAAGAATTTAAGTTTTAGACTTTGGAAGGCAGCTATGCTCACCAGTATACCACCAATGCAAATTTTTGACTTTAAAATAAATCTGTTAACATTTTCTTTTTTTCTCCTCAGCTATGATTAAATAAGTTATTTCATAAATATCAGTAAGGCAGATAAATGTTAATACATGCAATATTTTAAATAAATTAGGAGCATTGTTTAGGACTTGTGCCAATAAAATGACTAAATCTTTAAGAATATAAAGTAGAGCATATGCGTTTGAATTCTTGCCTTATTCTCCAATATGGTCACCTATTCCCACAATGACATATATATAAATATATATTATGTATATAATATATAAATATAAATATATATAATGTATATATATATTACATTATGGATATCTCTAGGACCTTTGTGTTAATATATCTCCACTTTTTAAAAATACTGTACTCAGTATAAATCTATATATAAACTTTGTGATATTGACTTTTTGAAATAGCAATTCAATGGGTCAGATTTTAATATTTTCAGTGAAAGAGAGTATGAGAATATCCACCAACTATTTGTATGACCTCCTATTTCTCATCACTATGGTCTCAAGTCAGATGTTATCCTCTCATAGGGGCCCCTCTAAGGTAGCCACAGCCTCATCACTCCAATGTTATTATTCCCAAGTATATTTGCTTCATAGCAATTACTATAGCAACTGCCTTTTTATAATTTATTGACATTTTTATATGTTATTGGTGTTGATATATATGTTATTGACATATTTAATTTCTTTCTGTACACCCTAGTTGTGGGATGCACAAAGGTACATGGTAGATGCTCAATAAATGAGGATCAAGTCCATGTTTTGTTTTGGATTATAAAGAAAAATGTATCTGTGAAGGGATGTAATTGAATTTATCTTTGAATATTATAAGGATGGAAGGTAGTCAACACCAAGAATTAAAAAGAAACTTAATTGGTAAAAAGATTACAAGTAGTAAAGAGTCAAATTAATATAGACCCCAAATGTCTATTTTTATAAAGAAGATGTGGTATGTGTGTGTGTGTGTGTGTGTGTGTGTGTGTATAATATATTGGTATATAATATGTGTATATATATAATATATTGGTATATAATATGTGTGTGTATATATTATATATATATGTATATGTATATTACTCAGCCATCAAAGGAATAAAATCTTTCAGTTTGCAACAACGTGGTTGGAGCTAGAGTGTACTATGCTAAGCGAAATAAATCAGTTAGAGACAAATCCTTACGATTTCACTCATATGTTGAATTTAAGAAACCAAATAGATGAACATAGGGGAAAGGGGGAAAAAAAAGAGAGGAAGGAAAATCATAAGAGACTTGAATGTAGAGAACAAACTGAGGGTTGCTGGAGGGGAGGTGGATGGGGGGATGGGCTAAGTGGGTGGGCACTTGTTGGGATGTGCACTGGATGTTGTATGTAAGTAATGAATCACTAAATTCTCCTGAAATCAATATTATACTTTATGTCAACTAACTATAATTTAAATAAGAAAGTTGAAACAAACAAAATTAATATGTGGATTCTAGAATTTTATGAAAACATTTATCTTCTTGTTTTATAGGTCTAACCTAATCAGGCATTAAGATAATGATTACCTGAGATCATCAAACTTAGCTTTTTAGATCATGAAAATATATCTACAGATTAAATTTTCGTATAACTGGTTAGTTAAATTAGGTTAAAAATAAATTAGGAGCATTGCTTAGTATTTGTGCCAATAAAATCTTTAAGAACATAAAGTAGAGCATATATATTTGAATTCTTGCCTTACTCCAATATGGCTACCTATTCCCACAATAAATAAATATATATATATATGTATTTTATATGTGTATATATATGTATTTAAATTAAGGATATTAAGTTATGGATATCTACTTAGTTCCCACACACAGCCTGCACAGGCATATTTTAGACAATTACAAGATACTATGGAAAATATGCAGAAGTATCAGTCAAGTATATAATTCTCATGGGAAAATATTCTAAAATTAATTCTGCATTAATAGACAATTGTTCTAATCTTCAGCAAAGATGATGTAAGGGTTTTCTATATCCAGGCTTTGTATTACTTATTTCAAATGTCTCAGTGACTAACACAGTCTCTGCCTTCTAGATACTCAAAATAGTGAACAACGTAGATAAATGAAATAGTCTGTTAATGTCTCTGGGTATACTGAATGTGACTGACTGAACTGCAAGGATTAAGAGGTAAATTAGCAGTCCTAGCTAAAGAGTTGAATATACCTCTTTCAAAAATTGATAGATAAGGCTGACAAAGTACAAATTAAGAAATGACTGAATAAATGATTATACACTCTACACCCAAACACACACTCTTTTCAGGTCTTCACAAACTTTTATCGTACGCCAGGGCAAAAATAATCCTTAAAACATTTTTAACCCTCAACACCATATATCTCAGTAAAACTGAAAACTAATAACTAAAGGAAATTGGAAAAACTCCTATCACTAGAAATTAGATAATATAGTATTAGCTAATGATTTTGTTAAAAAAGAAGTCATAAGAAAAAAATATGACCTAGAACAGAATGATCTTTAAGAGTATTCATCAAACATTGTGAGGCATAGAACAGTATTTAAAGGGAAACTTAAAATATGTTTGCCAAGAAATGAGAGAGATTGATCCACATTCTTTTCCATCTCAATGAAGGGCACTTCCATGTTTCCATTTGCTGGATCCATTTCCTTGTATTTTTATTCTTCCATTGCATCTCATTCACGGCACTCCTTTTTTTCTCAAACTTTCCATTCAATCATTCAACAAATCGTTTTGGTTTTGCTCTCACCCCAGGCTGAGCCATTATCCTCTCCTCTCCTCTATGCATTATTTAAGTAGCCATTTACCTAGTACTCCTTCTTGTCTTCCTTTCTTTCTTTCATTTTGGTTGCACCATGTCATGTAAAAAACCCTGGTTAAATTTAAGTTCATATAGGTCCTGCTTAAAATCCTTGAGTGGTTTCTATCAATCTTAGAGTGAGATAAAATTTTTTTAGCAATGACCTGAAGCTTTTACATGCTTTTCCATCACCTCCTTACTTTTCCAACCCCGAACTCCTCTGGCCTCTCATTTTTTCCATGTCAGTCACACTGGCCTTCTTGCTATTCCTACCCTTTGTTACAGACTCATCTGCTTTGGGCCTCTGCACTGCCTCTTCTGTATTGCTGGCCTTCTCTTTTTCCAGAGAAACAAATGGTTTCCTCCTTCACTTCCTTCAGGTCTTTACCTTAATGATAAAATTTCAGTGAGTATTTTCCTATACAACTCCGAAATTTCACAAACATATCTGATACTACCTATTCCCTTTCCCTACTTTATTTTTCTTTTGGATATCTATCACTATCTAACATAAGCTACACATACTTACTTGTTTACTATCTGTGTCCTCCACTAAAACATAAGTCCCATAAGGGCAGAGATTTTTTTTTGTGTGTGTATTTTGTTCACTGTTGGCTTTCCAGTGCTTAGAACAGTGCCCGGAACTCAACAAATATTTGTTAAATAAAAGATGAGTAAACTTGGCAAAGATAGAGTCTCCAATTCAGAGGGACTTTAATCTGTTTTGGAAGGAATTATCTTCAGTGGATGATTTATTTAACTTGAACCTTTAGCATTGTATTACACGAGGAACATTTGCTAAGACCCAGTCAGAAATAAGTATACATCAATAAAGAAATGGTTTTATTGAATTTGACTTATGAGGCCGGAAATAAGGAGCCTCTAAATTTCCACACTAAAATCTGAGATTCTATTATGGCATTCAAAAAATTCAAATCATACATAAGATTAACTGCAAAAATTCCATCTCTGCCTTCAAATGCCCTCAATCCACAGGGCTGTTTATTACTTGAAATTTTCAAACCAGTAAAAATTTTGTATTAAAAGGATTTGTGTTTGATAAGACCCTAGGTAGACTTTTTGAATGTTAATTCCAATTACTTTACTAACCTTGCCAGATTTTTATTATTTTCATTGTAATTTTCTTGTTTGTGTATAAACTAACCTAATATTCTTCAACAAAAATCTGGCACTAGAAGAGTAAGACATATTTTCTAGAATACAAAGTAGATAAAACTTTTTTTTAATTTGTCAGTAACTCATGGATAATCATTAATAAAAGATTGCCTTTCCCTTAAAGCCTCAGAAAGTTTTAAGTATCTTTATATAGAAAAGTACTGTATGGGCATTAGAAACACTCTCTCCTTTAATACAAATAGACATTGCACACAAAAATAAGACCTTTTGTTATTTATATTTGCTACTTGTAATTAAAGTTATGAGACTTATTAGGCACTCCATACGTGATATTTTTGATATGTATAAAATTTAAATTTTTATTTGGTAAATGTTGAGGGCCCCCTCAGACTTCTAACAGTAAAAAATAAATAGTACTAAATATTAGTAATCTTTTATGACTTTAAACATAATTATCTCTGTGAACATTCTTGTATCTCTTTGGCAATGAGGGGCAGGTAAGGACATAAAACATGTCTAGGATTGATATTCAGGTTTATGCTACAACACTTATATTTCATAACTTTATGGAAACAGGGAAACATGGGACAAGCACATACATGATTTTTTTCAAGGTCAATAAATAATTATGATGAGAATTTTAGATCATACTTATCCTAATGAACAGGGAATTTTACAGAGCATTAAAAAGAAGGGCAAATCAGTGAATCAATAATTACCTTCTCATATAATAGTCAGCTGGTTGTGATATATTTCGATGTACAGATAAAACTTGAGAAATGATAATGAAACTAAAACTTCTGCATTTTTAAAAATTATTGAGACTCCTATGAGGATAATTCTCCCTCCCAGTTAAGAAAAATACACCAAAAATGTTTTCAGATTTACCAAACCCCTACAATGACTTAAAATTGAAAATTCTTTTGGATGTTATTTACCTTGTGAACTATTTGGGAAACCTGTCAGCATTCAAAACTATAATTTGAATGGCAGAGATTCAACAAAACCAATAATACTACAGAAGAAATGGCAGAGAAGAAACTCCGAATATCCTATGACATCATTAAAATATATGCAGGAGAAATTAGAAGAACTTATTTTGTTTGGTTTCTCTCTTTGTAGAAGGCAATGCAAAACAAAACAAAGCAAAACAAAGGTCATAGTTAATATTAATGTAATTGTTTAGCAATGCATAGCTTACCAAATATTTTTATAAACATTTCTTGCACGTAATCTTCACACCTGACCTTGTTGCAAAGATTAAATCTGTTTTCTAGAAAGTGAAACAGACATGTAGAGTTGGAACAAAAGAGTCCAGATCACACATCAAGTAATGGGGTGGAGAACTATGCCCACCAATAATTCTCCCACTTGCTCAATTAACTGACTGAGCTTCTAATAGCGAGTGTTAGTACCCACTGTGAGCCAGTTTCTGTGCTATTGTGTGGTGTATAGTGTGAAGAGACAGACATGGTCTATGTTACAGTGGAATTTAGAGGTAGGCAGCCAGAATTCCTATTTTTCCTCTGTACCATTCTTTCTTATACTGATTACATTGAATCTCTCATATTAGAAAACCATTTGAGTCATGAAAAATAGAGAGCAATCCTCTTTAATAAGCAAAAGATATTAAATTTTTATGAAAAGGGATATACTTCAAAAATTCCATTCATCAAATATATCTATGAGTTGAACATTTACCTGGGTGCTGGGGAGAAAGGGATGAATAAAACAAGAGCCCTTTGTTAGACACTAATGGGAAATACAGAATAACTTGAATGCCGAAAGAAAATACAAGTACTTTCCTATGGGAGGGTAGAGGACTATGAGTTTCTCATGTTTACATCCTTGGTTCTTAGCAAAGTGCCACATGGTAATATTTTAAGAAGAATTTGTGGAATTAAAGAAAGTAGCACTAACTTCTGAAAAAGGGAGCTAGGTAAGATCTTAAGGAAAAGGTGGCATATAAGGTGGCACCTAAAAAATAAAAGATTAAAATATCATCTCATCTATATCTAGAACTACTAGAGTAAAAAGCTAACTAACCAGAGGTAGTTGGCTTATTTAACTTTCAAAGTAAAATGTCTCAAATTCCTACATTGCCCATAATCTAATAAACAACACAATACATGAATGATGTTATCTCCTGAAAGCAATAAGGAAATGTCTGTAAATCTTAGAAAGTTGATTGACTTATAATATGAAGTTTAGGCCCATTATCCAGCAGGTGTGAAGTTGTATATTTTTTAAACCACCTGAAATCGCCTGGTTAAATTCAATGAGCATAGAGACTTTTAAATGTGTTTTCTAATTTCAAAATCTAAAACAATTTTAAAGTTTCTACTTTATATATATATATATCAAGCTTTTGTGTGTGTGTATATATATTCATATATATATGAAACCCCTGCTCATTGCGATATATGATTTTGCTTATGAGATTGAAGACTTGAAAACAATTTTAATGTCTTATATTCCCAAAATTTTTCATAGCAAACTTTTCCGTACTGATTCTCAAATACAGAAGATATTAGCAATTATAAATTTCAACATGATAGAAAGCTGATTAGAAGTAGTCGAACTTCAATTCTTCAGGAGGATTTCTACAACTAAAAAAAGTCAGTTAGTTTGTTGTGTTTCTAACAGCACTTAAGTTTGAATACTATCAGCCTTAAAGTGGTTTGGTTTTGTTCCATTTATGATTATAGTGAAAGATTATTTTCCCACAATTGCTTTGTCCATTTTTTTGCTCAAAACTATTAAGTGGAATAGGGTGATAAAACTGCTCAATTTCAACAAAGACAATTTAGCGGTTTTAGATGAAGAAGCTGAGAAATAACTTGGGCAGAAACATCTGTAAGTTTGTCATAAAATTGTGAGCATTCAGAATCTGACATTCCAAAGAGGCCTTGGTATACATGGAATAAAGAAATTATCCAAGCACGAGCTCACTGCTCACTTGTCTTCAGATCAAGGTGTTAATGGCATTTTCACTGCCATCAGTAGTTTTCAAAATCTGTGTTGATAAACTTGATCAATGAACTGCAAAATTCATTAAAAAAAAAAACAAAGCAGCCCCCCAAAACAAACAAAGAAAAAAACAAACACAAACCCATGCAAACTTGAAAAACAATTTCTTCCAATCATATTGCTGTTTGTATTTTACTACCCATACCAAACTCCATACACAGGTGAAAAAAAAAAAAAGAATTCTACACTGGTTAGAAAATATATAATTTGTTTCCCAGTGTTAGGTTTTTGGATTCTTAGTTGGTATGATTTACCTTCTGGCTATACAATCATCAAAACAAAAGACAGTCATAACCATACAAGTAAAAATTTGTAGTTCAAAAATATTAGTGTACTTTGAAGTACAGTACCTTTTAAACTCTTAAAATACATACCCATTTTTAAATTATCATCATTTATATTACATGCATCATTTATATTACTACTACAATAATTTCACCCACATCCTTGTATTCTTAGTTCCAATCAACTCCTTCTAGACATGACAAACAGAAAAGACAACATTTATGAGCTCCGTTGTAGAATAAAAAGGTGTATTTTAAAAATTTCTTAAGAACTTGAATGGCAAATAAAAAATGTATTCATATCCATGGCTTAAACTATCACTTATATACTGTTCACTGGCTTTTCCCCACAACTAAACTGCGATTTCTATAGGACATAGATTAGGATTTAAATAATCTCTTTATTCCTAGATCCAGTACAATTGCTAAAATATGTTCAATAGATGTTGAATGAATTAATAGTCCAAAGTAAGAATTACAGTTGTTTTCAAATACATATGCCTTTTTTATCAGGCTTCCAGATAATATCCAAAAGAAAACTCCTCCTGGTTTTTGGAAGATGAGTTTGATATATGCATAACTATCTGTTAAAACAAAAAGCTTTCCCACAGTCTGAAATGCCATGTAATGGCATTGACTTAGAAAGTTGCAGCATTGAAGATGGTTATCAATAATCAGCTGATAACCTGAGATTTGATTTCATTGCATGAGTACAGAAGTTAACTTTAAATCCCCTTGACTCAATAGCTAATTCCTGAGGCTATGTAATCTGGCTGTGTGGCAAATTGTTCTACAATAGAAAATCCTAAACAAAATCTGACAGCTACTCCTCAGAATATCATTAACGAACCATTTGAACTTCTCTTCTGCATAATTGAAGGATTTTCTCAGATAATTCAGATCCAACTTCCTATCATATAGTTATTTTTTCTCTAGATACCTCTGTCTGGAGTTGGTTTAAACCTAGGGTATGACAATAGAGCGGAAGAGATACTGTTGGTGGAAATTCAACAGAAGTAACGGTTACACCCATTATACATATATTTTTAATCTATCATGTTGAACTATGTGAAATTACCATTTTCATAATTGGCAACTTCATGTGGTTCAAGTTAGTACTAAATTACGTGTGGATTGTTTAAAGATTAGGGAATACATTTTTATTTATGGAGAATCATAAATCATATCTACTTATTTTCAAGTTCACATATTAATTTATAATTTGAGAACTATTCTCAAAAAGATTCAGTACTGGATTTTAGATTTCAAGTTAAAAAAATAACCATAGATTTTTATGACAGTGAAGCACTGATGAAAAACTTCAGCACATTCACACTCTGTCTTACCTGTGTCTTCACATTCTTATCTTCAAGCTAAGCTACATTATTCTCTCAAACACCCATGAGGCTAGATAGGTGGAGGGAAACTTGAGTGAACAGGAATTCAGGACACACACCTAAATTTTATCATTGTAATTCTATTCCATGAAGATTTGAATTTTGGAGTGAAACTTTCTGGGAAGACGGTGTTCTGCAACTTATAAAGCAATATTAGTATAATTGGATATTTTGGGTGATTTCTGGGTGTGAACTGTCTAAAGGCTTTATACTCATCTTTTCCAAAACCATTAAATCTTGCAATATGGTCAGTTCTTAAGGAAAAGAAATGGGAGAATTGAGGGCAGTAAGGGCTTTGAATTGGATGGTCCTTATATTCCTGGTATCATCACTTACCGATTTGTCATATCTATGTTATATCTTGTAGGATCTGAAAATTATGCTATTGTGTTGATTGGTTAATCCTATTAAAAGAGACCTAAAACTCTTTTTGCACCTCTCTGGTAGATCATTAGTAAGACTGATCATAAAAGCAATTCTGTCCAATAGAAATTTAACATGAGATATATATATATATAATTTACAACTTTCTAATAGTCTTATTAAAAGACAGAGGTATATTTAATTTTCACAATTTATTTAACTCAGTACATCCAAAATATTATTATCTTAACATGTATCAGTAAATAAGGTAAATTCTCAGGCTCTTCACAATTTCTGTTTTAATTCTGTGAGTCAATGAAGCTTTTGAGATGGACTCTGAAATTTGATATTAATCTAATTTTTTAATGTTTATTAAAAACATTAAACACTTATTAAATCATTAAAACATGCTCAGACCATGCATGGGGGAGAGGCCGAGAGAAAGGGAGACACAGAATCGGAAGCAGGCTCCAGGCTCTGAGCTGTCAGCACAAAGCCCCACATGGGGCTGGAACCCATGGACCGAGAGATCATGACCTGAGCTGAAGTCAGATGCTTAACCGACTGAGCCACCCAGGTGCTCCATATATTAATCTAATTTTTATGTGTCGCAAAATCTAATTCTTCTTTTGATTTTCTTCAAATGTTTAAAGATATAAAAACCACTCTTGGGATGCCTGGGTGGCTCAGTCAGTTAAGTCCCTGAACTCTTGATTTAGAGTTAGGTCATGATCTCAGGATTCATAGAATCAAGCCCTGTCTGGGGTTCCACACTGCCAATGTGGGGCCTGCTTGGGATCCTTTCTCTCCCTCGTTATCTCTTCCTCTCCCCTGCTTGTGCTCTCTCTCTCTCTCTCTCTCAAAATAAATAAATAAACATTTTTTACAAAGATATAAAAACTAGTCTTGGATCATGAGTCATATAAAAGCAAATGGCAGGCTGCATTTTGCTCTCAGGCTCTAGTTTGGCACCCTCAGAGCTGACACATTAGTGGGTACCTAATTCAAAATGGTATTTAAAATCTTTTTTTTTTAAATGTTGATGTATTTATTTTGAAAGGCTGGGGGTGGGGTGTGGGACGGGGGAGGAAGGACAGAAAGGAGAGAGAAAATCCCAAGCAGGCTCTGTGCTGTCAGCCCAGAGCCTGACATGAGGCTCCATCTCACAAACTGCGAGATCATGACTCGAACGGAAATCATGAGTCCAAGACTTAACTGTCTGTGCCCCTAAAATCTATCTTGACTTAATTTAATACTAATCAACAGGAACTAGGATGGTATAAAAATTCAAGCTATAGATAAACTAAAAAACTTCATGAATTATGACCTTATTTTTTTTAAGAATGAGCAAGTGAATAAATTCCATTAAGATTTTGGCATTATTGGGGCGCCTGGGTGGCTCAGTCGATGAAGCGTCCGACTTCAGCTCGGGTCATGATCTCACAGTTCATGGGTTCGCGCCTCACATCAGGCTCTGTGCTGACAGCTAGGAGTCTGGAGCCTTCTTCGGATTCTGTGTCTCCCTCTCTCTGCTCCTCCCTCACTCACGCTCTGTCTCTCTGTCTCTCTGTCTCTCGCTCTCTCTCTCTCTCTCTCAGAAATAAACAAACATTAAAAATTTTTAAAAAAAGGTTATGGCATTATTCTGGAATCATATTTGTCCTTCCTTGTGATTTTATAGGACTCATTCCTCTTAAGAGGTCAGCAAAATGACCCTGGCATCTGGTATCTTTCTCATAGTCTGTGGTAGAAGTTTTTGTTCTCCAGGGAGAGTTGTACCTAGGTCTATCACTGTACCTAGGTCTATCACTGTAGTCATTCATTTGGGAAGTTTGTCGATACACCTTTTGCCTTCAGATATATTCCCATTTTGCACCAATGAACTGATTCCAGAAAAACTTATAACTCTTGTTCGTGATTCTTAATTTGCAGAGTTCCGAATTGTTAACATTCATTAGGCATAGGAAGATGCAAAAATATTTCCAGGTAGAGATGTCAATTCTTCTATGATCCAGAAAAATTAAAAACTGTTTCATCTTTTCATGACTCCCCTAAAATAGAAAAATTCTCAATATAAAGATTGTGTTACTATATAAATGAGCCTCTTTGCACCCCCTTATTTAGCTGTCCCTATCAATTCTTAGTCCAAACAAATGGAGGAAGTTAAGCATTAAATCATGCTTTAATTTGAATTTTGAACTTTTAGAGCCAGATTTCTTTTTAAAGACTAAACTGCTTTAAAATAGTCATTAAAACGTCATTTTTCTTTTTACCAACTATTTCTAGGGTTTAAAAGAGTCTAATAAAACCCCATAGATTAATTAGTCATGACCTGAAGTCATAATTTAAAATATTAGAATATTATGTTAATGTATTATTACATCAAAAACACATTTAACTGAAGTCTAAATGAAATGGATTATGCTCTATTATTAGAACTTTGGAATAATATCTTCAAAGTCAATGCACAATGTTCCATTTTAAAATACTTTAAATGTCATTTTATCTTATTCTTGGGAAGTTGAACTTATGATTCATTTCTGCCTACCTTATGCTATGCAACAATTCACCTTTGTTTCATACTTGCTTGGGGAAGGAATATTAAATCACTATTCTCCTTTGTTTATTTTCATTATCCTCTGACTTTATGTTGGGCTTAGAGTTTATCTTGACTCTTCTAGCTATGCAGGTTGTTGTCCTACAAGGTATTTTTTGAGCAAAGGCTAATTTTTTCAAAACTCATGCCACATACTATGTGATTTGCCTGGAATCCTTTATATGCACATGATTGAAATGCCTAATGCTTTATGTTCTTCCTTTTCTTTGCCTTAACTAAAAGGTAAAAGGGAAGATGAGTAAGTCACAACGTGTGATTGTGCAATTGGTTGTTTTTTGTGTACAAAGGAGATGGAAGAGGAAACAACTTACATATGTTGAATCCTGAAGGGTCTTTGGCTGCACACAGACATGCTTAATATGGACTTTTAGAAGTTTAGCAGTTTTATGGTGGAGACATTCTGCAAACCAGGTGGAGGTGTTATCAGTTATGGAATAAAGATTCTTCCAAAAGGTAACTTAGTCTTAAGTTAGTAAACAGAAATGGTATTGACATCTAAGCTGGACTTACACGAGGATAGATATAGTGCCACTTGAAACTAATTCTTTTGCCAAAACTACTGGGCATTAGAACTTTGTAACTTGAGGGGCATCTGGGAGGCTCAGTCGGTTAAGCGTCTGACTTCAGCTGAGATGGTGATCTGGTAGTTGACAGGTTTGAGCCCACATTAGGCTCTGTGCTGACAGCTCAGCCAGGAGCCTGCTTCAGATTCTGTGTCTCCGTCTCTCTCTGCCCCTCCCCTGCTCACTCTCTCTCTCTCTCTCTCTCAAAAATAAATAAACATTAAAAAAATGTAAAATAAAAAGAACTTAACTTGAGACAGGAAAAGTTTTATGTGTAGTATAATCGAGCTAAGAAAACATTAACATTTGAGTACACTTCTTTCTCTCTCACTATTATCAGGTTGCTTTAAGACCAAAACTGCAGCTGTAGTGAAACAGAATATTGACTTATTTTAAAAAGAGAGAGAACTTTCACTCTCAAGCAAAATGATGCAGTCCATGGCGAGTCAATCCTCCCACTAACAAAGCTGAGAAAAAAACGATATATTACAACCACCTTATATTAGGCTATCAGAGAGCTGTGGAAGCACAAAGAATGAAGGGAACACATTTCCAGAGAGCAGAGAATAGAGAAACTCTCAAAAACAAACAAACAAAAAACCCCAAAGAACAACAGCAACAACAAAAACACAATAAAACCAATAACCAACTAACAATTTGCAAGTATCTCTGGGAAATTTGGCAGTTCTGAGTATAGGCTGTACACAGAGACTAAGATTCTGGGTTACATCTGGATAGAGGGTTGCTATCAAGGAGAAACCAGAAGCGGTGTTGGATTTTACGTAGGACTGGAGGGTAGATAAAGTTGGAGACTCAAGGAACCTCACACATGCTGCTGCTCTTTAGAAATATTCTGAATTCTGAAGTTGCATGTGTTAGGGAGCCTCTAATACTAAATACAATATTTCTGAAATACAAGGTTTATTTCCAGGCTACAATATTTATGTTGATTCTTATTTTCAAAGTTATCTGGCAGCACTTTTGTACTATTTTATTGTTTTAAGACCAAATTGGCAAATTATGTCTGAGACCATTTTTATTTCTTGGTTAATATATTTATTTTCAACTTTTTTCATTTTTACTATTTTTGTAGGTTTATTTAATTTTTCACTTTTAAAACTCTGAACCTGAATATTTATTTCATTTACTTTCATATATCATTCTTCAATCATTTCAAACTAAAAATAAAAATATGCAGAACATATTTTAAAGTAAATAGGTATGAAAATACTTAAATTTTTATTATAAACTTTAATGCTTTATTTTTAAAGTAAGCTATTAAAGTTATTTATCTATAAATGAGTACAATCTTGCATTTTTCCTCAAAATTTTGATATGTATTTCCCCCCCAAAGTCTACCACTTTAATTTTTTTTAAGTTTATTTATTTTGAGAGAGAGAATGTGCGTGTGCGCATGCAAGTTGGGGAGGAGCAGAGAGACAGAGGGACTGAGAAAGAACCCTAAGCAAGCTCTGCACTGTCAGTGAGGAGCCCCATGTGGGGCTTGATGAGGGGCTTGAACTCACAAACTGCGAGATCATGACCTGAGCTGAAGTTGGACACCTTACCGCCTGAGCCACCCAGGTGCCCCCTTCAATAATTTTTTTTAATAAATAAATATTCAGATGTGAAAGTGTGTTTTGGAGGATATATATACCATGTGGCTTGTGGTAGTGTTGGAAAAAGGGGATATACATTAAGTATTCTGTAAGCATTATTTTAAGTTTGGTATATATTTTTAATAATGTGTTTAAAGAATGATGTTTATAATTTTTTCTTTCTTATATTTAGAAACTTAAAATATTCTAGCCTTGTGCAGTATTAATGTTTATAAAATAACGTATGAGCTTTTGGAAAGAATAAAGCATCACATACATTTGGGAAGTTTAAAGGTAGCAATCACTTCCTTCAACTTTATTGTTCAGATTTTCCCTATCTTTTGTCATTTAATGTAACAGATATATAGAAATATAATAATGTTTCTCTATCATGTTTCTGTATTTTTCTTCATGTGTATATAACAGAAGATGTGCTGCCTCCTTCTGAAACAGATATGACGTATAAAATGAAGACAATTCTAGAAAAGTACACAAATTTGTGGTCACATCATGTAGAAATAAGAACAGGGTATGTTTCCTCTCCCAAATTCCTACGTTTGATAAATCAGATTTTCTATATCATCCCATCAAAGTTATAATTTTCTCTCTTATGATTAGATTATTTTTAAATTCTCTCTTCCTAGAGAATTTGCTGAGTTTGTCTTTTTCATGTTACTTTACCTTCTATACTGTCTGTTCTGCTTATGTGTTGCTGTCTTTCAAACAATCAAAAAACGGAATGTCTTAAAATATCAACAATCAGTATGCTCATGAATCTGCGATTTGGACAGGTTAGGTGGGACAATTTGTCTCTGTTCCATGCCAGCTTCCCTAGGAGATGTTTTTAAGAGCTGAGAACCGGAATGGTTGGAGGGCTAGTGAAGCAAGTTTTTCTCTTCATGAAATCTCTAGACTACTCTAAGTGGTTTTTCCATATGGTCTCTGCAGCATGGCAGCCTCAGAGCAGTAGGATCTCTTACACAGCAAGTGTTACAGGCATCAAGAAATAGAAGTCACCAATTTCTCAGGGCTGGACCCAAAAATGGGCACAGTGTCACTACCACTGTGTTGGTTGGTCAGGCAGCACAGAAACTGCCTAGAATCAAAAGAAGAGAGAAACAAACTTCACCTGTCAGTAAAGTGAATAACAAAGTAATTTTTTAAAGTTTTTTATTTATTTTTTGGGAGAGAAAGAGAGAGAGAGAGGGGGAGAGAGAGATAGAGCTCTATTGGGGAGGGGCAGAGAGAGAAGGAGAGAGAGAGAATCTCGAACTCACGAATTGTGAGATTATGACCTGAGCTGAAGTTGGATGCTTAACTGACTGCGCCACCTAGGAACCCCAACAAAGTAACTTTTAATCTATCATCAGTCTGACGGTTCCTCAGACACATCATCATGGTTTATAATTTAGAAACATTTTTTATCTCAAAATAATTTTCCCTAGTTGGATTATTTCCATTTTGATGGCTTCCCTAAGACTTTGTAGCATGTTGTTGCTTCCACGTCTTTTGGTTGTAGAACACTTTCATGGCATTGTGGCATCTTTCAATTATGCAAGCATGTCCATGTCTAAAAAGATTGAATGAGAGCTTTCTTATTGCAATGGAAGTGGCAGAGGCCAAAGCCAAGTAAGAAGTCCACATAAACTACTAAAGTGGTAAAAGAACTACTGGGGCCAAATATGTCTCATAGGACTCATTAAGAATTGGTTGAACAGTTTATGCTATCCCCCAACCATTACACAGTATGCTATGGACCTTGGCAACAAGCAAAAAGGCAAAAAGACCAGGGAAAGGAAAAACAAGTTAAAATTGCATTGTTCTTCATAAGAAGGAAATAAGATAGATGAGGGGGCTTCCTAGAATCCCAGGCTAAGGAAAATAGGGTATCAAATGGGTAAGTCCTGGAAAACAAAGGTGCCTAAAAGGAAGCGTGTCCTTTTTGTCAACAACTATATACGAACTACATTCACTCTAGGGATGACTTTTGAATAGTGACAAGTACGGTGAGGGAAAACAATACATTTCATGTCTGTACACCATTGAATTTAGACAGTTTAATAAACTGATTCCATATACTTGTCAATAATGACTTGAAATGGAAAACAAGAAATGAACTGGGTTCTGTTGATAATAAATGTGTATCTCCACTTAAAATTTTCACAAAGAAATCTTCATGTTTGGGTGGCCTCAGATAAAGGGAAAAATATTAGTAGGTACCTTTTGAGGATTCAGCCATGCAGAAACATTATGAGAAGATAGTTATTTTTGGTAATGTCTGTTTTCTTAATTTCTTTGTCTTAAGGTAACAGTATTCAAAATATTGTTCAATGAAGATTGTGCAGTAAAAGACTCTCTAAATTAAGGGGCTCGTTTGGATTCTATGAAGTACCCTTAGTACCTACCTAAATACTATGTATTCCAAAGAAAGGGGAGAAGTGACATTGTGTAAAACTGTCAATTGTGATTTTTTTTGTATTTAATTTGGTACAAAATGTTTCCTTTGACATTATACCTAGTGGAAATTCCACCAGTTTTCTGGTATTTGGATGATATTCTTTTTTTCACTATCTTTGCCAGTGTGGACATTTATCCCCCACATTTTCATAGTTTGTTGACAATTTAATGGGAATTTTGGAAGCGAGATTAAGGAATTTACCACAAGCCCAAGAATCTAATCTTGTACTTTTGATTTATGATTTGAATCACGAACATGTATCTTTAAGGAAAAATATACGAAAAATAGAAAATACACAAAATAGGCCAGAAAGACACTTCATGTCTTAGCTGGATCTAAGGAAATCTCTTCCTAATCTACTAATCATTTATGGTAAATTTTACTTCCTTATACATTTTCAGCTTAAAAAAGGTACAAAATGACAGTTATTTTACTTATGTGGCATACACTTTAAGTTAATTGGAGATCTCCATGTGTACAATAAGAAGGTTAGCTGAGGGGCGCCTGGGTGGCACAGTCGGTTAAGCGTCCGACTTCAGCCAGGTCACGATCTCGCGGTCCGTGAGTTCGAGCCCCGCTTCAGGCTCTGGGCTGATGGCTCAGAACCTGGAGCCTGTTTCCGATTCTGTGTCTCCCTCTCTCTCTTCCCCTCCCCCGTTCATGCTCTGTCTCTCTCTGTCCCCAAAAAAATAAATAAACGTTGAAAAAAAACAAAATTAAAAAAAAAAAAAAGGTTAGCTGAAACTAAAGTAAAAATGAAGCCTTAACAACTTGAGCAGATATAGTTAAATTCACAGTTATTTTTTAGAATGTAGAAGGAACCTCCACAGAAAGTTCTTTTTAACTGAATTAAGATTTTTGGTTACTATTACTTACCTTTCCTCTCAATAGTCATGATATTATAGATTACTGACAGAACACGTTATGTCCCTTCTAGTTCATCATTTTCCATTCTCCGGTTATCCATGTAACAATTTCCTCAATAGCTTTAAGAAAAGAAGATAGTTGTAAAGGATGAGATATAGTATTAAGAATATCAGGGGCGCCTGGGTGGCGCAGTCGGTTAAGCGTCCGACTTCAGCCAGGTCATGATCTCGCGGTCCGTGAGTTCGAGCCCCGCGTCGAGCTCTGGGCGATGGATCAGAGCCTGGAGCCTGTTTCCAATTCTGTGTCTCCCTCTCTCCCTGCCCCTCCCCCATTCATTCTCTCTCTCTGTCCCAAAAATAAATAAACGTTGAAAAAAAAATTAAAAAAAAAAAAAAAGAATATCAAAACTCAGAGACAGAAGAGAAACCAGAAGAAAAACAATGTTATCTTCAGAGTCCTGTTTTCGGTTGCCTCCCCTCATTTTCCTTCTAATATAAATCCCTCATTGACTTAAAAAAAAAGTAAGTAATGCGGTCAAATTGAACCTCAAAATTGTTTTGTCCCTTTGTTGATAATTATACATGTTGTGTGTGGTATTTAAATGGTCAAGAAATCCAAGACAAATTTTCAGATACTTGTCCATATTTTCCTTATTGAAATGTAATACACTTAATTCAAAACAGGAACAGGATCATCCGTATGATAGCTTTTAAGAACAGAACCATTTCAAAATACAATATTTATTGAGGATCGGTCTTTTATTGAGGATTTTATTTCCTTGTTTAATGAACTGGCTAAGTGTTTCAGGAACATCTTTTCTTATCACGCTATTAATACCCCTCTTCTAGAAATGAAATTTTTAAAAGTTTAAAAAAACATAAAGAAGTTAGTCTGCAATGACTTTCTCATGTTATTTAACAAAAAGTGAGGTGTAACAACAATTTATCTGATTTCTAAGTGGCCATGATAATAGTGGTTATTTACTTCCCCCAGGCACTAACTGTTTCTGTTTGCTCCAAAAGAGAAGATTTTCTTTAGTCTCCTCTGTGTAATGCCACAGATCTATCAGTTAAGCAGAACCATATGGTAAGTATTTCAGAGTTTAAAAACTGAACAATGGGAGGAAATAACAGCAACTTCTTCTCCTTCTTCTTCCGCTCCTCCTCCTCCTCCTCCTCCTCCTCTTTTCTTCTTCCCCTTCCTTCCTTCCTTCCTTCCTTCCTTTGTTTCTTCCTTCCTTCCTTCCTTCCTTCCTTCCTTCCTTCCTTCCTTTCTTTCTTTCATTTCTTAAAGGGAGGGGAGGTCAATGAATATGTTATTCTTGAACTGAATAGCTCCACTGCCACATTGTAGAACAAGCTGCAGAGGGGTTCAGAAGAAGAGTCATTTATTAGTTGAACACCCAGTTAAAGACTACGCTCCCTAGCCTCCCTTTTATATAGATGTGGGCATATGACTAAGTTTTGAGCAATGAAAAATGAACAATAGTTAATGTGTAAAACTTTTACCCCAAGCAGAAAGGTTATATGCCTCTTCTGCCTATATTCCTCTTTCCTTCTGACTATAGTGTAAATAGAATGGTGGGAAATGGAATAATCTTTTCATTTCAGGAAATAGATGTTCTGGAGGTCAGAGAAATAATCCAAAGGAAGTTCAGCATCAAAGAAGGAGGTAGACGTGGGCATAAATGTTGGCTCTTCTAATCTCAAACAGTGTAATAATATAAGACAAGTTACTGAATGAGCTTCATTTTTCTCATTGAAAAACATGGATAATATCAAAATCAAGTGAGAATGTTATTGTTGTGAGAATGATTATATTGTGAGGACAAAAGGACATAATGTGTGCAAGCTACCCAGGTTGGTGCGCAGCTACAGGAAAATATAATTTCTATCCCCTACTCTTTTCTATTTAACTTTAAGCCCATGTTCTACTTACTTTTTGCAACCATTTTTCAGTAGACGTGCAAACCAAGTTAATTATGAAAGTGTAATTTCTTCCCTCTAATCTGTTGTCAATTCTATCCAGTGTGTTTTTTATCTCTCATGTAGTTTTCTGTCAAGAAGTTTGATCTGAGTCTTTTTAAAAATATAGATCTTATACATATCTACTTAATATTTTGTGTGTGTGGAAATTAGTTATAACTGTTTCAATGTCCTGTGCTAATTCTAATATCTGTGTCAGTTTTGAGTTCATTTTGATTGATTGATTTTTGTCCTTGTTGTAGGGTGTATTTTCTTGCTTCTTTGCAATCAATAAAAACATTTTTTATGGATGTCAGACATTGTAAATTTTACCTAGTTGGGTACTGGGCATTTTTGTACTTCTATATAGATTCTATAAAGATTCTTGAGCTTTGTTTTTGGATGTTGTTACATAACTTAGAATTAGTTTGATAAGTTCATGTCTTATTTTTAAGATGTGTTAGGTAGTACTGGAGAAATGTTTAGTCTAGGACTAATTATTTCTCACTACTAGGAAAGACCCTTCTGTGAATTCTACCCAGGACCCCTAACCAGTCTGGTTGATGAACCACATATCATTCCTGTCCCTATGCGAATCCACACCCTGATACTTCTAATCCTCTCAGGCACTTTTTTTTTTTTTTTTTTTTTTGTCTCTAAGCCTCGGGTAATTCCCTCCCATGATCAGAACTCAGTTGAATACCCCAGGGGGACTCTCTGTGGAGATACATAATTCTCTGTGTCTGTGCATCCCTCTCCTCTCTAGTTCTTTCTTCTATGAATGCTAGATGCTTTGATCTCCTTCTCAGTCTCAATACCTCAATTCACAGAGCCCATTGGGGCAATCCTGGAGACACTTCATTTTCCTCTTGTTTTTCAAGGATCTTCATTATCTGATGTTCAGTGTCTTGAAAACTGTTGTTTCTCATGTTGCCTTTTTTTGGGTTGCTCTCTGAGAGACAAGCAAAACACATAAGCCCACCATTGAAATAGTCTAAAAAAATCTCTGATGGAGGATTGTACAAAATATTATTAAAAGACAGAAAAAGGAGCTAAAGTACTCTTCACTTTTTGTTTAATAAATACTAGACTTTTAAAAGAGAACACTATAAATATATGGAAACTATATTTTATATAATCAATATTCTAATGCAATTTGAAAGGTGGTTTCCAGTCTCTATTGCTGCATACAAATCAACACAAAATTTAGTACCTTAAACAACATAAATCATTTTAATATGTTCACAATCTGTACATCAAGGATTTGGCTGAGACTAGACTTTGAGAATAGTCTATTCCATGTAGCATCAATTTGGATCACTTGGTGGTATTTAGTTGGTGACTGAACTGAATGATGGCTTCCCTCATGTTTGTCTTGGCAAAGGTAGCTAGAAGGCTGAGCTTATCTGGACCCTTTTCCTTCTTAACATGATCTCAGGGCCTCTCTATATGGCCTTTTACATGCAGGAATGGGTGAATGTTTCTTTTTTTCTTTCTTTTTTTTTTTTTTCAACGTTTATTTATTTTTGGGACAGAGAGAGACAGAGCATGAACGGGGGAGGGGCAGAGAGAGAGGGAGACACAGGATCGGAAACAGGCTCCAGGCTCTGAGCCATCAGCCCAGAGCCTGACGCGGGGCTCGAACTCACGGACCGCGAGATCGTGACCTGGCTGAAGTCGGACGCTTAACCGACTGCGCCACCCAGGCGCCCCTGGGTGAATGTTTCAAATGTGTGAGCAAGATAATGCAAAGCAGGTATTTCAAAGAAAGATACATCATATTTGATTCCATGCTAGAACATGATGGAAAATAAAATCTCTATAACCTTTTTTTGTAGACAGTGATGCCCCAGGAAATATTTTAAAATGTGCTAAAAAATAAATTCTCAGAATCATTTATGGCAATTGGTGGAGATCTCAAAAATAAGTGATACTTAAGCCTATAATTTTCTAACATAAAAAATACTTTCTATTAAAAATCCTAGCACATAACAAACGGACATCCTGATTCATAATCCAACCACTACAATATAACAAATTTGAAATGATTAATCTCACAGCACAATATTTTTAAGGGCCAGTGTGCTAATAATTTCTGGAGTCCTTAAATCTACTGAGATATTACAAAGCATCACACCATTACTTTTATAAAAACAATACATGTGATTAAAAAATATTTCTGACAGATATATAAAATGTTCAGTTAAAAACCTAGTAAGTCATATGCACATGAAACCTTTAAAGTGGAGGAATGACTTCTATGGAAAAAAAAAACATAAATTGGAAAAGAAGATGCTAAATTGTGGATAACTATTTTAAACTTAAAAACAGGATGTAAAGATGCTCCTACAGTCATAGTTTTACTACCTGTTTTTATTATCATGATATTCAATATGTTCTTTCCATACTCGATTTTAAACATGTGTTACTATAGATACATTTATAGATTTGTTCTTTTTTGAATGAAGGTAAGAATGCTGTTGTTTAAATAATAACTTGTTCCTCATGTCCATAAAGTGTTGTGTCAATAGACTAAGCAAAGTGTGTTTGAGAATGAACTTCAAAAGAGACAGTAAAACACACACACATACACACACATTCCCCCTACAATTGTGAATCGAAGACTGTAGGAAAAGAAAAGTAACAAAAAAAAAAAAAAAAAGAAAAGGAAAAGGAAAAGAAAGGTAACATATACAGTTCCCTTGAGTTCTATACTAGGGCCAATCTTATTCAGCTTCTGTATAAATGACCTTGAAATTGGAGTAAACCTGACCATACCTTGCTTTAAAAACAGTAGACAGAGCAGAGTCGGCATAAAGCTACAGGGAAATCTTAATAGAATATAGCCGTGACTGGGAATGTTACAGATGAAATTTAATGTGGTACAGTCTCATTTTAGCATCACATGGGAAAATGCAAGCATGTGGTGATGGTGGAGGGAGAAATAGCGTATATAATTTAAAGCCAGAAATACAGGTGTTTTCTTTAGTCCAAATAATTTCCTAAAATGGTATATGTAGTGTAATAGGGTACACTTTGGCAATTTGCATATAGATTCTAAGATACTGAAGTAAACGTATAGATGATTACTGTTAAGTCATATATCCGGAAAATCTACTAAAAACTTGGAATCGTATGAATTACACATGAGTACATCTAGGTATTGGGAGTTTGTTTCTGTTGCCCTCAGTTTTCATCTATCAGACAGTAAAAACTCAAATAAGTGGCAATGAAAAACAGGGTGTGTATATGAGATATTAAAATTTTACTTCTAAGCAAAATTAGATAATGGATAGAGTAATATAAAAATCAGTTAATGACCAACTGTTTTTCTACTTTTAACCAGTATCTTTTGAAATTCTGTTGCTTTTGCTTTTGGGGCCATTGTGGTGACTCTCTTTTGACAGAGATGACCATGATAGCTCTTCATGGAGTGACCCCTGAGAGGAAGCTATTCAGAGGTGTGTGATCTTGAAGTTTTACTCTTAATTTTTTGTTGCTGTTGTTAATTTTCACAAATGAATTAATAGAGAATCAACTCCTGTTCATTTCCCCCACCAAGGTTGAATTCATTAATCAGTTAAAAACCCTCTTCCTTTATGTATATTCGGAATATTTTTTGTTAATGTATTATTTCAGTGTTTAAAAGTAAACATTTTACAAGTCACTCTTTGCCTATTTGAGGGTAGGATAGTAGAGAATGTGGAAATGGTCTGAGAAAAGATGAAATTACTCAGGTTTATTTTTTCCAACTCTGCCTCCAAACCAGGCTAAGAAAATTAAGTTGGCTGAAACATAGATACCATCCTAGAGATACTGGAAATATCTTGATGGAAATGTTTCTCCTTTGAAAAGCAAATATAGACACATCTTCCTCTAAGGAATGGAGTCTTAGAACTACAGAACTAAGTCATGTCACTGAGCTTTGAGAAGCACTTCTCATACCAATCAATTAAGAGCTTGGGTAACAAATTTATGTTGCAACGGCACAGCTTTCAAGTACAGGTGTGAAAGTTAAGCAGAGTAATCCTTGTTCTTTTCTTGACTCTTTCTCAACTGAAGAGCTTTGGCCCTGGAGTCAAAAACTCTGAGATCAAATTCTGGCTCTAACACATGATCTTGAGGAAATTATTTAACAGCACCTGCCCTGGTCTCTTTATCTTTACCATTAGTCCATAGAGCAGTGATGGTTACCTGGCATAAGTCATCTAAGGAAGTTAGCACTATGTTTGGAACTTAATGAGTACTCATTAAATGTTAGGCACTGGTGATATTGATAAGGTTGATAATTAGGCTTTCCTGCTTGTACCTGTTTATAAAAAAATTAGAACTGCTGGGGCTACAGAATACTGACTCATTTCTCTGCTTCATGATGAAGAAGATGAAGCTACTAACAAAGATGAGGAGGGGCAATTTTTCACCAGGAGTTTTACCCTAAGAAAATGACTATTTATTAAAACTATTTATTTGTTTGTTTATTAAAATTTTATATGAAACTTTGTGTGGTACCATATACAGGGAAACACAGACGGTGGTGATGATGTGACGATATTGAAGTGATTATTTCCCTCAAGTGGGCCATATCTTCTTTTAATCCAGTTACGCCTCTCTATGCTAGATATTCTTGAATAGGTCTCTCATATAAAAATCAGTAAATCAGTAACTAATCACCAAGTGTCTAGCATTTGCTAAGTGCTACAGAAGACCCGAGAGGGTCTTATAATATTTTGAAGGAAATAAAATTTTTGTGGGCAAGAAATTTAACAAACTCACCTGACTATTTATTGCCTATCTTGCACAGGGCATGTGTTTAGTAAAGCACTATTTAAATGTGTGTAGTATATATATATATATATATATATATATATATATGTATATATATATATATAATAATTTATAAATAGAATAGTTGTAGAATTAGAGATACCATGAATTGCTAATTGAATTATTATAATCTCTCCAGAAAATTGAAGATTAAAAAAGTTACTCAGATATTTAAAGCATAGTCTTTATTTTAAAATTTATTTATTTATTTTGAGAGAGAGAGAGAGAGGAAAAAAAAAAAACCTGCGTGCATGCGTATATGAGTGGGGGAAGGGTAGAGCCCAATGTGAGGCTCGAACTCACTATGAGATCAAGACCTGAGCCAAAATTAAGTGTCAGACGCTTAACTGACTGAACCACTCAGGCGCCCAAAGCATAGGTGAACCATGTCCTTGTAACTGCCTAAAATAGGCATCTATTTCTAATCCATTTTCATTCTACAGAGACCTTAGTCTCTTACCCTAGGAAAGCAGCTATCCTGAACGTTCCAGACTGTGAAGCAAAACAGGAGAGATATATTATTAAGTTTATTGGGAAAAAGGTTTTCTATGATCAAATAAATTTGAAGAGTGCTAGGATAAACTGAATTAAATGAGTTTCATTTCTGCAGGACTTCTCAGACTATCGAATATGGTCATGTGAATTGGTAGTATTTCCAAAATAGATTAGAATGTACCACCCTTACCCTACCTTAAGCACCTTACTGGAACTGATAGTATTCTGTGGAAAACACTTTTCTAGGTAAATTATATGTATACCACAGATTCAAATCAATGAAGCAGTTCTCATCACATGTAGTACTACCCTGTAGGGCCATTTTGGAAAATTTTGAGGGTGCTTTAGTCTTTTAGATTAGTGTTTAACAAATTTTAACATATATTATTCTATTGATATTATACATTATATCTTTTATTTTTTCTTTATGTTTGAATTAGGGCATCACATTGCTTATTTTTAATTATTACTTTGAAACTATATTACATTATCTATATTATCTATACCTTTTATTTCATGGCCTGTGAACAATATTTGTTGCCTTGAATCTCAAAGTCTCAATTACTACTCTGCTATTATTATCTCAACTAAAAAGCTGTAATTATTTGAGGTTATCCATGCTTACAATAATTCTCTCCTGTGTTTTTAAAAACTTCCTATACTAGAAAATGGAAGAGGTAAAGAGAAGGCAGAGAATGTACTCTGGATTTCTGGAATACCATTGAGGTAGTTTTTTTTCCCTCTGATTGAAGGACACATTTATCTCAGTCATCAAGGGGCACCTGACAAATGGCTACTGTTAGGAGGGAAAATTCCATAGTGTGTCCTTATTTGAGCCCAGACTCTAACTTGCAACTCAGGATCTGTCATGTGACAAGCTAATGTCTCTTAGCAAACAAATCTACCTGTTTACTTAGCAATTTGAGCTGTGGGTGTTTCCATTAGTTCCCTGACTATTGTTTTTAAATTAGAGAGTTGTCAGACCAAGCAAGGAAAAGTACACTTCTACTTAATTGCTAAAAGGTTAGTTCAAGTCTTACTCTGAACTGTAACTCATGAACCTTCTGATTAAGACAAGAGTTCTCACTGAAGTCTTTAAAACACACCCCTTTTCTGAATTTTCATATTACTTCCTGGTTCCAGCTTCATCTATATGTGTTTCTAATTCAGTCTAGAGCATCTGGATTTCACAGTGCCCTAAACGATAATTTTTGATGATTTTAAGTTGGCTGCCGAAATTGTTAAAATGTGAAGATGTTGTATGAATATATGAATTTATTGCGTCTCTTGAAAAATCAGACTATCTGGCCACAGTAGTTGTGCATTCTCACATGGAAACAATCAGTTGGACCTGAGTAGCTTCTAGCCCTTTTGAGAAGATATATTTTATCCATTCCCCATAGACCCTCTTAATCCCTCGTGTCTCCCTAACACCAAGGCCAAGTTTTACTTGCCATCCTTGACTGTGCTTGATTGTTACTTTCTTCCTACTAAAAAAGAAAATAAATAAAATGACTGTATGTCTCATGAAACAGATTCTTTAAAAAAATTTTTTTTTTAATGTTTATTTTTGAGAAAGAGATACAGAGCGCGAGCAGAGGAGGAGCAGAGAGAGGGAGACAGAATCTGAAGCAGGCTTCAGGCTCTGAGCTGTCAGTATACAGCCTGACAGGGGACACAAGGCTGAGAAATCATGGCCTGAGCCTTAGTCAGACGCTTAACTGATTGCGGCACCCAGGCGCCCCTAATGAAACATGTTCTTATGTATCTAATATTCAAGGTGTGTCTCTGTCCAGAGAATACTAGTCAGATTCTGTTTTGGAGCAACTCTGGTACCCTTCACTTGTTAATATTGTCTTCTGACCCCTCAACTCATTTAAGTTATAACAGTTGGCCTACGATCTTAGATTCAACAGTCAGGATGTAGTGAATCTATTTCCTCTGCCAGTTTCATGAAATTCTTTTGCTCTTGTATATTTGATATCTTTGACCAAGTAGAAGTATAGCTAACACCTACTCATTCAGGGTTTTTTTTTCACTAAGGAAAGGAAATGGACTTTGAGGTATGTTAACAAGGTAAGTATATGCTTGAAGCTATACTTATGATCATTTTTTAAAACAGAATATTGGCTTGAAATAGAGCATCTTAGAAGAGTTGCAGACATTAAGATGAATGCAAGCCTAAAGATGAGTTTTAATAACTTAACAATAATAACTATGCCACAAAATGCAAAGAATATTGTCCTAAGAATCAGGAGACTTAACTTGTTGTAAGCCTTTAAACAGACTACTTAATCTCTGGGGACATTAGCTTACTCATATATAAAATGGATATTGTAAGATGTTCTCTATAAGAGTTGTGGGATCAAATGAGAATCTATTTTAAATTATTTTTGGACAGTTTAATATTAGTTGTAAGGTTTAATTATACAGTACCACAGAAGAAGGCAATGTATAAATTTTAAATTTATAAATCAAATGGAAGTGAGAAATAAAGCGGCCCCCAGAATTCTGATCTAAAGAGCACCAGATTCTTCCCCAAATATTCCTTATCTTTGGGTAGATAGTGGCCACAGATGTGTCTGGGATGTGAGACAGAAGCGGTGGTCAGAATGCATCTGACAGCAAGACCCAAGTTGTCAATGATAGAACGGCAGATCATAAGGAGATACAGTAAACTATGTTACCAATGGGATCGTAGAGCATGACCAATTGACCATGTTAGTGATGTGAGTAGAAAACACTAAGAAAAAGTCTAGAGCAGCAAATGAATCAGAAGATAATGCTGCCTTGAACAGTTGTCCTTATTTCTACCTATTTTCTTATTCTGAAATACACTTTTTCATGTTGTTCAGTCCAGATGGATGTTTGCATAATGCTTTCATAACCTTATGGACGAGCGTGGTAAGCCATCCAAATTAGGCTGCTCTGATCTTGTTTCCCAGACCACAGTGATTACTCCAGAAATTGGCAAGTAACTAAGACTGGCTGAGAGATTCCTTCTCTGAGGTTTTATGGATGGAGGTTGTTGAGGAAGACATTTTTTAATTTCCTTCCTTTCTGATCATGGGGCCTATCTGATTCAAGTCTAAAACCACCAGCAGCCATCCCTTTGCCTCCTTGCACATCTCCATGGACTGGGAAAAGAGAATATGAACTGAGAACTAGAAAAAGTCTCAAAAAAAATTCAACTCCTTTGTTGTGTTACCCATTTCCATTGTCTTCTTTTTTTCTTATTTTTTTAAATATTTACTTATTTTTGAGAGAGGGAGAGAGAGAGAGAGAGAGAGAGAAAGCATGAGTTGAGGAGGGGCAGAGAGAGATGGAGACACAGAATTTGAAGCAGGCTCCAGGCTCTGAGTTGTCAGCACAGAGCCTGATGTGGGGCTTGAACTCACAAACCATGGGATTATGACCTGAACTGAAGTTGGACGCTTAACCAACTGAGTCACCCAGGTGCCCCCATTTTCTTCCTGTGTCTGGGATCTCTGTTACGATAAATACCCCATTTCTCTCTGAGATACTGTGAATAGCCTGCGTAAGTATTGTTTACCAAAGGATACTGAAAATGGTCATAGAAGATAATGCCAAAACCTATTTTTAGGGAATAATGAAACTGTAGCTTAAAATCAAAAGTAGTAAGACATTTAGAAAGGAGAATTAGGGGTTAGCTTCAACCGGGTTCTATTTATTAATGTGTCAGAGCAAAGACAGATTTTAATTAACAAAAATATCTGCATATTCTTGTTACCACCAGAAGAAAATTTACTCTGAGGAAATGAAGGATTTTTTTTTTTCAGAAGTTCAGAGATTAAATTGCATAAAATGTGATACTTATCACAAAGTTCAGAGATTTAAATTGCATAAAATGTGATACTTATCACAAAAAAAAGCCACCTCTCATCATAATATCTCTTGATTTTAATAGAAAAAACAAACAAACTATGCACATACTTAAGACTGAAAAAAATATCTTCTGAGTACATACAAAGGATATTTTTTCTCATGCTTATCACAATCCCATTCCCAATCACTTGAATGCAATTTACCATCGTCATAACGTTCTGTGGGGGAGCCTATAGAGATTGTGTTGTGATGTCAAATTGCTTTATGAAAACATTTTGATAAGTGCATGGACACCACATTATAATGACAAATTATAATGACAAAATGGTTTCAATGTTTCCATGGAGACCAAATTACAATGTCAAATTGATGGGAAAATGAGGTCAATACAAATCTACACAGACCAGATTGTGATGTTAAAACAATGCAAAGCAATATCACCACAGGTCTGGGGAGGCTATGCTATGATGTCAAGATGATGGGAAAGCAATATCTAGGATGATGTCAACGCAGTAACAGAAAAGATGTCAGTGGAAATCTCTGCAGCATCCTTCATGGTGACAATACAATAGAACACTATTATTAATGCAGATTTCACCAACGGTAAAGTAAATTTAATGAAAGTATGAAAAATGGGAAGCTTATCTCTTTCACCATTCTGATTCTAAATATTGTCTTATTTTACATTCTTTGGAACTAAGTGCTTAGTCACGGAAGTTAGAGAGGAAAAACTAAGCTAGGTTACTCAGTGGCAGAAGTTATTTATTGAAGAATCTGTTTTGATGTAAATTACTTTCTTCATTTACAATACCACTGTGAAAGGACCCACAGGGAGACAGTCTGATTAATTCAGTTCTCTCTGGAAGGCTTCACTGGCCGACTTTTCTGTTGAAATGTCTTTGGGGCATGCACACCCCTCCCCTTGTGGTGGTTGTCATACCTTTTAATTCTTCTTTCTTAAGGATGTTAAAATATTTACGGTTACATTTTTGTATTTTATAAATTATAAACCAAGTAGTTTAACACTTAAACCTGCCCTTGTCAAAAATAGTATGAAGCACCATGTTATCTTCACCGATGCAGATTATTTCCATTTGTTCTTAAATAATAAATTATGTTGATGCAATTTATCTTGAATAAGTGCAATAAATATTTTAACCTAATGCTAATGCCAATCAGTTGGATGTTAAATGCAAATGGAAGAGAATACATTTATCATGGTTTCTCAACCCAAATCGTTTTTTCTTCGCTCCAGTAGTAAACCTGACTTCTCATGGAAACAAAAAAGACAGTACCTTATAGGACTGTAAAAACATTCTGATTATTTCAAAATAAACTTTTGCCAAATTAGGAAAATATTATGACACTTTGCTATATTGTTTGCGTTTGTGTTGGTTTTTCAAGTGTAAGCCATTCCAGGTTTGTGGATTTTCCATTTTATGTGACAGTTAAGCCCACGCCTCAGTATGCACACTCATTTAACCATGTTTACTAAATTAACTGGATGATTCACTTACATTCAACAAATATATTTTAGTTGAATACTATGTGCCAGATAGTATGCAAGGTCAATTAAATCAAATGGTTTTAGAGATTTGTTTTACAATCTGCCAATTGTTTTAAAATGTTCAGCATTTAAGTTGAATTGATTCATGTGCTTGTGAGCAAGGGAAATCTCTGTTCCTTAGGTTTTGGCTTCTTTTTCTTTTATTTTGCTTTCTCTTCCATTTTGAGGAAAAAGTGGATAAAAGGTGATCAAGGAAGAGTTCCTTGAGACCCGTTGTTCAAATTAGTTAATGTGGTAAAAGACCCTCGCAGGCTGAACAACACAGGTGTCTCAAGAAAGAGCACTTAGTTTTCAGTCATTCTTGAAAGGGTACAGAGCCAGGGACAAAACATACCCACACCAGCATATTTGTCCAACTGAAACCTGTTCCAATTAAACACGTGAAGAGAAAACGTCACGAAGAATAGTGATAGTACTACTACTAATAAACCAATAGCTTTCCTAATGCAGAGGCTATAGACTCACTGGGATACCAGTGCTGCCACTGTGTGAAGTTCATTTACTTCTGTGAATCTCAGGCTATGTTTCTCAAGGTATTGGAGACAAATAGGAAACCATCTGTCTATGAGGTGGGGTAAACATGAATACCACCTGTTTTTCTGGGAGCTGTGCTTTTAGAGTCTCAGAGGAAAACAGAGGAACTGTTTGACTTTGTGGCACTTTTGGGCCACATAATTGTCCTCTTGAAGATCTGTTAGGAAGCTATGGCGGTAGAGTATACTTTGTATTGTGCTCCACTCAAAGAAAAAAATCATCACAGATATTTGTAATATCACTATGGCAATATTTTCTCCAAATCCAAAGGACAAAATAGATCTCCCTTATATCCCTTTATCATTATTTAAACACAGCTTATTGAAACTCATGGCCTATAACTTCAGACTTTTTAGAATTTTTTTTGTAGGGTAAAATATTGCCTGAAGTCAAATATTACGTAAAACGGAACTACAGAACACTACAGATATGATGAAGTATGAATACTTGAAAACATTGTAATGGAACAAAGTAACACAACTATATGGTAGCCATGCAAAAGATGAAACCAAGAAAGAATGCTCTACCTACACAGTCTAATTTTTTTTCTTTCCTTCTACTTCTTATCTTCTACAATATACTTTTTGAATGTGGCTCACTATAAAATTTTATGTCTACCTCAAGTTTTCATACAATACCTTGTGCGATAGAAAGGTCTGACCTTTGCCCCCAGTTCCTGGGAGGTAACTAAAGCCCCTGGAATGTCCTTCTTGGTAAGGGTGTCTGTTTACCTGGAGACCTTGGGTCATGTCTGATAGTCTATGCTAACACTGTGATTTATATTGGGGATCTTGGGTCATGCAGTAGCAGCTTGACCTCTGAAGGGATTATAGACTAAGGTCATCCATGTGAGTGATCAGCCATGCCAACATGACCAACCCCTAGTAAAGTGCTTGCATACTTAGGCTCCAGTGACCTTCTTGGTTGGCAATGCTTCCTCCGTGTTACTGGGAAAAATAAGTGAGGAGTCTGGCTCCTGGTTAAAAGCCTATGTATGATTTGTCAGGTCTGACCATAGGCAAATGCAAAGGCTTTACCTGGCAGGGCTTTTGGAGTAAAGCTGTCCTCCTCACTCCAAACTATGTGCATAGCCAGTGCATGCCAGTCTCTGAAGGGAGTTGCCATCAAGGGTCCAGGCTTCTCTGGCCCGTCATGCTCTTATTTATTTATTTATTTACTTATTTGCTTACTTACTTATTTTTCAATGTTTATTTATTTTTGAGAGAGAGAGAGAGACAGAGCATGAGCAGTGAGCTGTGGAGGGGCAGAGAGATACAGAGACACAGAATCTGAAGTAGGCTCCAGGCTCTGAGCTGTCAGCACAGAGCCTGTTGCAAGGCTCAAACTCACAAGCTATGAGATCAAGACTTAGAGCCGAAGTCAGACACTCATCTGACTGAACCACCCATGCGCCCCTGTCATGCTGTTTCACTATTTACATTCCTAGCCCTGGCACCTTCATTCCTAACACTTCATCTGAGGCCTTCCACCAAGATCCTTTTCAGGTACCTCTGCTGAGGATTTCTTACTGGGGGAAGGAAAGGGAACTTGAATACATTCTTCCCCCTGTCATTTAGTACCTAGTACTTTTCTACTCCCAACCCTTCTCTTCCCCTTCCCTCCAATATCAGGATCCACAGAACTACTTGAACATTTTGTGCAGATCTCCCTCAAAAATGAGATGAGTCCCACATCAGGCTGATCCATCTGACCCTCCATCAGTAGCCATTCCCCGGGGCAAAATACAAAATGGTGAGTCAATGCTTTCTCAAGTTTCAGACTGTTGCTTATACCATCAAAGCAGTAATTATGGCTTAACTCCTTCATTTTTGACTTGTTGCTCTAATTGGCTAGTAGGATACCTGGCAACTCAGCTTTCTCTGTCTTCCAGCTCAGTGGAATGCCTGACAGTGACACCTTTCCCACACCCCCCAACTTCACTGGTAGAGGACACCTGGAAGTCCTGTGCCTAGACTCTCCTTTTTCCCATCCTATGTGCCTTTTCCTGTTGCTAATTTTAATACGTATGCGCTGATCGTAATAAGTTGTCCCAAGGATATATTGCTCTGCTGAGTGCTGTGAGTCCTACTGAACTATTGAATCTGAGGGTAGTCATGGGGACTTGCAGATCATACATGCACTTAAAATTATTTTGTTAAGGAAACAATGTGTGAACACTGCTTTTATTTATTTATTTTTTTTCTTTGAAGATTTTATTTAAATTCAAGTTAGTCAACATATAGTATAGTATTGGTTTCAGGAGTAGAACTTAGTGATTCATTACTTGTATACATCACCCAGTGCTCATCACCAATGCCCTCCTTGCTACCATCACCTATTTAGCTCACCCCCCCCACACCCCTCCAGAAAACCTCAGTTTGTTCTCGATAGTTAAGAGTCTCTTATGGTTTGTGTCCCTCTCTCTTTTTATCTTATCTTATTTTTTCTTCCCTTTCCCTATGAACACTGCTTTTAATACAGGTCTGTATTTTCTAAACCCAAATAGAAGAAATCAGAAAACCCCAGAAATATATTAAAACTTTACATAGTGTCATCAATAGCATTGGGATGTACTTCTGCTTCCATTGAAAGGACCAAGAAACTTGGGGCACCTGGGTGGCTCAGTTGATGAAACGTCTGATTTCAGCTCAGGTAATGATCTCACAGTTTGTGGGGTTCGAGCCCCACATCAGGCTCTGAGTTGACAGCTCAGAGCCTGGAGCCTGCTTTGGATTCTGTGTCTCCCTTTCTCTGTCCCTCCCTAGCTCACATTCTGTCTCTTGCTCTCTCTCTCTCTGTCTCTCAAAAATATAAACATTTGAAAAAATTTTTAAAAAAGGGCCAAGAAACTCTTGACAGGTGACTTTCAGTTTTAAAATCAAAGTCTCAAACAGGGTAGATGTATTCAGCTACAGTGGACATGAGATATGAAAGTGAAATAGTAAAATTATAGCAGAATAATTTGCTTTAAAAATGGATTTTCTTTTTAAAAATGATTTCTGTAACTACCAATATTTACTGTATCATTAAAAGATCAAAGTTGGTGTTTCATAGCTGAAAGGGCAAATAGTCTGCTAAATCAATGTACTAACTTTCATAGGAAAAATCCGAGGCACAGATTTATAAAACATAGTTAAGATTGTAGATTAAGTTAGAGGCAGAGAATATTTGAGTCTAGGTCTTCTGACTTCATATCATGGCCCTTTATATAAATTTTATGTTCAAAACTTTAAAGTTAAATGCACATTTACCAAAATTAAATTTCCAACATTTTCTACCACTTTTTACACATAATTTTGGGAGAAAAGAGAGAGATTTACTGCCATAGTTCATGCAAAGTCATCAATTTCTGTATATAATGCTGAAATACAACAAAGCCATTTTTGTGTGTGTGTGTGTAAGGTTTTAAAAATAGCATACTTCACATATAAGTCATGGGAGGAAGGAATAAATATTAATGGCTAAATTAATATTCTTGCAAATTTATTATTCAAACCACAACCAATGATAAAACTTTTACAAATGATACCCTGGATCAGTAGGTATAAATCTGGCAGGAGTTCATAAGATGACTCTGGTATCTTCCCATTTCCCCAGGTTGAGAAATATAGCTCTAAGTTCTGCTCAGAAGCTAATATATAAGAATATATAAAAATCTGAGGAACAATCAGTATCCCTATGGGTACTAAAAAAGCACAGACATAGGGCACTTGGGTGGCTCAGCCGGTTGAGCAATCAACTCTTGATTTTGGCTCAGGTAGTGATCCCAGGGGCATGGGAGTAAGAACCATATTGGGCTTCATGCTGAGCATGGAGTCTGCTTAAGATTCTCTCTCTGTCCCTCTGCCCCTCTCCCCCAGTTGTGCTCTCTCTCTGTCTCAAAAACAGAACAAAACAAAACAAAATACAGACCTAAAAGAGTTAAGAAAATACTAGGGAAATTAATCACCTTCTGTTCTTCTGAATGTCTCCTCTTTTGTATCTTATGAAGACACTTGCCATTGGATTTAGGCCCCACACAGTTAACCAGATCTCATCACAAGATCCTTAACTTAATTACATCTATAAAACACTTTTTCCATATAAGGTACTGTTCAACAGTTCTGGACATTAGGACATAAACATATCTTTTTGGCAGGGGGCACCATTCCGTGGAATACAATGACTAATATATTTAGGACCTCTTAGCTTATTCAAATCTTTAGCAGTGTCTCTAGGATTACCTAGGGGGTTATGACAAGTGTTTGTGCACTAGTTTGCCCAATCTTACAATTTTTCTGATCCTGGTCTTTTCTGGACACATTTGGTGAAATCTTCTGCCAATGTCTCTGTTGTCCATGAAATCTTTTGAGGTAACTTCATCAGAGAGGCCCCCTATTAGAACTGCAATGACCCTGCCATTCTGGGGCACCTGTGTAGTTCAGTCCATTGGGCGTCCGATTTAGGCTCACATCATAATCTTGCAGTTCATGAGTTTGAGCCCGCATCAGCCTCTGTGCGGAGAGCTCAGAGCCTGGAGCCTGCTTCAGATTCTGTGTCTCCCTATCTCTCTGCCCCTCCCCTGCTCATGCTCTGTCCCCGCCCCCTCTCAGAAATAAATAAACATTGGAAAAAATGAAAAAAAAAAAAAAAAAAGAACTGCAATTACCCTACCATTCCATTCATACCATTTCATGAAAAGTTATCAAGTTTAGCTTCTGTGCCAGTGTTGCTCTTTATGGTGCCACACCTGCCCTGGCCACCGCTACCTCTACCAGATACTGCCTCTGGACACTGCCAATTGTTTTTTAATTTTTTTTAAGTTTATTTATTTTTCAGAGAGAGAAAGCATGAGATGGGGAGGGGCAGAGAGAGAGGAACAGAGAGAATCCCAAGCAGGCTGCACACTGTCAGTGCAGAGCCAGATGTGACTCAAGCTCATGAACCGTAATATCATGATCTGAGCTGAAATTAAGAGTCAGAGGCTTAACTGACTGAGCCACCCAGGCACCCCTGGACTCTGCCAATGTTTAATGCATTGATAGGAGCCTTTGTAGTTCCAGAGAAGTAAGGAGCCCTCTCAGCATGTGTGCCAAACTTCCAACAATAATCAATTCATGGTCAGTATTGTTTCAACTCATTTCACAACTATAATAATGGAAGACTTGAAGGAAATTTCTGATATCATATAATTTTATCCTGAAGTGTTTCATTCCTGTGAATCATTTAAATTTAACAGGGATTCCTATTAACTTTATATTTATTTATTTATTTATTTATTTATTTATTTATTTTATTTTATTTTTTTATTTTTTTTTTTATAATATATGAAATTTATTGTCCAAATTGGTTTCCATAAAACACCCAGTGCTCATCCCAAAAGGTGCCCTCCTCAATACCCATCACCCACCCTCTCCTCCCTCCCACCCCCCATCAACCCTCAGTTTGTTCTCAGTTTTCAACAGTCTCTTATGCTTTGGCTCTCTCCCACTCTAACCTCTTTTTTTTTTTTTTTTTTTTTTTCCTTTTTTCCTCCCCCTCCCCCATGGGTTCCTGTTACGTTTCTCAGGATCCACATAAGAGTGAAACCATATGGTATCTGTCTTTCTCTGTATGGCTTATTTCACTTAGCATCACACTCTCCAGTTCCATCCACGTTGCTACAAAAGGCCATATTTCATTTTTTCTCATTGCCACGTAGTATTCCATTGTGTATATAAACCACAATTTCTTTATCCATTCATCAGTTGATGGACATTTAGGCTCTTTCCATAATTTGGCTATTGTTGAGAGTGCTGCTATGAACATTGGGGTACAAGTGCCCCTATGCATCAGTACTCCTGTATCCCTTGGATAAATTCCCAGCAGTGCTATTGCTGGGTCATAGGGTAGGTCTATTTTTAATTTTCTGAGGAACCTCCACACTGTTTTCCAGAGCGGCTGCACCAATTTGCATTCCCACCAACAGTGCAAGAGGGTTCCCGTTTCTCCACATCCTCGCCAGCATCTATAGTCTCCTGATTTGTTCATTTTGGCCACTCTGACTGGCGTGAGGTGATACCTGAGTGTGGTTTTGATTTGTATTTCCCTGATAAGGAGCGACGCTGAACATCTTTTCATGTGCCTGTTGGCCATCCGGATGTCTTCTTTAGAGAAGTGTCTATTCATGTTTTCTGCCCATTTCTTCACTGGGTTATTTGTTTTTCGGGTGTGGAGTTTGGTGAGCTCTTTATAGATTCTGGATACTAGCCCTTTGTCTGATATGTCATTTGCAAATATCTTTTCCCATTCCGTTGGTTGCCTTTTAGTTTTGTTGGTTGTTTCCTTTGCTGTGCAGAAGCTTTTTATCTTCATAAGGTCCCAGTAATTCACTTTTGCTTTTAATTCCCTTGCCTTTGGGGATGTGTCGAGTAAGAGATTGCTACGGCTGAGGTCAGAGAGGTCTTTTCCTGCTTTCTCCTCTAAGGTTTTGATGGTTTCCTGTCTCACATTCAGGTCCTTTATCCATTTTGAGTTTATTTTTGTGAATGGTGTGAGAAAGTGGTCTAGTTTCAACCTTCTGCATGTTGCTGTCCAGTTCTCCCAGCACCATTTGTTAAAGAGGCTGTCTTTTTTCCATTGGATGTTCTTTCCTGCTTTGTCAAAGATGAGTTGACCATACGTTTGTGGGTCTAGATCTGGGGTTTCTATTCTATTCCATTGGTCTATGTGTCTGTTTTTGTGCCATTAACTTTATATTTAAACATATCTGATTTTCTTTTAAATATTTTTGGTTCATTTACTGAATCAGAAGCCAAACAGAATTATCTCATTATAACAAATTGATAGTCTCTTTCATATATATATATATATATATATATATATGTATATATATGTATATATACATATACATATACGCCTACATATACATATACATATATTTTTTTTTCTTTCTCTCTCTCCTTCTCACTCTCTCCTCTGTCTTCATGCATTTTGTTATATACCTTTATCAGGAGGCCCAAAACTGTCTGGTGGACTTCACTGTAATGGTGTTACAATCAATCTATTTGGTTGTTGTCAACCTGATCCAATCATTATAAAGCCTCTCTTCAGCTTTTCACTTGATAGCTTTAGCAGGCTTTGACAATTATTACCCAGATTCAATATTTTATTACAGAGTACACAATGATAAAATTCAAATTGTATCATTTCTTCTTTGTTTATTAGCTAGAATACTAATAAAATATGGTTTTTAAAAATGCAAAAACACATAGACTGGTGAGTGGTGTGTTCTCTTTTATAAAGAGAAACTTCTTTTCATCAACTATGTGGTTACTCAAAGATACTAATCATACAAATGAGGCAGGATATTTGTAAGATTCTTTTTTAAAAAATTTTTTTTAAATGTTTATTTTTATTTATTTTTTTTTTTTTTGAGAGAGAGAGAGAGACAGAGTGTGAGCAGGGGACAGGCAGAGAGAGAGAGAGAGAGAGAGATAGATAGAGAGAGAGACAGAATCTGAAGGAGGCTCCAGGCCCCAGGCTGTCAGCATAGACCTTGACGCGGGGCTTGAACTCACAAACTGAGATCATGACCTGAGCTGAAGTCGGAGGCTTAACCGACTGAGCCACCCAGGCGCCCCTAATATTTGTTAAGAATCTTGCCCCTCACCAGGTTTCAGCATAGTTGGTACCCTAAGAGCCCTCCAAAGATGAAATAATGTGTGCCTGTATTTTTAGCATCATTACGAACTCATAGATCAAAAACATACTTTGTTATATTTCAATCCACTGCAGCTACTACATATATAACAGTATAATCTCAATATTATACCATAATAGTGTGTAAAATTATTCCTCATTCCTCTTTGTACTATGTCTGCATAGTACTCTCCACCATTGTAGACATACCATAGTTTATTTATACAACTCTTTATTGGTGGAATTTTATGTTATATTTGATAAATAATCAGTAATACCTTTAAGATTTAGATTATTCATTTACTTTAAGATGATTTCTCTCCCAAGAGGAATTCAGTTCTTTATTTGAATGCATGTTCACTCAACCTGGATCTTCTATTACAGTTACAGTGTGTTCATGGTTTCAGTTTTTATATAACACTTTAAAAATATATAAATTATAAAACAATGTAATTTGTTAAAAAATAAAAATCTATGCTTAGGACAACCACTTGGAATATACCCAAAAGTCGATTCATTTGACAACAAAATATTTTGGATGATTAATGTGTTGAAGAATTCAACTGAAAATAAATCAACCCACTCCCCTTAAAATGTGGCTTGAAAATAATTTATATCTGTGGAGACCAAAATAGAAAAAAAAGTTAGTTGATAAGTTATTTGTAGTCAGAATATAGATGATTATATCATTAGGAACTTACCACTCTATGTGTTTTTGCATTTTAAAAACCATGTTTTATTTATAGTGGAAATTATAAACATATATACCTAGAAGGAAAAACTAAAATTATGATTAGTTTCCCATTCTTGTGAGATGTTGGTTGCCTGAATGTTAGAGAAACAATCTCAAATGATATCTTTAATTTTAAAGTAATTTTTACATCCTTGTTTGTCCATAGTTGTTTTTCCTCCTTAATATTAAAAAGAATCATTATTTTCTTTCTTTCTTTCTTTCAATAACTATTTATTTGTAATATGATTTTTTTTTGCTAATTTCCCTTCCTAAATTTTACTTGTCTTCAGTCTGAAAGTAAAGAGGATTTGTTATAAAATCATGATGCACAAATTTCATATAAAAAGTGGTAACTTTTAATCTTCTCCCACAGTATTTACTAAACAGAACAATATACAAATATAATATCCAAGAGAAACATTATTCATGAAAATCCTTTTATTGAATCATAAATTGTTTTTAGATTTTTTTCTTCTCTTTCCTTCTTTCCTTCTTTCTTTCTTTTTTCTTTTTCTTTTACTTTTTCTTTTTCTTTTTTCTTTCTTTCTTTCTTTCTTTCTTTCTTTCTTTCTTTCTTTCTTTCTTTTTTTTTTTTTTGTCGTAAGTGACAGGAAGCCAAATGTAAATTAGCCTCATTGTAGGGGAGGGTGGGATAGAATAAAGGAATTAATTGATCCTTAATAGAAAGAATGAGAAGTAGATCTACCTTTAGGTATGGGCCAAACAATTCAGGACTGGGATTCCCTCCATCTGTTGGGTCAGCTTCCACAATATTAATTCCGTTCTCAAAAAGACTCATTCCCTGCTGGTCTCAGGAGGACTGCCAGCAGCTCATAGGCCTGTGTCAGAGAGCAAGAGTCTTTATTTGAAGGCTTCTAGAATATATCTTGAGATTAATTTCAATGTGATTCAATATGAAGCAATGTCTGGAGTCAGGGGAATTCATTGTGCTGGGTTTTTTTGGCCTGAAAGCCTCACTACATAACAGGTTGAGAGACTGGGGGAGCAGTGGTTTCTAAAACAAAATTCCATCTTTGGTTTGTGAGAAGGCAAATGGATGGAGGAAAACAATGAAAAAAAAATGTCCTAAGAGTTTCTAACAATTGCCAGTGCATTAGAAAACAAACAAACAAACAAATGAACGAACAAAGAAACCTTTCCTAATAAGTCAAACCAATGTTTTAATAGGTTTTGTATATGCTTGTATATTCTTCATTGTTTAGAAGATGTCTTGGTCTTTGGAGCCTCTGCTGAATACTGCACTTGGGATATTGATTTACTTATGAGACAAGTAGGGATGAGAAAAAGTGAGAAAGTTAAACACTGCTTTATTTCTTTATTCTGCTTTCCCTGATTCTTCTCTTTCTTTCTTTCCTTCCTTCCTCTTTACTTTTTATATTCTCTATTTCTCTTCATTTCTTACTCCTTATTTCCTTCTCTTCTTTTTTCATCACTTTTTTTGTCTTCCTTTTTCTGTTTCATTTCTCCTTCTTTTCCTGTCTTCTTTCTTGGCTGTACCTTTCCCTCATTCTCTAATCTGCTTCAAGCTCCTCCCCTTTCGTCTCTGAAATCTTTTCCCATCTGTCTAAACCAAAGGGTAGAGCCAGCATGACTTAAATAAGTTCTTAATGGATAAATTTCTCTTTGTGTAGGGTAAAGGAGTACTAGACAGACTAGACTCCCCTGTGCTCTGGATCCAGTTCTATGAAGGTTCTTAAAATAAGTGATCCTTGTCGCTTCCTTATCTTCAACTACTTTATACATTTTCTTTCCCTGGTACAGTGGCAATTGATCTTACCAAAAGCACAAACTAAATAGATGCAGTTTAGTCTTAGCCTAATATTAATTACTTTGTGGCACTTGCACTGTTTAATTTATCCAACTTGAAACATTTTCTTTCTTAATTTTCAGGACACAATACTTCACTCTATCCTAGATAGATTTCTCCATTTATATGACACCATAGAGCAATAACTCTCAGTGACATTCAATTGCTGTAAATATACTCATATATATGGTCAATTTTCTTTTTTTGTGTGTAGGCTCTTTTCTCTGTGTCCTTTGGAAGAGACCATAGTATGAACATGTGTATCTCCAGCACTTGGTACAGTATTTTACATAAAATTTTCTGTAAATACATTTAAATTTTTTTTAATTTTATTTTTTATTTTTTTTAATTTACATCCAAATTAGTTACCATATAGTGCAACAATAATTTCAGGAGTAGATTCCTTAATGCCCCTTACCCATTTAGCCCATCCCCCCTCCCACAACCCCTCCAGTAACCCTCAGTTTGTTCTTCATATTTAAGAGTCTCTTATGTTTTGTCCCCCTCCCTGTTTTTATGTTATTTTTGTTTCCCTTCCCTTATGTTCATCTGTTTTGTCTCTTAAAGTCCTCATATGAGTGAAGTCATATGTTATTTGTCTTTCTCTGACTGACTTATTTCCCTTAGCATAATACCCTCCAGTTCCATCCACATAGTTGCAAATGGCAAGATTTCATTCTTTTTGATTGCTGAGTAATACTTCATTGTATGTGTGTGTGTGTGTGTGTGTGTGTGTGTATCACATCTTCTTTATCCATTCATCCATCGATGGACATTTGGGCTCTTTCCATACTTTGGCTATTGTTGATGGTGCTGCTATAAACATTGGGGTGCCTGTGTCCCTTCGAAACAGCACACCTATATCCCTTGGATAAATACCTAGTAGTACAATTGCTGGGTCGTAGGTTAGTTCTATTTTTAGTTTTTTGAGGAACCTCCATGCTGTTTTCCAGAGTGGCTGCACCAGCTTGCATTCCCATGTAAATAAATTTTTGAAAGAGTGATTAATCTCCTTCTGCCATCAGGTTTTATAAATGATTTATCCAAAAGCAAGTGATCTACATGCAAGAAGAAAGCTAAAATTACAGCACATGAGTTTCTCTTTAGCAACAGAGACCAACATAGTATATTTTGCAGCAGTTCTTGATACTGGAATGAGTTGGGGTTCAAAATTTTTTTTGCACTGCCAGATCTGGGCTAGTGTGGTGGCCGTGGCCAGACCTCGAAGATCTGTTACATAAATGAAGGTGAGATGAAGTTAGCAATGGCAGGCCATCAGGTACTAACTCAACAGAGCTTCCAATCCAATTCCCACAGTGGGATTAAAATATTTTAAGCAAACACCACAAGGCTATGCAATCTGCAGGCCTTGCAGGAGTATCAGCGTGGTTTCTGAGGGAGCCAATGAACAACGACCATGTCCAAGGATCTCTTCTCCATGTCCATGGAGGCATGATAACCACATTTTGCACTGAGGTGAAGAAAGGGAATAGGAGAGACTGGACTACTTAAAAAGAATTGTTTTAGGCCTTCCCAGATAGGGAGTAGAACTTTGAAAAGACTGGATATTGTAAGTGAAAGGAGATTGAAAGGACTGTTTATTCTAGCAGATACTGGAATATTAATACTGGAAAGCTGCAAAATTTTCCTTTGAGTAAAGTAAAAGTGGTTTTATAATATGAAGTAACCAATTTTTCCTAGACATATGAGTCTGAGTAGTAATTCTGACCTGTTTTTGTCTGAATTCCCCCCAGGAAGCAGTTTGATTGTGTGTGGGAGGGGAGCAGGGGGGGCAGGGAGGCTTTAGGGAGAGTGATGACAGAAACAAGTAAAATCAGGAAGTCAAGGATGAGTGATTGAACCAGTCACCACTCTGAGCGAGTGGGACATAATGCTGTTGTGACTTCCCATCAATGCCCATGCCACCGTGATTAAGTGTTAAGTTCCTCAGACTTCCAGGTCTGCACGGGTATGATGACCCACTGAGTCCTCGCAGGTATTCCTTCATCATCAGTGAAGATCCTGGACAGCAAATGAGAAACGTGAGGTACAACTGAAGCAAGGAGCTGCCAGGTCACTCTGTGCAAAACTGGTAGCTACAAAATGGCTGACGTAAAAGGTGAAGTAACAGGTTGTCAGGTGGAGCACAGAGCTATCCAGAATCCAGGCCCACTACACACAGGAAATACTCAGCAGAGTTCTTGGTGCAGAATAAATGCTTAAATGAGAGCTATTTTTATTAGCAGGCCCCGTTCCTATGAATCACCCATACTCGTAGAGCCCATTACATAAAATGGTGCCACGTATAACAGCAAATGGTATCCAAAGAGAGGACTTTGGATGAATGAACAAGTATAAACAGATAAATTACTGTCTTTAGTAAGCTCAAAGTCTTCTAGAAAAAAGAAAATTTTAAAGTAATTATAATGGCTTCATTAGTAAAATCGTAAAAAATTTTGTGTTCGTTGGCTGATACCTTTATGCTGTAACTTGTTCTAATCATTGTCATTAGACAACAAAACTATATACAACATATAGAAGCAGTACTAAGAAGGTGGAGAGAGACGGGATCAGGAAATACTTCCTAGGTGAGGAAATATCTCACAAGTATTTTGCTACGGAGTCAGCACATAATAAAACATGCCTTATAAAAAGACAATCCCTGGGATGTCCACAGCATAAATTTATAAAAGTAATTAGCAAGCAAGATAACATAGGATCACACATGTAGGACTGCCTAGATCAGATCCCATCTTAATAGCTTTGTACCTTTTAGAAAGTTATTCAATCTCTGTGCCTTATTTTCTTCATTTGTAACAAGTGTATTAAAAATAGGAGCTCTTGTGAGGATTAAATAGTTCAATCTGACAAAACAGTTAAAATAATGCTTCATGCACAAAAAATCCTGTATAAACATTTGCTGTTTTATAATAACTGTTTTATTATTTTAGTATTCCTGGCTAAAACAGAAAATATATATAAGTAAGGGAGAAATGATTTCATTTTGGTTTTTGAGAGCAAGACAAAATGATAGATTTTTTTCATATCTAGTCTTTTAAATAGTTTATGTCAAACTAGTATTATAATTTTCTTTGGTAGAATTTGGTTTGGTTTCATGATATCATCTAGGCCCGTATTTTCTTTCTTTTTTTTAATGTTTATTCATTTTTGACAGACAGAAAGAGAGAGAGAGACAGAGTGTGAGTGGGGGAGGGGCAGAGAGAGAGGGAGACACAGAATCCAAAGCAGCTCCAGATTCTGAGCTTTCAGCCCCACCCGGGGCTCAAACTCATGAACCATGAGATAATGACCTGAGCCGAAGTAGGATGGTTAACCAAATGAGCCACCCAGGCACTCCGGGTCTGTATTTTCTTTGCAGAATTTGTAAAATAACGTTTTTTAATGTTTTTTATTTATTTTGAGAGAAATAGAGAGCATGTGCAAGTGTATGAGTGAGGGAGGGGCAGAGAGAAAAGGAGAGAGAGAATCCCAATCAGGCTACACGCTGTCAATGTAAAGCCCAACTCAGGGCTTGAACTCACGAACCCTGAGATGGTGACTTAAACAGAGATCAAGAGTCAGATGTTTGACTGAGCCACCTAGGCACCCCTAAAATAAGATTGCGTGGTTCAGTCGGTTAAGTGTCTGACTCTTGTTTTGGGCACAGGTCATGATCCCATGGTTTGTGTGTTTGAGCCCCGCATCGGGCTCCATGCTGACAGTGTAGAGCCTGCTTGGGATTCTGTCTCTCCTTGTCTCTCTGCCCCTCCCCTACTCGCTCTTTCTGTCTCTCTCAAAAATAAAATAAACTTAAAAAAATAAAACAAAATAAAACCATTTAAATTAAATGCATTGTTAATAATTTATTTGTAAAGGGTGGGAGATATGTAGAGATGCTTCCTTTGTAATTTTTCATATTGATAATTCATATTCTTACCTGGTGTTTATGAATTTGTTTTGCTGTTGCTCTTTATTGTAGATTTATTTTCTAACATTAAATTTGGCTCATATTTATTATCTTTTATTGCATATCTTAGGAGCTTGATGTGCTCTTCTTTTATTAATTTCTTACAGGGGTGCCTGGGTGGCTCAGTCAGTTAAGTGTCTGACTTCTGCTTAGGTCATGATCTCATGCTCTGTGGGTTCAAGCCCTGCATCAGGATCTGTGTTGACAGCTCAGAGCCTGAGCCTGCTTCAGATTCTGTGTCTCCCCCTCTCTCTGCCCCTTCCCCACTTGCCCTCTGTCTCTCTCTGTCTCTCAAAAATAAACATTGAAAAAAAATTCTTATAGTAGTTGCTCAGATCACTAATATTTAGCCTTTATTCCTTTCCAATATATACATGTAAGATTACAATGGCTCTTGTAAGCATAGTTTAGTTGCATCCCACAAATTTCAAAATTATTATTTTGCTATTGTCATTATTCAATTTCAAGTATCGTCTAAATCCCATAGTGATTTTTTTTTCTTTGACCTCTGCCCATTTTAAATTGTGTTCTGAATTTTCAGTCTTACTGGGATTCTTCAACAATTAGCCAATTTTTATTGTTGCTTCTGGAAAGGGCAGTTACCATAATTAAAAAGTAATCCCAAATACCAAACTCATCACTTTTGTCCTCCCTCAATTTTTGGATCTGGTTCTGCAAATTCTTACTGTAATTATTGTAGGTAATCCTTGTGGTTTTTGGTAAGTCTCTAATGTGTTTTAATTTTATTTTTATTATAATTGTTATGATTATTATTTTAACATCTTACCTAACAATAGCTAGTCATTGCAAGAAGTAATATTTTAATTTAACCTTTACTTACTTCATTTAACTCAAGAACAGACTCAGATTGTTACCTTTCTTGACTGCGTGTTGGTAAAGTTCTTCCTTCCTCTCCATGACTTCCTACTTGGCTAGTTGAGGGAACCTTTTTCACCCTGCAGAATTGTTCCTTTATAAACTCACCTGAAGATTGGAAAAGGCCAAGATGAGTTAGAAGGAGAAACAATAGAGCACTCTACTTCTTCCTATAATTCTTCTCGGCGTTTTGCACATGAATCATACTGTAATGTTGCCAAATACGGTGATTTTGGTGAGCTCTATGTTTTTGAGTAGTCACACATGACCTTGTTTACTGAATTCCGAAGAAACAGCTATTGTAAACATTCAGAAAAGCTAAAATCGTTGACTCAGCCACTTTCTATAGCTAATCATCTGTTGCAAGTCATGAGATTATAACATCACTCTTTGTTACAGATTTTCATATATTTCCTTTTGACTTATAACTTCATTTTTCCAAAATGACCACAGTGACGTTTAGGCACCTGAACTACTGCACAATCTAGACTTCAGTGAAAATATGCAGCCATACGTGGCTTTAGTAGGTCTTTTTAAGGCACATATGTGAGGGATAAAAGCATAAAGATAAACAAGGGAATATTATACATGCTGTCGGTGCAAATTTTAATTTTTAAAATGTATTTTATTTTATTAAGTAGGCTCTGCGCCCAATGTGGGGCCTAAACTCATGACCCTGAGATCAAGAGTTGTGTGCTCCACCAACTGAGCCAGTCGGGTGCCCTAAAACAAGGGAATATTAAACATAAATTTGAAGATGATGGTTGCTCTTAGCTGAGAAAAATGAAATGATTGGGAAGGGACTCACAGTGGGTTTCAAAACACACTATTTTTTCTTGATGTGGTTTGAGAATATGGGTATGTAGTTTTAAGCTATTCGTTGAACTTATTTATTTTATAGGCTCTTCTAAGTATCAAAAATATATTTTATTTATTTATTTTTTTTTATTAATTTTTTTTTTTAATTTTTTTTTCAACGTTTATTTATTTTTTTGGGGACAGAGAGAGAGACAGAGCATGAACGGGGGAGGGGGAGGGGCAGAGAGAGAGGGAGACACAGAATCGGAAACAGGCTCCAGGCTCTGAGCCATCAGCCCAGAGCCTGACATGGGGCTCGAACTCACGGACCGCGAGATTGCGACCTGGCTGAAGTCGGACGCCCAACCGACTGCGCCACCCAGGCGCCCCAAAAATATATTTTACATACACATACACATCCATGATAAAGCAGCAATTATCTGATCAAGTTTAGGAAAATCTACTATTATTTTTCATGGTCCCACTTTTTTTTTCATTGGCCAAATCAATGAGGTAAATGGGAATGTAATGGGAATCTTCATTTCTGTATCTTTCAAGTTTTGGGGGATGGTGCTAATTTATGTTATTGCCCCCAAAGATGTGGTTTTGCATTTAGTTGCTATTTTGGAGGGAGTTTTATCTAGCCCTTCCAATCCTGAGAGGTTTTATTCCATAGGACAGAGAACCATTGTGAGGAATGTGCTAACTCTTGAATATATCTATTCCAATTATACATTCAGGAATTTGAGAAATTAATACAGAATTATTTCAGGGACTCATTTCATACACTTTGGAAGACACCGGAGAAGTTTTCCCTTTATTTCTTATTCCCACAAGCCTTCACCTGAACTAGTTGTCCACATAGCTATCTAGACCCCAGGGATTAATATGAGCTCAAAAACAGTATCTAATAATTACCTAGATGTTCAAAGTTATTTTTATTGCCCTAATTTGTAATTATCTTTATAAATGGTCACAGGTACCTTCGGAAATGCTTAGTAGGAATACTTGCAGTGCATAGCTGTGATGGATCTTGTTTAAGAGTCCTATCTTTCCCTTCATTTATGAAGTTCTTGTCTCTGAACTGATTTAGGCTTGGGATTTTGGTAAAGAGCTGTGATTCTTCATTACTGTGACTCAAGATACGCCTCAATTTAACACTTATCGATTTACGTTTTTTTTTTTTTTTCAGATTTTTACTTAAATAAGATTTAATGTGTTACCTGTCTTGGAATTCTAGGGATTACATGATCAGTTGGTCACCTTAATGATGCCCGTCTGATTAACATTCTCATTCTGACCCCCATTTTGGTATCTGTACCCATGTGGCCTGAGGTAGTTAATTTCCACCACCTTGCCTCTGCCATTCCCAGATTCCACTATCACTGTGAAGTCTGGAAGCCCATTTCAGTAATAGCATTAGTCTCTCTGACCTGCATCAGTTACCTACAGAAGACAAAATCTACAGCAATTGAGGGCAATTGTAGCTTTTCCTAGCCATGTGTTTTCCAATTTTTCAATATGCTTTATGCTCTTAGGGACATACCTAGAGGGTATGTGTTTTGTACATAATAAGCCACTTTTACATACATACCCTAGAGGGTGAGTGTTTTGTACATAATAAGCCACTTTTAACATTCTCATCTCAAATGGTTTCTGTTTTCTTTCTCTACATTAAAATAAGGGATTTCCAATAGCTCAGTTTCATTCTATGGAGGTCACCATTGTTTACAGGGCAACCAGCTTTCAAAGCTAAATTGAGAATCACTTCCAATTACTCAGTTTCATAATAAATCAAGAATCTTGCATAAAATCATTCATAATGAGAAATCCAATTTGATCTAAAATTATGTTTCTCTATGCTTAATCTGGCATTTCCAGAATTCATACAAACATATTCTCTGGATTTTTGTCAATAGAAATGATCAAGTTATTGAAAGGTTTGGTTCCTTTACTTCAGGTAAAGTTATTACAGTGTTTCCAATGAGGCAGGAATATCTTATGTGCAGTTTATGTATTTGGAATACTCAGAACCATCTAAATTATTTCAAATGAACTCATTCCATTTCTCAGCCTTCTATTGTGCCCAAATGAGAATCCTAACTCTTAAATAGTAAATCCAACTTATGTTCTAATCTAGGAACTCATAGGATTAGATTCCATGTCTGATTTTCAATTTATGTTAGCTCTGCAGCTGAAAGAAGAAAGAAATTATTTTAGGAAAGGGATAGAAAACAGTAACAGAAAATTATATCTTAAATACAAGTTAAATACAGCAGTATTTGCTACTTTTTTTAAAGAATTCTAAGACATATCGTATTTGATTTAATTAAGATACATTTATTTACTTTTCATGGTCTGACAAATTTATCATTTCAGATAAGTTTGTTAATTAAATTAAGACCCCAACTTGTAGAATGGACCAGGTTTCAAACAGATAACCCCAGATCATCAAACTTGGCCAGAGAGAAAGATAGATAGACAGAGAGAGACAGAGAGAGAGAGAGAGACAGAGAGAGAGATTTTTCAAAGCTGTCTTCAAACCAGTCAAAATAATTAGCGTACCTAAAATTAGATTGGTGTGTTGGATATTTAGGTAGGAATTGTCTTAAGAAAAGGCTATCAGCCAAAATGATGATAACATAAATAATATTGAAATAGATACCTGATGAAGCACACTCTGTTGAAATAAACATTCATTTCACCATGACACATCTTATCAGCCATTTATTTCGATACTGTAGATATATGTAGTATAAATAATAAGGTTTATAATAGGTTGTTATTAGCCAAACTCACAACTCTCCACTTGAGACTTTGATTGTATTTCTAGGGGATTAGGGAAACAGTGGAATGAGAGATACACAAATGGGGAGAGAGACCAGACGTTGCAGGTACCAAGACCCTCTGGATTCTTCCATCTCACCCTTGCCTTCCATAGACTCTGTGTCCACTTTTTTAAGTCCTTCTCAGGGTGGTCAGGTCCTCTCAAGCCTCAGAGAACTCTCTTTCTTCCATTCCCTAGCCCACATACCGGTATATAAATGCCTGGTTGGCATACATAAGTTACATATGTATGCATGATGGGTCTTATGAATAACTAAATATATACATAAGCTATGGGAGCTAGGGATTTGTGATATGAAACACCTTTTAACTCTGAGTCAAGAAATATACAGTCACCTAGAATGAAGAAATTATTTATAATTAAATCTAGTTTATTCATCACTGGCTCTGGTGATTCAGACCACATTTTATCCTTGCAGCTGTAGTCCTTCAAAAGCATCATATTCAATTGGTAATTGGAATGTGGACAAAATACTCACTCCAGCACTCACAAGATTCTTTGCTTTATTCTCTCAGCAGTGACAGCAATAAACACTTTAACCATGACCTTTTTTATACCCAAAATATATAAAGAACTTACCAAACTCAATGCCCAAAAAGCAAATAATCCAGTTAAAAAGTAGGCAAAAAATATGAATAGATATTTTTCTAAAGAAGACATACAGATGGCAACAGACACATGAAAAGTTGCTCAATATCAATATTTATTTTTGAAAGAGAGAAAGAGATAAAGTGTGAATGGAGGAGGGGTAGAGAGAGAGGAGACACAACATTGGAAGCAGGATCCAGGCTCTGAGCTGTCAGCACAGAGCCTCACACGGGGCTGGAACCCATGAACTGTGAGATCATGACCTGAGCTGAAGTCGGACACTTAACCGACTGGGCCACTCAGGCGCCCCTGGACTACATTTTTAATGTAAAATTATTTTATAAAACTCCAATGCCCCATATCAGTTCATCATTCTAGCATAAGCCTTGTATATTTATGATGATTCATTTCGAGCATTTTTTCTAGACTCTAGTATCACCAATACCACCTTATTAATATACGTTTAGGAAAGCTGTGGGACAAAGGAACAAAGTGAAATTACCCAGTGTACACAAAGACATAACTAGGTAGCCATTGCAAACATTCATACCTAGATGTCTACATCAGCTTTTGTCTATGAGTGTGCCAAAATGTGTATCACTGTATGTTAATATACAAACACATGCACACACAAAGAGCATTTGTTCTGTTTCTTTCTCTCAATCAGCTAGCCATAAAAATCATATTCCTATTTTGTCTTAAGTATTTAAGAACATCAATATCAAGAGTTATGTATTATGTTATTTAATATGGTCAAGAAAAAAAAGAAAAAACAAAATGCCATTTTCCAGGAGGCATAAGGTTAGGTAAACAGCATCATCATTAAGTAAATAACTACTACCGTGTGATATTTTACCAGCTCACAATAAATAAAACTTCATTTCTGAAGACTTCATAACTACCTTTAAGCTTTATGACCTTGAGTTTAGAATTAAGTTGACATAATTGACTTTTAAATACTTTAAATAGAAAATCCGCATTAACAAACATTTATTGACTACTTAATAAGCAAAAGAGAACTGTATGTAGCATAATGGGAGATATAGAGAACGTTTAAAAATTATAAACAAATTTAGAAATATGTTGTTAAGCACCATCTGTTATTTGTGTTATTTTAATAGTTATAGAAATGCATGATAAGTAAACACAATGTGTTTTTTTTTTTACCCTGTTGTCAATAATACAGGACAGTGTAATGGAAATTAGAAAACAATTTGATTGTAATTGTAAAATTAAGTTTGTTTTGTTTTTTATGTAGTAACTAATTCATACAGTGATAGAAATCACAGCATTGTTTTTATGTAATGCTTAAATATTGTTAACACACTATATTAATTATAGCTATCTGACAAAACATCTTATAATAAATAAGTTTTTTTTTAATTTGGAGACAACTCAAAAGAAAAACAAAATTTAAATTACATGTGACAAGCCTGAAATATATGTCACAAAAGTGAACACTTAAATAATTTATTATTGAATTTTAAAAAAATCATTAAAGATGATGCCCTATTTCCTAAACAAGTTGAGCAATTTTTGTGAATCTTAAGATATGATTATCAGTATTTTAAAGGAAATGTCCAACTGCCTGAGGTCTGTAATATAATTATACATGTTAGCACTATCTCTTTAATTTGGGTGTAATTTTCCTGAGAGAATACAACTTATGAAAACTATACAATGCCAGTAACGTTGAGTCAATTGACTAGCATAAATACATTTTGAATTTTAATTCCTATGTGAAATCTTTGATTGAAGGACTCCTCTAAGTAGACTTTGTAGTAAGTATGTTTTCTCCAGAGATATAAAGTTGGACTGTTTATTGAAGTCAGTAGCCTACAGCAGCAGGTGTAAGTCAAAGACTCCATTTATCACAAAATGAACTTTTCAGATACTAGATTTTTTTTAATGTTTATTTAGTTTTTAGAGAGAGGGAGCATGAACAGGGGAGAGACGGAAAGAGAAGGAGACAGAGGATCCAAAGCAGATTCTGTGCTGAGAGCAGAGAGCCCTGATGGGGCTCAAACTCATGAACCGTGAGATCATGACCTGAGCTGAAATCAAAAGTTGGATGCTTAACTGAATGATCCACTCAGGTGGTACCAGATACTAGATTAATAAATAGTTTTGTGATTAATGTCATTGAGAGTATTGGACAACATATTTCAACCTCTGATTTATTTAAAATTAAAAGAAAATTATACAGAAAATAATAAAACAAATAATATATGATAGAATTTTAGATGCTTCTTATATGCCAACAGATTGTTGAGTAGAAAGCATGTCATTTTTAAGAATATTTCATTATGAAAGTGTTTAATACAATTATTCCTAATGCTTAATCATATTTTAAATGCATATATTAAATTAGAAATCATTATAAATTGTCATAAAATGGCCAAATATCTTACTTATGAGTATTATCTCATTATACTGTTAAAAATAGTGTTTAGTATCATATCATAAAAACTGATGTTTGTCAAAATCATGACTACAATATATCTCCAGAATTCTTGATACTAGTGACAGTTTAAACATATATCATGTGATGGCTCTACTTACTAGTTAACTGTAAGTTTAGTGCTTATTTGAAAAGGAAACTTAAATATTAGTATTGAGAAATGCTGATCTTCCCTTATGTGATTGTTAATGATGGCCTTGGAAATTTGTTTCTGGGCAAATAAGGTCATTTCAGTAAATATTTAGTTATAATTACATCGAAGAATAAAACACCTAGGAATGAATTTAACAAAGGAGGTAAGAGACCTGTATATTGAAAACAAGACAGTAATAAGGAATTGAAGAAGACACAAATAAATGGAAAGATATTACATGCTCATGGATAGGAAGAATTAATATTGTTAAAATGTCCACACTGGTGATGTATGGAACTATCGAGTAACTATATTGTGTACCTGAAACTAATATAACACTGTCTGTTAACTAACTGGAATTAAAATTAAAAAAAGAAAATACCTATATAAAGTGTTCACACCATCCAAAGAAATATACAGATTCATTAAAATCCCTGTCAAAATTCCAATGGTATTTTTCACAAAAATAGAACAAACAATCCTAAAATTTGTTGGAACTACAGACCCTGAATAACCAAAACAATCTTGAGAAAAAGGACTGGAAGTATCACATTACCCAATTTCAAACTATACGACAAAGCTATAGTAATTAAAACAGTGTGGCACTGACATAAAAACAGACACATGGGAACAGAATGCAGAGTCCAGAAATAAGCCTGCACGTATATGGTCAATTAATTTATGCCAAAGGAGTAAGACCTGAAACTATAAAGCTCCTAAAAGAAAGCATAGGCAGTAAGGGTCTTGACATATATTTTGGTGATGATTTTTTAAATCTGATACCAAAAGCGATAGCAACACATGCAAAAATAAACAAGTGGGACCACATCAAACTAAAAACCTTCTGCACAGTAAAGGAAGCTATCAGAAAACTGAAAAGGCAACCTACCTAATGGAGAAAATATTTGTAATCATATATCTGATAAGGAACTAAGATCTAAAATATATAAAGAACTATCATTCATACATCTGATAAAGAGCTAATATCCAAAATTTATAAAGAACCCATACAACTCAATAACAAAAAAAGCAAACAATCTATTAAAAAATAGGCAGAAGATCTCAACATTTTCCAAAGAAGACATACATGTGGACAATGGGTACATGAAAAGGTACCCAACATCACTAATTATCAAGGGAATGCAAATCAAAACCACAATGAGATATTATGTCACAACTGTTAGAATGGCTATCATCAGAAAGATAAGACATAACAAATAGGATATTATTCATTCATTAAAAAAAAAAAAGAATAACATCTTGCCATTTGTGACAACACATATGGACTTGGAGGGCATTATGCTAAGTGAAATAAGTCAGACTGAGAAATGTCATATAATCTCTGTTATGTGTGCAATCTTTAAAAAAAAGCTCATAGATACAAAAAACATGTTGGTAGTTGCAAGAAGTGAAGGGTGGGAGAAATGGGTGAACAGGTTTTGTTTTTAGCTTAAATAAATTGAAAAAAAATTTTTGAAAAAGCTATCAATTTAAGAAAAAAAATCAGCTAACTAAAAGTAAAACAATATTTAGTAAATTATATTCAATTGTACATCAGTGTCTATCATTTCCCATAGGAAGTGGTAAATATTGAGAAGAAAACAGTGTACTCTCAATAAAAGTTTGCTTAATCTAGGTTGAATTTTACTCTTTGGCATCGCTCTTCATAGCACCCTAAGATAAGCTTAATTATGCCAGAAAACTCCATGAGAAATTTTATTTCAAACACTTTCATCAGTATAGTTTTCTAAGGCACTAGTATTTTCTCTAATTGAAGCACTAAACTTCCTGCACTTTTTCTTTTTCTTTTTGCCATTATGCTAAGGATATATAATTTCTGCTGATTTAAGTATCTTATGTCAGGGCAGTAAGTATGCAATTAGCTTTAGTTTAAGTGATAGCAGCATGCTATAAATAAGATTCTTAATTGTGTTTGCAAGATTAAAATTCAGCCTCATTGTTTGTTCCCTTTATTTCTTTGGTGGCATTGTGGTATATTCACATTGCTACCTCTAAATGAATGTCAACTTGTTTTACCTCGACTGCAGTCGATCGATACTTCATTAGGCTGAATTGTCTTGTGCCCATGCAACCTTGAAGCTGTGGCTTAATTACCATCCGTATTATGCAGTGGCTCAGAGAGCTGTGCTCAGCTGTGTCAGTTTTGAAAAAAAATTTTAAAGCCATGGTGTTACCTATATCTTGGAAAACATGACCCCTTGGTTAAAAAAAAATTGGCAATATTTGATAAAAATTAAGCATTGATGATGGTTAAAAATTCATTGAAATGCACAAATTAAGTTCAATTTTGAAACTTTTATTATTTTACAAAACTGTTTGAAAGGCAATACAATTCTCATGATAAGGCCATTGTGCAGTTAAGATAATTTAAAACTAATGGCAAAATTGCATTCATATGAAAGAGAAGAGGGGGAAAGTGCAGTCAAATGGCAATCATGACAAATGACATCTCTTGTCCAAGAGTCATTTTTCCTCACTAGACTGATTTGTCATCCTCACTTTTGACATTTTTCATCCTGCTATGAAATCACACTGACAGAATAAGATATTTCTAGACTTAACAGCAGGCCACAGAAGATGGTTTTGTGCCTCCATTTATTTTTTGGTTGGCTGTTTCAATTTTTATTTTCCAACAGCTAAAGTCCGGACATACAAAACTTGGTTCTAACAAAATGTTAGCAGTTGAACAACTGCATGGAAGAAGACTATTTTAAAATAAAATGTGAAATGATATGTGATATTGCTTAATTGACAATAAATTCTCTACCGGTCACATTTAAAATGTACCAAAATACCAAAAGTTTTGTTTGGCATGGCATTTAATGAATCATTTAATAGTTCCAGCAGTTGATGCCAAAGTCCTGGAATTGGAACAGTCCCATGGAAAAATAATCAACACAAGGAGATTGTTCATCACCTCGTAGGACTACTGATGGGAAATTGGCCTTCGAATTTGTATTTTCTAGGGCTGTTAGAACAAAGGGCCACAGGACCATAGCTTGAAACAGCAGAAATTTATTTTCTCACTGTTCTTGAGGAGAGATATCTGAAATCAAGGTGTTTGCAAAGCTATTCTCCCTCTCAAACTTGTGGGAGAATCTTTCCTTGCCTCCTCCCAGCTTCTGGTGGGTTGCCAGCAATCTCTGGCATTCCTCTAATCTTTCCACAGCCTACAGGCAAATTTTAGGGTTAACTCAGCCTCCTGAGCTTGAGTTTAAGACAGGGTCTCTTTTTTCTTCCCTCTTTTGCCTCCTTCCTTCCTTCTTTCCTTCCTTCCTTCCTTCCTTCCTTCCTTCCTTCCTTCCTTCCTTCCTTTGAGAAATATTTACTGAGAAACTGCCAAAAGCCAGGAAACTAAGTTAATATTTAGGGACAGTTGGATCCATAAGAATTTTCCATTTAGTACATCATAGTTTACACATGGGGAATGGAGAACAAACTGTACATAAACCAAAAAGGTTCTCTAAAACATGTTTCTCAATGCCAGTGGGCAGGTAAGTCACTTGAGACTCTTCCTAAAATGTAAATTCTGAGACAATAAGTCCATTTTCAGGACCAGATTCTGCATTTGAGACAAATTTCTGGGTGGTGCCAATGTGTTTTGTGGACAAAATTTGAGTAGCCATGTTAAAAGACATGAAAGGAGGAGAAAGGATGAGCTCTAAGTCAAGATCTGGAAAGCTCTTGAAGAATATGGTTTTATGTAATCTACAAATTGAAGAGTCAGCCCGGGTTTTCCCATATAGAACAGGGCAAGGCATTGCCAAATGTAAATAGATGTGCTGAAAGAATGACCTGAACTGCAGTGCGATTGAAGTAAAGAGCTCAGAGTGAATGGGAAGAGGATGATACATTGACCGATGAGTTGCAGCTTTGCAGGGCAGATTAAAGAGCACAAACATAACCTTAGACAATGGAGAACCAGAGCAATGTGAAGCAGGATATTCTGGTGTCAAGGAAGGATCCAATAGCAAGAATCTCACAGTTCAGGGGCACCGCCTGGGTGGCTCAGTCAGTTAAGTGTCAGACTCTTAATTTCAGCTCAAGTAACAATCTCAGGGTTCCTGGGATCGAGCCCTGTGATGGGCTCTTGGCTGACAGCACAGAACCTGTTTGGGATTCTTTCTCTCCCTCTCTCTCTGCCGCTCCTTGCCTCTCTCTCTCTGTCTCTCTCTCTCCCCCTGTCTCTCTATTAAAATAAATACGTAAACTTAAAAAAAAAAGAGAGAGAATCTCAGAGTTCATTGAACAAATATTCACTGACGGGTTGCTAGGTTCTGAGTACTGTTCAATTCATTCATGAAGCACTAGTGAGCAAGAGAAAGCCTCTACCCCACGGAGACTTGGGTTCTAGTGGGGAAAATACAGGCTTAAGAAGACAAATCATCTCTCTCTCTTTTTTCAGTAGAGGGGCATCAAGGAATAGTATGAAGTCAAAATGCCGTAAGACACCAGAGTGATGTCTCCACATAAAAATAGAATAGATAAATCCATCTGTAAACATCAAGATGAAATATATACTTCTGGTGAAGTCTATAGATAAATTGGTCATAGTTTCTTAGAATATTAAGCAGATGACAAGATAAAGCAATCAACTCTACGGTAAACAAAAAATATAAAAATTAACTATAGTCATTGTACACTACATGACTCAACCGAGCATATCACATAAAATAATAAGAGTATAATGGTATATAATAGTATAAACAGGATGATGATTAATTTAAACCAAAACTTGAGTATAAAAGTTAGAAGGGTTTGGTTAGTATAAGAGACCTAACTTTTTATTTTAAATTTTAAAAAGCCAAATGACCACCTCTAAAGCAAACAAAAAAATAAATCAAGAAATAATAGACGTAGCAGACTCTTTGGAAGCATATAGCTAAACAACAAAAGAAGCCAGATTGAGAGAGGTTGAGGTTGAGAGAGGTTGAGCCAGATGTGGGGCTTGAGGCTGGGGATGCAGGTTTTACCTGAAATGTAAATTTATGTGCGTTTACTACTTTGAAAATAAGAGTGGTGGAAGTTGACTCACAGCCTTGGGAATTCCCGGGGGTGAAATCTGAAATTTCTCCCCTGCCCCCCACCCCTCCACAGGGAGGGCAAAGAAAGACCAAAGAGGCAGGCGATTACAGATTGGTAAGTAGCAGTTTTAATAAGCAAGGGGACTTGCATAGAAAACTCAACTTGGGTGGCTGCAAAAGGAGTGGAACTCTGCACCTGCCTGACAGAAAATCCAAAGTTTACACAGAGACCTTAAACTAGGTTTAGGCACGTATTCGGTACAGACTGTCTCAACACCACATCACTCTATCGACGCTGTGTCCTTGAAATGGGTCCTAGTTCGAGACAAGGACTGAAGTACATTTCAAGAAGGAGGGGTGAGTGGGTTAGAAACCTCTGACCGTCCCAGTCTAGCTCACATGTCAACTGGTGGTCCCGTCCTCTAGATGACTTCTCCAGTACATGTCTTGAAAATCTTGTATACAAACTACAATGCAATAAGCAGAGAGATATGGTAAAGCCTATCCAGCTGGAGCAGGTGGTCAGTAGAACCTTCCTTGTGGCAGGTGGCATTTGAATTGAACCTGAGGGATGAAGGAGCCAGCTCTGTCAGAAGTCGAAAAGAAAGGCCTTAAAATCAAGGGTACCAACAAATGCACAAACTCTGTGGCCAGAAAGAGACTGGGTGATATAGGTGGTGAAGAAAGAATGCCCAAATGGACCTGAAGCAGAGTGAGAAAGAGGGCAGAGTGATTCTGGGGAAGTTCATAAATATAGGTGGGGGCAAGACAATTTAGGGCATTGTTGCTCATACTGAGGGGTTTTATCTGAAAGTCAAGGGGAAGCCATCCAGGGACTTCAAGTCAGGGGCCTGCAAGTGTAAAAAATAAAGTGAGGAGACTCCAGTAGCAGTAGGATGATCAGGAAATGGTTGCTATGTTTTAGGATACAGATCGTAGTGCCTAGGCCAGGTGCATGCTAATGGATAGGCAGAAAAGTAGATTGAAGGTCTATTTCTTTTTTTTTAATGTTTATTTATTTTTGAGAGCGTGCAAATGGGGGAGGGACAGAGAAAGGGGGACAGAGGATCCTAAGCGGGCTCTTCGCTGACAGCAGCTAGCCAGATGTGGGGCTTGAACTCATGAACTCATGACCTGAGCCGAAGTCGGATGCTCAACTGACCGAGCCACCCAGGTGCCCCTGGAAGCTGGAATTTCTGATGGAACTGCAGAGTAATCACAGACGGAAAAATGATGAGGACTAAAAGGGAGGAAATAGTAGGAACAGTAAGCATGTCCAGATTCAAAAGACATTGTGGAAAGAGAATTTACAGAGCTGGTGACTAATCAGATATTGAGAATAGATGTAAAAGTAGAGGATGACTCATTTGTCATCAGCAGCTTTGGATCTTGGTAGCAGAAAGTCTATCGCCCCTCTTTGAAATATTAGACTAGATCTGGGAAAACTTGGAATGCGTTTTCTTAATAAAAAGTCAATATTTCACTAGGAGTATTTTGATACCAGTAAGTGCTGAAACCACACAGTATTTTTTTATTTTGAATCATTCTACAGATCTCAAATGTCAGACTATTTCAAAATAGTTCCAAACTATTTTGGTTCAACTTGGCATCCTCAAACTACATTACAGTATAGCAGTAGGATTATTATTCTCTTAGTCTTATGAAATGAAAATGAATTTTGCCAAGCTCTTTTTTCTTAGCTCACCCAATCCAGTTTTGTACACTTTGCTTGTAGTTCTTCAGATCTACCTCTTCTATGCGTAGCTCATCTCTGTTCTAGCCTCTCCCCCTCTTTGCCCCCAAATATTACCTCATCTTGCTCGCTGGTCCGTTTATTCTTTTCTTCTTCTTCCTCTTCAGTATGGACTGTTGGAGTGGGCCCCTTACTTCACAGTACCCTCATACATCTTTTGGCCATAGTATGCTCATACAGAAGGCTGTGATAGTGTTTGAAATTCCTGATGGTGAGTTTTTACTAGAGATTTCTTTTTTCTGTAACCCCGAAATGTGCTCTGGGAAAATGGTCTCTGTGTGTATGTGTGTGTCTGTGTATGCCTATGGATTTTAATATGTCTATTTTGCTTTCTGTTATACCTATTAGAAACTGTTCATAGAATAAGCAAAGCCCTTGTGTCTGTTAGGCATCATTGCTCTTATGCATTGTGTCCTGAAATAAAAGTTCGAGACTTCTAGCTTTAAAAATCTGTTTCCCGGGGCGCCTGGGTGGCGCAGTCGGTTAAGCGTCCGACTTCAGCCAGGTCACGATCTCGCGGTCCGTGAGTTCGAGCCCCGCGTCAGGCTCTGGGCTGACGCTCAGAGCCTGGAGCCTGTTTCCGATTCTGTGTCTCCCTCTCTCTCTGCCCCTCCCCCGTTCATGCTCTGTCTCTCTCTCTGTCCCAAAAATAAATAAAACGTTGAAAAAAAAAATTTTTAAAAATCTGTTTCCCTTAAGTGAACAAGTGCCTTTTCTGCTACATTTCCACTTCTTTGTTACCAAAATGCAACACTTTCAGAGATAAGTGGACCTTAAAAGTAAAATTCAGGTCTTCTGAAAATCACTTAACTGACTAAAGCACCTATCTGCTTCATTCGATTGTTTATTTGTTGCATCATTTCTTTATATATGGACTTTTTGTGTAAGTACTCTATGCCAGACTGAGTTATCATTTGAAAATATGACAGTATATTACCTGGGTTCTACTTTAGGGCACTATTTCCCCTGTTTTCTTTTTTAAATTATTTTTTTAAGTTTATTTATTTATTTTGAGAGAGAGAGAGTGAGCAAGCAAGGGAGTGGCAGAGAGAGAAGGAGAGAGTCCCAAGCAGGCTCTGAGCTGCCATTATAGAGCCCAAAGTGGAACCCGAAGCAGAGCTCGAACCAATGAACCGTGAGATCATGACCTGAGCTGAAACCAAGAGTCAGAAACTTAATCAACTAAGCCACCCAGGTGTCCCAAGTTTTCCCCTTGTTCTTAATTTTTTTTTTTTTTTTTGGTCTTTTAGTATTTAGAACTTATGGTATAAAAAGATTTTGTTGATTTGTCTTTTAAATTATATTTTTAAGTTTCTCTTTTTGTTTCTGTGATATTATGGCATCTGGTAATTATATGACTTTACCATTATGTCACCTGGCTTCATTAATATAAACACTAATTATATTTACCCTGTACCTCTGTTAGATTATATATTCTTAAGGAAGAGTCCATGCCATTTAACCCTATACAGTTTCGAGAACACTCTCTGCTGTGGATTTATTACATCCGTATTGAATTTGATTTTATTTTTCTCCATCTTCCACAGTTGCTATTTTTAACATTCAATTGTAGCATAAATATTCCATATAAAAGCATTTCTTTTTCATAAAAATAGATCCATATTTATATATATCCCTCTTCCATGTCACTTCAAGCAGTATCAAATAATTCTCTGAGCATGTATCTTTGACTGCTTTTAGAATAAATGTGCCAATATAAAAAGAAACAACCGGCTTTTATATAACTTTATTGGGCTCAATTAAAGGAGAATAGAAGAGAATAAACTGGATAATCATTTCTTATAAATATGGTTTATAACTAAGGAATACTTCATAAGAATTGATTTCTTTAAATAGCTTTTGATTTTTTGTCATGGTATAGAAAACATAGTTGGAGCTTTATTATATTTCCTTGGCTGAAATTATACATTTTTTTGGATTATATTGATTATCAGGTGAAATCTGCCACTCATTCTAGTACTCAAAGAAAATAATACAATTAATATTACATATAATAATATATTACATGTAATATATATAATACATATAATATACATTAATGTTGTTTTAGTTAATGCTCATTAAAATTATTTGTCATATTTGTGGCTAAAGACCAAATTCGTTTGGGGAAAAAAATTATAAAATATTTGCCTTTTTTTTTTTTTTTAAGATTTTTCTTCTTAAAATGTTCTCATCCAAGCAAGAAGAGGTAGTTAGTAACAGAGGAGCCTGCGGAAACCCCTCACAAAGTGAAGAAGGACAGTGATTGTTAAAACTACATAGTCAGGACTTGAGTTTTGAGTCCATAGCCTACAACAAGAGTCTGGTCAGGAATATTCGGAGTTATGGACGCCCAGAGGAGTGATGAATGGCACTGCTGTGGTTTTGCTGGGCCATGTGGATCTACTCTTCACTCCCTCACGGCAACGTGTGTGTTCAGGAAATCTCAGATTCACTGCAGCTGGACATAGGTAGGGAAAGTCACAATAATAATGACAGCATTTCCATGTTCTTAATTTTTTCCCCAGTGTTTGTAGGAGATGAGTCCCATGGAAGATGGCTGCTTTTCTTCATTGCTGTGTCACCAGTACCTTGTATTTAGTAGGCATTCAGTGTATGTTGTCTACACGACCATGAAAAGGACCTTCAGGAGGTTCATTTGCCATCAGCCCCTCTTCCTGTCTTCCACTGCTAATTAGGACTTTTAGAAGACTCAACCACATGTTATATACTACTTTATACATAAATTCTAAATTAATGCTAACATCGTATGAGATCTAAAACCTATGTTTAGGCTGATATTTAAGAAAGAGATTTCCATGTTTCTTATTATCATGGGTAAGATAATCTGAGTTTTTACTTGAGGGAGGGGTGCTAGTATGTCCCTAACTGGCTGTTGCCCCTGTCTTGTTTTCTGGACTTTGCAAAGTGTCATCCAAATTTTAGAAGTGATACTTGTATCCACATTTGTGCTTTGTAGTTTAAAATTGAAGCGTTTGATTGAGATATGATTGACATTTAATGTCGTATTTATTTCAGGTGTACGACATAATGATTTTATATTTGTATGCGTTGTGAAATGATCACAATAAGTGTACTTAACGTTCATCACCTTACAAAGTTAGTTTTTTTTCTTGTGATGAGAACTTTTAAGATCTACTCTCTGGGAACCTTTCAAATATGCAATATAGTATTAACTATAGTCATCATGCTGTACCTTACATCCCCGTGACTTATTTATTTTATAACTAGAGGTTTATACCTTTTGACTTCTCCACCCATTTTCCCACCCCTGCCTCTGGCAATCACTAATCTGTGCTCTGTACATATGCTCTTGTTTTTCTTGTGGTTGTTTTTGTTTTGTCTTTTTAGATTTCACATAAGTGAGATCATTCAGTATTTATCTCTCTCTGACTTGTTTACCATAAAGACCTCAAGGTCCACCCATGTTGCCACAAATGGCAAGATTGTGGGCATTGCTTCTTTTTTTATGGCTGGATAAGATCCCATTATGTATATATACCACCTTTTCTTTTCTTTTCTTTTCTTTTCTTTTCTTTTCTTTTCTTCTCTTTTCTTTTTTCTTTCCTTTCCTTCTTTTCTTTTTTCTTTTCTTTCCTTTCCTTTTTCTTTTCTCTTCTCTTTTCTTTCCTTTCCTTTCCTTTTTTTTCTTTTCTTTCTCTTTTCTTTCCCTTTTTCCTTTCCTTTCCTTTCTTTTCTTTTCTTTTCTTTTCTTTTCTTTTCTTTCCCGTCCCCTCCCCTCCCCTCCCCTCCCCTTCCCTTCACTTTTCTTTGTAATAATCAAGAACTTATTTCTCACAGTTCTGGAGGCTGGGAAGTCCATGATCAAGGTACCAGGAGATTCAGTGTCTGGTGAGACACCACTTATTGATTCATGGCTGTTGCCTTCTTGCTGAGTCTTCACATGGTCGCATAGGTCAAGGCCTCTTTTTTATTTTTTATTTACTTATTTTTTAGGTTTTATTTAAATTCCAGTTAACATACAGTATAATATTAACATACAGTATAATATTAGTTTCAGGTGTACAATATAGTGATTCAACACTTACACACATTACCTGGTGATCATCACAACAAGCACCCTCCTTAATGCCCATCATCTACTTTACCCATCCACCCCCACTTTCCCCACTGGTAAACATCAGTTTGTTCTTTATAGTTTAAAGTCTGTTTCTTGGTTTGCCTCCATGTTTTTTATTCCCCTTTGCTTGTTTGTTTTGCTTCTTAAATTCCACATATGAGTGAAATCATGTGATATTTGTCTTTCTCTGACTGACTTATTTCACTTAACAGTATCTAGCTCTATTCCTGTTGATGTAAATGGAAAATTTTCATTCTTTTTTATGCCTGAGTAATATTCCTGTGTGTGTGTGTGTGTGTGTGTGTGTGTGTGTGTGTATCCATTCATCAGTCAATGGATATTCGGACATTTCCATATTTGATTATTATAGATAATGCTGCTAGAAACATTGGGGTGCATGTATCCCTTTGAATTAGTATTTTTGTACTCTTGGGGTAAATACCTAGAGGTGTAATTGCTGGAGGGTAGGGTATTTTATTTTTGGCTTTTTGAGAATCTCCAGTTTGCATTCCAACCAACAGTGTAAGAGGATTCCCCTTTCCCTACATCTTTGCTGACACCTTTTTCTTGTGCGGTTGATTTTAGCCATTCTGACAGGTGTGAAGTGGTATCTTATTGTAGTTTTCATTTTTATTTCCCTGATGGTCAGTGATGTTGTTTTTCTTTATTTTAAAATATTTTGGGGGTGTCTTTGTGGCTTGATCAGTTAAATGTTTGACTCTTGATTTCGGCTCAGGTCATGATCACACAGTGAGATCAAGCCCCACACTGGGCTCTGTGCTGACAGCGTGGAGCCTACTTGGGATTCTCTCTCTCCCTCTCTCTCTCTCTCTCGCCCTTCCCCTGCTTGTGCACACACAGTCTCTCTCTCTCAAGATAAATAACCTTAAAATTTTTTTTTTATTTTGTTAAAAACCACTTTCAGAGTGGCTAAAATGAACAAATCAGGAGACTATAGATGCTGGAGAGGATGTGGAGAAACGGGAACCCTCTTGCACTGTTAGTGGGAATGCAAACTGGTGCAGCTGCTCTGGAAAACAGTGTGGAAATTCCTCAAAAAATTAAAAATAGATCTACCCTAGGACCCAGAAATAACACTGCTAGGAATTTACCCAAGGGATCCAGGAGTGCTGATGCATAGGGGCACTTGGACCCCAATGTTTATAGCAGCACTTTCAACAATAGCCAAATTATGAAAACAGCCTAAATGTCCATCAACTGACAAATGGACAAAGAAATTGTGGTTTATATACACAATGGAATACTACGTGGCAATGAGAAAGAATGAAATATGGCCTTTTGTAGCAACATGGATGGAACTGGAGAGTATTATGCTAAGTGAAATAAGTCATACAGAGAAACACAGATACCATATGTTTTCACTTTTATGTGGATCCTGAGAAACTTAATGGAAGTCCATGGGGAGGGGAAGAAAAAAAAAAGGGAGGTTGGAGAGGGAGAGAGCCAAAGCACAGGAGACTGTTGAAAACTGAGAGCAAACTGAGGGTTGACAGGGGTGGGTGGGAGGGGAGGGTGAGTGATGGGTGTTAAGGAGGGCACCTTTTGGGATGAGCACTGGGTGTTGTATGGAAACCAATTTGACAATAAATTTCATTAAAAAAAAATAAATAATAAAAACCACTTTCAACTATAGATTTAAAAGATTCTTGAAATATTAAAATAATAGGCTTAAAATACTTTTAAAAAGTATTTATAATGAGTTTTTGATATTTCTGTGACATTTTTACAATGGTCTCTTGAAATGGCTGGACATAGCCCCAGAAACCAAGTACAAGATATAGATAGGTGAAGATAACTTTTTAGTTAGAGAAAAATGAACTGATCTATAAAGACAAGCAGGAAAAAAAAAATTCTTATATGAGATATTCATGTGTTTGCCTTGTTGTGGCGGCCTGCATGCTGTCTTCCAAGAAATCTCATTTCAAAGGCATGAAAATGTAAATGGTGAAAGCAGGGTGATCGCTCCAGGAAGTACTTTTAGGAGTAGACTCACATTGAGTCTTGGCCTTTGAAGCAGGCAGGTAGAGAAATTATATTGGAGGAAACAATGGGAGTTGAGAAAATAGAAACAGAAACCCTTAACTTCTCTTTTTCTGGGTTTCTGTGATGAATTTATGAGGATAAACATTCCAGTTTCAGAAGAAACCAGAACCCATCCATCTAGATTTCTAATTCGAGTTGAATCCTGCACACCAGTTCCCCTGAAATCCCTGTGAAATGAGAAAAGCTCTGACAAAATGCTCTGTGTGATAGCAGAGTGATTAAACCATGGTCTGTGTGTACATCAGGTGGTGTATTTCTCACCTTCTTTCTTTATCTCCTTGAAAAGCACAAACCTTAAATCAATGGGAGAATTCGGTGAGAAGTGACTCTTGGGGACTAGCGTCCTGGCTGAAACTTGGCTAAATAGGTAAATGGATCACTGAACTTTTATGGATTCTTTCTAGGCTTACCTACATACCTCATATTATTATACCTGGGGAAAGTAAGTGCAAAGCAGTGCAAATGACGATCAGGTTTATGAAATTCCACACAATGTATCACTATTGCTCTCAAGGAAGCCATGCAGGGTTTTTGATAATATGGCTTAAATTCTTCTATCATTCACCCTTATCAATGTCATCCAATGCGAAGGAAGTCCAGGAGCTCCATAATGGTTTATAAAATTGTCTGCAGTAATGCGGACTTTACATGAAGATTAAAGCAATTAGGAGAATAATACAAATTTTCATGTTAAATAATAAATGTGACAATCTGTAGGCAGTCAAAATACCAAAATATTGACAGTGAAAAAATACACAATGTTGAAGAAAAATATAAATTTGGATTATAAAATGTAGTGTCTAACTCCAAAGTTGGAAATCACCAACTGGTTTATAAAGAAAGGAAAGATAATCAATGTGTGTAACATGAGGCTTTGGTATCAATTTAATAATTTGAGATCTTGAATATAAAATGATTTTGTAAGGTTTTTTTTTTTTTTTTCTAGCAGATTGGCTTTTGCAAAACTTTCATGTAATTAGGGAAGATCATTCTGGCATTTATTAAAAAATGTTTACTTCTCACAAATAACCGATTTCTATCCTACACTGACAACAAAAACACAGGGATGCTCAATGAATGTTTGAAGTATATTGCATATATTATTATTCTACATGTAGGAAAGGAAGCTTGTATGTTGATTTCAGATAGTGTTGCACTGTTTATGTCTACTTTAGAAAATATGCCTTAGATTCAGTAATTTATAAGCACAGATTGTAATTTCAAATAAAAAAATGTTTTGAATGTATTTTTAATTTACATAAAATATGGATTAAATATAATGTATTATCCATGGCCAACAATTCCATATTTTAGACTTTATCTTCACAATTAAATTCAATTCTTCATCCATACAAAATTTTTTAATTCCCCATTTTAAACAAATTTTAATCGAGATTAGATAATTTCATTTGATATATAGATACTTAATTCATAGTCTGTCAAAAGTATGTAGAAAAAATATTAATTAGAAATTTTACATAAGTTTTTAAAAAATTACTTCAATATAATTAATTGTTTTTAGAGACTTTTGTTACTCAATCAAAAGAAGAAATTACGGAGGCATGTGGGTGGCTCAGTTGGTTAAGCATCTGACTTCAGTTCAGGTCATGATCTCATGGTTCGTGGGTTCAAGCCCTGCATTGGGCTCTGTGCTGATAGCTCAGAGTCCAGAGACTACTTCAGATTCTGTGTCTCCCTCTCTCTCTGCCCCTCCCCTGCTCATGCTCTGTGTCTCTCTTGCTCTCAAAAATTAATAAACATTACAAAAAAATTTAAAAAAAGAGAGAAGTAACTATGTTAATGGCATCTGTATGCTTACTTTGCATCTAAAACTCACTTATGGTTATGATTTAATACTTGAAAATATACTGAAATATATTAGCAGTGAAATGTTTCAAGATCAAAGCAATCTTGCCCTCTGTGAATAATTTCATGATTTCAGGCATAAGAAAAACATGATATGGACCTGGCATCTTAGTCCAACCCTTCTTGGCACATCTCTGCCAACAGAAAGGCAGCAGAGATAAGAAATATTTCTTTTATCTTTCTTTCTAGTCATGTTTTACCCTCCTGCCATACTCATTTTTTCAGACTGAGTTTTCACATCTTGTTTTTGTTTTAAATCATTCAGCATTCTATCCTGCATAGTTTTGTGCAACTACTTTTGACAAAAATTTTATTTGAGAGGAGTCATTATTGGATTTACTCATACACAAATGGTACTAATGATCTGTACTTGAAAAAGACTTTGAATTAGTTACAAAGCCCAAATGTCATTATCCTTTAAAAAATAATGAAGACAAAATGCAAGCGATGTTCTAATTCACGATTACAATTAAATTAAATTTTGTTTATGGACAGGAACAGGAAGGATATAAAACATAAAAGCATATGCAAGTTTAGTAGGGACTTTGGTCAAGTTTGTACTTCATTTGGATTAGGAATGATTTTTTGGTAATAAAACATCTTGCCAACATTAAAACAAATAAACAAAAAGCTTGAATTTTATTACTGTCAAACATTAAAATCTAGAGAATAACTAGTATGGCTTGACTTGTAAATTTGTCTTTACAACTTTATTGAGATACATTTCACATACCATAAAATTCACTCATGGCTTTTAACATATTCATGGAGTCGTGCAACCATCTCCACAATCTAATTTTAGGTGGTTTTCTTTACCCCATACACATGAGCAGTCACTCTTCATTCCTGCTCCTTTCTATTTTCCAGCCCTGTTCTACCTGCCACCCAAGCCCTAGGCAACCACTAATCTGCTTTCTCTCTTTGGGTTTTCTTATTTTGAATATTTCACATAAATGGAGTCATAAATATAGGTTTTTATGAGTTTTCCATTACTGAGCCCATTGACTTCAAGTTTCATCTATGTTGTAGCATGCATCAATACTTCATTATTTTTATTAATGAATATTCCATTGTATCAATAACCACATAAATATATATAAACGTATCGTTTACCCATTCACCAGTTGAAGGACATAGGGAGTTATTTTTACTTTTTGGATAATATAAATAATAGTGCTGTAAACATTCAGGTACAAGGTTTTACATAAGCATATATTTTCATTTCTTTTGTATATAAACCTAAAAGTAGAATTGCTGGTCAAATGGTAACTCTACATTTAATATTTGAAGGGCTGCCAAATTGTTTTCCAAAGCAGCAGCACTATTTTATTTTTCTTCCAACAATGTCTCTGTCAACATGTTTTCGACACTAGTTATTTTCCGTATTCTTTATTTATCTATCTTGGTGTTTATGAAGCGGTATATCATTTGCATTTCTTAATAGCTAATGTTAAGCAACTTTGCATGTATTTATTGGTCATTTTTATACCTTCTCTTGAAAAATGTGAATTCAAATCCTTTGCCCATTTTTGACTGGGTTATTTGTCTTTTCATTGTCAAGTTGGAAGATTTCTATATATCGTATGGATACAAGTCCTTGTCAGATCAATGATTGTTAAAGATTTTTCTCTTATTCTGTGGGTTATGTTTCTTGATGGTATCATTTGCCACATAGATGTTTTTAATTTTGATTAAGTCCAATGTAAGTTTTGTTGTTGTTGTTGCTGTTGTTGTTATTGTTGTTGTTTGTACTTTTGGCTCATATCTAATCAGCCATTGCCTAACTTAAGGTCATGAACATTTATTCCTATATTTTCTTCTAGGAAATTTGTAGTTTTCTTGAACTTACATTTAGATCTACAAACTATTTTCAGTTAATTTTGTATGTTTTGTGTGGTAGAGGATGGAAATTCCTTTTTGTACATGTAGAGATCTAGCTATTACACCGCCATTGTTGCTTTCCGCAATGTATTGTCTTCATATCTTTGTCATAATTAATGAACCATAAATGTGAAAATTCATTTTGGGATTCTTTTTTTTTAAATTTTTTTTAATGTTTATTCATTTTTGAGAGACAGAGAGTACAGAGTGTAAGTGGTGGAGGGGCATAGAGAGAGAAGGAGACCCAGAATTTGAAATAAGTTCCAGGCTCTGAGCTGTCAGCACAGAGCCAATGCGGGGCTCAAACCCATGAACTGTGAGATCATGACCTGAGGCAAAGTCAGATGCTTAACGACTGAGCCACCCATGTGCCCCTATTTTAGGATTCTTAATTCTTTTCTATTGACCTAAGTTTCCTATGTCAGTATCAGACTGCCTCAATTAGAGTAGATTTGTAGTTAATTTTGAATTCTGAAAATGTCAGTCCTCAATGTTGTTCTTCTTTTCCAAGAAGTTTTGGACTCAAAACTCCATACAACTTTTAGAATTAAAATTTTGTAAATATGCACAATGTGTGGTTACAGTAAATATATATTAATAATTCTATATATCCACATACGTATATGTGTATATCAAAGAACAAGAATGATAAAGGAGATTAACTCAGTGTACATTTTAGGTTAACAAGTCTCAAGTTTCATTTAGATTGATATTATTTAATATAAAACAGATATGATCTTTATTTTTATAGACAAGTAAATTGAAGCTCAGTTTCATTAAAAATATTTAGTGTCGAGCTCATAAAGGGAAATTTGGAATTAAAATTTAGGAAAAGCCAATTCTAAGTGTCTTATATATTTGATTACACCCAATGTTCCATCTATAGGCACATACAGTGCTAATTAAATTGATTGGAAATTAAATACTGAAGAAATATAGCAAATGAGTTATTACTGTTATAAATAAGCCCACTATACATGGACAGTGAAATCCTAATTAAATGCCTAATATTTAATCAGAGTATTTTCTTATATATCTCTGATAAAGCAACAGTATTCTTAGATGAAAATGGAAAAATACATTAATATTCTAATCCAATCTACCACGAGAAAAACACCAAGTTTTAATTTTCTCCAAATTCTTCCTCTCAGCATAAAAAGTAATTCTAGCGACAATATTTGTAACATCCTACTGGAAAATTAGTCAGGAAAGAATAGTATTTGAAAAAGGAAATGTTTATACTGCTTCTAGGAGTGGCATAGAAGCACTCATTGGACTAACACTCCTTCCAATCAGAAATGCTAAATTTAACTAATAACTTCTTGAAGTCATGCAAAAATTGGAGATGGACAACTATTCAAAGGAAAGAAGAACTCTAGGGGAAATCCACACTTAACTGGCTTTTCCCTTAAAGATACTCTTGTCTGTCACTACTGTGTTAGAGAATAGACCTAAAACAGAAAGTGGCAGACTTTCTGTGCTGAGGAATTAGAATTTGAAATTTGGAGTGACTAGAAATCCAAGTGACTGCAATCCAAGAAAAGCAGCTACAGAGAAGGAATTCTCAAAATTTACATATGGATTGCCATTTAATATTTGATCAACCGCTAAACTGCACAAGCCCGACAAAAAAGCAATAGCTAGAAGAGGAAAAGGGCAGAGCAGACATTTCAGCAATTCCCTGTGCCATAGAAATAGTCTGAAGTGCAACTTCTGCCAAAGTAACAACTTAGGTTTTCAATTAAACTCCCAGAAGAACCATGCTGGAGTAAGGATCAAGTCCAAGACTAAGGAATAGTCCTTTGGACTAAGGACAACGCCAAAATAGACCCGCCCTGATAAAGTGTCAAGAAGATACCCAGTGATTTAATTGATTACTGAGAAAAAAACCTTAACAATCTTCACAGGAAGAAATAGATTCCAGAGTCCCTACCTCCATATTACAAAGTATCTGATCAAAAATTGCTAGTTCTGAAAATGACCAGCAATATACAACACACGCATTCAAGATTATTACTTAAGAAATAATCAAGGGGCACCTGGGTGGCTCAGTCAGTTAAGCGTCCAACTTCGGCTCAGGTCATGATCTCATGGTCCGTGAGTTCAAGCCCCATGTTGGGCTCTGTGCTGACAGCTCAGAGCCTGGAGCCTGCTTCAGATTCTGTGTCTCCCTCTCTCTCTGACCCTCCCCCATTCATGCTCTGTCTCTCTCTGTCTCAAAAATAAATAAACATTAAAAAATTTTTTTAAATTAAAAAAAATTCAAGATTATTCAAAAACAAATAATCAAGATCATTCAAAAAATAATCAAGAAATAATGAAAACAGTTAACAGAAGCAACTTTTCCAGAAGACCAGATATTAAAAAGAGTAAAGAGTTTTAAATAAGTATTATAAATATATTAAAAATTGCCAATAAAATATTACCATATGATAGGTGAGAAGATAATAAATTTCAAGGAAAGATATGAGAGATCTAAAAAGAATCAAATGGAAATCCTAGAACTAAAAAAATAAAATATCTAAGATAAAAACTATCATTGATGCGCTTAATGGAAATTTGCAAACTTCGGAAGAAAGACTCAGTGAACGTGGAAACAGGTCCATATAAAACATAGACCATAAAGCACATACAGCAAAAATTGAAAGAACTCTTCAGAATATGAATGACTTCTAGGATATTACTGAGTGTGCTAGCATAACTGAAGTTCCAGAAGGAAAGGAAGGAGGAAATGAGGGAGGAATATTGGACATTTCCCCCTCCAAATTTGATAACAAAACCGCTACTACTAAGAGGCTTACAGATTATTAACAGGATACACACAAATAAAAATACATCTAAGCATCTGTACTCAGACTATTGAAAACCAAAAATAAAGAGAATATATTAAGAGCAGCTAGAAAGAAAAGACACATTATATGCAGGGGGAGGGGGAAATTATTAGAATAAAGTCTTATTTCTCCTAAGGGGCGGTGGGGATAAAAAAGAGTCCAGAGATAACCAGAATATCACTGTCAAAATGCTGAAGTAAAAAAGCCAACCCTTAAACATATAACATATATTTTGATATATCTATATCAAAATATTGAGTGGATTTATTACAAGTATACATGCAATATAAGAAATACTAAAAGAATTTCTTCAGGCTGAAGGAGAATGGTGCCACGTGGAAATCTTGTTATATTGGTTTAGTCAGAATCCCCCTTACCCCTGATGTTTGCTCTTAGTAATTTTCCATCCACTGACCCTCACCCTGCTCTTTGGCTATAAATTGCCTCTTGTTCATGTTGTATTCAGAATTGAGCCCCATCTCTCTCCCCTGCTGCAAAATTTGATTACAGGGGTGCTTACACTTATTACAATGGCTCTGAATAAATTCTGCTTTACCATCTTTACTAAACGTCATGAATACTTTTTCTTTAACAATGTATTAACACAGTTTTGCTCTTGTTTGGTTATCAAGTCTCTTAATGTAAAATTTTAATTCTGGTTATTATGGGGGAAGTTTCATAATTCTAATGAAGCACGTCAATGAACTGTGTCTGATATAAGCATAATGTAGTGATGAGTCATATGAATTTTGGAATCAGGCCGACTGGGTATGACCTTGTAATACAGAAGTAGGAGTAACTTTCTGTAAATGACTTCCCATCTTGGCTCTCAGTTATTTCATCTGTAAGAGGCACAAAAATACCTTTTATGAAGACTAAGTAAGATAAGATATGAATAGCAGGAGCAGCCTTTTGCTCAACAAATATCACATCCCATCCTTCCTAATGTAGTAAGAAATGCACGGATTTAATGAGCCCCATGGACACCAGTCAATTTCTCCTTTGCGATTGCATGTGTGCTACTATGTTGTGTTTGGTAGAATATCTGCAGTTGTCATGTCTAAAGCTTCAGGCCCTATCATAATAGAAAATAAAGTGCCCTCCCTTTGCCTCACCCCCAATTTGCTTGCAGGGAATGCAGTTCTTGTATTATAGAGTGGAAGCTCTGGCTTGGCCATATCCATCTGGAATATTATGCAAGTCAAGCATTCTCAAACTGTAATATGCATACAAGTCACCTGGATATTCTGTGGAAATTCGTATTTTAATTCAGAACATCTTGTTAGCACCTGAGATACTACATTTCCAACAAGCTCCCAGAAAACGCTTATGTTGCTAGCCCAAGACCCATACTTTGAATATTAAGAATGCATGACACTTACTCATGGGCTGTTACATGTGAGAGAGAAACATCTATTTTCCCAAATGGTTGTTATTTTGGTCTCGGTTGTAGTGGAGAATTTGAATACTTGAATACTGACTAGTATAAAGTGTAAATGTCTTATTGTAGTGCCTGTTGGAGAAGAAATTCCAGTAAATGATTAGCATTTCTTGGATTAGCACTGTTGATTTATTAGTAATTATTAAAAATAATGGAGAATAATGGAACAATTATTTTCTAATTACAGTGTTCTCTCTACAGGTGTGCACATAACACATTTACACATGTGCATAAACATATATTTAAATATTGTATAGATGTACATATGTGTATATGTATGCATAAAACTTGCATGTTTACATATTAAATAGTATCTTTAAAAGCGAGTACCGCCTAATATTTAGAAAGATGTCTGTAATCACATTTGTTTCTACAATAAGTAATGTGTGAAACACAGTCAGGAATTGAGAAATTCCTCAGAGATCAAATCTGAAGCATAGCCATTATGAGTTGCCCATGCATTGAAATTTAACCTCTCATCCCCATGGAAAACTTAAGGAATTAGTAGTCAGTATTATTGGATAAGAATTTAAATACATGATTTAGCCATGGCTTTAATATAATTTAGATTGTAAATTATAATATATCATGTACTACAATTATACTACATAAATAATGGATAGGAAGAATAAAGGTAGAGAAAATTATTGTACCAGTAATTTTAAAAGATTTAATTTGATATAATCAGAAGAAAAAAAAAACGTCCTTTAAGGCAACCTTGTCTACACTGCTAAATGGATTTGAATTAAAAAAAAACTTCTATGTAAAACTATTTTCTGTAGGTCCATAAATGCTTCATAATTTTTCAGAGAAACATATATTCATTAAATGGATAATTAAGATGTAATTATATTTCAGTGACTATTGCTGAGCCATTGGAAGATTAAGAAATAGTTTAGACGCTATCTATAAGGTAAACAGGTATTGAAGTATCTATTTCTAATGATTAAAAACAGTCATTTGAATTATTAAACTGAATTGATGTTATCAGTGAACAGAAGGCTACCTCGCTGAGAAAGAAAGTATATAATTGTTCAGTGAAATGTAGTAAGTAAATGCTTATCTTTGGCAATGCTGAATGATGGGGGGATATGCTGAAAAATAATTAAATATAATAAGTTATTTGCATAAGAGTAAGTGGCTCTATAACTAACATTTTGCCATCATTAAGTAACTGCTGAAAAATTATGTTAAAGTATGCTTTGGGCAATGTTAGTTTCAGTCTAAACCATGTTAAGTCTGGTTGTCATTTTTTCTCTCTTCTCTGCCTCTCCCTTTCATATGCCAACGTACTACAACCTGACTTTTGCCCAAAATGTTGTAGAAAAATTGTTCATCCAGAGGTCAGAAAATGATGTCTTGGTTGCCAAATCAAATAAAAAGACTTTAGTGCCAGTTTACTTCTTTGTAGCATGTTCTCCAGACCTCCTCCTCTCTGAACCTTCCGTAATTCCACTTTATCTATTTCCCTGTTCCCTATAATTCTCCTTCCCACAACTATTCTTAAAATACTATTTAAATACTGCCAGATCCTGGGGCGCCGGGGTGGTTCAGTCAGTTGAGCGTACGACTTCAGCTCAGGTCATGATCTCATACTCCCCACGTCGAGCCCCGCATTGGGCTCTGTGCTGCCAGCTCAGAGCCTGGAGCCTGCTTCAGATTCTGTGTCTCCCCCCATCTCTTCCCTCCCCTGCTCATGCTCTGTCTCTCTCTGTCTCAAAAATAAATAGAAACATTAAAAATAAATTTTTTTTTTAAATACTGCCAGATCCTTTTCCCATCCTTCTCTCTTCTCACCTGCCCTTTGCGGTTCTCAAACTTGTTTTGTTCACTGACATCTTTGAGATTCCAATGACCTATAGCCCTTCTCTTTAAAGAAAAATAAACACACAGCAAATTTTAAGTGAAACTTTAGGAGATCCATGAATCCCCCAAAAGCTATAGGTAGGATATCCCTGATTAAGGCATTCTGTTCTACAAGCTTTCTCATAGATTTGCATGGCTTTCATGACTGTGTAAGCTGACAAATTCCATAGCTATTTTCTAGTTCAGTCCAATAGTTCAAATAACTGTTGCAACTTTCAATTGGACAGTTCCTTTGGAAGATCAGGTTGGTTTGTCAAGTCCAGCAGAAACTTATAAGTAAATTTTCCAGAGTTCCTCCACTAAAACCTCCACTGTCTCTCTTGGTTGATCCCATATCCACTAAGAAATATCTTCATACTTGACATTGTCTCTCTTCTTAACTCCATAACATAGAATAAATCACTCAGTGTACTTTTTGTTTCTCTAAAATATCACTTACTTTTGTTTCTGGCTGTCATCAACAGTATAGCCCCTGACAGGTTCTCGGTGTCTCCTAAATTATTACAATAGCATCTAGTCTCTTCTCAAAGTAATCTCTCTCCTCAGAGCCACTGGATTTGATCATTTCAACTTTCTTAACAAGCTTGAATGGCTCCCTGTTGTTGAAAAAAAAGAGAGGTAGAAAGGCAATAAGGGAAGGAGGGAGGGAGGTAGGAAGGGAGGAAAGGAAGAAAGAAAAGAAACAAAACACATGCTAGCAATCTAATTAATGTACTAGGTAGAGCACTGCATACTTTACATACATTCCTTTTATACTAATAACTAGTACAATGAGGATTTAACTCAAATCTCTCCCTTGTGCTCTACTTAATTTCACATTCTCAGTGAATTCCTATCCCGTCATGGTACGTATGAACCTCCACAAACAGACCCAGAGGCAGACATGGGTTTCTGCCTTCAGAACAGCCATTGCTAATTCTTTTATCTCTCACCCTCTTCTTCCTGTAAAAGAGGCAGACACATCCTTTTCCTTTTTCCCCGTAGATAGAAGGGATCATGGGATTTCGTCTTGGGACAAAGAAAGCCTGAGTGTATCTAGACGAAATTTTCTCCAAGATAAAGAGAGAGAGGTAGGTGAAGAGATCCATTTGTGTTCCCTTGGTCTTTCTGCTTTAGTCATTTTAAGGGCACAATGTCTGAAATTGCAGAGGCCACCATTTGACCACAAGGTGACAAGCCCAATCATGAAAATCAACCCTTTCATACTGGAAGAGGAAGGATGGGAAGCACTTGGATTCTGGATGGCATCAGCAAACCCCCAAACTAACTCTGGACTGTCACTTGAGCAAATAATCAACTCTTTAAATTTATGGCTTAAGCCACTGTTAGTGGTTTTCCTGTTATTTGTAGCATAAACCATAGTAAATGATAAACTACTATTTTGGTCTTAGCCATTTTAATTCTCACCACTGAACCATACCTGCAAATAGAATTAAATACCATTTCCCAAACCTGATATGCATTCTCACACCCACAGTCTTTAGGATAGGTTCCTGAACTGGTCCTTACTTATTTTTCTGAATGACTAACTATCTCCTCCTTTGATATCCAGTAAAATCTCACTTCTTTCAAATCTGTCCTTTGTGTTATTGAACTTTTCTATGCTAGTATGGTTTTTTGGAAAAACAAATTGCAGCAGGGGGCTTATAAAATTGTATCCGTCTGCATAACCATCAGCCCTCTTAGATTCTGTTTCCTCCAGTTTGAGGACTTTAGTCACATGTTTCTCCAAATTTGACACATGTCCCTATTTAAAGAACTGGAAGTGCTAGAGGAATACATGAATCCAAAAACTTGAGTCATTTTGGGCATTTCATTTTAGCTTTACCCATTCTTTATTTTTGTTATTTTTTTTTTCAAAAATTCAAAATCATTTCAAAGAAATTTTCCAGCTAGGATAATCCATTTTCAATGGAAATTAATATGAACCTGCCACATTAAAAATGGATATACAAGAAAATTCCTTTCTCTGAAATATGAGGGGATCTCTGAACTTGAGCTTTACACCAAGAATATCAGCTGCTATGTGCTTAGATCTGCTTCCTCGGAAGCTACAAGACAGCAGTAGGTAGGTAAGCTTCCTACTGTAGTCCTGATGTTTCCTCTCTCTCGAGACTTAAAATTCATCACTACATTATAACAGCACTTTAGTTTGTCTGCTTCATTAGAGTTTAAGCTCCTTGAGATCGGGTAGCTGCTTTTCTCTACTCTTGTATCACCCATATTATGCCCAAAGCCTGGTTCATATTTCCTAACATAAGAATACCTTTCTTTTCAATTTATTTTTTAAATTATAATATCAAAATACTTCATCTCTCTAAGTTTGAAGTATTTTTTTAATCTAAAGTCAAATATGTCTCTATATATATTCCAGAACTGCATGCATTGAATAGTCTTCCAGGAAAAGTATAATTATATTAATATTCCAGTAATAATTAATTAATTCAGTACAGACAGATACCTTTTAAGAGACACATAGAACTGAATTGGCAATGTTGTCATTTACCCAGGAAAGGGTAGCTCAGACAAGACAGGACTTAACCTACCCCTGGAGACTACACCCTAGCTCTGCAGGACATTAAGCCCTCGCCAATTTCTATAATCTCTTCTCAAAGATTGCAAACCTCATCTCCCCAGGGTTTACAATCCCTGACCGTCTGTAAACCAGCAGGTATAAATTCCGCTTGTAATTTGTAATTACTGGGTCCACATCCCAACGAGATAGATATTGGGATTGTCTTTATTTAATTAGTGGACATGCTTCTCTCTAAATATAAAATAGTACAGTTTGAAATATAATGTCATGAAGCCTTCAGGTTGCTTTTTAGATTTTTTAAAAAATTGTTCTATGATCTACTTGCTGGGTCTGTATTCTACCATAGCCTATTATTACCCACATTAATAATGCTCAGTTCTATGCATATGTTTAAAGAAAATTTGTTTTTGCTAGAATAAAAACAAAGATAGCAGGTGATAGAATGGAGACTGTCGGATCTTGAATTCTTATCCCTTTCTCTGAGAACAGTCCCTATTATTAATGTATATTATTACTTCAAGTATGTCAGAAAAGGAGACAAACAGTCAGAGGCAGGAATTTCTCCCTAATTCACTCTGCCTAGCCAGCAAAATGTAACGCAAAATTATTCAGGGGAAAAATACAATTTTCTGTCATCTCTGTCATACACTGATAACAAAGCTACAGGCTAATATGTTTTGATATTTTTGTCACTCGTTTATCATGTGACCTTTCATGCTATCATTAATACAGCTGAGGGACAGAGCAGATACACTGAAATAAGGGTGTGGAGAAGTCAGATTGCTTCTCTAACAACCAATGGTCAGTCACAGCAATTTATGCTTTTCTCCAGTATAGCCCTGACTGAAGAAGAGGAATTGTTATTAAAATTTGATATTACTGTCTAGGTTCTGCCACCTAGAATTTGCAACTTTTAGCAATGATGGGAATACTGGAGGGTTAATAAATTTCCCTCTGAATTATGATATTAATACAATACAACGTGCCTGTTCAGATATTCAGAGCATATATATGAAAACATGTATCTTAGATATTTGAGCATTGACTATTAATCATACTCTGATTTGGTAAATCCAGGGAGTACATTAAAGTATAATTGTTGAAATTGCTCTGCATGTGTTGTGCAAAAACTGTTGATATTTTAAAAGTAAAGATGAACAAAATAATTTGTGGTATTGGGGATTGTGGTATGGACACCCGAAAGTTTAATCCATCTTGTATTTTCTTTGATGATAAATGATACCTGGTTTAAATTTGCATGCAGCCTAACACCATTTCTGACAATGGTCTAGTTTTTATGTTGCCCGTGGAGGCTAGACTGTTAAAATTCCAATATAAAACTAATTTATACTTGACATTAATGAGTTAAGAAATGTTTTATATAGTACATCAGGGCAGGGAAAGAACTTTACAGGAATATACTAAAATCAAATTATGTCTGAATACTACCATTATGTACAAAAATGAAAAAATCCTTTCCCAATCTTAGCTAAGCGCTAGTACAAAGCTCTATGGTTTTAATGTTATATTAAGGCAACCATTTTGTTTTCTTTTATACCATATAGAAATATGATAACATGAAGCTAAAGTAGTAACATTTTAAAAGAATGTACATCTGTCAAAGATTGTGAAGAAAATTATAGGTTTTTCTTACAAAGTTATTAGTATTAATTTAAACTATCTCTTATTAAACAAAAAAATCATTCTGTCACTTTGAAGAATATTTTAAAAATACAAATAAATCAGAAAATGACCTTTCCATAAGGAAAGAAAAAAACAAACAAGTAAGGGTGACAGCTTTATATAGAAGAATTGTTAAGTAGGTCCCAGGGAGACTGTGAACATGTACAGTGAATTCTTAAATCTTATTTTAATACGTATTGTGTAAGTTGCAGCACATTTTTTAGGCTCAAATTCAGTGCTTATTTACTAATAGGATAAAACCACCAGCATAATGGTTTTAAAAATAATTTTCTTTTGAATTTTTGCTTATTTTATGTTTATCTTAATATTGTAAAATAAATTTTCATACTTCAAGCAACTCTATACGTAAAAACCATTTATAAGTGTCTTTTATTAGAGATCTATTCTATTTGAAATTTTTAGACATTTTATTAGAAATATTTTGTTGAATGTTTATTTTACTGCATAATACAATATAAACTTGTATGCATTTATGAAAGTATGCTCACGTCACAGACAAACGTAGAACATTTTAGTCAAATAGTGAGTGTGTCTGTGTTAATTAATAGGGAATTTCAGGGAAATGTTAGTTTTATAAATCATGGTATTTATTTCATTGAATGGTTTCTGACAAAATTTATTAACAAATACAAACTGTATATGATACTTTATAAAAATTAGAGCATCTGATATTTTAGAAGATGACATATAATTATATTTTAATATAATGTTCAAGTCTCAGTTTGTATCCTTTCATTATTCTGCACTGAAGCAAGGATTCGCTAAGACGAATTTTCATATGGCTTCTCTATCATGACACATAACTTTGACATGGGAGAGGAGATCCAATTGGAGGGTTAGAATGGATTTGGTGTGTGCCTGGTTCATCCCCCTGAATCCATGAACAGATTATTCACCAAAGTGAATTTTACAAAGTTCCATTTTTCATTTATATCACTGGAGGTTGAGAAGCTGGTTATGAGAAGAAAGTGGAATAGGTTGGGGCAAAGAAAATGAAAAGGAAGGTCTCTACTCTCCAAAAGCAAATATCTTGCATATGAAGTAAAGCCATCCAAAGAAGTTTGCATTAGGTCATTCCAGAAGGGAATTCTAAATGGCTTAGCCTCTCAGGGATGCAAACGATACATAAATGCTTGCTTGCCTAATTACCATTTAATGTAGTTTATGAAAATAGACTCTGTCATTAGCATAATTTAAAGGAGTTTATTCCTTTTCCTGACATGTAAATCTTATCATCAAATAAAGTATTATACTGATTTTGTGGAATCTTTTTAAAAGTTACATCTGGCTATACGTACATGTGTTTTCTGCTCTTGGGTAAAAGATTGATGGTGGGGTGCGAAGCTAAATAGAACAAGATCTTAAGTTAAGCTTCTACATACAGCTCTGATAGAAAATGTGTTCTGCTTTCATTTCAATTGTAACATTATTATAAAGCTATGAAATTAAGGCTTCCCTCCCCCCCCCCCCCCCCCACTAATTCTATGATAGTATGCCTAGCAGAATATACTGATTTCAAGTCTGGTATTCCTG